>NC_140586.1:130274379-132674379 GCF_964204655.1 Triturus cristatus | reverse complement strand
GGCAGGCCTGTAGTTCCAATTTGAATGATCTCTCATGGGTGGCATAATACATGCTGCAGCCCATGGGAGACCTCTGGGGTACCTATGCCCTAGGTACATAACATAACAATTTAGAGAGAAAGCAGATAGACTGGGGTCCTGATTCACAGGATCCCAGTCAGAGTAGTCAAAAACCAGCTTAGCACCGGACAAAAAGTCGGGGTACACATGCAGAAGGATCCTATCTTCATACACACACTGAACTCCACTCTACAGCACTCCACTGTACAACTATATTCTCCTGTCGATGCCAGTCAACAGTACTCTACTTTAGTGGAAAGCACTGTATGTCTCTGTACTGCACTGTACTACACTCTACGCAACTCCCTCTATGCCACCCCACCCCACTTTACTGCGCTTGGCTCTATGACACACTACTCCGCTCTACTCTACTGCATTACACAACCCCACTCTATGTTACTCTATACCACTTACTGTACCCCACTCGATACCACGCCACTCTACCACACTATTACACAGTCTACTCTACTCCATGCCAGTCCACTCTATAACATTGTAATCCACTCTGTGGCCCTCCACTGCACTCCACTCTAAGGCACTTTCCAAGACTGTACGACATGCCAGAGAACTCCACTGTATTACACATCACTCCACTCTACAACACTTTACTCCACTGTATACTATGCCAGGTCACTCCACTCCACGCCACTCTACTCTACAACATAATACTCCACCCTATGAAAATGAACTCCACTCTATTCTACGCAACTCCAGTTGACTCCACTATACAGTACTTTACCCACACTCTACGCCACTTTTCAGTACTCTCGTCTACACCGATCCACTTTATGGCACTCTCCTCCACTCTATGGAACTCCTCTCTACAATATTGTAGTACACTCGATGCCACTTTATGAGAGACTACCTCACTCTGGGCCTCATGTAGGTAGCCAAATACCGGTCGGTAACGGCCGATTTTCGGTAATTATACCGTTACCGACCGGTATTTTGGCTTTTGGTATGTAGGGGGTGAATTTCTGTATTCGGAATTTACCGAATCGGTAAAATTACCGAATCGGTAAAATTACCGAATCGGTAATTTTACCGAATCGGTAATTTTACCGATTTGGTAAATTCCGAATACAGAAATCAGATGTAGGGGGACTGTGTGGGTGTTGTTAGGAGTCGGTATTTACCACCAACTAATAGTTGGTGGTAAATAAAGTATGGATGAGTAAAAGCATTTAAAAGCGCTTAGAAGTGTGCACATGTGGCAGACATACATGCCCTTAGGGCATGTGTGTGTGCCACATGTGCACACATGGCCGAATCAGGGGTGCAACAGGGTGTCAATGTGACACCCTGCCACCCTTGCATGTTCTCCCCCATTACCGAATCGGTATTTACCGATTCGGTAATGAGGCATACCTTCCCCTCAATGGGAAGGTATGCCTCATTACCGAATCGGTAATTACCGATTCGGTAATTACCGACTCACTCCGATTCGGTAACATTTACCGAATTTTTACCTGCATACACTTTACCGATTCTTAAATACCGAATCGGTATGATTCGGTATTTTAGAATCGGTAAAGTGTATGCCACCTACATGAGGCCCTCTATCTCCTCACACTCCACTTTACAACACTGTACTCCACTCTATCCCAGGACACTCCACCTATACAACACCCTACTCCACTCTACACGACTTTCCAACTTGTTACAACACAGCACTCCACTGTGCTCTAGGAGACTCCACTCCACTGTATGCCACTCTACTCATAAATTGCTCATGCGTCATAAATTGGAATTAGATGTACATACAGTTTGTCCATGCTTCACTTGAAAGGATTGCTGTTACACAGGTATGTTGACTGCATACAAGTGCTCTTCAAACCTCCAGGAAATATGTTGCCAGATTTGGGCCACCTATTGCTAGTGGCACAGTCATGGGCCCTAGTGCAAGGAAGCAAATGGGCCCCCTAGCTGCTATTTAAATGACAAAATACAGCAATAAGCAGGGTACCCCCTACTTACTGTCAATCGATGGGATTATGGCTAGCAGTTCTGTGGGAGCCAAGTTGGTCTATTGCATGTCCTTTAGTCTGGCGTGTCAAAGAGGATGTATGACGTTACAACGCGTGTTGTTACAACGCATGCTGTTACAACGAAACTGTTACAACGCAAGTGGATTTACAACGCATGCCATTACAACGCAAGTCTTTACATCGACTTGCGCTAGATGGCGTGCTAACATTAGAAAAGTGTAATTTACTATTCCAACTCCAGTCCACTTAACAGTAGGGAAGGTGTTGGGATAGTAAACTACACTATTTGTAATGTTACCACGCCATCTAGCGCAAGTCGATGTAAAGACTTGCGTTGTAATGGCATGCGTTGTAAATCCACTTGCGTTGTAACAGTTTCGTTTTAATGGTAGTGCGTTGTAAAAGTTGCTTTGTAAAGGTTGTTCCCCGTCAAAGAGCTCGAGGAACGGGCTGCCGGAAGTTCAAAAGCAGAACGCCCGGTTTGTGGCGAAGATTTGGTTGAACTGGCCTATGACTATGAGCCAGTGCTTACCACGTTGCACTGGTTTCCTGTTCAGGTCAGAATTGTCTTTAAAATGATGTGCGTCATTCATGGCGTTTTGTTTGTGGTTTCCCGAGTTATCTGGAGACGTTCAGGGAGCAGCCAGGCATTAGAATTGGCGTCCAGAGGAAAACGTTTCTTAGGCCGGCGCAAACTCTTTTCTTTTAGGGATCTCCTTCCATGTTTTTCCCTTTCTTTTCTGTGCTTGAATATCTCTGCGTCTGTGGGGCATGAGCGGATTGGAATTGAACAGCAGGACTTTTTTCTTCTTTGTTTAATACTAGGATTCATTACTACAATAAACCTCATTTTCCATTGTTCTGTACTGCAAGGAACTGGGATGCAGGATTAATAAGCAGAGCCGAGCCAAGGTATTGGCTTGACATTAAGAGCCATAACACAAGCTAAGCCACCAACATATTTGGTGTGCACATCGGGCAAAAACATCCTATGAAAATATATTTCTTTAGCGTGAGGAGGCTCTGTAATTAAATATATTAGCTTGTAAGCCTTGTATCATTGCATTCAGTGCCATCTTTTAGAAGGGACAGTTCCTAAACATGAACGTAGAAACATTCATGACCCCCACCCCGAAATCGCCTGACAATTCAATTAATGAAGTTGTAATGTGCATCCTACACGTGGTCTAGGTTTTTATTACTGCTAAAGAAAAGTGTTGGTCTTTTCAAATATTTGCATGAAAGGTTTTTGTACAGCTCACCTCCTGGATTGAAGTATTTCAAGTTGCGCTCAAATGTGATGAGGATTTAAAAGGAGGCACAGTGAACTTAACTAATTGCTTAGGAGCATTCTTTTAAGTCAAGCAGAGAAGCCGGGATTGACCCCAGTTTTCCCGGTTTGATCTTGTGCATTTCAGACACTAGATGAGTTCCTCTGAGGATGGTGGAAAGTGGGTCAGATGGACTGTCCATCAAGACTCTTTAATGTTCTGTAGAAAATTGATTGGACAGGGCCGCAACGTTAGAGATTTGTCAATTCATCCCCTCTCTCAACATTCTGAAAAGCCATTAGCATAAGATCTCTCTGCATTCACAGCATTTTGTAGTGTTTTCAATGTCAGCCCTTCTGCAAAATGAATGCTCAGCTCAGCATCACCGCCACCGCTGTAGAAGGAGCGTGGAGTAGGAGGGGAGGGCTTGAAAATGAGGTAGGACTGTGGGCAGCAGGATCCACATGAAAGCTTGGGCTGTTATGGCTTAGAGGATCTACGAGGACCTCAAGCTAAGCCAGAGACAGACGTCTAGTTTGAGTTTTCAGTGGTTCGCATAAATCTGATATTTATGACAGACTTATCTCTTTTGGTCTTCATTTAGTAAATCAATATCAATATCAAATAAGCCAGGCGTGTGTGATCTGGATTGATCAATAAAGACTTCTTAACAATGCTTGTGAACTGCCAATCGTGCTAACAATACAAAGCTTTATACGTGTGTCATCAGTGAAGCTGGGTCCTTCAACCTGTTAAATCAATGCTTTGCCGTCAACAAACCTTGGGAGAAAGACACTGGCAGCATTGACCAAAGCAGCACTTTTTGGAGAAATGCTTTTACAGAAGTAAAGTAATCATATTGTTGTCAATGGGTCCTCAGATTGCAATCTGATGGGAGGTGCTCTTTAATTCAAGCCTACCAGACAGTGCAAGCTGTCTGATTGGAAGAAACCTATTGGAGCCTTACCAAGAACTTAGAGGCGCTCACACCCCATTCATTGTTTGCCATTGGCTGACTTTGTTGTCACTCTCATTTGTTTGCTTTTTATTCAATGGCTTTCCTTGTCCATCTTGTGTTTGTCCTTACCCTTGAACATAGTCTCTTACCACCCCATTGACTGGCCAACTTGTGTCCTTGGACTGTGCACTTTTAGGGAGCTACTTTTTTCTTTTAGGTTAAGCACTCCACCAGAGTACATGTGTATTCCAGCTCTATCCATCTTGTTTTTCTGTCCCCCTGAGATTTACCAGATGAAACAAGTGATGGAGAGACACCCAAAGAGATAGGACGCTTATCCATTTCTGTACCAGTGGAGGAAAGTCATTAGAGTGTAAGCGTAGAAATTCCATATTCATCGGTTTATATTTTAAAGAGAAAGTATCTATCCGGATATACAGAATTATAGATAGGTAACTGTGAATAACTGGATTTCTTTTCACAAATGAGTTCTGAGTGATCCGAGAGCGAAGCGTGAGTTCACTATGATGTAACTAAGAATCACTAGGTGAAAAACATCACCTTTATTCGCTATTATCCCTTTTCATTTTATGTCAAGGATGGCCTTCAATTTCCTCTCCCCTACAGAAATAAGATGAGCTGGGGTAGAAGAAATATGAGATGCTGTACACAACCTGGCCTCAGCTGTGTCTCCCCTGCCCCCTAAAGGAGCTCGTGTCCAACCACCCAACCACACCACCCTCTTGCCAACTACCCCCTATAACACCTAATTTTAAAAACGGTACCTGTATCCTGAGACTCTCTCCTCCCACACCGGCCTCATCATCATCTTCTCCTTCTCTCCCAAGGATTAAAAAATAAAACTACACCTCTTGCCGCCCAAATCTCCTTTCCCACCACAATTGATAATAAAAATCTTGAGTGCTGCTGCCACCACCCACACCACTTTCTTGCCATTAACAACCCAGTCCACCAGCCAAATATAATAAAAAAGAACATCTTGCCTCCTGCCACCCACCTCTACCACACTCTGCAATGTCCCTCCTTTTGCCTGCCTGGATTTCTAAAAATACCTGGTGCCATGCCACCAACTATCTCACTGTCTCTTCAGTCCTCTCCTTTCCTTTACCCAAACAAATTAAAATAATACATGGGCCCACTCCTACCATGCGGTGCGCCTTCCCACCCTCCCTAACAATGCTCTCTGCTCTCAGTGGGTCACAGAGAAGCACAGGGGCTGCACTGATATGCTCTCTGAGAGCCCTCAGTCCAGCTTTGTATTTCCCCTGTCAGTGCAGTTCTGTAGAGACAGGGGAATGTGTCTATTGGCGCAAGGGAAGTGCGCACATTCTTAATGACATGATCGCAGCAGTGGGAAACAGCTTTCGTTTGCCATTGGTTTGACACAGTATCAATGAATAACTGGTTTGAGAATCCAGAGTTCATGCTTTGAAAGTTGTAAATAACACATAGTATTATAGATGGGGTAACAATGAGTTATTGTGACGTTTTTTCACTGAGTTGTTCTGGGTGACATTAAATAGAAAATGAGAGCGAAGTACCGGTAACATCCCTGTAATTCACTTTTTACCCACCTATAGTTTTATTTTATGTATTTCCCCCAAAATCTTCTGCCCTTGCTTTCAACTGCCACGCAGTGTTAGAGGAGTAAGGAGCTATTCATAACAAGGCTTCTCCTCCCTGACACAAATGTTTAAAAATAAATAAATAACTGGCTTCCAGCCTCCTGGCCCACCATCCTCTGTGCCTTCCCAGCCTCTCCCTACCCAAAGCAGTGCCCTCTGCAAAGAGCCCGGGCTGAGCCGACAGGCTCTCAGGGAGTTGTCTATTGCGATTGTGCATACATTATCAGAATTTGTGATATTACACCACAGGAACCATTGTTTCTGTTCTACACTTAAATTACCCTGGTTCCATGTGAGTAGGGGTTCCCTTGTCTCTTTGTCTGGAATTCCTTTATGGCATAGCAACAGTGGATAAAAACGTTTGTTATGTATTTTCCCACGTTTAGCACCCTTTCTCTGAAAGATGACACCCTTCACAACTGGCCACTTGTTAAGCCTGTACTCATCACGGTTCAAAACAACATGATATAGACCATATAGATGGTAGGTTTACACTGCGTTTTTCTCCACACTCTGCTTCTACAGACACGCATAGACACTGCAACACACTTGCTTTGACACAGTTTGATCATTCCCTGCCATAGAGTCACCACACCGCAACAGTTTGTTTGCACATAGGCCACACAGCATTCACACACTTTATTTCAATTTGTTCCACCAACATTTAATGCTTATTGTTAGATCTGGGGGTCTCTAGTTGGCAGGGTAGGTACCACTGTCCAAGTAGGGACCCTTGCTTCTAGTCAGGGAAAGGGGGATACACTGTTAAGATAACCCCTGCTCACCCTCTAGGTAGCTTGGCCTGAGCAGTTTAGGCTATCAAAGGCAATGTGTAAAGTATTTGTACCAACACTCACAGTAACACAGTGAAAACACCACCGATTTACTACACACGAGTTTTAGAAAAATTATGTATCTTTACTAAAAACTTCACAAGACCAAATACTACAGACAAACCAACATATAATTCAAAAAGGTTACTTTAAAGATAGTTCAAGAGTTTGCAGAAAGTAATCCAGGATATAAAAGTCAGTGTTTTGCACAATGCGACTCTCAATGCACAAAATGCGACACTTTCGTGCCCAACAGTACCTGTAGTTGCGATAAGGTTCCCAAAAGCTATAACAAGGAAGATGGCAAAGGCGATGCGATACTCCTGAGATCCTGGGGAGGCTTTGCAGCAGCCCTGCTTCACGCAGCAGAGGTGGATGCGCCGGCTCCGATCTGTAGGGGGAGGATGCGATGACTTTGGCTTTCGTTGCGTAGGTTTCTTAGGGGGATGCTTCACGCACAGGTTCGATGCGACACTCTTCGATATGGCATGATGCGCGGCGCAGCGTTGACTTCCGGCGCCGCAACTCTCGATGCGCCACGGAATGGGACTCTGCGTCGACGCACGCAGCGACTGGATACTTTCACGCACCGGCAGTGGTGCGGCCCGCAAACTGGTTCTGCAACAACCCTCGCAGCGTCAGGAATCTTCTCGCACCGGATCGATACTCGACGCACTCGGCGATGCGGGGACTCCGGGTGCTGCGATGACGTCGCGATGAAATTCTCCTCGCACTTTCGTTCTTGCGACACGCAATCGGATGATGCGTTGGGTACCAGTTACTCTTTTTCACGCTTCTGCTTCCCAGCTCCCAAAACACAGCAAAACGACCTCTTGCGGCCCCAAGACTGGGCAAGCACTCCAAGGCAGGTCAGAACTCCTTCAGCAGAGTTCCAGGGGAGCTGGTGGTGAAGTCCTTTTGTTCCTGGGACTTCTTAACAGGGAGCCAGCTCTTCTCAGGCCCTTGGAGATCAGAATCAAAAGAAAGGGACACAGCAAAGTCCTCCCCCTCTCCTTTGCAGCAAAGCAAAACAGCAAGCAGGCAGTCTTCTCCTCTTCAGTTCTTTTCAGCTTTCTCCTTGGCAGAGGTTTCTTCTTAGTTCCAAAGTGATCTAAAGTTTAGGTGTCTCGGGTCCTCTTCTTATACCCCTCCAAGTCTTTGTCTCTCTTTGTTCCAGTGGGGGGATTCCCCTGCTCAAACCGGTTCCTGGGTGTGCTCTGCTCTGGAGCACCTGGTTCCTTTCAGAGTGAGGGGCAGGGTCGTTAGACGCTCAGCAGGAGGTGGAGCCTTCTTTGTGCTGGCAGAGGCAGAGTCCTCAGCCTGGCCAGCAGGGGGTGGAGCCAGCTTTGTGCTGGCAGGGGCAGCCCTATTCAAACCCAGGGACTACTCCTCCCACCCATCTAAAGCAGATCTCCCTATTCACACTGCTGCTGACTCATCCAGGCTCCTGGAGCCACCTGGCCCATCACATAACACCAGTCAGCCAACCAGCACACAGGCACACAGGAAGGTTAAACAGGAGAATAGCTACTTTCTAAAAAGTGCTATTCTCACACAGTGAATTTAAAGACCATCTTGCTAAAAAGATGTATAATTAAATTCTGAACACAGAGATACCAAACTTGGATTTTCTATCTTGCCCTTATGGGAAGATAGGCATGTAAACAGCCTTCCCCATTCTATCCTATGGGCAAGATAGCCTCTCAGCAGTGAAAAACGAAAATGGCTGTAATTCACTACCAGGGCATGTTACACACCTCAGTACATGCCCTACCTTTCAGATACACTGCACCCAGCCCAGGGGGGTACCTAGGGCCACCATAGGGATGCCTGACATGTACAGAAAGGGAAGGATAAGGCCTGGTCAGTGGGTGCACTGGCCAGGTCGACATGGCAGTCCTGGACTGCACATAGGCACTGCAAGCAGGCCTAAGACATCATTTTAGCGCTACTCCTGTGGGTGGCACAATCAGTGCTGCAGCCCACTAGTAGCATTTGAATCACCAGCCCTGGCACACGCAGTGCACTTTACTAGGGGCTAACAGGTGAAACAAATATACCAATCATGGATAACCAATCAATATAACAATTTACCAAGGGAGCACTTGCACTTTGACACTGATCAGCAGTGGCAAAGTGCCCAAAGCATCTAAACCAGCAAAAACGAAATCCAGCATAGCATCAAAAATACAGGAGGTAGAGGCAAAAAGTCAGGGGTAACCACGCCAAAGATGCCAGGTCTAACACGTGTCCCCTCCAGCTGAAAGTGTGGAGAACTACCCACCCTCTTGGGAGTTCTCATCGCTAAGGCGGAAAAACCTGGACAGACCATCAGCGTTGGCGTGTTCTGTACCGGGGCAGTGTTCCACCGTAAAGTCCATCCCCTGTAGGGAAATGGACCACCTCAACAGCTTAGGATTCTCACCCCGCATCTGCATCAACCATCTGAGGGGCCTGTGGTTCGTCTGAACCCGTAAGTGAGTCCCAAACAAGTAGGTTCTCAGCTTCTTCAGCGCCCAGACCACAGCAAAAGCTTCCCTTTCAATCGCACTCCACCTCTGTTCCCTGGGAAGTAGCCTCCTACTAATGAAAGCTACAGGTTGGTCCAAGTCCTCATCATTTAGTTGTGAGAGCACCGCTCCCACTCCATGCTCAGAAGCGTCTGTCTGCACTATGAATTCCTTGGAGAAGTCAGGCGCCTTGAGTACATGTGCTGTACACATGGCCTCCTTCAGGGCATCAAAAGCTTCTTGGCAGGCACTGGTCCAAATCACTTTCTTCGGTAACTTCTTGGAAGTTAGTTCTGTCAAGGGAGCAACAATGGTGCCATACCCCTTGACAAAACGGCGATAGTACCCGGTGAGTCCTAAGAAGGCTCTCACCGCTGTCTGGGTCTTGGGGGGTTCCCAGGCCCGGATGGTATCTATCTTGGCTTGTAGGGGCACCACCTGGCCGCTTCCTACTTGGTGTCCCAAATACACCACCGAACCCTGCCCTATCTGGCACTTACTGGCCTTGATAGTGAGGCCTGCACTATGCAGAGCCTTCAACACTGCGCAGAGGTGTTGCACGTGTTCTTCCCAAGTGGAGCTGAACACAGCAATGTCGTCCAGATATGCGGCGCTGAATTGCTCCAGCCCGGACAATACCTGGTTGACCAGTCTCTGGAATGTGGCAGGGGCGTTCTTCAACCCAAAGGGCATGACATGGAACTGGAAGTGCCCCTCTGGCGTTGAAAACGCAGACCTCTCCTTGGCCCCATCAGTTAAGGCAATCTGCCAGTACCCAGAAGTTAAATCAAACGTACTGAGGTAGTTGGCAGCTCCCAACCGATCCACGAGCTCATCAGCTCTGGGGATGGGGTGTGCGTCAGTCTTCGTGACCGCATTGAGCCCACGGTAGTCCACACAAAACCTAAGTTCTGGAGTGGCACCTGGCGCAGCAGCTTTCGGTACAAGTACCACTGGGCTAGCCCAGGGGCTGCTGGAGGGCTCAATCACCCCTAGCTCCAACATCTTAGAAACCTCCTTCTTGATGCTGGCCCTGACCTTGTCAGCCACCCGGTAAAACTTCTATTTCACAGGCATGCTATCTCCCGTGTCCACGTCATGGACACACCAGTTGGTGATACCGGGGGTCAGGGAGAACAGAGATACAAACTGACCCAACACATGGCGACAGTCCCTCTGCTGTTCTGGGGTCAGGGTGGGCGAGAGGACCACTCCATCCACTGACCCATCTTGCTCCTTAGCTTCCAGGAGGTCAGGAAGAGGATCGCTATCCTCCTCCATCCCTGCATCTGTAGCAAGTAGCATTGTTATTTCAGAGCTCTCAAAATGGGGTTTGAGGCAGTTCACGTGTAGGACCCTCATGGGGTTCCTGGGAGACCGCAAGTTGACCAGGTAGGTCACTTCACTCTCGCTCTCCACCACCTCGTATGGACCAGTCCACTTGTCTTGGAGCGCGCAAGGCTCCACTGGCGCCATCACCCACACCATCTGCCCAGGTTGAAATTCCACCAGAGTGGTATGCTGGTCATACCACCTCTTCATCTAATCCTGGCTGGCTTCCAGGTTCGCCTGAGCGAGGGCCCGGAAGCGCTGTGTCTGGTTGCGGATGGCCAGCACATAGCTGAACACATCCTGGGGGGTTTTCCCAAGGGATTTCTCCCAACCCTCCTTCACCAGACTGAGAGGTCCTCTAACAGGGTGCCCGTACAAAAGCTCAAAGGGACTGAACCCTATAGACTTTTGTGGTACCTCCCTGTAGGCAAATAATAGGCATGGCAAAAAGACATCCCACTTCCGTCTCATGGGCTCTGTCAGCCCCATGATCATGCCTTTCAGGGTCCGGTTGAACCTTTCAACCAACCCATTTCCTTGAGGGTGGTAAGGAGTGGTGAACTTATAAGTTACCCCACACTCCTCCCACAGAGACTTCATATACCTGGAGATGAAGTTGGTACCCCGGTCAGATACCACCTCTTTGGGGAAACCCACACGGGAAAAGATCCCCATCAACGCACGGCCCACCACCAGGGCTGTGGTTGTCCTGAGAGGGATAGCCTCCGGGTACCGGGTGGCATGATCCACCAGGACCAGGATGAACCTGTTGCCTAAGGTGGTCCTGGGGTCCAGTGGCCCCACAATATCTATCCACACCCGCTCGAAAGGGGTGCTCACTACCGGAAAAGGCTGGAGAGGGCCTTTGCATTTTCCTCCTGCCCTGCCACTTGCCTGGCAAGTCTGGCATGATTTACAAAAGGAAGCGACGTCCGTCTTCATCCCGGGCCAGTAAAAGTGGGTGGCAAGCCTTTGTCGGGTCTTGTCCTGCCCGAGATGTCCTGCAAGCGGCACGTCGTGAGCCAGACCCAGTAGGAAGTCTCTGAACCCTGCGGGTACCACCAGGGTACGTGATCCACTGGGCTCAGCAAACCTAGGCTCACTGTACAACAAGTCATTCTCCCAGTAGAGAAAGAAGTTCTTCGGATCAGCACCTGCTGCCTGGTCTGCAGCCTAGTGCCGCAGACCTTCAAGAGTAGGGCATGCCTTCTGCGCTCGGCAGAACTCCTCTCTGGAGGGACCACCCTCTTGCTGCCAATGGGTCAGCTCAGGTATGTCTCCCAGCTCAGCTACCTGTTCCCCTGTAGGCTCCAGGGCATCCCCCGCAGGTTCTGCTCCTTCCTGGACCGTGGGAACAGCGGGGGTGGACGCACCACGCCCCTTGCCCTTCCTCTTTCTGGCAGGGACCTGGGCCACTGTTTCAGGCTCCAGGTCTGCTTCACAACCCTGTCTGGCTGCCATGGACCGGGTGGTCACACAGACCCACTCAGGCAAACCCAACATCTCCAAATGAGCCTGGCGTTCCACCTCCTTCCAAGGGGAACTCTCCAGGTCATTACCTAGCAGACAGCCTACTGGCATGGATGGACTCACAACAACTCTGAGAGGACCTGAGACCCCCCCCCCCCCACTCAAAGGGAACATGTGCTACCTTGCAAAGGCGCACAGAGTTGTCAGCTGACACTACAGGGTGAAGTACATCGGGAATGATCAGCTCCTCAGGGACCCACTGACACCTGACCGTGGTCACACTGGCTCCAGTGTCCCTGAGAGCCTCCACCCTCTTCCCATTTATGGTCACCCACTGCCTGTACTTCTTAGTGTTATCAGGGACAGGGGTTTCCTGGACCATCTCTGTGTCTCCTAAAGAGACAAGGGACATAACTGCTAATCCCTCCAAATCGCTAGAAATTAAATCCCCACCAAAAGCTACACTAGCTATACCCGGTGTTGGAGCAACAGAGGGTGCCTGGGATTTCTTGGGACACACAGGAGACTTGTGACCCAATTCCTGACAGTGATAACACCTAATGGGACCCTTGTTATGCGACCAGCCCTTAGGGGGCCAGGTTGGTTTGGGTTTTGACTTGGGGGGCTGGGACTGGTTACCCTGGGAACTGTTTGGGGGCCCTTGTGAGAACTCCTTTTGGTTACCCTTGTCCCCCCCACTCTTCTGCTGGGGACCCTGCCCACCTTTGTCAATGGTACCCACAATTCCTCTGTGGACCCTGGTACTGGTCCAGCGGTCCGCCTCTTTAGCAAGCTCAATGGGGTCCGTCAGCTTGCTGTCTAAAAGATGCTGGTGCAGCTCTGGAACACATAGACTACTCAAGTGCTCCCAACTAATTAAATTTAACAACCCCTTATAATCAGTTACCTTGCTGCCCTTCATCCAACCTTCCAGTGCCCGTGAGTACAGATTCACACACTCCATCCAAGTCTCAGACTCTTTCTTCTTGGAGTTCCTAAACTGCAGTCTATACTGTTCTGGAGTAAGTCCATACCTGAGACATAGGGCCTCCTTCATATTGGGATAGGTCATGGCACCTGCTAATTCTAAGGGCTCTAGAGCAAGCACTCCTCCCAGAAGCCTCAAAATGTTTCCACAGGCCCG
Organism: Triturus cristatus; assembly: GCF_964204655.1. Lineage (NCBI taxonomy): Eukaryota > Metazoa > Chordata > Amphibia > Caudata > Salamandridae > Triturus > Triturus cristatus. Next base: position 132,661,167 of record NC_140586.1, on the reverse strand, counting down.
CCCCCCAATGCTGTCCAGGCACACCATTCATTCTCAATGCTATTTCATACGATGTAAACCAGGCAGAGATATCTTCACTCCTATTGTAATTCTGTACTAAATCCTTGGGGATATATACTTTACCCCCCTGCACTGGCTGTGCGCTGCCACCATTCGAACCGGACTCCACCTGCTTAGCCTTGATGTCCAGTTCTCTCATGCTCACTTCATGAGCCAGAAGCAATTTCTTCTCTTCCAAGGCACGGGCATTCTTGCTCTCCTCCGCCGCCTTGTCCTTCTCTACTTCCAATTGCTTCATTTTCATTTTCATCATTTCCATTTCATGGTTTCTCACCCTTTGATTCTCCTCCAACTCCTCTGGAGTGAGCCCCCTACTGGAATGGGAGCTGCCAGCCCTTGAGACTGTTCTGCCCACGGGCAGATCTTGGGGAACAAAACCATCCTCTTCATTTGCATCACCTTCCTCTTGGGCCTCCCACCAGGCCTTCAAGACTCTTTGTAGCACATCTTTTCTAGATCCGCTTTTCACAGGGCAACCAAGGTCTTTGCAGAATTGCTTGAGCTCCTCAACTCTGTATGAATACAAGTCCGCAATGGAAAACTCCAATTCTGCCCTCTCACTTGTTGCCACCTGAGACATGATGCTCTTGAAGAGTTACTCAAAAATAGCAAAATACAGTATGTGGTTGTCTATTGGTCTGCACTCCTAGTGATGTACACCAATTACTGTGGGTCAAGTACAAATACAAGTTCAATCCTCACCGCTGACCACCAATGTTAGATCTGGGGGTCTCTAGTTGGCAGGGTAGGTACCACTGTCCAAGTAGGGACCCTTGCTTCTAGTCAGGGAAAGGGGGATACACTGTTAAGATAACCCCTGCTCACCCTCTAGGTAGCTTGGCCTGAGCAGTCTAGGCTATCAAAGGCAATGTGTAAAGTATTTGTACCAACACTCACAGTAACACAGTGAAAACACCACAGATTTACTCCACACCAGTTTTAGAAAAACAATGTATCTTTACTAAAAACTTCACAAGACCAAATACTACAGACAAACCAACATATAATTCAAAAAGGTTACTTTAAAGATAGTTCAAGAGTTTGCAGAAAGTACTCCAGGATATAAAAGTCAGTGTTTTGCACAATGCGACTCTCAATGCACAAAATGCGACACTTTCGTGCCCAACAGTACCTGTAGTTGCGATAAGGTTCCCAAAAGCTATAACAAGGAAGATGGCAAAGGCTATGCGATACTCCTGAGATCCTGGGGAGGCTTTGCAGCAGCCCTGCTTCACGCAGCAGAGGTGGATGCGCCGGCTCCGATCTGTAGGGGGAGGATGCGATGACTTTGGCTTTCGTTGCGTAGGTTTCTTAGGGGGAAGCTTCACGCACAGGTTCGATGCGACACTCTTCGATGTGGCACGATGCGCGGCGCAGCGTTGACTTCCGGCGCCGCAACTCTCGATGCGCCATGGAACGGGACTCTGCATCAACGCACGCAGCGACTGGATACTTTCACGCACCGGCAGTGGTGCGGCCCTCAAACTGGTTCTGCGACGACCCTCGCAGCATCAGGAATCTTCTCGCACCGGATCGATGCTCGACACACTCGGCGATGCGGGGACTCCGGGTGCTGCGATGACGCCGCGATGAAATTCTCCTCGCACTTTCGTTCTTGCGACACGCAATCGGATGATGCGTTGGGTACCAGTTACTCTTTTTCACGCTTCTGCTTCCCAGCTCCCAAAACACAGCAAAACGACCTCCTGAGGCCCCAAGACTGGGCAAGCACTCCAAGGCAGGTCAGAACTCCTTCAGTAGAGTTCCAGGGGAGCTGGTGGTGAAGTCTTTTTGTTCCTGGGACTTCTTAACAGGGAGCCAGCTCTTCTCAGGCCCTTGGAGATCAGAATCAAAAGAAGGGGACACAGCAAAGTCCTCCCCCTCTCCTTTGCAGCAAAGCAAAACAGCAAGCAGGCAGTCTTCTCCTCTTCAGTTCTTTTCAGCTTTCTCCTTGGCAGAGGTTTCTTCTTAGTTCCAAAGTGATCTAAAGTTTAGGTGTCTGGGGTCCTCTTCTTATACACCTCCAAGTCTTTGTCTCTCTTTGTTCCAGTGGGGGGATTCCCCTGCTCAAACCGGTTCCTGGGTGTGCTCTGCTCTGGAGCACCTGGTTCCTTTCAGAGTGAGGGGCAGGGTCGTTAGACGCTCAGCAGGAGGTGGAGCCTTCTTTGTGCCAGCAGAGGCAGAGTCCTCAGCCTGGCCAGCAGGGGGTGGAGCCAGCTTTGTGCTGGCAGGGGCAGCCCTATTCAAACCCAGGGACTACTCCACCCACCCATCTAAAGCAGATCTCCCTATTCACCCTGCTGCTGACTCATCCAGGCTCCTGGAGCCACCTGGCCCATCACATGACACCAGTCAGCCAACCAGCACACAGTCACACAGGAAGGTTAAACAGGAGAATAGCTACTTTCTAAAAAGTGCTATTCTCACACAGTGAATTTAAAGACCATCTTGCTAAAAAGATGTATAATTAAATTCTGAACACAGAGATACCAAACTTGGATTTTTCTATCTTGCCCTTATGGGAAGATAAGCATGTAAACAGCCTTCCCCATTCTATCCTATGGGCAAGATAGCCTCTCAGCAGTGAAAAACGAAAATGGCTGTAATTCACTACCAGGGCATGTTACACACCTCAGTACATGTCCTACCTTTCAGATACACTGCACCCAGCCCAGGGGGGTACCTAGGGCCACCATAGGGATGCCTGACATGTACAGAAAGGGAAGGATAAGGCCTGGTCAGTGGGTGCACTGGCCAGGTCGACATGGCAGTCCTGGACTGCACATAGGCACTGCAAGCAGGCCTAAGACATCATTTTAGCGCTACTCCTGTGGGTGGCACAATCAGTGCTGCAGCCCACTAGTAGCATTTGAATCACCAGCCCTGGCACACGCAGTGCACTTTACTAGGGGCTAACAGGTGAAACAAATATACCAATCATGGATAACCAATCAATATAACAATTTACCAAGGGAGCACTTGCACTTTGACACTGATCAGCAGCGGCAAAGTGCCCAAAGCATCTAAACCAGCAAAAACGAAATCCAGCATAGCATCAAAAATACAGGAGGTAGAGGCAAAAAGTCAGGGGTAACCACGCCAAAGATGCCAGGTCTAACACTTATGCATCTAATATCTCACTCCATTTGCTGCTAATTCACGTGTACGTCATGCAACAAAACTCAACAATGATACAACCCTGGTCCTCATGTTGAGGGGTTTCAGAATAACTTGAAGATGCTCAAGGACGAGGAAACCCACCTCTACTGCCGCTGTTGGTACTTTAGCTGTAAATTGGTGGGCAGAGCCTAGAGGGTGTTGTGTGTGCTTACACTCCTAAGGCCTGCAGCATCACTCACTGACCTGCTTATGGGGGGCTCTACTGCTGTTCCACATGATAGGCATGTTCAGTGTACATGAGCAAGTATGATCTGCTGCTGCCTGTAATGTACTTGTGCTATTTGCTTGAGTACAGCTTGCACTGCTCCTTCCTCCTGTGCTATGCCTCTTCTTTGTGTTGAGGAAGTATACAAGGGATGAAGATATCACTGTGGAACAGAAGGTCTGAGATTTAATCTAATCTTCCCCGTAGGACTAAATTATGTGAACACAGGAAAATCAGTTTATTGACTAGAGACTCCAACCCTGTGGTATTGCAGAAGGCTGTGCAACATGACTGGTAATTTAGATGCCACTTGCTTTACTAAGAGTGATGTAGCCTAAGGAATAACTATGCTTTCTTAAACATTACTGATGGCTACATCACCAGAAAGTTAAAGAAATCACTGATATCTGTCTAAATCCAGGGCTACTTCTGTTGTTTAGTTGTTTGTAAGAGTTTTGAGAATGTAGTTTTAACCCATATCACAGTGCGCATTAACCTCTTGAGTGCCCATGACGAGCTGGACTCGTCATGGGCCGCGGTTGCGATGTGCCCATGACGAGTCCAGCTCGTCATAAACCCCGCCCGCTAATGAAACGCCCGGCACAGGGCGGGGAAAGGGCGGGGCACTCAAGGGGTTAACAAATGTGATTTAGTTTTATACTTGCCTAACTTTCACTAAAGCATAAGCATTATTGCAAGCTTACACATATTTTAAATGTACTCCCACTTTGTTCCCCGGTGTTTTACATGGCACACTTTAGCTCAACCATCCCAGTAGGCAAAGCCTCATTCTGTATTTGGCATTACACAGTGAGGATTCCAGAAATTAGTGAAGTCAGCCTTTTTACTTGTGAAAGCTCGAACTATCCCCTAACTTCAACCACGGTCATCTGTTTGTGCTTGACAGGGACACGAGTACAGTTTAAAGTCGACTTCCATTGAGCGCAGATCAAAAACAAAGACCAGGTTTGTCCCGGTGAAAAGATTTGTCATCAAACTTTGTCTCTGGAATGGAAGTCAAAATTCCTCAGCATGCTGAGGCAAAAAAGGGCTCCACATCCTCAGATGGCCCCTGGAAGAGGTCTCGATGAAGCCTTTGACTTTTGGAGGGAAGCTCAGAGCGGGAGAAATTTGAATTTCGCACCCACAAAAGGCCCCTTGCAGGCTGGATACTTTCAACGTCTTCGCCCTGTGAAGATTTCTACCTTTGGAATTAGTCACTTTTTTTGTAGCTCAGATTCTTCCAGCAGGTCAAGGCTGCACACTGTACCATAAAAGCGGTTCATCAGTATGGATACCTACAATGTGTACCCAGTGCCAGCATGTAGGTGGGGGAAACTCCTGGCCACACCCTGACCAATGGGATAAACGCTCCCAGGGATGATCCTACCCACTTTTGTAGCTAGCTCTTCCTGTGTGGTTTACTGTACTCACTTCCACCGTGCCCTGTGGTCATTGAAAAACAGTAATGCGGTAGCTCCGCTCCCACTGAGCCATGAGGGACTGGCTAGTTGGACAAAGAAATGGGACAGGCCTAGTGACTGGATAATCTGTTTTGAAGTTAATTAAGTTCCTGGACACAGCCCGAATGATCATCCTGCCAGAGAAATAGAACACCTCCCCACTCCTACGGCCTTTGTCACACTCTGGGAACAAGTTCACACCTCATCAGGGAGCTATACAGCTCTTGGGTGACAGCTGAAAACTCATGTAAATGGGCTTCTAGAGGCTTTAGGGATGGAACAGGCAACTTCTATAAAGTACCCCTTTTAAAGTATTTATTACAAATCTGACTTTGCCAATGAATTTGGTTTGTAGTAAATATTTTTTTTAAAGTCCAAACATGAACTCTGTAGCTGCTTCCTAAGAGGAAATAGCCAATATTAAAAATAATATTGTATTCCAATGCTTTCCTTTAGAACAGCTAACCCCACTACTGTGAAAATAGCCTTTTGGGCCTTACTGCAAGGACGTTAACTTTACACTTTTACATATTCTTCTCTTAAATACCATGCAGCATGCACTCTACCTTATGGGAATGTAAGTTAGAGTTGACTTATTAATGTTTAAAAGGAAGGTTTGGGCCATTCAAAAGGGGTTATTTTGACTGGTCGAGTGTGCAGCTTAAACCTGCACAACCAGGCAACTAGTTGCAGCCCCGCAGTCATGTTTATATTGCCACTGTAGTGGAAGACACAGTGAGCGCTGCAGTCAATTTGTGACATTTAAATTACAGGCCCTGAGTACACTGTGGTACAGGTGTGCCTTCGAAACTAGCCAGGGGCACCACGCACCAAGCAGGAACCACTGTGGGCTAGAGAAACGTTCTGCCATCATTTAACTATGGCAGAGTCTTGAAAACCTGGTGTCTGCAGAGCAACCAGCACCGCACATGCCTAGGACTACCCGACGGCCACGTATCCTGATTGAAGACCACCCTTTATATAGTGTTCTCGAGCGTATGGCGTTGCTGTTTTTATCATTATGACGTCATTTCTAGTACGTTCAGTTTATTTTCTATCCAATGGTTTCTGTAAACATAGAAATAAAAAAAGGTCTAAAATTGGTACTATTCGATGTGATGCGGCTTTAGATTGGAGGAGTTGTGCACTACACATTGTGGCAATGTACTGTGAAGCTGATTGGTCTATGACCTAAGAAGGTCGGAATGTGGCATGGATTCCAGTGTGGAATCAGAAGGGCTATCGTGGGGGTTCTGTAAGTGGGAGTTGGAGATGAGCTGTTGGTGGATGAGGTGCCAATAAATCCACTTGCTTAACTACTTGACCTGCTTCCTACTTATTCATATCCTTGAGGACACTACATTTATTTGGCGACGAGCGGGAGTAAAGGCACCTCAACATCGACTGGGCACTAACCGTTAGAAGGTGTCTGCGTGGATTCTGGAGCTGTTCCTCTTCATCTCTGTCGTGAGGAGGCGCAGGTGGAGGCCTATTCGAGTGGCGTTGCTCCGGGTACGACACAGCGAATTTCTTCGTCGAGATTCGGCAGGAGGAGAACAGCTGGTGGTATCGAGAGCGCGAGACCGCTCTGCTACATGGATTAAGTTTCAAGGCCGTGAGCGCGAGGCTTCTGCGTGCTTGCAAGGGAGTTGCCAAGGGAGACGCGAGGCTTCTGTGCTCCGTGATGCATTCGAGGCCGTGAGCGCGAGCGTTGCCAAGGGAGTCGCGACGCTTCTACGCTACGCTTCGTCTTTCAAGGCTTTGATCGCGAGAGTTACCAAGGGAGACGCGAGGCTTCTGCGCATGTGCAAGTAATTCCCAGATGGAGGCTTGGATGTAGCCAATGAGAACCTCGTTGGGGGCCATTTTGAGTCGTTGGGAAGATTACAATGCACTTGTGAGGAAACACGGTGTTTGGAAAAGGCAGAACTTTGTGCCCATTTCTTTTGGAACCTGTGGGAATCTGCTTAGTATTCATACTTCATTGGAAGTGTGTTTATGTGAGCCAGCTGGTCATAATTACTGAAACATTTTATGAAAATTTTCGATGGGTTAGTGCTACCAAAGGTGGAACTGGTCGCTTGTTTAAAAAAAAAAGGAAAATTTGTTTATTTTCTTTTATTTTTTTTTCTTTCTCTCCTCCTGACTTGTTGTTCATTTTTCTAGGCTTGCAAATATATAAGATTTAAAAAAGTTTATTGACATGCAGAATGTAACACAACCACCGTTTTTTCTAACTAGTCCAGGTGAGCCGAATGTAAAATGGCAGAAATGGAAAAAGATTTTTACGAATTATGCGAGGGTTTGTGGCACGAATCTCAGTGCCGAACGCAAGCATTCGTTGTTGTTGCATTGCCTTGGGGGAGAAGGTCAGGAAGTTCTAGAACATTTACCTGAGTTAAGTGCTTCCGAACAAAGGAACCTCAATGAGTACGAAATATGTATTGAACAATTGGACCGTCATTACCTCCCAAGGCTGAGCACGATAATGGAGAGGTATCATTTTGGTCTAAGGGGGCAGAAAAAAGAGGAGTCGGTTGAGGAGTACGTTTCGGCTCTGAGGAAGCTTGCTTCTTCATGCAAATTTGGTTCTGCTGTGGAGGAGAGGATTAGGGATCAGTTTGTGTTGAGGTGTGCGCATGATGATATCAGGAAAGAGCTCTGGTTGAAGGATGAACCTCCACTCGAGGAAGTTATTACTATTGCCAAGCAAGTTGAGCACATGAGGAAGTGTGTGGATGAGTTGAATGAAGAAAAGTGTAAAAGTGAAGAAAAGAGTAAAAGTACTGTGGTTGAAAATAAAATAGAAGAAGTGGTATGTCAAGTACAAAAGAGGGAGGTTAAGGGAAAAGATACTAGTATATCTATGCCTAGCAATGTATTCAGTTCTCCTGTTGGAGGAAAACCTGTGTGTTTTAGATGTGGACGTTTTGGACATTTTGCTAACTCACCTTATTGTCCGGGACTGAGAGCCATCTGCAACATGTGTGGTCGGAAAGGGCATTTCGCTAAATGTTGCAAGGGTAAAGGCAATAAAGATAACAGTGTAACTGCAAGAAATCAGCCTGAAGTAAAGGTTGTCACATTTCAAGTTGATGCGAGTATAAGTGATCACCCTTCTCATGTAGTAGTTATAGAAGGGGTACCCCTTAATTTTAAGTTTGATTCCTGTTCGCACCTGACAATTATTGGAGAGGATGTCTTTATGCAACATTTTGTCAATAAGGTGAAATATTTCAAGAATGATCTTTCTCCCATGGGGTATGGTGGTTTACCTATAAAGATGTCTGGATATTTTGTGGCCACCATTGAACTTTGTGGGAAGATGATTGCGGGGAAGATATATGTTGCTAAGCGGGGTGATTCTCTTATGGGTTGGCCTCATCAACGCCTATTGGGGGTATGGTTAAACCCAAATGCCTCTCCACAGGTTCAGGTACAAGCGGTTGGGGATACCTCTCTCAAGTTTGTAGAACAGTTTGCTGACATATTTAAGGATACTTTGGGGTGTCTTAAGGGATACAAACACCACATCAAAGTGAGAGTAGGAGCGGTACCTGTAGTGGCAAAAGTAAGGAGGATTCCGTTGAATGAACAAGCTGGTGTTCAGAAGGAGATAGATAAATTGGTGGAAGCAGGCATAATTGTACCGGTTGAAGCCACAGAGTGGTTGGCTCCAATAGTCGTGGCCAAGAAGGCCACTGGCGAAATTCGACTTTGCATTGACTTGAGGGCATTGAACAAAGAAGTCATAGTGGATAAGTTTCCCTTACCGAACATTGATGAGATGGTTGGTACGTTGGGCGGGGCGAAGTTCTTTTCAACTCTTGATCTGGCTTCAGCGTACCATCAAGTTGTCTTAGATGATTCCTCCCAGGATCTCACGGCTTTTGTTACCCCTATGGGTACTTTTAAATTTTGTAGAATGCCGTTCGGGCTTGTGTCGGCGGCTTCTGTGTTTCAACGAATAATGTCACACATTATCAGAGGTCTAAGTGGAGTTAAATGCTATCAGGATGACCTTTTGATTTTTGGAAACACCTTACATGAGCATGATTGTCGGGTTTTGGCTGTCTTGCAACGTCTAAGGGAAGCGGGTCTTACTCTTAGGAAAGATAAGTGTAGATTTGGGTTGCAGGAGGTAAATTATCTTGGACATTGTATAACTGGACATGGAATTTTTCCCAAGAAGGAATTGGTAGAATCCATCATGAATGTTTCTGTGCCGGTTAACAAGGAAGAATTGCTTTCTTTTCTTGGTATGGTAGAGTTTTACGGTAAATTTATCCCTGGTTATGCAAGTAAAACTCATGCTTTGAGGAAATTGACTGTAAAAAATGCAGAGTTTTTGTGGTCAAGTGAGTGCGAGGAGGAGTTCCTTTTGATCAAGAAGGAGTTGAGTAAAGCGCCAGCTCTTCATGCGTTTGTGCCTAGTGATCCGACGGTTATTATGACGGATGCTAGTGATAAAGGGTTGGGGGCAGTGCTGCTTCAGAAGAAGGATGGAGTGGATTGCTTGATTGCTTGTGCTTCAAGGTGCCTAAGAGGGTCTGAAAGGGGTTATTCAGTTATAGAGAAAGAGTCCCTAGCTATATTTTGGGCTTTGAGGAAGTTTAAAAATCTGGTGTGGGGTGTAAAGGTCTGTGTTTTGTCGGACCATAAGCCCTTAAAGGAGGTGTTTTCTAAGAAAGGTCTGGACTCCATTTCTTCAAGAATAAGGAAATGAATTATTTCTTTACAAGAATTTAATTTTGAAGTTGATTACATTCCAGGTGTGGTCAATAGGTCTGCTGACTGTCTTTCTAGGTTGGTTGATCTTAAAGGGAGCAATGAGGAGGATGGTGAGGATGATAATGAGGTGGTTAATGTCTGTGAAATCACGGATGGTACCGTTACCCAAGAGGATTGGAATACGGAGATCAAAAAGGATGATGAAATTTCAAGAGTGATGGTGATGTTGAGGGAAGGTAAACGGTTGGAGAAACCGTGGAGTTTAGTTTCTGATGAGCTTTCTGTGGTGGACGGTTTACTTTCGAGGGGCACGAGGTTGGTCCCGCCGTTGGGTATTAGAGAGAAATTGCTCAGTTTTGCCCATATTGGTCATCTTGGGATTGTCAAGACTAAGGAACTGTTGAGGTTGCAGTTTTGGTGGCCTGGTATGGATATGGAGATAGAGAGGTTGGTTCGAGAATGTCCTGAATGCTGTGCTAGTGATAAGATTTTGAAGACTAAACAAACCCCAATGGTGTGCAGGAAGTTGCCTGATCATCCTTGGGATGAGGTTTCTATTGACATTGTTGGTCCTTTGCATGGGGTTTGTGACACTCCATATCTAATAGTGGTTCTGGACTTATACTCTAGGTGGATTGAGGTAGGTGCTGTTAGGGATGTGTCTACGGTGTGTGTCATCAGGTTTTTGCAAGAAATTTTCAACAGAGAAAGCTTTCCTAACAGTATCCTTTCGGACAATGGACCTCAGTTTACCTCTGGTGAGTTCAAAGATTTTATGGTGAGATGTGGTATTCAACATAAAAGGTGTGCCATATATCATCCTGAAGCGAATGGTGCAATAGAAAGGGTCAACAAGACTCTTAAGGAGAGTATTCAGCTGGCAAGAGCTAGTGGGTTGAATTGGAAGGAATCTCTTCAAGATAGAATTTTGGCTTACCGGGTGTCCCCTCATTCAACTACTGGGAGATCTCCTTTTGAGTTATTTAAAGGGAGAGTACCTAATACTTTGTTGTGTCCTGGTTGGATGAAGTTAAACAAAGGTTTTGTTGATAATCAGGTGGGGAGATGGAGGGATAGAGAGATAGAGAAGCAGTCTTTGAGGAAATGTTATGTTGATGATAAGAAAGGTGCCCAATTTCAGGTGGTCAAGGTTGGGGATTTGGTTAAGATAAGAGCCCCTGTGGGGTGTCAACCTTGGTCGAAATATACTAATGTAAGACCTGTGGTTAAGGTGTTCAACAACGCTGTTAAAACAAGTGATGGCAGGATTTGGAACAAGAGTCGTGTTGTTGTAGTTAATCCTGTTGTTTCGGTTGGTCAAGCAGATAGCGACAGGTTAATCTCCGGTCCTGGGTCCTCTGTTCCTTTGTCCTCTGGTTCTAATTTCCCTGGGGTCTTGAGGGGCATTCGGGAAAGAAGTCAAAGGGTGCGCAGACTTCCTCTGTATATGAAGGACTATGTTAGGTCATAAGTTGGTTCTGTTGAGTGTGGGGAGGCTCATTTGCATATATGTATGTCACAGGCTCATTTGCATATACATATGTCACATGTTAATGCTTTACTATGAAGTTATGTCACAGGCTCATTTGCATATACATATGTCACATGTTAATGCTTTACTATGAAGTTTTTTTCTGTTTATCTTAGTAGCATGTTACTCTCTATCTTGATTCTGTGAGATGCTTTCTTTTGTTTATTACCATTTGCAATTTTGTTATTATTATTGTTGAGGGGGAAGATGTGTGGCAATGTACTGTGAAGCTGATTGGTCTATGACCTAAGAAGGTCGGAATGTGGCATGGATTCCAGTGTGGAATCAGAAGGGCTATCGTGGGGGTTCTGTAAGTGGGAGTTGGAGATGAGCTGTTGGTGGATGAGGTGCCAATAAATCCACTTGCTTAACTACTTGACCTGCTTCCTACTTATTCATATCCTTGAGGACACTACACACATGATTGCATTTTTGCTGCACAGAACAGCTCACTTATTTTATGAACCTAATAAATGCGTATTTAAACAGCTAGTGAATTCAAATATATATCGAAAGTTCTGTCGACGTATTTGGGAACAATGACAATTATGCGTTTCACTCTAAAAAAAGGTATATTATGAATCTGTATCGCTGAGGTTGCATTTTTGGGTATAGACTGGGCTAATTAGGGAATTTGTATTGTCCCAACGTGACCACCCCGTTTGCATTCAGTCATCGCACTGTTTGTAATTAGACGTCGGAGTCGGAGACCCCGTATATGAATTATCTGCTATGATGCGCTCTAGGTTACATGCTTCCTTTTTCCTGCCAAGAGGCTTCCAGCAGCAGCTGTCTCTAATTCTTGGCACTTGCGCACCAGACGGGCTACTCTGACATCCCACTAGTGTTCACGGATGGCTGCGTTTTCCTTAGCGCAGACAAACATTAAAATGACGTCAATATTCCCTTTTCTATTCGGAGTTTTTGCGAATACGATGCTGTTCTTTTCGGAAGGAGGTGTTTCAGTGCAGAAACCGTGGGGCAGATTTATGTTAGACTTGCGCCACTTTTACGCCGCCGTTGCGTCACTTTTGTGACGCAGCGGCGGCGTAAACCCTGCGCCACGTTGCGCCCTATTTACATCGTGACGCATCTATGGAGATGCGTCACGGTGTAAAGCCCTGCGCCACATTAAACCTGCGTCAGGTTTAATGTATGCAGGGTGGGCGTTCCAGCGGAAAAAGCATCGGAAAAGTGACGCAGTGAAATCTACAAGATTTCACTCAGTCACTTTTCCGACGCTGCTGCGTCAAAACCTTGCACCTGCTTGAAGCAGGCGTAAGGCATGACGCAGCATGTAAAGTATGGGCAGCCCCTAAACATTGCTGGAGTTGCATCGTGCTTGCGACGCGACTCCAGCAATGCGCCGCCCTTACGCCATCAGATGCGTCACGCATCTGTTTATCCTTGCGCCAGGATGCGCTGCATTGTAAATGCGGCGCATCTGTGGTGGCGCAAGGGTAAACTTGCGTGACGCATCCTTCCTGGCGCATCCCTGCTGATTTGCAGGGATGCGCCAGGAAACATAAATCTGCCCCCTGATCTGTGCACAATCTGCGCCGCCTTTCGTCCTGCTGATAGGATGGAGGTGTCAACTCAGATACTGGCCAGACCAAGAAAAGTTGGACTTGAAAGTAAGGACCACAAACCACAGGAAACAGATACACATATTGTTTTCTCTACATTCAGCATTCTTTGTGAAATGACGTCCCATGTGCCGCAGTTGTTGTTCACTATGTTATAAAATGTGCACAATTTTTGAATTAACATTCAAGTGCCCAAATATTTGAAGTGGGGCATTTGGACATTTCCACAGCATTTACCACGACTTTTCAAGACTGTATTTAAGAATTACATTTGGCAAGGAAGATTTTAAAAAAACACAGAACTCTGTCATGTTCTGTGTTTGATATCTGATATCTCACCTGCCAGCATTTGGGGCCAGGTAAGAGTGAGACTTATAAAAAGATAATTGTGGGAATATAATTTCCCTATTGACTTGCATCGAACTGAATGGAGTTTTAAGAGGAAAAAAGTCAAAATAAATTAATTTTCACCTTATAAATTAGTGAGTCTGACTATTAAACTGTGGGTGTAGGCCTGTATGAAATTTACCAAACAACGCTGAAGTTAGTAAAGGTAGGTGAGATCCAGGTTTGCAAAGAGAATGACTGTATTGAGCCTCTGACAATGGTTTGAATGCTAGGCACATAAATATGATTGCAAACGGTGACAGCTGTTTATACACATTCAGAAAACATGCCTGCTTTGTAGACAGCTGTGGGACCTGTCTACACATCATTATAATGGCTTCCTCCTAATTATTTTCAGGGAGAAAAATGGAAGAACTCCCAAGGCCGGGCTTATATCCACCACCTTCCCAAAAAAACAAACAAACACAACGAGGAGCTGCGGCGAATGGACTACGGGTCAAGGGAGCTGTGGGTAGAAAAAGTTTGGGAACCACTGTACTAGGGTCTTGTAGGTAAGTAAGATATGCCATTAAGGGGATGACAATTTCAACATATTGTAAGGGGGAGCATAGGCAACTTACCACTGGTTAGTGGGGGCAAGGAGCACACAGTTCTACAACCAGCAAAAACAGTCAAGGTAAAAGGAATCTGGGTTGGTACCACACAAAGGATGGTCATCTCCAGCAGCCTGCTCCCACTGACTGGGGAGCGGAGCTCTGGTCCGTTCATTTAGTCTTTTCCCTTTGTTTATCTTGATACTTGCCGGCTATTTTTGCATTACACATGTGTTAGACTTCTATGTGTTACCCCAAGTGCCTTCATTTTGCACAGAACCTTGTGCATTGTCTGCAAATGTTTACACTCGGTAAGCAGGGTAGGTGCTGGACTGGACTCTACGTGAAGACCACAGGTGTTACAGGTAGCAAAGAGATTTCTCTAGGGGGAAAGGGATAGAGCTCACTGGACCTGTTAATTCGTCCACACAGTGTAAGCATGTTGAACTACATTTAGGTGAAGTATAACCATGTTTCCTGTATTGTATTGCTTGTTTTACATGCATTGTGTTGTATTATTTGTAATGTGTAAAAAGTCCACTGAAGTTGTTGAATGAGTAGTAGACAACAGGAAATTAGACTGGTCGGGTAGGTTGAATGGGAGAAGTTCTGTAGCAAAGATCATGAGTGTGTGTGTGTGTGTGGGTGTGTGCGTGTGTGTGTGTGCGTGTGTGCAATCCGTGGTTTAAAGAGGTCGCACTCTAGAAATAGTGCGGAAATAGGGAAAATACCCTTGATGGATGAATGAATGTATGTGAGAAAGAAGCCCTGTGATTACGTCACCCCAGCTTTTTCACTAGTCACTCTGGGTGCACAACAGAAAGTTGACTGAACGCAAGGGGCTCTCTGGGAGTGAGTGTAAAATGCTTCTCCCTGTCCCTCCACAAGATCAGTTAAAGAAATAACTGAGGGACCCCTAACCATAATTTTCATTTTCTTTCTGCCCATCTCCACAGACTGAGCTGCAGGCACAAGGCTAGCAGACTCCTTCCTGTTAGCCGTGTTTAAATGAAGGAGCAAAGTTCGGGGCAGAAATATCGAAACCCAGCAAACCCCCACCGACAGGGATTCCTATCCTCACTATACATCACCATAAGAATTAAGCCACTTGCAAATTTCTGAAACAGTGGGTAGACTGCCCTAAAGAGAATGGTAAGAAATCCTTTCCTGAAAAAGGCAATATTGATCCAAAGAGATCAGGGAACACACAATAGAAGTTAAAAGAGCCTAAAAACAAAATAGGGGCCAAACAAGGCCAGTCTTTTTACAACAAATACAAACATAAATTCCAAGCCTGTGGTATGAAACAGACACAGGAGAAACTGGATACCAAATAAGCCACCGTACGAGTTAGGGCTTGTGCTCCTACTGCTCCTCGCACTCCCCACTTATTCTTTCACATCACTGAACCTCCACATAAAGAGACGGACAAAAGCGAAGCAAAATACCAACCAACAGGCTCAAAGCTAGAATCATCGAGCGGAGGCAGCAAACGTCCCTCACTCAAGTGATGCAGACAATGTAGACCACACTCCACCTGCTCCAGATACCCTTCTTCTGCTGGCATTACACTGTGGAAATACAAATTGTCAACCTGTTCTAAATATTCCAGAAATAATAAACTGTTGATTTACTTTCTCAGGTGCCCTCCACATTGTGGTCCACAGTGGCCAATGATGTGGGGTACATCACTTCTATAGACCTAGTGAAAAAAAAGATCAACCCCATGAAGTGCCTGCCTTGAGTTCCTCAATATCCTCTAAAGCCCAAAGCTGTGGCAGAAATCTAAGCAGGGAGTTTGGTACCTTCTATAAAGAAGGCGTGAATGACTATGTGCACCGATTTGTCCAAGATAAAAGGGACATTCATAATGTGTTTATTTCAAGTTTCTCAGTGGTCCACAACCAAACTACCATCCTTCATTTCATCCTCACACATACCCAGTGGAAGAAAGTCAATTCCTCTTTATGTTCTCATTTGCCAGATCCCAACTTTCATGGTGGACTCGCCCTCAAGGACTTACAGAGACTCCATTGATCTTTTACCAAGCTGTAAAGAAACATTTGGGTACTTTGGTCTTTCCCAGGACCCTTCTTTTGTGCTGTACTATGGTGATTTACTGTTGGCCTCTGTTATTCAAGACCAGTGCAAGTGTGACTCCACTTACTTCATCGCAGAACTGGCTCAGAAAGGGCACGAGGCTTCAAAGGAGAAACTCTAGGTTTGCCTTCCCCAAGCAGGTTACCTTGGTCATGAAATGTCTGCCGGAGAATGCCACTTGTCACCAGGAGGGACTGACACCATTAGTAAGTTGCCCCATCCTGTCAGACCTTATACCAGATATGAACTTTCTTGAGTATGACTGCATACTGCAGACCAGCAGTTCATAACTTTTTGAGTTCAGTGGACCCCCAATGAATCACTTACTTGGAGCCAGGGAACCCCACCTCAGGATTTCTAAGATTTTAACCTCAAAATACTATACACAAATACACATACATCAAATGGATGCCCAAAATATAGAAAGTATTTAAAGCACAAACAACAACATTTGAAAAAATTACTTTTTTTATTTCAATGAGAAAGTTGGAGCTTTTCAAAATCTAGTTATATTTCCAGAATACAAAGCAATATGCTAGACTCTAGCATATCACTTTGTATTTTTAGTTCCTAAGACATGCTCTCTTTTTGAAGTGCATACCATTGCTGCTTTAGTTGAGACCACCAAAAGTCGATATTACATTCCCTTTGATGCATTTGCTCTGCTCCCAAAAATCAACATAATGTTACCAACCTAATTTTTTGCTTTACAATTTTAAATTTCTTCACTTAGACAGAACATTTTAAAACTTTTAAAACTTTCTGCATATACTTTATTGATCAGTTATTAATTCATGTTATGACCTGCTGCAAGCCCCCTCAATAGATGTCGCTAACCCCTGGTTGAGAACCACTGCTGTAGACAATGGATCCAAGGGTATGCCACTACGGTAAAGTCCCTGCACTATTATGTTAGAAAAGATGCTATAAAACACGCCAGAATGCCAGAAAAGACCACCAAACAAATCCAAATGTGCTTTTGTACGAATGAAACAAGCCTTTCTCTCTGCACCTGTTTTAAGGCTTCTTAACTGTCTAAAGTTTTATTCTGTGCAGTCATGAATGCAGTGTCTTTGTCCTTGGGGAATAGGTACACGACCATGGGAACCAGAAAGGACCTGTAGCTCAGTAGATAGATAGATACATTTATTTATTCGGTTAGAAAATTAACCATAAAAGATATAAAACATGATAGTCATACATGAAAAACAGAAACAGGACTCATTATACAAAATACATACAAACTAATTGGAGCACCCTCAAATACAATTTTACAATGCATAATAAATAGAAACTTCACCGACTGTCTGCAGATGGCAGTTAATTCGGAATATATCAGTAAAATACATCATGGCCAGGCACCTCGTATCTTTACCACACAGCTTAAAAAGTGCCCCATGCGTACACATGTACGAACATGCATATACGTACCAACATCTCCCAAGATAGCAAGGAAGAGCATGCCGGCCTCACTTGGTTAAAAATGGCCTCCTTCAGGATCAGGGTCAGAAACCTTCTCCTTGGTAGAGAGTAGTGATTATAAAACATAACAGCATGCAACAGAGTATGCTCTGAGGAACCATCACACCCACAGGGGCCTAAACGCCCGCCTGTCAGCCATCCTTTGGGAAAACTAGCCAGTGGAAGAAACACATTCATCCTAATTCTAGATAAAAGATGTTGATGATAAATGTTATTCACCCAGGTTAAATATGGTTCCAAGGAGCGAACTGTCTTTGTCAAGAAATAAGCCTGCACTGATGGTTTACGAGATCAGATTTCCTCACAATTAACCGATAGCTTCATTAAGAAATTTTGTTAAACCTATTGATTGTCATTTTTAGTAATTCATTCTGGGTGTTTAAATAGACTAGGATGATCCAAGGTTTAAAATGCAGACTTTATATAATTCAGCCATGGGATGACCTTGTGCTTATCAAGAGAAAGACAGTTCTGAATAGTCAGCCTATTTAGAATATGCTAGTTCTTAAGCCAGATGAGATCCAGCTTAATAAAGGCTTACGTTTGAACAGGTCTGAGATGTAACAGACGCCAAGCTCCACGTGTACCGCAAATGTGTATGTACCTAGTGGAACCCCGAAGAGCCTCTTGAGGAACTTGTTCTCTTCCCGATGGATCAGGTCACAATCCAGGTACCCCCAATGACCACTACTTTAACTACCTGCTGAGACACGCTTGCCTTATATACCTTAATAAAGGCTTTCACAGGTTTCCAACCCACCTTCAAGCTAACATCCATCACTGCTCCACACAGCCTAGCCAATGCTGACTTCTTTGAATAGAGGGAAGGGGCCCAAGAGGATTTATCATCAAATAATACTCCCAGATAATTAAAAGATCCCACCTGGCAAATTCTTACTTTCTGGCAAAAGGTACTCCTCAGTTTTGCAGGCTTAAGCCCAAGCATCATTGTAAATGATTTAGTGGAATTTACCCTCAAGTTCAGACCCTCCATAAAGAGAGTGTAGGAATTCAAAAGGTGCTGGAGACCTAGGGCCATCCTCATCATGAGAACAGCATTTTTCCCATATAAGAGGACTGGAATGGCCCGTGAACCCACCCTGAGGGGATCGTCCTGAGCATCCACTAAAGGCAACTCCAAACTGTTAATGTAGATGGTAAACAGAAACGGAGCCAGGATGCATCCCTGGCGTACACCACGGGAGATGACGAACCTCTTTGTACAAGCAGTGTCCCTTGTAAATCTGATGGAGCCCTACATATCCCTATGAAGATCCGCAAAAAAAGAAACTAATACTGGCTCCACCCTCAAAAATGAGAGTGGCCACAGTTTCGATGGGTTCACCAGATCAAAAGCTGTAGAGAGATCCATAAATATTTAAAACACTGTCCTCTTCTTGGCCACGGTATATTTCTGAATCAATAGGTGAAGATTCAGACATGACCCGTAGTACTTAACCTCAGTCTGAACCCATACTGACAGTTGAAGATGATATTCTTCTCCTTCACCCAGACAACCTGGCCCAAAACATTGACTATGGTTTCTATGAGAGAAATTGGTCGGTAACATTTTGGGTCCTCTTGCTCCACTTTCTTAAACACCGGGACCACGAGGGATTGTTACCAAGACAACAAGGGACCACTGGCAACTGCAGCATTTAAAATATTTGTCAATAAGAGAGCCCAGAATGTGATATCTCCCTTGAATAGATCTGCCAGGACACCATCAGGCCTAGGAGCCTTATGCCTTGACAGGCGACTAATAGCTCCAATAACTTCTGGAATAGAGAATGGAAGACCAGAAGAGCTAACCTCCTCAGGACTACCATTAAATATTGGCTGGCCCGACTATCTTCTAGGGGTTAGAATGATGAAAAATGAGCATAGCATTGGGGTTCCAGGGCCAGACTTGGTAAAGAATTTGCTGCTAGAAAGAAGTTGTTTAGAATTTTCTAAAATGCCACCATATTGTTACTTTCACTGACTTGCACAAACTCATCCCAAATATCAGTCCTAAGAGACTCCTTTCTTTCTTTTAAAGCCTTCTTATATGAAGATATTACATGATGTATCTTGCACTAGCTCTTGGACTCAACTTAAGAGCTGCCTTCAAAGCCCCCAGTGCCTTAGAACAATCACTATTAAACCACCAGTGGTTATTAAAGACAGGACTTCCTTCGCCAGCCGCCGTTAGGGGTGATTTAACACCAGCACAGAGATCAGAAAAAGCTAAAAGTATATCTTTGGGGCATAGGTAGAATTTGAGTCAATTTGCCACCTCGAGGCTAAAATTCTTAAAAAGCAACCCAACAAAAATCCTCTGGGAAAATTTTCACCCACCTTATCCGCCTCCCTTGATCTGAGACAGCCAGTGGCTCTAGATCTGTAGGTGATGCAGTGAGGTGCTGGCTCTGTTGGAAAAGCACCATCGTTACAGGGTTATGATCGCTCCACGCCACCGATTTAATAGAGTAATCCACCACTACAAAGAGGAGCATCATAGAAATTGGATAATGGTCCACAATAGATTCAGCACCTCGCCCAACATTAGTGGGAACGGCCTGAGCACTGCGAATAACCAGGTTCTGCGAGTGAACCAAGTTGTACAAGTGCTCCCCCTGAGCGGTATGTTCAAAATGATGACGCAAGGAAGTATCCTCCCCCAAAGGATCTTGTAACAAGAAACAAGGTCCAGAGCAAGGGTGGCTGTTAAAATCACCCATCACCACTATTGTGACTTTAGCGACCAGGCCCGTATCCCTAGCTTGTAGAGAATTCTTTAATCTCTCAACTGTCGCGTCTAGATGTAGCTTAGTACTCCTGTGCTCTAGATCAACCTTTGGCTTGGCTCCCTCAATGTCGCCGATCTGTAGTTGCCCCTGCTCTTCTTTTTTTTATAGAGCAGAATAGAGCAAATGTATACAATAGAAAATAAAATTAATACAGTATTAAAGACAGAAGATTTACAATAAAGTTTTATCATCCATCGCGTCAGACCTGATGATCAACAATACATATACATAATATTAGCACTTGATAAAAATATGATCATAGCAATACCATACCAATTTCCAATTCCCTGGTTCTTAGGCCTTAAAAGCAGGCCATAGCACGAGGAGTATCTTGACTGGATTCCTGGCATCGAATACTCCAAAAAAGATTAATCTGCTGGAAGCACCAAAGAACTGCTCACAGTAATTGGCACACCGGGCATGAAGTTCTTGCCATGTAATGCATTTTCCCCTCAAAATAAAGTGCCCCAGCTCCTTGAATCCACTAGAGTTCCAAAATCTAATCTGAGTATGTGGTATTGCCAGTCCGGCATGATGACACTCCTGTAATGTAAGATGCAAGTAACCTACAAGAGTGTGTTTTGATACGTACACTGCTTGCAACCGAGCTCCAAGCTCCTGTGGCACTTTGTATCTAGCTTTTTCAGGGAACTTTCCTGTTTTAATAAAAACTGGCAATCTGGTTTCTGCTCCATGGATTATTTTATCTATAAAAAATAAATCAACCGTCCTCCTTCCTTCCTTCCTCTGACATTGATCGGCAGTGTTGCTCTCTTATTTTACCTTTACTTCTAATCTGTTTTTTTCAAACGTCCCCATTAAAGTTAATAAGAGCTATTTCAGGGACTTAGATGTACTTTTTAGGCATTTTGTTGGGAACAGAGAGGTATCTAGAGTACAATATTCAGTACTCCAATTAGATATTCCACAAGGAGGGCTGGCGCTTCTTCATGTTCAGACATATTATGAGGCGTCTTTTTTAGATGCTTTGGCAAGGTCATTGGCCGCAGCTCATCTTGTTGCAGCCTAGGAAAATAATGTATTAAGTTCGACTCTGATTGTTGATCAGTCTGTTTCTGTTGTTGCTCTTTTCCTTACCGCTTACACAAAACACCCTTCCACTGCCAGGTTGTCTCCATATGAATTTATTTTCTTCTTTTCTGCTTGTCATATCACTACTAACATCACCGTTATGCATTGCTCCACTCTGACCAGACATCTCTGATGCTCACCAGTGAGGAGGGAGAACCTCATGATTGTCTTGTGGTAACTGAACATATAACAAAGGCTAGTACAGTAGGGAGAACCTCATGATTGTCTTGTGGTAACTGAACGTATAACAAAGGCTAGTACAGTAGGGAGAACCTCATGATTGTCTTGTGGTAACTGAACATATAACAAATGCTAGTACAGTAGGGAGACCCTCGTGATTGTCTTGTGGTAACTGAACATATAACAAAGGCTAGTACAGTAGGGAGAACCTCATGATTGTCTTGTGGTAACTGAACATATAACAAAGGCTAGTACAGTAGGGAGAACCTCATGATTGTCTTGTGGTAACTGAACATATAACAAAGGCTAGTACAGTAGGGTGAACCTCATGATTGTCTTGTGGTAACTGAACATATAACAAAGGCTAGTACAGTAGGGAGAACCTCATGATTGTCTTGTGGTAACTGAACGTATAACAAAGGCTAGTACAGTAGGGAGAACCTCATGATTGTCTTGTGGTAACTGAACATATAACAAAGGCTAGTACAGTAGGGAGAACCTCATGATTGTTTTGTGGTAACTGAACATATAACAAAGGCTAGTACAGTAGGGAGAACCTCATGATTGTCTTGTGGTAACTGAACATATAACAAAGGTTAGTACAGTAGGGAGAACCTCATGATTGTCTTGTGGTAACTGAGGTAACTGAACATATAACAAAGGCTAGTAGAGTAGGGGGAACCTCATGATTGTCTTGTGGTAACTGAACATATAACAAAGGCTAGTACAGTAGGGAGAACCTCATGATTGTCTTGTGGTAACTGAACATATAACAAAGGCTAGTACAGTAGGGAGAACCTCATGATTGTCTTGTGGTAACTGAACATATAACAAAGGTTAGTACAGTAGGGAGAACCTCATGATTGTCTTGTGGTAACTGAACATATAACAAAGGTTAGTACAGTAGGGAGAACCTCATGATTGTCTTGTGGTAACTGAGGTAACTGAACATATAACAAAGGCTAGTACAGTAGGGGGAACCTCATGATTGTCTTGTGGTAACTGAACATATAACAAAGGCTAGTACCGACCTCATGGAGGCTCCCATATTACCAGTGCTTTAATGTATTTTGAGGATGGTTCATGCCATACAAATTACAAAGGTCTGCTGGTTGCAGGTTATAATGAACCTAAGGTATCTCAAGTTTTGAATGCCCCTGCCTTCTCGATGCAAAATCTTCCTAAATTGCTGAACTTTTTGCACTCACTCTAGCCTGTATCTCGGCAGAGAAAAAGATTGTAACTCTATTCACAGACTCAAAGTATGCGTTCAGAGTCATGTTTGACTTCAGGCTTCTCTGGATGCAGAGAGAGAATTCTTGAAATCTATTGTAACCCCATTATGAACAGCTTGCATGTGCAAATATTGTGAACTCTTTATGTTGCCCCTAAAAGTAGCTGCAGTCAAGTGTGCTGCCCACTACACCAAAACCCACTTGATGAAGTTTCCTGAGAAAATATCCTCGCTGATTCAGCTGCTAGACATGGTGGTTTGTCGCACACCAATTATGCTGCTATGTATGTTATACAGCCATATTTGTTTCCTGCATCCTCTGTAAAATGTTAGCTTTATTACAGAAGGGTGCTTCTGAAAGTGAGAAATAATATTGGGTCAAACAGAGGTGTACAAAGCACCCAGAAGGAGTATGGAAAGGTAGCTCAGGACATGTGGTTGCACTGGAATGTTCTACTCCCCAACCTTGCACAATTGTATCAAGGAACTGCCCAGGTAGGTACAGATAGCATGATACTTGCTCTGCATCCCATTAGTGTACACCCTGCTTTTCCTCTATTGCCCAAATTGATTACCACTCCTGTATCACTTGCTAGTCAGATCAAGCTGGGAAAGGGATCAAGACCACACTCACACCTTACCATCTGCACCCCTTTGTGCAGCTTCAAATAGATTTTACCCAGATACCCAATAGTGCCTCAAACTCCTATGTACTAGTAATTGTCCTTATACTTACCGGGTGGGTAAAGGGTATCCTTATGTGAGAGCAGATTCCATGAGAGTTGCTAAATGCTTACTTATGGATTACATTCCCCATTTCTGGATCCTCATTCAGCTCTCTTGGGACTGGGGAACACACTTCATTTCATCTGTATTGCAGGGCATTTTCAAAGCTTTAGGGATCAATATACATTTCCATTGTGCATATTACCCAGAATAAGCTGAGAGAGATAATGGCAAAATAAATAACAAGACAGTGTGAATATGTCCTGAATCCTATATGAAATGGTCCAATACATTACCTCTTGCTCTGTGCGGTCTGTCAGGGCCATGCCAACATAGAAACCCGTATTGAGCACCTATGATGTTCCCTTCAAACTCACCCAACCCAGGAAACTGCAGAAACATTTTTTGCTGTCTCTACAATTTCCATTCTTAGGTTCAAGCTGCCTTACCTTATTGGCCAACTAAAGTCTGCACTCTCCCCATTACGGGGACTTGATCTAAGTCCTGAACCACCAGATAAAGTTTATTCTGCAGCCTCACTGACATGGCCCATAAACAGGCTGCTCATCACCAACACAGCTGTAAAATGTTGTGGAGTGTTGATGGGGGTTCACTCTTCCCAGTACAAGTGTGTTGCACCTCCCCTAGATGCCTGTCGATCGATACCCATCTCCAGACCAGCGTCATGCCCAGGCCGGGGCAGTTTCTGCCCTGTCACGTGCAGGTGGATCAGATCTCCGGGGTACACCTTCCTCATATGCCCCTCCACAGCTGTGCAATGAAGCATCCATCACCCCTCATTGTTACCACATCCGTCCGAAGTAAGTCGCCGGTACTGGAATACTGTATTCCTCTGTTGGTCTAGATTTCTATCTTTGCTGCCTATCCTCAGCCTCTTGTTGTTGATGGGATATAGCATTGCTTTGCTATGGAATGAGGAGTTGCCTTGCCAAGAAATTAAATTATACTGAAGAGGTCAGTCAGTGGAGCTACTGTTAGTTGTATGAAAACAACTCCTACTTGATGTTGCTTGAAAAATATCACCAAACGATTAATGTTCCGTCATAATGGATCTGCTCACATGTACCTGCTAATATTGTGGAAGTGTACCTTTGATGTAGCAGGAATCACATTTTATTTGTAGGGGTGCATTATATTCTCATGTGTAGAGCGCACCCGCATATAATTCTTTGTTGTAATAAAATGAAGTGTTATAAATTTGAAATGTATTAACCTGAAACATGAAGTGCTTAGGCAATTTTAAACTAACATGGAGAATTAATGTAGTAGGTGAATGTAACTAGCAGAAACATTAACGTGAACAACTTGTGTTGTGAAATTGACAATTATTCATGTACTAAATGTGTTTATTAATCGTGTCATTTATATGTGGGTAAATGCATTAAATGAGGGTGCCTTAAGTTCTATGAAAATTCGTAAAGCTCATATGGTGTTTTCTCATGTTAGCTGAATTATGTAGGCCTGAATTGTAATTGCCTGGAAACTCAAGCATTAGAATTAACAGTTGAATTTCATGTGCATTGTGGAATTTGTTCTTTCTCACATTTTGTGTTGCAGGCGAAAGAAGTGCTCTTGTTTGCTAGAATAATGTCTTTGTATTACTAGTCAGGCAAGAAGCGAAGTAGTTACAATCGAGTGGCCTGAGTTGATAAAGGAAGGTCATTGTGCTTCACACAGAATAGGGCCTGGGAACCAAGGACAAATTATTGTAAGGAAAGAACACAGTTGTCCCATGAAAATACACCTTTGGGACTGTACCCAGAGCAGATGACGTGATCTGCACAGAATCTTGGGAAAGTTATCTACGAATAATGTGATGATGGGAGTAGGGAAAGTGCCCACTTCTTCTTCTGCCTTTAGAGAGAGAGCATCGGAGAGTAAGCTCTGTCTCGGTAGCTTAAGCTATATAACCCATTAACTGTGGAGAGACTTCTGAGGGAGACTCCACATGCTGACATCATTTACTTTCCTTCTTTGGAATGCTTAATTATAGATTTCATCTTAGTGTTAGTGTAGGGATAGATCAATGCTCTTTATTCATCACCCTTTGATGGAGGGAAATTTGGACTCCTGCTTTCTGATCCTCTGCATTCTGCTTCTTGAACTAATTGTATTGTTTATGCTACAGCGTCTTAATTGGATACACAGATTTGGCTTTATGATAATTCTTATTCAGTATTTTTATACTCTCATCTTGAGGTGTCTTTATGTGCAGTTATTATTTGCTTTGTAATAAATCTAACCAACTTTACTTAGTTGTCTGTGGTTTTTGTATACCTCTCATTCAATCATAAGACCACATAAATAGAACAGAGCATGAGACACACCAACACTCCGCTAGAAGAGACTGCAAAGCTTTGTTAACTATGCATTACATTGAAAATCCGGAACTCATGCAATTGAAGCAGTTAGCTACTACACCCACAACCCTTTGATAAAACAACTTTTCTTTTACATGCTAAAAAGCATATAACCAATTCACACAAGTGAACTGTGAAGAATACCAGGCAATGAGAGAGGTGATGATTTTGGGGTCACCCCTAACCTAGGGAGAGGGCAAGCAGATGCCTTGAACACAAAGAGCATATCATGCTGCACGATTCGGTGGTGGTCCAATCCTCCTAGGACCAACCCGAGAAAAGTTATGGGCAAAAATGCAATGCCAACCAAAGGCCCAGCAAAGCATTATGTGGCAAGATTCTAGAGTGCAGTGAATATTATAGTTTTAGCTCTCAGCTGAGCCCGAGACCCTGCCCCTTGAGGGTTGTTTTGATATTGGATACTATAATATTCATTGCACTCTAGGATCTCGTCCCATAATGCTTTGCAGGGCCTTTGGTTGGGATTGTGTTTTTGCCCATAACTGTGCTTGGGGTGGTCCTAGGAGGAGGGGACCACCACCGAATCGTTCAGCATGATGTGCTCTTTGTGTTCAAGGCATCTGCTTGGTTCTCTCCCTAGGTTAGGGAGGACACCAAAATCATCACCTTTCTCACTGCTTGCTGTATTTTATTTTCACTTTTGTGAGATAACTATATGTATTTTTGCATGTAAAGAGAGAGTTAATTGTTGTTTTATCAAGGGCATATGAGTTTTCTGTTTCATTAATGGAGTTGGGGAGCGGAGTTCAAAGAGTATTTGCTCAATTCTGCTGAGTTCTGTGTGGTGGTACTCCGCCAACTGCACCCACCCTTATTTAACATTGCCATCATTATAATAGTTTGATTTCAGCAATTGCCATAAAAGCAACCACAATAACTTAAAACTATAAAATCATTCTGTGATATACTGCCTATGTATTAATGTTTCTCACAACACATTCAATAATTGAGCATTAAAAAAAACATAACATATAAAAGAATTAAAATGCCCACAATGAAAACTAGCAGCTTGTAAAAAGATCATAGCATTTTAAAACTGCTATGATCGTTTTACATACTGCTGGTTTTAATTGTAGGCCTTTTAATTATTTTATGGGTTATTTTTTTTAATGTTCAATTATTGGAACATTTTATAGTTTGCCTTTATAGAAATTACCAAAATAAAGCTATTATGATGATATTTAACTTAGCACACATACATGCATTGATAATGATCATCATTGGTACAGCATTAATTATATTCATTTGATTAAACCGATTGGGACCATGAAATGTAGAAAATATTTCACAAGCCCCTGTGAAATACGGGTTTCATCATCATAATGCTATTTCCCAAGCTGTCCTGCAGAGTTTTACATTTGTCAGGGCTACTAGGGTTATGCAGCATAGAGCGCCTATATATGCAGCAAAGTTATCTAAATTATGCCACAAAAAGTGCAAACTATGCAGCACCTTGTCAGGACGCCCTCATCACATTCTGCAGGGAAATCCCATCATTTTGCGTTACACCACTGGACTGAGGTTCCTGGTAAACCAACTTCGGCCAATAAGTGGAATTACAGGCTGGCAAAACAAGCTCCAGAGTAACTCTGCTCATCAGAAATATTTCACCATTAACTTCTGGGAGGAAATGAGGAATAACCATGGGAATTAGGACTGGTATTACTTAAAGATCTGGGAAATGCTCATTCCACACATAAGACCAGTTAACTTTGCCGCTCTGGAGTTACCGATATCCTCAGTACCAGTAACTCCAGGAGGGCAGAGGTATTGAGTGTAGCTACCACGACCTCGCAATGAGTCCCTAAGAGAGGGCTGTCTGTAACAAGCGTCTGGTAACATGAGGGATACCTCTGATGCACAAGACATTACATACCACTGTGTAACCCAAGATATGGCCCAGGGCCTTAACGAGCCGATAATTAGAGGGATAGATTTAGGGTGATAGGATTGTCAAGTTTACATTATTCCTTGGCCACATAAAAAGTAGCCCCCACCACACCTATCTACACCACCTTCCTTTCTCACACAATGAAAGGTGCAAACCACTCGGAATGTCAATATAAAAAAAGAAGTGGCCAGCTATGAAGCTTTGGAACCAGGTTCGAGTCAAACATCGTGTGATTCTGGGCAAATCACTAGGGGGCAGATTTACAAGCCCCTTGCGCCACTTTTGCTTCATTTTTACCATGGGGACAATGACGCAAAAGTGGCGCAAGGGGCTTGTAAATCTGCCCCCAAGTCTCCCCCTGCCTAAAAAACATGAATGTGTCCGTCTGCAATGCAACTTGTGCCAATGCTAAAGCGCTCTGAAACCTCCAGGGTCGAGTACGCGCTGTATAAAACAAAAACAAAAAAAGAAGCCTAAAGTAGGTTTAGTAAGTGTCTCAAATTATTTTGAAAGCGTTTGAAAGAGCTGAAAAATCACATACCACGAGGTTGGGAAATTGCTTTGTAAAGATCCACACAATAATGCAATAAACACTAACGTAGCTAACTATGCTATAGTGTGAAATTGTTATGGTTGAATTGTTGTTGTAGCTTCTAGTGTTACTGTGGAACTTGGATGAAGAGTCGGCACAATATAACTTTAATTCCAGTCTAGTCAAAAGTAAGTTAACACACTCTGGGGGATATTCTCAAGAACGTGTGATATCCATCGCAAAAGTAACCTAACGCAACTTCTAACATCGCAGTCTATCGCGGTAAAATTACGCCGTGTTAACAAAGCATTCTAAACATGGCGGCACTTTGCGATATTCCCCAGATGACGCGTCAAATGGCTCTCGTTAAAATCAATGCCACGCAGCAAAAATGCGAAACACGAATGCAAAAAAAGCTGCGATGAGGCCAATCGCGATACAAAAAGCAGCGAAAACCAGCGGCAGGCCTGCAAATCCCACAAGTTGGGTGGGAAAATGCACTATAAAAGCAACAAAAACAACACACCAGAAACAATCCAAAGTGCGTAGCAACATGGATGCACCCTGACCGAGGGCAGAGGCCAACGCGAACCCTGCAAGCCCCGCAG
This sequence comes from Triturus cristatus, assembly GCF_964204655.1. Classification (NCBI taxonomy): domain Eukaryota; kingdom Metazoa; phylum Chordata; class Amphibia; order Caudata; family Salamandridae; genus Triturus; species Triturus cristatus. The sequence goes on along the minus strand of NC_140586.1, from coordinate 132,632,431 downwards.
ACCACCAGCAAGGACCAACGGGGTCGGGGAAGGCCAAGGAGAAGAGGGAGAGGAAGACGGGGTGCAGTCCGCAGGAAAACAAGACCAGCGTCATGAAGGTGACAGAACACTACCAGTAACTTACCCACAATCAGACTACCTTGAATGCAGCCGGAGTGTCGAGGAGGCCAATGGAGGAGGCCAAGAGGCGCTGGCATTACGTGAAAACCTAAACCAGGCCCAAATCCGCTGCCAACAGGAAGGCAGCAACGGCAACAGGAAGTGGGAGTCCTGCGCCACAGGAGGAAATGGAGGTCAATCATCATTGTGGAGACGGTGCAAGGAGGTGGGAGTGTGGACACAGCTCGGGAGGACCTGACACAACAACAACAGGGTGAGTAACGACCAGGGACTGGGGGGACGGGGGGGAGATGGGAGCAATGGCACACATGCACAACGATGTGTAGCACACTGCACACCCACAATTACCCAGGGTCATGTCCCCCATCCCTGTGGCACACTGCAGCACACACACATAGCAATCACAGCACATCCCATGACAATGTGGCACAAAGTGCAACACCGACTCTGCATAACAGGGGACACAACTGAATCTGCCCATGCGCAGAAAAAGGCCAATCGCATTTGACAGAGCAGGGAACTATGAGATGCATATGTACGGGTACAACCTCACATCAGTCATTTAGTCCAAATGTCCACGGTTCCCCTCAAATTGCCAGCACCACCCAAACAGTCACAATGTACATTGTCACACAGTCTGCATGTCTACAAGAGAAATGCGCCAACATAAATGTGAACACAATGTCATCATGCATCTCCCCTTCACGTTGCAGAGGAACAAACAACTCCTCCAGCAGGTCAGACCAGACAACCCATGATGCCAGAGACGACCACCACACCTTCGACACCGATGCCCTACAACAGCCCATGGACATCCCACGCAACCCACCACCAGGACCAGGGCAGACAAGCTACTTAGAGGAGAACCCAGCCCCTGCAATAGACCACACAGCAGGAAACACCCGCAAGCACAGCTGGCCCACAACACCTCACCGACCCACACATGGCACCCCAATGCCAGGTGTCAGAACGCCAAAATAAGGTGGCCGAACAGGTGGGGTGTGGTCCGGACCCAGGGAAGGCGAACTAGATCACATATATGGGTGTCCATTACCCTTCATAGACCACCTACACCCCACAAAGGAGACCAACACTGCCATAGAGACACATGCAGATGCACATTCCCAGAACAGAACCACGCCCAGGGGCACGCACATATTAGTCACACACCCACGTTAGTTCTGCGTACGACGGCCCAGTCTACTCCCCATACGAATTGAGTGGGCGACGACAAAGCTACATGTCCAAGCTCTAACCCGCTGCCTGAGGTGACATGTCTGCGTCCGCTGTACACAGCACAATGTAATGTCGCAGGGCCCAGGGCACTCTTGCATACAACAAGACCACAGGGACACGCGCAGATATTATGTTAAACTGGCTATGGGCATGTGCGCCCACCCCCTTTATTGGCAGGGCCACATGTACAGTGACGCCTGTGCTGGATGTGTGTGGGGTGAGTGCAAGCCAGCCCGCAAGGAGTTGTTGGTGCTGGTAACAAATACAACAGTGAACACTATGAATACGGAAACAGACAACACCAGCATTACAGGGACAACTGCGGAGCATCATGGAGGTAGCCGGAGCAAGTCCAGAGGTCACACAATGAGCAAACAGAAGTTTCCGTGAGTTGCAGTGCGCTGAGTTTGGGGCACTAGGGCTGAGCGCGCTCATGTGAAGAAAATGTCTAGGATTGTGTCCCTTCGGGACATTACTGATGCAGCTGCAGTGGGGGGTGTCACACCTGCATCATCTTCCTCATCATCGTCCCCGGTCTCCCACACTGCCTGAGGTGACATTGCTGCGTGAACTCTCCACAGCACATAACAAAAACAGTAATGGACGATAATTTGTGGTGCACTGAGTTAGTGGCACCTGAAGTGCTGAACAGGGGACCAGGCAGAAGATGGCATCAACAACAGGTGTGAGCAACTCCATCAGTCTGCCAGTACGACCGTTTCAACACTGGCAGTTGGCGGTTGGAGTTGGTCCTGGCAGTGGTGGCGTGTGCCGCCTGCAGTGATGCGACTCGATTTGATGTGTGAGCCCTGGTGGGCCGCAGGTGAGGCCGGACGCAGTGGACAGCGCAGGGCCACAGACACATGGCATTGATGACCCCAAGGCCATCGCCTCGAGGCCATCCAATATCTCAGAAGAAGGGGTCCCTGACCTGACCAGCACAGAGTTAGTGGCCCCAAATGCACAGCGGTCGGCACAGGCACCCTGCCATGGGATGGTGACAGGCGGTCCACTGAGGTAGGGCCACACAGACTGAGCGGGTCCTCGTCGATGCCGAAGGCGAATGTGGCGGAGGGTTGTGGGGGACAGTGGAAGGTGTCCTCCAGGATATGATACAGAGGGCAGAAGCTATCCGGAAGCAGCAAATGGAGGAGAGGAAAGCAACTGCCTCGTTGCCACCACCAATTCGGTATCAGCTGCATGAGGATGAAAATTACCCCCTAGTCCATAGACTCAGACGCAACCAATGTACGACTAGAGAGTGTCCATGAATGTCGGGGAACAGACTCAGTGGCACCGGGGCTGAGAGGAGATGCAGTCTGCGATGATGCCGGTACACTGATATGAACTACGGCATTGCCAAATCAAGACTCTCTGACCTACTGGACCGCAGTGACATTGGAATGGCATTTGTATTAGATTTGTGGCTGACAGGTAGTGGCACCAGAGCTGAGCGGGTGTGCAGCCGGCAAGGAGGCCGTATCCTGCCTGTGATGGAGTGCATTGGATTGGTGTGAGGCCTGCAGTACCACAGTGCAGGCCGAAGGCCGGAACCAGCAAGAGCCCACAGACATGTTTGGTGGGAGTCCTATGCACAGACTTGGTGGCACCACATCGGAGGCAGTATAGTGACATGAACTCGGCCTTAAATAATGTACTCTGCCATGGTGTAATCAAGACTCAGTTCCAAATGTGTGTCCTACTTGTCCTCTGTGCAATGCCGGTGGAGTACGTCAACGGGAAAGGAATTCCAGAGGCCGTGATGGTCCGAGGAGTCTGCCAGGCTTGGAGCTTGCACCGGCACCTGGTGGGCCCTCTTTGACACACGCAGGTGAGCAGTGATGCCTGGATGCGCAGGGGTGGCCATGACGGCTTCGGGGAACAGCGGCCCGGGGTGCAGCAGGCGAACAGGATCCCAGGCAACACCACTCATGGCGTAGGCCTCGTGGCGGAGTGAGAGGCGCTGCCCTGGCAGGGACGTTGGGCATTCCGGAAGAGGACCATGCCCAGAGTTACGTGCCTTTTATTCACACCCCTACGCTGGCCTGGCATACGCCGGGCCAGCCCACTACGCTCACGCTTAAAGGTGGACGTCACAAGCTACATTTCCGCGATCTTCCCCACTGGCTGGAGTGACATGGTTGAGTCCACTGTCCACTACACTCCAAACACCAGCGGGGTGTGTTGACATGGATATGTGTGTGGTGTGCATACTGCAGTCTGGCCAGCACATCCATGGCACACTTGGCATTGTGTACATTCTCATTCATCGGTCCCTTGCTCTTTCGCACATGCCTGGTCCCCACCTCTGCCGACATTTTGCTATTGTGTGTCTGAGGTGCCATACCGTTGATGGCTCATGTACATGGCTGGCCCAGGTTCCCACAGTGAGTTGTGCTGTCGTGTCCGGTGGGTATGCATGTTGTATGTGAGCTTGTGACGTGTGCATTTCCTGTGTTGTGTGTTGCATGATTGTGGAGTTGAGGGGCTCGATTCACAGAACCAGTATGAGACAAAATCCTAAACTTACTACTCATGGTATTCACACAATGCACTTACGACTGTCCTAAGTTTACGTCTGCACTCGGGCCGGAATTTCCGCACCCGGAGCGGAATTTCCACCATCGGGTGGGAATCTCCACTTTCAGACCAGAATACCCACAATCTGGTGTTAATTGACTATATCTGATGCATTGTGGGTATTCCGGCCCGGAAGCAGAGATTCCGGACCGATGGTGTAAATTCCGCTGTGGGTGTGCACCTTCCCCCCGGGTGCGAAGCTTCCGCTCTGGGTGAGGAAATTCCGGCCCGAGTGCAGATGTAAACTTAGGACAGTAGTAAGTGCATTCTGTGAATACCATGAGTAGTAAGTTTAGGATTTTGTCTCAGACTGGTTCTGTGAATCGGGCCCGAGGTGTGTGGTGTGTGCATTTGGTATTGGCCAACGGGCAGTGCATTTCCGTGAGTGCCATCCTGGTGGCGCAGGTTGATGATGGACTGTCGGGAGGTGCATGTATCATGCACACTGCCTTGGTGGTTGGCAGCGGCGTTGGTGGAAATTCCCCGGTGGTCCACTATTGCCTGCACATTGGTGTGATACGTGCGCTTTCTGTTGCGCTTATTGTGTGCACTGTTGCCAGGGGCCACGAGTAGGACATGTGTGCAGTCAATTGCCCCCTGACACGTGCAGGAAGCCAGCTGTGGCGTACACGCCTTGCTTGGTCTCCTGCTGTTTCTGCGCAGTGTGTGAGAAGTATAGATAGTGGGGTACCAAGCTGACGGTGTCATCCATGACCGTTGTGGGGGACTTGTATTGGCCTGGCTGTGTGACTCCTCCGTCTCAGGCGGATGTTGGTTGGAGGGTACCAGAAGCCAACACGTGCACCACGGCCATCAGCTTTGTCTGCGGTGGGATGTTGGTTGTCCGCTGTGTTGGTACCGTCAGCCTGTGGGCAATGGTGGTCAGGTTGCGGAGGAGGGTTATCCCTTTGAGCATATAGTGGGCAATGACATTCTCTGGTGTTGGGTCTGTGAGGTTGGTGCATTTTCAGAGGGTCACTGTCTTTGTCTGCACTGCCTCAGTGTTGATCTGGAGGGGGGGTTGGGGGTTGTCCGAGGGAGGGTCCGGGGGGGTGGCGGTGGGTGTTGTGGCCCTCTTGGGTGTCCGGCATGCATGTTCAGTGGCTCCATGGGATCTGTTGTTCTTCAGGTGTGGCTCTGGGCTGGGCTCCCTTGTTCGGCTTTACATCAGGTCAGAGCAGGTGTTAATTTTCTGCTGCTAATGCACCTTATCGCGTGTGTTGTGGTCTTTTCACCGATCTGGCTGGTCGTTGAGAATGTTGTGGAGTGGTGTTGTCACTGCTTTTTGCACGGGAACGCCTACTCTGCATCTCATTAGCGATAGTTGCCGGGGTCATCTGTGGTGATGTTTTATGCGGCTGCTATCGCAGGTAAACTGGTGCTATGGGCTGTTAGCACCAGCTTGTGAATGGGGTGATACATTTATCGCGACTTTGGCTGTGATAAAGTGCCGTTAACTCAGCGATAGCCCCTTGAGAATATGCCCCTCTGTGTCTTTCGTTTGTCCAGGGATAACCCAAAATTGAAAAAAATCATCGAAACTGTTGGTTGGATGCATGGAAAGAACAAATTGATTAAATGTATTTGATTCTTGAATGCTGCAGCGCCCCAGAAAACAAAAACATTCCTAGTAATAGTTTGAAAAAGTACTCTTTTCATATAGCGCTTCATACATTACCTCAGTGCTTCTAAGCACTGAGGTAATGGATGATGTATATTGGTTTTCCTATCATTGACCTCGCAAAAATCAAAAGATGAAGTTGTTCTTGCTGTGCACATATTTACCAACCCATTCACAGAGAGCATGAGACCCATCTGTACACATACTGTATATGAACACGGGCTTCCATCCATTGCAGAGGGACACACAGTAATGAAACCCAACCAAGTTGTATAAAACCATTTCTGGACTTCGCATAAAGGTGCTTGACTTTTGTTTTTCACACATGTCCACTGAGCACAACAACACAATCAACAACAAAAGGGGTGCTCTAATGTGACAGGTCTCCTCTTACAGAACTTCATAGGTGTCGCTATCAGTGGTGCAGCAGGTGCAGTGGCGCCAGGGCCCAGAGGCCTTGGGGGCCAGCTGATCCCAAATTACTGCAAGTGCCTGGATACCCTATCGGGTGATTAGCAGCGCTTTATAAATCCTGATTGACTGATTGATTGCTGTAATTTACTAGCCGACCAGGAATCAGAAGCCCCATTTTCCTTGCTTGCACTTGGGACTATGGCAACCTTCAAAACTCAACTCCTGGCCCCATTGCCCAGCAAACTACTCTAAAAAAAGCTTTACTACATAATAAATCCTACCCCTAGCCATGCCAAAAATCATCATCCTGGGCCAACTGGCCAGCTCACTCTTAAGTGTCTGTACAAACTCTGGCCTACCAGACCTCCAAAAGTAAATAGCACAAATAGAGTGAGATGAAAAGAGAGTGGGGGCGGGCAGGAAATTGTCTCCTGCTGCTCCCATTCAGACTCACCACTGAAAGTGCTCTAATTATAGCTCCCTAAACACCATCTTCCTATATCCTTTGTTTCCTTTCTCCATGAACGGATCTCTTCGCCACTTTCCTTCTCATGGGCTCTGATGACTAGAAAGGTGTGACAAACAGTACCTTCTGATGGGCTCCATTGACTAGATACGAAGTGACATACAGTTCCTTCTGATGGGCTCCACTGACTAGATAGGAAGTGACATACAGTCCCTTCTGATGGGCTCCACTGACTAGATAAGTGTGACATACAGTTCCTTCTGATGGGCTCCACTAACTAGATAGGAAGTGACATACAGTCCCTTCTGATGGGCTCCACTGACTAGATAGGAAGTGACATACAGTCCCTTCTGATGGGCTCCACTGACTAGATAGGAAGTGACATAAATGTATTTCTGATGGGCTCCACTGACTGGATAGGAAGTGACATACAGTCCCTTCTGATGGGCTCCACTGACTAGATAGGAAGTGACATACAGTCCCTTCTGATGGGCTCCACTGACTAGATAGGAAGTGACATACAGTCCCTTCTGATGGGCTCCACTGACTAGATATTATTATTATTATTGAGTCTTGTATAGCGCGTGGTTACCCTTGGGCATCCCAGCGCTCGTCCAGAGTACACACCAAACCAGCAGAGCACTAAGCAGGGAACAGATGAGTCTTTAAAAGTTTGCGAAATCGCAAGGTGCCAGTTTCGGAGCGAAGGGCATGCGGAAGGGAGTTCCATAATGCTGCCACGTTGACGGAAAATCTTCTACCGCCAGTCCTGGCTTTTTTTACTTTCGCGACTTGCAAGAGATGTTGGTGGTCTGAGCGGAGGGCGCGAGAGGCCTTATAAGGTTGGACCATACTCCGCAGGATAGGGGGCCCTTTTCCCTGCAAGATTTTGTGAGCCATGCAGAGTGCTTTAAACTTCACCCTCTCTCTCACAGGGAGCCAGTAGAGCGCCTTCAGCGCAGGTCGGGCTGACTGCCGCCTGGGAAGGTCCGTCAAAAGCCTGGCGGCAGCATTTTGCACTTGTTGCAAATTTGTTTAGAGTTGATTCTGGAGCCCCCAGAAACAGCGCATTGCTATAGTCCAGCCGTGAAATGATGAGACCCTGGATTAGTAACCTCCTAGTGGCCATCGGGAGGAGGGGTAGGATCTTCCGGGCTGACCGGAGCAGGCCGAAACACACGCCTGCGGTCTTTTTTGCGTGTGTCTTGAAGGATAGGTCCTGCTCCAGCCACACCCCCAAGCTCTTAATCTCCTGTTTTGGGGTAGGTGGCGCTCCCAGACAGCTAGGCCAGCTACTAGGGGACAAGGAGGGAGGGGAGTTCCCCAGCATCATCATTTCGGTTTTTGAACCGTTAAGTTTAAGTGCTGAGTTGCACATCCAGGTGAAGACCCTGGCTAAACATGTGTGCAGCAGGTCGGGTTGGTTCGCCGGCTGGGGAAGCCCAACCACCAACTGGGTATCTTCCGCATAGCTGATGATCTTGATACCCAGTGGCAGTACCACACTCTCCAGTGGGGCCATATAGATATTAAATAGTGTGGGGCTCAGCGATCAGCCCTGTGGCACACCACACTGGAGGGGAACCGATGTTGACTTCTCGTGGCCTTTCCAGACCTCAAACGTCCGATCTTCTAAGAAGGACGCGAGCCATTTCAGGGCCAACCCGGAGACCCCCACCCCCGACAGCCGCTGGAGTAACACCTGATGGTCTACGGTGTCAAATGCCGCACTAAGGTCCAGGAGGATCACTGCCACCAATCCCCCTGAATCCAAAATGCTCCTGGCATTCTCCACGACTGCCAGCAGGGCAGTGTCCGTCCCCTGGCCAGGGCGAAATCCCATTTGGGAGTCACCCAAGAGAGAGTTGGATTCCAGAAAACCCGAAAGGCGTCTATTCACAAGTTTCTCCGCCACCTTGCTAAGGCCGGGGAGCAGGGAGATAGGCCTAAAATTAGCAAGGTCAGCGGGGTCCAGGCTGGGCTTCTTCAGGAGGGCCTTAACTACCGCTCCTTTCCAGCTGGGAGGCACAACTCCTTGGGTGAAGGATAGGTTCAGAAGGTCCGTCACTGGGCCGCCGATGGTAGAAGCTACCTGCTTCAGGTATTTCATCGGTACCGGATCTCTCGGAGACCCACTCTTCAGGGTCACCAAGACCCCAAGAGCCTCGTCCACAGTGACTGGACCAAAGGAGTCCAGCTCTGCTGTCCTCACCCCAGGCTGAGACCCAGGGTTGCATTCGGAGGATTGCTCCTGCGCTAACCAAGGGAGGGACGCCAAGATGTTTCCTATCTTAGATTTAAAGAACGTGGCTAATTCTGAGCATTTCTCACGCGGGTTGTCATGAGTGACCGGAGGTTCGGGGGTTTGCAGAAGTTCTCTGATGACCTTAAACGACTCTTTCGAGGAATTAGAAGAGAGTCCTATTCTCTCCTCAAAGAACTTGGATTTCGCTGCCCGGATGGCGGATTTGTAGATGTTAAGTGCTGCCCGGTATTCTCTCCGGCTCACTTCGCCCCAGTCCCTCCTCCAGATCCGCTCCTGCCTCTTGCAACCCTTCCTCAAAGCTCTGAGCTCTGGCGTGTACCAGGGAGCTGAGCCCACTCTCTTACCCCTGGTGAGTAGTCTTTTCTTAGGGAGGATAGCATCGAGCGAGTTGGTCAACCAGGTGTTTAAGTTCGCATCAGCGACTAGCGGGTCAGGCCCGGGGGGGGGGACGTGTCGCCTCCAAGTGTACTGCCCAGGTGTCCACTGGGAGCCTAGACCAGGCTCTTTCCACCGTGTATACTCTAGGTGTAGGTACCACTGGGACATCAAACTGCCACAGGGCCGGAACCATAAAATGATCTGTCCAGGGCAGAACCAGCGCGGGCAGTACTTTAAGGCGTTCCGAGTTCGAAAGAATGGGGTCGAGCAAGTGTCCCTTCCCGTGCGTTGCACCTGAATTGACCAGGTTAATCTCGAATGCTTTCAGATCACCCTGAAGATCTACTGCCAGAGAGTCAGAGGGGTCATCAAAATGGATGTTAAAGTCACCTAGTGCCACAAAGTTGACTGTGGAAGAGGCAAGAAGCGCGACCGTTTCAAGAAAAGAGTTGAGGAAGTTGCCCATGGTCCCAGGTGGGCGATAGACAAGGAGGCCTGCCAAGGAAGCAGTATGCGACAACCGTAGAGAGAATTGACAGCTCTCACAGTCGCTCATCCCTCCATCCTGGACCTTACAGGTTAACGTATCCCTGTAAAGGATGGCAATTCCACCTCCCCGCCCTACTGGTCTATCTAGGTGAGATATAAGAAAGCCTGGTGGAAGTGCTCTGACCATATCCGGGCCGGAGCTGGAAGGGATCCAGGTTTATGTTAAAAACAAGACGTCCAACTTGTGGTCGAGAATGAGGGAATTAATTTCTGTTGCATGACTAGGGAGGGACCGACAGTTCAAGAGGGCCATTGACAACAAACAATTGTCTTTGGCAGTTACCAGACCCGTATTACAGGCCCCGCAGGGCAGGAACGGTTGTCCTCCCTCGTGAACATACCTACATGCGGCGAGTTTCGGTGGCCGCCAAAGCATGAGCTCATCCCTCGTGTACCTGATGAAAGCCGGAGATGGCATCCGTGAGTCGGGCAGGGGGACCGGCCCTATGCCCGTCTGGGGCCAGCTGAACTCTGGCGTAACTCCGGCGTCAGTCCGGCGTGACCACTGCGCGTGACCGCTGCGCGTCAGCATGGCTACCTATAAGCACGCCTACCGAAATAGAAAGGGGACTAGAGCGCGCGAAGGATCACCCACACCCAATATGGCCGCCACGAGTCGGGGGCAAAGGACCCGCAAGTGCGGTGTTTTTCAGGCAATTACAGTGCAGGTTAGATGTCAGCAGTGCGAGTATGCGAGGCCAGGCTTAAAAACAGGGGATAAGTGTCCAAACACAAACTAAAGTAAAAGACAAAAACGGGTCATTAAAAACACAGAGCTTCCACAGACAAGCGCTGCAAGTATGGCAACACCGCTGGAATAGGGCGAGCTGCCAAAATTTACCTACCTATAAGCACGCCTACCGAAATAGAAAGGGGACTAGAGCGCTCGAAGGATCACCCACACCCAATATGGCCGCCACGAGTCGGGGGCAAAGGACCCGCAAGTGCGGTGTTTTTCAGGCAATTATAGTGCAGGTTAGATGTCAGCAGTGCGAGTATGCGAGGCCAGGCTTAAAAACAGGGGATAAGTGTCCAAACACAAACTAAAGTAAAAGACAAAAACGGGTCATTAAAAACACAGAGCTTCCACAGACAAGCGCTGCAAGTATGGCGACACCGCTGGAATATAAGTGACATATAGTTCTTTCTGATAGGCTCCATTGACTAGATAGGTGTGACACGCAGTTCCTTCTGATGGGCTCCACTGACTAGATAGGAAGTGGCATACAGTTCCTTCTGATAAGATCCGCTGACTAGATAGGTGTGACATACAATTACTTCTGATGGGCTCCACTGACTAGATAGGAAGTGACATACAGTTCCTTCTGATGGGCTCCACTGACTAGATAGGTATGACATACAATTCCTTCTGATGGGCTCCACTGACTAGATAGGAAGTGACATACAGTCCCTTTTGATGGGCTCTACTGACTAGATAGGAAGTGACATACAGTTCCTTCTGATGGGCTCCACTGACTAGATAGGTGTGACATACAATTCCTTCTGATGGGCTCCACTGACTAGATAGGAAGTGACACGCAGTTCCTTCTGATGGGCTCCTCTGACTGGATAGGTGTGACATACAGTTCCTTCTGATGGGCCCCACTGACTAGATAGGTGTGACATACAGTTCCTTCTGATGGTCTCCACTGACTGGATAGGAAGTGACATACAGTTCCTTCTGATGGACTCCACTGACTAGATAGGAAGTGACATACAGTTCCTTCTGATGGGCTCCTTTGACTAGTTAAAAAGTGACATACAGTACCTTCTGATGGTCTCCACTGACTAGATAGGTGTGAAATACAGTTCCTTCTGATGGGCTCCACTGACTAGATAGGAAGTGACATTCAGTCCCTTCTGATGGGCTCCACCGACTAGATAGGAAGTGACATACAGTCCCTTCTGATGGGCTCCACTGACTAGATAGGTGTGGCATACAGTTCCTTCTGATGGGCTCCACTGACTAGATAGGTGTGAAATACAATTCCTTCTGATGGGCTCCACTGACTAGATAGGAAGTGACATGCAGTTCCTTCTAATGGGCTCCGCTGACTAGATAGGAAGTGACATACAGTCCCTTCTGATGGCCTCCACTGACTAGATAGGTGTGATGTATAGTTCCTTCTGATGGGCTCCACTGACTAGATAGGAAGTGACATACAGTTCCTTCTGATGGGTTCTACTGACTAGTTAGGAAGTGACATACAGTCCCTTCTGATGGTCTTCACTGACTAGATAGGTGTGACATACAGTTCCTTCTGATGGGCTCCACTGACTAGATAGGTGTGACATACAATGCCTTCTGATGGGCTCCACTGATAGGAAGTGACATGAAGTTCTTTCTGATGGGCTCCACTGTCTAGATAGGTGTGACATACAGTTCCTTCTGATGGGCTCCACTGACTAGATAGGAAGAGACATACAGTCCCTTCTGATGGGCTCCACTGACTAGATAGGAAGTGACATACAGTTCCTTTTGATGGGCTCCGCTGACTAGATAGGTGTAACATGCAGTTTCTTCTGATGGGCTCCACTGACTAGATAGGAAGTGGCATATAATTCCTTCTGATGGGCTCCGCTGACTAGATAGGAAGTGACATACAGTTCCTTCTGATGGGCTCCTCTGACTAGATAGGTAGTGACATACAGTTCCTTCTGATTGGCTCCGCTGACTAGATAGGTGTGACATACAATTCCTTCTGATGGGCTCCACTGACTAGATAGGAAGTGACATATAGTTCCTTCTGATGAGCTTCACTGACTAGATGGGTGTGACGTACAATTCCTTCTGATGGGCTCCACTGACTAGATACAAAGTGACATAAAGTTCTTTCTGATGGGCTCCATTGACTAGATAGGTGTGGCATACAGTTCCTTCTAATGGGCTCCACTGACGAGATAGGAAGTGACATACAGTTCCTTCTGATGGGCTCCACTGACTGGATAGGAAGTAACATACGGTCCCTTCTGATTGGCTCCACTGATAGATAGGAAGTGACATACAGTCCCTTCTGATGGGCTCCACTGACTAGATAGGTTGTGACATACAGTTCTTTCTGATGGGCTCCTCTGACTGGATAGGTGTGACATACAGTTCCTTCTGATGGGCCCCACTGACTAGATATGAAGTGGCATACAGTTCCTTCTGATGGGCTCTAATGACTAGATTGGAAGTGACATACAGTGCCTTCTGATGGGCTCCACTAGATAGGAAGTGACATAGAGTTCCTTCTGATGGCCTCCACTGACTAGATAGGAAGTGACATACAGTCCCTTCTGATGGGCTCCACTGACTAGATAGGTTGTGACATACAGTTCCTTCTGATGGTCTCCACTGACTGGATAGGAAGTGACATGCAGTGCCTTCTGATGGGCTCCACTGACTAGATAGGTGTGACATACAGTTCCTTCTGATGGTCTCCACTGACTGGATAGGAAGTGACATACAGTTCCTTCTGATGGACTCCACTGACTAGATAGGAAGTGACATACAGTTCCTTCTGATGGGCTCCTTTGACTAATTAAAAAGTGACATACAGTACCTTCTGCTGGTCTCCACTGACTAGATAGGTGTGACTTACAGTTCCTTCTGATGGGCTCCACTGACTAGATAGGAAGTGACATTCAGTCCCTTCTGATGGGCTCCACCGACTAGATAGGAAGTGACACACAGTCCCTTCTGATGGGCTCCACTGACTAGATAGGTGTGACATACAGTTCCTTCTGATGGGCTCCACTGACTAGATAGGTGTGAAATACAATTCCTTCTGATGGGCCCCACTGACTAGATAGGAAGTGACATGCAGTTCCTTCTAATGGGCTCCGCTGACTAGATAGGAAGTGACATACAGTCCCTTCTGATGGCCTCCACTGACTAGATAGGTGTGATGTATAGTTCCTTCTGATGGGCTCCACTGACTAGATAGGAAGTGACATACAGTTCCTTCTGATGGGTTCTACTGACTAGTTAGGAAGTGACATACAGTCCCTTCTGATGGTCTTCACTGACTAGATAGGTGTGACATACAGTTCCTTCTGATGGGCTCCACTGACTAGATAGGTGTGACATACAATGCCTTCTGATGGGCTCCACTGACTAGATAGGAAGTGACATGAAGTTCTTTCTGATGGGCTCCACTGTCTAGATAGGTGTGACATACAGTTCCTTCTGATGGGCTCCACTGACTAGATAGGAAGAGACATACAGTCCCTTCTGATGGGCTCCACTGACTAGATAGGAAGTGACATACAGTTCCTTTTGATGGGCTCCGCTGACTAGATAGGTGTGACATGCAGTTCCTTCTGATGGGCCCTACTGACTAGATAGGAAGTGGCATATAATTCCTTCTGATGGGCTCCGCTGACTAGATAGGAAGTGACATACAGTTCCTTCTGATGGGCTCCTCTGACTAGATAGGAAGTGACATACAGTTCCTTCTGATTGGCTCCGCTGACTAGATAGGTGTGACATACAATTCCTTCTGATGGGCTCCACTGACTAGATAGGAAGTGACATGCAGTTACTTCTGATGGGCTCTACTGACTAGATAGGTGTGACATGCATTTCCTTCTGATGGGCTCCACTGACTAGATAGGAAGTGACATATAGTTCCTTCTGATGAGCTTCACTGACTAGATGGGTGTGACATACAATTCCTTCTGATGGGCTCCACTGACTAGATACAAAGTGACATAAAGTTCTTTCTGATGGGCTCCATTGACTAGATAGGTGTGGCATACAGTTCCTTCTAATGGGCTCCACTGACGAGATAGGAAGTGACATACAGTTCCTTCTGATGGGCTCCACTGACTGGATAGGAAGTAACATACGGTCCCTTCTGATTGGCTCCACTGATAGATAGGAAGTGACATACAGTCCCTTCTGATGGGCTCCACTGACTAGATAGGTTGTGACATACAGTTCTTTCTGATGGGCTCCTCTGACTGGATAGGTGTGACATACAGTTCCTTCTGATGGGCCCCACTGACTAGATAGGAAGTGGCATACAGTTCCTTCTGATGGGCTCCACTGACTATATAGGAAGTGACATACAGTGCCTTCTGATGGGCTCCACTGACTAGATAGGTGTGACAAACAGTTCCTTCTGATGGTCTCCACTGACTAGATAGGAAGTGACATACAGTTCCTTCTGATGGACTCCACTGACTAGATAGGAAGTGACATACAGTTCCTTCTGATGGGCTCCATTGACTAGTTAGAAAGTGACATACAGTACCTTCTGATGGTCTCCACTGACTAGACAGGTGTGACATACAGTTCCTTCTGATGGGCTCCACTGACTAGATAGGAAGTGACATTCAGTCCCTTCTGATGGGCTCCACCGACTAGATAGGAAGTGACATACAGTCCCTTCTGATGGGCTCCACTGACTAGATAGGTGTGACATACAGTTCCTTTTGATGGACTCCACTGACTAGATAGGTGTGACATACAATTCCTTCTGATGGGCTCCACTGACTAGATAGGAAGTGACATGCAGTTCCTTCTGATGGGCTCCACTGACTAGCTAGGAAGTGACATACAGTCCCTTCTGATGGCCTCCACTGACTAGATAGGTGTGATGTACAGTTCCTTCTGATGGGCTCCACTGACTAGATAGGAAGTGACATACAGTTCCTTCTGATGGGTTCTACTGACTAGTTAGGAAGTGACATACAGTCCCTTCTGAGGGTCTTCACTGACTAGATAGGTGTGACATACAGTTCCTTCTGATGGGCTCCATTGACTAGATAGGTGTGACATACAATGCCTTCTGATGGGCTCCACTGACTAGATAGGGAGTGACATAAAGTTATTTCTGATGGGCTCCACTGTCTAGATAGGTGTGACATACAATTCCTTTTGATGGGCTCCCCTGACTATATAGGAAGTGACATACAGTCCCTTCTGATGGCCTCCACTGACTAGACAGGTGTGACATACAGTCCCTTCTGATGGGCTCCACTGACTAGATAGGAAGTGACATACAGTTCCTTCTGATGGGCTCCACTGACTAGTTAGGAAGCAACACACAGTCCCTTCTGATGGTCTCCACTGACTAGATAGGTGTGACATACAGTTCCTTCTGATGGGCTCCACTGACAAGATAGGTGTGACATACAATGCCTTCTGATGGGCTCCACTGACTAGATAAAAAGTGACATAAAGTTCTTTCTGATGGGCTCCACTGACTAGATAGGAAGAGACATACAGTCCCTTCTGATGGGCTCCACTCACTAGATAGGAAGTGACATACAGTCGCTTCTGATGGGCTCCACTGACTATATAGGTGTGGCATACAGTCCCTTCTGATGGGCTCCACTGACTAGATAGGTGTGACATACAGTTCCTTCTGATGGGCTCCACTGACTAGATAGGAAGTGACATACATTTCCTTCTGATGGGCTCCACTGACTACATAGGTGTGACATACAGTTCCTTGTGATGGGTTCCACTGACTAGATAGGAAGGGACATACAGTACCTTCTGATCGGCTCCACTGACTAGATAGGAAGTGACATACAGTTCTTTCTGATAGGCTCCACTGACTAGATAGGAAGTGACATACAGTCCCTTCTGATGGTCTCCACTGACTAGATAGGTGTGACATACAGTTCCTTCTGATGGGCTCCGCTGACTAGATAGGTATGACATACAATTACTTCTGATGGGCTCCACTGATTAGATAGGAAGTGATATACAGTTCCTTCTGATGGGCTCCGCTGACTAGATAGGAAGTGACATACAGTTCCTTCTGATGGGCTCCACTGACTAGATAGGAAGTGACATACAATTCCTTCTGATGAGCTCCACTGACTAGATAGGTGTGACATAAAATTCCTTCTGATGACCTCCACTGACTAGATAGGAAGTGACATACAATTCCTTCTGATGGGCTCCACTGACTAGATTCAAAGTGACATAAAGTTCTTTCTGATGGGCTCCATTGACTAGATAGGTGTGACATACAGTTCCTTCTAATGGGCTCCACTGACGAGATAGGAAGTGTTACAATTCCTTCTGATGGGCTCCACTGACTGGATAGAAAGTGACATACGGTCCCTTCTGATGGGCTCCACTGACTAGATAGGAAGTGACATGCAGTCCCTTCTGATGGGCTCCACTGACTAGATAGGGTGTGACATACAGTTCTTTCTGATGGGCTCCACTGACTGGACAGGTGTGACATACAGTTCCTTCTGATGGGCTCCACTGACTAGATAGGAAGTGGCATACAGTTCCTTCTGATGGGCTCCACTGACTAGATAGGAAGTGACATACAGTTCCTTCTGATGGACTCCACTGACTAGATAGGAAGTGACATACAATTCCTTCTGATGGGCTCCACTGACTAGATTCAAAGTGACATAAAGTTCTTTCTGATGGGCTCCACTGACTAGATAGTTGTGACATACAGTTCCTTCTGATGGGCTCCACTGACTAGATAGGAAGTGACATACAGTTCCTTCTGATGGGCTCCACTGACTAGATAGGAAGTGACATACAGTTCCTTCTGATGGACTCCACTGACTAGATAGGAAGTGACATACAGTTCCTTCTGATTGGCTCCATCGACTAGTGAGAAAATGACATACAGTTCCTTCTGATGGACTCCACTGACTAGATAGGAAGTGACATACAGTTCCTTCTGATGAACTCCACTGACTAGATAGGAAGTGACATACAATCCCTTCTGATTGGCTCCATTGACTAGTGAGAAAATGACATACAGTACCTTCTGATGGGCTCCACTGACTAGATAGGAAGTGACATAAAGTTCTTTCTGATGGGCTCCACTGACTAGATAAGAAGTGACATACAGTTCTTTCTGTTGGGCTCCACTGACTAGATAGGAAGTGACATACAGTTCCTTCTGATGGGCTCCACTGACTAGATAGGTGTGACATACAGTTCCTTCTGATGGGCTCCACTGACTCGATAGGAAGAGACATACAGTCACTTCTGATGGGCTCCACTAGATAGGAAGTGACATAGAGTTCCTTCTGATGGCCTCCACTGACTAGATAGGAAGTTACATACAGTCCCTTCTGATGGGCTCCACTGACTAGATAGGAAGTGATATACAGTCCCTTCTGATGGGCTCCACTGACTAGATAGGTGTGGCATACAGTCCCTTCTGATGGGCTCCACTGACTAGATAGGTGTGAAATACAGTTCCTTCTAATGGGCTCCACTGACTAGATAGGAAATGACATACAGTTCCTTCTGATGGGTTCCACTGATTAGATAGGTGTGACATATAGTTCCTTCTGATGGGCTCCACTGATTAGATAGGAAGTGACATACAGTTCCTTCTGATGGGCTCCACTGACTATATAGGAAGTGGCATACAGTCCCTTCTGATGGGCTCCACTGACTAGATAGGAAGTGACATACAGTCCCTTCTGATGGACTCCACTGTCTAGATAGGTGTGACATACAGTTCCTTCTGATGGGCTCCACTGACTAGATAGGAAGTGAAATACAGTTCCTTCTGATGGGCTCCACTGACTAGATAGGCAGTGACATCCAGTCCCTTCTGATGGGCTCCACTGACTAGAAAGGTGTGACATACAGTTCCTTCTGATGGGCTCAACTGACTAGATAGGTGTGACATACAATTCCTTCTGATAGGCTCCACTGACTAGATAGGAAGTGACATACAGTCCCTTCTTATGGGCTCCACTGACTAGATAGGTGTGACATACAGTTCGTTCTGATGGGCTCCACTGACTAGATAGGAAGTGACATACAGTTCCTTCTGATGTGCTCCAATGACTAGATAGGAAGTGACATAAAGTTCTTTCTGATGGGCTCCTCTGAATAGATAGGAAGTGACATACAGTTCCTTCTGATGGGCTCCACTGACTAGATAGGAAGTGGCATACAGTCCCTTCTGATTGGCTCCACTGACTAGATAGGAAGTGACATACAGTTCCTTCTGATGGGCTCCACTGACTAGATAGGAAGTGACATGCAGTTTCTTCTGAAGGGCTCCACTGACTAAATAGGAAGTGACATATCCTTCTTTTTGATGGGCTTCACTGACTAGATAGGAAGTGGCATGCAGTTCATTCTGATGTGCTCCAGTGACTAGATAGGAAGTGACATTCAGTTCCTTCTGATTGTCTCCACTGACTAGATAGGAAGTGACATAAAGTTATTTCTGATGGGTTCCACTGACTAAATAGGAAGTGACATACAGTTCCTTCTGATGTGCTCCAATGACTAGATAGGAAGTGACATACAGTTTCTTCTGATGGGCTCCACTGACTAGATAGAAAGTGACATACAGTTCTTTCTGATGGGCTCCACTGACTAGATAGATAGGAAGTGAAATGCAATTCTTTCTGGTGGGCTCCACTGACTAGATAGGAAGTGACATACAGTTCCTTCTGATGGGCTCCCGGGGATGCCTTAATGATCTACTGGCCAATGGGCCTGCTCTGTGCATTTCCACCAATTCCACTTTTGTTGTCTTGCAGAAGTTGAGACAGTATATAGCACAGATGGTCCTGTTGACCTCAGACTTGACGAAAAAAAATTGGTATGCCGATCAGTTGGATCTCAGTGTTTGTCTGCTCCTCCTCTCCTGAGGCAGGGTGGACTTGCTGTCACAAAAGGATGAATAGGTCCTTCATCCCAATCCCCAAGTAGTGCGGCATCACACATGGGAATTGAGCCTTGTCATCTACAGTCTTTCTGCTAGCCGCTTTATGTTGTGACTATCACCGCTGTCAAGAAATACACCACAAGATCCATTTATGGGGGTCAACTGGACAAGTTTGTTCATTTGTGCAGTTCGGAAGGTCTGAGCCCATTTCATTCACACCTGTCTGATGTTCTCTGATTTACACTATCTCTTGGACACCAGCCAACTCTCAGATCACACAGGTGATGCTGGCACGACAATTCAGTGTGTTGACATCCGCAGTGATCTGAAGCTTATTGGTTTGAATCTCAGCAAGGCCAACTCAGCCTTCCATTCTTCTGAAGTTTTTAAGTTTAGTACTAATAACTTGGGCAATAAAAAAACAAATTGTTTACAATGCTTAGGACTGGCAAATGCATTGTATGAATCTCTACATAAAAAATAAAGTAACTATTTCATAATTTGTGCTAACGACCTTGCAGCCAGTCAAGGACATTGCCTGGTGTTTAAAACCCTCTATTTGCACACTTATTTATTCCTTGGGCTCATAAATAGGTTGAGGACAGATTCTGAAATCAATAAAGCCATAATCTGACAATCCCCAAGCCTATATTGTGCTTTATGGTATTTACTAAGATATGACCCTCATTCCTGCCATCCCATTTCAGAACGGGGTGCACATGTCTGGGTTGCAGCCTCCTGTATACACACCAGGAAGAAAGAGATGGGTGAACCTGCTGTTCTGTGTATGAGCAGCACCCTCCTTCCCCAAGGTGAACTCTGAATCCCCTGTGAAGATGGTTGCAGGACTTTATAAGGGCCTCTAGAAATCACACAAGACTGCTTTCAATTCATCGTTTTTCACCAACCATGCCCCTCTCTTCAAAGAGTAATGCAAATCAACGCTTACACTGCTCCTCACAAGATCACATTCAATTCTGAACTGGCAGGGAAGGCCTCTCCAGGGGAGAACATACTCAACCCCATACTGGTTTGAGACTCTTTGGGTCTCTCCAGTAGGGCGCAGCTTGATCCTATGGCATGTTGAGCACGAGATCCATGTCTGGGCATACCTGTAACAGTTAGGGTGTCAGCATCAACAAACAACAAGAAGACAAATGGAATGCTTGAATCTCAGTCACAGGTGATCACTCTGGGCTGCTTTCTATTCCATTGTAAGTTGTCCACCATGCCACTTTAGAAAGAGTCCTGCCTTATGCAAATTAGTACTGACCCTACTCCTCCTGAGAACAGTTTTTCCTGAACTGCTAGACAAGGCCCCCTCCAGAAGGGATCTAAGCAACCCAAAGCCACAGGACTCAAGCAATACCTCACTGACTAGTCCTAAGTAGGTGGCTATACCTCACTGACTAGACTAAGTAGATCAAAAACTGATCTGGTGGGCGTGGCCAAGTTCAAAATGGCATAGTGCCCTTGCTTGGAGCTCCGACAGCCATGTCTGCTCTAGTAATTGATCCTGCTTCAATGAGGACTCCCCCCTGAGGGGCTCAGGGCCAAGGGAGAACATCTAAAGGGCCCCCCATCAGCACTGGGCAGCGGCACTATTAGCACCCTCCGGGTCCGAGCTCAGATGAAGGCGATTAAGGTTGTGCCCGGAGCACCTGAAGACGGTGGGAGGACCAATCCGCAGCAGCACGCTGAACATTTGGGCTTGCAGAAGATAGAGCAAGGCCCAGGGGAGCTCCAACCCGTGAGATTTCTGTGAGGGGGTCAGGGCGGAGTGCTACCGGTGGAGAGACTGGTACTATGCGCGTGGAGGCCCAGATGCTGCTTGGGATGGCAGCAGCTGGCTAGAAGGCTTGATAACTGCCACATGTTACCAAGCAGATCCCCAAGGAGAGACCCCCCGAAGGTAAGCTGAGACAGATATCTGGCACACCTGTGCATGGTGGACACTTGTGTGCCAGTACCCAGGGGCACTACTGGGGGGTCTGTCTGGAAGTCCACACCGACAGCCAGAGGGCTGCTGCATCAATTGGAGATCCTGGGACTCCCACTTCCCCTACCTGACTGGCTTATTGGGTTAAAGGTCCTACAGTGGAGGAGCGGCAACAGGACCTACATGGACTGCTGAGAGGGGTAAGGGGACAGGACAATAAATAAATAGAGGATCAGTGGCATTGAAGGGTCCATGGACTGTAGACAAAAACAGAAGGCTGAGCACACCTACTGCATTGGTGGGAGTCCAGTTGTGAGGTGTTTATATACTTTAAATATACTTTATTGAACATGGATTGTGAGAGCTGGACTGGATGCTGTCTGGGACTGGCTAGAGGAAATGACAATCTCTCCTCCAAAGGGGCAATAGCTTCATAATGGCTAAAACAAAACACAGCAGACTGCCGGCCACTGGTGGGTCACAGCGCTGCACCTAGGAGGGAGAGGATGATTGGGAGGAACCCTCCCTACAATCCACCCTGGCGAATCTAACAGATCAACTGGGGAAGATCCTGGGGGCAATAGCGGGCCTCAAACACTCTCTGGAGATGAAGATGGCTTGGTACTGGACTTGGGCCTCCGACGAGTGGACCACCGGAAACTGGCAGACATAGTTACTGAGGTGGAAGTCACAGTGGGTCAGCTAACCCCAGATTTGAGGGACTCTCGGCACAAACTGCTGCAATGCTGCAAGACTCCAAGAAAGGGCTGATGATGCTGAGGGCCGCACCCGCCGCAATAATGTTCGGATAACAGGACTTCGTGAAAGAATCGAGGGTCAGTCTGTGGATCTTTTTCTGGAGCAATGCCTCATTACTAAAATTTGTCAGGGCATTCCAGGAACTTCTCCAAGCGTTGGGAGGTTGTTGAACTTGAGGGCCCGGGATCAGATTTTGCAGACCACCAGGGCCCACGGTCCCTGGACAGTGGAGGGCAATGTGGTCCTCTTCTATCCTGACTTTAAGCTCATGGTCCAGAGGCTGTGGCAGCGGACTTCACTCTTGAAGACCAAGGCTAAACTGAGGCAGCTGGGTCTACAGTATGCACCTGTACTGCTCGATTTTCCCGGCCTTTTTGTGTTAAAGGGTGACTAGTGTGACTTCAGTCTCTTACCATCCATGTCTAAGGGTTAGAGTAGTGAATGGAGCCTATTTACTAGGCACTTCGACATGATCCTGTGTTCTTCCCCATAGATCAGGGCTTGCACACATATCCTAGGGGATAGATTCGTTAGTATTAGGGATAACCTGTCCTGTAGTGAGGGTATTTCATGGAGCCGTGCTGAATTCAGGCCTGGTAGGCCTCAAACGGGAGAGACTCCATCTTTCTTTCTGCTCCGGCAGCTTGGGATTCTTCTAGGTCAAGAGTTATGTTTTAGTTATGAGGTGTTATTCGCTTGGAGAGAACCGGTTCAGGCCGGCCCTTATCGAAGGATTGTATTTTTCTTCATGCCGAAGACACTACATCAGGCCGGCCGGCTGGGAACGTGTCCTTGGTACGGGGAGGTGCAAGAATTTGGTGGGCGGCAGGTTACGGGCCGGAATTTTCCATGAGGAAATGCACCTCTATATTAGCGAAAGTCTGAGGCAGATACTGGCACTTACTTCAGTCCGTAGGCGGCATCTAGCCGTTAGCAGTAAAGCTACTATTTATTCCAGGGAAGACAGATGACAAACTTGAAGGCGGAGAAAAACCGAGAGACAGATACTCTTCTAAGCAGAATAGCCAGAGAGGAGAGAGTAGCCGTTGAGGAAGAGGTCCCAGTGACTCGGAGAAGGGAGAAGGGAACAAATCCGTGACTACGGAGGTGTGACTTCCAGGCGAGCCGAGGCACAGACGAGAAGGGAACCTAGATGACCATTGAGTGCAGGCTACACACGACTAAGGTGATGTCGACCCCTTTCTTATTAGAGTGTACAACCTAATCTTTCACTTTTCTTTGCAGGTTATGTGTTACATAGTAATGTTATGTGATTGCGTATGTAATGAGTAATAAAGTACCCAGTTTGTGGTGAATCAACATGTGTTGCGTGTTCTTGTATAAGAGGGTAGCCTATTCTTCTAGTCAGCTGTGACTTGACATGAACAGATGTTAACCCTGATCAGGTAAGTGGTAACTGAATAAGGGAGAGAGGAGCCCCTCGAACCAGAGAACAGGTTGTGCTCAAACTGGCAGTTCTTGTGTGATCTGATGAATAGTAAAACTGATTCCCTTGTTGTATGTTATGGTAATCATAGGATGAAATTGTACTGAGGCTGCCGTCTGGGCAGGAAGTCCTGGGTCCGTCTGGGACCGCGAGGCTAAGGCTGCCGTCTGGGTAGGAAGTCCTGGGTCCGTCTGGGACCGCGAGGCTGAGGCTGCCGTCTGGGTAGGAAGTCCTGGGTCCGTCTGGGACCGCGAGGCTGAGGCTGCCGTCTGGGTAGGAAGTCCTGGGTCCGTCTGGGGCCGCGAGGCTGAGGCTGCCGTCTGGGTAGGAAGTCCTGGGTCCGTCTGGGACCGCGAGGCTGAGGCTGCCGTCTGGGTAGGAAGTCCTGGGTCCGTCTGGGACCGCGAGGCTGAGGCTGCCGTCTGGGTAGGAAGTCCTGGGTCCGTCTGGGACCGCGAGGCTGAGGCTGCCGTCTGGGTAGGAAGTCCTGGGTCCGTCTGGGACCGCGAGGCTGAGGCTGCCGTCTGGGTAGGAAGTCCTGGGTCCGTCTGGGACCGCGAGGCTGAGGCTGCCGTCTGGGTAGGAAGTCCTGGGTCCGTCTGGGATCGCGAGGCCGCCACTTGTATTATAAGAGGTCTAGATATATATATATATATAGTAGGAATTCCCTGTCCTTAGGTGGTATATATTTGTGGTTACTTGTTGTGAATAGGCCCTAGGGAGAGGGTAACGTTCTGGCTGGGTTAGAGAGGCTCTGATGAGCGGGTTCTATCTGATCCGAAAACCCAAGCAGAACATTTGGCGTCACAAACCGTTTTCGAAACCTGTGTGCGTCGTGTTGTATCGTGTTTGCTTTCGGCGTGTGCGTGGTTTTGTTTGTATATTCTTTGTGTTATACTTGTGTGTCTAGCTTTTCTTCTTCTTTCTTTTCTTTTTCTTTCTTTTCTTCTTTCTTTTTCACGATGTTTTCTAGAAAATCTAAATCTACTTTTAAGTTGCCCGTTGATATTCCCGGATGGGATTCAACGCCTTATGAAGCCTTAGCCCGTGAGTGGGCTGATTCTACTGGTTTGAGTGAGAATTGGAATTCTTCTTTGGAGCTGGCGGAGCCGGCTAATGTGATTACTTGTTTACAGAAGGCACCCGTCTCGAAGGGTGAGGAGATTCCCATTTTGGGGCGCAGAGGTTGGATTGTTCTGTCTGCGTACAGGATTCTGCATGAGAGGTTGTTGAAGTTACAGATATCTCTTAAGGATGTGGAAGCGCACTTTGTTGAGATTCAGAATTCTCATACTTTGTTGCGGTGTCAAAATAAGTTGCTTGCTGACAAACTTGAGACGTACCAAACTATTGCCGAGAGGGCGGCTGTGCGAATTGCTCGTTATAAATACAAGAATCGGCGTAGTCGGGTTTCGACGCGAAAGGTGCGTCTGGTCGTGGCGAAAGCCGGACTGGATTGGAATCCTGATGAATGGGATGGTAATATCAGGAACTCGAGTGATTCTCCTTCCTCGGGTGAAGAATCTGCCAAGCGCGAGTCCTCTCGCTCCGGCCGTGATTGTAGGTCTGCTTCTTGCGCCTCTGATGGTGCACCCCGTGATTGCGCTCGTCCTTCGAGCGGGGTCGATGCTTCTTCCACTGATTGTTCCTCTACGTGTACTGGTCGAGCTCCTTGTGATGCTCGTCCCGCGGTCTCAGTGCATCCAGTTTTTCGTCGAAAGTTGCAGCAGTCTCCCGCTGCTCCGCAGGGTGTTTCTTTAGACTCTTTAGAGGACTTTACTCAACAAGAAATTAGTGATATTTTGCAGCGATTTCGGCAGCGAGCTGGTGAGACCTTGCTCACATGGATGGTGCGCCTTTATGAACTGGGCGCTGCTGGCATTATGTTAGATAATGGCGATTGTTTGAAGTTTTGTTCCTTGAGTTCGGATTCTACTGTACAGGATCATTTTCGTAACTATAATGGTGGTGGTCAAATTTCTTTGCTTCAATTGGCGACTGAGGGTTGTAATCAAAAGTATCCTACTGAGTCTGATTGGCCTGTGAATGACAAACCGTGGTATACTTTGCGCGACGCTGCACAACGTCTCAAAGAGGAGGTGATGAAAACGGCAATTTTTCTGGGTACTGCTGACAGGTTGCTTGATGGTTTGTTGACATCTTCTGTGCGGAATCGTATCATTCGTTCTTCCCCTGTTGCCTATAAGCAGGTCATGATGACTTTATTGATTAATCAGACTGGTAACGTGTTATCTACGGTACTGGAATCGGTACGCCAACTCGGTGAGTTGGGTGAGTGGTTTAAACCTGAACGTCAGTCCCGGCCTGACACTCGTACTCCTGGTGACAATAAACTTACTAGACGTGATATCTTTTCTGGTCTTCTGGCCGATGGTGTGCGGAGGGAGGACATTGACGGTGAGACTACTGCTCGTTTGTGGGAGTTGTTTCGCAAACGTGGCTTGGATCGGAAGGAGGGTGCCCGGCGTGTTCGGACGACTGAGTGTGATCGTGGTGGTTCTGACGGTAGCGGTGATGACGACCGCCGTGGGTGCTCTGTTCGTCGTGATGATCGACGTTATGTACGTGATATGTCCCCCCGTCGTGAGAGAGACGGAGAGAGAGAGGAGGTAAGAGAAAGGGGGAGAAATGATTATGTTTACAGCAGACGTAGAGATGATAGGGATCAATCCCCTGAGTTGAGGAGGAGAGAGGATCGTCATAGTTTGGCTGATCGAAACCCGCAGTACAATGCAGAAGACACGAATCCATTTCGTACTGGGAATGGATATGAACAGGAGGTACCGATACCTAAGAAACGTGAAAGTCTTTATCCTGATTTATCCTGGTACACAGAATGCAGTAAGCATGACTAGGAAATAGGTCAAGCTCCAGTACACAGATGGGCTCACAGAGATAATAGACCCTATGTAGATATTGATATTTATTGGAGACATCGTAATATCCAAAGAACCCGAGCATTGGTAGATACAGGAGCGGAGGCCACTCTTATTCATGGAAAATCAAAGAAGTTTACAGGTCAGCCTTTTACAATTACCGGATTAGGTGGAAAGGAAACTCCTGCAGTTCAAACTTTACTTGAAATGAGAATAGGTAGAATCCCTAGAAAATAATACTCTGTACTAGTGGTGCCACTCTTAGAATTCATAATTGGAATTGATATTTTGAAAGGAATGACTTTGCATTTAGATGATGGATGTTACCAATTTGGAACTACGCATTATATATCGTCTAGGCCTATACGGGTTGGTCGTTTAAGAATGCCCCCCATAAAAGTTCCTCAGGCGACAAAAGTGGTTTGTCAGAAGCAGTATCGTATTCCAGGTGGTCTTGAGGAGATTAGTACCACTATTCAGGAGTTGGTGGATGCAGGTGTTATAACCCCAGTTACTTCTGCTTGGAATAATCCTGTTTGGCCTGTACGTAAGAGTGATAATTCTTGGCGCATGACTGTTGATTATCGAGAATTGAACAAACACACACCCTCTTTGACTGTTGCAGTACCGGATGTCATTACTTTAATTGAAAGAATACAAAAACATCCAGGTACATGGTATGCGTCCATTGATATTGCTAATGCTTTCTTTTCGATTCCGATTGCCCCTGAGTGTCAGGAACAGTTCAGTTTTACGTGGAATGGGCGTCAGATGACGTTTAGAAGTCTTCCTCAGGGCTATGTGCATAGTCCTACGATATGTCACCGGCTGGTGGCAGAGCATTTGGCTGAGGTACCGGTTCATCCACAAATTCAGATGTGTCATTATATTGATGATGTTTTGATCCAAGGCGAAACACAAGAGGAAGTTCAGACCCAATTGGACAGAGTCATTGAGTGCCTGCGTGAGAAAGGTTGGGAAATCAACCCGGATAAATTACAAGGCCCGTCCCAGGCTGTAAAATTTTTGGGTATTAATTGGCATGAAGGGCACCATGAAGTGATCCCTCAGGTTAAACAGAAAATTCTTGATTTTGCAGTTCCGAGGAATAGGAAAGAAGCCCAAAGCTTCATTGGTTTGTTTGGTTTTTGGCGTCAGCATATTCCTCATTTGAGTCAAATATTAGCCCCCTTGTACCGTGTCACTCGTAAAAAGAATGCATTTGAATGGGATAAACCACAGCAAGATGCGTTCAACCTAGCAAAAGAGGCAATTCAGCATGCTTTGGATTTATGGCCCGTACGTGATGGTGATGTGGATTTAAATGTGTCTGTACAGGGCCTTTATGCGAATTGGAGTTTGTGGCAGAAGCAAGGCAGGAGTAGAGTACCGTTAGGTTTCTGGACCAAAAAGTTACCTGATGCTGGTGTGCGTTATACACCTTTTGAAAAACAGTTACTTGCATGTTATTGGGCTCTGGTGGATACCGAGCAATTGACTTTGGGACATGATATAGTTTTGCGACCTGAAATTCCTATCATGCAGTGGGTTATGAGTTCGCCGAAAACTCACCGAATTGGACATGCTCAAGAGGCAAGTGTGATTAAATGGAAATGGTATATACAAGACAGGGCGCGTGTGGGACAAAAAGGAGTTGCATCTTTACATGAGCAGGTGGCGCGAGCGCCATCGACTGAGACTGAGAGTGAATGTTCCGTACCTTTAGTACAGGAGTCTCCTGTCAAGTGGGGCAGACCTTTTGATGATTTGTCCGCAGAGGACAGAAACCATGTCTGGTTTACGGATGGTTCAGCAAGGTTCATAGGGACGAAACGGCACTGGAAGGCGGTGTCCTATAATCCGATCACACAAAAACTGCTGAGCACAACTGGTGAAGGTAAGAGCAGTCAATTTGCGGAACTTTATGCTGTTTATCAAGTTTTGAAACAAGAGTTACCTGGCACATGTCATATTTTCACTGATTCTTGGTCTACTGCCAATGGATTGGCAGTTTGGTTACCGACTTGGCATTCCCATAATTGGAAATTGCATTCAAAAGAATTGTGGGGAAAAGAATTATGGCAGGAGATTTGGGAGATGCTCCCACAGAGTACTGTTACAATCTTCCATGTGGATGCTCACACCCCGATAGATTCTCTTGACAAATTTTTTCATAACATTGCAGATGAGAAATCTAAAATTGCTGAGGCAGTGGTGGACAGGCAAGATTCTGATATTGCGGGATTGGCGAAATGGGCCCACCAGAAGGCAGGACATTTTGGAGAGAAAGCCACTAGCAGGTGGGCTGCTGATCGAGGAATTTATATTCCCCTAGATTTAATCAAAAATGTTATTTTACATTGTCCCGTTTGTCAGCATATCAGACAGCGCAAAGTGCCCCAAATTGTTAAAGGTCATTTACATCGCGGGAAACTGCCCGCTCAAATTTGGCAGATTGATTACATCGGTCCACTTCCTATGAGTAGGAATTGTCAATATGTTTGCACTATTGTTGACACGTACAGTGGCCTGTTGTGCCATTCCAAATTCAATCTGATAATGCATCCCATTTTCGTGGAAGATTGGTACAGGAATTCTGTGTGGAGAACAATATTGAATGGGTGTTCCATATACCGTATTATCCACAGGCCTCGGGTCTTGTGGAGAGGTTGAATGGCCTGCTGAAGGAGCAACTGCGCAAATTAACAGATGACAAGTATAAGAATTGGCGAGACTTTTTGCCCCAAGCGCTATTGATTTTGAATAACCGTCCTTTTCTCAATGCTGAATCTCCACTTATGCGTTTGTTTCCTCCGAACGTTAATGCTCAACCTAATGAAATCAGAGAGACTGTGATGTACTGGGAAATTACTCCCGGAGCTTTGGCTCCATGTAGAGCGACCCCTGGGTCGGCAGGTTTAGACTTGCATGCCATGGATGACACCGTTATAAAAAGTAAAGATCGGGTCATCATTGCAACCGGTGTTGGTGTTCATATACCAGCCGGGAATTTCGGATTAATCGCCCCTAGATCGGGGCTGGCTGTAAAAGGCATTCAGGTGCTTGGAGGAATCATTGACAGTGATTATCAGGGAGAGATTAAGGTGCTCCTGCTGAATAGCAGTGAGGTTGACTTACTGATACATCAAACTGACCGAGAGGCTCAATTGCTAATAATGCCTGTGTTCAGCGGTGAGATCACAAAAGGCACTGCCCCAACGTTGCTAACTGTACGAGGCCAGAAAGGTTTTGGCTCCACAGATAACCCTGGGGCCAGGGTTTGGGTGCAGTCGCCTAAGAATCCCCCTGAACAAGCAGAGGTCATTGCCACCGGTCACGACAATACCATTTTAGTTATGAGACCAGGGAAAGATAGCTGGGAAGCGGTCCCGGCTGACAAATGTTACTTACGAGAATGAATAATGCCTGTATTTGATTCTCTTTCAGATCATTCTTTGGACTGTTGCTGCAGGATGTGTCGGCGTCGGACTATTTTCGGGTTGGTTCGACGAGAGAGGAGGGATCCCGTCAACCCGGGATGATTTACGCACCCGAGTGTCGCGCTCCTTCGCTGCGTGGGATTCGTCATCGAACTTTTGGACCTTACTGGCAAAAAGGGTGACTGATGCCCCTCACTTCTGTTTGACACCGATGAGATCTGTGCACGACATCTTGGCAACCTGTCTGGTTGCTGTCCCTGCTTCGCTAGAAACTTTGACTCATATTTTCAATATTTCAAAGGCTCGCCCCAATGTTCTTCTGGGCGATTTTGCTACCCATATGTATTGCCCCTTGTGTACTGAAATACCAGACCAGATACCCCCCATCCAGTCCCAAATAGTTACCTATAATATCACACAAGGAGATTTGTGTTTTTTCCTTACATGTAATCCTAGTGCAATTTCTGAATGTCTGCGTCTAAAATTGAAAGGTGCTACTTCCTTTACCCTTCATGAGCGAACTTTGTGCTTTCAAAGGACACCGAAAACATGTGCTTCTGTCCAGAACAATATGACTTGCAAGAGTTTGGTAGTTACCCCCAGTCATTATCGCACGATGTTACTACCTGCCGGATGGCTTTTCTCATGTGGTAATACTTCCTGGCCATATGTCCCAGCAAATATTTCTGGAGGCCCTTGTGCCATTACGAGACTCAGTTTACTGATGTTCTCGTCACATCCGAATGCCAATTCTCGTGTGATTCGAGATGCAGTGATGTTACAGGAGGATTGTGACTCGTCTTTGCATTTATATTCCAAGTCTGAATACCTTAGCCTGGCTATTTCAATTATTGGTGTTCCTGCTTTGGCAGTTTATAATGCCAAATCTATTGGGAAAATGGCCTGCTGGATGGTGAAATCCATTAATCATACTTCTACAGTCCTGTCGGACATGTTATTAGACGCCCAGGGTGAACGTAGAGCTATCTTGCAAAATCGAGCGGCCATTGATTATCTTTTGCTTAAACATGGACACGATTGTTCTGATTTTGAGGGTCTTTGTTGTTTTAACTTGTCTGATCATACACAATCCATTCGCGCTCATATTGACAAGTTACATGACTTGACGGAAGAAGTTAGAAAACACATTGACCAGGGCTGGTTTGACTGGCTCTTTAATTGGTTACCTGATTTACATATGTTACGTCAAATATTAGGAGGTATTCTGATTACTATCGCTGTTTTGATTTCTATCTGTTGCTTTATTCAGTGTATTCCTTCACTACTTCAATTCTGCACACTTGGTACTAGACATAGATCAGTTAGTTTTGTTTCATATTATTCTTCCACCGATGTTAGTTCTGTTTAATGAATGTATAATAGACTGAAGTCAAGGGTGAAATGTACTGCTCGATTTTCCCGGCCTTTTTGTGTTAAAGGGTGACTAGTGTGACTTCAGTCTCTTACCATCCATGTCTAAGGGTTAGAGTAGTGAATGGAGCCTATTTACTAGGCACTTCGACATGATCCTGTGTTCTTCCCCATAGATCAGGGCTTGCACACATATCCTAGGGGATAGATGCGTTAGTATTAGGGATAACCTGTCCTGTAGTGAGGGTATTTCATGGAGCCGTGCTGAATTCAGGCCTGGTAGGCCTCAAACGGGAGAGACTCCATCTTTCTTTCTGCTCCGGCAGCTTGGGATTCTTCTAGGTCAAGAGTTATGTTTTAGTTATGAGGTGTTATTCGCTTGGAGAAAACCGGTTCAGGCCGGCCCTTATCGATGGATTGTATTTTTCTTCATGCCGAAGACACTACATCAGGCGGGCCGGCT
Source organism: Triturus cristatus (assembly GCF_964204655.1). NCBI lineage: Eukaryota > Metazoa > Chordata > Amphibia > Caudata > Salamandridae > Triturus > Triturus cristatus. The sequence continues at coordinate 132,600,868 of NC_140586.1, read as the reverse complement.
GGGAACGTGTCCTTGGTACGGGGAGGTACAAGAATTTGGTGGGCGGCAGGTTACGGGCCGGAATTCTCCATGAGGAAATGCACCTCTATATTAGCGAAAGTCTGAGGCAGATACTGGCACTTACTTCAGTCCGTAGGCGGCATCTAGCCGTTAGCAGTAAAGCTACTATTTATTCCAGGGAAGACAGATGACAAACTTGAAGGCGGAGAAAAACCGAGAGACAGATACTCTTCTAAGCAGAATAGCCAGAGAGGAGAGAGTAGCCGATGAGGAAGAGGTCCCAGTGACTCGGAGAAGGGAGAAGGGAACAAATCCGTGACTACGGAGGTGTGACTTCCAGGCGAGCCGAGGCACAGACGAGAAGGGAACCTAGATGACCATTGAGTGCAGGCTACACACGACTAAGGTGATGTCGACCCCTTTCTTATTAGAGTGTACAACCTAATCTTTCACTTTTCTTTGCAGGTTATGTGTTACATAGTAATGTTATGTGATTGCGTATGTAATGAGTAATAAAGTACCCAGTTTGTGGTGAATCAACATGTGCTGCGTGTTATTGTATAAGAGGGTAGCCTATTCTTCTAGTCAGCTGTGACTTGACATGAACAGATGTTAACCCTGATCAGGTAAGTGGTAACTGAATAAGGGAGAGAGGAGCCCCTCGAACCAGAGAACAGGTTGTGCTCAAACTGGCAGTTCTTGTGTGATCTGATGAATAGTAAAACTGATTCCCTTGTTGTATGTTATGGTAATCATAGGATGAAATTGTACTGAGGCTGCCGTCTGGGCAGGAAGTCCTGGGTCCGTCTGGGACCGCGAGGCTAAGGCTGCCGTCTGGGTAGGAAGTCCTGGGTCCGTCTGGGACCGCGAGGCTGAGGCTGCCGTCTGGGTAGGAAGTCCTGGGTCCGTCTGGGACCGCGAGGCTGAGGCTGCCGTCTGGGTAGGAAGTCCTGGGTCCGTCTGGGGCCGCGAGGCTGAGGCTGCCGTCTGGGTAGGAAGTCCTGGGTCCGTCTGGGACCGCGAGGCTGAGGCTGCCGTCTGGGTAGGAAGTCCTGGGTCCGTCTGGGACCGCGAGGCTGAGGCTGCCGTCTGGGTAGGAAGTCCTGGGTCCGTCTGGGACCGCGAGGCTGAGGCTGCCGTCTGGGTAGGAAGTCCTGGGTCCGTCTGGGACCGCGAGGCTGAGGCTGCCGTCTGGGTAGGAAGTCCTGGGTCCGTCTGGGACCGCGAGGCTGAGGCTGCCGTCTGGGTAGGAAGTCCTGGGTCCGTCTGGGACCGCGAGGCTGAGGCTGCCGTCTGGGTAGGAAGTCCTGGGTCCGTCTGGGATCGCGAGGCCGCCACTTGTATTATAAGAGGTCTAGATATATATATATATATATATAGTAGGAATTCCCTGTCCTTAGGTGGTATATATTTGTGGTTACTTGTTGTGAATAGGCCCTAGGGAGAGGGTAACGTTCTGGCTGGGTTAGAGAGGCTCTGATGAGCGGGTTCTATCTGATCCGAAAACCCAAGCAGAACAGCACCCCTTAACCAGGCGATGGTCCTGGTCACCAACGACAATAAAATGCATTTTTTCCTGATACCAGAAGAGGACTGAAGCTGGCTAGAAAGGAAGGGGAGACTGCCTAACAGAGGGGAAGGCACATGGCGGCAGGCTGGCAGGAGGAGACGTGGCAATGTAGACGGTCGGCCTCGTCTGTGGGTCACCCTTTGTTGTCTCAGGCACGCACAGAGATGGCCAGAGTGGTGTTAGAAATTGTAACTCTCTGGAACACCAGAACTTGACTTTACAGACTGCATTTGAAACTGAGGTGAACTCAACAGCAGACTCCCTTGATCAGATACCCATGGTGACCCCCATCACCGTGGACAGGCTGATATGATCAGTCTGTGCCATTTCTCTACTGTGAACATGGCAAACCATGATAAATATATCTGTCAGGTGGATTCGTTTGGTGGAATAAATGGGGCGATGGACCTCCTTTGGTATTAATGATATGGAGCGGGCGCAGTGCTAAAAGAGCACCTTCTGGTAAATATATCTGGCTTGTCCTCTTTTCCCTCTTGACTGGGGAGGAGGAGTGACACTGCCTGTCTGGCTGCTCGAATTGGACTAGAAAGCCATACCAGGTAATTATTTGTTTTCTTGTGTGAAAGGAAGGTGGGAGACAGACCTTGCCTGAGTTGGGGACAAGCATATGATCACTTATGAATGGGAAATGTGGGGTGGGAGGAAGGGGGGAAGTTGGGTACTCTTGTGTTTTTTGAGCAGTCACATGAACGCTGGGAGGGTTGTGGGATGGGGCTGCACGGGGTGGATACAGACGCAGGGCTAGAGAGGAATAAGATAATAAGAGAGGAATAAGATGACCTCCTCAATGTCTTATCCTGGAATGTGAATGGGCTGGCCGATAAGATTAAATGAGAGACAGTTACTCAGTATATTCGACGCACAGCCCCAGATCGTGTCTTCCTACAGGCGACCCATTTGTTGGGTACAAGATGTAGATTCCTGGGAGGAGGCAGCTATGAAACGTGAGACATGCTGGGTTCACCAAGGCCACTAGGGCAGTAGCAATACTGGCCTGGAGGAACGCCCCATTTGTCTCCACAGATAATGAGAAGGCATAAGACTCAGAACATTTGCCTTATATGTTTGCAGCGCTGGGGCATTTCGGACTGAGCCCACGTGTATGTAGTTGGGTGTCTCTTCTCTATGCCAAACCCATGGCAGAGGTGCGGGTGAATGGTGCCACTTCGACCTCGTTCCCACTGACCTGGGGAACCAGACAGGGATGCCCACTTTCCCCTCTCTTGTTCACCCTCTGTATAGAGCCCCTGGTGAACTAAGTCAGGGATGCAAGTGGCGGGGGAGCGGTGGAGCAGGAGCAGATGGAGCGGATAATGCTCCATGCAGGTGATGTTCTGCTCTACATCACAGACCCTGCAGCAACTCTGCCCCCCCCCCCCAACTTTACAAGGTGGAGGATTTTAGGGAATACTCTGGCTACAGAGTGAATTGGGGGAAATTTGAACTTTACAAAATTGGCAACTGGGAATGAGAGGTCGCTATTCTGGGCACAATTAAAATAACAACAGAGGGTTTTAGGTACTTGGGTATAAAGGTCACAATGGATCCTGACGAGCTCCTGGGGTGGAACTTGGAGTTGCAAATGACAAACCTGCATGTGGATGGAGCCAGACAGAGGAAGCTCCTCCTGATGATTTTGGGGCGGGAGCTATCCTAAAGCTGATAACTCTTCCGAAACTCCTCTATATTATGCAAAATACCCCTATCCCGAAACCAGAATCCGATTTTCTCAGACTGGACAGGGAGGTCTCATGATTATTATGGGAAGAAGGAACCCCTAGAATAGCACTGGAGACACTCTGCCGCTCGGCCTATAATGGAGGGATTGCACTTCCTAACTTCCGTGCATATTATTGGGCCTCCCAGATCCAAGCCATTAACGACTGGGTGCATGCCGCGATTCATTTGGAGTGACACTCTATGGCTGACCCATCATGGAGGCACCACTTCTATCGTGGATCTGACAGATTAGTGCTCTGGGCCCGATGCGGACAACACTGGTGACGGTGGGAGGAGTTAGGCGGCACCTGGTATGGAGGGGCAGGGTGGCCAAGACCACTCCCCTTTGGGAAGGTGGTGAGCTGCACAAAGTCAGGACACTACAGGTTTTTATCCAGTTGGATTTGATCGGCATCTCCACTCTTGGTGATGTGATTGAAGGGTGAGTGGTGAGGTCCTTTTTGAGAGACTACAGGAGGAATATGATTTAGTAGGTATGCAGTATAATTAATACGCACAACTTAAGCATGTCTTGGTTGTGGAGAAGGTGGATTCGACGGGCCTCCTGGAAAATCACTCACTAGGCGGTACAGTTGGTAAGAGTGCAGTGTCTACCATCTACAAGGCAATTCAAATTTGACAACCTGGGGAACCTTGGGACTTCGGGAGACAATGAGAAAGGGATGTGGGAGACATGGAGAATGTAGACTTGGTATGGACCTTGATGCACCCCCGCGAGGGAGCTACAGGGCGCAGTTCCATCTAAATCATTTAAAATTCCTCCATAGAATCTATACATCCAGAGATAAACTGCATAAAATGGGGAAAATCTCCATACTGGACTGCCTCCGTTGTAGAACCCATCAAGGAACCTTCTTTCATACAATCTGGGAATGCACTGAGATTCGCGCTTGCTGGGAGGACATATCAAGGGAGCTGGGCAACATAGTAGAGGAGGAGATCCCATTTCTTCCTCAGTTTATAGTTCTGGAAATCCCAGGCGATGTAGATTTGCCACGCAGAAGTTTATGTTCTGTTCATTGGGCCTTCTGGTAACAAAAAGAGATATTGCACAGGTTTGGGGGGGTAAAAAGGCTTCCCACCATGTCCGGTGGGATAGACAAAATGGACTTGATTATTGTGGCTGAGAAGGTAGTGTATGCTGCCAGAGGCTACCCTCTAAAATCCACTAAGATATGGGTCAGCTGGCGGGCGTACTATGGCCTGAGGGCTGAAGACTCCGCGGCATTCTAGAAGGAGGCCCCAGACGGGGGCAGATACACACAGAGCTTGAGATAGGACACTGACTTCCTTGCCCGCTCCCCCTGCTTGCTTTGGAGATGCCCCCTGTGTTCTTGCCCCCCCCAACACCCTAACCAGGGCCGGACTGGGAACACAATCAGCCCTGTCATTTCAGCTGGACCGGCCCTGTGAGTGGGGGGTATGCTAATGAGAAGCATTGCTGACGCTTTTGATACAGGTGAACGATATTGCAGCACTGCTGAAAAACTGGCCCCCTGTAACAAAACCGGCCGCCGCCGCTCCAAAACCAGCCCCCAGCCTTCCAGCCCACCAGTAAAACGCCCGGTGCCCGCTATGACCAGTCCGGCCCTGACCCCAACCCCGTCACAATGATGTCCAAAATGAGATCTTCCAGGGTAATTTACATGTTGTCATGTTTTCACTGCTCTATATATTTTTGTTATGAAATTCAACTAAAATGACAATAAAAAAATTGAAAACAAAACTGGTCTGGTATTGTTTGTGTTCCTGGAGTGGACCTGGCCTGGCAGTTTAGGCTAGATTGTTCTTTTTTGGAGCAGGGCCAAGGTTGATTTGCATATGACAGATCTCTTTCTAAAGTGGCTGAGTGGGCGAAACATGATGGTTTGGAATATGCCCTAGAGCGATTGCCAGTGACTGAGATTATTTCAATCATTCCTTCCATCACCTGGTGTGTTTCAGTACCACAGACAACAAGCACTGGGAAAAGGAATCCGTCGTTTGCATGTAGCGCCGCTCCGACGTAAATGAGTGAATCTCCTCTTGTATATGTGATTCTGTGCTCAGTTATCATTCTTGAAGGAATCTTACTGTATGATGGTGTGCGTGCAGTAAATGCCAAAACAATATTTGACTCCTGAAGGGTGGTCTTCTACTCTTTACCTATAACACTAAACTACCAGTACATATTTCAGTGCTTCGGGCTGGACTGAAATGTTACATATTTGTATTTCCTTTAAAGGCTTTAATACAACCACTTTGTTTTTACTAATCAACTGCAGACACCTTCAGCTGTATGATGGAACCCATTGTTTACTAAACAATGCATATATTTAACCCCTTCAGTGCCCGCCCCTTTCCCCGCCCTGTGCCGGCCGTTGTATTAGCGGGCGGGGTTTATGACGAGCTGGTCTCGTCATGGGCACAGCGCAACCGCGGCCCATGACGAGACCAGCTCGTCATAGGCATTGAAGAGGTTAAAGGGGGCTTTTGGCCAGCCCTGTGCTCATGAGTGGATGGCTTTCTTGCCTATCTGTGGTGTATGCCCTTGATTTGATTCCTTTCCTCTCTCGTCTTGTGTTTGTCCCACCCAGGGGCATTTCAGTCTTACAATGTTTTCGATTGATGAGTTCTAGCCTTCTACTGCTAACTTGAGGGGACTCTTTCTTCTTTAAGCACTCATGGGAGCGCATTTGTTTACTTGTTTTTCCTGCATCATGTAACATCCACCCTCATTTCTGCTTTTATTACACAGCTGCACTGCACGCTTTCTATTTTTACCCTCCCTCGCTTATCTGGGCCACTCAATCCCACTCCATAGCCCAATTTGTACAAGGCCTAACAGCTGTAAAGTGCTACTGGGCTGCTCAGTGTCTTTTTTGCGATCATACTCATTTTATATCACTTTCTTTTAATTTAACGTTCTAAAACGGCTGTCAGCCATGTTTAAACTTTAATTAAAAAATGTTAACATGGCAGCCAATTGGTCATGAAGGTCATCGTGGAATGGCTTTTCTATAATTAAAACCCATTCCAAGATGGCTGTATATGTGTGGTCATCCGCTGTGGTGGAAAGGCAGCTATTTTGGCATTAGACAATTGTAATTGTATTTGTGTAGCTTTAACAACCCCTGACGAGGTGTTGAATCTCTTTTCGGTGAGTAGCATGCTACTCTGTAACCCAAAAGGATTAGTGGTGGATTAGTATAGGGAAATAGGAGTATGGTATTAGAATAGTGAGGTACCAGTTTATTTGAGCAGAGGACATGTGAGTCTGTTAGTTGGATTGAATAGAGTAATGGAAGGATAGAAGAGGGAAGAAAACCAGAAGTGTTAAATGGGAGATAATAGTAGTAAATTGAGGTTTGGGGTGAGTTAAGGAGGAGGGAATAGCCTATAGAAAGGGATTAGGGAGAAACAGAATCAGTACAAAAATGAGGTTTGGAATGAGTCAAGGGAGAGATAAGGGGCCATATGTAGGAAGCCAAATACCGGTCGGTAACGGCCGATTTTCGGTAAATATCCCGTTACCGACCGGTATTTAGGCATTTGCTATGTAGGGGGCATATTTCAGGATTCGGTAATTTACCGAATCGGTAAAATTACCGAATCGGTAAAATTACCGATTCGGTAAATACCGAATCCTGAAATGATATGTAGGGGGAGTGTATCATCAGTGTGTGGATTCGTTATTTACCACCAACTCAAAGTTGATGGTAAATGACGAAGACCTTTAAAAAAGCATTATTGTGCAATTTGAACAGTGCAATGTGGCAGACATACATGCCCTTAGGGCATGTATGTGTGCCACATGTGCACACATGGACGAATCAGGGGTGCAACAGGGTGTCAATGTGACACCCTGCCACCCATGCTACTGCCTCCCCCATTACCGATTCGGTATTTACCGATTCAGTACCATAAATCCTGGCCCATAGGAATCAATGGGAAGCCAGTTACCATTACCGAATCGGTAAATACCGACTCTAAATTACCGACCCTTTCCGAATCGGTAAATTTTACCGATTAATTACCTACATCACATTTACCGATTCATAAATACCGAATCGGTAAAATTCGGTATTTATGAGTCGGTAAATGTGAGGCTACCTACATATGGCCCAAGATGAGGGAAAATTTAGTAGGGTTGTTTGGGAGATCATAGTAGGAAACTGATGTTTGAGGTGAGCCAGGAGGTGTAGAGGAGGGAGTAGTCTAGAAAGGGGTATTTTGGAGAAAGGGTTTGGGAGAGAGAGAGTGAAGATAGAGTATACATTGACAGAGGTGTAGGGTGATGTTAAGACAGAGTAAAGCTTCGAGAGAGTATTTTTTTTCTTGCACAATAGGACTGAAATAAAAAAATATATAGCTATATGGTTACATAGTAGGGGAATGTATGTGTAAGGAATATAATATATTGAGATTTGTGTGTTTTGCTTTTGTGGAGTAGTGAGAGGAGATATTGATACAGTGGTTTTCTGTGAACAATAACAGCGGTGTGCCATCACTATCGGAGTCCTGCCTTACAAATAGTATTAAAGCAATTATACAGCAGTTGGGCCCAGAATTCCGTAGATAGTTTATACAAGTCCAGGAGCATACCATCTGGACCTGGAGCATTATTTGAGGGAGTCTTATTGATCGCCTCCATCAGCTCATCAAGGGTAAATTCCAGGGCTAATGGGAAGTCCACCTCCTCCTCAACACAGCCATTAGAAAGGCTGGACCCATAAACTTCTTTAAAATGGTTAAACCAGGCTTCCGAACATTTGGTGGTAAAAACAGTGTTAGATTTAACACTCACAGTTTTGGTGTTGTTAGCCTCCAGCCAAAGGGCCCTTGCATCTTTCAGCCTACATGCCCTAACCAACTTTCCCCAGGATTCATTTTGTAACTCTTCACTTCTAATCTGCACAGCAGATTTATACTCCACTCTATGTTGCTGGATTTTGCATGAGTCCCTGGGTATCCCCGTCAAAGCCTCATGTCGGAGCACCGAGGCCTTCTTACAATGCTGATCAAACCATTTAGCCTCATGGCCCCTTGATCTGCTTGGTTTCATAAGCAATCCACTCATGGCTGAATTTAAGTGTACAAATAGATTGCCCACAGCTTGGTGATCATCAGAGAGAGTAAGCCAGGTAGACACCAAGGGAAGATGGTTCAGACAACGTTTAGACATGAGAATTTTTGGGTAAGCAGTTCTCCAGGTCAGGCGCAATCCTTGAGTCTTAACCGTTAATCATTGCATTGCTGTAAACTTTGCCCTCCACTCTTCCCTAGAAAACATAAATCAAGGCTTAGGTGGTTGTGATCACTATAATCGCTAATCACTATGCTGCCCTAGAAACCCTAGACAACAGATCATGAGTAATAAAAATATAATCAATCATAGAGGAGCACTCGCCCATTTCAGAAGTGACCTCAACAGAATAGGCCGAGTCACAAAGTTTGGTGAATTTGGTAAGATCAAATGCCTTAATCTTTTGGAAAAGTGCATACCCTCTCTGATCCCTGGGGTGATAATCATGACCTATACCAGTGTTTTCAAACATAATGCGCTCGTTTTCCATCTGTGTTGACCCAAGTTTAGCTTTAAAATCCCCAACTAAAATATTTGATAACCTTTGTGCAAAGAGGCAAATTGGTCTTCCAGGCAAAAGATAAAAGCATATAGCTTTTTAAAATTGGCAGTGTTATCAATCTCAAAATACCCACTAGACAAATTAATAAAAACAACATATAAACCCTTGGGCCACATAGATAAAAATGCTTGAAAAAAGGTGCAACCAGAGGGTCCCAAACTGATTTTACAAACCAGAGAGATTTTAAACCATGCTGTTAATCCTGCCCTAGCTCTGTTCGACAGAGATGGAACCGAAGAGACTAAGTGAAAAAAATAACTGTTGGAAAATGGCCCTCTTTGGAGGGTCATCCCAAATTTTTGCCTTCCTCTTCCTCTTTTTCTTATCTTGTTTTTGTTGGCTTTAGGACTCTGAGCACTTTAGCACTGCTAACCATTGCTAAAGTGCATGTGCTCTCTCCTCCAAACATGGTAACATTGACCTAGCCACAACTGGGATATTTAATATACCTATATGCAAGGCCAATGGAATCATGTGATAGTGCGGCACTGAGACATTCGCATAAATATAGATTTGCCACATAATCAGTCATGTGCTGTATAATCTGTAGATTTTTACGATAAAAAGTTTTGTTTCTTGCTCAAATGGTTCAAAAGTTACTAAAAATTATGCAACACATGTTGCAGTGGAAAGCCTTTTGCAAAGGTTGACTGGTCACCTTTCTGTATCTTATTGCTGTGTTTGTGTGTTAAACTGGTACTAGGTAGTTGCAACCAATGCCCAAACAGTGTTAACAAACTAAAACATATGACTAATTGAGAGGGGCACGAGTCAGGGCTGTCCACTGTCCCCCCTCCTCTTCGCACTCTATATGGAACCGCTGGCCCAGCGGGTGCGACAAAACCCGAGGATCACAGGAATCAGGTTTGGGGGCTACGTCCACACTATCAGTTTATACGCAGATGATGTCTTAATATCATTATCGGATCCGGGGTCTGCTCTCCCAGCGTGCTGGGCAGAATTAGAGGTTTTCGCGCGAGCTGCCGGGTTTAGAGTAAACGCAGGGAAGTCCTTAGCCCTGGACCTATCGTTATCGCGGCCCACACGTGATCATATACAAACCCAGCTCCCCATCCGATGGGCGGAGGACACAATACCGTACCTGTGAATTCAGCTAGCCCCGTCGCTACATGGAGTGGTCCGAACGAACTACACGTTGTTACGTGATAAGATCCACCGGGAACTTGACAGATGGCGGCACTACCCCTTGTCGTGGCTGGGCAGAGTTGCAGCGGTTAAAATGACCATTCTCCCACAGATTCTATATCTCTTTCGCACTATACCTCTCCGCCCGCCGAGGGGATGGATCCGATCGATGCAGTCGGACCTGTCTCAGTTTATCTGGAATGGGAGGAAGCCGCGAATGAGACGAGCACTAGTGACATTAGCAGCGGAGGCGGGGGGCTCGGGATCCCCGATCTGCGGCTCTATTTTCAGGCAGCCCAACTGCGATACCTGGTGGAGTGGAGCAGGTGGGAGTCTGAGAAACATTGGCTATTTCAGGATCAAGCGGTGGCTGCGCGTCCTCTACAGGACGTACCATTCCTGCGCAAGGGACATCGGCCTCCTAACCTGTATGCCTCCCATATCACGCGTGTCCCCCTTGAGGTCTGGGACGCCACTAATCTCACACACGAACTTACCACGTTCCCCTCCCCGCTTACCCCGCTGATGGGTAACCCCGACTTCACCCCGAGTCTAGAAGATGCCGCCTTTGCGAGTTGGAGGAAGGCAGGCTGTCGGTCCCTGTGTCATGTGTATGGGGGGGCGGGGTACATTCATTCGTTCAGATGCAGAGTGATTTTGGACTGCCGGAGGCAGAGAGGCTGCGGTATATGCAAGTGAGGCACTGGGCGCTCCAGGCGCAGGTTCGCTCCGGGTCAGACAGGCATTTCTCCCCCTACGAGCGGTGGCTTATTACACGCTGTTCTGCTTGGGTTTTCGGATCAGGTGGAACCCGCTCAACAGAGCCTTTCTAACCCAAACCAGAACGTTACCCCCTCCCTAGGGCCTTTTTACACCTAAATAACCACATATATATGTACCACCTAAGGACAGGGAATTCCTATTATATATATATATATATCAAGACCTCACAGCCTCGCGATCTCAGACAGACCCAGAACCTCCTACCCAGACGGCAGCCACAGTCTCGCGGTCTCAGACAGACCCAGAACTTCCTACCCAGACGGCAGCCACAGTCTCGCAGTCTCAGACCTCACAGCCTCGCGGTCTCAGACAGACCCAGAACTTCCTACCCAGACGGCAGCCACAGTCTCGCGGTCTCAGACAGACCCAGAACTTCCTACCCAGACGGCAGTCACAGTCTCGCGGTCTCAGACAGACCCAGAACTTCCTACCCAGACGGCAGTCACAGTCTCGCGGTCTCAGACAGACCCAGAACTTCCTACCCAGACGGCAGCCACAGTCTCGCGGTCTCAGACAGACCCAGAACTTCCTACCCAGACGGCAGACACAGTCTCGCGGTCTCAGACAGACCCAGAACTTCCTACCCAGACGGCAGCCACAGTCTCGCAGTCTCAGACCTCACAGCCTCGCGGTCTCAGACAGACCCAGAACTTCCTACCCAGACGGCAGCCACAGTCTCGCGGTCTTAGACAGACCCAGAACCTCCTACCCAGACGGCAGCCTTAGCCTCGCGGTCTCGAACAGACCCAGTACTTCCTACCCAGACGGCAGCCTTAGCACGAGCTCATCCTATTATTACCGTAGTACACGACAGGGGAATCGGGGTTACTATGTATCAGATCACACAAAGACTATTAGTTGAGCACAACCTGTTCTTTAGTTCGAGGGGCTCTTTTCTCCCTCATTCAGTTACCACTTACCTGATCAGGATTAACATCTGTTCATGTCAAGTTGAATCTGACTAGAAGAATAGGCTATCCTCCTATACAAGGATACACAACACATGCTGACTCACAACAAGCTAAATACTTTATTTAATTGCTACATGCACATTCACAGAATACATCATATATACAACCTGCAAGGAAAGTAAAAGGTTAAGTTATACACTTCAATAAAAAGGGGTCGACATCACCTTAGTCGTATGTAGCCTGTGCTCAATGGTCATCTAGGTTCCCTTCTCGTCTGTGCCTCGGCTTCGCCTGGAAGTCACACCTCCGCAGTCGCGGATCTACTCCCTTCTCCCTCTCCGAGTCACTGGAACCTCTTTCTCATCGGCTACTCTCTCCTCTTAGATTCAAGTTCGTCATCTGTCTTCCCTGAAATAAGTAGTAGCTTTTCTGCTAACGGCCAGGTGCCGCCTATGGACTAGAAGCAAGTGCCCATATCTAACTCAGACTTTCACTAATATAGAGGTGCATTCTCTCATGGAAAATTCCAGCTCGAAACCTGCCGCCCACCAAATTCCTGTACCTCCCCGTGCCAAGGACACGTTCCCAGCCGGCCGGCCTGATGTAGTGTCTTCGGCAGGGGAAAAAATACACTCCTTCGATAAGGGCCGGCCTGAACCGGTTCTCTCCGAGCGAATAACACCTCATAACTAAAATTTCACCCTTCACCTAGAAATGTCCCAAGCTGCCGGGGCAGAAAGAAAGATGGAGTCTCTCCTGTCTGAGGCCTACCAGGCCTGAATTCAGCACGACTCCATGAAATACCCTCACTATAGGGCAGGTTATCCTTAATACTAACAAATCTATCCCCTAGGCTATGTATGTAAGCCCTGATCTATGGGGAGGAGCACAGGATCGTGTCAAAGTGTCTAATAAATAGGCTCTATTCACTACTCTAATCCTTAGACTTGGATGGAAAGAGACTGAAGTCATATTAATCGCTCTACAACACAAGAAGGCCGGGAAAATCGAGCAGTACATTTCACCCTTGACTTCAGTCTATTATACATCCATTAAACAGAACTAACATCGGTGGAAGAATAATATGAAACAAAACTAACTGATCTATGTCTAGTACCAAGTGTACAGAATTGAAGCAGTGAAGGGATACACTGAATAAAGCAACAGATAGAAATCAAAACAGCGATAGCAATCAAAATGCCACCTAATGTGTGGCGTAACATATGCACGTCCGGTAACCAATTAAAGAGCCAGTCAAACCAGCCCTGATCAATGTGTTTTCTAACTTCATCCGTTAAGTCATGCAACTTATCTAGGTGTGCACGAATGGATTGTGTATGATCAGATAAGTTAAAACAGCAGAGGCCTTCAAAGTCCGAGCAGCCATGTCCATGTTTAAGCAAAAGATAATCAATGGCTGCTCTATTTTGCAAAATGGCCCTACGTTCACCCTGGGCGTCTAATAGCAAGTCAGACAAGACTGTAGAAGTATGATTAATAGATTTCACCATCCAGCAAGCCATTTTCCCAATAGATTTGGCATTATAAACCGCCAAAGCAGGAACACCAATAATTGAAACAGCTAGGCTAAGATATTCAGACTTGGAATATAAATGCAAAGATGAGTCACAATCCTCCTGTAACATCATAGTATCTCGAAGCACACGAGAGTTGGCATTTGGATGTGATGAGAACATTAGCAAACTCAGTCTGGTAATGGCACACGGGCCTCCGGAAATGTTTGCAGGGACATATGGCCAGGAAGTATTACCACATGAGAAAAGCCATCCGGCAGGTAGCAACATCGCACGATAGTGACTGGGAGTAACTACCAAACTATTGCAAGTCATATTGTTCTGGACTGAGACACATGTGGTCGGTGTCCTCTGAAAACACAAAGTCCGTTCGTGAGTTGTGAATGTAGTGGCGCCTCTTAACTTGAGGCGTAGGCATTCAGAAATTGCATTAGGATTACATGTAAGAAAGAAGCATAGGTCACCTCGTGTGATATTATACGTAATTATTTGGGACTGGATGGGGAGTTGCTCATTCGGCAGTTCAGTGCACAAAGGACAATATACATGGGTAGCAAAATCACCCAGGATAATATTCGGACGAGCCTTCGAAACGTTAAAGATACTAATTAAAGTCTCCAGTGAGGCGGGGACAGCAACTAGACAAGTCGCTAGAATGTCATGCACAGATCTCATCGGTGTCAAGCAGAAGTGAGGGGCATCAGTCACTCTCTTGGCCAGTAATGTCCAAAAGTTCGATGACGAATCCCACGCATTGAAGGAACGCAACACTCGGGTTCTCAGTTCATCCCGGGTTGACGGGATCCCTTCTCTCTCGCCGAACCAATCCAAAAGGAGTCCAGTTCCGACACATCCTGCAGCAACAATCCAAAGAATGATCTGAAAAAGAACCAAATACAGGCATTAATCATTCTCGTAAATAACATTTATCAGCTGGGACAGCTTCCCAGCTATCTTTCCCTGGCCTCATAACCAAAATGGTATTGTCCTGACCGGTGGCAATAACCTCTGCTTGTTCAGGGGGATTCTTAGGCGATTGCACCCAAACCCTGGCCCCAGGGTTATCCGTAGAGCCAAAGCCTTTCTGGCCACGTACAGTTAGCAAAGTTGGGGCAGTGCCTTTCAATATTTCGCCACTGAAAACAGGCATAATGAGTAATTGAGCCACTCGGTCAGTGCGGTGTATCAGTAAGTCAATCTCACTGCTATTTAGCAGAAGTACCTTAATCTCTCCCTGATAGTCACTGTCGATGACACCTCCAAGTACCTGGATGCCTTTTACAGCCAGCCCCGATCTAGGGGCGATCAATCCAAAATTCCCAGGTGGTATATGAATACCAACACCAGTAGCAATGATGACCCGATTCTTACTCTCCAGAACGGTGTCATCCATGGCGTGCAAGTCTAAACCTGCCGACCCTGGGGTCGCTCTGCATGGAGTCAGAGCTCCGGGAGTAATTTCCCAATACATCACAGTTTCACTGATTACATTAGGCATAGTCTCAACATTTGGGGGAAACAAACGCATAAGTGGAGATTCAGCATTTAAAAAAGGACGATTATTCAGAATCAATAGTGCTTGTGGTAAAAAGTCTCGCCAGTTTTTATACTTGTCATCTGTTAACTTTCGTAATTGGTCCTTTAACAGGCCATTCAATCTCTCCACCAGGCCCGAGGCCTGCGGGTAGTAGGGTATATGAAATATCCATTCAATATTATTTTCCACACAGAATTCTTGTACCAATCTTCCACGAAAATGGGATGCATTATCAGATTGAATTTGGAATGGCACACCATAATACATCATAATCAATTCTAATGTTTTTATGGTATTCAATTGGGTAGCTTGCTTACATGGAAGAGCTACCAGCAAGCCACTATATGTATCGACAATTGTGCAAACATATTGACAATTCCTACTCATGGGAAGGGGTCCGATGTAATCAATCTGCCAAATTTGAGCGGGCAGTGTCCCGCGATGTAAATGGCCTCTAACAATTTGGGGTACCTTACGCTGTCTGATATGTTGACAGACGGGACAATGTAAAATAGCATTTTTGATTAGATCCAGGGGAATATAAATTCCTCTATCAGCAGCCCACCTGCTAGTGGCCTTCTCTCCAAAGTGTCCTGCCTTCTGGTGTGCCCATTTCGCCAATCCCGCAATATCAGGATCTTGTCTGTCCACCACTGCCTCAGCAATTTTAGATTTTTCATCTGCAATGTTATGAAAAAATTTGTCAAGGGAGTCTATTGGGGTGTGAGCATCCACATGGAAGATTGTAACAGTACTCTGTGGGAGCATCTCCCAAATCTCTTGCCATAACTCTTTTCCCCACAATTCTTTGGAATGTAACTTCCAATTATGGGAATGCCAAGTCGGCAACCAAACAGCCAGTCCATTGGCAGTTGACCAAGAATCGGTAAAAATATGACATGTACCAGGTAATTCTTGTTTCAAAACTTGGTAAACAGCGTAAAGCTCGGCAAATTGGCTACTCTTCCCTTCACCAGTTGTGCTCAACAGTTTCTGTGTGACCGGATTATAAGACACCGCCTTCCAGTGCCGTGTCGTCCCAATAAACTTCGCCGACCCATCTGTGAACCAAACATGGTTTCTGTCCTCAGCGGACAAATCATCAAAAGGTCTACCCCACTTGACAGGAGACTCCTGTTCTAAAGGTACGGAACACTCACTCTCAGTCTCAGTCGACGGTGCTTGCGCCACTTGCTCATGTAAAGACGCAACTCCTTTCGGGCCCACACGTGCCCTGTCTTGTATGTACCATTTCCATTTAATCACGCTCGCCTCTTGAGCATGCCCAATTCGATGAGTTTTCGGTGAACTCAGAACCCACTGCATAATAGGAATTTCAGGACGCAAGAATATATCATGTCCCAAAGTCAATTGCTCGGTATCCACCAAAGCCCAATAACAAGCAAGTAGCTGTTTCTCAAAGGGTGTATAACGCTCACCAGCATCGGGTAGCTTTTTGGTCCAAAAACCTAACGGTACCTTACTCCTGCCTTGTTTCTGCCACAAACTCCAATTTGCATAAGGGCCTTGCACAGACACATTCAAATCCACATCACCATCACGTACAGGCCATAGATCCATAGCATGTTGAATTGCCTCTTTCGCCAGACTAAATGCATCTTGCTGTTGCTTATCCCATTCAAATGCATTCTTTTTATGTGTAATTCGGTACAAAGGGGCCAATATTTGACTCAAATGAGGAATATGCTGGCGCCAAAAACCAAATAAGCCAATGAAGCTCTGGGCTTCCTTCCTATTCCTCGGAACCGAAAAATCAAGAATCTTCTGTTTAACTTGAGGGATCACCTCGCGGTGTCCCTCATGCCAATTAATACCTAAAAATATTACAGCTTGGGACGGACCTTGTAATTTATCCGGATTGATCTCCCAACCTTTCTCACGCAGACACTCAATGACTCTATCTAATTGTGTCTGAACATCCTCTTGTGTTTCGCCTTGGATCAAAACATCATCAATATAATGACATATCTGAATTTTGGGATGAACTGGTACCTCAGCCAAATGTTCTGCCACCAGCCGGTGACAAATCGTAGGACTATGCACATAGCCCTGAGGAAGACTTCTAAACGTCATCTGACGCCCGTTCCACGTAAAACTGAACTGTTCCTGACACTCAGGGGCAATTGGAATAGAAAAGAAAGCATTAGCAATATCGATGGACGCATACCATGTACCTGGATGTGTTTGGATTCTTTCAATCAGGGTAATAACATCCGGTACTGCAACAGTCAAAGAGGGCGTGTGTTTGTTCAATTCTCGATAATCAACAGTCATGCGCCAAGAATTATCACTCTTACGCACCGGCCAAACAGGATTATTCCAAGCAGAAGTAACTGGAGTTATAACACCTGCATCAACCAACTCCTGAATGGTGGTACTAATCTCTTCATGACCACCCGGAATACGATACTGCTTCTGACAAACCACTTTGGTCGCCTGGGGAACTTGTATGGGGGGCATCCTTAAACGACCAACCCGTATAGGTCTGGACGAGATATAATGCGTCGTTCCAAATTGGTAACACCCATCATCAAGATGCAACGTCATTCCCTTCAAAATATCAATTCCAATTATGAATTCTAAGAGTGGCACCACTAATACAGAATATTCCTTTCTAGGGATTCTACCTATTCTCATTTCAAGCAAAGTCTGAACTGCAGGGGTTTCTTTTCCTCCTAATCCGGTAATAGTAAAAGGCTGCCCTGTAAACTTCTTTGATTTTCCATGAATAAGAGTGGCCTCCGCTCCTGTATCAACTAATGCTCGGGCCCTTTGGATATTACGATGTCTCCAATAAATATCAATATCTACATAGGGTCTATTATCTCTATGAGCCCATCAGTGTACCGGAGCTTGACCTATTTCCTAGTCATTCTTACTGCATTCTGTGTACCAGGACAAATCAGGATAAAGACTCTCACGTTTCTTAGGTATCGGTACCTCCTGTTCATATCCATTCCCCGTACGGAACGGATTCAAGTCTTCAGTATTATACCGTGGGTTACGATCAACCAAGCTGTGACGATTCTCTCTCCTCCTCAACTCAGGAGATTGATCCCTATCATCTCTACGCCTGCTGTAAGCATGATCATTTCTCCCCCTTTCCTTTTCCCCCTCTCTCTCCCTGTCCCGCTCTCGACGGGGGGACAGATCACGTACAGGACGCCGATCATCACGACGATCAGAGCGCCCACGGCGATCGTCATCACCGCTACCATCAGAACAACCACGATCACACTCAGTCGTTCGAACACGCCGGGCACCCTCCTTCCGATCCAAGCCCCGTTTGCGAAACAACTCCCACAAACGAGCAGTAGTCTCACCATCAATGTCCTCCCGACGTACACCATCAGCCAAAAGACCAGTAAAGATATCACGTCTAGTAAATTTATATTCACCAGGAGTACGAGTGTCAGACCGGGGCTGACGTTCAGGTTTAAACCACTCACCCAACTCACCGAGTTGGCGCACCGATTCCAACACCGTAGATAGCACATTACCAGTCTGGTTAATCAACAAAGTCATCATGACCTGCTTGTAGGCGACAGGAGAAGAGCGAATGATACGATTCCGCACAGAAGAAGTCAACATCCCATCAAGCAACCTGTCAGCAGTGCCCAGAAAAATAGCCGTTTTCATCACTTCCTCCTTAAGACGTTGCGCAGCATCACGCAAGGTATACCACGGCTTGTCATTGACAGGCCAGTCAGATTCAGTAGGATACTTCAAATTACAACCCTCAGTCGCCAATTGGAGCAAAGAAATTTGACCACCACCATTATAGTTACGAAAATGATCTTGCACAGTAGAATCCAAACTCAAAGAACAAAATTTCAAACAGTCGCCAGTATCCAGCATAATACCAGCAGCGCCTAGTTCATAAAGGCGCACCATCCATGTGAGCAAGGCCTCACCAGTCCGCTGCCGAAAGCGCTGCAAAATATCACTAATTTCTTGTTGAGTAAAATCTTCTAAACAGTCCAAAGAAACACCCTGCGGAGCATTAAGAGATTGCTGCAACTTCCGACGAAAAACCGGATGCGCAGAGACCACGGGACGAGCATCACAAGGAGCCCGAGCAGTACTAGTAGAGGGACAACCAGTGTAAGAAGCATCGATCCCGCCCGAAGAACGAGCGTAATCACGGGGTGCACCATCAGAGGTGCGAGAAGCAGGCTTACATTCATGACGGGAACGAGAAAACTCGTGCGTAACAGACTCCTCACCCGAGGAACAAGAGGTACTCGAGTCCCAGATATTACCATCCCATTCATCAGGATTCCAATCTAGTCCAGCTTTCGCCACGACCAGACGCACCTTACGCGTCGAAACTCGACCACGCCTGTTCTTGTACTTATAACGAGCAATCCGCACAGCCGCCCTTTCGGCAACCGTTTGGTAAGTGTCAAGTTTGTCAGAAAGCAACTTATTTTGACACCGCAGTAGAGTATTAGAATTCTGAATCTCAACAAAGTGCGCCTCCACATCCTTAAGAGAGATCTGTAATTTCAACAATCTCTCATGCAGAATCCGATACGCAGACAGAATAACCCAACCTCTGCGCCCCAAAGCGGGAACCTCCTCACCCTTCAATACAGGTGCCGTCTGCAAACAAGTAATCACGTCAGCCGGTTCCGCCGACTCCAAAGAAGAGTTCCAATTTTCACTCAGACCAGTAGAGTCAGCCCACTCACGGGCTAAGGCTCCATAAGGCGTTGAATCCCATCCGGGAATATCAACGGACAATTTAAGAGTAGATTTAGATTTCTTAGAAAACATCGCGAAAAAAGAAAGAAAAAGAAACGCAGAGAAAAGAAAGGAAGAGAGAAAGAGAGAGAGAAAAAACACTATACACGCAAATATATAAAAAAGAATGCAAAGAAAACCACGCACACACCGAAAGCAAACATAAGACAAACAAAACGCACACAGGTTTCGTAAACAGTTCGTGACGCCAAATGTTCTGCTTGGGTTTTCGGATCAGGTGGAACCCGCTCAACAGAGCCTTTCTAACCCAAACCAGAACGTTACCCCCTCCCTAGGGCCTTTTTACACCTAAATAACCACATATATATGTACCACCTAAGGACAGGGAATTCCTATTATATATATATATATATCAAGACCTCACAGCCTCGCGATCTCAGACAGACCCAGAACCTCCTACCCAGACGGCAGCCACAGTCTCGCGGTCTCAGACAGACCCAGAACTTCCTACCCAGACGGCAGCCACAGTCTCGCAGTCTCAGACCTCACAGCCTCGCGGTCTCAGACAGACCCAGAACTTCCTACCCAGACGGCAGCCACAGTCTCGCGGTCTCAGACAGACCCAGAACTTCCTACCCAGACGGCAGTCACAGTCTCGCGGTCTCAGACAGACCCAGAACTTCCTACCCAGACGGCAGTCACAGTCTCGCGGTCTCAGACAGACCCAGAACTTCCTACCCAGACGGCAGCCACAGTCTCGCGGTCTCAGACAGACCCAGAACTTCCTACCCAGACGGCAGACACAGTCTCGCGGTCTCAGACAGACCCAGAACTTCCTACCCAGACGGCAGCCACAGTCTCGCAGTCTCAGACCTCACAGCCTCGCGGTCTCAGACAGACCCAGAACTTCCTACCCAGACGGCAGCCACAGTCTCGCGGTCTTAGACAGACCCAGAACCTCCTACCCAGACGGCAGCCTTAGCCTCGCGGTCTCGAACAGACCCAGTACTTCCTACCCAGACGGCAGCCTTAGCACGAGCTCATCCTATTATTACCGTAGTACACGACAGGGGAATCGGGGTTACTATGTATCAGATCACACAAAGACTATTAGTTGAGCACAACCTGTTCTTTAGTTCGAGGGGCTCTTTTCTCCCTCATTCAGTTACCACTTACCTGATCAGGATTAACATCTGTTCATGTCAAGTTGAATCTGACTAGAAGAATAGGCTATCCTCCTATACAAGGATACACAACACATGCTGACTCACAACAAGCTAAATACTTTATTTAATTGCTACATGCACATTCACAGAATACATCATATATACAACCTGCAAGGAAAGTAAAAGGTTAAGTTATACACTTCAATAAAAAGGGGTCGACATCACCTTAGTCGTATGTAGCCTGTGCTCAATGGTCATCTAGGTTCCCTTCTCGTCTGTGCCTCGGCTTCGCCTGGAAGTCACACCTCCGCAGTCGCGGATCTACTCCCTTCTCCCTCTCCGAGTCACTGGAACCTCTTTCTCATCGGCTACTCTCTCCTCTTAGATTCAAGTTCGTCATCTGTCTTCCCTGAAATAAGTAGTAGCTTTTCTGCTAACGGCCAGGTGCCGCCTATGGACTAGAAGCAAGTGCCCATATCTAACTCAGACTTTCACTAATATAGAGGTGCATTCTCTCATGGAAAATTCCAGCACAAAACCTGCCGCCCACCAAATTCCTGTACCTCCCCGTGCCAAGGACACGTTCCCAGCCGGCCGGCCTGATGTAGTGTCTTCGGCAGGGGAAAAAATACACTCCTTCGATAAGGGCCGGCCTGAACCGGTTCTCTCCGAGCGAATAACACCTCATAACTAAAATATCACCCTTCACCTAGAAATGTCCCAAGCTGCCGGGGCAGAAAGAAAGATGGAGTCTCTCCTGTCTGAGGCCTACCAGGCCTGAATTCAGCACGACTCCATGAAATACCCTCACTATAGGGCAGGTTATCCTTAATACTAACAAATCTATCCCCTAGGCTATGTATGTAAGCCCTGATCTATGGGGAGGAGCACAGGATCGTGTCAAAGTGTCTAATAAATAGGCTCTATTCACTACTCTAATCCTTAGACTTGGATGGAAAGAGACTGAAGTCATATTAATCGCTCTACAACACAAGAAGGCCGGGAAAATCGAGCAGTACACACGCACATCAGACAAACACCTCGTTTCCGATCTCTATAAACAATTACAGCTCAAACATAAGCACACGTATAACTCTGGCAGGAGCAGGTGGGAGCGAGAGCTGGGAAGAACATTGAGTCACAAGGAATGGGAGGGCATCTATTACAGGGCACGACACAGAGCATATCATATGGGGCTCACGGAAACCCTCATGAAATTGGTGACATATTGGTATTACACCCCAGAATGTGTACACGCGATGGACTGCTCTAGAGAGGCGACATGCTGGAGGGGTTGCGACCAAGTGAGTAGCCTAACGCACGTGTTATTGGACTGCCCGCACCTCCACTCCTACTGGAAGCAGATGCTGGATGAGGTGGACGCTCACTTGGAGACTGAAATACCGCGCTTCCCAGCTTACGTGCTTTTGGGTTTGCCCAATCCCTTGACCTATCCGCTACATTCACGCAGAGGCAGACTGACGGCCATCGCACTGGGGTCTGCTATACAGAACATACTTACACACTGGCGCACGCCTCAGTTGCCGACTTTTACAGGATGGCTGCATCGTTTATGGTATATTCTAGGAATGGAAAAGCTGGCACTAACAATGGCAGGGGATGGAGAGAGATACAGGGAGTTGTGGAAGCCCTTCTTGTTGCTTCTAGCTTCAGAATTTAGGGAGGTTACGTGTCCCCGGTATCTGAGACTGTTACGAATTACGAGAACAATCGGAGGGAGCGTGGGCTTAAACTTGGGCTGGACCACAGGGAAGACGTGAAACCAGGGTGGGTACGGGTGGGGCTCGGGGATTGGTTGGGGGGGTTCTTTTGGAGGTTTTGCTTTTTAGTTTTGGGGGGGGGAGGGTTTTGTTGCGGGACAGTTATGTGTGATTAAATGATCATTCAGCTGAGCGAACTTGGATTGCAAGTAACATGATGACGATTCGGATGGTGGTTATAGCATAGCAAATTTGTATTTGTGTCTGATGTATGTCCTTTTTGGCTGATTTTTCAATAAACATACTTAAACCATAAAACATATGGCTAAATAATCTGGTAATACTTTCCTAAAAAGTGCTGCACAGTGCTGCATAATTTGCCTTTTCTTGCCACATAATCTACCCAACCCTGCTGCATAATTTGGCTCCCGCCACATGATTCCAGTGGCCCTGCATATAAGTACCTAGTAGAATGCACTATATGTGTCCAGGGCCTGTAAATTAAATGCTACTAGTGGGCCTGCAGCACTGATTGTGACATCCACACACGTAGCACTTTAACCATGTCTCAGGCCTGCAACCGCAGAGCCTGTGTGTTCAGTTTACACTGCCATGTCAGGTGGGCATTTAAAACCCCTTACCAAGCCTTAAACTCCCCTTTTCTTACACATAAGCCACCCCTCAGGTAGGCCCTAGGTGGCCCATAGGGCATGGTTCTATGTAATAAAAAAGGTAGGACATGTGCTTTAAGGTTTTGCATGTCCTGTTAGTGAAAAATACAAACATTTGCTACTGTGAGGCCTACTCATTCCATAGGCTAAAATTGAGAATTTCTTATCACACTTATAAGCTGTAATTCCTAATTGAGGAGTAGTAGCTCTGTCATGTTTCATATAATTGGAATGGGAATAATAAATCCTCTTTGCTGGCAAAGTTTTGCATGGAGAAAGTCGGCACATCACCTTGACTGTGGGATCGACACTGATTCATCGCTCGGCTGCCCCCTCATCTCACTGTTGCGACCAGGATCAAGGAACTTTTGTTCAGCGTGCCTTTCGTGGCTCCTGTATCCAACCCATGCTCCATTGCAGTTGGCCTGAATTCTTGATTTTGCCCCAGTCCAGCATGGCCAGATAGCCCCATTGGGGCTTATTGCTTACAAGTGCTATTTTTCACTTCTAATCTTTAAAAATTCATATCTCAGCTTCTACTTATTAGATGTTTTACATTTTGGTCTTGTTTTATTTATAAAATCACAATCTATTTCCCAAACTGGTGTGGAGTCTTTCTGTGGTGTTTTCACTGTGTTACCGTTTGAAGTGTTGCACAAATACTTTACTCATTGCCTCTTAAGTTAAACCCGCCTGCTCTGTGCCAAGCTACCAGAGGGTGAGTACAGGATCACTTATGGAATATGTGACGTTACAACGCATGCAATTAAAACACATGATTTTATAATGCAGTCTTTACATCGCAACTACCATTACATCGCATGATTTTACACTGCATGCCAATACAACGCATTTCTAAAAACTACCATTACAACGCATTCCATTACAACCCATATCATTACAACGCATACCATTACAACATATAATACTTTTAGGGCAACAGTAGGGAAAGTGTTGGATAGTGTAGGGGTAAAAATTACTATTCCCATGTACCCCAAAACCCATACCCACCCTAACACAAAAAAAATCTCCATTACTTACCTTATAATGTCCTATAATGGCATGCGTTGTAATGATATGCACTGTAATGGCATGCGTTGTAGTGCCATGCATTGTAATGGCATGCATTGTAATGGCATGCGATGTAAAGGCAGTTGCGTTGTAACAGTTGCGTTGTAAAGCTAGGTTGTTGTAATGACTGTGTTGTAATGGATGTTTCCCTCATTTATGGTATGTATATGACTAACCCTGACTAGGATTGTGGTTCCTGATTGGACACGGTGCATAACTCTGCCAACCAGAAACCCACTTTCTAACAATAACCATCCATACGAATGGTTTCAATGGCCAAGGTCTC
Source organism: Triturus cristatus (assembly GCF_964204655.1). Lineage (NCBI taxonomy): Eukaryota > Metazoa > Chordata > Amphibia > Caudata > Salamandridae > Triturus > Triturus cristatus. Next base: position 132,576,355 of record NC_140586.1, on the reverse strand, counting down.
CTCTCTTGAAGCAAGATGATAGCATAGTTGCATATAACATTAACTCACTCCTCGCAGCCCACTTTGCTGGTTGGCCAGCAATATTCCAAAAGAGAGTCTTAATCTCTTGAACATGTTTTTTTGGGATAACTGGATGTATTCTGATAATCATCAGGGGATATTCTGTGGAATTAGCAACGGACAGACCCCCAGAGTTTGGCAAATCGTGAAGTGGACGATGCCCTACCCACAAGGGCCCTCTCCACTGTGACGTTCCTCAGCATGGGTCTTCCTAGATGAGAGTCAATAGTGACACCCAAACGCCAAAAGATTTCAAAATACTGTCTCATCCACCTCTTCCTTTCTCACAAACACACAACCAAATTAAAGTCTTTTGCACATTTGCTGTACTCTCCCGATGTGTAACACCAAGATTGTTTAGAACATTTATCATTTTAGTGATCTGCTGCCCCTGGCCAACAGCCCTAGTCAGGAAACTGTTCCAAGACCGCTGTCCTCAACCGTGAGTAAAACAGTTATGTAACTTTTCCCTTTTAGTAATTTTCATTATTTAATTGATAATGGGTCTGATGTACAAAATGTCCTTTCTCCAAAAGTGGTCGCAAACTGCACACTGAATTTTTGAGAATAGAAAGAAATTTTGCACACCATCTTATGTAGTTGGGTGCTGGTTTACAAAATTCCGAACAATAGTGGGTCACAATCCTACCTACCTCATCAATATTCTTGAGGTAGGTTGTAAATCACATCTCACTATGATCAGGAGCCATCACCGGAATGGTGTTCTGCTGTGATTGCATTTTAAATAAAGTCAACTTTTTTTTAAAATGTAGCCTGCTTTCCTTAACGGAAATGAGGCTGCATTTAAAAAGAAACGTTTTTTTTGTTTGTTCGTTTGAGAGTGTCTGGATGCCGGTGGTAGAGCAGCATTAGTGCTTCTAGATCTCTCTGCCGCATTCGACACCGTGCGTCATCAACAACTTTTGGCACGGTTGTCCCACATTGGCATCACTGGGCAGGTATGGAAATGGATTGAATCTGTCCTTGCTAACAGATCGCAGCAAGTGTGGCTGCCGCCTTTTTCCTCTACCCCGTAAAGTCTGAATACGGGCGTCCCTCAGGGCTCTACACTTAGCCCTCTTCTTTTTAATGTTTATATGACCCCCTTGGTTTATCTAGCTGAGGAGCTGGGTGCTAGGATCATAGTCTACGCTAACGATACCCAGCTCCTCTTCACATAGAGAAAAACGGACTTCTCCCCGATTATTGCCAAGACGTGTCTTGCAAAGGTCTTTAAATGGTTAGTTAAGGCCCAATTAAAGTGTAATGAGGAGACATCGGAAGTGCTCCTCTATGGTGCCTTTCCCCCTAACTTTAGAGAAGAGATTTGGCCGGTTGGCTATCCTCTGCCGAGTTCTTCCGGATGCCCAGCAAAAAACCTGGGTGTCTGGTTTGGTGCGGACTTGAGATTTCTGACCCAGATTAGCAAACTAGCGGGTGCGTGTTTCGGCATGCTTAAACATCTTAAGAAGTTCTTACCATTGCTTCCTAAAAAGGCTAAGGAAATGGTAACCCGGACGCTTATTTTGTCCATGTTATATTATGCCAATGCCTTGTATATCAGACTTCCGGCCTACCAATTAAAAAAGTTACAGATTGTACAGAACATGATGGCTAGAACTTTATTGGACATGCCAGGTAGGTCTAGTGCTAGCCAGAACCTTCGAGAGCTACACTGGCTCCCGGTTGAGCATAGAGTATGGTTTAAGGCCTTGGTATTGGCCCATGGTGCTCTCTATCAGACTGGGCCTCATTACCTTAGAAGGTGTTTCTCGTTCTATGAGCCTGCTCGGCAGCTTTGCTCGATGGGTCAATACCTTGTGGTGGACCCCAGATTCCGTTTGATTAGGTTAGGTGGCTGCTCTCTTTCAGTGAAAGTGACCAGGGCCTGGAATACCTTGCCCTTTGAATTACGGAACATGGAGAGCCTTAGGCAATTTAAAAAACGAATAAAAACTTTGCTTTTTAAGTAATTGCCTGTTGGGGCACGGATTCTTGCTGTTATTTCCAGCTTCCCTTCCTCTCTTTCTGCTGGCTTTCACGCCGGGACACTTTCTAGTATCTGTGCGCGCTACAAAAAGAGGTTAAAATAACATAACATAACTTGGTAATGGTTCTATTGACCTCTGCCTACTCCCCAACAAGCTTTTATTTTTAACGATTCACAAAGGGGAAGAGATCACAAGGGGGCCCCATCTCTTTGGAGGATGGGTTAACACCCCTCGTAGAGTGTGAGTAAAATCTCAATATTTTGCTACTGGATTTCGGTCTCAAAACATTGATTCAGACCCTAACAAATCGCTATTTGGAAGGAACATCCTAAACAAGCTCTTTCCAAATAGTGATTCATTATAGTTTCTGTAGGAGAGTAGGATCTGCACTTATGCTGCCCCCACTTTTTTTCTGATGTATACACTGGTTTCTGGCTATAGTCTGGCTGGGTCCCTGCTAATCGGGGCCCCAGTCTCTCTGTTCTCTCTAAACGACTTGGTGTGCGTATTAGATGCACTAGTAATTGGATACTGTGGTACCTTATGAGCCCCTAGTATATGGTACCTTAGGTACCTAGGGCATAGGCACTTCACAGGCCTACCTGGGGCTGCAGCATGTATTATGCCACCTGGGAAGCAGACTCAATCTGACACCACAGGCCTGCTACCGCAGCCTGGGTGAGGTAGTGTTAGCACTCCTCACTGAGGTATAGGTTTCTGTATCTCACCATACACACACATATAAACCTATCAGCCACCCCTATGGCAGGCCCTATCAATCCTGAGGGCAGGATGCTTGGTTTACAATGTGAGGGGGTGCCTCTGCATGAGCAGAGCCCCTCTGCAGCTGGCAGAGTCTATTCTCTGTGGCTGTTTGTGGATGCGGTTAAACCATATACTCTTAAGTGCATTATAATGCTAACTTTGGAATGCCTGCATCAAAACATGTTGTGTTTGGTGTCAAACAACTTGGAATCATACCCCCACATCAGTCCATGACGTGGGAGTGTGACGCCACCCTTCTAGAGGGGACGACATGTACCTACTGTGGTAACACGGTAGAAATCTGAAAGAGCCCTGGCATCACAAAATGGATGCCACCAGCAGTGGAGGAGGCCCAACAATAGGCATCCTGTCACAGGGAGGTGTAACCACCTTCCAGACAGGATTTAATGTATTGGAGCTGGGTAGGTGCACTTCTAGAGTGCTTTGAAGTCCTGCACTGGGGGAGCAGTAAGCTCCTCTGTGCATATGCCAGCTCAAACCAGTTCAGGGACTACCTGTCCCTGCTCTGGTGCAAAACTGCACAAGGGGAAGTGGGTGTAACCACCCCTTACCCTGACCCTCCCAGAGGAGTGGTCATAGAGCCCCTCCCCTATCTTCAGTATAAGATAGCAAACTTTGCCATTGCAAAAAAGATAAACCTGGAGGACGCTCTACAAAGAAGAATCCTGGCCCTTCGACGTTACACTACCTTTGGAAGACAGAAGAATCTCCCTTGGAGTCAAGGAGTGACTCCCCTGCTTGGCAGGCACCAGAAACTCTAATCAATGGTCACAAACTTTCCCGCTCCCGCCGGAGTTCGAAGTCCCTGTAGCCCCAAAAGTAGATTTCCTGACTTCTCGATGGCCATTGTGAGTCCCCAGCAAAGCTGAGATGAGTGGACCCTACGAGTGACAAGGAACAGCAATACCCGGGTACCGTGCACTATTGTCAAGTGCAACCCCTTCACGACATTCTACAAACTTGTGCTTTAGACCACTTGTGGCCCAAGCCTCCAGCAGGTTTTGCAGCAAACATCAGAGGCCTACCCCATCCCGAGTGACCGTGGGCTCCTGTGAAGCATTTCCTCAAGAGGCGCCTTTGCAATCCCTTGCCCATTGGCTTGTGGGTCCCCCGAAGACTTTCTTATCAACTCAAAGGGATCCCATAGTTGCTCCAGGCCTGCCCTCACTCATGCTTGCTGGGTGAGTCCCTCAGACTTTGCTGGTCGGCACCATCTACTTTCTTCATTTTACACAAGACTTGCTGTTGCCAAGGCTTGTTGGCTCTAATCCGGTTGCCGACACCGCAGTCAGCTGCAGACGTTGTGGGACACTCCGAATCCAGCTGCTGGTCATCGTCGATTCTTCCTGGACCTCATGAGCAAAGAGTCAAAACACCCTTGATCACCTGAAATCACCCGACTTCTGTGGGCAACCAGCTTCCTGGCCCCCGGTTACTGGCAAGTGACTGTGAACACTGTCCCTTCAATTTTCAGGTCATCTGCATCTTGAATCCACCCTTGGATTCCACCGGACACTTCTTCAGTCGACACAAGCAGCAAGTCTTCTTTGGACTCCATAGAAAACAGCGACGCAACCCGATACCAAAAGACACCTATGCACCCGGCTTCCCTGGGTGAGATAACTCATGCACTCCGGTGCCCTAGTGTGTGTTGGCCCTCGAATTACTTACCTTGTAAGTGGCTTGCTTGTAGACTTCCTCAAAGTACCCTAAAACTTTAAAAATCAAACCGCGACTTGCTCCATTATAATCAATAGGGAACCCGCGACTGTGTTCACACACTGCATGCGTCTCCCATGGGTCTGTTACTTACCTGCTTTCCCTGCAGTAGTGAAGCCCCAGCGATTCTACAGGCCGTAGGCCTTGTCATTTTGCAAGTCGACTTTCCTAACCCACTTTTTTAATATATGGTCTGTTACGCCCCTAGGGCCCCAGCCATATTTGTGCTTAACTTATTGTGAAACGTTGATATTTGAATGTGTTCCTGGCTTCTAATCTCATAAAGAGATTAGTAGAGTGTGTCTAGAAATAAATACATATATATTTGATATATATACCTGTGTGGTGTCCTTTCATTTGGTAATTCAAGAGATTATAAGGTAAAACAAGCTGCTTTACATTCCTCTGAGACTTAGCCTGAAGGCTGTTCTCCACAGCTACCACTAGGATAGCTTTCTTTAAAAGGTTGTCTTAAACCTATCTACCATAAGAGTCGAATTGGACTGGTGCAAGGTGGCCACTATAACTAGTGCCCAGCATATGCCAGGCCAACTTCTCACATTGGTGGGCAGCGTGTGGGATTCCAGCTTGCCATTGTTTTACCAGAAAATCTCTATTTGAATTACTAACTGAAAACCACTAAAGGTACTCAAGGTACATATAAAAGTCAAGCTTAGTATCAATAAGTTCTACTGAACTTAGAGTTGTTTGTGAAGGGATAGCACACCCTTGCTACAGCTCAAGCTAAGATCAGTAGGCCACAAACTATGGTGGCAGTGCAAGAATGCATAACACTAGAATGTCCTCAAGGGATGGAGCCAGTGGGTCCACCCAACCCCAGTATAAGGACATGACCTTCTTTGACTTGAAGGCCATGTGTGTTGCAAGACACCTGGGATTAGGACAGAGTCCCTCCACACAACACCTGATAAATCTACTAGTAGCAGATGATCTTAGACTAGCCATAGGGGCTAGTGGATCTGGATCAGGGGGTGGGTCAGCCAAAGTCTCTTGGTCTGATGATGAAAATCAAAATGACCTGGATTCTGTGATTGAAGGGCCAGACCCAGAAAGGTCTGAACAGGACAGAGGAATTCTCCCTAAGAGAGTTGACAGAGTGGGAGAGAGGCCTAGGTCCCTTTCAAGGGAATCTAACCACTCATATCACTCTGACAAGGATTCTGTCCATCAGAGGAACTCATACTTACATAGAGAGACCTCCTCTGAAAGAAGGTACAAGACGCTCCAGTATGAGGAAGCTAGGCTTGCCTTCAGAACAAAGCAATTGGCCTTAGATAGAGAAGCCTTTGAGCTCCAGAGAGCTTCTAGAAAAGAAGGGTTAGATACCCCTGGTGGCAGCAACAGCGTCCCTAGAGGCAGAGATTACATTCCAGACCATAGGAACCTGTCCAAGGTTGTTACTCCCTACCAGAGTGGGGATGATATCCACAAATGGATAACTGCCATGAAGAGGGCCTGTAAAGTTCAACAGGTCCCCCAGAAACAGTGGGCAGCAATCTTGTGGCTCTCCTTTTCTGATAAAGGTAGAGACACGCTCCTCACTGTTAGAGAAGAGGATGCTAATGACTATGAAGCCCTGAAGAGTGCATTAATAGATGGGTTTGGCTTAACCACTGAACAGTACAGGTTGAAGTTCAGATATACCCAGAAAGCACAGACTCAGGATTGGACTGACTTTGTTGATTGTGCAACCAAGGCTCTAGAATGTTGGCTGGTTGGTAGTAGAGTTACTGATTTTAAGGGATTGTATAATCTTATCGTGAGAGAACAGATCCTTAATAATTGCCAAAACCAGTTGTTGCATCAGTACCTGGTGGACTCTGATCCGACCACTCCCCAAGAATTGGGAAAGAAGGCACACAAATGGATCAGAACCAGGGTGAGGCAGAAAACCCAGAACCAAGGGGGTGACACCAAGAAGTAAGATCCTAAATGCTCACATAAAGGTGGGGATAAGGCAAAAGACCAGAAGTCTTCACAAGGGCCCCAAAAATCTGCATCTGGTGGGGATTCACAGTCTACAAAGGGAAACGGCCAAAAGAAGCCCTGGTGCAAATTCTGTAAACAGAAAGGGCACTGGACCTCTGATTGTACCAAGTCCAAAGACCAAACCACCACCACTCCAGCCCCTAAGGCACCTGTTCCCCCTAGCACAGTCATTGGTGGAGGTGGTAATCAGAATAAGGGTGTAGTAGGGTTGGCCCTGGGTTCTGATGTGGACTCTGGCCTAGTCAGAGTAGCAACATAGGCATTGCTAGTTTGTGAGGGAGACCTTGATATGTCCTTCCTAGTGAGCCCCAGTATTCTGAGCAAGTACAAACAGCAGCCTATCATAAATGGCAAACAGGCTTTGGCATTCAGTGACATAGGTGCTAGTGTCACCATGGTGACAGAGGATCTAGTTGACCCTGCACAGATCATCCTGGGTGAAATGTACCAGGTTACCAATGCAAGCGATGTCAGGACCAACCATAGTCTGGCAGTTGTGAATTTCTCCTGGGGAGGGGTAACTGGCCTCAAAAAGATAGTAGTCAGTGCAGACCTCCCTGTCGAATGTTTGTTGGGCAATGATCTGGAGACTTCAGCCTGGTCTGAAGTGGAATTATGGACTCATGCTGAGATGTTGGGCATACCTGCAGAGGTATTTGCTGTGACCAGGTCACAGGCCAAAATGGATAAAGCTGAACCAGCTCTGGATCCTGAAACTATGGACCAGATGCTACCCAAGAGGAGGAGTAGTAAGGTTAAGGCTGTGCCTTCCCCTCTGTCTCAGATCTCAGATTCCCCTCCTGAGGGAGGAGAAGCAGAGCCTGAGGAAGGAACTGCCCCAGAGGAACTTGAGCCTGGTCAGGTTGAGTTCTTGGGGGCAGGGGGACCTTCCAGGGAAGATCTGAGTAAGGAGCAACAGTGCTGCCCCTCTCTTGAACCCCTCAGACAGCAAGCTGCTGCTGAGGCTGCTCGGCGTGCTAGTGGGTCCCATAAAGTTAATTGGGATGAGAGACTCCTATATTCTGAGGCTAGAGATCCTACCCCTGGAGCCACCAGGAGGTTGGTAATACCTCAGACGTTTAGGGGGTTCCTCTTGACCCTAGCACATGATATCCCATTGGCAGGACACTTGGGCCAAAACAAAACCTGGGACAGGCTTGTCCCTCATTTTCATTGGACACACATGTCAGAGGACACCAAGGAGTTTTGTCGCTCCTGTGTCACTTGCCAAGCCAGTGGCAAGTCAGGTGGCACAACAAAAGCCCCCCTGATACCACTACCTGTGGTGGGGGTTCCCTTTGAAAGGGTAGGGATTGACATTGTTGGTCCCCTTGACCCTCCAACAGCATCTGGGCACAGGCTTATCCTGGTGGTAGTGGATCATGCCACCAGGTACCCAGAAGCAATTCCCCTCAGTACCACTACAGCCCCTGTAGTGGCAAGAGCCCTCATTGGAGTCTTCTCCAGAGTGGGTTTCCCTAAGGAGGTTATATCTGACAGAGGTACAAACTTCATGTCAGGGTATCTAAAAGCAATGTGAAAAGAGTGTGGTGTAAACTACAAGTTCACTACTCCCTATCACCCACAATGCAATGGGTTAGTTGAAAGGTTCAACAAAACCCTAAAGGGAATGATTAAAGGCCTCCCAGAAAAGCTTAGGCGAAAATGGGACCTTTTACTTCCCTGCCTTCTGTTTACATACAGGGAGGTCCCACAGAAAGGGGTTGGCTACAGCTCTTTTGAACTTCTGTTTGGGCACCCTGTCAGCGGCCCATTATGTTTGGTGAAGGAGGGCTGGGAGTTACCTCTCAAACCTCTCAAACAGGATGTGATGGACTATGTACTTGGTCTCCGCTCCCGGATGGCAGAGTACATGAAGAAGGCAACTAAAAACCTTGGGGCTAGCCAAGAATTACAAAAAGCTTGGCATGACCAAAAGGCTGTCCTGACTGTTTATCAGCCAGGCCAGAAAGTGTGGGTGTTGGAGCCTGTGGCCCCAGCAGCTCTCCAGGACAAATGGAGTGGCCCCCATACAATTGTTGAGAAAAAGGGAGAAGTCACCTATTTGGTGGATCTTGGAACTCCCAGGAGCCCCCTTAGGGTGCTCCATGTCAACAGATTAAAGCCATATGTGGACAGGGCTAACATGGGCTTGCTCATGGCAACTGAGGAGGACCAGGAGGAGGAGAGTGACCCTCTCCCTGACCTGCTCTCACAGAACCCTGATGATGGGTCAGTTGATGGTGTTGCTTTGGCAAGCAGCCTCACTGATCATCAGCAAACTGAATGCAGACAAGTTCTGCAACAGTTCAAACATATGTTTAGCCTGACCCCAAGTCAGACTTCCTGGTGCACCCATGAGGTGGACACTGGAGACAATCTACCTGTAAAGAGTAAAATCTACAGGCAACCTGACCATGTCAGGGACTGTATCAGGACTGAAGTCCAGAAAATGTTGGAACTGGGTTTTATTGAGCCTTCAGATAGCCCCTGGACTAGTCCAGTAGTCCTTGTGCCTAAACCTCATACCCAGGGTGGTAAGAAAGAAATGAGGTTTTGTGTTGACTACAGAGGCCTCAATGCAGTCACCAGGACTGATGCCTTTCCAATTCCAAGGGCAGATGAACTAATAGATACTTTGGCCTCAGCCAAGTACCTCAGTACATTTGACCTAACAGCTGGCTACTGTCAAATCAAGTTAGCTGATGATGCCAAGGCCAAAACAGCACTTTCAAACCCTGGTGGGCACTATCACTTTGTGGTAATACCCTTTGGTTTGAAAAATGTACCTGCCACTTTTCAGAGGTTGGTGAATAAAGTTCTGACTTGTATGGAAACCTATTGCTCAGCTTATCTTGATGATATTGCTGTCTTTAGTTCCACCTGGCAGGATCACCTGGTCCACCTCAGAAATGTTTTGGAGGCCCTGCAAAAAGCAGGCCTCACTATCAAGGCCACTAAGTGCCAGATAGGGCAGAGTCAGGTTGTGTACCTGGGCCACCTTGTAGATGGAGGCCAGGTTCAACCATTGCAGAGCAAAATCCAGACCATAATGGAATGGGTAGCTCCAACAACCCAGACAAGGTTAGAGCCTTTTTAAGCCTGACTGGGTACTATAGGAGGTTTGTTAAGGGATATGGATCTATAGTGACCCCCTTAAATGATCTGACCTCTAAGAAAATGCCCAAAAAGGTTCAGTGGACAACTAGCTGTCAAAAGGCATTTGATGACCTCAAGCAGGCAATGTGCACTGCCCCCATCTTGCAGAGTCTAGACTACAAAAAGAAGTTCGTTGTTCAAACAGATGCATCAGAGCTGGGTGTGGGAGCTGTACTGTCTCAACTTAATGATGAAGGTCAAGACCAGCCAGTAGCTTTCATAAGCAGAAGGCTGACCCCTAGAGAGAAACGTTGGTCAGCTATAGAGAGGGAGGCCTATGCTGTGGTGTGGGCCCTGAAGAAGCTAAGACCATACTTGTTTGGCACTCACTTCATAGTTCAGACTGACCACAAGCCCCTCCTATGGCTCAAACAGATGAAAGGGGAAAATCCTAAACTGCTCAGGTGGTCCATTTCCCTACAGGGGATGGACTATACAGTGGAACATAGACCTGGGACCCAACATGCCAATGCAGATGGACTCTCAAGGTATTTCCACTTAGAACATGAAGACTCAACTGGTCAAGGTTAGTTTAATGTCCCTGCGTTTGGGGGTGGGATTGTGTTGGAGAGTAGGATATGCACTTATGTTGCCCCCACTTTTTTCTGATGTATACACTGGTTTCTTGCTATAGTCTGCCTGGGTCCCTGCTAATCAGGGCCCAGTCTCTCTATTCTCTCTAAACGACTTGGTGTGCATATTAGATGCACTAGTGATTGGATACTGTGGTGCCTTATGAGCCCCTAGTATATAGTACCTTAGGTATCTAGGGCATAGGCACTTCACAGGCCTACCAGGGGCTGCAGCATGTATTATGCCACCCCTGGGAAGCAGACTCAATCGGACACCACAGGCCTGCTACTGCAGCCTGGGTGAGGTAGTGTTAGCACTTCTCACTGAGGTATAGGTTTCTATATCTCACCATACACACACATATAAACCTATCAGCCACCCCTATGGCAGGCCCTATCAAACCTGAGGGTAGGGTGCTTGGTTTACAATGTGAGGGGGTGCCTCTGCATGAGCAGAGCCCCTCTGCAGCTGGTAGAGTCTATTCTCTGTGGCTGTTTGTGGATGCGGTTAAACCATATACTCTTAAGTGCATTATAATTAGGGCTCCCGGTTTTCCGTTTTTACGGATTTTTACATATAAATACAGACGGAAATCTATATTTCCTTTGTCTGTATTTATATTTAGAAAAAGAAAAATACTAGAAAATGTTGCCACGCTGCCGTGCTCAAATCCAGCCACGCCCCCTTCCTGCTGCTTGAAATTCCTTCCCGGGCGCACACACAGCCGCACCCGAGTACTTCACAGGTCTTTTGAAAGACCATTTACTTGTTAACGAGGCTTTATTGTTTTCACCTCATGCCATAGCCTCCCCCAACGCAAACCGACCGAGTGAATCAATGCTGATCGTGGGTGATGTAGATTTGAAGTGAGCGCTGGCATGTTCATCATGTTAGTATTTTTGATGCACAATAAGCAAAGATCAAAACTTGTGATTAATCAAGCCCCCCGTCGGGCTGACCGCCCCACAGGTTTTCCTCGTGTGCCCTTCAACATATGAAAGAAAACAACATGATCCGGCGATCAGTATCTGAACGGGGCACTGGCTGCAGCATCACACAGATCTGATAGTGCCTCGCTTTCTGTTTTAAATGCTGGCAAGGCACCCCAGACAGTCACTTCTATGCACTAGTAGTCCAGAGATTCCAGGCGGTAACGGGCAGTTTGGTTATTTTAAACTGAGCTGCTCTAGGCTGTCCCTGCCTCTTAACTTAAGTGGTATTGGCAGGATGTTTTTCCCCCTGTGTTGCAATTACCGAAGGGTCATCTGGCAGTCAGTGGAGCCCCTCCTCCCCCCAAACATAATTTTGGTCCAAGGCAGCCGGTCTGATTCAGAGAGCAGATCGTTGTCCACGAGGCCAGTCTCCTCTGCAGCAAAACCAGCAGAGCAGACTGGCAAGAAGTTAAAGTTCTCAAGGAGTACTAAACAATTGCTGAAGAATAAAGAAACACCCTATTCACATTTCACACGTTTTATTCCATATTGCATTCCCGAATACTATATCCTTTTGCTAACTGTTTTGTAGATTTTAACAACACTGACATGACGTGCTTATGGACAATTTCAGAGAGATGTTGGAAGAGAAAGAATGAAAGTGTATAAAGAGTGAAAAAATGCAAAGGACAGTATGAATGGAAAAACGTGATAGATTTAAGCACTCTAAAGACTGCTTTCCTTCCACATACCTTAGTAATACTTAATTCACAGTCTAATATTTACAGAATTGCATGATTTTAAACTCTAATTCACAACAAAAAACATTATTAATTACTCATTCATCTGATACTGCTAACAAGCATTGGTTACACCAACAGGTCTTGTCTTGTTTTAGGGTATGTTAGGTTTTGTGTTATATATCTGGCTATAGTAATTTCTGATATTTATATGTTCCTCTAATCTTCATTGCTTGATTTTGCTTGTGAAAATGTGTCACTCATAGTCGTTGAAATGTCACTCATAATTACACTGAAATTATGAAAATGTCACACATAGCAATGTGAAACCTTGGCAGCTATGAGCAGAGAAGGAGCCGACGCTCCCCACCCGGGGTATTGAAAACATCTTTTGGCAGAAGAGAGCTCTCAAGCTATATGCCACGTCCTTAATTGTAACGTATACATATATAATATGTATCAAAATGGCGCGGCGTGTAGATGGGATCTATCTATCTGTTTGTCTATCTACACACAAACACATCACCACCAATATAGGTAACCTTACGTACTTTCTGTGTGAAAACCATAGACATTTGAAGGCAGATTTCTAGCTGGCTTTAGATGGAAATACAGAAGCGCTGGCACATGTTTGCTCCTGATAAGTGTTTGTACTCTATCTTAAAGTGTTTTTATAGCAGAACTGAGAAGCACAGGTACTCTCCTTTTCAAACTACTCAGTACCGGACCATTTAAAGCACTGCTAAAGCCACAACAAATCGCTAGTTTAAGTGCGCGCATATGTGCATTGTCAGTTTAAATAAATGTGGAAAAATACTAGCTGTAGCATCGTCTTTTACTTGTGGCAAAAATAAATGTGGATAAATACAGAAAATATGCCCAAAAAATAAATATGGATAAATACAGACGGAAATGGCAAAAAAATAAATACCATAAAAAAACGGGAGCCCTAATTATAATGCTAACTTTGGAATGACTGCATCAAAACATGTCGTGTTTGGTGTCAAACAACTTGGAATCATACCCCCACATTAGTCCATGATGTGGGAGTGTGATCCCACCCTTCTAGAGGGGACGACATGTACCTACTGTGGTAACACGGTAGAAATTTGAAAGAGCCCTGTCATCACAAAATGGATGCCACCAGCACAGACACTGGGCTGCCCTCCTGCTGCTGACTGAAACTCGCAGTGAAGGAGGCCCAACAATAGGCATCCTGTCACAGGGAGGTGTCACCACCTTCCAGACAGGATTTAGTGTATTGGAGCTGGGTGGGTGCACTTCTAGAGTGCTTTGAAGTCCTGCACTGGGGGAGCAGTAGGCTCCTCTGTGCATATGCCAGCTCAAACCGGTTCAGGGGCTACCTGTCCCTACCCTGGCGCGAAACTGGACAAAGGGAAGTGGGTGTAACCACCCCCTACCCTGACCCTCCCAGAGGAGTGGTCATAGAGCTAGTCCCTCCCCTATCTTCAGTATAAGATAGCAAACTTTGCCATTGCAAAACAGATAACCCTGGACGACGCTCTACAAAGAAGAATCCTGGCCCTTCGACGTTACACTACCTTTGGAAGACAGAAGAATCTCCCTTGGAGTCAAGGAGTGACTCCTCTGCTTGGCAGGCACCAGAAACTCTAATCAACGGTCGCAAACTTTCCCGCTCACGCCGGAGTTCGAAGTCCCTGCAGCCCTAGTAGTGGATTTCCTGACTTCTCGAAGGGCCATTGTGCAAAGCTGAGGCGAGTGGACCCCAGGAGTGTCGAGAAACAGCAATACTCGGGTACCGTGCACTTTGGTCAAGTGCAACCCCTTTACGACGTTCTACGAACTTGTGCTTTAGACCATTTGTGGCCCAAGCCTCCAGCAGTTTTTGCAGTGAAAATCAGAGGCCTACCCGAGTGACCGTTGGCTCCTGTGAAGCATTTCCTCAAAAGGCGTCTTCGCGATCCCTTGCCCATTGGCTTGTGGGTCCCCTGAAGACTTCCTTATTGACTCACAGGGCTCCTCTGGATGCTCCAGGCCTGCCCTCACTCATCTTTGCTGGGTGAGTCCCTCAGACCTTGCTGGACTGCACCATTGACTTTCTTCATTCTACACAAGACTTGCTGTTGCCAAGGCTTGTTGGCTCCAATCCGGTTGCCAATACCGCAGTCAGCTGCAGACATTGTGGGACACTCCGAATCCAGCTGCTGGTCATCGTCGATTCTTCCTGGACCTCGTGAGCAAAGAGTCAAAACACCCTTGATCACCTGAAATCACCCGACTTCCGTGGGCAACCAGCTTCCTGGCCCCCGGTCACTGGGAAGTGACTGTGAACACTGTCCCTTCAATTTTCAGGTCATCTGCATCTCGAATCCACCCTTTGGATTCCACCGGACACTTCTTCAGTCGACGCAAGCAGCAAGTCTTCTTTGGTCTCCATAGAAAACAGCGAAGCGACCGACACCAAAAGACACCTATGCACCCGGCTTCCCTGGGTGAGGTAACTCGTGCACTCCGGTACCCTAGTGTGTGTTGGCCCTCGAATTACTTACCTTGTAAGTGGCTTGCTTGTAGACTTTCTCGAAGTACCCTATAACTTTAAAAATCAAACCATGACTTGCTCCATTATAATCAATAGGGAACCTGCGGCTGTGTTCACACACTGCATGCGTCTCCCGTGGGTCTGTTACTTACCTGCTTCCACTGCAGTAGTGAAGCCCCAGCGATTCTACAGGCCCTAGGCCTTGTCATTTTGCAAGTTGACTTTCCTAACCCTCTTTTTTAGTATATGGTCTGGTACGCCCCTAGGGCCCCAGCCATATTTGTGCTTAACTTATTGTGAAACGTTGATATTTGAATGTGTTCCTGGCTTCTAATCTCATAAAGAGATTAGTAGAGTGTGTCTAGAAATAAATACATATATATTTGATATATATACCTGTGTGGTGTCCTTTCATTTGGTAATTCAAGAGATTATAAGGTAAAACAAGCTGCTTTACATTCCTCTGAGACTTAGCCTGAAGGCTGCTCTCCACAGCTACCACTTGGATAGCTTTCTTTAAAAGGCTGTCTTAAACCTATCTACCGTAAGAGTCGAATTGGACTGGTGCAAGGTGGCCACTATAACTAGTGACCAGCATATGCCAGGCCAACTTCTCACAGTTTCCTAACCCTATTTGCTATTTTTTAACGTGTTACCAAATAGGAAAATGTGTTTAGTCCATAACAAAAAGTCGTTCTGTATTTGTAAACCTCATAATTTTGTGAATCGCAGGCTTTGCGGCTGCAAAGTGGCTTGACGGCTGCCTGTCACTCTAACTGCTGCCAAACCCTCAAAGAGCACCAGGGCACTGATTACAAGTTTTTAAAATGTATTTATCTATGAACCGTTGGAATATATGGAAGAGGTGTGGCGCCGTGGCCAGGGCGACTGACTCAGGAATCGGGGGATCACGGTTCGATCCCCGGCGCCTGCGGAAGATTAGCCCAGCACCATGCGACTCTGGGCAATAGCTTGCTTAATCTTCCCAACGGCCCCCAGCGCCTAGATACCCTTACGGGTGATTGTTCGTGCGTTACAAATGTGGATTATTATTATAATATAACAGACAATTAGCGTGAGGATAACATGAAGGGCATTGCATATATATCTAGGACCCACATCTGGGCACATATCACAGTCTATTAAACAGTCAAGTTTTCAGGAAGATCTCTCCCGCCCCCTCCTGTGCTTCAGTACAATGCAAACAGTTCCTTGCGATTACAGTTTTGCAGAGCCCCCAAGTGTACATCCACTCTGTGCAGTGTGTTACTTGAGTTCTTGCTGGGGGGTCTGGTGTGGTGTGAAACCCCAGAGTATGTAGGAGAGCTATCATTGTTGCCGCCTGGGTCCGTGGGAGAGCTGTCTATTTGGCAAAGGAAAATGGTGAGGGGTTCCCAGATGTCCCGGGGACGAATTTCCGGAGGCATCAGATCCCAGTAGTTGGATAGTTGTTCATGGCAGTATATAATATCTATGATCCAATCTTGGGCTCGTGGTGCCCATGCTCTTCCCCAATGCATCACAATTCTTCGCTTCGCCAGGAGAAGCATTAACACGATCAGTTTATGGTAATTGCAAGGCATATCATTAACATAGCCCAGTAAACCCAGCAGTGGAGATGGGGCCACCAGTGTATTCACCACTTTCCCTATTGTGCAAAACATTTCAACCCAGTAGGTGGCAATTGCAGGAAAGTGCCAAGCAAGGTGAATGAAATCCGCCTGTGATGAGTGGCAGAGTGAGCAATGAGAGTCCAGAGACAGCCCCATTCGGTGCATTTGTATAAGAGTTCGGTATAAGCGGTGCAGACATTTGAAATGGATGAGATGTAGTCTGTAATTTGGAGACAATATCTCAAGTTTACCACAGCAGAAAGCCCACTGAGCATCAGTTAGGGTAAAGGCAAGGTCTCTTCCCCAAACTTCTTGTGCTTGTGTGGCTGCTGCTGGTGTAGTTCGCTGCGTTTGATTGTATAGGGATGTTATCAACTTATGAGGCAAGGGTGGGGGGCGTGGCCGAGCCAGCCAAGATGGCGGACTCCTATCCTTGAAGCTCCTGCCCGGCGGCCCGTAAACCGCACAATCCTACCTGCCCCGGGCGTCCATCGCCCCTGACAAGGAGTGCCTCGGACCCGGCGATCATCGGGGACCCCTCCGACCTGCAACCAGCTCCCCGAGACACCAGCGGGAGCAACGCGGGGAACCCCGGGCGCGGACACGGACGAGCCGCGTTTAAAATGGCGGCCATGCAGGAGCGGAGCAGCGACGGGACAGCGGTGTGTCGGCGCCCCAGACGGCGCGCTTGACCCAGTAGCAGCGGCCCGTGGGGGTGCCTGGGAGAAGCGCGACAGAGACGGGGGCCCCGGGGGACGGCCTGGGTGCTCCGGCGGCTCGAGGAGTGATCGGACGGAAAAGCGCGCCCCCTGCCCTCCACCCCCGGTGACCGCGGACAGACGACAGAAGCAGAAGACACCGGGCGGGAATCGCGTCACAGAGAGGACAGCCAGAAGACACGACCCGCACATCAGGTGAGCCCCCGATTGGGGCGAGGGCTGCGTGGTGACTCCTGGGCCCCCACCCCCCCCCCCACGTACTGTCGCAGTGAGAGGATTGACATAACACCCGACGGGGGTGTGGGGTGAAGCCCGCAGTCCTTGAGGGCCCGGACCGAGAGTCCCTAGCCGCAGCCGCGTCTGAGCGATAGAAGAGGTGTGGAGCCCCAGACGAGATCGCTGCAGACGGTGGGGAGTGCGCCGTCTCTCGCCTGGCATAGTCGTACGCACCCCCCTGGAGTTGGGGAGACAGTCGGACCGGAGGGCAGAGGAGGTGTGCGAGGCCAGCGACGTAGGCACCACGAAACTAGACGATCCGAGTGGGTCCTGCCAACAGACGAGAAGGCGACCGGGGGGACTCTCCGAGCCCTCAGGAGAAGGGTTCACTGGGATTGGGGCCCCACGAAGTGGATACGCACACATCCAGAACGGGCCGATGGCCGCTGCCGCGAGCCGGGGGGGCGCAGACGGCGCGCTTGCTGCCAAATTAGCGGGACGAAGCCGGATGAGGGCTGATCCTTGAAGAGTCACACCGGCGGGCAGAGCGCGCCTGCCAGACCAGCTAGTGTGTGGCCACCAGTGAACGATCCCCAAAGAGTCGCACCAGCGGGGAGAACGCGCCTACCGGACCAGCTCGTGTGTCCACCAGCGCACAGAAGAGCCCATAGCCGCAGTAAGGGACCCCCCCCCCTACGATGGGTCGCCAGAAATCGGCGGGAGCGCCACCGACCTCTCACCAGTCCAGGACGACCGAATCGATGTCGGCGAAGCCTCCCCGTTGCCCCGGGCCGATCGAGGAGGACCCCACGGCCAGAAAACTAGACCAGGTCCTGGCTGCCATAGAACACTCTCGAGTGACAATGGAAGGGAGATTCGGCGAGTTGTCATCAGACCTGGGCCTCCTCCGCGACGACCACAGGAAACTGGCGGACAAAGTGGCACAAAGCGCGCACCGTCTCCAGATACTGGAACCGCAGATACAAAAGCAAGACAACACGCTCCAGGACCTACTGACACGGATAAGGACGCTGGAGAACAAGACAGACGACCTAGAAGGGCGTTCCCGACGGAGCAATATCCGAATCATGAACCTGCCGGAGGGAATCGAAGGGCCCGACCCGGTCAAATACATCTCTGACTGGATCGCCACATTCACGCCAGCAGATACTCTTACCGCGTTTTTCTCCGTGGAGAGGGCCCACAGAGTGCCAGCCCGCAGACCACAGCCGGGCATGCCCCCTCGTCCTTTCCTGCTCAAACTCCTCCACTATCAGGACCGCGACGCCATTCTGCGAGCGGCCAGGCAACGGGGACGGCTACAACTAGAGGACAAGCAAGTCATGCTGTTCCCGGACTACTCCCGTGCGGTCCAGCTACAACGGGCCACCTTCCTGGCAGTGAAGCGGACCCTGCGCTCGAAAAACATACAATATGCGCTTCTCTTCCCGGCCCGCCTCAAGGTCATCTATGGAGGCGAGACGCACTTCTTCACAGACCCAGGGGACGCGGCGACATGGGCGGAACAGCGCGCACAGCACCCCGGACATGACCCCGGCTCTCGCCCGAAGACTACGCCCGGGCGCTCAGGCCGCCGGACCCGGAGGGTCTCCTCCACGCCGACTAGCAGGCGCACAGGAAATACCACCGCCAGCTCCCCGGACCTAGCACAGATTATTGCGGAGCGTCGGAGGGCTCTCCAAGCGGTAGCCACACTGAGTCCCCACGACAGAGGATCGGACTCGGAACGCGGCCCTCACATCTTTAGCTCGGACGACGAAAAGAGCGCAACGCCAGGATCACGAGAGGGCTCGTGACACCCCCTGTGGTGACCCCCCAGACTGCGGACACGCTCATCTGACAAGTAACCCACGGATAGAATCAGCATCACATTGAGCATGCCCGGCCGCGCAAACCACAGAGAACAGACTAACCGCTGAGCCCGACATCGGGCAGGACATTTATAGTCATCAACGATGTACGGGCCGCCACCAGAGCGGGAGTCGGCGGCCATCGGATCCACCACCCCCGTGGTTACGAACTAAAGTCACGCCAAAGCTACCAGTTTGGGCACATCGCCCTGCGCGATGCGCCCCCAGTATTGGGACTGTTTCCCACAGTTGTTGCAGTTCACCTCCCCATCCCTTGTATTCCTTCCCGGTCATTCCCAGTGCAGGCATGGCGATCTCCACAGACGATACAGTACACGGACAGACGGTAGGTGGCGGGAGAGAGGGCGGGTACGACAACAGAGGGACCCGCGACGCATCAAGGACATATCATTATGACATCCCACAACATTCCTCACAACTCTCCTAACACGGACATAAAATTCCTGACACTTAACGTTAGGGGAATGCACACTGCCCGCAAGCGCTATTCAGTCTATGCATACATTAAGAGACAGAAGGCCCAGATAGCACTCTTACAAGAAACGCATCTGACGGCAGGGGAGGCAGACAGACTACAGAGAAAATGGCGAGGCATTATATGTGCCACGACCTACTCCGCATTTGCTAGGGGCACGCTAGTATGGATCAGGCCGGGGGTGCCATTTAAAGAGCAGAGCAGACTGGTGGACAGAGAGGGCCGCTACGCGATACTGACGGGACTGTTAGAGGGCCAGCAACTACTGATAGGGAGTCTCTACGCCCCCAACACAGAACAGGAGAGTTATTGGGACAAACTCACACGCATGTTGGCCCATCACACTTCGACCCCGTGGCTCCTGGGAGGGGATTATAATTGCACCCTGGATCCACACCTAGACCGTTCACACCCCCCCCCCAGCCCGCTCCTCCGCATACAAGCAAGCCACAGCCCTCCGCAGCTGGGTAGACAAATGGGGGCTAGCAGACATTTGGAGAACTCGCCATCCTACCACGAAACTGTACTCCTTCCATTCGGTCCCCCACGATTTACGGGTCAGGCTGGATAGATTCCTATGCTCCACGTCGCTCCTACCCTCAGTTCGGGAGTCGGACTACCTAGGCAGAGTGATCTCGGACCACGATGCGCACACGGCGGTCCTCCGATGGAGACCCCCTCACCCCCCGATTCCAACGTGGAGGATGCCCCGGGAATGTCTCACAGACCCGGTATTCCACCGAACCTTAGAGGACTTCATGCAGGGCCATTTTCGACGAAACGACAACACGGCATCTACGCGCTCGCTGGAATGGGATGCATTCAAGGTCTGTGCCAGGGGCCACTGCATTCAACAGGTAGTGGGAGTCAGGAGAGTGCTCGACAAGGCACTGCTGGGGGCGGAGACCCGGCTCGCGGAACTCTCGAAGAGGGTGGACCGCGGTGATGCCACGGAGGCGCAACTGTCAGAGGCCAAATCCTCCCACTCAATAGCGCTGAGAGATCTGCGCAAATATAATTTTCGGGCGTACGCAACGCGAACACACAAGGAGGGAAATAGGACGGGGGCCCTCCTGGCTTGGTTGGCTCGGCAAGATACAGCGCCGCGCCCGATCACGGAACTCCAAGCCCCAGATGGGCAACTTAAATATTCGCAGACAGATATCCTCCACATCTTCCACGCATACTATGCGGCCCTGTACCGAGCCCCGCGGACCGGACCCACGGGAGACCTTGCCGGTTTCCTAGGTGGGGCGTCCCTGCCCAAGATCCCCCCCGCGCTCGGGAAAGACCTAGACGGGAAACTTAAGCCGGTCGACGTGAAGCAAGCAATCAAAGCCCTGGCACGCGGGAAGGCACCGGGCATGGACGGACTCCCGATCGAGTACTACCACACATTCGCGGCACTATTGGCGCCACGGCTGGTCTCCATATACGAAGAGGCAGTGACCCACAGAATGCTCCCGGCCTCGATGCGGGCGTCGATCCTGGTGACCTTCTTAAAGCCGTACAGAGATCCCATACTCCCGACGTCCTACCGGCCAATAACGCTCCTGAACACGGACTGTAAGATTCCAGGGAAAATCTTAGCGGACCGCTACAGCCAAGTCCTTCCCACACTGGTGCACACGGACCAGTGCGGCTTCGTTCCCCGGCGTAACACCTCACATAACTTGCGCCGTTTTTTCCACGTTCAGGATCAGGCGAAAGGACGATTTCCCAGAGCGGCATGCCTGGTCCTGGACCTGGAGAAGGCGTTTGATACCCTGCAGTGGTGGTATCTATTTGAGGTCCTGCAGCAGATCGGTGTGGGTCCCACGTTGCTAGCCTATACTCGACTCCTGTACGGAGGCCTCACCTCCAGGGTGAGACTTGGCAAACTTATATCGGCGCCATTCCCAGTGACCCGTGGAACCAGGCAAGGATGCCCCCTCTCTCCTCTCCTCTTCGCCCTGGCGATGGAGCCCCTGGCCATACGACTGCGACGGGAGGGGGAGACATGGGGGATACCCATAGCGGACGTCACCCATTGTGTGTCACTATATGCGGATGATCTCCTGATATATGTCCGCGACATCACAGCCGATCTCACACCCATCTGGACGACACTCCGGGAGTACGAAGGGCTATCGGGGCTCCGGGTCAACTGGGAGAAATCGTCCATCTTCCCTCTAGGCGTCCAGACGGAACCCCTGGAGATAACCTTGGGCGATCAGACGCTGGGATGGAATGGAACGGCCCCCAGATACCTGGGAGTGCGCCTATATCATTCCCCCGGTGACCTCTTCGAGGGGAACCACCGAAGAGCACTGACGAGCCTACGATCGGCGGTAGGGTTTTGGAAGACTTTGCCACTGGCTCCCATAGGACGTGTCGCTCTGGCAAAAATGATTATGGTCCCAAGACTGCTCTACTTCTTCACAAACCTCCCTATTGTCCCGCCGCGATCCTTCTTTCGGGAATTGGACTCGCTGTTGACGGCTCTGATATGGGGGGGCGGCCGACACCGCGTAGCGCTGCGCACACTGTACCTCCCCACGACGGCCGGGGGCCTGGGGGCGCCCTCCTTTGAATCGTACTTCCTCGCGGCACAGCTCCAGTGGCTGTCCCACTGGACGGCGGAGAGACAAGTGGGAGAGACGATCACGGAGAGAGGCGAACTGCCTATGCCTGAGATCCGCCGACTGCTCCTGCCGGGCTCCAAACCGACACGCACGCATCCACTCCAGGTCGCCATCGCCCGCAGATGCATGATGAGGGTTCATCGCATGTCAACGGGCAAGCCACTATACTCCCCCCTGCTCCCCCTGGTGGGCTTCCCCCGACGGAACGGATGCTTCACCGCGAGGGCCCTCCAAGTGTGGACAGATCATGGGATCACGGAAATGGAGGCGTTGTTCCAAGAGGGGCAACTGAGGACATTTGAGCAATTGATGGAGTGGCACGATCTCCCCCAGGGGCAATTTCTGACACACAGACAGCTGCTGATGAGTGGCAACCGTTTCTGGCGCGCGCGCAATGGGGAACCCCCGACACACCCGGTGCTACACACGGTGCTGCGTATGGGAGCAGGCAGCCATCTCATTACCTGGCTCTATAAAGCGATCCGGGAGCTCACAGACACCACCCTGGACAAACTGCGGGAGACGTGGGAAGACGATGCAGGCAGGGCATTCCATGATGCGGAGTGGCGCAAAGCCCTGGAGTCACCGAAAAAAGTGTCCAGGAACGCGCGCTTTAAAAATATTCAATTTAATATCCTACATCGGGCGTACCTTACCCCAGCCAAACTCCACCGATTTTACCCCGATACACAATTCGAATGTCCCCGCTGCCACCAGGCAGACGCCGACTTCAAACATATGTTTTGGGTCTGCCCAGCCGTACAACGTTTCTGGGGCGGTGTACACCGAGCCGTTCGAGCCACGACCGAACTCCAGTCCACCCCCACATGGGAGGAATGTGCACTGGGGATCGCCCCGAAGAGGAAATCCGCGAAAGTACAGCGGAAGTTCACCTCCTTGGCCCATCTCCTCGCGAAGAGAAACATCGCAATGCATTGGAGGGCCCCAGAGGGGCCGTCTGGCCCGGCATGGGTGGGCGCGGTACTCAAGTGGGGAGCGGCGGAGGAGGAACTGCTACGAGAGGAGGAAGCGATGGGCGCCCGCAAACACCCGATATCCATGGAGTGGGCACAACTCCTCATCCTGTTTAAGCAAGCAGACAATACAGGGGACACCCCAGACACGTCACAGCCCTCTCCCCGCACCCCGGCGACCCCCCCCGACCACCCCGGATCAACGGAGGACACAAACGACCCGTAGGAAAGACAACATACCCAGCAGCGAAGGCATGTACAGACCCGGTCCCCCGGCTGGGCGTTAAATGGCAATCCGACCACCCGCCCCCTCCCTTCCCCCCTGGGGAGCCTTAAAGCACACCGCATACACCTACCACCAACCCGTACATACTGTGTCATAGGAGCACCTCGCCCGCCAGCCTCACATCCCCCCTCCCCCCCTTCCACACTTCACGCACTTCCTCCCTTCCTCCCATAACATACCCAGTTTCAGGGCCCCCCCCCCCTACCCCAGGGCCCTTTCCAAGCAGCCTCACAGGCGTAGATGTTCTGTTGTTCTAGTTACACGACATGCTAGGGAATGTGAGACAAGAGGAGACGCTAGATAGACCGTGATGGGAAGATAAATTCACCCCTGATCGAGTCGGCAGATATAGACACGACCAGGGCGTCAGACAGGGAGACCAGATGATACCGGCACAGGGGAGGACAGATCTCTCGCACCATCGGGGAAGACCCGATGGCTAAAGGACTACAGCTTCCACACACTATGTCTTTCCCAATGACCCAGAATGTTACAATACAGCGATTCAGACTCATATCTGTGAATGTTTCATATGATGTAATATATGCAAAACCCTAATAAAAACATGTCAAAAAAAAAAAAAAAACTTATGAGGCAAGGGTGTTGTATATATACGATCTAGTGCTTGAAGTGTCCGTGGGGGAGCTGGGAAAGTATCACGGAGTGCCCGACATGTTGCGCACAGTTGGTAATAAACAAAGGCGTCTAAGGGTGTGTATTTGGTGGTAGATGTTGTTGGAGGGCCAAGGAACTGGCCGTCAGGGTAGAGGTCTGCATAAGAATGAAAGTTCAATTTACTAGCGCGGCTGATTTCTCCTTTGTCGTACAGAGGAGGTAGCAGAGACTGCTTTGCCATTGGGACGGATGGGGCGTAAAGCTCTGTGGTTCCTGCACGTCTTGCCAACCTAGTCCATGCCAAGCGCATACACTGCGGAATATCAATCTCTGAGGCGGGTGGTTTGTATGGAAGAAACATTACAATGGATAGTGGCCATGGGGAGGTCTTGTCTATCTTAACCAGGATGTGTAGTTAAAAGGGTGAAGGGTGGTCCAGTAGTGTAAAAACTTTGCCTGGGCACACAACACAAAGAGTTGTAGAATTGGTGCACCTATCCCTCCCTGTGACTGTGGCAGTGTTAATAATTTGTATGTTACACAAGGTTGTTGGGCCACCCAAACTAGTGTGATTAGGTTGGAACAGAGACGCTTAAAAAAGGCCTTGGTGATTGGGATGGGGATGTTCACGAATAAGTAAAGCAATTTAGGTAATACAATCATTTTTGCAATGGCAATACGTTTCGTCATGGACAGAGGGAGCTTAGACCACAGCGGAACTTGATCCTCCAACCAGCTGAAGTTGGCATGCCACAGTTCTTCAACATTTCTGCAGATCAGGATATTGACTGGGCCAGTGGCCCATTGGAGCAGATGGTCCATCGGGATGGTAGCATCTGTTAAAGGGAATAGCGTGGACTTGGCCCAGTTAATCTGTACTCCGGATAGCCCTCAAATCTTATGAGCTCGTGAATTAGTAGGGAACGGTTGCTCTCAGGTTGACTAACATAGAGGGTGATGTCATTACCATATAAGTATATAACGAGGCCACGGGTTGTAAAACCTAGCCCTCGTTTTGCGTGGTATTGACGGATTTGTGCCGCTCATGGTTCCATTGCGATGGCGAAGAGGTGGGTGGAGAGCGGGCATCCTTGCCACGTGCCCCTACTGACCGGGAAGGGGTCTGATATTTGCCCATTGAGCCGCACTTGAGCAGTAGGAAGAGTGTAGGAAAGTCGCATTTGCACAATGAAGGTGGAGTCGAGTCCTAATCTTCGCAACAGCTGGAACAGGTATTCCCACTCCAGCATGTCAAAAGCTTTCATGGCGTCAAGCAAAGCGACCACTGCTGATGTTTGAGGATGTAAATAGTGCATGACTGCGAATATGGTTCTAAGGTTGTGGGCTGTAGATCAGCCGGGTATAAACTCGGATTGATCGGGTCTGATCATTACTGGAAGCAGGAGTTGGAGTCTATTTGCCAGTACCTTAGCAAAAATTGTATTGTCGGTATTGATAAGGGACAGGGGGCAATATGAGTCACATTGGTTAGCTGGCTGTCTGGTTTGAGAAGCGTGAATATTACAGCCTCCTGCATCAATGGGGATAGGGAGCCCACCTCCAGGGCATTTTGGTAGACGTCCACAAGTTTGGGAATTAAAATTTGTGAGTATTCCTTATAAAAGGTGGCAGTTAATCCATCCAGGCCAGTGCCTTATCTGGGGGGAGACTAGCAATGGCCTGTTGTATCTCCTCTGTGGTGACGGGGGAGTCCAAGAACTCCAGATGCGCATCTGAAAACCATACCAGTTTTAAGGCATCGAAATAGGCCTGTAAATCAGTAGGTTCTGGTGTTTGAGAGGTGGAGTAAAGATGGGCGAAGAAGTCAACCATGATTTGTAGAAGCCTTGGGGTGGAGGAGCAATGCCGGCCCTCTGCGTCGAGAAGGTCAGAAATGTAGGATGAGCATGAGACCTCTGGAGCAGCCTGGCCAGGGTTTTGCCAGGATGCTCTCCCTCTCCGTATCTGCGAGCCTGGGTTTCTTTTCCCAGTAAGAGGGTTTCCCTCAACGCCTCTTCTTGATATGCCGACATCTTGTTGCGTATGCTGGCCAAGGTGCTGGAGTCGTTTGAACTGTAAAAGTGGGATCAAATGTTAAGATGTCAGTTTCGAAATCATCCTTCAAATGGATTTAAGGATGCCGTGCTGTTTGGCTATGCATGTTCCGCGTGTGACCACTTTGAATGCATCTCAGAGCCGGTGTTCTGGCCAAAGTATTCTTGAATGGCAGCGCGTATCTCCTCCTTGAGGACCATGTCCCTGAGGGCTCCCTGTGGCAATCTCAACAAGAATGCACTGGGGAGAGGTTGGGGAGGCTGGAGAACCAGTTGCACAGGGGCATGGTCTGAAAGCGTGTGCAGCAAATGGGTGACTGACGGTAGCCATAACAGTATGTCCCTAGTTGCCAGCCAGTAGTCGATTCTAGACCATGCTTTGTGTTGCAGTGAAAAGCATGTGCCTTCGCGCGTGTTGTGGTGTGTATCTCGCCAAATATCAGCGAGGTGGTTATCAGTGATGATTGTGTTGAGTGCTGAGGCTGCTTGGGGGTGGGGGCACCTGGAGTTGCCAACTCTGTCTAGCGCATCATCCAGCGGGGCATTGAAATCACCACACCATAGTACTGTCTGTGGGCCAGCATCGGCAATTTGGTGCCGCAAAGAAGTCGGGGTCCTCAGCATTAGGTCTGCACACGGTGGCGAGGATTATGGGGTGATTGTAGAGTGTGCCCGCTAGGATGACATAGCGTCCTTCATTATCACTGGTGCAGTGAGTAGTTTTCCAAGCCAGGCCCCTATGTATAAAGATGCAAATCCCTCTTGCGTAATTGGAGTATGTTGACGAGTAGGACAATCCCACTCAGCTCCTGCTGCCCCCGGGCTGAAAGGGAGAACAGAGGCGTGTCAATGTCGGCATGGCCAGCTAGGCCGTTTGATGGTATGAGGTTTCCCAGAATAGGCCTTCGGGCACCAGTCATCTAAACACCCCCCCCCCGCAGGGTCCGTGGCCTGCCATCCCCAGTTTCCCAATGGTGATGGGAGGGGGGCACAGCACACCTCAGCTCAATAGACAGACACTGGTCTCAGCACCCAGCGTGGGCGGAGCAAGGCCACCGGTCGCAGCAGGTGGTCAGCTGCGGCCCCCGGCGGAATCCGCAGGCTGGTGTCTCTAGGAATATTGGGTGCAAAGCACCATTGTCCTCCGCCCGGGGTGGGGACAGAGCAATTCTGTGGGAGCGGTGCAGGTGGGTTCCCCTCCGGAAGCCCAGGGGCGTTCCTGGTCATGCCGCTCTCACAGCGTCTTCTTCCCCTCTCAGCACGGCCCAGCTCCTTACCCCAAGCTCCGGAGTGGGAGCCGAAGAGTCCTGAGGTGTCGCCTCGCAGCACGGGCCTAGCCGCAGCAGCTCCCCCGCCGCCTTGCCTCCAGATGCAAGCCCAGCCACCCGGTCTCCGCTGGGCTGATGTCACCGGTCTACTCAGCGAGGCCTGGACAGGCTGCAGCTGCCCGCGGCAATCCACTTCGGTGCCCATCAGGTACGAGACCAATAGAGATTTGCCCCAGCACTTACGGTGTCGCTCGTGACCACTGGGGTGTCCCAGGATTGTTAGCTTGGCCGGCAGAGCTCGCCTACTGTGGGGCCATTTTGCAGCCCGGCTAGACTACACACCCCCACTCATTACAAGTTAGGTGGAGTTCAAAGCAGAGATTCCCAGAGGCCAGAATTACTGCTACTAGCTGATATCTTTCTATGTAATTCTTCCTACTACGACTTGGACCGCACAGAATGGGGAATAACTGTCCATTGGGGAATTCTGCATGTTATTTCCTATTCTGAGAGGTTTCATGCTCCCATGTACCATGTGCTGCGAATAGGTGATACATGGGAGCAGTGGCTTGCCTGGGAGGGGGGTATGGGTGGAGGAAGGGGGGCTGGGAGGGTAAGACAGAGAAAGGGAAGAATATTTCTGGCCGGGGCGGAGCAAAAAACATCTTTAGCAGTAACCAAAGGACAAGTGTTGGCTGCTGTTGCAGCCAAAGCTTCATGCAATTTTACCAGCTGGAAATATTAAGCAGTAAAATTAGCTTCAATGTTCACACACTCAGATAGGCAGTTGTAGGAACACTACACCAGTCGTGATTATGTGGAGCAGAATTCCTTACGGTAATTCCTCTCTGTCTGACTCGTAATCAGGGCCAAAATAAAGAAAACACAAGTTATACAGGAAATTATATAGAATGGCACACAGTAGTAACAATTTATAGCCCAAACCCTTTATAGAATTGAAAGACCATGCACTACTTTCTCTACCTGGCCATGGCCAGGCAGAAGTTGCTGCTGCAGCTATGAAGATGTGTGGTGTAAATGCACTAGATATGTCAAGAAAGCAAGACTAGGTTGCATACGTGGCCGGGAACTCCCTACAAGGATCCCACCTGCCTGCTGTATTTCTGTTCTGTCTTTGGATAAGACAACCTGGTCAATAAGCTGTCTTCTAAAGTCAGTGGACATTGTATAACTAAAGCCCATCCAATTGGCTCGACTCCCAAAATCCAAATATACCATATAAAAAAAGAAAAATACTGCTTTTAATACTACAACTCTCATATGTCAAAGGCTAGCTATGGTCTATTTTGACAATACAATAGATAATTGAACTAGATCCATTAGCTGACTGGTATCTGACAAAGTGCCCTAAAGCCATTTTCACATAGGTATTGAATTTTTAATCATAAAATTTATGGAATGGCCCTTATCCTTGGATAACCCACCAAAGAACAAGGCCGGTGACAACTGTGTACACGCAAAGACAATGGAACGACCTCGGCCTTGCATTTATGTCATTGGAAGCTAGCAAAGCATCGACACCAAACACCCCATCACCCTATGTTCTTGATCTTTGGGTGCTTACTGCATCAAGATTAAACAGCGGTAGACACCAAGACTACGCAGGTCTTCTCGGAAGGCTGCCCTTTCTCCCATTGCCATGGGAAAATGTAATCTGAAATCTTGCACCTAGGGTTTAATCATCGTCTGCATTATTCAATGTATCCAGGGTGTGTCTTATATTTAGCTGATGCTCCCTAGAAACAGACCAGGAGTCAGTAGAATCATCTTCTATGATTCACTTTGATGATTAATAGCGTTGACCACTGACATTCCTCCCATCCAAAAACCACTGTAAGAGCCGAAGGCTCCCAAACTTCCATTATGTCGACTCCCCAAACCAGAACCACACCATTCGTTCGGCTATAACTAGGGCAACCAAAATTATGCATCAGGGGAGGACCAAATTATGCAACAGAGTTGACCTAATTATACAGCAAGAAAAGGCAACTTATGCGGCATAACATGGCACATTGTGTGGCGGTATTACTTCATTATTTTGTCATTTTTACTCATGGTAACTTTGCCCAAGCATATATTTCACCTCATTAGTTTCAGTTTAACAAAAAGATACAGCAATAAGCAAATGAAAGATGACCAGTCATCCTTTGTGAAGGGGCTTCCGCTGACTGGGAGCATGATGCAGCATTTTTGTTACTTTTGATCTGATTTAGGTAGAAACAATTTTTGGGTTAAAATCTGAAAATTATGCAGCAGATGATTGATCATGTGGCAAATGCGGGAAATCCATAATTATGCAGAAAACACTGCAGAACTTCCAGTGGCGCTGGCTATAACTGCGTGCAGAAGTCACTCCACAAGACACCAAAATCCTTGTTCTTCGTGACATCCGTGAGAAGCCTACCTTGCCCATCTAGGGTGACAATATAAAGATATATTGTGTGTATATTGTGATATATTGCGTTATGAATAATGAAGATACCTCTTGGTCAGCAGGAGTCAGTGTAGCCGATAAATGTACACACATTAGTAGAAAATTTGTTGTGAACGAGAATATGGAGGTTACTCATTAGAACTCCCCAACAGGAGTAACATCCTCCCAGTGACACCCCAACCTTCCATTACTTCACAGGCATGGCTTAGTAGTGGGGAATGCATGACCAAGACGGCTAGATCTACTACAGTGCTTACCAAACTAGTGCACCTAGAGGTCTCCCAATCAACTTTTCTAAAGGCTCAAGTTTTCTATCCATTGACAACAACGTTGTTCTCTGTTGTTTCACTTCCAGTGTGTCATTGCCCTACACTGGATAGGTACAAAATCCAAAGTTAAGATGTTCCATCAGCACCCGCAAGGATGCGACTTGACATCCCCAGCACTGAGACAGTTGCTGGGAGTCCAGGAGCAAACTTGATTTCAGTCCCAAAAGCATATGTGTGGTTGCCAGGCTTCTGGTTTCATCTTCAGTGAATGGAACATCTCTGTCCTTTATCAGTCTGACAAAAACACCCACAGCCTCAGACCTCCAGGACAAAATTGAAGGGAACATCGTTTGAGTAAGAAGATATGTGAGGTGGCCTTGAGTCTTGATGGATTGCACTTTCCAAGAATTAGCTGAGGTGCTCAAAATACGCACTACTGACTGAACAATGGCGTACTTTTAAAAAAACGGAGCAAGGGAAAGGGAAAACCAATATTTGAAATGTCTCCTGGATGGGCCGGCAGTAAGCAAAGGTTTTGCGCCATGTTTACTTTTGTTAAAAGAGCTCTAACACCTAACAACTTGAGTTTCTCTGCCACCTGGTCAATGAAAGTCAGTAGCATCATTCATCATGGTAGATAAGCATCAATTTTCCTTCGTAGGGATAGGCTCCAGTAGGGTGATCATCGCAGTCCAGCTCATTACGAACACTGCTTCCAGTTGGACTTTCACGAGATAACCCAATGCATGCTGGGTGATGTAGTAACATGCTTCAAAACACTGGTTTGCAGGTTCAAAAGTTCTGGGCTGGAGACATTTTCCCTAATGACCTGACGTGAGCTGGTCACTCTAGTCTCCAGCTGGAGACAATGTGAGGGAAAGTGGATGCTCACATTGACCCCCAGTCCTTCCCAATGCTCATTCTATGTCAGTCTTTTTCCTTCCTAACATCCGTCCTATCTCTGGGTTGGACATTAACAACATTTATTATAGCATTAGATTACAAAATGCAGCTTTTTAGTAGTCTGTACATCTGAATAATCAGAAAGCCATTGCATGAACAATTTGATCTATGGGGAGAGGGCTTTCTGCTATAATGCCAGGACCATCCCCTTAATTCTGGGGATCCTTGCTCTTCGGCGTCTTGAGACATGGAAGTAGTACCGCTGGAAGGACCGAAGGGAGAGAACTAGCTGAATTTAGTTGAGGCACTGGAGATGACCTTGCTGCCATTGGTTGTTCCCCTAGGCAGGTGGGCACTGACCTCAAGGTCTGCCCCAACGCAGGCCGGAAGCATAATACAAGACTTAAATGTGTAGATGCATCATATTAAGTTATACCAAGCCTTAGCCGCGGGACAGTGCGCTACACAAAGTAGCTGGCTGGGGCTGTGCAAAAAGAGCTCCTGAAGTGGGGTAGTCACTTCCTCTCCTATAGGTGCTCAGGGACTAATGCAGAGACACTGTTCCAGACACTGGTGAAGGGGCCAATGGGACTCTTGCACAAAGCAAGGGGGGTTGTCAGGTGAGAGCAATTGGAACAATGGGACAGGAGTGTGTACTTCTTCTCCAGGGATCAAAATTAGAAAGGGTCTGGCCTGGCACTGAAACTTTTTGGGACTTCTGTGGGGCTGGTGCAGAAACTACCACCTCTTTGCTAATGGTGCTCTCCTTTATCAGTAAATCTGACACTCAGGCGACCTTCTCTGCCCGTCCTTTTCTGAGCCTATGTGGACACGAAATCACTTCAGCATTGGCTACATTCATTTTTAAAAAACACAAAAACAATCTACCCTAAATCACGCGGCGGGCTCCTTTTATATTCTGAGTTTGGGGCTCCTTTTTGGGGCATTCCTCCAGAAAGCTAAACTATTGGTGAACAAATGGATGAACTTAAAAATCGTCTCTCCCGTCCAGCCATCTCTTCCAAGATACTTCTAAAGCACAAAACTCCCAACAGACATCGACCTACCATAACTAACTCTGAAAATTGATAAAAACAATACCTTCTCCCCCGACCCAGAGGCGCTTCTATCAGAGGTGCAACAGGGGCATTGACACAGGGGCCCATGGGTATAAGGGGCCCATTTAATCCCAATTTGTGGCTGTTGTTTTACTGTCATGCTAGGGGTGGTGTACCATTTGCTTGCTTGCAGTAGGGTCCATGGCGCCCTTCCTAAATCACTGCCTTGGGTCGTATCACTGAGCCAGGTGAGGGGTATCGAGAGGCAGATTCCATATTAGCAAGGGCTCTTAAACCACAGAGCAACTGTGGAGCCTCTTCTCAGTGGCATCTTTCCAGCTGTCTGGGTACTAGACAGTTCAATTACACAAAAAAGAGGGCCGGGGGAAATTTAAAGACCAGCAGGTATTCGCTATTCATCCATAAATATTGAACACAGCGAAATGCCTGGGTCTGAGAAGATTTAAGAAATTACACAAAACCTAAGATATCAAGGAGTATTCCTTTAATGGGAGTAAGCCCTCACCCACCAAAGGTGGCCTGCTTCCTCATAGCATTTCTCCTCACACCGCAACAGCAAGTCCTGGTGTGGGCTACTACTCCCACACTGATTAGGAGGAGCTCTTCGAATGTTTTAGTATGTCATAATATGACCCTATGAAGTAAGTTGTATGGTGTGATATGCTGGGTGTGATAAATGCTATAGTGCAACAACATGTAAACTTAACTACGTGATTAAAACTGACTCAAAAAAAGACGTCACATTTTATTACTGTCTGTATGGGTCAGAATTAAAACATACGCATGAGTGAATAAGCAGGGAAGCAGCTATGTATATATACTTAAGTATTGGCACTACCATTACCATCAAACCGGCTGAAAAAGGGGGTGCAATAATAATCCTTGACACCCCCACATACTGAGCTGAATGTCTTAGACAGTTGGCAGATACTAGCTCCTATCAATCACTTAAATGTGACCCTACCAAACAACTTCAGTCTGTTGTCAAGTGGATGGTAGAGGAATATAAAGATTCTGGCTGGATTGCTGCCAAAGAAGCTCATTTTTTGATTCTGGATGATCCTGTGACTCTGAATTTTTACGTCTTGCCGGAAAACTACAAGCCACAGCATCCCCTGTCAGGCAGACCCATCATTTTGGCTATAGGTACTTTGCTTGAACCTTTGTCACAATTTGTGGATTTTTTTCTTCAGACCCTTGGTCCAGACTATGCCTTCCATTTGCAAGACACCAAAGATGTCTTGAAATATCTGGATACCTTACCCTTTGACACGATGAAGGAATATCTGATCTCCTTTGATGTACACTCGTTATATACCTGCATACCGCAGGATAAATCTTTGGAGACTGGTCAGTCTCTTATTGGCAGCCTCTTTGTACTACATCATATCAATACCTTTTATAATGCGATGCGGCACCCTAGCCATGTAGGAGAACTTTTTTTCGGTTTTAGGGGGATTTGTATTTACAAATCTCCAGAACATCAATGGGCAGTACTTTTGCCCCCAGTCTGGAGAATCTTTATGCACATAATTTCGAAATTAATCATGTTTTCTGTGAGGAGTATCCCTATCGCTCCAATATCACACTTTGGAAGCATTATATCGATGATTTTTTGGTTGTTTGGAAAGGTGATGCAGAGACTATTCCACTTTTCCATGCCTGGCTAAACACCAGGAATCATTTCTTAAAATTCACTTGTGAATTTAGTAAAGAAATGTACCCTTTCTTGCATTATTGAGATACCCTCAATAATCAATTTTTCCTGAAACTTAAAAGTTAATTTGACCATGTTTTTGATCATATTTCCCTACAGGTCTTGGAGAAGTGTATCTCATGATGAGTTTTTGCTGACCACTGTGTCTGTATTTTTGTTTTGTGTGTGCACTATTTGGCATCTTTTATGAGATTAGCAGAAGTGAACTAATAGAGGTCCTGATGAATGCCTCTACACCTTAAAAAAGGGTCATTGTGAGGGCAGGAACATGTTGACCAATATAGAGAACACCGTCAGGGTTACATAACTGAATACCTGCATATTCACTCGTGTGTATTTTTCAGCCTGACCCTGTAAGTGTAACACACGTTTTGGAGTCAGTTTTAACCACGCGATTTACATTTTGTTGCATTATAGCACTTATCACACTCTGCATCTCTCACCTCATGACTTATTGCATAGAGTCATATTATAACATACTAAAACATCTGAAGAGCTCCTCCCAATCAGTGTGGGAGTTGCAGCCCACACCGTTGTTGCGGTCTGAGGAGAAACACTATGATGAAGCATGCAACCTTTGGTGGGGGAGGGTTTTCATACCATTAAAGAAATACTCCTTGAT
Source organism: Triturus cristatus (assembly GCF_964204655.1). Lineage (NCBI taxonomy): Eukaryota > Metazoa > Chordata > Amphibia > Caudata > Salamandridae > Triturus > Triturus cristatus. The sequence continues at coordinate 132,542,083 of NC_140586.1, read as the reverse complement.
ATCTTAGGTTTCATGTCATTTCTTTAATCTTCTCAGACCCGGGCATTTTATTGTGTTCGGTATCAGACAGTTCTCCCGTTTCTGTGGTGACCAGAACTGGTGTGGCATTGTGGTTGCTGTGTCTGAAGGAAATGGGCCTGACCTCAAGGGTCAACCTGCACTACACTTTAAGAAGTGAAGGCCCTAGTAAAGAATGCCTTCTATCATGTGTGCCTGGGTTGAGAAACCCTCCCCTGCTGGTCCTAGTCCAATGGATTGCAGTGGTCTTCACGATGATGGTTATTTCCTAGCTTGACTACTTCAGCTCTCTCTAGCTGGGTCCCTCCACTCAAGGTAGTAAAGAAACCGTGAAGTAGTCAGAACGGTGTCGGTTGACTCCACTCCACCTAGTCTCACTCGAACAACCCCTTCACTGCCAAAATAGCTCTTATTCCCAACCCAGCAGTGCTCTGCAACCAAATTCTTAAGTAAGGGCACTGACAGGATCACTTCATGGTTACTTCTCTAACTTGTTTCAACCCTACAAGTCAACCAGGCAGGCATACCCACTCGTCCCCCAAAATAACCTGCCTGACAGCAATCAGGGAACCTATATCTTGAACCGAGCCCTGTTGGGTCGACACAATACAAAGCTATTGCATATACCCAACAGCTAGAGCTAGTAGAACTAAAACAAATATTCTTAGAACCGGTCCTGGAATGTATTACATTTATATATTCCTCAGATATCATGTCATACACTAAAGAAGGATACCAGCTCTAGAGAACAGGAGAGGCCCAAGAGGAAGGGAGGATGAGAGTACAACAACGAAGGGCCTATCACATGAGGGTTGTGGAGATCACACAACTGGAACAAATGAGTGTTTTTCAGAAGAATGAGCAAGGACACAAACATGCAACAGAAGAAGGCAGGTCAAGGAGGATATAAAAAAGGGGAACATGTGCGATGCGGAGGAAATATGCTATGAGGACACAGGAAAGGCAGGGCAAAGGTGGGCAGAGAGGGAACAGCAGACACATTGAGTGTGAAAGGGGGACCTTCCTGCACATACAGGAAGGGGGATCTTCCTGCACATAAACAATCATTGGCATTTTGCTGTTTCTGTGTGTGCTGCCCAAGGCAGCACACATGGAAACAGCAAAAACGAGGAAAAATAAAGCATTTCTCCTCGTTTCAGATGTTTAAGACCAGATTTACCGTGGTCTTAATTTTGGTGCTGCTTTCTATTCACGCTGCTCTTGTAAATAGGGGTCAGCGTCAAAATCAATGTGTGTTGCGTTGAAATGCCCACCACAACACCCATTGCCCGCCCCTTTCACGCTAAAAACGAGGAAAAATAAAGCATTTCTCCTCGTTTCACCTGTTTAAGACCAGGTTTTCCGTGGTCTTAATTTTGGTGCTGCTTTCTATTTACGCTGCTCTTGTAAATAGGGGGCAGCGTCAAAATCAATGTGTGTTGAGGTGGAACGCCCACCACAACACCCATTGCCCGCCCCTTTCACGCTAAGTGTAGTGTGAAAGGGTGCCTTGTTTACAAGGCAGCGTTAAGCCACTAAAAGTGACGTTGTGGTGGCAATAGGGGCTTGTAAATATGCCCCTTTGTGTGATATCAGATGACAAAAATACATGGCCGTAAACACAGTCCAAGAAGCATTCAACATGGCAAATCAATGTCTAGGAGAGATGCAGAAGGTTGATGTGATGTTTTTCAATGTGATGACCTCCTGCACCTTGTGATGTAGGGGTCTGAGGGACTTCTGCGTCTGCTGCCATTTCTGGTTTTCCTATAGATTGTGGGGTAGCCAAGATTTTGTACTGTGAAAATATAGCAGCTGGAGTTTGCTGCATTGCTTGGTGGCTGCTAAAAAGAAATGGTATCATGCAACCTCTACTCAATTCCAGAGGGGGACGTTTGAAGCTTGAAAGTGGGTGAAAGGTAACAGACTGATTACAAGTGGGCCTTTGTGAGCAAAACATTGACCATTGTGTCACAGAACAGGATGGAGTTATAGTGGAAAGGCCAATGGTTCAGTTGTGTTTTGCTTGTGTTCAGGTGTACCGCAACGCCACATATCAGCACCCACCACGGTGGATGCAGAGAGGCTTATCAGGGAACATGAGAGGTTGGTGACCTTGGCACTTGGCCTCAGAGCCTCCTTTCATCCATGCTTTCCTGGAATAGATACAGAAGATCCACATGGGCAAACAGTTAGGTGGAGTGTTGTTGAATGTGGGACACTATTTTAAGGAATTTGTGCAGCAGCACATTAGAGAGTCCTGCTGCACGGGGTGGGTGCTGTGGACATCTAAACTGGTAGACAGCGTTGGTGATGTGAACTTTCACCTGCTTAAAGGTAGATTGCATCCTACCGTAGAGCGAAGTCCACCTTCTCACTGCTGCTACACATAAGGCACCTGAACTTTCACCCAAATGAAGGTAGTCAATGAGCACTGGACGAGTGGCCACCTCTTTGAGAGTGGTCGTACAAATTAAAGGGACAGTTATTCTCTTGCATGAAGAATCCTTTCACATCATTAGAAGCAAGGCTGCCTTCCTAGTGGTGCTACACTGGAGATCCCAAAATTCACCCAGTTCAAGGTTGCCCTTGATTGCCAGAAAGCGGGTCAACTTTTTGTACGCATTAAATAGCTAATCCATTCCACACTTGAAAGTAGTTTCTTGGCACTATATTAGCAACTGAACCTGCTAATAGTGGGACAGAGTAAGACCTGCACATTAAGACTTTTAAAGTAACTTTCTTCACCTCAGCTAAAGAGTGGTGTCAACTCCAGTGGAATCTAATCGAATGGATAGTTTTTATCTAGATACCATGTAATAGATGCAGGCGGTGTCTTATAATAATCATGGATGGCACAGAGAACGTCAATAGGCAGTTGAGAAATTATTGAACATTGACCAAAGGTATGTAAAATCAATAGCGCATTTTGTTAGAGAAGATAGATTTTGAGTTTTCTCCTAGTGAACACTGAAACTGTGGTGAAAGAAATTAAACATGGATGGAGAAGAAGTGTGATTTCAAATTAAAGTATAGAAACATCAGCTTATCAGATACTTGTCAAAGTTGCCTAAAATGGCAGACTTTTATTTTTAGCTGAATTTGGAGAAGAGTAGCGGTATAAGGTGATCTGAAGAGTGTCACGTGCTTATTCTAGCTCCAGACAAGCATCCGAGTTTGTACTGAATTTGGGGTCGTATGCTTGGAAATTAGAGGTATTTTTTAACTTTATATGCGGCCAGTTTGTCAACTTGCCATCAAGGGATTTTTGATGGTGTTTGTGCACGTGTCCTGGTCTGCTGAACAGACAGTTCTGCAATTGTGTTCTGACTTTGCGGGATGGCCTGCAGAACACTTCAGGATCTTGACTTGGCAACACTGTCATAACAAATTGTTTCCCCCCCTTGGAGAAGTCTTCAGATCAAACACCAGTGACATCAGTTCTGATGTCTTACATTAGGTTAAGGCCTTGAATTTGATATTTCAAAGTAAAGCACCAGGCTGCTCTGATAGGCCTATGGGACACTTTGCCCACGGGTCCTCAAACTTTTCATTGCCATAGCTCGCTTTTCCTTTAGTAATCCACGTTTCGTTATGTTAGGGCTATACTATCGCTATTTCTGTTTTACTCTTTTGTTTGTGGCTTATAATCAATAGACCAGGCTCGACAAAGCCATTCCACTTCTGCAACTCCATTGGAATCCCGACACCGAGATTTGAGAATACCTGCACTAAATATTTTAGCTTACTTATATCCTGATCAAACCATAGATTTTCTTCGAGACGTTCCCCTTTCAAAGTCCTTCTGGGGACTGATATAATCTGTTATGCTATTGCTTTTAAAAGCCCTTAGCCATAAATATCTAGAATATTCTGTGTTTTTGATAGAAATCTGTTTGTCTGTAGGATTTTCCCTTCTTCTAAGGAAAAGTAAATCAGTAAGCCATTCTAAAGATGTGGTTCAAATAGCCTGGTTCTTAAACAATCTAGCACGTCAAAATCATGGCAAGAGCCTGGCCTCATGAGGCAAAATAGATCCATTGTCTTCCGCGATGAAGACCGTGGCAACCTGGTAATAGGATCCCAGCAGAATGGAGTAAGGGGTAGATGGTCCTCTGCATTGGGGGAAATGTGCTCTATTGGCAGCCCCCTCACCCGACTCTACTATGACTTCAGTTAAAGAACAACATAAGACTGCCAAACTGCCTGGATGGGAATGAATCCCTCAGCATCCCAGACACAACATGACCATTGGCGGGGGAATCCAGGGTTGAATGGCTGAAGCATCTCCCAGGGCTTGGTGGGCCAATCAGCTCTTCAGGCTTAACAATCGAGCAGGGTTACACAACCAGCACTCGAGAGGCCATTCTCAGCAGGGAAACACTTCTGTGCACGAATGACGGCAATGCGCTAAGGAGCCTGGGTTGCGCTACCATCGAGATTAAGTTTGCAAGCACCAAACATGCTTCACTAAATGTTGTTGTTTTCTTATTTTGAAAAGTTTCTTTTATCGTGGCTATTCCTTGCTCCGAAGGGCCCGGCTGAGAGCAGCCAGGCAGTGCACAAAGGCCCTTTGTGTGCTCAGGGCTGAGTGGCTCTTAGGTCGTGCGAACACTCCTGCAATTTGGTTTATTTTTTTCCCTCAGGGGTCCAGGTTTCAAGAGTATTTGCAAGAGTGACTGGGCTTTGATGAATAGCTCCATCATTGTCCCCCGGCAGCTTACACTGCGCCTTCGTAGCACCTAAAAAAATCTTTGAGAAGAGGGACTACTTTTAAGAGGCGCCATCTTGGAAACAAACGGCTGGGAACTCGCAGGGTTAGACTGAGAGACGCTGCGTGTTCTGTCCGTCTCAGGCAATTAACCCGGGGCCCACCCGCAGTTTCTTCTCATCCCATTGAATGTCTTCTGAGTAACTCCTTGAGACTAGCAGGCAAGAGCAAGGAATGTCCCGGCCGTCCCTCGTCCCCGTACATCCACTTGCCGGTGTGTTCTTAAGTTACCCTCCGCTGTCTCTTCAGCAACAGTCCATTTTTTGCATGTCACCCTAGCCGATCGGCTCAGGTTTGAAAGAAACGTGTATTTTAGCAAGTCAACACCTCCGCTTGCAACTTTTCTTCTGCTGGTGCAAAGAATGCGGCCACAGTCATAGTTGAGGACGAGGATGGGAAGATTGTACAAACAAAACCAAATAATAGAGCATAAACTAAAATGTCATTTTTTTAAAGTGTGTATGACAAGCCCGCATAAGGATCACCGAGATTGTTAAAGGTTGAAGTTAAGAAGTGATGCTGTGTAAACAGCATCTGAAAAGAGAGGTAATCCCGCTACTATAGATTGCAACACATTTGCTTTACTGCTGTACTTTTTATTACATTTTGTGTTTTTAGTGTAGTCCATGTTTGTCAGTGTTTTGGCCCCTTGGTATTCCTTGGTCTAGAGAATGGGTACATGAAAATGGGTCTGCACGCAGAAGATCTTCAGACTTCCACTGAAGGTGTATCAGCTGTGGCAGTTTTGTCTATCATGACTGGGATCTGTCAGGGCTTAATTTGTGCCAGTCTTGAAGGTGGTAGGCAACAGCAGCACTCAATTTTGTGGACGGAGACTTATTTTTCTACATCAGACTTTGGCCTAGAGCTAACAAGAGAGAGAAAGACAAAAAAGGAAGAAGAGAAAACTAGGAAAAAAGTGACAGAAGGAGAAAGCAGAGATTAAAACAAATCTTAAAATAAGGAGACAGGAAATATAGGGCAGAGGAAGAAGAGTCATGAGGTGGAATCAAGACTTATTATTCAGCAACCCCAACAATTGGCAGCACAAGACACGGGCCCCTAAAAAAACCTTTGGGCCCCTGCACTAAATTCTATTTTCTAACAAATTAAGCACTAACTTACTAGACTGCTGAACAAACCGCAAGACTGCTTTCTTTTTATGGGATCTTGGCAATAATGTGTTCGAGTGGTTCTGGTGGAGCATTTGTGGCTGGGGTGCTGTAGTACTCGTGTACTATTCCTGAAGTAGCCACGGGAGACCTTATCTAAAATATTCTCTTGTTCTAAATCATTGCAGACAATCTTTGTTGTTGGTCAGTCCCTATTTGCACTTAGTCAAGCTAACCTTTCTTGTGTTCTTGGTACAGTGTCTCTCCGTTTCAGTATTTATCCTTCAAGGAGTGGTTTCCTCTTACGCATGTGATCATCAGCTTGGTGTATCTTCACCATGCACGACTTGAGCCATGGGATTAAAGGTCTGGTGTGCGGAATGTAGTATGACAAACCACAGGCTGCAGGTTGTTCTTCTGTGAATCCAGTTGATGAAGGCATACACCCTGAGGACCATCCCCCTTGCCCAGGATCATTTATGTGACATTTACCAAGAGTTGTAGGCTAATGATTTCCCAGGATGTCGACCTCTCTGTTGTGATGCAACGTGGAAGTTCTGTAGATGGTTTCTTTGATTATAAAGAACAGTGGGATTAGTAAAGGTGAACATTAAGGGCCTGATTACGACTCTGGTGGTGCGGCACTGGGTCCACCCCACCGCCGCACCGCCAAAGTCATGGTCGGACTGCCGCCAGATTAGGAGTTTTCTCCTGTCTGATGGGCTTTGGTTTTGACATTCCCATGCCGGTGCCCTGAAAATGAGAACCACAATGGAAACACCCAAAACAGCATATTACTGCCTCCTGACCGCTGCAACACCGCCAGGGAATGACGGTTCTCTGGCAGCTGCAGTGTGGCTGTGGCGGTCCCACCACCCATATCGTAATTGGGCGGTCAGGAGGCTGCCACCGCCCCACATCCGCGAGTCTGGCGGACTGTGGACTGCCAGACTCGTAATCAGGGCCTTGGTATCTACAGGCATGCATGGGTATACAGGAGTGCTAGAGAAAGTGGTCTGAAAGGACATTTTGAGTTGTGATGCGGGGAAAGTTCTGTGAACTGTGGAATTTGGTTAGTGGATGTGGTAGTTTTGAGGGAGAGTGAGTAATTTCCAGGTCATGCTGAATTGAGGAAATGACGGAGAGTGCATTGCCTGTATTTCCATCCAGTGATTTGCCCACAGGCTTTGCTTAGCCCATTAACCATTAATCTACCAACAAGGATGTCAGCACTACGAAGTCACTAACTTTTGCCCAGAGGACATGAAAATGAGGGTGTTGCAAGAGAAGTGAACTGAGGAATGAAGCACCATGCCACATTACAACACACTACAATACACCACTCTCAAAACTATTGCCGGACAGTATTCTACACTCCACCACACAACTTCTCACATCTCATAGTATTACATACCAACTCCTGGTGGATATTTCTAACCACAGATTTCTCACCTTGTGACTCTTCCCTTTGTGACTATCAGCTGGAATTAGACTGGATCCAGAAAGTCTTGTAATAGCTCCTGCATACTGCCATATGGCACCACTGCCTCCATCCCACTCAGCCCTGCCTCCGGATATGACAACACAAATATCTTAAATAGACCCCACTCCTACATACTAAAGTAACTTCCTCTTATTCTTTGTCTTTCGATGTGGATCCAGAGCTACGCTCTTTTGATTTTTTTACTTTTTCTAAGGTTTTTTAGCCAAAACATTTTGACACTGTGCAGGGATGTCACACCCGCTTTACAAATATAGGAATTCAATCAAGCAGTGCTGGTTGCAAGCAGATGTCTGTCTTGGACAGCCATAATGTCTGTCTTTGGTGCCTCAACGCAAAGCATGACTCCAGGTCCAATAATAAATGCTCCTGATGCACCACAAGGCCTTGAGGGAGCAAGAAGGTAAACTCTACATCACAGATCATAAGCAACAGAGTCAGTCCAGTTACAAGTTTCGAGGCCGTTCCTGGTCCATTCCCATTCAACATTATCAGCTACATTGAATACAAAGTTGAGAAACAAGTCTAATCATAAAAGTCTAACATTTAAAAGAAAACAAAAAAGACCAAACAGCTCTTTGTCCCCTTGACACTCTTGCTCATTGTCCGCTCTCAAAAGGCCCCACTCTTGCTTCGACATCTGACTCAGATCCTATTCTATTTCTGGAGCTGTTCCCCTCCAGGTCACCCTAGACATTGCACCTATCTGTTCAAGATAGTTCTGGATCCCACTGCTTCATTTCTGGAACGTGGGTCCCTTGCTCACTTCGCTATAGCATTCATCTAGTCTGGCTGATGTGGGGTGAAACCGCGAAACCGGTCCCAGGATGCTTTTTTCAGGGCCAGGGAGTACCTGGCTTGGACTGTTACAGTGAGGAACAGGGTCATGACTGATTTTCATATGGCTAGGTCCAAACTGTGATTACTTACTGATTAGAAGAACAATGATGGAGTAAACCCAGATCTGTGACTAGGGATGAGTGTTTGAAAAGTCTCAGCACTCCGTCCATCATCTTATTGTGTTTGCTCATTTCTGGAAACCACAAATTCATCAGAGTCTCTTGTAGGGCACTCACTGTTGTGTCCTCACTCAACACTACTTGACTCTGTACCAGCTCAGATTGCTTCATCCCTAGCACTGAGCTGTAGTTTGAAACCCTTGCCGCTTGCCCGTCGATTAATCCTTTTTTGGCACTGTCCCTGGTGCTGGTACTGGATTCTACTCTGATTACAATTACAGATCTGGACCCTTTTCTGTTAGGGTGTGCCATATGTTGTGGTATACAATAGGGAAGTCTCAGCATACTTATAGTAAGTATACCATCAGACTTAAGACTAAGAAGTGTAAAAAAGAGAAAAATATGACAGCAGGTCAGTTCCATTCATGCACCCAGGATTTGGAACAGCATCCCCATATCCATCACGACTGCTCTAACAATGCTCCAATTTAGGAAAGAGTTAAAGATGCACATCTTAAAGAACTTTGCATCACAATGCAATACCTGTCCACAACTGAGTTTTCTCTCCTATTACTCATTACATTTATTCTTGTCTCTTTGACCATTTGCAGAGCTCCACCAGAATTTGGCTAGGCTCATACTATCGAAATACCTAATACAAACAAAGTCAACCTTAGTTTGATGAAGTCCCTACTCGTGTTTCCTTATCTCAAACGCAGAATTTAAGTCAGATGGAGGCTTCTTTGGCTCTGATTCCAAACATTTTTTAAGGCATTGAGCAGTTGCGGCCCGTTCCCTGTCAAAGACGCGGAGCAGGCTGGGGGGGCGGGGGGGGGGGTGGGTTTGGGGGGTGGAGGGGTGGACTCGGTGGACAAAATAAAATAAAATAAAGAAACTTACCTGATCGCCACCACCTCCGCTGTCAGCCGCATCGCCCTCCTACATCTTTCTTCTGGGACAGGCTCCCAGACTGCACTGCACCCAATCATGACGCTGTAGGAATGCAGCATAGATTGGCCTGAGCGCTACAACTTTGCACTCCCATGCAGACTCGGAGCCTGTGCTTGCTTTCTCCAGCCCCAGTAATGCAGCTTCACTTCGCATGAGGTGTTTGGCCGGCCTGAAACGGCCGGCCAAACACCTCATACACAGTGAAGGGACAAGGTAGTGCACTTGTACTTCCCCACCACAGTGTCATCCGACTGGACCTGCCCCCAAGACTCGTAAGAGTCCTGGGGGCGGGCCCCAGGGGATTAAAATAAAACGATAATGAAACAGGTTATAAACCCGTTTTATTACAGTTTTTATTTGCAGGTGGTGGTGGTGGGGGGAGGACTAATGGATGGGCCGCCGCTGGCGTCGAGCATATTCCCGAAAATGAAGATGGCAATAAAGAGGCAATCACTTGCTGATGCGCATTACAATAATGCTGGCTTATACCTTGATCTATCAAATGCCTGTGGTTTAGACATTTCACCAGAAATAGAACTGAATTCGCCCTCTAGTGTCTCTACAGAAGAGAGTGCTTCTTGTGGTGGTGGTGGTGATAGTCAGAGATTTGCAGCTTCCTACAGTAGAAATGAATTCTGACTTTCTTACCAACATTTTGCATCCCAGACCTTGTACTAGAATCAAGAGGTCACTTTTTGGGGAAAATTTCATGAATATTCATCAAACGGCACCAGAGTTATTAGCAAGTCGGAAAACACTTTTCCTATGGAAACTAGGTCCTAACTATAACTACCTACGGGCGACTGGTTGGTTCAGTTGCACTTTCATTGAAAAGGCGTTTGTTGATTTGCCTATAACACTAGTCTCCATTGACGAATCTGCACAAAATTTAGTACTTACTTAACATGCGCAGGTAAGGTCCAACATGTCAATCTACATGCAGTTTTGTGGAGGGGTGAAAAGTTAGCTGAGGGATCATAAAGAATGATTTTACATATTTTCCCGCCCATAGAAAATTTTGCTCACCCAAAAACTTTGCCACAGGGAGAACCCCTGAATATTCGAGCTCAGCATTCAACAAACAACCAGCAGACACAATAATCTCAATACCCAACCCAGTGCTTCCCTCTTCAAGAAAGAAAGTCCTTTAATCGCACAGTTGTACTAAGCACTACACAATCCATTGATCATATAAGTCAGTCTCACTGAGTGTGTTTCAATCCAGGAGCTACATTCACTTTGCTTGCTCTACTACTCTCTTCTTGGTGGTCACCCTGAGCTCTGAATCCCCCTCTTGTAGGAGTTAGGAGTTAGCATGAATTACACTCTGGAGCATTATAATGCCAACAGTCAAATGTGTGCTCAATCTCTTTTGTATTAGCCTATTCTTTGGATGGATGGCTGTCGTTCACCTCATGGCCCTTCTGTGTATCCTGTGGGAGTCACAGCCAGAAGAACTATCCACCAGAATGCACTTGAGTGTGTCCGAGTGGGTTGGAGGCCAGGCACGGACAGCCTCAATCCGTGGGAATGCCCAGCCTTCTGTATAGCTGCAGTGCTGGGCACGGTGCAGTCGCTGGTGTGGGTCCGGCATAAGGATTTTCAGATGTTGAGGTAATGAAGCCCCTATCTGGGTCAAGGAGAAATGAGGCCCAAGCCAGTTGGGGTGGTCATGGTTACCGCAGTCTCGATCAGACCAGAGGTAGGTGCAGTCTGGGTTGGGTCTAACGCAATCAGGAAGTTGCAGCGCTCATCTGGGACTATGGCTAACTCGTAGACGCAGTCCTTGTCTAGGCAACATTGTTGCAGCACTTGTTTGGGCCTAGGGCAATCACGTAGTTGCAGCTCTCATCCAAGCTTCCGGCCATAACACAGTTGCAGCCCTTAGTGGGCTTACGATGTGGTATGCATTACAATTTCTACCAAGAAATGGGATGAAAGACCAGGGGGCCCACAGGACACTTTTGTGTGGTCAGTTTTGGGCACATGCTGTGCCTTTCTACTCATGGGCAGTCTCTGTTCCTCAAAGGTCAGACAGACCCCTTCCCTTGCTCATAAGGCAGACGGGTTTCTTGGTGCTTAAGAGCGGATTCACATCTTCTTCAATAAAAAAGTATAGATAGGTGATATCCCCTCACCTCTGAGAGACTAGCTGTCAGGCAGACAGGAGACCTGGTTGCAGAACAGTCTTTTGAGTACTCTACAGTGACCTCCCTTAGCCATAAAGGAGCTGTAACAAAGTAGGATGCTTTGGGTCCTACATTAATACACAACCTCTTGAAAGAGGATATGGAACCTCCATCTCAAACTGTTATTGGGTGGTTCTTCTTTCAAGTGACTTCATCAGACTGCTCTCGGACACACCATTTGTGTAGAGTGATATTTCCCACAATGGGTAACACTGGGGTTGTCTCCAACCTGTAGCATCACCAAAAGAGGTACAAAGAGGTATAAGGTTTCTGCACCTCTCTGTCATCAACCCAACTGGAAGAGTAATCAGGGACAGACAAAAGGGCAGGACTCACCTTCAGACTTTCTCATTTTACACAACAGAGTCTGCAGTCCCTTCCATCACACCTACCACCCACCAAATTGCAGTGTTCAGGAACACTACGAAGCAGATCTTTGATAACGAAAAGCCTCATGGAATTTGTAAGCGCAGACCTGTTGCTACCCTCCTCACTTCTGTGACTGGATCCACTCCCTCCTTAAGAGCAAAGTAGGCAATAAACTTCCACTGTCTAGCAGCACAGTCCACAAACTCCATCTTGTTCTAGGTCAGGCCAGCCGCATCAAAAAAGGTCCCACTGTCCTCCATTACTCAGGCTCGCTCACACATGTAACTGATCATCATCCATTTTAAACAAACAACACATGCACATGCTCTGGACACATGCATGGAATGTGAGAGAAGATTCTGGGAATACATATAATGGCTTATATGCCTCATTCTAAGTGACACAGATAAAAATGTCTGGTCAAACTACTAACTACTTCTAAAAACATGGTTTGTGGCCATCACTGCTTTATGTGATATGCCCAGGTTAGGGACAGTAGTCTACTGCACACAGTGAGGGCACGCTTTGTGCACCCCTTCGGGTCACAGGATATGGCCTGGACCACACATAGTTAGTGATAGCACACATGCTTCTATTAGCATGATACCAGGGCCAAAAAGAAATTCAGGATAGCTGAAAAAAATCCACTTGGGCGGGCAGGGGAACACATCCATATACCAGGCACAGGACAGTCCTGTCGCAGCAGCATGAATGTAAAACTTTACTTACAAAGCTTCCTTTTCTTGTTTTGGTATAAATACATTCAATAGTTTTTCAGATATTAGCAGTTGAAAAAGGTGTGTGGTGGGTTTCAAGGGGTTAATATTTATGCATATTTTCCCTGTTGAAAATTTGTGTTTTTTATTTGCTTATAACTCCAGCACCAATGGACGAATTTGAATTACATTTGCCAGACACTTAGTATGTTTAACCTACTTTTGGTATTTTCAAATTCATACAAATACATCAAAGGGGGTACTGATACATCAGAGGGGGAGGGCAAAAAGTGTTCATATGATAATAATGTTGGCACTGTGTGACAAATGTGCATAACATTTGGGAGGACCTTAAAAGGATTAGATTTCTATTGGTGTTTCAGGTTTTATGCCAATCCATCATGGGGGGTAGAATTAACCCCTTCTGTGCCACGCCCTTTCCCCCTCCTGTGCCGGGCGTTACATTAGTGGGTGGGGTTCATGACGAGATTGTCTCGTCATGGGCACAGCGCGACCGTGCTCCATGACGAGACTATCTCGTCATGGGCACTGAAGAGGTTAAAGGGGAAGAGAGAGGGCAATACAATTTTAATTTGCTGATAACTTGGAGGCTGTTTGAGAAAGCTTCATGAAATGTGGCAAGCAGTAAGCAAGATTCACCTAGGTTTAGTACAGGATTCTTGCAGATAAGGAGGGCAGATTTAAAGAGGTGTAGAAAATTACCCTCTTCGATGTTGTGTCCCCCAAGATTTTTGCCCTGTTTTGCTGACTTTAGAACACTGTGCACTTTACCCCTGCTAACCAGTAGTAAAGTCTCTGGGCTCCCCCATCCACATGATTGAATTGGCATACTCCTAACTGGCATATGCCTATAAGTCCCTTGCATATGGTACAAAGTGTACCAAGGACATGGAAATTAAAGCCCTAGAGGAATCCAGTACCTGTGGGCTATTCATTACAGTGGCAGTGCAAACCTGGCTTCAGATCTGATTGTACCAGTGTAAAAACTGCAAAATCAACTCTTTTGGACTGGTTAAAACCTCTCTTTTAAATTTCAATAAGTCACCCGTATGTAGATCTTCTAGACCATAAGGCAGGGTGCATGATATTTAAAAGTAGGACATGTAGAAATGTAAAGTTAGACTGTGCTTACAGTAACTAATACCCAAAAGCTATTTTCACTGTAGGAATGCTGGCTGTCCCATAGAAAAAAACTGGGAAATAATAATAAATGATGATACTGTATTTCGGGGATGGGACCAGCTACAGAAATAATTAAACAACTACTCAACTACTTTTAATAGCTCCAATTCAATGGAGAGGTCAGATTACAAAAAAATATTAAAGAACAGTACCTTTTAGAAAGCTATCTTTTCTCTCTTTGAGGTTACTAGAGTCTAATGTGCATTAGCTACCCCAGCTTCTCCCAGCCAGTAATTAACCATGAATAGGTGTGAAAAGGTAAACAGTGCAAATACAAGGACATGATGGACGGAGTGCTAAACATTGCAAACACTCACCCCCAGTCACAGATCTGGGTTGAATCCATCATTGTTCTTTAGCTTACTTTGCCACCCCAGTTCAGATACAGCTATATGCAAATCAGTCTTGACCCTGTGCCTCATGGGAACAGTCCAGACCGAACTGCCAAGCCATGTCTTCCCTGGACCAGAAACAAGCATCCTAGGACCAGTTTTGGGCTAACAGCCCTCATCAGCCAGGCTAGCTTGAATCGAGTGGCAAAGTGAGCAAGGGACCCACGTCTGGGCATACCCTGCCAACTTAGGGCGAACAAAGCAAACACAAGGAGATGATGGACGGAGTGCTGAACATTGCAAACACTCCCCCCCAGTCACAGATCTGGGTTGAATCCCTCATCGTTCTTTAGCTCACTTTGCCACCCCAGTTCAGACACAGCTATATGCAAATCAGTTTTGACCCTGTGCCTCATGGGAACAGTCCAGACCAAGCTGCGAAGCCATATCTTCCCTGGACCATAAACAATCATCCTGGGACCTGTTTCGGGCTAACAGCCCTCATCAACCAGGCTAGCTTGAATCCAGTGGCAAATTGAGTAAGGGACCCACGTCTGGGCATACCCTGCTAACTTAGGGCGAACAAAGCAAACACAAGGAGATGATGGACGGAGTGCTGAACATTGCAAACACTCACCCCAGTCACAAATCTGGGTTGAATCCATCATCGTTCTTTAGCTCACTTTGTCACCCCAGTTCAGACACAGCTATATGCAAATCAGTCTTGGCCCTGTGCCTCATGGCAACAGTCCAGACCGAACTGCTAAGCCATGTCTTCCCTGGACCGGAAACAAGCATCCTAGGACCGGTTTCGGGCTAACAGCCCTCATCAGCCAGGCTAGCTTGAATCGAGTGGCAAAGTGAGCAAGGAACCCACGCCTGGGCATATCCTGCCAACTTAGAGCGAACAAAGCAAACACAAGGAGATGATGGACTGAGTGCTGAACATTGCAAACACTCAACCCCAGTCACAGATCTGGGTTGAATCCCTCATCGTTCTTTAGCTCACTTTGCCACCCCAGTTCAGACACAGCTATATGCAAATCAGTTTTGACCCTGTGCCTCATGGGAACAGTCCAGACCAAGCTGCAAAGCCATATCTTCCCTGGACCATAAACAAGCATCCTGGGACCTGTTTCGGGCTAACAGCCCTCATCAGCCAGGCTAGCTTGAATCCAGTGGCAAATTGAGCAAGGGACCCACGTCTGGGCATACCCTGCCAACTTAGGGCGAACAAAGCAAACACAAGGAGATGATGGACGGAGTGCTGAACATTGCAAACACTCACCCCCAGTCACAAATCTGGGTTGAATCCATCATCGTTCTTTAGCTCACTTTGTCACCCCAGTTCAGATACAGCTATATGCAAATCAGTCTTGGCCCTGTGCCTCATGGGAACAGTCCAGACCGAACTGCCAAGCCATGTCTTCCCTGGACCGGAAACAAGCATCCTAGGACCGGTTTCGGGCTAACAGCCCTCATCAGCCAGGCTAGCTTGAATCGAGTGGCAAAGTGAGCAAGGAACCCACGTCTGGGCATACCCTGCCAATATAAGGCCGAACAAAGCAAACACAAGGAGATGATGGACGGAGTGCTGAACATTGCAAACACTCACCTCCAGTCACAAATCTGGGTTGAATCCATCATCGTTCTTTAGCTCACTTTGTCACCCCAGTTCAGACACAGTTATATGCAAATCAGTCTTGGCCCTGTGCCTCATGGGAACAGTCCAGACCGAACTGCCAAGCCATGTCCTCCCTGGAACAGAAACAAGCATCCTGGGACCAGTTTCGGGCTAACAGCCCTCATCAGCCAGGCTAGCTTGAGTCCAGTGGCAAAGCGAGGAAGGGACCCATGTCTAGGCATACCCTGCCAACTTAGGGAGAACAAAGCAAACACAAGGAGATGATGAACGGAGTGCTGAACATTGCAAACACTCACCCCCAGTCACAAATCTGGGTTGAATCCATCATCGTTCTTTAGCTCACTTTGTCACCCCAGTTCAGACACAGCTATATGCAAATCAGTCTTGGCCCTGTGCCTCATGGGAATAGTCCAGACCGAACTGCCAAGCCATGTCTTCCCTGGACCAGAAACAAGCATCCTGGGACCACTTTCGGGCTATCAGCCCTCATCAGCCAGGCTAGCTTGAGTCCAGTGGCAAAGCGAGCAAGGGACCCATGTCTGGGCATACCCTGCCAACTTAGGGCAAACAAAGCAAACACAAGGAGATGATGGACGGAGTGCTGAACATTGCAAACACTCACCCCCAGTCACAGATCTGGGATGCATCCATCATCGCTCTTTAGCTCACTTTGCCACCCCAGTTCAGACACAGCTATATGCAAATCATTCTTGACCTTGTGCCTCATGGGAACAGTCCAGACTGAACTGTCAAGCCATGTCTTCCCTGGACCGGAAACAAGCATCCTGGGACCGGTTTACAATACAATACAACACCTTCCAGGACCAAACAATAGGTTAACTTAAATGCCCAGAGATTACTCCTTTGAACTCCATAGATTGTGAAGGGTGGGATCTGTGGGCATCCTAATAGACACTACTGTGTCACTCTGCTTGAGTGGGTCTGCTCTGTTGACATAGAACAATTGGGGCTCACCTGAAAGGAAGAGAAAAAGATGCCAAGTGCATCCATTGTTTGGTTGCTGAAGGACACTGCTATTGTACTACCAGCCCTCCGTCTCAGTGTTTGTTGTGGGTACCATACCTGCTCCAAACTTGATTTTAGTTAGATGTGGGAGGACACTAAGATTGGTACTTGAAAAGAGGAGGAACAGGGGCTGTTTATGACAGGTCCAGCATACATAGCCCAGATGTACTCGAATAAGTAAGAAAGTATGCTGTTCCTAAAGAGAATTACTGGTGAAAAAAGAGATAAATGAGTCCCTGAGGTCAGGAGGAAAATCCTCCTTTAGGAAAAAGACCCTCACACACCCGGCAGACTAGCTGTCATATGTCGTCAGCATGTGGCCCAGATGTAAAGTGTCATCATCGGGTCTGCTCCGAATCGGGGCGGCGCTGCAATCCCCGATCGGCGACCCCAATGGCGCCTTTTAATGGAGATCTTTATTCCATAGTTGCCGGTGGGTGAATGCAGGTGAGGGCCTTCAAGTGAGAAGTGTGTGGTGAGGGGAGTGTATTAAAAATAAGTAGTGGGGAACCTGAATAGTGTTTATTAAATGACTGGGGTCCCACTCTTACAATAAAAACAATAGAGTGCGTAATATTACAGTTAGATTGACTGTATTACGCTGTGGTCATAGATGGTCAACATGTTTCTTGCTTAAGTAAAGTAACCGCAATTCTTCAGGACCAGGTGATTCACACACTCATTGGTAGTGGTAGTGGCTTAATTTTGACACTTACCACACATACAGCACCCTAATAAGTGGTGACTAGTGCAGGTTAGGAAAAATGCCTGAAAGAGAAAAATATATACAGGGACACAAACATACATGTAAATAACAATCACATTGCGACAAGCATTATAGATCTTATCTCTTAACAACTACGATAATCAGTTGTCATGCAAATTCAATACTGCCAAGTGTTCAGCTATAAGGTGGTACTAGTGGTGAACACCCTATAGAAGTGGACTAAAAACGGGAGAATTTTAAAAAAATGTATTTTTGACCACTTCCCACTGTGACTGGTGCTAGGGCAGAAAATTAAGAACGCCGGATGCACGAGGTGTTTGGTGGCATCGGGGCAGAGATAACAGTTTATTTTAGTTCAACCACTCACCCTTCACTGCAGGGCTGTAAAATCCAACGAGCTGGCGCTGGAGGCAGACACCGGATAGTACAGTGTCCTAATGATACACAGAGCGTCGACCAGCGGGCAGAAGGTGCAGCCGCAAGAAAATGGAATAGAGAGCTGATCATTTAGTAGCATGATCATTTAATAAGGAAATCCGCATAAGATGAGGACCCAGATGCCACGAGGGGATACTTACAGAAGTCCGTAGTACAGGACGCCTATCCACCTACCCTTGATCCACGCCGACTCGGGGGACGAATCTCAGAACTCCCGAAGGGATTATCTAGCGAAGGCCAGCCAATCCGAGCCGTGCACTAATTGCTACGTCAGAGAGGTGCTGGCGGAGAGACTAGTGCGCGATGTTTACATCCGGTAGAGGGAAAGAGAGGGATATGGGCGTGTAGCAGGACGCGCCGTGTAAACCACAGGAAATGATGACGCGGGGTCACGTGTGACAACAATGTTACGTGAGGAGCCCTTATTGGTTGTTAGAGCTGTGGTTGCTGTGGTAACCAATTGAAATCGTGTCAGTCTAGAATGTTTGGACTTGACGTAATTCCACAGATCGAGCCGCGAATAGGTATCTATATATGTGACAAATGCGTGTTGTTGGCACATGATGTAATGTCATCATTGTGTTGCCAACTCGCATATTTTACGTGGCCAGTTCGAATGTTAGGGAAACTGGCATGCATATATCAGAGGATATCTATAGGTATCTAATGTGAAGTGATCATATTGTTGACAACTTGCATGTTAGGGAAATAAAGTGTATCAGAGGATGCCTGTAGGTACATATATTAATATGCTCTGGTGTCTAAGCGTCACATGCTTAAACGAGGGGGGGCCCACACAGGTACAGAACGTCTATTGGAGACAGCTAGTTCTGTCACGTCAGATGTTTGTAAGGCTGCTCCACGGGATGTCCTCGTTCAATCCATCGGTATTGGAAGACAGTCTCATCACCCACCTCTGCTCCAGGGTGAACAGTTTGGTTTTGGTGACATTTTTAGGGGACTGGAGAACTACCCACTTGAAAGAGTCAGGGGAGTGGTTATTTTCACAAAAGTGCTTGGTCATCCTAGTGTTCATTTTTTTGCATCGGAAATTACTCCGATGCTCAATGATTCTCGTCTTCACTGATCTAGTCGTCATCCCTATGTAAGGTAAGTTACACGGGCAGGTTATCAGATAAACGCAATAGGCAGTATTACAGTTAGTGTGCGTTCTGCATTCCCACGTGATCCCATTAGGAAAGACAATGTCTTTGGTTATTTTAGTTTGAGGACACACCACACAGTTACCGCAAGGGTAGTGGCCCCTGACGGGAGGAAGGTTCCATAAAGTCGATTGATTGGTGTTCACTGGTGGTTTGGGTTTGGGTCTGGTATGTATTAATCTCTCCTTCAAATTGGTGGTGCGTTTGAAGGCAAAACGGGGGTTCGGTATTGTAAGTTCCCCAGTGTGGAGGATACCCCAATGTTTGTTAATGATTTTCTTGAGTTGTGAAGAGTTAGGGGTGTAGGTGATCACACAGGTGAGGCAGTCGTCAGTTTTTTTCTCTCTTGGTTCAAGTAACCCTTCCCTGTTATTGTTGCGGGCACGTTTGTAGGATCTCTGGATGTCCCGGTTCTGGTACCCCCTCTGGAGAAGATTGGTCATGAGGGTTTGTGACTCCTTTTTGAAGTCAGTAACAGCGCTACAATTCCTCCTAATACGGAGGAATTGACCAAAGGGTAAATTTTGTTTGAGCGCCCCAGGGTGGTAGCTGTTGTAATGTAGCAGACTATTTCTGTCAGTCGGTTTACGATGTAGTGTGGTGCTCATTTGATGATCGTCTAATATGATCAGGAGGTCCAGAAAGGGAAGCTGGTGGTCAGAGATGGTACTCGTGAATTTTAAATATGGATTTAAAGTATTTATCCATTGGCAAAATTCATTGCAGTGTGCTTGATCACCCTTCCAAAGGATCAAAATATCGTCAATGAACCTCTTCCACAAAAGGATATTAGCTCTGTAAGGGTTCGATTCATTATGGATGGCTCGTTCCTCAAATGCTGCCATGTAGAGGCAGGCCACACTAGGGGCAAAGGTACTCCCCATCGACGTGCCCTGTGTCTGATGGAATAATTGGCCTTCAAACTCAAAAAAGTTCTCTGTAAGAGCTAGAGTGGCACATTCAATAATGAAAGGGCGGGGGGTAGGTGATACCCATTCCAGACTACTCAGTGCATCCTCTATAACATCAAGGGTAGCCCTCTGGGGGATATTCGTATAGAGGGCCTCAACATCGAGGGTGATGAGGAAGTCAACCTCTCCCTGATGTTGGGTGTCCTCTAGAAGCCTGAGTACATCGGTGGTGTCTCTTAAGAATGAAGGGGTGCTTTGGACTAGAGGTTTGAGAAAGTAGTCTGCAAACTGGGAGAGGGGTTCCAACAGGGAACCAATCCCCGAAACAATCGGTCTCCCTGGGGTCGGATTAGTGCCCTTATGTATTTTGGGGAGACAATAGAAGTAAGGAGTTCTTGGTTCGCCAATGACTAGAAAGTTAGCCTCTTTTTTTGTAATCCAGCCCTGAGTTTCGGCATGGAAGACCATGCTCGCGATCAGGGTCTTGAGCCTGTTGGTGGGGTCCTCCTGGATGGGAGTATAGTATTTCCTATCCCGTAACTGGCGTTCACACTCAGTGCGGTAATCACAGGTTGACATGATAACCGTTGCGCCACCCTTATCTGCTTGTTTTATGGTGATAAGGGGGTCATCATTAAGTGAGCGTAGTGCTGCTTCTTCCTCGTTGGTGATATTGTGGAAGGTCGCAGTAGGTTTAGCTTGCTTCCAATCTTTAAGAACGGCCTGTTCATAAGTTAGCACCTCGTTAGGGACCATCCCGCTGTGTGGTGTAAAGGTAGAAGGTTTATGGAGGCCAGAGTCTTCACATTGACCCTCCGGTCCATCCTGAAAGTAAGCTCTAAGGCGTACTTTGCGAAAAAAGGCCTGAATTTCACACATTTCTTTAAAGTGATCGACCTTCGGAGTAGGTACGAAGCCCAGACCCTTCTCAAGTACACACCTTTCTGTGTCATCTAGAGTGCGGGATGAGAGGTTAACAACTAGCGTCTCTTGTTCTGGGCTTGGCTCCTGGTCTCCATGGATGTTGAGGGTTGATCCTGCCAGTGCACTTTCTTGTCGTCTCCTCTTCTCCGCCCTCTTCCTCTGCCCCAGCCTCTGCCTAAAAAAGGGGGGCCTTGTTGGTAGAAGGGAGGGGGCGGAGGGGGACCCGGTTGGAAGTTGGGAAAGTGCCAGAATGGTGGGGTTGGCTGGTATTGTCCCTGGAACGGCATCATAGGATAGTGGGAGTAGTTCTGTTGTCTCTGTCTATTCCGATTGTTGGAGAAGCTGCCCCCACTGGAATCGCTACTCGTATTGGAGTTGCGTCTGGAACCACTAGACTCCTCTTCAGAAGAGTAGCTGTTAAGCGTTGATGTATAATCCGCCTTAAGGTAGGGATAAACCTTTTCCTTATCAAACTTTTTTATATCTTTTTGTAGTTTGGTAATCTTCTGTTTCATTAAAAACTCTTTGTTCTCCGCTATTTCATTGTTGATTTCAGACAATTTAGTTTTGAAAATTGCTGTGGTTAAGGTGACTTTCACAGCCCCCTCCGCATTCTGAATTCTGATCAGAAGAGCATCAGCTAGTCTCTTGGACGTATTAATTATTAGAATCAACCAGTGCCTGGTGCATTTCCATGACACCAGGGACCATTCCTTTTTGAAAATCATATCGTCGAGAAAGAGGCGAGGAAAATTTTTTACAATTAACCCATTCGGGGCGATATTGGCCCTCAGGTATTCTGTCATCATCGCTCCATGCAATGTGATTTTAAGCCATTCTTAAGAGACACCACCGATGTACTCAGGCTTCTAGAGGACACCCAACATCAGGGAGAGGTTGACTTCCTCATCACCCTCGATGTTGAGGCCCTCTATACGAATATCCCCCAGAGGGCTACCCTTGATGTTATAGAGGATGCACTGAGTAGTCTGGAATGGGTATCACCTACCCCCCGCCCTTTCATTATTGAATGTGCCACTCTAGCTCTTACAGAGAACTTTTTTGAGTTTGAAGGCCAATTATTCCATCAGACACAGGGCACGTCGATGGGGAGTACCTTTGCCCCTAGTGTGGCCTGCCTCTACATGGCAGCATTTGAGGAACGAGCCATCCATAATGAATCGAACCCTTACAGAGCTAATATCCTTTTGTGGAAGAGGTTCATTGACGATATTTTGATCCTTTGGAAGGGTGATCAAGCACACTGCAATGAATTTTGCCAATGGATAAATACTTTAAATCCATATTTAAAATTCACGAGTACCATCTCTGACCACCAGCTTCCCTTTCTGGACCTCCTGATCATATTAGACGATCATCAAATGAGCACCACACTACATCGTAAACCGACTGACAGAAATAGTCTGCTACATTACAACAGCTACCACCCTGGGGCGCTCAAACAAAATTTACCCTTTGGTCAATTCCTCCGTATTAGGAGGAATTGTAGCGCTGTTACTGACTTCAAAAAGGAGTCACAAACCCTCATGACCAATCTTCTCCAGAGGGGGTACCAGAACCGGGACATCCAGAGATCCTACAAACGTGCCCGCAACAATAACAGGGAAGGGTTACTTGAACCAAGAGAGAAAAAAACTGACGACTGCCTCACCTGTGTGATCACCTACACCCCTAACTCTTCACAACTCAAGAAAATCATTAACAAACATTGGGGTATCCTCCACACTGGGGAACTTACAATACCGAACCCCCGTTTTGCCTTCAAACGCACCACCAATTTGAAGGAGAGATTAATACATACCAGACCCAAACCCAAACCACCAGTGAACACCAATCAATCGACTTTATGGAACCTTCCTCCCGTCAGGGGCCACTACCCTTGCGGTAACTGTGTGGTGTGTCCTCAAACTAAAATAACCAAAGACATTGTCTTTCCTAATGGGATCACGTGGGAATGCAGAACGCACACTAACTGTAATACTGCCTATTGCGTTTATCTGATAACCTGCCCGTGTAACTTACCTTACATAGGGATGACGACTAGATCAGTGAAGACGAGAATCATTGAGCATCGGAGTAATTTCCGATGCAAAAAAATGAACACTAGGATGACCAAGCACTTTTGTGAAAATAACCACTCCCCTGACTCTTTCAAGTGGGTAGTTCTCCAGTCCCCTAAAAATGTCACCAAAACCAAACTGTTCACCCTGGAGCAGAGGTGGGTGATGAGACTGTCTTCCAATACCGATGGATTGAACGAGGACATCCCGTGGAGCAGCCTTACAAACATCTGACGTGACAGAACTAGCTGTCTCCAATAGACGTTCTGTACCTGTGTGGGCCCCCCCTCGTTTAAGCATGTGACGCTTAGACACCAGAGCATATTAATATATGTACCTACAGGCATCCTCTGATACACTTTATTTCCCTAACATGCAAGTTGTCAACAATATGATCACTTCACATTAGATACCTATAGATATCCTCTGATATATGCATGCCAGTTTCCCTAACATTCGAACTGGCCACGTAAAATATGCGAGTTGGCAACACAATGATGACATTACATCATGTGCCAACAACACGCATTTGTCACATATATAGATACCTATTCGCGGCTCGATCTGTGGAATTACGTCAAGTCCAAACATTCTAGACTGACACGATTTCAATTGGTTACCACAGCAACCACAGCTCTAACAACCAATAAGGGCTCCTCACGTAACATTGTTGTCACACGTGACCCCGCGTCATCATTTCCTGTGGTTTACACGGCGCGTCCTGCTACACGCCCATATCCCTCTCTTTCCCTCTACCGGATGTAAACATCGCGCACTAGTCTCTCCGCCAGCACCTCTCTGACGTAGCAATTAGTGCACGGCTCGGATTGGCTGGCCTTCGCTAGATAATCCCTTCGGGAGTTCTGAGATTCGTCCCCCGAGTCGGCGTGGATCAAGGGTAGGTGGATAGGCGTCCTGTACTACGGACTTCTGTAAGTATCCCCTCGTGGCATCTGGGTCCTCATCTTATGCGGATTTCCTTATTAAATGATCATGCTACTAAATGATCAGCTCTCTATTCCATTTTCTTGCGGCTGCACCTTCTGCCCGCTGGTCGACGCTCTGTGTATCATTAGGACACTGTACTATCCGGTGTCTGCCTCCAGCGCCAGCTCGTTGGATTTTACAGCCCTGCAGTGAAGGGTGAGTGGTTGAACTAAAATAAACTGTTATCTCTGCCCCGATGCCACCAAACACCTCGTGCATCCGGCGTTCTTAATTTTCTGCCCTAGCACCAGTCACAGTGGGAAGTGGTCAAAAATACATTTTTTTAAAATTCTCCCGTTTTTAGTCCACTTCTATAGGGTGTTCACCACTAGTACCACCTTATAGCTGAACACTTGGCAGTATTGAATTTGCATGACAACTGATTATCGTAGTTGTTAAGAGATAAGATCTATAATGCTTGTCGCAATGTGATTGTTATTTACATGTATGTTTGTGTCCCTGTATATATTTTTCTCTTTCAGGCATTTTTCCTAACCTGCACTAGTCACCACTTATTAGGGTGCTGTATGTGTGGTAAGTGTCAAAATTAAGCCACTACCACTACCAATGAGTGTGTGAATCACCTGGTCCTGAAGAATTGCGGTTACTTTACTTAAGCAAGAAACATGTTGACCATCTATGACCACAGCGTAATACAGTCAATCTAACTGTAATATTACGCACTCTATTGTTTTTATTGTAAGAGTGGGACCCCAGTCATTTAATAAACACTATTCAGGTTCCCCACTACTTATTTTTAATACACTCCCCTCACCACACACTTCTCACTTGAAGGCCCTCACCTGCATTCACCCACCGGCAACTATGGAATAAAGATCTCCATTAAAAGGCGCCATTGGGGTCGCCGATCGGGGATTGCAGCGCCGCCCCGATTCGGAGCAGACCCGATGATGACACTTTACATCTGGGCCACATGCTGACGACATATGACAGCTAGTCTGCCGGGTGTGTGAGGGTCTTTTTCCTAAAGGAGGATTTTCCTCCTGACCTCAGGGACTCATTTATCTCTTTTTTCACCAGTAATTCTCTTTAGGAACAGCATACTTTCTTACTTATTCGAGGACACTAAGATTACCATATTACACAATCCCAGCCCCCAGAGCCCAAGTTTAGTGTGGTCAAAGACTTTTGCATCTTGAAAATACTCTGACACAATGCATTTTGAGCCTGCTTGCAGTAAGGCAAACAGGAGCTACTGAAAAAAATGGGTAAGGTTGGACCTGGGAACTTTTACCCCACTGGTATTGAAGGGGTCAAGAGTCACCCCACCCACTAGCTTGTGCCAGGCATAAATGTGCCATCTCCTGGCACCCACTTCATAACACTTTATGGACCTGTGGAAGATCTGTGACATGAGAGGAGCCTTGAAGTACTAGACTTGCCCCGTCTTGTACTCAGGACAAATGTGTGGACTCTAAGATTCAGTTTATTGACCTCCTGTTTGACTATAGGGAGACAACAAGCTGCAAAAGACCTTTTCCTGGAAGTCCCCAGCTGACCAGTGGCACCTGGAACTGGACTGGATCCTGCAGTTGGCCTCTGCCTGATACCCTCCTGAGTCTTTAAGTGCCTTATCTGAGGTACTGTGGGGCATAATAAGTGCCCCACCACCCCACTCCCACGCCGCCAAATCTCACCGCCGGACACCCGCCAGATGATGAGTTTTTACGTGGTCTGGCAGGAGGTCCTTTAGCGTTCCCACTGCCATGCCTCTTAAAAAGGCACCGCAATGGGAATGCGAAAGCCCGTTCCTGCACGGCATGGACTGTGCAGTCTATGCCGTGCACGAAAGGGGGTGCATGCAGCCAGTGGAGCACACCATGTGCCCCCCTGCATGCATCCTCAGGCCATGAGGTTACAGGGGGCCCAGTAGGGCTCCATGAATTTCCTCACTGCAACAGGTTTCATGGTGGGCTCCCTGCCATGAAATCTGTGGCAGTGAGAAACCTCGTAATATGATTGGCTGTGCAGCAGCAGCACTGTCAGCATTTTGCGACCCACAGACCACCACCAGGGATCGCGGATCCCTGGCAGTTGCGGTGGTCCTATGGCAGTCCGACCACCGTAGTTGTATATGGTGAGGCGGTCCCCGACTGCCACCACTCCTCCACCGCACATTTTGCACTCCTATAGACCACCAAACTCGTAATCAGGCACTTAGTAAGGAGATAAAATCTTTGACCAGGACAAACTTGGTTGAGGTATCTGACGCGCTCCATCACAGTCAGCCTTAAATTGTGTCTCATTGGCTATCATTGAAGTTTTGTGCTTTTTGGTGCTATTTCCGCCTAAAACTTAAAAAATGTGTATCTCTAGTTCCATGTTTTGGATTTTTGTCATGTGTTTTGTTATTACATTTTATTCGTTTTTTTCTAATTCAGTTTGAGATCTTCATTGTTTTACATTTTTACTTTATTACTGTTTTGGTATTGCATAAATACTTTACACATTGCCCTTAGTTAAGCCTGCATATCCTGTGGCATAGCTACGAGGGGGTTGAGCTCAGGTGAATTTAGTGACTTTGAGGGTTCACCCTGACAAGGGTTGTGATTATAACTTGAGCTGGGTAGTCACACAGCATAATTAATTATCTAGTTCCTTACATGAGGTCAAAATGTTTTTGATTTGCTAATACCTTTTATACTGTTTACTGGATCTTCATAAAATTTAGCAGATACTTAGGGCCTGATTATAAGTGTAGGTGCTATTAATTGCACCTGATAAATTGCTATATAACAATACTATGGGGTACATTATTTGTCAGGTGCGATAAATAGCATCTATTACAAGTTTCTGATGAGTAACATGCAGATTTTGGTATTTTATGCACAAACGTCTGCATAATACGATAAACACTGTGTGCTTTTCCAGGGTTTAAAAAAAAATGTTAATAAACTTTATTTCTGGTTTTACAATATAAAATAATTCCTGTGTTCATTCCAAAGCCCATAGATAGAGTTATACAGACATATGTTATAGTGATGACAGTCCCCCGCACTGGTTCATTCTCATTCCCTATCAATCAAAAAAGGAGACACTGTTCCAAAGAAGTAGAGGAAAAATGAAACTAAAAAAACGTAAGAAAAAGGGTCCTAGGCTATATAAGACCCAAGGGTTGGGAGGGGAAGCAGAGGTTATTTTATCTTGTTGCCCTCACAACCCCAGAAGGTGTCATGCTTCATCATCGGGCGTTTTGCTCCTCGTCGGGCCGGCGCTGCAATGCCCTACGGGTCCCCCGAAGGGTCACTTTAGCGGAGATCTTTTTAGGGAAAACACTGTTTGGTGCATGCGGGTGTGTGGTTTGGGTCCCAAAACTAGTAGTGGTGCAGTCGTGTGTGTGACGTGATAGATTAAAATTATCTAAGGGTTGCTCAAAAGGTATTGTTTAATAAAGACGAGGGAATGGCACCCTTGACAAGCTAAAAAACCCGTATGTTGGGTGTTACCCTAGTGGGCTTAATGTCCCATCCGGTAACTACAATGTGGTCAATGTGGTCGACATGTTTCGCGCCCCTGCGGTCCAAACGGATTCGTGGCGCTTCCTCAGGACCAACTAAGAAGTGAAGTGTGCATAAAAGTGATCTGGGGGATAGTACCCACAGTGTATATCCGGGCGTACAAGGACAAAATGGCCCTGCTATCTGGTCTGTCAGATTGAAAGTCGCTCCTGGATATATGCCTAGGTAAACATAAAATACAAAAGAAAAGAAAAAAGAGCGATATGTCAAGGTTTAGGGTAATCTTGCCCCAAATCTGTCCTTAAACTGAACACAAGTAGATAAAGACTGAGTACAAGATGGCGGTGTACATGAAACACAAATTCCACTCACGAGTGACTGGGAAGTGGGGTCTCAACGATAAGCAAACAGGATGACCATCCACAGGATAGGCATCCTGGTGTGGGTGGCCTCCCGCCGTCGATTGGAGTCACCCACTCATCCCAAAAGTCTCCCGTGGAAGGTCTGATAATATCCAGAGCACTCAACATTGTTATACAGGTGAGTATTCAACGGCGATTGAGTGGGGGTGATGACAGCTCATCTCCCATTGATATCGCTGAGCCACACTGCAGAAACCCCACATGTACATATCACACCACTCACCTAAGTTTAAAGAGTAAGTTGCTCCATAGACTAGGGGACGAGCATTCACACCTTCTTGTGCTGAGAGAGGAGTAAATGGAATCCCCAGTGAGTAATGTCATATTGATAGATTTAGACCCTGTGGTCTAAATATAGGTAAAGTCAGCGACTAGTACCCTAGATAAGCCTTGAGTACAGTGTTACTTACAGTTTTGCTCTGATGTGGCCTCTGACGAACCTACCCCAACCGTCCTCCTGTCTGGAATGGAACTGCGTCTTGATGCAGGCTCCATTTGTAGTCCCGGCAAGTTTCGTTAAGGCGGTACCTGTTTCCGGTCATGATCTGTAACAGGTGTGTGTCCGGGTGTCTTTAGATAATGCGCATGCGCGAAGACCAGACAAGCGGTCTTCGCGCATGCGTGGCCAGTGTGTAAATACGTGTTCTCTCGTCTGCCTCTTTAAGAAAGTATAGTTACACAGTTAATTCAAAATACAATAAAGTGATGGGATTTCCATGAGGGGAGTAGTTCTTTATCAGATGTAAGGTGTCATGTTAATCTTATTTGGGACATATTGTCTGCATGTATAAAAACCTCCCGATTGTGCGCATGAGTAGTGCCTCGGTAGCTGATTATTAGCACATGCGCGGCAGACGCACGTGTATATGTGCCCTCGTTTACTTAAATCAAAGTTGCATATTCCACTCCACATGCCACGTTGGGAAAGGGTATGCGGAGAACGATACGAGGAGGGGGAGAGGAAGATGTAAGTGTGGGGCAAATGTGTGTTGTGGTTCGAAACACAATATCTAATTGTGTACAATGCTGCTGGTCATCTAATGCTGGTAGATATAGATGACCTGGGTCCAGGAGCGGGGCCAGGTTGTATTGACAGTCTTTTAAGATACATGATTATCAGAGTAATCGTCTCATTCCCCCCATCCGCAATCACTGTACCAGGTGCAAAGTCATTTAGTCCCCCTCTACCTTCAAAACTTGCATGGCTACTACCTACAGATGTGCTCTTGGACTCGCCTGGAGGCTATCGGCCAACAGTTCATGACAAAAATCCCTCCAAACCCTCAAATCATCCACTCATTTCTCATCTCTGCTGCACCTTTTCATGTGTACCTCCCCAGCCAGCGTCCATTCCCGCACCTCTCTGATCCATGGCGAAATCTCAGGCGCCCGCACCCCCATCCAAACAATTGCGATTCTACAGCTTGCTAGCACCAGTAGTAGTTGCTGGGGCCTATACGCCATTTTACTTTGCTTTTTCGGTTTTCATATTAACCCCAACAGGCAGTGAGTAGGTGTCAACTGACTCTTCTATTAACGCTGCCCCTTACCCATTCCACTATTTCTGACCAAAAACTACTGACCTCGGGGCATTCCCAAGCCAAGTGCAAGAAATTGGACCCTTCCTTATGGCACCTGGGGCAGGTGTTTGGCCTATAGGGAGCTATGCGATGTAATCTTTCTGGGGTCATATATGTGCGATGGGTGTAGTTGTAGTGGACTAACCAGAAGTGGGCATTACAGGAAATCGTGTGCGTGAGTGTACCCATGCTTTTCCACTGTTACATCATTTTTGCAGGTTTGGCCTGCTGAAATTTAATGAAGGTTGAGTTATTTAATGCACTTGATAATTATCCGGTGTATTAAATAGCGCTCAACTCATAATTTCGATTCCCTGCGCAAACAGAGGTTTTTGCATGAGTCTGAAAATAATGACACACTCATAATCAGGCCCGTAGAGGTATTCACGCAGGTCCATTGGAGTGGGTACATATAAAGGGGAGTCAAAAGGTGGTCATTTGCCAATTCATTTGGCACTGTTGATGAATCTGCACAAAGGTTGGCATATGTTTAGCAGGTTTAGCTTTCTGCTGGTATGTCAAGTTTTGTGTAGTTTGGTCAAGGGGGGCAAAAATAAGTGGGGGCAATAAAAGTTGCATTTTCCGTTAACTGTGAACAGGGCTGAAGTGGGAACCTAAACCGGCCCTGGCAAACTGCTCGGCTGCCCCACTAGGGGGGTGATGGGATGCCGCCGAGCTGTTTACAAGGGCTGGTTTCGGCCGATTTTGTTACTGGGGCCCAATATTGCAGGCCCCAAGTAACAAAAATGGCCCCCACCCTGGCGGCTCACCGGGGAAATGCCCGTTGCCCGCTACGGCCAGTCCAGCCCTGACTGTGACATGATTTAATCCATCGGGCATTAAAAAACTAAGTGGTGAATTGAATCCCTCAGTTAATCTCCGCCACTGGCAATCGTTCGGGACGCATTCCAATCCATCATTTTTTGTCCACCACGCTACCTCAGTTTGGACCCTGCCTTATCCAAATCTGTCTTGACCCAGCTCTAATGGGTAAAAAGTCCAGCCGGAGCTGCCCTTTAAACTGAGGAAAAAGGTTCAGGCTTCAGCCTCGTCTCAACATTCTGCAAATCACTTAATCTCCTCGTCCCTAACCAAAATCAATGTAATCTTGTGTATTTTAACTGGTGCTTATGTAAAGTGCTCCAATACCATAAGGTCGAGTGTGCTATATAAAACTGCGAAAAACGAATAAATAGGGTTAATGGACTCTGCTGCAGCTCCATCTTTAGTTCTCTTATTTTCCTTTCTGGACAGAAATTTTATGTCAGGACAATCGTAACTGTGGCTCTTCTTGGCTATGTGACGTACATATGGCCAGGGTATGAAACATTCCAATGACACTGTGGTGCCGATTCCATGGAAGCCATGAATACCCTTGTATTGCACCGTTGGTGTTGTAATGCATTTTCCTTCATATGCACCATTTTCAAAATTACGTGGCACCTGCACCCTGCTGCTAAGAGAATTATTCAGAGAAATGAAATGTACATCAAAGGTTAGATTTACTAAACTTTGACGGAACACAGGAAATGAAGTTGTTGCGCTGCATTGCATCAAATGGAGAGAGAGAAAAATGTGCCATCCCTACTAAAATATGGAACACTTCTGCTCTTTCGTGGCGCTGACGCCCTTCTGGCTGCCTACTGCCAACACAGGCACTCTTGCGCCACAACGCATGGGTGTCTGTGCTGCCATCAGAATAATGTTTGTGCAAGAAGGCATACCTTCCTGCACACAAACTATACTTAGGGACTTATTCTTCTTTGTACGCAGGTCACAAGTCCTAAAAAAGGAAGTGGGGGGACTAACCTAGTAAGGCAGTATTCAAGTGACATCAAGGCACGTCACATCACAGTGCGGGACATCATGGCGCATGACGTCACGGAGCATGACATCATGGCACACGTCATCGGCACATGACATCACACATGGCATCACAGGAATTGACATCATAGAAAGTAGCATCACAAGCCACGACTTTACAGGAAGTGGCATCACAAGAAGTGACATGAGAGGTAATGCCCTCACATATATGTTTAGCAGGTCTATCATGTGTACGTTTGAGCGCATTGCAAGGATAATAGCACAGTGAGCTATGGAAGATGAAATGTGACTTCTACACCTTGTAATCCCCCAGTTTTATGTAACACATCCTGTACATTAATTTACAAATGTATATAATTTATTGTATATTTAATAAGCATTTCTGATGTAAAGCGCTCTGACACCCTGCATTGGGATGAGTAGGGCTATACAAGAAAAAATATAGTACTTAAACTATTTCAACGCCTCCTCAGGTGTAGTAAGTTCTAAATAAATGCAATTTATTTTGTGTAAATACTGGGAAAGACCAACACATATGACATTCTTACAGTGCATGCATATCTCCTAAACAGGGACTGAACAAATTGAAAAGCTGCCTCTCTTAAGTATGTGTAAGGTGCTAACAAGGAGTGAGCCTCTGCTTCATTTGCATCAGGTGTGAGGCTCCTGACTGCTACCAGGCAAGAGACTTGAACAAAAGGAGGTCTGATGACCCTTCAAATACGGCCTTTGGTATGGGCCCACCAGGAGTCTAAAATTAGAAAGCCCGTCCCAGCCTGCACGTTGTTGCTTGTTACAGATGGAAAGCAGACAACGTTCAGGCGCTGCTGAAAGTGTCCTGGTGTTTGGAAATTACACCGGGACGAGTTTAGCACATTATTTGGTGGGGCCCAAATTCTTAGCAGGGTGGACGGCGTTCACCCTGTAAAAATAGTGGGTGAACGCCGTCCACCCGCGTGTACCACCAACTTGTGCCCTGTTTGTACGTGTCCTTCAGAATGCAGCACACATGCAAATAGGAAGTAACCAGAAGAAATAAAGATATTTCTCCTAGTTAGGTTAGCCTCAGGTAGACACACTATTTTTGCACAAAACCTTATTTTCTGACTTTGTAAATATGGGTTTATGTCAAAATACATGGGTGGATGCACGAGAACGCCCATGCTCCACTCATGTAATGCCTTCCCAGCACAAGGCAACAGTATGTGCTGTCCTGTGTTACTTTTGGGATAAAATTCCATGCAAAGCCACGCAAATCTTGATTTGCATGGCTTGGTACATTCCAATGCGTATTTTGCTTCCGGCTGCACCACGAAAATGGCACAACCCTGCGCAAAACCTTAGTAAGTCTGAGCCCAAATGTATGATTCTTTTCAAAGACCCTGAGAATCCACAGAGATCTCCTTCTGAATCACATCTTAAGGTATTCCACACCTACCCTCATAGAAGAACTTAGGGATAAACGGCCTTTTCTGCATCCGAAAATAACCCTCTGCCATGAAAAACAATTACTACTGAGATTACTTTCTGAATGTGCTTGAATTCCATGTAAATTTGAAAATCCAACAGAATAAAACAGGAATAGGAAAAAGGATATGTGTACGCATACGAACGCCCCCCTACTACAGTGCCTGAGCGAGCCACCCACTCCCGAAGGCCAACCAAAAAACACACTCAAACACAGTAGACTAGAACCACGAGTTCTACTAAAACGAGCATCGTGCTCCCTAAATCTTTCTGGGCTATGCCAACCATCTTGCCAACACAAAGCACTCTGTCGAACACAGAGATCAAGCGCCTCGCTTGGCACTTTATAGCTGAGGAAAAGTAGAAAAAATGTACGCCAATAACCATGCTCTGTTCTCAAAATCAATATCTACATTCATGTTACCGTTCACGCGCACCAATGTTCACACGCAAAAAAAACCCAACAAAAGTGTAAAAGACTAAGGGGCATATTCTCAAGGACTTATCACCGAGTTCGCAGTTTATCGCAGCCAAAGTGGTGATAGATTTATCGCCCTATTCACAAGCTGTTGCTAACAGCCGATATCGCCAGTTTTCCTGCGATAGCAGCCGCAAAAAACATCGCCACGGATGACACTGGCAACTAACGCTAATGAGATGCAGAGTAGGCGTTCCCGTGCAAAAAGCCACGACAACACCACTTCGCAACATTCTCAACGACCAACCAGATCGTCGATAAGATCACAAAACATAAGATAAGGCACGTTAGCAGCAGGGAATTAACACCTGCTCTTACCTGGTATTAAGTCGGATGGTAACCTGCACCAGAAATGGGAGCCCAGCCCACAGCCACACCAGAATAACAACAGATGCCACGGGGCTACTGATCATGCAGCCCTGACACCCAAGAGGGCCACAACACTCACCGCCACCACCCCCAGGATCCCCACTCCGGCCCTACCCCGCCCCCCCCCCCGGACAAAGATATTTTACATCAACTTTACGAAATCATGAACAATACAATTTGCCTGATGTCGCAAAATTACAACAATTAACATTCATGTGTGGTCAGAAAAAGGAGAATCATTCATTCATCTCTGAATATCCAAACAAAATATTTTATTCAAATTTCACTCAAAACAACTAATTGGAAGAGTCATGGCGGGTCTTCTCTAGACAATCTATAAGTCACTGCCTGCAAGACAAAATTCAAGATAAGAAGGAGTGTCATGCACTCATCAAAGGACAGAGAGAGAGAGAAAGAGAGAGAAAGAAAGGGAGAGAGAGTGAAAGAGAGGAATAGAGAGAGACAGTGAAAGGAAGCGAGGAGAGACAGAGAGAGAGAAAGAGAGAGAAAGAGAGGGAGAATGTGAGAGAAAGAGAGAGAAAGAGGGAGAGAGAGAGAAAGTGATAGGAAGAGAGGGGAAGAGAGAGAGAAAGAGAGGGAAAGAGAGAAAGAGAGGGAGAGAGCGGGAGAGAAGGACTGTGAAAGGAAGAGAGTGAGAGAGAGAGAAAGGGAGAGAGAGAGAGAAAGAGAGAGAACAAGAGAGAGAGGGAGAGAAAGAGAGGGAGAGAGGGAGACAGTGAAAGGAAGAGGGGGGAGAGAGAGAGAAAGAGAGAAAGAGAGAGAGAGAAAGAGAGAGAAAGAGAAAGAGAGAAAGAGAAAGAGAGAGAAAGAGAGGGAGAGAGAGACAGTGAAAGGAAGTGAGGGAGAGAGAGAGAGAAAGAGAGAAAGAAAGAGGGAGAGAGAGGGAGAGAGGGACTGTGAAAGGAAGAGAGGGAGAGAGAGAAAGAGAGAGAGAGAGAACGAGTGAGAGAGAGAGAGAGAGAGAGAGAGAGAGAGAGAAAGGGGGAGAGAGGGACTGTGAAAGGAAGAGAGGGAGAGAGAGAAAGTGAGAGAAAGAGAAAGAGAGGGAGAAAGAGAGAGAAAGAGAGGGAGAGAGAGACTGAAAGGAAGAGAGAGAGAGAGAAAGAGAGAGAAAGAGAGAGAAAGAGAGGGAGAGAGAGGGAGAGAGGGACAAGGAAAGGAAGAGAGGGAGAGAGAGAGAGAGAGAAAGAGAGAGAGAGAGCGAGAGAGAGGAGGAGAGAGAAAGAGAGAGAAAGAGAGAGAGAGAGAGAGAGAGAGAGAGAGAGAGAGAGAGAGAGAGAGAGAGAGAGAGAGGGAGAGAGGGACAGTGAAAGGAAGGCTCTTGGTTCATACATGCCAACTGTTGTGTGTGTATCGCTATTGGTGCACCATAAGCCTAAGGCCTAGCCTCAATTGCAGCGCGAAAGCCACATCACATTTCCAGAATGTAAGCAGTAGTCAGACTAACATTAGGGATGAAAGCTCCTTTGTCTCAATACATGTGGCGAAAGGACATCTGCACCTCCGACCTTGGTCTTGCATGCGGCAGGCACCCCCTGAGAGAAATGCCATAGCAGATGCTGACGACTCCCACACTACGCACAGCGTGAATCAAAGACCAACGCATCCACACCCCACACACAAAAGTCCTTGCTCAAGGTACTCTTGCATGGAATGCCCTTGACACTTAGGTACACAACAACCCTTACGTTCAAACGTTGCACACACATATGACTCATTGCTCCGAGCTGTGGTATATCATCCACATAACTGCTGCAGGTCAGAAGAGTGCCGGTTCTACGAGAGCTACCAACGCAATGGCAGATCATCCCGGGCACATGCACAACCCCTGTCACGTTGAACTGTACCGCGCAGTATGCTGCATTTGTTTGGGGCACTGCCACTGGCAGTGTTGCGCATCAGTTACCGTCTGAGCTTCTGTCTTGCATACGTCACCTGCGTCCAGCCCTAGTTCCACGGTCGATCATGCATATTCGAGTGGCCCATGGATGTTTGCCTATCCAACACAACGGTAGCTGAACTGGATTATGACTTGTGTGTGCGCCCCCTGTTGGCCCACGACCAGGAGTGTAACCGTGATACCCGTTCATGGGATGCCTTGATATTTGGTGTATGTGCTGGCAGATGGGCATGGGAGATTGCACAAGTCCTCGTGTGCAGTGACCACATCGAAGCGCTCCCCAATTGGGCTATGTTGTGGATTGGTGAAACGCCGTGGACTGAGCACTCCTGTCCGGACCGTTTAATGGATTGGCTCGCCCTTGTGTTCGTTGAACTAGACAATGACATACTCTTGGAACTGATTGCCCAGGAAGCTGGGCTCGCATTCATGGACGAGTAACTACGTTCCTGCAGCCACAACTGATAGTAACCCAGAGCACAGGTACGAACACCTTGTTGCATCTTGGAGAAATGGCCACATATCCCACCACAACAGTGGACATGGCTGCATTAGCCTGGACTCAGAATGCATGTTCGTGCACCTACGCGTATTGACACACACCTGTGCAAGGTGAGTCAGTCTCATGGGCGGAGCTGCACAGCGTCGCTTGGCAACGTTCCTAAATCTGGCATACTGCTGGAGGGAGAGTACACACATGGCAATGTAGTACTACATGTGACCTTGTTGGACCCCTTCACCTGCTCACTGGCAGCAGAGCAGACAGTCAGCGCAGTCCGGTGTTACAGCACTATGCAGATCCCATGGGCTGTGAGTCATGTCCCCTGACACGGGGCAATAAGCATACGCCAAACATCACATGACTCGTCCAGCAAGGCAAGGTAGGCTGAGACAGTTGCCCTCCGTAATGATTGGTGTTCATTTTTGTCTCCCCATTTCTTGCACCTCTACATGTTCCTATGCTGCCTGTTAGTGTCTGAAGCATTGGTCTGAATGTTGTGAACCTTGTCTTGCCCGTACTGACACGCACATGCTAATAAAGTCTACGCAACTTCACTAGTGTTTAACTGTGATGAGTGTTGATTAGAATGACAAATCGTGGGCCTCAATGAGCATTGTCCGTACACAGGGAGG
The DNA here is from genome assembly GCF_964204655.1 of Triturus cristatus. Lineage (NCBI taxonomy): Eukaryota > Metazoa > Chordata > Amphibia > Caudata > Salamandridae > Triturus > Triturus cristatus. Next base: position 132,505,386 of record NC_140586.1, on the reverse strand, counting down.
GACTGATTGACGCATTTCACTTAGGGGTGAATCCCTATTGCCAGCTCCACCTCTGTGAGTCAGACATTGTGGTTGGGATAGTTGCTGGTAGACCTGTGCTCCTACGTGTCTTCAGCAATGTGAGTATGGTTTCCAACTTCTTGCCATGTGGATCAATGTGATCCATCAAAACAGGCTGTGTCCACACAGTTGAGTGTGAGTATGCGAAGAGATGTTCTGTCGTCACATGTGATGGGGGACACTACTTTAGGACTGCTACCGAATTAGACATGTTTACACATAGCCCTATGTAATACATGGACGTGGGGCTACGTTGGGGGGTTGCAAGATTGTTGTTCATGAGCAATGAGGCCACAGCTAGTTCACACCTTCACAGTTATCTATTTGGCCATGTGGGTCAGGGTCAAACATGCGCATTAACATCATTTCCCAGGGTGTACCTTTTTGTGCAATCAATGTCCCTACATTCATCCATACTTTTATACTTGATTGAACATAGACATGACACATCTGTGTGATTTGGAATGTTTTATTCACATTCTGTGTAGTGTCGGAGCTGGAGCAGTACATGGCCATGCAAACCCCACATTACATGGTTGCCCAGTGGCGGGCCAACCAGAGTCCTTTGGGGAATGACAAGTTAATCGGAAGAGGAAGAGTTCAGTCCGCAGCCTGATTGCTGTGTCATTGGCAACCAGAGCAGATATGGCAGTCCATGTCGGGGTCCAGGTGAATGTTGCAGAGTGTTTCGGGGGACAGTGGAAGGTGTTGTTCCAGGGCATGATGCAGAGGGCTGATCCAAGCAGGAACAGGCCATATGGCGGGGATGAATGCTACAACCTCCTTTCTCACACATAGTCATTACCACCCACATCTTAGTCCTCTGATATGTCTTCTATGTCAGGTGTGTCAGGTGTGTGTGTGCTGGTGTTATGGCTGCATCACTGTGTGCCACTGACACATCCGGGGGCGGATGTGGCATGGCTGCATCACTGTGGGCCACTGACACATCAAAGGGTGGAGTTGGTATGGCTGCATCAATGTGTGCCACTGACACATCAGGGGCGGAGATGTGTGTTTCGAAGTTCCTGCAGCAGTCATCTGGGACAGGCTCTGTGGCAGCAATGACGGGATGAGGTTCTGCAGGGCATGGAGGATCCAAGCGACATCTCGCTGGTGTACAGCCGAGGCAGCGATCCTTCCAGCCTACACATGCTCCATGTTCTCCATTGTCCTCTGCATCTGTGCCAACTCTGTGCTGTCATCGCTAGAGCCTGTCTGACTAGACAGTTCTTGTATCCGAGTAATGGCTCCAGCGAGGTCAGCCAAGGATTGTTGTAGAGCATGGAACGGACTGTGGGTGTCTGTTAGGGACTGTAAGTGGTCCCTGATGGGACTCATACACCCACGTATGGCATCAAGTTTGGCTGCCATGAGGTTGAAACCCAACGCACCTGTTCAGCCAACCCCCTCTGGCAGTCTAACATACGGCATTGGAATGCCATGTGTTTTTCCGTGAGGTGCTGGAAGCCAGCCGTGATGGTGGGTGCTTCCTGCTGTGTGGGCTGTGCAGGGGGTGGGGTCACCTCGATGAACCTGGGCTGCCCTGCTCCTGGAGGTGGGGTGCGGAGGCTGTCCACGAGCCGTTGGAGGGTGTTGGAGCAGATGGCCAGGTGGCTCCTCATCATCACTGAAGAGATGTCTGGTCTGCTCTGCAGGAGGTGTTGATTATCCCTCTGCAATGTAAAGGGGAGATGCAGGTTACCAGTGTGTTTCATGTATGTTGACGCATTGTACATGTTTACATACAGACTGCATGACAATGTACATTGTGATGTTTTGGAGGAGCTGGCTATTTGATGGGAGACAGTGGACATTTCGACTACATGACGGATGTGAGGTTGTACTTGTACATTATCATCTCACTGTGTCCTGCTATGCCAGATGTGATTGGCCAGTTTCTACGCACAAGCAGCACCAGTTGTGTCCTCTGTTCTGTAGTGAAAGTGTTGCACTTTGTAACACATTGTCGTCAATGTTGATGTGCTGTAATTGCTATGTGTGTGTGTTGCATTGTGGGAGAGTCACCCCTGCAGCTGTGATTTAGCGGCCCCTTTTCTATTTGAGGCGGTGTGCCTTTGACTCATGTGCTTTTACGGTGCTGAGATGATGGCAACTTGGGTCATTTGTGCTCTTGGACGTTTTTTGTACTCTTGTGCATTGTTTGTCTGCAGATGTGTTGTTGACGCCAGGGGTTGTATGTACAAGTGGATGTGTCAGAGTGTGACCTGCTCCTTTGAGGATGTGATCCACACTGGGCCGCCTCAGTGTCGTGTAGTGCACCATGTCATGTATTTTGACTGCAGCCATGCTATTGGTCATGCAGTGTCATTTGCATTGTCAGTTTGGCTCACAAAGCCACGGCTTTGCTGGATTAAGCACATGTGCATAGGTAGGTTGTGAGATTGGTGATAGGGAGGGGGGCCCCTTTGTGCACATAGTGGACAAGGGCTTACTTGGTGTTTTTATGTGTGCTGCAGTGTGCCAAGGGTATCAGGGACATGTTCCACAATCATTGTGGGTGTGCAGTGTGCTACACATGATTGTGCATGTGTGCCATTGTGCCCATCTCCCCCGTCTCCCCAGTCCCTGATCGTTACTCACCCTGTTGCTGTTGGGTCAGGTCATATCGAGCTGTGTCCGGACCCCCAACTCCTTGCACCGTCTCCACACTGATGACAGTGGCCACCATTTCCTCCAGCTCATCCAGCTCCTCCTGTGGCGCAGGACTCCCACCTCCAGTAGCCGTTGGTGCCTTCCGGTTGGCAGCGAGTTTCTGCTGGGTTTGGCTATTCACATCATGCCAGCGCCTCTTGACCTCCTCCATTGACCTCCTCAACACTCCGACTGCATTCACGTTGTTCATGATCGACTGCTATATTTCCGTTTGTGTTGCCAATGACACAGTGGAGGTGACGAACAGTTGTTGGTAGTGTTCTATCACCTCCGTGACGATGATCCGGTTTATCTGCGGACTGAACCCTGCCTTCTTCTTTCTCTTCTCCTTGCCCTTCCCCGGGATTCCTGGCTGGTACTCCGTGGGGCTTGTGGGGTTCGAGTTGTCCTCTGCACTCGGTCCGGGTGCATCCATGGTGCTACGCAGTTTATTTCTTTTATTTTTTTCTGTTCTGCTTCTATAGTGCATTTTCCTGCATGACGCGTGGGAATTGCAGAACTGTCGCTGGTTATCCCTGATTTTTGTATCGCGATTTGGGGCATCGCAACTTTTTTTGCGTTCATGTTTCGCATTTTTTTGGCGTCGCGTTGATTTTAACGCGGTCATTTGGCGCGTTATTGTGATACTATGGCATGGTGCCGCTGGGATGAGAATACAACGTTGACACGGTGTTATTTTCCTGCGATAGACTGCGATGTGCAAAGTTGCGTTAAAACTAATTTTGCGGTAATTATCACACGTTCTTGAGAATATCCCCCTAAAAGTAAAATATTAGCTGGAGGCAAATTAAGTTCTTGTCATGGTGACCGAATAATGTTAATTCAGTAGTGTGGTCAGTGTGTCATGGGTCCCTGTGTAAGAAGAGACATGGCCGCCCTGGCCGCTGTTTGAACTTCCCATATTTGTATAGCCCGACCCTAGCTGAAAACCAGAGGGGCCCTGTACCGGAGCTGCTGTTCTATCACAGCCTCAACCCCAGTCCCCCACATACTTAGTAAGGCCAAGCTAATTTTCACACACAAAATAACCCTGTACACAATGTACAATATCAAGTATCAAAGGTATAACAATTACAAATTGATGGAAAACAAATTTAAAAGGTCATCACAGTACCACACGAAAAAGTGCCATCACGCACTTGTGTATGTTAAATACTAGATAACTCCAACCCGCCATTCAGAATAAATAACCTCAAAATAATTTCACATGTAGATAACATATTGCAAAAACTACAGTCTTCAAAGTGTCATGTACAGTAATTATTTGTAAGCACGTTTTCAACCACAAAGAGTGTAACAACACCAAATACCTAAAAAACTATCTTATACTGGCAAAAAATGAGTGTGTTATAACAGACATAATGCCTCATAATCAAGGTTACATGACTAGAACAGGGGTGGCAACATAGGTGAAGGGTTTTCTTTTAGATTCGGTGCTGCAGTAGAAGCCTAACTTCCCATAGATAGATATATTCCTATGCAGATATAAATCCCCAGAAAGAAGTAAAATGAGAGGGGAGTTACGGTCGACAGGGTCTATTAGTTTCTATAGCATAAAACCTAAAGTTAAGGTACTGCATTAGCACCAAGACCGCCCTACTCGCTTAATCTTTGCTCCCAACTCTGCGACCACTTGTGGAAGGATGGGAATGAGGCATGAATGAGAGAAGCACTAAGCAGGTTGATGAATGTTAGAGGGTTTGTATGATGGTATGTAAGGATCTGGAGTGATAGAATTGAAATTTTCGTTGCATATTTTTATTGGTGCTTGGAGCTATTGTTATTTCATTGAATGAGTTGGGGAGCAAGGTTAAGAGAGTGCCTTAACTTGTGATTGGCTTTTCTTTTTTTATAAGATCCTTTTATTGTTTTTATGCATCTACACAACTGAGCATCCAGAACAGCAGCTGCCCGGTCGACTGAGCCAACAATGCAACCATGCAGCATATCAGGAATGGACATAAAATCCCCCTCCTCCCAGCTCCAACCAGCATCTGGCAATGCCTCCATCATCTGTAGGCTCTGTTCCCCCATGACCCCACCTTAAACCTTATCTGCATAGGTTTGAGTTTCAATGGCTATGGAGAGGCGAGGATTGTCGGCTCTCTGCAGGGCAGTACCTCAATATTGACACCAAGCAGCCCATATTTTCTATGCATTGTAGATGGGAATTTATAGGCTTGTACAGCGGTTCAGCCCTGCCTTCTACCACTTAAAGAATGGGGGGGGAGGTGCAGTCCTTCAAGACCCTGGCAATGTCCTTTTTCGCAACCACTAGACCCAACCATAGCAGGGTGGTGCAATACCTGTCTAATTCTATCTGCTCTGTGATATGGAGGAAGACGGGCATGAGATCCTCGGGCAACTCCCACGGCATCACTTGGTCCAGGTACGACAATATCCCTCCCGGAAAGGGATCCCCCTTTCACATGTCCAGGTTGTGCGGAGTAGATCCCTCTGCTGTGTCAAGCAAAGCACGCAGGTCGGAGAAGCCATGACCAGCTTCTTCCACAACCTCTCCCGAGTGTAGTAGATCCTATGCAGGTATTTCCACTGTAAAAGCCATTCATTTATAACAATGAGGTGGGGGGATCTATAGTACAAAAGTATGTCTGGGGTTGGAATGTCACCATCGTAGGATGATTTCTAGCATTATTTGGTGAGGGCTATCTGCCGGTTGTTATGTCTTCACAGAAAGTCCTGCTTCTTGAAGAAGAAAGATGGGAGCGGGAATGGGTAATTTTGCAGCTACTACAATAAGTGGGGGAGATGACAAATTTTATAAATAGCTGAGCATCAGAGTATGGACACTGGTAGTGGGTGTCCAGAACCCAAAATCTTGGGATATTCACTCCAGGTGAGACTGGATGATGTGTGCCGAGGTCCAGTCATATACTCCCAGATACAATGCTGCATAGTAGATGATGAAGCATTGTGCAATGGCCGCATCCCTCACCCACCTGAACCCACCCTCATCTGTTATGTAGGCTATGGGTGCCCGGCCTGCCACATTGGCACGGAGCAAGCGGAGAGTCTTGCTGGTTTTGTCACAGCATTGATATATGCAGCTCAGGGTAGCAAGCCAAGCCTGCCATGACGCGTCTAGGAATTGTTGTCAGAATACCTCCTGTTGGTGGAGTAAGTCTTGCAGGGCAGTAGAGGAGCCAGGTACAGCATTAGCCCCTCCAGCTCCTGGATGCCGAGTTCCAGGTCAGGCATTTCCTGCCTGTTCTCCCTCCACTTGCCGGTAATGTGGCCAATGATATCCCCCCTGACGGTGGCCTTTATTGTCCCGCAGAGAGTCTCCAGGGATTCAACCGTGCCATTGTTCGAGTCCAAGTACCTTTTAATGGCTGTGCATACATGAGTCTTGGTCTCGGCATTCTGGAGCCATCACACATTGAGGTGCCATCCCAGCTGCGAGCACCGCGGGTCTAGTTGCAGCTGTATTTCCAGAGGGGAATGGTTAGAGAGACTGCAAGCACGTTTGTGGGTATATTTAAGCCAGTGCAATTCTGAGGCGGGTAGGAGAAAGTAGTCTATTCCAGGACAAAACTTTGTGAGCTCCAGAGTGGAAAGTGTAACCCTGGTACATGGGTGCAGGGCCTGCCACGTATCTACCAAGCCCATGGCCTCAATAAACTGTGCATGGGGGGACAGCCCCCAGCCCACACCCCAGTCTTGGAAGTCTCATCTAACTCCTAAGGAAATCTCATCTAACTCCTAGTCCGCCATCCTATTAAAGTCACCCACAAGGACCCAATGACCCGCTGGCAACTGCGTCGCTAAGTCCCCCAGAGTGTTTTAAAAGTCCTGTGTAAGTGATGGAGGGGCATAGACACTTGCCATGGCTATGGGGTGTCCGTTGAGAATGCCAGATATCACCGGGTCCTGATCTAGGTTATCGTGCCCGACCCTGTCGACCACTAGGGGAAAATGTTGGTGTAACAGGATGACTGTCCTCCATGATCCTCGGATAAAACCATGCATGGTACACCTGCATGTATCACATGCGGGCGAGGAATGGGCATCTACTGCCCACCAAGTGAGTTTCTTGCAGAAGGAGTATATCTGTGGATTTCCTTTTGGCCTGTTTCAACACTACCCCTCGCTTGACAGGGCCCAGGATGCTATTGAATTTCTATGTCAAGAGTGGAGTAGTGCTGGGTGCATCGGTATAAGCCTGTTTGGTCACAAGGCGTGTCTGTGCAATGTAGGTGACCTATCTGGAGCAGCAGGCCAGGCCCAGTGTCAGAGGCATCTGTGTGTAGTGTTGTCTGGTGTAGGCACATAAGAAACAAATATTCTGAACTGTAACTTACCCAAACTACCCCCCAGCCCATACCTTGAGAACAGAAAGTACCTGTCGTGGAATAAACTAGGAAGTGTCACCAACTGGATGACAAAACCCCAACATCGTTAATTTTCACCATTCCGTAAAGCAATCCAAAAGCGAGAGGGGTCCATGTGGTCTTCAGCAAGCTATATGCTTAGTGGCAAGGATAAAGAGTCCAGTGACGGTCCAAGTTTCAAAGAGCGTCAGGGGGCCGTATCACCATCCGCAGTCAAAGATGACGGCAACCCCTTTGAACTATGAGCCCAAGGACCTCGACCAGCGAGGACCCGGGGAGTCTTCCAGATTAGTGGCCGAGTGGCGACACCACTGTGCCCACTGGCTCCAGTGAGGCAGTTTCTCCCGACTCGGGTCAGCCCCACCTTGATGGGTGGACGAGGAGTGTGGAGCCCGCTGAAGGGAAGGTCTCTCATCTAGCCATTCCCAAGCCGCTTCGAGTGGCAAGAAAAAACTTTACTCTGGAAGATAACCTTCAGCCAAGCCGGGAAGAGCAACATGACCTGGATTTGGTTCGCTTGTAGTTGGTGCTTCATTTCCAGAAAAGAGCGTTGCTGTTGTTGAACCTGAAGTGTATATTCTGGAAAGACCATTACCAAAGCGGAGTTGCAAGTCATGGTCTTCAGGACCGGGCCTTGATTGAATTTTCAGCAGGATGGGGCGGAGCTCACAGATGTGCGACCGCCTTGCTCAGCATGTTAACCACGCCCCCTATGAATTGCCTTTCTTTGTAGGTTTGAAGCTGCAGACCTTTTTACACTCCACTCAACCTTTATTACCCTTTTATTTAGTTTTTGTCATTGCATTTCCTTGGGTTCTATGCATGTTGGTTCTACTTATGGTTAGGGGAAGTCTCATTACCAATAATTTTCTTCGATAACTGGAACCATGTGGCTGTACAGTTGTCCTTAATCTCCTTCAACATCATTGTTGTGAGAGTGAAGAAAGCCTAGCACAGCTAGAGGCTGAAACTGTGCTCTGCTTGTAATTCTCTTGTAAGTCCAGTTTTTTTTTATACAGCCCTGACCACCAAGAGAAGAAGGATGCAGTGCTATCTTGCACAAGGGCAAGGCCTTTGTTGTAATTCTGGCCTTCCACAAGTTTGTGTGTGGCAGGATATGTTTTGCCTATGTGTCTTGCACAATATAAGGGTGGTACTTGTTGATAATAAACCCCCAGCTTGGAAGTGGCAGAAGGTATTTTTTTTTATTCTTTCATAATGCCCAATAGTGGTGGTGTATTCAATCCATGTCACAGCAATAATGCCACCTCTATTGTTTCAGTAATGTTTGCTACATGAAATTGCGAGGGGCACCAATATGAGTGTAGGCACAATACGCCAGAGGTGGGTGCTACGGGCCCCCGGAGGAGGGACGGGGGCAGGTGGTTGGGAGGGTCCGAAAAAAGTTTTTTATAAAAAACAGTTTAAGCTCATAATGCTTTCTGCCATTAATATATTTAAGATATTCAAAAAGCAGCCTAATTTTAATACCACAACTTTTTTCCATTAGAAATGTGTGCACTTGGACAATATTTAAATGTGATGCAAGATCACAATGAAGATGACATTACATAGAGTATTCTACCTCGCAAGTGCATTGTGGAACTTGATGTTTGTACCGTAGGTCACGTGATTATTTGGATTTAAAGCCTCCTACACGATGCATTACAATTTAGCCAACCTAAAAACAAGGCTGCTGGGACAGCCGAAAAGTGTAAGGAAAAGAGAAAGCAATGCTGCCGGTTTGAAATTAAATAAGCCCTGGTATTCCTCAGATTGGGGCCTTGTTACTTCTTGCTGTGTGGGATTGTATAATAGGATGCTTCACACCTGTCTTCACCAATCCGCCCAGCAGGGATGTGATTCCCGTCACGTGAAGACATTGTGTGAATATATATATATATATAATGACCTTTTTTAATTTTATAATAAATGTAACTTTGTGTTTAAAATAATTACATTTATTTAAATTAGTTCTATAATTACTTTTAGTAGTTTTAATACAAAATTAACAATTATAAGCATTTGACATTGGTTGGGATTTTTTTAATACGTCTTAAATAATTTAATTGAATTGAATTTAATATACCTAAATGTATGCACTTTGAGACCCCCGGGTGATATGTGCACTTAACAAAATCCAATGACTATCACTATGCAATATTTACTTATAATAGCGTTGTAGCATTTTTTTATTTTGTAACACATTTACAATAAATATATATGAAATGAATTTACATTATTATTTAACTTTAAAATATTTTTGCTATATTTTTTAGGTTTAATAAACTTTTTGGAATTTCCCTGAAATTTCACATAGTGAGATCTGCACCGATGTGGCGGAGCTCTCAACCCCAGTAGCAGAGATCACCAAGATGATTACACACTCCCTCCACATGTGAAAAGTTACAAGTAGTAACTTGGCACTCATGAATTCGGCTCCACCACTTGGTTTCAGCGGGTGGAGACATGTACGCCCAAATTATGAAGTAAATTTACACTGCAAATAGTGACCAGCCAAAGTAGTAAATTCACTACAAAGTATAAAAGTAAATTTACACATGTAGATTTACTCACATGTAAATTTACATTCATGAATAGGCCCCCACGGCACAGGCTTTGGCTCCACACAAAGGAGTACTATTCTATCAACACCTGCCACTGGAGTTTTGCTGCATCCAGGGCGGGACTGGCTGTAGCGCGCCCGGCCGTTTCCCCAGTGGCCCGCCAGGGTGGGGGCCGGTTTTGGGCACCTGGGAGGCCGTGTTTGTTACCGGGCCAGTTTTGCAGCATAGCATAGCTGCAAGATCGGCGTGCTGTAACAATCTCTGCTTGCTGAGTGCTGTAACAAAAGCTGCAACGGTGAGATGGGAGTGGGGCTTCCGAGGCTTCGGGGGCCGACCGATATGTTTGCCAGGGACGGTTTTGGTTCCCAGTCCGGCCGTGTCTGAATTATTCCACCATATATGGAGCATCGCACTGCAATGCATGAGGGGTACTATTTTAGATCCAAAAAGTACCCTGGTTCATCACTAATAATTTATGCATTTCATACACATATTGTATACAGAAAGAAATCCATTTTTGTTTTGTTTCTTTAACTGCAGCATGTTTTTTTTTTATATTTTATTCAGGACTCGTGTGCATTTTTTCCCTGTCTGTTTTACCGATTGTTGTTATCTTTACTGTCTACTTTGCATATATGGTTATTTCCCGTTGTTTTCATTGCACGAATTTTCTTTTTATCCATTGCTCTTCTTCATCTATGTTTTCCTGGAAATAAAAACTATTTGCCGACACCAATAGATTTGGCTTTAAACAGCTAACAAATGAAACTACAGCCATGCGCAAATACCGCTTCCATGTGCTTGCACATTAAAACTGGACATGTTGGCGTTGTCAATGTTTGTTTGATATTGCAGCAGGGTTTCCTTGTCCTAGTTTGAAAGAGAAACAATTCAGATACAGCCATACTAGGTGCCATGCCTGACCAGGTGCTCCAGTCCAGGTTTTTAATGTACATGCTGTAATTTGTGGTGTAGTCTTATTCAGTTATAAAACCAGGATTACAAGCTCCAAAATTCTAAAGGAAAAAAACCTGCACCGGAGCACCTCATCATAAAAGGAGCGGGAAACTTGCAGCCATGCACAAGTTGCTGTGAAGCGTGGACTACCGATATAGGCAAGAATCATTTAGGGGAGAGGATGTGGTCCGTCGGCTACGCTGCCGACTTTGGTGCTGGAAACCAGGGTTCGAGCCTCGAGGTCGCGTCCACATTCTGTGAGTCTGGGCAAATCACTTTTACATTTACATTGTGTAATGTAAATACGGTGCTATGTTAAGCGCTCCAATACCTTCAGGTCGAGTTCGCGCTATATAAATGTGCAAAAATAAAATCATGATTTACCAGCGAACTAGCTGTATTGAGTCTCTCAACTTCTAGAACGAGTGTCTTCCTAAATCTTGACTGCAACATACTGCTGTAAACAATTTGAAGCATCATCGCAACTCGCAAGCATCTCCGAAGCATTGTTTGACCTGGAAAATTAAAATAAACTGCTGCATTTTCCACTGATTTTGCTCTAATATAAATGTTTTTTTCCCTTAAGTGTGCATCAGTGAGAGACAAATACTGGCCCTGGGGATTCCTCTGTGACTTTTCTTTCGAAAATGGTCTCGAGTACTGTGTAGGCACGTGCGCAGGCAATTCTGTCCGTTAACGGTTTAACGTATGGTGTCGCTGGGTGAAGAATACCTCGGAGACATGTGCACAGCGCGTGCCGTCCATCCATCCCGGGCAGAGTCGCCCGTCCCATCCAAGCCATCCATCCATGCCCGGCACGTGCTGAACTTTCACCTGCTTCGTTGCATAAGTGGCAGCCCAGCTCGGTATTGACCCACACCCCCGGGACCTCCAGCACGACAGGTGCACGAGCAGCAACCGACTGAAAACATTGCATCAGCTCTTTCGCTCGACCAGGGCTCGTACAGTACGGGCTTTCCCACTAATAATTAATTCCAAATAAATGTTAATCTGTAGTAGTCTGGCTGGCTTGGTCCTGAATGCATGAATACTTCTTTGGCAGAGAGTTACGTGGGGGACCAAAGAACACAAACAATGCAATAGCTGGGATTAAGAGGGGTCACCTGAAAACTTGAAGATTTCACAGAAAAGGTGTTAGTGGCAGCTTACCTGTGCTTTTATCGGAGATGTTCAACCATATGCAAATGTGTCGTGACCTCACCCCAAGATGGCCTCATCACAGAATGATAAACACAACACATGTTGCTGCGTAGCATTGCATCACCCTGCATTGGACAGCTAATACCAGACCAGAGGCACATTTCTCTTTCGGGGACACTAAGCAAAGCGTGCAAGTGGTCAGAAACAACATTTCTTCAAGTCAATTTTAGGGGGGCATACATTGAGTTACAGATACAAACTGGTAGGGCCATCTCTCTCTCTGTTCTCTCTGTTCTCTCTCTCTGTTCTCTCTCTCTCTCTCTCTCTCTCTCTCTCTCTCTCTCTCTCTCTCTCTCTCTCTCTATATATATATATATATATATATATATATATATATATATATATCAATATTTAGCGTGTAGCCAGTGACCCTTCCATCAAGAGTTCTTGGCATGCAATGGCAAAAGTGAACAAAGTAATTCTGAGGTATCGGATAGCCTCAAACCGCCACCCGACCGAAGGAAGCAGAGGTACTGCAGTCATTCGACAGTCCATGACTACATGGAGAGACGTAGTCACTGTACCGGCGTCTCCAGGTATGCTACCAGTGGGAAAGTGTGGCTGGAAGTAGGGGCGAAGAGACTGTTTATTTCCCAGTACAGTGCTACGGTTTCTACCTGACCACGTTTAAATTCTGCCTCTCACTTTGAGTAATATGAAAATCTGGCTAAAAGAGACATTCATCCGTGCCACAAACCAGCTGCATGATGGGATTTGCAGTTTTTCAACAGCGAACTGCTTGAGTGCTACTTGAGGGAATTTGGTTCAGGTGTGCATTTGAGATGTCATCAGTGATGTCATTGACCATGTCATGAATGATGTAATATGTGACATCATCAGCAGTGGATTGCGGGCGCACGAAATGTAGTTAGTACAACTAACTACATCGGAGGAATTTCAATGGTTTTGTTCGAGTGAAATGTCCAGCTAACTATAACACCCCTAAAACCTATTGTTTTTTCAGTGAATTTCTAAGGTTTTTTAAATGCTAATTCCTAACTATATCTGGCCTGAAACCTATGGTTTTTTCAGTGAATTTCAAAGGTTTTGTAAATGACAATTTTTTATGTATTAATTGTTATACTGATTTTTTTTATACTGATTTACTACATTGTTTAAACTGTTTATTTTTAGATATTTTCTTTTTTTAATTACATTATATACATTACAATACAAAATATACTTTCTCAGAATGAGTTACTTTAGTTTAAATACTTTGAAAATAGGCAATAGACTTTTAAGTACAGTAGTTACAGTTGTTGCAATGGGCAACACAATTTCAAACACAAAGCAACATTGAGCTCAATGTGAATTTCTAGTCAAATGCAATTAGTTATTTTATGGATTACTTTTCTAACCACAGGATTGGATCTAGATTCAGTCCTTGGACATCTCCTGTAAACAGTTGAGTAAAAGCGTTTTGGTTACAGTAGTGATTTTTAAGGATTATTATTGTATTTTAAAAGTTGACACTTCGAAAAAATTTCACATAGAATCACCAATGTTATCCTATGGCAGAAAATTCACTTAGCAGGTAAGTAGTGTTATCGTTACTTTTTCTTACTGAGTGGTGGATCCTGGATCCAGCACTGGCCAATCTCCTGTAAACAGTTGAAAGAATGTGTTTAAGTCATACAGACGATTTTTTAGGAATATTTTTAGTTTGTGAAAATAGACACTTAGAAACTTTTCTGCTCAAAACCACACAATGGATTCCTATGGAAGGAATTGCAAGTTACTGATAAGTACAGTTAGAATTACTTTTCAGGGTCAGTGCTCGGCTAAAAGATGCAGCCCTGGGTTCTCTCCTGATAACAGGTGAGTAAATCTGAATTCGTAGTTCGGCTGATTTTAGAGGAATATTTGTACGTTTCAAAATTGGACACAAACTTTTCTGGTGAAAACCACACAATGGATTCCTATGGAAGGAAATACAAGTTACTGGTAAGTCCGCTTAGAATTACTTTTCAGGGTCAGTGCTGGGCTAAAAGATGCAGCCCTGGGTTCTCTCCTGATAACAGGTGAGTAAATCTGAATTTGTAGTTCGGCTGATTTTAGAGGAATATTTGTACGTTTCAAAATTGGACACATAAACCTTTCTGGTGAAAACCACACAATGGATTCCTATGGAAGGAAATACAAGTTACTGGTAAGTACGCTTAGAATTACTTTTCAGGGTCAGTGCTGGGCTAAAAGATGCAACCCTGGGTTCTCTCCTGATAACAGGTGAGTAAATCGGAATTCGTAGTTCGGCTGATTTCAGAGGAATATTTGTACGTTTCAAAATTGGACACTTAGAAACTTTTCTGGTGAAAACCACACAATGGATTCCTATGGAAGGAAATACAAGTTACTGGTAAGTACGCTTAGAATTACTTTTCAGGGTCAGTGGTGGGCTAAAAGATGCAGCACTGGGCTCTCTCCTGATAACAGGTGAGTAAATCGGAATTCGTAGTTCGGCTGATTTTAGAGGAATATTTGTACAATGGTGAAGGAAGGGGGCGGGGCCTGAGGTGACGTGTGCAAACACTCCCTGTGGCGCGGTATTTCCTTGCTGCACGCCAGCCGTTATTTCCGGGTCTATCGGGAGCTCGCCACAGCCGTATACTGACTGTGAAGGTTGTTATCATTCGTCTCACACAACAAGAAAATACTTGAAAACACTTGGAATGACGTGACTTGGTCATCCCTTTAAATAATATGGTGATCCTATAGAATATCACGCTCAAATATAATTTCAACCAACATAAGAAACCAGGGGAATTCTCTACGGATCTTTCGGATCTGGCACTGTATCTACTCATGCAGAATAGGATCGATTAGTTTGTGCACCTTTTACATGCCCTGAAGAAGTCCGCTTCAAGGACGAAACGCGTCGGCTGTGTTGTCAAGATCAAATTGTATTTACAATCTTGTGTTTTAAGATGAGATAATTATTATAATCTTTGAATAAAAATGAACTATTTTTGAATAACCTTGATGTGGGGAATGAATTATATTATTGCCTTTCCCGATCTTTCGATGTGTGGTGCACCTGTGCTTGTGTTTTGAAACTCCCTGTGGCGTGTTTTAAGTTGGGGAATTAATTCCTCTTCAGGGGGCGCGTTTGCAGAGTGGTGTAAGGAGCGGGCGTGGCCTCCGGCCCAAACCCGTTTTTTTCATCTTTTATTTAGAAGGGGGGCTGTGTAGCCCCCCTTCTTTTTCTATATTTTTGGCCCTGGGCCTGCCCCCAATTTTTATTAATAAAAAAAAAAGAAATCTTAAAATGTAAAACATTTTTATGGAGGGGGGCTGCGTACCCCCCCCTCCTCTGGCCACTTTAAGGCCCCGGGGACCCCATCCCCTAGGGCCGGCCATCTATTTTTTTTTAATGGTGGAGGGGAGCCACGTGGCCCCCCTCCCAGGCAACTTATGGCCCGGGGACCCAATCCCCCGGGGCCCGGCCTCTGTTGGTGGCCGTGGGGGGGTCCCCAATCCCCCCACGGTCCCAGCCAGCTTCCCGCATCCTGCCGGAGCCGGCATTGCTTTTCCACATGGGGAGCAGCTAACATGCTGCTCCCCATGTGGAAAAGCAATCAGGTTTGCTTCATTGAAGCGAGAGCAGGTTTCCCTGCTCTCGCTTCAATGAAGCAAAGCAGTTTGCAATGACATTGCAAACTACAGTGTCCCGGGGGTGGGCACCCCGGGACACTGCAGGAGCCGGCCTTGGGGGTGGCGGTCCCCAGGGCCTATACAAGGCTCCAGGAGGGGGACTGCATAGCCCCCCTCCCACATTGACAAGTTGCCCAGGGGGGTGGCTGCCCCAAGGGCTGGGGGGGCCTGAGAGCCCCCCACCCCAAATCATTTCAAGCCCTGGGGTGTGGCGGTCCCCAGGGCTGGGGGGTTGAGAGCCCCCCACCCATGTTGAAGAAGCCCTGGGGGTGGCGGTCCCCGGGGCTGCGGGGGGCCGTGAGACCCCCCGCATATACTATCTTCGAGCCCCGGGGGTGGCAGTCTCCGGGGCAGTGTGGGGGGATTGGGACCCCCCCACACTTTATTTTTAATTATGCCCCCAGGATTTGGCCCCCGGGGGCAAATTAGCATATTCAGTGTGGGAGCCCGCGCTGAATTTTTTTTGGGTAAGTGCGCGAATTTCACCGATTAAAAAAAAAAATGCTTTTTTTGGCCCTGGGGGTCCATGTGGGACTCCCTGAGCAGGCCTAGGGGGTCAGGGTGTTTCTACCCTGCCCCCTTTTTGTGTTTTTTACGTTTGTTTTTTAGGTTTCTTGTGCCTCGGTTCTACAGAGGCACAAGATGGCTGCCAACACTTCCTGATCTGGAGTGTTGACAGCCAATTAGAATACAGCTCGTGCACAGCAGGGTGTGCGCTGGGTGCGCATAGGGTGCGCGGATCCTCCGAGGCCATAGATATATATGTACTTTTAACTCTAATTTTCTCAGGAACTACTGAACGGATTTACACCATTTAAGCAAAAGGCACAAGTCTGAACTGATGACTACCTCTTTGCCAAATTTGGTGTAATTCCGTTTAGCAGTTCGGGCTGTAGCTGCGGCTAAAATTCCTATGGGAAAATGCATGGGGAAAACGCTTTTTGGGCCAAATCCCGGGGGCATGATAAAAAGGTGAGGTGAGGTGAGGTGATATGTGTGCAAACACACCCTGTGGCGCGTTTTAAGTTGGGGAATTAATTCCTCTTCAATCCAGAGGTCCCCTAGGGGCCAACTAGCCCACCAGGTACCTCCAGTAAGTGCCACGGAGCTGCGTTGCAGAGTGTTGTAAAAAGGGGCGTGGCCTCTGAACACCTCTCTGCAAGCTGGTATTTGGGGCAAGATGGCGACTGAGTGAGGTCCTTTGCTGGCTCAACCCCGCAGCTCTCTATCAGTGACCCCCCCGGAGCGCGAATAAGTTTCCCGTACCTGGAATGCGAGGAGGAGGCTCCGACTGGCCCTCACTGGGCGGATGGTGCAGAGGCTGCCTTCGTTCAACCCGACGATCGCTGACGGGGAGATTGCAGGGCGCGGAGCGGTGGAAGCGCTGGGAGTCTCTCGCGCGGCTTCTCCTGACGGCGGCGGCCGGTTGTGGGATCTCGGACGTGGGAGCAGCGCTGCTAGGCAACACAGACGTCAGGACGCCCGGTGCTTTTGGAGAGCAGGTAGTTGGTGTGATGGCTGCCCGCGGAGCAAGCAATAAGACCCGCTCGACGGTACCTGTAATCCCCAATGTGGCACAACCTGAGATAAAGAAGAAGACTGAAAGTATCAAGCCTAAACAAGATTGCTCAACTGCGAAGGGCGGTAAGCAAGAAGGTAATAAGAACTCCGGGCCAAAATCCTGCTGCCCTGGGGATCAGAACAAAAAACAGTTGGCCATAACGAGCTTGTTCCCTGCTAAAAATATAATAGACCCTGCAAAAGGACAAGTCTATTCAAAAGATTTAAATGGACTTTCTGACAAACCAATAGTTAATCTTACCCCCTTTAATCCTGTGATAATCAGTACGGATGCTTTAGGCTCCAATATTTCTGTAGCTAAACTACCTGAGATTAACAATATGCGGACTTCATGGGGGTCCACCGGGGAAACAACTGTCCTAGATATACCAGGGCTGGACGAGCAACTAAAGGACATTGTTGACATGGTCATTACTGAGAAGAACACAGGTATGGATTTAGAGGCTCCTTTCTCTGCTCCCTCCCCTCTCTCCGCTAAAGAAGCGAATAAGATACTAGGGGAAATTAACCAGGAAGCAGGCTACTTATCCCCTGATCCTCAGGAAAATTTCTATTCTGTTAACGAGGAGTCTGGAGAGTCAGAAAGTATGTCATTAAGCTCTAACAGTGATGGGGAGCGAGACGAGGATACTTCTACAAGCAATTGCAGCCAACATGAGACAGAAAGGAAAATACCCAGGAAAAGCAAGAGGCCCTCAGACGGGAAAAAAGGCCCCCAGAGACGCAAAGTTATAGAAGAAGAAGAAGAGGAGAGATCAGAAGAGTTGAGATGGGACTATTCTGATACACAGGTATTGCCCGATGGGAGCGGGAAAACTCCCGGAAAGCAATCAGTGAGATTGACTGCTCAGAAGGACTCTGATCTCTCCCTGGAACCATCCCTATCCACAATCCTGCAGTCCCTTAAATCATTTCAAGACGAATCTAAGCAGGAGAGCCGACAAGCTCGCGTAGCTCCAAAAAAAATTCAAGCTTCGATCCGGAAAGTGGGGAAGACCTGCACGGAGATTGTGGACAGGCTAAGTCTTTTGGAGAATCGCACTGAGCTGTTGGAGACCACGGTGGATACCATAAAAAAAACACTACTCTTCAGGAAAGTACTTTGAACGACGTTATGTGGAAGCTAGAAGAGGCTGAAAATCGGCAGCGTCGCAATAACCTGCGACTTCTCGGAATTCCGGAGAATAGCGAAGGAGAGGACATCAGAGGGTTCACTATCAATTTGTTAAAGAACTCTTTACCTGAACTGAATCATTGGGAGTGGGATAGAGAAATCCAGCGAGTGCATAGATTTCCCTTCAATATCTCAAGACGGCGCCCAAATGACCAACAGTACCCAAGAGCAATATTGATTTTCTTTGGAAATTTTCTTTTGCGCCAATCCGTCTTTGAACTCGCAAGACCTGACAAGAAAAGGAATTGGGAGAGCTTTTCATATTTTGTTCGCCCAGATTTTGCACACGCTACAGTTGAGAGGAGATGGCGACTCAGACAGTTGATTGCACCTTTTCAGAAAGCTGGGGCTACCGTCTTCCTACAAAACCCTGCTAAACTAAAAGTTAATGTCCAAGGACAATACCGCTACTTTACCTCAGAAATTCAAGCGCAGAAATTACTAGAGGAGATTACAACAGGAGATAAAAAAGGGTGTGATGAGAATTAGCTGTAGAAATTAAGATGGGTAACATTTATTTCTAGTGACTCGCCCTATAGTTATTCTTGCGGGAAATCTCTTATTTTGTTTTCCTTTTTCTTGGTTGCGGAAGGAGAAAGCTGTAGTGCGAGGAGGGGGGGGGAAGGGGAAAAAAAAAAAAAAGAGAGATAAAAGAGAGAGGGGACAAAATGATTATAGCCAAAACTCTTCAAATGTAAAACAAGGGGGGAAAAAATAGAAAAAATAGAGAGCCGTGGGGTTGGGGTGAGGATGTAACCAGGCGCCATCATAACAGGCTCAGGTTTGAGCCTGATTGCCTACATAGTGGTGGGGGGTGGGGGATGGAGGGGGGAGCATGGGGAAGGGGGGTTGAAGCTCAGTTCTGGGTCCTTAATATCTTTGCAAAATCGTATGTCTAACATAGAAAAAGGTACTAACGGGATCAAATGTAGAAAAAAGATTAATACTGAGAAATTAAGTAAACTTTTTCTTTATTTTTTTAGAGCAAGGAAAATAGCAGTATGGATAAACTAAAAATATTATCGATTAACATCTGTGGCCTCAATGATGAGAAAAAAAGACAAAGAGTGGCCATTGGGCTTCAAGTATCTCGAGCGAACATTCTCTGTGTTCAAGAAACACATATTGAGGGGTCACAAATTTATTTGCTGAATCAACTGGGTTTTAAGCTTATTACCGCCACCACACAAGGGACTAGGACAAAGGTTGTTGCTATTTTGGGGAAAGCGAGTATGGCACAGTTTACTCGCTCAATCTCCAATAAATATGGTCGTTGGGCTATTACAGAGTGTCAGATGTCTAATGGAGATAGAATGACAATTTGTACACTCTATAGCAATATTAATGATGACCCCGTAGTTTTGGATCACATATCTAATGAACTGGTCCATTGGCCACTTCCAGTAATAATCTGCGGGGATTTTAATATAAATCTACCTAGTAATTGGTCAGAGGAGTCTGGTTTCCAATACAAAGGCAGAAAGCCTAAAGTTTTCCAAGCCCTTAAAAATCTATGCTTAACTCATGGTCTCATAGACAGTTGGCAGGCGCAATACCCAAACGATCAGGGTTTTACATATTACTCCCATCCACATACACTCCATGCAAGGTTGAATTACTTCTTGGTCTCTAGTATTCTATCCACTAGTTGTTTCATCGAAAAATTACAAAGGGTTCTTTCAGACCATAATCCCCTTCTTTTAACTATGGAAATTGGTACGCAAAAACAGAACAATAGAATATGGACGTTTGAAAGAGCATTATTAATAAACGAGGCGTACTGTCAATGCATGCGACAGTGGATCCCCAGATTCCTAGAAGAAAATATAGGTAGTGCACCAATTGAGATGGTTTGGGACACTCTTAAAGCTGGAATCAGAGGGGAAACACTTCGATTTTCATTGAATGTTAATAAAAAAGCTAAACAAGTAATGAAAACACTTCAGGGTAACATCGCAATCGCTGAAGGAGGGCTAATTAAAGCCATTCAGGAGGGAAGAGACACGGAAAATGAGTTAAGACAGATCTCAATTGCTAAAAATAGTGTCATAGATATACTAACTACAAAAGCTATTAATAAAGCAACCGCATATAAGGAAACTATTTACGAACTGAGTGAACAAGCTGGACATCAGTTAGCGGTACGCGCCCGTGAACTCAATTCCGTTAACTCCATTAAGATGATTCGAGATCCAGAAGTAGGGCTAATAACTGATTCGGATGCAATTAGAACTGCCTTCTATAAATTCTACCAGGCTCTATATAGGGATAATGATACTAATATACAATTGGATGCAATCAACGAATACATCAATCAAGATAGCCCATCGAGATTAGAAAGTAATGATTCAGAAGATATGGATGTCATCCCGCAAGGGGAGGAAATTCTTCTCGCATTAAAAAGTCTTACTTCAGGTAAAGCGGCGGGTATGGATGGGATTCCCACTGAATTTTATATCCAATTCTTTCCCCAAGTTAAGAATATACTAACAACACTGATCGCACATATATTCCTAGGGGGGCGACCCCCAGAGTCATGGTCAAGGGCCAAAATTATAGTATTTCCAAAAAAACATAAAGACCCTACAGAACTTGGGTCGTATCGCCCAATTACCTTAATAACTAGTGATTCTAAAATCTACGCTAAGTTACTCGCTGCACGATTAGCTCTGAATATACACAAAATCGTATCGGCTCGACAACACGGGTTCATCCCGGGTAGAGATACCACAGAT
Organism: Triturus cristatus; assembly: GCF_964204655.1. Classification (NCBI taxonomy): domain Eukaryota; kingdom Metazoa; phylum Chordata; class Amphibia; order Caudata; family Salamandridae; genus Triturus; species Triturus cristatus. The sequence goes on along the minus strand of NC_140586.1, from coordinate 132,484,412 downwards.
CATATCCAGAGAGTAATCTCATTGTTTGATTGGTGTGAAGTTTCAGGAGACCCTATGGCACTTATACTTTTAGATGCTGAAAAAGCTTTCGATAGGGTCTCCTGGAAATATCTCTGGATTGCGATGGCTAGATGTGGCATTGGAGATCCCTTTATTACAGCGGTAAAAATGTTGTACAGCAATCCGTCTGCCGGTGTTATGGTGAATGGGTCAGTTTCAGCACCATTGTCTATTACTAGAGGTACAAGACAGGGGTGTCCGTGCTCACCCCTCTTATTTGCTATATATATTGACCCATTTATCCGAAGATTAGATAACAACGCATTGATACCATCCATCTGGATAAGAGATCAGGCCACCAAAACATTGGCATACGCGGACGATATCGCGCTGCTTACCAGTGACCCAGCGATTTCGGCTGCGGTGATTGAAGAGGAAGCTAACATTTTTGGCCAAATATCGGGCTATAAACTTAACCAATCAAAAACTCAGATTATCCTTAACAGTAAAATTGAGATGATGGATACACGGGTTACCGAGAAAGCTATATATCTTGGCGTGAGTATTACGGCCAAAATAGAGAATCTAGTTACCGATAATATTGATCCATTAATTCAATGTACAAAAAAGAATTTGATTAGGAGTAACAATCTTCATTTATCCATTGTGGGTCGGTGTAATTTGATTAAAATGCTTTTCCTTCCAAGATTCCTTTATTTTTTTAGATCAATCTGTCTAGAATTTCCTTCACAAGTATTTAAAGATTTGGATAGTATGTTTTCTAGATTTATTTGGGGGTACAAAAAATCCCGTAGAGCCTTGCGAACCTTTACTTTCCCTAAAGATAGAGGGGGCATGAAATTGCCCAACTTTAAGCTATATTACTGGGCTACTATCTTAAAATACTGCAATAAGCTTTTATTTACGTTTGCACCTAGCAGCGAAGGGGATATTCCAACTCCACAAGAGCTGCTATTAGGTAATGAATCCAGAGGTTGCTTGTGGCGTCATCTTAACGATAGCTACTTTAAAAAAGTAAAATTTAAGTCCATATTTGGTATCTATAAGACCTGGAATTCCGTTAGAAAACTTACTAATATCGGACAACTATTTTTTACACCCTAATCCATAAAAATAGTAATTCCGTTTAGCAGTTCGGGCTGTAGCTGCGGCTAAAATTCCTATGGGAAAATGCATGGGGAAAACGCTTTTTGGGCCAAATCCCGGGGGCATGATAAAAAGGTGAGGTGAGGTGAGGTGAGGTGATATGTGTGCAAACACACCCTGTGGCGCGTTTTAAGTTGGGGAATTAATTCCTCTTCAATCCAGAGGTCCCCTAGGGGCCAACTAGCCCACCAGGTACATCCAGTAAGTGCCACGGAGCTGCGTTGCAGAGTGTTGTAAAAAGGGGCGTGGCCTCTGAACACCTCTCTGCAACGCAGCTCCCTGGTGCATACTGGAGGTACCCGGTGGGCTAGTTAGCCCCCAGGGAACCGCAGGATTGAAGAGGAATTAATTCCCCAACTTAAAACGCGCCACAGGGCGTGTTTGCACACGTCACCTCAGGCCCCGCCCCCTTCCTTCACCATTGTACAAATATTCCTCTAAAATCAGCCGAACTACGAATTCCGATTTACTCACCTGTTATCAGGAGAGAGCCCAGTGCTGCATCTTTTAGCCCACCACTGACCCTGAAAAGTAATTCTAAGCGTACTTACCAGTAACTTGTATTTCCTTCCATAGGAATCCATTGTGTGGTTTTCACCAGAAAAGTTTCGAAGTGTCCATTTTTGAAATGTACAAATATTCCTCTAAAATCAGCCAAACTACGAATTCTGATTTACTCACCTGTTATCAGGAGAGAACCCAGGGCTGCATCTTTTAGCCCAGCACTGACCCTGAAAAGTAATTCTAAGCATACTTACCAGTAACATGTATTTCCTTCCCTAGGAATCCATTGTGTGGTTTTCAGCAGAAAAGTTTCTAAGTGTCCATTTTTGAAACATACAAACATTCCTCTAAAATCAGTCAAACTACGAATTCCGATTTACTCACCTGTTATCAGGAGAGAACCCAGTACTGCATCTTTTAGACCAGCACTGACCCTGAAAAGTAATTCTAAGCGTACTTACCAGTAACTTGTATTTCCTTCCATAGGAATCCATTGTGTGGTTTTCACCAGAAAAGTTTATGTGTCCAATTTTGAAACGTACAAATCTTCCTCTAAAATCAGCCGAACTACGAATTCAGATTTACTCACCTGTTATCAGGGGAGAACCCAGAGCTGCATCTTTTAGCCCAGCACTGACCCTGAAAAGTAATTCTAAGCGTACTTACCAGTAACTTGTATTTCCTTCCATAGGAATCCATTGTGTGGTTTTCAGCGGAAAAGTTTCTAAGTGTCCATTTTTGAAACGTACAAATATTCCTCTAAAATTAGCCAAACTACGAATTCCGATTTACTCACCTGTTATCAGGAGAGAACCCAGTACTTCATCTTTTAGACCAGCACTGACCCTTAAAAGTAATTCTAAGCGTAGTTACCAGTAACTTGTATTTCCTTCCATAGGAATCCATTGTGTGGTTTTCAGCAGAAAAGTTTCTAAGTGTCCATTTTTGAAACATACAAACATTCCTCTAAAATCAGTCGAACTGCGAATTCCGATTTACTCACCTGTTATCAGGAGAAAACCCAGTGCTGCATCTGTTAGCCCAGCACTGACCCTGGAAAGTAATTCTAAGCTTAATTACAAGTAACTTGTTTTTCCTTCCATAGGAATCCATTGTGTGGTTTTCACCAGAAAAGTTTCTAAGTGTCCAATTTTGAAACGTACAAATATTCCTCTGAAATCAGCCGAACTACGAATTCCGATTTACTCACCTGTTATCAGGAGAGAACCCAGGGTTGCATCTTTTAGCCCAGCACTGACCCTGAAAAGTAATTCTAAGCGTACTTACCAGTAACTTGTATTTCCTTCCATAGGAATCCATTGTGTGGTTTTCACCAGAAACGTTTGTGTCCAATTTTGAAACGTACAAATATTCCTCTAAAATCAGCCGAACTACAAATTCAGATTTACTCACCTGTTATCAGGAGAGAACCCAGAGCTGCATCTTTTAGCCCAGCACTGACCCTGAAAAGTAATTCTAAGCGTACTTACCAGTAACTTGTATTTCCTTCCATAGGAATCCATTGTGTGGTTTTCAGCAGAAAAGTTTCTAAGTGTCCATTTTTGAAACATACAAATATTCCTCTAAAATCAGCCAAACTACGAATTCCGATTTACTCACCTGTTATCAGGAAAGAACCCAGTACTGCATCTGTTAGACCAGCACTGACCCTGAAAAGTAATTCTAAGCGTAGTTACCAGTAACATGTATTTCCTTCCATAGGAATCCATTGTGTGGTTTTCAGCAGAAAAGTTTCTAAGTGTCTATTTTAACAAACTAAAAATATTCCTAAAAAATCGTCCGTATGACTTACACACATTCTTTCAACTGTTTACAGGAGATTCACCAGTGCTGGATCCAGGATCCACCACTGAGTAAGAAAAAGTAATGATAACACTACTTACCTGCTAAGTGAATTTTCTGCCATAGGATAACATTGGTGATTCTATGTGAAATTTTTTTGAAGTGTCAACTTTTAAAATACAATAATATTCCTTAAAAATCACTACTGTAACCAAAGCGCTTTTACTCAACTGTTTACAGGAGATTTCCAAGGACTGAATCTAAGATCCAGTCCTATGGTTAGAAAAGTAATCCATAAAGTAACTAATTGCATTTGACTAGAAATTCACATTGAGCTCAATGTTGCATTGTGTTTGAAATTGTGTTGCCCATTGTAACAACTGTAACTACTGTACTTAAAAGTCTATTGCCTATTTGCAAAGTATTTAAACTAAAGTAATTCATTCTGAGAAAGTATATTTTGTCTTGTAATGTATAATGTAATTATAATGTAATAAAAAAAATCTAAAAATAGTTTAAAAAATGTAGAAAATCAGTATAAAAAAATCAATATAACAATTAATACATTAAAAATTGTCATTTACAAAACCTTTGAAATTCACTGAAAAAAACATAGGTTTCAGGCCTGATATAGTTAGGAATTAGCATTTAAAAAAAACCTTTGAATTTCACTGAAAAAAACCATAGGTTTCAGGTCTGACATAGTTAGGAATTAGCATTTAAAAAACCTTTGAAATTCACTGAAAAAAACATAGGTCTCAGGCCTGAAATAGTTAGGAATTAGAATTTAAAAAACCATAGAAATTCACTGAAAAAACAATAGGTTTTAGGGGTGTTATAGTTAGCTGGACATTTCACTCAAACAAAACCATTGAAATTCCTCCGATATAGTTAGTTGTACTAACTACATCTCGCGCGCCCGCAATCCACTGCTGATGATGTCACATATTACATCATTCATGACATGGTCAGTGACATCATTCATGACATCTCAAATGACATCACTGATGACATCATCCATGTGACAATCAGATACACCTCATCATACACTAGTATAACCTTTCATCACTCACTGTAAAATACAGAGTGCCAGATTTAAAACCATTGACACACCAATACAAGTTTTTAAACACCCACTCAGTGATTCCTAGATCTATACACACATCTAATCACTTACCTATAGATTCACTCATACATGCTGTCAATGATCAATAGAACACTATCAAATATACTTATACACCTATATCGACATTACACACCAGCACACATCCTAATCACTTATGAAGTCATCCTACTCACTTATGCAAACACTGGATCATACTTACTTTTACTTAGCTATACACTTATAAAAACACCACTTCATCTATTCATATAGATAATAACTCATACTTAGTGTGTTATAAAACACTATTACAAGTATACAGTTATCCATACAGTCACTCATACAATCACTGAGATAAATGTATACTTATTTATATACAACAACTGACACATACACTGGCTTTTATTTTTCGAGTTTGTTGGACATGTACCATTGAGACATATATTGGCTCATCACCACACCCATAATGATATTTACTCACCCAAACAACTGTTATAACATGTAGTTTTAACTTCATATACCTACTGAATCAACTATTCACACATCTTTGGGCTGTCACACACCCCCCACCGAACCACACACACATTCACTCTCCCATACAAATACTCAGTTAACTAATCTATAACTAATATAGACTTCCACATAGCTAGTAACCAACTGGTGCAGCAGTTTACACAACAACTGACAAAGTGATACAGATATTCACACAGTTTAGTCACTATCCAATATATTTAGTGAGACACTATAAATTAGTCAACTAAACAGTCAATCACACTGCTACTAAATCCTCCATCCAGATATTTATATTTATATATCCACTCATTCTTCAATGCAAATTGCTATATATATATAATACATATTTAAATAACGAACCAAACCACATTCACTGGATGATGTCATCAGTGATGTCATTTGAGATGTCATCAGTGATGTCACTGACCTTGTCATGAATGATGTAATATGTGACATCATCAGCAGTGGATTGTGGGCGCGCGAGATGTAGTTAGTACAACTAACTATATTGTTAATTTACAAATGGAGTCCTGAATTGTTTATCACATTATGGACACGGCGGCCCGGCCGTGAGGAGCGGCACCATCCTCGATGTGTCAGCACCATCCTTGGTGTGCGAGGAGGCTGCGAGTTCGGAACTGCTTCTGGGCGATAAATGCAGTGATGGTGACAAGGTGAATCACTCGTTCTTTGAGCTCTGGGGCCCACTCAGGGCGAATATAATTACAGTGCAGGCCTAATGCACACTGGACTTACTTAAAGGATAATAACAGCTTGTAATTGGACTATAAGTCCCAACATGCACCATAATCAAATGCACTACGCAGGTGCTTGTAGAACTTCCGGTGCGCTTGATTTGCATAATGACCTTTGATAAAGAGATAAATATTCTCGAAACGCGTCAGGTCTAATCAGTTACCTGGATTGACAAGAGCGAGATGCCTGAAAAGAAAACCGGATGGTGTGTTACCGGCTGAGTGCGCTCCTAAGCTCAAGGGCAATTTGTTTATCACATTATGGACACGGCGGCCCGGCCGTGAGGAGCGGCACCATCCTCGATGTGTCAGCACCATCCTTGGTGTGCGAGGAGGCTGCGAGTTCGGAACTGCTTCTGGGCGATAAATGCAGTGATGGTGACAAGGTGAATCACTCGTTCTTTGAGCTCTGGGGCCCACTCAGGGCGAATATAATTACAGTGCAGGCCTAATGCACACTGGACTTACTTAAAGGATAATAACAGCTTGTAATTGGACTATAAGTCCCAACATGCACCATAATCAAATGCACTACGCAGGTGCTTGTAGAACTTCCGGTGCGCTTGATTTGCATAATGACCTTTGATAAAGAGATAAATATTCTCGAAACGCGTCAGGTCTAATCAGTTACCTGGATTGACAAGAGCGAGATGCCTGAAAAGAAAACCGGATGGTGTGTTACCGGCTGAGTGCGCTCCTAAGCTCAAGGGCAATTTGTTTATCACATTATGGACACGGCGGCCCGGCCGTGAGGAGCGGCACCATCCTCGATGTGTCAGCACCATCCTTGGTGTGCGAGGAGGCTGCGAGTTCGGAACTGCTTCTGGGCGATAAATGCAGTGATGGTGACAAGGTGAATCACTCGTTCTTTGAGCTCTGGGGCCCACTCAGGGCGAATATAATTACAGTGCAGGCCTAATGCACACTGGACTTACTTAAAGGATAATAACAGCTTGTAATTGGACTATAAGTCCCAACATGCACCATAATCAAATGCACTACGCAGGTGCTTGTAGAACTTCCGGTGCGCTTGATTTGCATAATGACCTTTGATAAAGAGATAAATATTCTCGAAACGCGTCAGGTCTATCAGTTACCTGGATTGACAAGAGCGAGATGCCTGAAAAGAAAACCGGATGGTGTGTTACCGGCTGAGTGCGCTCCTAAGCTCAAGGGCAATTTGTTTATCACATTATGGACACGGCGGCCCGGCCGTGAGGAGCGGCACCATCCTCGATGTGTCAGCACCATCCTTGGTGTGCGAGGAGGCTGCGAGTTCGGAACTGCTTCTGGGCGATAAATGCAGTGATGGTGACAAGGTGAATCACTCGTTCTTTGAGCTCTGGGGCCCACTCAGGGCGAATATAATTACAGTGCAGGCCTAATGCACACTGGACTTACTTAAAGGATAATAACAGCTTGTAATTGGACTATAAGTCCCAACATGCACCATAATCAAATGCACTACGCAGGTGCTTGTAGAACTTCCGGTGCGCTTGATTTGCATAATGACCTTTGATAAAGAGATAAATATTCTCGAAACGCGTCAGGTCTAATCAGTTACCTGGATTGACAAGAGCGAGATGCCTGAAAAGAAAACCGGATGGTGTGTTACCGGCTGAGTGCGCTCCTAAGCTCAAGGGCAATTTGTTTATCACATATATATATATATATATATAATATATATATATATATATATATATATATATATATATATATATATATATATATATATATATATATATATATATATATATATTCACTGAAAAAACCATAGGTTTCACACATGTTATAGTTAGCGGAAATTTTACTGATAAAAAACCAGTGAAATTCCCCCGTTATAGTTAGTGCAGGCAACTATAACTCACGCGACCGCAATCCTCTGCTGATGCTAATACTGTATTTAGACACTTATTTGCCCATGTCTTCTTCCATACATTTTTAGCTATACATATATTACAAATATTTTTTTTTCATAAAGACACATATGTCATCAGCAGAAGATTGCGGTCGCGTGAGTTATAGTTGCCTGCACTAACTATAACGGGGGAATTTCACTGGTTTTTTATCAGTAAAATTTCCGCTAACTATAACATGTGTGAAACCTATGGTTTTTTCAGTGAATTTTCAAGGTTTTTTAAATGCTAATTCCTAACTATAACGTGTGTGAAACCTATGGTTTTTTCAGTGAATTTGTACGGTTTTTTAAATGCTAAGTTACTTTACGCCATTCGTGGCGTGCGCGCCCACTTAACGCAGTTCGTTCCGTGCGCGCACTGTGCGCGCACAGTAAGCACGCGGTGCTTACTGTGCTTACGGTGCTTATAAGCCATGCACAAATGGTGCCCTTCGGGCACCATTTGCACACGGGGTGGAGAGAGTGTGGATAATTTTTTCTTTTATTATTTTTGTTAAAAATATTGTGGTTTTTCACATCACTGATAAGCCCTGGACATTTGGTGGCCTGCGGCCACCAAAAGGACAGGGGGTGGGGAGAGTGTGGATAGTGTTTTTTTTTAATACATTTTTTACCGTACGCGTACGGTAAGCATAATCGGCAAAATTAGCGAAAAAATAAAAATGGCATTTTTGGCCTTGGGGGGTCTTGGGGGACTCCCTCATCATGGCTATGTGTGTGTGAGCTGTCAAAACAGCTCCTTTACATGTGTATTGGTTTTATTTAACAACCTAACTCTCAGTGCGAGAGAGAAAATGGCGGCCGCCGCTTCCTGGTTTCGGCCGATTCGAATGTTTACTAAGATCTAAGAGCCAATCAGAATCGCGCTCGCGCACGTCACCGTACGCGTACGGTAAGCTTATGGTAAGCGTACCGTAAGCTGGCTCAGATATATATATTGATTTAACGGCTATTTTCTCAGAATCTACTGAACAGATTTACACCAAACCTACAAAAGGCACTTCCTTGACCTGAGGACTACCTCTCTGCCAAATTTCAAGTAATTCTGTTCAGCCGTTCGGGCTGTAGCCCTGTCTAAAGGTCCTATGGAAAAATGCATGGGAAAAACGTGTTTTGGGACCCCCCTTTTTTCTCAGCCCCCGCTTGACGAATCCCCCCGAGACTTTCAGGGTAGGAGCGGAGCGTAGCGCCCCACCTATTTTGAGAAATTCGCGAGGATTCGTCGACCGGCGCCAAAGTTATTCAAAATAGAATGTTGCGGATTTCCTATGGAAAAGGGGTCCTAACTATAACTACCTACTGGCGACCGCCAGTAGGTAATATATATATATATATATATACATAAATATTATCTACTGGCGGTTGCCAGTAGATAGTTATAGTTAGGACCTATTTTCCATAGGAAATCCGCAACATTCTGTTGGGAATATCTTTAGCGCCGGTTGACGAATCCTCGCAAAATTCTTCAAACTTTTGGCCAGCTCCACTCCGCTCCTACCCTGAAAGTTTCGTGGTGATTCGTCAAGCGGGGGCCGAGAAAAAGGGGGTCCCATAACGCGTTTTCCCCATGCAATTTCCCATAGGATCTGTTGTTGCAGCTACAGCCCGAACCGCTGAACGGAATGACACCAAATTTGGCAAAGAGGTAGTCCTCAGTTCGGACTCGTGCCTTTTGCATATTTGGTGTGAATCTGTTCAGTAGTTCCTGAGAAAATTGGGGTAAAAAAGTTAGTGATTACTATGGCCGCGGAGGATCCGCGGACCCTACCCGCACCGTAAGCGCACCCTCCCCGAACCGAGCGCGCACCCTCCTGATTGCGCACTGAATGCTAATTGGCTGTTGAGCGTCTCTCTACATTCGAAACCAGGAACTGTTGGCGGCCATTTTCTGCCTGGGTAGAAGCGAGGCTGAAGAAGCAAGGGGAATAAGTGCGTAAAACATATAAAGGGGGCAGAGTGGAAATACTCGGACCCTCTAGAGGTGCTTAGAGGGTCCCAGAAGGACCCCCTGGGTCCCCCCTTTTAAAAAAAAAAAAAGCGGCGAAATGCGCGCATGGTGCGCGCATCTTATCGCGGTGGGTTCGCGGATCCAAGGGAAAAAAAATTAAATTGTTGGGAGATAAAGATTAAGCGTAAGTGTTTTGTTCTTGAGTGGCTCTAAAAAGAGCTGTTGTGTTCATTGAGAGTTTTTGGTACTTATAAGTAAGTACCTATACAGAGTCTAAAGTTGTTGAGGAAGACTCTGTTTCCTTCATCAGTAAAGTGTACTCCATCTCTCCTATACATCTCTTGCATATGAAAGCGCAGATTGTTATTGTAAATGGACCCAATTCTGTAGTCTCGGAGAAAAGCAGAAACAGATTTATTCACATGTTTCCTAGCTTTCTCAATCTGTGGACAAAAATGATCGGACCAGTTCCATTTCTGCCTTTGGCATATGTTAGAATACACAAAGGCAGTTTTAGGGAAAAGTGAAATCAGTTGTGCAAAGGTGTCCTTCATAAGCATTTCCAGACCTACCCCAGTCAAAGTGCCTAGGTCATTGCCACCACAGTGCACTATTATGAGGTCAGGGTGTTGGATTTGCATGAAGGATTTCACCAATGGCATCAATTGGTGCCACTTTAACCCTCTCTGTCCAATCCATTTAATGTCTACATTTGGCAAACCTAGGTCTTTGTGAAGGCCTTTGTTTTCTGCATACCTTTGGCTCCAGAAAATGTAGCTGTGTCCCACAATCCACACTGTAAGCATCTTGTAAGGAGGTCTGGATGCACTCGGATGGTCTCTGTAAATGAAATGGCAGTTTGGAAAGTAAGATGTTTCGAAAATGGTGGCTAAGATGCAATTTTGAAAAAAGACAAGAAATCATTGGTTGTTTGACAACCTTCTACACTGAAAGGTAGGGTGCATATTTCTGTTTTTTAAACGCTTGATTCTTATTGGTTAACAAAAACAGATTGTAAGGAACATTATATATGATAAGCTGATATGTTGAGAAGTCAAGCACACTTGGTGTTTTGATTAACAACATTGTGTGTGCTGAACTTGTGACCTGTGTGCTCAGTACAGTGTTCCATGACCTGTTTCTATGGTAAAGGGCAGAAGGCAGATTGGGGGAAGGGTTGAAGTTTATGTCATTTGGAAAGGGTTGAAATGTTTAACCAATAGAAATGTGTGTTTGCTTTTGAATTTATGTGGGAAGGAATGTGATTTGATGTTTACATGTATATGTGTGGAAAATGAGAGGGAAACTTTGCCATTCTTTGGTTTTGCTGACAGGTGCACAGTGCAGAGATTCTGTATAAGAACATCTGGTGTGTGACTGATATCTGGTGTGTGACTGATATACTTCTTAATCTACAAAACATCTTGAAAGGTGAGTTATTTAATTATGAGGGGATGTATGTAGACTATTTTTATTTTAATCAGACTAATGTATTTTTTCTGCTAAAGTGTAGGGAGTATTTTTTTCTCTACAATCTTACTGACAGTGTGTGTGCATGTAGAAACCATTTTGTGATAAGGATTTGTGTTTTTTCATGTGTTTGTAGACAGATAACTATGAAGTTCTTATATTTTGGGAGATTTAGAAACCACTTATTGTTTATGAATTTGTGAAATGAGTTATGTTTCTGCAGTAAAATGTAGTACTCCTTGTAGATGAAGAAATGTGTTTTGGTATAGTGTAAGGGATAGTGTTGTTTGTCTAGAATCACACAGAGAGCATGTGTGCATTTGGGAACCACTGTGGAGAAGTGTTTGGTAACATCGTGCATTTGCTGACAGATACCTGTTTTGAAACCTGTCATGTTGTCAAGTTTTAGTAGCATTAGAACACAGTTATGGCTTATGCTTTCATTAAATGAGTTAGGTATTGACAGTAAAGTGTAGTCGTGAAATATGTAGCTTGTGTGCAGTTCCCTTACCACTTCCAGTGTAGTTAATGAGTTTTGGTAAACTCCTAGGAATACTGGTGCTTGTCTAGAATCACACTGTGAGTCTGTGTACATTTGGGAACCACTGTCAGAGAAGCGTTTGGTAACATAGTGAATTTGCTGACAGAAAACTGTTTTGAAACCTGTCATGTTGTCAAGTTTTAGTAGCATTAGAAGCCAGTCTTTGCTTATGTGTTGATTAAATGAGTCAGGCATTGACACTAAAGAGCAGTCATGAAATATGTAGATTGTGTGCAGTTCCCTTATCACTTCCAGTGTGGTGAATGAGTTTTGGTAAACTCCTAGGAATACTGGTGCTTGTCTAGAATCACACTGTGAGTCTTTGTGCATTTGGGAACCACTGTCAGAGAAGCGTTTGGTAACATCGTGAATTTGCTGACAGAAAACTGTTTTGAAACCTGTCATGTTGTCAAGTTTTAGTAGCATTAGAAGCCAGTCTTTGCTTATGTGTTGATTAAATGAGTGAGGCATTGACACTAAAGTGCAGTCGTGAAATATGTAGATTGTGTGCAGTTCCCTTACCTCTTCCACTGTAGTGAATGAGTTTTGGTAAACTCCTAGGGATAGTGGTGCTTGTCTAGAATCACACTGTGAGTCTGTGTGCATTTGGGAACCACTGTCAGAGAAGCGTTTGGTAAATCATGTATTTGCTGACAGATAACTGTTTTAAAACCTGTCATGCTGTCAAGTTTTAGTAGCATTAGAATCCAGTCTTTGCTTATGCGTTGATTAAATGAGTCATGCTTTGACACTGATGTGGTGTACTTAAATATGTAGATTGTGTGCAGTACCATTAACTCTTCCAGAGTAGTGAATCAGTTTTGGTAAACTCCTAGGATAGTGTTGCTTGTCTAAAATCACACTGTGAGTCTGTATGCATTTGGGTAAGGATTGTGAGAGAAGCATTAGGTAACATCGTTTATTTACTGACAGATAACTGTTTTAAAACCTGTCATGTTGTCAAGTTTTTGTAGCATTAGAAGCCAGTCTTTGCTTATGTGTTGATTAAATGAGTCAGGCATTGACACTAAAGTGTAGTCGTGAAATATGTAGATTGTGTGCAGTTCCTTTACCAGTTCCAGTGTAGTGAATAAGTTTTGGTAAACTCCTAGGGATAGTGGTGCTTGTCTAGAATCACACTGTGAGTCTGTGTGCATTTGGGAACCACTGTCAGAGAAGCGTTTGGTAACATCGTGCTTTTGCTGACAGAAAACTGTTTTGAAATCTGTCATGTTGTGAAGTTTTAGTAGCATTAGAAGCCAGTCTTTGCTTATATGTTGAATAAATGAGTCATGCCTTGACACTGATGTGCTGTACTTAAATATGTAGATTGTGTGCAGTCCCCTTACCCCTTCCACAGTAGTGAATGAGTTTTGGTAAAGTCCTAGGATAGTGTTGATTGTCTAAAATCACACTGTGAGTCTGTTTGCATTTGGGTAAGGATTGTGAGAGAAGCATTTGGTAACATTGTTTATTTACTGACAGATAACTGTTTTAAAACTTGTCATGTTGTCAAGTTTTAGTAGCATTAGAAGCTAGTCTTTGCTTATGTGTTGATTAAATGAGTCAGGCATTGACACTAAAGTGCAGTCGTGAAATATTTAGATTGTGTGCAGTTCACTTACCTCTTCCACTGTAGTGAATGAGTTTTGGTAAACTCCTAGGGATAGTGGTGCTTGTCTAGAATCACATTGTGAGTCTGTGTGAATTTGGGAACCACTGTCAGAGAAGCGTTTGGTAACATCGTGCTTTTGCTGACAGAAAACTGTTTTGAAATCTGTCATGTTGTGAAGTTTTAGTAGCATTAGAAGCCAGTCTTTGCTTATATGTTAATTAAATGAGTCATGCCTTGACACTGATGTGCTGTACTTAAATATGTAGATTGTGTGCAGTCCCCTTACCCCTTCCACAGTAGTGAATGAGTTTTGGTAAAGTCCTAGGATAGTGTTGATTGTCTAAAATCACACTGTGAGTCTGTTTGCATTTGGGTAAGGATTGTGAGAGAAGCATTTGGTAACATCGTTTATTTACTGACAGATAACTGTTTTAAAACTTGTCATGTTGTCAAGTTTTAGTAGCATTAGAAGCTAGTCTTTGCTTATGTGTTGATTAAATGAGTCAGGCATTGACACTAAAGTGCAGTCGTGAAATATTTAGATTGTGTGCAGTTCACTTACCTCTTCCACTGTAGTGAATGAGTTTTGGTAAACTCCTAGGGATAGTGGTGCTTGTCTAGAATCACATTGTGAGTCTGTGTGAATTTGGGAACCACTGTCAGAGAAGCGTTTGGTACCATCGTGCATTTGCTGATAGAAAACTGTTTTGAAACCTGTCATGTTGTCAAGTTTTAGTAGCATTAGAAGACAGTCTTTGCTTATGTGTTGATTAAATGAGTCAGGCATTGACACTAAAGTGTAGTCATGAAATATGTAGATTGTGTGCAGTTTTCTTACCTCTTCCACTGTAGTGAATGAGTTTTGGTAAACTCCTAGGGATAGTGGTGCGTGTCTAGAATCACACTGTGAGTCTGTGTGCATTTGGGAACCACTGTCAGAGAAGCGTTTGGTAACATCGTGCATTTGCTGACAGAAAACTGTTTTGAAACCTGTCATGTTGTCAAGTTTTAGTAGCATTAGAAGTTAGTCTTTGCTTATGTGTTGATTAAATGAGTCAGGCATTGACACTAAAGGGTAGTCGTGAAATATGTAGATTGTGTGCAGTTCCCTTACCTCTTCCACTGTAGTGAATGAGTTTTGGTAAACTCCTAGGGATAGTGGTGCTTGTCTAGAATCACACTGTGAGTCTCTGTGCATTTGGGAACCACTGTCAGACAAACGTTTGGTAACATCGTGCATTTGCTGACAGAAAACTGTTTTGAAACCTTTCATGTTGTCAAGTTTTAGTAGCATTAGAAGCCAGTCTTTGCTTATGTGTTGATTAAATGAGTCAGGCATTGACACTAAAGTGTAGTCGTGAAATATGTAGATTGTGTGCAGTTCCCTTATCACTTCCACTGTAGTGAATGAGTTTTGGTAAACTCCTAGGGATAGTGGTGCTTGTCTAGAATCACACTGTGAGTCTGTGTGCATTTGGGAACCACTGTCAGAGAAGCGTTTGGTAACATTGTGCATTTGCTGACAGAAAACTGTTTTGAAACCTGTCATGTTGTCAAGTTTTAGTAGTATTAGAAGCCAGTCTTTGCTTATGCGTTGATAAAATGAGTCATGCTTTGACACTAAAGTACAGTACCATGTAGTATTGTCTTTACTGCCCCAGAACTGAAAATTTAATATTTTTACCCTGGCACTGTCCTAGAAGTAGTCTGATGATTTAGTCAGTTTCTAAGTACTTATATTGTGAACCATTCATTACCAAATAGACTTTTTCAAATGTCCATGCAGTATGCATGTAGTTCCCTAACCACCTACACAATTGTTTTTCACAACTTCAATTCTCTAGACAGTTTCCATACACTTCCAGGAAACACCATATCACTCTCTTTGTAGTCTTCTAGTGACCCATTCAGCACCATGTAGTAATTCATTCACTCTGCCAAAACCCAAACATTTATAAATTCACCAAGACACTCTCTTTCCAGTACTCTAATGATTCAGTTATGGTCTAAGTATTCATGCACTGAGCCAGGACTTAGCACATGGACTGCTTCAAACCCCTATGCACTATGCATGCAGTCTTTTAACCACCTAGAGATTTCTCTTTTATACTTTCAATTCCCTAGTCAATAACCATATAGTCCAGCAAACAACTTGTCACTCCCTTTGCAGTCTTTTGGTGACCTTTTTAGTACCAAGTACTAATTCATTCCCTGTGCGAAATGTCTACCAGTTATAAATTCATCCATGCAGTCTCCTTGCTGCAGTCTAATCATTTCAGTCAGTACCCAAGTACTCATGCAGTGAGCCGGGCCTTAGCTCATGGACTGCTTTAAATGCCTATCCAGTATGCATTCAGTTCTCTAATGAGCTACACAGTTGTCTTTCGCAGCTTCAATTCCCCAGTTAGTATTCATACACTTCTAGCAAACACCCTGTTACTCACCCAGTGTGTCTCTTTTTAGTACTGTAATCATTCAATTAGTTAGCATGTAGTCTTTGTGAGGTAGGCTTTAGGGCATGAACTGCTTCAAAGTAGTATGCATTATGTATGTAGTGTTTTAATCATCGTCACACTTGTGGTTTAGGGCTATAGTTTTTTAGTCTGTTTTTATATAAAATGTGTTTGTACAGTAATGGAATATTTGTGACTCTTTTTTGCAGATACTGTTTTTCAACATTAAAATCGAGAAAGTATGCCAGAAAAAAAAAGAAAAAGAAAAGAACAGAGACAGGAGGATTATTTGAAGACTAGTTACAAAACGGTTAGATACCGGAGGGTCAGAGGGAGAAAGTTTAGAGACCGCACAGGATTGGATCCCCCAACAAAGTACTTATAACACACAAAAATCCTGAGGTCTATAAAGGCAAAGAGAAAAGGTGGTATGTAGAGTGAGGGAGAGAAGCCTAATGTACGTGGTGGAAGGGCAAACACTCCGAAGACGTGGTCATATAATCACCCTGGGTAACTAACCCCATCACATGGGATATTTATCCCAAAGAAAATCTCAAACTCTCAAGGGGCATCAAGTCCCTCAGCGAGAGGTGAGAGCTTTATGCTGTAAGTATTATGCACTGGGCTGTGGACTGAATCCACATATGAACGAAATGTGAGTGGGGGTTGCAGTGCTGGTGAAAAAGTAGTGCAAAAAGGAGTGTATTAAAACTAGTGACAGGACGGCCAGGAGAACTCTGTTAGACAACGCCGTACCGATGCTAGATTAAAAGGAGTGAAGGCACCACTAATCCGATGTAATCAGTGGAGCAAGGTATGAGGTAATGGTCGACATGTTTCAGCCGTGGCGCCTAACTAGGCTCGGCTTTCATCAGGACCTAGTAAGCTACTGCAAAAAAGAACGTAACAAAGGATATAGAGGGCACCCTCAAGTTGCTTGTAGGGTGCGCGTGTCCTCAAAGATACATACATCACCTAGACAAAAAAAGAGAGGACTCAGTGTCAGAATGTGGGACATGGTTGCTCAGTAATGACAAGTGTAAATGTATAAACTTAAAGCAAACTCCACTCACCCGTAAAAACTGGGTGGAAAAAAGGGACCTCCACCTGGCAACCGCTCAGGAAGGAACACCGCTCTGAAAAAAAGATGTAAGACAGCTGAAGGGATAGTGGCTTACATGTCATGAGCGAGTGTGAGAAATGTGAGTAGGTCATCTAAAAACGAGGGAGACTAACAAAAGCAGTGTTAGCACAGAAAGTTGAACTGAGCAAAGATCATCGTTTGCCAATCGGAAGAAGCGGGGTTGGAAACGTGACCTGGGCTGAGTAACGGGTTAGAGCGATGTGAAATAGCACATGTCTGTGTAATAGTGAATCAAAACCAGGACATATACTTAAAAAACATCGCTCGAAGTTGAAGGGATAATTGCCTTCATAGTTATGTGAACTACAATGAAAACAGGGGCTAGGAGCCCAACGAGCAAGAATCCTACCTATCCGTCGGGGAACCGGGCTGGAATGAGCCTGCAGCCGGAGGTCCCGCGGGGTTAGACGGAGGCGGATAAAGTAAGAATGTGTCAGCAGAAAATGGACCAATCGCGGAGCAGGTAGTTCGTGCTCGCAGGAGCGGGAGCCAATGCGGAGCGGGGAGCCGCCCGTATGGCAGTAACCTAGGTGATCGGAATGTGGCTGACAAGTAGAGGCTGACGCTGTCAGAAGTTCAAAGGTAAGAGCGCCACACTTGAGTAGGAAGATGACGTGGTAGCGCACTAGCGAAAGGAATGCGGAAACGCACGTCTTGTAGCAAAGCTAGCTGTCAAAGCGCATGTCGCTCCGTGATACCCAAGACGCTGAGGAGGGTGCGAACGCAAGTGGGAGAACGGCTCCAACAGTGCGGAGGGTGAAAAATGCACTGTGTTCGCCGGGAAATAAATGGCGAGTAAATGATAACGCTGCAAAGAATAGTACATCAGCAGGGGGTGTATGTGTCGGTGTACAGAAGCCGTGCAGAGCAGATGCACGCAAAAGTTTGTCACGACAATAGATTAATGTGAAGGCTAGATAGGAGGTGCCCATGAAAGCGGTGTGAGGCATGGGTCAGTAAGTAAGGGGATACGGACGAGCCAAGTATGTTATAAAGATAGCCAAGGAATATCATCGTTCAGACCCTGAACGTGTGTCTTCAATTTGTACACCCACCTCTGCTCACGTTTAAATAGGAACGAGGAGCTATCTGAAAGATGTGGTGGTATGTGGGGTTTGTCAATGACTGTCCAGTGAAGGTCATTGGGTGCATGATTGACCTCTAGAAAGTGGTTGGTAAGTTTGGTAGAGGAGCGACCACACCGTATCGTGCTCTTGTGTTCCAAAATGCGAGTTTTGATGCGGCGGGTGGTCATTCCAATATATCTCAGCCCGCAGGGGCAGGTTATCAGATAGATCAATTGAGAGCTGTTGCAATTGCTGTGGCTTCTAAGAGTCCACGGTCTGCCAGTGCCAATGTCAATTTCCTTGGTCACGGAGGTGAGGCTGCATGCAGCACAGGAGCCACATGGGTAGTGGCCCACAACTGGAGGGAGACCCCACAGAGTTTGTTGGGTGCATCTTTGGTTGGTGCGTGGGCGGGTGTGTACCAACTGGTCTCTGATACTGCTACTGCGTTTGAACGCAAAAAGCGGTCTAGGCAACCCTACTTCACCTATGTTGAGAATTTTCCAATTGGATAAAATGATTTTCTTAAGTTGGTTGGAAAATTGACAATAGGTGTGCACACAAGTGAGTCTGTTCTCGGATGCCTTGGGGATGTTAGGTGCCAAAAGAGCCTCCCGATTGTTATTCGCGGCTCGTTTGGACGCTCTGCGGATCAAATGTTTGGGATAGTCTCTGGCCTGCAATTGTCTAGATAGATTACTGGCGTGTTCCTTGTACTTGTCAGTAGAGGAGCAATTCCGTTTGAGGCGCAGAAACTGGCCGAAGGGCAGGTTATCACGCAGAGCTCGTGGGTGAAAGCTATCATATTTTAAAAGGGCATTCACCGCCATGGGTTTTTTGTATAGCTCAGTACTCAAGCGGCCATCCGACGGGGTTATCAGAATGTCAAGGAATGGTAGATGAGTCTTAGAGTACTCACAGGTGAAGTTCAAAAAGGGGTCGCAGTTGTTGAGCCAGTTCTTGAAAGCCAAAAGAGAGGAAAGAGGTCCCTGCCAAAGTGCGAACACGTCATCTATATACCTCTTCCATATTTTGATGTGATTTCTATATGGATTATTGGTATTGAGCACATGTTGTTCCTCAAAAACATGAACGTACAAATTTGCCAGGCTGGGAGCAAAAATGCTCCCCATTGAAGTGCCTGACACTTGCAAAAACAACTGTTCCTCAAATTGGAAGAAGTTCTCTTTCATGGCGAGCTTGGCACACGACATGATAAATGAAACAGGAGTGATGGAGTCAGGTGGATCTGCCAGCAGGAGAGATTCGATGACAGCTAAAGTCTCATCCTGCGGGATGCATGTGTACAATGACTCTACATCGAAAGACACTAAGAATTCTGTGGCACAGTCAAAGGACAAGTCTTCAAGTAAGATCAGAATATCCTTGGTATCCTTAAGGTACGTTGGCATTTTGGCCACAAAAGGACGAAGGAAGTGGTCAGCGAATGCCGACAGTGGTTCCAATAGGGACCCCAGTCCTGAGATTATGGGGCGGCCAGGAGGAGGATTCACATTTTTATGTACCTTGGGAAGGATATAGAAATAAGGTACAGTGGAAATGGAGTTGACCAAATACTGTGCTTCATTGGAAGTAATCCAACCATTGGTACTGGCTTCATTCACTAAGATCCGAATGGTCTGAAGTAAACGAGTGGTAGGATCTTCAGCAAGTGGTTGATAGAAATTGGTGTTGCCCAACTGTCTCAAGCATTCAGAGCGATAAGCAGTGGTATCCATGATGACAGTGGCGCCACCCTTGTCAGCTGGCTTGATCATTATGGAATCATCAGAGGTAAGGGAGCGCAAAGCCAGGCGCTCTAATTTGGTAAGGTTCTGGTATTGGCGGTTTTCTGAGGCCCAGGAGGAAGATATCTGTGAGGTCACTGCTTTTTCAAACGTGAGTACCTGTGGAGGGACTTGACTGGGCAAGGGATTAAAAGTGGATTTAACACGTAGGCCCGTGTTCAAGTCCTGGTCACTTAGAGAAGTGCTGGGTTCTGCATGAAAGAAGAAATTCAAGCGAATTTTTCTAAAGAATTGAGCGAGTTCATGATTAATGGAGAACATGTCTCCTTTGAAGGAAGGAACACATCCTAATCCTTTATTCAGGAGGGACTTCTCGTCCTGTGTAAGAACTCTGCTGGATAAGTTGATGACTAGGTTGTGCTCGTGCTCGGGACGGCTGGAGTGTCCCTCGAGCTCGATGATGGAGTTCCTTGTTGCTGGTCTGACCACTGGACTTGGTTCCGTCTCCTTCTCCTTTCGGACAGGGATGTCCGAAAGGACAACCCCCTCCTTTCAGACAACCCTGTCCCTATCCCCCTCCTCCACAAATGTATTCCAACCAGCCTTTTTTAGGGTTTGGCCGAGGAAGGTCAAGGGGAAGGAGACGGAACCAAGTCCAGTGGTCAGACCAGCAACAAGGAACTCCATCATCGAGCTCGAGGGACACTCCAGCTGTCCCGAGCACGAGCACAACCTAGTCATCAACTTATCCAGCAGAGTTCTTACACAGGACGAGAAGTCCCTCCTGAATAAAGGATTAGGATTCGTTCCTTCCTTCAAAGGAGACATGTTCTCCATTAATCATGAACTCGCTCAATTCTTTAGAAAAATTCGCTTGAATTTCTTCTTTCGTGCAGAACCCAGCACTTCTCTAAGTGACCAGGACTTGAACACGGGCCTACGTGTTAAATCCACTTTTAATCCCTTGCCCAGTCAAGTCCCTCCACAGGTACTCACGTTTGAAAAAGCAGTGACCTCACAGATATCTTCCTCCTGGGCCTCAGAAAACCGCCAATACCAGAACCTTACCAAATTAGAGCGCCTGGCTTTGCGCTCCCTTACCTCTGATGATTCCATAATGATCAAGCCAGCTGACAAGGGTGGCGCCACTGTCATCATGGATACCACTGCTTATCGCTCTGAATGCTTGAGACAGTTGGGCAACACCAATTTCTATCAACCACTTGCTGAAGATCCTACCACTCGTTTACTTCAGACCATTCGGATCTTAGTGAATGAAGCCAGTACCAATGGTTGGATTACTTCCAATGAAGCACAGTATTTGGTCAACTCCATTTCCACTGTACCTTATTTCTATATCCTTCCCAAGGTACATAAAAACGTGAATCCTCCTCCTGGCCGCCCCATAATCTCAGGACTGGGGTCCCTATTGGAACCACTGTCGGCATTCGCTGACCACTTCCTTCGTCCTTTTGTGGCCAAAATGCCAACGTACCTTAAGGATACCAAGGATATTCTGATCTTACTTGAAGACTTGTCCTTTGACTGTGCCACAGAATTCTTAGTGTCTTTCGATGTAGAGTCATTGTACACATGCATCCCGCAGGATGAGACTTTAGCTGTCATCGAATCTCTCCTGCTGGCAGATCCACCTGACTCCATCACTCCTGGTTCATTTATCATGTCGTGTGCCAAGCTCGCCATGAAAGAGAACTTCTTCCAATTTGAGGAACAGTTGTTTTTGCAAGTGTCAGGCACTTCAATGGGGAGCATTTTTGCTCCCAGCCTGGCAAATTTGTACGTTCATGTTTTTGAGGAACAACATGTGCTCAATACCAATAATCCATATAGAAATCACATCAAAATATGGAAGAGGTATATAGATGACGTGTTCGCACTTTGGCAGGGACCTCTTTCCTCTCTTTTGGCTTTCAAGAACTGGCTCAACAACTGCGACCCCTTTTTGAACTTCACCTGTGAGTACTCTAAGACTCATCTACCATTCCTTGACATTCTGATAACCCCGTCGGATGGCCGCTTGAGTACTGAGCTATACAAAAAACCCATGGCGGTGAATGCCCTTTTAAAATATGATAGCTTTCACCCACGAGCTCTGCGTGATAACCTGCCCTTCGGCCAGTTTCTGCGCCTCAAACGGAATTGCTCCTCTACTGACAAGTACAAGGAACACGCCAGCAATCTATCTAGACAATTGCAGGCCAGAGACTATCCCAAACATTTGATCCGCAGAGCGTCCAAACGAGCCGCGAATAACAATCGGGAGGCTCTTTTGGCACCTAAGATCCCCAAGGCATCCGAGATCAGACTCACTTGTGTGCACACCTATTGTCAATTTTCCAACCAACTTAAGAAAATCATTTTATCCAATTGGAAAAGTCTCAACATAGGTGAAGTAGGGTTGCCTAGACCGCTTTTTGCGTTCAAACGCAGTAGCAGTATCAGAGACCAGTTGGTACACACCCGCCCACGCACCAACCAAAGATGCACCCAACAAACTCTGTGGGGTCTCCCTCCAGTTGTGGGCCACTACCCATGTGGCTCCTGTGCTGCATGCAGCCTCACCTCCGTGACCAAGGAAATTGACATTGGCACTGGCAGACCGTGGACTCTTAGAAGCCACAGCAATTGCAACAGCTCTCAATTGATCTATCTGATAACCTGCCCCTGCGGGCTGAGATATATTGGAATGACCACCCGCCGCATCAAAACTCGCATTTTGGAACACAAGAGCACGATACGGTGTGGTCGCTCCTCTATCAAATTTACCAACCACTTTCTAGAGGTCAATCATGCACCCAATGACCTTCACTGGACAGTCATTGACAAACCCCACATACCACCACATCTTTCAGATAGCTCCTCGTTCCTATTTAAACGTGAGCAGAGGTGGGTGTACAAATTGAAGACACACGTTCAGGGTCTGAACGATGATATTCCTTGGCTATCTTTATAACATACTTGGCTCGTCCGTATCCCCTTACTTACTGACCCATGCCTCACACCGCTTTCATGGGCACCTCCTATCTAGCCTTCACATTAATCTATTGTCGTGACAAACTTTTGCGTGCATCTGCTCTGCACGGCTTCTGTACACCGACACATACACCCCCTGCTGATGTACTATTCTTTGCAGCGTTATCATTTACTCGCCATTTATTTCCCGGCGAACACAGTGCATTTTTCACCCTCCGCGCTGTTGGAGCCTTTCTCCCACTTGCGTTCGCACCCTCCTCAGCGTCTTGGGTATCACGGAGCGACACGCGCTTTGACAGCTAGCTTTGCTACAAGACGTGCGTTTCCGCATTCCTTTCGCTAGTGCGCTACCACGTCATCTTCCTACTCAAGTGTGGCGCTCTTACCTTTGAACTTCTGACAGCGTCAGCCTCTACTTGTCAGCCACATTCCGATCACCTAGGTTACTGCCATACTGGCGGCTCCCCGCTCCGCATTGGCTCCCGCTCCTGCGAGCACGAACTACCTGCTCCGCGATTGGTCCATTTTCTGCTGACACATTCTTACTTTATCCGCCTCCGTCTAACCCCGCGGGACCTCCGGCTGCAGGCTCATTCCAGCCCGGTTCCCCGACGGATAGGTAGGATTCTTGCTCGTTGGGCTCCTAGCCCCTGTTTTCATTGTAGTTCACATAACTATGAAGGCAATTATCCCTTCAACTTCGAGCGATGTTTTTTAAGTATATGTCCTGGTTTTGATTCACTATTACACAGACATGTGCTATTTCACATCGCTCTAACCCGTTACTCAGCCCAGGTCACGTTTCCAACCCCGCTTCTTCCGATTGGCAAACGATGATCTTTGCTCAGTTCAACTTTCTGTGCTAACACTGCTTTTGTTAGTCTCCCTCGTTTTTAGATGACCTACTCACATTTCTCACACTCGCTCATGACATGTAAGCCACTATCCCTTCAGCTGTCTTACATCTTTTTTTCAGAGCGGTGTTCCTTCCTGAGCGGTTGCCAGGTGGAGGTCCCTTTTTTCCACCCAGTTTTTACGGGTGAGTGGAGTTTGCTTTAAGTTTATACATTTACACTTGTCATTACTGAGCAACCATGTCCCACATTCTGACACTGAGTCCTCTCTTTTTTTGTCTAGGTGATGTATGTATCTTTGAGGACACGCGCACCCTACAAGCAACTTGAGGGTGCCCTCTATATCCTTTGTTACGTTCTTTTTTGCAGTAGCTTACTAGGTCCTGATGAAAGCCGAGCCTAGTTAGGCGCCACGGCTGAAACATGTCGACCATTACCTCATACCTCTCTCCACTGATTACATCGGATTAGTGGTGCCTTCACTCCTTTTAATCTAGCATCGGTACGGCGTTGTCTAACAGAGTTCTCCTGGCCGTCCCGTCACTAGTTTTAATACACTCCTTTTTGCACTACTTTTTCACCAGCACTGCAACCCCCACTCACATTTCGTTCATATGTGGATTCAGTCCACAGCCCAGTGCATAATACTTACAGCATAAAGCTCTCACCTCTCGCTGAGGGACTTGATGCCCCTTGAGAGTTTGAGATTTTCTTTGGGATAAATATCCCATGTGATGGGGTTAGTTACCCAGGGTGATTATATGACCACGTCTTCGGAGTGTTTGCCCTTCCACCACGTACATTAGGCTTCTCTCCCTCACTCTACATACCACCTTTTCTCTTTGCCTTTATAGACCTCAGGATTTTTGTGTGTTATAAGGATTATTTGAAGAAACATCAACCACAAGTATTGAATGAAAAAGATAATGTGGCTAAAAGGAAAAAATCTTCTGGTAAGATCACGAAGCAATTTATTAAAAATGTTTGTAGGAGCAAACAGAATGAAGAGAATGCTGCAACTTCAAATCATTTTTTGAGTAAGAAAAAAAATCAAAATAAGAGAAAAAGTAAAAAAAGCAAATGTTCAGTCAAAGGAGATAAAGTATGGTAAAAGAAGACATATTCAGTATAAGGAATTACGCAAAAAAATATTTTACAAGAGAGTAGTGTATAAAAGATGTAAAGAAATATAAAAAGAGAGCTTTATTGTATAAAAAGAAGAAGCATATTGAAAGCATTGTGGAAAAGGCTTTTGAAGTAAAAAGGAAACTGTTTGTTTTAGTGTTGAACAGAATTCGATCACTAGATAAATCAATATATGTAATGAAGGCCAAAAGTAGGAGGAAAAGAGTTATTAATAAAAAAAATATTTTGTGATTTTTTTTGGGAGAATGGAAACACAGTTCTAGTTCAGAGCCTTTTTTTTAATGAAGAGAGTTATTCACTAAGTGAAAAATTATTGTATGCAGTTGACACCAGTGGTAGAGGTTATGAGGTTAGTGATGGTTGTCCAATGGAGCAAGAGAAAATGGTTGAAAGAAATGCAGAAGAAGTGATAGCTGATGTAGTTTTAGGGAGACGTGCTAAAAACCCTGTGTACACTTGGGATTGCAGTAGTGTTTGTAGTGTATGACAGGAATCTATTGAAAAATTATGTAGTTTTTTACGAGTCTATACTAAAAAAAGTGTAAAACAAAAGATTAAGCTGTTGCAAGGACTAGACCCTTGCAGAGTGAGAAAACATACTGGTTTGCAGGGTCATTCCCTGGCTTGTCTTTCTAGGAAAGTTTGTGAAAGTGTTTTTCACCATTTCAGAATGCTGGCAGTACATCATACTCAAATGCGGAAGTTAGTGAGAAGGTTGTATTATGCAAAAAGTCCAGCACTAAAGTTAAGTGAGTTGAACAGTGCTCTTTTGCGTGGGTCTGTTTCAGATGTGAAGCAGGTCTGTGAGGATATTGAGTTTTGTCACTTTGGGCCTCAGCAAGAGAGTGAAGAAACTGACACATTAGTAGAACAAAATGTTGAAGACAATGTAGAACCTGTAATTACAGAAAAATTTGAGGATGAAATGACCAAGTTTAAGATAATTTCAGGTGAAAGACCAAATGTTTCTTGTATTTGTTGTCGGCGAAGTCACTATAAAAATCAGACTAGGGGTGTCAATCTGTATTTTAAAAGTGAAATAGAAAATAATGATAAGTGGATGGAATTTGCAACTTATTTGTTGGTAGAGGATTGTTTTGATTTGGGATGTGAGCAGCGTATTTGCAAATATTGTTATAATAAATTACATGAGAATAAAATGCCTGCTAGAGCTGTTCATAATAATCTAGAGTTGGTTGCTATTCCTCCAGAGCTGATAGATTTTAATACGTACAAGTCTATTCTGATACAATGTGTTCACTCTTTTCAGGCTATTGTTCGTATGGAGCCCAAAACAAGTAAATTACCTCCATCAGAATTGCAAAGAGGATTGAAAGGAAGAGTTGTGTATTTACCATTAGATTTAAGGAAAAATGTTGAAACTATTGGTGTAGATCATGCAGAAAATGAGCCACTAGTCATTCTAGTTAATGGTGTTCCTACTAAGAATAAGAAAATCTGGCAAGAGTTAGTGGATGTTAGAAAAGTGCAAAAGGCATCATTGTATCTGATAAAAAATAATGAGTACTATAGAAATGTGTTTGTTGGAGAAGAAGAAATATATTTAGCAGAAGATAGTGAAACATTAAGTGGACAAATTGAAAAAGTGGACATGTCCAGATGTGAAGAGATCTATGAACATTACAGTGTACATCCACTTCATTCCAAAGAGGTGATGGGGAATACAATTGAGTTGTTTCAAATGAAAAAAGCAACAGGAAGTCCCATGAGTGTATGGGAAGAGAGTTTGGAAGCTCTTTGTTTCCCGCAGTTGTTTCCAACAGGAAAAGGTGGACGATATGATGAACGTCCTGTGCAGATTCCTGCATCTGAATATCGGACAACAAGATTATATGCAGAAGATCCAAGATTTCGACAATGTATCCCTTATATGTTTCATCTTCTGTTTGAAAGTGACTTGTCTGGACTTTCATATGCAGTAAATCACATTTTAAAAACTGGAATGCATCTGCAAAATGTAACTGCAAAGGATTTTATGGATAAAGTGCATCAGAGAGATGATCATTTAGAATCTCAGTTGATTAATCTGATGGCATGTCAGCGTGGGACGAATGAATATTAGTACCGTCGACATGGAGACTGAAATGCATGCTACGGAACTTGGGAACTCCTACATGGTTTGTTACACTAAGCTGTGCTGAGTATGCTTGGGATGATTTACTAGAATTTCTTCGAGAGGCAAATTCCAATATAAATAATATTGAATACAAGACACCTGGAGAATTGTGCTCTTTGGATCCTGTCAATGTATGCAGATATTTCAATCATAGATTTGAATCTATGATGTATTTCAACTGCAATAAAAAGAATCCTCCACTTGGAGAAGTTGTGGATTTCTTTTGGAGAAAGGAGTATCAAGCAAGAGGTGCTCCTCACATACATATGTTGCTATGGGTCAAGGATGCCCCCAAATTTGGAACAGATTTAGATGAAAGTGTTTTGTCTTTCATTGAAGATTATGTTACATGTGCTGTACCAAATAGCAGAGAAGACAAAAACTTAAAAGAACAAGTCTTACGATTTCAAAGCCATAGGTGTGGAAAATACTATCAACGAAAGTACAAGTCAAAGGATAAGTTCTATACCAAATGTCGTTTTGGATTTCCACGTCCTGTATTAGCCAAAGGAAGAGTGAACAGTTTCATGTCAACTGTATGACATACCATCACAAGAAAGTCTCAGAAAAACACCTACAACTTAAGAAGAAGCGAAGAATCGAAATACATAAATGACTACAACCCAGTTATTTTATCCATGTGGAACGCTAACATGGATATTCAGTATGTTGCGGACAATTCTATTGCTGTTGCTCGATATGTAACGTCTTACATTACTAAATCAGAAAAGACTGAATTGAAAGAAATGTGGGAAGAGATTTCTCACGAGAAGAGTCTAAGTAAGAAATTATACAGTTTCAGTTTGAAAATGTTATCGCATCGTGAAATTGGAGCATATGAATGTTCAGATCGGTTATCATCTGCAGTCTATATTCCAAAAGTAGAAGAATCATTTGGGTGAGTCTAGGTCTTGCAGGAATGCGAAATCGGGTACTGAAATCTGTCCAAGAAATTGAATATTTAGCAGAAAATGACACTGAAAGTACAGATATTTTGAAAACCAATATGTTGGACACATACTATCCAAAGAGAAGTCATCATCTTGAGAACATGTGTCTCTATGAAGTGTTGCAAAATTACACTTTTAAACAGAATATTACAGAGAACATCAATGATGGAAAATATGGAGTGATTGGTTCTGAAGGATGTTTGGTGAAACAAAGGAAATTAGTTAATCACAGAAAACTGAGTTGCGACACTGCTGACAAAAGGGAATTTTACTATTTAGCCCTTTTGCAAATTTTCAAACCATGGCGTTCTGAACTGGAATTACTTGGAGATTTTCCCAGCTATGAAGATTCATTTAATGCTTGTAAAGATAGCATACAATGCAGTGCTTTCGCAAATTATGTGAAAATGTTGAATTATGAAATTGATCAAGAAGCTACAATTGCAGCTGAGATTGCTAGAGACAGTTCTCAAGATAGTCAAAGTTCTGCTGCACTGAGTCAAGATCCACTTGGACAACCAATTGTTGAAAATGAAGCAGCGATTGCCATGAATGAGGTGGAAACAGCAATGTATCAAGCACAAGAAGATGCAATACAGTTAGGAAACTTGGAAGAGCAACTAAATGTTGAACAGAAACAAATATATCAATAAGTGAAAGAGCAGATTGACCATGGATTACTTCATGAAAAGAAAGACTGCTCATGTACATCATTTCAACCTATCCAAATGTATGTGAGGGGTCAAGCTGGAACAGGAAAGAGTTTCTTAATTAAAGTAATTACAAGTTATCTGCAAAAAAAAACTGAGTCGCATTTGTCTTGTGTTGTCACTGCTCCAACTGGGTTGGCAGCACATAACATTAAAGGAATTACTTTACATCGTTTACTAATGCTGCCAGTAGAGCATGAGAACAAATTGGAATACCACAAGCTATTTGGAGAAGCTTGTTGTGAAGTTTCAAGAGTCCTGAAGAAAATGAAACTTCTCATTATTGATGAGGTGAGCATGGTTTCAAACTTGATGCTTGCCTTTGTGCATTTAAGAATGCAGCAAATTATTAAAACAGAGTATGACGTGTTATTTGGAGGAAAACACGTCATAGTTTTTGGAGATCTACTGCAACTGACACCGGTAAAAGGACAAATGGTATTTAAAACACTTGCCCATGAAGATACCAGAAAGTCTCTTGGCAGTGTTGGTAATGTGAACATTTGGAGTAATTTTGAATACAAAGAACTGACAACAAATATGCGACAGGCAAATGATGCTGAATATGGAAGTATTCTTCAAGATATAAGAATTGGAATTCTTTCAAAAATAGGGAAAGAAGCTTTGGAGAGTCGATTACTTTGCAATGTCATTCCAAATGAAAATGCAGTTGCTGCAAAAGTGTACGTGGAAATTGCTAAAAATAAGTCAGTGATTTGCTTAATGCCAACACTGCGTGAGTGTTCAATATTCAACGAAGAATTATTAAAATTGGAAAATGAAGAAATTGTCAAAATGGAAGCCATCGATAAAATACTACATGAACGAATCACTATTATTTTAACGGGTAAGTTGAGATCAAAACTAGATTGTTTAGAAAAAAAAATATCTAAAACTGCTGGTTTGGAAAAGACACTGTATGTGTGTGTAAACTGTCGGGTAATTTTAAGGCGTAATTTGGATGTAGAGAAAGGTTTAGTTAATGGTGCAATGGGCAAAGTGGTGGATTTTGTGAATTATCAGAAAAAAGAAGGAATTGAATTTTTAAAAATTAAATTTGATCAGATTGATGAAGTTAAAGAAATTGGTCGTTGTTCAGTTAGTTTTTTGCTTGTTAAAGATTTATATGTCCGTAGGAAACAATTTCCATTTTCTCTGGCATATGCAGTGACTATTCATAAATCTCAAGGATTACGTGTAGACAGTGCATTGGTGAACATTGGATCTACTGTATTTAAAGAGGGTATGGCATATGTTGCTTTGTCGCGAGTCAGAACATTATCTGGTTTGTTTTTGATTGATTTTGATGAGACAAAGGTTACTGCAGATGCAAACTGTGTAAAAGAGTATAATAGGTTAAGAAGGATGTATGCTCCAAATTTAGGTCAATATCCTGTATTTGAAAAGCGTGTGGTTGGTAGAAAAAGAAGGTTAGAGAATATCTGTTCTGAAGGTATCAAGAAAAGAAAAGAACAAGATTATGTTGTGATTGCAGGTAAAAAGAAATTGGACACTGTTGGAGAGATTGTTGGTTATCAGTTTGAAAATAGTTCTGGTGTCAACTGCTATGCTAATGTAGTGGTCAATGTTGTTTTTTATCTGGAAGACTTGCAAGAGCAAATTATGGAGAATCGGCAAAAAAGATTTTGTTCTCTGTTGCACTCTGTTTATGAAAAATTGACAACAGATAGAAGTAAAATACAATCTGTTTCAGATGTTCGTAGTCATTTGGATGTGTGTTCGGGTTCTACACAATTTACACAAAATATCCAACAAGATGATCAGGAATTTTTAATGTATATGCTTCCCATTTTTGAAAATGAAGGTGTAGAAATAGAAAATATTTTTGGCCTTTCTTACAAATGGGAACATCATTGTGAAAATTGCACGTATACATGTAGCACCAATGTAGACACTGAGAGATTTCTGTATTTAACATTACCAGACTGTAAATCAGTGGCTTTCAATAAATTAGTGAAAGGTGCAAATCAAAACATGGAGTGTAGCCAATGTAAATCAGAAATGTTATCCACATTATTGTTAACAAAATATGGAAAATACATAATTTTAATGATGCAACGTTGTACAGCTGATGGAGGAAAATTGGATACTTTAATAAAACAATTTGTAGCAGCACAAATATCAACATCAGGAAGGACTTTTGTAGCAATTGCAATAATTTTCCATGATGGTCCTTCCACAACATCTGGACATTACACTGCCTATCTGAAATGTGACAAAGGCTGGACACTTTGTAAGGATGCCCAGTTGGTTTTCAAACAACGTTTGCCTAGGGAATTACAAAATTCCTACCTAATATTTTTGAAGCTAAAGTTTTAGGAAGCTAATTCACTCTCTGAGGAATTTATTATTATAATTTAATAGAACTACCATTGGACAGTTTACATAAAGAAGAAGTGCAAAAATACCATTTGGCCTCAAGGATATATTTTTGAATTATGGACTTTTTGGTGGTCATTTATTCGGTGATTATTTTAATGTGGCAACATTTACAGTTTTTATAAGTTAAAGTTATAAAATTTTGTAATCTGTAAGCATTTCATTTGTGTATGATTTGTATTTTCTGGTATTTTACTGAGAATAGTATGTATTTTTTTTTTTAACAATCTTTCTGATTGTTTTTTGTTTGCCAGCTGTTAAGTGATGAGTACCATTGAAATCACTATTTCGAGTGAAATTCAATATATTCTGAGAACAGCAAAAAAGGCAAACAAATTACTTTGTGGAAATTATGTTGTGTTGTAAAAAATGTATTATTATATGTTATAATTTTTATTTTATGTTCTTTCACAGATCCAAATTTTAAAATGAACAATTTTTACGAATTTATATTTGAAAGAAAATTAGGCAAAAATGAATAACATTTTTTATTCCTATTTCTGTGAAGGTAAGTTTAACTAAGTCTCAATATGGAGAATGAAGAGGCCTGCAAGAATCTACAAAGTTGAAACACGTTTCTTAAAACACTTTGTTTATGTAGTTTTGAAATTTGACCATAATCAGATATCAAGTGACCTGCAAAAAAAGAGATTTGAGGGGTTCATAATATTTCATCTTTTTAGCTGTTGAAGGACCGCAATAATTTCAATCATTCTTCTTTGAACATCTTTGCAGTCAAAATTCTGTGCTTACCTTCTATCATTCGCAAGGAAATTTAAAAACGGAAATATGTCACTTTTTGTAACATAGTTATTGTGTAAGATATTCTTTCATATTTTCAAAGAGAGAAAAAGGCAATCTGTGCACTTTTTATACTCCATGAAAATAGAACTTCATCATGCAGACCACTTTCGGATGAAAGGGTGTTCTATAAGTGTTGTTGTGCATGATTGCACTTAATACTCATAGAACAAGACACATGTCTAGATTTATTAGAAATCGTAAATCTCGATATGTGTGTGAATGGTGCACCATTCTACAATTGGTGTAGGAAAGCACAACAAAGAGAATTGTTTTAATTTCTCCACATTTTTATTTCTTCAATGCATGCTGAAATGTTCAGCATACATTGAAGGAGAAAAATGCATTTTCTCATTGTTTTTGTACAGGAAGGTGTGTCTTCCTGTAGAAAAACAAACAGCACATGACACAGATATCCTTGCACTATTGTGCAAGGGTGCCTGTGTCACCACATGGCTGCAGTTTAAGCAGCCGTGCAGAGAGAAGCATAGATTTGCAACATATTTATGTACATATGTTGCATCCCTGTGCTTCGAAAGTACTACAGCACACAGCAGTTAAAGAGGTTACTGTGTGATGCTGCAGCACTTCCTTATAGTTCTGCACTTATACACTCACCATACACTACTAATGCATTCATTCAGTCAATTACGTACTACACATACATTCATCTAAACTTTCACACACTAACAAAGAAATGTAGCTCTTTTTTTAAACCAGGAAAGTTAGTTCTTAAAAGAACTTTTTTTTTTCTTCTTTCTTCTTTTATGTTTTTTTGGGGGGGTTTTGAACAATGTTGTTTTTTTTTTTGGTTTTTCTGAAAAAAAAAAAACCCAAAAAAAACAGGAGAAACCAACCAATGAACTTCAGGGAACAGTAAAAAAAACAAAAAAAAAACCTAGCAAATATGACTTTTCTGCCGGCGGCAGATGAAGTCGATTGACTGCTCGCCATAGCACAAAGACTTATTGCACTTAGTGCAGAGCACTTTTAAAAATTGAAATTGAGGACGGATGTCCAAGGTTTGGTCTGAGGGATGCACTCTTGACGTGCTCGGCTGCGATGAGGTGGATGGCGCAGGAGCAGGAGTGTCCCTCATCCGTCGGCACTCTTCACGTGCAAGATTGTTTGGATGAAGGCTCCTCATATGCTTCATCATACTTGCCGTGCCGCAAGAGTATTTCTTGGTGGGATCCTGTACTGCTCGATTTTCCCGGCCCTATTGTGTTGATGGGTGATTAGGGTGACTTCAGTCTCTCTACCATTCAAGCCTAAGGGTTAGAGTAGTGAATGAAGTCTATTTACTAGGCACTTCGACATGATCCTGTGTTCTTCCCCATAGATTAGGGCTTGCACACATATCCTAGGGGATAGATTCGTTAGTATTAGGGATAACCTGCCCTGTCGTGAGGGTATTTCATGGAGCCGTGCTGAATTCAGGCCTGGTAGGCCTCAAACGGGGGAGACTCCATCTTTCTTTCTGCTCCGGCAGCTTGAGATGCTTCTAGGTTAAAGGGGATGTTTTAGTTATGAGGTGTTATTCGCTTGGAGAGAACCGGCTCAGACCGGCCCTTATCGAAGGATTGTATTTTTCTTCATGCCGAAGACGCTACATCAGGCCGGCCGGCTGGGAAAGTGTCCTTGGCAAGGGGAGGTACAAGAATTTGGTGGGCGGCAGGTTACGGGCCGGAATTTTCCATGAGGAAATGCACCTCTATATTAGTAAAAGTCTGAGGCAGTTACGGGGCACTTACTTCAGTCCGTAGGCGGCATCTAGCCGTTAGCAGTAAAGCTACTACTTATTCCAGGGAAGACAGATGACAAACTTGAAGGCGGAGAAAAACCGAGAGGCAGATACTCTTCTAGCAGAATTGCCAGAGAGGAGAGAGTAGCCGATGAGGAAGAGGTCCCAGTGACTCGGAGAAGGGAGCTACGGAGGTGTGATCTCCAGGCGAGCCGAGGCACAGACGAGAAGGGAACCTAGATGACCATTGAGTGCAGGCTACACACGACTAAGGTGATGTCGACCCCTTTCTTATTAGAGTGTACAACCTAATCTTTCACTTTTCTTTGCAGGTTATGTGTTACACAGTAATGTTATGTGATTGCGTATATAATAAATAATAAAGTATTCAGTTTGTAGTGAATCAACATGTGCTGCGTGTTCTTGTATAAGAGGGTAGCCTATTCTTCTAGTCAGCTGTGACTTGACATGAACAGATGTTAACCCTGATCAGGTAAGTGGTAACTGAATAAGGGAGAGAGGAACCCCTCGAACCAGAGAACAGGTTGTGCTCAAACTGGCAGTTCTTGTGTGATCTGGTAAATAGTAGAACTGATTCCCCTGCTGTATGTTATGGTAATCATAGGATGAACTTGTGCTGAGGCTGCCGTCTGGGTAGGAAGTCCTGGGTCCGTCTGGGACCGCGAGGCTGAGGCTGCCGTCTGGGTAGGAAGTCCTGGGTCCATCTGGGACCGCGAGGCTGAGGCTGCCGTCTGGGTAGGAAGTCCTGGGTCCGTTTGGGACCGCGAGACTGAGGCTGCCGTCTGGGTAGGAAGTCCTGGGTCCGTCTGGGACCGCGAGGCTGAGGCTGCCGTCTGGGTAGGAAGTCCTGGGTCCGGCTGGGACCGCGAGGCTGAGGCTGCCGTCTGGGTAGGAAGTCCTGGGTCCGTCTGGGACCGCGAGGCTGAGGCTGCCGTCTGGGTAGGAAGTCCTGGGTCCGTTTGGGACCGCGAGACTGAGGCTGCCGTCTGGGTAGGAAATCCTGGGTCCGTCTGGGACCGCGAGGCTGAGGCTGCCGTCTGGGTAGGAAGTCCTGGGTCCGTCTGGGACCGCGAGGCTGAGGCTGCCGTCTGGGTAGGAAGTTCTGGGTCCGTCTGGGATCGCGAGGCCGCCACTTGTATTATAAAAGGTCTAGATATATATATATATATTAGGAATTCCCTGTCCTTAGGTGGTATATATCGGTGGTTACTTGTTGTGAATAGGCCCTAGGGAGAGGGTAACGTTCTGGCTGGGTTAGAGAGGCTCTGATGAGCGGGTTCTATCTGATCCGAAAACCCAAGCAGAACAGATCCCCTCTCGATAAGACTCTTTTGCAAATCTTACATGTGACCAAGGTGGCATTGGTCTTATTCTGTCCTTTGGGAAAAGTAAAAAATGTCCACACCACTGAAGCAAAACTTTTTTTTTGTGGTTCCTCCGGCAAAAATTAATCCTCAGAGGTTTGAGGTGATGCAGAAGATGCCTGCTGCCCTGAAGCCATTTTTGGTTGCAAGAAGTTAGAACTAAGTGTATACTTAGTCTAAAAAAATCTTCTTCTGTCCAAAGAGATGGTTCGCCAAAGAAGCTCAAAGAAGAATGATTGAAATGGGTGGGGTCTTTCAGTAGTTAGAACAGGAAGTGAAAAGAAATATAGGATTAGATGTCAAAATATATTAGTTTTAAGACTAGTTTAGAGTTTGTCTTCAATTAATATTCACATGCAATACATAAATATGTGTTTTTAAATGTTAAATACTTCGCGGGATCCGCTAACCCATCCCGTCACGGACGCATATGACGCATCGCGGAAGCGCGTAAATGTCGCGTTACGTACATCGAACGTGTCGCGTATAGGCTGGGAGTCGCGTACCGGTCGCATAGCGATCGCGCACTAAACACGTACCCAACGCATACCATGCGCGGATGCTATTGCGTACGGATCGTGAACGGTGCGCATAGGGTGAAAATATATATATCTAAAATAAAGTTTTGCACTTATAGTTGAAAAAATATTTTGAAAAATATAAAAAAATATGTTTGAAAAACACATTAAGTTCAACTAATATTTTTTAATTCTTAAAAGAATTAATTGAAAAAATATGTTTAAAAAATGATGATAAAAAAGTATTTAAAAAAATAAAGAAAATGACACACTGAATTTGAAAAATATAGAAATGCAATCAAAATCATTAAACATGATATCTTTAGAGATAAGTTATAGATAGGAATTAGCATTTAAAAAACCATTGAAATTCACTGAAAAAACCGTAGGTTTCATGCATGTTATAGTTAGGAATTGGCATTTAAAAAACCTTTGAAATTCACTGAAAAAACCAAAGGTTTTAGGGGCGTTATAGTTAGGAATTGGCATTTAAAAAACCTTTGAAATTCACTGAAAAAACCATAGGTTTCAGGGGCGTTATAGTTAGGAATTGGCATTTAAAAAACCTTAGAAATTCACTGAAAAAACCATAGGTTTCAGGGGCGTTATAGTTAGCTGGACATTTCCCTCGTACAAAACCCTAGAAATTCCCCTGTTATAGTTAGTTCAGCTAACTATAACTCGCGCCCCCGCAATGCACTGCTGATCATGTCACATATTACATCACTCATGACATGGTTAGTGACATCACTGATGACATCACTGATGACATCTCAAATGACATCACTGATGACATCACTGATGACATCATCCATGTGATAAATTAGTGCATCTTCTCACACCCTAATATAAACTTTGATCCACCGACTCAAAATTTCAGACGGCCATTTTGACAACCATAGATACTCCAATACCAATAACTACTCACCCACTCATTGAGTTTTAGGTCTACATACATCTCCACTCACTCACCTGTACAGTCACTCATACTTACAGTCACTCTGTGCAATTATACACCTATATAGACACTCACACACCGCCAATCATCCGTTGAGGTACTGATACATCTAGTCAGTCATACAAATAATTAATCACAGTAAAATTTACTCACTTATACAGTTAAAAACACTCAAGTTCACTTACTCATAAAAATACTAGCAAATTATGTGTCTTCCTGCAGAAAAACAAACAGCACATGACACAGATATCCTTGCACTATGGCGCATACAGCCACTCCCAAAATCACACACTCTCATGTATAGATAGTTATATACTCTTACACACATATACACTGCGTTTCACATATGTAGTTACTGACACATGTACAACTGAGATATACATTCAATCACTAACACACCTATACATACACTCACCCAACCATACAGTCCATCACAGATGCACTCTTAAAACATGCACCCAATGAATCACCCACTCACACATCTAGTCACAGAGTCACACACACCCTACCCATACAAACACTCAGGCACCCATACAGATACTCAGACAACCAATCAAAACCCATATAGACACTCATATAGCTATTCACAAAACCATGCAGCCACTTATACACCAACACACAGACACATACAGACATTCACACAGTTTAGTCACTAGTCTGCAGTAAGATACATTTAATAAATCACTTATGGAGTCAGGTACGCACCTAGAAAATCACCCATTCACACACTTATACACCCACTCATTCTTCCATAGGCCTTTCACTATAAATATATAAAACATATTTAAACTTTTAAGAAAAACACACATTCACTGGATGATGTCATCAGTGATGTCATCAGTGATATCATTTGAGATGTCATCAGTGATGTCATCAGTGATGTCACTGACCATGTCATGAGTGATGTAATATGTGACGTCATCAGCAGTGCATTGCGGGAGCGCGAGTTATAGTTAGCTGAACTAACTATAACAGGGGAATTTCTGGGGTTTTGTACGAGGGAAATGTCCAGCTAACTATAACGCCCCTGAAACCTATGGTTTTTTCAGTGAATATATATATATATATATATTACCTACTGGCGGTCGCCAGTAGGTAGTTATAGTTAGGATCTATTATCCATAGGAAATCTGCAACATTCTATTTAGAATAACTTTGGCTCTGGGTGACGAATCTTCGCGACATTTTGAAAACTCGTGGCCCGCTCCAGTCTGCTCCTATCCTGAAATTCTTGGGGTGATTCGTCAAGCGGGGGCCGAGAAAAAAGGGGGGTCCCAAAACATGTTTTCCCCATGCAATTTTCTATAGGGACCTTTAGTCGCAGCTACAGCCCGAACTGCTGAACGGAATTACACCAAATTTGCAGAAAGGTAGACCTTGGTTCAGAGTCTTGCCTTTTGCTTAAATGGTGTAAATCCATTAAGTAGGTCCTGAGAAAATCAAAAGTAAAATCACATATATATCTGGGCGGAGCCTAACCACACATCTCATCATGAGATCTGATTGGCTGTCAGCACTTCATCCAAGAAGTGTTGGCAGCCATCTTGGTACCAATATACATGATAGCACCTCATTAAAGCATTGCAGTTAATAGAAGGTTTTAAGACTTTAGTTACATTATAAATCATTTGTTGATGGTACCATACTAATTTTAGGAATTGTGGTATGTTTTAAGGGGATTTTACCATGTGAAAAAGCCTTCTGCTGGGATATCATGAATCATGTTTGAGAGAAAACTATTTTCTCATGCTTTTCCCACAGAGGTTTGGAAGGTGATCCATAAGCTAAACTGAGAGCATATATTCTGTAAATTCACACTATCTTTCTCAGTCATGTAAGAATGAAGTCTGACATTCTCAGTAAAACATGTACATCCAACAAGGGCAGAGACTGTCAGTTTATTCCTTTGTGTTCCACTGCAGCTTCCCAGAGTGTTCCAAAGAACAACTAGAGCGCTAACAGTCCTACTTATGATAAACATATGGCACACCTGAAGCCATCTTGATTGGAATAAAGTGGTAACTCTTAAAACATTTAATTTAAAAAGGAACAAAATGAGGGGGTTCATTTTGCCATAGAAAGTATGATTAGTGCTGCAGAAAGAAAAATTAGGCCACATTTTGAGTGACTTCTCAAATCCTCTTCTATTTCATTAAAAAATTCTGACATGCAGACTGAAACATGCACTTTCAATACCAGCAACAGACTTCCCCGGTGAGCAGTAGCTTTACTACAGAGATCTAATGAGCAACTAGAGTGCTAACATTCTGAATTTATGGCAAATGTGTGACACATCTGAATGCCTTCTTGATGGAATCAAAGTAAACAACTGAAAGTATTTCCTACTGAGGAGACTGTTGTAAATGAGGAAATTAGGAAGCTTCATAACAAACATGTCTCACAAGATGGCCACAAGAGACAAAAGAGCCCAAATGTAGCACAAATATCACCCAGATGTAGCCCAAGTATAGCCCAATGACAGAATGTTCCAGAGTGTTCTAAAGAATAACTAGAGCGCTAACAGTATTACTTATGACAAAAGTATGGCACAGCTGAAGCCATCTTGATTAGAATAAAGAGGTACCACGTAAAACATTTAATTTGCAAAGGAACAAAATGAGGGGGGTTCATTTTGCCATTGAAATTATGATTAGTGCTGCAGAAAGAAAAATTAGGGCACACTTTGACTTCTCAAATCCTCTTCTATTTGATTAAAAAAAGTCTGACATGCAGACTGAAACATGCACTTTGAATACCAGCAGCAGACTTCCCTGGTGAGCAGTCGCTTTACTACAGTGATCTAATGAGCAACTAGAGTGCCACCATTCAGAATTTATGGCAAATGTGTGACACATCTGAATGCCTTCTTGATGGAACCACAGTAAGTTAAAGCAATTCTGTTTGTAATTAGGTGGCTTTTTACCTTTACCTTTGCTTGTATTAGTGTTTTTCAAACTTTCATGTACATAACATGCATATGTATGCATATATGTATATGTATATGTATGCATGCATTTATATTTCTATTTATATAGATATGCAGATTACATATATGTTTATATATGTATGTATATATATACACATACATATATATAAATGCATATGCATATATATATGTGCATATGTGTGCGTGTAGAGAGAGGTAGAGAGGTAGAGAGGTAGAGGTGTAGAGGTAGAGGTGTAGAGGTAGAGGTAGAGAGGTAGAGGTAGAGGTAGAGAGGTAGAGAAGTAGAGAGTAGTAGAGAGAGAGGTAGAGAGGTAGAGAGTAGAGAGTGAGTAATAGAGAGTAGAGAGTGAGTAGTAGAGAGTAGTAGAGAGTAGTAGAGAGAGTAGCAGAGAGTGAGTAGCAGAGAGTAGTAGAGTGAGCAGTAGAGAGTGAGTAGTAGAGAGTGAGTAGTAGAGAGTAGTAGAGAGTGAGTATTAGGGAGTGAGTAGTAGAGAGTGAGTAGTAGAGAGTAGTAGAGAGTGAGTATTAGAGTGAGTAGTAGAGAGTAGTAGAGAGTAGCAGAGAGTGAGTAGTAGAGAGTAGTAGAGTGAGTAGTAGAGAGTGAGTAGTAGAGAGTGAGTAGAAGAGAGTAGTAGAGAGTGAGTATTAGAGAGTGAGTAGCAGAGAGTAGTAGAGAGTGAGTAGTAGAGTGAGTTGTAGAGTAGTAGAGTGAGTAGTAGAGAGTAGTAGAGAGTGAGTAGCAGAGAGAGAATATTAAAGAGTAGTAGAGAGTGAGTAGTAGAGAATGAGTAGTAGAGTGAGTAGTAGAGTGAGTAGTAGAGAGTGAGTAGTAGAGAGTAGTAGAGAGTAGTAGAGAGAGAGTAGTAGAGAGTGAGTAGTAGAGAGAGAGTAGTAGAGGGAGAGTAGTAGAGAGTGAGTAGAGAGTAGTAGAGAGTGAGTAGTAGAGAGAGAGTAGTAGAGAGTAGTAGAGTAGTAGAGAGTGAGTAGTAGAGAGTGAGTAGTAGAGAGGAGTGGAGTAGTAGAGAGTGAGTAGTAGAGAGTAGTAGAGAGTGAGTAGTAGAGTTAGTAGAGAGTAATAGAGAGCGAGTACTAGACAGCAAGTAGTAGAGAGTGTGTAGTAGAGAGTGAGTAGTAGAGAGTAGTAGAGAGTGAGAAGTAGAGAGTAGTAGAGTAGTAGAGAGTGAGTAGTAGAGTGAGTAGTTGAAAGCGAGCAGTAGAGAGTGAGTAGTGGAGAGTGAACAGTAGAGAGTAGTAGAGATTCAGTAGTAGAGCGTGAGTAGTAGAGAGTGAGTAATAGAAAGTAGTAGAGAGTGAGTAGTAGAGAGAGAGTAGTAGAGAGAGAGTAGTAGAGAGTGAGTAGTAGAGAGTAGTAGAGTGAGTAGTAGAGAGTGAGTAGTAGAGTAGTAGAGAGTGAGTGGTAGAGAGTGAGTAGTAGAGAGAGTAGTAGACAGTAGTAGAGTAGTACAGAGAGAGTAGTAGAGAGTGAGTAGTAGAGAGTAGTAGAGAGCGAGTAGTGGAGAGTCAGTAGTAGAGAGTAGTAGAGAACGTTTAGTAGAAAGTGAGTAGTAGAGCGTGAGTAGTAGATAGTGAATAGTAGAGTGAGTAGCAGAGAGTGAGTAGTAGAGTTATTAGAGAGTAGTAG
Source organism: Triturus cristatus (assembly GCF_964204655.1). NCBI lineage: Eukaryota > Metazoa > Chordata > Amphibia > Caudata > Salamandridae > Triturus > Triturus cristatus. Next base: position 132,443,478 of record NC_140586.1, on the reverse strand, counting down.
AGAGCGAGTACTTGAGAGCAAGTAGTAGAGAGTGTGTAGTAGAGCGTGAGTAGTAGAGAGTAGTAGAGAGTGAGAAGTAGAGAGAGTAGTAGAGTAGTAGAGAGTGAGTGGTAGAGTGAATAGTAGAGAGTAGTTGAAAGTGAGCAGTAGAGAGTGAGTAGTGGAGAGTGAGCAGTAGAGAGTAGTAGAGATTCAGTAGTAGAGAGTGAGTAGTAGAGAGTGAGTAATAGAGAGTAGTAGAGAGTGAGTAGTAGAGAGAGAGTAGCAGAGATTCAGTAGTAGAGAGTGAGTAGTAGAGAGTGAGTGGTAGAGAGTAGTAGAGAGTAGTAGAGTGAGTAGTAGAGAATAGTAGAGTAGTAGAGTAGTAGAGAGTGAGTAGTAGTGAGTGAGTAGTAGAGAGAGTAGTAGAGAGTAGTAGAGTAGTACAGAGTGAGTAGTAGAGAGTGAGTAGTAGAGAGTAGTAGAGAGCGAGTAGTGGAGTAGTAGAGAGTAGTAGAGAGCGAGTAGTAGAAAGTGAGTAGTAGAGAGTGAGTAGTAGATAGTGAATAGTACAGTGAGTAGTAGAGAGAGAGTAGTAGAGAGTGAGTAGTAGAGAGTAGTAGAGTGAGTAGTAGAGAGTGAGTAGTAGAGAGAGAGTAGTAGAGAGTAGTAGAGAGTGAGGAGAAGAGTAGTAAAGAGTGAGTGGTAGAGAGTAGTAGAGTAAGTAGTAGAGAGTAGTAGATAGTGAGTAGTTGAGAGTGAATAGTAGAGAGTAGTAGAGAGTGAGTAGTAGAGAGTGAATAGTAGAGAGTGAGTAGTAGAGCGAGAGTAGTAGAGCGTGAGTAGTAGAGAGTAGTAGAGAGTGTGTAGTAGAGAGTGAGTAGTAGAGAGTGAGTGGTAGAGAGTAGTAGAGAGTAGTAGAGTGAGTAGTAGAGAATAGTAGAGTAGTAGAGTAGTAGAGAGTGAGTAGTAGTGAGTGAGTAGTAGAGAGAGTAGTAGAGAGTAGTAGAGTAGTACAGAGTGAGTAGTAGAGAGTGAGTAGTAGAGAGTAGTAGAGAGCGAGTAGTGGAGTAGTAGAGAGTAGTAGAGAGCGAGTAGTAGAAAGTGAGTAGTAGAGAGTGAGTAGTAGATAGTGAATAGTACAGTGAGTAGTAGAGAGAGAGTAGTAGAGAGTGAGTAGTAGAGAGTAGTAGAGTGAGTAGTAGAGAGTGAGTAGTAGAGAGAGAGTAGTAGAGAGTAGTAGAGAGTGAGGAGAAGAGTAGTAAAGAGTGAGTGGTAGAGAGTAGTAGAGTAAGTAGTAGAGAGTAGTAGATAGTGAGTAGTTGAGAGTGAATAGTAGAGAGTAGTAGAGAGTGAGTAGTAGAGAGTGAATAGTAGAGAGTGAGTAGTAGAGCGAGAGTAGTAGAGCGTGAGTAGTAGAGAGTAGTAGAGAGTGTGTAGTAGAGAGTGAGTAGTAGAGAGTGAGTAGTAGAGAGTGGGTAGTAGAGAGTAGTAGGGAGTGAGTAGTAGAGAGTGAGTAGTAGAGAGAGAGTAGTAGAGAGTAGTAGAGAATGAGTAGTAGAGAGTAGTCAGTCAGTGTCAGTCAGTCAGTGTCAGTGTCAGTCAGTCAGTATCAGTCAGTCAGTGTCAGTCAATCAGTGTCAGCCAGTGTCAGTCAGTCAGTGTCAGTCAGTCAGTGTCAGTCAGTGTCAGTCAATCAGTGTCAGTCAGTGTCAGTCAGTCAGTGTCAGTCAGTGTCAGTCAATCAGTGTCAGTCATTGTCAGTCAGTCAGTTTCAGTCAATCAGTGTCAGTCAGTGTCAGTCAGTGTCAGTCAGTGTCAGTGTGAGTCAATCAGTGGCAGTCAGTGTCAATCAGTCAGTGTCAGTCAGTCAATGTCAGTCAGTCAGTGTCAGCTAGAGCAGCTCTGCTGACCTGGTTCTCTGGCTCTAAAGGAGCTCTGCTGACCTGGTTCTCTGGCTCTAAAGCAGCTCTGCTGACCTGGTTTCTCTGGCTCTACAGCAAGTGTTCTGACCTGGTTCTCTGGCTCCAGAGCAGATCTGCTGACCTAGTTCTTCGGCTACAGAGCAGCTCTGCTGATCTGGTTTCCTGGCTCTACAACAGCTCTGCTGACCTAGTTCTCTGGCTCTAAAGCAGCTCTGCTGACCTGGTTCTCTGGCTCTAAAGCAGCTCTGCTGACCTGGTTCTCTGGCTCTAAAGCAGCTCTGCTGGCTTGGTTCTCTGGCTCTAGAGCAGCTCTGCGGACCTGGTTCTCTGGCTCAAAAGCAGCTCTGCTGACCTGGCTCTCTGGCTCTAAAGCAGCTCTTCTGGCCTGGTTCTCTGGATCTAAATCAGTTCTGCTGACCTGGTTCTCTCCCTCTAAAGCAACTCTGCTGAACTGGTTTCTCTGGCTCTACAGCAGCTCTGCTGACCTGGCTCTCGAGCAGCTCTGCTGACCTAGTTCTTGGGCTCTAGAGCAGCTCTGCTGGCCTGGTTCTCTGGCTCTACAACAGCTCTGCTGACCTGGTTCTCTGGCTCTAAAACAGCTCTGCTGACCCGGTTCTATGGCTCTAAAGCAGCTCTGCTGACCTGGTTCTCTGGCTCTAGAGCAGCTCTGCTGACCTGGTTCTCTGGCTCTAAAGCAGCTCTGCTGACCTGGTTCTCTCCCTCTAAATCAGCTCTACTGACCTGGTTCTCTGCCTCTAGAGCAGCTCTGCTGACCAGGTTCTATGGCTCCAAAGCAGCACTGCTGACCTGGTTCTCAGGCTCTAGAGCAGCTCTGCTGACCTGGTTCTCTGGCTCTAAAGCGGCTCTGCTGACCTGGTACTCTCCCTCTAAAGCAGCTCTGCTGACCTGGTTCTCTCCCTCTAAAGAGCTCCGCTGACCTGCTTCTCTGGCTCTAAATCAGCTCTGCTGACCTGGTTCTCTCCCTCTAAATCAGCTCTACTGACCTGGTTCTCTGCCTCTAGAGCAGCTCTGCTGACCAGGTTCTATGGCTCTAAAGCAGCTCTGCTGACCTGGTTCTCAGGCTCTAGAGCAGCTCTGCTGACCTGCTTCTCTGGCTCTAAAGCAGCTCTGCTGACCTGGTTCTCTCCCTCAATAGCAGCTCTGCTGACCTGGTTCTCTGGCTCTAAAGCAGCTCTGCTGACCTGGTTCTCTCCCTCTAAAGAGCTCTGCTGACCTGGTTCTCTGGCTCTAAAGCAGTTCTGCTGACCTGGTTCTCTGCCTCTAAAGCAGCTCTGCTGACCTGATTCTCTGGCTCTAGAGCAGCTCTGCTGACCTGGTTCTCTTGCTCTAAAGCAGTTCTGCTGACCTAGTTCTCTCCCTCTAAAGCAGCTCTGCTGACCTGGTTTCTCTGGCTCTACAGCAGCTCTGCTGACCTGGTTCTCGGCCTCTAGAGCAGCTCTGCTGACCTGGGTCTCTGGCTCTAGAGCAGCTTTGCTGACCTGGGTCTCTGGTTCTAGAGCAGCTCTGCTGACCTGCTTCTTAGGCTCTAGAGCAGCTCTGCTGACCTGGTTCCCTGGCTCTACAACGGCTCTGATGACCTGGTTTCTCTGGCTCTACAGCAGCTCTGCTGACCTGGTTCTCTGCACTCACGATGCACGCACCCGACTTCGCAAAAATATATTTAAAAATAATATAAGTTTATTATAAGTACAAATATATTATTTTTATTAATATCTTAAATAATCTCTTGCTCTAATATGTATATTAAAGACACATACATATCATTTTGGAACATAAATTTGTTTTGCGGGAGTCGCGCACCCAGCACCCCCCAGCACGTATATGATGTTATGCGGGACCTGCAACCGCACAAGCATCTCGTACCGTAATGCGCATGTGTTGCGAATGCGTGGGAGCAGGAGTCGCGGAGTGGTCGCATACCAATCGCGCACATCACGTAATATTAAATGTATATGATGTAACTGAAAAACACGCAGCCATGGCACACCGTACGCGGATCCTTCACGACTTTTCTAAAATGGCGGCTAGATTGCGCACACCCACCATGATGTGTACGCTTTGAGTGCGCGACTCCGATAAAAAATTGGAATTTTGTTTTTTAAATGAAATAATACAAGTATAGTAAAATAAAAAATGAAAACAAGAGAATTGATCAATATTTCAGTTTTTTATGTTTTTTTAATTTTTTTGTGTGCAATTTTCCGAAAATATATAATGTTATTTAATGAATAAAATATTTATAAATAAACAGTTAAAAAACTGTAGAAAATCAGTACAAAAAAATAGGTATAACTACTATCACACTTAAAAAATAGAATTGAAAAAACCTTTGAAATTCACTGAAAAAAAACATAGGTTTCAGAGACATTATAGTTAGAAATTAGCATTTAGAAAACCTTAGATATTCACAGAAAAACCATAGGTTTCAGGGGTGTTATAGTTAGTTGGCAATTTCACTCGTACAAAAACATAGAAATTCCTCCATTATAGTTAGTTCTGCTAACTATAACTCGTGCGCCCGCAATGCACTACTGATGTTGTCACATATTGGATCATTCATGACATGGTCAGTGACATCACTGATGACATCACTGATGACATCTCAAATGCCATCACTGATGACATCATCCACGTGACAATCTGATACACCTCATCATACACTAGTATAACCTTTCATCACTCACTGTAAAATACAGAGTACCATATTTGAAAGCATTGATACACCAATACCAGTTACTACATACCCACTCACTAATTCCTAAGTCTACACACACAACTACCCATTCAACAACAGAATCATTTATGCATGCAGTCACTAATTAATAGAACACTATCAAATGCACTTATACACATATATAGACATTGACACATCAGCAGTCATCGTAGTCGGTTATGCAGTCATCCTACTCACTCATGAAAACAACTCACTTACACAATTATCCAAAAACACCTCATTTATTCAAACACATAGTAACTCATAGTTAAGATGTTAAAAACTCACCATTACAATTATACACTCATTCATATAGTCACTCTCACAATCACTGACTCTTACACATACTTATTTATATACACAACTCTCACATACAATGCCTTTTATTTTTTTACTTTGTTGAAGATTTACAACTAAAACATATATTTGCTCACCATCACACAAATAAATACACTGTCACCCAAACAACTGTTTCCACATGCACTCTTAAACCTATACACCTAGTCAATCAACCATTCACACATCTATGCATAGAGTTACACACACCCCATCCAACCACACACAAACTCAGTGTCCCATACAAATACTCACCCAACTAATCAATAACTAATATACACACTCATGTAGTTAGTGACCAACTGATGCAGCATGTTTTACAACAACTACTAATCCATGTATTAAGTGAGACACTTTTAATTACTCACTTAAACAGACAGTCAGACAGCTACTAAATCCTCCATCCAGACAGTTATATATCCACTCAATCTTCAATACAGATTTGTATAGATATATAATACATATTTAAATTACAAACGAAACCACATTCATTGGATGATGTCTTCAGTGATATCATCAGTGATGTCATCAGTGATGTCTTCAGTGATGTCATCAGTGATGTCACTGACCATGTCATGAATGATGCAATATGTGACATCATCACATTCATTCATTCATTCATTCATTGCAGGCGCGTGAGTTATAGTTAGCAGAAATAACTATAATGGAGGAATTTCTATGGTTTTGTACGAGTGAAATGGCCAGCTAAACCTATGTTTTTTTTTCTTTGAATCTATATATATATATATATATATATATATATATATATATATATATTCACTGAAAAAAACATAGGTTTCACACATGTTATAGTTAGCTGGACATTTTACTCGTACAAAACCGTTGAAATTCCCCCGTTATAATTAGTTCAGCTAACTATAACTCGCGCGCCCGCAATCCACTGCTGATGACGTCACATATTACATCACTCATGACATGGTCAGTGACATCACTCATGACATCACTGATGACATCTCAAATGACATCACTGATGACATCATCCTTGTGTAAGAGTGGCAGACCTCCTCTTATCCTAATATAAACTTTGAAACTCACATTGAAAAATACAAACTAAAGTTTTGAAAACTATAGAGATACCAATACCAGTTAGAACAACCTATTCAGTAATTCCAAAATCTACATACGAATCAGCTCATTTATCAACACTTGTATATAGTCACTCATACATGTACTCAGTCATCATATGTACTCATACACCTATACATCTTGTTACACACCTACACTCATACATAGAGTTACTCACACATGCAAATAAACATCCATTTACTTGCATGTACAGCTATACACACACCAGTACACTTACTTCTACAGAAACGTACACATACTTACTCTCTAAAACAATCACTTATAGAAACACATACTTATTTATACAGGAACTCTTCCAATCTCTCACTCTCAGATATCCTCACTTATATACATCAATACTCATATACTAGTTCAAAACATATGGACTTACTCATAAAGACACTACTTGAGACAGTCATTCACTCTCTTACTCACCCATACACACACTCATCCACCCATACTGTCCTGCTCACATACTGTCTTAAAAATACATACAAACAGTGAGTCACTCATTCATGCGTCCATATGCTTAGTAACATCCCCCACTGAACCATACAGACACTCATACTGATACTCTAAAAACGAACTAATAACCCATATACACACTCATGTAGCTACTCACCAACCCATGCAGCCACTTATGCACAAAGTGAGACACTGATACAGATATTTAAATATTTAAACATTACTCACTAATACTTGTATTCACTAAGATACTGTTAATAAGTCAGTTATACAATTAATTTTACAAAAAAACCCCATCCATTTAGACACTTATTTACCCATTTTTTCTTCCATTAACCTTTAGATATACCTATATAAAAAATATTTATTTTTCAAAAAGACACATCTTCACTGGATGATGTCATCAGTGATGTCATTTGAGATGTCATCAGTGATGTCATGAGTGATGTCACTGACCATGTCATGAGTGATGTAATATGTGACGTCATCAGCAGTGGCTTGCGGGCGCGCGAGTTAGAGTTAGCTGAACCAACTATAACGGGGGAATTTCAATGGTTTTGAACGAGTGAAATGTCCAGTTAACTATAACATGTGTGAAACCTATGGTTTTTTCAGTGAATTTGCAATGTTTTTTAAATGCTAATTCCTAACTATAACGTGTGTGAAACCTATGGTTTTTTCAGTGAATTTGCAAGGTTTTTTAAATGCTAATTCCTAACTATAACGTGTGTGAAACCTATGGTTTTTTCAGTGAATTTGCAAGGTTTTTTAAATGCTAATTCCTAACTATAACGTGTGTGAAACATATGGTTTCTTCAGTGAATTTCAAAGGTTTTTTAAATGCTAATTTATGAATGTATTATTATATTTTTTAAATATTTATTTTACAATAAGCTACCTATGTATATAGTTATAGATTGACTGTATCCTGTAATATGGAATGGCTCAGCTCTTTTTTTTTTTTAATTTGGATAAAGTTGAACAGCATAGTTATTATCTTCTATAAACTTATAAACAGTTTAATTTTTCAAAATTTTTTTTAGGGTTTTTGAAGGTGCACTCACCGTGCGCGCAACGTGCGCGCACTGTGTGGGCATGCGTGCGTGCTCCGTGTGCGCATGCGTACGTGCCCCGTGTGCGCATGCGTACGTCGTGCGTGCTCCATGCGCACGTGCTCCATACGCGCATGCACGCGTGCTCAGTGCGCGCGTGCTCCGTACGCGCATGCGCGCATGCTCTGCTCCGTGCGTGCGTGCTCCATACGTGCATGCGCACGTGCTCCGTACGCGTGTGCTCCATACGTGCATGCGTGCGTGCTCAGTGCGCACGTGCTCCGTACACGCATGCGCGCGTGCTCTGTGCACGCGTGCTCCGTACGCGCATGCGCACGTGATCCATGCGCACGTGCTCCATACGCGCATGTGTGCGTGCTCCGTGCGCGCACGGTGCGCGCACCGTACGCGCACGGCAAGTCATGTGATTACGAAACAACACTTTTCATTGGTTCATAGTAGTTTCAGTTCCAGAATCTTCCAACACCACACCCACTCCCCTCATTATTTCTTCTGATTTCCTGGGAGAAGGAGCTGAGCAGCTTTTGCAGTACTCCAGTACTTGAAAATGGCAGAGCAGCAGTCATCTTCTGGGAGTGAGGAGGAGACCTTTGTGCCACCAAGGCAGAGGAAACAGAAGGACTCATTTATTTGGAAATTTTTTACTTTTCCAGAGGGCCAGAAGAAGGTGAATGCTCCTAAAGTCACCTGCACTGTTTGTGGAGTGGTCTTATCAAGAGGAGATCCTAAAAAAAATACTCTTTTAGTATTTTCTCTATGATAAGGCACGTTAAAGGAGTACATCCTGTGGCTTATGCTCGGAAGTCTACTCGAGCTGCTAGAGACAACCCTCCAGCAGCTCTGCCGAGCACATCCGCAGCAGCTCAGCCGAGCACATCATCGGCAGCTCAGCCGAGCACATCATCGGCAGCTCAGCCGAGCACTTCATCTGCGGCCGCAGCTTCACCTGCTTCTCGACCTCTGGATATGCACCCTCTGTTCCAGAGGGTTCATATACGGTGCAGTCTGTGCAATGCTCTTCTCTCTTATGGTGACACCAGCATTAACCTAATAGAGACGAAGATACAGCAGCACACATGCTCCACCCCATAATTTTTTTCATTTTTTTGTTTTTTTGTTCCTCTGTTCCTCAATTAACACAACGGCTCTTTTTAGAGGCACCTAACATCTAAACACTTAAACTTGATTTTTAATTCTATTATTTTTTCAGAAATTTTTGGCCGCCGTGCATGCACGGTGCACGCACGGTGGCGCACGGTGCGCGCACCTTGCGATTTTTTGAAAGAAAATAAAACGTTTTTTTCACCCTTTCTGGATCCTTCAGGGACCCCCTGACAAAGGCTAGGGGGTCAGGAACTCTGTACCCTGCCCCCTTTTCATGTTCTCCACCTTTCAATTAAATGGAGACACACATTTCTATTGGTTGCAAATTTCAACCCTTTCCAAATGATTCCTACCCCCAACATGGCTTCTGCCTGCTAGCATAGCAACAGATCATGGAACACTGGTGTGAGCAGAGAGGTCAGAAGTTCAGCACACAATGTTTCAAACCTAACAGCAAATCCAAAGTAATGGTCTGTGGGAACACATTTTTCTGAACCAATACAAAACATGCTTTCAAAAATGTAAACATACAGCCTAGTTTTTAGTGTAAAATGGTCTGAAACAGCCAATGAGTTCTTTTTATTTAAAAAAAAGTATATAAGCCTCCATTTTACAACTATCTTTCATTTCATATTGCCATTCTACTGAAAGACACCTTCTGAGTGCATCCAGATCTCCTTGAAAGATGTTCACAGTGTGGATTGCGGGTCATAGCTATGTCTTCTGGAGTGAAAAGTGAGCAGAAAAAAGAGGTATTGTGAAGGACCTTGCTTTGCCAAATGTAGACATTAAATGGATTGGTCAGAGAGGGTTAAAGTGGCACCAATTAATGCCTTTGGTGAAATCCTTTCTACATCTCCCACAGCCTGACCTTATAATTGTGCACTGTGGTGGAAATGACCTAGGCACTTTAACTGGGGTAGGTCTGCAAATGCTTATTAAGGACACCTTTGTGCAATTGTTGTCACTTTTTCCACAAACTACCTTTGTATATTCTAATATATGCCAAAGGCAAAAGTGGAACTGGTCCAACCAATATTGTCCGCAGATTGACAAAGCAAGAAAGCACGTCAATAAGTCTGTTTCTGCTTTCCTCAGAGACTATGGTATGGGTTCTATATACCACAACAACTTAAGTTACAACATGCCAGGCATTTATAGAGGAGACGGTGTACATTTCAATGATGAAGGGAACAGAGTCTTCCTCTTGAACTTTAGACTCTGCATCGGTACTTAGTTGAAGGTACCAAAAAACACTCAATGAACACAACGGCTCTTTTTAGAGCCAACCAACATCCAAACACTTACACTTGATTTTTAATTCTATTTTTTTAATGATTTTTTTCTGCCGTGCGCGCACCTCGCGATTTTTTGAAAAAAAAATAATGTTTTTTTCACCCTTCGGGGTCCTTCAGGAACCCCCTGACAAAGGCTAGGGGGTCAGGAACTCTGTACCCTGCCCCCTTTTCACATTCTCCACCTTTCTTTTTCACTGTCACACACCAAACACACAAAATGGCGGCCGACATTTCCTGATTTCGACCGATTCGAATGTTGACCGACATGTAACCACCAATCAGAATTACGCTCGCGCACGTTAGGGTGCGCGCACGGTGTGCGCATATAGATATATATGTACATTTAACTGCAATTTTCTCAGGAACTACTGAACAGATTGACACCATATATGCAAAAGGCACATGCCTGACCTGAGGACTACCTCTTTGCCAAATCTCAAATAATTCTGTTCAGCCGTTCGGGCTGTACCTTCGACTAAAGGTCCTATGGGAAATTGCATGGGGAAAACGTGTTTTGGGACCCCCCTTTTTTCTCAGCCCCCGCTTGACGAATCACCCTGAGACTTTCAGGGTAGGAGCTGAGCGGAGCGCCCCATTAGTTTTGAAAATTTCGCGAGGATTCGTCAACCGGCGCCAAAGTTATTCAAAATAGAATTTTCAGATTTCCTATGGGAACTCGGTCCTAACTATAACTATCTACTGGCGAACGCCAGTAGATAATATATATATATATATATATATATATATATATATATATATATATATATATATATATATATATATATATATATATATCACCAACACAAGTCCACCAGCCGTTGCACCTCAGCGTCACGGGTGCTGCTCAGCGCTTGGAGGACGCGCAATTCAATTCCAAAACCCAGGTTTCTCCTTCCTAGGAACCTTGTACAATAGAGCGCACTATATATATATATTACCTACTGGCGGTCGCCAGTAGGTAATTATAGTTAGGACCCTGTTTCCATAGGAAATCCGCAACATTCTATTTGGAATAACTTTGGCGCCGGTCGACGAATCCTTGCGAAATTTTCAAAATAGGTGGGGCGCTACGCTCCGCTCCTACTCTGAAAGTCTCGGGGGGACTCGTCAAGCGGGGGCTGAGATAAAAGGGGGGTCCCAAAACGCGTTTTTCCCATGCATTTTTCCATAGGACCTTTAGACACAGCTACAGCCCGAACGGCTGAACAGAGTTACTTGAAATTTGGCAGAGAGGTAGTCCTCAGGTCAAGGAAGTGCCTTTTGTAGGTCTGGTGTAAATCTGTTCAGTAGTTCCTGAGAAAATAGCATTTAAATCAATATATATATCTGAGCCAGCTTACGGTGCGCTTACCGTGCGCTTACGGTAAGCTTACCATACGCGTACGGTGACGTGCGCGAGCGCGATTCTGATTGGCTGTTAGATCTTAGTAAACATTCAAATCGGTCGAAACCAGGAAGCGGCGGCCGCCATTTTGTGTGTTTCACTCAGAAAAACAAAGGGTGATAACTTGAAAAGGGGGCAAGGAAGAGAGTTACAGACCCCCTAACATTTGAAAGGGGGTCAAAGAAGGACGGAAAAGTACAAAAAAAACATTTATTAATTTTAAAAAAAAATCGCGGGGTACGCGTACGGTAAGCTTACCGTAAGCTTACCGTATGCGTACGGTAGAAAAAAAAATAAAAAAAGAAATAAAATTCAGATTTAAGTGTTTAGATATTAAGGGGCTCTAAAAAGAGCCGTTGTATTTATGAAGTGATTTGATTTTTTAGTGGTACCTACAAGTAAGTACCGATGCAGAGTCTAAGGTTCAAGAGGAAGACTCTGTTCCCTTCATCATTGAAGTGTACACCATCTCCTCTATAAATGTCTTGCATGTCGTAACGCAAGTTGTTGTGGTAAATGGAACCCATACCATAGTCTCGGAGGAAAGCAGAAACAGATTTGTTGACGTGCTTTCTTGCTTTGTCAATCTGCGGACAAAATTGATTGGACCAGTTCCATTTTTGCCTTTGGCATATGTTAGAATACACAAAGGCAGTTTTAGGGAAAAGTGAAAACAGTTGTGCAAAGGTCTCCTTCATAAGCATTTCCAGACCTACCCCAGTCAAAGTGCCTAGGTCATTGCCACCACAGTGCACTATTATGAGGTCAGGGTGTTGGATTTGCATGAAGGATTTCACCAATGGCATCAATTGGTGCCACTTTAACCCTCTCTGACCAGTCCATTTAATGTCTACATTTGGCAAAGCAAGGTCTCTCACCATACCTGTTTTCTCTCCATACTTTTCACTCCAGAAGACATAGCTGTGTCCTACAATCCACACTGTGAACATCTTCCAAGGAGATCGGGGTGCACTCAGGAGGTGTAATTCAGTAGAATGGTAAAAAGAAATGAAAGACAGTTTGGAAATGGAGGCATACATATTTTTTTTTAAAAAAAAGAATTGATTGGCTGTTTCATACCATTCTACACTAAAAACTAGGCTGTATGTGTAAATTTATAGAAGCATGTTTTGTATTGGTACAGAAAAATGTGTTACCAAAGAACAGTACTATGGATTTGCTGTTAGGTTTGAAAAGTCAAGCACTCCTGCTCTTTGGAAATGAAACATTGTGTGGTGAACTTCTGACCTAACTCTACACAGCAGTGTTTCAAGAGCAGTTGCTATGGTAGCAGGCAGAAGTCAAGTTGGGGGAAGGGTACTAGGCTGAAGTCAAGTTGGGGGAAGGGTACTGTTGGAAAAGGGTTGGTTTTCAACCAATAGAAATGTGTGATTACATTTGAAAAAAAGGGGGAAGCACTGAGATTTGAAACTAACATGTATATGTGTGGACAAAGAGAGGGAAACATTGCCATTATCTGGTTCTGCTGAGAGGAGAGAGGTGTACAGAACAGAGATCCTGGCTCTGATAGTCTGCTGTTTGAGTGCCACATTTCTTTCACAACTAACTAATTTTAAAGGTGAGTTAAGAGTTTGAGAGGGGATGTATATGGTAAATTAAGAAATGAATAATAGAATTGGAATTCCTTTTGTTGAAGTTGTGTTTATCATTTTGTGTTTTGCGAGAAATTTATATGTGAGGAACATGTAAAATAATATGGACTATGTTTTCACCATAAATTAAGGTGTACTGGTATAAATGAGGAATACTTTTAGGGTTTGAGGTTGCAGTCAGTAATGCAAATACATTCAGCATCACTAAGGCTGGTTGCCCTTGCTGGAGTGTAGTCAGTCACCCAGGTTACACATGTTGCTGGTCTCAGAAAGCTGTTTGGTATTGCTCTGGTGATTTTACATTTGCATTAGATGGAAAGGGGGAGCTATTTTTTTATGCAGAAGCAGACTCTTAGCACACAGCCAGCTGCTTATCCTGTGGAATCATGCACAGTATTCACAACCGATTGGGGTTTGAGGTTGCAGTCAGTAATGCAAATACATTCAGCATCACTAAGGCTGGTTGCCCTTGCTGGAGTGTAGTCAGTCACCAGGTTACACATGTTGCTGGTCTCAAAAAGCTGTTTGGACATGTGCTTTTTTAAGAATCTGAAAAGTGGATTTAAAATGTGTCAGACTGTAAAAGTACTTATCACTTACCAAAAAAAAAGAGTAGTAAGTGTGCTTTCAAATTGGCAAAGAAATTTCGTTTTCTGACTAATATGAAAACATGACTCTGTGTGCAAAGAGGAATTACAGGCAGAGATTTATTGCGTATTGCTCTGGTAATTTTACAGTTGCATTAGTAGGAAAGGGGGAGCTATTTTTTTCTGCAGAAGCAGACTCTTAGCACACATCCAGCTGCTTATCCTGTGGAATCATGTACAGTATTCACAACCGAGTGGGGTTTGATGTTGCAGTCAGTAATGCAAATACATTCAGCATCACTAAGGCTGGTTGCCCTTGCTGGAGTGTAGTCAGTCAACCAAGTTACACATGTTGCTGGTCTCAAAAAGCTGTTTGGACATGTGCTTTTTTAAGAATCTGAAAAGTGGATTCAAAATGTGTCAGACTGTAAAAGTACTTATCACTTGCCAAAAAAAAGAGTAGTAAGTGTGCTTTCAAATTGGCAAAGAAATTTCGTTTTCTGATTAATATGAAAACATGACTGTGTGCAAAGAGGAATTACAGGCAGAGATTTATTGCGTATTGCTCTGGTAATTTTACAGTTGCATTAGTAGGAAAGGGGGTGTTATTTTTTTGTGCAGAAGCAGACTCTTAGCACACAGCCAGCTGCTTATCCTGTGGAATTATACCCAGTATTCACAACCGAGTGGGGTTTGAGGTTGCAGTCAGTAATGCAAATACATTCAGCATCACTAAGGCTGGTTGCCCTTGCTGGAGTGTAGTCAGTCACCCAGGTTACACATGTTGCTGGTCTGAAAAAGCTGTTTGGACATGTGCTTTTTTAAGAATCTGAAAAGTGGATTCAAAATGTGTCAGACTGTAAAAGTACTTATCACTTGCCAAATTAAAAGAGTAGTAAGTGTGCTTTCAAATTGGCAAAGAAATTTCGTTTTCTGACTAATATGAAAACATGACTCTGTGTGCAAAGAGGAATTACAGGCAGAGATTTATTGCGTATTGCTCTGGTAATTTTACAGTTGCATTAGTAGGAAAGGGGGAGCTATTTTTTTCTGCAGAAGCAGACTCTTAGCACACAGCCAGCTGCTTATCCTGTGGAATCATGCACAGTATTCACAACCGAGTGGGGTTTGAGGTTGCAGTCAGTAATGCAAATACATTCAGCATCACTAAGGCTGGTTGCCCTTGCTGGAGTGTAGTCAGTCACCCAGGTTACACATGTTGCTGGTCTCAAAAAGCTGTTTGGACATGTGCTTTTTTAAGAATCTGAAAAGTGGATTCAAAATGTGTCAGACTGTAAAAGTACTTATCACTTGTCAAAAAAGCAGTAGGAAGTGTGCTTTCCAATTGGCAAAGAAATTTCGTTTTCTGACTAATTTCAAACCATGACTCTGTGTGCACACAGGAATTGTTTTTAGATATTTAATTTGTGAAGGTGTTATTGTGATTTTCACTTGTAGGAAAGGGGTACTTAGTATTTTAAGATATGAAAAGATCATAAAAAATGTAGTAATATATTTAAATAAAAAAAAGGAATTTTTTTTTAGTTTTTTTCAGGTATTGCTGAAGAGCAGTGAACAAAATTTAAGATGCCTACAAAATCCAGACTAAGAAAAAACCACAAAAAAACTATATTTGAAGACAACTGGAGGACCTAAGTTAGTTGGAGATGCTCATGTTGGGAAAAAGAGAAAGTCTTCTGGTAAGCAGACAAAAGATTTTTTAAAGAACATCTTCAAAAAAAGGAAAAATGTACAAAATGTCTGTACTGGAAAGAATGTTTTAAATAGAAAAGAACAGGAAAAAATTGAGCATTTAGTTAATGCAAATATACCTTCAGAAAAAATAAAAATTAACTTAAACAGAAAAACAGCGTTTAAAGAGATACGTAGAAAAATGTTCCAGAGAAGAGTTATGTCCAATTTGATAAAGGATGTGAAGAAATATAAGCAAAAGGCTACATTTTATAAGAGAAAAAAAGAAATTGAAGCCATTGCAGCAAAGGCATTAGAATTAAAAAGGAAACTATTTATTTTAATTTTGAATAGGATGCGTACATTAGATAAAATGGTTAATGTACTGAAATCACAAAGCAAAAGGAAAAGAGTAGTGAAAAGAACAAACTTTTGTAAAGTGTTTTTAGGAGAATGGATGCATAGTTCAAGTAGTGAACCTTTTTTTAATGAAGAGTTATTTTCAAAGTAATAGTTTGCTGCATGCAGTTGACACCAGAGGTCGTGCTTATGAAGTGAAAAATGGTTGTATAGTGGAGAAGGAGAAAATGGTTCCAAGAGATGAGGTACAAGTGATGGCGGATGAGGCTATGGGGAGACGTCCTAAAGCCCCAGTGTACACTTGGAATTGTAGTAGTATTTGCACTGTGCGTCAGGAATCTATTGATAAATTTCGTGAGTTTCTAAGAGAATATAGTAAAAAAAGTGTAAAACAGAAGATTAAGGTGCTTCAAAGTCTAGATCCATGCAGAGTGAGAGAGAATACTGGTTTGCAGGGTCATTCTCTGGCTTGTCTATCTAGAAAAGTGTGTAAAAGTGTTTTTCATCATTTTAGGATGCTGGCTGTTCATCATACTGAAATGAGAAAGTTTGTGAGACGGTTGTATTTTGCTAAAAGTCCAGCAATAAAGTTAGATGAATTGAATAGGGCTCTGTTCCGTGGATCGGTATCAGATGTAGGAAAGGTTATTGATGAAATTCAGATTTGTTACTTTGGTCCTGAACAAGACAGTGCAGAAAAGGACACAGTAAATGAGGAAGAAGTGGAAGAGAATGTAGAACCCTCTGTAAGTAAGACATTTAATGATCACATAACAAAATTTGCAATAATCTCTAATGAAAGACCAAATATTACTTGTATTTGTTGCCGCAGAACTCATTATAGAAAACAAACTAGGAATGTTGATCTCTACAGAAAAAGTGAAAATGAAGATAATTATAAGTGGAAGGATTTTGCCACATATATATTTCTTGAAAATTGTTTTGAATTGGGTGAAGATCAGCGTATTTGTAAATACTGTTACAACAAGTTAGAGGAAAATAGAATGCCGACCAGAGCTGTACATAATAATTTAGAATTGGATGTTATTCCTGCCGAACTTTCTGAATTAAATACATATGAGTCTATACTTATTCAATGTGTTCATCCATTCCAGACCATAGTACATATGGAGCCCAAAACTGGTAAATTACCTCCTTCAGATTTACTGAGAGGTTTAAAAGGAAGAGTGGTGTATTTGCCCTTAGATTTGAAAAAAAATATGGAAACTATTGATACAGATACTTTGGAAACTGAACCATTAGTTATTCTGGTTAATGGTGTACCTACAAAGAATAAGAAGATTTGGCAGGAGCTGGTAGATGTACGGAAAGTACAAAGAGCAAATTTGTATTTGAAAAGGAATAACAAATGGTATGAATCAATTTATATAGAAGAATAAGAAGAAGATTTACAAGAAGACACAGAAACACCAACTGGACAAATTGAAAAAGTGGACAAGTCAAAGGAAGAAGAAATTTATGAACATTTTAGCATACATCCTCTTCATTCAAAAGAAGTTATGGGAGACAATATTGATCTGTTTCAGATGAAGAAAGCAAAAGGAACTTCCGTGAGTGTATGGGAGGAGAGCTTGGAAGCTCGATGTTTTCCCCAGCTGTTTCCTACAGGAAAAGGAGGACGATACAATGAACGTCCAGAACAGATTCCAGCTTCTGAGTATCGAACTACAAGACTATATGCAGAAGATCCAAGATTTCGACAAAGTATTCCTTATTTGTTCCATCTATTATTTGAAAGCGACTTGTTTGCATTATCATATGCTGTAAATCACATTTTAAAAAGTGGAGTACATTTACAAAATGTGTCTGCTAAGGATTTTATGAAGAAAGTGCAGCACCGAGATGATTATTTGGAAACACAACTGATCAATCTGATGGCTTGTCAGCGTGGGACAAATGAATATTGGTACCGACGCCATGGTGAATTAAAATGCATGTTACGAAATTTAGGAACATCAACATGGTTCCTTACTCTAAGCTGTGCTGAGTACGCTTGGGATGATTTACTGGATTTTCTACGAGAGGCAAATTCAAACATTAAAAACATCGAATACAAGACAGCAGAAGAACTGTGCTCATTGGATCCGGTTAATGTTTGCAGATATTTCAATCATAGATTTGAGGCTATGATGTCCTTCATCTGCAATAAAAAAAATCCACCTCTTGGAGAAGTAGAGGATTTCTTTTGGAGAAAAGAGTACCAGGCAAGAGGTGCTCCTCATATTCATATGCTGTTGTGGATCAAGGATGCCCCAAAGTTTGGAACAGATACTGATGAAGCAGTGTTATCTTTCATTGAAGAATATGCAACATGTGCTATACCAAAAAGCACAGAAGAGAAAAAGTTAAAGGAGCAAGTTTTACGTTTCCAAAGTCATCGGTGTGGAAAATACTGTCGACGGAAATACAAGAGCAAAGATAAATACTACACTAAATGTGGATTTGGATTTCCTAGACCTGTTCTTTCAAATGGAAGAGTAAACAGTTTTATGTCATCTGTGAGACATACTATTACAAGAAAATCACCTAAGAATACCTACAACCTTAAAAGAAAAGAAGAATCAAAAAATATAAATGACTACAACCCAGTCATTTTATCCATGTGGAATGCTAACATGGATATACAGTATGTAGCTGACAATTCCATTGCTGTTGCTCGATATGTAACGTCTTACATTACTAAATCTGAAAAAACTGAATTGAAAGAAATGTGGGAAGAGATTTCTCACGAGAAGACTGCCAGTAAGAAGCTGTACAGTTTCAGTTTAAAGATGTTATCGCATCGAGAAATTGGATCCTACGAATGTTCAGATAGGTTATCTTCTGCAAGTCTCTACTCGAAATCAAGAAGAATAATTTGGGCAAGTTTAGGCCTTGCAGCAATGAGAAATCGGGTACTGAAATCTGTTGGAGAAATTGAATATTTGGCCGAGAATGACCCAGAAAGTACAGATATTTTGAAATCAAACATGTTGGACTCATATTATCCCAAGAGAAGTCATCATCTGGAGAACATGTGTCTCTATGAAGTGCTGCAGAACTACATTTATTCACGGAAAGCCGCAGAAGACATCAACAATGGAAAATATAAAGTCATTGGTGAGGAAGGATGTTTGGTGAAGCAAACAAAAGGAAGTTTGATAAATCACAGGAAGCTGAGTTGAGACACTACTGACAAAAAGGAATTTTACTACTTGGCTCTTTTACAGCTGTTTAAACCATGGCGTACAGAGGATGAACTACTGGGAGAATTTCAAAGCTATGAAGATTCATTTAATGCTTGCAAAGACAGCATAAAATGCAGTACATTCACAACTTATGTGCAAATGTTAAATGAAGAAATTGAACAGGAAACTACAATTGCAGCTGAAGTAGCTAGAGACAGTTCTCAAGACAGCCAAAGTTCAGGAACACTCAGTCAAGATCCCCTAGGACAACCAATCAATGAAAATGAAGCTGCAATAGCCATGAATGAAGTGGAAACGGCTATGAATCAAGCTCAAGAAGAATTTATAGACTTACCAAATTTGGAAAGACAACTGAATGAAGAGCAGCAACAAATTTATGAAGAGATCAGAAACAAAATTGAACACGGATTACTACATGAAAAAAAAGAGTGCTCATGCACATCATTTCATCCAATCAGGATGTATGTAAGCGGACAAGCTGGAACTGGAAAAAGTTTCTTAATAAAAGTCATCAGAAGCTACCTACAGCAAAAAACGGAGTCTACTTTGTCTTGTGTGGTTACTGCTCCAACTGGGTTAGCAGCATATAACATAAAAGGAATCACCTTACATCGTTTGCTAATGTTACCAGTGGAGCATGAGAACAAAATACAATACCACAAGCTAACTGGAGAAGCATGCTTGGAAGTTTCAAGAGTATTGAAGAAGATGCAAGTTCTCATTATTGATGAGGTGAGCATGGTATCAAACTTAATGCTTGCCTTTGTGCATTTAAGAATGCAGCAAATTCTAAGGACAGACTATGACGTGTTATTTGGTGGAAAACATGTCATAGTTTTGGGGGATCTTCTACAGCTTACTCCAGTTAAAGGACAATCAGTGTTTAATACTGTGACACATGAAGACACAAAGAAGTCATTGGGAAGCATTGGTAATGCAAATATTTGGTCCTTCTTTGAGTACAAGGAACTTACTACTAATATGAGGCAAGCAAACGATGAAGAATATGGAAGTATTCTGAAAGATATCAGAATTGGACTACTGACTGAAGCTGGCACAAATGCATTACAGAGTCGGTTGCTACATAATTTATTTCCAAAGGAAGAAATAGTTGCAGAGAAGATATACAAGAACATTGCAGAAAAGAAAAGTGTCATCTGCTTAATGCCAACTCTACGTGAATGCTCAATATTCAATGAGGAGCTTTTGAAATTGGAAAAGGAAGATATCAGGAAATTGGAAGCAGTGGACAAATTCAAGATGGAAGAATTACTATCACATTAACAGGCAAACTGAAAAATAAATTGGATTCACTAGAGAAGAACATTTCCAAAACTGCTGGATTAGAAAAAAATCTATATTTTTGCATGAACTGTAGAGTATTTTTAAGGACATATTTGGATGTTGAAAAAGGTTTAGTTAATGGAGCTATGGGAAGAGTTGTGGGTTTTATTAATTATCAGAAAAAAGATGGAATTGAATGTTTAAAAATAAAATTTGATCAGATAGAAGAAGTTATAGACATTTGTCGTTGTACAGTTCGTTTCATGCTTGTGAAAGACTTATATGTACAAAGGAAAGAGTTTCCGTTTTCTCTAGCATATGCTGTAACTATTCACAAGTCTCAAGGATTGACTGTAGATTGTGCATTTGTAAACATTGGTTCAACTGTGTTCAAAGAAGGTATGGCTTATGTAGCTTTGTCACGAGTGAAAACATTATCTGGTTTATTCATGATAGACTTTGATGACACAAAAGTTAGTGCTGATACAAATTGTGTAAAGGAGTATAATAGATTAAGAAGAACCTATGCTCCTCATTTAGGTCAGTATCCTGTGTTAGAGAAACGTGTAGTTTCTCGTAAAAGGAGAATTGAGAATATCTGTAATGAGGATGTAGAGAGGAGGAAAAAAAAGAGGAGTGAAGTAATTGCAAGCAAAAAGAAAAAGGAAAATGAAGAAGAGGTTGTAGGATGTCATTTTGAAAATAGCTCTGGTGTCAACTGCTACGCTAATGTAGTGCTGAATGTTGCATTTTATCTGGAAAGTTTGCAAGAGCAGATAATAGTAAATCAGAGAAAAAGATTCTGTTCTGAGTTGAGTCTCCTTTTTCAAAAGCTGAGTAATGATAAAACTCAAATAGAAAGTGCTACTGAAATTAGAAAACTTTTAGATGTATGTTCAGGACGAACACAGTTTTCTCAAAATGTACAGCAAGACGCACAGGAATTCTTGATGTTTTTTCTTCAGGTACTGGAAGAAGAAGGGGTTCCCATTGAAACTATGTTTGGTGTCTCTTATAAATGGGAACATAGTTGTGAAAACTGTTACAATACATGTGGCTCTAATGTTGATTCTGAAAGGTTTATTTATTTAACATTGCCAGAAAGTAAAACAGTCACTTTTGCTAAATTAATTAAAGATGCTAATCATAGCATGGAATGCGGTGAGTGTAAATCTGAAATGTTTTCAACGTTAATTTTAAAGGAATACGGACAGTATATAATTTTAATGATGCAACGATGTAAAGCTGATGGTTCAAAATTGGATACTTTAATAAAGAAGTTTACAGGACAGCAATTATCAATTTCAGGAAAAACTTTTGTAACAGTTGCAATAATTTTCCATGAAGGACCTACTGTTACTTCTGGACATTACACAGTTTATCTTAAATGTGAAAAAGGCTGGACACTGTGTAATGATTCCCAATTGATTTTCAAGCAACGTTTGCCTTTTGATTTAGCAAATTCCTATCTAATCTTCCTGAAACCAAAATTTTAGAGAGACTTGGCAAGATCTGTACAAAACAATTTTACCATTTTATTGGATTACCATTGGAATTTAAAAAAAAAAAGATTTTTCAAATTATCATTTGGCCTAATGGAAAGGTAACCAATTGTAATGTGGACTTTTTTAATTTTTAATGAAACTTTCGAAAACCAAAAATTTAGAGAAAATCGGTAACATCTGCACAATTTAAATTTTGGAATGTTATTGGATTACCATTGGAAATTTATTCAAAAAGATTTTTAAAATTACTATTTGGCCATAAGGAAAGGTAAACAATTGTATTGTGGACTTATTTAATTATTAATTAATCTTCCGGAAACCAAAATGTTAGAGAGAATCGGTAAGATCTGTACAATTTAAATTTTGGAATTTTATTGGATTACCATTGGAAATTTAATCAAAAAAGAATTTTAAAATTACTATTTGGCCTAAAGGAAATGGAACCAGATGTATTGTGGAGTTATTTGAGATATAATATTTTTGTGATTATACTTCTGAAACAAAATTGTCAGACGGTATTTTAAAGAAATAATTATTGTTATTAGATGAATTTTTTTTAGAATATTATGCATTTCTATAATGTTATGTTTAAGTAAAAAGAGATTGTGGGCTTTTTTAAAACAATCTTTGAGATTGTTATTTTTTTTTTGCCCGCTGTTAAGTGATGAATGCAATTGCTTTCACAATTTATAGTGAAATGCAATATATTCTGAAAACAGCAAAAAAAAGGCAAAAAGTTTTTGGGGGAAAATATGTAAATACGTGTACTGTGTTATATAATGATTAATTAAATATTAATACTTTTTTCTTTTTTTTCAGATTGTGAAAGAAAATTTTCGAAAAAAACCAACCATTTTTTCAAGTAATTTCAATTACATTTTAATTAAAAATTAAATTGTTGGGTGGGTCAGGTAAGTCAGAAATTAGATGGTCCCTTTCTTCCACTTTATCTCAAACAGATTTTTAGTATTTAGTTATTAATTCCTCAAGGATCTTGAGATGTGGTAATTGATTTTTAGTGTTTTAAAAAAAAAAAATACGCTTACCGTACGCGTACGGTAAAAAATAAAAAAAAAGTTTTAAAGAAAAAATAAAAAAAAGTTGAGAGGTAAGGTTGGCTCTTAAAAGAGCCGTTGTGTTCATGCAGGGACAGAGGAAAGGAAGAATGGGAACATTAGCTGGTAGGACAAATGTGCTGGTCTATTTTGTTGTTAATGAGGGGAAGACTGGTCTCCCTATGAACAATTAGACCATGGCAAAATGAACACCGCATATTAACCCTCACAAACCGATGGTTCGTTTCCACAGGATCAGAAAAAGGTGAATCTGCCCCCACAGATGAAGGGCTCTGCGGAGTTTCCGAAGAAGAACTCGGCTGAGCTGCTGTGGATGTGCTTGGTTGACTTACTCAAGGGTTGCCTCTAGTATGTCTAGCATGTGTCCTAGGGTGTACATCGTGAAGGTGTCTCAACATAGTGTGATTCCCGAAGGAATACTTCTTGTTGGGATTACCTCGCGAAAGTACACGCTGGCACAGCTTGCAAGTCACCAAGGCAGCATTGACTTTTTTCTCACCCTCTGGAACACTGAAATACTCCCATATAAAAGAGCTCTTCTGTTTCCTCCTTCTCTGCCTGATGGTGGTGCTGCTAGCCTCACTCTCAGTAGAAGAGTGCTGGTCTGCCATCGTATCACAAAGACAAGTCAGCTCCTTCTCCTAAGGGATCACAAGCAGAAATGAGGGGAATGGGTGTGGTGTAGGAGAGTTCTAGAACTGAAAGTAGTTTCAACCAATCAAAAGTTGTGTTTCATGATCACATGACCCACCGTGCGCGTACGTTACGCTTACGTTACGCTTACGGTGCGCTTACGGTGCACTTACGGTAAAAGTACACATGCGCGTAAAAAAGACACGCGCTCGCGCGCATGCGCATAACAGTCACTCCCCAACACTTCCGCGTAACGTGCGCGTGTAGCGTACACGCTTACGCGCCCCATACGCAGTACGCACGGCTACGCAAATTGCGTAACTATACGCAAAAAGAGTAGATAAATTACGAATTTTGCGTAAACCGTACGCTTACCGTACGCTTACCGTACGCGCACTTAAAAAAAAAAAAAACGATTTTCTATGTTATACTAATATATCTTACCTGTTTGGTAAAAAAAAAAAAAGAGAAAAATTAATATATTGCAGATTTTTTTTATAAAAAACATAGTGTTTTCAAAGAAAAAAAAGTAAAAAAAAAAAAACTTGCTTTTTTTAACAAAAAAAACACATAAAATATAAGAATTTATAATAAAAAAATCATACAAAATCAATAAAAAAAGTATGGGAATCACATATGTTATAGGTAAGAATTAGTATTTAAAAAACCATACAAATTCACTGAAAAAAACATGGGTTACACACCCGTTATAGTTAGAAATTAGCATTTAAAAAACCTTGCAAATTCACTGAAAAAACCATAGGTTTCACACATGTTATAGTTAGGAATTAGCATTTAAAAAACCTTGCAAATTCACCGAAAAAACCATAGGTTTCACACACGTTATAGTTAGGATTTAGCATTTAAAAAACCTTGCAAATTCAGTGAAAAAACCATAGGTTTCACACATGTTATAGTTAGCTGGACATTTCATTCGTAAAAAACCATTGAAATTCCCCCGTTATAGTTAGTTAAGCTAACTATAACTCGCGCACCCGCAATCCACTGCTGATGACGTAACATATTACATCACTCATGACATGGTCAGTGACATCACTCATGACATCACTGATGACATCTCAAATGACATCACTGATGACATCATCCTTGTGACAGAGTGGTAGACCTCCTCTCACCCTAATATAACCTTTGATACAAACATTCAAAAATAGAGACTGTAATTTTCAAAAAAATGGACATACCAATATCAGTTACAACAACCTATTCAGTAATTCTAAGATCCACATACACATCCACTCATTCACCAACAGTCCTGTACAGTCACTCATACATGTACTCACTCATCATATGTACTCATACACCTATACATACTGTTACACATTGTCACTCATCCATAGAGTTACTCACACACATAGTCACTCATGCTAATAAAGAGTAAAACTCCCATTTACTTGCATATTCAGTTATACACACACCTCATCATGTACTTCTACAGAAACTTACACATACTTACTCTTTTAAATAATCACTAATAAAAACACATAATTATTCATACAGGAACTGTTTCAATCTCTCACTCTCACACATACTCACTTATATACACCAATAGTCAAATATACTTCTTTAAAACATATTTAGTAACTCATAAAGACACTATTGAGACAGTCATTCACTCACTAACACACCCATACACACACTCATCCAACCATACAGTCATGCACACATGCTGTCTTCAACACATACAACCAGAGAGTCAATCATACATGCACCTATGCACTACGTAATACCCCCCACCGATCCATGCAGACACTCAGACTGATACTCAAAAAACAACCTAAAATCCAATATAAACACCCATGTAGCTACTCACCAACCCAAGCAGACACTTATACACAAAGTGAGAGACTGATACAGATAATTACATATTTAAACATTACTCACTAAGCCATGTATTCACTAAGATACACTTAATCAGTCAGTTACACAATCAAATTTTCAAAAACAAATCATCCTTTTAGACACTTATATACCCATTTATTTTTCCATCGACCTTGAGATATACATATATAAAACATATTTAATTTTCAGAAAAATACACATTCACTGGATGATGTCATCAGTGATGTCATTTGAGATGTCATCAGTGATGTCATGAGTGATGTCACTGACCATGTCATGAGTGATGTAATATGTTACGTCATCAGCAGTGGATTGCGGGTGCGTGAGTTATAGTTAGCTTAACTAACTATAACGGGGGAATTTCAATGGTTTTTTACGAATTAAATGTCCAGCTAACTATAACATGTGTGAAACCTATGGTTTTTTCACTGAATTTGCAAGGTTTTTTAAATGCTAAATCCTAACTATAACGTGTGTGAAACCTATGGTTTTTTCAGTGAATATATATATATATATATATCCACAATCAATGCGGCGCTGATCGGATGCCACAACCTCTCGAGCCGGGGCCTGTTCTACGGGCGCCACCGCATCACATAGCCAAACAGCACACACCCTGCCTTCGGTGTGTAATCAGGCCCACCATCCAGTTCGATTTTAAAAAAGGCTTTTATTCAGCAACAGGTCCATTTAGTACAGCATGACGCGTTTCAACCTAGAAGCAGGTCTTAATCATATGCATATTCAGAACGTTAGTTGTTTCACTTATTTAAACACTAATCATCAACAGCGGGGAAGGACTATGTGTAGTTCATAGTTGCGCTGTTAAAAGACTCCAATGTCCAAAATGCACTACAACTGATAGTGTTTCATGACTTAGTCCCCCCGTTTTCCAAGATTTTAAATGGAATTTCCTGCATTTTTTGGGGGCTTCATTTCAATCGACATTATCATCCAGCCTCAGAGAAACCAATTCCATTGAGGGATGATACTGTCATATTGTCTATGTCGTCCCCAATAACACCCTGTTGTTCCATAGTGTTAAACATGCACAGTTCATCTTCTCGGACACAGTGCTTGTTTCCCAATACCTCTGACTGGTATGCGCAGGATTCCAATGTCCTTACGAGCTCTGGTGGTTCCCAAATATTTCACGAAATACCAGGCGGGCCTCCAAGACCGTGGCCCTTCCTCAAGGTATCCCCTTCAGTATTCTTTTACCACCGGCGGGCATCCTTTTCAATTAAATCCACAATCAATGCAGCGCTGATCGGATGCCACAACCTCTAGAGCCGGGGTCTGTTCTACGGGTGCCACCGCATCACATAGCCAAACAACACATACCCTGCCATCGGTGTGTAATCAGGCCCTCCATCCAGTTCGATTTAAAAAAAGGCTTTTATTCAGCAACAGGTCCATTTAGTACAGCATGACGCGTTTAACACTATGGAACAACAGGGTGTTATTGGGGACGACATAGACAATATGACAGTATCAGCCCTAAATGGAATTGGTTTCTCTGAGGCTGGATGATAATGTCGATTGAAATGAAGCCCCCAAAAAATGCAGGAAATTCCATTTAAAATCTTGGAAAACGGGGGGACTAAGTCATGAAACACTATCAGTTGTAGTGCATTTTGGACATTGGAGTCTTTTAACAGCGCAACTATGAACTACACATAGTCCTTCCCCGCTGTTGATGATTAGTGTTTAAATAAGTGAAACAACTAACGTTCTGAATTTGCATATGATTAAGACCTGCTTCTAGGTTGAAACGCGTCATGCTGTACTAAATGGACCTGTTGCTGAATAAAAGCCTTTTTTTAAATTGAACTGGATGGAGGGCCTGATTACACACCGAAGGCAGGGTGTGTGTTGTTTGGCTATGTGATGCGGTGGCGCCCGTAGAACAGGCCCCGGCTCGAGAGGTTCTGGCATCCGATCAGCGCCACATTGATTGTGGATTTAATGGAAAAGGATGCCCGCCGGTGGTAAAAGAATACTGAAGGGGATACCTTGAGGAAGGGCCACGGTCTTGGAGGCCCGCCTGGTATTTCGTGAAATATTTGGGAACCACCAGAGCTCGTAAGGACATTGGAATCCTGCGCATACCAGTCAGAGGTATTGGGAAACAAGCACTGTGTCCGAGAAGATGAACTGTGAATGTTTAACACTATGGAACAACAGGGTGTTATTGGGGACGACATAGACAATATGACAGTATCAGCCCTAAATGGAATTAGTTTCTCTGAGGCTGGATGATAATGTCGATTGAAATGAAGCCCCCAAAAAATGCAGGAAATTCCATTTAAAATCTTGGAAAACGGGGGGACTAAGTCATGAAACACTATCAGTTGTAGTGCATTTTGGACATTGGAGTCTTTTAACAGCGCAACTATGAACTACATATAGTCCTTCCCCGCTGTTGATGATTAGTGTTTAAATAAGTGAAACAACTAACGTTCTGAATTTGCATATGATTAAGACCTGCTTCTAGGTTGAAACGCATCATGCTGTACTAAATGGACCTGTTGCTGAATAAAAGCCTTTTTTTAAATCGAACTGGATGGAGGGCCTGATTACACACCGAAGGCAGGGTGTGTGTTGTTTGGATATATATATCTATATATATATCTATATATATATAAATATATTACCTACTGGCGGTCGCCAGTAGGTAGTTATAGTTAGGACCGTGTTTCCATAGGAAATCTTAAACTTCTATTTTGACTAACTTTGGCGCCGGTTGACGAATCCTCGCAAAATTTTCAAAACTTAAGGGGGCGCTCCGCTCCGCTCCTACCCTGAAAGTCTCGGGGTGGTTCGTCAAGCGGGGGCTGAGAAAAAGGGGGGGTCCCAAAACACGTTTTCCCCATGGATTTTTCCATAGGGACTTTAGTCGCAGCTACAGCCCGAACGGCTGAACAGAATTATGTGAAATTTGGCAGAGAGGTAGCCATAAGGTCCATGAAGTGCCTTTTGCAGGTTTGGTGTAAATCTGTTCAGTATTTCCAGAGAAAATAGCATTTAAATCAATATATATATCTATACGCGCGCAGCGTGGGCGCACTGAGCAAGTCCTGTGCGCGCACCCTGCCGTGCGCGAGCGCACTTCTGATTGGTTGTTAGATGTCAGTAAACATTCGAATCGGTGGAAATCAGGAAGCGGCGGCCGCCATTTTGTCTCTCGCATAAAGAGGGGGTGAGAAACAAAGGGGGAGAACGTGAAAAGGGGGCAGAGTGGGGAGATATTGACCCACTAGGCATTGTAAGGGGGTCACAGTAGGACCTTGTAGGGCAAAAAAAAGATTTATATTTTGAAAAAAAATATCGCCGAGTGCGCGCACCCAGCGCTCACCCGAAAAAAAACTTTTAAAAAAAAAGAATAAAAAATAGCATTTAAGTGTTTAGATATAAGGTGGCTCTAAAAAGAGCCCTTGTGTTTATTGTGTGTTTTTTGGTACCTACAAGTAAGTACAGATGCAGAGTCTAAAGTTCAAGAGGAAGACTCTGTTGCCTTCATCAGTGAAGTGTACACCATCTCCTCTATAAATGTCTTGCATGTTGTAACGCAAGTTGTTGTGGTATATAGAACCCATACCATAGTCTCTGAGGAAAGCAGAAATAGATTTGTTGACGTGCTTCCTTGCTTTGTCAATCTGTGGACAAAATTGGTTGGACCAGTTCCACTTTTGTCTTTGGCATATATTAGAATATACAAAGGCAGTTTGTGGAAAAAGCGACATCAATTGCACAAAGGTGTCCTTAATAAGCATTTCCAGACCTACCCCAGTTAGAGTGCCTAGGTCATTACCACCACAGTGCACAATAAAAAGGTTAGGCTGTGGGAGATGTAGAAAGGTTTTCACCAAAGGCATTAATTGGTGCCACTTTAACCCTCTCTGACCAATCCAATTTTATGGCTACATTTGGAAAAGCAAGGTCTCTCACCATACCTCTTTTTTCTGCAAACTTTTCACTCCAGAAGACATAGCTGTGACCTACAATCCACACTGTGAACATCTTCCAAGGAGATCTGGATGCACTCAGGAGGTGTCTTTCAGTAGAAAGGCAATATGAAATGAAAGACAGTTGAAAAATGGAGGCACACATACTTTTTTTTATAAAAAGAACTCATTGGCAGATTCAAACCATTTTACAGTTAAAACTAGGCTGTATGTTTAAATTTTTAAAAGCATGTTTTGTATTGGTTCAGAAAAATGTGTTCCCACAGAACATTACTATGGATTTGCTGTTAGGTTTGAAAAGTCAAGCACTCTTGCTCTTTGGATTAGAAACATTGTGTGCTGAACTTCTGACCTCTCTCCTCACAGCAGTGTTCCATGAGCTGTTGCTATGGAAGCAGGCAGAAGTCAAGTTGGGGGAAGGGTACATTTGGAAAGGGGTTGAAGTTTTCAACCAATAGAAATGTGTGATTTCATTTGAAAAAAAGTGGGAAGCACTGAGATTTGAAATTAACATGTATATGTGTGAAAAAAGAGAGGGAAACATTGCCATTTACTGGTTCTGGAGAGAGGAGAGAGGTGTAGAGCTCTGATATTCTGACTCCGATAGTCTGCTGTTTGAGTGCCACATTTCTTAAACAACTAACTAATTTTAAAGGTGAGTTATGAGTTTGAGAGGGAAAGTATGTGGTGATTTTTGAGAGAAATATTAGAATTGTGAATCTTCTTCAAAAGTTATGTTTTACATTTTGAGGTTTGGGAGATATTTAACTGTTTTGAACTTGTAAGATATTATGGAGTATGTTTTCACCATAAGTTAATGTGTACTGATAACAATGAGGAATACTGTTTTGTGCCTACCATCAAACCATGAGTCTGTGTGCAGATAAGAATTGTTGACAGAGATTTAATTTGTGTTGCTGTTGAAAAGTAAGACTTGCAGTTAAAAGAAAAGGACAGCTTCTTTTTAATTGTGATGGTTAGGATTTAGCAGAAATCACTTTGAAAGAAAAGAGAGGAAAATGGCAACACATTTGAAATTAGCATTAGTTCTGTACGAATTGCAGTCCCAGGAAAGGGG
Source organism: Triturus cristatus (assembly GCF_964204655.1). Classification (NCBI taxonomy): domain Eukaryota; kingdom Metazoa; phylum Chordata; class Amphibia; order Caudata; family Salamandridae; genus Triturus; species Triturus cristatus. The sequence goes on along the minus strand of NC_140586.1, from coordinate 132,413,229 downwards.
CAGCCTGTGTTTTGTGCCTACCAACACAGCATGAGTCTGTGTGCATATAGGAATTGTTGTCTGAGATTTAATTTTTAAGTTGTTGTTCTGTAAGAATTGCAGTCCCAGGAAAGGGGCAGCCTGTGTTTTGTGCCTACCAACACAGCATGAGTCTGTGTGCATATAGGAATTGTTGTCTGAGATGTAATTTGTGTTGCAGTTGTTCTGTAAAACATGCACTTGCAGGAAAGGGACAGCTTGTTTTCTTCAAATGTGGTGGTTAGCACTCAGCAGAAAACACTAAAACGCAAATGAGAGGCAAAAGCTAAAACATTTGAAACCAACAGGGTAGATTTCCCTTTCAAAATAGCAAAGGCACAGGTAGTTGCCATATGTTCAAAAGTGAAAATAACCCTTAGCACACATGCACTGTTACATACATCCCAGCAGTCTTCATGCAGTTTTGGAAGTCTCTTTGCTCATCTGTCTTGCACCAGACAATACACAGTCTCCACAAACACACTCTTGGCACACACACAGCAGCTTCTCCAACACTCCCATGCGTAGTACTCAGCTCTGTGTGCTGTTTCAGATAGCACTGTGTAACGCAAACACATTCAACGTCACCAAGGCTCATTTCCTTTGCTCTAGTGTAGTCACTCACCCAGGTTGCACATGGTCATGGTATGAAAAAGCAGTAAGGACATGTGCTCTTTTCTGCCTCTGTAATCTACAAGAAAAATGTGTCAGGCTGTAACAGTAATTATCACTTGCTCTACCACAGTAGTAAATGTGCTTTGAAATTGCCAATCAAATTCTGTTTTCTGCTTAGAATCACACCATAAGGCTGTGTGCGCACAGGAATTGTGGCCAGAGATGTAGTTTGTGTTGCAGTTGTTCTGTAAAACATGCACTTGCAGGAAAGGGACAGCTTGTTTTCTTCAAATGTGGTGGTTAGCACTCAGCAGAAAACACTAAAACGCAAATGAGAGGCAAAAGCTAAAACATTTGAAACCAACAGGGTAGATTTCCCTTTCAAAATAGCAAAGGCACAGGTAGTTGCCATATGTTCAAAAGTGAAAATAACCCTTAGCACACATGCACTGTTACATACATCCCAGCAGTCTTCATGCAGTTTTGGAAGTTTCTTTGCTCATCTGTCTTGCACCAGACAATACACAGTCAACACAAACACACTCTTGGCACACACGCAGCAGCTTCTCCAACACTCCCATGCGTAGTACTCAGCTCTGTGTGCCGTTTCAGATAGCACTGTGTAACGCAAACACATTCAATGTCACAAAGGCTCATTTCCTTTGCTCTAGTGTAGTCACTCACCCAGGTTGCACATGCTCATGGTATGAAAAAGCAGTAAGGACGTGTGCTCTTTTCTGCCTCTGTGATCTACAAGGAAAATGTGTCAGGCTGTAACAGTAATTATCCCTTGCTCTACCACAGTAGTAAATGTGCTTTGAAAATGCCAATCAAATTCTGTTTTCTGCTTAGAATCACACCATAAGGCTGTGTGCGCAAAGGAATTGTGGCCAGAGATGTAGTTTGTGTTGCAGTTGTTCTATAAAACATGCACTTGCAGGAAAGGGACAGCTTGTTTTCTTCAAATGTGGTGGTTAGCACTCAGCAGAAAACACTAAAACGCAAATGAGAGGCAAAAGCTAAAAAAAATTAAATTATTGAAAAGCTAAAAAAAAATTAAAATGAATTATAATTACAAAAAGGTATTTTTTTTACAGTTTCTTGCAGGTATTGCTGAGCAACAGTGAAAAAATACAAAAATGCCTTTAAGGACAAGAAAGAGGAAAGAAAAGCAACAACAACTATATCTGGACAAAACTGGAAAAAAAAATAGGAGGAAAAGCTGGTGATGGCAAAAAGAAAAAGTCTACTGGTAAGCAGAGTAGAGATTTCTTAAAAAAGATCTTCAAAAAACAAAAAAATGGAAAAAATAAATGTAAAACAAACAGTGTTTTAGGTACTAAGGAACAACAGAGTCAACAGCAAAAAACAAAAGCTAATGTACAATCAGAAGTAAGTAAAAGTGATTTTACACGAAAATTAGATTTTAAAAACATTCGTCGAAAAATGTTTCAGAGAAGAGTGATGTTAAATTTGCTAAAGGATGTGAAAAAATATAAGAAAAAAACAAAATTTATTAAGAAATTTTTTTTCATAGAAAATATTGTAAGTAAGGCTTTGGAAATAAAAAGAAAACTTTTTATTTTAATTTTGAATAGGATGCGTAGATTAGATAAATTAGTCAATGCAATGAAGTCACAAAGCAAAAGGAAAAGAGAAGTGAAAAAAAGTAACTTTTGTAAAGTGTTCTTGGGAGAATGGAAGCACAGATCAAGTACTGAACCATTTTCTAATGAAGAGAGTTATCTTCAATGTAATAGCTTGTTGCATGCAGTTGACACCAATGGTAGAGCATATGAAGTTAGAGATGGTTGTGTGATGGAAAAGGAGAAAATGGTTCCAAGAAATGAGGAAGAAGTGATGGCTGCTGAGGCTATGGGGAGACGTCCAAAAGCCCCAGTATACACTTGGAATTGTAGTAGTATTTGTACTGTGCGTCAGGAATCTATTGATAAATTACGTGAATTTCTAAGAGAATATAGTGAAAAAAGTGTTAAACAGAAGATTAAGGTGCTTCAAAGACTAGATCCATGCAGAGTGAGAGAGAATACTGGTTTGCAAGGACATTCTCTGACTTGTCTATCTAGGAAAGTGTGTCAAAGTGTTTTTCACCATTTTAGGATGCTGGCTGTTCATCATACTGAAATGAGAAAGTTTGTGAGAACATTGTATTTTGCTAAAAGTCCAGCAGTAAAGTTAAATGAGTTAAATAATGCTCTGTTCCGTGGATCTGTATCAGATGTAGTGAAGGTTACTGATGAGATTCAGTTTTGTTACTTCGGTCCAGAACAAGAAAGTGCAGAAAAGGACACAGTTAATGAGGAAAATGTGGAAGAGAATGTAGAACTCACTGTTACTAAAAATTTTGAAGATGAAATGACAAAATTTACAATCATCTCCAATGAAAGACCAAATATTACTTGTATTTGTTGCTGGAGAAGCCATTACAAAATTCAAACAAGGAATGTTGATCTGTATAAAAAAAGTGAAAATGAAGATAATTATAAGTGGAAGGATTTTGCAACATATATATTTCTGGAAAATTGTTATGAATTGGGTGAAGATCAGCATATTTTTAAATACTGTTATAATAAGTTAGAAGAAAATAGAATGCCGACCAGAGCTGTACATAATAATTGAGAATTGGATGCTATTCCTCCCGAACTTTCTGATTTAAATACATATGAGTCTATACTCATTCAATGTGTTCATCCGTTCCAGACCATAGTACGTATGGAGCCCAAAACTGGTAAATTACCTCCTTCAGATTTACTGAGAGGTTTAAAAGGAAGAGTGGTGTATTTGCCATTGGATTTGAAAACAAATATGGAAACTATTGATGCAGATACTTTGGAAACTGAACCATTAGTTATTCTGGTTAATGGTGTACCTACAAAGAATAAGAAGATTTGGCAGGAGCTGGTAGATGTACGGAAAGTACAAAGAGCAAATTTATATTTGAAAAGGAATAATAAATGGTATGAATCAATTTATATAGATGATGAAGAAGAAGATTTACAAGAAGACACAGAAACACCAACTGGGCAAATTGAAAAAGTGGACAAGTCAAAAGAAGAAGAAATTTATGAACATTTTAGCATACATCCTCTTCATTCAAAAGAAGTTATGGGAAACGCTATTGATCTGTTTCAGATGAAGAAAGCAAAAGGAACTCCCGTGAGTGTATGGGAGGAGAGCTTGGAAGCTCGATGTTTTCCCCAGCTGTTTCCTACAGGAAAAGGAGGACGATACGATGATCGTCCAGAACAGATTCCAGCTTCTGAGTATCGGACTACAAGACTATATGCAGAAGATCCGAGATTTCGTCAAAGTATTCCTTATTTGTTCCATCTTTTATTTGAAAGTGACTTGTCTGCACTATCTTATGCAGTAAATCACATTTTAAAAAGTGGAGTACATCTACATAATGTGTCTGCTAAGGATTTTATGGACAAAGTGCAACAGCGAGATGATCATTTGGAATCTCAATTGATCAATCTCATGGCTTGTCAGCGTGGGATGAATGAATATTGGTACCGACGCCATGGAGAATTGAAATGTATGTTACGGAATTTAGGAACTCCTACATGGTTCGTAACCCTAAGCTGTGCCGAGTACGCTTGGGATGATTTATTGGATTTTCTACGAGAGGCAAATTCAAACATTAAAAACATTGAATACAAGACAGCAGGAGAACTGTGCTCATTGGATCCGGTTAATGTTTGCAGATATTTCAATCATAGATTTGAGGCTATGATGTCCTTCATCTGCAATAAAAAAAATCCACCTCTTGGAGAAGTTGTGGATTTCTTTTGGAGAAAAGAGTACCAGGCAAGAGGTGCTCCTCATATTCATATGCTGATGTGGATCAAGGATGCTCCAAAATTTGGAACAGATGCTGATGAAGCAGTGTTATCTTTTATTGAAGAATATGCAACATGTGCTATACCTAAAAGCACAGAAGAGAAAAAGTTAAAAGAGCAAGTTTTACGTTTCCAAAGTCATCGGTGTGGAAAATACTGTCGACGGAAGTACAAGACCAAAGATAAATTCTACACAAAGTGTCGATTTGGATTTCCTAGACCTGTTCTTTCAAAAGGAAGAGTCAACAGTTTTATGTCAGCTGTGCGACATACTATACCAAGAAAATCTCCCAAAAATACATACAACCTAAGAAGAAAAGAAGAGTCAAAATTTATAAATGACTACAACCCAGTCATTTTAACCATGTGGAATGCTAACATGGATATTCAGTATGTGGCAGACAATTCTATTGCTGTTGCTGGGTATGTCACATCTTACATCACTAAATCTGAGAAAACAGAATTGAAGGAAATGTGGGAAGAGATTTCTCACGAGAAGACTGTCAGTAAGAAGCTGTACAGTTTCAGTTTAAAGATGTTATCGCATCGTGAAATTGGATCCTACGAATGTTCAGATAGGTTATCATCTGCAAGTCTGTACTCGAAATCAAGAAGAATAATTTGGGTCAGTTTAGGCCTTGCAGGAATGCGAAATCGGGTACTGAAATCTGTTGGAGAAATTGAATATTTGGCCGAGAATGACCCAGAAAGTACAGATATTTTGAAAACAAACATGTTGGACACATATTACCCAAAAAGAAGTCATCATCTTGAGAACATGTGTCTCTATGAAGTGCTGCAGAACTACATTTTTTCATGGAAAGCCACAGAAGACATCAACAATGGAAAATATAAAGTCATTGGTGAGGAAGGATGTTTGGTGAAGCAAACAAAAGGAAGTTTGATAAATCACAGGAAGCTGAGTTGCGACACTACTGACAAAAAGAAATTTTACTACTTGGCACTTTTACAGCTGTTTAAACCATGGCGTTCAGAGGACGAACTACTGGGAGAATTTCAAAGCTATGAAGATTCTTTTAATGCTAGCAAAGACGGCATAGAATGCAGTACTTTCACAACTTATGTCCAAATGTTAAATGAAGAAAATGAACAGGAAGCAAAAATTGCAGCTGAAGTAGCTAGAGACAGTTCTCAAGACAGCCAAAGTTCTGGAACACTCAGTCAAGATCCCCTAGGACAACCAATCGTAGAAAATGAAGCTGCAGTAGCCATGACTGAAGTAGAAACGGCTATGAATCAAGCACAGGAAGATTCAATAGACTTACTAAATCTGGAACAACAACTGAATGAAGAACAAAAACAAATTTATGAAGAAGTCACCAAAAAAATTGATCATGGATTACTACATGAAAAAAACAGTGCTCATGCACATCATTTGAACCAATCAGGATGTATGTGAGTGGACAAGCTGGAACTGGTAAAAGTTTCTTAATAAAAGTCATCAGAAGCTACCTACAGCAAAAACAGCTTCAAATTTGTCTTGTGTGGTAACTGCTCCAACTGGGTTAGCAGCCTACAACATAAAAGGAATTACCTTACATCGCTTGCTAATGTTACCAGTGGAGCATGAGAACAAAATAGAATACCACAAGCTAACTGGAGAAGCATGCTTCGAAGTTTCAAGAGTGTTGAAGAAGATGCAAGTTCTCATTATTGATGAGGTGAGCATGGTATCAAACTTAATGCTTGCCTTTGTGCATTTAAGAATGCAACAAATTCTTAAGAGAGACTATGACGTGTTATTTGGAGGAAAACACGTCATAGTTTTTGGGGATCTTTTACAGCTCACTCCAGTTAAAGGACAACCCGTGTTTAATACTGTCACACATGAAGACACGAAGAAGTCATTAGGAAGCATTGGTAATGCGAATATTTGGTCGTTCTTTGAGTACAAAGAACTCACTACCAATATGAGGCAAGCAAACGATGAAGATTATGCAAGTATTCTGAAAGATATCAGAATTGGACTACTCACAGAAGTTGGCAAAAAAGCATTACAGAGTAGGATGCTACATAATTTATTTCCAAATGAAGAAATAGTTGCAGAGAAAATATACAAGAACATTGCTGAAAAAAATACTGTAATCTGCTTAATGCCAACACTACGTGAGTGCTCAATATTCAATGAGGAACTTTTGAAATTGGAAAAGGAAGAGATTAAGAAAATGGAAGCAGAGGACAAAATTCAGCATGAAAGAATTACTATTACATTAACAGGCAAACTGAAAAATAAATTGGATTCACTAGAGAAGAACATTTCCAAAACAGCTGGATTAGAAAAAAATCTATATGTTTGCATGAATTGTCGAGTGATTTTAAGGAGAAATTTGGATGTAGAAAAAGGTTTAGTGAATGGAGCTATAGGAAGAGTTGTGGGTTTTATTAATTACCAGAAAAAAGATGGAATTGAATGTTTAAAAATAAAATTTGATCAGATAGAAGAAGTTAAAGACATTTGTCGTTGTTCAGTTCGTTTCATGCTTGTGAAAGACTTATATGTGCGTAGAAAGCAGTTTCCATTTTCTCTAGCATATGCTGTAACTATTCACAAGTCTCAAGGATTGACTGTAGATAGTGCTTTTGTAAACATTGGTTCTACTGTGTTCAAAGAAAGTATGGCATATGTTGCTCTGTCACGAGTAGAAACATTATCTGGGAAAAGTAGGTCGCACACCGCTCGTCACACCAGCAAGTTGCCCCAAAGGACTGTGGGAAATGTAGTGGCGACGGCGGGTACGCCTATGCCACAAAATGTAAATAGAACAGTATGTGTATGCGTTAGCCATCCCTGGACACGTGTTTCGAGGTAGTTGCCTCTCGTCAGCAGGGAGCAGGTCAATGTAAAGGGGTGCCGCGTGGACTGCCAAATGTAATTAAAAGCAGGTCAAGTACCTCTCCTGGCGCGCAGGTGCAGACTCAAGGCTCGTCAGCCCGTTAGCTTAAGGAAGCCGTTTAAATTGAGGAAAAGTAGGTCGCACACCGCTCGTCACACCAGCAAGTTGCCCCAAAGGACTGTGGGAAATGTAGTGGCGACGGCGGGTACGCCTATGCCACAAAATGTAAATAGAACAGTATGTGTATGCGTTAGCCATCCCTGGACACGTGTTTCGAGGTAGTTGCCTCTCGTCAGCAGGGAGCAGGTCAATGTAAAGGGGTGCCGCGTGGACTGCCAAATGTAATTAAAAGCAGGTCAAGTACCTCTCCTGGCGCGCAGGTGCAGACTCAAGGCTCGTCAGCCCGTTAGCTTAAGGAAGCCGTTTAAATTGAGGAAAAGTAGGTCGCACACCGCTCGTCACACCAGCAAGTTGCCCCAAAGGACTGTGGGAAATGTAGTGGCGACGGCGGGTACGCCTATGCCACAAAATGTAAATAGAACAGTATGTGTATGCGTTAGCCATCCCTGGACACGTGTTTCGAGGTAGTTGCCTCTCGTCAGCAGGGAGCAGGTCAATGTAAAGGGGTGCCGCGTGGACTGCCAAATGTAATTAAAAGCAGGTCAAGTACCTCTCCTGGCGCGCAGGTGCAGACTCAAGGCTCGTCAGCCCGTTAGCTTAAGGAAGCCGTTTAAATTGAGGAAAAGTAGGTCGCACACCGCTCGTCACACCAGCAAGTTGCCCCAAAGGACTGTGGGAAATGTAGTGGCGACGGCGGGTACGCCTATGCCACAAAATGTAAATAGAACAGTATGTGTATGCGTTAGCCATCCCTGGACACGTGTTTCGAGGTAGTTGCCTCTCGTCAGCAGGGAGCAGGTCAATGTAAAGGGGTGCCGCGTGGACTGCCAAATGTAATTAAAAGCAGGTCAAGTACCTCTCCTGGCGCGCAGGTGCAGACTCAAGGCTCGTCAGCCCGTTAGCTTAAGGAAGCCGTTTAAATTGAGGAAAAGTAGGTCGCACACCGCTCGTCACACCAGCAAGTTGCCCCAAAGGACTGTGGGAAATGTAGTGGCGACGGCGGGTACGCCTATGCCACAAAATGTAAATAGAACAGTATGTGTATGCGTTAGCCATCCCTGGACACGTGTTTCGAGGTAGTTGCCTCTCGTCAGCAGGGAGCAGGTCAATGTAAAGGGGTGCCGCGTGGACTGCCAAATGTAATTAAAAGCAGGTCAAGTACCTCTCCTGGCGCGCAGGTGCAGACTCAAGGCTCGTCAGCCCGTTAGCTTAAGGAAGCCGTTTAAATTGAGGAAAAGTAGGTCGTACACCGCTCGTCACACCAGCAAGTTGCCCCAAAGGACTGTGGGAAATGTAGTGGCGACGGCGGGTACGCCTATGCCACAAAATGTAAATAGAACAGTATGTGTATGCGTTAGCCATCCCTGGACAAGTGTTTCGAGGTAGTTGCCTCTCGTCAGCAGGGAGCAGGTCAATGTAAAGGGGTGCCGCGTGGACTGCCAAATGTAATTAAAAGCAGGTCAAGTACCTCTCCTGGCGCGCAGGTGCAGACTCAAGGCTCGTCAGCCCGTTAGCTTAAGGAAGCCGTTTAAATTGAGGAAAAGTAGGTCGCACACCGCTCGTCACACCAGCAAGTTGCCCCAAAGGACTGTGGGAAATGTAGTGGCGACGGCGGGTACGCCTATGCCACAAAATGTAAATAGAACAGTATGTGTATGCGTTAGCCATCCCTGGACACGTGTTTCGAGGTAGTTGCCTCTCGTCAGCAGGGAGCAGGTCAATGTAAAGGGGTGCCGCGTGGACTGCCAAATGTAATTAAAAGCAGGTCAAGTACCTCTCCTGGCGCGCAGGTGCAGACTCAAGGCTCGTCAGCCCGTTAGCTTAAGGAAGCCGTTTAAATTGAGGAAAAGTAGGTCGCACACCGCTCGTCACACCAGCAAGTTGCCCCAAAGGACTGTGGGAAATGTAGTGGCGACGGCGGGTACGCCTATGCCACAAAATGTAAATAGAACAGTATGTGTATGCGTTAGCCATCCCTGGACACGTGTTTCGAGGTAGTTGCCTCTCGTCAGCAGGGAGCAGGTCAATGTAAAGGGGTGCCGCGTGGACTGCCAAATGTAATTAAAAGCAGGTCAAGTACCTCTCCTGGCGCGCAGGTGCAGACTCAAGGCTCGTCAGCCCGTTAGCTTAAGGAAGCCGTTTAAATTGAGGAAAAGTAGGTCGCACACCGCTCGTCACACCAGCAAGTTGCCCCAAAGGACTGTGGGAAATGTAGTGGCGACGGCGGGTACGCCTATGCCACAAAATGTAAATAGAACAGTATGTGTATGCGTTAGCCATCCCTGGACACGTGTTTCGAGGTAGTTGCCTCTCGTCAGCAGGGAGCAGGTCAATGTAAAGGGGTGCCGCGTGGACTGCCAAATGTAATTAAAAGCAGGTCAAGTACCTCTCCTGGCGCGCAGGTGCAGACTCAAGGCTCGTCAGCCCGTTAGCTTAAGGAAGCCGTTTAAATTGAGGAAAAGTAGGTCGCACACCGCTCGTCACACCAGCAAGTTGCCCCAAAGGACTGTGGGAAATGTAGTGGCGACGGCGGGTACGCCTATGCCACAAAATGTAAATAGAACAGTATGTGTATGCGTTAGCCATCCCTGGACACGTGTTTCGAGGTAGTTGCCTCTCGTCAGCAGGGAGCAGGTCAATGTAAAGGGGTGCCGCGTGGACTGCCAAATGTAATTAAAAGCAGGTCAAGTACCTCTCCTGGCGCGCAGGTGCAGACTCAAGGCTCGTCAGCCCGTTAGCTTAAGGAAGCCGTTTAAATTGAGGAAAAGTAGGTCGCACACCGCTCGTCACACCAGCAAGTTGCCCCAAAGGACTGTGGGAAATGTAGTGGCGACGGCGGGTACGCCTATGCCACAAAATGTAAATAGAACAGTATGTGTATGCGTTAGCCATCCCTGGACACGTGTTTCGAGGTAGTTGCCTCTGGTCAGCAGGGAGCAGGTCAATGTAAAGGGGTGCCGCGTGGACTGCCAAATGTAATTAAAAGCAGGTCAAGTACCTCTCCTGGCGCGCAGAGATCATCAGTTCAACAAGTACTTACTTGCACCCACTGGGGTGAACCACTCAAGAACTTCATGTACCAGCTTCCCTTGGGGCGACCCGGATGAGGGGCTAGCGGAGTGCGGTCCATTGCGGTTGTTTATAAAAATGGCTCCCTCGAGCTTTGAGCTGACGAGCTCCTGGACGACGCACCTGCGTGCCTGTGCGGGCACTGAGGCCCTTGACGGTTGCTTGGCGGCCCTCTCTTCCACCCCTAACTATTTTCTCTACTGAGGAGGGAAGTTATCCCGAAACCCGAGCCATGTCTCGGGCGATATTTTAAAACCCGGGACATGTATCGGGTCTAGAGATCATCAGTTCAACAAGTACTTACTTGCACCCACTGGGGTGAACCACTCAAGAACTCCATCAGAGATCATCAGTTCAACAAGTACTTACTTGCACCCACTGGGTGAACCACTCAAGAACTTCATGTACCAGCTTCCCTTGGGGCGACCCGGATGAGGGGCTAGCGGAGTGCGGTCCATTGCGGTTGTTTATAAAAATGGCTCCCTCGAGCTTTGAGCTGACGAGCTCCTGGACGACGCACCTGCGTGCCTGTGCGGGCACTGAGGCCCTTGACGGTTGCTTGGCGGCCCTCTCTTCCACCCCTAACTATTTTCTCTACTGAGGAGGGAAGTTATCCCGAAACCCGAGCCATGTCTCGGGCGATATTTTAAAACCCGGGACATGTATCGGGTCTAGAGATCATCAGTTCAACAAGTACTTACTTGCACCCACTGGGGTGAACCACTCAAGAACTCCATCAGAGATCATCAGTTCAACAAGTACTTACTTGCACCCACTGGGGTGAACCACTCAAGAACTTCATGTACCAGCTTCCCTTGGGGCGACCCGGATGAGGGGCTAGCGGAGTGCGGTCCATTGCGGTTGTTTATAAAAATGGCTCCCTCGAGCTTTGAGCTGACGAGCTCCTGGACGACGCACCTGCGTGCCTGTGCGGGCACTGAGGCCCTTGACGGTTGCTTGGCGGCCCTCTCTTCCACCCCTAACTATTTTCTCTACTGAGGAGGGAAGTTATCCCGAAACCCGAGCCATGTCTCGGGCGATATTTTAAAACCCGGGACATGTATCGGGTCTAGAGATCATCAGTTCAACAAGTACTTACTTGCACCCACTGGGGTGAACCACTCAAGAACTCCATCAGAGATCATCAGTTCAACAAGTACTTACTTGCACCCACTGGGGTGAACCACTCAAGAACTTCATGTACCAGCTTCCCTTGGGGCGACCCGGATGAGGGGCTAGCGGAGTGCGGTCCATTGCGGTTGTTTATAAAAATGGCTCCCTCGAGCTTTGAGCTGACGAGCTCCTGGACGACGCACCTGCGTGCCTGTGCGGGCACTGAGGCCCTTGACGGTTGCTTGGCGGCCCTCTCTTCCACCCCTAACTATTTTCTCTACTGAGGAGGGAAGTTATCCCGAAACCCGAGCCATGTCTCGGGCGATATTTTAAAACCCGGGACATGTATCGGGTCTAGAGATCATCAGTTCAACAAGTACTTACTTGCACCCACTGGGGTGAACCACTCAAGAACTCCATCAGAGATCATCAGTTCAACAAGTACTTACTTGCACCCACTGGGGTGAACCACTCAAGAACTTCATGTACCAGCTTCCCTTGGGGCGACCCGGATGAGGGGCTAGCAGAGTGCGGTCCATTGCGGTTGTTTATAAAAATGGCTCCCTCGAGCTTTGAGCTGACGAGCTCCTGGACGACGCACCTGCGTGCCTGTGCGGGCACTGAGGCCCTTGACGGTTGCTTGGCGGCCCTCTCTTCCACCCCTAACTATTTTCTCTACTGAGGAGGGAAGTTATCCCGAAACCCGAGCCATGTCTCGGGCGATATTTTAAAACCCGGGACATGTATCGGGTCTAGAGATCATCAGTTCAACAAGTACTTACTTGCACCCACTGGGGTGAACCACTCAAGAACTCCATCAGAGATCATCAGTTCAACAAGTACTTACTTGCACCCACTGGGGTGAACCACTCAAGAACTTCATGTACCAGCTTCCCTTGGGGCGACCCGGATGAGGGGCTAGCGGAGTGCGGTCCATTGCGGTTGTTTATAAAAATGGCTCCCTCGAGCTTTGAGCTGACGAGCTCCTGGACGACGCACCTGCGTGCCTGTGCGGGCACTGAGGCCCTTGACGGTTGCTTGGCGGCCCTCTCTTCCACCCCTAACTATTTTCTCTACTGAGGAGGGAAGTTATCCCGAAACCCGAGCCATGTCTCGGGCGATATTTTAAAACCCGGGACATGTATCGGGTCTAGAGATCATCAGTTCAACAAGTACTTACTTGCACCCACTGGGGTGAACCACTCAAGAACTCCATCAGAGATCATCAGTTCAACAAGTACTTACTTGCACCCACTGGGGTGAACCACTCAAGAACTTCATGTACCAGCTTCCCTTGGGGCGACCCGGATGAGGGGCTAGCGGAGTGCGGTCCATTGCGGTTGTTTATAAAAATGGCTCCCTCGAGCTTTGAGCTGACGAGCTCCTGGACGACGCACCTGCGTGCCTGTGCGGGCACTGAGGCCCTTGACGGTTGCTTGGCGGCCCTCTCTTCCACCCCTAACTATTTTCTCTACTGAGGAGGGAAGTTATCCCGAAACCCGAGCCATGTCTCGGGCGATATTTTAAAACCCGGGACATGTATCGGGTCTAGAGATCATCAGTTCAACAAGTACTTACTTGCACCCACTGGGGTGAACCACTCAAGAACTCCATCAGAGATCATCAGTTCAACAAGTACTTACTTGCACCCACTGGGGTGAACCACTCAAGAACTTCATGTACCAGCTTCCCTTGGGGCGACCCGGATGAGGGGCTAGCGGAGTGCGGTCCATTGCGGTTGTTTATAAAAATGGCTCCCTCGAGCTTTGAGCTGACGAGCTCCTGGACGACGCACCTGCGTGCCTGTGCGGGCACTGAGGCCCTTGACGGTTGCTTGGCGGCCCTCTCTTCCACCCCTAACTATTTTCTCTACTGAGGAGGGAAGTTATCCCGAAACCCGAGCCATGTCTCGGGCGATATTTTAAAACCCGGGACATGTATCGGGTCTAGAGATCATCAGTTCAACAAGTACTTACTTGCACCCACTGGGGTGAACCACTCAAGAACTCCATCAGAGATCATCAGTTCAACAAGTACTTACTTACACCCACTGGGGTGAACCACTCAAGAACTTCATGTACCAGCTTCCCTTGGGGCGACCCGGATGAGGGGCTAGCGGAGTGCGGTCCATTGCGGTTGTTTATAAAAATGGCTCCCTCGAGCTTTGAGCTGACGAGCTCCTGGACGACGCACCTGCGTGCCTGTGCGGGCACTGAGGCCCTTGACGGTTGCTTGGCGGCCCTCTCTTCCACCCCTAACTATTTTCTCTACTGAGGAGGGAAGTTATCCCGAAACCCGAGCCATGTCTCGGGCGATATTTTAAAACCCGGGACATGTATCGGGTCTAGAGATCATCAGTTCAACAAGTACTTACTTGCACCCACTGGGGTGAACCACTCAAGAACTCCATCAGAGATCATCAGTTCAACAAGTACTTACTTGCACCCACTGGGGTGAACCACTCAAGAACTTCATGTACCAGCTTCCCTTGGGGCGACCCGGATGAGGGGCTAGCGGAGTGCGGTCCATTGCGGTTGTTTATAAAAATGGCTCCCTCGAGCTTTGAGCTGACGAGCTCCTGGACGACGCACCTGCGTGCCTGTGCGGGCACTGAGGCCCTTGACGGTTGCTTGGCGGCCCTCTCTTCCACCCCTAACTATTTTCTCTACTGAGGAGGGAAGTTATCCCGAAACCCGAGCCATGTCTCGGGCGATATTTTAAAACCCGGGACATGTATCGGGTCTAGAGATCATCAGTTCAACAAGTACTTACTTGCACCCACTGGGGTGAACCACTCAAGAACTCCATCAGAGATCATCAGTTCAACAAGTACTTACTTGCACCCACTGGGGTGAACCACTCAAGAACTTCATGTACCAGCTTCCCTTGGGGCGACCCGGATGAGGGGCTAGCGGAGTGCGGTCCATTGCGGTTGTTTATAAAAATGGCTCCCTCGAGCTTTGAGCTGACGAGCTCCTGGACGACGCACCTGCGTGCCTGTGCGGGCACTGAGGCCCTTGACGGTTGCTTGGCGGCCCTCTCTTCCACCCCTAACTATTTTCTCTACTGAGGAGGGAAGTTATCCCGAAACCCGAGCCATGTCTCGGGCGATATTTTAAAACCCGGGACATGTATCGGGTCTAGAGATCATCAGTTCAACAAGTACTTACTTGCACCCACTGGGGTGAACCACTCAAGAACTCCATCAGAGATCATCAGTTCAACAAGTACTTACTTGCACCCACTGGGGTGAACCACTCAAGAACTTCATGTACCAGCTTCCCTTGGGGCGACCCGGATGAGGGGCTAGCGGAGTGCGGTCCATTGCGGTTGTTTATAAAAATGGCTCCCTCGAGCTTTGAGCTGACGAGCTCCTGGACGACGCACCTGCGTGCCTGTGCGGGCACTGAGGCCCTTGACGGTTGCTTGGCGGCCCTCTCTTCCACCCCTAACTATTTTCTCTACTGAGGAGGGAAGTTATCCCGAAACCCGAGCCATGTCTCGGGCGATATTTTAAAACCCGGGACATGTATCGGGTCTAGAGATCATCAGTTCAACAAGTACTTACTTGCACCCACTGGGGTGAACCACTCAAGAACTCCATCAGAGATCATCAGTTCAACAAGTACTTACTTGCACCCACTGGGGTGAACCACTCAAGAACTTCATGTACCAGCTTCCCTTGGGGCGACCCGGATGAGGGGCTAGCGGAGTGCGGTCCATTGCGGTTGTTTATAAAAATGGCTCCCTCGAGCTTAGAGCTGACGAGCTCCTGGACGACGCACCTGCGTGCCTGTGCGGGCACTGAGGCCCTTGACGGTTGCTTGGCGGCCCTCTCTTCCACCCCTAACTATTTTCTCTACTGAGGAGGGAAGTTATCCCGAAACCCGAGCCATGTCTCGGGCGATATTTTAAAACCCGGGACATGTATCGGGTCTAGAGATCATCAGTTCAACAAGTACTTACTTGCACCCACTGGGGTGAACCACTCAAGAACTCCATCAGAGATCATCAGTTCAACAAGTACTTACTTGCACCCACTGGGGTGAACCACTCAAGAACTTCATGTACCAGCTTCCCTTGGGGCGACCCGGATGAGGGGCTAGCGGAGTGCGGTCCATTGCGGTTGTTTATAAAAATGGCTCCCTCGAGCTTTGAGCTGACGAGCTCCTGGACGACGCACCTGCGTGCCTGTGCGGGCACTGAGGCCCTTGACGGTTGCTTGGCGGCCCTCTCTTCCACCCCTAACTATTTTCTCTACTGAGGAGGGAAGTTATCCCGAAACCCGAGCCATGTCTCGGGCGATATTTTAAAACCCGGGACATGTATCGGGTCTAGAGATCATCAGTTCAACAAGTACTTACTTGCACCCACTGGGGTGAACCACTCAAGAACTCCATCAGAGATCATCAGTTCAACAAGTACTTACTTGCACCCACTGGGGTGAACCACTCAAGAACTTCATGTACCAGCTTCCCTTGGGGCGACCCGGATGAGGGGCTAGCGGAGTGCGGTCCATTGCGGTTGTTTATAAAAATGGCTCCCTCGAGCTTTGAGCTGACGAGCTCCTGGACGACGCACCTGCGTGCCTGTGCGGGCACTGAGGCCCTTGACGGTTGCTTGGCGGCCCTCTCTTCCACCCCTAACTATTTTCTCTACTGAGGAGGGAAGTTATCCCGAAACCCGAGCCATGTCTCGGGCGATATTTTAAAACCCGGGACATGTATCGGGTCTAGAGATCATCAGTTCAACAAGTACTTACTTGCACCCACTGGGGTGAACCACTCAAGAACTCCATCAGAGATCATCAGTTCAACAAGTACTTACTTGCACCCACTGGGGTGAACCACTCAAGAACTTCATGTACCAGCTTCCCTTGGGGCGACCCGGATGAGGGGCTAGCGGAGTGCGGTCCATTGCGGTTGTTTATAAAAATGGCTCCCTCGAGCTTTGAGCTGACGAGCTCCTGGACGACGCACCTGCGTGCCTGTGCGGGCACTGAGGCCCTTGACGGTTGCTTGGCGGCCCTCTCTTCCACCCCTAACTATTTTCTCTACTGAGGAGGGAAGTTATCCCGAAACCCGAGCCATGTCTCGGGCGATATTTTAAAACCCGGGACATGTATCGGGTCTAGAGATCATCAGTTCAACAAGTACTTACTTGCACCCACTGGGGTGAACCACTCAAGAACTCCATCAGAGATCATCAGTTCAACAAGTACTTACTTGCACCCACTGGGGTGAACCACTCAAGAACTTCATGTACCAGCTTCCCTTGGGGCGACCCGGATGAGGGGCTAGCGGAGTGCGGTCCATTGCGGTTGTTTATAAAAATGGCTCCCTCGAGCTTTGAGCTGACGAGCTCCTGGACGACGCACCTGCGTGCCTGTGCGGGCACTGAGGCCCTTGACGGTTGCTTGGCGGCCCTCTCTTCCACCACTAACTATTTTCTCTACTGAGGAGGGAAGTTATCCCGAAACCCGAGCCATGTCTCGGGCGATATTTTAAAACCCGGGACATGTATCGGGTCTAGAGATCATCAGTTCAACAAGTACTTACTTGCACCCACTGGGGTGAACCACTCAAGAACTCCATCAGAGATCATCAGTTCAACAAGTACTTACTTGCACCCACTGGGGTGAACCACTCAAGAACTTCATGTACCAGCTTCCCTTGGGGCGACCCGGATGAGGGGCTAGCGGAGTGCGGTCCATTGCGGTTGTTTATAAAAATGGCTCCCTCGAGCTTTGAGCTGACGAGCTCCTGGACGACGCACCTGCGTGCCTGTGCGGGCACTGAGGCCCTTGACGGTTGCTTGGCGGCCCTCTCTTCCACCCCTAACTATTTTCTCTACTGAGGAGGGAAGTTATCCCGAAACCCGAGCCATGTCTCGGGCGATATTTTAAAACCCGGGACATGTATCGGGTCTAGAGATCATCAGTTCAACAAGTACTTACTTGCACCCACTGGGGTGAACCACTCAAGAACTCCATCAGAGATCATCAGTTCAACAAGTACTTACTTGCACCCACTGGGGTGAACCACTCAAGAACTTCATGTACCAGCTTCCCTTGGGGCGACCCGGATGAGGGGCTAGCGGAGTGCGGTCCATTGCGGTTGTTTATAAAAATGGCTCCCTCGAGCTTTGAGCTGACGAGCTCCTGGACGACGCACCTGCGTGCCTGTGCGGGCACTGAGGCCCTTGACGGTTGCTTGGCGGCCCTCTCTTCCACCCCTAACTATTTTCTCTACTGAGGAGGGAAGTTATCCCGAAACCCGAGCCATGTCTCGGGCGATATTTTAAAACCCGGGACATGTATCGGGTCTAGAGATCATCAGTTCAACAAGTACTTACTTGCACCCACTGGGGTGAACCACTCAAGAACTCCATCAGAGATCATCAGTTCAACAAGTACTTACTTGCACCCACTGGGGTGAACCACTCAAGAACTTCATGTACCAGCTTCCCTTGGGGCGACCCGGATGAGGGGCTAGCGGAGTGCGGTCCATTGCGGTTGTTTATAGAAACATTATCTGGTTTATTTATGATAGACTTTGATGACTCAAAAGTTAGTGCTGATACAAACTGTGTAAAGGAGTATAATAGATTAAGAAGAACCTATGCTCCTCATTTAGGTCAGTATCCTGTGATTGAAAAACATGTTGTTTCTCGGAAAAGGAGAATTGAAAATATCTGTAATGTGGATGAACAGAACAAAAAAAAAAGGACAGTGATGTGATAGCAAGGAAAAAGAAAAAGGACAGTGTTGAAGAGGTTGTTGGTTGCCATTTTGAAAATAGCTCTGGTGTCAACTGCTATGCAAATGTAGTGCTGAATGTTGTATTTTATCTTGAAAAGTTGCAAGAACAGATAATAGTAAATCATGGAAAAAGATTGTGTTCTCTGCTGAGTCTCCTTGATGAGAAGCTAAGTAATGATAAAACTAAAATAGAAAGTGCTTCTGATGTAAGAAATCTTTTAGATGTATGTTCTGGATCTACACAGTTTAAAGAAAATGTCCAGCAAGATGCACAGGAATTCTTAATATATATACTGAGCGTACTTGAAGATGAAGGAGTAGAAGTAGAAAACTTATTTGGTGTCTCTTACAAATGGGAACATTGCTGTGAAAACTGTATGAACACATGCAGTAGTAATGTTGATTCAGAAAGGTTCATATTTTTACCATTACCACAAAGTAAATCAGTGACTTTTAGTAAATTAGTTAAAGATGCCAATCACAACATGGAATGTTCTGAATGTAAATCTGACATGTTTTCCACGTTATTTTTACAGAAATATGGTCAGTATGTAATTTTAATGATGCAACGTTGTAGAGCTGATGGTTCAAAATTGGATACTTTAATAAAGAAGTTTATAGGACAACAATTATCAATTTCTGGAAAAACTTTTGTTACAGTTGCAATAATTTTTCATGAAGGACCTACTGTAACTTCTGGACATTACACAGTTTATCTTAAATGTGAAAAAGGCTGGACACTGTGTAATGATTCCCAATTGATTTTCAAGCAACGTTTGCCTTATGATTTACCCAATTCTTACTTAATTTTTCTGAAACCTAAATTTTGAAAACTAAAAACTGCATCTGAAGAAAGCATTTTTTGTAATTTTAAAGGATTATAATTGAAGATATCACTTAAAAAGGATTTTGAAATTACTATTTGGCCTAAAGGAAAAGTAATAAAAACAATTGTGGACTCATTTGACAGAAATTATTTTGGCATGTGTGCTTTTGCAACAAGGTTTAAAGACGGTTTATCTAGAAAAATTTTATTCATCTAGAAAAGTATTTGTAATATATATGTAATATTTCTAACAAGGTATATTTTAGTGAGGATATTTTTGGGGATTTTTTTAAACAATCTTTCAAATTGTTTTTTTTTGCCCGCTGTTAAATGATGAATAAAATTGTTTTCACTATTTTAAGTGAAAATTAAAAAATTCTGAAAACAGCAAAAAAAGGGCAAAAAATTGCTTTGTTAAATATGTAAAAACATGTAATGCTTTTTAAAATGTATGATTGAATATTAATACTTTTTTTCTTTTTTTGCAGAACTAGAAAGAAAAATAAAAAAAAAAAAATCTGTTCCCTTGCAAATTACAAAAAATATTTTTTTTCAAAATAAGTTATTTTTTAAAAAAAATAAGTGAAAAATATTTGTATTTCTCAATCCTCCCTTTTCATGCTTCCATTTCTTCACCTCTCTTTGTACATTAAATTTAAAAAAAAACAAAAAACAATTTTTAAAAACATCCTAGGGTGCGCGCAGGGTGCGCGCACCCAAAAAATAAAAAAATAAAAATAAATCCCCCCAAAATTTTTGGGGGTTTAGTTTTTAAGTGGCTCTTAAAAGAGCCCTTGAGTTAATGTAGGGAAACAGGAAGAGAAAAACGAAAAAAAAGAAAAAACATCTATGGCCTACTGCACTCATGCGCCTCAAATTTTCTCTGAATGAGATCAAGACTGGTCTCACCCACAGAAATAAGTCGACCGCAATCAGTGCAGCGTGTGGACAACCTCGCCAAACAAGGTTGTCCAACAAGAGGTGTGGAAGAAGGCGAAGGCACCATCGCAGAAGAAGTGCTCACCTGAGCTGCCGAAGATGTGCTCGGCTAAGCTGCTGCAGATGTCGTCGGCTGAGCAGGTGGAGGGTTTGCTCCAGAAGCTCGACGAAAAGTCACTGGATGCATTGCCTCAACATGCCTCATCATAGTATGAATACTAAAAGAATACTTCTTGTTAGCATTCCCACGGGATAAGACTTTTTGACACAATGTACAAGTAACTTTCAGTGCATTCACCTTTTTTTGTCCCTCTGGGAAAGAAAAAAACTGCCATATAAAGCTGTCTTTCTGCTTCCTGTTCCTCTGCCTCTCAAGAGTGTCCTGGTCACTGTCTGAAGATTGTTGCTGTTCAGCCATTGTCTCTCAACAACAGAATAGCTCCTTCTCCAAGGGAATCAGAACTAATAATGAGAGGAGTAGGTGTGGTTTAGGAAGAATCTGGAACTGAAAGTACTTCAAACCAATCAAAAGTGATGATTCTTGATCACATGACTTGCCATGAGGGGATTGGGTGTGGTGTTGAAACAATCAGAAACTGAAAGTAATGAAAACCAATTAGAAGTGTTGTTTTATTAAGCACATAACCCGAGGTGCGCGCACTGTGCAAGCTCCGAGCGCGCACCTTGTGATTACGCATGCGCGAACGCGTAGGAGCGCATGCGCATATGTCATATGCGCGTACGTAACGCGCATACGTAGCATACGTAGCACACGCGTATACGCGAACGTAAACGCGCGTAATTTAAGCGTATGCGGAAGTGAACCGTGTGGAGCGCGTACGACGCACGCACGCATGCGTACGTACGCATACGTACGTATGCGTACTGAGTGCGCGCTCCCAGCGCGCACTAAAACGTATGTATGCGTACGTAAATACCGTACGACAGTATTCATAAAAAACTTACGAAAACGCTCTGAGCGCGCACCCCAAGAATTTATATAAAAAAAAAAAGTGGAGAAAAATTAATAGAAAAAATTAAATATACTGTTCAACTTTATCCTAATTGAAAGTTTAAAAAAAAAGAGCCAAAACAAATAAAAGGATACAGATAATATATAAATGAATACATAGGTTTAAAATATATATATATATATATATATATATATAATTTAATAATTCAAAAATTAGCATTTAAAAAACCATACAAATTCACTGAAAAAACCATAGGTTTCACACACGTTATAGTTAGGAATTAGCATTTAAAAAACGTTGCAAATTCAATTAAAAAACCATAGGTTTCACACACGTTATAGTTAGCTGGACATTTCGTAAAAACCATTGAAATTTCCCCGTTATAGTTAGTACAGCTAACTATAACTTGCGCGACCGCAATCCACTGCTGATGACGTCACATATTACATCACTCATGACATGGTCAGTGACATTACTCATGACATCACTGATGACATCTCAAATGACATCACTGATGATGTCACTGTTGAAGACATCAATGTGATAAATTACCACATCTTCTCACACCCTTATAAAACCTTTGATGTACAAACTGAAAATTACACAGTTCCATTCTCAAATCCATAAATAATGCAATACTAATAACTGCATACCCAAAAAATAACTTTTAGGTCTTCATTCACCTCCACACACTCACCTGTACAGTCAATCATAGTTACATTCAGTCCATAAAAAAGTGAACATATGAATTTAAACATACATCTATATAGACACTCACACACTAACAATCCTCCATAGAGGTACTCTCACACCTAGTCATTCATACAAATAATCACACTGCCATTTACTCACCTATGCAGTTATACACACTCAAGTTCACTCACTCACAAAAATAGTATCATATTCTTATGCTCTATTAGAATCATTGACACAAGCACACATTCATCCATACAGTCACTGTCACAATCACACAATCTCACATCTAGCCACTTATATACTCTTACACACATATATAATGCCTTTTACATATTTAGTTAGTCACAAATGTACCACTGAGATATACATTCAAACCATTACACAGCCATACATACCCTCACTCAACCATACAGTCCTTCAGAGATGCACTTTTAATAACATCCAGTCATAGAATCACACACTCACTCATCTATGCACACTCACACACACTTAACCCACACAAACACGCAGGAACTCATACAGATACTGAGACAAGCAATCAATAATCCATATAGACACTTATATAGCTATTCACAAAACCATGCCACCACTTATACACCAACACACAGACACATACAAAACATTTATACAGTTTATGCACTAGTCTGAAGTAAGATGCAGTTAAAGGACTCACTTGTCGAGTCAGTTACGCAACACAGAAAATCATCCCTTTACACACTTGTACACCCACTCATTCTTTAACAGGCCTTTCCCTATATTTATAACATTTTTTGCAAATTAAACATTCACTGGATGACATCATCAGTGACGTCATCAGTGATGTAATTTGAGATGTCATCAGTGATGTCATGAGTGATGTCACTGACCATGTCATGAGTGATGTAATATGTGACGTCATCAGCAGTGGATTGCGGTTGCGCAAGTTATAGTTAGCTGTACTAACTATAACGGGGGAATTTCAATGGTTTTTTACGAGAGAAATGTCCAGCTAACTATAACGTGTGTGAAACCTATGGTTTTTTAATTGAATATATATATATATATTACTTCCACCAATTCCGGTCAACAAAACCAGGCTGTCACGGGCGGTCCGAGTCAAGACACCGGAAGTCTTTCAAATTCTGCACACCAAGTTGCCGTTATATGACAGGAACCACTCGGACGCCTCGACGTGTTGCAAAATTCATATTTCAATGGCAAATAACTACGCGTTTCAACATTACGCCTTGTTCACGGTCATAGAAGTCTCATTTCACCTCGTTTTTAAATTCATTATAACAAACATAAACAAAGGACTCATTACAAACATTCGTAAGTTACTGCTATCGAATATGGCGGCCATTTTGTAACATATCAACTTGAATAGAAACCGTATATGTGACAATACACACATCCGAATAACCATAACTATCCACTGGCGACCGCCAGTAGATAAAATATATATATATATATAAGTATTAACCAAAGTATAAACAGAGATGACTAATGTTTTAGAATCTACCCATCGGGGTTTTATTCTTTTATCTTATTTTTTATATAAATAGGATTGCACATGTTACTATGTTATTTATATATATATTTATGTACTTATTTAAATGATTAGATGTGTAAATATGCGTATTTATACTTGTATTTATTGATATTTATTTATTTATTTATATATATTGTATATGTGATATGTGTAAATTGAACTATGGTCATTCTCAACGTAGGTGAATTTTATTCACCCCCCATATCTATACACAAAGCCATTATGAGTATTTCACGTCACCAAATATTATGATGACTAATAATACTTGATTTGATTCAATGCTTGGTCTAAAAGTTTGGCATTATGTCATAAGTGAATAGCGATTCATTACCGTTTCTTTCATTGTTTCTATGTCTATGATGACTCAATCACTGTGTACCACGTGACTATACACTAGCACTTTAAAACTGTGAATGTCGTCCTCGCATGTCATGTGATCAAGGCCTCTTTGCAGGCCGAAACGCGTAATGGCGGCAGTGCTGGGTGATATGAAATAAAAACTTCTGCACTGATTTTGGGTCTGTGTTCGTCTTTCCGAGGAGACGTGGAAGTTGGAGACGAATCTTGTTATATATATATATATATATATTCACAGAAAGAACCATAGGTTTCAGGCATGTTATAGTTAGGAATTAGCATTTAAAAAACCTCAGAAATTCACTGAAAAAACCATAGGTTTCAGGGGTGTTATAGTTAGCTGGACTTTTCACTTGTACAAAACCATTGAAATTCCCCCGTTATAGTTAGTTCAGCTAACTATAACTCGCGCGCCCGCAATGCACTGCTGATGACGTCACATATTACATCACTCATGACATGGTCAGTGACATCACTCATGACATCACTCATGACATCTCAAATGACATCACTGATGACATCACTGATGACATCATCCAGTGAATGTGTGTTTTTCTGAAAATTAAATATGTTTTATATATGTATATCTCAAGGTCGATGGAAGAATAAATGGGTATATAAGTGTCTAAATGGATGATTTGTTTTTGAAAAATTGATTGTGTAACTGACTGATTAAGTGTATCATAGTGAATACATGGCTTAGTGAGTAATGTTTAAATATGTAAATATCTGTATCAGTCTCTCACTTTGTGTATAAGTGGCTGCATGGGTTGGTGAGTAGCTACATGGGTGTCTATATAGGTTATTAGTTGGTTTTTTGAGTATCAGTCTGAGTGTCTGCATGGTTCGGTGGGGGGTATTACATAGTGCATAGGTGCATGAATGAGTGACTCACTGTTTGTATGTGTTGAAGAGAGCATGTGTGCAGGACTGTATGGGTGGATGAGTGTGTGTATGGGTGTGTTAGTGAGTGAATGACTGTCTCAATAGTGTCTTTATGAGTAACTACATATGTTTTAAACTAGTATATGTGACTATTGGTGTATATAAGTGATTATATGTGAGAGTGAGAGATTGAAAGAGTTCCTGTATGAATAAGTATGTATTTCTATAAGTGATTGTTTAAAAGACTAAGTATGTGTAAGTTTCCGTAGAAGTAAGTGTGGTGGTGTGTGTATAACTGTATATGCAAGTAAATGTATGTTTGATTCTTTATTAGCATGAGTGACTATGTGTGTGAGTAACTCTATGGATGAGTGGCATTGTGTAACAGATTGTATAGGTGTATGAGTACATATGAGCGAGTACATGTATGAGTGACTGTATAGGACTGTTGGTGAATGAGTGGATGTGTATGTGGATCTTAGAATTACTGAAGAGTTTGTTGTAACTGGTATTGGTATGTCCATTGTTTTGAAAATTTTAGTTTCTATTTTTGAATGTGTGTATCAAAGGTTATATTAGGGTGAGAGGAGGTCTGCCACTCTATCACAAGGATGATGTCATCAGTGATGTCATCAGTGATGTCATTTGAGATGTCATCAGTGATGTCATGAGTGATGTCACTGACCATGTCATGAGTGATGTAATATGTGATGTCATCAGCAGTGCATTGCGGGCGCGCGAGTTATAGTTAGCTGAACTAACTATAACGGGGGAATTTCAATGGTTTTGTACAAGTGAAAAGTCCAGCTAACTATAACACCCCTGAAACCTATGGTTTTTTCAGTGAATTTCTGAGGTTTTTTAAATGCTAATTCCTAACTATAACGTGCCTGAAACCTGTGGTTTTTTCTGTGAATTTCAAAGGTTTTTTAAATGCTAATTTCTAACTATGCCTACAGAGATAGGACATGTGAAGAAAGAAGAAAAAATGCACAGAAATAAAAAAAGAAGTGCAGAAAGAAGCAACAGAAGTCCTCAAAGACGAAGAAAAGTGCAGGAAGAAGGATAACGTGCAGAAAGAACAAAAAGAAGAGCAGAAAGAAGCCTTGTTGCAAAATCATCCTGTACCCTCAACTTTTTCAGATGGATACTGGTGGTAACTGAGTCTGACTAACCAGTCCTAGAGCCAGTGCTATGTTAAAAGACACTCAGAATACAGTGAAAACACCTACATACACTAGGGAACATTATGCGTTGGGGTCCCCCTGTGATTAGCATGACCTCCTCTGTAAGCCCCTAGTATATATTAGGGCAGGGGGATTAAAACTACCTCTTAAAACAGGTCACAGGGCGTTTTTGCACACGTTAACTCAGGCCCCGTCCCCTCCCTTCACCACTGTGTAAACACGCCCTGTGTCCGTTTTTAGTTGGGAGATTAAGTTCATTTGAATCCTGAGGGTCCCTAGGGTCCAACTAGCCCACTAGGTACCTCCAGTAAGTGCCACAGAGCTGCGTTGCAGAGAGGTGTAAAAAGTGGCACGGCCTGGACCACCTCTCTGCAATGCAGCTCAGGGGCGCTTACTGGAAGCACTTGGTGGGCTAGTTAGCCCCCAGGGGCCCTCAGTATTGAAGGGAAATTATATCCCCAATTTAAAAACGTGCCATAGTGCGTGTTTGCACACGTCACCTCAGGCCCCGTCCCCTCCCTTCACCACTGTGTAAACGCGCCCTGTGGCTGTTCTAAGTTGAGAGATTAAGTCCCCTTGAATCCTAAGGGTCCCTAGGGTCAAACTAGACCACTAGGTACCTCCAGTAAGCTCCACAGAGCTGCGTTGCAGAGAGGTGTAAAAAGGGGCTTGGCCTCAGAACACATGTCTGCAGCGCAGCTCTCTGGCGCATACTGGAGATGCCTGTTGGGCTAGTTGGCCCTCAGGGACCCTCAGTATTGAAGAGGAATTAATTCCCCAACTTACAACTCGCAGGGGGCGCGTTTGCAGAGTGCTGCAAGGAGGGGGCTTGGCCTCCGGCACGATGCCAGTCTTTTATTTATTTTAATTTTTTAAGAAGGGGGGCTGTGTGGTTCCCCTTCTTATTCTAATTTATTGGCCCTGATGACCCCATCCCCCAGGGCCTGTCTCCTAATTATATTTTGTTGACCCCAATCCCCAGGGCCGGCCACTGTTTTTTATTATTTTAAAAAAATATATATTTATAAACACACCTAGGACATGCTGGACAAACCGTACGTACCTATCACCATGACGATTTGCGTGATATTCATTAAAAGGCGACCATGCATACAATGAATCCACGTGGAATGTATTTACACCACTAGTGAAGCTCTGACATGTCTGATGCCCTACCGTGCCTAATCCCGGTAGACACCCTTGTCGTTTATTTATACAAACATGGGTAGCTATTGACGGGCACATTTAATACACATGCACACCAAGCCATTCAAAGGGGATTCGACACAAATTCGACCAAAACTATGCAAGAAACCCCTCTCACGGTTAATAAAACACACATCCACTGCCGGATGTGTAATACTTTTTATTTTACTCTCTGGAAAGGGGACGAACATCACTTGAGAGTCAATGCACGCTCCTGGCAGAGCCCAATGCTGTGTTACACCCACCATTGCCTGCTGAGTGCCACACACCTCTGTGTTGTATTCCACTAGCTAGTGCATATGCTATGACACTCTCTAGCCCATGTGCACTGTAACACCACCCCGTGAATATGTCATGCCACACTTGTCTTCGCACGGGTTATATTGCCCCATCTAACGTGCCTTCCTCGATGCCTATGTTATAACGCACAGTGCTATGCCATACATATTACAATCCGGGATCCATATCTTTGTCACAGTGCATATGCAACGTTACACTCCCCAGCACATATTTTATATTACAACTTTAGAGACTAGCTAGGTTACACAACACTGCCCTGTGCATATTACACTCCAAGGCACATATCTCATAGCACGCGCTAGTGCCTGTGCTATCTCGTGCTCTCCAATGAATCTGTCATTGCGCACAATGTATTGCATATTATATTTCATGCCCGGTTCATCTTATATCACACTTTTTGGTGCATAGTTTATACCATACACTATATCTAGTTTTCATTTTCAATCGTGCTCTCAGGACTATGTTCTGTATAACACTGTGTTCACCTACCCTTTTCACGGGCATTACATTTTGAGATGGGGGGGAGGGTCAGGGAGTGTTTCTGCCAAGTGAGCCCGGAGTCACAGTCACAAACGTCCTCTTCTTCCTGAATAAAAGTGAGATTATGCTGCATACTTGTTCATATTTTAAGTAGTTTGCACAGACACACGTTTTAAAAACAATAAAGTTCCTAATACCCGCCTTCTCTGAACAGTTAGCTTGCTGCCCCATCCCCCTCCTCCCTATCCTCTGTTGTGTGAATCCATGGACTAGCCTCCTCCCTCCTGCCATGCATGGTCTGATGTGCTGCCACTGCCCTCAATTTAGTATGATGTACCAGTCCACTCCTCCTGCCCTCCATTGCCCAATTCTTTGCCCCATCATTGACCTCCTGCTTAAACTCTGTGCTTAGCTTGCTGCCCCTATTCTCCTTCCCCCTGCCCTCCGATGTCTTTGTGCACGCCCATGCTCCATCCTTTTTGCCCACCATGTTCCATGGACCTGCCACTCCTATCTACTATGAGTGTACTGTTGAGCTGCCACTCCCCTCCCACCTGCCTAGCATTGTGTTCTGCTTGGGTTTTCGGATCAGATAGAACCCACTCAACAGAGCCTCTCTAACCCAGCCAGAACGTTACCCCCTCCCTAGGGCCTATTCACACCTAAGAAACCACATATATACATACCACCTAAGGACAGGGAATTCCTACTCATATATATATATATATTCAGTGAAAAAACCATAGGTTTCACACACGTTATAGTTAGGAATTAGCATTTAAAAAACCTTAGAAATTCAGTGAAAAAACCATAGGTTTCACACATGTTATAGTTAGCTGGACATTTTACTCGTAAAAAACCAATGAAATTGCCCCGTTATAGTTAGTTCAGCTAACTATAACTCGCGCGCCCGCAATGCACTGCTGATGACGTCACATATTACATCACTCATGACATGGTCAGTGACATCACTCATGACATCACTGATGACATCTCAAATGACATCACTGATGACATCATCCAGTGAATGTGTATTTTTCTGAAAATTAAATATGTTTTATATATGTATATCTCAAGGACGATGGAAGAATAAATGGGTATATAAGTGTCTAAATGGATGATTTGTTTTTGAAAAATTGATTGTATAACTGACTGATTAAGTGTATCTTAGTGAATACATGGCTTAGTGAGTAATGTTTAAATATGTAAATATCTGTATCAGTCTCTCACTTTGTGTATAAGTGGCTGCATGGGTTGGTGAGTAGCTACATGGGTGTCTATATAGGTTATTAGTTGGTTGTTTGAGTATCAGTCTGAGTGTCTGCATGGTTCGGTGGGGGTATTACGTAGTGCATAGGTGCATGAATGAGTGACTCACTGTTTGTATGTGTTGAACAGAGCATGTGTGCAGGACTGCATGGGTGGATGAGTGTGTGTATGGGTGTGTTAGTGAGTGAATGACTGTCTCAATAGTGTCTTTATGAGTAGCTACATATGTTTAAAACTAGTATATGTGACTATTGGTGTATATATGTGAGTATATGTGAGAGATTGAAAGAGTTCCTGTATGAATAAGTATGTGTTTCTATAAGTGATTGTTTAAAAGACTAAGCATGTGTAAGTTTCCGTAGAAGTAAGTGTGGTGGTGTGTGTATAACTGTATATGCAAGTAAATGTATGTTTGATTCTTTATTAGCATGAGTGACTATGTGTGTGAGTTGCTCTATGGATGAGTGGCATTGTGTAACAGGATGTATAGGTGTATGAGTACATATGATGAGTGAGTACATGTATGAGTGACTGTATTGGACTGTTGGTGAATGAGTGGATGTGTATGTGGATCTTAGAATTACTGAAGAGGTTGTTGTAACTGTTATTGGTATGTCCATTGTTTTGTAAATTTTAGTCTCTATTTTTGAATGTGTGTGTCAAAGGTTATATTAGGGGAAGAGGAGGTCTGCCACTCTATCACAAGGATGATGTCATCAGTGATGTCATCAGTGATGTCATTTGAGATGTCATCAGTGATGTCATGAGTGATGTCACTGACCATGTCATGAGTGATGTAATATGTGACGTCATCAGCAGTGCATTGCGGGCGCGCGAGTTATAGTTAGCTGAACTAACTATAACGGGGCAATTTCATTGGTTTTTTTACGAGTAAAATGTCCAGCTAACTATAACATGTGTGAAACCTATGGTTTTTTCACTGAATTTCTAAGGTTTTTTAAATGCTAATTCCTAACTATAACGTGTGTGAAACCTATGGTTTTTTCACTGAATTTCTAAGGTTTTTTAAATGCTAATTCCTAACTATAACGTGTGTGTAACCCATGGTTTTTTCAGTGAATTTGCAAGGTTTTTTAAATGCTAATTCCTAACTATAACGTGTGTGAAACCTATGGTTTTTTCAGTGAATTTGCAAGGTTTTTTAAATGCTAAGTTACTTTACGCCATTCGTGGCGTGCGCGCCCACTTAACGCCACCAAAAGCACAGGGGGTGGGGTCAATGTGGATAGTGGTTTTTTATTTCGATTTTATAATTTTATTATAATTTAATGCAATTTTTTTTTATTTCATTTTTTGTAAGCCTTTTTTTAATAATTTATGTACTATATCCTGCATTATCGAAAGGTTTTTTTTAATGCATTTTTTTCCGTGCGCGTACGGTAAGCTGACGCTACGCGCTTGTAAAATACGCGTACGGTAAGCTGACGCTACGCGCTCTGGACGTAATTAGTGCAGCGCGCCTACGTGATACGTGCGTGCCGTACGCGTATACCCGGAAGCAACGTCGCGGTTACGCAGGGGCGTGTAATGCGCATGCGCGATACGTGATACGTGCGTGCCGTACGCGTACACCCGGAAGCAACGTCGCGGTTACGCAGGGGCGTGTAATGCGCATGCGCGATACGTGATACGTGCGTGCCGTACGCGTACACCCGGAAGCAACGTCGCGGTTACGCAGGGGCGTGTAATGCGCATGCGCGAAAGTGACGTAAGCGCTGCGTAAGCGCTGCGTAAGCGCACCGTAAGCGTCACGTGCGCGCACGGTAGGTCATGTGACTTACAAAGAACACTTTTTATTGGTTGAAATTACTTTCACTTCCAGAAACTTCCCACACCACACCCCTTCCCCTCTTTACTGCTTGAAAGAACACTTTTCATTGGTTGATACTACTTTCAGTTCCAGATTCTTCCCACACCACACCCATTCCCCTCATTTCTGCTTGTGATTCTCTAGGAGCAGGAGCTGGATTGACATTGGGATACAATGGCAGAACAGCACACCTCTTCTGAGAGTGAGGCCAGCAGCACCACCATGATCCAGA
Source organism: Triturus cristatus (assembly GCF_964204655.1). Taxonomy (NCBI): domain Eukaryota; kingdom Metazoa; phylum Chordata; class Amphibia; order Caudata; family Salamandridae; genus Triturus; species Triturus cristatus. Next base: position 132,382,103 of record NC_140586.1, on the reverse strand, counting down.
GAAGGAGGAAACAAAAGACTTCTTTTGTATGGGAGTATTTCACTTTTCCAGAGGGGGAGAAAAAGGTCAATGCTCCAAAGGTCACTTGCATACTTTGTGATCGTGTTTTATCAAGAGGAAATCCAAGTAGGAAATATTCCTTTGGAAATCACTCTATGATGAGACACCTTCAGGACAAACACCCAAGGACCTTTGCTCAACATACTGGAGAAAACTCTTCAGTAAGTCACCAGAGCCCAGCCTCAGATGCTCAGCCGAGTACATCATCGGCAGCTCAGCTGAGCCCTCCTTCGGTTGTTGGAGCATCACCTTCTTCTTTTCCTTTGGACATCAACCCTCGATTTGCGAGTGTTGAAATGAGGTGTACAAAATGTGGTGGTCTTATTGTTTTTGGGGAGGTCAGTCTTCCCCTTATTAACAATAAGATAGACCAGCATGTTTGTAGACGCTCATAATACTCCCATTCTTTCTTTCCTCCATCCCTGTATGAACCCAACGGCTCTTATAGGAGCCAACCTTACCTCACAATTTTTTTTATTTTTTTTTAAGCTTTCCTTTTCGCAAAATTTTTTTTTCCGTGCGCGCACGGTACGCGTAATTCCGCGAATTTCGCGGAATTCCGCAGGTCGCCGTGCGCGTACGCTACGCGCATACGGCGATTTTTCGAAAAATATTTTTTTTTTATTTTTGCCCTTGAGGGTCCTTCTGGGACCCCCTGACCAAGGCTAGGGGGTCAGGAACTGTCGAGCCTGCCCCCTTTTCACATTATCCACCTTTTTTATTCACCCCCCTGACAGTTCGAGAGAGAAAATGGCGGCCGCCGCTTCCTGGTTTCGGCCGATTCGAATGTTTACTAAGATCTAACAGCCAATCAGAATCGCGCTCGCGCACGGCACCGTACGCGTACCGTAAGCTTACCGTAAGCGCACGGTAAGCGCACCGTAAGCTTCCACAGATATATATATTGATTTAAAGGCTATTTTCTCAGGATCTACTGAACAGATTTACACCAAACCTACAAAAGGCACTTCCTTGACCTGAGGACTACCTCTCTGCCAAATTTCTAGTAATTCTGTTCAGCCGTTCGGGCTGTAGCTCGTTCTAAAGGTCCTATGGAAAAATGCATGGGAAAAACGCGTTTTGGGACCCCCCTTTTATCTCAGCCCCCGCTTGACGAATCCCCCCGAGACTTTCAGGGTAGGAGCGGAGCGTAGCGCCCCACCTATTTTGAGAAATTCGCGAGGATTCGTCGACCGGCGCCAAAGTTATTCAAAATAGAATGTTGAGGTTTTCCTATGGAAAAGGGGTCCTAACTATAACTACCTACTGGCGACCGCCAGTAGGTAATATATATATATATATATCAAGACCTCTTATAATACAAGTGGCGGCCTCGCGGTCCCAAATGGACCCAGGACTTCCTGCCCAGACGGCAGCCTCAGCCTCGCGGTCCCAAACGGACCCAGGACTTCCTGCCCAGACGGCAGCCTTAGCCTCGTGGTCCCAAACGGACCCAGGACTTCCTACCCAGACGGCAGCCTCAGCCTCGCGGTCCCAAACGGACCCAGGACTTCCTGCCCAGACGGCAGCCTTAGCCTCGCGGTCCCAAACGGACCCAGGACTTCCTACCCAGACGGCAGCCTCAGCCTCGCGGTCCCAAACGGACCCAGCACTTCCTACCCAGACGGCAGCCTCAGCCTCGCGGTCCCAAACGGACCCAGGACTTCCTGCCCAGACGGCAGCCTTAGCCTCGCGGTCCCAAACGGACCCAGGACTTCCTGCCCAGACGGCAGCCTTAGCCTCGCGGTCCCAAACGGACCCAGGACTTCCTGCCCAGATGGCAGCCTTAGCACGAGTTCATCCTATAATTACCACGACATACAACAAGGGAATCAGTGTTACTATGTATCAGATCACACAAAGACTGCTAGTTGAGCACAACCTGTTCCCCAGTTCGAGGGGCTCCTTTCTCCCTTATTCAGTTACCACTTACCTGATCAGGATTAACATCTGTTCATATCAAGTCACAGCTGACTAGAAAAATAGGCTACCCTCTTATACAAGAACACGCAGCACATGTTGATTCACTACAAACTGGATACTTTATTTAGTCACTACATACACGCTCACAGAATACAATACATATCACATGTAACCTGCAAAGAAAAGTGAAAGATTAGGTTATACACTCTAATAAAAAGGGGTCGACATCACCTTAGTCGTATGTAGCCTGTACTCAATGGTCATCTAGGTTCCCTTCTCGTCTGCGCCTCGGCTTCGCCTGGAAGTCACACCTCCGCAGATCTACTCCCTTCTCTTTCTCCGAGTCACTGGGACCTCTTCCTCATCGGCTACTCTCTTCTCTTTGGCTATTCTGTTAGAAGAATATCTGTCTCTCGGTTTTTCTCCACCTTCAAGTTTGTCATCTGTCTTCCCTGGAATAAGTAGTAGCTTTACTGCTAACGGCCAGGTGCCGCCTACGGACTAAAAGCAAGTGCCAGTATCTGCCTCAGACTTTCACTAATATAGAGATGCATTTTCTCATGGAAAATTCCAGCCCGTAACCTGCCGCCCACCAAATTCTTGTACCTCCCCGTACCAAGGACACGTTCCCAGCCGGCCGGCCTGATGTAGTGTCTTCGGCATGAAGAAAAATACAATCCTTCGATAAGGGCCGGCCTGAACCGGTTCTCTCCAAGCGAATAACACCTCATAACTAAAACATCACCCTCGACCTAGAAACTTTCCAAGCTGCCGGAGCGGAAAGAAAGATGGAGTCTCTCCCGTTTAAGGCCTACCAGGCCTGGATTCAGCACGGCTCCATGAAATACCCTCACTATAGAACAGATTACCCCTAATACTAACGAATCTATCCTCTAGGATATATGTGCAAACCCTGATCTATGGGGAAGAACACAGGATCATGTCGAAGTGCCTAATAAATAGGCTCTATACACTACTCTAACCCTAAGACTTGGATGGAAAGAGACTGAAGTCACATTAGTTCCCCTTAATCACAAGAGAGCCGGGAAAATCGAGCAGTACATTTCACCCTTGACTTCAGTCTATTATACATTCATTAAATGGAGCTAACATCTGTGGAAGAATAATAGTACCGAGTGTACAGAATTGAAGTAGTGAAGGAATACACTGAATAAAGCCACAGATAGAAATCAAAACAGCAACAGCAATCAGAATACCACCTAATGTTTGACGTAGCATGTGTACGTCAGGCAACCAATTAAAGAGCCAGTCAAACCAGCCCTGGTCAACGTGTTTTCTAACTTCTTCCGTTAAGTCACGCAACTTGTCAATATGTGCACGAATGGATTGTGTATGATCGGACAAGTTAAAACAACAGAGACCTTCAAAATCAGAGCAATCATGTCCATGTTTAAGCAAAAGATAATCAATGGCCGCTCTATTTTGCAAAATGGCCCTACGTTCACCCTGGGCATCTAGTAGCATGTCGGACAGGACTGTAGAAGTATGATTAATGGATTTCACCATCCAGCAGGCCATTTTCCCAATGGATTTGGCATTATAAACTGCCAAAGCAGGAACACCAATAATTGAAATAGCTAGGCTAAGGTATTCAGACTTGGAATATAAATGCAAAGATGAGTCACAATCCTCCTGTAACATCACAGTATCTCGAATCACACGAGAGTTGGCATTCGGATGTGATGAAAACATCAACAAACTGAGTCTCGTAATGGCACAAGGGCCTCCGGAAATGTTTGCAGGGACATATGGCCAGGAAGTATTACCACATGAGAAAAGCCATCCGGCAGGTAGTAACATTGTGCGATAATGACTGGGGGTAACTACCAAACTATTGCAAGTCATATTGTTCTGACCTGAAACACATGTGGTCGGTGTCCTTTGAAAGCACAAAGTCCGTTCATGAGCTATAAATGAAGTGGCGCCTTTTAGTTTTAGGCGTAGACATTCAGAGATCGCACTAGGATTACACGTAAGAAAGAAGCATAAATCACCTTGTGTGATATTATAGGTAACTATTTGGGACTGGATGGGGGTTGGCTCGTTCGGCAGTTCAGTGCATAAGGGGCAATATACATGGGTAGCAAAATCACCCAGGAGAACATTGGGACGAGCCTTTCAAACATTGAAAATGTGAATTAGGGTTTCCAATGAGGCAGGGACAGCAACCAGACAGGTCGCCAGAATATCATGTACAGATCTCATCGGTGTCAAACAGAAGTGAGGGGCATCAGTCACCCTCTTGGCTAACGATGTCCAAAAGTTCGATGATGAATCCCACGCAGCGAAGGAACGCAACACTCGGGTTCTCAGTTCATCCCGGGTTGACGGGATCCCTCCTCTCTCGTCGTACCATCCCAAAAGGAGTCCAGCACCGACACATCCTGCAGCAACAGTCCAAAGAATGATCTGAAAGAGAATCAAATACAGGCATTAATCATTCTCGTAAATAACATTTGTCAGCCGGGACCGCCTCCCAGCTATCTTTCCCTGGTCTCATAACCAAAATGGTATTGTCCTGACCGGTGGCAATAACCTCTGCTTGTTCAGGGGGATTCTTAGGCGACTGCACCCAAACCCTAGCCCCAGGGTTATCCGTAGAGCCAAAACCTTTCTGGCCTCGTACAGTTAGCAAAGTTGGGGCAGTGCCTTTCATTAATGAACCACTGAAAACAGGCATAATGAGTAATTGAGCCACTCGGTCAGTGCGGTGTATCAGTAAGTCAACCTCACTGCTATTCAGCAGGAGCACCTTAATCTCTCCCTGATAATCGCTGTCAATTATTCCTCCAAGCACCTGAATGCCTTTTACAGCCAGCCCCGATCTAGGGGCGATTAATCCGAAATTCCCAGGTGGTATATGAATACCAACACCGGTAGCAATGATGACCCGATCCTTACTTTTTAAAACGGTGTCATCCATGGCATGCAAGTCTAAACCTGCCGACCCTGGGGTCGCTCTACATGGAGCCAAAGCTCCAGGAGTAATTTCCCAGTACATCACAGTCTCTCTGATTTCATTGGGCTTAGCATCAACATTCGGAGGAAACAAACGCATAAGTGGGGATTCAGCATTTAGAAAAGGACGATTATTCAAAATCAATAACGCTTGAGGCAAAAAGTCTCGCCAATTCTTATACTTGTCATTTGTTAACTTACGCAGCTGGTCCTTTAGCAGGCCATTCAATCTCTCCACCAGGCCCGAGGCCTGTGGATAGTAGGGTATATGGAATATCCATTCAATATTGTTTTCCGCACAGAATTCCTGTACCAATCTTCCACGAAAATGGGATGCATTATCAGATTGAATTTGGAATGGCACACCATAATACATCATAATCAATTCTAATGTTTTAATGGTATTCAATTGGGTAGCTTGCTTACAGGGAAGGGCTACCAGCAGGCCACTGTATGTATCAACAATAGTGCAAACATATTGACAATTCCTACTCATAGGAAGTGGACCAATGTAATCAATCTGCCAAATTTGGGCGGGCAGTTTTCCGCGATGTAAATGACCTTTAACAATTTGGGGCACTTTACGCTGTCTGATATGCTGACAAACGGGACAGTGTAAAATAACATTTTTAATTAAATCTAGGGGAATATAAATTCCTCGATCAGCAGCCCACCTGCTAGTGGCCTTCTCTCCAAAATGTCCTGCCTTCTGGTGTGCCCATTTCGCCAATCCCGCAATGTCAGAATCTTGCCTGTCCACCACTGCCTCAGCAATTTTAGATTTCTCATCTGCAATGTTATGAAAAAATTTGTCAAGAGAATCTATCGGGGTGTGAGCATCCACATGGAAGATTGTAACAGTACTCTGTGGGAGCATCTTCCAAATCTCTTGCCATAACTCTTTTCCCCACAATTCTTTGGAATGTAACCTCCAATTATGGGAATGCCAAGTCGGCAACCAAACAGCCAGTCCATTGGCAGTAGACCAAGAATCAGTGAAAATATGACATGTACCAGGTAACTCTTGTTTCAAAACTTGATAAACAGCGTAAAGGTCGGCAAATTGGCTGCTTTTACCTTCACCAGTTGTGCTCAGCAATTTCTGTGTGACCGGATTATAGGACACCGCCTTCCAGTGCCGTGTCGTCCCTATAAACCTCGCTGAACCATCTGTGAACCAAACATGGTTTCTGTCCGCTGCGGACAAATCATCAAAAGGCTTACCCCACTTGACAGGAGACTCCTGTGCTAAAGGTACGGAACATTCACTCTCAGTCTCAGTTGACGGCGCTCGCGCCACCTGCTCATGTAAAGAAGCAACTCCTTTCGGGCCCACACGTGCCCTGTCTTGTATATACCATTTCCATTTAATCACACTCGCCTCTTGAGCATGTCCAATTCGGTGAGTTTTCGGCGAACTCAGAACCCACTGCATGATAGGAATTTCAGGACGCAAAACTATATCATGTCCCAAAGTCAATTGCTCGGTATCCACCAGAGCCCAATAACAAGCAAGTAACTGTTTCTCAAAGGGTGTATAACGCTCACCAGCATCAGGTAACTTTTTGGTCCAAAAACCTAACGGTACTCTACTCCTGCCTTGTTTCTGCCACAAACTCCAATTTGCATAAGGGCCCTGTACAGACACATTCAAATCCACGTCACCATCACGTACAGGCCATAAATCCAGAGCATGTTGAATTGCTTCTTTTGCCAGACTAAATGCATCTTGCTGTGGTTTATCCCATTCAAATGCATTCTTTTTACGCGTGACCCGGTACAAGGGGGCCAATATTTGACTCAAATGAGGAATATGCTGGCGCCAAAAACCAAACAGGCCAATGAAGCTCTGGGCTTCTTTCCTATTCCTCGGAACTGCAAAATCAAGAATCTTCTGTTTAACCTGAGGGATCACTTCACGGTGCCCTTCATGCCAATTAATACCCAAAAATTTTACAGCCTGGGACGGACCTTGCAATTTATCTGGGTTGATTTCCCAACCTTTCCCACGCAGGCACTCAATGATCCTGTCCAATTGGGTCTGAACTTCCTCCTGTGTGTCGCCTTGGATCAAAACATCATCAATATAATGACATATCTGAATTTGGGAATGAACTGGTACCTCAGCCAAATGCTCTGCCACCAGCCGGTGACATATTGTAGGACTATGCACATAGCCCTGAGGAAGACTCCTAAACGTCATCTGACGCCCGTTCCACGTAAAACTGAACTGTTCCTGACACTCAGGGGCAATTGGAATAGAAAAGAAAGCATTAGCAATATCAATGGACGCATACCATGTACCCGGATGCTTTTGGATTCTTTCAATTAGGGTAATAACATCCGGTACTGCAACAGTCAAAGAGGGCGTGTGTTTGTTCAATTCTCGATAATCAACAGTCATGCGCCAAGAATTATCACTCTTACGTACAGGCCAAACAGGATTATTCCAAGCAGAAGTAACCGGGGTTATAACACCTGCATCCACCAACTCCTGAATAGTGGTACTAATCTCCTCATGGCCACCTGGAATACGATACTGCTTCTGACAAACCACTTTTGTCGCCTGGGGAACTTGTATGGGGGGCATTCTTAAACGACCAACCCGTATAGGCCTGGACGATATATAATGCGTGGTTCCAAATTGGTAACACCCATCATCTAGATGCAACGTCATTCCTTTCAAAATATCAATTCCAATTATGAATTCTAAGAGTGGCACCACTAGTACAGAATATTCTTTTCTAGGGATTCTACCTATTCTCATTTCAAGCAAAGTTTGAACTGCAGGGGTTTCTTTTCCACCTAATCCGGTAATAGTAAAAGGCTGACCTGTAAACTTCTTTGATTTTCCATGAATAAGAGTGGCCTCCGCTCCTGTATCTACCAATGCTCGGGCCCTTTGGATATTACGATGTCTCCAATAAATATCAATATCTACATAGGGTCTATTATCTCTGTGAGCCCATCTGTGTACCGGAGGTTGACCTATTTCCTAGTCATTCTTACTGCATTCTGTGTACCAGGACAAATCAGGATAAAGACTCTCACGTTTCTTAGGTATCGGTACCTCCTGTTCATATCCATTCCCCGTACGGAACAGATTCGAGTCTTCAGCATTGTACTGCGGGTTACGATCGACCAAACTGTGACGATCCTCTCTCCTCCTCAACTCAGGATATTGATCCCTATCATCTCTACGTCTGCTGTAAACATAATCATTTCTCCCCCTTTCTCTTTCCCCCTCTCTCTCCCTGTCTCTCTCTCGACGGGGGGACACATCACGTACATAACGTCGATCATCACGACGAACAGAGCGCCCACGGCGGTCGTCATCACCGCTTCCGTCAGAACCACCACGATCACACTCAGTGGTCCGAACACGCCGGGCACCCTCCTTCCGATCCAAGCCACGTTTGCGAAACAACTCCCACAAACGAGCGGTAGTCTCACCGTCAATGTCCTCCCTACGCACACCATCAGCCAGAAGACCAGAAAAGATATCATGTCTAGTAAGTTTATTTTCACCAGGAGTACGAGTGTCAGGCCGGGACTGACGTTCAGGTTTAAACCACTCACCCAACTCACCGAGCTGGCGTACCGACTCCAGTACCGTAGATAACACATTACCAGTCTGATTAATCAATAAAGTCATCATGACCTGCTTATAGGCAACAGGGGAAGACCGAATAATGCGATTCCGCACAGAAGATGTCAACAAACCATCAAACAACCTGTCAGCAGTACCCAGAAAAATTGCCGTTTTCATCACCTCCTCTTTGAGACGTTGTGCAGCGTCGCGCAAAGTATACCACGGTTTGTCATTCACAGGCCAATCAGACTCAGTAGGATACTTTTGATTACAACCCTCAGTCGCCAATTGAAGTAAAGAAATTTGACCACCACCATTATAGTTACGAAAATGATCCTGTACAGTAGAATCCGAACTCAAGGAACAAAACTTCAAACAATCGCCATTATCTAACATAATGCCCGCAGCGCCCAGTTCATAAAGGCGCACCATCCATGTGAGCAAGGTCTCACCAGCTCGCTGCCGAAATCGCTGCAAAATATCACTAATTTCCTGTTGAGTAAAGTCCTCTAAAGAGTCCAAAGAAATACCCTGCGGAGCAGCGGGAGACTGCTGCAACTTCCGACGAAAAACTGGATGCGCAGAGACCGCGGGACAAGCATCACAAGGAGCCCGATCAGTACTCGTAGAGGGATAATCAGTGTAAGAGGTATCGATCCCAACCGATGAACGAGCGTAATCACGGGGTGCACCATCAGAGGTGCGAGAAGCAGACTTACAATCATGATGGGAACGAGAAGACTCGCGCTTGGCAGACTCCTCACCCGAGGAACAAGAATCACTCGAGTTCCAGATATTACCATCCCATTCATCAGGATTCCAATCCAGTCCGGCTTTCGCCACGACCAGACGCACCTTTCGCGTCGAAACCCGACCGCGCCTGTTCTTGTATTTATAACGAGCAATTCGCACAGCCGCCCTTTCGGCAATAGTTTGGTAAGTCTCCAGCTTATCAGCAAGCAACTTATTTTGACACCGCAACAAAGTATGAGAATTCTGAATCTCAACAAAGTGCGCTTCCACATCTTTAAGAGAGATCTGTAATTTCAACAATCTCTCATGTAGAATCCGATACGCAGACAGAACAATCCAACCTCTGCGCCCCAAAATGGGAATCTCCTCACCCTTCGATACGGGTGCCTTCTGCAAACAAGTAATCACATTAGCTGGCTCCGCCAGCTCCAAAGAAGAATTCCAATTCTCACTCAAACCAGTAGAATCAGCCCACTCACGGGCCAAGGCTTCATAAGGCGTTGAATCCCATCCGGGAATATCAACGGGCAACTTAAAAGTAGATTTAGATCTTCTAGAAAACATCGTGGAAAAGAAAAAGAAGAAAAAGAAGAAAAAAAAAAAAGAAAGAAGAAAAATAAAAACTATACACACAAGTATACAAAAATAAAATGCAAACAAAACCACGCACGCGCCGAAAGCAAACACAAGACAACCACAACGCACACAGGTTTTGTAAACGGTTCGTGACGCCAAATGTTCTGCTTGGGTTTTCGGATCAGATAGAACCCACTCAACAGAGCCTCTCTAACCCAGCCAGAACGTTACCCCCTCCCTAGGGCCTATTCACACCTAAGAAACCACATATATACATACCACCTAAGGACAGGGAATTCCTACTCATATATATATATATATATATATATCAAGACCTCTTATAATACAAGTGGCGGCCTCGCGGTCCCAAATGGACCCAGGACTTCCTGCCCAGACGGCAGCCTCAGCCTCGCGGTCCCAAACGGACCCAGGACTTCCTGCCCAGACGGCAGCCTTAGCCTCGCGGTCCCAAACGGACCCAGGACTTCCTACCCAGACGGCAGCCTCAGCCTCGCGGTCCCAAACGGACCCAGGACTTCCTGCCCAGACGGCAGCCTTAGCCTCGCGGTCCCAAACGGACCCAGGACTTCCTACCCAGACGGCAGCCTCAGCCTCGCGGTCCCAAACAGACCCAGGACTTCCTGCCCAGACGGCAGCCTTAGCCTCGCGGTCCCAAACGGACCCAGGACTTCCTACCCAGACGGCAGCCTCAGCCTCGCGGTCCCAAACGGACCCAGGACTTCCTGCCCAGACGGCAGCCTTAGCCTCGCGGTCCCAAACGGACCCAGGACTTCCTACCCAGACGGCAGCCTCAGCCTCGCGGTCCCAAACGGACCCAGGACTTCCTGCCCAGACGGCAGCCTTAGCCTCGCGGTCCCAAACGGACCCAGGACTTCCTGCCCAGACGGCAGCCTTAGCCTCGCGGTCCCAAACGGACCCAGGACTTCCTGCCCAGACGGCAGCCTTAGCACGAGTTCATCCTATAATTACCACGACATACAACAAGGGAATCAGTGTTACTATGTATCAGATCACACAAAGACTGCTAGTTGAGCACAACCTGTTCCCCAGTTCGAGGGGCTCCTTTCTCCCTTATTCAGTTACCACTTACCTGATCAGGATTAACATCTGTTCATATCAAGTCACAGCTGACTAGAAAAATAGGCTACCCTCTTATACAAGAACACGCAGCACATGTTGATTCACTACAAACTGGATACTTTATTTAGTCACTACATACACGCTCACAGAATACAATACATATCACATGTAACCTGCAAAGAAAAGTGAAAGATTAGGTTATACACTCTAATAAAAAGGGGTCGACATCACCTTAGTCGTATGTAGCCTGTACTCAATGGTCATCTAGGTTCCCTTCTCGTCTGCGCCTCGGCTTCGCCTGGAAGTCACACCTCCGCAGATCTACTCCCTTCTCTTTCTCCGAGTCACTGGGACCTCTTCCTCATCGGCTACTCTCTTCTCTTTGGCTATTCTGTTAGAAGAATATCTGTCTCTCGGTTTTTCTCCACCTTCAAGTTTGTCATCTGTCTTCCCTGGAATAAGTAGTAGCTTTACTGCTAACGGCCAGGTGCCGCCTACGGACTAAAAGCAAGTGCCAGTATCTGCCTCAGACTTTCACTAATATAGAGATGCATTTTCTCATGGAAAATTCCAGCCCGTAACCTGCCGCCCACCAAATTCTTGTACCTCCCCGTACCAAGGACACGTTCCCAGCCGGCCGGCCTGATGTAGTGTCTTCGGCATGAAGAAAAATACAATCCTTCGATAAGGGCCGGCCTGAACCGGTTCTCTCCAAGCGAATAACACCTCATAACTAAAACATCACCCTCGACCTAGAAACTTTCCAAGCTGCCGGAGCGGAAAGAAAGATGGAGTCTCTCCCGTTTAAGGCCTACCAGGCCTGGATTCAGCACGGCTCCATGAAATACCCTCACTATAGAACAGATTACCCCTAATACTAACGAATCTATCCTCTAGGATATATGTGCAAACCCTGATCTATGGGGAAGAACACAGGATCATGTCGAAGTGCCTAATAAATAGGCTCTATACACTACTCTAACCCTTAGACTTGGATGGAAAGAGACTGAAGTCACATTAGTTCCCCTTAATCACAAGAGAGCCGGGAAAATCGAGCAGTACACATTGTCAGATCACTGTAACCTTTCCCTGCCACCTCCACCCTGCCTGTCCACATGCCATGCCCCTATCCTCTTCCTCCTGTCCTACATGGTCCATTGTACTGCCACACCCTTCTGCCCTCCCTGGTCTGTTGTGCTGCAACTGCTCCTCCTGCATGCCCCGTGCGGTCTGTTGTGAGGCCCCTTCCCCTGAACTTTCTTGTCTGTGCACAGGTCCTGACCCTCCCTTCTATCCTCCATCGTCCTTTGTGCATGCCCCTGCACCCTCCTTCTTGCCCATCATAGCCATTGTGCTGCCACTAACCCTCCCACTTGCCATGCATGGTCTTCTGTGCTGCCATGGCCCCTTCCACCTTCCCTGTGTGGTCAGTTAGCTGCCCCTGACCCCCTCCCACCTTCCCTCCATGGTCTGTGTGTATGCCATCACAATCTCACTGTTGCTCTTCATGGTGTGTTTTGCTTCTAGTGCCCATCCTGCCTGACCTCCATGGCTATCTTGCTGCTCCTGCCCCCTTGCCCCCAGCCCTCTCTTTAAATGTGCAGACCCCTACTCCCTCCCTCCTGGCTTGTCTGTTCCATTGTAATGCCCCTGATCCGTCCCTCCTGCCCTTTATGGTCTGTTATGCTGCAGCTTTCTCTCCTGTCTGTCCATTATGGTCAGCTTGCTACCATTGCCTCTTGCCCCTCTGTTCTCTGTTGTCCATGTGCATGGTCCTGTCCCCTCCCTCTTGCTTTCTATGGATTGTTGTGCTGCACTCCCGTCCCGCATGCCCTGTGTATTGTATTGTGCTGCTGCAAACCCTGATGCCTGCCCTGCAGGGTCAGTTTGGTGCACCTCTCCATGTCCCTCCTGTCCTCTGTTATCCAAGTCCATGTCCCTACCCCATTTCCTTCCATGATCCAATGTACCATACTTGCGAACACTTTGAACTTGGTAAGAGGGAGATTTTGAAAAAGAACTGGGGTATTGATTTTCCCCTTTGAGTTACATTGAAAAAGAGGAGATTGTAGACAGGAGACAGATCAAATAAAGCCCATTTGAGCTTAAAAACATGGGACGTTTCCTGGCTGAATCGGGTCTTTTGGCATGTATGGTTGTACTACCATTGCCTCTTCCTTCTGCCCACAATGGTCTATTACATTGCCACAGCCTCTCTTGCAAGTCCTGTATTGTTGGTTTGTTGCCCCTGCCCCCCTTTCCACTGCCCTCCATAGTCTGTTGTGCTGCCACAGCCCTTCCTGCCTGCTCAGTGTGGTTAAATTGTTGCCTTTGCACCCTCCTACCTGCCTTCAATTTTCAGAGTCCGTGCCCCTGGCCTCTGCCTCTCAACAGTATCCTAATGAACAACTAGATTGCTAACATTCTATATTTATTACAAAAGTGTGAAACGCCTGACGTCATCTTGATGTAATCAAAACTGTAATACCTAGAGCATTTCCTTTAGAAATTACATATATGAGAGGGTCTTATTGGGATCAAAATTATGGTTAGTGCTCTAAAAGACTAAAATAAGGACATATTTTCTGAGTTTTTCAAATAGCGACAAAGCACTTTTAAATTATTTGTTATCTTTATGTTTTTTTATCCAGTTGACCACTTGATTAAATGTTGCACTTAGGGGAGAGGATGTGGTGTTACTTCCAGAACTGCAGACTTTGCAACTGGGGAACCAGGTTGGAGTTTCTGCTTCAGCTCGACATTCTGTGATTCTGGTCAAATCACTTAGTCTCCCCATGTCTACAACCAAAATGAATGTGTTCTTGTGTGATGTAACCAATGCTCATGCAAAGCACTCCAATATCTGACAAGTCTGCACTATATAACACTGCAAAAACACAAAATAATAAGTGTTTTGCACACTTCTGTCATTGGGCTATATTTGGGCTACATCTGGGTGATTTTGGGCTACATTTGGGCTCTTTTGTCTCCGGTGGCCATCTTGGGAGATTTATTTGTTATGAAGTTTCCTAAATTCCTCATGTACTGCAGTCTCCTCAGTAGGAAATGCTTTCAGTTTTTTACTTTGATTCCATCATGAAGGTATTCAGATATGTCACACATTTGCCATAAATTCTGAATGTTAGCACTCTAGTTGCTCATTAGATCACTGTAGTAAAACTACTGTTCACCATGGAAGTCTGCTCCTGGTATTAAAAGTGCATGTTTCAGTCTGCATGTCAGAATTGTTTAATGAAATAGAAGGAGATTTGAGAAGTCACTCAAAATGTGCCCTCATTTTCTTTCTTCAGCATTAATCATAATTTCTATGGCAAAATGAACCCCCTCATTGTGTTCCTTTTTAAATTACATGTTTTAAGTGTTACCAGTTTATTCCAATCAAGATGGCTTCAGGTGTGCCATACTTTTGTCATAATGAAGACAGTAAGCGCTCTAGTTGTTTTTAAGAACACTCTGGGACATTCTGTCATTGAGCTATACTTGGGCTACATCTTGGTGATATTTGGGCTACATTTGGGCTCTTTTGTCTCTGGTGGCCATCTTGGGAGATTTATTTGTTATGAAGTTTCCTAATTTCCTCATTTACTGCAGTCTCCTCAGTAGGAAATACTTTCAGTTTTTTACTTTGATTCCATCAAGAAGGCATTCAGATGTGTCACACATTTGCCATAAATTCTGAATGTTAGCACTCTAGTTGCTCATTAGATCACTGTAGTAAAACTACTGTTCACCATGGAAGTCTGCTCCTGGTATTATAAGTGCATGTTTCAGTCTGCATGTTTTTTAATGAAATAGAAGAGGATTTGAGAAGTCACTCAAAATGTGCCCTAATTTTTCTTTCTGCAGCACTAATCATACTTGTTATGGAAAAATGAACCCCCTCATTTTGTTCCTTTTTAAATTAAATGTTTTAAGAGTTACCACTTTAATCCAAGCAAGATGGCTTCAGGTGTGCCATACGTTTATCATAAGTAGGACTGTTAGCGCTCTAGTTGTTCTTTGGAACACTCTGGGAAGCTGCAGTAGAACACAAAGGAATCAACTGACAGTCTCTGCCCTTGTTGGATGTACATGTTTTACTGAGAATGTCAGACTTCATTCTCACATGACTGAGAAAGATAATGTGAATTTACAGAAAATAAGCTCTCAGTTTAGCTTATAGATCAGCTTCCAAACCTCTGTGGGAAAAGCATGAGAAAATATTTTTCTCTCAATCATGATATCCCAGCAGAAGGCTTTTTCACATGGTGAAATCACCTTAGAACATACCACAATTCCTAAAATGAGTAAGGTACCATCAACAAATAATTTATAATGTAACTAAAGTCTTAAAACCTTCTATTAACTGCAATGCTTTTTAATGAGGTGCTATCATGTATATTGGTCCCAAGATGGCTGCCAACACTTCTTGGATGAAGTGCTGACAGCCAATCAGATCTCAGGATGAGATGTGTGGTGAAGCTCCGCCCACATATATATATGACTTTACTTTTGATTTTCTCAGGAACTACTGAACAGATTGACTCCAGATATGCAAAAGGAACATCCCTGAGCTGAGGACTACCTCTCTGCCAAATTTCAAGTAATTCTGTTCAGCCGTTCGGGCTGTACCTTGGACTAAAGGTCCCTATGGTAAATTGCATGGGGAAAACGCGTTTTGGGACCCCCCTTTTTACTCAGCCCCCGCTTGACGAATCCCCCCGAGACTTTCAGGGTAGGAGCGGAGCGGAGCGGAGCGCCCCACCTATTTTGAAAATTTTGCGAGGATTCGTCAACCGGCGCCAAAGTTATTCCAAATAGAATGTATATATATATATATATATATATATATATTCACTGAAAAAACCATAGGTTTCACACACGTTATAGTTAGGAATTAGCATTTAAAAAACCTTAGAAATTCAGTGAAAAAACCATAGGTTTCACACATGTTATAGTTAGCTGGACATTTTACTCGTAAAAAACCAATGAAATTGCCCCGTTATAGTTAGTTCAGCTAACTATAACTCGCGCGCCCGCAATGCACTGCTGATGACGTCACATATTACATCACTCATGACATGGTCAGTGACATCACTCATGACATCACTGATGACATCTCAAATGACATCACTGATGACATCACTGATGACATCATCCAGTGAATGTGTGTTTTTCTGAAAATTAAATATGTTTTATATATGTATATCTCAAGGTCGATGGAAGAATAAATGGGTATATAAGTGTCTAAATGGATGATTTGTTTTTGAAAAATTGATTGTGTAACTGACTGATTAAGTGTATCTCTCACTTTGTGTATAAGTGGCTGCATGGGTTGGTGAGTAGCTACATGGGTGTCTATATAGGTTATTAGTTGTTTTTTTGAGTATCAGTCTGAGTGTCTGTATGGTACGGTGGGGGGTATTACGTAGTGCATAGATGCATGAATGAGTGACTCACTGTTTGTATGTGTTGAAGACAGCATGTGTGCAGGACTGTATGGGTGGATGAGTGTGTGTATGGGTGTGTTAGTGAGTGAATGACTGTCTCAATAGTGTCTTCAGGAGTAACTACATATGTTTTAAACTAGTATATGTGACTATTGGTGTATATATGTGAGTATATGTGAGAGGGAGAGATTGAAAGAGTTCCTGTATGAATAAGTATGTGTTTCTATAAGTGATTGTTTAAAAGACTAAGTATGTGTAAGTTTCCGTAGAAGTAAGTATGGTGGTGTGTGTATTACTGTATATGCAAGTAAATGTATGTTTTATTCTTTATTAGCATGAGTGACTATGTGTGTGAGTAACTCTATGGATGAGTGGCATTGTGTAACAGGATGTATAGATGTATGAGTACATATGATGAGTGAGTACATGTATGAGTGACTGTATAGGACTGTTGGTGAATGAGTGGATGTGTATGTGGATCTTAGAATTACTGAAGAGGTTGTTGTAACTGGTATTGGTATGTCCATTGTTTTGAAATTTTTAGTCTCTATTTTTGAATGTGTGTATCAAAGCTTATATTAAGGTGAGAGGAGGTCTGCCACTCTATCACAAGGATGATGTCATCAGTGATGTCATCAGTGATGTCATTTGAGATGTCATCAGTGATGTCATGAGTGATGTCACTGACCATGTCATGAGTGATGTAATATGTGACGTCATCAGCAGTGCATTGCGGGCGCGCGAGTTATAGTTAGCTGAACTAACTATAACGGGGCAATTTCATTGGTTTTTTACGAGTAAAATGTCCAGCTAACTATAACATGTGTGAAACCTATGGTTTTTTCACTGAATTTCTAAGGTTTTTTAAATGCTAATTCCTAACTATAACGTGTGTGAAACCTATGTTTTTTTCAGTGAATTTCTAAGGTTTTTTAAATGCTAATTCCTAACTATAACGTGTGTGAAACCCATGGTTTTTTCAGTGAATTTGCAAGGTTTTTTAAATGCTAATTCCAAACTATAACGTGTGTGAAACCCATGGTTTTTTCAGTGAATTTGCAAGGTTTTTTAAATGCTATTTTTTTTTTTTATTCTTCATTTTTTTCAAACATATTTTTAATTTAATTTTCTTATCTTTTATAAAGACTATGCTTAAATTTTTAAAATCCTTAAATATTTTTTTTATATATATTTTTTAAAATAAACATGTAAAATTTATTTCCAGATTTTTTTTTTTTTTTTTTTTTTTTTTATAGTACGCGTACCGTAAGCTCACGGTAAGCGTACGGTTTACGCAACGACCGTAATCTATCTACGCTGCTTGCGTATAGTTACGTACTTTGCGTAGCCGCGCGTACTGCGCGTGGGACGCGTGCGCGCTTACGCAACACGCGCACGTTACGCGGAAGTGCCGGGAAATGACTGTTATGCGTATGCGCGCAAGCGCGTGTCTTTTTTACGCGCACGCGTACTTTTTGCCGTAAGCGTACCGTAAGCGTACCGTAAGCGTACGGTAGGTCATGTGATCTTGAAACACAACTTTTGATTGGTTGAAACTACTTTCAGTTCTAGAACTCTCCTACACCACACCCATTCCCCTCATTTCTGCTTGTGATCCCTTGGAAGAAGGAGCTGGTTTGTCTTTGGGATACGATGGCAGAACAGCAGAGCCCTTCTGAGAGTGAGGCTAGCACCAGCAGCACTGTCTTGAGGCAGAGAGCGAGGAAAGTAAAGCCTTCTTATGTTTGGGATTATTTTACTTTTCCAGAAGGCCAGCAAAAGGTGAATGCACCCTTAGTTACTTGCAGGCTGTGTCAGCGTGTACTTTCTAGAGGTAATCCTGACAGGAAGTATTCCTTTGGGAATCATACCATGATCAGACACCTCAAGGATGTACACAAAAGGACACATGGTCATCTTTTTGGAGGTAACTCTTCAGAAAGACGAGCCAGTACATCCACAGCAGCTCAGCCTGGACCATCATCTGCAGGGCAGACTCCTTCTTCTGCAGGTCAGGTGAGCCCTTCATCTGTGGGGGGAGAATCTCCTTTTGCTGGCCCTCTGGAAATTAACCCTCGGTTTGCGAGGGTTGAAGTACGGTGCGCCACTTGTCACGATCTAATTACTTATAGGGAGACCAGTATTTCCCTAGTGAACAATAAAATAGATCAGCACACTTGCCGTACCGTCTAATATTCCCAATCTTTCTTTCCTCTGTCCCTGCATGAACACAACGGCTCTTTTAAGAGCCAACCTTATCTTTCATCTTTTTTTTACATATGTTTTTAAAAACTTTTTTTTATTTTTTTTTTACCGTACGCGTACGGTAAGCGTACCTTTTTTTTATTTTTTTTTAAAAAAACACTAAAAATCATTTATCACATTACATTGACTTACCATACTCACTCAAAAAAATATTTATTCATTTGTTTTTTTTAAAAATAGTTTTTAAAATGGTTGTAGTTTTCGAAAATTTTCTATATCGATCTGAAAAAAAAAAAAAAAGTATTAATATTTTTATAACAATTTATAATACAGTACACATATTTACATTTTTTTCCAAAAAATATTTTTGCCTCTTTTAACAATTGGAAATCACTTTTACAGACTGACACATTATGAAACCACTATTTTTGATTTATTTAATTGCACGTGTCCAAGCTGTTTTTTTTTCAGACCACCACCATGTGCATTCTCTGTGACTGCCTACACTCCACCAAGGGCAACCAGCCTTAGTGATGCTGAATGTATTTGCATTACAGACTTAAACCTGAAAACCCCACTGGCTTGTAAATACTGTGCATGACTATACACGGCAAGGACATGGGTGTGTGCTAACCCTCTGCTTATTCCCCCAAAAATTCGCTCCCCCTTTCCATCTAATGCAACTGTGAAATCACCAGAGCAAGACGCAATAAATCTCTGCCTATAATTCTTCTATGCACACAGAGTCATGTTTTCACATTAGTCCCAAAACGAAATTTCTTTGCCAATTTGAAAGCACACTTACTGCTCTTTTTTTTTTCAGGGGCAAGTGTAAATCACTTTTACACACTGACACATTATGAAACCACCATGTGTAACTACAACAAAAACAATTCCCATTTCTATTATTCATTTCTTAAGTTACCACATACATACCCTCTCAAACTGTAAACTCACCTTTAAAATTAGTTAGTTGTGAAAGAAATGTGACACTCAAACAGCAGATTATCAGAGCCAGGATCTCTGTTGTGTTCACCTCTCTCCTCTCAGCAGAACCAGATAATGGCAAACTTTCCCTCTATTTTTCCACACATATACATGTAAGTTTCAAATCTCAGTGCTTCCCCCTTTTTTTCACATGTAATCACACATTTCTATTGGTTGAAAACGAACCCTTTTCCAAAAGTACCCTTCCCCCAACTTGACTTCTGCCTAGTACCCTTCCCCCAACTTGACTTCTGCCTGCTACCATAGCAACAGCTCATGGAACACTGCTGTGTGCAGTTAGGTCAGAAGTTCGACACACAATGTTTCAATTCCACAGAGCAAGAGTGCTTGACTTTTCAAACCTAACAGCAAATCCATAGTACTGTTCTTTGGTTACACATTTATTTGTACCAATACAAAACATGCTTCTATTAATTTACACATACAGCCTAGTTTTTATTCTTGAATGGTATGAAACAGCCAATCAGTTCTTTTTGTTTTGAAAAAAATATGTATGCCTCCATTTCCAAACTGTCTTTCTTTTCATATTGCCATTCTACTGAAAGACACCTCCTGAGTGCATCCAGATCTCCTTTGAAGATGTTCACAGTGTGGATTGTAGGGCACAGCTATGTCTTCTGGAGTGAAAAGTTTGCAGAGAAAACAGATATGGTGAGAGACCTTGCTTTGCCAAATGTAGACATTAAATGGATTGGTCAGAGAGGGTTAAAGTGGCACCAATTGATGCCATTGGTGAAATCCTTCATGCAAATCCAACACCCTGACCTCATAATAGTGCACTGTGGTGGCAATGACCTAGGCACTTTGACTGGGGTAGGTCTGGAAATGCTTATGAAGGACACCTTTGCACAACTGTTTTCACTTTTCCCTAAAACTGCCTTTGTGTTTTCCAACATATGCCAAAGGCAAAAATGGAACTGGTCCAATCATTTCTGTCCACAGATTGACAAAGCAAGAAAGCACGTCAACAAATCTGTTTCTGCTTTCCTCCGTGACTATGGTATGGGTGCCATTTACCACAACAACTTGCGTTATGACATGCAAGACATTTATAGAGGAGATGGTGTGCACTTCAATGATGAAGGGAACAGAGTCTTCCTCTTGAACCTTAGACTCTGCATCGGTACTTACTTGTAGGTACCACTAAAAAAATGACTTCATAAACACAACAGCTCTTTTTAGAGCTCCCTAATATCTAAACTCTTAAATCTGCTTTTCATTTATTTATTTTTATTTTTTTTACCGTACGCTTACCGTAAGCTTACCGTACGCGTACCCCGTGATTTTTTTTAAAATCAATAAATGTTTTTTTTGTACTTTTCTGTCCTTCTTTGACCCCCTTACAATTGTTAGGGGGTCTGTAACTCTCCTCATTGCCCCCTTTCCTTGTTTTCACTCTTTTTTTTCAGAGTGAAATACACAAAATGGCGGCCGCCGCTTCCTGGTTTCGGCCGATTCGAATGTTTACTAAGATCTAAGAGCCAATCAGAATCGCGCTCGCGCACGCCACCGTACGCTTACGGTAAGCGTACCGTAAGCGTACCGTAAGCTGGCTCAGATATATATATTGATTTAAAGGCTATTTTCTCAGAATCTACTGAACAGATTTACACCAAACCTACAAAAGGCACTTCCTTGACCTAGGGACTACCTCTCTGCCAAATTTTGAGTAATTCTGTTCAGCCGTTCGGGCTGTAGCTCGTTCTAAAGGTCCTATGGAAAAATGCATGGGAAAAACGCGTTTTGGGACCCCCCTTTTATCTCAGCCCCCGCTTGACGGATCCCCCCGAGACTTTCAGGGTAGGAGCGGAGCGTAGCGCCCCACCTATTTTGAGAAATTCGCGAGGATTCGTCGACCGGCGCCAAAGTTATTCAAAATAGAATGTTGAGGTTTTCCTATGGAAACGTGGTCCTAACTATAACTACCTACTGGCGACCGCCAGTAGGTAATATATATATATATATATATATATATATATATATATATATATATATATATATATATATATATATATATATATATATATATATATATATATATATATATATATATATATATATATATATATATATATATATATATATATATATATACTCTACTGGCGGTCGCCAGTAGATAGTTATAGTTAGGACCGTGTTTCCATAGGAAATCCGCAACATTCTATTTGGAATAACTTTGGCGCCGGTTGACGAATCCTCGCGAAATTTTCAAAATGGGCGCTCCGCTCCGCTCCTACCCTGAAAGTCTCGGGGGATTCGTCAAGCGGGGGCTGAGAAAAAAGGGGGGTCCCAAAACGCGTTTTCCCCATGCAATTTTCCATAGGGACCTTCAGTCCAAGGTACAGCCCGAACGGCTGAACAGAATTACTTGAAATTTGGCAGAGAGGTAGTCCTCAGGTCAGGGAAGTGCCTTTTGCAGGTCTGGTGTCAATCTGTTCAGTAGTTCCTGAGAAAATCAAAAGTAAAATCATATATATATATGGGCAGAGCCTAACCACACATTTCATCCTGAGATCTGATTGGCTGTCAGCACTTCATCCAAGAAGTGTTGGCAGCCATCTTGGGACAAATATACGTGATAGCACCTCATTAAAAAGCATTGCAGTTAATAGAAGGTTTTAAGACTTTAGTTACATTATAAATCATTTGTTGATGGTACCATACTCATTTTAGGAGTTGTGGTATGTTCTAAGGTGATTTCACCATGTGAAAAAGCCTTCTGCTGGGATATCATGATTGAGAGAAAAATATTTTCTCATGCTTTTCCCACAGAGGTTTGGAAGGTGATCTATAAGCTAAACTGAGAGCTTATTTTCTGTAAATTCACATTATCTTTCTCAGTCATGTGAGAATGAAGTCGGACATTCTCAGTAAAACATGTACATCCAACAAGGGCAGAGACTGTCAGTTGATTCCTTTGTGTTCTACTGCAGCTTCCCAGAGTGTTCCAAAGAACAACTAGAGCGCTAACAATCCTACTTATGATAAACATATGGCACACCTGAAGCCATCTTGCTTGGATTAAAGTGGTAACTCTTAAAACATTTAATTTAAAAAGGAACAAAATGAGGGGGTTCATTTTTCCATAAAAAGTATGATTAGTGCTGCAGAAAGAAAAATTAGGTCACATTTTGAGTGACTTCTCAAATCCTCTTCTATTTCATTAAAAAATTCTGACATGCAGACTGAAACATGCACTTTCAATACCAGCAGCAGTTTTCCCTGGTGAGCAGTAGCTTTACTACCGTGATCTAATGAGCAAAAAGAGTGCTAACATTCTGAATTTATGGCAAATGTGGGACACATCTGAATGCCTTCTTGATGGAATCAAAGTAAAAAACTGAAAGTATTTCCTACTGAGGAGACTGCAGTAAATGAGGAAATTAGGAAACTTCATAACAAATAAGTGTCCCAAGATGGCCACCAGAGACAAAAGAGCCCAAATGTAGCCCAAATATAACCCAGATGTTGCCCATTTATAGCCCAATGACAGAATGTCCCAGAGTGTTCTTAAAAACAACTAGAGCGCTTACTGTCTCCATTATGACAAAAGTATGGCACACCTGAAGCCATCTTGAAAGGAATAAACTGGTAACACTTAAAACATTTAATTTAAAAAGGAACACAATGAGGGGGTTCATTTTGCCATAGAAATTATGATTAATGCAGGGCACATTTTGAGTGACTTCTCAAATCCTCTTCTATTTCATAAAAAAATTCTGACATGTACTTTTAATACCAGGAGCAGACGTCCATGGGGAACAGTAGTTTTACTACAGTGATCTAATGAGCAACTAGAGTGCTAACATTCAGAATTTATGGCAAATGTGTGACATATCTGAATACCTTCATGATGAAATCAAAGTAAAAAACTGAAAGCATTTCCTACTGAGGAGACTGCAGTACATGAGGAAATTAGGAAACTTCATAACAAATAAATCTCCCAAGATGGCCACCGGAGACAAAAGAGCCCAAATGTAGCCCAAAATCACCCAGATGTAGCCCAAATATAGCCCAATGACAGAAGTGTGCAAAACACTTATTATTTTGTGTTTTTGCAGTGTTATATAGTGCAGACTTGTAAGGTATTGGAGTGCTTTACATGAGCATTGGTTACATCACATAAGAACAAATTCATTTTGGTTGTAGACATGGGGAGACTAAGTGATTTGACCAGAATCACAGAATGTCGAGCTGAAGCAGAAACTCCAACCTGGTTCCCCAGTTGCAAAGTCTGCATTTCTGGACGTAACACCACATCCTCTCCCCTAAGTGCAACATTTAATCAAGTGGTCAACTGGATAAAAAAACATAAAGATAACAAATAATTTAAAAGTGCTTTGTCGCTATTTGAAAACTCAGAAAATATGTCCTTATTTTAGTCTTTTAGAGCACTAACCATAATTTTGATGCCAATAAGACCCTCTCATATATGTAATTTCTAAAGGAAATGCTCTAGGTATTACAGTTTTGATTACATCAAGATGACGTCAGGCGTTCCACACTTTTGTAATAAATATAGAATGTTAGCAATCTAGTTGTTCATTAGGATACTGTTGAGAGGCAGAGGCCAGGGGCACGGACTCTGAAAATTGAAGGCAGGTAGGAGGGTGCAAAGGCAACAATTTAACCACACTGAGCAGGCAGGAAGGGCCGTGGCAGCACAACAGACTATGGAGGGCAGTGGAAAGGGGGGCAGGGGCAACAAACCAACAATACAGGACTTGCAAGAGAGGCTGTGGCAATGTAATAGACCATTGTGGGCAGGCAGAAGGAAGAGGCAATGGTAGTACAACCATACATGCCAACAGACCCGATTCAGCCAGGAAACGTCCAATGTTTTTAAGCTCAAATGGGCTTTATTTGATCTGTCTCCTGTCTACAATCTCCTCTTTTTCAATGTAACTCAAAGGGGAAAATCAATACCCCAGTTTTTTTTCAAAATCTCCCTCTTAACAAGTTCAAAATGTTCGCAAGTATGGTACATTGGATCATGGAAGGAAATGGGCTAGGGACATGGACTTGGATAACAGAGGACAGGAGGGACATGGAGAGGTGCACCAAACTGACCCTGCAGGGCAGGCATCAGGGTTTGCAGCAGCACAATACACCACACAGGGCATGCGGGACGGGAGTGCAGCACAACAATCCATAGAAAGCAAGAGGGAGGGGACAGGACCATGCACATGGACAACAGAGAACAGAGGGGCAAGAGGCAATGGTAGCAAGCTGACCATAATGGACAGACAGGAGAGAAAGCTGCAGCATAACAGATCATAAAGGGCAGGAGGGACGTATCAGGGGCATTACAATGGAACAGACAAGCCAGGAGGGAGGGAGTAGGGGTCTGCACATGTAAAGAGAGGGCTGGGGGCAAGGGGGCAGGGCAGGAGCAGCAAGATAGCCATGGAGGTCAGGCAGGATGGGCACTAGAAGCAAGATACACCATGAAGAGCAACACTGAGACTGTGATGGCATACACACAGACCATGGAGGGAAGGTGGGAGGGGGCCAGGGGCAGCTAACTGACCACACAGGGAAGGTGGGAGGGGCCATGGCAGCACAGAAGACCATGCATGGCAAGTGGGAGGGTTAGTGGCAGCACAATGGCTATGATGGGCAAGAAGGAGGGTGCAGGGGCATGCACAAAGGACGATGGAGGATAGAAGGGAGGGTCAGGACCTGTGCACAGACAAGAAAGTTCAGGGGAAGGGGCCTCACAACAGACCGCATGGGGCAGGCAGGAGGAGCAGTTGCAGCACAACAGACCAGGGAGGGCAGAAGGGTGTGGCAGTACAATGGACCATGTAGGACAGGAGGAAGAGGATAGGGGCATGGCATGTGGACAGGCAGGGTGGAGGTGGCAGGGACAGGTTACAGTCATCTGACAATGCTAGGCAGGTGGGAGGGGAGTGGCAGCTCAACAGAACACTCAGAGTAGATAGGAGTGGCAGGTCCATGGAACATGGTGGGCAAAAAGGATGGAGCAGGGGCATGCACAAAGACATCGGAGGGCAGGGGGAAGGAGAATAGGGGCAGCAAGCTAAGCACAGAGTTTAAGCAGGAGGTCAATGATGGGGCATAGAATTGGGCAATGGAGGGCAGGAGGAGTGGACTGGTACATCATACTAAATTGAGGGTAGTGGCAGCACATCAGACCATGCATGGCAGGAGGGAGGAGGCTAGTCCATGGATTCACACAACAGAGGATAGGGAGGTGGGGGATGGGGCAGCAAGCTAACTGCTCAGAGAAGGCGGGTATTAGGAACTTTATTGTTATTTAAAACGTGTGTCTGTGTGAACTACTTAAAATATGAACTTGCAGCATAATCTCACTTTTATTCAGGAAGAAGAGGACGTTTGTGACTGTGACTCCGGGCTCACTTGGCAGAAACACCCCCTGACCCTCCACCCCCTATCGCAAAATGTAATGCCCGTGAAAAGGGTACGTGAACACAGTGTTATATAGAACATAGTCCTGAGAGCACGATTGAAAATGAAAACTAGATATAGTGTATGGAATAAATTAAGCACCAAAAAGTGTGATATAAGATGAACCGGGCGTGAAATATAATATGCAATACATTGTGCGCAATTACAGATTCATTGGAGAGCGCGAGATAGCACAGGCACTAGCGCGTGCTATGCGATATGCGCCTTGGAGTGTAATATGCGCAGGGCAGTGTTGTGTAACCTAACTAGTCTCTAAAGTTGTAATATAAAATATGTGCTGGGGAGTGTAACGTTGCATATGCACTGTGACAAAGATATGGATCCCAGATTGTAATATGTATGGCATAGCACGGTGCGTTATAACATAGGCATCGAGGAAGGCACGTTAGATGGGGCAATATAACCCGTGCGAAGACAAGTGTGGCATGACATATTCACGGGGTGGTGTTACAGTGCACATGGGCTAGAGAGTGTCATAGCATATGCACTAGCTAGTGGAATACAACACAGAGGTGTGTGGCACTCAGCAGGCAATGGTAGGTGTAACACAGCATTGAGCTCTGCCAGGAGCGCGCTGTGACTCTCAAGTGATGTTCGTCCCCTTTCCAGAGAGTAAAATAAAAAGTATTACACATCCGGCAGTGGATGTGTGTTTTATTAACCGTGAGGGGGGTTTCTTTTGGTCGAATTTTTGTCGAATCCCCTTTGAATGGCTTGGTGTGCATGTGTATTAAATGTGCCCTTCAATAGCTACCCATGTTTGTATAAATAAACGACAAGGGTGTCTACCGGGATTAGGCACGGTAGGGCATCAGACATGTCAGAGCTTCACTAGTGGTGTAAATACATTCCACGTGGATTCATTGTATGCATAGTCGCCTTTTAATGAATATCACGCAAATCGTCATGGTGATAGGTACGTACGGTTTGTCCAGCAAGTCCTAGGTGTGTCTATATATTTTTTTTAAAAATAATAAAAAACAGTGGCCGGCCCTGGGGATTGGGGTCAAAAAAATATAATTAGGAGACAGGCCCTGGGGGATGGGGTCATCAGGGCCAAAAATTAGAATAAGAAGGGGAACCACACAGCCCCCCTTCTTAAAAAATTAAAATAAATAAAAGACTGGCATCGTGCCGGAGGCCACGCCCCCTCCTTGCAGCACTCTGCAAACGCGCCCCTGGCGAATTGTAAGTTGGGGAATTAATTCCTCTTCAATACTGAGGGTCCCTGAGGGCCAACTATCCCAACAGGCATCTCCAGTATGCGCCAGGGTGCTGCGCTGCAGACAGGTGTTCTGAGGTCAAGCCCCTTTTTACACCTCTCTGCAACGCAGCTCTGTGGCGCTTACTGGAGGTACCTAGTGGTCTAGTTTGACCCTAGGGACCCTTAGGATTCAAGGGGACTTAATCTCTCAACTTAGAACAGCCACAGGGCGCGTTTACACAGTGGTGAAGGGAGGGGACGGGGCCTGAGGTGACGTGTGCAAACACGCACTATGGCACGTTTTAAATTGGGGATATAATTTCCCTTCAATACTGAGGGCCCCTGGGGGCTAACTAGCCCACCAAGTACTTCCAGTAAGCGCCACTGAGCTGCATTGCAGAGAGGTGGTCAAGGCCGTGCCACTTTTTACACCTCTCTGCAACGCAGCTCTGTGGCACTTACTGGAGGCACCTAGTGGGCTAGTTGGACCCTAGGGACCCTCAGGATTCAAATGAACTTAATCTCCCAACTACTTTTTGGAAGGAATAGGGGTTTCGCAAATAGGAACATCAAGCAATATAATAATGAAGTCACAAACCATTCCACAGACTGCATATGATGCAATTGATACTTTTCATAATATAGTCATCAATGACCTCAAGAAGCTGCAAGCCAAAGGCCCCAATCTTATGAAAGAAAACATCTCGGAAAAATAATGGAAAGCAATAATGGATTTAAAGATCAATGACGAGTTGGTAATAAAACCTTCAGCTAAAGGTGGAAATGTGGTGCAAATAGATAAAAAGAT
Source organism: Triturus cristatus (assembly GCF_964204655.1). Classification (NCBI taxonomy): domain Eukaryota; kingdom Metazoa; phylum Chordata; class Amphibia; order Caudata; family Salamandridae; genus Triturus; species Triturus cristatus. The sequence goes on along the minus strand of NC_140586.1, from coordinate 132,353,991 downwards.
GTACCAAAAGGAAGCTTGGAGACAATTGTCAGTGAAAGAATGTTACACTGTAGTAACATGAACGGTGTACGAAAATAGTATTCATGAAATCCATGGAATATTAAACAAATGGAGAATGAAAGGAATACTGGGAGATTTGGACTACAAATGTATCTATTGTGAGTCACCAGAACTGCCCACGTTCTATCACCTTCCAAAGGTGCACAAATACTCAAAAAACCCACCAGGACGCCCGATCGTATCGTCTGTGAACAGTCTGTTGGAGAATGCCTCAATCTACATCGATTGCTTTTTTAATCCCCTGGTGAAAGACTTAAGCTCCTACGTTAAAGATACAAAAGACTTCTTGCGTATAATTTCGAACATTGAGTGGGAGCCAGACATGTTACTAATAACGTTAGACGTAACTAGTTTATATACTAGCATAAAGCATGAAGAGGGACTGGAAGCAGTCAACTTCTTTTTATAAAAAAGAAATGGTAAAGATTATGAACACAAACTGATGTTGTTAGAACTTATATAGTTTTGTCTCAGAAATAACATTTTCTTTTTCTCAGGAGAGTTGTACGACCAACAACCGGGAACTGCGATGGGCACGTGCTTCACCCCAGTACGCAAATGTATTCGTTGGCTGGTGGGAGAAGCACGTGGCCTGGGCAGGACAAAACGAGCACTGGATGGATAAGGTTGTGTTGTGGGCTCGTTACATAGGCGACCTCTTCATCATCTGGAAGGGGTCACAGGATAATGCAGAACAATATGTTTTCAGCCCTCAATCACAACAATTAACACACTAAATAGGAAGCCGATGGCTGGGAACAGTACGTTACATGCAGACAGCTTCCATCCCAAGAGTGTTATTAGTGGGGTCCCCTATGGAGAACTTGTAAGGCTCAAACGAAACTGCTCCACAGAGAGCAAATTTGTCAGAAACAGATGCTTTCAAAAGGTTTAGAGCCCGAGGCTATTTGGAAGGAATATTGAAGGAGGCAGAGAGGAAAGCAGAAACTCTAGAAAAGGAACATCTGTTATTGGTAAGATCTGAAATACAAGAACAGAAACAGGATGAGAAAGGGACAATTAGAATGATAACAAAATACACTACTCGGTCTCCTGAAGTCTTTCAGATCTTTGAAAAGAACTGGAAGATTTTGAAATCTGACAACATAGTAGGTCTCCATATATCTGAGAAACCCCTTATGACGTACAGAAGGGTCTCCTCTTTAAAAGATATTTTGGTAAGGAGTCATTTTACAAAAATACCTAGAAAGAAAGAAACGGTAACAGGTTTTTATCCCTGTAGAAATTGCAAAGCTTGCAAAAAGAGTGAGAAGGTAAAATAATTTGACATCCCAGGGAGAAGAACCAAAAGAAGGTTTTACAGATTCATGAACGGCAATACAGAATTTACAGTTTATTGCCTGACATGTCCCTGTAAAATGAGCTACGTTGGAAGCACTATCCATCCAGCAAAAAAACAATTTCTTGAACAAATGCGTACCGTAAAAAAAGGGATATGTTATGTTATGTTATTTTAATTTATTCAGCGCACAGCTACTCGGAAGTGTCCCGGCGCTATAGACCGCTGGGGAACCCGTCCTGGCTATCCCTGTGAGATGGTCCCTTTCTGGGTATCTCCAAGGTGAAACCAGGCATCCCCGGCGTCTGTGGGGGGCCGTTGTAGAGATGAGGCAAGCTTAATGCCCAGAGTTGCCAAGTGTGTTCCTGGTTAGAGTAGGTACCGAGGCGAGAATTATCGAGTCCGTTTTGACCCTGGTCCACGACCCTGCCGCGTCGGGAATTGAACCCTGGCCGATTCTCTGCTTACGGGTCTGCCGCCTCTAACCAGTGAGCCACACCTCTCCACAGGATAGTGCCTACCCTGTGGCACGCCACTTTCAAGAAAAACATAAGTCAGATCCAAGCCTTTTAAAGTTTTTTTGTATAGACCAGGGCCCCAAAGATGAGAGGGAAAGGGACAGAACAAGAAAACTGAGACAGCTAGAATCTAAATACATTGTGGAACTGCAAACAAAACCCCCCGGGGGCCTCAACAATGAGGAAGAGCTGTGGGTTCATATTCCATAAAAGACAAATTGATTTACCATATGACGTATCCGAATTGGCACCAGGGAAATGATAAGGGAAGTTGATAGGACAGAAAGGAAGAAATGAATTAGGCACCTTTGCATGTTAATTTAGACTTTTGGAAATGTGTGAAATAATAGAAATGATCTATGAAGAACATATATTTAGTATTATCCCGATCTGGTTTGCCCATTCAGGGCGCAATAGCAAAACTCAGGGATGCTCGATTTACAATGTATATAATGAAAAATGTATTATGTTTTTCCTAATGTGTACAATCGCAGTTGAGTATGGAGTAACTAAGGTGCATGTACCATCAAACATTTGCCTATACAAGGCTTAATCAAAATGCGCTGGGGCATACAACCATGTATCCGTATGAAACTAGAAGGAGTAATGAATTTGCCCATGCAAAGATGTCTGCCATGGAAAAGATATGGAGTTCCACGTGTCCTAACCTAATCCCATTTCTATGTCTATTAGGAGCCAATATGCACCGTTTTCCTCTCTCTATGTTTATACTTGTGTTTAAAAATGGTGATTTTCGTTTGTTTTACCGACATTGACAAAGGCATGTAGCCGAAACGCGTCTGTCGGTTGTTTTTTTCGAGGGGTAAATTTATTTTTTGAGAATTGTCCACCAGTGTGCGCCTCGCTATATGACTTAGGATGCTATATATGCTAAAAAAAACAATGACTCTTTTGAGAGACACCATATAATATGTCTGATTTATTTTTGTCATATATAAGGTCTTTTTGTATGTCAAAAAGTACTACAGTATTTTCTAGATACTTTCGAAAGAGTACCATGGTACTCTGCACTTTCTTTTCAAATATTTAAATCAATAAAACCACTTTTTCCTAAGTATACAGAATTTGCTAAACTGCCTCATTTCTTCCTATACATTAAACAAAGAGTAACAAGCCATATCCCATGTTAAAACACAGAAGGAAGACAAAGTGCTGTCTAAACAATATGGCTACCTTTTCATTTTGCAAGGGCTTTGATTAACAAATAATACTACATTGCGTTATTGCCAAGTACTGCGGTATGCAATGAAGGTACCGTGTTATACCGTGGCCCAATTGATTACTAACTTTTTGCCCCGTATTACTGAAACACAAATTAAAAAATTCAGATCAAATCACAAAAAGGACCCTTTGCACACCATAATCTATATTCCTGCGAAATTTCATATAAATATGTTCAGCCATTTTGTTGATACGCCTGTTTAAATGTCTATGGAAAATGCATTGGTGGATAAACATGTTTTGGGACTCCCCTTTTTTTCCTTCTACCCTCTTAACTAATCCCCCCAAAACTCTGAATCATCAGCCAATGTAGAAAAAAGAATAGGTCGGTAAAGTTTTGTGTAAACGATCACAAAGTTGTTACCAATCATAAATTCGAGGAATTCCTATCTCTTGGAATCTTATCTATATTTACAGAATGTAGTCTCTGTAGTATCTATCTAAATAGATAGCTCGATAGGTAGATAGATGCCTTTTGATTTTACAAAAATTATGTATAAAAGATACTTTGCCAGCCCTCTTCATCCACTGGCCTGTTGGTGTGCCATCATATATTTCTTCTGCCCACCACATCATGCAGCATGAGGAAGTGGGTCAGCCACTTCAGCCATTGGCTAACTTCACAGTGAGTGGCAGCCTTCTGCTCTTTCCCAAGGTGCCATTCAAACACAAAGTAGGTTTTTCTGTGCCATGGGCTAATATGGCAATTCGTACTTTATGTTTGTGATGCTCCACAGAGCCTCCGACAATAAAACTTTACAAACACCTTGGTAAAACAAAAAAGGTATTGGCAAAACCAAAAGACTGGTTACCAACATCAAACCTATTGGCTTTGCCAAAGCTTGATTTATATAGTGTTAATTGCTTTTGGTAAGTCTGTTTGTAAGCGCTCCTATTACCCATCACGCTCTTTAACTAATCCTACATTTGGAGCACCAGTTATTAAGTAGCCCGGTATGTGGCAAAGCGCCATTTTGTCCTCCTACGCGCTCAGTCTGTGTTCCGAAATGCAAGTCATCAGTTTTTAAATGGCCATAAAAATGTTTTCTGCCCTTGTGTTAAATAATTTCTTACAGTGTGCAGCGTGCAGTCTGGTTAAAAGAATTTCAAGACTTGTCTACATAAATAAAGTCATAGTTGCAATTTGGCTCTGTATACAAATGGTAAATGTTTTACATGAAAGATTTCATGCAGTTAGTTTTGGTGACTGCAACATGTGCTAAACAATTGAATGTATTAATTTACATGAAAATCGAGATAACCGTGAGCTCGAGATCTGAAACCACCTGTAGCCATCACAGCGGTTCGTCAAAATGGAAGCCAGTCGGAGGACCGCAGTAAGTATCCTTGATTTGTCTCTCCTATGTAGGTTAAGGCCCTTTGAAAATGTTGTTTCCTGCAACACTCTGTGAAATTCTTCAATTACAATTTCATGGTGGTAGACAAGAAAATTGTACATACACAATCGTTTTTCACTTTGCATACTGTGCACCACGAGTGTGAAAGTTTGCGTTGTATCTGCATACCAAGATCTCTGAATGCATATATTTTGTGCACGAGCACAAAATCTCGGAATCCAATGTCATTTGAAATAAAAGAGCCTAATTTTTAGCCTCTTTGTGTTCTGTGCATCTTAGAAAACAGACATTGGCAAAGCCAATATGTCTTGCCTATGCCAGAGTTATTGGCTTTGCCAATGTCTTTTAGCCATGTTGTTAGAGCAGAGTAGCTGCTGAGCAGCATGGCTAAAAGTTAGATAAAGCTATGACACATGCAGTGCTGCCGCGTCATAGCGCTTTTTTATGGCAGTTCTGAGTGGGCAACTTGGACGACAGGAGTGGGTGGTGGGAGGGAACGAGCAGCACAGACAGCAGGGGGAATAAGCAAGATGTACAACATGAAAGTAAAAAAAGTGCTATGATGCAGCCAGTCATAGTGATTTTTATGGTGTCTTAGGGACATCATAGACAATGGGAGGGTGGGAAGGAAGAAGCAACACAGACAATGGGAGGGTGAGAGGGAAGAAGCAACACAGACAATGGGAGGGTGGGAGGGAAGAAGCCACACTGATAATGGGCACCATGACATGGCAAGCGCAGGCTGTGCCATAGCACTTATTTTTTCTAAGGCGGCTGAGAGCCAAACAGACAACGGGAGGGTGGGAGGTAAGAAGTAATATGACAACGGGAGGGTGGGAGGGAAGAAGTAACACAGACAACGGGAGGGTGGGAGGGAAGAAGCTACACCTACACAGGCATTATGAAGTGGCAAACACTAGCCGTGTCATAAAGGTTTTTTTCTTGTGTCGGCTGAGTGGCAAAACAGACTGGGAGGGAAAAAGCAAAACAGACAAGGGGGTTGGGAGGGGAAAAAGCAACACAGACATGGGAGTTGGGAGGTGGAAAAGCAACACAGACAAGGGGTGGGAGGGAAGCAACACTGACTAGAGAGGGTGGGAGGGAAAAAGCAACATAAACCGAGAGGTGAGAGGAAAAATCAACACAGACTGGGGGGGTGGGGTGATAAAGCAACAGAGACCAGGGGATGGAAGGGAAAAGCCACACAGACTGTGGGAGTGGGAGGGAAAAAGTAACACAAACAAGGGGGGTGGGAGGGACAAAGCAATACTGACAAGCGGGGTGGGTGGAAAAAGCTACACCAGCAAGGAGGTAGGAGGTAAAAAGCAACACAGGCAAGGGGAGGGAAAAAGCAACACATGTAAGGGAGTGGGAGAGAAAAAGCAACACAGACAAAGAGGGTGGGAGGGAAACAGCAACACAGGGTGGGAGGGAAAACGCAACACAGGCAAAGGGGGTGGGAGGGGAAAAGCAACACAGGTAAGGGGGTGGGAGGGAAAGTACAACATGGGCAACAAGGAAGAAGAAAGAAAAATAGCACCTGAATCACAGTGCGAGCAATGGATGGTATTAATCTAAACGAAGCAACCAGGACTTGGTTAATGCACCACACGACAGAAGAGGAAGTTAAACTGGCATGTGCTTTCCAATTAGGAGGCAGCGAATAAGAGTGACAATCAAGACAATGAATAGTAAGCAATAGGCGGGCTCCAAATCCCCTGTAGTACTAAATATCTTGTGCAAGCGGCAGCACTTGTGTGTGTCTTAGGCGAGACCTAAGAAGGACCTAAAGCAGTAGTAAATGTACTCCAGCCCACCCTTCGAGTAAGTCCAGCACCACACTTGCCTACTTACATGTCCTGCAACACACTTAAACAGAAATAATGGAGGCAGGAAATTAAAATGACAACCCATTGGTAATAATTATACACGTAATAAATTAATTTAAATGGTAAACTACATATATTGTTTTAAGTGTTAAAAGTTGAATTCATTTTATTCCTAAGGTAAATAAATGTATATTTATCAGAAAATAATTAAATAAGACTTGTAAACCCTTAATGATTAATTAAATATAAAAAGCATTGTGAGGGTGGGATTTTTGAATTATATTAAATAATTAATTGAATTAATTTATTTCATTTAATTGTTTATCAAATATTTAAATTTATGAGTTAATGCGCTATAACATTTTTTATTAGTTCTAGGTTAATACTTTTTAAAGTTAATTTACATGTTTTATTTTACATTAAAATGTTTCATATTTTTTTATAATTAATAAACTTTATTATTTTGCCATAAGCTTTGCAGTACAGGGATCTACGACCCCATGGACGAGACCTCTGCCTTCATGTGGAAAGTTACTAGCAGTTACTTTACATTTGTAAATCCTGTTTTAGCAGGCTCCACTAGTAGCAAATTTGTACTTGGATAGATAGAAAAAAAATGTAAAGTTACAACTAAGGGCCCGATTCCGATCCGGTTAGGAAAGCATTCCCACCTAGGGCTCGATTACGATGCGGTTAGGAAAGCCTCCTAATGGCATTTGCTCCTTCCAAATTGGAACGTGTCTTCCCAACCGAGAGCCAGATTGCGATGCGGTTAGGATCATAGGCTCCATAGAAGTCAGTAGGAGTCCAACCAATTTGTATCTGGAAGCATCCGGATGCATCATATTCGGTCGGTCGGACTCTCCCGATCCGAGTCGGTCGGGAACCATTTCCAAACCGAATAGATGAGAAAGATTTCCTAACCGCATCAGAATCAGGCCCTAAGTGTAAAAGTAAGTTAAGATTTGAGTAAATCTAAAAGTGTACATTTACCTTTGTGAATAGGCCCCACAGAGTGTACTAGACTATTTATTGCCATGATTGAGTTTAGGGAGAGGCCATGGATCACAAGAGGCAAATCCTCGAGTGGGTCATAATGCTTCCTCCCTCAACCATGGTAATAAATAGCATTTTCCACTCTGTGCAACTGCATATATGGTTTATGCAATAATAGTATTCATGGGCATTTGTTTTGTTTAAAAAAGCATACTTGCAAAACTAGGATGAAAGGGGTTAAATTTGTGTTGTTCAGTAATATCACACTGAAGAGGACTCCTAACTACTGGGAGTGTTCTTTCACTGTATACAATAATTACAACATGAAATCTGGGCGTCAATAAAGAGTGTTTTTCTCATGTTTATGTTGCTGTATTGTGGGAATAAAATTGATTTTGACGTTTGCACTGTAGTGAGATAAATGACTGAATAGTTTACCAGTACACTTGATCGAAATAAAAAAGGCCAAGCTCTGTAGTTATCCCACACTGGGCACAGCTAAATGGCATACATTTAGAGGTGGCCTCCCAGTAGGGGTTGGGTCTAGAACCGGGCCAAAGGCCATTTATTAATTTATTTGTGTGTTTTTATATAGCGCAAACTTTATCCGAAGGTGTCAGAGTGCTTTACAATAGAATCAGTTACATTACATAAGGACTTCAGAGTACATGAATAACATAAAAGATACAAACAGATAAACTCTAAAATCACATACGAATGGTAGTAAGTTCATAGGTTTACTACAGTTACTAGTGGTTATAGTTACATATATACAAGTTGCAAATTCACTCAAGATTACATTTTAAGAAGACTTGAAGTGATTAGGGTTGGACAATGATATATTAAATATTTACAGAGCATGGTCTTCTCGCCAATGCTGGGGTCATTGCGGTGCTCGTTCAGCCAGGTCTCACAGGAGATGATCTTGGGCCTGGAGGGATCCATGAGCTGGTGATGGACATAAGGGCAGGCAGATCTGTGCCACAAAGTCATGCCTCCAACCGGGTTCAAGCACCCACAGCACCACTGAGTCCCGAACTCTATGCCACGGGTCTGTCCTGTAGTGTAGTTCCTATTTCCCTAATAGGCTCTGCGCATTGGAATAATATACCCTATATATTTGACATAGGACTGAGGTCAGTATGCCCCTATTGAGTATATTAAACTTAATTAATTTCTACCAGCTAACTCAGAGGCCACTAGAAACTCCTTGTAAACAAGAAGGGATTAGTGTCTGACAACAGCATAAACATGACAACTTTGTTTCCCTTTAGAAACGGAACACTCGCAGAATCGTGGAAACAACAGATAACAGTTTCACTCAGCTAATCGTGCATGCTTAGTTTCTTCAGAGTTACACAGAAACAATAGACGGGCGTTTCAATAAAAGGATTTATTGAACAGTCTTGTTTCTCGTGTAAGAGATATGAGCTGTTAAAATCACAAGACAGTATGTGAGATAGATTATGTACAGCATAAGCAGTAGAAAGAAATATTACTGTGCTAGCATTATCTTTTAGCTATGACACATATATTCATATACATAAATAACAAAAGCTAAAAATGTGAGTACTCATAAGATGCTTCTCTAACTAGTTCTACCCCAGTGTACCTAACCTAAGTGTAGTACAAGGTAAGAAGTAGGTGATGTATTCTATAGTATGGTAGACTATAGTATGGTATGCTAAGTTTTAGTATGCCAAGAGACCCGCTAGGTTCTAGTCAGCTCCATACCTTGAGAATGAGAGAGGTGGGAATCTCTTTCCGGGTCTCGAACTTTAACACCGCGCGAAGAGTCAGAACACTGGAAGCTGGATCCCTGCGAGCAGGGATGACAGCGTCTCTTGTCAGTGCGTCAGGCCGGGACACGGGCTCCTCTAAAGTCGAGGTCTCCTCCTACTTGTTTGGGCAAGGGAAGGTATATTTATACCCGGTAGGTGCCTTGGAATGTTAGCATTGACGTAAAGTCGGGCAGAGGAAAACGTCAGGAATGAACCCTTAAGGAATAGCAGTTCATGCATAATAAATGAGTTCTTGGAGAAATCAATAATCCTTTGCTAGGGGAACTCCCAAGAGCTTAAGGGTCTGGTTTCTAAGAACTCGTTGTGACGTTGGGGTGGACGGATGTAGGTGACCATGCCTGTATTTGGATAGCATGGCTAATGCCTAAATAAGGACTGGGATCTTATGCCTATATAAGGGCAATGCGAATTGTGCCTATATAAGGACATGTATTATGAAAACCTATATACGGACACCTAAAGCGGAATACAACACCCACTCCACTTTTGAATGAATGATATTACTAAATGCTAAACATAAAAATGCTAAACATTAAACTGAGAACCACATGTTGCTAAAAACATTTGTAAAAGCATACTAAAAGAAATTTAAAAGAAAACTGTAGCTAAACATGTAATGAAAAGGTACAGTACATTTTAAAGCAGTTTTTCATTCTAAGCATATATCGGAAATAAATGCAATATGAATGAATAGAAATATATACAGATGACAAAATGGTTGACAATTATTCAAAAACCAAAGCCATTTCATAACATGGTACTAAATAAAATAGTGGTAAATAAGGTGACAATGTGTCCGTGGAAGTATTCAAAGAAGTCCGTTCTATATGAATAGTTCTACTGTAAGCAGATTGAATTGTCATGTATTTTCAAATTTAGAAAAAAGTCAATTTTAGGAAGAGTTCCAAGTTCTGTTCTGTTATGAAAATATGGAGGCCAAATTCATTGCTTCCCTGGTACACTGTGAGCCGAATCAAAGTCAGTGTATGGGTCTGGAGAAAACTAACCATGGGCGGACAACTACGCTACGCTCGCATAGTTTGCGTAGTTTGTGCTACTTCGCGCTACGTGAATTGCACGTAGCACAGTGCAAAAACGTGTAGCGTAGTTGGCATTTTTTGCTCGCTCGCGGCCCTCAACGTCAAGTTGGCGACCGCGAGCGAGCAAAATGACATCCCGGCGAGACTTTTTCCTCATTCACAATCAGAAACATCAAGTTGCCGATCGCGAGCGTGGAAAATAAACCTCCCGGCGAGCTTCTCAATGCGGGGAGGTCAGGTTTCTCATTGCGAGTGGTCGCGTATGCTCGCGACTGCTCGCGATGAGAAACTACCAGTCTGCGTTGAGAAAGCTGCCGCTTGAGTAAAAATCTACTCAAGCGGCAGAAAATGACAGCTGGCACTGTGCAAGATGCCGTTTTCAATGATTGCACAGTGCGGACAAGAAGCCGGCACTGTGCAATCATTGCGAACAGCGCACTACGCAGTTCGCATAGTGCTACACGTATCTCACGAAGTGCACTTTGCATAGCTACGCGTAGCGCTACTACGCGAACTACGCCCAGGGTTAGAGAAAACATGAAATCATCAACTCTTGTAAACAAAAGATCGTCTACCGATGTTGGTGACAGTTGGAACACATCGTTTAGAAGGTTAACTGCAGAGAGATGTGAAGCATCGCCTTCAGCATGGGATGCCGCAGCAATGTTCGCATCCGTTGTTACCTGTGTGCCTGTTGATCCATCTCGTACCTCAGCAGCAGCAGGAAGCGTCTGTGAGATCTCAACGAATGCCATCATCAGGATTGGTAGCCTCTGGGGACAACACAGAGCATGGGCCGTTATCGGGTCCAGCAGTGTATCGATATCCGTTGGCATGACTGATGGGAGTGTTAGACATATGTCTAGCATGCATTCTTCACCGCAAAGCAGGCAGCGTAGAACAGGTAAGATGCAATCTTGCCAGATTGGTCTAAATGACAGAAACCATGTTGTATTAAGTTCCCGTAGACGAGGTATGCCCAAAAGTTGCACTATGCGCTCACGGCACCTCTGTTCTAGGAGAGCTTTCTCCAAGTTGTTGGGAGTGATGCCGGTGGATAGGCTTGCCATAGCATAGCAGTAGGAATAGAAACAGGATTCCTGAAATGAGTGCTAGAACTAATGGCAGACCACCAAACACCGAATGCACAAAGTTTGGAATGATTCCGAGAACTGCCTGAAAAGGTGTTAACAGTCTTGAGCATATGGTCTTAAATACATGTACAATCCTTCTCGTATCAGACATGTTTAAGATACGTCCAATTATTTCTACGAAATGTATAGGGCAGTTTGTACGTATTAGAGCCTGTATCTCAGCCGAAGTCCTTGCAATTTGTAGATCAAAGGTTTCTTTGGCCGAGGTCAAAGGCAGGGTCTGTTGCAAAAGTATGGCTTTCATTCTGCTTAAAGTATCAAAACGTATAAAAGAAACATTCAATGAAGGCCATAGAGGAGACTCCCTTCTGACTGTGTCTATTTGGGGGAACAACACTTGCATACAACAAGTAACCCCGGAGCTAACCGTTACCAGATATGGGATTCCTGGCAACATGCCACAGCAATTTAGCTCATTCAACATGAGGTAACTCCCGTTAGAAAGTTGGCCAAACATTGGATTAATCACAGCAGCTGGTGCACCCTGCAGGTGGCAGGACAAGTTTGCCACAGAACCATGATAAGCCCCGTGTAAAGAAATGTCCTGACATATGAAAGATCCGCTCAGTGCATTTTCACAGTGTGTACCGCTTAAAAACACTTCACGACCCTCACTCCAACATCTGTATTCGTAAGGTAAAACCCAGGATGTCTTAATGTATTCTTTACCCAACCTTTCATATTTGCCTGCTTGCATTTGTTTGAGGCAATGCTGAAAATGAAAAGTAGCGATAGGCAGAGTTATTTTGCCATGGATAAGCCATTCTGTAGCTGGTTTTTCTGCTACCGAAAATTTAAATTTTTCCGGTTTTTCAATGCTCAGCACTGTATACTTTGCTCCCCTTTGTTCCAGTTCGATCTGTTTATCCGTGAGATTGTATTCTGAAAACAGAGACAACGTGTTGATAAAACGCCAAGGCACATAGCATGCACGCAAGGATTGCAGCGTCCAGCCTAATATCATAATAGAACGTAACTGAGATTGGCCTTGTTGTAACATGGCTAAATCTTGTTCTAGTATGTCAATAGCAGAGGATACAATGTTGTCCAATGAAAATATTCTGGATGACAAAGTTGTTAACCCATTGTGGACCACAGAGAGAGATTTCCCTAAGTTAATACGATCAAGCTCACGTATTCGTTCTGCGGCCTCTGCCTGTGAAACCTTCCATATTTCATTATAAGCAGCATAATTGCCGGCATATATGAAACGTTTTTGACGCAGTTTTCTCGGTCCTAGCAAGAAATCCCTAAGGTCTGCGTCTTCTTTAAGTAAAGATAAATGTTGTTTCACATCCTCGACTGTAGATTTTTGTAACCAATCGAGGCACAATTTTCCTACACTGTATGTTGTTACTACCCCCGGTTGCTGTCGTTGAACATAATGTGGGTCTGGCCTATGGATAGGAAAGCCCTGTATTCTATTCAGGAATCTTTCTTGACAGATGTTTATGTGGGCCAGAGCAACCATTTATCCCAATCAGGATCTGATCTGTTGTTTTGTAGTATTGTGTCTACTGTGACCACTCCCTTTGTAGTGCTATTACTTGCAGGTGTTGGTACAAAAGGTGTGTTCTTGTCTTTGATCTTGGCTAATCCAAGGCAAGACGTTTGTTGCACAGTGTCATTCAAAAACATTATTTGCTGTGGGATGATACAGGCTCTAAACAAAGCTTCTATCCCCTGCACTTGCAAATCTTTAGAACCCCAGACAGATTTTGTGTTGATTGTGTCTTTCCAAAAGTCAAATCCTTGTCTAGACAGTTGGGCAATAAATGCTGCAGAATAAGTCTGTTTTGTAGTTAACATATTTTTCTGTCCTGGATTGTTTACATTTCTATAGAAAAATGTTACTGGATCAGATGTATTGTACCCTGAAGAATACGGAAACTTATTTGCAAACGTTTGTGAACTACCCTTTGGTGGTGTAGGACAATGTTCCATTGGTTAAACATAAATACATTTCTAGGTGTTGCAGATCTATGCAAGAAATGATGACCATAGTGGGTGTAACAATAAAGCTGTTCATAGTCTGATGAACCCTCTAAGGTTTCATTGTTAGAGAACGCAGCAGACCTTTCTAGATCAGACATCATGTTATTGACAGTCTCAAAGTCCCAATTAGCAGAATAGATACTGGAGGTAATAAAGTCACTTAATGAAATTTTAAATAAATGTGGAATCTTCAAAAGTTCAGTCAGGCCGAATATGTCAAAATCAGTTTTGTTCCAGACTATACCATCCTGTATAGGAACGGCGGTGATGTTCACCGCTGACAAATCTCTTGCTTCACGATGGGAAGATTGATGTGGTTTTAAAAGTAAGTTCACATTTTTACTTTCAATGTCCACAAGAATGTACCTGCCATTCATAAGCACGCTAAGAGTCATTACCAAAGCTAGCCAAAGCAGAAAGAAAAATATTCCAGAAATAATCCATAGTTCAATCCATAGTGAAACCAGATAAGTATCTTTCAGAAAACAAAAAAATTCTTGTACTTGTTGTTTGAAAGTTTTTAGGGCTGGCTTCGTTTCAGGCTCACTTGGATCCTCAGAATACGTATCAAAGTTAATGAGGTAGCCAGAAGCAGGGGGGGCGTGGCTTGGTGCTCGGCAAAATGGCCGCACTGTAGTGTTGGTCTGCCGGCCGCCGAACGATATCCTGCATATATCCTTACCCTACTGAGCCATCCGCTGAAATACTCGGTGGGACTGTATTGTTGGCTCCGTGGCCATTTTGGCGAGGTGTTTTGCGCCACGGTGAGAGTGCTGGAAGGAGATCGGCAGCAGGTGAAGTGCTCTGGCTCTGCAGTAATGGCGGTGGAGTGAGGTCGGGAGATCCACCTTCCGGGCTCCCTCGCTGCATGGGAACACGTCGCTGGAATAATTGGAGCAGACTGGAGTGCGGCACAGACTACGCTGCATGACACGGTGCCATCGCGTTGGCTGGGCGACTGAGTAGGACCGCACCACCAGCTGTCGAAGGTGAGTGTGGGGCCCGCGCAGAGAACTCGGGACACTGAGGGCACGCAAACGGCCGGCGCTGGATAGAGGAGCAGGCCGCGAGCAGGCCACATGGCTGTGAGCAGGGCAGGCAACGGAACCTGCCACTGCGACATTTTGTCGATCCCCCCCCCCTGCTGACACCACCTGGTCCTTCCGAGAAGTGGATCGAATGACGAATCACCACCCACAAGCGATTTAGATACATGAGGTGAGAGTCGCTAGAGACGCTGGAGTGATGCGGTGAAGCGGGGCCCATTTACGGACAGTTCGTTGGATTGGACACTGGCGGCACAGAGGTTCAAGTTTTGCTGCGCATAATACCCGCGCGGGCTGTCCCCTTCACCTGCCTCCTGCGGGACCGTGTGTGTGTGCCCCCCACACCGCTATGTGTTGGGACCTTATCGGATAGCTGACCGCACTACGAATAGAAAGCCAGCCGGATTTAAGCATTAATACTCGGCGCCACCTGGATAGTAGAATACCCGCACTATAACATAGGGGTAATACTGGTCATAGCGCACTCCCTGGAGCTCTATAATGCTGACCACCTGGGGACGGAACAACCGGGATACAGGAGGAGATTACATTGCGGTTTTCGCCCTGGCTGCACCACTCGTATTTCAGAGTACAGGTCATTAGGTGTGCGCACGGCTCCACGTAAAGGGTGGAATTGTCTCATCTCTAGGCGATAGGCTATCACCGGCGGTAGGGTGTAACATGGGTAAACCAGACAAGAACCAACCGCGTCTTACATTTGAACTCCGCAAGGGAGGCAAATCTGCGCAAAATGCGGCCTCGGACTCGGAGCTGGACTCCTCGCCGCAGGCCTCCACAGTGCTTGAGAAATCACTTGCTGCCATTCAAGCAAGTCTCTAGGCCATAGATGGCAAGATCGAGGCCCTTAACGGCAGAATGGACCATTTTTCCGCAAAACTGGATAAACAGGCAGGGCGACTCAGAGAAGCGGAACAGCGCATCACAGATGCTGAGGACGGTTTGCAACAGGCAGCCACGAAGACATCGGACATCACGAGACTCCTAGCTGTTATTCAAGCAAAGAATGAGGACATTGAAGCACGCTCAAGGCGCAACAACATTCACGTTTTGGGCCTTCCTGAATCTACCAATGTGGGACGCTTAGAGGATTACATGGAGGAGCTGTTTTGCATGTTTGCGGAGCCGACAACTTTTCAACCCTATTTGCTGTGGAGCATGCTCACAGAGCATTGGCGGCGTGCCCCCCACCTGGCACTCCCCCAAGGCCAATAATTGCCAGACAGCTTAATTTCAGTGACCGCGATACTATACTGCGCATAACACGACAAAAAGGCACAACAACCTATCAGAACAGTCTTATCGTTTTAACCAGATTTTACAGCAAATGTGCAGGCGGCCCAGAAGGAATTTCAAAATATTAAGAAGGTGCTGCTCAAAGAACAGATCCCTTATGCTATGCTCTATCCAGCGAGGCTGCACATTGGGGAGGCAGCTAACGGCAAGATCTTCACAAATCCCAGGCAGGCGATGGAACACGCCAGGTCTCTACGACATCAGCGGAACTCACCGGCCCACACGTCGGACATTGATAATTGAAAAGTAAGAGGGGCTGGGCCCTGCGTATAGGCTTGCTCAGGTTCACAGACGCTATTGACTGGGCGGATTGTTTGAAGTATTTGATAAACATACCACTGTTTTTTTTCTGATGTCTATGCATAATGCAGCCCGGCCTGTATGATTATCTTTGCTGAATAAGTGTTCTACTGTGTGTATGGCGAGCCGAAAGTGTTGTCATGTTGTCCTCTGCCCCATTCCTACCCCAGGGTGGTCGCGGGTTCTTCACCAGACATCCTACACTAAGTCTTTTCTTCTGGGTCTTATGGTTGGGCTATGGTAGTGGGATGTGATTGAGCATTGGCGGCCCCCTCCCTACTAGATCTGGGAGAGGATTTCACCGCTACGTGCCCCAATGGGCATCCCCCACCTGAGACGCCATTTTCTGTTGTTTTTGTTGGGGTGGGAGTTATATGGGTGGCAGGCCTTTAGCAAATTGGGGTTGCTGAAGTGGGCGGGGGGAGGGAGGGAATGTTCTAATTTTTTCAGTCAAAGGTACAGTGATTGGGGATATACTGGCATCTTGGCTTCGTTTGGATGTATGTACATGTGCTTTGGAATAATGAGCTGCACACCCTGCTCTGCTTACTGTTATAGATGAAGGGAGAAATGTACAAATGTATAACTTGGAATGTCCGAGGTTTGAATACGCCTAAGAAGACCAGGCAAGTTTTGGCACAATTAGACAGACATAAGGTGCAAATTGCTTTATTGCAAGAGACTCACCTGCATAGACACACTGAAGGCACTGTGGCACGTAGATGGGCGGCTTACCGGCTGGCTTCATTGTATTCCGCGTATGCGAGGGGGGTCCTTATTCTCATTAAGAGGGGTGTGCCGTTTACGCCTTTAAAGAACTGTGTGGATAAGGAGGGCCACTGGGCTATGGTGCAGGGCAAGCTGGGGATGGTACTGGTGAAAATAGTAAACACATATGGACCTGTGGTGGACGATACAACGCCTTTCTTGCAGATGTTTAATATACTGCGCACTTGGCCGGAGGCTGGACTCATTTGGGGGGGAGATCTCAATACACACCTTAATCCATGAGTGGATAAATCTAACCCGGCTGGGGCACGCATGGTTAAATTTGCACAGTGCATACAGGATGTTATGTTGGAGATGGGTTTGGTGGATGCCTGGCGCCTGCGACATGAGGGCGTTTTGGAAGGTACGCACATAACCCCAGGAATTAACAGTTGGTCTCCGTTGGACTACTGGCTGCTTAATGAGGAAGCCAATGGGTGGGTGGAGAGGATCCACACACTCCCGCGGACCTTATCTGACCATAACCCTGTTGTCCTTGAAATGTCTATACTTGCCAACCTACACCAACCATTGACATGGCGCTTTAGAGCAGACACACTGCTAGATCCGATCTATGCCGAAACTATTAAGACGGCTATCACACAGTACTTTGAACAGAACATAGGCTCCGTTGACAGCCAGGCTATCCTATGGGAAACCTTTAAGGTGACGATTAGGGGAGTATGTATAAGCACCTCGGCGTAAATCCTCAAAGATATTAGAGGACAATTGCATAAGTCTGAGCAACAGCTAGGAACTCTAGAGTCCCAATACAACAATGCACCGTCCAGTGAGTTATTGGTCCAAATACACAAGCACATTGTGGAATATAACTCTGGCGGACACGGAAGCGAAATATTTGTCCAAGAGATATGTGGCCAGGGCTTATGGCGAGGGTGGCAGGCCGGGAAGGGTCCTGATTAATAGATTACTGGAAAGAGCAGACAACCCTCCGATCGACCATATAATTAGTGAAGCGGGGGAGACCCATCATTCCCAACACGCAATAGTAGAGCAATTTCGTAATTTTTATGCCTCTATGTATACCACTTGGGGGGGGGATGGATGACGATGCTATGAATGACTATTTGGGAGATACGGCCTGTGCATGGTTATCAGATGACCACAGGAAATACTTAAGTCTACCCATTGATGAAGACGATTTCAAGGAGGCCATTTTATCATTGCCAAATAATAAAGCTCCCGGGCCGGATGGCCTGACAGCGGAATTTTATAAGGCATATGCGGATCTACTCATACCACACTTACTAGAAGTGTATGCAGAAGCTCACGAGTTAGGTAAACTCCCTCCATCGATGCGGCAAGCCTTGATTATAACCTTGCTGAAGAAAGATAAACCTCCTACGCTATGCGACTCATATCGCCCACTATCATTGATAAATTTAGATGCAAAGATGCTGGCAAAGATTTTGGCCACCAACCTGCTGCCCCTAATGCCATTTCTCGTACTCCCGGACCATTCCGGGATTATCTCAGGTCGCTCTACCTCCCTCAACCTGCGTACCATGTTTGCCATGTACCATGTGCTCAATCCTGATTTGTCGGCTGTTGCAGTTTTGTTAGACGCTGCAAAAGCGTTTGACTCCAAAGAGTGGAAATACATGATGCACATCCTAAACAGAATGGGATTTCCTCCCGTTTTCATTCGCGGGATACAGGTCCTATACACTGAAGGCTCTGCGAGAGTTAGGGTGGGCGGGCTCACATCAGAACCGTTTCACATAGAACGCGGTACCAGGCAGGGCTGTCCTCTTTCCCCCCTTCTTTTCGCCATAGTTTTGGAGCCTCTAGCGTGTAAAATTCGGCAATCCCACAGGTCTGCTGCCCTAAATTTTCATAATAGACTGGTTGGAATTTTCCTATACGCGGACGACATGGTCCTTTATGTTCGTGAGCCACAGCGCTATCTATCCCCGGTTATCCGTGAATATATCAAATTCGGCCTCTTCTCAGTTCTTCAGATAAATTGGGATAAATCTGTTATCATTCCCCTAACATCAGCCACAGCCTCGCTCCAGGTCGAATACCCATTAATGTGGTCTGAAAAACCAGTCAAATACTTAGGGGTGTGGATACAACGGGACCCTGAGGTAGTGATCAGGGAGAACTATGGTAGGGCATACACAGCGTTAGTGCAGCATATTGACCGCTGGGTCTGTTTACCACTGTCTCTGGCAGATCGTATAGCACTGATAAAGATGGTCGTTCTTCCCAAGTTTTTATACCTATTTTGTAATATTCCTATCCCACTGACAAAATATTTCTCCAAAGCAGTTCAAACCCAGCTGCTGAAGTTGGTGTGGGGAAATAAGCAACCGAGAATCAGTTGGCACACGTTGACCTTGACATACAAAAAAGGGGGATTTAATGCTCCGGACTTTTATGTGTATTATCTATGTGGGCAGGCTCAATATGCGTACTTCTGGTTTAAGTCTCATGACTTCATCCCGCATGTGGCTGTAGAGGAGGGAGACGCGCATCCGGTACCCTTGAAAAGCATCATTACTCACACCAACAGACAGACGCCTAAGTCAGAGATAAACACAATAAATGTCACTATTGCAGCGTGGCAGGAGATTGGGAAGCAAACACACAAACTTCCACTATATGCTCCAGCATTGCCCATAGCGGGACATGCCGCTTATCAGTAGCTTGAGAGCACGGCCCCATTACAGCGCTCAGAGAGGCAGGAATTACACTCATGAGTGATTTGTACCCAGAAGGAAAGTACATTACTGGTGATGATCTAGACTATATAAAAAATCCCACGCCACTATTTCAGTACACCTGTTATAGACTCCGACGAGCAGTAAAAAATCACTACACTAGTTTTCCTGAGGAACCGGAAGCGCTGCAGGCGCTGCAATCGGTAATAGTAGCCCCAAATCGAAAGAAGTTGGTCACTAAGCTATATAGAGCAGTTCAGGGGGAAACAGTTTGTGGGGTGGACAAAAGTTTGGAGCGATGGAATACTGTAATGGCCCCCCGATCACTGACACAGAATGGAAGCAGATTTGTGTGCTAACGGGAAGACTGACGTCAAATTGCAACTTGCAAATCATTCATTTGAAATTTCTTCATCAAGTGTACCACACTCCCAACAAGCTACATAAGATGGGGCTTAGAGATTCGGACTGTTGTAAGAGATGTGGTCGGGAGGGGGCTGATTTTCTTCATCTTGCATGGCAGTGTACACTGGTATTTCAATATTGGGAAAAGGTTATCACTCTTATACACACCATGACTGGTCAGGTGGTTCAGTGCACGCCAATGGCATGCTTACTCGGGTATGTCCCCCAACTAAAGGCTGCGGTGGGAAGGTTTGTAAGAGTGGCTCTGTTGGTGGCAAAAAGGCGGGTCCTCTTCTTATGGGACAGCCGGCTGAGCCCGAAAGCTGATATGTGGCTTAAGGACATGGATTACTGCCGTGAACAGCTGGAATTGTATGCGGAAGGACTGCCGGCAGCCTCACGCCCCAAGTATATCTGGGCTCCCTTGCGGGAATATCTCCTGGCTCAGAGCAAACTGAACTCGGAGTAAACCTACACTGAACGGAACCTACCCAGACTATTAAAACACTCGGACGACACATCTATGCAGTAAGGTCAGAATGAGATGAACACATGTATGATATACATTGATCACTAGAAGGTACCTGTTATTGGCTGTTTTTTTTATTATTTGATATGGTTATGTTGTTTTTCTTGTAGTTGGGTGAGCGTCATTGCACTGTGTATTTGGATTATGTACACGCTGTATGACATTGATTACACTCATTAAAAATAAAAAAAATAAAAAAACGTAGCCAGAAGCAGTTCGGTCAATTGTTGGAATTGCATCAGGATTCGTCTAAATCGCTGAAACCAGTTGATCACGTGTTACGTTTGTGTTGACAGGTGTATCTGGACGAACTGTTACTTGAGTTTCAAGAGGGATGAGTTCCATAGCATTGTTACTTAGTCCTTCATCTCTAACTGCTGAATTCTCAATGGTTATGAGTCTTTCAGTCTGAACCTCTTGGATAGTAGCGAGAGGAAGGCGTCTGCTACTAGGTGGGAGTCCACGAGGCCTACTATTTAGTATTGGCCACATAGTGTGGTTTGATGAGGTTGATTGACACAAATCTTTTCTAATTTTTTCCAGCAAGAGGAGGCAGAAGTACTGTTCTTCTTCTGTGGACGGCTAGGATAGGTACTGGTTGTCTGTAAGAAGGTCCAAAATCCTTCTTGTCCGCAATCTTCTCTCTGCCTAGATCCCCAACTTTTGGGATCCAGACAGGCCTTGCTGGGACTGCCTTTTTTCCCCAGTGGTGGTTGGCTTCAGGAACACGTTGCTTTGTTTTGATCTTAGTTCATTTAGATCCTGTAAAACAGCCAAACGATCTTTGATATCAAAGGGTTTATTTTGCACCACTGTGCCTTTGCATTCGAGATCAGGAACCCACATTTTTGTCCCAAATAGGACCTCATATGGAGTGACACCCCCTCGAGAACTCATTTAATGAGCGTTGGACCCCAGAAAGATGTTTGACCCAACCATCACCCGAACCTAATACTCTAGCTGTTATAGACTGCTTTATGTCCCGATTTTTCCTTTCCACAACAGAATTTCCCTCAGGATGAAACGGAGAGGAGTACCGCAATGCTATGCCCAAACTGGCCATGGCTTCTTTGTAAGCCAGAAAGCTAAACGCAGGGCCCTGGTCAAAATGTAGTGTGCCAATTGCGTATGTGCCGATAAAAACTCGCACATCTTTTATAACGGTTGGAGCGTCAGCCGAGTGCTGAGGCCACATCCATAGGAACCTTGAGCACGAATCCACTGCGACCATTATATATTTATACCTCCCGTCCCTTTGCAAGGGACCGCAGTAGTCCAGGTAAACACAAGCTAATGGTTTGTCTGAAATCAACAGGGGTGTCTGCGCAGGACGTTTCACTGTGGAGACTTTCATCTGTTGGCATATTTCACATTCCAAAACATAGTTTTTGGTCTGTTTCCTAATGCCATGCCATCAATATATTTGTTTTACCAAAGATACTGTTGCAGAAACACCTGCATGGGCAGAGGCTATCCCTTCATTTGCTGCTAGGATCAGTCCAAATCTACGTTCCATGTTTGGAATTACCCTATCCCCCACTCCAGGGATTCGAGCAAAAGGAACGTTGTTTGCATAAATTACATATGAGTACTTGAGTGGAAATTTCTTTGGTAATGCTGTACCACTGCCTTTGCTTGAAGCATTGACAGCCAACAATATCTCACTGTCTATTCTCGTTTTTGAACGAGTGATCGCAGCTACGGAAGCCGTCTGAACAGCCCCCTTTGCGGCTTCATCAGCCAACGAATTCCCTGCAACGTGAACGCCATCACGTGATGATTCAGCATGTGTATCATGTGAGCTTTTGGTAGTTCGTTTCTCAACTAAACTACTTGTTCCCAAAGTGTTTTATGCTTTATTGTGCCACCTTTTGCATCTTTGAATCCATTTTTAAGCCAATTCTGTAAATAATTATTATATGACTGGACACAGTAAAAGGATTTGCACACTATAAGTGTGGGGAATTCGCGATCTGTACTGTCAAGTGCCAGTTTGAATGCTTGTAGTTCAGCTTGCTGAGCTGTACAATCTCATAGAGATTGAGTTTTAGTGACCATTGGTCGGAAATTACCATCGCACATGAGACCTTTAATGATTGCGCATGCTGCACTGTAAGCTTGCTTACTCCCTGTAGCAGGTTGTGCTGACCCGTCAGTATAAATTATAAATTCGTACTGATCGAGAGGCAGAATTTCAGTAGGCAGAGGACATTCATGTTCATATTGCAGGAACGCTTGTGTTTTTAAATCAAGATTAAAAACATATTCAACATCTGTTGCCACAAGATAATTAACCCATTGTATTCATCTAGGATGTAAGCTTTTGCATTTGGAATGCTCGCTTTTGTAACTGCCTCTAAGGCTGGTACTGGAGTCACGACAATAATGAGTTTCCCCTGGGCTAGAGCTCTTTCTTTTGCTACAGCGGTTTGAACTGCTGTCAGTATCTTTTCTGATGAAGTGAAGCGCATTTCTGCTTATGTATACAAATGTGATTTGTATGCTATTGTTACTTTTTCTCCCTCATTAAATGTTAAATAGGTGAATCCGCATTGACCCGAAATTATTCGGATCACTAAATTGCATTTAACTACGCGTGTTTGTAAGTGATTTGTTGCTAACATGTTAGCTTGGAGTGAACGCAGGATGTCTGTGTGCTCCTGTGTCCAATGTTTTGTTGAAAAATCAGGTTTGATTAATTCATAGAGAGGTTTAACCCTTTCTGCGTAATTTAGAATGTAAGTTCTTCCAAAATTTAGGAAACCTAAGATGGATTGTAAATTTGTCAGCATTTTTGGAGGTTGGAGCAGCGCACACTTTTCTAAAACGTTAGCTGCCAGTCTCTTGCCTTCACTTGAAAGCTCATATCCTAGGAAAAGGACATAGAGATGGGCAATTCTGGACTTTTTAAAGTTAAATTTATAGCCCTCAGAGGCGAAGCCCAGTATAATGGTAGTCACCCTGTTCAAGTGCCTATCTAGGTCATCGTTTGTCAGATAGATGGCATCGACGTATGACAATGCCTCGTTATCATAAATTTGTAGTAACTCTGTTACCCTTGCTGAGAATAACCCTGGGCTGTTTTTGAACCCTTGTGGGAGTCGACAAAATTGACGGTTAGTCCCCATTATTGAGAAAGCTGTTAAGTAACTGCTTTCAGGTGCTATGTTTTGACAAAAGAAACCATTTGGAATGTCCAATGTGGTTTTATATTTTTTACGTACAATGTTATGCAACGTGAACGCCATCACGTGATGATTCAGAATGTGTTTCATGTGACATTTTGGTAGTTTGTTTCTCAACTGAACTACTTGTTCTCAAAGCGTTTTATGCTTTATTGTGCCACCTTTTGCATCTTTGAATCCATTTTTAAGCCAATTCTGTAAATAATTATTATATGACTGGACACAGTAAAAGGAATCGCACACTATAAGTGTGGGGAATTCGCGATCTGTACTTTCAAGTGCCAGTTTGAATTCTTGTAGTTCAGCTCGCTGAGCTGTACAATCTCCTAGAGATTGAGTTTTAGTGACCATTGGTCGGAAATTACCATCGCATATGAGACCTTTAACGATTGCGCATGCTGCACTGTAAGCTTGCTTACTCCCTGTAGCAGGTTGTGCTGACCCGTCAGTATAAATTATAAATTCGTACTGATCGAGAGGCAGAATTTCAGTGGGCAGAGGACATTCATGTTCGTATTGCAGGAACGCTTGTGTTTTTAAATCAGGATTAAAAACATATTCAACATCTGTTGCCACAAGATAATTAACCCATTGTATTCATCTAGGATGTAAAGCTTTTGCATTTGGAATGCTCGCTTTTGTAACTGCCTCTAAGGCTGGTACTGGAGTCACGACAATAATGAGTTTTCCCTGAGCTAGAGCTCTTTCTTTTGCTACAGCGGTTTGAACTGCTGTCAGTATCTTTTCTGTTGAAGTAAAGCGCATTTCTGCTTGTGTATACAAATGTGATTTGTATGCTATTGTTACTTTTTCACCATCATTAAATGTTAAATAGGTGAATCCGCATTGACCCGAAATTATTCGGATCACTAAATTGCATTTATTTACACGTGTTTCTAAGTGATTTGTTGCTAACATGTTAGCTTGGAGTGAACGCAGGATGTCTGTGTGTTCCTGTGTCCAATGTTTTGTTGAATAATCAGGTTTGATGAATTCATAGAGAGGTTTAACCCTTTCTGCGTAATTTCAAATGTGAGTTCTTCCAAAATTTAGGAAACCTAAGATGGATTGTAAATTTGTCAGCATTTTTGGAGGTTGGAGCAGCACACACTTTTCTAAAAAGTTAGCTGCCAGTCTCTTGCCTTCACTTGAAAGCTCATATCCTAGGAAAAGGACATAGAGATGGGCAATTCTGGACTTTTTAAAGTTAAATTTATAGCCCTCAGAGGCGAAGCCCAGTATAATGGTAGTCACCCTGTTCAAGTGTCTATCTAGGTCATCGTTTGTCAGATAGATGGCATCGACGTATGACAATGCCTCGTTATCATAAATTTGTAGTAACTCTGTTACCCTTGCTGAGAATAACCCTGGGCTGTTTTTGAACCCTTGTGGGAGTCGACAAAATTGACGATTAGTCCCCATTATTGAGAAAGCTGTTAAGTAACTGCTTTCAGGTGCTATGTTTTGACAAAAGAAACCATTTGAAATGTCCAATGTGGTTTTATATTTTTGACGCACAATGTTATTCGTTAATGCTGTACTATGTGTATTTTGCACTGCCAATGTTTTGGAACAAGTGTTCAAGTGTCTGTAATCCAAAACTAGACGATATGTATTGTCTAGTTTGGGCCCAGGAAAAAAAGGATTTTTCATTGAGGTGGTGCATGTTTCAATCACCCCTTGGTATTCAAGTTGATCTAAGATCTCCCTGACCTGTTTTTTAGCTTCTTGCTTTATTGGGTACTGCCTTTGTGCAGTAGGTTGATATTTTAGCTGTATTTTGTGGCGAGGTGAGTCCTCATCCCACCCTACATGATTGCTGTATAATGCTGGGGCCTGGGCTACTGCCCATTTCCTGGCATAAGTATATTTTAGGTGAATTGGAATATGGTTGGAGAAGGCTGGCATAATGATGTCCTCGCCATGTGGGCACTCCCTCACAAATTTTGGTGGCCAGTCCTGTTCTGCTAGAAGTATATCATAACCACTGTTCCCAACAAGGCGCGTGCCCGCGTGCACTTTTCTACCCCCAAGCACATCCTGCGAGAGTATTCGCGCCGCCGCTGCTTTTAAAAGGCGCGTGGCATGAGAAACTGGCATTTCCAGATTGCGGAGGACGGCGGCGATAGTGACCACTTGGGAGCGGAGGTAAGTGTTATAATGTGGCCACTTGTTTTTTTTTTATTTCTGCCGCGTGTGCTTTTGGATTACCCTCAGGCGCACGCACTGTTTGTTTGCTGTATTGTTTTATTAGTAAAGCGAGGCTGCGGGGGAGATTGTGTGCGTTTTTTTAAGTATTCATGTTAATTGCAGCCTCTTCACGAGCTGCGATTAACATTAATACTTAAATAAAAGCACACAATCTCCCCCGCAGCCTCGCTTTACTAACAAAACAATACAGCAAGTTTAAAAACACGGTGTGTGTTTTTTAGGCTAATCTGCCTTGTTTGCAGACTTGCTGTATTGGTTTGGTAGTAACGCGAGGCTGCTGGATAGATTGAGTGCTTTTGTTTAAGTATCCATGTTAATCGCAGCTCATGAAGGGGCTGCAATTAACATGGATACTCAAATAAAAGCACACAATCTCCCCCGAAGCCTCGCTTTACTACCAAACCAATACAGCAAGTCTGCAAACAAGGCAGATTAACCTAAAAAGCACACGCCGTGTTTTTAAACTTGCTATGTTGTTTTGTTAGTAAAGCGAGGCTGCGGGCAGATTGAGTGCTTTTGTTTAAGTATCTATGTATCTATGTTAATTGCAGCTCGTGAAGGGGCTGCAATTAGCATGGATACTTAAATAAAAGCATACGGTAGCACGCCATGGATAGTACCACGATTTGAAGAGGCATTCCTGGAAGTATGTTCCCCCACCGTGCCCCCTGCTGTGCCAGGCTCCTCACACCTGCCGGGAGTTTAACTTTAGCTCTATTTAATTGATGGTTTCCACGCTTCACTATTCTCTGTCCTTTGATGAGCCACCATGGATCGGAGGCTCCGGCCATTCTCTGACCTGCTGGGGGCCGTGGCTTAGAGCTCTGGCAGCTGCTGGGACCTGAAAAGGGTCATGGAGGCTCCTCGGCAGGTGAGCCCCAGGGCCGGGCCCTGTGCTATGCCGCGAGGCGGATTCACAACATTATTTATGAACATGTGATGTAATACTTCTGTACTACCGCTTCACGTACCCTTACATGTCTCTGTTAATTGGCTCCAAAAAATGGGACTAAAATAGGAATATTCTGGGGGGGGGGGGTGCAAATAATCTGTCTGCCTGCCTGTTTATCTAAAGACAGAGCAGTCAAATAAGAAATTGAAAGGAATGCATTTTCTTAATACTCTTTTGATCGCACTTGCAAGGATGAGTTTCTGGGTCGGCCCCAACCCCGCCATCTCCGTTTTGCATACAGCTCTCTGCGGAGTCATGGACTTCTGTTATCCTTTGACATATATATGATAGATGGTATTTTAGTTGAATTGATTCAGTTGAAATGAACCATGACTACATTTCCCGGCGACCATTATATGTTAAAGAAAATCCTGTGGCATATCGTCTGCACTAGGCATCCTGCAAGTCTTTGCTGGTTTAAAGTACAAGCCCCTTTTACATGGCCGCTCATAATGCTCACCCTGCGCAGCGTTTCTCCACTATAAAGGGCCGTGAATAGCAAAGATACCGACCCAAGGGTTATCTCCATCCCAGCCTAATGATGCTGGAAGCAGGTTCGACACCGGTGCCTCTGAAATGGCACTTCCTATTACTAGAGTCAATAACACAGCTCGACGGATGACACCCCCTTCTGTCTATTGGCTGTCGGAAGAGTGTAGACTGTCCATAGTTACTGGGCCTTTCCTCGTTTGCCAGTGATGAACAAATTGTACAAATTGCCAGAAAAGCAGGAACACAGAGTCACTTCTCATTCAGCATACACACAAGATACACACATACACAACACACACAATACCAGGCAGACACACCAAAGAAACATTCCAAATACACAGAAAATACCCGCATGCATTGGTCAATAATTATATCTATGTTGAACCAAAGAAATCCAGCAAACCCTTTTCCATTTGTGACCCCTGGCTAGACTATATCTGGCTCTGTGGCCAAAGGTCAAGGGTCTTGATTCTTGATTTAAAAATATTGCTTTTCCGCTTCAGTAATGCCTTGTGTAGCTCAGTGAATATCGGCCACTAACACAAGCAATACTACACATGAGCTGCTGCAACGATCCTATACCGTGCACTGCAAACTCAGATTACACATTTAACACTCTGTGAACTCTCTTGTGCTCCCTCAGTATGCATTTATGGGCCTGAACACATTATCTTCCGGGATGTTCGCCACCTTTTAGTCTCCATACTTGCCAATATTATGTAGATATAGAAAATGAGTTCCAGTATGTAAACTGGACACGAATGATTAGTCAAGATGCACCTAGAGGCATGGTGTTCTATAAGTCTCCAACAAACAGGAGCTTCGAGAACACAGCACAGATGCAACCTGCTATTTATTAAGTATGCAGCTTTATTTCAAAGTACATGACATTTCTCCTCAATGCTATATAATATGGCTACCTGCTGAATTACAAGACCAGAGTTGTAATTATGGTTTCCCCACTTGTTGTAGCACCTCCTTTACCCTCCCAAACCCTCTATATGATAGTCATATTGCTCACTCTAGTAAATTTATGGTTTCATTTTTTTCGGCTCACTACTTTCAGACTTTACCAGGCGCCATTGATTTTATAATACTGCGGTTCTTCCCTTGAGTTTTAGCAAATTTCAAGAAGAGCATTCCTCTGGTCTTAGCTTCTGAGTGAGTTTCATTATCACCCTAAACCCAAAGTGAATAGACTCATATTGTCTTTTGATTACAAAAATACTACAGCTACGGACTTGTTTTATAGGTATTAATCACTGCATACTGAAGGGTTTGGTTAGATTTTACATTTCTCATATCAACTGACAAGATATGTATTCTTTCAAAGACATACTGCCAATTTTGGAATTACTGTAAAATCTGTCAGGGAATCACGAACTTCGATTTGCATGTATGTGTCCAAGCTGTTATAAAATCAACAGAGCAGTGATAGGCAAATGTTTGATATATAGTTCTGATAGAGTAACGAAACTAGGCATTTAGGAAGATGTGCACATATATTACAGCAGTGAAAAATGCACGTTTGTCTTCCTCAAGTGTCAGTCAAATCACCTGTGAGTTAGCCACCAATCACAGCATTTGCAGGTACCATTATATCAATGGTACCACGTTTTATATTCAGGTTCAACTAAAACAATACATTCATAAGGTCACAGAATACTGCAAAGATATTGAGACTATGGCTGAACGAATTAGCCACAACTGTTGCTGCTGAACACTTTGTTCCCTCGCTACACCTTGGAATTCACAATTAGGCAGTAACTCCAATAACGGGCTAATTGGAAATTCTGTGTGTGGGGAAGCCTATGTATCTCAATCAGAATTGCGCATTGTTAACAGTGTGTAGAATATTAATCCACACTCAAATTAACACGTGTATGCTGACATGATGCCTAGCACATAAAAAAATGAACTGTGCTGATTTTTCAAAAGAGATTAATAACAGTACAAATGAAGCAATTTTTTTCACACATCAATACACTAGGTGATGACTTATGCACACATTATTGTTTGTGTGGAGTTTTACCCCATTTTGGAATAAATTGAATGCTCATTTGAATTGAAAATGTGTTGTCTGTAATAGTAGTGCGCTACCACACCATGCATATACCACTCTACTTCGCTTTATGCCCTTCCACTCTGACACGCCACTCCATTCTACACCACTCCACTGTACAACATGCTACTCCACGCCAAGGCACTCAACATGCCATGACACTCCACTCTCCTCCACACCACTTAGCCCACACTACTCTATCCCATTCCACCCCAATCTCTTACACTTCAATGCACCCAATCTACCCCACTCCACCCCAATCTACCGAACCCCACTTTACATTGCATGCACATTACACAGATACACTGAATCACAGTGTGTAAATCAATGTATAGGAAATGTTACATCAGACAGAGGACTACAAGTTGTAGGAGTCACAAGGCATCCATACTGGTAGACAGTATGGTTCAAAAGTTCTTGGTCTGAAAAAGCACACACTGAGAATTTAAAATGTAACACCATGGTTGGGGGTTGGCTTCAATAATAAGAATTGATTTGTGCCCAAGTTAAACCTTTTTGCAGCATTAGATAATGAAAGACTGGAGGGGAAATTCATAATGCTATAATCTATACCTTGCAGTTTGCATGGAGCTCTTTGATAGTTAATAGCTAACTTTTCTATATTAGGATTTAAACTTATAAACTGCAAGTAACAAAAGGGGCTCTCTGACAGAAGCAGTAATGCAGTGATCTATTTACATTGCATGCAATTTGTGATCTGCATGGTTCACCTGCTTTGCATCAGGCATTTTGACCTCCTCTGCTACTTTATAATGAGTCAAAACTTCCACTAGACAAAAATCAGATCTCTCTGCAGCTGCTCCATCAATCTCCAGAATTATCCAGCCAAAGTGAAGTGGAGAAGCCAGTATTGAGCCCAAGTTTTCTGGTACCACATTGTTCAGCCACTAAATGTACATACTTCTCCAAGTCCACCTTAACAACTCCCAAGTTCCTGACTCTACCCTGCACGTATAAGTGCGGCCCTCTGTCACACCACAACCAAATATTTTTGGCCCTTGGGAAAATACCCACGGTCTATTGTAAATGTGATTACATGCAAATGTGTGTGAATGGGGCGCATATCTGTTAAAACATTGACATGGCAAACGGTAAAGAAAATGCAGGAGAGTGGCTGGATTGTGTGGGGAGGTGCAGATAAGTTTAGCTTAATGGATGCTAATAATGAAGCACAGGGGCACGTGCCTATTTGCCTAAACTGGAATCCCAGGTAACTATTTGGTCGTTTTTCCTATTGGAGTATCTGGGCCAGTCCCATTCATTGTTTGTAACTCTTAGAGCCTTTGCTAACCATCTTGTCTTCAATTGCAAGTTTGCAGTCTGTAAGGTATTTGGATTTGAATGGTCAGGCGTGAGTACCCAAAAAGACAAGGTAATTCTGTTTATGTTCCACATTGGATTTGGGGGGTTGTTCTGCTTGGGTTTTCGGATCAGGTGGAACCCGCTCAACAGAGCCTTTCTAACCCAAACCAGAACATTACCCCCTCCCTAGGGCCTTTTTACACCTAAATAACCACATATATATGTACCACCTAAGGACAGGGAATTCCTATTATATATATATATATCAAGACCTCACAGCCTCGCGATCTCAGACAGACCCAGAACTTCCTACCCAGACGGCAGCCACAGTCTCGCGGTCTCAGACAGACCCAGAACTTCCTACCCAGACGGCAGCCACAGTCTCGCGGTCTCAGACAGACCCAGAACTTCCTACCCAGACGGCAGCCACAGTCTCGCGGTCTCAGACAGACCCAGAACTTCCTACCCAGACGGCAGCCACAGTCTCGCGGTCTCAGACAGACCCAGAACTTCCTACCCAGACGGCAGCCACAGTCTCGCGGTCTCAGACAGACCCAGAACTTCCTACCCAGACGGCAGCCACAGTCTCGCAGTCTCAGACCTCACAGCCTCGCGGTCTCAGACAGACCCAGAACTTCCTACCCAGACGGCAGCCACAGTCTCGCGGTCTCAGACAGACCCAGAACTTCCTACCCAGACGGCAGCCACAGTCTCGCGGTCTCAGACAGACCCAGAACTTCCTACCCAGACGGCAGCCTTAGCCTCGCGGTCTCGAACAGACCCAGTACTTCCTACCCAGACGGCAGCCTTAGCACGAGCTCATCCTATTATTACCGTAGTACACGATAGGGGAATCGGGGTTACTATGTATCAGATCACACAAAGACTATTAGTTGAGCACAACCTGTTCTTTAGTTCGAGGGGCTCTTTTCTCCCTCATTCAGTTACCACTTACCTGATCAGGATTAACATCTGTTCATGTCAAGTTGAATCTGACTAGAAGAATAGGCTATCCTCCTATACAAGGATACACAACACATGCTGACTCACAACAAGCTAAATACTTTATTTAATTGCTACATGCACACTCACAGAATACATCATATATATAGCCTGCAAGGAAAGTAAAAGGTTAAGTTATACACTTCAATAAAAAAGGGGTCGACATCACCTTAGTCGTATGTAGCCTGTGCTCAATGGTCATCTAGGTTCCCTTCTCGTCTGTGCCTCGGCTTCGCCTGGAAGTCACACCTCCGCAGTCGCGGATCTACTCCCTTCTCCCTCTCCGAGTCACTGGAACCTCTTCCTCATCGGCTACTCTCTCCTCTTTAGATTCAAGTTCATCATCTGTCTTCCCTGAAATAAGTAGTAGCTTTTCTGCTAACGGCCAGGTGCCGCCTATGGACTAGAAGCAAGTGCCAATATCTAACTCAGACTTTCACTAATATAGAGGTGCATTCTCTCATGGAAAATTCCAGCTCGAAACCTGCCGCCCACCAAATTCCTGTACCTCCCCGTGCCAAGGACACGTTCCCAGCCGGCCGGCCTGATGTAGTGTCTTCGGCAGGGGAAAAATACACTCCTTCGATAAGGGCCGGCCTGAACCGGTTCTCTCCGAGCGAATAACACCTCATAACTAAAATATCACCCTTCACCTAGAAATGTCCCAAGCTGCCGGGGCAGAAAGAAAGATGGAGTCTCTCCTGTCTGAGGCCTACCAGGCCTGAATTCAGCACGACTCCATGAAATACCCTCACTATAGAGCAGGTTATTCTTAATACTAACAAATCTATCCCCTAGGCTATGTATGTAAGCCCTGATCTATGGGGAGGAGCACAGGATCGTGTCAAAGTGTCTAATAAATAGGCTCTATTCACTACTCTAATCCTTAGACTTGGATGGAAAGAGACTGAAGTCATATTAATCGCTCTACAACACAAGAAGGCCGGGAAAATCGAGCAGTACATTTCACCCTTGACTTCAGTCTATTATACATCCATTAAACAGAACTAACATCGGTGGAAGAATAATATGAAACAAAACTAACTGATCTATGTCTAGTACCGAGTGTACAGAATTGAAGCAGTGAAGGGATACACTGAATAAAGCAACAGATAGAAATCAAAACAGCGATAGCAATCAAAATGCCACCTAATGTGTGGCGTAACATATGCACGTCCGGTAACCAATTAAAGAGCCAGTCAAACCAGCCCTGATCAATGTGTTTTCTAACTTCATCCGTTAAGTCATGCAACTTATCTAGGTGTGCACGAATGGATTGTGTATGATCAGATAAGTTAAAACAGCAGAGGCCTTCAAAGTCCGAGCAACCATGTCCATGTTTAAGCAAAAGATAATCAATGGCTGCTCTATTTTGCAAAATGGCCCTACGTTCACCCTGGGCGTCTAATAGCAAGTCAGACAAGACTGTAGAAGTATGATTAATAGATTTCACCATCCAGCAAGCCATTTTCCCAATAGATTTGGCATTATAAACCGCCAAAGCAGGAACACCAATAATTGAAACAGCTAGGCTAAGATATTCAGACTTGGAATATAAATGCAAAGATGAGTCACAATCCTCCTGTAACATCATAGTATCTCGAAGCACACGGGAGTTGGCATTTGGATGTGATGAGAACATTAGCAAACTCAGTCTGGTAATGGCACACGGGCCTCCGGAAATGTTTGCAGGGACATATGGCCAGGAAGTATTACCACATGAGAAAAGCCATCCGGCAGGTAGCAACATCGCACGATAGTGACTGGGAGTAACTACCAAACTATTGCAAGTCATATTGTTCTGGACTGAGACACATGTGGTCGGTGTCCTCTGAAAACACAAAGTCCGTTCGTGAGTTGTGAATGAAGTGGCGCCTCTTAACTTGAGGCGTAGGCATTCAGAAATTGCATTAGGATTACATGTAAGAAAGAAGCATAGGTCACCTCGTGTGATATTATACGT
This sequence comes from Triturus cristatus, assembly GCF_964204655.1. Lineage (NCBI taxonomy): Eukaryota > Metazoa > Chordata > Amphibia > Caudata > Salamandridae > Triturus > Triturus cristatus. Next base: position 132,320,458 of record NC_140586.1, on the reverse strand, counting down.
AATTATTTGGGACTGGATGGGGAGTTGCTCATTCGGCAGTTCAGTGCACAAAGGACAATATACATGGGTAGCAAAATCACCCAGGATAATATTCGGACGAGCCTTCGAAACGTTAAAGATACTAATTAAAGTCTCCAGTGAGGCGGGGACAGCAACTAGACAAGTCGCTAGAATGTCATGCACAGATCTCATCGGTGTCAAGCAGAAGTGAGGGGCATCAGTCACTCTCTTGGCCAGTAATGTCCAAAAGTTCGATGACGAATCCCACGCATTGAAGGAACGCAACACTCGGGTTCTCAGTTCATCCCGGGTTGACGGGATCCCTTCTCTCTCGCCGAACCAATCCAAAAGGAGTCCAGTTCCGACACATCCTGCAGCAACAATCCAAAGAATGATCTGAAAAAGAACCAAATACAGGCATTAATCATTCTCGTAAATAACATTTATCAGCTGGGACAGCTTCCCAGCTATCTTTCCCTGGCCTCATAACCAAAATGGTATTGTCCTGACCGGTGGCAATAACCTCTGCTTGTTCAGGGGGATTCTTAGGCGATTGCACCCAAACCCTGGCCCCAGGGTTATCCGTAGAGCCAAAGCCTTTCTGGCCACGTACAGTTAGCAAAGTTGGGGCAGTGCCTTTCAATATTTCGCCACTGAAAACAGGCATAATGAGTAATTGAGCCACTCGGTCAGTGCGGTGTATCAGTAAGTCAATCTCACTGCTATTTAGCAGAAGTACCTTAATCTCTCCCTGATAGTCACTGTCGATGACACCTCCAAGTACCTGGATGCCTTTTACAGCCAGCCCCGATCTAGGGGCGATCAATCCAAAATTCCCAGGTGGTATATGAATACCAACACCAGTAGCAATGATGACCCGATTCTTACTCTCCAGAACGGTGTCATCCATGGCGTGCAAGTCTAAACCTGCCGACCCTGGGGTCGCTCTGCATGGAGTCAGAGCTCCGGGAGTAATTTCCCAATACATCACAGTTTCACTGATTACATTAGGCATAGTCTCAACATTTGGGGGAAACAAACGCATAAGTGGAGATTCAGCATTTAAAAAAGGACGATTATTCAGAATCAATAGTGCTTGTGGTAAAAAGTCTCGCCAGTTTTTATACTTGTCATCTGTTAACTTTCGTAATTGGTCCTTTAACAGGCCATTCAATCTCTCCACCAGGCCCGAGGCCTGCGGGTAGTAGGGTATATGAAATATCCATTCAATATTATTTTCCACACAGAATTCTTGTACCAATCTTCCACGAAAATGGGATGCATTATCAGATTGAATTTGGAATGGCACACCATAATACATCATAATCAATTCTAATGTTTTTATGGTATTCAATTGGGTAGCTTGCTTACATGGAAGAGCTACCAGCAAGCCACTATATGTATCGACAATTGTGCAAACATATTGACAATTCCTACTCATGGGAAGGGGTCCGATGTAATCAATCTGCCAAATTTGAGCGGGCAGTTTCCCGCGATGTAAATGGCCTCTAACAATTTGGGGTACCTTACGCTGTCTGATATGTTGACAGACGGGACAATGTAAAATAACATTTTTGATTAGATCCAGGGGAATATAAATTCCTCTATCAGCAGCCCACCTGCTAGTGGCCTTCTCTCCAAAGTGTCCTGCCTTCTGGTGTGCCCATTTCGCCAATCCCGCAATATCAGGATCTTGTCTGTCCACCACTGCCTCAGCAATTTTAGATTTTTCATCTGCAATGTTATGAAAAAATTTGTCAAGGGAGTCTATTGGGGTGTGAGCATCCACATGGAAGATTGTAACAGTACTCTGTGGGAGCATCTCCCAAATCTCTTGCCATAACTCTTTTCCCCACAATTCTTTGGAATGTAACTTCCAATTATGGGAATGCCAAGTCGGCAACCAAACAGCCAGTCCATTGGCAGTTGACCAAGAATCGGTAAAAATATGACATGTACCAGGTAATTCTTGTTTCAAAACTTGGTAAACAGCGTAAAGCTCGGCAAATTGGCTACTCTTCCCTTCACCAGTTGTGCTCAACAGTTTCTGTGTGACCGGATTATAAGACACCGCCTTCCAGTGCCGTGTCGTCCCAATAAACTTCGCCGACCCATCTGTGAACCAAACATGGTTTCTGTCCTCAGCGGACAAATCATCAAAAGGTCTACCCCACTTGACAGGAGACTCCTGTTCTAAAGGTACGGAACACTCACTCTCAGTCTCAGTCGACGGTGCTTGCGCCACTTGCTCATGTAAAGACGCAACTCCTTTCGGGCCCACACGTGCCCTGTCTTGTATGTACCATTTCCATTTAATCACGCTCGCCTCTTGAGCATGCCCAATTCGATGAGTTTTCGGTGAACTCAGAACCCACTGCATAATAGGAATTTCAGGACGCAAGAATATATCATGTCCCAAAGTCAATTGCTCGGTATCCACCAAAGCCCAATAACAAGCAAGTAGCTGTTTCTCAAAGGGTGTATAACGCTCACCAGCATCAGGTAGCTTTTTGGTCCAAAAACCTAACGGTACCTTACTCCTGACTTGTTTCTGCCACAAACTCCAATTTGCATAAGGGCCTTGCACAGACACATTCAAATCCACATCACCATCACGTACAGGCCATAGATCCATAGCATGTTGAATTGCCTCTTTCGCCAGACTAAATGCATCTTGCTGTTGCTTATCCCATTCAAATGCATTCTTTTTACGTGTAATTCGGTACAAAGGGGCCAATATTTGACTCAAATGAGGAATATGTTGGTGCCAAAAACCAAATAAGCCAATGAAGCTCTGGGCTTCCTTCCTATTCCTCGGAACCGAAAAATCAAGAATCTTCTGTTTAACTTGAGGGATCACCTCGCGGTGTCCCTCATGCCAATTAATACCTAAAAATTTTACAGCTTGGGACGGACCTTGTAATTTATCCGGATTGATCTCCCAACCTTTCTCACGCAGACACTCAATGACTCTATCTAATTGTGTCTGAACATCCTCTTGTGTTTCGCCTTGGATCAAAACATCATCAATATAATGACATATCTGAATTTTGGGATGAACTGGTACCTCAGCCAAAGGTTCTGCCACCAGCCGGTGACAAATCGTAGGACTATGCACATAGCCCTGAGGAAGACTTCTAAACGTCATCTGACGCCCGTTCCACGTAAAACTGAACTGTTCCTGACACTCAGGGGCAATTGGAATAGAAAAGAAAGCATTAGCAATATCGATGGACGCATACCATGTACCTGGATGTGTTTGGATTCTTTCAATCAGGGTAATAACATCCGGTACTGCAACAGTCAAAGAGGGCGTGTGTTTGTTCAATTCTCGATAATCAACAGTCATGCGCCAAGAATTATCACTCTTACGCACCGGCCAAACAGGATTATTCCAAGCAGAAGTAACTGGAGTTATAACACCTGCATCAACCAACTCCTGAATGGTGGTACTAATCTCTTCATGACCACCCGGAATACGATACTGCTTCTGACAAACCACTTTGGTCGCCTGGGGAACTTGTATGGGGGGCATCCTTAAACGACCAACCCGTATAGGTCTGGACGAGATATAATGCGTCGTTCCAAATTGGTAACACCCATCATCAAGATGCAACGTCATTCCCTTCAAAATATCAATTCCAATTATGAATTCTAAGAGTGGCACCACTAATACAGAATATTCCTTTCTAGGGATTCTACCTATTCTCATTTCAAGCAAAGTTTGAACTGCAGGGGTTTCTTTTCCTCCTAATCCGGTAATAGTAAAAGGCTGCCCTGTAAACTTCTTTGATTTTCCATGAATAAGAGTGGCCTCCGCTCCTGTATCAACTAATGCTCGGGCCCTTTGGATATTACGATGTCTCCAATAAATATCAATATCTACATAGGGTCTATTATCTCTATGAGCCCATCTGTGTACCGGAGCTTGACCTATTTCCTAGTCATTCTTACTGCATTCTGTGTACCAGGACAAATCAGGATAAAGACTCTCACGTTTCTTAGGTATCGGTACCTCCTGTTCATATCCATTCCCCGTACGGAACGGATTCAAGTCTTCAGTATTATACCGTGGGTTACGATCAACCAAGCTGTGACGATTCTCTCTCCTCCTCAACTCAGGAGATTGATCCCTATCATCTCTACGCCTGCTGTAAGCATGATCATTTCTCCCCCTTTCCTTTTCCCCCTCTCTCTCCCTGTCCCGCTCTCGACGGGGGGACAGATCACGTACAGGACGCCGATCATCACGACGATCAGAGCGCCCACGGCGATCGTCATCACCGCTACCATCAGAACAACCACGATCACACTCAGTCGTTCGAACACGCCGGGCACCCTCCTTCCGATCCAAGCCCCGTTTGCGAAACAACTCCCACAAACGAGCAGTAGTCTCACCATCAATGTCCTCCCGACGTACACCATCAGCCAAAAGACCAGTAAAGATATCACGTCTAGTAAATTTATATTCACCAGGAGTACGAGTGTCAGACCGGGGCTGACGTTCAGGTTTAAACCACTCACCCAACTCACCGAGTTGGCGCACCGATTCCAACACCGTAGATAGCACATTACCAGTCTGGTTAATCAACAAAGTCATCATGACCTGCTTGTAGGCGACAGGAGAAGAGCGAATGATACGATTCCGCACAGAAGAAGTCAACATCCCATCAAGCAACCTGTCAGCAGTGCCCAGAAAAATAGCCGTTTTCATCACTTCCTCCTTAAGACGTTGCGCAGCATCACGCAAGGTATACCACGGCTTGTCATTGACAGGCCAGTCAGATTCAGTAGGATACTTCAAATTACAACCCTCAGTCGCCAATTGGAGCAAAGAAATTTGACCACCACCATTATAGTTACGAAAATGATCTTGCACAGTAGAATCCAAACTCAAAGAACAAAATTTCAAACAGTCGCCAGTATCCAGCATAATACCAGCAGCGCCTAGTTCATAAAGGCGCACCATCCATGTGAGCAAGGCCTCACCAGTCCGCTGCCGAAAGCGCTGCAAAATATCACTAATTTCTTGTTGAGTAAAATCTTCTAAACAGTCCAAAGAAACACCCTGCGGAGCATTAGGAGATTGCTGCAACTTCCGACGAAAAACCGGATGCGCAGAGACCACGGGACGAGCATCACAAGGAGCCCGAGCAGTACTAGTAGAGGGACAATCAGTGTAAGAAGCATCGATCCCGCCCGAAGAACGAGCGTAATCACGGGGTGCACCATCAGAGGTGCGAGAAGCAGACTTACATTCATGACGGGAACGAGAAAACTCGTGCGTAACAGACTCCTCACCCGAGGAACAAGAGATACTCGAGTCCCAGATATTACGATCCCATTCATCAGGATTCCAATCTAGTCCAGCTTTCGCCACGACCAGACGCACCTTACGCGTCGAAACTCGACCACGCCTGTTCTTGTACTTATAACGAGCAATCCGCACAGCCGCCCTTTCGGCAACCGTTTGGTAAGTGTCAAGTTTGTCAGAAAGCAACTTATTTTGACACCGCAGTAGAGTATTAGAATTCTGAATCTCAACAAAGTGTGCCTCCACATCCTTAAGAGAGATCTGTAATTTCAACAATCTCTCATGCAGAATCCGATACGCAGACAGAATAACCCAACCTCTGCGCCCCAAAGCGGGAACCTCCTCACCCTTCAATACAGGTGCCGTCTGCAAACAAGTAATCACGTCAGCCGGTTCCGCCGACTCCAAAGAAGAGTTCCAATTTTCACTCAGACCAGTAGAGTCAGCCCACTCACGGGCTAAGGCTCCATAAGGCGTTGAATCCCATCCGGGAATATCAACGGACAATTTAAGAGTAGATTTAGATTTCTTAGAAAACATCGCGAAAAAAGAAAGAAAAAGAAACGCAGAGAAAAGAAAGGAAGAGAGAAAGAGAGAGAGAAAAAAAACTATAAACGCAAATATATAAAAAAGAATGCAAAGAAAATCACGCACACACCGAAAGCAAACATAAGACAAACAAAACGCACACAGGTTTCGTAAACAGTTCGTGACGCCAAATGTTCTGCTTGGGTTTTCGGATCAGGTGGAACCCGCTCAACAGAGCCTTTCTAACCCAAACCAGAACATTACCCCCTCCCTAGGGCCTTTTTACACCTAAATAACCACATATATATGTACCACCTAAGGACAGGGAATTCCTATTATATATATATATATCAAGACCTCACAGCCTCGCGATCTCAGACAGACCCAGAACTTCCTACCCAGACGGCAGCCACAGTCTCGCGGTCTCAGACAGACCCAGAACTTCCTACCCAGACGGCAGCCACAGTCTCGCGGTCTCAGACAGACCCAGAACTTCCTACCCAGACGGCAGCCACAGTCTCGCGGTCTCAGACAGACCCAGAACTTCCTACCCAGACGGCAGCCACAGTCTCGCGGTCTCAGACAGACCCAGAACTTCCTACCCAGACGGCAGCCACAGTCTCGCGGTCTCAGACAGACCCAGAACTTCCTACCCAGACGGCAGCCACAGTCTCGCAGTCTCAGACCTCACAGCCTCGCGGTCTCAGACAGACCCAGAACTTCCTACCCAGACGGCAGCCACAGTCTCGCGGTCTCAGACAGACCCAGAACTTCCTACCCAGACGGCAGCCACAGTCTCGCGGTCTCAGACAGACCCAGAACTTCCTACCCAGACGGCAGCCTTAGCCTCGCGGTCTCGAACAGACCCAGTACTTCCTACCCAGACGGCAGCCTTAGCACGAGCTCATCCTATTATTACCGTAGTACACGATAGGGGAATCGGGGTTACTATGTATCAGATCACACAAAGACTATTAGTTGAGCACAACCTGTTCTTTAGTTCGAGGGGCTCTTTTCTCCCTCATTCAGTTACCACTTACCTGATCAGGATTAACATCTGTTCATGTCAAGTTGAATCTGACTAGAAGAATAGGCTATCCTCCTATACAAGGATACACAACACATGCTGACTCACAACAAGCTAAATACTTTATTTAATTGCTACATGCACACTCACAGAATACATCATATATATAGCCTGCAAGGAAAGTAAAAGGTTAAGTTATACACTTCAATAAAAAAGGGGTCGACATCACCTTAGTCGTATGTAGCCTGTGCTCAATGGTCATCTAGGTTCCCTTCTCGTCTGTGCCTCGGCTTCGCCTGGAAGTCACACCTCCGCAGTCGCGGATCTACTCCCTTCTCCCTCTCCGAGTCACTGGAACCTCTTCCTCATCGGCTACTCTCTCCTCTTTAGATTCAAGTTCATCATCTGTCTTCCCTGAAATAAGTAGTAGCTTTTCTGCTAACGGCCAGGTGCCGCCTATGGACTAGAAGCAAGTGCCAATATCTAACTCAGACTTTCACTAATATAGAGGTGCATTCTCTCATGGAAAATTCCAGCTCGAAACCTGCCGCCCACCAAATTCCTGTACCTCCCCGTGCCAAGGACACGTTCCCAGCCGGCCGGCCTGATGTAGTGTCTTCGGCAGGGGAAAAATACACTCCTTCGATAAGGGCCGGCCTGAACCGGTTCTCTCCGAGCGAATAACACCTCATAACTAAAATATCACCCTTCACCTAGAAATGTCCCAAGCTGCCGGGGCAGAAAGAAAGATGGAGTCTCTCCTGTCTGAGGCCTACCAGGCCTGAATTCAGCACGACTCCATGAAATACCCTCACTATAGAGCAGGTTATTCTTAATACTAACGAATCTATCCCCTAGGCTATGTATGTAAGCCCTGATCTATGGGGAGGAGCACAGGATCGTGTCAAAGTGTCTAATAAATAGGCTCTATTCACTACTCTAATCCTTAGACTTGGATGGAAAGAGACTGAAGTCATATTAATCGCTCTACAACACAAGAAGGCCGGGAAAATCGAGCAGTACAGGGGTGCTTGGTAAATAGATTCACAATCTGCACCCCTTTTCTTTTGCAGGTTTGTGAGACTGTGCTACAAATACAGTTGTACAGGCAGACGTGAGTACAGGCAGTACAAACAGGTAATTGTTTGGTAGAGTTAAAGTGTGGTGCATCTTGTACATTGTAGTATAACAACATACCTTAACCATGTTTTCTTCTGTTGTAGGTTTTGCAGATAGTACCCCACACATTTGAACGGGCATACATGAGTACAAGCAGTGCAGGTAATTGTTTGGTAGAGTTAAACTGTGGTGCATCTTGTGTATTGTAGTATAACAACATACCTTACCCTTTGTTTTCTTCTATTGTAGGTTTCGCAGACAATACCCCACACATTTGAACGGGCATACGTGAGTACAAGCAGAGCAGGTAATTGTTTGGTAGAGTTAAACTGTGGAGCATCTTGTGCATTGTAGTATAACAACATACCTTACCCATGTTTTCTTCTGTTGTCGGTTTCGCAGACAGTACCCCACACATTTGAATGGGCATACGTGAGTACAAGCACAACAGGTAATTGTTTGGTGGAGTTCCCTTATGGTGCACACATGGTATATTGCGGTATCACAAATTCACAATGTGCTGTAACAATCTTTACTTCTATTGCAGGCTCTACGGACAGTGCTACATTTAAGTTTGAAAGGGCAGGGCAGTGGACTGAAAAATCCAGGTAATTACACTCTGTTTCGCCGGCGATGCCTCAGTATTATGTGACAGATTGCAATCATGAGCATAAGCATCAACTTTAGCCATGTTCCTTTATTTTGCAGGGTTTGCTGAAATAGCAGGCTAAACCCAGTTATCAAAAATATGTTCAAGCGCAAAGCTGTACCTTCTGCAGAGTGTGATGCTTCACCACAAAGGAAGAAATGTTGCCTTGTATTCAAGGAAGAGTGGATGAAAGAAATTGTGGAGGCTGAGACAGAAAAATCACGAAGCAAGGTTCACGTGCAACTTGGGGAACTAATTCAATGGAGTCCAGACGTGGGCTTAATTTGCAAAGCATGTGCCGAAGCCAAGATTGTTGGGGACTTTTCTACAGGGAAGAAATGGAGTGATGGCTGGAAACTGGATTACCTGAAACACCATCTAATCAGCAAACTTCACAAGTCTGCTATGGTGATATTGAGAAACAGAAGTGCTGCTGCCAGGTTTGATTTTGGAGTGCGGGCAATGCTGACAGAAACTGCCACTGACAAAGCAAATAGAATGGAAGTAGTTGAACGACAAAGATCCCTGCTTGAGGAGATAAAGATTCTCATCAACAATGTGTTGCTGGCAGTCAAGATGAATGCTTCAATGTTATCTGTACAAGACATCTATGACCACCTAGCTTTGTATGTGAAGATACCAGACAGCTAGAGGAGCAAGAACTATGCCTTTGAGTTCCTTGAGGCCATCTATAGCGTGATACACTGTGAAGGTATGGCAGAACTTCGTAACGCTTTGTATCACACATTGATAATTGATGAGAGCACAGATATTTCTGTTACAAAAATGCTCATTCTGTACTTCAAGTTCCGACCTGTAACCTCGACAGAGCACAAAACACTGTTTGGGGGCATAGTGAAGCTGACTAGTTGCAATGCTGAGGCTATCACTACTGCTGTGAAGGAATTCTACACTGCCAATGAACTGGACCTCATGAAAATGGTCATGTTCACATCCGATGGTGCGTCTGTGATGCTGGGTAAAAATAATGGTGTTGCTACTCGCCTTAAACAACCCATTCCGCATCTAGTTGAGCAGCATTGTGTCGCTCATCGAGAAGGTTTGGGAGTTGATGATGCCTAGAAGAGGGTTCCAATGATTAAAGAGATGGAGACATTATTGAGAACTGTCTACACTGTGTTCTCCAGATCGCCTTCAAGGAAATGGCATCGGTCACTGATTGTGAAGTGGTCTCTTTTCGACCATTGAATGAAGTCCGGTGGCTTTCAAGGCATTTTGTAGTTGGTGCACTAATTCGGAATTACGAGACTGTTCTTAAGTACTTTGAGCATGAGATAGTTGAAGAGAATGATCCAGTTACTAAATATTGTAACAAAAAGCTATCTGACACAAACTACCATATTTCCCTTGCAGTACTTAATGACATTCTGAGTGAATTTGCATCTTTGTGCAAACTGTTCCAAAAAAGGTTCTTTGACTACTGTTAAAGCTGTACAGTATGCAAGAGCAAGGATTGGCCAAATTAAGGAACAGTATTTGGGGAACACTGTCTTTTGGAGCAGCAATGTAAGAGATATGATGGTGTTGTACAAGGAAAGACAAGGAAAGACAAGAGTTTGACAGTGGGCCTATTTTGTCTTTTGATTCCCTTCTTTGTGAGCACATGCAAAAAACGTTCCCTGAGGATGAACTGAAAGAATGGGCAAGTTTTGTAAACCAGGCAATAGCAACACAATCACATTTTCATTTTGGGACTGAGAATATACACAGACTTGTTGAAAAGTATAAAAAATGTCTTGGTCCTGGGTGATTGTGAAACACCAGAAGATGATGTTCGACAATACAGAGACTATAAATATGTGGCGGCAGAACATGTAAAGGGTGGTTTATTTACCACCTTTCAAGACATGGTGAATTTCACTGTACGCAGTGCTGCTTAGTATAGTGTGGTGTCTCAGCTTGTTGATGTCTGCGCAACATTTCAAGCATCTAGTGCAGATTGTGAACGAGGATTCAGCCTCATGAATACTATCAAGAGTAAATTGAGGAATAGACAAGAGCAGAAGCATTTGGATATGCTGATGAGGACAAAGGCCTACCTCCTGAATGGGAAAGTTGACCTTGATAGAGTTTATCAGCACTGGAAAAATGGCAAGGATCGCCGTATTAGTATTATTATTATTATTATTTGGAGTTTTATACCACGCACGGTTACCCTTGGGCATCCCAGCGCTATCAATAGATCGGAGCAGCACCCAGCGCATGATATCTCAGACCGGGAACAGGTGAGTTTTTAAAAGTTTGCGGAAACGCAGAGTGTTGGTTTCTGCCCGCAATCTGAGTGGAAGGGAGTTCCAAGCGGAGGCCGTATTCACTGAGAACCTTCTCCCTCCGGTACGGGCTCGCCTTACTCTAAAAGACTGGAGAAGAAATTTATGATCAGAGCGAAGGGCCCTAGCTGCTTTATAAGGTTGGATCATGTTCCTCAGGATCGCTGGGCCCCTCCCCTGCAGACTCTTCTGTGCCATGCAGAGTGCTTTAAAAGTTACTCTTTCCCGCATCGGGAGCCAATGCAGTGCCATCAATGCAGGTTTAGCAGACTGCCTTCTGGGGACATTGGTTAGCAGTCTGGCCGCTGCATTTTGCACCTGCTGCAACTTCTTGAATGTGGATTCCGGAGCATCCAAGAGGAGTACATTGCTGTAATCCAGCCTAGAAATGATGAGCCCCTGTATAAGCAGCTTACGAGAGGTCTCAGGGAGGAGTGACAGAATCTTGCAGGCTGACCGGAGCATACCAAAACAAACACCAGCGGTCTTTTTGGCGTGTGTTCTAAACGTCAGGTCTTGCTCCAGCCACACCCCCAGGCTCTTAATCTCCTTCTTTGGGCTGGGAAGAGCTCCCATGCAGTCAGGCCAACTACTGGGAGACAGAGAGAAGGAAGACTGACCTAAAATCATAAGCTCGGTCTTAGAGCCGTTCAATTTCAGGGATGAGTTACACATCCACCCAAACACTGCCTCCAGGCAGGAATGAAGCGCCGCTGGTTGCTTCTCTAACTGAGAAAGCCCCACCACCATCTGCGTGTCGTCCGCATAGCTGATGATATTGAAGCCGAACGGAGACACCACATCCTCCAGGGAGGCCATATATACATTAAATAATGTAGGGCTCAACGACGAGCCCTGGGGAACCCCACACTGGAGGGCGAAAGGGGGAGACTTCTCATTTCCTTCCCAAACTTTAAATGACCGTCCTCCTAAAAAGGAGGCGAGCCATCCCAGAGCCATCCCTGTGACACCCAGCCCTTCCAGTCGCTGGAGTAGTACCTGATGATTCACGGTATCAAAGGCCGCACTCAGGTCCAGGAGGATCACTGCCACTGACCCTCCTGAATCCAGAATGCATCTGGCCTCCTCCACCACGGCCAGAAGGGCGGTGTCTGTGCCCTGTCCAGGCCGGAATCCTGTCTGGGAGTCCCGTAGTCGGCCATTAGCCTCCAAGAAATTCGAAAGTTGGTAGTTAACCAACCTTTCAGCCACCTTACTCACCCCTGGAAGCAGGGAAATCGGCCGAAAATTAGCCAAATCAGTGGGGTCAAGGCTCGGCTTCTTCAGGAGGGCTTTCACGACTGCTCCTTTCCGTGAGAAGCAACCCTGTCACCCATCTAGTGATGCCACTTGATGTGTCTGAACGTCCCTCCACCACAGTCCATGTTTGCCTGGATGTAAGAGTTTTACCAACTATCTCTGGTGGGATAGCCCAACATCACTCAGTAGCTTTCACATCAAATTGTAAATATGTTTTGTAATTTATTGTGTATATGTGATATTGTATAGGCTCTCAACATTTCCCCACCCACTGAACAGTGCTCCAGTTAAGAATATTTAGTAAAATCTTATGATGGTACCACCTTTGGAGTCTTGTGCTTTTCTAAACCTGAAGTGTACTTGCCTGTGTAACCAATTCATGTCAGTGCATCTTTATCCCATTTGCAAACCGACCCTAAGACCCTTAACGTGGAGCTATATGTGTGAAAATGCACCTTCTTCTCCCTTTTTTAAGTAAACGTTTGGAGTGACATTTGGCGCTTCACACACGCGCGGTCTGGTTCCTGGCGCACATAGCCATGGTTGAAGCACACAGAGACCCTCCACTGCCGCACACAAAGGAAAAAAATTAGAGGGAACATTGATCGTAACCCCTTGAAAGTTTCTCCCAAAAGAGTGCTTTCACTTTTCTTGGTATGTCTCCCTCCATCTGGAGTGTTATTTCATATAACCTTTCTGGAGTACTAACCCTGGTGTCTACAGTCTCTACTGTGATGTACTCATTCAAGTGCACTATCTCCAGAAGTTCCTTCAGGTTCTGGCGAGCTATTGTTACTTCTGCTGCACTGTCCAGCATTGTCTGAGACCATTTTCCGTTCTTGAACTGTGTTCTCAGTATTCTCGGCATGTCTGATCTTCAGACCTGCTACCTTCTTTTTGGTGAATTGAGGTTTTGATTTATTTTTCTGAATTTGTTGATCGTCTTTTGACTTCACGCGTTCTTCTTTGTGATCTGACCGTCCTCTTCTTACTGATGTCTGTGACGATATCTGAAAGGTACGAGAGGAACGTGTATCAGTATCCTGATACCTGTCAGGTTTTCTCAGATTATCCCTATTCCTGAGGTTAGACCTCCTTTCAGAGAGCTCCTTTTGAGGAGACCTACCTCGGGATTGAGAACGTTTCTCTTTTGAATTTTGTTTATTAGTTTCCCACTTCTTTTTAGAAGATGTAGGATTTTGTTTAATAGAGTCCTTCTCAGGACCTTCAGACAATTTTGGCTTCGATGGTTTTCTACCCAAACTGTCGATGCCTAATTCTGCATAAGATTTTTCTATTATTCTGGGTAGTTCATGTTGATGTTCTGTTACATCAAATTCCCGTAAGCGTTGGCGGATCGCCACTGATGGTGCCTCCTCTTTAATATTAGGTAATATTATTGTTGAGACCTGATCGACGTTTTTCAGTAATTTCATACCTAAATTCAGAGCAGGCTCTGCCCTGTATTCGTTTTGAATTTGTTTCAGGACATCTGGTATTACTGCAATTGACGGAACACCATGTGTTTTAGTACAGATGGCAGCAAAGACTGTGCCCCAAGTGGTGCAGTCTTCCAGTTGTGGTGTGATCCCCATTGGTAAACAGATTGATAGGATTCTGTGTTTCTCAGAAGGGCTAGTATTTGGAAATACTGCTTCGATTTGAGTAATTTTTTGAGCTATCTAGAATGGAATTTGTTTACGTTTTGTGGGCATTTTACCCATGACTGCGTGTAAAGTCTGTGGAGTAATTTTTAGTGTATACCCTTGTTGAGGGCTTTGATTTGGATTGGTTATTGGTGGTTGGACTGTGAAGGTCCGCATGAAATATTGGACTAATTGTCTGTAAATTTTTATTAACTCTTGTAATCGAGTAAGTAATTCCTCGTCTGACATTTCTTCAATGTCAGGATGAGGTGTGTAGTCTGCTAGAATCGACCATGTTGCTCCTGGTCTACCTAGTGGACCGAGCCTGGTAATGTTTTTGTGATGTTTTAGGGCACCTTTAAACCAGAGATTATACTCCCGGCATGTGAGTGGAATTTCAATATCCTCGAAAGGAATACATTCCTCAAGTGGTTTATCTTCTTTAAAGAAGTGAAATACTTTTATTACTGGATTTGATTCTGGGAAAACAATCCATGAATAGAATACCTATGTCTTATTTATTTATTTAGTTATTTATTTTTTAAGGTTTTATATAGCGCTGGCTAGACCCGGAGGTATCAGAGCGCTTTACAAGAGTATCAGACAATAATAGCAGGTTACATCTTTACAAAGGTTAAACGGTTATTAGAGCATGGCAATATAGTGACAAGTAAGGTTGAGACAAACAAAAAGGAACATATAGGTCAGGGAAAAAGCAGGCAAAGGGAGAGATTCTGGGGGGGTAAGAGCAGGGGAAGTAGACAGAGAATGGAGAAGGGAAAGAGGATGGGAGGGTGAGAGACACAGCATGGCAAGTGGAGGGGGAGGGTGACGGGGACACACACCGGAAGACGAGTCAGAGCTGCGCCCAAAGTCCAGTAAACTGTGATCCCAGGGGGATAGTATCATTACCCCATCTCTGTTGCGAGAGGCTCCCTAAGCGCAGTGGACTCTCTCAGAGGGGTCTCTAAGACTCCAAGGCCTACTTACTGGGTCCTTCCCCAAAAAGGGGAGAGGGAGTGCTTTGGCCAGGGGTGCCATACCATACCTCAATTGTGAGTGGCTCCCTTGGCGCTGTGGACTCTCTCAGTGGGTACGCTGAGACTTCAGCGTATATATCTTGGATCTTTCCCCAACAAGGGGAGAAGGAATGTGTGGTGGCATTCTGCTTAGTCAAAGGGCCCAAAAGGATAGGGAGCTAAGCGGTGTAGCGGGCAAGGGGAAAGATTCAGGTGAGAGGGGAAAGGAGCAAAGGAAGTAGACTGTTGTATTCTCTGTTATGCTTCAGCTTACGTACTGTACTTTACTATAACCTAATGATCTAGAATGTTGATGGTTGCTTAGTAATGACATGTTGTGACATTCTTGCTGGAGCTGTTGGCAGAGGCAGTCCAGTCTCTGCTGTCCATGTAGCTAATAAACCACCAACTTATAACTACCTACATCTGGTTCCTTACTACATAGACAAAGAATGAAAGAATGCTGAATAGGAACAGATAGCTAGGAGACATGGAAAAAGCAGGGTAACAGAAATACGATGTGGGGGGGTGGGTGGGCGAGACGGGGAGAAAAACTGTTCCCAAAGTCCGACTGGGTAGGTGACAGTCAGGGGATGAACCAAGGCCGATCTCCTCAATAGCTGAACAGAGCAGCTCCATCGGGCGTCGTACATAGAGCTCGGACTCCGCTGTCAGGATGGAGATCAGGAGTATGCTCAGAGATTGTCATTGTGCGTAGATTAGGTGGTGGACGCTTCCATCCCTAGATGGTGGGCTGGACTGGAGAGACGCAGGAGAGTACTTTGCTTCAACAAAAGTGCAGTTCATGGTTTGCCTTTTAACTTTCAAAAATGCAATATTTTTTTCCTTTTTGGACGTTGGTTTACCATTCACCAACACTTTCTGAAAGTATGCACCTAGACTTTTCAATTATCTGTTTTTTACTACAAAGGGCAGTAAAATCATTCTCAATTGCTTTGCATAGTTTTGTTTGTTCCTTTGAAATTGTGATATTAGACCCTGAATTATTATGGTTCAGATGCACTGTTGTATTTTTGCCAAACGAAATTCACTAAAGAAGGCATAGCTGACTGAGCAATCATACCCTTTGTTTGGACAGGTTCCTATACCTCACGAATCTAGCGGGTTCCTTGTTGCCACAATAACACTCCTGATTTATCTGTAGCTGACCATTAGTCGGTACCTTTGCTATTTTTACTGGAATAAGTCTTCTAGCTTCTAGCACAGCGTTTCCCAAATTGTGGGTCATGAGCCAAAAATTTGGTGGTTCGTGAAAGCCCTGCTATATGCAAGTATATGATTTTATTCAATAGTAAATGTTAAACTAATTCTGTACGTACACTAATGGAGGAAAGTACCTCCTCGTATGCCAGCAGGACAGAAGTTCTAATAATACAATCTGAGAAGACAACGGTCTAGCTGTGGGCTCTTCTCTACCGTACAAATCTGAATCCAAGCTCTAGTCTGAGGATGATTGGTTGTTATCAATATCTTCAATTATAGGATCCAATAGCATGAACGAGGAGCAGTAATATCATTAACTTTCACAACCTCATTGTGTGGTCTAGTAGCAAACAATTCTACGTCTCATAAGAGTTCGCATAGGTGACCGCACCATGATTTTATTAACCTTCCCCTCCTCGCTTAACAAAAGTAATCTGTTGTATATTTTTTTTTGTCTGAGCATGTTTTCATAATTAATAGTCCAGATATTTATATAAGAAAATAGCATTGATGTTCTCAGAGGGATGTTAGATGGATACTCCTTTCTGTAGCTGTCTGAAAGGATTTGTGTGCCTCTATCACGAAAACTGCTCTATCACCTCTTGGTGTTAGGCCGTGTTTTATAAGTTTTGAGTGATGATCACTGATGACTCTCCTTAAGTTTGGAGGGATGTTTATAACACCCTCATCGGTTTCATTTTAACCTGTAGAATTAAAAGCTGTTACAAGTGGATCAGCCGCAGCTACACCGTTCTCGGTGTTAGTATCCCCATTCAGGGACATTGCTTTTGAAAAATGTAGAACTAGTTTCAAGGAAACAAAGATAAGGTGCACAATATTTTGGAACACTGTATCCTTCAACGTCGAACAAACCACACAGCTAATATATAGGATTTTTGTCCTATTCAGCTTTGGCGGATACTTAACCCTACCCACTCCAGACGTCTTATGGAGTATGTGAGTAAGGATCTCTGAGGAAAGCACGACTGAGTTACTCAGTATCTAGCGTTAAATTAGTGCCTTACCAAACGTTGGGCACCATGTAGTGTAGTTCCTATTTCCCTAACATGCTGTGCGCATTGGAATAATATACCCTATAGATTTGGCATAGGACTGAGGTCAGTATGCCCCTATCGAGTATATTAAACTTAATTAATTTGTACCAGCTAACTCAGAGGCCACTAGAAACTCCTTTAAAACAAGAAGGGATTAGTTTCTGGCAACCGCATAAACATGACAACTTTGTGTCCCTTTAGAATCGGAACACTCAGTATCGTGGAAACAACAGATAACAGTTTCACTCAGCTAATTGTGCATGCTTAGTTTCTTCAGAGTTACACAGAAACAATGGATGGGCGTTTCAATAAAAGGATTTATTGAACAGTCTTGTTTCTCATGTAAGAGATATGAGCTGTTATAATCACAAGACAGTATGCGAGATAGATTATGTACAGTGTAAGCAGTAGAAAGAAATAATACTGCGCTAGCATTATCTTTTAGCTATGACACATATATTCATATACATAAATAACATAAGCTAAAAATGTGAGTACTCATAAGATGCTTCTCTAACTAGTTCTACCCCAGTGTAGCTAACCTAAGTGTAGTACAAGGTAAGAAGTAGGTGATGTATTCTATAGTATGGTAGGCTATAGTATGGTATGCTAAGTTTTAGTATGCCAAGAGTCTCTCTAGGTTCTAGTCAGCTCCCTACCTTGAGAACGAGAGAGGTGGGAATCTCTTTCCGGCTCTCGAACTCTAACACCCCGCGAAGGGAGTCAGGACACTGGAAGCTGGATCCTCTGCAAGCAGGGATGACAGCGTCTCTTGTCAGTGCGTCAGGCCGGGATATGGGCTCCTCTGAAGTCGAGCTCTCCTCCTACTTGTTTGGGCAAGGGAAGGTATATTTATAGCAGGTAGGTGCCTTGGAATGTTAGCATTGACGTAAAGTCGGGCAGAGGAAGACGTCAGGAATGAACCCTTAAGGAATAGCGGTTCATGCATAATAAATGAATTCTTGGAGAAATCAATAATCCTGTGCTAGGGGAACTCCCAAGAGCTTAAGGGTCTGGTTTCTAAGAACTCATTGTGACGTTGGGGTGGACGGATGTAGGTGGCCATGCCTGTATTTGGATAGCATGGCTAATGCTTAAATAAGGACTGGGATCTTATGCCTCTATAAGGGCAATGCTAATTGTGCCTATATAAGGACATGTATCATGAAAACCTATATACGGACGCCTAAAACAGAATACAACAGTCCTATAGGCACCCCTGGGGGGGCTCTCGCTGCTCCATCGCTCTTGCCATTAGTCTCAGGCTCCGGGATTCTCTCTGCAGCAGGTCTACGGTGCCAATGGGTCTACTAGTCACAGCCCTCCTTTGCTGCATGCTGACTACCAAAACCAGCTAAACTGTCACAACCAGCACTGTTCGCTGCTCTGGACATGGCACTCAGCACTGGGGGGTTCAGAGGGCTTCCATCGGAGCTCACAGGTGCTCCCCGGGCCCTTATCGCCTGCAGGATTGTATCAGATGGGGGACTCTGGCAGGAGCTCACCCCAACAACCCGCCGGAGCACTGGAAGCCTTAACCTTTAGTCACCGCAGCTATGCACAGCTAAAGTCCATGTGCAGCTAGGAATTAATGCATTGAAGGTGAATACACTACATCACAAAAGAAGCACTGAAAAAACACAGTTAAAAGTTATTTTTTGTTCAGTAAACAGAAATCCAAAACAGCCCTGAAAGTCACCAGTTATGGTATACAACACAATGTACACAGTTGTTCACGCCCCATCATGCTCAGTATATCCAGTTGCTGATGGCAAAAAACTGACAATAATAAGGAAAACTTGACGGGGTGTGAATAATGGTGTGCATTGTGTGTTGCATATAATGACTGGCAAATTTTTGTATTTTTTGGCTTTGTGCGTGCTGAACCGCACGTAACCTAAAACTGTGTTTTCTTTACTGACTACATACATGTTCAAATAATTCAGCATAATTGAAGGAAATTATCTGTGAATTGAGAACCATTTTGACCAATAACTGGCTGTCCAAGAGACCATGCTGACCTTGCACATATGTACAGAATGCCCAGTAGCTTGACTTTTCTACCATGCCCATCTCTAGCAGAAAAATGTTAGATGAATGGTTATTTCCCAGTGACATCCGGTATACAGAGGCGTTCTGTCCTTCGCCTCATGCTTCATTTCTAAAAAAAATAAAAGCCAGGGCTCTCCTCAGGCGGCCACTGCAGCTTGCACCACACATTGCCCCGCCATGCTGCCAATGATAGTAACAACACAACTTCTAACCGTAACATTTCTATAAGTGTGACAATTCTGACTTTTTCAGGCCCCCAAAGCTATAAGAATGGCTTGGGCGGCAGGAAATAGTCATTTGTAATGTATATTCAATTATTAATTGTTGTTGAAGAGTTCTCTAGATTAGCCAAACAGTGCCACCTTGTGGCAGACTGTCACAAGCCTCGGTGTTGACAATTAAGTTCGGGTGCTGAGTACTGGAAACCACCACTCAAATTAAGCACTGCTTCACCTGCACACGATCATAACCCCATTTTCAACACTGAATATGCTTCGAAAGGCTAAGCGTTCTGTTTCTTTTGGAGAAAAAAAACAGGGGCCACAAGCTAAAATGGCAAACCATGTAATTTATGATTCTATGTAATGAAAGGAATCTAGAGAACTGTGTAGGAGACCTTGCTGCTCTTTATTAGCTGGCTAATGGTATTTCAGCTATCGATATGGTTTCAGGAAATAAAAAAAAAAGCCCTCCAAACCCAGCATAGGATCTATGATAGAACGAAAAAAAATGCGATTCGGAGTTTGTGAAAATGTACAATTTGAAAATAGCAACTCACAAATTGAAAATGTATGGCTGTAGTGGGGACAGAAATAACGAATACGTACCATTGACAAGGCAGTCTGGGATATGGCACTGTAGCTTCCTCTAGGCAACAAATGTAGGGGAGACATGTTTAGATGGCCTGTCTGCACTGTGTTTGTCTTCCAAGCAAGGGCTGTAGCTCATCAACTAGGTGTAGCAAGACTCCCCTACTAGACATTGCATTTGCATCCCCCTCACTATCACATAGAGCAGGCGTCTACCAGGAGCAACTCTCCAGCAACCTGCGAGTAGCTCTCCTGGGTGACGCCCAGCCTAGTATTATAGAAGCTTTTGCTTGGTTGAATTATTATATGTATATAATAAGTACAAAATCATGTATTCAAGACAAAAATGTGTGTGTTTTCCTAATTCATAATCTGATGTTTGGCGAAAAATGGTTGAATTTTCAAGATGTATTTAAAGCTGTTATTTGAGTTGGAGAGATTAATTACTCCTATTATTACCTTGGTGCCAGGGCGGATGCAGCTATGGCCTTTATGCATTACCCATATAGAGGCATTCCAAATTAATATTGTTTTACTTTACTGCTGGCAACCCTGCTTAATGCACTGATGTTATCACTGCTGACAATCAAAAAAGGGGTGTCCACCAATACTTCACTCTTAATAAATCGGAATGATTTTCATTAAACAAAAGTAGTTCCTAATACAGGAAAGGCTGGAGGCCCCAGCATAGAGTGCTATCATTGTGAAAGTTTGCATTCAATTTTGGATTTCCTTTCTTAGTGTGTGCCTCTTCATTACTGGCTTTCAGTTGAGGGTGATTGGTGGGTACAGTTTGCCTTTTTTATCATCATATTAGCAATTGTTCATACATTCAATTTGAAAGTTGCTATTTAGCATTCATGCTAGCTAGTCATTTTTGCAGAGTCTTTATTTGTTTGCTACATGGTGCTATTTTTGCAAAATCCTAATTTTTGTGCTTTAGTACATCTGCTTGGGCTGATTTTGTGGTCACAAATCAGTACATCAGACGTCATATTCCCTAAATACTGTTGATAGACAGCAACAGATTCATTACAATTAGGGTGTGCTAGCCACTGAATGGCAACAATCTCCTTGAACCAGTGCCTAATTTATAAACACAAAAAAGTAAGTGCCAGGACATTTCAGGTAGTTCAGACAAGTCCACTCCAGCTGGTGCCACTTGGCAAAGTCAGGAAATTAGCCACCCCGGCTTTGCCACATATTGTGTGATGGGGACTGAAACAGTAGCAGAAGATATCCTATGTGTAACCATTAAACCCCCAATCCATTCCTTGCCAATGTTTACAACATTTACTTAAGACTTTCTGCTACGCGGCAGGAATCTACCATGATTGATGTATTAGTTACACACATAACAGGACCTCACCAAGACACTTTAAAAATAGTGGGGGGTGACTTTAATTGCCAGTTCGAACCACTAGACCTGGTAAATCACCATTCCCTGCCAGAGGAAGACAGAATTTGGTTAATCCCTGTTCTCACTATTCCCCCAATCAAGAAATGGTCTCCCTTGGCGGTGCAACGAAATGCTCTATCTCTAAATTGCAGTATCCAAGAGTGCAATGGAAGAACAAAATCTGATAGAGAGGGGAAACACACGTTTAATAAAATAGGAAGTGTGGCCTAATTGAGTATATTCTTTTAGATGTTAGGATTTTACCATTCTTTGTGGATATTGCTGTGGTGCATTGGCACGACTGTGACCACAAAGCACTCAAGATGGATTTGGAGCTTCCTACTGCCCAAACCCAGCTAGCTCTCTCCCAGCCACTGGATGGTACGTTTAAGCTTACTCATAAAAACGCAGCATTCATTGGTCCACAGTGGTCAGGTCGGAGAAGGCTTTAAAATCCACATATGCGAAGGTGGGTCCTGCTCTGGAGATATTCTGCAGTCTTAATTTAGTGTCAACTGAGGAGACTGTTACAACATCACAAAGACGTACATAATTCCCTCTTCAATAGCCTAAAGATGGACTTTTTTAGAGAAGCTAGTAGCCAAGGGCCAAGTAGTGTACCATCCTGGTTCAACAAACAATGTAGACAGCCCAAATGTGCTCTGATTAACTCCATCAAGAGCAAGAGGAGGTAAGAGATTCAAAAAAGAGAGCCACATACAAGAATGTACTTACAATGGCAAAAAGGGACTTGGACAGTCAAAACTGGGGACTCCTTTTAGCAACAGCAAGGGAAAATAATCAAACCCTTTTCTGGAACTTAATTGCTAATGAGAATAGGGAAGAAGAATCTAAAATTGAAAACAATGTTGCAGCTGAAGCCTGGTTAGCTCACTTTACTAATTTATATAAAAGAAAGCCTGATGAGGGCACACTTCCGGTAACTCCAGTGATTTCAATATACATCGAACCAGGGAGGGACCCAAGAGCATTTCCCCCGATATTGTATACGGAGGAAGAAGAGGCCATCAGGAAGATTCCTGGAGATTTGTATTGATCAGAAATAGACATTTGGACACCCTCCCTTACAGTGGTATTTAATTCCATTTTAAATGGAACAGGTATCCCCAAAACATGGGCAGGGGCCGAGATTCTTCCAATTTATAAGAAGGGTTGTCGCAAGATCCAGCTAATTAAAAGCCAATCAGTTTAATAGACACCACATTGTTTAGCAACGTTATGCTCAGCAGGCTTCAGTGTTGGCTTGAAGAGAATGACATACTTTGCTCCCTTCAAGCAGGCTTTCAACCAAATATCTCCACTATTGACCAGGTCTTTAGACTACAGATGATATACTGAAAGACTGTTAGTATTGAGAAGGGAAGGCTTTATGCCGTTTTTGATGGCCTCGGAGCAGCATTCAACTTGGTCCCCAGAACCCTGTGGTGGAAATGTCTAGCTGAATTGGGCATCCCAGCTTACCTGTGCAGTATAATTGACAGGCTGCATCAGAACAATTACGCACAAGTTAGATGTGGTCAACTTGGTGAAGTAACTGGACACCTTATTGTAAAGTGCAGCATAAGACAGGGAGGCGTATTGGCCCCTACCCTTTCTACCCTGTTTTAAAATGATTTAGTTGAATTTTAAAATAGTTGTGACAATTACACCCCTTGACTGGCAGGCATGAGGGTTCAAGCTCTCATGTTCACAGATGATACGCTTTTGCTGTCAAAATCACTAAGGAGGCTATAGTAACTACTGGACCACTTTAGTAGATTATGTGTGATAAGGGGGCTGGAAATTAACATTAATATAACTTAGTTTATTGTTTTTAACCCTTGTCCTACCACGAGCACCTACCCCACTTTAGACAGTGTCCCCTTAGAACAAGTATACTTTTTTGATTATTTGGGGATTACCCTAGACAAAAAGTTGGATTGGACCCACCATGCTGTAAAAGGGAAATTATAACTAGAACAACAAAGTGGGGGGCTGTTGAAGCTACATAAGGGGTCCCTCTGCAGATTTGTATCAACAGTCGTTCAACTTTACACATATCAGGCAGTTGCAGGTTGCCCTTTACAGTGTGGAGCTTTGGGGGCACAAAAACCTAAAGCCACTGGTAATGGTAGAAAACAGCTTTATAAGGCAACTCTTATGTTTACCGGTCAGCACCTCCCTAGTACCGTTGAAGCTAGGATTGGGCCTCAGGATGATTTCTGATAAGTTTGAAATACGTCCACTAATTTTCTGGAGATGCCTTTGGGCTACTCCCGAGCTTTTGCTTTATAGAAGCAGGCTGGAGAAAATTCCTAGATACCCAATTGCGACAAAACTCCCCTGCATTGAAATTTGTCAAAGACTCCCTTCTGGGGATGGGCTTGGCAAACCTTTGGAATGATCCTGCGGGTTGTTGTACTTTAAGTATGGCAAAGGAGTTAGAAACTCAATTTAAAAATTATAAATACAAAAAGAAATGTGAGGCACGCGCAAGGCACTTTATTTATCTTCTTTTTAGTGGCAAAGGATAGCTGCCAGTTTGAAAAATGTTGTGATGACATAGAACCTAATTTAGCCCAAAAAAGGGTATGTCCAATTTAGACATGGAAATCTAACCTTACACTGTTTTACGTCAAAATGGCTAGGACCACTAAATAATACCATCCATGTGTGCCCGATATGTTCCCCACCATTAAAATGGCTGATTCATATCTGCAGGAAGCTTGGTACAACAAGGAATGAGGAAACCTACAGGATCCTTCAAACCAATACGACCCCACATTTGGTATTTGCTGTATCTAGATATTTGTTTCACATTTGGCTGATAAGGAACAGAGAGGCTACCAAACTCAACTACAATAGCTCCTCTAATTGAATTTTTTAAATTCTGTATCTACTTCTTATCCAGCAGTTGTTCTAACCCTTGGATTTATTTTACTTATGGAGCATGAAAGGGTCATTCGGTGTTTGTAAAGCGTGTATTCTTATTTATATCTTAATGAGCAGGTGCTGTCTTTACTTTTTTAACTTGCTAATTTTAACCTATTTTAACTATTGTATTTTTGTACTGTGCACTTCTTTTATGATATATTACTGAAATAAAGAGTATTATGATGATGAAAAGGAGAGCAGGCCAGGACCAGTTAGCTGAGTGAGAGCAGGAGACAGACGGAAAAATAGGAGAACGGGGATGAGTGTTAGAAGAGGGGACATACTGCTTAAAACATCAGCAGAGAGTAATGAGGGGAGAGTCGATGGGGAGGAAAATATGAGGGGGCAGAGACTAGTGAGTGAGGGTAGACTAGCTGGTGAAAGCAGAGCAGAAACTATTGAGGGGTGTTGGGGCCAGACGGGTAAAAAGGAGAGCAGACATTAATGAGGAGAAAAATGTAGATGGGACTGATGGAAATGAGAGCAGTATGCAGGAGCTGCTGAGAGAGAGGGTATTGACAGGTGAAGTGGAGAGCACATAATAATGAGGGAGAGAGGGCGGACGGATGAAGAGGAGAGAAAGGGAGACATCAGACTAGTGAATGGAGTTTGGAAAGAGGCACAAGGATGAAAATAGACTGACTAGTATTGGTGAAAACGGAAAAATGGTGAGCAGATATAATGAAGAAGAGAGGGCAGAATGATGAAGAGCAGAGAAGTGGTGAGTGAAGGAGGCCGCAAACTGGGCAGAGCTGCCTTTGCTAATATAGCACCCTTGGCGTGTCCGGAAAGAAATTTGTCATCCATGCTGATGGTAGTGAATTAAATGAGGGAGCAGGGGGTCCCTTTTGTGTTCAATGGCCAGTCCCTGGATGAGCATTGAATGGCCTTGGAACACAAACATCTGGCCCTCCCCCAGCTCACCTAAATTACCGATATCATAGCTGCCTCACGCAGATGATGGTTTTGTTGATATGTGCCAGCAGGGGTCAGAGGGTGAAGGGAGGGCAAGGAACAGGGCTAAAGGGGTGTTAAAAACATTATCCGCTGTGTGATAATTATGGAACTAAAAACACTTTAAATTGGCTAATCAGAAACAGACGAACAAGCAGGGACATGGCTGGAGCAAGATGAGAAGGGTGCTGCTGTTGGCATAACCCTAATTCACACAGCTCCATGCGCCCCTCCGAAAACTGGCATCCTGGGCCCAGCTCACCCATGCTGAAGGCCAGCCCCGCTGGTGATAGTGGGTCAAATAGCAACGGAGAGCAGGGGGGGGATCAAAACACAATGAGGGACGAGTGAAGGGTGCCGCAAACTGGTGAGGGTGGGTCAAAATACAACCAAGAGCAGGAGGGGTGGGAGAGGATCAAAACACAACGGAGAGTGGGAGGAAGGTGGGGCGTAAGGAGAGACTGCAGACACATGCACTCTCAATGCATGTGCAAAAGACAAACAATTCCTGCTAGCCAGTGGACAGACACTAGCCATAGGAAGAAGTACTTGATCCAAACTCCATGGCATGGGTGAAGAATCCGAAGGGCAGGAGGAAGCAGTGGCCAGGAGCAGCTGCTGACCAATAGAAAGCAAGAAAACAAGAGTGACGTGGACCCAACCACTGGTAAGTAAAGGGAGGTAATGGGCAGGCTCCAAGCCCCTTTTAATATGTTTCTTTTATTTACAAGAAATTTCGCAAGCATAGTGCAAGCGCTGTGCAGGCTAAACCTAAAAAAAAATCACATGTTGGCGTTTTGATGAAGAAGAACCGATTCAGCGTGTGGAGAACTGTTCAGGATGTGTAAAACCAGGAAACATGCCTCCCTGGTACATAGAGACTTTGGGAGCCAAGCAGAGATACAGCATTTATTTCGGGAAGTACAAGGTAATATATAAGGAGCCCACATCCAGCCTTTCCTCATGCATCAGACGGCCAACGAAGACTGAGCAACCTATGCCGGACAGCAGCGACGGCCATAAAGCAGTAACTTCAATGGAAACATAGCAACTGGACTGTATTTGCTTTTGACAAGTGAGCTCGCTGCCCAAAGCAGCAGCTAGCTTGTTCATTTTGAATTCTTAAAGGTACCACACACTCCATTCATTACTGCAATGTACCTTTCCCTTTAAAAAAAAAAACAAAGCTAAATGATTCCTATGAAAGAAATAGAAAATAAAAATATTTAAAATAAGTGTAAAAAAACAATATTTACATCTCTACGTCTATTATTTTCTTTTGCAAGACATATAGTACTCCTTACATTTAGAATGCAGAGTAGCATTGCAAAGAGCTTTGGTGTTACGTGACGTAATGCAATCATTAGATTATTCGGCAAGTAACAAATCATTTGCATTATCAATCTGTGATGACACTTGACAGTTGAATGCTCTTGAGTTGTTTCCCACCAAGTGCTTTCAAGAGAGGAATTGTTGCCATCATAGACTCGCACAGTTGAATTTTGGCTGCCTGCCCCTGGGTAATCTTGACCAGATCTCTCTTACTCCAATAGCCTTTGTCCTTTATAAGTACTGAGACTTTAGACACCCTTTCAACTCATACTGGTTCAGAAAATTTGGATAAACCCTTCTCGACATTAGTGCGATTTCTAATCAAGGGTGGGTGGAGATCGCGGAGTAAAACTGAGTGGATTCCTGAGCCATCATGCGACTGGAGATTTTTGAACATTTAATGCTTTTGGCCAAATCAATAACCTCTGACAATGTAGGGTCTCTGCAACTGAGTAGCCTTTCTTGTATCTTTTTTGAAAAGCAGCTATACACAAACTGATCTTGAATGTATATGTCAATGGACGCTCCAAAATTGCATGTGGAAGCTAATGCCCTTAATGCTGATATGAACTCTTCAACAGTTTCATCAGTTCTTTGTTTCTTCTTGAAAAAATGAAATCTCTCCAAAAGAACGCTTGGTTGTTCTGAGAATTTGACTCTAAGTCTTGTAATCGCTTCTGAGTACTCATTAGAATCTCTGGATTCTCCAGATGTGGCAGTAGCTGGGGGCAAATTATCAAAAACTTGCTGCCCTGCATTTCCCAAATGACTAAAAGAAATAGCAGCTGCTCTTTTAGGTTCAAAACCATCGACTCTAACTGTGGTAAATAGTTCTCAAAAGATCTTAACCAAACATTCCACTTAATCAAAGGCTTGCCAGGAATTTGAAGAAATGGTGAGATCTGATGTAAATTTTTAGAAGCTATTGAAAAAAAATGTTTAGGATGCCACCCTCTAAGGAAGAGTTGATACAGGTAATGACACAATTCTGAGAGGTCAATAAGTATTTCCAAGTTCACTTGGGCCAATTCAAACAAAAGCTCTCAAGTTATAAAGAAACGTTGCTGTAAACTTGAAATATCCAAAGCAATCTAGTACTGGCATTGAAATATGAGCATGTTGGCACAACATCGATAATTTAAACAGCAACAGATTAGAAAAGTAAAGTTTGTGCCAGGATGACATATACGTGTACAGCTAACTATTTATGTGTAGGACAGGCAAGTAAACTGAAGAAATTATATCAAGCGCATACACAAGCGTGCTGATTCTGTCTCTCACCCATGTTGATGAAGAAGTGGAGCACATGGAGCCGAAATGTAGCCCAAATGTAGTCTTGGGCTGTGTGGGCACCAGAAAGTACAGGAGCCTAGCTTAGAAGGTACACCCTATTTTTTTTTTGTGGGTATTTAAGTTCATTTATTTTAAACAATGGCTCAAACTGAAATTACTGAAAAGTAAATAATCTTGTTTTTTTCTGGGCAGGTAAAACGTCCTAGAAAATCATAGCCAGGGTTCTCTTTCCTACAACCTCCTTTGACACAGATTTAGGGGTCACATTAACACAGATGGTTAGAAGATACCCCCTAAACCATCAATCTTACATTATCTCACAGACGTTACGCCATTATTTCTCTGAGCATTAAATAAATGACAACTGGTGGATTAAAAAAATCTTAACCACTATTTCACATCCACACAATTAACTGTGTACCCACTGAGATGAAGTTAAAACAAGGGATTATGTTTGTCATTAGATTTTATTTTCCTTAACCCCTTCGCCACGGCAGGAATTCCGCTGCGGCGCTGGGGGGTTTGGGGGCAGTTGCGGTGGCGCTGTGCTCGTGACGGAACCACTCCGTCATGAGTCACGGGTGAGCTGTGCTCATGACGGAGTGGTTCCGTCACGTCTCCGCCCACTGCGCTAATTGCCCGCACAGGCGGGGAATTAGCGCCGCGTGGGCGGAGCGGCCGCCAACGGCCGCAGCATGACGGAACCACTCCGTCATGAGCACAGCGCACCCGTGGCTCATGACGGAGTGGTTCCGTCATGAGCACGGAAAGGGTTAATAAACATATAAACAATAACATACATTTAAATGAAACAAGGATGTACACATAACATCATTACCCATGAATACATATGTCTACAATAGAAGTAAACCAATCAAGAAACAAATGAACATGAACGGAGATATTACATTGAAATATTATTTAAATATATATTTAAAGACATGAAGACAACATGTGTAGCGTCCTGCAATTAATATATATGGGGTTGTAACATATTCTAACCCTCTGCTGCATAGTCTAAAAAGTACTGCTAGGCCCTTTGTAATGGTGGTCGGATCACTTTAACTGTTTGTTGGTGATGTCATGGTTCAAATCACCAATATTACATAAATTACTGCATAATCTTTAAGATTGATGATAACTCCCAGCCACACCAGTAGCTATGTTGACGCGTTTCGACCTTCGTGTTGGGCCTGGTATATTTTTCAATGAAGGTCTTCTTCAGGGCTGGGGGGCTTTTTTGGAAGGACACGTTAACACAGGAACTGGCTGAATCTTCAATGGGTACAGGAGTTCTAATGATTGTATAGGTCCGTAAGTACAGGAGAAGCACTAGCCGGAAAACAGCTTTGGCAAGTGAAATGATACTGATGATAGCCAGGGTTATCCAGAGTATGCTGTAGGCTTCAAATTCTCAAAGTATCAAATATCTTGATAAATCATCACCAAATGTTACATAGAGACTTTGGGAGCCAAGCGAAGATAAGTACAGCATTTATTTTGTGAAATACAAGTTAATAAATAAGGAGCCCACACACAGCCTGTTCTCATGTATTTGATGCTCATCAAAGACTGAACAACTGATGCAGGACAGCAGCGTGGGCCATAAAGCAGTGAAGGAGGGCTGGGCAGATATATGGACACGGAGGCTGAGTAGGCTTCTGAATGTTGATATTTACTTTTGATACAACACAGACAATTAAGTTTGATAAGAATATTAGCCGAGGAGGAGCCAAGATGGCGACCGGGACGGCAGCGTAGTCTCCCGGCTCTGTGAACCTCCGCGTCCCGCACAGATATCCTGCATGAGATCCTTAGCCTGCGCTATATGCCCGTGTTGGTGAATGATAGCGGCAACCGATCGTGTGACTCCGAAGTTTCTGGCGGCGGTATCGCCGGAGAAATGTCCAGTTGAAGTTTGCGGCCTGTGCAACCCTGGAACCGGGACCTCGAGTGGACAACATGGCCGGGCGGCAGTTCAACAACAGCGGCCTTTGATGACTGGGTGGAGTCGGCCTAGCCGGAGCGGTGCGAATATCGGCCTACATTTCGCCGTGGTCGTTCCTACCACTAAACGTAGTGCATGCCCGAGGTGACTAATCCAAGATTCCCCGGTGATTGTCTCAGCCTTCGCCGGTGAGCCGCCCGGCCGCCGCCCGTAACTCGCCCGGATTTTTGCGGACTGCTCCCGGATTTTCGCGGGCGCAGGTCCGTGGAGGGGATGACTGTTGCCCGTGACCACACGCCGGATATATTTTTTGCCTGCCCCCGAAACCCTGATTCCAGTGACATGGAACCTGAGGCGCTTGTCCCTGAGTCCTGGTCCCAATCTGGGTTGGCCCTACCCGGCGGCCATCTTGACAGGACGAAGTCTACTATCCTGTACACTGGGTCGCAGCACGATTGGAAGTGTGCGACTATGAGGTGCGTCGCGGTGCGAGCGCCGAGAGCTGTGCTGGGGTATGGTGATCTTCTCGAGGCTCTCGGTGCCCTCCATTCCACCTTGGTTCACGGCGCCTGGGTATTGGGGAGTAAGCTTGATGGGGTGACATCAGCGTTGGAACAGTTGCTGCCTGCCTGTCCCCAGGTACACGGGGAATTCCTACAACGCACACAAGAGGACAGTGTCGTGGCCGCCCCTGTGGATAGTGACCAGCTGGAAACTCCAGACAGTATCTTAACGTGTGATCGGCTGGCTGTGGGTCTGGTCTGTTCCGGAGGTATTGGACCTGAGTGGGGGGTGGTGGCCTTGTCCCGTGCGCGGCCTCCGGCAACCCAGGCAACACTCAAGCAACGGTCGCCTTCTCTGGCTGATTTCGCTTTCTTGGACCTTGTGTGCGGTGCAGATCCTGGGGCAGCACTGGGAAAGATGACTCTCCATACTGCTGACTGTGTCGGTGATCAGAGACTTCCACCCTACCTGTGTGTGTCGCTTCCAGTTCTCTTTTGGACGCTCCTCTTCTTTGTAGCATTGGACATGGCACTGGGTCGATGGGTATGCATGGGTAGATTCGCAAAGAGTGGCCAAGGATGAGGCTGATCCTTCAGAGGTAGTCATCTAATAGGCGGGCGGGCTCAGGGGTTGCGTGCTCTCACGGCATAACTGTTAGTGTATTAGGCGCATAACGCTCCCCATTCTTCTTTGACTTGGTCGATTCTGTGTTGCTTAATGTTTGCTTTAGGGGAAAACAAATTGTGCGGGAGGGAGAAGCCGGGGGCATGTTTTGAAGGCCCTCCTCCAGTTTATTAATATTCTCTCTACCCCCCCCGTCTGGTGGGGTTTCTTTTCCTACTCCTCTTTCTCTGTTTCTTCTATATTTCGGGTCTGGTTCCGGGGCGACAGGCACGCTGCTGGGGGGGGGGGCCGTACTCATCTGCAGAGGTGCAGGGTGGGGGGTTGGGGGAGGGGATCCTTTAGTCTTTAACCTCCTTTTTTCCATGGCCTCCTTTTTCTTCTCTTATTCTTCTTTGTCTTTCTTTTCTGGGATCAGCATGGTAGAACTCCTTCATCGTTAATCGCTGCGTTTTCATGTGTGCCACAATTTCCGTGGTGTTTTCTGGGTTTTAGGGCAGGGGACTGCAGGTGTAAATGGCCGTGATATTCCTCCACATCCTGAACTTCTTGTTTCAGCGCCATTGACTATTTAAATTGCTGTTTATTGTGGACGTTTATTATTCTGCCTGCCATTTCTTGCCGCCGGGAAACTGTTTGGCACCTGATCCTTCCATTCTCCCTTATTATAAAATGAAAACCTTTTGTATCATGGTCCCCTACTTGGGCTGTTTAGTGGCCGAGAGTATACCAGCATGGAGATTCTGCTCCCCGAGGTGCTGCCTGGGATAAATATTGATTTTTGTTACTCTGACTGCTTAGCGGCCGGCCCCGGGGGTTGTAGGCCCATACTCGTTATTGGTTGAAATGTCAATAAAGGTTTTTAAAAAAAAAAAAAAAAAAAGAATATTAGCCGAGGATTAATACAGTGTCTGTCGGTATGTTATACGGATGTGTTAATTCTATGTCAAGACGGGAGGCTCAGATTATGCTTTTCTCTTCCTTCCTTATTTTTTTGCTCAGCAGCCTTCGGAGAATAAATAACAACAAAGGACTACAAATCCCAAGAGTCTTTGCAATGTTCGCAAAACAACCATAATATTAAATTTATTCTAGCAATTATAATGTTTAAGTAGGTTTTAATGCAGCAGTACAGCAACACATCTGAACACAGGAAAGCTCCAGATGCAACTAAAGATCTTGTCATAACATGTCATAGTTCCATGCTGATATTTGGAACCTATACTGAAAGCCCACTTGTAACATGCAAACAAGGAAAGAAAAGGAATGTGCCAATGCATACAGAACTATGTACAGAGAATATTACACAACCCCCTCTTTTAATAAGAATCCACCAATGGAAGAGAACAAAATAGAAGAGGGGATACCCAACCAAGTGACAAATATAAACAGAGGGTATCCATTAACTCACAAAGTGCAGCAACCTTCTGGAAGGATGTCTGAAACGACTGGCACCTTTGATTCTAGAGGCTACGGTGCCTTCACCATTACTCACAACATCTGATCCATTATAGCAGTTATCATTATGAGCACCTCTGTGAACATGGTTGGTAATTCTTACCAGGGAATCTTGTGCATGTCATCGTCATTTACTATATATTGGCTTCCATCAGGACATTTTGCTACCCTCCTGATGTTCCATGTTCTACCATCTTGAGTGATAATACTATTAGTGAAAACTTTAATTATTTTCATAGCCTTTCCAAATCTGCTGGAACACCTACTAACAAATCCTGGCCTTAATATCTTTACCCAATCCCCCACTTTGAATTTATTGGGTTTAGCTTTGCATTTGTCATTACATCATGCTTTAGTCTTATAGTGCTTCATCCTCACTTTTTCTGCTGTTCTTTCCACAATTCCTTCATCACCTCCCACATTTCTGCACTTTTCCTTGAACCACCAATGACATAATTCAGAAGCTGGATCTCTTCCTTTTAATAATTTAAAAGGGCTAATCTCAGTAACTGTGCACGGTATAATGCGATAGGCCAACAACTTTCCCTCAGGGAACTCTTCCAATCATTTCCTTGATGGTGGCCTCTGTAACATAACCCTTTAATACACGATTGAACTTCTCAACCTGACCATTTTCATGTGGTTCATACAATGATGTCATCACATGTTTTATACTACAATGTCTAAGAAAAGACTCCATTTATGTCAACGTGAGTTGCACACCATTGTCTGTTACCAATGTTCAAGGACACCCCTCTTATGCAAAAACGTATTTGAAAAACTCTACCACTGCATGCGTAGAAGCTTGAGGAACAAATTTCACTTCTGGCCACTTTGAGTGATAATCCACTAAAACCAAGGCATTTCGTGAACAAATGGGTAAACAACCAAATTGTCCCGATATATCAAAAGCTATTTTTTTCCAGGGTTCTACGGGCCATGCAACACTTTTTAAAGGAGGAATGCTGACTTTCAACATCTTCTCACTAGAAGAACATAACTTACATTCTCTAACGGTGTGATCAATACTCCTATCCATGCATGGCCTCCAAAAATTGTTCCTTATTAGACGATTCATAGCAGACATTCCTGGGTGACTTTTATGAGCTAGTTTAAGAATCAATTCTTGCATTCCCTTGGTAAGAATGCATTTGCTCCCTTTGCACAATATGGCACCCTCCATTTCTAACTCATCCGCTGCATTTAGCATGGACTTAAATTCTGAATTTACATCTCTCTTCCTTGGCCAACCATGCAATATATAATTTTTCACAGTTTGTCAGAGATCATCACCTTTACGTTCTTTCCACACTTTCTCTGAAATCTCCTCAAATTCACCAGCAACTATATCTTTGATGTTAGACACTATTTCACATTATAACTCCTACATCATACAGTTTGCAGGGATGCCGTGATAGAAAGTCAGCAGTAACATTTTCTTTTCCTGGTACGTTTTCAGTTTTAAAACTATATTCTTGGAGTCTAGATGTTAATCTGGCAATCCGTGCCATGGAATTCCAACCTCCTCCTGGTGATAAAATGTTCACCAGTGGCTTATGATCAGTCCTTAATGTAAATTTACTGCCCCACACGTAATTGTGATAGTGTTCAATTACCCAGACACAAGCAAGTAATGCTTTCTCAATCACCGCATACCTTCATTCGGTCTCATTAAGAATGTGATAGGCAAATGTGACATTCCAGTTTTCTTTGCCACTCCTCTGAGATAAAGCTCTCCAACACCATACAAAGGTGCATACACTGTGATTATACATTCCTTCTTCATGCAATATGGTTTTAGAGTTGGGGCTCTAACAATTTCATTCTTGATTTCCTCAAAAGCCTTCTGCTGTTTGTCCGTCCACTCATGGGGTGTATTGTGTCTCAATAATTTTCTCAACGGTTCCATTTTAGTGGAAAAATGTCATACAAATTTGCTATAGTATTCACACATTCCGGCAAATGACAATAATTGCTCCTTACTGTTTGGAGCAGGAGAATTAACAATAGCTTCAACATTGGAGTGTTTAGGTACTACACCTTCACCAGAAAGAGTATGCTCAAGATACTCAATAGATTTTTTTAACATCTTGCACTTGTGCGCTTTTAAAATAAGACCATTTTTCTCCAACCTGTTACACACTTCACATAAATGTACTAAGTGCTCTTCCTCATTTTTAGAAAAGATCAAAATATCACCCTGAAAGCACTTAACGTACGTATCTATGTCCCTAAAAATGTGGAATATAGCCCTCTGGAAGACAGAGGTGACTGAGATAAATCCAAATGGCATTCTAGTATATTGGTACAAACCTTGAGGTGTACTGAATGCTGTCAAATTTTTTGCACCTTCTAGCATGGAAACAACTTTATTAATGTTAGGCAAAGGGTGACAATCATCTATAACATTTGTGTTAAGAGCTCTCGAATCTACACACACTCTTAATATTTGATCAGATTTGCGCACAAAAACTATGGGAGAAACCAATTCTGCCGATCCCAACATATTCACACCTTTCACTGCAATGTATAACTTAATTTGGGCAGATCCTCCCCTAAAAAGTAATAATACGTTTAAAAATCCATCCATTTTGATTGTCGAACCATCAAAACTTTCAGCAATAACAGATTGCAACAATCCTTTGTTTTGACATATTTCACTTAGTTTTTCTTTGTAGTAATCTCTAGTAATGATATTCCAAGGAGACCCTGAATTAACCATGAGTTCTAAATCAACTCACAGAATACTCACCATGCGATTCGGAGACTTTTTGACCATCTCTTCGCCAAAATCATCAACACCATTCACTATTGATATCACAATACCCTTGTTATTTTCATCTGAAAATCCACACTCACATGTATGTTTGATATCGCACTTCTCAGCAGTGAAAGATATCTTACCACGTGTTTGATTAAATACTTTCCTGGTGTCTTTGCATGCACTTGCAAAATGATCCATTCTTCCACATTTTTTAGACTTCCTATTTATGGCAGGACAACCAGCAAACGATGCAATATGTGTCCTACTGCCACATCTGTAACATGTTCCATTTGTACCAAACTTATCAGTTCTGTCAAGTTTCCTGACTTTTGAAAAATTGTTAATCCGTGGTGCAGTAGACCTCAAGTTCAGAACGATGATCCTCTTTACGCCTTAGCGCATGCACTTCTTTGGTATCATCTACTTTGGTAAAATTTTTTGGTTCCCTCTGGTCCACGTTGTGGTGCATCGGCGAACTCAATAGAGGGTGCGGTGCGAGCACGCTAATAGAGCGAGGGAGGGGAAATTCCAGCCGCATTCTAGACGTGCCTCGGCTCCCATCCAAATGCGCGAGTGACAGTTTCTGGCCTTTGCCGGTCTATAGATCTTCGTGCGCAGACTGAGGTTTCTTTTCCTTGGCTTGTATCAGTGAATTTGTAGCTCTAGTGCAGCGGTTCTTCCGCGGAGCGTTGATTCACTCTGTCAGTTACTATATTTCACACAAGTCTTGGCTTTTTTTTCGCACCATATATTTATAATATTACCCTGTTTGAGACGCTTTGGGGGCACGGCATCTTTACTATCTAGTGGGGTAAGATTTGTTCTTGATCCTCTTTACCATGGCGGGTGAATTAGATTCATGGGAGGCCGCGGAGGAGGAGTACCCTCTTCTCCCGATTCACAAGAGTCTGGTGGGTGCTATTGATGCATCCCAGGAGAGGGCGAAGTTTCCAGCCCTAGAACCTTTGAGGCACCGTATTATAGAACTCACGGTTCGGCGCAGGGTGGTCACCTCTAGTGAGGGAGACTGGAGAGAGTCCAGGGCTGACACGAAAGGCCCCTCCAAGGGCAAAGCTAAGGCCAAGGCTCCGGCCAAGGCTCAGAGGGCTGCTGCCTCTCCAGATGCCTTTGAGAGGCTGTGCCAGGCATTTCTTAAGAGACCCCTGGATTCTAGTGAGGGGCTCGAGGATTCCCAGCTGGAGGGTACACCCGATGATGATTCCTGTTCTCAAGGTGGGGCAGATGACGGTACCGGGGAAGACACAGACTTCCCAGATGGGGACTCAGATAAAAGAGCCTGGTCCGAGCAGACCTTGGTGACCGGAAGGCGGTGCCAAGGAACCCCAGCTGGACATACCTCAAACCCAGAACTCGGCGGACATCTCGGGTATGCTGAACCCAGAGGATATATATCATCCCCACTCTGCGGACTGAATACCTGCGCCCCTCGTGACGCCTTATGTGGCTAGCCGAATTCAGAAGCCGATGGACCAGGAGGTCCATGGTCGCCTTAGGGCAGAGTGCCCCCGCCATCCCTGCCAAACAGAGTGGCCTGCACCCCAGAAATTGAGGCCAGAATGGCCACTTTTATCAGCATATTCTAGTGAGCGCAGATGCTCGCTAGTAATTAAGATTGAGCCTCGACTGAGACCGGGTCTGTAGTGAACGTTGGTCTCTTTGGAGATTTGTTTATTAAAGAATTATCTCACTTTGTGAATACTTTCTCCTCCCTTGACAAGGCACAGCAATTGGTTAAGAAATTGTTCAGCCAGAAAATATTTGGGGGGGCTGGAAGAGGTAGGGGGCGCTCCTCCTACCGTCCTTCCAACATCTACCCCCACAAGTCTCAGACCAGGAGATCCAATGCAGTGGCAGGACCAATGAAAGTTCGGAGGGTTTTACCCATTGAGAGGCCGACAGAGGTCGCGGAGGATGAGACAACCCCGAGGAGCCAACAATGCACCTGGTGGACCCACCAGTAAGGAGTACCCCTTTTTTCCTACCAGAGGTGACGGGAAGACTGCAGACACGATTGGGCAGCAATTACCGGGGATACTTAGGTGTTACAAACGGTGACAGGCTTCTATATAGACTTCCATGGAACTCCGTACCAACTTTCTCGCCCCAGCCCTCTAGTTTTCTCCCATGAAAATGCACAGGTGATAGACAGAGAGATACAAGACCTACTGCAAAAAGGGGCCATTGTGAGCACAACCCTTCATCTCGAAGGCTTCCTGAGCAATATCTTCCTTATCGAGAAGAAGGACAAGGGGTTCAGGCCGGTGTTCAACCTCAGAGATTTTGACCAGTGGGTGGTGTATCGGCACTTCAAAATGGAAAGTATTCAACTTCTCAGAGACGTGCTCCTGCTGAACGATTGGTTGATTCAACTCAACCTGAAGGAAGCCTATCTTACGATCCCTCTATTTCCACCCCTCAGATAGTTCCTGCAGTTTCAGTGGGGCAAACTCATATTCGAATTCACTTGTCTACCGTTCGGTCTGTCATTGGCTCCTTGGTGCTTCACCAAGATGTTGAGGCCAGCCATGGATTGTCTTTGGGCTCGAGGCGTGGATCTCATGGTATACCTGGATGACATTCTTTTTTCTTTTTTTTTTCCCCAAGTACAAACTTTAATGATCTTTATGCTAGAATTCAACATGCACGCAATTCTTCAGAACAAGAAGTCTTGAGGCCTCCTTGACATTCCGAACTTGGCTTTCATTATGGTTTTTGTATGTTCAAATATATTTTTACTGTTGATAATTTAGATAAATGACCAAACTTTGTTCATAGCAATATACATCTCTTTATCCCCCTCCCCACTTTTCTTTCTTTCTTTTTTTTATTATTTGTTAACTTTTTATTGCATTCAATAGTAATCGTACATACTATACCGATTAGTGTACAGTACCGTTACTCATACAGTTATACATTTTGCAGGGGTCAGCAGATCATGTACCATTATCCAATACCTCTCTGTTCTGATTTATTCATAGTTCCAACTCCACCATAGGGGATATACATATGTCACCACAATATATATTCCATTCGGACCATTTCCTATCCCATTTTTTGGGGCACCCCTGGGTTATAAATACTTCCTCCTCCGCTAACATACACTTGTCTAATTCTTTCGCCCAACCCCGAGTGGAAGGTGGAGCTACCCCCCCACCCTCTCGCCAGTTCCCGTTTGACTAGTGTGAATCCCAGCTTCACCAGTTGTTGCTCAATTTCCGTAAGATCAGTCACCGCCCAAATTTTTAGCAGTCCTAACTGTGGAGTAAGGGCCACCTCCTTTCCCAGTGCGGTCTAAATATGAGTTGTGGCCCCCTCCCATATATGTTGGATGGCGGGGCAGCCCCAGATAGTATGGTAGAAGGTGGCTTGTTGTTGGCAGCCCTTCAGACAGAGATCGTCAGGTCGCGCGCCTAATTTAGCCAAGGTGATCCCTGTCATATAAGACCGATACAAAATCCTAAGCTGCATTAATCGAAAGCAAAGTGTGATGGCTGCTTCCCTGGGGGACATTAGGGTCGACCGCCAATCGTCCTAGTCAATGGGTCCTAGGTCTGTCTGCCACTGCTCTCTAAGTTTACTAAATGTGTCTGGCAGGTTATTACATAGTTTTTTATATGTTAAAGAGATTGCTTTTGAGTGCAGTGGCCCGTCTAGTATTCGGTCTTCTAATGGGGATGATTCTGGTATATCGTTAAGGTTTGGGAAAGCTGTCTGTAAGGCGTGTCTTATTTGCAGGTACCTAAATAGTTCCCCTTGAGCCATCTGGGAATGTCCCTGGAGTTCCTCAAAACTAGGGATAGAACCCTTCTTAACCAAATCGCCCACCACTGAAATTCCTATCATGTCCCATTTGTCGAACCCCAGTTGGTGACATAGCATGCCTAATTTCTGGGTGTACCACAATGGCGTTGCTTTGGTGAGGGTGGCAGCCCAGCCCAGTCAAGAGTTCACTTGGTACCAAATCCCTCGTGTGTGTGAGGTGGGCCCAAAGTATCTGCCTTTCCTGGTTTTAGAATTGAGGGCTCCTAAAAACCCCGAGCAGTCTGTTTGGTATCTATCCAGAGCATAGGCTGGATCGTTAGGGAGGTGATACATCCAGTGGTTTACCGCTACCAGCTGTGCGACCCAATAGTAAAGCTTAAGGTCTGGCAATGCTATGCCCCCATCATACCAACTTTTTGTTAGCTTTTTCATCGCCACCCTAGGGGCCTTCTCATCCAACAGCAGTGTGCGGACCTCACTTTCCACTGCTGTGAAGTATGCATCTGGGACCCGGCCTGGGCAGTTCTGAAGAACATACAGAAAGCGCGGGAGGGCCAGCATTTTGAAGAGGGCAGCACGGCCCACTAGGAATAGGGGCAGGGACTGCCAGTTCTTTACATCGGTTTGCAGCCTGACTAGTGGGGGCGCTAGATTATGGTTGTGAAAAAGAGCCAGATCTGACGTCACAAATATCCCCAAATATCGGAACCCCTCTCTAGCCACTTCTATCGTATTGTTCACAGGGAGACGCGGGGTCTGCCCACTAAGCACGAACAATAACAACTTACTCCAATTAATTGCGTATCCCGAATATTTTCCGAAGTTTGTGAATATATTTAAAACAGCGTGTATGGATTTATAAGAGGAGGCTTGGTGCAGTAAGATGTCGTCGGCATATAAGGATATTCGGTCCTCCTGACCCTCTGCCCATTTCAGCCCCCTTACCATCACGTCACGACATATCCACACGGCGAGGGGTTCTAAAATGAGGGAAAATATCAGTGGAGACAACGGACAACCCTGTCGGGTACCTCTCCGGTGCTTGAAAGCACGGGACGTGTAGTTATTGACTCTCACTTGTCCCTGTATATTGGTATAGAGCAGTTTAACCCACCGCAGAAACTTGGGGCCAAAACCCACCCTTCTTAAAACCTCAAATAGGTATGTCATTCTATAGAATCGAATGCCATGGAGGCATCCAATGACAGCACCACTGCATCTTCTGCTAAGAATTCTCTACGCGCCATCACGTTATGGAGACGACGAATATTGAGTGCCGTGTTCCTCCCCGGCATGAAGCCAGATTGGTCTGGGTGGGTTAGGGAGGAGATGACTGCCACAAGTCGCATGGCCAGGACTTTCGCTAGGATTTTAGCCTCTACGTTTATCAGTGAGATGGGCCTATATGAGCCTCAACTGTCCCGAGGCTTCCCTGGCTTACGAATAACTACTATGGTAGCCAGACGCTGGTCCCTTCTCGTAGCTTTCATCGTACATTGCTCTCAGGTGTGGGGCTACTTGAGAGGCCGTTGCTTTTAGGAACTCAATAGGAGTACCGTTCGGTCCCATTGCTTTCCCAGAGTTGATTGGGCTGTTGAATCTCGTCATCCGTTAGGTCTCCATCAAGGGTATCCCTATCTGATTCCGAGAGAGTCGGTAGGTCACTGTCCGAGAGGAGTTGACGCGAGTCTTCTTCTGTGTATTTAGTAGAGGGGGAGTAAATCTTCTGTAAGTGGTCAGCGAATGCCGCCGCTATGTCCCTAGGGTGAGTAAGTATCTCTCTACTTGGCAGTGTTAACCTGGGGACCCATCTCGCTCCCTGTTCTCGCTTTTCCAACCATGCTAGGGTTTTGCTGGCCCTGTCACCCAATTCGTACAGTCTATGCTGAATAATGTGGTGTTTGGCCATCATATGTTCTCTAGTTTTGATTCTGTACTCTTCTTGTTTAAGTGCCAAGCGATGTTGGGTGTCTTCCGATGAGCTATTCGCATGTTCTGACTCTAACCTGGATGACATTCTTGATGCACCAGGTGGAGAACTTCTTGATCTCTCAACCCGACTAACTCAGAATCTTCTCCGGAATCTGGGTTTTATCCTGAACGACCAGAAATCATGCCTGGAATGGAAGGGCCATTTTTGGATGAGCCCCAGACCTGGTGATCGAATGAGATGGCAGTTGACAGGGTAAGGGCGCCCGCTGTGGAGATCTTATTACAGGTGGGCATTGGTCCGAGCACAAGCAATCGCTACACATTAACTTATAGCTTCTGGCCGGATGATTCACAATTCGCAGCCTGGCGGCCAACAAGGTCTTCTGCGCCATTCTATTGAAGATGGACAATATCTTGGCAGTGAGATATATCAACAGGCTAGGGGACATGTGCTCCAAGCTCCTGGCGGATCTGGCCAAAGACTTCTGTAACTACTGCCTGACACACAGACTAGCAGTCACGGCAGAGTATCTTCCAGGGTCTCTCAATCCGACGGTGGACTGGCTCTCCAGACACCTTCAGGATTACAGTGTCTGGAAACTGGATGTGGCTATCTTTCAGAGCCTGATGACCCGGTGGGGTCCTTGCCAAGTAGATCTCTTTGCGTCATGCCTCAACTTCCAGATGCCCCGATTTTTCAGCTGGCGCCCGAACCCTCTGGCGGAGGCAATGGATGCCTCCCTGCCAGATTGGAGCCCCTTTCAGGGTTATGCATTTCCCCCATTTTCCATAATACCCAGGCTCACCACTCTGGTTCGGAAACAGAAGGCAGAAGTCATACTGGTGACAGCATTGGAAATCTCAATTCTGGTATCCAGTTCTTCTGGAACTTTCTATGGATTTTCCAATCCAACTTCCCCAGACTCCTCTTCTGTTGACGGATGCTCGGGCTTCTTGCACCCTCTAGTGTGAGACAGCAGCCTCCACCTTATGGGTTGGAGGACTACAGGGGACGTCGGGAAGTCCCTGGCCTTTCGGCGAGGGCTTCCTCTCTTATCAAGAAACAAGAAGGCATGGGCAGAGTCTACAGTCAAGCAGTATCCTGGAGGAAGTGGTCACACTGGTGTATGTAAAGAGGTTTGGATCCCGTAGGGGCCGATGTAGTCCCTGTACTCAACTGCCTCTCAGAGTTAATTGACAAGGGTTTGGCCTATCATTCGATTAATGTGAGTCGGTCGGCAATATCTGCAGATCATATGCCCATTCAGGAAGTCCCTATAGGGGAACACCCTCTGGTATGCCGATTGTTGAGAGGCATATGCCTTTCCTTTCTGCCCCTGCCAAAGTACTCCTCCTTGTGGGACGTTAATTTGGTGCTGTGTTTGCTGCAAATTTGGCAGGACAACACTTACCTTTCCTGTAAGGAATAAACAGGTAAGCTAACAGTGCTCTTTTGTCAGGGCCTTGGAAGTTACGGCACGGGTGTTCACACCGGACAGGGTGTCATTCACAGTGGCTTGACATACAAAATCGAACACTAGAGTGGTTCACTACCCGGCTTTCCCGGGTCACCCAAAGTTGTGTGTGGTTTGCTGTCTTAGGGCATATGAAATAATGACGGAAGAATACAGACCTCCAGGGGTTTCTCAACTTCTTATTTAGCTCAAGAATCCATTCAAATCTGTGACAGCCGCCACGATTGCCCGATGGGTGGGATGGGTGCTTCAGGAA
Organism: Triturus cristatus; assembly: GCF_964204655.1. Lineage (NCBI taxonomy): Eukaryota > Metazoa > Chordata > Amphibia > Caudata > Salamandridae > Triturus > Triturus cristatus. The sequence continues at coordinate 132,277,812 of NC_140586.1, read as the reverse complement.
GCTGGTATTGATATAAAGGCCTTCGGGGCACATTCAACATGGCTTCCACAGCCTTTGCTCTTGGAGGGCAACTAGAGGACATTCTTTAAACAGTGGATTGGTCCTCGACTCTGCCTTTAAGGACTTCTATTTTAAACCCATTTTGGGCATGGCTTCTCTGGTGGTTAATCAATTCAATTCAATTTATCTTTATTTCGATTAAAAATCATGAAAGACGTTTGCATTTAAAACAATTATCTAGTTAATTTCCTTGGAAATTACATGATTGTACACACAAGGAGATTAGCACGGAAAACAGATCCACAATGATAAAATGCTTAAGTGTATAATAAATAAGTATGTTAAAACTATTAAAATATTCCAACGGTTATACCCCGAAGATCTGTTACAATAGGTCCAGCTTGTAAGTAAATAAAAATGACCAGGTCAATACACTTAAAACATGTTAACATAATCTCATCTTTTTTACTCTAATGGCCCACATCCAACTTAAAAATTTGGCAACTGCGATCACTATAAATTCATCAGTTTCTGTTTTTAGGATCCTAAATGCTCCATTGCCAGAATTAATGCCCAGAGACAAGCAGATGGGTTTGAGCCACTTGTGCCTGGGGGGTTTATAAACAGGGCAAATTTATAAAATACGTACCAGGGATTCATTCTGAATCTGACAGAATGGGCATTTACTGCAATTCGTGGTGCACCATTTACCAACAAATGAATTAATTGGGAGTGAACCCACTCTAAATTGATGGTAACGTTTCCTATCATTAAAAACAGTAATAAAATCCCAATACCCTTCGTACTCTGTGTCATGTTTAAACTCTAACACCTCCCTTGTTAGTGACGGCCTAGATATTGAGGAGAAGCTCTTTGATTTAACCATACACCAATACATCTCCTTAAATTCCTTTTTTGAAAAGAAAAACATTATCAACAGGATTTTCCCACAGTCGGCTCAAACCACATCTCACTTAAAATATCTTTAGCCTGCTTCAACCAGGAGATTTTGCACATACAGTCGGCTTCCCTGACTTCGAGAAGAGCTTGTGCGTACAGGGACAGTTCTGGGGTAACCCAAAGCCTTCTCCAATAGGCCACTGGCCTATATCGTGCTGTGTCTTTGATAAAATGGCAACCCAAGTCTAAATAAAGGGGCAGCAGTGGTGTAGATTGGAGAAGACCGATTATACCCCTCAAAAATTTGTTTTGAGCTATCGCCAAAGGGGCTAGATTGTCAAGTCCCCATAATTCAGTCCCGTACAAAACCGAGGCACTCATTTTTGAATTATACATTTTTAAAACTGGAGCTACAGGCTTGGTGTGAGAAAGGGGCTGTTCCTTTAATAGAGCACTGGACGGTTGGGCGTGTTTAAGCACCAGTTGGTCGATATGTGGTTTCCAGTTAAGTTTTCTGCCTAGCGTGATACCTAAGTATGTGAAAACATGGGTCTGCTTTAGTATAACTTCATTCATGGCTACCCTTCCCTTTATAATCTTGTGTTTATGTAGAACCATGAATTTGGTTTTCTCCCCATTAACTATAAGGTCATGGTCCTGACAAAACTCCTCAAATCTAGCAATGGCCGTCTGAAGACCTTTTTGAGTCTTTGAGATTATCAGAGTATCATCCGCAAACATGAGCAAAGGTATTTTCATGCCTGCAAGGGTAGGAGCATCAGTAGGATGATTCTTGAAATACTGCATTGCCTTATTAATATACAGAGAGAAGAGGGTTGGCGCCAAAACGCACCACTGTCGAACCCCCTTAGCAATGGAAAACCTGTCGGTGACACTCCCCTGCTGTCCCCAGCGAACCTGTGCAAAATTGGAATTATGTAGTTTAATTAGAAAAGCCAATAATTCGAATGGCATGCCCTGTTCTGTTCTGCTGCAGATCAGAGCTTATAAATTCTCCCTACTTCCACGGACAGAGTAATTTCACAGTCATACGCACATACACTCATCATTCGCTGGTGGGGCCCATCACACCAACATTCATTCTATTACTCTATCCACACTGAATATAAGAGAGAACTCCTAAATCCATCTGCACCTAATTTGAGGTCAATGCAACCAAATTGAATTGTCTCGAGTCATGATTTAAACAGTTTAAACACATTTGAGATCTCAATAATTGACAAAGAAATAACCACCCGACACTGATATTCAAACAAGAAATGATTTATCTAAATTAGTTTAAATGAAAAATCATTCAATTGCAAGATCATTATTCTCATATTTACCTAATATCGTTCTCTAAATCAGGACAGGTCTCTCAGCAAAGAATCAAAGTCTCTCGAGTCGCCGTCCCCTCAGTCAGCATCAATCCTCTCGAGCATAAGTTCAGGAAGAAGTGGCCTTAGACCCTCTCTAGTCTAGAAGTATTTATACTAAAATGTACATACTAAAAGTTACAAACAACTTCTAAAACGTCCGTTGAGCAGAGCGAGCAGGAAAGGATGTTAGCTTGCAACATTTAGAAAAATCTCCGCTCTCGGATATCTCAAAAATAAAAAAACGGAAATAGGAAGTCCAAACTAAATTTGCAACATTCATGGATGCTCTTCTCCGGAATTGTATCACTCACAGTGAAGCCACCGCAAGTTTATCAAAAATGTTCATTTGTGACAAATGTTCCCCACCAAGGATATTTGGCGACCATCCCGGAGTTGTCGTCTTTTTCATAATTTTTAGCTCAGACAGAGGCCGAGGTCAAAATCAGCGAGGCCTCTCTTCATATTTCATCTACTCAAATGCAGGCTGTAGATGTCGGCCATTTCCTCAACAGGCCAAAATGGACAACTTAATTAAAAAGAAACACAAAACAACGTTACTACATTGTATTGATTATACAGTGTTAATTCCCACTAATACCCTTATGTGTGTGTATTTATCTAGCCATTTGCGACATAAAGAAGCATTAAAGCATATTATTTTAAAGCGCAAACACATAAAAATTGCACATTGACCACACGTATTTAATTAATTTGCTCACCAACTTAGTTCACTTATTAATTTAGCCATGCAAATGCATTCCCACGTATAGTCCTTTCATTAGTAAGGTTGATTAATAAAAACCTCGACAAAACTTAGTACTTAATAGTTAATCATTAGTAATTTTAATTATGACATACAAAAATATAAACTGATGTTTGGGTTTAAATAGAAAACCCTGCTCCAGCAATCCCCCCTTTGGTGATATATCATCACCACAAAAATCTAACCCAAAAAATGTAGTCCCCTTTTTCTTAGGAGAAATTCAAATGTCTTTTTGCTTTTTCATTAAACTTCAGTTTCTCTTTCATCATCTCTTTTTGTTTCCAAGTACATGCTCTCTCTAAATTCTTCTAATTCAATTTCTTGTGGGTCTCTTTTTGACCTCTTTTGTCTCTTTTCAACCTTTTCTTTTATTATTTTCTTTTTATTCCTCCTATATCTACAGCATAAACACCCTAATCTAAGAATCAATAAAGAAACAATCACACATGTCAATGGAACTAATATCTTACCAAAAATGGTACTACCTATCTTAGCTATAAAATTTTTAACAGCAATCATCTGATTAGCCATTTTAGTCCGGATACTTTCAGCTTCCAGTGGTACTAATTCTTCATGCAAATCAGTAATATTTCTGATATAGACTTTTAGATCTTTGCTTTCATCAGGAATGTAAGTGCAACAATGTTGAACTTTCAGCATTCCACAGACTCCACCCTCCTTTGCCAATAGAATATCAAGGGCAAGTCGATTTTGCATAGACATGGCGCATAAGGCAACCATCTCTGTATTTACCAATAGAAATCCTCCAGCGGTGCTTGTCGATAAGCGATCCACCACTGTTGACAACTTCCGAATTCCATATGCATTTAATGAAATTCCCACTGCTGGTATCAAAGCTCCAAAAATATCTCCTACAATTTCTGTCCAAGTTTCTCTTTTAAAGCGTGTTAGTAAATTAATTTGTTCTGCATCTTCTATTCTATCCATATGAAATTTTTTGGCAAAGACCAGGCCAACATAACATGTGCCATACCAATGGTCAGGCAACCTGTAATAAGCCTTATTCCCACAAATATAATACACCCCCGGGAAAACTGGATCTTCTCCTCCTTTGAATCCCCATCCTGTTGCAATAAAGTATGTATCATGACACTCACTAGTCCCAACAAAATAATTATCATATTGGGATTTCCTTCTGGTAATGCATAGTTTACCCTTCTGTGGTGCATCTAAAGCCAAAGTTGGACTGGCCCCATTCTTCAACTCCTTTCCCATCTCAATGTCCCATGTTGTCTCACTCATTTTATATCCTCCTGCCTTTTCATGCATGCTCATTCTCCTTTTCTCTACCATGTCTAGGAAAGCTTTTTCCTCTTCCTTCAAACTACAAGTTAAATTGTTTCTAAAAATGTAATCTAATGTTAATTCTTCTGTTTCAATAAAAATCTCACCAAAAATGTTAGCTTCTTTAGCAGGATTCAGTTTTTTATTCATAGGCAATTGCCCAAAAATACTATCTTTATTAGACATATCATAATCTATTTTCCCTAATAGATAAAAAATACTAATCAACACACTACATGAAATTCCATACGTAGCTGGAAGATGATGATAAGTAACTCCCTCTGAAACGGATGCAGGTAATTGCATACAGACGTAGCAATCCCTTACTTCCATTGTCTTCACGTATTCATACAACAATTTTGAAAAAACATTGCTAGAAAAATCATTAATTGACCTATCCTTGTGTATGTATATATTGCTAATTCTAGTTGGTACTACTTTCTGTGAACTCTTCTCTATGTTAGTCATATTCTCGGTATGTATTCCCAGAGTGTCTATTGTAACTCTAAAAGTAACTAATAAAGCAAGCACACTCCATAGTTGCATCAATAGTCCTGTACAGCAGCAGCACATTTTGCACCATCTTTTCAGGAAGGTACATCTACTTTGATTATTTTCAGTGTTAGCCATCTTATTACTTTGACTGTGTCTTTTGACTTAGCCTCTACTACTCCACTACTGAATCTCTAGAACACTAGATTATTACAATCTGTTAATTTTTAGATTTCTTCTTCTTCACTCTTCTCCAAGTGACTCCTTTAGTTCACTCAATTTGGATTTTCATCACTTTTCACTTCTTCTTCAGCAACATCAAATTGTATCAAATCCTGAACATCTGTCTCTTCTCCAATGTCAGACAAGATAACTTTCAGGATTCCAACAGTTTTCTCTTCCTCAACCACTTTCTGTAAGGTCTCCTCTGGATTTCCTTCACTCTCTGCCTCTTCTTCTTCTTCAGGCAGTGCCACATACGTCCATTCTGGTGACCTATACTTCTGGTTAGGCTTTCTAATTCTTTTGATCTCTTCTGGTTCCTTTGGTTCTTTTGGTTCTTCTTCTTTTGCTTGATTTTGGCTTGACACCTCGTTCACCTGTTCAGCTTTCGATGAATTCACTCGTGTCAATCGATATCTCAGCCTCTTTATCTTGTTAGGCCAAAGATCTCCTTTTACACTTCTTTTCTGTTTTACTTCTTTATTTTTCCTTTCTCCGATCCAAGTTCTCTTTCTCAGAACTCGACCCCCTGGTATCTCATTCTCACTCTCATCCGATTCTGTCTCATTTGCCTCTTGTTCATCAACAATTCTCTCCTTTTCCACAGTCTTCTTCTCCACCGATTGGGATTTCCCTACTACTGTCCCTCCTCGGGTCTCCGACACGCAATCTTCTTGCTGTCTACTTGTCCCTTCACCTAGCTTATCATGAATGTTCCCTACACCTCCTCGGGGGTCTTCCGCAATCTGTCCCTCTCTATCTTCTTCTGACCCTACTTCTTCAGAAGTTATCTCAGATGGATTCCTCTCAATCTCTTCATTTGACTCAGGTATAGTCTCTATGGAATCGCTCTTTTCTTTTCTTTCTTTCTCTTTATTCTCTCCACTGCTAGTCAGAACTTCGGGCAATTTTCCAGAATCTGAACTTCGCAATGTTCCTCTTGAAGCTTCTTCTGGTAAGAAAAAAGAATCACCTGACTCTCTTTCTGACTCTCTTTCCCCCCTTTCAGTATTCTTTTTTCTTCTCACTGTTTCAGTGTCTGCATCATCACTGGAATCTGACTCTTCAAAGTACTCTTTCCCAGTCCCATCTTTTGGATTTGGAACTCTTAGAGTATGACTTGCATGAATCCAGTTCTTCACTCCAGCACACTTCACAGCAGTCGTCGTAGTCAGAATGACTTGTCTTGGCCTTCCCCACCTTGGAACCAAGCAATTTCTTCTTCTGTGCACTTTTATTCTCACCCAGTCCCCTGGACTCAGATCATGGGCTGCCTTCTTTTCAAGTGTGGTGGCGTCTTCTCCAACCTGGTGAAACACAGAATGAACTGCGTCAGCCAGGCCTTTACAGTAATCCAAAATCATGTCATCAGTTATAGTCATCAGCTTGTTGACAGGCACGAATGCATGTCTCATTGCACGTCCCATTAATATTTCATGTGGACTCAACCCTGTAGTTCTGTCTGGAGTAGATCTAATAGTCATCAGCACTAGAGGCAAGACATCAGGCCATTTCATTCCAGTGGCTAAGCACATCTTGCCAATTCTGTTTTTGATTGTACCGTTCATCTGCTCAACAACGCCAGAAGCCTCTGGCCTGTATGCACAATGTAGCTTCTGCTGTATACTCAATGCTTCACAAATTAAACTCATGAGTTCATTATAGAAGTGTCCTCCTCTGTTTGACTCAATTGTCACTGGGAACCCGTACCTAGGCATCAACTCTCTCAACAGCAACTTGGCCACTGTTATTCCATCATTTCTCCTAGTCGGATACGCTTCCACCCACCTTGAGAACAAACAGACTACCACTAAAACATACCTCAATCTATTGACTTGGGGCATTTCAATTAAATCTATTTGCATTCTGGTAAACGGACCTCCTTTTCTGCCTATTGTTCCTAGGCTCACCACTGTTTTCTTTCCAGTATTGAATTGCTGACAAATCAAACATCTTTGACAGATGCTCTCTGCTATCAGCCTGAACTTTGCATTGTACCAGGTCTGTTTAAAGGGTCTAATCATAGCATCCCTCCCCAGGTGTCCCTGGCCATGATACATCCTTGCCATTGTTGACAACATAGAATTTGGCATGACTGGTCTTCCATCCCTATAGATCCAAACATGATCTTTTTCCCTTGGTGCACAACCTGCTTTGATCCAATCTCTCATTTCCTCATCTGCTTCATCCTGCAACTGCCTCACCTCATCCCATGTCTCCAGTACATTAGTAAACATCACAAAACAAAAAGACATTTCTTTCTCTCTTCCCCTGTTAATGGAATGATTGTTCTTTGCACAATACTGTGCTATGTCATTTGCAAACCTATTTCCAAGAGTAATGAAATCATCACCCTGTCCATGAGCAGCACATTTTAAAACTGCTAGTTCCTTAGGCAGCTGTATCGCCTCAATCAATTTCCCAATCACTTCAGCATTCTTTATAGGAGTTCCACTCGAGGTCAGGAAACCTCTTTGTAGCCAAAGCTGGCCAAAGTCATGAACAACTCCAAATCCGTACTGACTATCAGTCATTACAGTCACTCTCACATTTCTTCCAATCTTTCAAGCTTTTGTCAGTGCCACCAATTCCGCTACCTGAGCAGATTTAACTCCTTTCAAAGGTGAAGCTTCCATAACTTCTGAAAATTTACACACCGCATATGCAGCACTTAGCACACCTTCTTCTGTTCTCAGACATGATCCATCCACAAACAACACATGATCACTCTCAGGCAATGGCAGATCTCTTATGTCTGGTCTCGGTTTTGTACAGTAATCAAGCACATCCAAGCAATCATGATCAACATCATCTCTCACACTCACATTTTCAGCATCTGGCAACAGTGTCGCTGGATTCACATTCACACATCTCTCAAGAGTCACATTTGATGCTCCCAGAATGATTTTCTCATATTTAGTCAGCCGACTATGTGACATATATTGAGTTCTGCTTCTTGTCAAAAGAATTGCCACATCATGAGGTACGAACACCCGTACAGGATATCCCATTATTATACCCTCACTCTGTTCGAAGCTTCTGCATGTAGCAGCTACTGCTTTCAGGCAAACTGGTAAACCCACAGCTACTGGATCAAGTGTCGATGAGAAGTACGCAATTGGCCTCCTCAGTCGTCCATGTTTCTGGATTAACACTGAAAGTGCACATCCATTCCTCTCACTACAGTACAGCTCAAACTCCTTCTCATAGTCTGGCATTCCTAAGGCAGGAGCCTCACATAATCTGCTCTTCAATTCTTCAAATGCTGCCATTTGTTCTGCATTCAATTCCAATGGGTCTTTCACTTCACTTTTGGTCAATTTAATCAGTGGCTTTGCTATCAGGGAAAAGTTACTTATCCACTGACGACAATAACCTACCATTCCCAGAAACATTCTCACTTCTCTCTGGGTCATGGTGCTCTCATTCCTCTGATAATTTTGATCCTGTCAATGGTCACTTTTCTTAGACCCTTTTCAATATTGTGACCAAGATAATGTACTTCTTTCTTGCAAAATTGCAATTTGGCTGGAGATACCTTTAATCCTCCATCTGCCAGATGATTCTGTAAAGCTATGGTATCTACTTCACAAGCTTCACGTGTCTTCGATGCCACAAGTAGGTAATCGATATATTATACCAGTACTGAGCTTTCAGGCATTGTCAGACTCTCCAAGGATTTCTTCAGCAACTGATTGAATATTGAAGGGCTCTCTGTATACCCCTGTGGGATTCGGCACCATGCCAAAATACGCTGTCCAAACCGAAATGCAAAAATCGGTTGGCTGTCATGATGCAATGGAATTGAAAAGAAAGCATGGCACAAATCAATTACTGTGTACCATTCAGCATCATGAGGAATCTGATACAAAATCACTGATGGATTTGGCACAATGGGACAGCACGATACCACAATTTTGTTAACCTTTCTCAAATCTTGTACTATTCTGAACTTCCCATTAGGTTTCTTCAGTCCCATTATAGGTGAATTACATGGGCTACTCAGTAACTCTCTCAAGACACCTTGCTGAATCATTTTGTCAATTATAGGTGTTATTCCTTCAATTATCTCTGGTGTCAATCTGTATTGTGGGATATTAGGATAAGAGATTCCCTCTTTCACTGTAATCTTTACTGGATCTACATTATTCATCAATCCCACATCTTCTCCAGTAAAATCCCAAACTGCTGCTTTTACTGTGTGTCTCAATTCTTGAGGCAAGTAATCTGGATTAAATACAGCATATGTTCCAACAATCTCATTCTCTCTATTATCTAGAGTTACTCTGTATAAGACATCCTCATCCGGTGTCTCAAAGGCTATTCCATCTGGAGTACAAAAAATTGTGCAATTCATTTTACACAACAAATCCCTACCTAACAAATTCACTGGACTAGTGTCACACACTACAAATCTGTGCATATCTGAAAATTTCCCTATCCTTACCCTTACTGGTTCAGTAAGACGAGTCTTAATCTGTGTATTAGACACACCAACCACTTGGATTGCTTCGTCCGAGAGAGGAAGATTTCTTATATCTGCTGACCTGACAGTTGATCTCGTCGCTCCTGTGTCTACTAAAAAAGTAACACTTTCCCCATTTATTTTCCCATCTACAAATGGTCCTGCCTGGTCTATTTCTAGAGTTGCTCCAAGTATGCACTCTTCCTCCTCTCTTCGGCACCATCAGTAGTCCCCTCCAGACTCACTCCCCTCATTCTTTAGCTAGTATTGTTGTACTGGATTTGTACATCTCGGTTTGTTTACCTGTTCATCATTGTAGAATCCCGAGTCTTGATTGTATTTCTGGGATCCTCTGTTCTGCGGCACAGGCGGTTTTGGCTCTTGATTCTGCTGCTTGACAACCTTCTGCTGTTGCTGCGGATGATTACACCCCTCGTTCTGCACCTGTTGATTCAAGGATTGATTGTCATCACTCACTAATGGTGGATTCGTACACTCGGATCTCCAGTGCCCTAATTTTCGGCAGTTGTGGCACGGAAACTTTTTCTTCGCCTCTTCGATGTTTCCCTTTCCTTTTCCTGTACCATATCTAGGCCTATTTCCTGGATTATATGCTTGTTCAACCAGCTGTGCTTCTTGTCTTTCTGGAACCTTCACCTGTGACCACATCGCTTTTTCCTTCAGCTTTCTTTGTTTCGCCTCAATTTCATCACTGAAGTACTTCGCATGTCTCAAGATTTCATCAATCTTCTTACTCTGCCAATCAACCGTGTGCTCACGAATCATTTCACTGTTTTCAGGTCTCAAGCCATATACAAATCTGTATACAAAATGACTCAAATCCTTATCACCCAGATGTTCGTCTCCACTGAACTGTTTAAAAGCCAGTATTAACCTTTCATAAAAAGCATGAACTGATTCTTTTGCTTCCTGATGTGTTCAATCTATCTTAACCCAATCTGTCTCTTTCGGGGGTACCTTATTCTTCAAGAATACTATAACCTGCTCGTATTTTTTCATAACCTCTGGGTCTGGAGCTCCTGTTCTTTGATCTCTCGGGTATTCTTTAGCAGGCCAATCTACAACTATTTTACATTCTGCCCACAAGTCTGCTGGAACAATTATATCAAACAGACTATTCAGGTCAATCCACAGCACTTTTGACAATTTCACAAACCTATCAACCTGCCTATACCACTCGACGGGCTTCTCTCTCAATCGAGGGAAATCATTTGTAAATGACAAAATATCCTGCCTGGTCCATGGGACATGTACATATCCTCCTCCAGGAATCTCTCTCATAGGATAGGCATCCACTGTTTTTTCCTTTTCTCTCATGGGAAATGCTGAGTAAGTCCTGTCCACTGTATCTTCTCTTTTCCTATACCATCTATCCTTCCATTTTTCCACATCACCCCATTTTCGCAATAATCCAATCATTTCCTTAATCTGCCCTGTTCTGCCAACATCACTTAGATTCTCAATGTCCTTATCCGAAAAATCCACTCGGTAAGGCTTCTGTAAAGCTTTCACCTTATCCATGTCAATTCCCATTTCACTCGCTATTCCTTTTAACCTGTCATGTGTATCCTAGCCCTCCATGTGATGCTCTTGCACATGAATAACAACTCTCCATCATGATGATTTTTTAACATTTCTGTAGGAATTGTTCCCGCTATAAGCTCCTCTAATTCTATACGCAATCTGGCTACATCAATTGCCTGTGAATCTTTGTCCTTCCTTTGGAGAACTTTCAACCAATCATTCAAATCCTCAGCCGTTATTTCTGTAGACTTTTTCCCTGTACTCACTTGTTCTGTCATCCTCTGTGGTTCCAAAATTGATCCTCCCATCATAACATTTCTTTCTACATAACCAGTATTCAATCCTGAATTAGGCTGTACATTTAACTCTCCACCACATGTGTCATGTCTCAGCTGTCTCAAATGATTCTCTCCTGTCCTCATTCCTGACTGTTCTGGAGAACTAACCAATCCATTTCCTACATATGGAACTGTTAAACCACTTTCACCCATTCTTTGCTTTTCAAAAAATAGGCATAAACGGACCTATGGTTACAGGTACTGTAACAGCTTCTAGATTCTTTGTTAACTCCCTGATTTTCTCTGTCAGCTCAGATGTGGTTCTTGCTAACTCTCTTGTTTTTTCATCCCCGATTTCATTCTCTCTTTCTCTCTCTCGCTCTCTCTCTCTTTCCCTTTCCGCGAAAGAGCTACCACTTTTCAGATCTGGTGTCGCAACTTCCGTTTTAATGATTTGCAAAGTATCTCTCATTGGTGTAGCAACTGGTGTTCTCACTTCTGGCTCTTGTCTATATGGAGGTGGTCTCTTGTAGATCATGTCATCCAAAACTTCATCCTCATATTCATTAGCCCCATACCTTCTCAATTCTGCATCATGTACCTTTTCCGTACCTTTCCTCCCTTCTGTTTCCTCAACAGTTCCCACAGGATATAGTCCCTCTGACATACTAGCATCTCGCCATCTCCTCATTCGATCATGATGAGTTTCACGATCATATTTCCTCCCAAAAATGTACCTATAATTACCTCCACTCCTCTGCTTTTCTCGCTCATGCACCTCATCTTCCCATTCTACCAATGCCTCGAACTGTGTCGGCCTTGGTCTAGGCTCTAGACTCATCATCTTCTCCCTTAAATTTCTCAACACGGCCAGATTAAATGAACCATGTTCCGGGAATGCTAGAACACCATCTTCTTTAGTGTACTTAGCCCAATTGTCTAACCAAATACAGGTATGATGCCCATATTTCGCAACCATGAAGGATGCAGGGGTTCTTGTCGGAGGTAGTAATTCACCTTCTCTAGTTAATATGTCCTTATCCTTGTCAAACCATTTTTTAATTTTACTGAACAAGGATTTCTTTTTCTTTTCCTCTGTTTGGTAATACATTTTTGCGTTTACCACAACCCTCTAGTCCTTACTACAACTGTACGATCTTTTGTCCAATAACAGCGCGACTTACACTAACGCACCAATCCCGGAGCGTCTACGTCACCCTGTACTTCTTCCAATCCCTGCGCGGCTCACACCAACGCACCAATCACAGTGCGAGCACTGTTCTAACCCACTGTCCAATCACAGCGCGGTCTTTTCTGACGTCAGCAGTCGCTGCAGTCGCTTCTACTCCTGTCTCCTGTCACTCGTCTACCCCTCCTTTACAAAATCTTCTTAGTAGACTTTGTTTCAGATTTTACAAACTTATTAGTTACAACATATAAACATCTCCATTGTCTGCTCCGCTAACCACAGAATAGTAAAGACCTTTCCCACGAGAATCCCGCTTCTCTCTAGAACAGCGCTTACCTCTGCTCTAACACGGAATTATTACTTTCGTTGACACAGTAGCACATCCCTCTACTCTGCCCTTCTAACATGCATTCATTAACTGTTTCCTCCCGGAATGTTCCTAAGAGTTTCACAATCAACTAAATGCTCATACATTCACGCACTTTCATACTAGAAAAATATAACACATTCACACAGAATCCTGCCTTTCCCGAGAACAGCGAACAATCTGTCCTGCTACAGAATTATAACACATGTTCACCAAGCAGCGCTTACCTCTGCTCAATCCTTCAAACAAGCTCAGATAATACCTATTACCTTCCCAGTGATAAGTGTTCACGGCAATCCCAAAAAGGATCCCTGATACCTAAAACCAGAACTTCACAGATAACCTTCGCAACCATACACACTTCTCTTATACAGAAAATATGTCTCTAGTAGTAACACACGACGATGTCATTAAATCGAACCCAGACAATGCGACGCGCAACTTCAATTGTCACACGCTTTTCCCTGCATTCGTACAGGGCCAACAATCCCGTCTTTCCCGAGAGCAGCACTCACTTCCCTCTGCCCTACTACGGAACCGTCACCGACTCCCTACGTCCCAGAAGCCGTACACACTACATATAACTCAATCCGACGACTTCAACATTTAGTGTTAGTACATGTATCAACATCAATCAATAAATCCAAAAGCCTATGTACAAGCAATCTATCAGATCAAGACAATAATCAAAACCATCATACTGCTACCAGGAAACTGCTGCAGATCAGAGCTTATAAATTCTCCCTACTTCCACGGACAGAGTAATTTCACAGTCATACGCACATACACTCATCATACGCTGGTGGGGCCCATCACACCAACATTCATTCTATTACTCTATCCACACTAAATATAAGAGAGAACTCCTAAATCAATCTGCACCTAATTTGAGGTCAATGCAACGAAATTGAATTGTCTCGAGTCATGATTTAAACAGTTTAAACACATTTGAGATCTCAATAATTGACAAAGAAATAACCACCCGACACTGATATTCAAACAAGAAATTATTTATCTAAATTAGTTTAAATGAAAAATCATTCAATTGCAAGATCATTATTCTCATATTTACCTATTCTGGCTAAATATCGTACTCTAAATCAGGACAGGTCTCTCAGTAAAGAATCAAAGTCTCTCGAGTCGCCGTCCCCTCAGTCAGCATCGATCTTCTCGAGCATAAGTTCAGGAAGAAGTGGCCTTAGACCCTCTCCAGTCTAGAAGTATTTATACTAAAATTTACATACTAAAAGTTACAAACAACTTCTAAAACGTCCGTTGAGCAGAGCGAGCAGGAAAGGATGTTAGCTTGCAACATTTAGAAAAATCTCCGCTCTCGGATATCTCAAAAATAAAAACACGGAAATAGGAAGTCCAAACTAAATTTGCAACATTCATGGATGCTCTTCTCCGGAATTGTATCACTCACAGTGAAGCCACCGCAAGTTTATCAAAAATGTTCATTTGTGACAAATGTTCTCCACCAAGGATATTTGGCGACCATCCCGGAGTTGTCGTCTTTTTCATAATTTTTAGCTCAGACAGAGGCCGAGGTCAAAATCAGCGAGGCCTCTCTTCATATTTCATCTACTCAAATGCAGGCTGTAGATGTCGGCCATTTCCTCAACAGGCCAAAATGGACAACTTAATTAAAAAGAAACACAAAACAACGTTACTACATTGTATTGATTATACAGTGTTAATTCCCACTAATACCCTTATGTGTGTGTATTTATCTAGCCATTTGCGACATAAAGAAGCATTAAAGCATATTATTTTAAAGCGCAAACACATAAAAATTGCACATTAACCACACGTATTTAATTAATTTGCTCACCAATTTAGTTCACTTATTAATTTAGCCATGCAAATGCATTCCCACGTATAGTCCTTTCATTAGTAAGGTTGATTAATAAAAACCTCGACAAAACTTAGTACTTAATAGTTAATCATTAGTAATTTTAATTATGACATACAAAAATATAAACTGATGTTTGGGTTTAAATAGAAAACCCTGCTCCAGCAACACTCCCCTGCTGTCCCCAGCGAACCTGTGCAAAATTGGAATTATGTAGTTTAATTAGAAAAGCCAATAATTCGAATGGCATGCCCTGTTCTACAAATACTCTCCACATTTTGGTACGTGGGACTAAGTCGAAAGCCAACTTAAGATCTATAAAAGCAGCATAAATGGTACCACCTCCTAAAATCACCACGTGCCAGTAAATTAAAACAAACCTAAAAACCTGGTCAATAGTGCTGGTGTGTGAGCGGAACCCCGCCTGCAGTGGAGATAGGATATCAAATTCTTCAATCCAGTCCTGGATTCGACACAACAGCAGCCTAGCTGTCACTTTTTGTATACAGCCAATGAGGCTTATAGGCCTATAATTGCCTGGGTTTGAGCGGTCCCCTTTCTTGAAAATTGGAAGGGTTTCTGCTCCCAACCATGTATCTGGTATTGGGGCACCACTGACAATGGCATTTGCAAGTGACTGGATATAAATTGCCCAGATCACTTTATCGTACAAGAACAAATCGGCTGGAACACAGTCCAACCCAGGCGCCCTGCCTCTCGGGACTGAGTTTAATGCTGATTCTACCTCTTGTCTGGTAAAATACAAAGGAGAATTAGCTAGGGGCATTATGAACAGATCTTGGTCTTGTTCCACTGAAGCAAACTGGGCCTTGTAATGAGATACCCATTGTTCGGGGGCTACATGGTTAACTGGAGCCTGATTTGATGTTCCCTTGCCCCATTTCACTAGATGCCAGAACATGACCATATTTCTTCCTTTACTGACCTTGAATAACTCATCCCAGTGTTGCTCATCCCAGTCCCTTTTGGATTTCTGTTGGGCTGTCTTGTACCCCGCCCGTGCCCTTTTTATGTTTTCCCTGTTCTTAGATCTAATAGCCCTGGCAGGGGCTCTGTAAGCCTCTCTACAGGAGTTACAGTACCATATGGCCACCTTAGGGCTAGAATTTTTCGTGAATTTTTTGACTTTGGTTGTAAAAAAGCCCTTTAACCTATTAAATAGTTTGTTGTGGACCTGAAGAACCTTAGTGTCAATTTCCTCTTGTGTTACACAACTTTGGAGGTCTGCTGTTGCACTAACAACCAACTGCCTCATGTGCTCCAATTGTTCTTCATTATTAATACAGTTGGTCCATTTAACTCTCCTAGTGTCATTACTAAACTGTACTTCTAGAAAGGCGCTTTCAACTGCTGGACAATCGGTAACTGAGAGTCCCTTGAGCTGCATTGATAGTACTAGGGGGTTGTGGTCGCTTTCCGACCGTTCCTGAACAACCATATCTATTAGGGAAGGCCATAGTTCCTTGTTGAGAAAGATAAAATCTATACGACTACTTCTCAATCCGTTGTTATAGGTTGGCAAGCCCTGCTTATCGGAATCGGACCTCCCGTTAGCGGCCCTGACCCCCCGTTCCAAACATAGCACTTTTAGCTGCAACGCAGCTTCGGTCCATTTTTTAATTGGTGGAAGTGCCAGTGGCGGGATATTCCACTGCGCATCCTCCTCTATACTGAGATTTAAATCATTAATATCTAAGGGTTCAAAGGAACAGTTAAAATCTCCGGCTATTATCAAATTGCACGTGCCTTTGTACTGGTCTAGGAAAGTATCTAAGAGAGCAACGGTGCTAGAAGCTTTGCCACCTGGCAACCCTCTGGCATACACGTTAATATTTAACAAATCGGGAGTATTAGACATCTGAAGTTTAATTAATAAAATATCCCTACTGTCAATGCACAGATCCTGTACCTTATACCTGTCTGCCTGTCTCACCCAGGTTGTTAGGCCCCCCATGGGTCTCCCCCTCTGGCCCGCCAGTGCTAATTTGGAAAAGTTGAGAAAACCCTGTCGAAACACATGATCCAATGACCAGGTTTCCTGGAAGGCCATAATGTCATGGCCTTCAATATATGATGACCATTCGACTGACGATATTTTGGACTTAAGCCCTGCAATGTTCCAGGAGACTAATAATAAATTCCCGTTTCTGGGGCTCGGGTTTGTGCTATATAGTAACAACTGTTCGTTAGGTGCAAGACCATGTTCCATGGCGCCCTCACATAGAGTGGCGTTGGTCTGAGAGAGCTTACTGTCCCCAACCTCTCCTGCCATATTATCTTCCGCTTTAGTATCTCTCCACTTGGCTGTTAACGTTAGGGGAAGTAGTGCCCCTGAGTCGTGAGTGACTATTTCAGAATCAACCACACCTGTCTCCCTTTGTCCCTGCATCTTAAAGCTGGAGGAGCTAGGGTTAAATTCAAGTCAATCATTATCCTCCATTGATCCAAGTACTTCAAATCTATTAATGGTAGATACCGCATAATTATAGGGGCCTAAGTTGTTAGCGGTTTCCCTCGATGCTCCCCCTTCATTGTTTGCATTTATTTGGTAGAAGAAGCCAAGCGGGAGTATATTAATGTCTTCTTTGCTTAAGCGGCCTGACCCTCCCCTATCCAATATTAACTGGACCAGACCCGGGGACCTGAAGCTTAAAACCACACAGTCACCACCAAGAACCTTGTGGGATTTTCCGACCCAGGAAACTCTACGAACCATCTTAAACTCTGAGAAAAGATGGCTCCAGACTCCAGTCCTGTTACTCAACAAATAAAGGGCCTTATTCTTAAGAGAGGACCAGTGTTCCTGAACATGAGCTGGAAGCACTGTAACATTGACCAGTACTATTGTGTACGGTGTAGCTTCGGGTGGGAGATGGAGGGGCATATTAAATGTTGTAACCCCATCCGTGCTTTGCATTCTTGCCCTGTGGCCCAACCGTATGAGCCGGTGTACCACTTAGTGTAGGATTTACCAAGGGGATAGTTGTTGGGGGGGCTACTCGAGAGGTGGGAGTACAGACTGCTGGATTTGTGTGTAATCTATTAGCTGATCTATTCTCCTGTCGGGTAGTAGTTTGTTCCTCCTGCCGGATCCCACAGGGTGGTTGGGGGACTTTAAATAAGTACTGTTCTATTTTAGCTACTCTTGAGTCTATTGCTGCCAGTTTCGACAACAGGGCATCGATCAGCGCTAAAAGCTTCTCTTCAACCCGATTGAGAAAATCAGCCTGAGAAATACGATGTGACTGTTCCCCTGTGGAAATAATATTGGTATTACCAGCTCCCGCGTTTGGAGGCTTTGGTGCTAGATTAGAACCTCCCCCACTCCCCGTTGGGGCAGGCTTATGTTTCGTCAATTTGGAGGCCTGGTAACTAGACTTTGGTAAGCCACGCGTTTTCCTCTTTTTTTGTAAAGGTTCACCTCCAGAGGCCAGAGTGGACTTTTGCCGCCTAGTAAGTACCTTGACTGGAGAAGCAGACAATGAAGATGAACTGCTATCCAGACTAGGTAAAGTTGAGGGCCCTGGCTGTGGACTCACTGGAGGTGCTTGATTAGTTTGGGAGTCAGAGTCAGCTGTTACATTGGACTCATGTACATGAGTTTGTGCTGGTCCGGTAAGGGGACGTAATGGTTCTAGAGAGAGTCTGCGTTCTGTGAGTTGAATCTCGTGCATTAGTGCGGATTCAGCCTAAGTAAAGAACGCATCCAGGGTTCCCACAACTCCTGACCCCACACCCCCTTTTCACCTGTTCCTGGTCATTTTCCCTAACTTGACACAAAAAACACCAGAAACAACTAAAGAAAAGGGAAAAACAGCCCTAGTACTAAATTGCACAACTAACTGGTCCACTTGTGTGAATTTGCACAGTTTGTACAGTGTCAGGGGGGTGGCCCAGGCCAACCTCTTCCAGCCCCTGATGGGCACAGACGGGCACGCCCTTGGTCCGGGCTGCGTCCCGCGCCGTGGTGGGAGAGGCTGCGCTATAAGCGCGTTGGCCCCGCCTCCCCCTCACTCGCAGCAGCTGGTCACCCCCCCGGAGTGTGCAGGTGGTACGTCGAGCGCGGCGCTACCCCCGGGACCCTCGTCCCACCAGGGGTTCCCTTGACTGTGCTGGTGTTGGCTTCGTGGATGGCAGGTACAAGCTGCAAAAGAGCAAAAGTTCCCGTGCAGCAGGGGGAGAGGCTGCGCTATAAACGTATTTGCCACGCCTCCCCCTCACTCGCGGCAGCTGGTCAAAACAGCAGTGCGCTCTGGGGTCTGTGGTCCCCTCCGGAGTGTGCAGGCGGTACGTCGAGCGCGGCGCTACCCCCGGGACCCTCGTCCCACCAGGGGTTCCCTTGACTGTGCTTGCGTTGGCTTCGTGGATGGCAGGTACTAGCTGCAAAAGAGCAAAAGTTAATGGTGGTGAATCAGCTTTGAACTAGCATAATCAGAGCCTCCGGTCCAGACATAGAATTTAAAATTTCCTAGCTATCATGAAGGAAAGTTTCAATTCTATTAAGGAGGCGGAGGTGAGGATTGTCCCACCCAATGGATTTGTTTTCCGTCCCTCCCTTACAGTTTGCAGTCTACATGTTGGCTAAGTATCATAACTCAGGAGGGACACAGCTATTGTGCTTTGTGTATCTATGATTACTGTTTGTTGCCTAACCTGCCTAATTAGGTTCTTACAGGGAAACCAAATGTTTATCATTTTCTGATGCGGAATTCTTGTCTTTGCAGGATCTGAGCAGAAACAAGAGGGATCTGCTGTTTCGCCCGAAGAAAGAGGAAGTGCTGACCTTTGATATTGTATATATGGGACTGCCTCTATGGTTGTTTTGGGACCATTGCAAAGACTCATGGTATTTGTAGTCTTTTGTTGTTATTTGTTCTCCTAAGGCTGCAGGGCAATAAAATAAGGAATAAGGAAGAGAAAAGCATAATCCTTGCCTCCGTGTCCTTAATAGAATTTAAGTAAGTATATAGGTGGTGTTTATTTTTTCTTATACCTTCACTGCACTCATTTTTGTGCTCAAATCAGGAGAAAAGTAATCCTCTTTGGTAACAGAAGCATGCCCCTAGCTTGTACTGGGGCATGACCCTTAATGTAACTCTTCTTGGCAACCAGAGAATTCATTCCCTTCTAGTCTAGGAAATGCTTATTTTTAGGGTCCCCATCCTTTTTCTCAGGACTTTACGGCCATGGGGTTTGCTCCCCCCTTCCCCAAGTTGCACCACAGTGGCCAGGGGTATCCCACCAGGTTAACTTCACCTGGATCAAATAAAAGAGACAAATCTGAAATGGGCCCTTTGCTAGTGCCTTACAACTAAGTCTTTGCAAAGTGTAAACAATAAAAGGCATCCAAGATCCTTTGAATTAAGCGTTTGCCAATGCATTTTTTTTAAAACACCAGTGTGCGGCACAGAGAAAAAAAACCTTCACCGTGACTTTGCTCCCCTCCAACAATCCCACACCCTCCCCCTTGACACTCACCCACTACCCCGCAACTCTCCTGAGTTGCAGTGGCTCATCAGCATCCTCCGGTGGCGTCCACCATTCCTCACTCTAGGTCTCAGGGATCCCGTCAACACTGGTGGCATACTCAGCAGTTTCTGCTATGCTGAGTGGCTCCCTCATGGGTCGGCTGTGTGTTCCGTCCTCTTCCTGTTTTCCACGCCCGCCCTCATTGCTCCCTCGACGTTCTGTAGCATCCTTTTCTCTGCCTCTCCACCCATTGGATTGGTCCTTGCATGCAGGAGTCCAGCCTACCTATCCAGAAACACAGTGGTTCTTCATTGGTGATGTTGGTTGCTGGGGTGTATCCTGTTTAATCCTTTCCTTTTTTTACAGGTGTTCCAGGTTGCTGGCGTTCATCTATGTGGACCTGGGATATTTATCTTGGTAAGTAGGAGGGGCTCCGGGGTTGCCTCCTCACAAGCAGTAATTTAAAAGAAAACATAGCAACCGGAATGCATTTACTTTTGACAAGTAAGTTTGTTCCCCAAAGCAGGAGCTCGATCGCTCGTAACAAGTTCTTAAAGGTACCGCACACTCCATACATTTCTGCAATGTCTTATGTTACAACACTCCCACAATAGACACGATTTGCAATTGCTTGGAATATCGGGTCCAAAATGCGGAGTTATGAACGGTGGTTGCAATGCATTCTTAAAAAAGGATGGGAACTGTGAAGCTACATGTGATGGAAGTGGGCTCAGTGATCGTAGGGGTGGGATCAAAGGTTTGGCTAACAAAACAAAATATTCCATTAGTTTCTTTCGTTTTCACCTTCAGGTAACTACATATAAAATAACGTGCAGCTTAAATAAAAAAAAAAATACAAGTTAAGTTAATCAGTAAGTAATGCAGTATAGTCCATTGTGAGACCTCTGCAGAGGTATTTGTGTGTGTGTAACCAGAGAGCCACACAGTTGAATCTTGGTTGGTGCAGTAGAGAATAGTGACTTGCAGGGCCGGCTTTAGCGCTGGTGGTGCCTTGTGCGCCAATGTCTGTTGGCGCCGCCCCAATGACCACCTCTGCCATGGCTACCCTCACTAGCACCCTTTAACAGTGCCGCTCAAGTCTCCATAACCACTGTCTCTCCGATTCATTTAGTTTTATAGCACCACTCA
Organism: Triturus cristatus; assembly: GCF_964204655.1. Lineage (NCBI taxonomy): Eukaryota > Metazoa > Chordata > Amphibia > Caudata > Salamandridae > Triturus > Triturus cristatus. Next base: position 132,256,413 of record NC_140586.1, on the reverse strand, counting down.
TACCAGTGTAAGGTGTCAGAGCACTTTATACCACACAGACATTGCACAGAGACAATCATATATGTGTAAATCAGTGTATAGGAAATGTTACATCAGACAGTAGTACAAGGTGTAGTGTAGGAGTGGCATGTCATTGATACTAGTAGGCAATATAGTTAAAGTTCTTATGCAGGAAAGGCACAAATTCAGAATTTAAAATGCAACATCATTGTTAAGGGTTCTCTTTCATAATAAGAATTGTTTTCTACCAAATGAACCCTTTTCACAAGATTAGGATAATGAAAGACTGGGCAAAAAAACACATAGCTCTAACATATACCTTGTAGTTTGCAGCAACTCTATGGTGACAGTTAATAGCTCAATGTTCTATATTAGGATCTTGAGTTAGAAACAAAAAGTAACAATAGGAGCTCTCTTACAGAAGCAGTAACTCACTGACCTATTTACATTATATGCACTTTTTATCTGCATGGTACACTTTCTTAACAGCAGGCATTTTAACCCTCTGCGCTACCTTAGGGTGAGTCAAAATTTCCACTAGACAAACCTCCGATCTCTTTCCAGGAAGATGATTAATCACCAGACTTCTCTTGACATTTTAATTGATGTCTGATAGTTGCTGGAGGCCAGTTATGAGGCAGCAGGTGTTTTTAAAATGATGATACACATTTTCGAAAATGACACCCCCACCCTAAGTCAACACCCAGTGTGGTCGCACCGATTGAACCGCCCTAGAGCCGGCCCTGGTGACTTGTGTATTTTTAGTGCTACAAGGTCCCAGTCTGTGACAGAAAGCACTGTGAATATGTAAGTCATCATTTTAAACCTGCATTACATACAGTATAAGATAGGCTGCTACAAAATATGCTAAAAGGTTTAAGATAAAAAGGTGCTTCCAAAATATAGATTTTAGTAATACCCAAACTGTATGTAGTGCAATTCATTTTATATATAACTGCACTTAAAAAGCAGGCACTTCACAGCTCAGCTGGTAATTACAAAAGCAAGAGATCAAGCCTGCGTCCTCAGGAAAGCTTTAAGCAATTCCATCAATTAAAGCCAATACCAGCTTTGAAGCACCTTTTACATACGCAGATTAACCAGTTGCACATATTTACCTTTAGTTCAGACAAGCAGACATTCTGGCAAGAATGTTAGCTGCCTGCCTCTCCCTCAATTTCCCAGCACAGGAGAGACTGCCTCTAAACTTCAGCTGAACCATTTACACTATCGGAATTAACCGTCCTGGGACAGTTGTCTTTTAACCTCTTCTGTGCCCATGACGAGATAGTCTCGTCATGGAGCACGGTCGCGCTGTGCCCATGACGAGACTATCTCGTCATGAACCCCACCCACTTATGTAACGCCCGGCACAGGAGGTGGAAAGGGCGTGGCACTGAAGGGGTTAACAACAAGTTTGTCTTAAATTAAAAAAGCATGCTGGCTTATCCACTTTTGAAAGGTAAGCATTTTTTTTTCAATTTTAGGATTGTGCAATGCTGTTTATGGCATTGACCAATTTCTGTTTCTGCCTCATCTGCGCACACATTGCCCTATCTGCGCAGAGACTATCCTCTCTGCCTCCTCTCTGATCACTAACGGTGGCTGGTGATGTTTGAGGTGGGCCCAATACTCGCTCCAAGTTCTAGCGAGTGAGCCAGCCTTTATATGTGGGTGGGAATGTGGTATGGTGACCAGACGTCCCGGATTTCCCCGGACGGTCCCGGTTTGTGGAGAAGTGTCCCAGTGTCCCGACACTTTTCTCCAAATTGAAGAAATGTCCCTGCTTTTTGGGTAGTCCGGGGTTATTTAAAGAAATGTCCAGGTTTTTAAGGGAGGTTTTGGTGAACCTGCACGTTAATCACAGTGCTATGCAGGCACACATTTCGACTGGCCCTCTTAGAAAAGGGGGCAGAAGTTCAGTCCTTTAAACTCTCCTGCTGTGTTGCTTCGCCTCATTTAAGCAGCACAGTAGGATTTAATGAGGTGTGAATCAGGGCTGCAGAGGCCATAGGGCAAGGCCAGGTCCACAAGCAGCCGGACCCTGGAGCTCTTCGCAGAACGAGCGGTAATGTAATTTGAAAATTTATATATTTTTAAAGAGTACATATATATATATATATATATATATATATATATATATATATATATATATATATATATATATATATATATCCAGCTCGTGGGGAATGTCCAACAGTTGAATCGCACTCGCACACAGAGAAGCTTTCCCCATCGCTTTATTGTTGGTAAAGCAGTTGCACTTCCAGCATAATTGAGCAACTGACCGCAGCCCTGACGCGTTTCGAATAATCTTTTTCAAAGGGTTAGTGCAGTCAAAAGAGCATGTGCGGCAACACCTTCCTTATAATGCCATATCGTGAGTCCTGATTGGACAACTCTGGATGAGTAATCACGTTGCATGCTGGTTGGTGAAGTCCGATATTCGTCCCCAAATGGATGCGCTTCAATTCAATTGCTGATTCTTGGCTCTGGTTGAGCCCCGGAAGCGCTGCTGCCTCAATCCGTGCTCTGTGTCCCACTGTGTAGTAAGGACTCCCTTAATACGTACATACATTGTTAAGTTAGCATTACCACGTTAGAAGTTGGAAAGCCATCTTGCTGCTTTTGCAGACGACACTGCGTTCACATGTTATTGCTTAAACAAACTGCTGACTCGTGTTTTGCCTCACACGAGAGCAATCTGTTGTTACCATCCCGAGCTCTGCGCAGCGACCTTGGTCTGCACACGATGTGACAAACAGTCTGAGTTGTTAGACAATGCATGTTTTCCACTCTAGGTTGATCGACCCACTATTTAGTCATAACACACGAGCAGCTGCACATACCTGAAAGTTGGTGCTTTTAATATCACAGACATCATGTTTATTATTCAGACCGAAGACGAGCCTTCCTGCGAGAAGACTCCTGATGCTCCTGTGATGTGATTTCACTAAGCTGATCTTTGAGGTATGGGGTCCCCTATTCAAGCCTAAGAGACCTTCTGTTAGTCTAATAATAATATTAGCGTCTTAGTAAAGGGAAGGTGGTAGTATCCACTGTCATTATAACATGATTACCCCTTTTATATTCTATGGAATTGTAACTATGTTGATGGTTTTGATTTTAATCATTTGTCTGCTTGTATTAGCCAAAGTACTGCATCTTAGGACACGTGGTCTATAAAAATAAACTCTTTTTATTTTCACCGTGTCTCTGTTGATTCTTGTTGTGGACTGATGTGAGAATAATATACGAACAGGTATTTCCGATTCCCACCATTCCTGAGTATGTACTGAGTCGCTTGTTCTGGGTTGTCTTTTCATTGGGACCGCCGAGATAAATCTCGGATAACGAATGGGACACTTATGCTAGCCGGATACTGGGTTCTTTGTTCTGAGGTGAGTTTCTGGTACACCACAACTCACTGAGGTCCTGGGGTTCTACGCATAGTTCTGTGTATAAGCAGAATCCCTGCAACATGGCGCACCTAACGTTTGGTCTATGAGTTGAAACGCCTTAGTAGTGCTCGCGTTTGTCCACAACACCCTCATTCTTGTTTCCGGATAACAAGTCTGACGGATTTAAACCTACCTAGGTCTATTGATATAGGTTCCTTCAAGCTTGATCATTAAAAAGGTTATTGAACCCTTGTGCTACTGATAGTTTCAAGTGTGTGTTGTCCTAATGTCGGTGGATATTGCGGCGCATAGCCGTGCAGCTCTGAAACGTCATTTGGCGCAGTATGGGGTGCCGGACACTGGTATGGACGTCATCTTTGTGGTGGGAGCCGATGCGGCTCATCCCTATGAGTTGTTCTACTCTTGGGTGACGATTCCGGCGGTAGGGGATGATAACACCTTTCATTCTTACACTGCCGCTGCCGTGCCAGCGAACTATACGCCGTATAGGACACAGGAAATACCAATATCTGCTTGGCAGCATCTTATTTGGTTTAATGGCGCCCTTACCCTTGTGGTTATACCGCCAAGAATGGGCCCTTTATCAATTGCAGGGGCCACTTGGCCGGTACTAGCCGGATTTACGCCTCATCCCCGTTACCTCACGGTGACGGTGGCTGAGTTGCGTGTACTGCACACTGCCCTAATTACGGTATATAGGGCGTTGGTGCAGTACGTGTCGCGCAATGTGCAGGCGGGGGCACCTGCTGTTGCGGGGCAGCCTACTGATCATCACGCGGTGGTCATTAGTCCTGTTATGGTTAATTCTGTTATGGGCAAGCGCCCCCAAACTAGGGATGATTTCCCCTTTTGGCTTGCTGAAAAATTTGACCAAATAGAAGCGGTTTACCCGAATACTTCTCCTGTGGAGAAACACAGGATCCTCACCATTAGTTTGCCTAAAGACTTGGTCCCCCACATAGATGATTGTGTAAATTGGGGCAAGGTCTTTGCAGCGACGTACACGCAGTGTTTTGGCACTCCGTCTATGTTGCAGCTACCCTCCGTTATCAAAAGAGTTCAAGAGAACCATGGTGCGGAGTCTGCGATAGAGTTAGGGATGCGGCTCCTCGGTCAATTTGACCTGGTGGCTACCATGATAATAGGAAACCTTAAGGGTGATGCTTTGCATTTCCAGGTTCGTAATGAACTGAAGCGAGTTGCTGAGGAGGACAAACCGCAGGAATTTGTGAAAATAATCGCAGAGGCATATCGGGATTTGGGTCGTAGCTCTTTAGGAGTTAAACCTGTAATAAAGAATCCCGATCTAAAACAGCAGGGTAAGGCAGAAACCTCTGGTAAGGACGACCGACCAAGTTTTCCAAAACAAAATTCATTTTAGAGGCTCCTAGAGGGGAGGAAGTAATCCTCCCGCCCTTTGCGCACACAGTGCCTAAGGACCAAGCTGAAGTGTATGCTGGGGAGTGGGCGCTTGCGCTTGCGCCGGCGGTGTATCGTACTCAGGTGGGATGGGACAGATTGTCCCCCTGCCATGAGATTCCATTGCGGTCTATGCCCCAGCCTCAACCTCAATATCCTATGCGTCGTGAAGCGAGACCCCACGTCGCGGCAATCCTTGAACAATTGGAATATCAGGGTGTTATTGAAACATGTGAGTCCCCTATGAATAACCCTTTATTCACTGTAACGAAGCCTGACGGCTCGTACCGTTTAGTTTTGGATTACCGGCACCTAAACTCCCATTGCCGGACCTGCGCGGTACAAAATACACATAGCTCGGCTTTGGTCGACAGTCTTGTGCGTAAAAGGTTTAAAACGACACTTGACATTTCCAATGGCTTTTTTAGCCACAACCTGTCCACACTGAGTAGCCAGTGGACGGCGTTTACTTCGGGCGGCAAACAAAAACAGTTTACAAGATTGGCCATGGGTTACAAAAATAGCCCTGGCGTCTTTTCTGCTCGCGTGGTTTCTCTCTTAGAAAGAATAGACCCCGACGCATACTCCTATGTTGACGATATCTATCTTACGGATGATGAGCTTATGCCACATCTGTCTCGAGTCGACAATATTATCGTGAGTTTTGCTGACTATGGCTACAAATTTAATTTTGCGAAGTCACACATCGCAGAATATACGGTGTTGTTTTTGGGCTACGAGCTCAACAATGAAGGTAAGGGGTTAGCCCCCCACTTTCTGGAGAAGTGTGCACGCTTAAGTGCTCCTACGACACTGAAGAAATTACAATCTCTGCTGGGTTTTCTGAATTTCGGCCGTACGTACATTCCTGATTATGCCCAGCGTATCAAGCCACTTTACGCCTTGGTACAACCTTCGTTTTCGAAGTCTAGCTGGCAGCTAGAACACTCTGCAATTTTACAGTCTTTACAGGCTGACCTTCTTGCTTCACAATACTTGCTGACACGTGATAACCGTACTAACCTGGTAATAAGAATAGTACCAGGCGCCGTGGGGTTCACGTATTTGACGTTTAATGAGGGCGACACAGTCCCCATTGCGTACAAATCCCACTTGTACACCTCTGCTGAATTACGTTTTTCCACGGTCGAAAAAGTTCTGACTGCTGTGCAGATGGCGATCCTCAAGGAACGCGCACTGTCGCATGGGAAACAGATTCTGGTTGTAACACCATATCCTGCTTTAGAGGCAGTGACTAAAGCAAGTGTACCAAATTCTAAAGCTTTGCATCCACGGTGGATACAATGGGCCACAACACTGACGTCGCCAGATGTCACTTACATCTTTGATGCCTCATTACAGACTCAAGAGTACTTGCAGTATGAATTCGTTCATCCGGCACCTCTGTCTTTGCGCCCGCTCGAAGAATACCATTGTGTCATATACACTGACGGGTCTGCGCAACCCGCAATTGGATCGAAGCACGCTTATTCAGCGGCTTGCGCAATTGTCGTAGGTACATTCGTAAATGGTGAATTCCAATCTGATGCAGTGCATACGCAGTCATTGGGTGATTGTACCGCGCAATTGGCGGAGCTCCGGGCTCTGGTGCTTGCACTGGAGTTTGCTGATCCCCGAGTCACTACTCTTATAGTGAGTGACTCCTTCTACTGTGTCCAGTCCTACAATGACAATTTACACTTCTGGTCTCAGAATGATTATCGGGACACTAAAGGTAGCACAATTAAGCATAAAACGCTTTGGGTTCGAGTGGCAGACTTTAAAGAACGTCTCCCTCTCGTAAGTGTTATTCACACTCTTGGTCACCAGCGGCTTGGTGTCCATGCTGTCGGCAACAGCTTAGCTGACGAGGCAGCGAAAACAGCAGTGGCTACATACTTGGTGGCAGCAGTTACAAGATCCAAAAGTAAGATTGATGATGACATCTTGGCAGCTATTGCTGCTACAGATAAGGGAGGTGATTACCCGAAGGGTTTTCCCTCTCGGTATATTTATCATTTAAGTCCTGATAACGTCCCATTAGTGAGGATTAACGACGTTGGTGACAGAATTATTCCCAACGCGGACTGCAGACCAGCACTGATCCTAGCTGCGCACGAGGGGTTGGCGTCAGCCCACGCCGGTGTGTCAGCTACAATATCTCTGCTACAACAACGTTACTGGTGGTTTGGTTTATATAAACAAGCGCGCGCATATGTTCTTGATTGTGACATTTGCCAACAGATTAAACCTTCTACTGTTGCGCGCCCACCACAGACACAGCTGTACATCTCTCATAAGCCATTTGGTTGTGTTTATTTAGATCACTGCGGTCCTTTTTCTTCTGATACTGCGTACAAGTATATCTTGGTTGCAGTGGATTCGTGCACACGTTTTCTTTGGGTATGGCCACAAAGGAGTGCTGACTCGCGGACTGTCATCAGGGATTTGCGTGTCTTTGTGGGAACTTTTGCGTGTGGTACCTTCCATTCTGATCAGGGCCCTGCGTTCGCCTCTAAGGCTTACAAGGAGGCTATGAGAAATTTGGGGGTCCTAGTCAAATTTTCGTCTCCCTACCGACCTGAGGGTAATAGTGTGGTGGAGCGAATGAACCGTGACTTAAAGCAATCATTGACAGCACGTGTTTTAGGCACAGGCCGGAACTGGCTAGCCCATTTGTATAACGTCCAACGTGCACTTAATAATCTCCCTAGAAGGTCTCTGGGTGGGCGGACCCCGTACATGATGCTCTTCGGAATCAGAATGTTTGTTCCAGACCTTGATGGTCTAGACATTGCGGCGTCGACCGCACCCTTTGACGTAGATGATCACTGTGCTGTTTTGCAGACTCTACAAGAAGCCAGAGACTCTCTTTCAAAAGAACATTTGCCCTCCACATCTGAAGCTGAGGTTCAGATTCCGGTAGTCGGCTGGCTACCCCGAGTTGGAGATCTGGTCCGTGAGAAGGTGGAGAACAAGAAGGAGTTCGGCCCCTCTTATCGTGCACCGGTTCCAGTGCTTGGAGTGCAGGGTACAAGAACAGTCATTTTACCTCCACTTCCTGGTCGCAAAGAAAACAGGTACATCTCTATTGACAATGTCAAACTTCAGCGAGTGGCCAATACTTCTTAGTATGACTCCGGCAGTTTCATGCCAGACAATGCAAAGAAATTCAATGTTGGTTCCTGCTTCTAACACCTTGTCTGATGTTGCCATCGAGATGCATTCAGTTACTGATCCCTTGCTGATACCACCGGCTGGTGGTTTGCCCGAAGAGACTGAGTATGCTTATCCTACACGTGGACCCTCGCCTGTTTTACAATCTACAGCACTTGGCCAGTCCCGTTTTTCCTTTGACACTAACTCTTTGCCCTCAACTCCCCCATCGAACATTGCTGTTTTTGTAAGTTGGTTTAAGAGACATTTTTTGATAGCCCCTTGGACATACATCTGGTTGCTGCTTTTCAGTATTTTTTTGTTCATGTCCATTGGATTTGTTGTAGTTTTCTTCCGTTTGGTGGATGGCCATTATCTCAAAGAGAGATCGACAATTAGACTTATCAATGGAACTTTGGCCCCCCACTCCTCATCCCACATCATGAAAAGGGACCAGACTTTTGTGAATATTACTGCCTGGCCCGTCATGGATGGAATCGCATGGGATGCAGTTAAATTTCAAATTCATGGGCCTACAGAGGTCATTAATGTGCCTAATGTATTTCGTGTTTCTATGGGTGATGTAGTTAAACAAAACATACGTTCTGATGATTGGGATGTACACGCCATTGAAGCACTGTTTTCAGATTTGAAATATTATGCCGCCTTTGATGCTGAGGATTTGTATGACAATGCGGCTAATTATGCAGAACAGTATTGTTTTCAACATTATGGCAATCACTTCCTGCATAAAGCGAATACGTTTAGAAATTTTGTAAATTTTACCCAGTGGGAACACTGTCCCACCCCCTCGTTTGGCAGTTCACATACATTAGTTGATAAGTTTACTTATTTTACTGATTTCAGTGTTTCAGCCCCGGCATCCTTTTATTTTAAAGTTAAGCTTGAGTCTGCCTCTAAGGTTAGACTGACACACACCAAATTGCTATATTCTAAGTCCTTTATGGATGAGTTGTCAATCAAAGGTTATGATCTATGGAAGGCTACTATTGATCTTAAGTCGCTTTGGGGTTCCAAACCGTGGCAGGTTCAGGGAACTGAAGCTTTACACCGTGCCTGTTTAGTACCAAATCATATGTTGTTTTCAAATGCAACCATCTTCCAAACCACCTGTTTCGGATTGGCCACTTCTAAAAAACTAAATTCGCCTTCTGTGCCTGATCTGGGTGCTTACCCAAATTGGAATAATCACACAGATCTGTCCCTTCCTGCTTTGCAGTTATTAGTTTCTAATTCATCTTTCAATATTTCGAAATTTAATAATGAGGGATGGTTAATTTGGCAAAGCAGTTCTGATACCTGTCAACGTCGTTTTCTAGGGCAGAAACCGGGGTATACTCAAGATCGCGTAGACCCCCGGTTTGAGTCGTCACATACAGTAACTACATACTCTGTAGGGAAATTATGTCAGTCCTGGCTGCGACATTCTACCTTGGCATCTGTCAAAGTTCATTTATCAAAATTACATGACAAAATAGATTTGAATGATTTTGTTAAAGGTCCTGTGGGTGGCAGATCCAGGAGATGGGCGTATGCTATTTACAACGAAGTATGGAAACTGTCGCAAATTGAGGCAGCTTCAAGAATGAGAGCTATTGATCAGGCTAATATGGAAAAAGTATTAGCAGTTATTGATAACAGCATTAACACTCTTTCTTCTCGCATTTATACATTAGATAATATTGTTTCTTCAATTGTGGATATTGTGCAGGATGATATGTCTGTGTTGTATCATGGTCAAAACCAGTTGCGTTCTGTTATGCAGTTTGCATGGACATTACAAACATTGAAGGCAGGGAAGGTCCCTTGGGACTATCTGAATACAACATCGTTATTTCTTCCCTTTAACCTTACTGACAAACAGCAGTTCATGTCCATGAAGGATGCTACATATTCCTTGCTACATATTGAAAAATTGGAGCCGTTACCTTTCTCTGTAGCGGAAGTAGATTCCGCAGTGTGGCTCTTACACGGATTGATAACTCTCCCGTTCGCACTTTTTAAGTTTACCTCTTGTATGAAACACTATGCTCTGGGTAGATATGAACAGCTGGGTACCGCTTTCATACATGAAGTCTGGTCCCTCCCCTTTACGTATAGATGTACAAGGGACGGTACTGAGGTTTATCTGAAGGGTGAAGAATGTACAACGTCACCTGATCATTCTGTTGTATGTAGGCACATTCAGTTGCACGGAGCTTGCAATGTACACGCCCCGAATTTGGCCTGCGTCCTCAAAGGTATCCCGGTACCAGTGATTACGCCATCTTTCACGCTGCTTGCAAACGGTAGTTATTTAATTTTAAACAATGAAGCTTGCTGCGGGATGTTAGTGGGGATCCCGTATATAGTAACTGTATCGCAGAGGGTTGTCTGCTGCAATAACGTTCTGTTTCCTCCCCTGCATGGGAGGCTGGATGCTTCCATCTGGCCTTCGATTCCAACCTTGAAAGCAGAGTTCAACAAGATGAGCAGAATAAGAGCGCTATTGTCCCAAAAGGAGGTGCCATTGACTTCCTCCCGGGAAACATTTGTCCTTCACGTAGCGAATACGCGCACTGAGGTACAGGCGCTTTTGAATACTGACCTCCCCCTGCATTTTGGAGCTTTGATCCAAACAATTTTCAATGCCTCGTCCACGACTGGCCTGGCTCATTTTTTTAAACTTGTGGGCTCGGGCCTCGTGACCTCATTCCAAACTATTTTTGGTGTGATTCCGGCATTTTTTCATTCTATTTTCTCGAGCGTCTTTGGAGGTGTTCCTTTAATTCTGGCGCTAGTGGCAGGTGTGCTACTTTTACTTTTCATCCTGCGGAATGGCTGCTCTTTCTGTGCCACACGACAGCCTGTCCCGTCTGCAGCTTCTTCGTGACAGGATGCTTGATTACTATGGTGTCCTGCCGTTGGCGACTTTGAGCCTGGCATATGGATTATCCTTCCGGTATTCCTACTTCACCTGCGTGCAACCTGTCTTCCACTGCCTAGATTGTCCCTTTGAATGGCCTATGGATTTGTGCTTAACCAACATGGTGTCTCCGGACCCGGATTATGATCGACTGATGAGGCCCTTAGTGTCTCACGAGTCTGCCTGTTCTGGTGTTCGGATTATGGCCTGCGGTGCGGCGCATGGTATCCTGGGTAATTGGGACATCGCGAGAGCGGCATGTGACTTCTTGGATATGAGTTATTTGGAAGTACACGCTGGTTGCCCTCTGATGGTGCTAGAGGCTCCGCTAATAGAAGAACATGTATGTTCCTTTTCTTTGATTAACTGGATGGCTGAAACCTTCAGTGGCCGTGCCAATGATTTTCTGCTGGAAGCAGTGGCCACATATGCTGCATATACTTTCATGGATTGAGTGAGCTATCGTCCACTCTGTTTTCCTCACGTGTCTTGAACTGTCCCTGTACGACTGCACTTCTGCCCGGTGAGGCGTTTTTTCATTTTTTCACCCCCCACGGCACGTTTGAGGTTTTTTGTTTTTTCTTTCCACCTTTGGTTTTTTCCTGTTCGGACTTTGCCTGAACTGACCAGTGTTTTTTAAATTGGTTACGCCTTGTTCTGCTCTGTCGCGCTTGAACTCTGCGTCCTCTCTTTTCTTGCATACTAAGTAGTGCTTCGATCAAGGGGGCATGTAGTAAGGACTCCCTTAATATGTACATACATTGTTAAGTTAGCATAACCACGTTAGAAGTTGGAAAGCCATCTTGCTGCTTTTGCACACGACACTGCGTTCACATGTTATTGCTTAAACAAACTGCTGACTCGAGTTTTGCCTCACACGAGAGCAATCTGTTGTTACCATCCCGAGCTCTGCGCAGCGACCTTGGTCTGCACACGATGTGACAAACAGTCTGAGTTGTTAGACAATGCATGTTTTCCACTCTAGGTTGATCGACCCACTATTTAGTCATAACACACGAGCAGCTGCACATACCTGAAAGTTGGTGCTTTTAATATCACAGACATCATGTTTATTATTCAGACCGAAGACGAGCCCTCCTGCGAGAAGACTCCTGATGCTCCTGTGATGTGATTTCACTAAGCTGATCTTTGAGGTATGGGGTCCCCTATTCAAGCCTAAGAGACCTTCTGTTAGTCTAATAATAATATTAGCGTCTTAGTAAAGGGAAGGTGGTAGTATCCACTGTCATTATAACATGATTACCCCTTTTATATTCTATGGAATTGTAACTATGTTGATGGTTTTGATTTTAATCATTTGTCTGCTTGTATTAGCCAAAGTACTGCATCTTAGGACACGTGGTCTATAAAAATAAACTCTTTTTATTTTCACCGTGTCTCTGTTGATTCTTGTTGTGGACTGATGTGAGAATAATATACAAACAGGTATTTCCGATTCCCACCATTCCTGAGTATGTACTGAGTCGCTTGTTCTGGGTTGTCTTTTCATTGGGACCGCCGAGCTAAATCTCGGATAACGAATGGGACACTTATGCTAGCCGGATACTGGGTTCTGGGTTCTGAGGTGAGTTTCTGGTACACCACAACTCACTGAGGTCCTGGGGTTCTACGCATAGTTCTGTGTATAAGCAGAATCCCTGCAACAACTGTTGAAGCTCGTATTTTCTGAGCCTCGTGGCCCTCGTTGCGAAGTGGTGCATATTCGGCGGCAGGACGGCCGCCTTTATATCCAGCTCGTGGGGAATGTCCAACAGTTGAATCGCACTCGCACACAGAGAAGCTTTCCCCATCGCTTTATTGTTGGTAAAGCAGTTGCACTTCCAGCATAATTGAGCAACTGACCGCAGCCCTGACGTGTTTCGAGTAATCTTGTTCAAAGGGTTAGTGCAGTCAAAAGAGCATGTGCGGCAACACCTTCCTTGTAATACCATATCGTGAGTCCTGATTGGACAACTCTGGATGAGTAATCACGTTGCATGCTGGTTGGTGAAGTCCGATATTCGTCCCCAAATGGATGCGCTTCAATTCAATTGCTGATTCTTGGCTCTGGTTGAGCCCCGGAAGCGCTGCTGCCTCAATCCGTGCTCTGTGTCCCACTGTTGAAGCTCGTATTTTCTGAGCCTCGTGGCCCTCGTTGCGAAGTGGTGCAGATTCGGCGGCAGGACGGCCGCCTTTATATCCAGCTCGTGGGGAATGTGGGATATAAAGGCGGGCGTCCTGCCGCCGAATCTGCACCACTTCGCAACGAGGGCCACGAGGCTCAGAAAATACGAGCTTCAACAGTGGGACACAGAGCACGGATTGAGGCAGCAGCGCTTTCCGGGGCTCAACCAGAGCCAAGAATCAGCAATTGAATTGAAGCGCATCCATTTGGGGACGAATATCGGACTTCACCAACCAGCATGCAACGTGATTACTCATCCAGAGTTGTCCAATCAGGACTCACGATATGGCATTATAAGGAGGGTGTTGCCGCACATGCTCTTTTGACTGCACTAACCCTTTGAAAAAGATTATTCGAAACGCGTCAGGGCTGCGGTCAGTTGCTCAATTATGCTGGAAGTGCAACTGCTTTACCAACAATAAAGCGATGGGGAAAGCTTCTCTGTGTGCGAGTGCGATTCAACTGTTGGACATTCCCCATGAGCTGGATATAAAGGCGGCCGTCCTGCCGCCGAATCTGCACCACTTCGCAACGAGGGCCACGAGGCTCAGAAAATACGAGCTTCAACAGTGGGACACAGAGCACGGATTGAGGCAGCAGCGCTTTCCGGGGCTCAACCAGAGCCAAGAATCAGCAATTGAATTGAAGCGCATCCATTTGGGGACGAATATCAAACTTCACCAACCAGCATGCAACGTGATTACTCATCCAGAGTTGTCCAATCAGGACTCACGATATGGCATTATAAGGAAGGTGTTGCCGCACATGCTCTTTTGACTGCACTAACTCTTTGAAAAAGATTATTCGAAACGCGTCAGGGCTGCGGTCAGTTGCTCAATTATGCTGGAAGTGCAACTGCTTTACCAACAATAAAGCGATGGGGAAAGCTTCTCTGTGTGCGAGTGCGATTCAACTGTTGGACATTCCCCACGAGCTGGAAATAAAGGCGGCCGTCCTGCCGCCAAATCTGCACCACTTCGCAACGAGGGCCACGAGGCTCAGAAAATACGAGCTTCAACAGTGGGACACAGAGCACGGATTGAGGCAGCAGCGCTTTCCGGGACTCAACCAGAGCCAAGAATCAGCAATTGAATTGAAGCGCATCCATTTGGGGACGAATATCGGACTTCACCAACCAGCATGCAACGTGATTACTCATCCAGAGTTCTCCAATCAGGACTCACGATATGGCATTATAAGGAAGGTGTTGCCGCACATGCTCTTTTGACTGCACTAACCCTTTGAAAAAGATTATTCGAAACGCGTCAGGGCTGCGGTCAGTTGCTCAATTATGCTGGAAGTGCAACTGCTTTACCAACAATAAAGCGATGGGGAAAGCTTCTCTGTGTGCGAGTGCGATTCAACTGTTGGACATTCCCCACGAGCTGGATATAAAGGCGGCCGTCCTGCCGCCGAATCTGCACCACTTCGCAACGAGGGCCACGAGGCTCAGAAAATACGAGCTTCAACAGTGGGACACAGAGCACGGATTGAGGCAGCAGCGCTTTCCGGGGCTCAACCAGAGCCAAGAATCAGCAATTGAATTGAAGCGCATCCATTTGGGGACGAATATCGGACTTCACCAACCAGCATGCAACGTGATTACTCATCCAGAGTTGCCCAATCAGGACTCACGATATGGCATTATAAGGAAGGTGTTGCCGCACATGCTCTTTTGACTGCACTAACCCTTTGAAAAAGATTATTCGAAACGCGTCAGGGCTGCGGTCAGTTGCTCAATTATGCTGGAAGTGCAACTGCTTTACCAACAATAAAGCGATGGGGAAAGCTTCTCTGTGTGCGAGTGCGATTCAACTGTTGGACATTCCCCACGAGCTGGATATAAAGGCGACCGTCCTGCCGCCGAATCTGCACCACTTCGCAACGAGGGCCACGAGGCTCAGAAAATACGAGCTTCAACAGTGGGACACAGAGCACGGATTGAGGCAGCAGCGCTTTCCGGGGCTCAACCAGAGCCAAGAATCAGCAATTGAATTGAAGCGCATCCATTTGGGGACGAATATCGGACTTCACCAACCAGCATGCAACGTGATTACTCATCCAGAGTTGTCCAATCAGGACTCACGATATGGCATTATAAGGAAGGTGTTGCCGCACATGCTCTTTTGACTGCACTAACCCTTTGAAAAAGATTATTCGAAACGCGTCAGGGCTGCGGTCAGTTGCTCAATTATGCTGGAAGTGCAACTGCTTTACCAACAATAAAGCGATGGGGAAAGCTTCTCTGTGTGCTAGTGCGATTCAACTGTTGGACATTCCCCACGAGCTGGATATAAAGGCGGCCGTCCTGCCGCCGAATCTGCACCACTTCGCAACGAGGGCCACGAGGCTCAGAAAATACGAGCTTCAACAGTGGGACACAGAGCACGGATTGAGGCAGCAGCGCTTTCCGGGGCTCAACCAGAGCCAAGAATCAGCAATTGAATTGAAGCGCATCCATTTGGGGACGAATATCGGACTTCACCAACCAGCATGCAACGTGATTACTCATCCAGAGTTGTCCAATCAGGACTCACGATATGGCATTATAAGGAAGGTGTTGCCGCACATGCTGTTTTGACTGCACTAACCCTTTGAAAAAGATTATTCGAAACGCGTCAGGGCTGCGGTCAGTTGCTCAATTATGCTGGAAGTGCAACTGCTTTACCAACAATAAAGCGATGGGGAAAGCTTCTCTGTGTGCGAGTGCGATTCAACTGTTGGACATTCCCCACGAGCTGGATATATATATATATATATATATATATATATATATATATATATATATATATATATATATATATATATATATATATATATATATATATATATATATATATATATATATATATATATATATATATATATATATATATATAATTTTTAAATATATATTTGTATATAAGAAGCCTTGAGACCTAATAGGACATTTAGTCCTATTCCTATGTCTGTGCCCGTCCTGGTTTTTCATAATGAAAATCAGGTCACCTTAGTGCGGGGGGATTGGTGCTTAACCCACCGCATAAAAAGTTTTCAAACAAATGGTGCAAATATGGCATTTAAAAGCACAATGTTCAAATAACTCATGTAAACAATTGGCTCCGAAGGGACACCCATGAAATATTGCAGCACTTTTACGGTATGGCAAGGAAGCGTGATCTTGCACAGGCGCTAATCCCATTTTTACAAAATTTGCTATGGATTCACCTATTATGTCAAGAATCACCTCAATTATGCCATGGACAGAATTTTGTCCAGGGTGTCCCCATATTGCAAAAATTATCCCAAGTATTCCAGGGCAAGCATTGTGGGGCGGCTGCCTTATAACAAAAATAACATCTACAATGCCGGGGCCAACATATTGCCACTGGTGTCTCTCATATACCACATGTACCTCATATGTCAAAAAGATCTCCAGTATACAAGGGCCATCTTTTTACCATAGGTAACCCCATACCATTGGTGCCCGCTCTTATGCTGCTAAGAATTACCTCCAATGTGTCAGCACTACCAGTGTACCACAGGGGCCGTCAAATGGAAAGAACTACTCCGGGATGCAAGAACCTCTGTGTTGCCATAGGTAACACCAGTCATCTATATGTCATGGGTGCCCTCCTCTATAAAGCCAAGGACTACCTCCATAATACCAGGGCCAGCTTGCCACTCAAAAGCATAAAAATAGCGCGGCACACACACACATACACACACACACTCACACACACACACAAACACAAGACACTCACTAATACACTGTCACTTACGCTCACATTTTCCACTCTGCTTAGATTAGAAAAGCTTGCACTGCTGCTGCCCCTGTTACACCTGTCTTGACTGTTATGAAATCTTGGTAAAAACATTTTCTGTCTAAGATTTTTAAAGTCAAAACAAATGGCATTGTCAATTAAACTTTTTATGCATGAGGTGAATCAAATAGTTAACTTCTATAAAATAAATTTAGATTT
Source organism: Triturus cristatus (assembly GCF_964204655.1). NCBI lineage: Eukaryota > Metazoa > Chordata > Amphibia > Caudata > Salamandridae > Triturus > Triturus cristatus. Next base: position 132,239,343 of record NC_140586.1, on the reverse strand, counting down.
GGTTTTACCTGCGGAACAAGCAGAAATGGTATAGGAAATGGACTAGACCACTGCAACATTTTTTTTTAAAACATAGCTCCCAGCTGATCTTATGTCATGTGTAACTTCTTCATGCAGTTCTGGCTGTTTAGCCAGCAACACTTGAATGTTGGGATTTTCAGGCCCAACCTATATATTTTTTTTAACTAAACAAAAAGTGCCAGAATACTGCATTATGGGGCTTGAAATGCCAAGACGGGCTGAAGGTGGCACACAAGATAATGCGCAATTTAAAAAATCAAGTTTGAGTGGGTGATGTTTGCCCATTTTTCTTGGAAGAAAGCAAATTTTACGCAGTGAAGTGGAGAGTTGGTGGACATTGCATTTCATGTGTAAATGGTGTAAATCCAGTGTTAATTGGTGAATATTCACGCTTGTCTAAAAAAAATGGCACTTGCTTGAAACTGTACTGCTGGAGCGAGTTATGCAAAATTTTGTATACGCACCCCATTTTGCATGTCGTTTTATTAATTAGATTAATTCATTAATTATAATCGTATTAATGGATTGGAGTGATGTGGAAATAACTAATCACCCTTATTAATGACCGAAATACACGTGGGATTTGCATCTGCATGGCCTAATTAATGACGTGAACTAAAATTCGTACGCATATTAATGATAGATAATTAGAATATTGCATGATTTTTTGTAACAGGAATCGTCTCTAATATGTTAAAAATAAATACCCATCGATTTAACCTTTAGATAGTTATGTTTTACAAAATATTGCCAGTATGTACAAGGTCATGATGTCATCTGTGATAGCACAAAAAGTGTCAGGTAATTAATATTTGATGCAAACCATATCAAAGGACCATATTGTGGCCTCTCTACTACTACAGCGTGACTTTCTGCTGACTGATTATTTTTGTGTGTGATCAATTTTGAACCTTTACTACAGTTATCATTAGCTATAAGTATATATTACAGGGCATTAAAATGCAAATTAGGGTAATAAAGACCTCATTTGGCAGGCAGTTGGTTAATTTACTTTGGATTCTGTGTTCACAATTTAGCACAGATCGGTGAAGGAGCCGAAAGTTATTTGAGAAAAAAAACTTTTGGGGGTGTGGTGCATACGAAATCCCAGTGTAAATTTTAGTGCTGCACTGCAGCCCGAACTATTGCATAAATGTACCCCAGTTCTTAATAAAACACATTTTTTACAGACTAGGGGCCTCATTAGGATGTCGGTCGCAAAGCATCCCGACCGACTCGGTCTCAGAATGGTTTCTGACCAAATTGGATTCGGGGAGTCCGACTGACCGATTACGATGTTTCCAAACACTGTTCGGTCCGACTCCATTGACTTCAAAGGGAGCCTGTGTTCCGACTAACAACACAGGCTCCCATTGAAGAATGGGTGGGTGGGGAAAATCGTGCACCCTGTGGCGGGTACCCTATGGTACCCGCCACACTGTGCATGGTTGGAAAGATGGAACCCATGGGTATCCCCACGGCCCAACTCGGAGGGCCCCGGGTAAAGGGGGGCCTACTAAGGGCCCCCAAAGTCAGATTCCAACAGCCAATCCATGTCGGAACAACTGATTCGGAAAGGCTGTCCGAATCCAACATTGTGAACCATCGATTGGAAACGCAGTCCATACACCTGTACGAGTTTGCTCCGACCAACTCGGTTATTCCAACTGCTGTTCGAAACAGAGTCGGAACGGAGTCAGAAAGTCTGAATGCTTTCTGAACATCGAAATTGGTTGGTCGGAAGGGTTTCCGAGTCGGTCAGAAAGGCGGATTCCGAATCGGATTCGGACAAATTGAATGCCATTTGGAGCCTTTCCAACCAACATCGTAATGAGGCCCTAGGTCTTTTTGTGAATTTATTATGTAAATCTGTTCAGTATTTTTAAAGGCATTGTGATTACTTGCCTCTGTCAGAAGTTCATGTGCATGCAATATTCAACTTTAACCTATCGGTCATTTCAATCTTAAACAGCTACCTCAAAAGGCTAATAGCTGGATGAGTTTTTCTTGAAGTTTAGTTCCAGCTCTACTCAGACTATCCCCTCCAAAATTGGCACAAAGTGGTTCTTGTTACTCAATTGTGGAGTTTCGCCATCAAACAAAATCTCACTAAGTCATCTCACAACACAGAACTAGCTTAAACTGCAGAATTCAAACTAGTTTTACCAATAAATGTAAACCTAATATTCTACACTCTGACTTCAGAACAGAGATGCAGGCCCTGGCCCTCTCAAACCATGATGGGGAACAGGTTTCCCCCAAACCATTTTGCTTCTATGAAAGCCTTAGTACTTAAAGCAGCTCGTCTCATCAAAGATGCCAAAAAATCAGCCTGGACAACTCCAATCCTGAGGGAACTTACTGGTTCCCACTTAAAGCCATAATTGACTTTTAAATGGCCTTCATCACCTGTGAAGCCTTAAATCTTGGCCTTCGGAGCTACATGCAAGATAAATCACACAAGGAGTTAGAGACAATAGAGGCAAATCTGGTCTCCTGCTAGACATACCAGAAATGAAAAAGACAGAGACAATTAAATAAGCAGGCACCGAGGATATGGAACCAATAACATGCACTTTAGAGTAAAGCAAGGTCTGCTGGCAATACGAAATTACCTAAAAACAGACTTTTTAAGAAGAATATATGACATCATACCGCATACCATTACAACGCATACATTTACAACGAGGAGTTTACAACATGACTACCATTACAACGCATATTTTTACAACGCAAGCCATTACAGCACATGTTAATAAAGATACATAAAATGTGCCATTACACCGCCAACTATTACAACGCAAACCAATATAACAAATACTTTTACAACAGATAATAATTATAGTATGTTAAACGTGCACAGAAATTATGTGAGAAAACAGTAAAAAAAATGTTGAAACAGTAATACTTCCCAATCATGTTTTTTTCTCTCATTAAAATATATCTATCCAATTTTATAAACAAAATAAAAAAACTGAGTGCATTCATTAGCAAAAACAGGATATAAATACAAAGCATAAAAATGTGATGTCCTTCCACTATTTCCAATACAACATCCAAGCCATCATCTATTCTAAGAAGATGGTGTCATTCCACCATTTCCACTACATTGACCGAACCACCATCTACCCAAAATGGCTGCCATTCTGAACAGAAACATTAAAACCAACATTCTACACACAACATAAAAAATACACATTTTGTTATGCTCTCCATCACGCGGAAAAATAGATTCTAAAACATAATTTTTTTACATTTTTGTTAGCACCAAGCAAACGTATAAATTGAGCCGACCTCTATTTTGTGGTCTGTGGTACACTGACATCCTGGGTCCTGGAAACAGTGGTAAATTGTAATTGAGTGATTGTGCTGATGACGACTGTTTTTACTTTCAGTAGATTTTTGCACTTCGTTTGAACTTTTATTCTGGTTTTAAACTTTGTCATGGATGTATTTTGCAGCTTTTATGATTCACTTTGTGATTTCGAATAAAGCTTATTTTGATTGATTGACTTTATGGGTCACCACACGCATCTGCGGTAGGAGAAGAATTGTGAAAGCTTCAACGTGACACACTGCCATCTGCTGACTAAAGTAAGTGCAAGTTTAAGTTTTAAACAAAACACGTTTACATCCAAAAGAATTATTTGGGAAACATAAAAGAACATTTCCTAATATATTAAATTAACAGATCTTTGACATACAGATAGAGCATAACAGCAGCACAACAATACTCATCTACTGACAAAAGTAGGTGAACATTTTACATAAATCAGATTTCATATAAGGGTTAACAAAAACTCCCCAAAAACATTCACAGACTTTAACCCCTTCCATGCCCATGACGGAACGGTTCCGTCATGAGCATCGGTTGCGCTGTGCTCATGACGGAACCGTTCCATCATGGCCCCGCCCGCGCTCGAACCCTTCAGTACCGCGGGGGAATTCCCGCCGTGCTGAAGGGGTTAAACAGAGACATACAGCTATCAATTTTGAATTAAATATCTGAAGAAATCCATCAGTAAGTTTACTCTATGGTATTTTAAAAACTTTAAAAAATAAAAACCTATACATTTGCTAATAAATATATCTTGTGAAAGATGCTAATAAGTAGTATAAGGCAAAATAACAATTCTAACTGGACAAGGGAAGGTGTTGGTCAGTGATTGGGGTGGGATATTACTATTCTAATTCTGCCGGGTGTATCCATCAGGGAAAGAGTAAGTCAGTGGTGGGAGGCAGAAGTATTATTCTAACTCCGCCATGCACTTACCTCAGGGAAAAGGCTGTTCAGTGGTGGGGGGCAGAAATACTATTGTAACTCCTCAGGGTGCTTGCCTCAGAGAAGATGTTGATCGGTGGTGGGGGGCATAATTAATATGCTAACACCACACGGTGCTTGCCTCAGGGAAGGTGTTGGTCAGTGGTGGGGAGAAAACGTAGGGGCCTATTATGATGGCGGTCGGTAAGCCTCCAATCTTCGATCAGAGGCTTTCCGACCACCATACTCAGTTTCAATTCTGACCGGCTGAATCTGACTCAGCTTGTCGGATTTGAAACTGGGCCATTATTCCAGCTGGCTACCGACGGGCTCAAGGAGCCCGTCAGCCAGTCGGAGGACTGCTTGTAATCCTAAAAGGCGGCCTTTCTTCCCTTGGGATTACGATGCACGGTTTCCCTCACGGTTTCCTTGCCGGCCTTTTCAATATGGAAACCCTGTGGAAAGCATGTTCGGGGGCCCCTAGCAGGGCCCCCTTGTGTGCGCAGCCTCCGGTTAGGGACCGAGGGGGCATGTGTGGTGCCCCTCTGTTAATCCCTGCTACCCGTGGCAGGCACCTTGAGGTGCCTGCCACGGGGTGCAGGGATTAACACGACCTCTTATTTCTCTATGGGAGCATTAACTACGGTCGGTTTACTGCCGTAACACATACTGCCATAGGGAAATGTCAGAATGTGGCCAAACAGTGTTCAGCAGCATCCAAATCAGGCAGTCGGAACCGCCGACCGGAGGACGCAAATCCACCCGACATCATAATCAGCCTCTTACTGTTCAAACTCCAGAGGGGTCTTACCTTAGGGAAGGTGCTGGTCTGTGGTGGGGGCAAAATTACTGTTCTGACTCTGCCGGGAGTTTACCTCAGGGAAAGTGCATGTCAGTGGCGAGGGGCAAACGTACTATTTTACCTCCACAGGGTGCTTGCATCAGGGAAGGCGCTGGTCAGTAGTTAGGAACAAAACTACTATTTTAACTCTTCAGGGTGCTTACCTCAGGAAACGTGCTGGTCAGTGTTGGGGGCAAAATCACTATTCTAACTCCAATGTGTGCTTGCCTCACAAAAGGTACTAGTCAGTGGTGGGGTTATAATTAATATTCTAACTCCACAGGGAGCTTGACTCAGGGAAGGGGAGGGTCAGTAGTGGAGGGCAAACTTACTATTCAAACTCCGCAGGGTGCTTACCTCCAGGAAGGTGCTGGTCAGTGGTGGGGGTAAAGGTACTATTCTAATTCCGCAGGGTTGTTGCCTCAGGGAAGGTGCTGCTCATTGGTGGTGGGCATTATTAATATTCTAACTCCACAGGGTGCTTTTCTCATGAAATGTGCTGGTCACTTCTTGCTTTATTGAATGTAAACAAAAACCTAATGTTGCAACCAAAACTAACAAAAACATTTCTTTACAGAAAACAAAACGCCAAGCAAATATAAATCATTAAAAATCCACATTTCCTTTTAGACCTACACAGCATCACCCAGAAGGGAGAAAACAAATTCTGCAAAAACAGCTCAAGATACCGAACTGCACCAGAAAAGGACAAACAAGCAAACAATGGAACGCTAAGGTGAGGCATACTCCCTTAACCATATGAAATTCCTCTTTATCTTTTAACAGGAATCAACAACAAACCATATTAGAAAATCAAAGCTGGCAAAACCTGAACCTAACAATGTAATAACAAAATGTTCTTCAAAACCTCAATAAACCTCAATAAACAAACAATCCACTATGAACCATTTTTTTGCAGGTTGCAATCAATAAACAATTTCAAGTTACAACAGCACAAAACATTAAAACATTGTAAAACATGTATTCTTAAATATAGATAGTCAAACATGTAAAATTAACAACATTTCCTTTGCAGATTAAACGTTCATTTTAAAAGGTATAACACAAAAACTCTTACATAATGGCATCAGGAAGACAAGCCACCTATGTGACATCCCAAAGAGGAAATTGACTCCTAAAGCACGGTGGCTTCCTTTATTGTAATGAGAGATTAACTGAGCCCAGGAGTCATTGGAGGTGTATGCAGTATTACTGTTCCCATTGCACAGGCAGAGCGGTTACTCTTGGTGACACTGTTGAAAGGACCACAGAGCATAACCCCTCTACCTCTACAATGGAGATGGAGGTTAGAGAAAGCATTAACCAAATGAAAGAATTTGCAGCAACCTCCAATGGACCCTGTGGCTCAGTTTTGAGGGAGGTATCCCAAAACATTCCTATACATGTAGGGAGTTCTATGCCCACAACCCCAAACTTATGCAGAATTAAGCAGCGAGAAAAATGGGCAAGTAGTCCCCAACGTGTAACACCCCAAACATACTCTGATATTAACATTCCTCCTGAACTAACTGTTACTGTTACTAATGAAACCTTTCTTTTGCATGACAACAAAACCCTCAGAAAAGAATACTAATCTTTGGCACACCCCTTAACCTTGTAAAATTAGAGGCTCCCTTAGTGTCCAGTTTACTCCGTGTTAAACAAACATCAACCTACACTGAATTTTTAACAGTGCTAAAATCTAAAACACAAAATAAAAGTCCTAGGAATGTGATAATTGATTCGAATTATCAGTGAGGAACACCATAACCAAAATGTATCCCGAAACCCAAATTCAAGGATGTTTTTTTCACTTTTCACAGGAGTATTGGCGAAAAATGTAAAAAGATCCTTAGATGAGGATTACATATCAGACAGTAAACTGCAATTCGAATTTTTTTAAAACAAACTGCTTTGTGCTTTGTTCCTCCTGACTGTGAGGATGAATACTACACATCAATTACTAAATCTGACTATTTTACTACAAATGAAGACAAATTGGGCGGCCTACTAAATTTCTTTGAGGATGCATGGATTGGCCATCTAAGCAGTTGGGTCGCGGTAGGAATCCAAGGTTTCCTGTGAAGTGGTGTAGCTGTTAAAGGGAGGAGCAAAGACCAATAATGCCATAAAGGGATGGCACAACTCCTTCAAATAAATCAATCGGAAAATCTCACCCAAACTTTTATCATTTCTTGGAAATTTTGAAGTAGGAGCAAAGTTTCCAAGAAATGAGAATAGCGCCATCATTGACTGGTAGTCTGAACCCACACATTTCCAAAAGAACAAAAGAAATATCCGAGAGACTATTGGGACAATTCAACAGTTTTCGTTGATGGTGGCTTCAGACTACCTAGACAATATTGGACACATACTACATTTCTAACTATCACTAACACCTATTCTATCTAACTTGCCTGTTTTGCAATTTTTTTAAATTAAATTGGCATTTTTCTAATAATTTTTCCAAATCCAGCATATACTTCACTCTTCCTACCTTCAGTTGTCTTTCTTCTTTTGTAAAATTCCAAAGTTTACTAAGAGTGTGCAACTCACCAAATATCCAAATTATCAAATCCATAATCCACTATCCACTTCAAAGCCCGTGCAAAATGATCAAAAGAGACACAGATTGGCATAGCCATATTTTACAGAAAACACACTGCTGCAAAATATACTGTGTAAACTAAAAAAACGCTTCCCAAAAAAAAATCCCGAAAACTGAAAATAGTTTGGCAAAACACGCAACAAGAAATCCATCATTGCAAACCTCTCTCCATCGGTTTTCTGTCCAAAGTGTGACAAAAGTAAAAAATCCAAACTTTAAAATCCTGCATTAATTTAAAATCCATTAGTAAAAATTCCAAATTGTCCAAAACATCCATTTAGCCATCTATGTCATCTGTGTTCTCCAAAAGTCCACGTGCTCGAACATCCACTTTGCAGAGAGGCCCCCTCAAGTTTCGTTACGCCACTACTGCCTTGAGCAGGAGATTGGGCTCAGCGCTGAAGCTGCAGCCCTCGGCTTTACGGAAGGAGTGAACGGATGCTGATCACCTCCTACCCTCGCATGTCACCATCTGTCTCGGTGTAAAAGGGGAGGAAGAGCAGCCCTCTCAACGAGGAAGCAATACCTTTTGCAGCAGCAGCCTGCTGCCCCTGCCTGCCGTCCTGGTCCCGGTGAGAGAATGAGCCCCAGCTACGCCCAAAAGATCCCACTGTAGTGATCTGGCCCAGGAAGTTAATGCTGCAAATTCAGAGTGCCTCTGTGACCTTGCCTTGGGCTGCCATTGCAGAAGTGTGTTGCCTCATCGGTGTGCTGAGCACCGTGTGCTGCAAGGAAAAGAAAGGACGGCCTGGTGAGTGGCGCTCCGGTGGTCATGCAACCGGTAGACAAGACTGAGCTCGCATCAGCATTGAGGGAAGCCCCGCACCTGGCATTCCCCACCCTGCGTTGCCCATCATTTTGCTGCAAGAAAGGAGAGTGATCAGTTTCAGCCCAAGGCCCCTCATGCCTCTGAATGTTGACACCCGCCCCTGCAACGCCCGCTTGCAAAGATAATACACCCACAGTGGAGCAGCGCAGGGCCAAAGAGGGAGGCTGAACCTGCAGGAAATAAATGTTCCTGCATCTGCTAGGCTGGTCCTCACATGAGCAAAATTACACTAAGGGGTCGGGAGAGCTGCCAAAGCCTGTAAGCGGTGGCTTCAGCGCCACCTAGTGGTGATTATTATCGCACAACGCTAAGGCCTGTTACGTGATTGCAAAAGAAGTTCACCCTGGCGATGTTTAAATGCCTCAGAACATAGAAGCCAGCAATATGAGAACCCCGCACCTGTATTTGTGCAAAACCAGAACCCACAGTATCAAGAAGACTGCCGTGGACTGAAAGTAAAAGTGGGTGCAGTGCTACCTAGCGGTTGCCTGTTGCTCCGCACCCGGCCTGAGTGACCTTTGTAGAGGGCTCGCAAAGAGGCTGCCTTGACTGCACAATAAAACAAAATGCAAACATTTAAACAAGTACAAGCCGGCTTACCTTTGTCTAAATGCCCACTGAGCTCTGCAACCTCAACCTAGGCGAAGGAGACTGTAAGTGGGACCCCACTACGGGAAACACACAGTCGTCAGCAGCAGCATCAGAGAGAAAAAGCCGAGAGCACCACACGCCCCCCAGTGACCGCCTGTTGCTCAATGAATCAATCAATCAGAAGTTTGTTAAGCGCTGCTACTCACCCGTAAGGGTCTCAAGGCGCTAGGGGTAGGAAGAGTGCAGGATCCATTCCATCAAGGAGGGGGTCTGTTGAAGAGCCAGGTTTTGAGGTTTCTAGCGAAGATGGGGAGCGATGTTGTCTGTCTGAGGTGGAGCGGAAGGGCGTTCCAGGCTTTGGCCACGAGAAAGGAGATGGAGCGGCCTCCGGATCTGGTCTTTCTGGTGCGGGGGACCATGGCGTAGGAGAGCTGGGCTGATCGTAGGGTCCTTTGGGGTGCGTGGAATTTGAGTCGGCTGTCCAGGTATGCTGGCCCGGTGCCATGGAGGGCCTTGTGAGTGTGGGTGAGTATCTTGAAGGTGATTCTCGCCTCAACGGGGAAACAGTGGAGTGTGCGCAGGTGCTGGGAGGTGTGGCAGTGTTTTGGCAGGTTGAGGACCAGTCTTCCGGTGGTGTTCTGGATGTTCTGTAGCTTGCGGGTGAGGTTTTTGTTTATTTCGGCCTAGAGTGCATTGCCGTAGTCGAGTCTGCTAGTGACCAGGGCGTGAGTGATGGTCTTTCTATGTTCAAGGGGGATCCATTTGAAGGTCTTATGAAGGAAGCGGAGGGGTGGAAGCAGGAGGATGAGACAGAGCTGTACTGGCGGTCCATTTTGAGCTCGGAGTCCAGGATGATTCCCAGGTTGCGTGGGGGTTGGTGGGTTTCCGAGGGCGGGGGGCCACCAGGTGTCGCTCCAGGTGTAACGCCCTGAACGTCTCAGGATCGTTTAACAGACACGACAATGAGGACGCAACCACTTGTGAAGGGTTAGTTCTTTTAATGAAGGCAAATAAAATACAAAGAACAAACAAAAGTTATAGTCACTGGAATCCTCCAGGCTAAGTACGTTACCAGCCCACAGCACGGATGGTCCTAACCGTCCTCTGCATATACGCCGATCCCGGCGTATGCCAACAGAGGGCAGAAATGAAATGGCCGACAATGCCAATCGGTAGGCTGTGAGGGGCACGAAGAGTGTTGGGGAGAATCGAGGAGTCAGGGAAACACCCAGCCGGGGTCTCTACCTGAAGGGAGCAGCCGCTCAACCTCTTCCTCAGACTGCACCGGGACGCGGAGTCACCTCCTGGTGATGCGTCACCGATACCCCAATCACAAGCAAGAAGACTGAACCGAGAGCAGCCGCTCGATCGATCCTGTGGACTTCCGAGTCTGTAACGCGGCAAACACCTCCTGGTGTGCGTTACAGCTGGCAGTCCCTGTGTCTCTGGTCGGGCTGGGAGTTACGACTCCAACCAGCAAAAGCGCCACTGCGCTTGGACTCAGCCGAGTCAAAAAGCGAAGCTCAATGGTTGACCGGTAGAGCTTCCGGGTCCTTCACAGGTGACGATGGGGCAAGACACGGGCCAGGGAGTAACGACTCGACCTACCTCCGTTCTTGCCTTACTGGAGCACCACTCCGGAACACTGCTCTTCACGAAGCAGGTACGTCGGTGTAAACACAATATCCGACAGCCTTGTACCTCCCGGTTCCTCCCTTTATAGGGCGTGTTTTCCTTGAGTTATGTAACAGCTCTCCTGTTTACATAAGGGCGTGTTTCCCTTGAGTTATGTAACAGCTCTCCTGTTTACATAAGGGCGTGTTTCCCTTGAGTTATGTAACAGCTCTCCTGTTTACATAAGGGCGTGTTTCCCTTGAGTTATGTAACAGCTCTCCTGTTTACATAAGGGCGTGTTTCCCTTGTATGACAGGAATTCTTGACAGTACATCCTCCCTCTCAGCGGCTCCCCACGGGTCCAGCGCTGGCAGGAAAACGCCGATGGAACAAGGAGACCAAGCGCGGAGCATGAACCCCTTCAGCCGGTTCCCATGAATGCTCCTCCGGGCCATAGCCTTTCCACGCAACCAGGTACCACAGCTTCCCCCTGCGCCATTTGGACGCCCGTATGCCCGACACTTCATACTCCACCTCCGACTCCACGCATACCGGCCTAGGTGTCCCAGACGGCTTGGAGGGTGCTGGTTTGAGCAATGATACATGAAAGACAGGGTGTATCCGCAATGACTGGGGCAAGCACACCTTCACGTTCACGGGACCCATACACTTGGTAATTCGATAGGGGCCCATGTACTTGGGATGGAACACACTGTTCTTTCGAAACCTCATGTTTCTTGTGGATATCCAGACGTAGTCTCCAGTGCGGTACAGTGGCCCGGGCCTTCTCTTCCTATCTGCCGCAGCCTTGTATCTTCTCTTGGCCTCTATTAGGACAGCCCTTGAGCGCATCAACGTGTCTTTTATGTGTGCCACCCTGTCCGCTGTGGCGGGAATCCTGTCCTCTCTGAACGGATGTAGAAATGGCAAGAACCTGGGATGTTGGCCATAGTTGCTATAGAACGGAGATGACTGTGTGGAGCTGTGAGTGGCGTTGTTATAGGCTATCTCTGCAACCCATAGCAAGTCGACCCATTCTTCCCTGCCCTGGTCCACAAAACATCGCAGATACTGTTTGAGCGTTTGGTTCAGGCGCTCGGTTTGGCCGTCCGTTTGAGGGTGGTAGCTGGTGGACAGGGCGGTCTTAACATGCAGCGCAGTGCACCAAGTCTTCCAGAATTGCGCAGTAAACTGCGACCCCCGGTCCGACACGATCACCCCAGGTAATCCATGCAGTCGTACCACATTCTTTAGGAGTAGTGACGCCAATTCCCCGGCCGTAGGGACTCTCTTGCAGGGGATGAAGTGCCCCATTTTCGTCAAGTAATCCACCACCACCAGTATTGCCGTCATCCCCTGGTCTACCGGTAGGCCCACCACGAAGTCCAGTGATATGCTATCCCATGGTCTATCCGGGGTCGGAAGTGGATGTAAGAGCCCTTGGGTTCGGCCATGGTCGGCCTTCATGGTAGCACACGTAGGACACTCCTGTCCCCACCTCCTGACATCCACTCTCATGGTTGGCCACCAGAAATGCCGTCCCATGCTAGCCACCGTTTTTTCAAAGCCCAAATGACCTGCGCATGGAGAGTCATGGCACCAGATGAATGCTTGTTTCCTTAGCCTAGGCGTGGGTATCAATAGGCACCTGCCCTTCAGGGGTATCCCGTCCTTCAGCTGCCATTCTCTGTGACTGAGGAGCCACCTCCGCCATGCGAATGACCTGATCCCTCTCTTTATTCCCCTCAGGAAAGTATCCGGTTGGATAACCCCCAATACCATCCTCGGGGAAATGATGGAACGCTCGGTTGCAGGCAATGGTTCCTTAACTGCAGATTGACGGGACAGGGCGTCCGCCTTCCGGTTTTCAGTCCCCGGCCGATATGTGATGCGGAAGTTGAACCCCGCAAAGAAGATCATCCACCGCAGCTGCCTGGGAGAAAGGTGTCTAGTGGCCGTCATGAACTGTAGGTTCCGATGGTCCGTGTACACCGATACCACATGTCTTGCCCCCATCAACCAATGCCTCCATTCGGTGAAGGCGTCCTTGATTGCGAGAAGCTCCTTCTCCGCAATATGGTAGTTGCGTTCGGCGTCATTGAGTTTGCGGGACATGTACGCAACGGGATGAAGCACCCCTGTGTCGTGGTTGCGTTGGGACAAGATAGCCCCCAGCGCCACATCCGACGCGTCCGCTTCCACCACGTAGGGGAGATCCGGATCGGGGTGAGCCAACACCGGCGCCTTACCAAAGGCGCTTTTCAGGGCCTCAAAGGCTTTGTTCGCTTCAGGGGACCAGACAAACTCCTTGGACTTCCTCAGTAGCTGTGTGATTGGGGCCACCACTCCTGAAAATCCATCTATAAACCGCCTGTAAAAGTTGGCGAAGCCAATGAAACTTTGGACGTCCTTCACGCTTTGGGGCACCGGCCATTCTTTCACCGCCTTGATCTTTCGTTCTGCCATCTCCTGTCCCTCTGGACTCAGCATCACTCCGAGGAATTCCACAGATGTGACGTGGAAGTCACACTTGCTGAGTTTACAAAACAGCATGTTTTCCCTCAGCTTTTGGAGCACAGCTTTGACGTGGTGTACGTGCTCCTCCACACTGGACGAATAGATGAGGATGTCGTCGATATATACGACCACGTAGATATCCAACTCCTCTCTGAATACCTCATTCAAAAAGTACTGAAAGGCTGCCGGGGCGTTGCACAGACCGAACGGCATGACGAGGTACTCAAAAAGGCCGAACCTGGTCTTAAAGGCGGTCTTCCACTCGTCTCCGTCCCTCATGCGCACCAGATGGTATGCCCCTTTCAAATCCAACTTGGTGTAGATACGAGCTTTCTTGACCTGTTCCAGAAGTACACTGATGAGAGGCAAGGGGTACCGATTTTTTATGGTTATCGCATTCAATGCCCTAAAGTCCACACAGGCTCTCAGCTCCCCATTAGCCTTCGGGATGAAGAAGAGTGGCGAGGCGGCCGGAGACTTGGACGGGCGGATGAATCCTAGCCTGAGGAGTTTATCCAGGTACCCCCGGAGATGCACGTTTTCAGGCTCCGTCAGGGCATACAGCCTGCCGCTGGGAACGCTGGCCCCTGGCACCAGGTCGATCTGGCAGTCAAACTGTCTATGTGGTGGTAGCACTTCCGCCTTCACCTCATCAAATACATCCTCAAAACTGTGATAAGCCTGGGGGAGAGCCACATCTTTTTCTGCCGCTGTAGCCACCGTCTGACTCCCGCTCTCATCTGCGTCAAGGGATTCCGTTCTTATTCCACAATGCAGGATGCAATACGGTGACGTCATTTCGATGCGATGTGTTGGCCAATCCACAAAGGGGTTGTGTTTCTGTAGCCACGGCAATCCCAATATGACGCCATATTGGGGCGCTCGGATGATGTTAAAATCGATTTGTTCCAAATGGTTCCTCCCATATCTCATCGGAAGGACCCCCGTGTGCTGTCCGATGGGCCCCGTCACCAATCGCCTTCCGTCTACCGCATAGACGTCTTCGGGTACTGCTTTGGGAAGAAGCACTAGCCCTAGCCTGCATGCCTCGTTGTGGTCCATAAACATGCCAGTGGCCCCTGAATCCACCATGGCCACAACGGGTATCCACTGGTCATGCACTCCCACGTGCACCGTGATAAACAGGTGTCGTTGTCCCTTAGTGACCGAGTTGGAAAGTGAAGGGATGGATGAGTGACTCCGAGATGCCCCTTCTCTGGTCTTGGAGTCCTCTAGTTTTCCGCCGGTATGTCCACCACGGCTATTACCGGCCGGTTGGCCCGATAACGTGACGTCTTCGGTTTGGCAGGGCATTCACGTACGTAGTGGCCTTTTTTGCCACAATATAGGCACAATCCTTGTTTACGGCGTGACTCTTTCTCCGTGGCTGTGAGGCTCGCTCGTATTGCGCTGATGTCCATGGGTTCTCCCTTGGATGCGGTGGAAGTTTCAGGACTTCCCACCGTCACATAGTATGGAAGGGATTTTCCTTTTCTCCCATGATCCCCCTTTCTTTCACTTAGCCTATGTTCCAGCCGTAATACCAGGTTGATAAGGCCCTCACATGTCTTGGGTTGAGGGTCAATATGAGCCACGGCGTCCTTGAGCTCATCGCACAGCCCTTGATGGAAGAGCGCCGTCTGTTTAGCAACAGGCCACTTGGTTTCCGCAACCAGCCTTCGGAACGCGTTGAGATACTGCACCAGGTCGTTGGATCCCTGTCTCAACTCAAGCATTTCACGGTCCGCCGTGTACGAGTCAGCCCTTCTGTCGAATACCTTCAGGAATTCCTCGCGAAAAGCACCCCAATCACATAAGAGGGGGTCGTCCCTGCTCACCAGAGGTACGGCCCATTGTGCCGCGTTTCCAGCCAAATAGGATATAAGGAAAGCCACACGAGCCTGACTCGTGGGGAACGCCTTTGGTTTGCACGATAAATGTAGCGCCACTTGTGTGAGGAATACCTGCACTGTGTTAGGATCCCCACTGTACCTCTCTGGTGTTGCCAAGGGGATGGCTACCGGCATTTCCACTACTACCGCAGGGGTCTGGTTCGTGAGGGAGGTGCTGGGCGTGAGCGGGTCCAATTGGATAGCATCCAGTCTGGCTTTTACATCGGCTGTTTCTTGCCTAGAGGCAGCCACTTCAACTTGCATGGCCACTAAAGCAGCCAGCACATCATCAAGTGTTGCCATGTCTGTTATCGACCGGGAGACAGTTAGTGTTATTAAGGTCGGATATTTTGTAACGCCCTGAACGTCTCAGGATCGTTTAACAGACACGACAATGAGGACGCAACCACTTGTGAAGGGTTAGTTCTTTTAATGAAGGCAAATAAAATACAAAGAACAAACAAAAGTTATAGTCACTGGAATCCTCCAGGCTAAGTACGTTACCAGCCCACAGCACGGATGGTCCTAACCGTCCTCTGCATATACGCCGATCCCGGCGTATGCCAACAGAGGGCAGAAATGAAATGGCCGACAATGCCAATCGGTAGGCTGTGAGGGGCACGAAGAGTGTTGGGGAGAATCGAGGAGTCAGGGAAACACCCAGCCGGGGTCTCTACCTGAAGGGAGCAGCCGCTCAACCTCTTCCTCAGACTGCACCGGGACGCGGAGTCACCTCCTGGTGATGCGTCACCGATACCCCAATCACAAGCAAGAAGACTGAACCGAGAGCAGCCGCTCGATCGATCCTGTGGACTTCCGAGTCTGTAACGCGGCAAACACCTCCTGGTGTGCGTTACAGCTGGCAGTCCCTGTGTCTCTGGTCGGGCTGGGAGTTACGACTCCAACCAGCAAAAGCGCCACTGCGCTTGGACTCAGCCGAGTCAAAAAGCGAAGCTCAATGGTTGACCGGTAGAGCTTCCGGGTCCTTCACAGGTGACGATGGGGCAAGACACGGGCCAGGGAGTAACGACTCGACCTACCTCCGTTCTTGCCTTACTGGAGCACCACTCCGGAACACTGCTCTTCACGAAGCAGGTACGTCGGTGTAAACACAATATCCGACAGCCTTGTACCTCCCGGTTCCTCCCTTTATAGGGCGTGTTTTCCTTGAGTTATGTAACAGCTCTCCTGTTTACATAAGGGCGTGTTTCCCTTGAGTTATGTAACAGCTCTCCTGTTTACATAAGGGCGTGTTTCCCTTGAGTTATGTAACAGCTCTCCTGTTTACATAAGGGCGTGTTTCCCTTGAGTTATGTAACAGCTCTCCTGTTTACATAAGGGCGTGTTTCCCTTGTATGACAGGAATTCTTGACACCAGGCATCGGGATTTGGGCCCATGATGAGAACTTCTGTTTTGTTGGTGTTTAGTTGTAGGTAGCTGTTTTTCATCCATTTGGCGACGGCTTCCATGCCTTCTCAAAAGTTGTGTCTGGCGGTGTTGGGTTCGTAGGATAGGGAGAGGATGAGTTGGGTATCGTCTGCGTATGAGACAATGTTTAGTCCGTAGGTCCTGACAATGGGGGCGAGTGGAGCCATGTAGATGTTGAAGAGTGTCGGGCTGAGAGAGGAGCCCTGGGGGACTCCGCAGGGGGTAGGTGTAGGGTCCGAGAGCAAAGGGGGTAGTCTGACCCACTGCGTTCTGCCGGAGAGGAAGGAGCAAATCCAGTCGAGGGCCTTGTCCTGGATTCTTTCATCGTGGAGTCTGCGTATTAGGGTGCAGTGAGAGACTGTGTCGAACGCCGCTGAGAGGGCGAAGAGGATGAGGACTACTGTTTCACCTGTGTCCAGTAGGGTGCAGATGTCGTCTGTTGTGGCGAGGAGGGTGGTTTCCGTACTGTGTTTTTTTCTGAAGCCGGATTGGGAGGAGTCAAGGATGTTGTGCTCTTTGATGAATGTGGCGAGTTGGATGTTAATGGCTTTCTCGATGACTTTCACTGGGAAGAGGAACAGGGTGATGGGTCTGTAGTTTTTAAGGTCGGTGGGGTCCGCCAAGGGTTTCTTCAGGAAGGGTGTTGACCTCGGCGTGTTTCCAGTCGTAGGGGAACGAGGCGGTCGCCAGGGAGTGGTTGATGGAGTGGCGGAGCATGGGTGCAATGGTGTTGGTGTTGGTGGCTCTGTTGAAAATGTGGTGGGGCAGAGGTCTGTGGGGGCTCCTGAGTGGATTGACTTTATTGTCTTCAGTGTGTCTTCGGTGGTGAGGGCTGTCCAGTTGTCAATCGCTGGTTTCCGGGTGTCAGGGGTGGTTGGTGAGGATTCAGTGTGTTGGTTGTCTTTGTCGAAGTTGTCGTAGATGCTCTTGATTTTGTGGTGGAAAAAGGTGCTGAGTTTGTCGCAGAAGTCTTGTGAAGGAGGGATGTCAGTAGACTCGCTGGTGGGTTGGGCGAACTCCTTGATGATGTTGAAGAGTTCCTTGCTGTTGTGAGCGTGGGTGGAGATTCTGTCTTCAATCGCTTTTTTCCTTGTTTCTCTGATGAGTTGGTGATAGGCGTTGGTGGCAGCTCTGAAGTTGTTGTTGGCTTCTGTGAATTTAGTGTTCCTCCAGGCCTTTTCGAGGCGGCGGCAAGTGCGTCTGGACTCTCGAAGTTCGGTGTTAAACCATCTGGCTTACTTGGCACGGGCATTGTTGTTTTTCTTGAGGGGGGCTATGGTGTTGGCGCTGTCCGAGATCCATCTATGCAGGGTTCAGGCTGCGGTCTTGGGGTCGTCGTTTTGCGCGATGGTTGGGGTGGAGTTGTTGAGTGAGGAGGTGAGATGGTCGTTGGTGATTTTGGTCCAGTTTCTTCGTGGGAGCAGGTGCTGGTGTCTGTGGATGGTGGGTGTTCTGAAGGTGAAGTGAACGCAACGATGGTTGGTCCATGGGAGTTCGGTGGTGTGGCTGAAGCTGATGGAGTTTCCTGTAGTGAAGAAGGGGTCGAGGGTGTGTCCTGCTGTGTGCATGGGCTCGGTCACGATCTGGAGAAGTCCAATGTTGTGGAGGTTGTCCAGGAGGGATGCGGTGTTGGGGTCCAGTTGGTTGATGAGGTGGAAGTTGAGGTCTCCCAGCAGGGTGTAGTTGGTGGATGCGATGGCCTGCGGGGAGATGATGTCCAAGATGGAGTTGGCGAAGGGTCCATGGGGTCCAGGGGGTCGGTAGATGAGGGCGCCTCGGAGGGTGGCGGTGGGCCTGGCTAGTATCTTGAAGTGAAGGTGTTCCATCAGGTCTGTGTGCTCGTCGGGGGTGTGCTCAGGCGGAGGGTGGATTTGTGGGCAATGGCGATTCCTCCTCCCGGGCGGGTGGGGCGGTCCTTCCTGGAGATCGTGTATCCTTGGGGGATGGTGATGGCGATGTCCGGTCCTGAGGTGGTGTTGGTCCAGGTTTCGGTGAAGAATGCTACGTCCAGGGTGGTGCTGTTGATAAGGCCCCAGATTTCGGTGGGGTGTTTGTGGAGGGATCGGATGTTGAGGAGGATGCATTGCAGGGTCTTCGGTTCAGGTGTGTTCTTGCAGTCGGGTTGTCCTGGGTCCGTGTTCCTTGCGGTGCTGTAGGTTTGTCGGCAGCGGTGACAGCTGAAGGGTCCATGGGTGTCCGCTGGTGAGGCTAGCTTGCAGTTGTTGTTGCGGCCTGGGTTGAGTGTGTGGAGTGCTGCTGGGTCGTAGCGTTGGTGGTGCGGAGGTCCAGGGTTCCTGGCGCTAGTCGCGGTCGGTTCGCAGACGGGCGCAGACGGGCTTGCCTTTGCCACGCCAGCTGCGCGGCCGCACAGCGGCCACCATTAAGTAGGGGTCGGGGAGGGCTGGACAGCTGGGAGGCGGGGAGGGGAGCTGGATTGGTCGTGCTGGGGGGAGGGGCCATGGGGGCAGCAGTGGCAGGGAGAGCGGGTGGGAAAGGAGGGAAAAAGGAGGAATAAAGGAAAAGAAAATAGAGTGAAAATACTCAAAAAAAGAGCAGAAATGCAGTGAAGTACAGAAAGGAGAATAAAAATGAGGGTAGAAAAACGAGTGAAAAACGGGGTGAGAGAAAGGAGATAGAGGTCCACTGGACCACCAGGGATGAGGCGCAGGTGAACCTGCGGGTGGAGCAGGGCCTCGAGCACCAAACACTCGAGAGTGCAGGGGCAGGCCTCATTTAATGGTGTCTGCTATTAAAAGGAGAAACAGAAAAGGATGGTCTTCCTAGGCAGAGGAGACTGTCTTACCTCCTCAAAGGCCCTGCTAATAAGCCAGCCAGGCTGTGAATCAGTGTTCCACCACATTGAGCCCCACTGCTGGTGAGCTGCAACACCGATAGCCAGCACCACACCAAGAAAAGCAGAAAGGAAAATAAAGTCCCTCAGGGGTAGTTGGCCAACACCGCGAGTGAGAAGAGATGGGGCACCCTCACAGAGACAAGGCATGTTACAAAAAGAACCTGATTGCCTGCCTGGTGCATGCAAAAGAGACTCTGCACATGCCCAGTGCTCCCCAGAGATGAAAGGGAGGAAAAGCCTAGCGTGGCCGAATGCAGGTAGACAGCATTTACACACATTAACTGCAATACCATTGCCCGCAGTGGGCCAGAGACAATTTAGGGAATGCTCCCAACACTGCCCTAAGACTGCATCGCATATCAGCCCATTACAGGCCTGAGGAGAGCCGCACATCCCAAGGTGGCAAGCTGCCACCACCGCAACCCAAAGAACAGAATGTGGCATGATGCCACACCGTGAAGAAAAAGAAGGGTGACAATCCTGTAACCAAAGAACCAGACGACTACAGGTGCACTGGAGAGATCAACAAGGGGACAAGAAAGAGGACTTGCACCACTACAACAGTGCACCGGCAGAGACAAGCCAGGCACAGAGGCAGAGCAACATCC
Organism: Triturus cristatus; assembly: GCF_964204655.1. Taxonomy (NCBI): domain Eukaryota; kingdom Metazoa; phylum Chordata; class Amphibia; order Caudata; family Salamandridae; genus Triturus; species Triturus cristatus. The sequence continues at coordinate 132,219,278 of NC_140586.1, read as the reverse complement.
CTGGAGACAGCTCAATGGGACAACCACATGTAAGCAGCCAGCAACCACAAACCGCATCTCTCCCCCTATGCTGTCCAGTGCAACCGTCATTTCCCAATCATCAGCTGATTGAGAAAGATGGCATCCCTGCTCGCAACCGCACATGCTCAAGAAGTACTGTAGCAGCAAGCACACTGGGCTACGTGGCTGCGATGTCTCACAGTCATCCTCACTCCAGGTGAGTCGTCACGACTTGTCGTCCAGGTCATCCATATGGCCAACACATCTATCAGTGCCATGGGCATCACCATAATCACCAAAGGAGCATCTCAACACCCAAGTGGAGCCTAACCCCTGTAAACCACCAAGACATCCACAGGAGAAAGGCTCCACAGCAGATTCCACCGTCGCTCCTGATGCCCCAGGTTTGAACTTTTAACACCAATTGCATCACAGCAAGAGCACGCCGGACTGGTCAACATCAAATAAGTGGATTGTCACCCAACAAACGCGGATCCAGCACAGTCTTTGTGTCTAGAGGTGTTCTGGTTAAACAATGGATGTGTGCTGAGATGCCTGGGTGCTCCCAGCTGCACCTGCCCACTGCTGTCCTGCGGACTGCCTCTTGAGGCTGTGGGATTGTGCTGTTATTTTCATTCATTCCCACCGGTTGGACTCTGTTTTGTTTTTCAATAAAGTTTGGGAGGAATGTAGTGTCCTGCTGGACACGTTCTAGTGTCTCAGCAGGCACTAGTTTTACCAGACACTCCCTCGAGGGCTGGCCACACACACACCCCACACCCATCTACTACAGGCGTCAGGAGTGACGTGGGCCTGTTAATAAAAGGGTCCGAGCGCACGTGCTCCAGGCCAGTTCAGTAAGCATACCCACTGTGTCTATGTCATGATTTACTGAGCATGTGGGCCTCAGGTCCCCAACTTTACACCTACCTATAGTTGCAATACAAGCTCCATGGGAAATGATCTTTACAGGTGGCTTATGATTTATCTTTTTTGAGTGATTTGTACAAAACTTTCCCAAACATTTGCTAGGGGCAAAAAAAGGACAGGCAGTTTGGTTGAGGCTTGTCTCAGTGAGGCATATTACACAATTTCTCAAATTTAATTTTTGTAACAAAACCTCCGCTTTGAGTTATGAATGCTTGGAACTTAAAACAGGAAATGAAATTGCAGCCGTTCTAGAAGGGGGTTCAAGCATGTTCATGTTCAGCTCCTTTCGCTGGCAGATCTGTCGTCAAACATATCTGCACACCTGGGGCGCACTTTTACTGCTTGTATCCCACAAGGGGTGGATGGATGGATGAATGAATGACCCACGAGTAATACTAGGAACTAATCTGGATGCCGCGGTGTGCCCTGAATGTACAAACATGGACAGGAAGAGAGGAGAGAGAACTCAAGAGAGAGTGTGTGTGTCTAATAGTGTGTAAAGTTGTAGATAGATAGATAGATAGATAGATAGATAGATAGATAGATAGATAGATAGATAGATAGATAGATAGATAGATAGATAGATAGATAGATAGATAGATAGATAGATAGATAGATAGATAGATAGATAGATAGATAGATAGATAGATAGATAGAGATAGAGAGAGAGAGATAGATAGATAGAGAGAGAGAGAGAGAGAGAGAGAGAGAGAGAGATAGATAGATAGATAGATAGATAGATAGATAGATAGATAGATAGATAGATAGATAGATAGATAGATAGATAGATAGATAGATAGATAGATAGATAGATAGATAGATAGATAGATAGATAGATTTACAGTGACTCAAAGTAATATTGAATTTCACCTGGAATACATTCAAAATCAGCAGACCAAACTTTGAAATTTACCCAAACAGCCAAGACCCTGAGAATGTGTTTTTTTATGGCGATGGTATTCAGGTCCATTCAGCTGCAGAGATGGCGCTGCTAGTTGGATCGCAGGTACAGGAAGGGCCAAGGGCCTCTGCTGACGTCACTGCCACAGATCTGCCTGACTGACGTGCCTTCAGCACCTCCCCCGTTGAGTAAGTAAATACCGAGTGATGTCGTCATGGATGCGGTTGCTCGCGGAGCTGCTTGCTTCTCCTAAAGAAAGATTCTGTGAATAGTTGTAAACACTTCCCTCATCCTTCACCCTCCGCTCTTTCACTATTGTTCATAGTTATCAATGCTTCCTGGCGGGAAACTCCGTTACACGGCCATTTCTTCTCCACCTTCCTCATTGCCTCACTGAAAACCCCTGGTTGCTGATTCATTGTGGATGTCAGCCCGGGTTCCAGAAATCTTGACCGGTGCTTGTCATAAAAAAAGTAGTGAGCCTTGAAGATGCATGTGGGGGACCCTGAAAAACAAAACAAAAACACAAAAGCGGGGGAGGGGTTGTAACAACTGCTGTCTTAGGCGTTGACACCTGTTTCATTTTGACAAGTATAGAATGTTACATACCTAAGTAATGTAGGTCTCATCATGTAGAAGACCATTAGCCATGAGCTGGGCCCAGTGCCAAATTAATACTTCTACAAGGCGTATTAGCCACCGAATGTGGATACAGAACATTCCCAGTTCCCATAACCCACTGGACACAGCTGTAGGCCATGCCCAATGGGTGCTGGGGGCAGGAAACTCAGCCCAAGACCTGAGCTCCAGCCATTATCGGTACCAGTGCATAACAGGCACAGACATGTTCCACCATTACCCCAGTGTGTACGCACTTTGACTTAGAAGGTGTTATGGCATACCTAGCCATAAATGATGAAAATCATTCTTTTTACAGTTTTGAATCATAATCTCCTTTCAGCAACGGTTTCAAAATACATATTTCACAGGAATTATGCAAAGCCTATGAGTTACATATTTTCAATAATTCGTGAAAATTACACTACAGCAGCAGGCTGTAGTAAGTTTTTTAATTAACGTTTTCCTATTTTAAAACTTATTATATAAAAATACATACCGGATAACAGGTTATATAATTCTGCTGACATTTTCAAACCCCTCTGCCTCATCGTTGATTATCTTGTCACAGGAACCGCTCACTGACATAAAACTCGGAATGTGCAAAATAATAAACTTTGTTTATTTAGTATCCCACCAACGTCCAGCTGTGGGAACCTGTTTACTCTGCTGTCACTCTGTGCTGAATAACAGCAAGGAAACACAATAGATAATGCCCAACAAGATGCAGAGTTCCCCTTCCCAACTGCCAAAAGTCCTGCTCAGTGAATCCCAGCGTATGAGGAAGGGAGGTACCTTGTTAGTTGAACCCAGTAAGAAATGATAATAACATTGTGTTATTATCATTTAACTTTTTCCTGCAGAGGAAGTTTTGCGGGGCGGGCCGGACAAACAGTCATTCGCACTTAGCATGTTCTTCGCCCAGCTGTGTTACAGCCGGGTGGAGAACATGCACAGGCTCATAGTCCCCGTCTGAGCGCAGAACCACAGTGCTCAGACCAATCACAACGCTGCCGACAGTAGCGTCATGATTGGCTTAGGGGAGCCTGTGTGCTTCCTGCTTCTGTTCTGGCCAGACTCGTCAGGAAGAGACGACAGACGACAGAGGAGAGACACGTTGATGAGGTAAGTTTATTTTTATTATTCCACACCGCCACAGTATTTGATGTGCCACCCTGTGTGACAGAGTAAAACATGTCTCGCAGCCTGTCACTGCAAACTGGTAGAGCAGTTTTAAACTGCTAACCCAACTTTGCCATTTAAACTAATGACAAAGTCTGGACCTCCCTTTTAAATATATATGTCACCCCTCTGCTAGGCCTATTGAGCCCTAAGGCAGGGTGCTGCATGTTAAAGGGTAGGACGTGTAATTTTATGTGTCCTAACAGTACACATCCCCAAATTGTCGTATTTACTGTGGAAAGGCTGGTAGCCCCATTGTCAGTACAGGGCTACATGCTGACAACTCAGCTGTGATAACTCCTAAATGGAACTACTAAAGTTGGTATTTCAAGTTATCAAAATAATCTTTACATTAAACCAGGCTCGAATTTAATGTAGCTTTTGAGTAAAAGGCAAGTTTAGAAAGTTGTCACTCTGTTGCCTAGAATTTCCAGTGGCCATTTGCAGATGCGAGCCACAAGACATCCTTCTGCTCTCCAGGGGAGAAGTGTGAACGACTCCCAGGAAAGGACACATTAGAGGCCTGTCGTTGGAAGAGTTGTTACCCTCCATGTCAGGAAGCCACATGGGGTGTGAGCCCAAAAGGTGAGCTTCAAATGGGAACCCACCCCTGAAGGGCAAATGGTGGACACACACAACAGTGGCTGCTCTTTTGTTCTGGTATGCAGGTTGGCTTCAGGGACAGGGAGGGGAAAACAGTTGCCAAACTCATTTTAACATGGGCATGTAGTCTTCAGGTAGTCACACCTCTATGGAGGGCTACCAAGCTCCACACAAGAGAAGGGCACTGCCATCTTGGGAGTGGGCAGAATATTGCACTCTGGGATAGGGAGATGCCACACATTACAAGAAGTTGTCATTAGGCAGTTGGGGACCTGGTAGCTCATTGGCTAGTAGTCAAAACATACAAGCTGTGGGTATAAAAGTGGCACCCCTGGCACCCAGACCTCAGATCTTGTCTGTACTGAGGAGTGGATGAAGAAGGACTGCCCTTCTGTTCCCTGGACCTGGCAAAGAGAGACTGCACCAAAGGCTGGACTGCACCTGCTGCTCCTGTGTTAGCACAGAGACAACTATGCCTGTGGTGTTCTATTCAAGGAAAAATCATTGCCTGAGCCCCTTACAGAAGAGGTGGACTCCAAACGTCAGTTGGCTGACTTCCTGTTACAGCTACAGGGACAAAAAAGGTGAAGAAGCTGCTTTTGGAAAGTTAATAGCCACAATTGCTTGATCGCTACTGACTACCAAAGCTCAGCCTGAGAGGCTGAACCCTGACCATCAAAATCTGCACTTGAGTCTGCTGGACCCGGGAGAGTCTTCAAAGTGCAGTTTGGTTGCACAAGACAGACACTAGCTGCAGTTAAAAGGGACCACTGGTTTCTCTGTGACCAGAGCCCGGTAGACCAGTGCCAATGGTTTATGGATGGACTTCACTTGGGCTTCGAGGGACATCGACCTCTGTGACTAAAGTCGCCAACCAGGATTGTGGACTGAAGGGTGGCCTCAAGAAAACCCCCCACTGACTAGATCAGCATCATCAACATCTTCAGCATCCTATGTCCCTTGCGTCAGGACCACTCCATTGATGTTCATGGCAGTTTGCCCATAGAGCCTGGAAATGGACTCAAGACTGCTTTGACTGGAAGGTAACTATTCTGCTAAGCCTTACTAGCTCCTTTGACTTGCTTCCTGCCAATGTTAGTTGCTGAAAGCTTGCGGAAGTAGCTAAACACAACTTTACAAATGTTTTCAGAAGTTTCCAAAGTAACCGCTAACTGTGTTAGTTGCCAATTCTTATTTGCATTTTGAGTGAAAAGCAGTGATTGACAATTGACTTAAAAATTCAAATCTCCAGAACCCTTTGGTGGTCTTTGTTCATTTTGGTGTCTAAAGGTTTGTAAAAATAAAAGCTATTTTTACAAATTGGTGCCCGAGTTCTTTTGTGTCGACTTTCTTATTCAATTGTTTTGGTAATTCTAAATGCTTTACACCTGTTTCTTTGTTAAAGCCTGACTGCTGGAAGCAACAGCTACCCAGGGTTATGATAAGGTATTACAAATGAGCCTGTTTGGACCCAAGACAGGTTTGTTAGTGTATTACATGATGAAGTCCAACAACCACACTATATATTAAATCACATTTCGTCACGCTCTGTATTTAATAATAAGTTACTCTTTCCGGGGAAATTCAAAATCCATTTTTGCAAGGGCGTGGCCTAGCTCATGGCAGAGTAAGACGCACCAAAGAGTAGCTCCTGCTGGAGCCCTAAATCTGCGCTGAATCCTGCAGTATCCTCAACACACTTATCACTCCAGATGGGTTGGCCCCACCGGTGATTAGTGGAAGCCTGAAAAGTGCCCAGGATGCCGAGGAGAGGCGATCTTGACCCTGAGGCCGATCGAGGACGGAAGACTCAAGATGACGGCCCGCTTTAATGAGTGAGCTCCGGAGCCTCTCTAGCGCCACTAAAGAGGGATGGAGGGCAATTCGGAGCGGCCTGGTCGCGATCGGCCTGGATTAGGGCCAAGCAGAAGAGGTGAGGTGGCCCAGTCTCCTGACAAAATCAGCGGGCAATAGAGGGATTGAACCGAATATACAGCCTGCGAAGCGTGGCTATGCCCTGTGGTCCGTGCTGCCTCCCCGGAGGCAGCTATGAGGCCCAGTGAACGCCAAGAAAATTGAGAGAGGTATGGGGAGAGAGGGACCCCCTCCCAGCCTCACACCAATTCCAAGCGGAGAAAACTGAGGCGCTCCGCGGTGTGGATCGTGCGTGCCAGGGGAGCTCATGAGCTCCGTGTTGAAAGAACATTGAGGCCTCAATGTCGGTGCCGAGGGGAACAGAGAGAGGCTTGAAGCTGCCCAATCACATCTGGCCCCAGGTGAAAGATCCGTCAGATGGATTACGGTGCATTCACCCCCTGGAAGGTCGGAGTGAGGCGGGGACACCGCTGGAAGAGAGAGCCTAGGCAGGAGGCTGCGGGCAGCAGCTTGAGGGGTGCTGGGTGGCGCCCTGAGTTTGGCGGGTCCGAGGCTGACTCCAAAGAGATGTGAGGGAAGCGAGGGGTCCCTCCACTCAAACACCGGCACCCAAGGAGAGAAGACAGAGATGTTGCGTTCTATCGGCTATGTGGGCCGGGGTAGCCCAGTGCCCCACGTGCCCTAACTTGTGGGATACCCGCCAAAAGGCATTCGGTGGCCGGAGGAAGGACAGTGAACACCACAACCGGGGAGGCAGCAGGTGGTCTTCGCCCGATAGAGTGCCAGACTCGCAGACCTAAGAAATAGAGGAGGACGGTGGCCTATGTTTACCAGATGATATAGGACAAGTATGACCCGATACGCAAGGACTTATTGAGAACTAGTGTCAGAGTGGGGAAGGGATCACGGGGCTACCCCGGGCCGCACGATACCCAGGTGAGGAACTGGTAAGACACGGCCCCTGCGACAGTCGGCCCGAGCGGAACTGGATGAGATGCGAGGCCCCAGACTCCATATCTGGAGGCACGAAGATTGCGGCTGAGCGATGGAAAGCTGCAGAAGGGCCCCAAAAACCGGAGAGGCATTACAGGCCATATTCAACGGGGTAACATACCCCCAGGCCCAAAATTGAGAGAGACAGGCAGCCCTACCACCCTTATACAGCGTTGCACTCCTGGAGGGGAGACAGGGAGTGAAATCCCCTGGAATTACCACGTGAAGCTACACGGAGCAGACCCGATAAGTCCGGCCAAGAAGGAAATAAGACAAGATAAGGATCCGAAACTCCAGAGGCAGAGGAAAATGGACAAATACACCAAAGTGCTCCTGACGCAAGCTGAGGCGCCAGTGGTGGCACAACCGTCAATGGACACGGTGCTTCTCCTCCAAGCCATACAGAGCTCTAGAGAAGCCCTGGAAGACAAGATTGGTGAGGTTTGCTCAGAGGTATCGTTGCTCTGTCAAGACCTCCGTAAGGTGTCTGAGAGAGTAATGGAGGCCATGACCCGAGTATAAGAGGTGGAGTATGCCGTTAAGGATTTACAAAAGGGCATGAGAGACATGCATAGTGCTGCTGCGGACATGCTATGGAGAATTGACGACACAGAAAATCGAGCTTGAAGGATAACCTCCGCTTCGTGGGATTTCTGGAAGGAGTGGAGGATACCAATGTAGCGGTGTTCCTGACTACCTGGTTGACAGATCTCATACCAGCTGCGCAGTTCTCCCAGTGCTTCGTCATAGAATGCGTGCACCGGGCATTGAGTGCCAACCCCACCCCCCCCGGGGGCCCCACCTAGGCCCTTCATCACAAAAATACTGAACTTTATGGACAGAGACATGATACTCCGAGAAATGTGCCACAAGAGGGAAGTCCACTATGAAAATTTAAAGATCATGATGTTCCCAGATTATAGCCGGGAACTTCAAAAACAACGCCGAACGTTTGACTTGGTTAAGGCTAAGCTGCGGGCCCACCAACTTCAATATAAGCTCCTGTTCCCGGCAAAATTGAAGGTCATCTTTCAAGGGAAATCCTTTTTCTTCCAAACCCCAGAAGAGGCCTGGGCATGGGTGGAGGAGAGACCAGGGCTTCGGCACCTGGGAGGAACATGAAGAGATGACCGCATGACCCCGAACAGATTTGATGGGGAGGGGTCTCCCCGACTGAGACGTCGCACAACCATGAGCAGGCCACGGAGACTAGGTAAAGGAACCCCATATGCTCTTCAAAAACACACACAGGATAAGGGACGTCAAGAACAGCAACAAGACATGCGCTGCCAATCCGAACCCGACACGACTCAGAGGGTCGACTTTTCCAACCAACAAACGGATTCCGAGGGAAACGACGGATACTCTGGATCAGAAGCAAGACATCCACTGGTGGAGACAATCCAGGCCCTTGAACAGAGTGGAGAGACCGAGAGGCCTGCGGATGGAACTCAACCTGCGGAGATCGACCCGAATGAACAGGATACTGTAACCTGAATTCTGGCGGGAGGTCTCGAGAATCAGTATCGACCCCCCCCCCCACTGTAGCACTTGAGCTTCGAACTTTGAACATATGGACATCTGAGCAAAAAACTGTAAGAGGTGGGGTTTTGGGGTATATAATTGGGAGGGGGAAGGATGATAGACCGACCTACTCTCTCCTGCCGAAGGTCAATCCTGAGATGTGGGGGCAGAAGGCTGGGGGGTGGAGGGAGGTGGGGCGGGGGGTTGGTTGGGGGATCACACAGTTGGGGTTTGATTGGTTGCACATAGGTTTATTGATCGCAAGGGTTGCCATGATGAGAACCTCCCATAGACCGAGGGGTATCAGAGAGCTTTATTCTTCCCCACCCCTAGAGCCCGGGGCCACACGTAGATTGCTACCTGATGTAAGATGACCCAATGACCTAAATTAACAGTTATGACATGGAATGTTAACGGGTTGGGAGATAAGATTAAAAGAGGGCTAGTTTCGCAGCTCATTAAGAAGCTCCACCCAGACATCGCAATGCTTCTAGAAACACAGCTCAAGGGCACAAAGTGTTGTTTTATAGGTTGCGGGCCTATAAGGTCCTGGCACACTTAGGATTCACGGGCGGGGCAAGGGAAGTGGCTATTCTGATCAAGAAGAACATCCCTTTACAAACCACACGCATATGGCAGGATCCCCAGGGCAGATATGTGGGATCCTCTGGACTACGGGGAAGGACCGAGGTCACATTGATTTGTGTCTATGCACCACCCAGATTACAAGCACCCACCATGACTAAGATAATTGACATTTTGATCGAGACACCCTCCGCTTCACACATAGTGGGTGGTGACTTTAACGATGTTATGGACCCAGTACTGGACCGCTCTAGTGGGGGAGACGGACCCATACAAATCACTCCTCTGAAATGATTTTCCTCAATAATGTGCCTGAAAAATGCTTGGAGGGACAAATACCCCCAGACCAACAGTTTTCTTTTCACTCCGGGGCACATAACACACACTCCAGACTGGACTATATATCATTCCCAAAGGGGAACTGCACGACGTGGGACACGAGGAATACACTGCTAGAGGCCTCTCTGACCACTACTCGCTCCTGGTAAGAGATGGGTTTGAGGGAACAAGACAGAGCCCTCAATTGGAGTCTGAGTCCATGGGACCTGAGCAATGCCAAAATAGCAAGGGGGATTAGGGCAGATACTGAGGTTTACTTCAGGGGAAACAAAGACTCGGTCCCCTCTGTGGTGACGGTCTGGAAGACATATAAGACAGTGCTGCGGGATTGAGCCCAAAGCCACATAGCCTGGGAGAAGAAAGAGAAAGACAAATGCCTTGTGCGCTGTAACATAAAATATATGAGCTTGAAGCACATGCCGCCCAGAGAAGTGACCCCGAACCGACTCGCAGGCTGAGAACCCTACGACTTGAGTACAAGGAGCTGGCCATGGACAATGCTAAAAAAACAGCACTTAGCGACCCTGTACCGACTTTACAATGTGGGGGATAAGGCGGGAAAGCGCTTGGCCTGGATTAGCAGACGGGAGGTCCAAGACAGGTGGGTGAGAGAGGTGGTAGAGCTCCAAGGAATCAACCAATCCACTGATGAGGGAGTGGCAAAAGCGTTTGCAGAGTACTATAGAGACCTATACCCGGCTTGAACGTCTAAATCATATGTTGAGATTAGGTACTACTTGGCGGCAATCCCTACCCCAGTGCTAGGAGAAGAAGATGCTCAGGGCCTAGAGGAAGATCTGTCTTTGACAGAAATCCAGGAAGCAGTGGCAAAAATTTGCCCTGGGAAGACCCCTGGCACCAACGGACTGCCGACGGAATTCTACAGGCGTTACACTGACATTCTAAGTCCCCACCTACTTAGGCTTTTCATGGACTCTCATAAAGAAAGCATTCTGCCGCCGCACCTCAGGATGACCACTATTGTCGTCATACATAAAGAGGGTAAGCCCCTCAATCAATGGGGCTCCTACAGACCCATATTGCTGCTCAACTCGGAAGTTAAAATCTTGCCCATCATCTTAGCGACTTGTCTCCTTGGAGTCGTCAGAGCCCTGGTCCTTGAAGACCAGTCGGGATTCATGCCAGGCCGTGCTACCCATCTAAATCTTAGGCAAACCCACACCTGGCTCATGAAGGTGAACCAGACAAGCCCGCAGGCGTTCTTATCACTAGACGCCGAAAAGGCATTTGACACCGTAAACTGGCTGATCTTAGATGCTGCTCTGGCTAAAATTCGTGTTTGGGCCAAAATTCCGTAGTTGGGTGACACTCCTCTATAACCAAGAAAAAGAATTCCTTATATGCCGACGACCTTTTACTGTACATTTCCAACCCCGCCACGACCATATCAGCCCTGTTCAAAACGATAAGTAAATACGACCGCCACTCAGGGTACAAAATCAATTGGAATAAGTCTACGTTCTATTGCATGAATTACACTCAAATACATTGGCCCTGCCTGGAGAACTACGAGTAGTCCAACAAGGCTTCAAATACCTGGAAATATTGGGCACTCCACATCCAGAGATGTGCAGGAAGGAAAACCTAGGGACAATCCAAAATAATTTCAAGTTGGACATTGAAAGGTGGAGGGACCGCCCCCTCACCCTGCTCGGACAGGCAGCCAAAATGATTACCCTGCCCCAACTGTTATTTTCCCTTCAAAACTCATACCATCCACTTTCCACAGCTACCTTTACGGATGTAGCCAGCAAAATTGTAAAATTATGGCAGTGGGGGTCACCCCAGAATAGCGCTCAAGACACTACAACCTAACCCTATATCTATATCTGGGAGGGATACCACTCCCAGATATAGAGGCCTACTATTGGGCGTCCCACCTGATACACATAAATGAATGGATACATAAAAATAGAGACCACCCCACGTATCGCCTCGAGAGGGAAAATATGTTGCCGCATACACACCTACATTATCTTTATGGGGGGAAGGGGAGATCCTGCCTGCTACCCTTGACCTAAGTGACTCTGACGGCATGCGCAAGGGCAACCAAGACTATTGGCTGGACAGGTCAGGTCACAAAGAACACGCCGCTCTGGGAAGGGGCCTGGTTTAAGGAGCGAAATAAGCTCAGAGGGTTTGGGACCTGGGATCTCCTGGGGATCTCCACAATAGGAGACATCATTGAAGAAGGGGCAAAGCTCAAACAGTAATACAATATGACCAACTCCCAATTCCTCAAATACGCACAACTGCGTCATGCCTGGCAGAAGGAGAATATTCAAAGTGAGCAACTTCCGGAATACGCACCTTTAGAAGGCAGGCTCCTGCAAGAAGAATTAACACATAAGACGGTCACCTTCACCTATAAAACTATCATCAACAACATCCCAGATGGGCTGGTGGGGCTCCGAGCACGATGGGAGAGAGAGATGGGATCCATGGAGGACATACACTGGGAAGCGGCGTTAATGCACCCCAGAGAAGTAGCCATAAAGGCAAGGCTTCCTCTTATTCAACTTAAGATACTACACTGCACATATTACGAAAGAGATACGCTGCATAAAATGGGATGGGCAGACTCTCCATTCTGTCTGACCTGCACCACGGCTAAAAACAACTTCTTTCACACAATTTGGGCATGCCCTGAGCTACAAACATACTGGGCGCAGGTAATTGAGTTACTGGGAAAGGTCCTGGGGGCGATGTTGCCCGTGGAGCCACGTTCTGTTATACTGGGGCTATCAAGCAAGGTAGAGGTCACCAGATCACAGTTAATTTTTACCTCCCTGGGGCTGGTAGTAGCCAAAAGCGGAGATGTGGGGTGCCCGATGAACCCACCATACAGGAGAGGATGAGGCGAATGGACCTATACATGGCGGCCGAGCGCACCACGTATCGTAGCAGGGGATGCCCCATAAAAAGTCACAGGTTTTGGGACCCATGGAGAAGACATTTTGGGTTGAACATTGGGGATTATACACAACAGTCCGTAACACACACAACACAGGGAACTCCCTCAGGGGGGCCAGAGAGAGGACGGCCTTAGAAAATACACTTGGTGGCTATATAACATTGCTTTCAGGTCCCAATCGCGACTGCACACCTGAAATGCGAAGATACTTGTGGCAAATATAATCTTATACGAATCGGGGGGGAGCGGCTATGTTGACAAGGATAATGTTTCTTATTGTAGGCGATCGATCATTGTAGATGTACTATGTAAAAACTGGATTGTGCGTTGAAAAGACATTTTTTGCTTGCCTTAAAACTTTTGTCTAAGGGAGCCTTCTTGGATGCATGTGACACAACAGATACGAAGTTTGATGAATGGTGATTTGATCAAGGATTTAATAGTTTGAAAGATTATTCCTGAAGTAAATTTTCAGCACTATTTTAATAGAGGTTTCTTCATAGAAACCATGTCAGTCAGACTTTACTTTCATAACGTGTGAAGCACCACAAATGTCTTCTTCGAACCCTTTAATTTAATACACACATTGCCCCATAAAGGGCACTCGTCAGGTAGTTTGGCCAAGTCTTCTTGGTACATGTAAACAGCACACAAAACCTGGTGCTTCTAGATGGCTTTGTGCCAAGGCCTCCTTACTTCCTATCCTTTCTAAAGCAGTAGAAAACTAGATGCCAATAATTACATTAAAATGGGAGTTTGAGAAGACAGGATTGATTGTAAAGTAGGAACCTCCTCTCCTCTCTATCTGGACGGCCCCCAAACTGGCCGAGACTTATGCTAGTGGAGCCAGAAACCTAGGCATATTGTTTGAATAAGATTTCAGTTTTATCCCCTACATATGTAAGCTGCCTCTACCTTTTTTCTCATCCTGAGAATAGTGAGGAAAATTCTTCTATTTCTTCCGATTGAATGCAAACACCTATTATTGATGTAACTATCTCAGTTAGGTTTGATTATGGAAATGCCATTTAACTGGGTTTGCCCAAATCTTTGATCATTAAGCGCTATATAGTGCAAAGCATTGAGCCTAACCATGACTGAATCAATATCATACCATCTCACAAAGATGTAAAAACTCCAAGTAGCCAAGAGAATCTTATAGATTTTTTAGGATAATTCACAAAACCATTCTTGCGGCTGGACAATAGTATCTTCAGAAGGGATTTCTTTCGTATACCCACATGGAATCTTAGGTCTGTTAACCAGGCATAGCTGAATGTTCTGCATTTCAGATGCCCCTCTTTAGGTGATCACTCCTTATGTTATAAAATGTGGTTTTGTAGAACATGCTCCACCTTTCTTTGTGCTCAAATCAAGAATTAACATCATTTAGCAACGAACCTAAAACACATTTGTTTAGAATTTAAATGCTTCAGTTGTGGGCGTCCAAGTGCCAAGACACTCTTGGTACATTCATTCAAATTTAATTGAAACGTATTCATAAATCACATGAATGCTTAGATGTCTCAAAACTGTTTCATTTACATTTCACAGAACTTGACACACACTTATGATCTACTTGACCCCGATGTGCACCTTAATAAGGGTAAAAAGCTGCTTTTTCCATTTCATAAAAACAACCTAAATGTGTGCAAGACCTATGTATAGTGTGGGAATTGACATAAAAACGAACTTAACTTCTAAGAGCCACTTAAAAACAATGGGCTACATGTAGGAAACCATTTTGTATTCGCAAATGGTGCGAATCGCTAACTTTGATGCTTTGCGAATGCAAAATACCCTTTCAAAATCTATGAAAGGCTTTGTAGTTGCAATATTTTAGGTAATCACAATTTTTTGCCATTACCTAAAATTGCGAATGCAAACAGGGAATCGCAATTTGGAAATCTGTAAGCACATGTACCAAGTATTTTCTTAATGTAAAATGTGCTTTTGGGAAATGTTTTTACCATCCACTCCAAGTCAATGGTAACCATGTGCAATTTCTAAAAAATGCACAAAAATGCATTTTTCAAAGAGCCTTAGGCACCCTTGGTTTTACATTACCTAATTTGTGATTACCAATTAAGTAGTCGCAAATGAGCTAATGTAAATCCATTTGCACCTATGGTAGTATTACCAAATAGTGATTACCTAACTGCGATTGCATATCTTTAAGAATCGTTATTAGGTCATCGCTATTTTCTTACATACCATTTTGCATTCCTTAAATAGCGATTACCTAAAATTCGCTATTTAAGGAATGCAAAATTGATTTTTGATACATGTGGCCCAATGTGTAGACAGTACTTCACAGGCCCATTACAAATGCAAGTTCTGCAAGTTCAGTTACTATCCCAGGATCGGATTAGAAACTAAAATTTCACTGGCAGAAGTGATCAAACTAGACCAACGCCACAGAAGACGACCACTAGAATGAGGCCAAGGGGGCTTTCATAATTGGATTATGGCAGTCCTACCTGACTTCAGACTACTGCAAAATTGCCAAAGTTCAACAATGGCTAATCCTGCCTAGGATACAAAAAGAAATGGCCTTCCTTAAAGAAGGTGGTTCCAAGTCCAGTTCATTAATTATATAGAACAAAGGAAACTGAATTGTACCAAATTTACACTCGCCTTAAGGAATATACATTTGGCCGAACAAGTGCACATTCATTCTAGTGAATGTACATTTGAACCAACAATGGAAAACTGAACCTACGGTTGTACAGACGCAACAGAAAATGTATATTTGGGCCAATCAATGTACAACCGAAAAAAGAAATGTGCATTTCAACAGCATCCTGTCAACATTACACACTCTACAGTCATTCCCAAACCTTTTGCATTCACCTTCCTGTTTTCTGAACCCGTTTTTGTTGGATTTTAGGACTGTGCACACTTTACCACTGCTAGTCAGTGCTAAAGTGCTCATACTCCCTCATTTAAAACATGTTAAAATTGTCTTACCCCCAATTGGCACATTTAAATTACTTGTAAATTCCTAGTAAAGTAGTAGTGCTTGTAGTCTGGGCCTGTAAATTAAATGCTACTAGTTGGCCTGCAGCACTGATTGTGCCACCCACTTAAGTAGCCCTTATATGGATATCTCAGGCCTCCCATGGCAGCCTGTGTGTGCAATTTAAAGTGCCATTTAGATCTGGCAAAATAAACGTTTTCACAGGCCTAGACCTTCCTTTTTAATTCATATAAGTCCAGAAGGTAGGTTGCAGTGTATTTAAAAAGTTGGGCATGTACTTTTTAAGTTTTACATGACCTGGAAGTGAAAAAACTCTTACATTATATTTTCACTACTGCAAGGCTCACCTCTCCCATAGGATAACATTGGGTTACCTTATTACATTTAATAAGTAATAACCTTTAATTGGTAGCAAGTAGAATGTCAAGATTGGTGTCTAAATAATTTTAATTTAAACCTTCTTCAATGGTAAAATCAGATTTTATATCACAGTTCTGAAATGCAACTTTTTGAAAGTTGCCAGAAATATGCGAATGCACGCATTCGCATATTTCTGGCAATTGTACAGTCATGATCGTCCCAACACGAGTTTTGCACCCCATTGAGTTCTACATTTGGATTACTTTTTGGACACACACAAGGAATTTATCACTTTGGAGACAGCAGAACAACAATGGACTTGGAGTAGTTTCCAGGACGTAACAACCTCCTAGAACAACACAATATTTGATGACATTGGCAGCTGAACTGCATGCTCAACGTTTTTCAATAATACATCACTTTAATTCTATTGTATTGACACAGCAATATGAGTTGTGAGTGAAAGATGGTTTGGGTACTCATTATGATGGTGAAGGGAGGGTGGATTAATGAGGGTGGAGTTATTGGGTGGCAGAAGCACCGTTTTGTTAAACAGTATTTTGCATAAGATTAGGTCGTTTCGAGCAGTCGATTGAGTTGATGTTTTCATTTTTATTTCAGAGACCCCTGAAGAAGAGCCACATGGCTCAAAATGCATTGGGCAATTAATAAGAGTCTGCTTTGTATTATGGTTGACCTCACGTGTTGCTGTTTTAAGCTTGGATGGGCAGCAGCAGCATTTGAAACTGTGGAAGAAAGTATTCTGGTGCAACCATGCTGTCTACGGAGTGATTAAAATACACAGGAATATGGACCAGCATAAGAAAGATATAAGTTTGGTATACTACGTTGAAAATGAGTAAACAAGGAGGAAGTGGTTTCACTTAAAAGGTTTTCGCAGTGCGACAGCTGGGGGAGCGTGGATGCACCCTTTTGGTTGTACTTTTAGAAAGTTGCCGTTTTCCTTTCCTAATCATTTGGTGCCTGTATCCTGGGTCACATGACTAGGTGTGGCTGTCAGCTGGTCTTTGTGAATTTCTCCCAGACAGTGAGACAAAAGGGGAATATGTGTTGACACCATGGGCCACCACTGAGAGCAACAAAGACATTTAGAAGAGAAAAATGTTAGCTCACAAACTGAGTCTAAAGGAGCTGGACTTGAAGGCAAATAGCTTTCAGAGTTCAGCAGAAATGGTGGTAGCAACAGTAGAGTGCTCATACCCAAGGACCTGGAGCCAAACTTTGAGATGGGGATGTTATTGATAGGTGGTCTGCAGGCTATGAAGTAGCCCCTAGAATACATAGGGTTCCAGAGGAGGTTTGGGGGGGCCGGTCTGTAGAGGCACATTCCACCCTTAAGGATGGATATCCTGTTGGCTTTAGAGATGGCTGTCCAGATATCCTACACCCCCATGAAACCACCCCCGGACTGGTGGGAGGTAAAGTGGAAGTAGGGTGCCTAACACAGACTAGGTTGATCCAACTCTGAGCGATCTCAGAGGTTCCGCAGGGGCCCATAGGGAACTACTCGCTAGTCCCAAGGCTGAAAAAGATGGCATCCCAATGCCCCCGGTTGGAGCTTCCACCTAGCAGTGGATTGTCTGGGACTTGCTCTTGACACTGACAGCTGTCAGTGGCCTTTGTTGGTTGCTGTCCTTATGGGTGGCAGAGTTTTCCTTGGGTTGAGGACAGAAGTCTGATCCAAGGTTCGAAATGGGCCACATCACTTTGTTGGCCATTGCCATACTGTTTGCCTACTGGGATGAATCTGTGGGCAAGTTAAGGATGGGTGCTTCACAGATGGGGTCCACAAGTGAGCTAAAGGGTTACCCATGGGTCAGTCCAGTGGCTCAGAAGAATGTAGATAGAGAGCTCCAATTGAGTTCAGACGGGCGTAGAACTGAATATAAGGGCCTGCATCTATGTTCTGTCATCTAAGCAGGGAAGCCCATCAAGGTATTAATTAGATATCCTGACTTTTGACTGGAGTGGTTTCCTACTATCACATTAACAGGATTTAACTGTACCAAGTAAACTGACCACAGATAGTGGATGTGTGTATCCACGGCTAAGCAGACAAGGAACTCCATACTGTGTGCTACATACTTCTGCCTAATCACTATCACTCACCTAATTCGTCAGAAATTAAGGGTATTATGGGTACAGACTACAACACTTAAAAGATTATATCTCAAATGTACTTAAATGTAACACATAACAGTGCTGTACAAAATCCTAAAGTTAGCCTTTCCTCCTTCCAAAGTGGCTAAACAAACTAGACAATAGTACATCTGTTATCTGTAACATTTAGAAAGACCAGCAGTGAGGTAGGTAACAGTACATAAAAAATTATTTTTTTACCTCAATTCGTTTTAGCACTGTGCCATGCACAGTTTTTTCATCTATGATGTAATTTCAAATGTTTTAAATTGGGTGTGAGGGATACTCACAAGAGTCCATCAAACCCAACAGTCCAGATATACAAATATGTTTGATCTCTTACTTCTCTAAAACTACTGAATGGATTTACACCAAATCAGGATCAGCCCACTTTCTGGATCAAGATCTAGCTTTCTATCAAATTTGGTGTAACTCTTTTCAGCACTTTTTTCAGTGGCAATGTCAAAAATGGTCTATGAAAAATGCATGGAGATTTTACGTTTTAGGGCCCCCTTTTTCTTTGCCCTCACTTGACAGATCACCCCAAAACTTTCCAGGAAGGAGCCAAGGTGGATGAACTTTTTTGTGGAAAGTTTTTTGAAGATTCGTCAAACAGCGGCAAAGTTATTAGCGTACCAAAAAATGCTCTTCCTAAGGAAACGCAGATCTAACTGTTGCTATCCAGTGGCGGATGGGTAATATATATATAAACCAAAGGTTAAAGTAACGTTATAGTTAGGTGAAATGTTCAGTCTTAACCTCTAAAATCCACTGAAATTCACCTGTTAGAGTTATCTCAAGTAACTATAGCTTAAGCCCTAAGTCAAGTCAAGTCAATGTATTATGTTTGATTAATAAAAACCATTGCATTTACAAAGCGTATGAAAATACATAATAGAGCAGATTAAAAATTGTTAAAAAGTCCTTATTTTTTAAATTTGAGAAGGTGTGATTAAGAGGACCTGCCGGAGAATGTCTCTTGATTAATTTGCTTCTTGTTATCAGCTGCACTTGTTGGTGTATGCAGGCGCTTCTCTACTGAATTAAGGAATTTTGTGAAGTGGCAGATTAGTTGTGTGGAATCAGATTTGAAGCAGGCGAGTACCGCCTGTCTGCAGGTACGGATTCCTGCTTGATTTAAGAGGGGACGAAGTAATAAACGTCTTTCTTTGCCCATGCCTGGGGCAAGTGCAGAATATATGAACAAGATCTTCCAGGCCTTGATTGCATAGGCGGCAGGTATTAACATAGGGCATCCTCTTCCAAGGTGGAAGGTGTGGCAGGATTGGCATTGAGCCCAGAAGAAATTTTAAATATTTCTCTTTTCAGCGCAATGTTGAACCCTGCACTTAAATATGATTGCAGCATAGCTGCGACATAGTCATTGAGTACAAGCCAGCCGTGGGACCTTTTTGCAAGTGCGGCCTTATCTTCTACAGTTGAGAGCGCCTTGATCTATTTAGAGACAACTTTCTTAAAACTGGTGTGTGTTGCAGAAGATTTCTATGCAGTTTCCAGCCCTGGCTGTTTTAGAGAGTCTCTAAGGTATACTGCAGCTGGCGTTGTTCCTTTTTGTTTCAGTTTGACCCAGAGATGCCAGGTCAGTGTGTTTTCCTCGGCTGCACTGATTTTGTACCAGCATTTTATGTAGGCCTCCCTTCTAGCTAGGGTCTGTTTCTAGAGCCCGAACTCTAACCTTATTTTCGCAGGAGAGGTGTATTTTAGAATGTGGAAAATCACTCTCTATGTCCTGGTACTTATTTTTTCCATGGTAATTGCACCCCTTCCTCGCATTGCCTCACTCCCATATGTTATTGTAAGGATGAGCTTGGTTTGACTGACCTCAAGAAGAAATGTCAGTGAAGGCCCGCAGAGTGATTTTTTTTATGGACTTCATGGCGAAGGTTATGATGATTCCTTTTCGTTGTAGTGCTTCTTTCTGAGGGTTGAAAGAGCCTTTATTGTCAATCAGGTGTCCTAGGTATTTATATTCCCTTGACAGTTCTAATTATTGGGTGCCCAGGAACTATTGGAATGTTTTGTTCTGTAAAATGTTTATTGTCATTGTTTTTGTTTTGCCTAAGTTTATTCTCAGTGCATTTTGTTGGGAGTATTCTTGTGTTACGTTTAATAAATGGTGCAGCCTGATTGGGGTTCGGCATACAAACACTAGATCATCGGCGTATAAATGGTTGGAAATAGATGTTTTGCCTAGTTTTGGGGTGTGTGAGTTGCATTTGTCAAGCCTTGCAGATAGGACTAAGGTAACTATAATGCTGCAGCCAAGCCCCCTCATGCAACTATCCCAACATACTGTAGGGCGTCTGATCAGGAGTGGCTGAAGACGGGCCACAGGGCCTGCTGCCAATCTTCTGCATGCAGCCAACCCCTGTGCTTTGCATGGCCTTCGGCTGTGTGTGGCGGGGTTTAGCCACAAGTGCTGGCCATGGGAGCCCCCAAGGCCTTCGTTTTTTAAAGAGGAGGGAGCACGTGTGGCCCCCTTTATGAACCTATTATGGCACTGGGAACCCCATCCCCCAAGGTCATACATATTTCAAATGGGGAGGGGGCTACTGAGCCCCCCTCCCTGAGCATCTTTAGGCCCTGGGGACCCCATCCCCTAGAGCCATGTATATTCAAATGCAGGTCCCCCCCCTGTGCCTTGTTAGGCACTGTGCACCCCATTCCCCACAGCCACTATTAAAATTAAGGGGAGGTGGACACGCGCCCCTATCCCCGGGCCAATTTTGGCCCCTAGGACCCCATCCGCCGGGGCCCAACTCCATATTCACAAGGGAGGGCCCCCCTCGACAGGTCATCCCCCCTTGCCAGGCCAATTTCAACCCCGGGGACCCCATCCCCTGGGGCCTGACCAACAAAGGGTGGGTGCAATGGTGTCCACCAAGGACACCTACCACACTATCATTGGAGGCAAGCATTGCTTCCCCCCGCAGGGAGCAGCTAATAATGCTACTCCCTGCGAGTGGGAGAAATATTTAGATCTATTTCCCTGCCCACATAACAGGCAGGGAAACAGGTCTAATGTACACTGCTAGGGGGCGGAAGCATTTTTAAAGCCCCCACCTTCAGGGAGCGGACTTGGTGTTTGCACCAGCTTGTCAGCATATTTGGAATTGCTTGCACCAAGTGAGAACAAACACAGGTTTCCCTGCCCATGCCAGTGCGGGCAGGGAAACTGCTATATCCCAGGGTTGGGCTCCCCGGGACATAGCCTGAGCTGGGGGATAGGTTCCAAAGAGCCATTAATGGGTCAGGGAGGGGGCTGCACAGACCACCCTCCCTTTTACAGTTTATGTCAGGCTCCGGGGATGAGGTCCCCAAGGTCAAAATCGGCCCAGGGAGGAAGTCAGCGCGGCTGCCCTCTACCTTTTATGTTTGGCCAGGCCTTGGCGGATGGGATCCAACGGGCCCAAATCGGCCTGGGGGGGGGGGGGCCGAGTCCCTCTCCCACTTTACTACATGGCCAGGGTCCAGGGGATGGGGTCTCTGGGGCTGAAAGTGGCCCAGTGAGGGGCGCTGCATGCCCCCCTCCCACAGAAACTAGCACCGGGCTCTGAGGAACCTGGCCCATCTGGCGGTCTTTAAAACAAACAATCATGGGAGGCCGTGCTTGTTTTTTTTTGTTTTGCGGATTCTACGTGAAATTGCAGAAATGTTTTTTTAACAAAATATGTTTTGGCCCAGGCGGAGTTCCTCTGGGACACCAGGCCTAGGGTGGCAGGGTATTCCTACCCAGCTCCTTTTTTCAGGACTCAAAACCGAGTCTGAAGATGGCTGCCACCACTTCCTAGTTGAGGTGGTGGCCACCAATCAAATTTCAGTTTGATATCTGTCGGGATCCGCAGAGCCTCCGCATCGCTGGATATACCAATAATTTGAGCATTAATTGCTAAAAGACCACTGAACGAATTTACACCAAAACACAAAAAGCACTATTTCTGGTCATAGGTTTAACATTCTGCCAAATTCGGTGTAAATCTGTTCAGCGGTTTAGGCTGTAGCAGTGTCTAAAGAATGTGGAAAATGAGTTTTGGGATCCCCTTTTTTCTTGGTCCCCACTTGACGGATCACCCTGAAACTTTCCATGGGCAAACTAGGCAAAACAGAGCACTTTTTATGAAAGTTTTGTGGCGGTTCATCAAACGGCGCCAAAGTTATTAGCAATATAAAAATGCATTTCCTATAGAAACACGATCCTAACTATAACTACCCAGTGGCGACAGACAGACAGACAGACAGACAGACAGACAGACAGACAGACAGACAGACAGACAGACAGACAGACAGACAGACAGATAGATAGATAGATAGATAGATAGATAGATAGATAGATAGATAGATAGATAGATATTGACTTCTTTCTTCCTTTTTAGTAAGAATATAGTATATCGTAATTGCAATTTATTGGAAAAGAACATCGTACCCCTGACAAGGGGCAAATGCTGTATGCCTGACAAGGAGCCAAACGCGCCGTGCTCCTGACAAGGGGCGCTGAAGCACAGTATTGAACTGGTAACATGCTACACCTTGGGGTAGTTCTTGTTTGGAAGAGTATTGTATGTGCAGCATACTGGGGAAGGCTGTACCTGTTTTTTTTTTTTGCTTCTTTATCATTTCATTTATCTCAGGAGCCCTTATTCTGTGTTTTGTGCCAGTGAATGCCCTCTTTGGTATTCGTTCAAGCCATTAGTAGGCTAATTGTAGACATTAGCTATCTGTGTTAATTGCTTGTTAGATGAGGTCTCAGTGAAGTGAGATATGTTCAAGGGCTAAAAGGCTTAATTTCTTAAGGTGCCTGCAGGTGACATTGTTTTGTTCCTCTTCTGCTGGGGCTTTTCAAGTTGAAAGGTTGATATGTAAAGAGATGATGTGATGGTCACACCAGATTAAGGTCATGTTTCCTCTTGTTGTGATTAATGCTGGCCTGCCAAAGATTACATGTGGGTCAAGCCACATAGAAATTAAGAGTCTCTAGGTGTGCATCATAGCTTTTTTTCTTGCCAGTTCAGTATGGTCATACCAAAGGTTCGTTGCCTAAGACACAGAGACTGATGTTGCTTATTTTTGGTTCTGGGATGGAATTAATTATGGCTTCCTTGAAGCCTCTGTTGTTTGAGGGTATTCTGTATCGCAAAAGAAATTAGCAGAAAATTATAAGTGAAGGGAAGCACATTACACGATACATACAACGATCTCACCAGCTGTCTACACATGACGGTCTTTGAATATGATTCAATATCCTGGTTGAATGGCCTCATGCAGACCAGTAAGTGATGGCCATAGAACTATGTTTCACTTATGAACAGGAGGTTGGATATCGAGTGTCAGAGTGGGTTGAATATATTTAAGGATTTTTTGATCATGGATAGTGCACTGATGAGGAGGCACTTTAGTTAGTGTGTGCGTGTGTGATGCATTGTTATCTGACATACAAAAAGGAGAGAGTTGGCAGGGAAGTAAACTTGGGTGGAGATGTGGGATGGGGGCTAGCCCATGGTAGGAAACCAGGCCTAGTGTGTGGTGGAGGATAGGAAGGAATTGCAGGTAAAATAGTTGTAGGAGTTGGGCATGTGACTTGGGAGTTTGGGAAAGGGATGTCGTTAGCTTGGGTTAATGTAGGAAGGGGCTGATGTGAGATAAATGAATCAGGAGTTGATAAATTGACCAAGCGCCCCGCACAAGCGCCCCACACAAATAGTAGTGAGCGCCCTTAGTCGCTCCACAGGCAGAAGCCAAAGTGGGAACAGAAAAAGGGGGCGTCCCAAAATTTTGACTGATTTACCGAACTTACACCTTGGAGGGGTGTTGTTTTGTGCAGGCACTGGGCAGGCAAGAGTGGGGACTGACCTGCTGGTGGTCCTGGACCTTTCAGCCCTACCCTGGGATGCCTGGAGTTGAAAAGTTTGAGGGAGCGCTATGGGGTGTCCTGGTGTATGTGGAACCACAGGTATTGCCCATCCCTCTGAGTGATGGAGCAGTCATTGCCACTACGTTATCTTGCAGATGCCCTTGGTTGACGGCATGGGCGATGGATATGGCAAAGGGGCCTGCTGGTACCTCTTCATTCAGAAGTGTTTCCTATCTGTTTTATTGCTTGCACAATCTTTGAGCTGTTTTGCTGATCTTTCGTTCTGTATTCTCATAACAAAAATGTATACTTAACCATGGTTATCATTCCTCACTGATGTGATGTGACTGTGAATAGAAGGCTGCGCCCTTGGTTAAATCACACTAATTGCAGTTGTCTATGTCTTTGGGAGTTGTTTCATTGGGGGGGGGGGCAGCGAGTTGCACGTTGGAGCGCACTATGGATACTAGACTGGGAGTTATGATAGGTATGAATGATAGGGGATGTTTGGATAAGAGAGTCATTCAGTGAATGGACCTCGCAAACAAATCATTTGATTGTCACCACAAAGCTCAAAAATTATGCAGAATATAGAGAAAATTCCAAGGTAACCACCTCCTGCGGGTTGGAGAGGGGAGGCTCCTGGTCTATGGATGTAGCATTTTGTTCCTCCACTTTTGACCCATCTGCCTATTCTTATTAAAGAAAGTATTTAAAAAAAAAATTCTATGATTGCCTTGCACTGCATGTGGAGCATCAGGAGATGATTCAATTTGTAGTGGGCTGCTTGAAAATGCCTTTGTGTAATTCATTGACATGTTCCACCCAGTTCACAAGAAACAAGAGAAACTGCTGTAGGACACACCCCACAAAGATTCATATTTAGCTATGACACATTTTGTGGCCCTGCAGATTGCCTACATTGTTTGCTGCTGGCACTGTATGCCTTTCCTGAACTAGACAATAGCATGTTATGGTATAGGCCACCAGTGCAGCGCTAATGTTATCTAAGAGCAGCTTTGCTTTGTTTTGGAGCAAGAGACTAAGGTAAATGTTCCTCATTTAACAATATTGTTTATTGTAAATTTGCAAACTAAAATTCTTTTCAATTTAATACTATGATAGAAGTGTTACCTTATCACAAAAAAGGAAACACTTGTGGTTCTATATTGTTCCATCTTGTCACATAAAAATGAATACATGTCACTTAGAACGCATTTCCTTGAAGAGCAACTTGACCGTTGATGTTAACACAGGCTGCTGGAAGGATCTAGCGCCAAAATAGGTAACACTGCAATCCGGCATTTTTAAAATGCAGGGATGCACCGTATTTTCAAAAATACGCCGCACACCTGTGTTTACCCAAGCGCTTGCACTAATAAAGCTGCCTAGCATCAGCAAAGGCACCCATGCGAATTTTGATTGCTGATAACTCACTCCTGCCGGTGCCAAACCTAAATAATTTCCTCAGAGAGTCACTTGGGTGGTAGGAGCACTGGCGTAAATGGCAGGTGCTCCTGCCACGTCAAAGTCGTTTAGGGGGGAACAACTTGGTCTCCACAGACAGAGCCTCAGATGCTCTGCAGATGGAACGCCTTAGGTTTTAGGTCCCAGTGACAGTCACAACTCACAAAGTAATCAGGGAGAGGAAATCTAGCAATGGTTGCCCTGCCCTAACTAGAGTGGTGTGACTGTCACATGCAGGGAAATTGCTCAATGGTCAGAAACACAAGGTTAAAACTTTCTGTGCATTAGGACCATCAGTTTGTTGGTTAGATGCACACTTACATCAAGGGTTTGTTAATGGAAAACAAAAAAAGGTACTGGACAGGCCCAACAAACATGATGACCACATTGCAAAGTTCAAACCCTTTACTGAAACTGCCAGACGTCTGTAGAAACGAAGGCTTTTGAGATTCCCTCCAGGCAGGCAGGGATCTCTGAATAGAACAGTCATTCCTCTACTGACCTGGCAGACTGAAGAACCACCCACCATGTATATGAACCTGTAAGTCACCTAAAACTGAGTGTTAGCTACAAGCTGGACTTATGAGTTGCCAAGACGCACACTGTTTGTTTAAGTGAAGTACCTCAACCTTTGACCAACATTCACCTGATCCTTTCTTGTAAAATCCCTGACAGTCAATTTTCCTCTCATTTACGACTATATTTTGGCCGGCCGGCCCCTAACTCCACTTACAGGTTGTTCATATGGTTTATATGTTAGTGGGACATAAATATGCCCCAGTTTTCGTTGGGGAGCATGCAACCCTGCTATGTATTGATCTCCCGGTAAATTTGTAGTTTATTGCATTTTCCTTGACAATAATAATGACAAAACGTCATGTTCAATAAAGAGTGTCCCTGTTATATAGTTTGAGCCCCCTGAGTCTCTCTCTGAGGTTGACGGGGGTACACAAACTACACGAATCTTTGGGGAAGTGGTCACTGACCACCCTACACAAGCTTAGTGGGGCTGGCAGTGGTGCAAGTGTAGGTAATAGTGAGGGGACATGCAGTTTTATCTTTCTCCATCAGAGCAGATGTCTACTGGCCTCTCCTGTTTCAAAAGTTATTACTCCCCCGCCCCCACTTTACCAAGAACTTTGACATCAATCTGGGTCAAAGGTGAATGTGCAATGTGTGTATGGTGCAGTATGAGTGTGGAGTCTCTAGGGATATTTGGCTAGGTGCAGTAGCATGTACATGTTGTCTTTCCTTGTGAAAATACACCAGAGAGCTTATTGCTGAAGACAGCACTCGAAGGCTAGCGTGGAGCAGGGATTTCTCCCAAAGGATCATGCGCAGGTTATGTACTGACCAACTGCCACTGGTAGACACATGTCTTTCAAATGAGCAAACTCTATCCTCGACAGTTGAGGACTTTGTAAGGTTAAGCCTATCTATTACTTGACAAGAACAGTGAGGATAAGGGGAAAAGGACCTCAGTCCTGGTTTGAAAGGGAGTGTGTTAGCCTTCATCAGACCCTTCAAACTGTCCCTAGAGATTGTGCCCAAATAGCCAACTGTAGGACGAACTGCAAACTAATATTGAGGAAAAAGAAAGTGGATTATCAGTACCAAGTATAGAACAGCTCAGTTACCGCATGTAAGGTTAAAAATGCTTGTTTGTTCTGACACACGGTAAATAAAAGTAAACCATCTACTGGCTGTAAGTCATCACTTGACACCAGTATAAGCCCTGACAAATGGGAATATAATGTTTCCTATGTATACAGCCGGGGAATACAAACAAAGAGGGCATGGATCAATCTCAGCCGAAATTGCTGCTGAAAATTGAATTCTCCTTAGATGAGGTTATTGAGGCAATCAACGGCAGCCCTTCTAACAAAGCTCCTGGTCCTGATGATGTCCCGATGGATCTGTACAAGTCAAATATGGAACTATCACCCCCCTTGTCACAAATTGTATTAACCAGGTATGCAAAACTGCACTGCCTCATTCATGGAGAATGGCCATAATTGTTCCTATATTTTAAAAAGGCTCTCAAAGTAACCCCAGCTGCTATCACCCAATATCTTTCATCGACGCCACGGTCAAGATAGTAGGAAGGATAATTTTAGACAGGCTGCTGGTCTGGGTGGAGGACAACGGCATCACCTCTGGACTCCAATGGTTAGGGTTTAGAGCTGAGCTAGTGGTCCTAGGGTTTAGAGATGGGCTGAAGACTATGGAACAATGCCCAAACTGTATCTCATAATTAACAAATACACTGCAGCAAAGCAAGGATCTATTGTTTTAGCATTTATGGACCTCTCCTGAGCTTTCGATAGCATGGTGAGGTCCAAATTGTGGGCTACGTAGGAGAGCTTAGGGATCGATAAGGGCCTTGTACTGTTCCTAAGGGCCCTACACCACGATCTATCCTCAACCGCCAGGTATGGGCCTGTCTGAGAATGCACCATTTTTTGGAACACGTCTTTCCCTCAATTCTTTTTCTCTGTATGCCTGTGGCTTAGAAGAGGCACTGTTGTCCAAGGGAGCATACATTACCAGGATTAAAAATATCCCTATACCCTCCCTAATTTATGCAAGTAATGTGGTGTTACTTGCTAGAAGCTAGAACTCCAAAAGCCCTACATACTGTTAATAGGGGGCTACATCGATTTTATGGAGTCCTTGAAGCTGCCCGTGAATCCCACCCCACCAAGACCGTTATTATGTCCTGCAGACTAAAAAATGTCAAAAGGCGGATACTGATGACGGATGGCAAACCTATTACAAGACTTAACTCATTTTCTTATCTTGGGGTCGCTTTTTAATCCCAGGGTTCCTGGCTGACATGTATATCCAGGCTAGAATCCCATTTCTCAGTTGTGACAGGTTCATTTCTAGCATGGTTTCTTTTATTGTCAAGAAGCAATTGCCTCATTTTTAGAAGTTCATAAGAGCAAATGTTTTCTAGTTTTAACTTACGGCTCGAGCATTTTTGGGCTAAAAAAGGTTTCTATCCTACAAGTGTAGGAAAATAGGTTGTGTAGAAAGAAAGCTTTTAGGTCTCGTGCCCTGTAGCCAGAGTTTCATTTTGCATGAGGATTTGGCTTGGAGTACCTTGAGTACCCCACTGCCACTGTGTTCTATATATGGAGCAATCCTCATGCTCTAATTAATAGAGATATAATTGAGGACTGTTTATCATGCAGCATGGCTGTCCTATTTCTGTGTCTGGCCTATGTCAAGCAGATGTACCACTTCCTTCCACAAGCCATAAGGTCTGCATAAGGATGACAGATCCCAGCTGAAGCAGTTGATGTTTATATGAGGTGAGGAAATATGAATTTTGTGATCAGTTATGTCCCCTATCATAGACCCCAACGGCTCCATGTACATGCTATAAGTACATGTATGTTCCCTCCTGCTCCAGTTCTGAAGACGCAAATATATGTGCGTCCACCGTCAACATGTCCTCTTTCAGATCCGCCATGAATGGGTCAGATATTCCATTCCTAAGTATGAAAGGCCACCGACTTTATATGGTTCACTTTCCACATTTTACAGATTCAGGCGAGTAGGCCCGAATTCTGTCTTCAAGCCTTTTCTGCCTTCTGCCTCTGAAAGCTCCAGTCTGAGCCCGCATCTGTGACCATGAACTTTGTCTTACTCCCTGCGCAGCTAACGGTGCCTGATCCAGCCCGTCGCCTGCCAAAAACTGTATTTCACCTTCAAGATTATCTCCTTCGTTCCTCATCCGATGCATTCCTGTCTAGTAGTTTAGGTAAACATTCCTCCAGCTACCGTGCACAGGGCCAGGCCTCGCTGCCCTCATGCAAGTAATTCATAGCCCCGTCACCATGGAATATTCCTACCCCCTCGCATCTAGTGTAGACACTTAGACGCTTGTACACGCACTAACAGTCAGTATAGTCAGTATAGAATAAGATTCTATCCTAAGAGACCTCTCTTTTTGGATAACACAGTTCTTTAAACATAGGATATTAGATATGATTTGGGATTAGGTTGACATAACCCCAGACTTCTGTCTCCACATGTAGAGCTAAATGTCAAGTCCCCTTCACCCTCTAGTTGCACGTCAATCACACGTCATGCGGCTGCACGCGCATCTCTGCCAACTATTTCTGCTGACATTGCAGGATTCTCTTATGGATCCACCCACATATTACATCATGTATGATGACGTTTATTAAATTACGCCCTCTATTAGCTATGTATGCACCCTTTATCAGCTGTTACGCCTCTTGCATCTGTTTCACTGTAATGTATTTTCTATAAAACTGCCTATCTGTAAATAATATATGTTCCTTCCTTCCTGAACTTTCGTGGTGATGGAATAGAAGGCCCACAATTCGAATTGTGTTCCTTTGTATAGGAATAAAGACATTTTAAAGCCTCTACTACCACGGATTCTGCCTCTCATTTTACTGAGTTATTCTCGATAGATTTTACCGCATAAAAAATAGTACCGGTAACGAAATATTTACCACATAAATTGGCGCCCGAACAGGGACACTTTCTCATCTCACGCGCCGGCGGTGCGTTGCAGGCCCGGTCTCCTGCCACAGCTGAACGGACAACAAAAACGCGTATCTACAGGATTTCCTGTGTCTCCTTCCGGCCAAGCGGGGACGACTGAGGCTGCGATCAACACCCAGACGAGGCGGTGAGAAGTGCGAAGTATCCCGACCATAGCCTAGCTGAGAGAGCAAGATCCGAGGTATACAGAGACCCGCCAGGTTCCGAAGTTCCGAGTCCAGTCGAGTCGAGTCCAGTCCGGTCCAGTTTCAGTTCCGTTCCGAGGCCTTCCGTTCCGAGCTACCCGGTGAGTACCATTATCGGGGAGGCATTTTACGTGCACATAGTCTGTGCCGGTCAAGACGGGTTTGGGTACACAAATCCGGTCTGCACTGTTTTAGCAGTGTATCTGTACTGTTTAGCAGTATATATAGTATGTTTTGCATATAAATTAATATAAATAAGTATTATCTAGTGTCAGTATTATGTCAGTAACTAGTTTTTATTAGTTATCATTGTTCGTAAAACTGTTAAGTGTTAAATGTTTTAAATACGTTCTATATACTGTGGTGTGAATGACTGTTCATTATTGTGTTTTTATAAAGTGTGTTCTAGTAATAAGGTCCAAAAATGCCGCTCTTTTCGAAACTAAGACAGATCAAAACTAGAAAAGGGGTACTCGAAGAAGCCGTTCCCATCCCACCGAGGGACACTCCAGGGTACTTTATGTATCATAAGCATGGCCTAGATGCCGTTTTATTTCTTGATTTATGGGTGGACTACACCAAAGAATTACCAGAGAGTCAGAGATGGCCCGCAGCGGGGACCTGGGATGCAGATTGCATCATGAGAGTAGAAGAAGAATTATGGAAAAAGAAAGCCAGACAGTCACAGAAAGATGCCATTGAATTATGGCGTAAAGAATCATATAGACGTACAGAAAAAGCACTTAGACAGGAAGATAAGAGTAAGGAGAATTCAAATAAAGTCCGAGAAAATCTATTACTTGAGGAAGGTACCCGAGTAAAATCAGAACAAGTAGATAGACAAAGAAACGCTCTTATGAATGGGATGTATCCACTTCTGGCCGAAGGGTTACCTAAGGCTACTCCGGAAATACCAAAAGACTTGCCACCTCCATTGTTTCCGATAAAAGCACATCCCAAGGGACATCCCAGAACCGCAGAAGATGTTTTCCTTTCCCGCTATTTAGATGACGCAGCTCCCGAGTATGCTAATACCGCACCACATAGACCGCTTGCCGATGATGCTCATCGCCAAGAACATTCGTCTGTACCTCCGCAACAACCCGCTTCGACACACATTCCGACAAACACATCTGTTTCTACAGCTTTTCC
The DNA here is from genome assembly GCF_964204655.1 of Triturus cristatus. Classification (NCBI taxonomy): domain Eukaryota; kingdom Metazoa; phylum Chordata; class Amphibia; order Caudata; family Salamandridae; genus Triturus; species Triturus cristatus. The sequence continues at coordinate 132,188,075 of NC_140586.1, read as the reverse complement.
AGCAACGACGGTTGCTGTCTCACCCTCAACAAATCCTTTCACGTCCAGCACCCCAGACGGTGCCACAGGAGGTACGACAGACATTTTTTCTACACCACCCAGAGGAAATAAATTTTCCCTTAGAGAATTAGCACACCAACGTACGCCCAAACTAGCAACCCCCGACATGCTCAAGGAACTTCTAGTAGATTGTAGATATGATCCTGTGCCCGGTAAACGGGACGAAATGCTGCTGTCATCATTACGTATTAGACGAGCTGCAATATATTTAACGAAGTTACCAGGAATGGATACACATTTAGAAAATATATATCACTTTGTCCAGTCAGGGCGAGGTCCTGAAAGTATTAGTAGAGCCATGGAGTACCAGAAAGCGGAGGTACAGGGACAACTGTTACGTTTCCTCATAAACTGTGTAATCAGAAATCAAGACCGGCCAGGGGTAAATCCGGAAGAAATGCAAAAAGGGAGACATGATAAACTGTTATGTATAGTAGCTATGTACCGAAAAATCCGCAAAGAAGTAGAACGAATACACGAAGAAAGATTAGAGGTAGACGCCGCTGATCTAAATAGAGAGGAGGAGGAGCAAGAATCAGACCAAGTAGATACAATAGCTTATGTAGGTAGAGGAAGATCCCATAATAATACCAGAGGTTTTAACAACGCAATATGTCCAATACGTCCAGAATGTAATAGACATCTTCCAAACTCTATGCTAAATGCAAAATCCCCTGAACACTTATTCCAAGCCGCTGATAAATTACTCCGAGATCGAAGGGGGTACCACGTGCTCGATTCCATGGACGAACAAGAATTAGCCAGGTCAGCAGTACAATGGGCTGACAGTCCCGGCGAATACAATAACGATGTACTTGCACACACGTTTCTGAATCTAGACCCATATGAACAGCGTTTAGCTAGTATATACATGATTCAACACCTCCTTATATTATATAAAAGCCAACACTCCGATCCAGGACCCTTACCTGACATATTGACAGAACTACTCACCAACATATGGAGAGGATCAGGTACTGATTTGATTAAGGAAATACTAGAATCCCGAAACCAATATTTACATTTCGTATGTCCAGAACACGTCTCAGTTCCCATAATGGGAAGAAAAATGTATCACATAGATAGACAGTACCCGTTACGCGAAGTGCACCCGATCAGAGGTGCCGACGATAATTTCACACGGGTGTTTGTATACACGCCTATAACTAAACTGGAATTATTAGAAATGAAGAAAGTAGTACCCAGTCATGACAAAGACCCAGCAGGTTTCCACCGTGAGATAAAGGACATGTTACTCATGGGAGAGTATACCTACCCCGACATTATGAAAGTATTGAAAGTACTATTACCTGCCGGTGTTTATGAGAAACTCAAAGAAAAGGAATGGGAGGTGGGAGACCAAAAGATAGATTGGACAGCATTAGAAAACGAAGAAAAGGCCCGAGCTGCAGGAGCAGGGCTTGGGGATAAGACTACAGCATTAGCAGGATTACTAATACAGGTACTGCCACGTTTATTAACTACGAAAAAGGAAGACTGGGGTGCAATCTCAGCCTGTAAACAAAAACCAGATGAAGACACTAGTGATTTCTATTCCAGATTTGAAAAATGTTTTAGTATAAATAGTGGCATAAAAGCCAGTAGTGAGTCATATCCACATCTGTTTGTGACAAAATTAGTTGAAAATTCTCTGCTACAAGTCAAGAATAGAGTATTGAAATTCGAAAGTACCTGGCAAGGTAATACCCCATCACAGATGCTACAGATGTTACAATATCATCACAATAGAATTAGAGAAGAACAAGAACACGAACAAAGACGTATGAAAGATACGAAAATGAAAATGCTTGTTGCACAGTCAGTTCCAGCTGATAGTCATCAAAAGGGTGATTCTACAGGTCCTGCAAAAGGGACATGCAACTATTGTAAACAACCAGGTCATTATATACACGATTGTCCAGTCCTGAAACATAATATTGCCACCGGTAGAACACATGAGAGACCACGTCTACCTAGACAGGATCAGAATCAACAGCAACTGCCTCAGCAGGCACAACCTAGGTTAGCTCCGCAACAATTAGCTCCGCAGCAGGCAGCTCCACAACAGATCGTAGTACCACCACCAGCGCAGCCTACTGCTGCAACACAAGCAACAACACAACAAATGTATCAGTATGCACAAACAGATTATCCCGATTATCAGCGATACTCATGAGATAGCCTAGAGAGGGAAGTTGGCTTACCCCTTATAGAGGTTCCTGTAGACCAAGAGGGACCTTATGTACATAGTGAACTATTAGGGGAAGACAGAAAGTTTTTACTTGATACAGGGGCAAGCAGAACAACTATAAGAAGTAGTGAAGTTCCAGGGGCACCCCTCTCAGGCTCGCAAAATATTTCCCTTGGATTCTCAGGAAAACCTATAATAAATGACGTAACACAACCTCTTCCACTTACAGTAGGTCCATTGACACGTACTACAGATTTATTGCTTACTAAATCATGTCCAGAAAACTTGTTAGGTATAAAAACATTGAAAGCTCTAGGAGCCATAATATGTTGTTCTCCGGAAGGAGTACGACTATTTTTACGTGACTTTAAAGGTCACTACGTATCCAGAGACATGGATCACCGACTGCAGAATTTACCTACACATTTATGGGCACAAGGCCCCACTGATGTTGGTTGCATGAACATTACACCATATCGAGTTACACTGAAATCAGGAATAGTACTACCACGAATGCGACAATACAAGTTACCACCAGATGCTGTAGTGGCTTTACTGCAAATCATTGACGAACTCATTACACAAGGAGTGGTTGTGGAAACTGACTCCAATGTATGTAATTCCCCGATAATTCCGATTCTTAAAAGAACGGATCCAAAAGCACCACCAGTATATCGATTGGTTATTGATCTGCGCGAATTAAATAAATGTATTGTACCACAATACCCTGTGGTCCCAGATATCTCTTCATTACTCACAGCTATTGATTCAGAAGCAACGTTTTTCACTGTAATTGATCTCAAGAATGCTTTCTTTAGTGTCCCAATAGATCCAGAAAGTCAATACTTATTCGGTTTTAGTTTAAATGGACGAAGTTTTAAATTCACACGCGCACCTCAAGGATTTACAGAAAGCCCCAGCATCTATAGCCAAGCACTGAAACGAGAACTTGACAGTATCCACATGCCAGTTAACACTGCCTTGCTTCAATATGTCGATGATCTGCTGATCACCGCTCGAAGCGAACATGAATGTGAAACAGCGTCACTGACGGTTTTGAAATTTCTGGCTGACAAGGGGCACAAGGTGTCCCCTTCTAAGCTGCAATTCTGTGTCCAGCGAGTTGTTTACCTTGGGCACTCGCTGTCCAAGGAGGGAAGGCAGCTTACACCTGACCGCATCCAGTTAATTGCTAACATGCCACCACCCAAGACACAAAAGGAGGTGCGGGCTTTTATAGGCCTCACTTCATACTGTAGGCAGTGGATCCCTCAATATGCATTCCTAGCAAAACCACTCATCCAGTTGACAACACAGGAGGCAGCCACATCGACTGTCCTCCCTTGGACTCCAGAACATACACATGCCTTTGAAAGCTTAAAGAAAGCTTTATGCCAAGCACCCGTTCTAGCAACACCATGTTACAGTAAACAGTTTACACTCTTTGTTACAGAACGTGAAGGTACTGCTTTGTCAGTACTCACTCAGGAACAAGCAGGATCGCACAAACCATGTGCTTATTTCTCTAGTACATTAGATCCAGTAGCTCAGGCACTTCCAGCGTGCCTGAAATCAGTGGCAGCAACAGCTTTAGCAATCCGACAAAGCGATGCCATAGTGTTAGGACATCAACTGACAGTACAAGTACCACACGCAGTAGAGGTTCTCTTGAACCGCACACAAACACAACACTTGACTATAGCAAGACTCACTGGTTACGAATTAACACTGTTTCAGCCACATATAGAAATCAGACGTTGTAATACGTTAAATCCTGCCACACTGTTACCAGTAGGCGGAACAGATCCATTGGCACATGATTGTGTCGAAGTCATTACTATCACGACGAAACCCAGACAAGAATTGACAGATATCCCTTTGACAGATCCAGACTTGACATTGTATGTAGATGGGTCATGTATGAGAACAAGTACAGGAGAGTTAGTGGCCGCTTACGCAGTCACAACAGACACTGAAGTCATTGAAACAAATTGTATTAACACTTTGTCAGCTCAAGCAGCAGAGCTCACCGCTCTGACGCAAGCCTGTATTCAAGCCATAAATAAAAAAGTCAACATATACACAGATTCACGTTATGCATTCGGAGTCGTCCATGACTTCGGCGTACTGTGGCGAGAGAGAGGTTATTTAACTTCTCACGGTGCCCACATCCAACACGGACCCCTCATTCAAGCCCTATTAGACGCGATTCATCTACCTACTGCAATATCGATTATGAAATGCAAAGCCCACACAAAAGTTATCGATATCATTTCTCAGGGTAATGACCTAGCTGACAGAACAGCTAAACAGACTGCTCAGAATCAGACTCACACAACTGACGTGACAAAGACAATAGTTCTGACACCAACACATTGCATGACAGTTAAGGATCCCGCCCTTGATGTAATTGATATACAGACACACGCTACACCAGAAGAAATAAAGAAATGGACTGAATTAGGAGGGATCCAAACAGATCAAGGATGGATGACGAAGGAAAAATCTATATGGTTTCTTCCCGACTCAATGGTCCAAGTCATCATTAACACTATACATAGTCCAGCGCATCTAGGAGAAAAAGCTATGCTAGACAGCATTCAACACATTTGGTTCAATAAACATTTACGAGCCGCAGCTAAACAAAAAGTTCGTACCTGTATGATATGTTGTCAGTTTAATCCAGGTAAAAGCATCCCCGTAGAACAGGGTGGATTCCAAACTCCCGATCATGCTTTTGAAGTCCTCCAGATGGATTATATCCAGATGGAACGATGTCGAGGATTCAAATATGTTCTCGTAGTTGTCTGTGCTCTTTCCCGTTGGACAGAAGCATACCCGGTTTCAGATTACACTGCCCCGACTACTGCCAAACAGTTAGTTCGAGAATTCTTCCCACGGTACGGTTTACCACGTGTTGTCTACTCAGATAACGGCCAGCCGTTCTCATCCGAACTAATGAAACACGTTTCCCTTCTATTAGGTTATCAATGGAAATTTCACTGTGTCCGACATCCCGAGGCAGCAGGACTCGTAGAACGCCATAATCAAACTCTGAAAATTAGATTGTCCAAAATATGTAGAGAAAAAGGAGTCGATTGGATAGTAGCCTTACCAGTTGCGCTCTTTTACATGAGAATGGTAGCACATTCTCGAACAGGGCTATCCCCGTATGAGGTGATCTTCGGTAGACCACCAAATATGTGGGGGACGCCTATACCTCGCAAAATAACTGACGTTGACTGTAATATGCTGACAGATTACCTGGCTTCCTTGATGTCTGCACTACAATCTTGTCGTTCACAGGTATCCGCAGCTTTTCCCGACAATACTGAGGTGAAACCCCATGACGTGGTTCCTGGGGACTTGGTGTTGGTCAGGAATTTTGACCGGAAGACCCAACTGGATCCTAGGTGGAAGTCACCGAAGTTAGTTTTACTCACCACAAGGACAGCCGTGAAAATCGAAGGAAGAAAAGGATGGTTGCACTCGAGTCATATCAAGACATTTTATGGACTACCACCCAGTATAGAGACTCAACCCTGTAATCCTTCACAGACAGACTCAAAGCTCCCTTTGGTTGAGCAATCGAACTCAGAACTATATAAATTAAAATTGAGGTCCAGTAAGTCAGACGATTTGATTGTTTAAGTCCTCTCCAAGGTGAATCGGTTGAATTTGTCTCTGACATGTATCCTCTGGACCGGAATAGAGAAAGAAATAATCAAATGCTGCTCAAGAAGCAGGCGTATTGTAAAACATTTCGTAGTTATTGTACAGTAACATTATTAATTTTGTTTTTTCTAAGTCTTTTGATCATCATTGTCAGCATCCTATTGCACATGTATTACCCTATTTCTAAGCATGCTTATAATATAACTGCAGAACATTCTTTTAGTGAATTACCTCCACATGAATTGTCTTATAGATTTGCGCTGCGCAATAACACTTTCATTAGTATGCTACATCATTCCCATCAAACCAGCAATGCCACAAATTGTTGGATATGTGGCCGACTCCCTCCCTATCAGAACTATAAGGGAGTTTTGCCCCTCTTTCCCTATCCGTTCACACACAATGGCTCCTGTGGAGCATGGTTTAGTTTGATTAATTCCCTAGATTCAAATTCCGCAGTTTATCAAGACAACTGGGTATGGGGAAACCTGAACTTAGTTTTGCTTAAAGTCTGCTACCCTAACAAGGAGGGACTTCCCAAAAGAACAGGAACTGATCTAGAAAATGAAGTATATGGATTAGGTAATTTTACACTTAACCTCATGATCCTGAACGTTGAATCTGAAGCTACACCAATCTTGCCCGCCATGTCTGTATTCCCAGTAAAAGGGGAACTATGTATAAGAAAGAATGGCTCCATACACATGGGCCATAGTAAATGCACCACTGTAATAAAATTCAGTGATCAAGGCAAGTCTACATTTAGAGCTTCTCGTCATTCCTACTTTATATGTATAAATATATACGCCTACCTTTAGATTGGGATGGTACCTGTTACATAGCATTCCTTCTGCCACCTGTTTTCCTAGCTCCTCCTGATTATCATAGAAATACCCATTTAGTACACAATAGACAACAGAGAGATCTCCCAATTGTCGATTACACTGAAACGGCATGGGAAAAATACACAGATTTCAATAAAGGTTTCTTTCCCTATATAGGTACAGTCACTAATAGTAAGCTGATACGTAGATTAACCAGAACCCTCGAAGCAGTAGTGAACGAAACTATTTCCGCCTTAGGCAATTTAACAGAAGAGCAGTCTGCTATGCGGATTGTTGTTCTTCAAAATCGTCTTGTCCTTGACGTCATCCTGGCCGATAGGGGCGGAGCTTGTAGGGTCATCGGATCAAGTTGTTGCATTTTCATACCAGAAAATTCACCGTCAGTATATAAAGCCATAACCCGCCTTCATAAGATTGTAAGCCAGATACACCAGAGTCCAGGCACCTGGACTTGGTCCGGTTGGTTCTGGGACGTGTTGTCAGCCTGGGGATGGAGAATCCTCTCCTTCCTAGGTATTGGCTTTCTCATACTATTCAGTTGCTGCTTATGTCTACAATGTGGGCCAGCGATTTGTGGTCTGTGTGCCACCTCGTGTATCCCACATCCAAGTTTTCGTTCGAGATCCCGGAAGAAGAAAGAAGAACAAATGATGCTATATGAACAGATCGATGGATTGATGAAGATCGATATCTCCTAAGGGTCCGAAGGGGACAAGGAGGGAATGAGGAAATATGAATTTTGTGATCAGTTATGTCCCCTATCGTAGACCCCAACGGCTCCATGTACATGCTATAAGTACATGTATGTTCCCTCCTGCTCCAGTTCTGAAGACGCAAATATATGTGCGTCCACCGTCAACATGTCCTCTTTCAGATCCGCCATGAATGGGTCAGATATTCCATTCCTAAGTATGAAAGGCCACCGACTTTATATGGTTCACTTTCCACATTTTACAGATTCAGGCGAGTAGGCCCGAATTCTGTCTTCAAGCCTTTTCTGCCTTCTGCCTCTGAAAGCTCCAGTCTGAGCCCGCATCTGTGACCATGAACTTTGTCTTACTCCCTGCGCAGCTAACGGCGCCTGCCAAAAACTGTATTTCACCTTCAAGATTATCTCCTTCGTTCCTCATCCGATGCATTCCTGTCTAGTAGTTTAGGTAAACATTCCTCCAGCTACCGTGCACAGGGCCAGGCCTCGCTGCCCTCATGCAAGTAATTCATAGCCCCGTCACCATGGAATATTCCTACCCCCTCGCATCTAGTGTAGACACTTAGACGCTTGTACACGCACTAACAGTCAGTATAGTCAGTATAGAATAAGATTCTATCCTAAGAGACCTCTCTTTTTGGATAACACAGTTCTTTAAACATAGGATATTAGATATGATTTGGGATTAGGTTGACATAACCCCAGACTTCTGTCTCCACATGTAGAGCTAAATGTCAAGTCCCCTTCACCCTCTAGTTGCACGTCAATCACACGTCATGCGGCTGCGCGCGCATCTCTGCCAACTATTTCTGCTGACATTGCAGGATTCTCTTATGGATCCACCCACATATTACATCATGTATGATGACGTTTATTAAATTACGCCCTCTATTAGCTACGTATGCACCCTTTATCAGCTGTTACGCCTCTTGCATCTGTTTCACTGTAATGTATTTTCTATAAAACTGCCTATCTGTAAATAATATATGTTCCTTCCTTCCTGAACTTTCGTGGTGATGGAATAGAAGGCCCACAATTCGAATTGTGTTCCTTTGTATAGGAATAAAGACATTTTAAAGCCTCTACTACCACGGATTCTGCCTCTAATTTTACTGAGTTATTCTCGATAGATTTTACCGCATAAAAAATAGTACCGGTAACGAAATATTTACCACAGAGGCACCAAGAAAAGGGAAGCAGAAGAACTAAATAAGACCCAGAATAAGTATTACACTTTATTCCAAACCACCCTAAGGCTAGAACCGTGTTTGGAGTTTGTGCCATTTGGACATGATCCTCTTAACCAGATTTAGGCTAGGGTATATTAGATGGGTGCTAGGTTTCCCCCTTGGACTATAGGAAAAAAAATGCTAATAAATCAGCCAAACTACAAGCTTGGTCATCTGATAAAGCTGAGATGGCGAGAAAAAAACATGGGTGGATGGTTCAACAATCGTACGGGAACTGTGAACCGCAGCCGTACCTCGTAAGTCACACATCTCCATCAATACCGTGTTCTCTCCTACTCATCCGACTGGGAGCTTTTTCCTCAGAAGATCAGGTACCAGCTTGGAATGGCCGAACAGTCTTTGTTGACTATGTGGCAGTGCCGAAGAAACAGTTCAACATTTCCTGTGCATCTGTCCCGCTGTCAGTTAATTGAGACGACAACTACTATTACAAGCCCTACGGTCTCTCCAGACAAGATCTTGTCGACGCGCCGTGATGACACTTCTGAACAGCCAGTCGCTGCAGCTCTCCTGTAGGACAACAAAGTTTCTCCCACAAGTAAACAACAGTTACAAATGCAGGAGGGGTAGAGGGGCAAAGTGTGAGAGAGGCAGCTCGGTGCATGGAAGAAAAACCCTAATTACCATCTTATAGTCACATAGCCGGTCTGCACACCGTACAAAACAACCTGGAATTTCATCTAACAAAGAGCAGTCCGAGAGTCCTACCGAGTCTCAAGGAAACATTCTGCCCGAGCTTGGTTTATAAGCAAGTGCCCCGCTGCTAGCTTAGTCATCAATGGACGTTAATGGTGGTGAATTCATTACTTTTTGTGAGACACCTTCACTCATGTCAAGAACGATCGTCACTAAGCATTTTCTTTCATATCACCGTGCAAAGGGTCTTAACGAATGTAAAGTGAACTGAGTAGACATCCTACAACCGTCCTATTAATTTACAATTTTAATATGGTCAAATTTTTATCTTTTTAACTTGGGCATCATCACTCCACCTGTAGTGCGCTAATATGCAGTGTTTTTTTATTTTAAATTGTAATGGTTTTGATTAACCAAACAATAAATATAACTATCTATCTATCTATCTAGCTATCCATCTATCTATCTATATTTTCCATCCTTGTTTGCCCATGTAATGAAAGCTTCTGAGTTTGCTAGATTTCATGTTTTTCTGTAGATTTTACTTTTGTTTCTCAAAATGCTATCTAATCCCAGTATTGAGGCGTTCTGGGATAACCAGATGCAGACCCACCCTTCTGCATTTACTGTCACTGAGCTAGCCATTGATTTGTTTTAGTGTTAGCTCATTTCTTGAAAGGGCCCGGCGTGTTAGGACTCATATGACATTCGTATTCCATAATGTAAAAAGGCTGGAATTTTAATGTATTGGTTTAATGGTTTTAAAATTAACAGTGATTTGATGTATGTGCTTTCATGATCATATTTAATGTTCGAATAAAGCTATTTATTGTGAACTTGTAGAGCGCAGCAAATCACCTATGAGGGTATCCACGCGCAGAGTAGGGCAGTCCTGAAGGGGGAGGAAGGGATCATGCTTGTTTCATCTGTAAGAGCCAAGTCTTGAGGTTCCTTTGGAAGTCCATGAGGGAGGGGGATTTTCTGAGGTGTTTTGAGAGGTCATTACAGTTCCTGGCTGCGAGGTATGAGAAGCAGCATCCTTCACTTCTGGTCTTCTTGATGCGAGGGAGGTGTGCTCCTGCCTAAGAAGCAGATCAAAGTCATCTGGTGGGTGGGTAGAAGTTGAGGCAGTGGTTGAGGTATGCTGGATTGGTGTTGTGGAGAGTTTTGTAGGCGTGGGTGAGTAGCTTGAACTTACATCTTTCCTGGACTGGGAGCCAGTGGAGATTGTTGAGGTGTGGAGAGATGTGGTTATTTTGCGGGATGTTCGGGAGGAGTCTGGTGGTGGCGTTCTAGGTGGTTTGAGGTCGGCCTAGGACTTGGGCTGGGATTCTGAGTAGAGGGCGTTTCCATAATCAAGTCTACTTGTGATAAGAGCCCGTGTGACAATCTTACGCAGCAGTCTCAGGATATGGAAGCAAGATGAAGAGACAGCTTATATCTGTCTGCTTATGCAGAGAGTGGAGTTCAGGATGATCCCGAGGTTCTTGGCATGGTTTGCAGGGGTGGGTGGGGGGTCCAAGTTTGGAGGGCCACAGAGAGGTGTCCTGGGGGAGTGGTTGGTGCTGATGATTAGGTTTCGGTTTTGTCTGTGCTGAGTTGGAAGCAGTCGTTTTGTATCCAAGCAGCGACGTTGCTCATGCAGTTGGCGAAGTTTGCTTTGGCAGTGCTGCTGTGGTGGTAAGAGAAAGAACGAGCTATGTGTCATTGGCGTATGATACTATGTTGATGCTATGGGCTCTCAAGATGTCTGCGAGAGGCGTCATGTAGACATTGAAGAGTGTTGGGCTGCGTGACTATCCTTGAGGGACTCTGCAGATGAGTTTTTTGGGTTCTAACTGAAGTCTTACTCACTGAGTTCTATCTGTGGAGAAGGAGGATATCTACTTGGCGGCCAGTCTGCAGATACCCAAGTGCTTGGGTTTTCTGATGATTGACTAGTGGGAAATCATATCGAAAGCTGCGAAGAGGTCTAGGAGGATGAGTGTGGCCATTTCTCCTAGGTCGATATTGCTTCTGATGTCATCGGTGGCCACAATGAGGGCCGTCTCTGTGGTGTGGTTGGTGCGAAAGCCTGATTAAGAGCTGTCTAGGAGACGATAGAGTGCTAGGTGGTCTGTGAGTTTGGTAGTGATAGCTTTCCCCATGACTTTAACTGGAAAAAGCAGGAGCGAGATGGATCTGTAGCTGTTGATGGTGTTCGGGTCCGCTGTTGGTTTCAATAGGGCATTGATTTCTGCATTTTTTCAGCAAGATGAGCAGGTCGAGGTGATTATGGAGGTTTTGATGATAGCCGTGAGCGTGGGGGAAATTATGGTTCTTCCAAGGTTGTATATGAAGTGAGGAATGGGTCTGAGAGTGCTCCTTAGTGCATGGTTGCTTAGCTGCTGTTTGGCAATGAAGGAGGTGTCCAGTTAGTTGGGGGAGTTTGTATTGGTATCCTGTGGGTCGCAATTTGTTTTAAATCCTGGCAATCTTCTGTTCAAAGAAGTTTAAGGTTGTTGCAGAGTGCCTGGGATGGGATGATGATGTTTTTGGCAGCTGAGGGATTGGAGAAATCCTTGACAATGATGAAGAGTTCTTTGCTGTTGTTGGAGTTGGCTTAGAGTCTGAGAGTTAGGGCTTTTATCGTTGTGTCACGTATGTTGTTGGTGGTAGAGGTTAAGGGCGACTTGGTATGTAGATCTTACAGTGGTGTTTTTGTGGAGTCTCCATTTTTTCTCAAGTTGTTTACAGTGGCGCTCGGACTCTCTGAGGTCGTTCGTGTACTAGCTAGGTCATTTGTTGTTTTTGTAGGTTTTGTTTCTAGTTGGAGCGGTGTGGTTGTTGCAGTCAGTGAGCCATTGATCGAAGAGCTTGGTGTCGACATTGAGGTTCCCAGTGTGGTTAGGTGGGCGTTCCTGTAGGGTCTTGTTCCAGTTTTCTGTAGATATTTTGCCCAATATCTTGATGATGCTTTGGGTTTTTCTGGTGGGGAGGCTTGGTGGGAGGGTATCTTGAAATGTATGATGTAGTGGTCAGACCACGTGAGCGGGCTGTATGGGTGATGGTGATCCTGTTGTTGGATGAGAAAATAGGGTGTTAGGTATGGCCTGCTGTGTGGTTTGGTCTTTAAATGAGCTGGGTGCAGCCTCCCCCACAGACGAGACAATGCATGCCCTGCGCGTCAGAACACAAGACTATAAAGACCAACTCGTGGCTGCCGCCCATTCCTGTTTGCAGGCGGTCCAACACCGGGTCTATGAGTCAGGAGACAAAGCAGGTAAACTCCTGGCATGGCTCGACAAAAAGGATCGAGCGCGTAGATGGATAGCACAGATTAGAACTGAAGATGGTGCACTCACGTCAGACCCGCAACAAATAGTGGACACATTAGCACGACACTACGAGCAAGTATACACCTCCACAAATACCACCACTGTACAAGAAGCGCTTTCATTCCTTCATGATATCCATATGCCTCGGCTCACGTCTAAAGATGCCGAAACTCCGGAAGCAGACCTTACAGCTGATGAACTCAAACTGGCCATTTCCCAAATGCAATCCGCTAAAGCCATCGGTCCTAATGGAATCCCGATAGAATTATATAAGCACATGGCGGACAAAATAACCCCATATTTGCTGCAAATGTTCGAAGCCAGTCGCGAAATAGGGACACTCCCTAGAGACCAGAGACTGGCAACTATTGTAGCCATTCATAAGCCTGGGAAGTCAGCGGAGGGCTGCACGTCCTATAGCCCTATCTCCTTAATCAATGCCGAGGAGAAAATTTTAGCTAAAGCACTGGCGCTCAGACTTACTCCCCATCTCCGTACATTAATACACCCGGACCAATCCGGCTTTATGCCGGGTAGGAACACAGCCCTGAATCTCAGACGCCTCCAAAGCGTAATAAGTCGGAAGCACACTATTCAGGAAGACGCGGCGGTCCTATCCCTGGACGCGCGGATGGCGTTCGATTCGGTGGAGTGGGCCTTCCTCTTTGCGGTCCTTCAACATTTGGGATTTGGGCCGAAATTCTGCTTGTGGATACGTCTACTCTATACTGATCGGGTGGCGCACGTAGTCGCTAATGGCCACATATCGAGGGAATTCACCCTGGGGAAAGGTACAAGGCAGGGTTGCCCATTATCACACCTGTTGTTTGCGCTGGTTCCAGAGCCACTGGCGGCATGGATACGATGGGACCCCATGGTTCGAGAACTGAAATGGAGGGAGGACTGGGAAGACCGCATTTCCTTGTATGCGGACGATGTGTTATTATATATAGCCTCACCCACGAGGTCGCTCCATGCACTGCTTAATATCTGCGCTGTATATGGCTCTGTATCCGGATACGCCATCAACCGGGATAAGTCTGTAATATATCTGCTACACGGACCGCCCCCACGTCTCCCCCAAAACTACGAGGTCCAGATAGTCACAGACACTTTTAAATACCTCGGCATACATATTACTTCGGACAGTGACACTTTCCTGACACTAAATTTACAAGCTCCCCTGCAACGACTAAGACGCGATATTCAACACTGGAAGTCATTGCCGCTCTAACTCTTGGGCAAGGCGGCTCTTTTTAAAATGATGGCTTTGCCCACATTTTTATATGCCCTGCATAATACCCCCTATCTAGTCCCGGACTCATATTTCAAAGCAGTAAACGCTGAGATAGCCTCCCTCCTCTGGGACGGTAGGCCGCCGAGAGTGGCGGCGACAAAAATGGTGAGGAGCTGGTATGATGGGAGGATTGCTCTCTCGGATAGCAAGGCCTATTACTGGGCCTCGCAACTTACAGTCATTAATCACTGGCTTCACGTACCAGATTCAGACCCGGCTTACCACCTTGACAGACTGACTCTAGGGAAAGGTGGTTTCAATAGAGCACTCTATAATACACGGAAAACACGAGACCTTATCGGCCCGGCGGCCCATACTGTCCACATCTGGCACACAGTAAACAGGCATTTGGGATGGACTGACACACTCACGAAACATACACCCTTATGGGACGCATGTAAACTAGGAACACTGGGCAATAGTAAAGGATTCCACAGTTGGGATTTAATTGGCATCTCCCGACTGGGGGATCTTTGGCAAAAGGGGAAGGTGGTCAGCTTCACTCACCTGCAGGAACAGTTCTCCATGGCGCTAGGCGAAAGGTTCCGATACACCCAAATCAAGCATGCAATCGAAGCAGTACTCCCGGCGGAGGCGTCACTTCTGGTGGCTTCCCCCTTAGAGGACCGACTGCTCACCGATCACCTTACCAAAAAAGCGACATCCCTGACATATAAAAAAATTATCAATAATCGACCGGACCCCCTTATCTGACTCAGGGAACTTTGGCAGTCTGAAGTTGGAGATATGGATGATCCCGATTGGCGAGAGGCACCAGCTTCACCTAAAGAAGTGGCAATTTCCTCCAGATCACGTCTGGTGCGGTTTAAAATATTACATAGGACCTACTTCACTCAGACGGTACTACACAAGATGGGGAGGGCTCCTGAACCTAATTGCCTGCGCATATGCGGGGAAATTGGTACATATTATCACACGCTATGGGAATGTCCGAAATTGAAGACCTACTGGGAGGAGGTGATAGGCACGATTATAGAGGTCACCGGGAAGCAGGTTCCAGTCGAGCCCCAGTGCTGTCTGCTTAACGTCTGGGGTCCGACAGACCTTAACCATGCCGAACGCCTGTGGGCCACAACTGGCATGATGATAGCAAAAAGGAACAAAGCGCAGAAATGGGGTGTGGGAACACTACCAACAATAGCACATTGGTATAGAGATATGGATATGGTCATGGTGGCGGAGAAGGCCACCTTTGTAAATTGTAGATGCCCTCGCAGATGGGCTAGGGTGTGGGGAAAGTGGAACACACCTAGAGGAGAAATTTGTTCACCCCCAGAACAGGATAGTGGGTCGGACGAAGACGTGTAAGGGTATGAGAATATAGATGTATCGCGATAAAATTGATTTGAATGAGTGACTGTAAAGAAAACTATATGATGTTGCTGTAACACATGCGGATCTGCACTGTTATGTTATTGAATAATAATTTTAATTTAAAAAAAATGAGCTGGGTGAGTCAGAGTTTGCTGAGGCTGTCAAGGAGGGCGGTGGAGTTAGCGTCTGTGGTGTCTTCCAGGTGTAAATGGAGGTACCCGAGGAGGATGTAGTTGGTTGACCTGAGGGACAGGGGAGCGATAAAGTCTGTGGTTGCAGAATTCAGCTCGGGCCCCGGGGGGGACAGTAGGGAGGGTTCCCTTAAGGATGGCTTTGTAGTCCATTCGTATTTTGAAGTGGAGGCGTTCCATGAGGTTGGTGTCCAAGTCCATGGAGGTGGTGCAGTCAATTCCATTTTCATAGATGATCACGAGTCCTCTGCCTGGTTTGTGGGTTTGGTCCTGATATATGATTTTGTAGGCGGACGGGATGGCTGCTGTGATGTACGGGTTGGAGGCTGGGTTTAGCCATGTTTCTGTCTGGAAGTAAAGGTCAAGTGTGTTGCTGTTGAGGAGGTCACAGATTTTGGTGGAGTGTTTCCTGAGGGATCGGAAGTTGAGGAGCATGGCGGGCAGTTGGTGTAGGGTGGTGGTGTGTCAGTTGTTTAGAGGTGATGATGTCAGAGTCTGAGGTGTGTTGTTGAGGTTACGGAGGAAGGCGGAAGGCGGAAGAGTAGTGGCAGCATTTGTTGACTGCAGCTGTGGTTGTAGTGTTGCGTTGGATGCCGTGGGGCCACTGGCGCTGGGCACAATATAGGCATGGATGGACGCAGATGGGCTTGCCTTTGCAATGTGACCTGCATTAAGTACGTCCTGAGGTGGGCAGCGCTTCAGTTGATGGGAAAAATGGTAAGCGGGAAAACTCAGGCAGGAAAACCCGGACGGGAAAACCCAGGCAGTGGCGGTGTCATTTGGTCAAAAGGCGGCAACTGGATCAGGCTGGAACAAACAGGACCTGGAGGCCACTGGCAAGTTGCAAGCTAGGTGCCTAGTTGCCATTGTTTGATTGACTCACTGATTGACTTTCCTTGTGTGTATGACATTGCCAATACAAAATGGTGGAGAGCCTTGGGTGAGGGGAACCAGACCATTGTTAATATTCCAGACTGCACCAAACATTCATTTCCTATCCCGGTTTTTACTGTAGTAGGCTATCGTTCCTCCCTTTGAATATGCATTGTCTTCCTCCTACTACAGATCTCCTTCTTCTGCCCTCTATTCCCGCCTCATCCTCGTTACAGTGAATTTGACTTGGCTGTCTAAATCTAATATTAATCGATACCTAAGTCAGCTGTAACCAAAGCAGGAGGAGTTCCTGTTAACCACCACCCAGACACCCCTAATCATGCAGGAGCTCATTGATATTTTAGGAAATCACAGGAACTGACTGGTCAGCTCTGTGTATAATGTCTAGCTGGCTGGCCCAAAGCAGTGTTCCAGAATTCTCACTAGGCCAAGGCAGGGTTGTGCACGAGAAGAGTCAATTATTTAATATGTTCCAAGGCCACAATATGCTGATTGCTGGCTTCTTACGAGGCTGGGCACTGAGCTTGGGTCATGCAAGCACTACCGTAGGACTGCTCGCAGAAAGAATGTCCCATTGCTGGGCTTCACCCTACAGATAAGAGTTTCCTAAGGAGTTGTTAGCACATCTGCCTGGAGTCTTCTTTTCAGCTGTGCAGGAAAAACAAACATCCTGGGGAAAGACAGGAGTGTAAATATCCGTGATGCAGCAGCGGCAGTGGCACTGGGGCCCAGAGGCATGAGGGGTCCTTGGAACCCTGATCAATGTTATGTTTTACTACCTAACCAACAGTTTTGGGGGGAGGGGCATTTAGATCACATGCACTGGAGCCAATGGCACCCTAGCGATGCTACTGGGGAGAGATCAAGTGCCTCATTTGCTTTATGGGTAACCTGCTTTGTCACTGACCTTGATGCTGTGCACCTAGCTGCCTTCGTCAGACCCTGAGGATCCTTCAGTCTCATCTCCTGGCTGGAAATTACCAGAAAGGCTCTTCTGATCTCAAAGTTGCAAATCGAATATAAATCTGTCGTGAGGTGGCTTAGATATCATCATTCGAAACATCAACATGTGAACTTTAATCAACTTACCCATTTCCCCTGCGCTGTGGAAAAAAGCCAACCTTGATTGGCTGTATTAAAAAATAGGTACCTGCAGCATGTCTTTACCAACAGCGTAGGAAGAATTATAACGATGACCTGAGTTTAACGAGATATCATACATTGTATTCTTATACCCTTGAAAGGCATGAGCAAAGTGGGTGCACTCCAGGAAATTGTCGCCCTAAGTGGGAAGGGTATCTCAAGACATGGGTCCCATGTTCACTGCACCACTGGATTCAAGCTAGCCTGGCTGATATGGGGTGATGCCCCGAAACCGGTCCCAGGATGCTTGTTTCCTGTCCAGGGAGGACCTGGCTTGGCAGTTCGGGCTGGACGGTTCCCATGAGGAGCAGAGTCAAGACTGATTTGCATATGGCTGGGTTCAATCTGGGGTGGCGTGGTGAGCGAAAGAACAATGGATTAAACCCAGATCTTTGTGACTGGTTGTGAATGTTTGCATTGTTAAGCATTCCCTCCATCATTTGTTCTTTTTGCTTTTGATGCCCTAAGTGGGAAGAGTATGCCCAGACGTAGGTCCGGTGCTCACTGCGCCACTGGATTCAAGCTAGCCTGGCTGATGAGGGGTGATGCTCCAAAACCGGTCCCAGGATGCTTGTTTCCAATCTAGGGAGGACCTGGTTTGCCAGTTCGAGCTGGACTGTTCCCATGAGGAGCAGGGTAAAGACTGCTTTGCATATGACTTGATCCAAACTGGTGTGGCGAGGTGAGCAAAAGAACGATTGATTAAATCCAGATCTTTGTGACTGGGGTTGAATGTCTGCATTGTCCAGCATTCTGTCCTTCATTTGTTCCTTTAGATCCAGGAACTGTGCCATAAAACCTTTCCCTGTTCATCAGTGTTTTTACCGTGATTACCCTTCCAAGATTGGGATGTGCTGTAATAATTGGTTTGTGTTGTGGGCAGTGGTTAATTTGAGCCAGTGGTTGCTGGTGGGGGGCACAGGCATTCATTTTTTGGATACTGGCACTTACTTTTCCTCCTGAAAGTTTGACCGAAAGCAAGAGAGATAAAAACACAAATGAGGAAAGACGGAGGAAACGAAAGATGGAAAAACAGCGACAAAGGAATAAAGAAAGCACACCCTGTAACGGCGATGAGATATGCTTACCGCCCACATAATGGTCCGCCCGCCAAATTAAGATGCGGGCAGACCTTTGGTGTATGCACGCTGAAAACTACTCCATCTACACCATGATTACACCCCTCCAACAGAGTGAGCGAGGCCCATCGGTGGTTTACATGTATATCCGACCCTTCAATTAAGATTGGCGGAATAAAGAGGTTTGTTTTCATTGCCTGTCACCGCCAGGAAAACGCTGGTGGTAAGCGGTAGTGAAAACTGTCTAATGCCACCCTCACCATGGAAGATAAGTGTACTTCATGCAGTGTCAAGGGCTGTGTGTTGGACAGTAATTTGACCGAGTCTGGCAAATGTTGATGCTTTTGAAAGTATTTTAAGCTTTGGGCAAGGTATTTCGTGAGTTGCAACTTAAAAGTAAAACAACCAGATGAGTTGTCAATTGAGGATGCGATTGTAAGGGGGATATGTTTCTACAACCTCTGCTTGTATCTGTATCTTGAATGGGAAATGTACACAAATATCATCTAGGAATGACTATGTCAAAGAGAAAATTACGCCAGGAATGGACAACATGGGATACAATTAAGACTAGTAATGCCACGTGTTCGATTCTACATTCTGAATGAGTTCAGCATAAAATGGTCATTAACGTTGTTGGTCCATCCAGAGTTTTACCAACTATTATCAATATGCTGTTATGCGGGCAGATTTTATTCAAAATGATTTGAGGTGGCTGTGGGTGGACAATCAATGAGGGCCTTGCTAGCAAAAGACTGTGGATTAGTTCTTCCTGAGTAATGCTATCAGTTAGATGGTTAGGGGGGGTGTAGGCTGCAGTTTCTGTTGTTTAAGGTGAGGACGTTTCTAGGTAGGGCCTGATTTTTTGTCAGTCCCTGGTAGTTACAACAGGAAGGCTGATGAAATCCTTCTGCAGAGGCCTCACACTTCATTGTGCTCTCATTTTGGATACTTCTGCTTTGAGTAGCACCATTACCACGGATGGGTGGGCTCTGAAGATTACTCAAAGGACTGCTGTGTGACCAGTCCTGGTGTCTGTATGACAGCCGGTCTTCTGACGCTGAAGGGACAATTAGTATTCTGTACAAATTACTGGAGAAGCTAAAGTTATGCCTAGCACCTGGAAGTCTGACAGCCTGCTCAGAGATGAAAGGTGAGAGCCTGGCTCTTCAGGAGAGGCTGTCTAGTAGTAAAATCCTTTTGTGATTGCGGCATGCGGAAAACACATAGAAGTTGCTAACTGCTCTTGGGAGCAAATTCGAAGCCGCCCCATATTATGAGAGGCCTCCCATCCCTACCCCTACAGTGGACCACATACAGAAATCAAGACCAATAAGCAACCATATGATGTTCTGCACACTTGCAATGCCCAACTCCAGGCTAATCCAGTGGAGGAGCAGCTGAACCGTAGAAGCTGAAGACAGATACCGGCCCAGAAGCTGCACCTGCCAAGCTAGCATAGCATGTGATCCCAGTTGGAATGCTAGAACAGCCCACATCCATGGGATTTCAGCCCGGAGGCCGCAGGTGCCAAGACGGATGTCTCCCAACAGACCTGCCATGCTGCTCACCGGCCACGGGCCAAGTCCCAACTGAAGCGGACACTGCGGTCCCATGTCAGCATTGCCACAACTGAAATGTTGGCCAGGGAATGCCCATCAGCAGGCATGACTGCAGCAACATGAACAGGTAATGGGTCTCAAACTGTAAAAGACTGTGCTAGTTGGGCGGACTGTGTTCTGTAGCAAGAGCATTGACTGTTACTAAAATAATCACATTTTGGGTATGAGCAGTTGGACTGATCTACAAAATACACTACATGAGTAGAGACCTAGTACACTGCAATTGTGCCTAATCTATGCGTACGCTAACACTAGGGTTAGAAGTCAAGTAGAAACTAAAGAAACTCCTAGAACGTGGGGATGATGCACCTCTCCCCAAGGCATATGAAGTCCCCAGGAACCACATTCCCCAAACGGTGTCTTGTTGTATGTGTCATTTGCATGTATGTTCATTATTTGAGCATTGCATCAACTGCACTATCATAACACAGTATATACTGCACCTTGTTTGTAAAAATGCAAGTTAAGGAATTGTGGAATCAAAGAGAAAAGTGTCCTGCACTCAGACCTATTAAATTGACATTATTCAGTAAGCAGTAAGGATTGAATGATTCAATCCCATTGATTACCCCTAAAGCATAGAAGGGATATTTTGTTAAATAAGTCCAATGGGACAGCTCTTGTATTTTAACACGTTTACCTGGTCCTCTGGGTCAACTGGGTGTCCTTGTTTTGTTGGACAACTATCTGGGCAGGGACACCACAAGCATGTTTTTTTATGTGTTGGTGGGGGGGGCTGATGGGAGTGCAGCACCCCACCAGAAATATTAAAAAAATAACTTAATGATTCCTGGGTTTCATAGAACCAGAAGCATTCACAGAGCATGTGCTTTTGCTCTTTAGCTTGGGAATACGGGGACCGTTTGTCTTATTATTGCTGTTTTATGTAGGTTGAGGAGTGTAAAAAAAGACTCTGACAAATGTTTAATGCTGTTTTGACTATAAATGTTTTATGTAAATATTTATTGACAGACATTGCAATAATGTCCTGACTTCTTGACAAAACCAATGGGCTTGTTTTGTAGTGATGTAGTCACTCCATGCAAAACCAATAGGCCTACCTTTATATATTGAAAGTGACTTACCTTAAAAAACGGAGAAATGTACTGAAAAAGCAAACGTTAAGTGACAGTTATAGTTAGCTATTATAAAAATCTTAGAAATTCACTGAAAGAAACAAAGGTTAAACTGATGTTATAGTAAGGTGGGAATGTCAGTTACAAGATAACATTTTAAAGTTTAAAAAACACTGATATTCACAATTTACAGTTAACTGAAGTTACTGTAAGTTGCACCCTGAAGTAACTATAACTAACGCTCATGACATGTTTAATGAAAGAACTGGTAACATCACTGATGAGATCTGAAATGAAATTATTTATGACAACACTGTGCATGGGGGGAACCTACAACATGGAAAATGTTGGGGGAGCCACAGGGTGAGCCCCGAAGCCCCTGCTACCACTGCTGGCTCCCCATCAAAGACCCACCACCGGGTGCTGTGGGAGCCACTGACTTTGTTTTTTTCAATGAGTGCCCACCCAAGGAACCCACAACATTGGTATGGCTTGGGACCACAAGGGAGCCCCAAAGCTTCAACAGTCCCGGTCAGCCCCCCTGCCAGCACCCATGCTGGGTTAGGGGGAGCCAGTTTAATTTCATATTGGAGCACATATGTGTTCCCTGCTTGGGAAAGTGCAGGCAGTAAAGTTTTTTATTGTCTGTCTGCAGTGGCGTAGCTAGAGCATGTGGCGCCCGGGGCTATCCCTCATATTGCCGCCGCCCCCCCCCCCCGGGGAGGGGGGGGGAAGGCATGCACTTCAAAGAGGTCCGAGAGACACGTAGTATCACCGCTAATAGTTACCTTGATCATGCAACTTACATGCACATACATGACACGGTCCAAGGCTACACAGTTGAATACAGCGTGACTGGCAGTACAAAAGAGAACACACAGACTGCATGATCTATCTGGGGACTCAGAAAAACTGCATGTGACATCCATCAGAGAGCTGCGTGAACAATTACCTGGTAATCCCCTCAACACAATGCAAACATGCACACACATGACACTGTTCATGTAACCTTCATCTACAGTTGACATTAAATGACCATACATCTCTTCTTAGTCTTATAAGGACCAGTAAAACTCACTCTTTACCAAATCTCTTTCTAAATATTATCACTTTCCATGTAATGGATGTATGACGTTACAACGCATGCTATTACAACGCATACTTTTACAACGCATTTTTTACAACGCTAGTACTACTACAACACATTACTTTACAACGAATTCTCTTACAACGCCAAACCTATATAAATACTGAAAAGAGCTGTTACAACGAAGTATATTACAACGCATACCATTACAACGCGATTTTTTTTTTTTTTAAATAAAAAGTACAATAAAATCTGGCACGGGATGCAGGGAAATTAGGGGTTTTAGGGTGGGGAAGTGTATTAAAACGTGGAGAAGAACTGTACGTAAATCGTCTGAAACGCATTACCAAATTAATACTCGGGTATTAAAATTAATACCCGAGTATTAAAATTAATACTCAAAATTCCCCAAAAAATCCGTTTTCACACATTACTAAGCTTTTAAAAAATAACGAAACAATAAATAACAGAACAAACACATTTTTAACATGATTAGATCGCAAAGTAAGTAAACCAACTGAAACATAACACACATACACATAGGCGCCATTTTACCCATCTCACTTGTAAAACTTGTCCTACCACAGTTTCTATGTAAACAATACCAAAAGACATGTTCCAAAATGGATGCCAAAACGGAGCAAATGAATGAAAACAATATTTGTTAAAAAGCATTTTTAAATTATCATTTTCCACAGTAAAACAAAGCATTAAAAAAAACACATCGAACGCAGTTTTTTAAAAAATTAATAGTGACACAGAGTAAAACTTATAAATACAAGGGAGACACCATTTTGCACTCAGTTGATTATCAACTAGCAGAGAGAGCAGACGTAATAAGCTGACCCTCTGTCACCTGCACTGCGACCTCCTCAGAGAGAGCACAGAATTCACTCGTGAAAGCATAACAGCAGAACAACTACTAGTAAGTTATTAATATATTTCTAAACGTTAGTTTTTAGAAAAATATATTTTCATAACCCACCAAAAATATAATGTTAATTAATAATAAAAACTTTACAAATGTAATGTTTCAATATATTATCAACAAAATTAAACTCAAAATTAAAACAAGTTTTTTATTTTCCACAACCAGAAAATCGGAAGATTTTGACATTCCTCATTAGCTGCACCTATTTTGGCATCCTCACCACGTTAACGATTGTCAAACTCAATTGTTCAGGTAAATGTTATTTATGTATAATGGTTTTACTTGTAAAATTTATTTTTAAAAATTTCCTAAAGTCATGTTTGGCAAAGGTGTTTTTTTTTTATTACTCAATCTCACCACATAATAAACGAAAAATTACCATGATGCTGGAGTAACAATTTCTAATAAGACTTCAGTTAGTTACCACATCTGCAACAGCGTTTCATATTACTAGGGCAAATATTTGTATTCTAAGTCCATGAATGTTCTGCATTTTACTAATTTAGTAATAGTTTCGAAATTACCTGTTATGTTTTAGTTGAAAAATGCATCAAATGTGTAGTATGTTTACTCTCACCAATTGTTACTCATACTCCTTTTTCATATTACCAAAGTGTTTTTTTTTTTGTTTTTTTTTCTAACCAACGTTGACAAAGGAACAATTATTTATTTTTTTTTTTCCACCAGTGAACATCTTTTCCGCCAAAAAATTTCAACCTCCTACAAGCATCAGGTTAAAGGGACGATAACAAAAAAACCACTGGAAAAGGTATGTAACCTTTTCCATTTTTTTAGTACTATACATTATTAATCCTTCCTTTTGCAATTATTCCTCCTCTAACGGACCTAATTTGAAAACTAATGGATAGTTTAGAGAAACAATATACTATTTCTACTCTAGGAAGGAGCAACATTAGGGATATTTCTGTGTAGTGTAGGGATACATATCTCTATTTCTACTGCAGTAAGGTGCATTGATTAGGACAGTGTCATGTAGTACTAGTTATATTGTATGTCAGTATAATTTTAAAGATACTCAGTTTCAACATTTGTAACCACCGTTAATTATTTTTTTTTCCTCTTTTTTTTTTCCCAAAGAAAACAACTTTAAATCACAACTAAAATCTTGAGCCAACAAAGGAAATCATCTTCAGCCACCTCATCCAGAAAAGCGAGTTCTACGAAACAAGGTATTTATTTTCAGCACGGATTCTTAACCTTAAAAATACTACACTAACAATCACATTGCTAAAGTTTTCCCAAAAAAATCAATGCAGTTATGATTACATTTCCCCATTTCAGAATTATATTTCATGTCTAAAGGATGGTTTAGCATTACGGAAATTGTTATGTGCTGCAACTTATATCACATGTGCGATTTTTAAAGGAAATTTTTAAAAAACACATTTCTCAACATCGTTCTGTTTCCAAATTTTTTTCTTTTTTCACTTTTCCAGACATTTATTTATCGATTCCACAACAAATCACCTTGTAAGTGTCTACACAAGCCTACACACCAATACCACTGAACAAGAGTCAGCAAGAAAAGCAATTTCAAAAGAAAAAGGTAATTTCAAGCAACATTGTAAGGTGCAGCAGATTTTTAAATGTACCATGCTTTAGAGGTAACAATTAACTATTCAAAATCCAGGAAGGTGCAGCAGTAGGGAAAGTGTTGGATAGTGTAGGGGTATCAATTTACTATTCTAACTCCAGGAAGGTGCATCAGTAGGGAAAGTGTTGGATAGTGTAGGGGTATCAATTTACTATTCTAACTCCAGGAAGGTGCATCAGTAGGGAAAGTGTTGGATAGTGTAGGGGTATCAATTTACTATTCTAACTCCAGGAAGGTGCAGCAGTAGGGAAAGTGTTGGATAGTGTAGGGGTATCAATTTACTATTCTAACTCCAGGAAGGTGCATCAGTAGAGAAAGTGTTGGATAGTGTAGGGGTATCAATTTACTATTCTAACTCCAGGAAGGTGCATCAGTAGGGAAAATGTTGGATAGTGTAGGGGTATCAATTTACTATTCTAACTCCAGGAAGGTGCAGCAGTAGGGAAAGTGTTGGATAGTGTAGGGGTATCAATTTACTATTCTAACTCCAGGAAGGTGCATCAGTAGGGAAAGTGTTGGATAGTGTAGGGGTATCAATTTACTATTCTAACTCCAGGAAGGTGCAGCAGTAGGGAAAGTGTTGGATAGTGTAGGGGTATCAATTTACTATTCTAACTCCAGGAAGGTGCATCAGTAGGGAAAGTGTTGGATAGTGTAGGGGTATCAATTTACTATTCTAACTCCAGGAAGGTGCATCAGTAGGGAAAATGTTGGATAGTGTAGGGGTATCAATTTACTATTCTAACTCCAGGAAGGTGCATCAGTAGGGAAAGTGTTGGATAGTGTAGGGGTATCAATTTACTATTCTAACTCCAGGAAGGTGCATCAGTAGGGAAAATGTTGGATAGTGTAGGGGTATCAATTTACTATTCTAACTCCAGGAAGGTGCATCAGTAGGGAAAGTGTTGGATAGTGTAGGGGTATCAATTTACTATTCTAACTCCAGGAAGGTGCATCAGTAGGGAAAATGTTGGATAGTGTAGGGGTATCAATTTACTATTCTAACTCCAGGAAGGTGCAGCAGTAGGGAAAGTGTTGGATAGTGTAGGGGTATCAATTTACTATTCTAACTCCAGGAAGGTGCATCAGTAGGGAAAGTGTTGGATGGTGTAGGGGTATCAATTTACTATTCTAACTCCAGGAAGGTGCATCAGTAGGGAAAGTGTTGGATAGTGTAGGGGTATCAATTTACTATTCTAACTCCAGGAAGGTGCATCAGTAGGGAAAGTGTTGGATAGTGTAGGGGTATCAATTTACTATTCTAACTCCAGGAAGGTGCAGCAGTAGGGAAAGTGTTGGATAGTGTAGGGGTATCAATTTACTATTCTAACTCCAGGAAGGTGCATCAGTAGGGAAAGTGTTGGATAGTGTAGGGGTATCAATTTACTATTCTAACTCCAGGAAGGTGCATCAGTAGGGAAAATGTTGGATAGTGTAGGGGTATCAATTTACTATTCTAACTCCAGGAAGGTGCAGCAGTAGGGAAAGTGTTGGATAGTGTAGGGGTATCAATTTACTATTCTAACTCCAGGAAGGTGCATCAGTAGGGAAAGTGTTGGATAGTGTAGGGGTATCAATTTACTATTCTAACTCCAGGAAGGTGCATCAGTAGGGAAAATGTTGGATAGTGTAGGGGTATCAATTTACTATTCTAACTCCAGGAAGGTGCAGCAGTAGGGAAAGTGTTGGATAGTGTAGGGGTATCAATTTACTATTCTAACTCCAGGAAGGTGCATCAGTAGGGAAAGTGTTGGATAGTGTAGGGGTATCAATTTACTATTCTAACTCCAGGAAGGTGCAGCAGTAGGGAAAGTGTTGGATAGTGTAGGGGTATCAATTTACTATTCTAACTCCAGGAAGGTGCAGCAGTAGGGAAAGTGTTGGATAGTGTAGGGGTATCAATTTACTATTCTAACTCCAGGAAGGTGCAGCAGTAGGGAAAGTGTTGGATAGTGTAGGGGTATCTATTTACTATTCTAACTCCAGGAAGGTGCATCACTAGGGAAAGTGTTGGATAGTGTAGGGGTATCAATTTCCTATTCTAACTCCAGGAAGGTGCATCAGTAGGGAAAGTGTTGGATAGTGTAGGGGTAACAATTTACTATTCTTACTCCATGAAGGTGCATCAGTAGGCAAAATAATGGATAGAGTAAAAGTTATGTTGTAAAAAAATCGTAAATTATATCATGCTAATTTTTTTAACTTTTCTCCTTTTTTCAGATAATGTCTAGCCTTGGAGCAGCCAACTACCTTAAATCCAGGAAGGGCAAAAATTTGTTAAACCATGGTGGATACATATATAGTAAGGAAAGAATAAGTTTAACTAGAAATCATTGGAGGTGCGTGCAATACTACACTACCCATTGCAGTGGCAGAGCGGTTACTGTTGATAATTTGGTTGTGAAAACCACTGAACATAACCACTCTGCCTCTGCAATGGATGTAGAAATCAGAGAGACAATAAATGAGATGAAAGCAATTGCAAGCACCTCCAATGATTCTACAGGATCAATTTTAAGGGAGGTTGCACAGCATGTCCCCAGTCATGTTGCTAGTAACATGCCTATAATACCCAATTTGAGAAGAATTATTCAGAGACAAAAGCAGGCAAGTAATATTCAATTGTCTACACCACATACATTCTCTGACATTAGAATTCCTCATGATCTTTCTATTTCTTTTTCTGATGAACCTTTCCTTCTGCATGACAACGAAAACCCTCAGAAACGTATTCTAATTTTTAGTACCCCACGTAACCTTGCTAAGTTAGAAAGTAGTGAAATTTGGATGATGGATGGGACGTTTAAAAGTACACCCCATCCTTTCACTCAAATTTACACTATACATGCTAAAATTAACAATAGTGTAATTCCCTTAGTGTATAGTTTACTACCTGATAAGACTTCTGCAACATACACTGAACTTTTATCAGTGATTAAAAGCAAAACATCTGCAAGTCCTCGAAAAATAATTATTGATTTCGAATTGAGCATGATCAATGTGATCACTAAAACGTACACGGATACCCAAATTCAGGGATGTTTCTTCCATTTTTCGCAGGCATTTTGGCGTAAACTACAGAAAACATCCCTAGTTGCAGAATATTCTCGGGATAGCAAACTACAGTTTGAACTTAAAAAATTAACTGCACTTTGTTTTGTTCCTCCCGATAGTGTGGACGAGTACTACACTGCAATTATAGAATCTGTTTATTATACGAGTAACGAGGAAAAATTGGCACCCATTCTAAATTATTTTGAGGACACATGGATTGGACACCTAAGCAGATCGGGTCGCAGGAGGAAGCCACGATTCCATGTGGAGTGGTGGAACTGCTACACGAGTTGTTTAGAGGGAGAGGCCAAAACAAACAATGCCATTGAGGGGTGGCATAACTCCTTCAATCATACAATTGGAAAACCACATCCTAACTTCTACTCATTTTTGGAAACTTTGAAGAAGGAGCAAAGTTTCCAAGAAATGAGAATAGCACAAACACTCGCAGGTAGTCTAAACCCACGAGTAACAGTCAAAACAAGGGAAATGTCTGAGAGACTATTGGCAATTCTGCAACAGTTTTCGTTGTGTGTGGCTATAGACTACCTGGAAAATCTATCTAACATTCTTTCTTTTTAAAACAATGAATGTACTTACTTTCCTGCTTTGCTTTAAATTATAGTAATTTTTAAAATTCAATTGGCATACAAATTTTTTTTTTCTAAAAATTTTTTCAAACAAACAAGTCGGGTTTTTTTTTTTATTTAATACAAATCTTCATTTCCACCAAAATAAACCAATTAGTACAAATTAACTGTTCCATCGAATTTGAACCACTTTTCATTATCGGAACTCCATTTTTCAAATTACCGAAAAAATCCAATTTAAATCCCGTCAAAACCAATCACCAAATTTCAAACAGATGTATAATATACAAATCAAACCATATTCCGAAATGCACTTTGCAGCTGAATCATCATTTGTATTTCAATTTTTCATTTACCAAATTTACAAGTACGCACAATTTTTGAACTTAGAAATGAAGATCGACAGTACGTTTTTTACTTCGTAAATAAACAAATCAACTGTCTGAACAGTAACTTTTAATTTTGTAAGAGTTACATACTTTTTTTAAATAACTAACTTACTTTAAGCGACCCGACATAGTCATGTATTAATGACATTAATGTGGACATGTTTAACAACATTTAAGACATCTATTAGTTTTCCAGCAACCTCCCCTTATTCTTTCCTTACTATATATGTATCCCTTTTAAATGTTTAATCTATAATATCAACTGAAAACATTTCCTACCTGGACGCAGATCAGCTTCCTGCTGCTTCCTCCTCCGATGCTCTGCAAAATGGCGCATTACGTCGACGCTCACGTCCTTACGTCATCGCGTGCATCTCAATTTATGGCGGACTACTTTTTTAAATTCTACTGTAAATAAATGTTATTATCTGTAAATAAAATATATATATTTTGTAATAAAAATCAAACTTACTTTGAAAAATTTATGAAAAATATGCTTATTTTTTTCATGATTTTTAAAACAAATAAAAATGTGAAATCAAAAATTGTTTACTGTCATTATTTTAAATTAATTTTTTTAAACACCAATATTGTAATTAAATAAATGTAAATTAACTAAATATGTTCCTTACCTTGACTCTATTGTCTTTTCCCTTCAAAACTTTCTCTTACTTCACTTTCTGTACCTTCTTTTCTTGTTCCGCGGGTTGTATATTCTAAGGCTGCCAAAATAAATGAAGGACAAAGACGCTCATAGACTACAATGGAAAAGCGTGGGAATTTATTACAAAAAGTAAGTTATAAATGTTTTTTCTAATTTTAAAACTTTATTAATGATAAATTTGTAAATATATTACTCTTTTAATTTTTATAGTATTTTTTTTTATTTTAAAAATAAAATTATATTATTTTTATAATAATTAAACCAAAAATACTCTTCCATTACTTTAAAAAAGGGCACTGTCTTTTGTACTTATAAATACTCTAGTCTTTTCGTATGTGATAAAAATACTCTAGTATTTTAAATTAGGTACTCACTCATATTTATTTAAATTATAATATTAAATACTCCATTATTTTTTTTTAAAAACACATTCAATTTAGAAAAATACTCAACTCTTAAATTTGGTAATTATTAAGTATCAACTTTTAATATTTTAAAAATCTTTTAGTTTTTTAACTATCCAACAAAACATTCCTACTAAACTAAATGGCCAAGTATAAATATTAAAATACTCAAGTATTAATTTAACTGCTATCCAACCAAACATTACTACTAGACAAAATACTCAAGTCTTAATATTTTAATTAACTACTCACTTTTTAAAAATTAATATTGCTTTATTATAAATAATTAAAATACTCAAGTATTAATTTAACTACTATCCATCCAAACATTTCTACTAGACAAAATACTCTAGTATTAATATTTTGAAAAACAAATAACTTTTGTCAAATTACAAATGCTTTTTTAAAAATAATTAAACAAGATAAATATTTTTTTAAATGGAAACACAAAGAAAAAAAAATGCGTTGTAATAGTATATGCGTTGTAAAAGTACTTACCATATAACATCTTGCGTTGTAAAGCCATGCATTGTAAATGAATGCGTTGTAAAGGCATTTTCACATAATGCGTTGTAAAGGTATATGCGTTGTAACAGTACTTACCATATAATGGCACGCGTTGTAAAAGCATGCGTTGTAAAAGTTTTTGCGTTGTAAAAAATGCGTTGTAATAGCATAGCGTTGTAAAAGTTGCGTTGTAAAGGTGGTTCCCCCATGTAATGTTCCTTTGATGGGAAGAGGAGGTTTCTGAGGTGGGAGTACAAGGCAAGTGATACTACTCAGGCTCCATCTGTTCGAGCCTTCATGGAGGATCCCTCTTCATTACTACCTCCACCTGACCCCGGACTCTGCAACGCACTCCCTTACAGGCTCCCTCTGTGCGAGCCTTCAGGGAGAATCCCTCTTCATTACTACCTCTACCTGACTCCGGACTCTGCAACGCACTCCCTTACAGGCTCCCTCTGTGCAAGCCTTCAGGGAGAATCCCTCTTCATTACTACCTCCACCTGACCCCGGACTCGGCAACGCTCTCCCTTACAGGCTTGATTATCCACTACTCCTCTCTCCAGTGCACCTTATCTCACATCTGACCTTGGGCCCCAGCCCCATATCAGGCACCATCGGGCTCCACTTTGCTTTTTCCCAGTAAAAACATTAGTAAAATCACCTTCAAACTTAAAACATTGAATATAGCAGTAAATATAATTAGCATGCACTTTAAAGTATGTTCCACAGTAGCCCTTATGACCCGACTGCTAATTAAATAAACAAAAACAGAAAGGCCATGACAGGGCCGGCTTTAGCGCTGATGCGAAAGTCTTTTTTGGCGCCACACTAATAACCTCTTTCTCTGTAAATACCTTTACTACCACCTTCCAACAGTGCCCCTCATCCCTCCATGGCCCCCCTAGTGACCTCCTCCTCAGATTGCCTCACGCCACAAGTGCCCCTCATCACCCCATAGCCCCTCCCCCTCATGACCTCCTCCTTGGACTCCCTCACTGCCACCATCCACCAGTGCCCCTTATCTCTCTGTAGCCTCTCCCCCTCATGACCTCCTCCTCAGACTCCCTCACTACCACCCTCCACCAGTGCTCCTCATCTCACCCTAGCTCCCCCTCCACACCATGACCTCTTCCTCGGATTCCCTCACTGTCACCCAGGGCACAAGTCCTAAAAAAAGAAGTGGGGGGACGCTGACGTCACAACAGCAAGTGATGTCATGAAAGGTGGCTTGCACCATCAGACTCATTGCCTCCCCTCGCTCACCCCATAGATGCCATTGCATCAGGGAAGCCAGCGCATGAGCAGCGTTCTGAATGAGCTACGATCTCGTCCCAGAGAGGCCAAAGAGTAAATGTGTGGCTCCATTTGCTCCAGTAATCAAGCTCCCGTTAAAATAAGTGAGGGGACGCCATCCACCCGCCTGGTACCCCGACTCGAGCCCTGCAGTCACCCTCCACCAGTGCCCCTCATCGCTCCACAGCCCCTCCGACTACCTCCTCCTCAGATTCCCTCACTGCCACCCTCCACCAGTGCCTTCATCGCTCCCTAGCCCCTCTCTCATATGCATTTGTTGTTTAGCGCTACTCATATCAGTGTAGTGTGTCAGCACTTTACACCACGAACACATTATACAGAGACAATGAATCATACAAGTATGTAAATCAGTCTACAGGGAATGTCACATAAGCTAATGAGGATTACAAGGTGTAGGAATCACATGTCATCCATACTGGTGGGCAGTATATTTTGAGAGGGTTTGGTCTGAGGAAACAAAAATGTATCTCTGCCCAAACATACTCATTTTAGCAACATTAGAATGATGAAAGACTGAGGAAGTTCTAACTATATCACAAAACAAATCTATACCATTCATGTTTGTATGCAGCTCTTTGGTGACAGTTCATTGGTCACTGCCCTATGTTAGGATTGTAACTTCTGAACTGCAAGTAACACAAGGATCTCTGTGGCAAAGGCAGCAACCCACTGAGCTTCCACACAAAATACAGTCCATCTGCATTTAAAAACTACTAACAGACAAATAATTGCTCTCCAGCGAATCATTAATCACCAGCGTTATTGGGGCATTTTTTATTGTCTTATTGTTGTCCTGCATCGGCCATGATAATGATAAAAACTATTAAAATAAAGCGCACACGAAGAACCTGTCCTGCTGGACCTGCGCATTTTTTTTTTTAAAGAAAAGAAACACATTCTCTTACCTACTACTGCACTGAATTATCCACGGACGCAGCAGAGCAGACTACCCCAGGCCAGGTCCTCACGAGAGTGCGTAGTGGTGACGCGCATGACGCGTCACCGCTACGTTCTCATCGCGAGGGCCGGGCAAAAATGTAGCCCAGGGCTGTCATTGGTCGCGCTGGCGCGCTCTCCAAGATTGACGCCCTGGAGCGGGGCGCGGGCAGATTAACGGTCATCAACGCGCTGCTTGCACTAAAGTGGGCCGCCCGGCCGCGCGTTGCGGCGGACTTTATATTTATTTAGTGACACTGTGTCCCTAAATAAATTATAAAGACCGCCGCCCTAAATATAGTGCCGCCTGGGGCGGTCCGCCCCCACCGCCCCCCCCCTAGCTACGCGCCTGTCTGTCTGCACTCTCCTTGGCAGGGAACACTATTGTCCCAGGTTATGGGGTCCATGGGGCACTGCACTCATCGGGCCCGGGGGATGGGGTCCCGGGGCTGGTGTATGGGTCAGGGAGGGGGTCTGCAATCCCCTCTCTCTTAAAATTAAAGCTCATCTCAAGGGGATGGGGTCTCCTTAGCCTCCAGAAGCTCGGGGAGTGGACTGCATGCCACAAACCTTAAAACATATATTGTCGTACTTTAGAATTTGGGACCGCATAGGAGGCAGGGCCCTACCCCTGTCTATCCCGGTATTAGTGAACCGCGAATGGTTAATGCGGTATGTACAAGTGCTTTGTGTAACGTTTTAGCTATGAATGCACTGTGTATACGCTATTTCACATCACTACGTGGGTTCCATTTTGTATCGGTGGCCATCTTATGGTTGCCCTCACATAGGCTATATAGCATGAAGCGAAAACGGGCCTTTTAGAGCACATGTGCCTTTCTTTGACTTTTCTGTGACCTGGGCAGCTTGGCTCCGCTGCCCCAGGTCAAACTGGTCTCACGAGTTCCCCGTCCTCTGGCCACCTGTGATTAGCATCAGGGCTTGACACACCATAAAGTCTTTTCATCCTACACGAGCCTCCAGCTAATCTCTTTCTCACCTGACTGTTCCTGCTTTATGGCTTGTTTTCCAAACAGGAGATGCTCATGTTTATTGGGGCCTATCGATATCTGATGTGGGATCTGAGCCTTGCTGTGTAAATAATTGCGGGCTGGCTTAACTGGAATGTGGGATGGTCATCATGACTCTGCCTTTTCGTTTGTAATATATACATGTAATGGCCATATCGTAAACTAAGGAATGTATGCCTGAAGCAGGATATTCTGTATTTAAGAAGAAGCCCGTTTCTGTGATTTTCAGCAGTCTCCTGAGAACATACACGCTGTTGTACTTCTAGGATACCTGTAATTGGTCTGCAGCCAATAAACTGATCTTTGACTTCACCCAGAAGACTCTGTGTTTCTGTAGGTCTGAAACAGGAAGAACCCCGAAGTCATAGGGTGTGTTCCCCTGCACCGCTGGGCTTAAAATACCCAGTACTTCAGTTTGCGCCCAACTCGGCGCGATTTCAGCGGTACCGGTCCAAGCCAGAGGTTCGTGAGGAGCTTCGTGCGGTAATTCTGGAGGAAGGCCGCCACTTCATCGACCCCAGTATGTCGACGTGGTCCGAAAGTCTTTTCTGCGAGGTTCTCCGCGTCCCGACGGCTACGAAGGACTGCTGCCCTGATTAATCGCCCTGTTTTGGACCCTTGACGATTTTTTGGTAGAGCGAAACAATCGAGAGAGTCTTCTGGTGACGCCATCGATCATCAATATTCAGTTAAGTATAAGTGGAGCGTCTCCTAGTTTGAATTTGGTATCCTTCGGGATCATTTTGATTTGGTGCTTGCAAGTCCCAAAGCCAGAGGACTCGTGTATTCACGAGACTATCGTATTCGATAATCCTTTGACGTTTGAAACTAGACTAGTGAGCGAAGATGCCTGGTTCTAGTGTATTTTGTAGATTGTTTTGTTTGGGTTGTGGAAGGGATTTCCAGTTAGAGGATTCATGTCCGGTTCCTCCAATTGGAACTCCAATTTATGAGCTTTATGTAAAACATGGCGTGGGCCCCATTGCATATAATGAAATATGTATCCGATACACCAGAAAGGACGGTGTTTTAAAATGGCCCCAAAATGGTAGTTTCGATACAGATATCTTAGATAATTTGGAGGTTAAATTGTTTAAAAAGAAAGCCCGGCCGGCGATGTTTGATTCTTTCCGCCTATGGCGAAAGGAAGCCAAACAGAAGGAAATTAAGCTAGCAAAGAGAAATAAGAGAGAAAGAGGTATGTCAGTGATGCAAGCAGCTGTGCAATTTAAAGATAATGAGGAGGAACAAATGAAGGAACAGTTACATAGACAGCGCAAACTAGGGATTGATAAATGTTACCCTGTTTTGTCACCCCTTGTGCAAGATGAGACAAAAGAGAAAGAGAAAGATTCCCTAATGTCCCATTTGTTAAGTTCGCCACCCCCATATGCGCAATATGCCACCGCACCTCCACAGCTTGTAAATGTGCAGCCTCCAGTAAATATGCCGCAAGCATTCCCACAGCTGCCAGCTCCTCCTCAGCTGGCTCCTATCCCTGCAGTGCAGCCCTCTCAAGGGCCGCCAGTTTTGCTACCTGTTACCCCCGCGCTTCTTGCAACTTTGCCTAGCACGCCAGCGGCTTACCCTGGCGCTCCTTCTTACACTACCCAGGTACCTGTATCTGAACCTGTTTTTCTTCCCTCTGTCTATCCCCCCGTTTTCGCCTCAACATCTCCTTCAGCACGACAACGACTAGCTAATGTAGTTACTAGTCTAATGTCGCCTCTCTTTGGGTCATCTAGTGCGACTCCTGCCTTACAGCGTAAGCAATTGCGTAGTCTGCTGCCTGGTCCCGACGAGAAAGAGGTGTTAGATCATCTGGCGCGTAGGTGGATTGGTTTCCCTTCACTCTATGATGTGGAATCAGTTGTTAACGTTTTTCACCAATGGGATGCCCCAAAACAGAGGTATGTCTTTGATAAGATGTGTGAATTCCTCTGTGAGGAATTGGAAGATAATGGTGCAAACCCAAACCCACAGGAATTGTGTCGAGTGCGATTTGATTTCGAAACAGGTGTAATTGTGGGC
This sequence comes from Triturus cristatus, assembly GCF_964204655.1. Taxonomy (NCBI): domain Eukaryota; kingdom Metazoa; phylum Chordata; class Amphibia; order Caudata; family Salamandridae; genus Triturus; species Triturus cristatus. Next base: position 132,152,202 of record NC_140586.1, on the reverse strand, counting down.
CCCAAAGTAGATAAAGCAGTTGCGACTTTACTGTCCCTCAGAAATGGCGATTGTCAGCAATCATTGTTCGAACAGGAACTCAATGTGGGGAAAAAGGTAAAAGCGCGCCAATATCCGATGCGTGAGGTCCCCCCAGTTTGGAGACCTGCTGATCCAAATGCTAATCCACCTGTCTTAGCACATTTTCAACGTGTTTGGGTGCATGTCCCATGGAAGCGATCTGAGGTGTTAGCACTTAAACAGACATTGCCTGATCCCCGTAAAAACCCTGCAGGATATTATAAGGAGTTGTCACAAACTGCAGAATCTTGTGTAATGAATCTGTCTGACATAGATATGCTGTTTGGGAATGTGGTTCCACAGCCTTTATGGGGATCCATTCGTAATGTAGATCACGCTGCAGAATTGGGTGATACATGGGCTAATATCGTTACTGCAGACGCTAGACAAGTTGGTGGCGCGAAGCCTGACCCTTTGGTAGCAGAACTCCCTGGTAGAATTATTACCTACATGAAAACTATAATGCCTGCGATGCGCGTAAATTGGGATAAACTATCCGCATGTAAGCAGAAGAAAGATGAGACAGTGTCTGATTTCTTTACCAGGTTTGAAGAAACGTTTATCGACCACAGTGGTCAAGACATGAGCACTGAAGGTGGCCAACGGTTATTCGTTGATAAATTTGTGCAGAATCTACTTCCCGAGTTGTGTAAGAAATTAAAAGACTCAGAAAGTTCTTGGGCTGTTTCCTCTTCAGCGCAAATACTGGCTACTGCACAGTATTATGAGAATAGAGACAAAGATGAGAAGGATAGACCAGATAAGAAAACGAAAGAACTAAAGACAAAGGTCCTCTTGCAGCAGGCCTATCCGCCACGTGGAGGACAAAGAAATTATAGGCAAACACAAGGTATCTATCAGCAGCCCCAACAGTTTCAGAGTAATCAGCAAATGAACGGGTATTATCAACCACGTATCCCTGTAGGTCCCAACCAATGTTCATATTGCAAAGAGGAAGGTCATTTTAAATATAGTTGCCCTAAATTAATGCAGCGTAACAGTAATGCGTATGGCGCAAGAGGTAGAGGTGGTCAGCAAGCTCCTAGAGGCAGAGGGCGTGGAAATGTTCTTCAGAACGCGCGTCCTCTTCCGCCTCAAAATACCATAAATAGCTTTGATCAGCAAGCCAACGCGACTGGTAATACAGCTCAGTACTACAATAATGATTATTATGCGGAAGACGACCATGTAGAAGATGATGATTACTAGGACAGCCGTAGACAGAGAGAGGGAGTTATTTCAGTGCCAGTGGATCAGAGCGGACCTTATGTTAAAGTAACTACAGCGAATGTAACGGAGCCCTTTCTGCTGGATACTGGTGCTGCAAAGAGTTCAATTATGCATTCAAAACTCCCTGGCGCGCCTTTGTCTGGTGAAATGAATGTCTCAGTAGGTTTTTCTGGCGCCCCAGTTAGGAACCCGATTTCTAGTCCTATGTCACTTTCTGTTGGACCTTGTGAGCTAAAAGCACCCCTCATCCTAACAACAGGTTGTGGTGAAAATTTGCTAGGCTTAGATTTTCTAAAAAGATTGCATGCGACGCTATATTGTTCTCCCTCAGGAGTACAACTTACATTAGGCAAGAAAGTGATTTCCCCAATGTATTTGTCTAAAAATGCAATGCCACCTGAATTGTCATCCCTTCCGGATGTCCTTTGGGCTACTGGTCCCAATGATGTGGGTCTTTTGGAAATACCACCATATGTGGTCAGTTTAAAAGCCAATGTCAGATTGCCACGTATTCCCCAGTACAAGATCTCCAATGAAGGTCAGAAAGCATTGTTAGCAATTGTCAGTGATTTGATTAAAAAGGGTGTGATTGAAGAGACAAGAGGCAACGTTTGCAATAGTCCTGTTTTACCTGTCTTAAAACGAACGGACCCTGCACAGCCACCTGTTTACAGATTTGTGATTGATCTTAGAGAGGTTAATAAGATTGTTGTGCCACAGTTTCCAGTTGTCCTTGATATAACTGCCTTGTTAACCATGATTCCAGCCTCCGCTGCATGGTTCTCAGTAATCGATCTAAAGAATGCTTTCTTTAGCATCCCAATTGCAGAGGAGAGCAGAGACATTTTTGGCTTTAGTTTAGGAGGTCGCAGCTTCCGCTTTAAACGCGCTCCCCAGGGCTACTGTGAAAGTCCATCAATATACAGTCAGGCTTTAAAAGCGCAGCTTGATGCACTGGTTTTACCCAGTGGCGCTATCCTCATTCAGTACGTTGACGATTTACTAATCGCCGCGGATACTGAAATGATTTGCAAAGAAGCTACCTTGTCATTGTTGCGTCATTTGTCTGCCTTTCATCACAAAGTGTCTCTCTCAAAGCTGCAATATTGTCGACAAGAAGTGACCTATTAGGTCATCTCTTATCGAAGGAGGGAAGGAAACTGACCCCAGAAAGAATTCAAGCCATTGCACAGTTGAGTGTGCCAAGAACACAGAGAGAAGTGCGTGCTTTCTTGGGCATTACTTCATACTTTAGGCATTGGATTCCCAATTTTTCCTTGTTGGCAAAACCTTTGTTAGCATTAACATGCAAAGACACACCGAATCCTATCCCATGGTCTGAAGAGTGTCAGAAAAGTTTTGTGGAATTGCGTAATGCATTGTGTTCAGCTCCTGTGTTGGGTACCCCTGACTACAGCAAGCCTTTTACATTGTATGTTCACGAGAAAGATGGTTGCGCATTATCAGTGTTAACACAGCCTTTTGGCGACAGACCGCGTCCATGCGCATACTTTTCATCAACCTTGGACCCTGTAGCGAGGGCATTGGCAAGTTGTCTGAGAGCCACAGCCGCCGCAGCTATGTCTATTCAACAGTCTGCTGGCCTAGTAATGGATAATGCATTGATTGTTATGGTTCCACAGGCTGTGGACACATTGTTAAACAGGACCAAGACACAGCACTTAACTAGTGCGCGATTATCTGGCTATGAGCTGACACTGTTTGCAAATCATATACACATAAAGAGATGCAACACGTTGAATCCAGCTACACTATTACCAATTCCAGCAGACCTAGATGAGATAGAGCAACATGATTGTCTGTTCAGAACAGAAGAAGAGACGAAAGGGAGAGTAGATCTCAAAGATACTCCCCTGACTGAGTGTGTTGGTACCTTATGGGTGGATGGTTCGTGTTTTAAGCTTCCAAATGGTGATACGACTGCTGCATATGCTATCACGACTTTGCACACGATTGTGGAAACTGCGCGTGTGCCACAGAATTCGGCTCAAGCAGCAGAATTGATTGCTCTTACGAGAGCATGCGTGTTGTCTGAAGGAATGAAAGTGAACATATATACGGATAGCCAATACGCCTTTGGCGTGGCTCATAGTTTTGGGCGATTGTGGAAGGAACGTGGGTTCCTGACTTTGCATGGAGCTAAGATTCAGAATGGCAAGTTGGTGAATGATCTCCTTGAGTCGCTGACCCTACCGTTGCAAGTTGCGATTATGAAATGCAGTGCGCACAAGAAAATCACTGATGATGTTGGTCGTGGTAATGCGTTTGCTGATGAAGTCGCGAAAGAAACAGCAAAAGATGTAAAGACTCGAATGTATGTTGCAGGCCCTGCCAGATGGGTTGGTGATGTTGGAATGTGTGAAAACACAATAGAGAGTGTAAAGTCCCTTCAAGATGAAGCCACAGAGAAAGAGTTAAGCAAGTGGAGAGAAAGTATGGGTAAGTTGGATGAGAATGGTTGTTGGATTGATTTGTCAGAACATAGGCGATGGTTGTTACCTGATGCATATGTGCTTCCAGTGGTTACTATGGCACATGGAATGGCACACATCAGTACGAAAGGAATCTGTAAGTTGTTGGCTCCAGTATGGCAGAATGCTGGAATTCCTAAGTGTGCAGAGAATGTGGTCAAGAATTGTATGGTATGCTTGAAGTACAACCCTGGTAGGGGAACCCCAACTCCAGCTGGTCATTTTGCGCCTCCATCATATCCATTTGAAGTTTTGCAGTTGGATTTTATCCACATGGAAAGATGCAACAACCTGAAATATGTATTGGTGGTTGTTTGTGCTTTCTCAAAATGGATAGAGGCCTATCCTCTAAAAGATAACACTGCTCTGTCCACAGCCAAAGCCCTTGTGAAGGAATTTTTCCCTAGGTTTGGAATGCCAAGAATGGTGTGGAGTGATAATGGGAGTGAGTTTGTGGGCCAAGTGATGAAGAATGTGTGTGAGGGACTAGGTATAAGGCAGAAATTTCACGCTGCAAATCACCCCCAATCAGCTGGATTAGTGGAGCACTACAATGGCGCTCTAAAACTCAAATTGGCCAAAATCCAAGCGAGCTCAGGTCTTAAATGGCCTGACGCTCTGCCTCTAGCACTCCTGTCCACCAGAATGACCGTGCATTCACGAGTGGGACTTAGTCCCTACGAGGTCGTTTTTTGGCTGCCCGGCCAATGTATGGGGTGTGCCAAGACCGACGAAATTCAGTGAAATCGAACACCCAGTACTGCTTGATTACTTGTATGATTTGACGGTTAAACTGCGTGTTTTACACCAACAGGTGCACGATACTCTCCCCCCGGCCTCTGAAGCTCCAGGACACCCCATTGACCCTGGCACGTGGGTGCTCATCAAAAACTTCCAGCGGAAAACCAACGATGAGCCCCGCTGGATTGGCCCTCATCTCGTGCTACTGTCTACAAGATCAGCTGTTCGAGTAAAGGGGAAAAGGAACTGGATCCACGGCGCCCACGTGAAGAGGATCCCTTTGCCTCTGCCGTATGACCAGTGGGTCCAGGAGGGTATCGCTGACTCTGAAACAGACACTGTACCTCGTTTTGTGCCGTTCAGTGATGCACGCATAAAAGGCACAACTTCAGCACAGGAGAGTGACGATATTTTGCAAGAAGCTGTGCCACCGTCAATTCGATTGGACACCACAGAGCCTGAACTCTTGTTCCAAGATCAAACAGTACCTGGCCGTTTTCATTACAATCTAAGACCAAGGCCTATGGACAAATAAATATTCTTTTTTCTTTTACCTTTTTATTTTTATTTTTTGATAACCAGAGCTCTCCCATCTGAAGGACTTTCTTGATTTTTGTTTTTCGAACCACCATCCGGGTTCAGCCGCAGGGTCGCGGTGCCAAGACTTTGGGGTACAGGCCGAAGACGTTAGGTCGACGGTTCTGGTTGGTCTAGGGCGTTCCCTGGACTGACAGGCGTACTCCTTAGCAGAAGATACTCACCCGCCGCGAGCGGCACGATTAGAGGATGGAGTTTTTTAAGATGGAGAGACTCACTGAGGAAATGAACTTTAAAGCAAGAATATGTACAATAATAAAGAGCAAACGTTTTGTATTTTTATGCCTGTTTGTATTATGTAGTATGGTAGTGTTTACTGTAGGATTTGTATTCTTCTCCTCTCAAGAGCCCATTGCACCCACTGTACAGCCTATACCTCCTCCTACTGTCTCCTCACACTCTTTTCACCCTCTGCCTGAACATGAACAAGCTAGACGGTCTGAATTTGTGAATAATTCGTTTATTCAGCTCCTGCACCAGCACCAACTAGTCATGAATACAACCAATTGCTGGGTGTGTGGTTTAATGCCACATACCATTAATAAGGGTATTCCCTATCTAGTGCTGCCGTATAGTTACAATGGATCGTCATGGGCATTCCAGACCATGTTTCTCTATGCACTAGATGCCTACTCCCCGCGACAACCGCGTTCCATCAGACCTAGCACTAATAACAAAGCTTTAATGAAAGGAGTTGCCGATATGAGCAGAGATATCGACGCATACTCATCTATTCCCAAAGAAGAGTTGAGAGCTTATGTAGGGTGGAACGCGACGGGGTATAGTATTAGTCTGTGTGAAAGACAGCGGAAAATCTCATCCCCAATCTGGGTCGTACCCCACATAGGTCGGTTCTGTTTACAAGGTAATGGTCAGAATCCTAGAGCTCAACTGGGAAGAAGTGACTGTACTGAAACGTACACTTTTCCGTCACAGTTTTCCCCTGCGTTTTTGGCTGCCAAGGGTACATATTTTATCTGCAATGACCGAGCATATACATGGTTGCCCCCTGATTTCTCGGGCACATGTTATATTGCAAATCTGCTACCGCCAACATTTACTGCTGCCTCCAACTATCACAAGACCAGAGTTGTGAGAGGCGTGATTAGTAAGGAGGATACTGCCGGTCAGGAAGCGGGAGATTTCTTTTTGGGTTTCCTGCCTTTTTGGGGACCTATGGTCAATAGTAGGAACCTGAGACAGCTGACTCGTGTGGTTGAATCCACTGTTAATGTTACGGCTGGTGCCCTTGGTAATTTGACAGCTGAGCTCCAAGCGGATCGCCTCATGACTTTGCAGAACCGCATGGTTCTAGACGTCATACTTGCAGACCGCGGTGGGGTATGTAAGGTTATCCAATCCAGTTGTTGCATTTTCATACCAGACAATGCTCCAACGGTGTATCAAGCCATCTCCAAACTACATAAAATATCTGAGTCCATACACGTGGATAAAGGAGATTGGTCACTGGTGGGGTGGTTCTGGGAACTGATATCTGCCTGGGGTTGGAAGGTTCTGATGGTCATTGGAATGATCTTAGCCATCCTTTTCCTGTTCTGTCTGTGCGTACAGTGTGCTCCTGCAATATGTGGCCTCTGTGCTACATTATGTGTAAGGAAACCTGTATCGAGGGACGAGCTAAGTAATAGGATGATGCTACAGCAACATCTCCATGACTTCGTGAATATTGACCTAGACTCGGATTGAAATGAGTATAGTTATTGCCTATGTAAGGGCAAAAGGAGGGTCTGTCGAATTTGGCACCGCGTAGGAGGCAGGGCCCTACCCCTGTCTATCCCGGTATTAGTGAACCGCGAATGGTTAATGCGGTATGTACAAGTGCTTTGTGTAACGTTTTAGCTATGAATGCTCTGTGTATACGCTATTTCACATCACTACGTGGGTTCCATTTTGTATCGGTGGCCATCTTATGGTTGCCCTCACATAGGCTATATAGCATGAAGCGAAAACGGGCCTTTTAGAGCACATGTGCCTTTCTTTGACTTTTCTGTGACCTGGGCAGCTTGGCTCCGCTGCCCCAGGTCAAACTGGTCTCACGAGTTCCCCGTCCTCTGGCCACCTGTGATTAGCATCAGGGCTTGACACACCATAAAGTCTTTTCATCCTGCACGAGCCTCCAGCTAATCTCTTTCTCACCTGACTGATCCTGCTTTATGGCTTGTTTTCCAAACAGGAGATGCTCATGTTTATTGGGGCCTATCAATATCTGATGTGGGATCTGAGCCTTGCTGTGTAAATAATTGCGGGCTGGCTTAACTGGAATGTGGGATGGTCATCATGACTCTGCCTTTTCGTTTGTAATATATACATGTAATGGCCATATCGTAAACTAAGGAATGTATGCCTGAAGCAGGATATTCTGTATTTAAGAAGAAGCCCGTTTCTGTGATTTTCAGCAGTCTCCTGAGAACATACACGCTGTTGTACTTCTAGGATACCTGTAATTGGTCTGCAGCCAATAAACTGATCTTTGACTTCACCCAGAAGACTCTGTGTTTCTGTAGGCCGTGGGCCCACCCGGCTGGCCTTATTTTGTGTGGGAGGCTGCACTTTTTTATTAAACGGGACCGCGGATCCTCTGTGGATTTCCAGGTCAATGCTTTTAAAAACAAAATAAGTTTTTAGCTCCGGGGGGTGGAAGGGTATTCCTATCCAGCCCCCCCATATGTTTTAAAACAACATGGGACTAAGTCCCCGAGTCCTAAATGGCTGCTGCCACATTTATCTTGATGTGATGGAAACCAACTAGATCTCTTCTGTGGATATGTCAGCTCCACAGATCCTTAGCAGTGTGATATATGCATTTTGGGCCTCATGTAGGTAGCCCAATACCGGTCGGTAACGGCCGATTTTCGGTAAATATACCGTTACCGACCGGTATTTAGGCTTTTGATATGTAGGAGGCCAAAAACCAGTTTCGGTAAATATGAATCGGTAAATACCGATTCATATTTACCGAATTCTAAAATACCGCTTCATATTTACCGAATACATATTTTCCGATTCGGTAAATATGAAGTGGTAAATATGAAGTGGTAAAACGGGAAAAGATATGTAGGTAAATTCGGTAATTAAGAAATCCATGAAATTCGGTAATTAAGAGTCGGTAATTAACACAGATTGAAAGCAGGTGGTAAGCATCAACAGTGCATATAAGCAATCCCAAAATACAACAGCGTGGACAACATGGCCGCTCTGTATGTCATTGCAAGGCGCCTACGTCTACAGGCAGCAGGACTGAGGATTTGGAGACGGGAGGAACGCATTTACAGACAGCAAATCACACTCTTTCAACTGACTGACGCAGAGATACATGAAAGGTACAGGCTACACCCCCAAACCATCATGGACCTGATAAGGGACCTGCACCCACTCCTGGACCAGCCAACAAGAAGGGCGCATGCCATACCACCACATGTGCAGGTTCTCTGCAGCCTACACCTACTCGCATCTGGCAGTTACCAGGGGGTGACAGCTGCGGTGGGCGATGTATCCCAGAGTTGCCTGTCCCGTTTCTTCAGGAAGTTCCTGGATGCCATGATGCAGAGAATGCACCACTACATCAGCTTCCCAAACACACAGGCTGAACTACAGAAAACTAAAACTGACTTTTATCACATGGCACAGTTCCCCCATGTCATTGGCTGTATTGATGGCACACACATCCCAATCTGCCCACCAGCTGCCACTGAGCACATCTACAGGAACAGAAAGTCCACCCACTCCATCAATGTGCAGGTAATCTGCGATGCAGGGAACATCATCACTGATATTGTTGCGAAGTTCCCTGGGAGCACCCACGACGCCTACATCTTCCAGAACAGTGGGATATACACACGACTGCTTGCGGGAGAATTTGGAGAAGGATACCTGCTAGGTAAGTGTTCTGCTTTGGTTTTTGGATTGGGTAGAACCTGCTCTACAGAGCCCTTCTGACCCAAAACAGAACGTTACCCCCTCCCTAGGGCCTTTTTACACCTAAATAAGCATATATATATGTACCACCTAAGGACAGAGAATTCCTATTATATATATATATCAAGACCTCACAGCCTCGCAATCTCAGCACCCACAGTCTCGCGACCTCAGTCAGGTCCAGAATCTCCTACCCATTCGGCAGCAACACACACAGTCTCGCGACCTCAGTCAGGTCCAGAATCTCCTACCCATTCGGCAGCGACACACACGATCTCGCGGCCTCAGTCAGGCCCAGAATCTCCTACCCATCCGGTAGCAACACACACAGTCTCGCGACCTCAGTCAGGTCCAGAATCTCCTACCTATTCGGCAGCAACACACACAGTCTCGCGACCTCAGTCAGGTCCAGAATCTCCTACCCATTCGGCAGCTACATACAGTCTCGCGACCTCAGTCAGGTCCAGAATCTCCTACCCATTCGGCAGCAACACACACAGTCTCGCGACCTCAGTCAGGTCCAGAATCTCCTACCCATTCGGCAGCGACACACACGATCTCGCGACCTCAGTCAGGTCCAGAATCTCCTACCCATTCGGCAGCGACACACACGATCTCGCGACCTTAGTCAGGTCCAGAATCTCCTACCTACACGGCAGCCTTAGCACGAGCTCATCCTATTATGACTGTGGTACACAACAGGGGAATCGGGATTACCATATATCAGATCACACAAAGACTATTAGTTGAGCACAACCTGTTCTCTAGTTCGAGGGGCTTGTTTTCCCCCTCATCCAGTTACCACTTACCTGACCAGGATTAACCTCTGTTCATTTTAAGGCAACTCTGACTAAAGAATAGGCTATCCTCCTATACAAAAGTACACAACACATGCTAACGTACAACAAGCTAAATACTTTATTTAAATGCCACATGCACATTCGCAGAATACATTATATATATAGACAACCTGCAAGGAAAGTGAAAGGTTAAGTTGTATACTCTAAAGAAAAAGGGGTCGACTTCACCTTTATGGTACGTAGCCCGTGCTCAATGGTCATCTAGGTTCCCTTCTCGTCTATGCCTCGGCTTCGCCTGGAAGTCACCCCTCTACAGTTGTGGGTCTGCTCCCTTCTCCCTCTCCGAGTCACTGGAACCTCTTCCCTGTCGGCTACTCTGTCCTCTTTAGATTCGAGTTCGTCATCCGTCTTCCCTGGAATAAGTAATAGCTTTTCTGCTAACGGCCAGATGCCGCCTATGGTCTAGAAGCAAGTGCGAGTGTCTGCCTCAGACTTTCACTAATATAGATGTGCATTCTCTCATGGAAATTTCCAGCTCGAAACCTGCCGCCCACCAAATTCCTGTACCTCCCCGTGCCAAGGACACGTTCCCAGCCGGCCGGCCTGTTGTAGTGTCTTCGGCATGAAGGAGAATACAATCCTTCGATAAGGGCCGGCCTGAACCGGTTCTCTCCAAGCGAATAACACCTCCTAACTAAAACACTGCCTATGACCTAGAAACTTTCCAAGCTGCCAGAGCAGGAGGAAAGATGGAGTCTCTCCCGTTTAAGGCCTACCAGGCCTGAATGCAGCACAGCTCTATGAAATAACCTCACTATAGGGCAAATTATCCTCAAGGCTAACGAATCTATCCCCTAGGCTATGTGTGTAGGCCCTGAGCTAAGGGTAGGAGCACGGGATTGTGTCACAAGTGTCTAATAGATAGGCCCTATTCACTACTCCAGTCCTTAGACTCGGATGGAAAGAGACTGAAGTCATATGGATCGCCCTGCAACACCGGAAGGCCGGGAAAATCGAGCAGTACATTCCACCCTTGACTTCAGTCTATTATACATGCTAAATGGAATTAACATCTGTGGAAGAATAATATGAAACAAAACTAACCGATCTATGTCTAGTACCAGATGTGCAGAATTGAAGCAGTGAAGGGATACACTGAATAAAACAACAGATAGAAATTAAAACAGCAAGAGCAATCAAAATGCCACCTAATGTGTGGCGTAGCATATGCATGTCCGGCAACCAATTAAAGAGCCAGTCAAACCAGCCCTGATCAATGTGTTTCCTAACTTCATTAGTTAAATCATGCAATTTATCTATATGTGCACGAATGGATTGTGTATGATCAGATAAGTTAAAACAACAGAGACCTTCAAAGTCAGAGCAGCCATGTCCATGTTTAAGCAGAAGATAATCAATGGCTGCTCTATTTTGCAAGATGGCTCTACGTTCACCCTGGGCGTCTAATAGCAAGTCAGATAAGACTGTAGAAGTATGATTAATAGATTTGACCATCCAGCAAGCCATTTTCCCAATGGATTTGGCATTGTAAACCGCCAAGGCAGGGACACCAATAATTGAAACAGCTAAACTAAGATATTCAGACTTGGAATATAAATGCAAAGATGAGTCACAATCCTCTTGCAGCAGTACTGTATCTCGAAGTACACGAGAGTTGGCATTCGGATGTGAAGAGAACATTAGTAGACTTAACCTAGTAATAGCACACGGGCCGCCGGAAATGTTTGCGGGAACATGGGGCCAGGAAGTATTACCACATGAGAAAAGCCACCCGGCAGGTAGCAATATTGCACGATAGTGACTGGGAGCAACTACCAAACTGTTGCAAGTCATATTGTTCTGAACTGAGGTGCATGTCGTCGGTGTCCTCTGGAAACACAGAGTTCGTTCATGAGATGTGAAAACAGTGGCGCCTCTTAACTTGAGACGTAGACATTCAGAAATCGCATTAGGATTACATGTGAGGAAGAAGCATAGATCGCCTTGTGTGATATTGTACGTAGTTATTTGGGATTGGATGGGAAGTTGCTCATTCGGCAGTTCAGTACACAAAGGACAATATGCGTGGGTAGCAAAATCACCCAGAATAACATTTGAGCGAGCCTTTGAAATGTTAAAAATGCTTATTAAAGTTTCTAGCGAGGCGGGGACAGCAACCAGACATGTCGCTAAAATGTCGTGCACGGATCTCATCGGTGTCAAACAAAAGTGAGGGGCATCAGTCACTCTTTTTGCCAGTTGCGTCCAAAAGTTCGATGACGAGTCCCATGCGTTGAAGGAACGCAATACTCGGGTTCCCAATTCATCCTGGGTCGATAGGATCCCCTCTCTCTCTCCGGAGTAGTCCAAACGGTGTCCAGTGCCGACACATCCTGCAGCAACAATCCAAAGAATGATCTGAAAAAGAACCAAATACAGGTATTAATCATTCTCGTAAATAACATTTATCAGCTGGGACAGCTTCCCAGCTATCTTTCCCTGGCCTCATAACCAAAATGGTGTTGTCCTGACCGGTGGCAATAACCTCCGCTTGTTCAGGGGGATTTTTAGGCGATTGCACCCAAACCTTGGCCCCAGGGTTATCCGTAGAACCAAAGCCTTTCTGGCCTCGTACAGTTAGCAAAGTTGGGGCAGTGCCTTTCTTTATTTCACCACTGAAAACAGGCATAATGAGTAATTGAGCCACCCGGTCGGTGCGGTGTATCAGCAAGTCATTCTCACTGCTATTTAGCAGAAGTACCTTAATCTCTCCCTGATAGTCGCTGTCAATGACCCCTCCAAGTACCTGGATGCCTTTTACAGCCAGCCCCGATCTAGGGGCGATCAATCCAAAATTCCCCGGTGGTATATGAATACCAACACCGGTAGCAATGATGACCCGATTTTTACTTTCCAGAACGGTGTCATCCATAGCATGCAAATCTAAGCCTGCCGACCCTGGGGTCGCTCTGCATGGAGCCAGAGCTCCGGAAGTAATCTCCCAATACATCACAGTTTCATTGATTACATTAGGCATAGTCTCAACCTTTGGGGGAAACAAACGCATAAGTGGAGATTCAGCATTTAAAAAAGGACGATTATTCAGAATCAATAGTGCTTGGGGTAAAAAGTCTCGCCAATTTTTATACTTGTCATCTGTTAATTTACGCAGTTGATCCTTTAGCAGGCCATTCAATCTCTCCACCAGGCCTGAGGCCTGCGGGTAGTAAGGTATATGAAATATCCATTCAATATTATTTTCCACACAGAATTCCTGTACCAATCTTCCACGGAAATGGGATGCGTTATCAGATTGAATTTGGAATGGCACACCATAATACATCATAATCAATTCTAATGTCTTTATGGTATTCAATTGGGTGGCTTGCTTACATGGAAAAGCTACCAGCAAACCACTATATGTATCGACAATTGTACAAACATATTGACAATTTCTACTCGTGGGAAGGGGTCCAATGTAATCAATCTGCCAAATTTGAGCGGGCAGTCTCCCACGATGTAAATGACCTCTAACAATTTGAGGTACTTTACGCTGTCTGATATGCTGACAGACGGGACAATGTAGAATAACATTTTTGATTAGATCCAGGGGAATATAAATTCCTCTATCAGCAGCCCACCTGCTAGTGGCCTTCTCTCCAAAGTGTCCTGCCTTCTGGTGTGCCCATTTCGCCAATCCCGCAATATCAGGATCTTGTCTGTCCACCACTGCCTCAGCAATTTTAGATTTCTCATCTGCAATATTATGAAAAAATTTGTCAAGAGAGTCTATTGGGGTGTGAGCATCCACATGGAAGATGGTAACAGTACTCTGTGGGAGCATTTCCCAAATCTCTTGCCATAACTCTTTTCCCCATAACTCTTTGGAATGTAACCTCCAATTATGGGAATGCCAGGTCGGCAACCAAACAGCCAGTCCATTGGCAGTGGACCAGGAATCGGTGAAAATGTGGCATACGCCAGGTAACTCCTGTTTCAAAACTTGGTAAACGGCATAGAGCTCGGCAAACTGACTACTCTTCCCTTCACCAGTTGTGCTCAACAGTTTTTGTGTGATCGGATTATAAGACACCGCCTTCCAGTGCCGTGTCGTTCCAATAAACTTTGCTGACCCATCTGTGAACCACCCATGGTTCCTGTCCTCGACGGATAAATCATCAAAAGGTCTACCCCACTTGACAGGAGACTCCTGTTCTAAAGGTACGGAACACTCACTCTCAGTCTCAGTCGATGGTGCTTGTGCCACTTGCTCATGTAAAGACGCAACTCCTTTCGGACCCACACGTGCCCTGTCTTGTATGTACCATTTCCATTTAATCACACTCGCCTCCTGAGCATGCCCAATTCGATGAGTTTTTGGTGAACTCAAAACCCACTGCATAATAGGAATTTCAGGACGCAAGAATATGTCATGTCCCAAAGTCAATTGCTCGGTATCCACTAAAGCCCAATAACAAGCAAGTAGCTGCTTCTCAAAGGGTGTATAACGCTCACCAGCATCAGGTAGCTCTTTGGTCCAAAACCCTAATGGTACTTTACACCTGCCTTGTTTCTGCCACAGACTCCAGTTTGCATAAGGGCCTTGCACAGACACATTCAAATCCACATCACCATCACGTACAGGCCAGAGATCCATAGCATGTTGAATTGCCTCTTTCGCCAGACTAAATGCATCTTGCTGTTGCTTACCCCATTCAAATGCATTCTTTTTACGTGTAACTCGGTACAAAGGGGCCAATATTTGACTCAAATGAGGAATATGCTGGCGCCAAAAACCGAATAAACCAATGAATCTTTGGGCTTCCTTCCTATTCCTCGGAACCGAAAAATCAAGAATTTTCTGTTTAACTTGAGGGATCACCTCGCGGTGTCCCTCATGCCAATTAATACCTAAAAATTTTACAGCTTGAGACGGACCTTGTAATTTGTCCGGGTTGATCTCCCAACCTTTCCCACGCAGACACTCAATGACTCTATCTAATTGTGTCTGAACATCCTCTTGTGTTTCGCCTTGGATCAAAACATCATCAATATAATGACATATTTGGATTTTGGGATGAACTGGTACCTCAATCAAGTGTTCTGCCACCAGCCGGTGACAAATCGTAGGACTATGCACATAGCCCTGAGGAAGACTTCTGAACGTCATCTGACGCCCATTCCACGTAAAACTGAACTGTTCCTGACACTCAGGGGCAATTGGAATAGAAAAGAAAGCATTAGCAATATCGATGGACGCATACCATGTACCTGGATGTGTTTGGATTCTTTCAATCAGGGTGATAACATCCGGTACTGCAGCAGTCAAAGAGGGCGTGTGTTTGTTCAATTCTCGATAATCAACAGTCATGCGCCAAGAATTATCACTTTTACGCACCGGCCAAACAGGATTATTCCAAGCAGAAGTAACTGGAGTTATAACGCCTGCATCAACCAACTCCTGAATAGTGGTACTAATCTCTTCATGACCACCCGGAATACGATACTGCTTCTGACAAACCACTTTGGTCGCCTGGGGAACTTGTATGGGGGGCATCCTTAAACGACCAACCCGTATAGGTCTGGACGAGATATAATGCGTCGTTCCAAATTGGTAACACCCATCATCAAGATGCAATGTCATTCCCTTCAAAATATCAATTCCAATTATGAATTCCAGAAGTGGCACCACTAATACAGAATATTCCTTTCTAGGGATTCTACCTATTCTCATTTCAAGCAAAGTTTGAACTGCAGGGGTTTCCTTTCCTCCTAATCCGGTAATAGTGAAAGGCTGCCCTGTAAATTTCTTTGATTTTCCATGAATAAGAGTGGCCTCCGCTCCTGTATCAACTAATGCTCAGGCCCTTTGGATATTACGATGTCTCCAAAAAATATCAATATCTACATAGGGTCTATTATCTCTGTGAGCCCATCTGTGTACCGGAGCTTGACCTATTTCCTAGTCATTCTTACTGCATTCTGTGTACCAGGACAAATCAGGATAAAGACTCTCACGTTTCTTAGGTATCGGTACCTCCTGTTCATATCCATCTCTATTACGAAATGGATTCCTGTCCTCTACATTGCACTGCGAGTTTCTATCGGCCAAACTGTATCGATCCTCCCTCCTTCTCAATTCAGGGGATTGATCCCTATCATCTCTACGTCTGCTGTAAGCATGATCATTTCTCCCCCTTTCCTTTTCCCCCTCTCTCTCCCTGTCCCGCTCTCGACGAGGGGACAGATCACGTACAGGACGCCGATCATCACGACGATCAAAGCGCCCACGGCGATCATCATCACCGCTACCATCAGAACAACCACGATCACACTCAGTCGTCCGAACACGCCGGGCACCCTCCTTCCGGTCCAAGCCCCGTTTGCGAAACATTTCCCACAAACGAGCAGTAGTCTCACCATCAATATCCTCCCGACGCACACCATCAGCCAAAAGACCAGTAAAGATATCACGTCTAGTAAATTTATATTCACCAGGAGTACGAGTGTCAGACCGGGACTGACGTTCAGGTTTAAACCACTCACCCAACTCACCGAGTTGGCGTACCGACTCCAACACCGTAGATAGTACATTACCAGTCTGGTTAATCAACAAAGTCATCATGACCTGCTTGTAGGCAACAGGAGAAGAGCGAATGATACGATTCCGCACCGAAGAAGTCAACAACCCATCAAGCAACCTGTCAGCAGTGCCCAGAAAAATAGCCGTTTTCATCACTTCCTCCTTAAGACGTTGCGCAGCATCACGCAAGGTATACCACGGCTTGTCATTGACAGGCCAGTCAGATTCAGTAGGATACTTCAAATTGCAACCTTCAGTCGCCAATTGGAGCAAAGAAATTTGACCACCACCATTATAGTTACGAAAATGATCTTGCACAGTAGAATCCAAACTCAAAGAACAAAACTTCAAACAATCGCCAGTATCCAACATAATACCAGCAGCGCCTAGTTCATAAAGGCGCACCATCCACGTGAGCAAAGCCTCACCAGTCCGCTGCCGAAAGCGTTGCAAAATATCACTAATTTCTTGCTGGGTAAAATCTTCCAAACAGTCCAAAGAAACACCCTGCGGAGCATTGGGAGACTGCTGCAACTTCCGACGAAAAACCGGGTGCGCAGAAACAACGGGACGAGCATCACAAGGAGCCCGAGCAGTACGAGTAGAGGGACAGTCAGTGTGAAAAGTATCAATCCCGCCCGAAGAACGAGCGCAATCACGGGGTGCACCATCAGAGGTGCGAGAAGTAGACTTACTGTCAGGACGGGAACGAGAAAGCTCATGCAAAGCACATTCCTCACCCGAGGAACAAGACGAAGTCGAGTCCCAGATATTACCATCCCATTCATCAGGATTCCAATCCAGTCCAGCTTTCGCCACGACCAGACGCACTTTACGCGACGAAACACGACCACGCCTGTTCTTGTACTTATAACGAGCAATCCGCACAGCCGCCCTTTCGGCAACCGTTTGGTAAGTGTCAAGTTTGTCGGAAAGCAACTTATTTTGACACCGCAATAAAGTGTTAGAATTCTGAATCTCAACAAGGTGTGATTCCGCATCCTTAAAAGAGACCTGCAATTTCAGCAACCTCTCATGCAGAATCCGATACGCAGACAGAATAACCCAACCTCTGCGCCCCAAAGCGGGAACCTCCTCACCCTTCAAGACAGGTGCCGTCTGCAAACAAGCAATCACGTCAGCCGGTTCCGCCGACTCCAAAGAAGAATTCCAATTTTCACTCAGACCAGTGGAATCAGCCCACTCTCGGGCCAAGGCACCATAAGGCGTTGAATCCCATCCGGGAATATCAACGGACAATTTAAGAGTAGATTTCGATTTCCTAGAAAACATCGCGAAAAAGAAAGAAAAAGAAACGCAGAGAAAAGAAAGGAAGAGAGAAAGAAAGAGAAAGAAAAAGTATACACGCAAATATACAAAAAAGAAAATCACGCACACGCCGAAAGCAAACACAAGACAACCACAACGCACACAGGTTACGTAAACAGTTCGTGACGCCAAATGTTCTGCTTTGGTTTTTGGATTGGGTAGAACCTGCTCTACAGAGCCCTTCTGACCCAAAACAGAACGTTACCCCCTCCCTAGGGCCTTTTTACACCTAAATAAGCATATATATATGTACCACCTAAGGACAGAGAATTCCTATTATATATATATATCAAGACCTCACAGCCTCGCAATCTCAGCACCCACAGTCTCGCGACCTCAGTCAGGTCCAGAATCTCCTACCCATTCGGCAGCAACACACACAGTCTCGCGACCTCAGTCAGGTCCAGAATCTCCTACCCATTCGGCAGCGACACACACGATCTCGCGGCCTCAGTCAGGCCCAGAATCTCCTACCCATCCGGTAGCAACACACACAGTCTCGCGACCTCAGTCAGGTCCAGAATCTCCTACCTATTCGGCAGCAACACACACAGTCTCGCGACCTCAGTCAGGTCCAGAATCTCCTACCCATTCGGCAGCTACATACAGTCTCGCGACCTCAGTCAGGTCCAGAATCTCCTACCCATTCGGCAGCAACACACACAGTCTCGCGACCTCAGTCAGGTCCAGAATCTCCTACCCATTCGGCAGCGACACACACGATCTCGCGACCTCAGTCAGGTCCAGAATCTCCTACCCATTCGGCAGCGACACACACGATCTCGCGACCTTAGTCAGGTCCAGAATCTCCTACCTACACGGCAGCCTTAGCACGAGCTCATCCTATTATGACTGTGGTACACAACAGGGGAATCGGGATTACCATATATCAGATCACACAAAGACTATTAGTTGAGCACAACCTGTTCTCTAGTTCGAGGGGCTTGTTTTCCCCCTCATCCAGTTACCACTTACCTGACCAGGATTAACCTCTGTTCATTTTAAGGCAACTCTGACTAAAGAATAGGCTATCCTCCTATACAAAAGTACACAACACATGCTAACGTACAACAAGCTAAATACTTTATTTAAATGCCACATGCACATTCGCAGAATACATTATATATATAGACAACCTGCAAGGAAAGTGAAAGGTTAAGTTGTATACTCTAAAGAAAAAGGGGTCGACTTCACCTTTATGGTACGTAGCCCGTGCTCAATGGTCATCTAGGTTCCCTTCTCGTCTATGCCTCGGCTTCGCCTGGAAGTCACCCCTCTACAGTTGTGGGTCTGCTCCCTTCTCCCTCTCCGAGTCACTGGAACCTCTTCCCTGTCGGCTACTCTGTCCTCTTTAGATTCGAGTTCGTCATCCGTCTTCCCTGGAATAAGTAATAGCTTTTCTGCTAACGGCCAGATGCCGCCTATGGTCTAGAAGCAAGTGCGAGTGTCTGCCTCAGACTTTCACTAATATAGATGTGCATTCTCTCATGGAAATTTCCAGCTCGAAACCTGCCGCCCACCAAATTCCTGTACCTCCCCGTGCCAAGGACACGTTCCCAGCCGGCCGGCCTGTTGTAGTGTCTTCGGCATGAAGGAGAATACAATCCTTCGATAAGGGCCGGCCTGAACCGGTTCTCTCCAAGCGAATAACACCTCCTAACTAAAACACTGCCTATGACCTAGAAACTTTCCAAGCTGCCAGAGCAGGAGGAAAGATGGAGTCTCTCCCGTTTAAGGCCTACCAGGCCTGAATGCAGCACAGCTGTATGAAATAACCTCACTATAGGGCAAATTATCCTCAAGGCTAACGAATCTATCCCCTAGGCTATGTGTGTAGGCCCTGAGCTAAGGGTAGGAGCACGGGATTGTGTCACAAGTGTCTAATAGATAGGCCCTATTCACTACTCCAGTCCTTAGACTCGGATGGAAAGAGACTGAAGTCATATGGATCGCCCTGCAACACCGGAAGGCCGGGAAAATCGAGCAGTACAGTAAGTAACAGTGACGCTCCATAGTACTCCGTGCAAATCATAGTGTATTGAGGCATGTGACTGATGTTTCCCTTTTACTCACCTAGGCGACAGTGCATATGCCATGCGGTCATTCATCCTCACTCCCTACCTACACCCATCAACCCAGAGTGAGAGACGATATAATGTGGCACACAAATCTACACGCAATGTGGTGGAGCGCACGTTCGGACTATTGAAGAGCAGGTTCCGCTGCCTCCATAAAAGCGGAGGTGCACGCCAGTACACACCCATCCTCTGCTGCAAGATAATTGACACTTGTGCAATGCTGCACAACCTTGCCACGAAGAGAGGTACAGAGGTCGAAATGACATATATTGAGGACAATGATGATGAGTCTGCACAGCCAGAGGCCAACGCAGCAGGAGTGCCAACAGCAACAGATGGGAGAGTGAGACGGGCAGAGATCACATGCAACTATTTCTGAATGAGTAAGGGGACACAGCCAGTAGTCGGATGCCATAACGTAGTTTAATCAGGCAGCACTACACCACGACACAAAAGGAAACCTATTCCATCAACATTAAGAAATAATTTTATGTCAGTTAAGGGTTACTTCACCCAATAGTGTCTTTGTTTTTCCTGACGCATTAATGTTTGCGCCCACGCGCACCAGTGCGGGATGGCATTGAGTGAGCGTCCTCACTGGCTGGGGTACCAGTGGCACCACCTTGCCACCTGCTGCTCCGACGTGTGTCTGGGACAGGGGGGGGTTATGCTGCTCCTGCTGGTCGTGTCTTCTGTGTCACCAGCATCCAAAGCGCCAGTTGTTGCAGACTGGCTGGTGAGCACCACTTCTAGTGCACTCGTGACCCTCACCATCCCCCTGGACACATCTGTGCTGCAGTGCGCAAGGCCCTCCTGCATCGCCACAGAGCGCCTGCAGAGCAGCGAAGTGGCAGTCGTCAGCCGGTTCACTGCCCTTGAGGTCAGATCCTTTCTCTGATGTCCCCTGCGCCGTGCTGCCCTGTCCTCATCATACTTTGAGCACAGCAGCATGATGGAATGGGACATGTCCCGCATGCCTGCTGCCCTCTCAGCCATTCCCCCTGCCATGGCGCTGATGCCCTTGTCAATGTTTACAAAAGTCTCATTGAGGCCACGCATTTGTCGCTGTACGGACACCATTGCCCTTGCCTGGATGCGTTGGATTTTCACCATGGTGGCCTCAAGCCCTGAGGAGACTCCATGGCCCAGCCCTAGGGGAGGTGGACTCTGCGGCCGAGCCCTGAGGCGCCGTCTGCCACCTGTGTGTGCTCCCTCAGAGTCGGAAGGCACACTGGCATGGGTTACATCCTGGGGTACAGTGGACGTTTCCGCCCCCCTCGAGTCTTCAGACGATGAGTCTGTCACATCCAACCTGGCAGCAGGACGCCTCCTCAACCTGTGCAATGCAGGTGGTGAAGATGGTGGTGACACCTGCAGGAGTGGGGATGCTGGCTGGAGCGGCGATGCTGGCTGGGGTGGTGTGACTGCCTGTGGTGCCGTTCCCTGGGCAGCACTGGTGGTGGCCTTCTCCGTGCTGTGTTTGTGGTGTGCCCTCTCTCCCTTGTCATGGGCAGTTCTGTGCGCAGTAGTGCCTGTGGACAGAAAAGCGGCATCAGCTAAGTGTACCTGAAGCATTGATTTGCTGACATGACAAAACATTTTCTAAACAGTATCTCAATGTCCTTTGCCTGCTTCTCGTTACTGTGTGTCACAAGCCCTGTTATTCTGTGCTAATCGTATCATGTTTGGGCTTTCAGGGGCTACATCTCCCATGATGCATTGCTAGCATGCACTAACACCTGTACTGGAGTGGGATTCTCATTGCACATTTGGGGAGTTGGGATAGGGGTAGGGGGGGCACATTGCTGTGCAAGCGTCTTACCTTGTTTGGAGGTGCCTCTGCCGGAGCTGTCAGCGTCCCCAATCCCCACGATGCTTTCTGGCTCAATGGTGGTCTCCACTAGCTCCTCCAGTTCTGTCAGGGCTGGTGCCCTGTTGCCTCCACCTCCTGTCCGGCTGGCCTCTTTTTTCAATTCTGCCACCTTCCTCTTCGTGATGATACGGATGTCGTACCACCGCTTCTTGAGGACATCGATGTCCCGGGGGGTCACTCTCATGGCATTCACCTGTGCCTGGATGCCAAGCCAGATCTTACGTTTCTCTGACACAGGCACTTGCTGTGACTGTTTGCCAAAAAGCTTCTGGTGCTGCTTTACGACCTCCTCCACCAGTACTTGCAGCTCCTTTTGGCTGAATTTCAGCTTTCGCTTCCTCTCCCCTCCTTCCCTCTCTGTGTCCTGGCTGGCCATTGTTGCAGTTTCCAGGGCTGAATCAGGCAGTTGCTCTGTTCCTCTCCTCAGCACTCCCAGCCTCTCCAGAGTCTGCTGATTGTGTGCACCTGCCTGGGTGTGGCCACTTCCTGGTTGGGTGGGGTTTAGGTAGCAGAGGATTGGCTGATTCATCAAGTCATGTGTTTTTGAACTACCGATTCGGTATTTACCGAATCGGTAAATACCGATTCGGTAAATACCACTTCGGTATTTACCGATTCGGTAAATTCCGATTCATGTTTACCGAATATTACCGAATCGGTAATGTTTACCGATTGTTGACCTACATATAACTTACCGATTCTTAAATACCGATTCGGTAAAATTCGGTATTTATGAATCGGTAAAAATTATTTACCTACATATGGCCCTTTGTACCTTAATTTCTCAAAAACTACTGAACAGAAAAAAACACATCACTAAAAGCACACTTTCTAGACCAAGATCTATCTTTCTGCCAAATTTGGTGTAATTCTGTTCAGCTGTTTTTGCTGTATCACTGTTCAATCCCCCCTTTTTTCTAACCCCCTGCTTGATGGATCACCTGAAAAATTCCAGGAAGTTGCTGAGGTGGTTGAACTCTTTTGGGGGAAGGTTTTGTGAGGATTCATCAAACAGCAGCAAAGTTATTAGCAAACCAAATAATCAATTTGATACGGAAATGTGGTCCTAACTATAACTACTCAATACTTACGGTGTGTGGTAAAGGCATGGGTAGTAAAGACACAGATACTTACTTAAATGGTAAAGGTATGCGTGGTAAAAGCTGCATGGTAAAGACATTGTGTGGTAAAGGTGTCAATGTAAAGGCTGTTACCTGCAAGAGCGAGATGCTGCAAGCACAACAGGGACTGGTATGCAAGTTCATGTGCTGTTAGCATGCAAGTAAATTTACAGGAGATTAGCAAGGCGTGATTGGGTAAGGTGACTGAAACTTCCTCCACAAATCTCCCTTATTAAGAAACAGCATTAGAAACTACATGAGTCACCATAGGAGGCAGTTACCTTGGAAGATCGGAATGTCTGAATAGCTCAGAATGGAGAAGCCCTTTTACTGCTTTTGGCTATACTTTGTCTATGTGACTATCATTGATAAGGTAGTTTAGTTAGAAGGATTTGGGGTACATGTAGGTGAAATAGCAGAAGATAATATGGATTTGATTTTGGAGAACAAAATTGAAAGTTGCGTGAATAGAGCTATAGGATATCTTGTGGGGTCTATCATTGATTCAAAATATAGGAAATGAGGGAGCTTACTGCCTATTTTGGGGCAGATGGTATTTGAGGCCGGGTCAAGAAGGAACCTAATGTCAATGAGAGTGCAAGCTGTAGTGGATGGGTAGGTCATGTGCAATGGAAAAGGAGATCTGAGTGGAGTCCATAGTGGTTCCTAAGAAAAAAGATGATCAGAGAGGATAATTCAGGTAACCTCTTAATGAGAGATTAGGATCGGAACAATGCATCTGACACTGTGGATGGGCAGAAAGGAGGCCCAAAAGGTGTTCTGATGGGTAAAAATTATGGTAATGATGATTGTTAGTCCCCGAGTTAGGGGAGTGATTAAAAGGAGGCCGAGATTGAACTGACACACTCATCTGATTTTGAATTAGATCAAGATGTGATTGTGAGCCACAAAGGTACATCCAGTGAGGCAGTACAGGTCACAATGTTAGCTCTTGTAGCCCCTTTTGGGGTAATATGTTCAAATCCTTCATGACCAAGCATCCACTGTCCCCAGAATAGTCACCATCGCCTAATGTGGCCCAGTATGTGGGCTATTGGCTAAGAAGAGAAATTCCTAAGGAGGTGACATCCTGAATGCGATAAGATTACAGAGATATACTTTGCCAGATTACATTTTTTCTACCCTATACTTAGACACAAAAGTCTTGGCGTTTACAAGCAAAAGTGGAAGAGATCCTTGTCAGGCACTAGACAGAGGTCTGAGGTCTTGTCCCGACTGACTGTTGGATATTACTGGGTCTCTAACATAAATATTTTATTTGTCTGAAGATGCCTATATTAACGGTAAGCCTGTGGAAACAGGGGATGATTTATTATCCTTACTTTCAGAATATTTTAAGACTATGTGTTGTCAGCTACTTAAAAAAGTATGAGAAAAGAACTGTGGAGTTAAAAGGGACTGGTGTGTCCTAGTTACTAGTCTCTTATAGGTATCCACATAGGTTGGTATCTGTCCTGCAATTGCAAGATGGGTAAAACAGGATATGAAGGAGGATAGTGTGGATCTGAATAGCTTTGGAGCACATTTTGTAAAAGGAGCCTCTGCTCCCAAGGCTTTTGTCCTTGGCAGAGTTTTCCAAGATATTTTACAATCAGACTGATTGAAAGAGGCCACGTGTCAGAGTTGTCATTTTAAACCTAAAGTGAAATCAGTAAATAATGTTTAGAAAGGCTTTAAATTTGCATACTGCTTTCCTTACTGCCTTGCCACAAAATGCAGATTTTCCACAACCTAGTGAGCAGAAAATCTGGATTTTATTAAAGACACATAGGCTAATATATCTCACTCTCATAGCCGTCCCGGATGGCAAATTTGCTTTTAATTTCAGAATAAGAATTGAATCTGCAGAGTCGATCCAGATGTGGAGAAAGTTGTTGGACAATTATTGGAGTTTTTCAAACGACTTACGTTGGTTTCATTCAGAGTGTTGTCCTGTTTGCAGTATTTGAAAGAGAAGAGCTACATATTCTGGTGTTTTATTACCTCTTAGAATTTTACTGGGCGTTCCATATACTTTCTTTTGCTGCCGCTGTGAGTAGGAGCAATTAAATATATTGCTTAATCTTGGCCTTCTTGTGTGTAATAAAATCCACATTTTCTGCCCAGCAGGCTGTGGAAAATCTACATTTTCTACTATTACAAGGTACGGTCCTGACCACAATGGGGCTGTTAATCCTGTTTGACGTGCAATGGGATTGCAATAATGTACAAATTGTGAGTGTTTGTCTCTGCGATTTACAGTTGGTAAGAGCAGATAGCACACAAGTGATGTGTACCCACCTTGGAATAAGGAATATGTACTAATGAAATATTACCCATTGCAAGATTCAAAGCTCGTAATTGGGCAAAAGATGGTGAGTGGGTAATTTGCACCCACTTTTTGGAGCCCAAACGTTATCAGCCCATAAGAGTTTTGCCAGATAAAATCGTTGAAGGTGTTTTGAATTCCAACCGGCCACAGTATAGTGGCGAAACCTTAAGGCCCTTATTTCTGCCTGTAAAAACTAAGAATTGATTGAGGGAATACTGGACTAAAACAGAAAACCACCCTATCCAGACATCAAATAGTTAAGACTGGGCCTCTTGCACAATTTCTCCATGAGAAATTGGTTGGTGCTGTGAGAAGTTGGCCTGCTATATATGCTGTCCACTAGTTATAGTGGGCACCTTGCACCAGTCCAAACAACCCCTTATTGATGATAGGTTAAAGACAACCTTTATTGAAAGCTATCCTAGTGGTAGCTATGGAGAGCAGCCTTCAGGCTAAGTCTTGAAGGAATGTAAAGCAGCTTGTTTTACCAGTCTATAATCTCTTGAGTGGCTAAATGAAAGGAGACCACACCATATATATATGTATATGTATTTATTCCTAAACACACCCCTCTAGTCTCTTTATGAGGCTAGAGGCAAAAGCACATAAGTTACACTTCAAATATGACAGTAAAGTAGCACAAATGCACGTTAGGCCCTAGGGGTGAGCCAAACCATATACTAACAAAGTGGTATAAGAACCACGACTGAACTAGACACAAGACCTAGAGCCTGTAGAATCGCTGCGACCCCAAGGAACCACCCAAGGTAGTGACACAGGGTACCCACAGGGGCCGTGTGCAGTGTGAGAACACAGCCGCGAGCTCCCGTTAGCTTCTATGGGGAAGTCGCGGTTAGATTTTTAGAGTTAAAGGACACTTAGAAATGGACTAGGACCAAACCCTCTTGGACTTAGACAGTTCAAGGGTCAACACCCATAGGAGCACCAGAGTACTCGAGTTACCTCACCCAGGGAAGCCGGGTGCATAGGTGTCAAATGGTGTCGGGTCGCATCATCGTTTTCAATGGAAGCTGGCGAAGAAGTGCTGCTGCCGGGAAGATGCGAAGTGTCCGAAGAGATCCAAGCCTGGATCAGAGATGTGAAGAACCTGAAAGCAGAGGTGACAGAGTCTGAGTCACTTGCCAGTGACCAGGGGCACGATAGACGAATGCCCACCGATGTCGAGTGTTTCAGGTGAAGAAGGTGAAGCTTGACTCTTCAGCCACGAGGACCAGGAGGTGTCAAGGACAACAAGGAGCTGGATTCGAGCTGTCCCACGAAGGATGTCGAGTGCTGCAGCATCGGTGCCCAGATTGGACACAACAAGCCTTGGCAACAGCAACCCACACAGAAAGGAGAAAGATGCTTCGGTGTGGACCAGCAAGGCCCTGGGGACTCCCCAAGCAATGAAGAGTCAGGGCACGTCTGGAGCAACCAGGGAAGCCCAATAAAAGTAAAGTTACCCTTCTCAGGGTTCCACAAGTCGACAGACAAGGGATCGCGAAGGGACCTCAAGAGGAATCACAAAATGGTGGGTCACTCGGAGTGGGTAGGCCAGAAATCTTCAGTGGGTTCACTGCTCGGGGTCTGGGCTACAAGTAACCCAATGCAGAGCCTCAAGGGACGTCGAGAAGCTATTGCACTAGCAAATGTGCATGGTGTCCAGGGGTTCCGGTTCCACGGTACCCACGAGGGCTACCTGTCTCAGCTTTGCTGGGGACTTGGTCAGCCTCTGAGAAGTCTGGTAATCCACCTCTGGCACTACAAAGTCTTCGGCATCCGGCAGGATCTTCGGAGATGCAGACCGGACAGATGCGTCTTTGGTGCCTGCCAAGCAGGGGAGTAACTCCTTTACCCCAAGGGAGATTCTACAGTCATCTGGCGCTGAACAGATCGTCGAAGGTCCAGGATTCCGTTTCAGAGTTTCGTCCAGAAATGTCTAAAGTTCTGGTTACAGAGGTTCCTTCTTTATACCCAAGGAAGGGTTTGGACTAACTCAGGGGACCCACCTATGGGAGGGTTTGGAAAGAGGGGTGGCTACACCCATTTCCTATGTCCAGTTTCACGCCAGAGCAGGGGCTGGTAGCCCCTGCAACTGATCTGAGCTGGACTATGCACAGGGACACCAAATGTGTCCCCAGTGCAGCACTTCAAAGCACTCTCAGAGTGCACTCACCCAGCCCCAATATACTAAATCCTGTCTGGGAGGTGGTAACACCTCCCTGTGACAGGAAACCTATTGTCCAGGCCTCCCCTGCCAGAGTTTTGGTCAGCAGCAGGAGGCCAGACTCGTATCTGTGGCTGCAGCATCCATTTTGTGATGCCAGGGCTCTGTTAAGCTGGTACCGGGTATACACATGCTGTCATGTCTCTCCCTCTAGAAGGGTGGGATCATACTCCCACACCAGTTACTCATGTGGGGGAATGATTCCAAGGTGTTTGACACCAAACACAACATGTTTCCGTGCAGCCAGTCCAAAGTTAGCATTTACCGTTTCGTTATAATGCACTTAAGAGTATATGGTCAGGCTGCATCACAGACAACCCCGGAGAAGAGACTCCGAAGGCTGCAGAGGGACTCTGCTCATGCATGGGCACCCTCTCACACAAAACTAAGCACCCTGCTAATAGATTGATAAGGCCTGCCATAGGGGTGACTTATAGGTTTATAAGTGCAGTGATAGGTGAGATATAGTGAACCTATATCTCAGTAAGGGGTGCATGCCCCACCTTTCCCAGGCTGCAGTAGCAGACCTGAGGTGTCATTTTGGAGGGCTTCCCAGGGGTGGCATAATACATGCTTCAGTCCCTGGTAGGCCTCTGGGGTACCTATGCCCTGGGTACATAGTATACCATATACTAGGGATTTATAAGGGCACCCCAGAATCCATTCTGTGGTGTACCTAAGGTACTAGGAATCCATTTAGAGAGGAATAAGCTAGGCTGGGCTAATGAATAGCAGGGCCCCAGCCAGACTAAAGTCGAAAAACAGTGTTACATCAGCAAAAAGTGGGGGTAACCATAAGAATGAGATCCTACTCCCAAACGCAGGGAAATTAAACTAACCTTGACCAGTTGAGTCTTCGTGTTCTAAGTGGAAATATCTGGAGAGTCCATCTGCATTGGCATGGTTACTCCCAGGTCTATGTTCCACTGTATAGTCCATCCCCTGTAGGGAAATGGACCACCGTAAAAGTTTGGGGTTTTCACCCTTCATCTGTTTTAGCCATAAGAGGGGCTTATGGTCTGTCTGAACAATGAAGTGAGTACCAAACAAGTATGGTCTCTCTCTCAATGGCTGACCAACGTTTCTCTCTGTGGGTCAGCCTTCTGTTTATGAAAGCTACTGGCTGATCCTGACCCTCATCATTCAACTGTGACAATACAGACCCTACCCCCAACTCAGATGCATCTGTTTGCACAATGAACTTTTTGGAGTAATCAGGACTTGGAATGGGAGCAGTGCACATGGCCTGCTTCAGGTCATCAAATGGCTTTTGACAGCTAGCTGTCCACTGAACCTTTTTGGACATTTTCTTAGAAGTAAGGTCATTCAATGGAGTCACAATGGATCCATAACCTTTTACAAATCTTCTGTAATACCCAGTCAGGCCTAAGAAGGCTCTCATCTGAGTCTGGGTAGTGGGAGCAACCCAGTCCATTATGGTCTAGATATTGCTCTGATAAATGCAGAATAATAAATGGTGAACTAGAAGCTTCTAAAAAGATCACACGTGCCTAGAGTAAACTTTTGCAATTGTTATAAAATATTTAAATTGGTAAAAGTCAATGAATCAGGCTTACATTTTTAAACTGCTGAGTAATAGAACCATATCAATTTGCAGGGTTTTTGCACAGAAAAGAGACATACTACTGACATAATACTGACTATGGTGCTACATTTGTAAATCTTCACCTTTATAGCACCGTATAAATATGTACAGGTCTGCAGCATCACAACAGGTATGCATGTAGCTAATTAATACATAAAAGTTTGGCTTGAGTAAGTAAGTAATTAATTTGATCAATGTATGATCATTTACATCAACAAGTAAAAACATACTCGTAAAAATACAATTCTAAAAGAAACAGCTATATAAAAACTACTATGCAAAAATAAAAATACATTTTACTTCATCATTAATATAAAAACAGCTATATAAAAAAGACAATCGCAGTAGTTTCCAAACTACTCAATAGCCATAGGAAGAGTAGTTCTAGTGGGTAGTTAAAATTGTAGTCCTAATTCACCAGGCAAAAGGCAAGTACCTTGATATTGAAAACTTAGCTATTCTGTATTATCAGATCTTAAAATTCATTTGGGTTCTACAGGTCGTGAAAAAGTCATCAGCTAGCAAACGGCGACTATCCACCTTTTTCTATTCTTTAAAAATGCAGGGCAGAAAAACATAAAAAGCTCTATGGATTCAGGAGAAAGGCACCAAGGACAAACTGAGGTCACAATGGGCTTCTACCATTTGCTTTTGCTGAGATTCACAGGCAAGTTCCCATACCTAAATTGTAAATAAAGTGCACGTGCAAATGGCGGTTCTATTCGATCCATAAATGTATTCTACAAAAAAGTACACTTGATATCCAAGAAATATTCAGTTAAAGTGCCAAGTACTAGATGGTTAAGGAGGGATTCTTGGATATAATCCCAAAACCTCGATTTTAGAAGAGGTGCTATATCTTTAGTCATGGACTCTGGATCCTCCCTCAGATCTAGTCTTCACAACTATTGTTTGAGCTCTTGAACCAGTCGCTTTGTCTAATAAGTGTACTTCAGCAACAGCTTCTTTGACAGGAATCTGGATCATGCTTGTCCATAGCCTCACCCAGAACACTAGAGCCTTCATTCAGTGCAGCAATATGGCTAATGCTTCTCAACCCAAGGTCAAGGCATACCAGAACAAATGGTGTATTTATTGGGAGGTTTAATATAGATCTTATAAATTTACTCTCAACAAGCTCCAAACTCTTTGTCTGTTCCAAACCCCACAGTTCAGCCCCGTATAGCACAGTGCCCCGCCCTCTAGGTCGATAGAGTTCAAGTGCAGGAGGAAAAAGGGCGAAATATAGATCAATTTAGTTTTTTAACAATCGCTGCCTCTACATGTTGCAACGACATTCAACTTTTTTAAATCTGTGCAGACCATGACTTGTTACTAGACAATCTGACCCCTAAATAATCAAAAACCTTAACCTGCTCAAAAATGTTCGGTTTCAGCCTCAGCTTCCTTTTAAAAGAACGACAGCGGCGATCAGTCATTAAGTTCGTTTTCAGGCAATTGATCTCCAGGCCAAATTTATCACAAACACGTGCAAACCTATTTAATACATTCTGTTGGCCCATTGGTATTTTCAAGATCAGCAGTGTATCTTTTCACTAATTTGAAGGGTTACCGCGACAATCAAAAAGTTCCTTGATTAACCCGTTCATATATAAAGTAAATAATGTTGGGGCTAAAGCACAGCCTTGGCGGACTCCTCTTAAAACATACATTTTCTTGGAGAGATCACCGCCCTTGCACCACCGGACTTGTGCATAATTTTCTTGATACAAACACACTATCAGTTGCAGCCGGCCTGTGGACATCCACGAATCCCTCAGAGCAGCTTACAATTTGTCTTGCAGAACTGAATCAAAAGCGGATTTAAGATCCACAAACACAATATAGAGGTGCCCCTTCCCAATGACAACAATCTTACAAGCAAACAATGAAAAGCAGAACACCTGGTCCAAGGGGCTTGCAGAGGCCCTAAAACCAGCTTGCAAGTCCAACAATATTCTATTTTTCTCAATCCATGTTAGTGTCTGCGTCAAGATAAAGTGCTAAATACTTTCTGCATATCTATCAGGCTAATTGGCCTGTAGTTTATAGGCCTCCCCTTTATCCACTTTCCTGTAAATAGGGATAATTTCATCACCGTTCCATGTGCTTGGAATCCACCCCCCCCCCCCCATTAGCAACAGTGTTAAACACTGGATTGAGTATATGGCCCCATATTGACGGCTCTGAATAGTAAAGATCTCCAGGGATTCTGTAAAGACCTGGTGCTTTGCCCCTTTTTGTATAGCTTGAATATTAAATCGTATTTGAAAGATTATTTCTGCTAATAGTACGGTGGCAAGCTTTTTACAGCAAAACGTGTTTCTGTGTACGGAGTTGCAAATACATTCTACAAGTGTAGGCCATAAGCGACACAAAAATATAGAATTTGGACAGCATTATAAGGTCATTTGATTCAGCTATGCAGCTGAGCTACTGCTGCTCAAACTCACCTATGCATCTGACATTTTCATCTTTCCTCCTGGCAATTGTCGACTGGATATAACGCAATTACAGGACTAAGGCAATGGGGACTTGTCGACTTCACGAAGCTGCGAAATCCATGAAACTCTCCAGAAAGGATGGCATTGAGGCTAAGACTATCGGACCACATGTCTCTGGCCATTTTGCCCCTTTACTGGTTACCCAAACAGAACAGCTAACTTTGAAACACCAACTATGGTGCATCAAAATACATGAATGAGGTCCCTCTCCCTACACAGGACTTTCAGAAGGTAGGAGTGCCTAGAAACCCTATAATCATCCGCCCTGTCCACCAAACCGCCGTCTTGAATTGCAAGAAGGCACATGCGGGTGGACAGACTTTCTCAGTATTTGCCTCAGTGACACAGAAGCCTCTCATGCATCCATCTTCAGGGTCGCATTATAAGACACCTATTTCTGGCATAGACTTTATCTGCAATACACATTTCGATTTCAGAACAGTAACATTTAACTTGTAAATCCAGCCCGCTTCGTGTACTGTAAATGAGGCTAGCCAGAAGCCACCTGTTTTCTTTCTGTACCCTCCCCGCTCCCGCCCCCCAGCTGCTCCGCCCCCCTCGCACTTGGCCATATATGGCGACCGTGCGACGCAGGTGAGTGTGACCTAGCTTAGGACACCCCCCGCACCGCACGGCCACCAGCTGCTGCGTGTGCCTCCCCGCCTGTCTGCCTCACTGCCCCGGCTGCCGCCGTGTGACCACGCCCCCTGCCACCGAGCGGCGTGGGCTCCGTGTAGCGCTGAGCTCGCCTGTCCTGCAGGCTCCTATTCCCCGCTTTCTCGACGTGTGCCCCTTTGTATTTTGTAATTATTGTGTTTGTGATATTGTAATTTCTGCCTGATTGCGCGTTTGCCTGTTTTCCTCCGTCTCTTCCCTACCTGCTCCCCGCTTCCCGCCACCGCCGCTAACCCCGCCCCTTTTTTCTTTCTGTACCCTCTCCGCTCCCGCCTCCCAGCTGCTCCGCCCCCCTCGCACTTCGCGCCAAAGGTAAGCCCGTCTGCGCCCGTCCGCGCCTGGACCGCGCCCAGTGCCAGGACCCCTGGCCCTCGAGGACCCCTGCCCACCCGCCGGACGTACACCGCCACCACCCTCAACGCGCTCAACACCGGCCGAATCCCAGGATGCTACCCAGCCACCCCGAGACGCACCCACGGACCCTTCAGCTGCCACGCCTGCAAGTTCACCTGCATCCGGACCTGCCTCGCACCAGCACCCGCCAAGCCGAACACCAGCAGCAACCACCTCAAGTGCATCCTGCTCAACACCCGCTCCGTCCACAGACACGCCATCGAACTCTGGAACCTCCTCGACACCACAGCCTTCCTCACGGAAACCTGGATGAACGACTCCTCAGCGCCCGACATCGCCATCGCCATCCCAGAGGGCTACAAGATCACCCGGAGGGACCGCACCGCCAACCAGATGGGAGGAGGCATCGCCATCATCCACAGGGACACCATCCGCATCACGACCAACACCGACGACACCCTGACCACCGCCGAACACCTGCACTTCCAGATCCACACCGACCCAAAGACCACCCTCAGAGGCACCCTGATCTACCGACCCCCGGGACCACGCACACAATTCAGCGAGGACATCGCCGACTTCGTCTGCCCGCATGCCCTCCCCTCCGCTGACTACATCCTCCTGGGGGACCTCAACTTCCACCTGGAGCAGCGACCGCAACACCATCACCCTGCTCGACAACCTCGGACTCAAGCAGCTGGTGTCCACCCCCACCCACCTCGCCGGACACACACTCGACGCCGTCTTCTCATCCAGCAAAGACATCGCCTTCAGCCACGCCACAGGACTCCACTGGACAGACCACAGCTGCGTCCACTTCACCTTCAGAAGAACGACGATCCACCACCACCAGCAACAGGTTGCCCGAAGAAGCTGGAACAAGATCACAGCCGACCAGCTCGCCGCTTCCCTGAGCCAGCACCCTCCTGCCAGCTCAGCGAACCCCAGCCAGGCCGCCGACAACCTCACGAAGTGGATCAGCAACTGCGCGGACAAACTCGCCCCTCTGAGGACCCCGCCCAGCAGACCCGGCAGCAAGAAAGCCCCATGGTTCACCGACGAACTCAAGAGCTCCAAGAAGAACTGCCGAGCCCTCAAGAAAGTCTGGAGAAGGGAACCAACACCGGACAACATGAACGCCCTCAAGCTCGCCACCCGGAAGCACCACCAACTGATCCGCGCCACCAAGATAACTGCTTTCAAGGACCGGCTGGACAACAACGCACACAACTGCAAGGAACTCTTCAACATCGTGAAAGAGCTCTCCAACCCCAACGCCGGAAACAACGACATCACCCCATCGCAAGACCTCTGCAACTCCCTCACCTCCTACTTCCACAACAAGATCGCGGACATACACAACAGCTTCAGCATTCAACCGACGCACGCCACGACCGCAGCAACACCGCCCACCACCACCCTCCGCGCCTGGACTCCGATCAGCACCGAAGATACCATCCGCATGATGAACTCCATCCACTCCGGATCTCCGACCGACCCCTGCCCTCACCACGTCTTCAACATGGCCGACGCTGTCATCGCACCCCACCTGCGGGACATCATCAACACCTCCTTCGACACCGCCACCTTCCCGGAGAGCTGGAAACACGCCGAACTCAGCGCTCTACTCAAGAAACCAACAGCCGACCCCACCGACCTCAAGAATTACCGCCCCATCTCGCTCCTCCCGTTTCCAGCTAAAGTCATCGAGAAGACCGTCAACAAACAGCTGGCCGCCTTCCTCGAGACGAATGGATCCCTCGACCCCTCACAGTCTGGCTTCCGAGCCAACCACAGCACCGAGACCGCCCTCATCGCTGCCACCGATGACATCCGAGCCCTGATGGACAACGGAGAAACAGCGGCCCTCATCCTCATAGACCTCTCCGCGGCATTCGACACTGTCTGCCACCGCACCCTAGTGCAGCGCCTCAGCAACGTCGGAATCCAGGAGAAGGCACTGGAATGGATTATCTCCTTCCTCGACGGAAGAACACAGAGTCCGCCTACCACCGTACAAGTCAGAGGCCACCGAAGTCATCTGCGGCGTCCCTCAAGGATCCTCGCTGAGCCCCACCCTCTTCAACGTCTACATGAGCCCCCTCGCGGCCATCGCACGCCAACACAACCTCAACATCATCTCCTACGCCGACGACACCCAGCTGATCCTCTCCCTGACCAACGACCCCGCCGCCGCCAGAGCCAACCTTCACGAAGGGATGAAAGATGTAGCCGAGTGGATGACGACCAGCCGCCTGAAACTGAACTCAGACAAGACGGAGGTCCTCATCCTGGGCTCCTCGCCCTCCGCTTGGGACGACTCCTGGTGGCCCCCCGCCCTGGGCACCGCACCCAAACCGACGGACCACGCACGCAACCTGGGCTTCATCCTGGACTCTGCCCTCTCCATGACCAGACAAGTCAACGCCGTCTCCTCGTCGTGCTTCAACATCCTGCGCATGCTACGGAAGATCTTCCGGTGGATCCCCACCGAGACCAGGAAGACTGTCACCCAGGCCCTCGTCACCAGCCGACTGGACTACGGCAATGCCCTCTACGCCGGAACCACCGCCAAGCTCCAGAAGAGACTCCAACGGATCCAGAACGCCTCAGCCAGACTCATCCTCGACATCCCACGTAACAGCCACATCTCCAGACATCTGAGAGACCTGCATTGGCTCCCCGTCAACAAAAGAATCACCTTCCGTCTCCTCACCCACGCACACAAAGCCCTACACGATCAAGGCCCGAGCTACCTCAACAACCGCATCAACTTCTACGCTCCCAAACGCCACCTCCGATCAGCCAGCCACGCCCTCGCCGCCGTCCCCCGCATCCAAAGAGCGACAACAGGAGGAAGGTCCTTCTCCTACCTGGCCGCCAAGACCTGGAACTCCCTCCCTCCCGACCTGCGCCTGACCCAAGACCACCTCTCCTTCAGGAAGAAGCTCAAGACCTGGCTGTTCGAGCAGTAACGGCACCCCCCCCCCCCCCAAGCGCCTTGAGACCCTACGGGTAAGTAGTGCGCTCTATAAATGTCTTTGATTGATTGATTGATTGACCTGTTTACAAACAAGGTAAAAACAATCTTCTATAACATGCCAAAAACAGTCACAAGCGCCCAATAAAATACAATCAAAAATAAAATTAAGAGTGCTGATCAATACACAGGGTAATGGGATACCCACAAGTGACAACGGCTAAAAACACAACTTTATAGTGCAGTGTCCAATGAAGTGGTGTACAACAGCAGTATACGTTTTCGGCTGGGAAATAAGAGGTTGATTGCACCTCCCAAATTGTGCAAGTGGGTATCAGAGATGCTCCTTCAAATGTGTAGGACCAGTAATTATCTAGACACTAGAACAGAAGTGAAAAAGAAAGAGTAAGGTGCCACAAAAAGGCCAGGTAACCAATCTTGAAGTGTAAGAAGATTCTTAGGTCCATACGGTCTATGAGTGCGCAAACGAGTAAACCCCTCAGACATTGGCATGCGGATAATAGGGGAAGAGGTCGCTACATTTTTTGTAGTCAGGTCTTTGATGCATGTGCATAGAAGTGTGTGTGGGAACACGCACTAAATGGTTACATGTATGTAAGAAGGAAAGGCAGCGCCTCTTAGTAATATCGCATTATTTGTGTAAACACTGTGTGAGTAAATTAAATGCCAGCGCCAGTTAGCATGAATGTGTTCTTGTGCGTGTTCTTGAGTGCATTCATATAGAAACCATGTATTATAGCTCGCATTGTATACGCACATCCCCACCTTGCGACCAACAAGGACTTCAAAAGATGATCAAAGAGTCCACGCACAACCCTGGTCAAGGTCTTGGTAGAGCACAAATGCCTGGTGATAGTAGAGATCTGCATGCTCAACTGTACACAAGGAATGGAGCAGGAAATGTGGTGGTATGTGAATAACTCTCTCCTCCCTCAAGTTTTCAGAATTCAGCAGGGGCAGTTTCTCAGGAGGCTGGTGTCTTAGAATATAGATATCACTGGAGGCAACCTTTCAACTTCTCTGAACAGGAGAAAACAGCAGTGCTAATACAGGTAGGTGGAATGACTTGCAGAGGTCTGAGTAGGCATGTCAATTACCCAAATAAACGCCACTAAACCGGAGTACAACATTTCCGTAAAAACTCTTTAATGAAATGAAGTGCACACCACAACATCCAGACCCAAGCTGTTTTTCCATGGAAATTGACCCACATAGATTCTTACACAAGGAGTCAGAAAACATGAGAATGTTCTAATCATGAGCATCCTGTATACAACACCTGCGAGTAGGTTGTGCAACTGAACTGGAAATGACTTTGTCTAACCTGAACCTATCATGGGTCTTGTTTCAGTGGGCAACTGATACAGTTCTATGCGTCAGATAGTCCTGTATAACAATCTCTCATTTGATGAATCTTGTGTTCATGTGCTTCAATACTGACAGCCATTTAGAAAGTGCGACCCAAAGTCATTTTGGACAGGTATAGGGAGCGGTATGTCAGGGCTCCAGCTTTGCAAGCATGAGTTTTGCCCCATTCCTCATGATTTCAGTATAATGTTACATTAAGTTATAAATTCTAAAAAAGTTGCTAAAATATTTTACATTTAAATAATTGTATGTGTTTAAAACATTAAATTGTATTTATTTATATTTTTAACTATTTTTTATAATTTAATTTAACATTATTTCATATGGGGTTTTATTTTATGTCCCTACCTGTATTATTTTCTATGAGGGGGTCTTGCAGTGCCAGGGGTTAGCCATATGAGTTACTGAACTTACTCCAGCTCTGAGCAGGAGTAATTTACACCTGTTTTGGGTCCTTTTTGGCTGGATAAACTTTAGAAGTGCAGTATGTGAATAGCAATGGGCTTTCTCTATTGTGGGTGGGTGCATTTCCCTCCCTAAAAACCTCCCTAACCCTCCCTAAATCCCTTCTTAAACCATGGCAATACCCTCCAATTTGGTAGTATGCCTGCCCTTTTTTCCGTCCTCTTTTCCAGGTCCCTCCCACATTTACTTCTAAGTTCACAGAAAAGTTAGAAGTGGAGGTGGCGATTTACACCTGTAGCTTTGCGAATAGCATTTTGAAGTACTTAAGTAGTATTTCTGTAGTAGTATTAAAGATACTACAAAATGCAGTTTATGAACTCTGCTTTATTATAAAAGAACTGAGCAGCTCGGAGGAAGTTCATCCGGTGTTCTTTCCACAAGAATAAAACAACAAATTCTAGCCAATTACCCTGAACTTGAGGTGTACACAAAGGCAATGATGTGTTAATAGGTGTAAATGAAGAATTCAGACACTCTCTGAGGCAAAACTGTGCATTTGATGATGAGCCAGGAACAATGATCCTACCACAAGCAGCATTGGTATTAATCCTAGATATTCTACAACACATTCTTCTGGGTCATTCAAAAAAGGATGCCAAGAAAACTCCATTCCTCCTATACAGACTATAATATCTATCGTAAAGTGTGGCTGTAAGAATACAAAGTGAGGTAACTTATGGATCACAACCAAGTCTTACTTTAGCATAACTAACCCCTTTAAAATACCTTTAATGGTGGTGTCATTCCTCTACAGTTTTTAGGCACACTCATGTCCAAGAGGTACAATTTCCATGATTATTAAGCTCTCACAACAGAACAAGGAGCAAGGACTTTGTGGACTTCTTATTTTGCTTTGACATATAGGTTTCATATGACCAGGTCTTAAGCTACTCAACGGAACTAGTGACTGCTCATAGTTTTCATGATATGGGTGCCGTAACCTCTGGAAACTTAACTAGTGCCTTTACAACATCTGTTGTCAATAACATCAATCACAACACCAGTTGCAACAAGTTCAAATGGATCATTTCATGCAACAGAAAATTCTCTCTTAAAGTATCCTCACAAGGAAACCTAGGGTAGAAGTTCTGCAATCAAGATTAGCAGTTCTTCCAAGAAGGTAATGAAATTGCCTACGAGCTATTCATTAGTACCTGCAGATGCTGTTACGAGGCTAAAGTCTCACCTTCAAAACTCTATATCCTTGCATATACTTCAAAAGAATTGGTAGATGTAAGAGTTGTGTACGAGCATATTTGTTGCAGGCATATATCTGATATGCCTGAGAAGAAAGCTAGTTATTAAGAAACACATTTCCATGCAAGTTGGTCTCCTTTTCTCTCTGATCAGAGTATTTAGAAACCACTCATACCCACCACAAAACCTACTCTCATCCCCTTGTCTCAAGACGATTCCAAATCCAGTTCTATGCTATGCCATTCCTTGGATTCTATTAGGAAGGCAAGAGCCATTTCGAATCCAGGGCAAATACATGTGATTACACATGATCAACCACTCTACAAACTTGTGAGGAAATACAATAAAGTTGGCCTCTTACAGACAGAGAGGACCACTTTGCTGCTAATCTTGGTGGGTTCCACATCAAAATTATGCCCGGGGAAAATTTCAAATACCCTGCTGTAATTCACGTAATTTTGGAATTTCTTGTTATGCAAGTTTCCTGAACTTATGTCATTATGTCACGTCATATAGTCACTGCACCATTTATAGTGCAGGTAGCATGGGAACATTTTGAACACCAGAACAAGAGCAGCTGTTGTTCGTGATGATTGTTTTTTTGTGATATTTTTTAGCGTGAAATACATCCTCAAGTGGCAAAAATTGATGCAATGATGCATTTTGAGCTGAAATATAGCACTAAATGACGAATTTGCATTTTGCGTAATAAGCAATTTTCCTGAAACTTTGCATAATTATGTGAAAGCAAATTATGTGAATATCACATCCCTGGTCAAAATGGAACTCTTGAAATCCCTATGAGATTTGTTAGACAATGGTGGCTTTACTGCAGCTCTTGCACAAGAAAATATTGCATCATCAGAGACAGCAGAGTCTCCCTTGAAAGGCTTTCATATTAAGAAGACCTGACTTTATGATCACATCACATAACAGCATGTGACTTGTACTGGCTTAAGTGGTAACCTTACCACTAATACTAGAGTGAGAGTAGATGCCTCAACGACATCCTTGCTGAGGAAGACTGGTGAAAGACTCAAGAGTTAAAAAACTATCAGTTCCAGTTTTGGAGCCTTATAATACCTATACAAATCGAGAGATGCATTTGGGCTCGACCTATACATTAGAGTGGTTTTGGCCTGTACATACTCTCTTTGTCAAATCTCCAATGTCTGGTCGATGCCACTGGTGGCCATATCTAGTTATAGGATGAAGCTATTCACTTGAGGGACATGATGTGACTCCCAAAAAAAGTACCTCTCGATGAAGCGCATGAACAGCATGTTCTTGAAAACGTCATTTGAGGAGCAACAGATTTAACAGAAAATCCTGATCCCCTACTAAGATTGGTGATGAGTGAACCAGAGATAGTTAGGATCATGGATGAGTTTATGAGGCTAATTATTCCAGCTCAAACCAAGCAATGCTCTCACCAGGACAGCTTTCCTAGAAAGCAACAAACATATCTGTATGCATTTTACACCCTGGCAGCTGTCGTTTAGGAAATGGGTAATCCACTTTCAAATGCACGTGGAAATCTATGGATTCTAAATACTGCTGAGACTATGGGGGAGATTGCACTTAATTCCATAAAGACAAAAGGATCCTGGAAAAGTCTAGTAAATACGTCTTTAATGAAAGGTTTGCAAAATGTGAAAAGCCCATAGATATTCTTATCACCAGAAAGTGGTTCCCTCTGTTCAAGCGTAAATGACAAACATCTAAATATAGTCATTTTTCAAAAGTGCTAAAACAAGACTGAACTATGTTCCTCGGAGTGTACATAGCTTGCCAGATGTGTCACAGAGGAGAAAATGACCTTTTCTGCAATTAAACTGAACTGTAAAGAGAAGTCTGGTCTACCTAAGCGTACAAAGAACTCAGCAGAAAACCACAAGCGTGACGCACGTCATGATCCTGATGTCACTTTCAAGATCCTAGACTGACCGGTCAATGGCCATTTAATTACAACAGACAAGAGTGATACATTCCTGAATTACTCCATGAACTTCATTAAGTGCAAAGTCAGTTGAGGAAACCTGTCTGCACTGAACAGATATATTTATTTGAAATCTGTAAAGCAGACAGACTGTGTGAGCTAAAAGAGGTCAAGAAACCAAGAGATGAGCTGAGCTGGCAATAAAGCAGTTAAGATATAGCCTGAATTCCTAAGAGATGATCAAACCAAACACAAGACTTTTCACCTACTGGCTGCCCAATAAGCAGCAACAACATTGCATGGTAAAGCTGTACTTACCAAGAGGAAAGAGTAACATGTTCATATTCAGATGCTACAACTACATCAGAGCGACTGGAACCCTGCACCCAAAAGGAAGCAGACTCAGGAATGCTGGTTCATGGTGCTGATGACG
This sequence comes from Triturus cristatus, assembly GCF_964204655.1. NCBI lineage: Eukaryota > Metazoa > Chordata > Amphibia > Caudata > Salamandridae > Triturus > Triturus cristatus. The sequence goes on along the minus strand of NC_140586.1, from coordinate 132,111,261 downwards.
GTACTGAAGGTAGGACATATTTTCACCAACACTGTAGATACCAATGTTCTCCTAGGTATGGGTTGCATTTGGTGTAGAAATATCCTTTCATGTTCTTGACATTAGTGGTACCGCGGAGGCCTGAAGAATTCACATGCGCATACTGCCAAAAGCCTTTCAAGCTCACAGGAAGTGACCCCACAACTACGTATTCAGAAAGAGGCAGAATAACTTGCTGGAAACTTGGGGAAATTATGCAAAAGTGATACTGGAATTTGCATCAATCAGTCACTCAATCTTTTCTGCTTATTGTTTTAGACGAGAGGTCAACAAATCAATATTACATTAATTACACTTAAAATATGAATTGATTAATTTAACTATGACAAAAACACCTTTTTGCAGAAGGATTACCACAGTATAAAGATATAAAATATTCTAAATGGCTTGAAAATAGTAAAAGCATTTAACTTATTTTGCAGATAAAACACATTGCGCATGACCACTGTAGCCAAAAGCAATTGTGAATAAGTTGTAAAAAGGTTCAGTGGTATTGTTTAATAGGGCTAGTGGCGCCACTTAGGAGAGTAACAATAATATTCAATCGAGTAATATCTTGACCTCTGTGCTGAAAGGTTCGGAGACACACCCGTCACCCCAAATCAGTGATCTGGGTCACTTTGATACAACATTACAAAATCCCTAGCACACGATTGAAGTATGGTACAAATATATTAGTGCAAAGTGTGAGCACAAATTTGACATCAGTATATGGATTCTTGTTCTCCTTTCTTTTTATTGTTTGCTCAGGTCTTCAAAAACAGCCGACATGTGTTTCGTCGCTAACATGGGAAATCGTCCCGCGACTTTATCAAGACTGTGTGGATAAAATGAGAAACATGTTGTGTCACCTAGTGACTTGCTCAATTTGTGCAACGTTGTTCATTGTAACATCACCCTGTGGTTGGTGATACAAAATGTGCATAGTTACATACATGCACAAGGACTGTACAGTGTAAAGAAAGATGAATGTCCAAAATGAAAAAGGGGATTAAGAATCCAATCCCAAAGACCACAAGTGGAAACGGTATGAGAGAAGTGAATAGCAAGTGGGGAGTAAATAACTGTAAATATGAAAATGTATAGTGCTCCTAGTGTCGACACCTATATGCTGTGCGTACTATGAGTTAAAATCCAGTCAGTTAGTGGGGCGTGATAGCTGTGAAGTGACGGTGTTAAGTGAAAGTATAAATCCCAGTAGAAGGCAAAAATCAGGTCTATATCTACCTTTCTTCTTCGTTACTCTATCTATTGTGACAGGTATAAGAAAGTGTTATTAACGTGTACATACCTTAAACTGCCTCAAGAGCACCCGCAAAATCATGCAGGCAAAGGAAAATTAACCTACGTTGTCTGTGGTGATAATTCCGACCCAAAGAGGGGTTCTTTTATCTTAGAGGTCCGTCGATGTAAGTTATACATCATCCAACAGTTCTGGCTAGACGTCAAAATCTATATTAACATGACAAAATGTATTCATGTACAAGTCAATATCTGTGGAAGCGTCAACCTAAGTATCAAGATTGAAAAGGCTGACTATCATATAAAGGCATCTCAGTGTCACAAAGTTCAAAATATTTCGCAGCGCTACTCTAATTTCAAAGATTCTAAACCCCCAAACGAATACCTGTATGTTAAGGTAATCGTAAACGTGCCCCACATAAACATGTTGTCCCTGTATCAAAATATATGCCATGTTATTATTCTGACCTACAGTACGGTCAGTTATTAGTATCAGCTTACAAGCCACCCCTTATTGGTGCTGCCAGCGTCAAAACCATTATAACCATGAGTACTCTAATTCTCCTCATATCGTCTAGTTCACAATGCAATATTCCCGTAATGGAACTAGATCGTAAATGCTATGGCCTTAATATTTAAAGTACAAAACAATTTCTAAAACCCTTACGGTTTCCGTTACGCATTAGAGAAGCATGTCACACACCGTTCCAGCTTTTACCGTAAACATACGTAATTCCTCATCTCCGATCAGCGGACGTCTGTACCAGTGCGTTTCCGAGTGCGGAATACGCAAAACCTGTCTCATTGCTGTTTAGATAAGCCGGCATCTACTTCCGGTTGTCGACGAGAAAACTGACTCAATCTCTGCGGTTAAACCTGGGGACCAGAGATCATGGCAACTTCCTATTTCCAACTGACTAATTTGGCGACCATCTTAAAGTTGGAACCGCTGAGTAAAAACCTCCTTTGTACAATCATATTATCGGCTGAATTTTATCCGTCCAGAGTCTAGCATTAATTTCTAAGCTATCAATAATTTCCCCAAAATTACGGGTAAGAAATATTGTTTCTAGTAATAGAGGTATAAATGGTTCAAAATTCGTACACAGTAGAGTTCCGTGATATTCATGCAGCGTCCTCGTGTCGTGTAAATAGTGCTGTGTGAATTTCTTAGTCAGAATACTGGTTATCATCTTTAGAATTAAATGTATAAGTCATGTGATCATGCCTCTATTCATGCCTTTAAGCGTGCTAATGTTGAGTAATGACCCAAACTTCCTTAAGTGGGTAAACATGCAATCACCCTTCTCTCATCCATTACTACCAATAGTATTATTACTGATGTGCCAAGCAAATGGAGAGCAAGGCACATATGAGAATGTGTTCATGATATTGGCATCTATACAAAATGACACAAAGCATATCAATGAATACAGCATCACATACGTTTACAGACATGCGAGTAATATAGGTAGACAGTTTCTCTGTATAATTATCTTCCTAAAAAATAATGAAGTTCTGAATCGACATCTAACCCTATCTCTGTGCTGCGCAGTCTAAGAATCCAAAGCGCTTCGCGCCTGCGGAGTGTCAACTCTCTGTTCCCACCCCTGGGATGTTCTATGCCAAAAAACTCAAATTGTTTATGAAGTGTCTGTGCTTGGCAGTGGATTATATGTGCAGCAATAGGATATCTGACATAACCTTGTTTTACTGCCCTTATATGTTCCCCTATTCTCTCCCGTAATGTTCTGATTGTACTTCCAACATACCTTTTTTTGCATTTGCATTCAATGATATAAACCACAAATTTCGTCATGCAGTTGATGTTGGTCGCTATTTTGTAAATTCTATCACCTGGTCCTGTAAAGTCGGTCTTTTTGTTAATCGCCCAATTGCAGGTGCCACAATGTCCACACCCATAAAAGCCCTTATATAGGTGTGTAAGCCAGGTGACATTCGGCTCCATGCTAGGGTAACTTGGACTAAGCATATTTCTGAGGGTAACACCTCGTCTATATGTAATAGTTGGTCTGTCAGTAATATGGTCCTTCAATGTTTTGTCAGCCCGGAGCAAGTGCCAATGTCTATTGAGACTCCGTCTTAGGATATCAGACCAATCATTGTAGCCAGTGATCATGAGTATCTTATCTGGTTTTTGTGTTGATACAGTGTGTTCCTTGAGTGTATCTTGTCGGCTAATCATCTGCATTCTTCGGTCTGCTTTATTCAGAGAAGCACTGTCATAGCCCCTCCTCTCAAAGCGTGCTAATGTTCCTTTTTTAAATTCTTCAAATTCAGGTTCAAAACTGCAATTGCGTCTTAACCTGACAAGTTCACCATAAGGTATTGACTTGATCTGGTGTGCGGGTGGGAGCTAGACATATGGAGTAGTGCGTTGCACAATGTTTTTTTGCGAAAGAGTCTGCTATGCATTTTGTTGTCTCTTACGTACAGCTCAACATCAAGAAAGGAAATCTTATTGCAGCTGTGTTCAAAAGTGAACCTAATGTTGTACTCATTGCTATTCAGATATTGGTAAAATCCTGTTAGTTTCTCCGGGGTACCTGTCCAGATCATCAGGCAATCGTCGATGTATCTGCCCCAGTTTAAAATGGGATCACTCCAATGTGATCCTCTTGGGCCCCAGATCATCACCTCCTCGAACCAGCCCATAAACAAATTTGCGTATGAGGGGGAAAATCTGGAGCCCATGGCAACTCCCTGTTTCTGTCTGTACCACTGATCATTAAAAAGGAAAATATTATTGTCTAATACCAACTCTATCATTTCTATAAGCATCTCAGTATGATGCCATGCGCTGGCTGATCTTGTATTGAGTATTTTCTTTATGTCGTACAAGCCGACGTCTCTCCTGATACTAGTGTATAGAGCAGTCACATCAAGGGTGACCAACATTATGTTCTCCTCCCAATTTAGGTCAGACATAATACTCAGGACATGTTTGGTGTCACGGATATAAGACGGCAGATTCTTGACCATTGGTTTTAAAAATGTGTCTTCTCTCATACCGTTTCTACTTGTGGTCTTTGGGATTGGATTCTTAATCCCCTTTCTCATTTTGGACATTCATCTTTCTTTACACTGAACAGTCCTTGTGCATGTATGTAACTATGCACATTTTTTATCACCAACCACAGGGTGAAGTTACAATGAACAACGTTGCACAAATTGAGCAAGTCACTAGGTGACACAACATGTTTCTCATTTTATCCACATAGCCTTGATAAAGTCGCGGGACGATTTCCCATGTTAGCGACGAAACACGTGTCGGCTGTTTTTGAAGACCTGAGGAAACAATAAGAAGAAAGGAGAACAAGAATCCATATCCTGATGTCAAATTTGTGCTCACACTTTGCACTAGTATATTTGTACCATACTTCAATCGTGTGCTGGGGATTTTGTACAATTGTGAATAAGGTCATGTCTGTGTTATTTGCATAAACGACAGGGTTTTTGATATTTTTCCTCCAACTCTGAATGCCCTTCAACTGTATGCACCCATAGTTCCCTACCATTCAGGACATATTTGGGTCAGGCCCTTAGGAATTCACCATGAGGTAGACAAACTTGACAAATTTCCAAAACGAATGCAGGGACCGTTTTGTACGGTGAGAGGTTGAATTTGAAAGTTACAAGTTATGAGGAAGGTGAAAGGGGAAATTTTTTCATTTTAGTTTGTCACTGTTTGCCTAAATGAGGAGGCCAATAAATGCGAGATCGGATATGCAAACTCAGGTTTAGGTTATGTGCTGGTAAGGACAACTTTACTTATCTATGACCGGTTAGCAACCTTCACTACTTTGCATCCTGAAACACTACTAAACAGGCTAAACGAAACTTTACAGTCAATTAAACATCCTCGACTGGTTCTCCTCCTGCCTTATGGACAGATCAAGCATCATCTCTACACCGCCAGCATCAAGGCAAAGGTACCTCAAGGGTCAATCTTCTTGCCACCCGCCTTCTCTCGCTTACATCAGTCCACTCCCAGAGGTCATCAAATCATTTCCCCCACATCGTGCATCTACGCTGAAGATGCTCAGATAATCATTAAAGTAGAAAAACCTAACATCTTGAAGTTTTAACACTAGGTGACTGCCTTAAAGCCACTGAGTAATGGATGATGAAGGACCACCTCAAACTCAACATATCAAAAAGTGACATTTAATATGTTGATTTCCAAAACAGGAGGCTTAAGAGATACTCTCAGAAAAGCACATTACATTCCAGATCAACACAACAGCTAATCATACCACCGTATTAGAAAAAATAATAACTTCACTCCCTTTTCCATCCAAGCTGCTAAACGTCCTGCAAGGACAGGAGCCACCAACTCTCATCTAGAATTTAGTAGGATGTTGAGAGTCTGACTTTTTCCTACCTTGATCCATTGGAGACATCAGACCAGTTTTCCTCTGCTGTCCCATCAGCAAGCCAGAGACTTATATTAGCACAAGCAAAACAAATCTACCGGCCACAACGGAATCAAAACGGAATTCGTCCGGGACATAACGGGCAAGAAGAGACAACAATAGCCTCACATGCTCAAAGCGAAAGGCAACCATACCAGAAGCACGTGAAATAACTAATCGCACGATCGACACTAGAAAATCACAAACTATGGGCCACATGTATCAAATTTGGAAACTGTAATTACCTAATTGTGATTTTCTAAGAATCGCAATTACGTAATCGCAATTTCCAATGTATGAAACTCCAAGAGTTTCAGATACCGATTCCTAAGGGGTCGCAAATCGGCCTACCTCATTAATATTAATGAGGTAGATCACAATTTCTGACCCCCTAGGAATTGTTAAAATCACGGGGATGGTGGCCTGCTGGGTTCAGCAGACCACCATGTCCGTGATTACTTTTAAATAAAGCTAACTTTTATTTAAATGCAGCTCGTTTCCTGAAAGGAAAATGGGTTGCGTTTAAAAAGAAAAATGAAAAGTTTTCTTTTCATTTTTTAAGAGTAGGCAGTGGTCTGTGAGGACCCCTTCCCATTTGAGAATGGGTTACCACTTACTTGAAGTAAGTGGTGAATTGCGAATGTTTTGCGACCGCATTCACAGTCACAAAACATTCACAAAACATTCATACATACCATTAGGATTTGCTATTTGGAAGGGACGCCCCTTCCAAATACCTACTCGCAAACCCATTTTGCGATTCGGTAGCAGGTTACCGAATCGCAAAATGGGTTTTGATACATGTAAAATAAAAAGAGGTTTTTTGCGTTTATAAATGGGCCGATTCCGTGAATTGTCCCGTTTGCGAACGCAAATTTGGGTGATACATGTGCCCCTGTATTTCTGGACAAGCCAAAGTCAATCACTGATTTGGATTAAAAAAAAGTCCTATACCCACCTTTAAAATTGGAATCATTATTCTATAATGTTTTACAACCTGCATGGCAACTCTGAATGACTTGATAAAATATATATGAACTATTTATTTTTATTTACTTTATTTACTAAGTTTTATATAGCGCGAACTAGACTCGAGGGCATCAGAGCGCTTCACAGAGATATCAGCATAAACTTTAGATACATTTGGAGGAAATACCGATACATAGTGACATAAAGGGACGAGGTATATGAAAAATTACATAAGCCGAGCTATGTCCTTGAATATTTCTTCCTAAATCACGGTTTGCAGTCCAATCACACACAATTTGACACTACAGATTCAAACATCCATTCTCCTCAATCTAAATTACACCTTGCATTGTCCTTTAAGACAAATACAAATTCTATCCCCCACAAACAGCATTGTGTCCCGACAATCTAATGTTCATGCTTGTGACAATGTTACTAACAGTGTGAGCAGTCCTTTAAATCAATGACATACAACTAGATTTATATATAGAACCTGCCAATTTCGCAATAGTCTGCACGAGCACTATATTTCATAATAAATGACACTGCAGGAGCATGACTAGCTACAACCTATCACTGACCCCAGCAGTTCCTCTCTTATGATCACAAAATGTGGTTATTTTTACAATATCGACCCTTTATGGAAATACGCGGAGACCTTATACTATGAAGCGATGGCACCTTTGTGGAGCAGGAAGAGTGAGATATACCAACTGCAGAATGTGGAATATGTTATTTACCAAAATATTTATTATACCTCGATTAGAATTATTATGCATGGCCTTCAATTGGGGCAGTTTTGCTATCTGTGACACAATACAGAACATTTTACAATAAATTTCTTTCCTTAATGCTCCCACCAACAAGTACATTAAACATGGTATAATGTATTTTATTGAGAAGGCTCATTGTACCATCCAGTGAACTCGTGCAGTAATGAAACACTGTCTTCTCCTCCAATAAGGTGGTCTTCCTGGTTGTGGTTGATGGTCCTGACTTGTTGATGTGATCACAGACTTCATTAAGGGACGGACTTGGCAGCTGTACTGCATGGAAAATATAGTGGTGCTGGAACAACATGGCTTCCATGGCAGTAGTACAGGTTGCTATACTACTCATGGCATAGCGATTTTGCAGTTTCATGTCTGTTGTAGAGTCGCACGCTTTGCTTTATTACGCCATCTGGTGGTTGTAGCCAGTATTGTTTTTTGTTTTTGTTTTTTTCAATGAAAGAAAGGCATCCTAGTGCGACAATAGAGGACAAATCTGCAGCCGGACGAACTGCGCGAGGTTGGCAGAACCCCAACAATGCCCCGGAAACCTAGTTATCAAGCAGGAAAAGAACAGCTCTACTTGAGTACAATTCCACTCAGGGAGGCTTGGAAAGAAGCAGACTGAGACTCCGTAAGACATCACACTGTTGTATCTTTCTGTTTTGAATCGGTAGTCTGTTACAGACGAAAGTGCTTTGCACAGAGTAGAGAGTATTAATGTGTCACAGAGGTGGGTTGTAGGTGTAAGCTGTCCTGAATGAAGTAACGCCCCTTGTCCAACGTCAAGTCAACAGTGTTTTGTAAAAGTTCACATGGAGCTCCGGGTGGCTGCTCTACATGTCTCCTTTAGATGAAGTTTACTGAGGAGCTCCACAGCACCTGCCTCGCCCTCATCTCTCTTATGGTTTTTGCTATTTCACTCTGTTGCTTTGCTAATAACTCTCAGTAGTACTCCATTTACTACACCACAGGTATGGTTCTATGCCTATAACAGTTGCTCCTTCTCTTTTCTGTTGATAGAAGCACTTAGTGTCCCTCTGGCATCTTCTGGCACAGAGGTTTTGTGGGGAACCATGCTAATGTGATTTTCTGCTCGTCACAAAAATTCCAGTACAACCTAAGGTAAACTTTTTTGAAGTTGTTTCAGCACCACTATATTTCTACGCAGTACAGCTGCAAAGTTCGTACCTTAATGAAGTCTGTGATCACATCAACAAGTCAGGACCATCAACCACAACCAGGAAGATCACCTTATTGGAGGAGAAGACGGTGTTTAATTTCTGCCCGAGTTCATTGAATGGTACAATTAGCCTTCTCAATAAAATACATTATACCATGTTTAATGCACTTGTTGGTGTTAGACTTAAGAACAGAGATTTATTGTGAAACTTTCTATATTGTGTCACAGACATCAAAACTGCCTCAACTGAAAGCTAAGTATAAGAATTCTAATCTAGGTATATTATTTTGGTGAATAACATATTCCACATTCTGCAGGTGATATATCTCACTGTTTCTGCTCCACAAAATTGCCAGCACCTCATGGTATCAGGTGGTCCAGCAGCAGGTTTTGTATCTCGGAGTATTTTCATAAAGGGTCAATATTGTAATAACCCTATTTTGTGATAATAAGAGAGGAATTGCTGTATTCAGTGAATGTATTTAGGGACCCTCATTAAACGCAAACCTATCTGGAAAGCAGTAGACTGATGAACAGTGGGCAAGTGCCTATAGGTACGATGTAAGATCACTTACAAGACAAGCATAATAAGTAGGTTTTTAGTGTGTTGTGTTGGGAAGAGGTCGGGTAGTGTTCGTTAAAAATATATTTATTTATTTTCTTTCTTAATTGCAAGAGGGTAGAAGCTGTTCTTATGTCAAGGTAGATATTGTTCCAGATCCTGGGTGTGTGTAGATGAAGTTGGTCTGCTGTGATTACACAGGGCAGGGCATTGATCTCTATGGGTTAGAGTCAGATAGCCAGACTTAAATCTGTGGTTACTTGGAGCTGTAGACAAACAGTAGGAATCAATTTTAGTTGGTCTTGGTTCCAGGTAGGTACTTAGCATCCTTTTCTGGATTAGTTTGAGCAGCTTTAGAGTAGCTGAATGTGTTAGTTGAGGCGATTTGAAAGAAGTAGTAGTAGACCTTATTCGGTTTTAAAAGCAAAAACCATAACAGCATACACAAATACACAATAAACTGTCAAATCATTTCAAGACACCAATATACATGCATGTAAACCTTAACACTGACACTTGGAGAACATAGCACTCATTAACCGTTTTTGTTTTTGCCGTTCAATGGTTTTGAAGAAGAAGCTCTCACATATAAATTACCTCACCTGCATATAACTATTAAAAACAATCCACAATAAAAACAATTTAAAATATCACAGATTACAATACATCGTAAAAAACTAAAGTGCAATCATGTACATTAGATTTCCAAAAATGATTAATTGGTTCCAAAAGAGAACATCAGTCCAACTGAGCATTAAGTAAAAGTTTCTAAAAATGCTATACATTGTCTATGACGTTACTGCTTATGACACGGATGGATTTAAAGCTTGCAGTGCAGATCAATGTCAAGAAGTAACAATTTCATTCTCTAACAAAGGCTAGTACATTCGTGTATCTTAGCCACCATGCATGTAACAGGTATTCAGACAAGGCAAAAATGAGCCATTCTGTGGTGTCGCTTCTCAGACTCCTAATTGTAACCCTTAGATATCTTGCAGATAGAATACGACGAATCGGAATCAACCAAGTTCTCCTGAGATCAGTGTGAGAAGTTGACCTGGCACATGCTGTCCACTAGTTATAGTGGGCACCTTGCACCAGTCCAAACAACCCTTATTGATGATTAGGTTTAAGACAACAACCTTTATTGAAAGCTATCCTAGTGGTAGCTATGGAGAGCAGCTTTCAGGCTACGTCTTGAAGGAGTGTAAAGCAGCTTGGTTTGCCAGATTATAACCTCTTGAATAACTACATAAAAGGAGAACCACACAAGGTATATATATATATATATAATATATTTATTTATTTCTAAACACTCTCAACTAACCTCTTTATGAAGTTAGAGAGCAAGGCACACAATAATACAGTTCTAAAAGGACAGTAAATAGCACAATATACAATGGGCTCCAGGGGGAGACCAAACCATATATTAAGAAAGTGGTATAAGAACCATGACTTGACTAGACACAGTGCCTACAGCACGTAGAATCGCTGGGACCCCAAGAAACCACCCAAGGTAGTGACACAGGGGACCCAGGGGGGACGCGTGCAGTGTGAGAACACAGCCGCGAGCTCCGTACAATCCTATGGGAAAGTCGCGGTTGGAATTTTAGAGTTTAAGGACACTTAGGAGAGGACTTGGAGCAAACCCTTTTAGACTTAGAAGGTTCTAAGGCCAGCACCTACGTGAGCACCGGAGTACTCGTGTTACCTAACACAGGGAAGCCGGGTGCATAGGTGTCGAATGGTGTCAGGAGTCCGGTGTGATCCAAGCCTGGACCGAAGATGTGAAGAACCTGAAAGCAGAAGGGACAGAGTCTGGGTCACAAGCCATTGACCAGGGGCACGATAGACGAATGCCCACCGATGTTGGGTGTTTCAGATGCGATGAGGTGACGCTTGACTCCACTGCCACGGAGACCAGGAAGTGTCGATGACAACCACAGTCTGCAGGCGAGCTGTCCCACGAAGGATGTCGAGTGCTGGGGGGTCGGTGTCTGGATTGGAGACCAACAAGCCTTGGCAACGGCAACCCATACGGTGAGAGTAAAACGGCTTCTGTGTGGACCAGCAAGGTCCTGTGGACTCCCCAAGCGATGGCGAGACATGGCACGTCTGGAGCAACCAGGTAAGCCCGTTGAAAGTCAAAGTACCCTTCTCCGGGACCCACAAGTCAACAGACAAGGGATCGCGAAGGGACCTCGAGAGGAATCACTAGATACCAGCCCACGGGTCACTCGAGGAGTGTAGGCCAGCAATCTTCGGTGGAATCACTGCTCGGGGTCTGGACTACATGTAGCCCATAGCACAGCCTCAGGGATCGCCAAGAAGCATATGCTGCTGCAAATGTGCACGGTGTCCAGGGGTTCGGGTTGCACGGTCCCCACGAGGGCTTTGGATCTCAGAGTTGCTGAGAGCATGGATCGGCCTCTGGGAAGCTTGGAAACCCACCTCCTGTGTTGGAAAATTGTCGGAGTCCTTCAGGAGCAGCGTCAATGCAAACCGGACAGATGCGTCTTTGGTGCCTGCCTTGCAGGGTAGTAACTCCTTTACTCCAAGGGAGATTCTTCGGTCATCCAACATCGTGTAGATAGTAGAAGTTCTGGGATTCTGTAGCAGAGTTTCGTCCTGGTAAATCTAAATTCCTGTAGTCAGGGGTTCCTACTTTATACCCAAGGAAGGGGTGGGACAAACTCTGGGGACCCACCTATGGGAGGGTCAGGACAGAGGGGTGGCTACACCCATGTCCTTTGTCCAGTTTCGCGCCAGTGCAGGGGCTGAGTGCCCCTGCAACCGGTTTGAGCTGGACTATGCACAGGGACACCAAATCTTCCCCCAGTTCAGACATCAAAGCACTCTTTGAGTGCACCCACCCAGCCCCAATACACTAAAGCCTGTCTGGGAGGTGGTTACACCTCCCTGTGACAGGAAACCTATTGTCCAGGCCTCCCCTGCCGGAGTTTCACACAGCAGCAGGAGGGCAGACTCGTGTCTGTGGCTGACAGCATCCATTTTCTGTGAAGCTAGTACCGGGTGTACCGGTGAAGTCATGTTTCTCCCTCTAGTAGGGTGGAATCATACCTGATGTAGGATTCCAAGGTGTTTGACACCAAACACGACATGTTTCCATGCAGCCATTCCAAAGTTAGCATTTACCGTGAGGTTATAATGCACTTCAGAGTATATGGTTTGGCTACATCACAAACAACCCCGGAATAAAGGTTCCGAAGGCTGCAGAGGGGCTCTGCTCATGCATGGGCACACTCTCTCATAAAACTCAGCACCCTGCCTTCAGGATTGATAAGGCCTGCCATAGGGGTGACTGATAGGTTTATATGTGCAGTGATATGGAGAGATATAGGGAACCTATATCTCAGTAAGAGGTGCATACACCACCTTACACAGGCTGCTGTAGCAGACCTGTTGTGTCATTTTAAATGGATTCCCAGGGGTGGCACAATACATGCTGTAGCCCCTGGTAGGCCTCTAGGATACCTATGCCCTGGGTACATAGTATACCATATACTAGGGACTTATAAGGGTACCCCAGAATCCAATCTGGAGTGTACATAGTATACCATATACTAGGGACTTATAAGGGTACCCCAGAATCCAATCTGGAGTGTACCTAAAGTACATGCAATCAATTTAGAGAGGAAGCAGCTAAGCTGGGGCCCTGAATAGCAGGTCCCAGCCAGACTAAAGTCGAAAAACAGTGAAACATCAGCAAAAAGTGGGGGTAACCATAAGAAGCAGATCCTACTCTCCTACAATCAGTACATCTGCATTAGATGAATTAAAAAAATGCTCTTCTGTTTCAAAACCCTCATAACATGATGGGCGATTTAAAGGGATGTTCTGGCCGTTCCATCTATAGCGAAAACTATTAACTGACAGAATTCCATAACTAAATTGCAAGTATAAAGATTTCGTTTGAGGAGGTTCAGTTTGATTCAGAACTTCCTCACAATGCAAATTATCTTTGAAACCCAAAATCCTTCCTGTTAGCTCCCCAACAGTACTGTAGTTCAGCCAGATCACTGATGTGCTGCCAATATCTCTTCTTGAGACACAACAGGGTGTTTTTCTGCAAACAGTATGGATTAGACCAAAGTTCGCTCATACAAAGTCTATATAACCATGTCTTGACATATTTGAGACATGTTTTACCCCCTTTAGTATCGAGTGCAATCATTTCATGAAATGATTGTCTCATAGGGAGCGGTGAGTTGTTCGACCAGACTCAGATCCATTAGGCTAGCGGTCCTAATGCTGCCACATGCGCTCTATTTTTGACCCCAAGATCCAGATGTATTTTGAGTTAAGGGTGGGTTCCGGGGTAGATCGAGAATTGCTATCATGAAAATGTTCTCTGTTTTTTCTATGGTCTCTAAATTGTTCGATCCCAGATCTCGGTGCCGTATAGACTGGCTCGGACTTCTTTGGACCGATAGATGTCAATAACCGGAGCCACTGGCCTATAGGTGAATGTTTTCAATGTTTTTACCAAAGCAGAGCTTACATGCTGAAGTGCGAGTTGGCTCTTAGAGATTTGCAAAATCCATGATAATGTATGAGTCTTACCCTCAGATAATCGAATTGCTTTACTTGTTCCAGAAGAGTGCCACCCAATTTAACCTTGCCCTAATAGATTTTTGTGGGTTAGACACCATAAATCTGGTCTTATTGATGTTTACCTCTAGACCGAGTTCCTGAGAACCGATCCAGTACATTTTGTAGCCCCATCGTAGTCTTGGATACAAGTAACATGTCATCAGCCAATAGCAAAGACGCAACTATGTTATCTGCAATCTTGGGGGGATACCCATTACAATCAACTAAGGACTCAATCAGCCCGTTAATGTATAAGGTGAAATATGCACCATTTCCGCACCCCTCTGTTCACCCTTATATGCTCTGTGAGTTTGCCATCTCGTCCCCATCTTATTTGAGCATAATTGTCCCTTTGGAGGTTAAATACTACGTGTCATAGGTTGTTCTGGACCCCTACTTGCTCCAGGGCTGCCCACATCTTTTCTCTAGGGATGAGATCAAATACAGCATGTAGGTCCGGAAACACGATGTATGGGTTCTCTTTTAATAACCACATATTTCCATAAAATTGTGAAAAACCTAAATAACTGATCAGTGGTGCTCGTATTCTCTCTAAAACCAGCCTGTAGGGGTGAAAAGATATGTTTCTTTCTAATCCAGTCCCGGAACCTCACTAACAGGTGCCTGCAGAACAATTTTTGTGAAGAGTCTATAAGGCTGATGGGCCTGTAGTTTGCTGGTTTGTTTTTTTCTACCTTTTTATATACTGGGACTACATCCGCACTCAGCCAGGAGTCCGGTATCTCAGGACCTTTTAGAATGGCTTTGAAACTTTGGTTGTGAATGACGCACCATACTTCAGGTTCGTAGGGGAAGAGGTCACCTGGTATTTTATCTAGGCCCGTTGCTTTTCCTCTTGTAAAGTAAGAATGGCTAGCTTAGTTTCCTCCAAACTAAAGTTGGTCTGATTTACGTCCCAGGACTCGCTGATCTTATCTACACAGTTTAGGTCATCAACCCCCATCCCAGAGTCAGCCTCTCCAGCTTAGAATGTGCCAAAATAGGTTTCGCAGGACTGAGGTTGGATGTGAAAATATTCTTCTGTAATTTTGCTCTGAGTTCATTTTGCTAAATATGCCAGAACTGTTTGCCGTCCATTATGTTTGCTGCAGTAGTTAAGTCTCTATAGCCTCTCTTCCCTCGTTTTTTGGCCTCTTTTTTAACCCCATTATACGGTTTCCTTTTTTAATGCCACAGTTTTTCTACATCCATTTTTAATGGCTCCCATTAGCTACCTTACAGTGCTCATTGAACCATTCTGCTTTGTTATTACTTATGGCCAATACTTCACAGTTTTGTAAAAAAAAAAAAAAAAATTAATCTTTCCCATTATTTCGTTAAAGATATTTAAGATTGATTGTGCCTCATCTGCTTGCTTTTCAAAGTCATTAAATGATTGTACTACAAAGCTATATATCTTGGCCAAGGTATCTAGACTCCCACCAAACATGGGCCACTGGACCTGCCTTCTGTTATTACTAAGAACAATTGGATTGGTCGGTGAAGCAGAGGATAAATGAGCATGTGATCCTGTTCTAGGATCAGGGCGTTACAGTCACAGTCTAACCATTCGGTTATCAGCATGTCAATCAAGTAGCACCAAAGTAAGAAATCCAGTAAGATATCATCTATTCTGGTTAGGCAATTGACCCTTTTCAAGGTATGTCTTGGTTCCTTGTGTGATATAGAGCGCCCGTTACAGGATCGAAGGCTATGCTTAAGAGTTCAAGAAGCTACCAAGAATGCAACTTTCTGTTTCTAAGAGGGCCAATGTGACTCAGACTAGGGATTCCCCACTCCTCATCTTCCTCCTCAGTGACATTTGCCATCGCTTCAAGGGGTTCCTATGTAAGTTTTAGATTCCTTGCAAGAATTAAATGGCCAGTACCCTCTGCCTTTAAAAAAAAAAACTCGTTAAGGGCTATTATAGTTGGAGTGTCCTGACCAAAAGCACAGATTTTTTCCCTTTTGTACTTCGTAGATTCACGGCCAATAAATCCCTAGACTAAGTGTCAAGATTTTTTCAGGTGCATTGCAAGTGGATGTGAGCCTAAATAATAAGGCCCTCTACAGGTCAGCCAATTGGAGATGGAGAGGCTTCCAAACTAAAATTCGTAAAGACCACCCAGTATGGACAACATTAGTGGCCCTGGTCTCTTGTTGGAGACATATGTCAAAGCTATCAATGTAACTCCCCCATTCCTCACAATTAAATTTGGACTTAATGTCAGCTGTATGCCGGGAAAGTTTCTTTAATTATCCAGTGTCCCCAGGGAATGGAGACTGAGTATGCCCTAGGGATTGCCACTCCTAATCACAAACCTCGCTGGAGTTAATGTGTGAATCTGTTGCTACAATTAAGCAAGAAAAAACATCTCCCCCTACCAAGTTGCCCATGTTAGTTAGGGGTGACTGTCCCTATTCCAATCATGCACGGCCAACTCTAGCCCCACCGCTGCGATGACCCTTTCTAGAACTGGCTTGAGCATTGTCGGTTGGATTAACCAAAAGCCTGCGACTCCCGAGTCCTGTACCTCTCTCCTACTTGGGAAAGCATATTTAGACTGGATCTTGAAACCATTGGGAGGTGAGGTGCGTTGGTCCAGGTTCACTAGTACATCTCAAAGGTTTACATTGACTAGCTCAAGGGAGGTGTAATCGAATTTATCGTTAAAATGACACCGACCTGCGACCTCTATTTCTGATCTTATAATAGAACCGCATTGTCTAACCTGCCAGAGCCAAAAAGTAACCTTATTTGTTAAGATCTCATCATTTTCTTTTGTTGAGGGTGAATTTTTAGGTACATTTACGGTATAACTATTATTTTTGTTTCCTTCTAGATGACTTCCAGGACCTGTAGGAGGGTTCCCTTGCATATGCTTAGTAGATTCCTTTAAGAGCCGTCTTTTCTACTGGTGGTTCATCCCTGCCCCTTACAATGTGAGAGTGATATGATGGAGTCCTAATGCCCTCTTGCAAATAACCTATCCCAGGGATTATGCATGGCTTCCTAATGCTGGACTCCATAGGGGCATAGGGAGTCTCCCTTAATGAAGCGCCCCTAGAACTAAACAGCGTGTGACCACTAGATGTGTGACTGAGTATTTGATCCAGGTGTTTGTTAGGCTCCGCTACTAAGTCAGGCTGATGTGAGGAACGCCTTCCAAGGTTTCCTGAACACGTAACAGGCTGAGGCCTCCTCTTATCCTGAGACCTAGATGCCGCTTTACTTATTCCACATGGATTTCACATATCAAATTTGGCAGTGAGAGTCCCCAGATTCTCTCTTAGTAAGGAAATTTTGTCGACTAATTTTTCAATGGTTTCTTGGAGCTGGCTTATTTCACTCTGACATGTGCAATTAATACATACATTGTTGTCCTCAACCGCCCTCTTGGCTTCCACTCTCATTGTAGCAGAACTGCATGAGTCAACGTTCTCATTGTCATTACTTAAGTGAGCCAGTGGATAAAAGCGATTTAAACATTCTATTTCTGGTGCCACAGCTAGGCTCGAGATAGTCCCCCTCAGTGTCTCCGGTAGTTGCGTCGCTCAATAGCGCTGTAGCAGAGTTACATATTCCAGCAATATCACCTTCAATAACTGAACAGTCAACGTCTTTACCATCCACAGAGACTGGAAGAGTAGAAGGAACTTTCTCAAGTGCAAGGTGGTCAGAGATTTTTTTATTTTTTTAAATGTACAGAACTTTCTGACCCAAGGCACTCCGCCTGGGGGAATTCCTGTCACTAAGTAGAGTCTCCACCACTTTGATTAGGTTATCAATATCATTAACCACACAGTTATTTGCTGCGCTTGGTACTGATGGTTTAGCCATCTTTGTGGTTCCACAGGGGCTCCCTTTTGCTTTCTTTTTACTCATGATAAGAGAGATCTCTTATCCTGAATTTTCCGGGGCTCAAGTACCAGGAGGGTGAGGTGGTCAACCTTGTGGACTGGACAAAGCCAAAGGCGGTGGATGCTTAGTGCTGCCCTGCCCGGCCTCTACCTGTCTCAGACGGGCTAAGAAGGGCCCGTCTTGAGCCTGGTCTTCACACGGGTGCCTCCTGCACTGCAGGACAGCTCCAGCTCTTTGGAGCCCGTCAGCAACTAGAGGCCCCTATTCCTTTCCTGGGCAGGCTGGGGATGTAGTCCAACACCAGCTGCAGGGCAGCACAGATTCTCTGTAGGGAGTGTGGGCACAGGGAAATCCCCGATACCCCATGCTGCAGGACAGCTCTGGCTCTTTTGAGCCCGTCAGCAACTGATGGCCCCTCCTCTTTCCCCGGGCAGGCTGGGACGTGCAGGCCCACCCCAGCTTCAAGGCAGCAAAGCACCTCTGTAAGGAGTGCAGGTGCAGGGAAACCGCTGATAAACAACCAGATTCAAAAGTACCTTTGGAGGGTACCACTGTGTATCATCTGCCCATTGGTGAATCTCAATGATGTGTTAGTGAATATGGATCCAAGATGTTCAGTGTAGAAGGTGGGAGATGAAACTCTGGGGTACGCTATAAGAGAAGGCAGGTTTCTGGAATCCTACCAGAGGAATGCATTGTCAAATTCTTCAAGATTGACTGTCTCTCTGACAGGGTGATTGGAAAATAGACTGGTAGTCCTACAGATTATCATCTTCTTAAGTGGTGGCTTTGAGCGAGGTCAGGATGTTCGTAAGTTTAGCATGTGACAGAAGGTTAAAGGCTGTCCATTTGAAGGTAGAGCAGTGGAGGAGAGGAGGTGGTGTGGAGGTCTGGGTAGAATAGTTGGGTGTTGGGTCTTTGCTTATTTACCTTCTTTGAGAAGTGGTACTTCTTGGATTCTTGGATGGGAGAATCGAGGAATGGCTTACTACAGTGCTTAGCAGCCTTGAAGTGTGCTTTGCTTCTACTTGTCACTTCAATTACATGTCAGGTGGTGAGTGGCCGGTCCCCGATTGCACTGCTTGAGGTGAGGGTTTGGTTTCTGAATACTCTACCGAAGGTATGGATTCTGTCCCAGACATTATTAGACGGGCAGAGTTGAGGGACCTGACCTGGATTGCACTGTAATAAGCGAGTGGTCTGTCCTGGATTACAATCACAGGTTAGTGAACTGTTCCGATTGTATTATCAGAGGTGAGTGGCCCAACCAGGATTACCTTTTTGAGAACATGACCAGGTCTTCAATTACGCTGTCAGAGATGAGGTGTCTGTCCCTTAATAAATGAATCATTGATCTCCCTAAAACATGTTTTTTATATTTCCCATTTTCCCTCCCATGCCCAGACTAAAAATGCACTTGTATCTGAGAGGAATACTTTCCCTCTTGCGACAAGTTGTTTAATGTGTAGTATGTGATATAATATGCACGTTTATAGTTACTGTGGAGTACTGCACTAACCACATATCAGGAGCTCACCTCTCCACCTGTAGTCACCAAACCGATACTGTTCTCTGTACCAACTGTCCTCTTCGTACATCATTTTTAGTAGAAACACCCATGACTAAATAAACACAAATACATAATAGTGTGGTGTTTATAGACTCGTTGGGGGACATGTGCTTACAAATTTCCACCAGCACCCTTTACAAGTAACCCCTTTTATAAGGGGTCAACAATGACAATAATCTTAATTGCGAAAGCCCTGAATTGAAGCCGTGATTTTC
The DNA here is from genome assembly GCF_964204655.1 of Triturus cristatus. NCBI lineage: Eukaryota > Metazoa > Chordata > Amphibia > Caudata > Salamandridae > Triturus > Triturus cristatus. Next base: position 132,091,799 of record NC_140586.1, on the reverse strand, counting down.
TAGACGGACTGAGATACCGCTGTGCCCACAAGAGACACCAGTAACATAATTTAGGACAGTCCCCTGTTCTCTAGCAACATAATCCGGAACAAGCCCCTCGCCCTCTGGCAGCGTAGTTAGGACATGCCCCCACCCGCCAGCTGTAAAATCATGGGCATGCAGTGTAATTCGGGTCAGGGCACCTCACCTTTGACAATGTACACTGGGCAAGGTCCTAAGTCTTTGCAGTGTTCTCATGGACTGGCCTCTCACCGCAGTCGCTGAAATTCGGGGCAGGCCATCCACCTCTAGTCCAGCATTGTAATCTGGGAAGGCCAGTTACTCTGGCAGTGAGTAAGGGACAGACTCCCTCAGTTACCACAGTCCAATCCGGGTCCGGTGCCCTCACCTCTGGCAGAGGAAAAATAGGCCGACCCCTCGGCTCCCACCCTGTTCTTAGTGTCAGACTTTTCACCGTTCAAAGCGCTATCAGGGACACTTGTAAATGATTCACATCCCCCAGTGATGAGAGCCAGACCCTGAACCTCCACAATACCATTCACCAATCTATCATCCACTCTGCAATTCATCCATTCATCCATCCATTCATCCTGCCATCAATCCACCATCCTTCCATCCCCTCTGCCATCCATTCACTCATCCACCTATCTCTTTACTCTACCATTATTTCCCCTGCCCATCCACCTATCCATCTCTTTACTCCACCAATATTTCCCCTGCCCATCCACCTATACATCCCTTTACTCTGCCATTCTCTGACCTGTCTATCCACTTATCTATTCATTCTCTCACCCACCCATCGACTGGGCCATCCTTTCACCTACCTATTCACCCGTCTATCCACCTATTCATTCACTCATTCATCAACCCGCTCTTGCATCTACCATCATTCATCCACCTACTCATCCCTCCATCCTACCCTCCCTTTCGCCCTTCATTCTATTCAATATTTATTCTTTTTTCCTTTTCTAATTACCCCTCTTTTTGTTTTTTCTTTGGAACCACTCGCTCTTCTATTGATGCTGTATTGCTTCATAGTGTTAGAGACTTTGTCTTGGAGTCGCAGGCAGAAGAGTCCCATAAAGAGCCCCACCCCGCGCTAGCTGCCAAAGAGTGGGTTCATGACGCCCCTGGCTTAGACCCCAAGGCCATTGTCCCACCCTTGAGTCTCCCATATGCTTCTAGGAACTGGGGCAAGGCGCAAAAAGTGGGAACTACAGAAAGGAAACACACTGTTTTAATCCACGATGGACATTCTTTTCCTGCCCCTGCCTTCGTGACACAGAGATCGGTTGTGTCTTGGGCAGCTCCAGGAGCATCATAGGATAAAGCAGGGATGGTAGTTGCTACACTCGAGACTTCCAAAGGAGCCTACCTCTGTAAACAAGCGAGAGCGCAGTGCCTTTATACCAGAAAACAGCCCTGCGCCACACCTGAAACCGATTTCCGAGTCACAATTTAAGGCCCTGGGAGGGGCTGGGCTATTTTTAAAGCCTGCCCGCGTGACTAATGAAATTACCAGCAATGTTTATTTCGCCGTCTGGGTATTTCCAGCAAAGAGTAAGTCTGGGTTATGTGAGGAAGAGCTGCGTCACGTTTACAATCAGGCTGCAACAACAGAAAATGAAACTACTACGAGCCGTCTGCTTCGTTTTATTTTTTACGTGACTCACCTTGTTTTCGTCTTCAGCTGAAAGAAAGAAAAAAATCAAAGTATTCCTTTGATGGCAGTGTGCTGCTGTACGGGTCCTGGCCCTCCCGGGACATCCTTGATAAAAATGAGCTGTGCACATAATAAACCCACCGTAAATTAAAGATCAACAATAAAAAAAAAACTGCTTCTACATCGTGCTGACTTCTTGTACAGCCTTCTGGACAGCCTTAAGGCTGCTTAAAGCGTGGAGGATGAGGGATAGAAGGGAGAAGGAGAAAAAGAAAGCTGAGGCCAGAGACGTTACAATCAGTAGCGCAGCAAGTGCAGTGGCTGCGAGGAATATAGCATGTTACAATGCATGCGATACATCGCATGCAATTACAACGCGGTTGTTACAAGGATCGCGTTGTTAGTACGCAATACATTTACATCGCAAGTCATTACAGCGACTTGCTGTAGGGGGCGCGCTGGACTTAGGAATAGTATTATTTACTATTCCTACTCCAGTTTGCACAACAGCAGGGAAGGTGTGGGATTTTATATCCAATACCTTTGCGCCCCCTACAGCAAGTCGTTGTAATGACTTGCGAGGTAAGGGTATTGCGTACTAACAACGCGGTCGTTGTAACGACCGCGTTGTAATAGCACTGCGTTGTGGAAACAGCGTTGTAAACGCGGTTTCCCTGCTGCGAGAAGCCCGCAACGCTGCAACCATGGATTGTTGTAATCACCCCTCGCGGATCCGGGGTGGGCATTTTAAAAATTTGCTGAGGGACCGTGGTACCCTTGCTATGCCCCAGCCAAGGACATAAGCAGAGGAGTAATCTCCCCCGAAATATCTATATCGCGTCGGAGGGAGCAACAGTGCCCTGTGGTGGGTGGTCGAGGTCAGAAAGGTGGGAGCATCAGTTAAAAGGAGGAAAGGAAGACATGAGAGTGAGTGAGACAGCATCAGAGGCAACGAGGGAGGAGAGCGAAATACAGGATAGGAAAGGGGCTCAATGGAAATGGCGTTTAACATTGTGAGGAATCAACCCGGAGGCAACATGTAGGAAAGTTCCCCTTTTTAACACTGTCACCCCCACTTTCTGCCTGGTATTCGATGCAATTTTGACAGAAAGTGCACTGAGTTCCTACTATCCAGGTCCCCAAGGCCAGATCTGTTCCCTAAAACTAATAATTTGTTCCAACAATTGGCAATACCTTTGGTACCCCTGTGAGTCCCTAGTAAATGGTACCCCAGGTACTTAGGGCATATGAACTAAAGAGGGTCCTTAAAGGCATGCAGACAATGCATGCAGTATAGATAAGCCACCCGTACAGCAGGTCTGATGTCCCCAAAGCAGGGTGCATTATGCCACATGTGTGGACATATCTGCATAAGCAAATATGCCTCTGTGCCGGACAGTTAAATTACTGCCAGTGACCAGGGAAGCCATTTTAAATACACGTGCTGGACACTGGTGAAAAAAACGAATTCGCCAGCTACATGATGGCTTCACTGAAACTAAAGATGCTTGGGCTCAAACATCTTGTATTAATAAACCCGCACTAATTCCAGTGATGGACTTACTGATACATGCACCCAGAGGGCACCTTAGAGATACTCCCTGAAAAGCCTACCAACTACTAGTGTGCTGACTGACCGGTTCTGACCAGCCTGCCACCACAGATGTTTCTGATCTCCAGGGTTGGGGGCAACATTCTCAGGACATCAGGAACAAAGCCGCCTCCTGTAAAGGGTGTTTTACACCCTCTACAGCAGTATGACTTGTCAATTAGCATTCGAACACAGGGAGTTTTTAAGAGCCCACCACCTATGGTAAGCGAATCTGGCTTCCCTCAAAGGCCCATTTGGAGCCCTGGACAGGAAGGAAAATTAGTAGTCAGAGTGGCGTCTTCACCCTAATGCTAGTTCCACCTCAGAGGTGGGCTCCCTGATGTGGACACAAAATTTAAGTCTGCCATAGGTCAGGGTTATGCCCACTTCTCACAGGAAGTGGACATATAGAGGGCATAGTGACCCCAGGGGTAAGTGGCCCATTGGCTACTACCCTACACTTCCCTAATACCCTCAATTCTAGTATTTAGGGGAGCCACTGGCATCAGAAAATCAGATCCTGCCATCCTGAAAGAAGAAGTCAGTCACTGAAGAATCGCAAAAGCAAGAACAGAAGACCAGCAACTGACTTGGTGCCAACCCTGCCAGCCTGCCTGCTGTCCAACAATTGCGCCAAGGCGACTCGTCCTGCAGCTGCCTGTGCCTCCGAAAGCCTGGGAGGACTGCCTGCCTTCACCCACGATCCAGGAACTCCCATGGAGTAGCAGAGCTGCCCCATGCATCCTGCAGGCACCCTAGAAGAGCAGTTAGGACTCCAGGCTGCCAAAAGCCCGACATTGGAAAGCACCAAGGCACCCATACCCCCTAGCCCGAGTTGGAGTGGGCTAACGGTGCCAAAGTGGTCCCCAGACGTTCCAGATCCAAAGCCCACCTTAGGTTTACCAACTGTGGACTTCCCGACATCACTTGCAGCCTCTTTGTGCAGGCCCCCTCTACTGCAAATCTCTCCAGTGACAAAAACTCGACGTTTCAGGACACCTCACCCAGCCGCCCGATCCAAGGAGAAGAGAAACAATGGTGTCCCCAAGCAGCATCGGGGGACCAGAGCCCCCTTATTGGTTCAGCTGGTCCTGTCCCCCAGTTCCAGCCTCTTTTTGATCGGACCAAAGCCCTATTGACTTCAATAGCGCACCCAACACTGTATTGCACCTCTGCACCCGGCAGGCCCAGGTAACCTGTTGGTGCTGCATTGGACCCTGCCTCATACTCCCCTTAAGTCCGGAAGATTGGTCCTGTAAGTCGCTGTAAAGTACCTGTATTAGGTATAGGTCTTTCCTTCATAGGAGATCATCGCTCCGGAAATTGCACTAAGTGTCAACTTTTTAAAACTGTAAATATGTCTAACAAGAAACGTACAAACATGATTGTGATGACTTTGGTGCCTGGATTTATTTAAAGATACATGTTATTTTTATAAATTGGTGTGGATCTACTTATTGAGTCGTGTGGATAATATTTTGACTTTGCATGCAGTAGATGTCTAACACGGCTCTCTGATCAGTCTAAGACGGCTCGACCACACTGGCCCCTAAGAGAGCACATTGGGATTGCTAGAGCAAGCTTTTGTCCACTTATAAGGTATACCTGGATTCTTTGCACAGCACACCTCTTTTTGGTATACTATATAAAGAGCCTAGACTCCTACCTCCCCCTAAAAAACAATGAAAACACTGATTAAAGCGAGTAATCTATAATAGGCCACGGTCATTCAATCTCCAAGATGGCTGCCTGTGTCCAGTGCATACTGTGGGTCACCTCTCTGTTTACTACTGGGTGGACCCCTTAGACGATCTTAGTCTGTCTGTGACCCGCACATACTGCTAGAGTTGATCTTCGGTCACCACAGCATTCATCTTGTTTCCATGTAACCAGTGCATGCCATGTGTCGCGCCTCTATCGCTTTTTGCTCTAAAGAGACCACTTGTCCTGGCTAGCTATGACAAACTACTCTACACTTTCGGTTGGGTTGGAGTAGCCTCTAAAGAGAATTGAATATGGCTGTTTTTCTCCTCTGCATGCCTGTGGGTTATGGCACATGGCAGCAAACACTCAAGGATGGCTGTAGCTCTCCTTTCACAACAGGGGATTATATATAGAATCTTTACTGACCATCTCCAGCACATGTCTGGCATTTCCTTTCAGTTACTTCATGTGTCTGTGTAAAATCTGTAATACTCCAGTATCCGCTGCATGCCATGGACCGCCCCTATCTCGCTGCTGGGCAGACGGTTCAAAGATCCACTGAATGCGGCGCAATAGTGATTCAATCCATGTGCTTTGTCATTTTTTCTTCCCATTACAAGCATAGACACAACCACTAGATAAGATCACCATTGTGGTCCCTCAAGCACACCACCAAAGAACGTCTCACCTACACTACACTACAATTCAACACTCTTCCATACAAGCACTCTGCATCGGAGAAGCATGCTGCCCCTCTGCTGACGTGTAAATATGCCAGAAAAATACCATTACAATGAACATCACTAACTTGGTGTCACAGGGCCACTGATACTACTGCACTTCAAATGAATAACTGAGTCACGCCCTTTGTGCACATGATGTTCCACGCGTAGCAGTGTCGAGTAGGCATGGCTTTACTCGAAGAGGATGAATAAAAGTTATAAAACTAAGATATAGCATTACACAGTAATGACAAAGTCTGCGTCCAACGAGAGGTATGTATATCTTCAATGACGAATATTCACAGGAAGGTAAAAGGAACATTTAAAATTATGATACCTAGTGATAACAAGAGGATACTGGCACTGTCTATGGCTGAGTTACAACACCAAGCGTTTATAAAGTGTTCAGGTGCTAGCCACTAGATTGTCTGTATCAGTAGCTCTGTGACCAATATTGTAAAATTCGTTCGGATCACATGAACTCAGAAGACTTCTAGACATGTCAGTTGTGTTAGAAAGTTTATAAATGCATATGGCTAAAGTGACAAACAAAAGAAACATAATGGAGCAAAATTTATATGAAACCTTTCAACCCAAGATTGCAGGTTATACAGCTCTCGGTGTCACTGGACAAGTCTTTGGCCGAAAGCCCTGAAAGCTGGGTTTCCAGTTCAAAATGGTAGAAATCTCTTTTGGACCAAAATGAAGCAATCAAACAAGAGGTGCCCGAACCAGCTCAAGTACATTGATGCTTTAGGATGCCAGGGTCTCAGGTTCCAATCTAGATGGCTATCAGGGGTCCTGTGGTCAGTATCAAGCCATGTGACAGTGCTGCTCACAGAAGGGCCAGTTAAGCACCGTACTGTGAAAGGAGCTGGTGTAGCAGGAGGTCAGCACCCACTTTGGCATACCTTTGGTTATCATCATCATCATCATGATCTTTATTTCGGTCACTTTGGACCATAAAAGAATACAACGATTATACAATTATAAATTACACAATAAAAGGATTGCACTTGGTTAAGTTAAAAACAATCATAAAACAATTTAGTTAAAATCATCAGGAATATTCATATAGCCATGTTAGACTTGATACAGCGATTGCGGATGAACCACATTGCAGTTAAGAATTTTGCCACTGCAAATACAATTAGGGCGGATAAGTCTGTCTTTAAAATTCTATATGCTGGAAGATAATGCCTAAAACCCAGATTTTTAAAGCGAGGAACAAGCCAGTAATTCCTAACTGTCTGAGAAGCTGGACAGAAAAATATAATGTGCAGATCAGTCTCTCGCGGGTATTGATATGCTGGGCATTGCACTGGGGGCTGGGGTTTAGTCCAGCGTTCAGTGTATGCCCTAAGGGGAAGAGTACCATATAGCCACTGCATGTATAACTTCCTTGTAATTGGAGGGCCTACATCATCAAAGACGGACTCTAGATGGTATGAATCTTTAAATCCAAGGAAGTAGTTAGATAAGGACCCCTCGCGTGTACTCTCAATTGAGGCACGTAACTTGTACTCGTAGTAAACCTTTGAGATAGATTTGCGTGAGGACCTGCAACATGCATTTCCTGGATTAAGCCACAAATCTGGTCTTCCTAGCATTTCAAATGTTTGCTTAATGTATATTAACCATGGGATTTGTGCCGCTTTAGGTAGGCGCAAGATCTCTGCGAGCTCAGCCCTATAGTTGGATAATTCAGTGGTGCTCCAGATTTTGCGCCATAAGGTAAGGGGTTTAAGTCCCAACTCCTCCGAAATAGGTCTTAGGCCCAGGTCTTATCTCAATGGGAGAAGTGGGGTACTATGAGGTAATGCTGCCAATTGCCTTATAAAGTTGTTCTCCGTAATCTGCAATTTCTGAGCATCTGTATGCCCCCATATTTCACCCCCATAGGTCACTGCCCCTCTAGCCTGTATTTTATAAATTTGAAGGGGGGGACCAAATGGCTTGTAACTCGACCTACTTATCATCCTGCATATGCCACCCATTGACTGAACCAATTTCAGATTTGCCTTGGTTCGGTGCGAATCCCATGTCATAGTTTGGTTGATTGTTACCCCCAAATAATCAAACGTAGTGACCCTCTCTAATCTAGCGGACCCCAACATAGGATTTGGGCGAGTTAAAGAGGGCGGGTTAAGGATCATATACTTAGTTTTGGAAGCGTTGATTTCCAATCCGCGCTTCACACAAAAGTTCGAGAACCCATCCAGCACCCGTTGTATGCCCATGGGGGATTTAGAGAGCAGCAGGGTGTCATCTGCAAACATGATAGCAGGCACCCTGCTACCATTTAGCTTGGGGGCATCGATGTTGTTCAGCCCAATGAGATGGTTAATAACCCCGTTGACAAAGAGGCAGAACAGGGTCGGTGCAAGCACGCAACCCTGTCTGACCCCCGCGTCAACGGGGAAACTATCCGAAAGAACTCCCCCTCTACCGCACCTAACCTTAGCAAAATTCCCCTTATGTAGTCTCATCAGGATTAATAGGATATCAGCAGGAACCCCTAAGTCCATTAGAACAGTCCATAGTTTATCCCTTGACACTAGATCAAAGGCCGCTCGCAAGTCCACAAAGACCATATACAAAGTGCCGCCCTCAATTAGCGCGGTCTTCCAGTATAAGAGATTCAGACGAAAAATCTGGTCTGTAGTTGAAACACCCTCTCTGAACCCTGCTTGATACGAGCTCATAATAGCGTATTCTTCAATCCAATTCTGGAGGCGATTGAGTATCAGTCTGCCGAAAATCTTTTGTGGAACATCGATAAGGCTGATAGGTCTATAGTTGGCTGGGAGCAGGGGCGATCCCTTTTTAAATATTGGGACAATCTCTGCGCCCAGCCAAGTATCTGGCACCTCCATGCCCCCCAAAGCGGAATTAAACAATGTCAATAAATAGGGTGCCCAGACGTCCGGTTCATGTTTAAATAGATCGCCCGGTAGGCCATCTAAGCCAGGTGCCTTGCCTGATGCCAACCGTCCAATGGCCTCTCGGACCTCTATTAGTGTGAATGGAACCCCTTTCAAAGAGTCACTGACAAGCTGGATAGGATTTGTCCGTGCTCCATCAGCTACACTATATAGGGACTGAAAGTGGTCTTGCCAAGCCTTGGCTGAGATGTTAGGCTCTATTGCAGAGGCCAACTCCTCAGACCCAGTGTTCACATAACGCCAAAATTTGCGCGAATCCCCCCGTGCCAGGGAGATGGTAAGTTTTTCCCATTTTTCATGCTCCCATTCGCTTTTTGCATGACTGATCAGGCGCTTATAGGCCGTTCTCCTAACCCAGATCTCCACACTCCCCTTCCCCTCCTTTATCGAGGCCAGGAGATCAGTTTTTGCCTTGCGGCATGTGGTGTTGTACCAGAGGGGACAAACGGCGTGTCCGTTAGCCCTTTTTGGGGTGGAAAAGAGGATTTCAGACACCGATTTAATGAGGTCCTCATGCAGCAGCCCCCGCAGTATATATATGTCCTGGGTACTGGTTTGCTCCATTAATGCATGGGCCTTTTCAAGAGTGGGGATAACCCGGGCGTACAGCCTGGATATCTTCCCTGGATTAGAAGCGAATTTCTCCCACTTCACTCTTCGTCTATTATTCGTGAGGCCTAATCCCACCTCAGGTGTTGCCATTTGTTCCCTCCTATCCTCAAGGCCAGGATGGTCATATTCCAGTTCCAGTGCGTTGTGGTCACTATCATCCCTTGGGACCACCCGAAAGTCTCTGATAAGTGACCACGAAGCCAGTGGAACTAGGATATAGTCAAGTCTGGATTCCCTACCCACTCTATTATATGTGGGTTTTGGGGGGATATCAGATTTTATCCGTCCATTACAGGCCCGGACACCATATTTCAAGGATAGGGATGTAATTTGTACAACCAGGGGCGTCCAAGCTCTTGGGCCCGGCGCATCCAATGGGGGTATAGACCATACCGCGTCCTCATCTTGGGCTAGACCATCCAGTAAGCCAGAGAGCGGCTCGAAATGACAATTTAGGTCACTTCCTATTAAAAAAGGAATACCCTCGGGGATTTCACTTAGGACATCCGCAAGCTCCTCTATAGTACACGACTCTTGCGTGATACTTACTGGTCTGGAGTAGACATTTACCAGTAAAAGACTATGTGAATTTGGCCAATACAACAATACAACAAGAATGTCCTCCTTGCTCAGTGGGAGAACGGCGGCACTACATCCCAAATCACTAGCCACCCAGGTTGCAAGACCTCCCGAAGGACGTCCCCTACCCCCCCATTTTGCGTTTATAGAAAATGTGGCAAAACCGGTACGATTGACTACTTCTCGCGCCCAGGTTTCTTGGAACAGGCATATGTCTTTGCCCTCAATGAAAGAGCTCCAGTCCGGGCAATTCAATTTATTGCCCAGGCCCGCCACATTCTAAGAAACTATCTTCAAGGAGGGACTGGTGGTATTCTCAATTGGTGGGTTTGGGAGCATATCCATACTAGAATGCATCCCCAGTGGGGTATTGGTGTCTATGCTGCCATCTCTGGCTGGTGTCACCTCCCTTGCAGTGTGTGGAGAGCAAACAGGTCTTATATCTACCTCTCCATTAGTGTATTTCTCCTCGAGGTTGGCCTTATCCCTGGGAATAGCTAGGCATGTTTTAGTAGCATGAGCCCCACTAAGACCTCTATCCTCCCCTCTCCCCGTCTCACTCAGTCAATCTACCATATCTAGGTTGCTGAACCTGTTATAGGTAGAAAAATAATCGTAGCGCTGTAATCTGGGAAGAAGGGGGCTCCCTCTTACTCTAGCACCCCCTCTACCTCCTCTTCTATGTACTAGTTCCCAACACTCCTCTTCCTGGCCGTGTCTTGAGGGTGGGTAGAAGAATGATAGGGGTAACGCTTGAATGGAAGTCCCCTTGTCACAATATGGCCAGCTACATATATATGAGACTGTCATGGGGTCCCTGAAATTAACCAGGACACAGTCTCCGTGGATAGATTTCCTGGTACCACCCAACCATGGGACTCTTCTCACCATAAGGACCTCACTCAGTATTCCTTCAGGGAGGGGCCTATTGATAGAGAGCCAATTAATTACCTTGTTTTTTAAGGCTTCAACAGGTTCCCGAGAAGATGGCTTTAATTCGGGAATACCTGTTAAAATAACTGTGTATGGGCTTGCCTCTGGTGGCAGGTTAACTAACCTATGTTTGTTACTATTGCCCGGTTCCCCGTTTACAGGCGCATCTGAGTTCTCCTGGGGGCTTACATTTACTGGGCAGTTTGGGGCTGGTGGGTTAGCCTTTGGTATTGGGTGTTGAATTTGTATGAGCTTGGGTACAGGACCCCTTTCCTTGACTGGGGGCACTGTTGTGGTGTTCTTGTCACTGTGGGTCGGCCCTCCACCTACAGATTGGCTGTCTTTTTTGGGGGCGTCTGCTAAATGAGCAATTTCCTTTTCGATATTCACAAGACAAGTTTCTATCTTTGCTAATCTCACTTCCAAAGGATTTAGCATTATCCTCATAAGAGTGCGAATATCAGAGAGGGTAATATCCTCCTCCCCAGAAATTGCATTTGTACTAAGGGATATCTGCCCCGATGTATGGGAGGGTGGTGCCCTTTTTTTCGGCGGCGAATTTAACCCCTTACTAGCTATGCCATTTTTGTTACCCTCACACAAGGGGGTATTCTTTGTAATTTTGGACTTTCTCCCCCCACAGTTTTGTACCCTTCTTTTCCTTTTTGGGATTGCTCCCTCCTTCACCCCTGCTTTACTTGCATAGACTGGTGAACCCTGGCAATATTTCCATCCGTGTTAGACGGGGTCACGTTGACTACAGTCTGGGGTGGGGAGGGCTTGGGTAAAGGTAGAGGTAGAGGTAATATACTAAGCTCTGCTGGGGCAGATAAGTCACAATCAGTATTGGGAGTAAAGGAACCGCTCAGATCGACTTCATCAAGCGTGCCATTTGTCCCCCTGGCCCCAGCATCTGGTAATATACATTCCAATCTTTGTTCAGGGGTAGTTGCTTGTGCAAGGGGTCCCAGAGAGGATCTCCTTACCCACTCAATTTCTTGCGAAATGCGTCTTTATAAAATAGTAATTGCGTCAATAAGGAGAGAGCCCGCTTTTGCAAAATATGTGTCCAAAGTACCTTTTGGCATCCCAGCAGCCAGTGTGGTCTTGCTCCTCGTCTCTCCTGCGGCCATAGCCCAAAGCTAGATACGGGAAATATGAAGAGGGGGAGTCGTAGACCAAGAGAGAGGGCCCAATCCCTATCTCGCCCGTTCTCGAACGGCCTCAAACGGCCCGCTCTTTGCCCGGTCTTCGTCCCGCGCGCGTCCCGCTAACGCGGATGCTCCTACCGTTTAAGTAGAGGGTTGGATCAGGCGGGAGTGGGCGGGAAGAGGCCCCAGCTGTGCAGGCTGGTCCTCGCAGTCCCACCTGCGGTGTTCACAAGCAAGAAGGGCTCCCCTGGGTCCGGTGTCCTCCAAAATGTCCAGGATAGAGTATCACTAGCACCGGCTGTCTCCGTAGGCACTAGACTCTGCGAGCGGCTTCCGCGAAGCGGGGGCCGCGAGAAGTTATCACAGTGATTGAGGAGGTGGGCGGGAGGGGGCGGGAAGAGGCCCCAGCTGCACCTGTGGTGATGGCGCTGTGCAGGCTGGTCCTCGCAGTCCCACCTGCGGTGTTCACAAGCAAGAAGGGCTCCCCTGGGTCCGGTGTCCTCCAAAATGTCCAGGATAGAGTATCACTAGCACCGGCTGTCTCCGTAGGCACTAGACTCTGCGAGCGGTTATCAAATTTGAGGGACCCATTTCTCAAAACAAAGATTTTTAGATTACATGGACACCCATGGATCTGAAGGCACCCGCTGGAACAAACGTTTTCACTGGCTCCCGCTAAGAAATGGAATGTATGATTAACAAAGAATTACAACTTCAAATCAAGACATATCTTAAACTCCCTGGGCTGGAGAAGTTGTTCATCTGGCTCTAGAAAAAAAGCCAGACACCACACAGGTGGTGTGAAGGAGAAAGACCTCAAAGACGGAATGGTGGCAGATTGTGGCACTGTAAGGACTCAGGGAGGAGGACAGTGCATGCTCACCATTGCCCTCACCAGGAAGGTACAGCTTCAGCTCCTCACTTTAGCAAATGATAGAGCGTCCTGATCCAGGCCAACTAGGGGGCAGGAATAACCAGAATTCTGGGAATCTCCATTCCCTCCACATAGATTCTCCATTACCTTCACCTTGTGCAGATAATCCATGCAATCATCTTTTCTTGCAGAGCAGTCCAGCTGTCTACCACACTGCTCACAACAGAAAGGAGATTCATGGATCTCATGCTTGGCTCCAATCCGATGGGAGAACACCCAACAGCAAAGGTTCTTCCCTGGCAATGTGTCATCCAAACAGTGGAGTGCAAGCTACTGGCTCATGTGAATCAATGTTTAATCATCTTTGGAGGCACAGGCAGGAAGATTGAACCAAACAAATGTATGTTTCTCTCAATATCTATAGCATTATCCAAATCTTGTCCTAGGTATTCATGGACTCTGTATGCAGAAGGTCACATTTCAGGCTAGTTCGAATTATTTAAGGTCAGCAGAGCTACTGGCTCAAGACCGAGCCAAGCAAATAGGCGCTGTTGTTAGGAGACAACCTGCACACAGGACAAGAGTTCAAGGAGGCAGTGAAAATCTACACTAAAAGAGGAAAATGACTACAACCTCCCCTGCCTAGTGCCCTAACATAGCTCCACAGAGGTCTCCCTTAACCCAGGGACCTACAAGCTGTCGTGCCCACTCAAACCACCATGGACAGCACATGGGGACACGGCCACCACAGGACGCTATGCAGACGGACACTATCTATTCATTCTAGACAGTGAAACATGTCCCAGACATGCGAGGATACAAAGAGAGCCCAGTTATTGAACACTGGAATTACCTTTAACTGAGACAGCCAGAAAAAAGCCTCGCACCTTGGTTTACAGGACAACGAATTCTGCTGCCATCAAAGGTGGTAAACCTATAGGGGCTGATTCACAAAAGGGTCTCCGCACTCGTGGAGGAGGTCCCACAGTCATAGCGGGGGACTGCACTCATGGTGCAGGACCCGCAATGGGTAACTGCAGTACGGAGATCCCGCCATGACTTTGGGGCCTACGCACAAGCACAGAAGCCCTTTGTATATCCGTTCCATGGTATGCAACGAGGGCAGTGACCACCCACCACCAGATTTTGGTAGACTTCACAACTGTACCACTGTCAGCAGATTTTAGTTGTACTAATGAATGATGTTCAAATGTGGACTTTCTCCTGTGAACAGATTATCGAGCTTGAAGAACAAAAATGTTGTAATACCCGCACAATATGTACAGGGCAGGGTGAGACAGATTTAACTCTCCATGCAGAGAACCTTCATCAGAACAACTGCAATAGGTTCCTTTTAGAGCACTTTGAGCCAACAACCCATTTCAAATGCCATTTCATATAGGGTGGAGGTGCTCCCCAGGAATCTTTGCGAAAGATAATCCCAAATTGTACGCTTAACCCACAAAAAGTCATTTTCATAGCTCCGAACATGACAAGAATGAATTAGAGCATTACAGGATGTTGGTGTTTCAACAGTGCTCTGCTGCAGTATGAACATGGATGTGTTATGCAAGAATAAGAAAGCAATTGTATGTAATATCATTTAAAGCATTTCCCCCATCCGTGAAGAAACTCTGTTCTACAATGAGTTGCATTTTGCTCAATTCAGGCTCCATGGAGCACAGGATTCCAAACTAGAGGTGTAAAACAAAATCATAATATGAAATTTACATTGTGTGGCAATGTCGTACTGGCTCCGCTGTAGGATCAAACAAAGTTATTCAGAGAAAGAAGATAGTTTTCCGTATCCAACCACTAGATAGGACTGGAAGATGCACATCATGTGAACCTAGAATAGGTTTGCAATGAAAATGTTCTGTCTCCAAAACAATGCTTCCGGAGCTTTCTGTAAAACAAAAGGACTGTATATGTGTACAGTGTCACCGTCAGCACTTCTGCACGCAGAAGTACAAGTTTTTGAAATACTTTGTCCCTGATTACAAGTTGGGTGGTTAATTCTGATCCATGTGCACCCCCCTGTTTATGCACAGGTTGGAATTACGAGTTGCTAGATATTTAACGCATCTGATAAAGATCAGATACATTAAATAACTCTATCTTTGTTAAATATCTCTAGGTCAAACCTACCTAATCTTAACCAGGTAAAACAATACTGTATTTACCGTATCACGGTGATTTTGGTCCGCTAAACAATAAAATCCGCATGTTATTCCCCAACTCTTAATACATGGTATTTATCACACTTGATAAATAACGTAACCCGTTGTACTGTATTTATCATGTGCGATAAATATCACCTAAACTCGTAATCGGGGCCTACAGTCTTTTTTTCATCTCCATCCTCTCCTGCTGTTTTTCATGTGTTTTTTGTCACAATTCTAGTTCATTGAGCTAGGAGGTCTCTAACTGGACCAGCTCTAGGACAAGTGTTCCCTGGCCAAAGAGGCTCTTCTGCCTCGAGAGCTCAAGCACTCAGGCTACTTCTTTTGCTTTTTTGTTGCTCCAGATCAAAGTATTAAAAACATTCAATACAGAATTCTTCCTCGGACTGACAAAGCCACATATTCACTGTGTGACAATTAACTACACACTTACTATAATGATTTTATTCAGTCAATTATTGCCGGCCACAAAGTTAACGTTTGAATAAATATTCTATGTTAATATCACGCTTACAAGTTTGGCACGTACACATGGATGACTTTTGTACAATTTTCTTTGTAGATTCAGCATTTAATGCAGGCTGGTGGAACTGTTCCAATCAGAGTGAGATTCAGGCCAACTGTCATAGCAACATAGTCCAGTCTGCGCGGAACATGTGTGCTCCTTTAATAGGGTGTGAATGTAACTACTTTAGGCGACTGCTTGCAAAAGGGCTTCTCCGGGACCCTTTCACTGCAATCAGAGCAGACTGGGAACCCAAAGCAGCCCTGACAATTTTGTCAGACCAGCCCCCAGAAGGGGCGGTGCAAGTGTGAAGCACTGCTGCTTTTGTTACTGTGGGATGATATTGCAGCACCGCTGCAAAACTGGGCCCAGTAACAAAACCGGCCCTATCCTTCCAGCCTCCTGGGGAAACGCCCGATGCCCGCTACGGCTAGACCGTTCCAGACTGCAATATAAAGACTGCAACATTTCACCTACGAAAGATGGTTTGGGGAGTGGCAGTGAGAAAGAACATTCTAGATATACTCCGGCAATGCACTGCTAACTAAATGGAAGTGCTTATAATTAAAGGAGTGCTGTTGAAAAACACAAGGGAACCCAATATGCAATTGGTCAGGGACCTTGGGTATGTTAACTATTTCTAAAGACAATGGTCCCTAGACAGTATTCTAGTGCAGTATAATTTAATACAGATTCGATCAGTGCTATACTTCTGTCCAGCCGGACAGGTATTTAATATGCAATAAAAGTATAACATAAAGTAGGGGAAACAATCCAAGCGGGACATAGCCTGCGTCCTACTAACATGAACAAACAATATTAAGTAAAGGGTTCAGGCAAAGAAACCGTGTCTGTATATAAGCTTGGTACAAATGAAACAGACAGAATATCATAGAGACATAATTACATATTTAAACATAGCAGTTTAGTGAATGTATATGGTGTATATTTTGTCGACGGTATTTCGATCCCTTAAATAAATAGTGGGATCATCTTCAGGACATTAGGGTGACATGCCTGTATGCAATAGACAAGGACTAAATGGGCAGTGCTAGCAGAGCACTGTGTTCGACCTGGGAGATCCAGTCGTCAAGGTGTCCTAGTTGGTAACAGGAAACCATTTGGTTTGAGGCAACCGACGGTTGGCAAAAAAGCCGGAAAGGTCCAGTGAGGCTTTAAGGAATTAGAAGTTGCAATTGGCGTCGTGAAGGCAGGCCTGAATTAAGCTGTGATAATTGGAGTGCAGTGTGTGGCACAACGACGGGAGAGACCGCATTAAGGTTAGTTGAAACCTTGATAGAAAATTAGCAAGAATAGGAAGGAGCCGCATTCGCAATCTCCGTAATGGGCAGCCTGGGTGAATCTCGGCGTCTGTCTTCAAACGCGGTCTCAAGGGACACCAGCCCGAGGGAGTCTCGGCTTCTGTCTTTGGTCGTGCCACACACGGCACTCCAACTATCACGGCTTAATTCTGGCCTGCCTTTACGACGCCAATTGCAACTTCTAATTCCTTAAAGCCTCACTGGACTTTTCCGGCTTTTTTGCCAACCATCAGTTGCCTCAAACGGACGGTTTCCTGTTACCAACTAGGACATCTTGACGAATGGATCTCCCAGGTCGAACACAGTGCTCTGCTAGCACTGCCCACTTAGTCCTTGTCTATTGCATACAGGCATGTCACCCTAATGTCCTGAAGATGATCCCACTTTTTATTTAAGGGATCTAAACGCCGTCGACAAAATGAACACCATATCCATTCACTAAACTGCTATGTTTAAATATGTAATGGTGTCTCTATGATATTCTGTGTTTCATTTGTACCAAGATTGTATACAGACACGTTTTCTTTGCCTGAACCCTTTACTTAATGTTGTTTGTCTGTTCATGTTAGTAGGACGCAGGCTGTGTCCCACTTGGATTGTTTCCCCTACTTTATGTTATCCTTTTATTGCATATTAAATACCTGTCCGGCTGGACAGAAATATAGCACTGATCGAGTCTATTAATTTATACTGCACTAGAATACTGTCTAGGGACCATTGTCTTTAGAAATAGTATAATTAAAGGAGAACACTTTCACAGGGATTTTTGCAAACCTGGCGTTGCCTTCCACAAAGCACAGGGAGGTGGCTGCACACATTTGGATTTAAAGAAAGAATGACCTAGGGTACGGAATATAACAGCTCCCTAACAGTCAGTCCATGTGTGAGAGTATGTATAAATCAAGTTAGATGTGGTTAGGAGTGAGCTGGAATCCCGTACTGTTTGCAAAGATCTATAAAACCTTGATGAAATTATGCGAAATGGGGCTTGCAGGTTTCTCGCGTGACTTTCACACAGGCGTGCACTTCACGAATTAAAGAGATATCTGCAGAAGACTAGTTCAAGCAGAAAATATCACTCTGGGCGACATTTTCTGTGCGAACAAGCCTCCTCCTTGCAAAAAAATTCAATGAAACAGCATAATGTGAAATTTCGCATAACGCAAAATTCAGAAAATATTCAAATTCCTACAGTGTCATTGAAATTTAGCCCAAGCCCTGATGTGACCACATTTGAGCTTCTCCATTTCAATATATCTGTTTAACACATTTGCAGTGAGGAGAATAAATATCACTCTACTCAGGCCTTTGTGCGATAGCATTCGGAACTACAGTAGTACAAGTTTCCTTACACCCCTCTGCAGAAGAGCATGAACTCACCATGCTCATATCAGCACCAGGTCTACAGAGACAAGACTGGAGCACACTCTGGTCCTCATGCACAACGTTAAAGGTAACACTATGCACACTAAGCAGAGCGGCTACAAATCGGGCAGGTATGGCTCACACCTCGGTATCGCACTCATGGTAGAAATGCACTTAATCAATGACATAAGGAAATACAATAAAGTTTGTTTGATCTCCAGTGTCCTTTCCAGCCCTTCACCTCTTTTAACTTCTTAAATATTCCTGCATTGCTTTTGGGCAGCAATTAAAGGATTTCTATCGAGGAAACACCACATCGAGAAGGGTATTTCTTCTTTATGTCATTGCACTACCAAATACAACCTCAGTTCCGTGAGTGGCTGTAGAAACCCCTTTGTACTAGTGGGGTTCACTACTTTGTTCCCCCAGCTCCGGTCTGTCAAATCTAAGAGACAGTTAGTGCCACTGCTTGGTGGCGCCCATCTCGGCTTGAGTGGCGCCACTGCTTATCTCCTCTTTCCACCCGCACACTCTAACTAACCACAGGAATCAACGTACAGGTTTATAAAAAGATTACTTGACTGCATATTGAATGAATTTTCCGTAATACAATCAGATATAAATTAGCATTGTGGAGGGTCACCTCAAGTTCAATCTCAGCATCAGTCAGACTGGGGGGGGGATGTTATTTGGTTCAAGGCCAGTTCATTATGACTCAAAATGAGTAAGCGAATGGACTGGAACTGTTGTGCCAAGTATTGTTTTACAAAGACCCTTTACCCATCTGCTGTGAATTACTTCACTGAACTTAGTGGACATTTAAAAACGTTGGGAAAAAAAACACGAGATGAGAAAAAGAAGGACAAAAAACACAACTATTTTATATTACTGAATATGTTGACTTCTGAGATTGACTCAGTTATCTGTGCGGATAAATATGTGTTTTTTAACGTTGTGGTTCTCTTCTCTGCTGACAAATACTGTATCACCATATGTATTTACTGCCACTCTTTTATAAAAGATTTAAGCGCACACTGAGTGTCCATGGAGACCCCACTCTAATTCATAGACACTGAAGTTTTTAGAAAACCTGAAATAAATACACCAATCTTGTCCCAATAATATATATTTACTTAATGGCATTACAAAATATTCCAAAATAATAATACAAACAGAACACAGGGTAAATTCCACTCATAGTCAAGAGCCAGTGCTCACTGTCTCTTGAAGGGTCTGGTCTTCGATTCTTCTGAAAATGGCTAAGAAGTTCTTGCCGCCATTTCGGAGCACCTTTTTACCTTCCTCCGTGGAGGTTCCCAGGCGGTCTATGATCACGTCCTCCTTCTGTGAAGAGGCAAAAGACAAGTTTAGGCATAACAACTGGATGCTGCGTGCATTGCAGGCACAAGATTCAGGGCAGGTAAAAGGCCATACGTCAAGAGCAGTAAAAAATGATTATGTTTCTATCAATAGTTTTACATATTTTCCATTTCACTTCAACCACACTAGCTACCACTGTTTGAAATGCACAAAAAGTGATGAGAGGCTGTTTGGACCAAGTCTGACCTTGGCAATAGCTCAGAGAAGCACGCCAACCTATTGTTCTTTTGCTCACCACGCCATCTCAGATTAAACCTAGCCATATGCAAATCAGTCTTGGTCCTGCTTCAATGGGAGCAGTCCAGCCCGAACTGCCAAGCCAGGTCCTCCTTGAACCAGAACACAAGCATCCTGAGACCGGTTTCACCCTAGTTGTGGGCTCATCAGCTGGGTACAGCTTGGTTTCAGTGACACGGTGAGCACCAGATGCACGTCTAGGCAGGGACCTGGCCTGGCAGCTCCGACTGTACTGTTCCCATGAGGAACAGGATCAAGACTGATTTGCATATGGTTGGGTCCAAACTGAGGTGGCATGGTGAGCAAAAGAAATGGGTTGGGGTGCTACCAGGAGCATTTACCAGTGGTTAGACGAATTGCAAGCATTCCTCCCATCACATTTTGTGTGTTTCTAGATACCACTGCCACAGGTATGGTTGGCTTATTGAACAAGGAAACCAAAGACAAGGTCATCAATTCCTCGGTACACAATTTATCCAACTCCAGTTCCAGATACAGATCTCGCCTTGAACCTTCTTGCAAGATATCTCAGGAAGGATCACATGATTAACAATTGCAACAAAAATAAAATGCCTCAAAGAAGTGCTGGTGACATCATGAGGCTGCAAGCACAATGGAGCCTTCCCAAGCATCTAGATACCCTCATGGGTGATTAGTGCACTCTAAAACTCTACATAACAGGACTTTACGTCCTAAAAATGGAAGTGGGGGGAACGAACCATGTTAGGCAGAATGAAAGTGACATCAAGGCGCGTGACATCATAGTGCATGACATCAGAGCACATGACATAAAGCACGTGGCATCACAGGATGTGATATCACAGGAAGGTGCATCACACAAAATGACCTCACAGGAAGTGACATGGCAAGAAACGACAATACATCTTAAGACATGATACATATGTTCAGGTTCAGCAGGTCAACTAGAAGTACATATAAGAGCATTATGAGATTTGATCAATGCGATTTTGCGTCAGGGTTGTGCCAAAAAAAGTGACGCAACCCAGACGTAAAATTATTTTTTCATACCCTGCCACAAAGAAATTGGCAACAAGAAGAAACATGGCAGTAAATACGTTCCGTTTAATTGGTTGCAAAGTATGCATTTTAAAATATCTTATGGGGTTAAGGCACCTGCTGCAGACATCTTTGTGTGGTCAGTAAATCTCAGGTAATAATAATAATGGTCAGATAACTCTGAAGGTTAACACATCTGTGTTTTTTAGTCCCAGTTATGAATCAAAGAAGCTTAGAGGGTTAACATGTTCCTGCAAAACATCAGGTAACGTTCAATGGCAGATTTTTATTTTCGTATATAGTTAGGTGGGTTACTGCTTTTAATGAATGAATGAAAAATTAATTAAGTGCAAAGATTACACTGAGATTCTTTTGTTACTAGCAGTTCATGAATTGTGAACATTCTAATATAGCGCAGCGAGCTATGAAGGACATGTGACACTTTCACTGTCTTATGTACCACATCCTGTACATTCATTTACACGCTTTTATGATTTATGGTCAATGTATAACGTGTACGTGTGATGTAATGCACTCTGACACCCTGCATTGTAGAGCTATGAAAGAAATAAAACAAACTAGTGGAATTTTAATTGTCATTTGTATAAATACTGGGACAGATCAACTTATCTGACATTCTGTCAGTGCATGCCTATCTCAAGTCAAAAACCATGGCTCTCTTAAGTACTTGTGTAGTAATAAAATGCTGTGCGCCTTTGTTTCCCCTCTATTGCACTTGCATCAGGGTATGAGGCTCCAGATAAACTCCAAGCCAGGATACTCAACAAAAGGAGGCCCGATGGCCCCTTCAATTCAGCCTTTGTTTTGCTCCCACCTGGAATTGAAAATAACAAAGCTTCCTCTCCACCTGCACGTTGCTGTTTGGAACGAAAGCAGACAACGTGCAGGCAATGCTGAATGTGTCCCAGTGTCTGAAAATTACCAAGTTCAGTATATGCCAGCAGGGCCCAACTTCTTGGCAAGGTTGACGGCGCTCAATATGTGAAAATAGTAGGTGGACGCCGTCTACCCGCATGTACCCCGACATGTGTCTTGTATAATGTAACAATGAGAAAGCTTTTAGAACCCTAGATGGTTAGGGCTACGGTATGTGTCAGCTTCCCCATAAGGCAATACATAATTGTGGTGCCTGCATCACACTAGTGGAACCACGATTTGCTAGCCTTTTGTGGCTCGGACAGCACAGAGAAGCACTTCTTTGAATCATATAGCACACGTAGATAGAGGCTACTTTCAGCAGGCATGGCTATGCTTAGCACAGAGTAGTAAGTCGTATCTGCCCCAGTGGTCCACAGGGCTATGAGATAACAGAACACATCGCCTCTGGACGGGCACCAAGATTGAACCGTGTGCCTTCTGCGTCTCCCCTGGCAGATGAGAAGCCTGCTCATCCTATGTGTGGTCATGAGCTGAGATCACACTGTGTGTCCCTTTAGTAGCTGGCTCCTCTGCTGAGGATGTCCTCACTTACAGAGAAGATCTTCCTGTCACTGCTGTGCTCAGGGGCTTTCCGTGCTCAGTTACTTTCATTATGTGGGACTGGGAGTTTTTGCTGCGCCAGAAATAGACGAGGAGGCATTAAAAAAGTTCCCAACAAACCAGAATTTTTACCGACCAAGTCAGGAACGACCTTCCAGTATGAAAGTCTAGTTATCGGATAGGTTTTGGAGAAACGGGATTCACAGCAAAGTAGACTCATCTCTTGGGAATGTCTTACGAGAAAAGAAAGGCTGATTCTACATGTAAGGAATAATGGGTGTGGACAGCATTAAAACATCACTCACTGGCAGCCTGAGCTACGGTACAGTGACTACAAATGCACAGTCTGTACCCGAACACATTAAGTGCTCAAACAGAGCACAAGAGGTAGCCAGCACATTCAGTCACAGGAGCCTGCCCTTAAAATGGCGCAGATGTTTACCTTTGGGACACACAGGCTATATCCCCTGTCTGCTTGCAGCCGCAACAGTCTCACTTACCAGCTCTTCCACAGGCACCTGCTCGAAGAGCGGGTGCTCTTTGAAATGTTTGGCCATCCACTCGTGGACCTCCTCCACGTCTGTGATCGTGTACACCAGGCCCTACAGGCGAGAAAACACAGATCTCAAGGTTAAGCACTGTGTGTCCCAATAGTTTGGGAGCATTGGACTTCTCTGGACATTCTCAGAATGCTCTGGACCGCTTCAAACACCAGCATCATCCCCACTGTTCGCCCTGGACTTACAATTTTTCTGTTTTTTAACTTATGGGTCCATTTGTTACCCAGTGAAACAATAAAAATCTAAGTGTGGTGAGCCACACAAAGCAAGTCTAAGAAGCCTAGCAGGAAGTGCACACCAATTAAAGAAGCCATCTGAAAGACCTACAAGCTTTATGTCTTAACGGGGTGGGTCAGAAGACTTTTTTACACTTCTCGAATATTTATATTTTACTGGTTGCTCAGTTGTACCACCACGTTCAAAACTCATCTTCTTAAAAATCTCAACATTACCTTTTTAACACATCAGAGAACTAGTGCAAAGTTGTAGAGCATTCCTACAAACAACACACATACAGACAAAGTGATATGCTGGGTCCATCTCTTTACATCCACCAATACTGGTGTGTTACCATGGTGATGTCAACCCCACCAGCAGTGACCAGCCTTGGGGACCTCTGCTATTGAGGCTACATGAACTAAAGGTAGGTTCAAATGTAAAAAGAGACAAATAGGGTTTCAATGATGTGGTTTGCCATCTATAGAGATATTACGAAATACAAAGTACGAAATACAAAGTGCCCACCCTTGTTTTGAAAATGTGATATATTATAACTTTCCAAAAAATAATTAATTTCAGAATAAAACATTTAACACAACTTATACATGTAAAACGGTAAAATACCACTTACTCAAGAGCCTGCGCATGTAGCTTCGAGGGAATAAATAAAATGCGAAAAATAATTCAAAATTACAAGCTAAAGCAAGGA
Organism: Triturus cristatus; assembly: GCF_964204655.1. NCBI lineage: Eukaryota > Metazoa > Chordata > Amphibia > Caudata > Salamandridae > Triturus > Triturus cristatus. The sequence goes on along the minus strand of NC_140586.1, from coordinate 132,068,028 downwards.
GAACAAACAAACGCAATAAAAGGGAATTAACATTGGTGGTGAATACAAAAGACGGTTTGCGCAAAGAAGACTGGGAAGTGGAGTCCCAAATTCTTGGACTATCCATCAAACATTTGCAAAATGTTCTTGCATATAAAGAAAGGCTGGCAGTGTGTGTGCCAGGTGGTGTCTAGGGCAGACTTAAGGATTCTATGTCAGGACCGGAGGCGAGGATTATGCTGTACTTTCTTCAGTTTTTATTACAGCAGCCAAGTAAAAGCAGAAGAAAGTCTTGGGAATGTCTTACGAGAAGAAGAAAAGCTGATTCTACGTGTAAGGAATAATGGGTGTGGACAGCATTAAAACATCACTCACTGGGAGCCTGAGCTACGGCACAGTGACTACAAATGCACAGTGATCTTTACCCGAACACATAAAGGGCTCAAACAGAGCACAAGTGATAGCCAGCGACTTTAGTCACAGGAGCCTGCACTTAAAATGGTGCAGATGTTTACCTTAGGGACACACAGGCTATATCCCCTGTCTTTGCAGCCGCAGCAGCATCGCTTACCAGCATTTCCACAGGCACCTGCTCGAAGAGCGGGGGCTCTTTGAGATGTTTGGCCATCCACTCATGGACCTCCTCCATAATTGTGCCTATTTTCTCTCCTCAGTGCGACTGCAAGAATGCGTGTCGCTCCTCCGCAGCTGCTTCCCTCTCAGAATTGCACTACTGGGGGAAGACGCGGTGTGGTCCTCCAACCACCATAGAGCACCACGTATGACGCTATACTAACACGTCTTTTTAGAAGGTCTTACCGGACCAGCGCCCTCATTCAGCGATAACTGATCGGAAAGTGACAGCACGGCTGACTGGGAGCATTACAACCTATGTCAGGGTCTGTTCAGGTACCTGCTCATAGCGCTTCTGACACCGACCCAGGTGTAACATTAACCTCCTTGTACTGCTACCAGTGCAGCGGTGTCCTGCAGAGCTCTTTATGCTGTCATTACCCCTGGGGCTGTTCCATTATTGGCTGGGAAATTCCCACCTGCTGCAAATTCCCTCTGTACCTACCTGGTGACCCCAGTACTCTATTATTGATACTGGTAACCCCAGTAAGTACTTACTCAGGATGAGTGGCGTCAGAGTGCTGCTTTAAACACCCATTCCGGGAGAGTATACGTTCTGGGGCTCATGCCCCTTCTACCTCCGGGGACATCTGCCTTGCTTGCACCGACCCGCAAGCACAAAAGGGACCCCCAACCCCGGCGTCGACATAGATGCCTAAGAACGTCTGAAAAGGGCCTTCATAGACCACGCTCACCCTCTGGGAATCGGACCGACCAGTGCCTGGTCCTTTGGGGCCTCTGCTAGCAGTGGATACCACCCCTTTACCAGCCCAGCCTCTCCCCAACAGGACACAGACCTTTGGACTCCGACGCACAGCCAGAGACGGGGTCTCGCCCATGGCACCCCTCACCCCAACCATCCCATCCCGATGCCCCTGCCAGTGATGCCCCTCAGGTGACCTCAGGCATGCTGGACCCAGAGCAACTGCTCCTCTCATGCTCTGCAGAGTGGGTCCCGGTGGACAAGTTTGCAACTCATGTCACGGGACGGCTGTGCAAGCCTTTAGATAAGGAGGTAAGAAACAGCCTCCGAGCAGAATCCTCCTGCTCATCTGTGGGCGATAAGGCGGCGCTAACCCCGGAGATAGACGAACGCATGGCCACCTTCCTATGCAAATTTATGCGTGATCCCAAAAAAGGGATTGACAGATCCTGGCGGGCCTGCCAGGACAAGCTTCTGGACATAGCAGGTCCACTAGCACGCATCCTGGACATGGCTGAGAAGGCCAATGTGTCGGGTACCCTCATCTCACCGGAGGTACTGTCTAGATGGGCCCAGAGTGCCCTTATCTTTTTGGGGAACGCGAATTGTGCCATCTCAACTGGGAGGTGCCATTCACTCATCAAGACTGACCCTAAATCGGGTGACCTCACCACGTCAGACGCAGGCCCCATCGCCCAAGGGGGTTACTTGGTGACCCATTGATCAGGGAACTGGGCAAGTTCGTTCAGACCTTCAATTCCTTGGATAAGACACAGGCATCTATAAAACGCATCTTCACACCCTGGGTTTTTGCAGTAGCTGCCAAGGCAGGGTGGCGCACGGCCAGCCGCTCGCAACCTTCAGCCCCCGGCAGAGGCTACAGTCATAAATGGGAACAATACCAATACGCCTCCAAGTTTGGGAATTTCTATCCTACACGGAGCTACTGCCGACACGGGGCAGAAGAGGCACCAGAAGCGGCAGCGCTCAAGGCACCACTCAAAGTGAGTGTTCTTCCTTTTTCTCATCAACGCCTGGGAGGGGGAGAGAGTTTTCTCACAACTGGAAAGTTAATACCTCAAACGCGTGGGTGCTAATAACCATTCACGTTTTAAACATAGAATTCTACGGCTCACATATCCAAAGAAAGCCCCCTATCCCGCTGGTCTTCTCAGCTACAAAACGCCACATTGGCGGACTCAGAAGTGTCGGACCTTTTCCACAAAGGGGGGATTGCCCAAACCACAACCCACACTGAAATTTTACTCAGCAATCTTTTTGTGGTGGACAAAAGGGACAGCGGCCAAAGGTCAGCCATCAATTGGAAGGAGTTCAATGAGTGGCTGGTTTACCGTCACTTCAAGATGGAGGGCATTCACCTCTTGAGGGACCTCCTTTAACCAAAAAATTGGGTGGCGTGTCTCGAACTGAAAGGACGCCTACCACCATGATCTTTCCTCCTCACTGCTGATTCCTCCAATTTCAATGGCGGGAACAAATATTCGAGTTCTGCACGCTCCCATTCGGCCGGTCTACTGCACCGTGGTGTTTCACTAAAGTGAAGCGCCCAGGGTAGGAGCTCCTCAGGGCCCAGGGCGTCCGCCTCATAGTCTACCTAGACAACATTCCCTTAATGGACCAATGCCCCCAAAGCCTCTTGCGACCTCTCCAGATGGCCGTCTCTTTCCTTGAATCCCTCAGCTTCATCATCCATGAAAAGATGCTGAGCAGGATTCCCACTGAATCTCTGGTGTTCCTCTGGTTTGTGGTAGACTCAGTACGAGCCACCCTCAGTCTTCCTTCAAGGAAAATCAACAAGATCAAAAACTAGTTATGCCGCTTAGCAGTCAAACCCTCTACATCCATGCACCAAATTTCAAGTGGTGAGACTTCTGTCATCCTTGATCCTAATAATCTTTCCAGGGCCCCTCCAATACCGTGCCCTGCAACGCCTCAAAGCTTTCCACCTACGGAAAGGACTCACATATTCTCAGATGGTCCTGCTAACGGAGAAAGCCCAGGAGGAAATACAGTGGTGGCTGGCCCACATGGAGGAGTGGAATGGCCGAGCGATATTCGGCTCTCTCCCGGACCTAGTCATAGAATCTGACGTCGGCGGTATTGGATAGGGTGCAAGATGTGGGGACTTCTCCGGAAGACAATGGTCCTTTCCAGAAAAATCCATGCACATCAACTGCCTAGAATTCCTGGCAGGCTCGTTTGCGGTCAAATGTTGGACAAAAGACCAGGCGAAGTGCTGTGTCTTGCTCAAGGTGGACAATGAAGCAGCAGTACACTACATCAATCATCTAGGGCCACTCACTCCAAGACCCTATCCGACCTGGCCAGGAGCTTTTTTGACTACTGTCTCGTGAATCAGGTCTTGGTCACTGTGGAACAACTCCCAGGGTGATACAACCAGGTGGCCGATAGGCACTCTCGACACCTGAAAGACACAAGTATTTGCCAGCTACACCCGTCGGTCTTCCAAGCTTTTCTGACCAAGTGGGCCCCTTCTCGGTGGACCTCTTTGCGTCATGTCTGGACCATCAACTTACCAGGTACTTCAGTTGGCGGCCGGACCCCGAGGTAACAGCAACTGCCGCTTTCCTCCAGGACTGGCATCCGGAACGGGGATATGCCTTTGCCCCAGTCGTGATGTTAACGTGCCTTTCGGCCCAAGTAAGGAGACAGTAGGGGGACTTGTTGTGGGTGACCCCGATTTAGAGATTGCAAGTCTGATAACCCGTTCTTCTGGAACTTTCTTGGGATTTTCCAATCCCTCTACCCCTATTTCCAGACCTTCTCTGAGATCCAGTGGGGAATCTCCATCGATTGGTACTGGACGGGTCTCTACCTCTTATGGCATGGAGGTTTACATAGAATACTAGAAAGTCCCAGGTCTTTCGAGACAAGCTGCGTACCTCCTCTCGAAGGACTGGGCCAACAGCACCATTAAGCGATACAGATCAGCATGGGCTCTATGGTTCGGCTGATGTCACCAAAGACATCTGTATCCAGTGGGGGCAGACGCTGAGCTTATCCTGAATTTCCTTGATACTTTGGCCTCCCAGGGCGTGGCGTCAATAAGGTCTTTAACCTTTTCTTGTCATGGCATGCCAATAAAGATCTGTCTAGGAAGGAATTATCAGCAAAATTGGCTTGTCTACTATGCCTAATCTCAGGTCGAAGAGTATCAGACGTCAGAGCACTGGCCATTTCGGGTTGACTATTTACCCCCGATGGGGTTACTTTCCAGATCTCTCGTTCTACACGAAATGTAATTCTCAGGTGGTGTCTAACTCTTCTGTTCCAGATTCCCCAAAATTGTGTGAGTGAGATACATAAAACACTATGAGAATATGATGGCGAACATCCGCACCCATGGTGAGAGACAATTGTAGATCGCTCTCAGGAAACCTTATAAAGAGGCCTCCTCCCCTACCATCACAAGATATGTTTGGTGTGCTATGCGTGAAGCTGGAATTGATACTAGCATATTCAGAGCTAACTCAGTTTGAGGGCCATGGCTTCGAAGGCGTTCTCTCTTGGTGCCCGCCTGAAATCTTTCCTTAATGCTGCAGACTGGTCTTCAGACTCTACCTTCAAAAGGTTCTACTTTAAACCAGTTCGGAGCATGGCTTTGCTGGTTACTAAAAAGTTTTAAACCAGCATAATCCTAGCCTCCAGTCCTGACATATAATGAAAAATGTCCTAGCTATTGTAACGAAAAGTTTCATTCTATTAAGGTCATGGAGGTGAGGATTAGCCCACCCACGTGGCATACGATTGCAGCCTCCCGAGGGCAAACTAATCCTTGTAAAGTTGGGTATCTATAGACATACCTTGTGCATTATGTCAAGTAATCTCATATCCTAGTTGATTGATGCACAAATGGATAACTCTCCATTTCGGAATTAATATATTATGTCAGAGCATTGTGATTGTGGATACCATTTACAAGATATGTTACTTTATATTTGAGGAACAGCAAGAGAAGTAGCTACGGTTTTATCTAGACGTACTGCGTAATGCCAAGTGAGGCCCGCCAGTGATTAAGAGAGGTGATCATCGGCTGGGAAAGGGACCACCACGCAAGGAGATTAAGTATAGCAGCAGGAAAAGGAAGTTCACACGAACTGCGGAAACAGTGCCTCCTGTGCACTACGAGGAGGCTACACTGGATATGGAAAGAGGGCTGTCCTGTCTCTCTCTGGGGTGAGCAAAGACACACCAACTACTATCCATGGAGATGAAAGCTACAAGGAGGTGCTACATGGGAGCGTGAAGTACATCCGAAAGCCTGAAAAGTAGATGTACGCTGTACAAACGCAGTCTGTTGAGAAGACTGGATTGTCTTTATAGGAAAAAGAAGTGGGAGAGCAACTTCTTCCAAATGAAACATGTGCAGCTCAGGGCAACCATCACCTAAGCTAAGAGAAGCAAGGAGTCTTCTGCCGGACTGAAAATGTAGGTAGCTGGCCACATTGCAAAAAAAAGAGCTACAACATGCATTCAGCAGCAAACACACCTCAGTGTCCAAGCAGTTGTCTGATATCTTATACAGCTGCTGTCTAGAAATAGTTTCCTCAAAAGCAGAACAGGAGGCACTGCACAGCACAGGACAGACCAGACTGAAAATATGTGATCACAAAGGCCAGGATGTCAGTTCGGAATAGTGGACACAACCTGCAAATAGGACATGTTCAGCCAGCAAATAACACTATTTAAGAACTAATAACAGCACTTGTTGCCTCCTATCCACCACCATGCCACTGCATTGATCCATTAGAAAGCTCGAAAAATAGCATCTGCTCCAAAATTAATATTCGTTTTAAAAAAGGCTTCAGGGATCTAAGAGAATAGTAAATTCAGGCACAAATCCACAAAATGGTGAAACCAAAGACAAAATGTAAGGAGCGGTCATTTAAAGTCAGCGGTCTTTACTAGACCACCAGACAAAACTAGATATAAAGCCTGAAAGTGATATCTTCTCATTTTAACAACCAACCTATCCCATTGCTAAAGATACCAGTTCTAGATCAAAGACTATAACTACTTAAGATAGACGGCGCCTTTCTACAAAGAATGCTGCTGTCATATCAAGAGGCACTGATAAACCCACTGCACAGATCCTTTCTGAACCCAGCAATGCATTCCCTCACACTCAAACTCTTCTGAATTCCTTCAGTCTCTGGATTGCAGAGGTGAGGAGTGCAAGCCATGCATTTTGGAATCAGGCTCTGCAGTCTAATATTGCACTACTGGCAACAGTCCCCAGTAAAGGCCCTCATACGACAATGCCCCTTGGTGTCAAAATTATCTGTCCTACCTGGATTGACCAGCACGATTTCCCTGTGCCAGAACCCGGGAAAACTGTTACTAAGTGTAGCAATATCTTTACCCTCTGTAGATACTAAGTAGGTCTGATGGCTCTTGAAGTGAGCTGCACTGCTGCAAACGCTCCACTTGTTGATCGAATGGGTACAGTATGAGCTAGTTCAGTAAACGCGTCCCCTCAACTCAGCCTAACAGAACCACAACACATTACAGTACCGGTGTTTCAAGCACCCAAATGCCAGGGCACCAATGGCCCTTAGTGAGTCTCTTGTACTTACCCCAGGGCGCAACACGTAGCCGTACTCTGCTAGCAGGGTGGGGCTGATGATTCGCCACTTGTGCTTCGTCTTCTTGAAATGTGGGTCAGGGAACAAGAAGAACATCTTGCTAAGCTGGAAAGGAAGAAACAAGAGTTTTTCAGGTAAACTAAAAATATGTTTTTATCTCTGTTTATAGGCAGCAATCAACCTGCTAATCCTATATTCCTACTTAAAAGCTTTGTGGAAGTAATTGGATAGGGCTTTTATTCAAGTGCAAAATGGCTGAACTTCACTTCACCAAAATGGAAAAGATGAAAATCTGAGGACCGCCTGGCACTTCCTCCATCTGGCAATTGTTAGCAATCATCCTGAGGAGGAATAAACTGCACCTTTGGTTTCCCCCCAAAAACAGCAGGGTTGCAGGGCATCTTTCTACTGGCTCACAGCATATTCTTGTCATTTTCATCTTAGAAGGCCACAAGAATAACTGGTACTGACTTAATCTAAACGAGACTGCATATAGACAGCTGGCCCACCTATACTCAGATCGGAAGGAAGAAAAAACGGAAAATAGGTCCTAGCTTTCTCTGCATTTTTCGTATCATGCAGCCAAAAGACCGACTATGTGCCTCCTATAATAGTCTAGAAACCTCTCGGAAGGCTGAAATGTTGACAGTGGCCCCCACATCACCCACCTTTACGGATGATATGGTGGCAGTTAGTATTTGCATCCTCCATGTCCACAAATGAGTTCCATAGTGGTCACCGGACCAATTCACGTAAGCAAAGTCAATCTTTAGAGGAAGCACAGTCCCTCGCCCACCAATGAGGCATCTCTGGTTTATTCTCCTCGTCGTGCTAGACCAAAATCTCTCTCATTCCTTCTTTTTATTCGCTGACTTTGTTTTATCCATACAAAAGGGATGGAATGCTAGCTACATGGATAAAAGGTGACTAATTTAAGCAAAGGATGAGAGCACTTCATCTGGAAAAATGGCTTCATCAACGCTGTTCAGACTCCTGCCATAAATTAATGGGACTTGAGAGGAGAGTACACAGACAGAGGCGTTCAAAAGCTTCTCTGTGGTCCACGTCAGTAGTGAAGTCATTCACCCACTGTAGTGGGGATGTCGGAGTACTATTCTCGTTTCATTCAAAAGTATGCCTTTGTAGTAGAACCTCTATGCAGAATGTTGAGGAAAGTTGAGAAATGTATCTGTGATACTCCTGCTGCTCAGGCTTTTGGTGATATAAAAAAGATAATTGTACAAGCCCCAGCATTACTTTCTCATAAGTCTGGTTGTGAGTGTATGTTAATGGTCGACGCCAGGCAAATAGGTCTTGGTGCAGTACTATCACAAACGGTACATGATGAGGAGTGCACCATTGCCTTTGCCTCGCGTCTTCTATTACAATCCGAGAAAGTCTACAGCAAAATTGAAAGAGAGACGTTTGCATGCTCCTGGGCAATAGAAAAGTTCAAGAGTTTCCACTGGGGCACCCATTTCACACTTTTGACTGACCACAAACTATTGCTCCACATGCTTAATTGCAATGGCTCAGGCAAGGCTTCCGTCAGACTAGTCAGGTTGTTGTCTTACCTGCAAGAGTACAAGTTTTCAATCAGGCATGTTCCTGGTGGTAAGAAACGTCAGAGCAGATTGCCTGTCGAGGCTACCTTTGACGGATGTGGAGCCTGATGATGTTAAGAACAATGTAGAATGTGTAGCGGCCGACCTTGAGGAGGTACTGTTGTCGGCTACTCGCACTGTGTCTAGACCTCAGTGGATGGAGGCACTCGATAAGGATGAAACACTAAAGTTGGTCAAAGAATTTGTAGTTAAAGTTGGCCAAAAGAAAGATCGTTGGTAACCTCACTAAAACCATGTGCACAAACTCAGGAGGAACTTTCAGTGGTCGATGGAGTGGTTTTAAGGAATGATGCATGCATTCCTCCCTCTCCTATAATGGAGGATATCATTATAGCAGCACATTCTGGTCATTTGGGTGTAGGTGCAACATGTAAAAACATGAAACAATTTTTTGGGTGGCCATCCTTACACTCTCAATTTGCCAATTGGGTATCTATGTGCCCCACAAGTCTTCTCTCTGACAAACATTGGACAACTCATCTTACACCTTTACACCCAGTTCCATTGCCAGAAGACATGTGGTCCAAAGTGGCCATGGATTTTGCTGGCCCATTTGACATCTTACTGGTAAATCAAAAATACCTCATTGTTTTGATTGACTACTTTTTAAAGTGGGTATATTTTGACTTTGTCCCAACACCCACCACTTCAAATGTTGTGAAATTCCGGCAGAGAACTTTTGATGTAGAGGGCCCCCCTAGAGTATTAATAACAGATAATGCAACTCACGTTACGTAAACACAAACAAGAGATTTCTTAGCAAAACAACATGTACAACACTTACAAGTGGTACTATATTCTCAAAGCTCCAATGGTTTAGTTGAGAGAATGAACAGATTTTTTAAAGAGGGTGTTCAAACAGCTATAGTGAATAACTTACCAGTGGAGGAATTTCTAAGAAAAAAAGTTTGGGCTTATGCTATCACTCCACATAGCACAACTGGTATCTCACCATTCTGTCTTTTATGGGTGCCAACTCCAACTACGCCAGTTGGAGTTGGGAACTGATGGAGAGAGGATCACCAGGTATGTGGGCACCTTTACTTCAATAAAGCAAATTCAGTTTAAAGAAACCTTTCTACGCCTCATTCATTCAAGGTGATCCACCGCTTCACCCACGCCCGGAGGCGGCCAACTGACTAGGTGAGGCGGCAGGTGGCCTAAGACCATTGTCAGCTCAAGGCTCGCCCAGTAAACTGCCAACTACCTCCGCAGAGGGCAGTCCCAGCCTACAGGCTCAACAGGAATACAATTGGTTACCAGAAGCTAGAGAATTCTGAAGAGAAATGCTGTCCATAGCTACAGCGCTCCAAGGAAAAACCCTTAGTGGACAGCCTTAATAGTCAAGTATAGAGATGCCGAGGATGGATGACTAACGGGACGGTAGCAATACATTACAAATAAAATGTCCATAGATTAAATATTTACATTGGGCTGGAGCTGGCCTGACCTTATTTCTTTTGGGATGCTAGTAAAAGGGGGCAGAGAAAAAGGCTAAAGAAGAACGTAAAGCAAATTGGTGTTCAGAGAGGAAAAGTCGATACTGCCGCAGGTTAAAAAAAAAAAAATACAACACTTTTTAATTGGCATACATGACAGCGAGTCTACCCCTGCCCTGGCAGACTCCCTGATGCAATCAGATCTCTGCCCCAGGACACGCTGGGAAGCCAGATCAAAGAGCGCCGACGGGACACGGCCTGGCTGTGCGCCTTTCTGCAGAAATCAGCATTTCTCGTTTAATTAGCTCTGTGAAATGATTGAAAACAGGCCCCTGGACAAGTATTCCGGTAGGTCCAATTTTCATCCCTTGCGGTTCCCACACAGTGCGCTTACATGAAATGATAGAATGATAAAACATGTCCAACGTCTGCCCGCGCGAAGAAGAGCTGTGCAGGGGGGACTGATAAGGCGAGGCACTGCCAAAGGCAGCCTAGATACTTTTGATCTAGTCCCTGGCCTTGTAATGTAGTTTTACATGTAATATTTACATGTACTCATCATTTATATTTATTTTAAGTAGAAATTCACGCCATGTTTCCAAAGAAAGCAAGCCCTGCAAAACCAAAAGGTCTGTTATTTTCATTATTGCCGGTATTAATGAAAATCGGTGACTGAGGGGGGCAGCGATACTGACAGGAAACCATTACCCGTGGCAAGGGAAGACATGGACCTGCAAATGGCCCACAGCAACAAGCGGGCAGTGGAAGTCCAACTATGACATCTTGAAGGGGAAGCATGCAGAGTCTCAGAGACGAGCAATAAACACACAGTCATTGACAGCAAATGGGAGAGGCAGTTCCAAGCACAGGCATTTAGACAAGCGATGGAGAGAACACAGTTAAGGACAGAGTGAGGGAAGCCATCATGGAATGAAATTCATGAACGGAGGGGCAAGCAAGGTCATTAAAACAAGCATTGAGGGGTAACTAACCAGCATTAGCAAAGTCAATGGGTCATGCCTTAGGGGGCAGGTTTGCTTTGAGAATGTCTTTTGGTGATGGTATGTAGCATGGCTAAAAGAAAAAACAAGCATAGGCATAGCCAATAGGTCGCCTCTGGGACCTTATAAGTGTTTAGCCATGCAACAGTTGCATAACTAAATACTTATAAGGTCCCAAAAGCGAGACCTATTGGCTATGCCAAGCGGCCGCGAAAGTGAAAGTAATCGCGATCAAACATCAAAGCAGCCGTGCGGTCGCGAAAGTGAAAGTAAATCGCGGTAAACCACGGCCCGCGCGCCCGCGCACATGCACTGTAGCTCTAGGCTGGCCTGGGAGCACTTTTTGGAGCCCTCTCAATAAGTCTCGCCAGACCAGCGCATGCGCTGGGTCAGGTGAGACCTAAAAAAGTGTAATGACCGAGCTGCGTCATTTTGTATGTGTGCATGCGTCATAATTAGGGCTCCCAGTCTTCCATTTTTACAGAAAAATACAGACAGAAACCTATTTATTTTCCTGTCTATATTTATTTTTAATTACACAAAAATACGGAAAATAAGCCGTCTTTGGATGATTTTCACTACTGTCAATCAGGAGTGCCAGATCAGGAAGTGTTCAGATAGAGCAGTAGAGGAGATGAAAAAAAAGACAATAGATTTACTAATTAAATTTAATTATGTGAAGATCCACAGTTATTTATACTATTCTACAATGCAAGTGTTTTCAGATAACTCTATTGCACAGTTTACTGCTGGACAATTTTAGACATTCAATTGTGACTATAAATTTATAGGTTAAATAATGTGGAAAAATACCCACTGCAGCCTAATTAATATAATAAACAAAATAAAAATTGATAAATGCAGAAAAAGTGAACAAAAAATATGGCTAAATACAGATGTAAATGTCAACAAAATAAATACCATAAAACCAGGAGCCCTAGTCATAATATAAGAGCACACAAGCGTCACCACACCCGCACACTCCTACCGAATGACGTGGGCGCCATTTTTTTATTTACTGATCTGAGATGGAGCACTAAATAGTAAAATATTACGTTGAAGTAGCGTGAAAGAGCTTTTCTTTAAGTTGGAGTGCCCGGCAGCAATTTGCTGCCTTGCCCTCCCCAAAAATTAAAATCGTAAATAATTTTTTTTTAAAACCACAATACTGCGGCGGTGGGGGTGACAGTGGAGGAGCAGAGGAAGGGAGCAGGTATGGGGGATAACATAAAAATAAAGCTGGGTGAGGGGAGGAAAATGCAGCACATGATGGTGAGAGCGACACAGAGTGGGGGAAGAGGAGAGAGAGAGAGAGAGAGAAACAGAGTGAGGCGGGGAGGAAAATCACTCAAAAAAGCTGAAAAACACATACATTGTCATGGAGTGCTTAACCAAATAGAAAAGTTACCTAAAAAAACAGCAGCAGAGGGATACAAGTTAGCAGACCAAAAGCATGGTAAAGAAGCTATGTTCCATGGGAGGGACAAACAGAAGACGAGGAAGTGAAACCAACAAATCAGAAGTACGCAATGAGTGTGACAATAATCCATGTCATTCAAAGAAACATTTGATTCCATAATGCACTTCAGATGGACTTCATTTTCAGTTCCACTTGTAAAAACAGTTATTGGCAATAAAAACAGAATACAATACGCTGCAACAGAGTTTTGGAAGCAAACGAAGGCTTGCTCTGCAACTCATTGACTCAGCAATAATCATTCTGCACTGGGATCTTCATGTAATCCAAGTGTAACATACAGTAAACTGTGTTTCAACGTGGTTTGAATATGGAAAGAAAAACGTCTGCACCAACCACAGAGGGGAATGAATAGACGGGGTGCTAGGCCTTTGTTTTCATTCACCCCACATATATATGCAGAGTTCTGTCAAAGGCATGCGCCCAACCACTAGCCATTTAGCATCGGCAAGATGGTGCCAGAATAGGAGCGGAATCTCGGAGCTCTGCCGCTCCGCATTGCTCTGGCAGATCCCGGGGGTCCAGTCCTTCTGAGACCCCGGATTCGGAAAGCTGACAGCCGGGGGACACCCACGGATCTCTGTATAGCTGTAGGGAGGCACGGACGTTGAACAACGATATTCCCTTTGCCGACTAGCCGCCGGGACAAAATGGCGGTCGGAGAAATCGGACTGGAGCGGAACAGCTCCTGAACACCAGAGGGGCCGCGAAGCGCTGATTGCCCTCGGGCACCACAGGCAAGTGGTAGGCGCCTGCGGCCCCGGGACATCACCGGAGCGCACAGCAGAATAAGCTCGGCGGGGCGGACGGGCGGGTTATGGGCCGTCCTCCCCCCACTCCCACATCAAAACATAACAGCAAGTGCCACCCATTTAAGGCACGAATCTTGACCGCCTGGGCCACATTCCACGCGACCAGCTGCCTGGAGATTCCCCTCCGGTGCAGTGAGCAGGCAGGAATACACTCGTGGAGGCTGATGCCTGACTCCAGCATGGCAGCCGTGCGAGCCACGAAAGATCTCCGCAAATGCAGGTGCCGGCGGGGCTAGTTGAATATGTAGGCTACCAGAGGCCTGCTAAGCAGTTTACCCTGGCTTTTGGAAGCATCTGGGTGCAGAGGATGAGGGATCTCATTATACCCGGATGCCCGACCTCGAAATGGCCACCACACAAATGGCCTAAACAGCCTGGCTCCTACCTACAATTCCTCACTCTCGATTCTTCTCCCCCCCCCCATCTCGCTCCACCAGATTGCAGCTAAAAGAGAAGCCCCTCGAACCACACTGGGCTCCATGGTCTGGCTCATCGAGTATACACCAGCAGGGCTAGGGGTGGTTTAACCCCTTTGGAAGCTGGCTTTCCACTGCAGAAAAGGCTGTATGGAGCGCCCAAGCCTGCCTGACCCTAAGATGGCGCCGGATGCAGTATTAATTCAAGCCCAGCAAGTCGATGAGGCCGTATCCCGAGGGGGGGAGACTTCAGTTTCAGGTCAGCAGGAGAGATGAGTGGCAGGGGCTTTAGCCTTGCAGCACAGAAGGTATGAATGTGACAGTCCCTAGATTGGACATCCACCAGACCTCGCGCATATACCCCACCCGCCAACACCATCCGGCTGACCCATTAGGACATAAAATCTGAGAACTTGCCACCGACCGTTGAGACCTAGCATTTTGGCCGATGCCCAGTGGAGCTACCTTGATAGCTATAGAGGAGATGGGCTGTGGACTTCCCCCTAGGCCGTCACCTACCCAGCTGGCCTTTAGGCAGACCTTCCTTCGTCTCTCCGCCTAACTCCCTCCTACCCTTTTACCTTACCCCCCTTACCCTTCTACGCACCATTTATTTAGTCTTCTATGCTATTTAAATGTTTCTAGCAACAGATGTAACTTGTAACTGATGTAACTTGTAACTGATGTAACTTTGTAACAACATGTATCCTCATGTAAAGTGCTCTGATATCTCCTGGTCTAGCCAGCGCTATATAAAACTCATCAAATAAAAAAAAAAAAACTAGGGTATCTGGAATAATTAAGTTTTTTTTATTTTTTTAAAGATCTGTGCTCCAATAACATTATAAATACAGAGTCTGTTCACTTGCTGTGGGGCCCTGGGCAGGCCAGGAGCTGCAAACTTGGCGTACACTGGAAGAGATGCATAACACAGAACAAAAATGGATAGAATTAGTGAGCGGGCAGGCTTCCATCGTGTGGCGTGAAGGAAGTGGGGTGCATTTTGAAATCACAGTGTTGTGTTACTGAGCCTATTCCATGATGAGAAGAGCTTCCATGCTTTTCTGCTTGTGGGAAAAGACAAAAGAAGGCAAAGAGCATTTTGATTTTTCATCCCAATGGTAGTCTAAAGAAAGGCTGGTTAGTATGCCTCATGTAGTAATAAACTACAGCTCATTCAGCTTACCGCTGGCGTGGGTTGTGATCTAAGAATAAACATCTTGCCAGAAGTTCTGCGGGGTCTGAGTCTCCTACTTTGCCGCCGCCGTGAGGAGGTTGGAAGTAGCGGGAGTTGGAATTCTCCGATATATATATATATATATACACACATACACACGACAAAAGTAACTAGATTTAACATATACTAGAAAAAATGCTCTAGTTCTCTCCTGTGTATTTAAAATCTTGGCATAGATAACCTCTTTCATACGTATGATTTATGCGTCATGATCTTGTAACCAGATTTTGACAAATATAATCCACATTTGTAGCAGAAATACAAATCACATTTAGTCTTTCTTAAATCCGATCTATCACTTAATATAGTTCAAATCAATCTACTAATTAGCAGATCAATAAGAGGGGAAAGAAGGAGGCCAGACTTCAGCAATATCCTAAATTATGGAAATGAAATTAACAGCATCAGATCTTCATCTACGTGGAAAATGCTTTAAGTGTTAATGTTGTGCAAATGGACATTGAAAGTCTTTTATTTCTTACACTTCCAGTGAATGTGGGAATCTTCCATGCAGTTTTCACCTTGGCATTGCTCCTACTCCTGCCAGAGCGAGAGATAGAGACAGGGAGAGTAAGTGTGTGTGTGTGTGTGAGTGTGATTGTGAGTGTGTGTGTGTGTGTGTGTGAGAGAGAGGGAGAGAGGGAGAGAGGGAGAGAGGGAGAGAGAGAGAGGGAGAGAGGGAGAGAGGGAGAGAGAGAGAGAGAGAGAGAGAGGAGAGAGAGTGTGTGGTGCGTGGGCGTGCATCTGTGTTTCAGGGTGGGGTCCACCTCACAACTGCCGGGACCCCAACTCCGCCACCTTTCTGGACCACCTCCACACCATCGGACTCAAGCAGATCATACACGAACCAACACACTCAGCAGGGCACACCCTCGATCCTGTCTTCACAGCAGGGAACTTCATTAACTTCAGCCACAGACTCGACGAGGCAGGAATCCAGAACAAAGCCCTCAACTGGATTCTCTCTTTCCTCTCTGGCAGAACGCAATGAGTCAGATTCCCCCCATTCCTCTCAGAACCGACCCGACAACCTGCAGAGTCCCACAAGGATCCATCGTCAGAGCACACAGACTCAACATCACATCGTACGCAGACGACACCCAGCTAATCCTCTCCCTATCCAACGAACCCAACACCACCAAATGCAACTTTCAAGACGGAATGGAAGCTGTCGCCAGTTGGATGAAGAACAGCTGCCTCCAACTCAACACGGACAAAACAGAGATACTCATCATGGGCCCACACCCAGACGCCTGGAAAGACACGTGGTGGCTCCCCACCCAAGGCGACCCCACCCCACAACCACGGACAACGTGTGCAACCTCAGACCAATTTTGGACTCCGAACTCAAATGGACCACGAGGTCAATGCCATCACCTCCTCCTGCTACCACACCCTACGCCTTCACTGCAAGACCTTCAAGTCGATCCTCCCGAACACAGGAAAACCGTCACACACGCCCTAATCAGTAGCAGACTCGACTATGGTAACGCACTCTATGCCGGGATCAGCAAGAACCTCACCCGCAAACTCCAGAACGTCGAGAACGCCACATCAGCCAGCACCTACAGACCCTTCATTGGCTACCCGTCTAGAAGAGAATCACCTTCAAGCTCCCCACCCACAAACACAAGGCCCTCCACAACACCAGACCCGCCAACCTGAACCATCGCATCGTGTTCCATGCTCCTCTGCGCTCTCTCCCCTCGGCCCAGCTCTCCCTCGCAGAGGTACATCGGATTAAGAAAAGCAGAACAGGAGGGCGCTCCTTCTCCCTCCTCGAGGCCAAGGCCTGGAACTCCCTGCCTCTACACCTCCGACAGACGGCTTTGTTTCCCCTAAAGGATCTCTAGACCTGGACAAATCTGAGCTTTGATGTTAGGCGGCGGCCCGGTCGCCGAGTTTGCACCACCCCAGGAACTGACGGGGGCCACGCGTCCGGCGATATGCCGAATAGCTTTGTGGGACATTGGCTTGGGATTAGTGCTGACACTGCTGGTTGGGGGCCCATCTGAGGGCGCGGACTGTCTTTTCCCCAGTAATCAGTGCGTCCATCTATGGATTTATTTCAGGACCACGTAGACCACAATGCCATGCTGTTGGTATGGAACCCGCCCATCTGGGGGTGTGTCAAGCAGCATTGAATGAAAAGGAACTTGGTCCGGTAAGCACATATCTTACCTGCAACAACTCATAGCCTCCGAAGAAGGAAGTAAATTTTTCCGAAACGCGTCAGGCATGCTGCGGGAGAGACTGGATTGAAAAGCAGCAGGCAGTTGTCATCACGTACTGAAAATAAAGGCTTGCCACCTTTCGCCGGTGTCCGAGTGCAAACTCAATCGTGTGGGCAAATCTGAGCTTTGATGTTAGGCGGCGGCCCGGTCGCCGAGTTTGCACCACCCCAGGAACTGACGGGGGCCACGCGTCCGGCGATATGCCGAATAGCTTTGTGGGACATTGGCTTGGGATTAGTGCTGACACTGCTGGTTGGGGGCCCATCTGAGGGCGCGGACTGTCTTGTCCCCAGTAATCAGTGCGTCCATCTATGGATTTATTTCAGGACCACGTAGACCACAATGCCATGCTGTTGGTATGGAACCCGCCCATCTGGGGGTGTGTCAAGCAGCATTGAATGAAAAGGAACTTGGTCCGGTGAGCACATATCTTACCTGCAACAACTCATAGCCTCCGAAGAAGGAAGTACATTTTTCCGAAACGCGTCAGGCATGCTGCGGGAGAGACTGGATTGAAAAGCACCAGGCAGTTGTCATCACATACTGAAAATAAAGGCTTGCCACCTTTCGCCGGTGTCCGAGTGCAAACTCAATCGTGTGGGCAAATCTGAGCTTTGATGTTAGGCGGCGGCCCGGTCGCCGAGTTTGCACCACCCCAGGAACTGACGGGGGCCACGCGTCCGGCGATATGCCGAATAGCTTTGTGGGACATTGGCTTGGGATTAGTGCTGACACTGCTGGTTGGGGGCCCATCTGAGGGCACGGACTGTCTTTTCCCCAGTAATCAGTGCGTCCATCTATGGATTTATTTCAGGACCACGTAGACCACAATGCCATGCTGTTGGTATGGAACCCGCCCATCTGGGGGTGTGTCAAGCAGCATTGAATGAAAAGGAACTTGGTCCGGTGAGCACATATCTTACCTGCAACAACTCATAGCCTCCGAAGAAGGAAGTAAATTTTTCCGAAACGCGTCAGGCATGCTGCGGGAGAGACTGGATTGAAAAGCAGCAGGCAGTTGTCATCACGTACTGAAAATAAAGGCTTGCCACCTTTCGCCGGTGTCCGAGTGCAAACTCAATCGTGTGGGCAAATCTGAGCTTTGATGTTAGGCGGAGGCCCGGTCGCCGAGTTTGCACCACACCAGGAACTGACGGGGGCCACGCGTCCGGCGATATGCCGAATAGCTTTGTGGGACATTGGCTTGGGATTAGTGCCGACACTGCTGGTTGGGGGCCTATCTAAGGGCGCGGACTGTCTTTTCCCCAGTAATCAGTGCGTCCATCTATGGATTTATTTCAGGACCACGTAGACCACAATGCCATGCTGTTGGTATGGAACCAGCCCATCTGGGGGTGTGTCAAGCAGCATTGAATGAAAAGGAACTTGGTCCGGTGAGCACATATCTTACCTGCAACAACTCATAGCCTCCGAAGAAGGAAGTACATTTTTCCGAAACGCGTCAGGCATGCTGCGGGAGAGACTGGATTGAAAAGCAGCAGGCAGTTGTCATCACGTACCAAAAATAAAGGCTTGCCACCTTTCGCCGGTGTCCGAGTGCAAACTCAATCGTGTGGGCAAATCTGAGCTTTGATGTTAGGCGGCGGCCCGGTCGCCGAGTTTGCACCACCCCAGGAACTGACGGGGGCCACGCGTCCGGCGATATGCCGAATAGCTTTGTGGGACATTGGCTTGGGATTAGTGCTGACACTGCTGGTTGGGGGCCCATCTGAGGGCGCGGACTGTCTTTTCCCCAGTAATCAGTGCGTCCATCTATGGATTTATTTCAGGACCACGTAGACCACAATGCCATGCTGTTGGTATGGAAACCGCCCATCTGGGGGGGTGTCAAGCAGCATTGAATGAAAAGGAACTTGGTCCGGTGAGCACATATCTTACCTGCAACAACTCATAGCCTCCGAAGAAGGAAGTAAATTTTTCCGAAACGCGTCAGGCATGCTGCGGGAGAGACTGGATTGAAAAGCAGCAGGCAGTTGTCATCACGTACTGAAAATAAAGGCTTGCCACCTTTCGCCGGTGTCCGAGTGCAAACTCAATCGTGTGGGCAAATCTGAGCTTTGATGTTAGGCGGCGGCCCGGTCGCCGAGTTTGCACCACCCCAGGAACTGACGGGGGCCACGCGTCCGGCGATATGCCGAATAGCTTTGTGGGACATTGGCTTGGGATTAGTGCTGACACTGCTGGTTGGGGGCCCATCTGAGGGCGCGGACTGTCTTTTCCCCAGTAATCAGTGCGTCCATCTATGGATTTATTTCAGGACCACGTAGACCACAATGCCATGCTGTTGGTATGGAACCCGCCCATCTGGGGGTGTGTCAAGCAGCATTGAATGAAAAGGAACTTGGTCCGGTGAGCACATATCTTACCTGCAACAACTCATAGCCTCCGAAGAAGGAAGTACATTTTTCCGAAACGCGTCAGGCATGCTGCGGGAGAGACTGGATTGAAAAGCAGCAGGCAGTTGTCATCACGTACTGAAAATAAAGGCTTGCCACCTTTCGCCGGTGTCCGAGTGCAAACTCAATCGTGTGGGCAAATCTGAGCTTTGATGTTAGGCGGCGGCCCGGTCGCCGAGTTTGCACCACCCCAGGAACTGACGGGGGCCACGCGTCCGGCGATATGCCGAATAGCTTTGTGGGACATTGGCTTGGGATTAGTGCTGACACTGCTGGTTGGGGGCCCATCTGAGGGCGCGGACTGTCTTGTCCCCAGTAATCAGTGCGTCCATCTATGGATTTATTTCATGACCACGTAGACCACAATGCCATGCTGTTGGTATGGAACCCGCCCATCTGGGGGTGTGTCAAGCAGCATTGAATGAAAAGGAACTTGGTCCGGTGAGCACATATCTTACCTGCAACAACTCATAGCCTCCGAAGAAGGAAGTAAATTTTTCCGAAACGCGTCAGGCATGCTGCGGGAGAGACTGGATTGAAAAGCAGCAGGCAGTTGTCATCACGTACTGAAAATAAAGGCTTGCCACCTTTCGCCGGTGTCCGAGTGCAAACTCAATCGTGTGGGCAAATCTGAGCTTTGATGTTAGGCGGAGGCCCGGTCGCCGAGTTTGCACCACCCCAGGAACTGACGGGGGCCACGCGTCCGGCGATATGCCGAATAGCTTTGTGGGACATTGGCTTGGGATTAGTGCTGACACTGCTGGTTGGGGGCCCATCTGAGGGCACGGACTGTCTTTTCCCCAGTAATCAGTGCGTCCATCTATGGATTTATTTCAGGACCACGTAGACCACAATGCCATGCTGTTGGTATGGAACCCGCCCATCTGGGGGTGTGTCAAGCAGCATTGAATGAAAAGGAACTTGGTCCGGTGAGCACATATCTTACCTGCAACAACTCATAGCCTCCGAAGAAGGAAGTACATTTTTCCGAAACGCGTCAGGCATGCTGCGGGAGAGACTGGATTGAAAAGCAGCAGGCAGTTGTCATCACGTACTGAAAATAAAGGCTTGCCACCTTTCGCCGGTGTCCGAGTGCAAACTCAATCGTGTGGGCAAATCTGAGCTTTGATGTTAGGCGGCGGCCCGGTCGCCGAGTTTGCACCACCCCAGGAACTGACGGGGGCCACGCGTCCGGCGATATGCCGAATAGCTTTGTGGGACATTGGCTTGGGATTAGTGCTGACACTGCTGGTTGGGGGCCCATCTGAGGGCGCGGACTGTCTTTTCCCCAGTAATCAGTGCGTCCATCTATGGATTTATTTCAGGACCACGTAGACCACAATGCCATGCTGTTGGTATGGAACCCGCCCATCTGGGGGTGTGTCAAGCAGCATTGAATGAAAAGGAACTTGGTCCGGTGAGCACATATCTTACCTGCAACAACTCATAGCCTCCGAAGAAGGAAGTAAATTTTTCCGAAACGCGTCAGGCATGCTGCGGGAGAGACTGGATTGAAAAGCAGCATGCAGTTGTCATCACGTACTGAAAATAAAGGCTTGCCACCTTTCGCCGGTGTCCGAGTGCAAACTCAATCGTGTGGGCAAATCTGAGCTTTGATATACACACGACAAAAGTAACTAGATTTAACATATACTAGAAAAAATGCTCTAGTTCTCTCCTGTGTATTTAAAATCTTGGCATAGATAACCTCTTTCATACGTATGATTTATGCGTCATGATCTTGTAACCAGATTTTGACAAATATAATCCACATTTGTAGCAGAAATACAAATCACATTTAGTCTTTCTTAAATCCGATCTATCACTTAATATAGTTCAAATCAATCTACTAATTAGCATATCAATAAGAGGGGAAAGAAGGAGGCCAGACTTCAGCAATATCCTAAATTATGGAAATGAAATTAACAGCATCAGATCTTCATCTACGTGGAAAATGCTTTAAGTGTTAATGTTGTGCAAATGGACATTGAAAGTCTTTTATTTCTTACACTTCCAGTGAATGTGGGAATCTTCCATGCAGTTTTCACCTTGGCATTGCTCCTACTCCTGCCAGAGCGAGAGATAGAGACAGGGAGAGTAAGTGTGTGTGTGTGAGTGTGATTGTGAGTGTGATTGTGAGTGTGATTGTGAGTGTGAGTGTGAGTGTGAGTGTGATTGGGAGTGAGAGAGAGAGAGAGAGAGAGAGAGAGAGAGAGAGAGAGAGAGAGAGAGAGAGAGAGAGAGAGAGAGAGAGAGAGAGAGAGTGGTGCGTGGGCGTGCATCTGTGTTTCAGGGTGGGGTCCACCTCACAACTGCCGGGACCCCAACTCCGCCACCTTTCTGGACCACCTCCACACCATCGGACTCAAGCAGATCATACACGAACCAACACACTCAGCAGGGCACACCCTCGATCCTGTCTTCACAGCAGGGAACTTCATTAACTTCAGCCACAGACTCGACGAGGCAGGAATCCAGAACAAAGCCCTCAACTGGATTCTCTCTTTCCTCTCTGGCAGAACGCAACGAGTCAGACTCCCCCCATTCCTCTCAGAACCGACCCGACAACCTGCAGAGTCCCACAAGGATCCATCGTCAGAGCACACAGACTCAACATCACATCGTACGCAGACGACACCCAGCTAATCCTCTCCCTATCCAACCAACCCAACACCACCAAACGCAACTTTCAAGACGGAATGGAAGCGGTCGCCAGTTGGATGAAGAACAGCTGCCTCCAACTCAACACGGACAAAACAGAGATACTCATCATGGGCCCACACCCAGACGCCTGGAAAGACACGTGGTGGCTCCCCACCCAAGGCGACCCCACCCCACAACCACGGACAACGTGTGCAACCTCAGACCAATTTTGGACTCCGAACTCAAAATGGACCACCAGGTCAATGCCATCACCTCCTCCTGCTACCACACCCTACGCCTTCACTGCAAGACCTTCAAGTCGATCCTCCCGAACACAGGAAAACCGTCACACACGCCCTAATCAGTAGCAGACTCGACTATGGTAACACACTCTATGCCGGGATCAGCAAGAACCTCACCCGCAAACTCCAGAACGTCGAGAACGCCACATCAGCCAGCACCTACAGACCCTTCATTGGCTACCCGTCTAGAAGAGAATCACCTTCAAGCTCCCCACCCACAAACACAAGGCCCTCCACAACACCAGACCCGCCAACCTGAACCATCGCATCGTGTTCCATGCTCCTCTGGGCTCTCTCCCCTCGGCCCAGCTCTCCCTTGCAGAGGTACATCGGAATAAGAAAAGCAGAACAGGAGGGCGCTCCTTCTCCCTCCTCGAGGCCAAGGCCTGGAACTCCCTGCCTCTACACCTCCGACAGACGGCTTTGTTTCCCCTAAAGGATCTCTAGACCTGGCTCTTCAATGGAACTCAGTGAACGTCCCGGATCTGCGGACCCCACCCCGCCCCTGCCCCCCCCCCCCCCCACACCCACAGCACCTTGAGATCCGCTACGCGTGGTAGCTAGCGATTTACAAACCTTTGATTGATTGATTGATTGATTGATGCAAGCGGCAGGGGAATACTCACAAAATTATAGGTCTGTGGACTTCTAGCTACGTTTGCAGGTAAGTTCAACCAAAAATACCGGCAGACCAAAGCGAATACAAGATTTTCAACTGCTATAATTCTGACAGAACTCAGCATTCTGATAGAATTGCACATGCACACTTTGCACACGTAAAATTTCACAATTTCCATTCTGTGAATCATTATTGCAAATTTACATGTACAAAGTTGCAATTTTTTTACACCGAAGTTCATCTTTGATGCACATTCTTTATTATTCATTAATCAATTCCATGTCCTGTTTTTATAAGGTGGTCCATGCGCAGATGGATAAAACGCAAGTCATGGAGCACAGCACATCTGCCCAGCTGCAAGGCCACGCACCAAATAACCCCTTGCTTTACCCGCGTCACGTGGGCTGGGAGATGCACGACCCGAACGTCGCTACTGGACCACAGCCAGGTGAGAGGGCTTCATCGGAATTCAGAAAGGAAGGCGGAGTAATCTTTCTGACCAGTCAAACTGTGCCCTCAACGTGCACATGGAAGTTATACTACCTTTCATGCGATGTTACAGAAGTTATTTTTACGTTCCAAGGAAAACTGGCAACCCTATGATTTTATAGAAAGCGACACTGTCACAAAGCACAATTTAGCCATCCTTTAAACTGCTGACCCGATTTAAGCAAAGTAAATAAAACGATATTTTATATTTTTTCTTTAAAAAAAATAATAGACGTTTTCAATTATAATTATAAAGTACTTCCCATTAAGTTATAGCAAAAGCAGTATTTGCGTGTCCCAGGTGAAGGGTGAGGCCGCAGCGAGGAAATCTTTTTCGTAATTTATCGATATTGATTACAATATTATTTTGCTCGAACTTTAATTATACATGTATTTTCGCGATGGGTCAGGCGGCCTTCTCCTTACATTTGCAGTAGGCTGAAGAATGGACTGAAGCCTGCAAGGGAGTGGGCTCGTCTAAGCGAATGTGATGATTAAAAATTGACACCATCTTGATGACACCGGAAGCGTGTGGCTGCCGGCGGCAGCAAGAAGCAGTTAATAATGCACCACAAGGCCCCTTATATGAGATCTGCATGATCTCACAGAGCTATGTCCCGTTACATGTGAAGCACATATTTCCACCGTATCTCTCCTCTTTGTAAGCGTCTAGGATGCCACAGTGCCTGGTAGAGCGGAAAGAAAGTGCACACACGCCTATTGTGCCCCCAGCTCTTCCTCTAAAAGCGGCCAATGTTTCTCAATCTTTTCACACTTTAAAAAAAGTCTATACGCTTTATCTGTATAAATCATCAGTGTACCCTGAGGATGCTGCTGTCAGGCTTGCTAAATCCAACACTACCCCTGGCATGTCCTTCAGAGTAATTAAATAGAACACCACAAGGTTCAAATGTAGACTTTTTCCTCCAAGGCATTAAAAATGACACATTTTACATATTTAGTATGTTTTTTTAAATGTATGGCAAGCACAAAATTGTGTAAGTAGACAGTCTGTGCCTACCACACACCGCTAGAGATAAGAATTTGACCTTATTTCAACATCTAATGCCAGGGGCTGCACCAACTTGTCACATGCACTTAATAGTAGAAAAACACGGGAGGAGGAAAGACATTTATGATCACCTATTTGGCATGTGTTCAGGCAGGATTAGCAAAGCTTGTCAAAACACAGGTAGAATGAGTATGCCTCTTGGCGAGACAAGACACAACATTTTCCAGACGAGAAGCTTGTGGTCTGCTGCAGCTCAAGGCTTGCATCATGCTATGAGTAAGCCCCAGCAAATGCAAACCTGCAGACTCAGCAGGAACCTTTCCCAGGGTGATGGCACCTCACGCGCAGGGTCAGGTGCCGCTCTCTTTCTGAAGGGGAGGTCAGTCGTGGGAAGAACAAAGTTCCTACTGTCGGTGGTCAAGTGGCAAAGGGGTCTAAGAGCTGTGGGTGGTCAAGTGGCAAAGGGGTCTAAGAACAATAGTCCTGGCTTCGCCCTGTAATGCGGCAGCATGAGCATAAGTAAATCTCTTTGCCTCCTTTTACCTCAGCTTCTTGACCTGCCTCTGCTGGTAGTACTCCGAAACTGGACAGGAGCTCGTCTTTAACCAATATAAATACAGGCAGACGCCCACAAGACACAATGCTTCTTTCCCAACCAAAAGCATGGTAGACTAGGTCAGGATGCAACTTAGTAGGGCGGTAGGGTGCAGGCAGAAAAGGGGCTCCCCATCACTGCAATGACTGCGGCCTGGGTAAAGCTGGAGACTGAGGTCCAGATCTATTAAGAGGCGCATCAACATTTAGCGAATCTTTTCCGTCATCGGGGTATGATACATGAAGTCGCATAAGTGATCTATTTAAGTTATATGCACATTAATGAACCCATGTTGCTATCCTTCAGTTTTGTACACCTGTGTTACTTAGCGATCATGGCTAGAGTAGGTTTCTAGTTAATTAACCTAGTGACTGTATTTAAATGCAGAATGCTGTGACATTCGTATGTACCTCCAAGCACAGTTCTCATTCAGCCTTCTGGCTCAACAGTAGGTTACAGAACTTTGTTTTTGGAGCTCTTTCATGGGCTCTTCTTCCCCTTATGCATCCTCATGTAGACTGCGAAGAAGAGAAAGCTGCATTTGCTTTGCTCTTAAGTTCTCAGGTTGGGAGTAGGACACACATATTGTCACAGATGGGGACATTAGTGTGGTATAAAGCAGTGGTGTGTCTAGCACTATCCAGACACTTGGCCTTATGTTTCCGGTATCTCATAGTAAATGGCCTGGAAGTTCGGGCTGAATTGTTCCCATGGGGAGCAGAGTCAAGACTGATTTCCATATGTCACGGTCTAAACTGGAATGGTGCGGCTTGCAAACAAACGTTAGATATAACCCAGATCTGTGACTCTGGGTGAATGTTTGATTTGTTCAGCATTCCGTCCATCTGTTCTTTTTGCATTTGTCACCGTAAGTGGCAAGGGTATGCCCAGACTTGGGTGCCATGTTCGCTATGCCATCAGATTCAACAGCCTGGCTGATGAGGGGTGATACCCCGAAAACAGTCCCAGGATGCTTGTTTATGGTCCATGGAAGACCTGGCTTGGCAGTTCGGGCTGTGCTGTTCCCATGGGGAGCAGGGTCAAGACTGATTTGTAAATAGTTTGGTCTAAACTGGAATGACTTGGCGTGCAAAAAACCTATTGATTTAACCCAGATCTGTGACTGGGAGTGAATGTTTGATTCGTTCAGCATTCCACCCATCATCTGTTCTTTTTGCAGGTGTTCACTGCCACACTGGGCACGGGGAAACATAGATGAGGCTCGAAATACTACACTTACGGTGCATAGTGTACTAGAAAATAGAAATCCTGATGCATAAATGCTGCTAGCGTATGGGCACAGAAAGCTTGTTGCGCAGAAACTACAGAAAAGTCGTATATCACCAGTTTCATTGTTAAACAAGCATTTGCAATGAAATAGGTCTTGCATTTACGAGAGTTTGAGCTATTGGCATTGTAAATGACAATGCTAACACAAGGAGATGATGGACGAGCGCTGAAACTTTTCAGACACTCACCCCCAGTCACATATCTGCGTTGAATCCATAATCGTTCTTTAGCTCACTTCGCCACCCCAGTTCAGACATAGCCATATGCAAATCAGTCTTGACCCTGTGCCTCATGGGAACAGTCCAGCCCGAACTTCCAAGCCGTGTCTTCCCTGGACCGGAAATAAGCATCCTTGGACCGGTTTCGGGCTAACAGCCCTCATCAGCCAGGCTAGCTTGAATCCAGTGGTAAAGTAAGCAAGGTACCCACGTCTGGGCATACCCTGCCAACTTAGGACGAGCAAAGCAAACACAAGGAGATGATGGACGGAGCGCTGAAACTTTTCAGACACTCACCCCCAGTCACAAGGTCAAGACTGATTTGCATATAGCTGTGTCTGAACTGGGGTGGCAAAGTGAGCTAAAGAATGATGATGGATTCAACCCAGATCTGTGACTGGGGGTGAGTGTTTGAAAAGTTTCAACACTCCGTCCATCATCTCCTTGTGTTTGCTTTGTTCGCTCTAAGTTGGCAGGGTATGCCCAGACGTGGGTCCCTTGCTCACTTTGCCACTAGATTCAAGATAGCCTGGCTGAAGAGGGCTGTTAGCCCGAAACCGGTACCAGGATGCTTGTTTCCGGTCAAGGGAAGACATGGCTTGGCAGTGCGGGCTGGACTGTTCCCATGAGGAACAGGGTGAAGACTAATTGGCATATGGCTATGTCTGAACTGGGGTGGCGAAGTGAGCTAAAGAATGGTGATGGATTCAGCCCAGATCTATGACTGGGGGGTGAGTGTTTGAAAATTTTCAGCACTAAGTCCATCATCTCCTTGTGTTTGCATTGTAAATGACAATGCCAATAGCTTAAACCTCTTGCAAATGCGAAACCTATAGCATTAAAATGCATTTTTTGGAAAAGCGCCCTATACCGCGCTTCCATGTTAATGTCGGCCGCGCCCTTTCTTTAGGCGAGCCGCGTCTAAAGAAAGGGGCGTGGCCGCTATTAAAGCGAAAATGCCGTATGGGGTGCTTTTACAAAAAAAAGCATGTTTGTCAAGTTGACGAACAAATGCTTTTTTGTAAAAGTGCCTCATGGCGCAGTTTCACTTTAATAGCGGCCGCACACCTTTCTATAGACGCAGCTTGTCAAAAGAAAGGGGCGTTGCTGACCTTAACACGGAAGAGCGGTATGGGGAGCTTTTCCAAAAATTGCATTTTAATGCAGTAGGTCTCGCGTTGGCAAGAGTTTAAGCTATTGTTATTTATAATGCCCATAGCCCAAACTCTCGTAAACGTGAGACCTATTCCATTGCAAAGAAGTGGCAACAATTGCCCCGGCTGCTTTAAAAGTGAAAGTGCGCATGACACGCTGAATGTTGCATGAAAGCATGTTGTGCCTGCGGTACCAGAAACACGTTAACCCCTTCGCTGCCAGGCCTTTTCCCCTCCTGTGCCACTCCCTTTTTTGGCTATTTGGGGTAGTGCGCACTTAGACCCCTGTAACTTTTTGACCACATAAGGCATCCACGCCAAATTTGCGTCCTTTTCTTCCAACATCATGGGGATTCTAAAGGTACTCAGGGTTTGTGGATTCTCCCAGATGGGTCACAGAAATGAGCCAAAATACAGAAACATTTTGTTTTTTTTCGGAAAAATTGGAAAAACGGGCTGCAAATGAAAGCATCTGGGGTTTTCCCTGCAAATGTTATCAAAAAAGGGTTTGTGGGGTTGAAATCACCATTTTCCCAGCTTTTTGGGGATATCAGACTTTTGTCACAAACCCAACATTTTTTACACAGTTTTGGCATTTTTCTGGGACATAGCCTAATTTTGCTATTTTTTGTGCTTTTGACCTCCTTCCAGTTAATGGCAGAAATGGGTACAAAAGCAATAATGGATCCTGGAAAGCTATACATTTTCGAGAAGAAGACAAAATTCTGAATTCAGCAAGAGGTCATTTGTGTAGATCCATCAAGGTTTTTTTATAGAAACTAACAGTTAAATATAGGATAAATTGAAAATTAGTTGAAAAAAAAAAGCCTTTCGTGTCAACGTTTTCACCTGTAACTTCTTCTAATTATGACAGCTCTTTGAAAGCAATATACCATTACATCCGCTGGACATGACTGGTTGTGGGGATATATAGGACTTGTAGGTTCACCAAGAACCCGACGAACCCAGAGCCAAAAACTGAGCAGCAACTTGCAATGTTTTTTTATTATGTACCGGGTATATAGTAATTATTCTGTAAAAATGTGTACATGGAAAAATCGGTATGAAAGACACCTATGTATTTCTGAAATGGGAACAAAATATAGAGTTTAGAAACAGTAGATATGTGCACATTTCTGAAATTGGGAATACTCATACTAGCATGAGAATTATCAGTCATTTTTTAGAATGACTTCTTTTTTACACAATATCTTTCATTTGGAAGGCAGAAATGCATCGAAAGTCAATAGATAATAACAGTTCCTTTACAAAACTGAATTACCCTAAGTCTCCCGATAAAAATGGTACCTCACTTGTGTGGGTAAACATAGTGCCCGCGACAGGAAACGGCGCAAAACGCAACGTGGTCACAACTCAATATCGCAGTGAAAATTTACCCTTTTTTGGCAAAGTGCCTAGCTCTAGTTTTTGAACCCTAGCTCTGCGGGCACCTTGGGAAACCTAGCAAACCTATACATTTTTGAAATCTAGACACCCAGGGGAATCCAGGATGGGGTGACTTGACTGCCTCCCACCAGGGTCTGTTACCCAGAATCCCTTGCAAACCTAAAAAAGTGACAAAAAAAAACACATTTTCCACACATTTCTGTGGTGGAAAGTTCCGGAATCTGCATGGATCCACAAATTTCCACCCACCCCGCGTTCCCCAAAGTCTTACGAGAAAAACGGTACCTCACTTGTGTGGGTCGGCCTAGTGCCCGCGACAGGAAACGGCGCAAAACGCAACGTGGTCACACCTCAATTTCGCAGTGAAAAATGACCTTGCCTGTCGCGGGTACTTGGGCCTCCCACACGAGTGAGGCACAGTTTTTATCGGGAGACCCGGGGGAGCGCTGGGTGGTAGGAAATTTGTGTCAGCCCGGTGATGCCACAACTTTCCCACACAAAAATGTGTGAAAAAGGTGATTTTTTCAGCTAAATTTGAGGTTTGCAGGGCATTCTGGGTAAGGTAACGTTGGGGGATCCACGCAAGCCATACCTCCCTGGAATCCCCCGGGTGTCTAGTTTTCAGAAATGTGTGGGTTTGGTAGGTCCCCCTAGGTGGCTGCTGAGCACCGGGCCAAAAACCCAGGTGACCCCCCTTGCAAAACCAGGTCGTTTTGAGGTAGGCAATTTTCATGTCGCCTCAATATATTTTGGGCCCTTGCCTGTCGCGGGTACTTGGGCCTCCCACACGAGTGAGGCACCGTTTTTATCGGGAGACCCGGGGGAACGCTGGGTGGTAGGAAATTTGTGTCAGCCCGGTGATGCCTCAACTTTCCCACACAAAAATGTGTGAAAAAGGTGATGTTTTCAGCAAAATTTGAGGTTTGCAGGGCATTCTGGGTAAGGAAGCGTTGGGGGATCCACGCAAGCCATACCTCCCTGGAATCCCCCGGGTGTCTAGTTTTCAGAAATGTGTGGGTTTGGTAGGTTCCCCTAGGTGGCCGCCAAGCCCGGGGTCAAAAACTCATAGGACTCCCTTTTCAAAACCAGGTTGTTTTTTGATAGGTAATTTTGATGTCTCCTCAATAGGTTTTGGGCCCTTGCCTGGCGCGGGCACTATGCCTACCCACGCAAGTGAGGTACCATTTTTCTCTGACGACTTTGGGGAACGCAGGGTGGGTGGAATTTTGTGGACCCACGCAGATTCCGGAACTTTCCGACAAAGAAATGTGAGGAAAAAGTGTTATTTTGAACACATTTTTAGGTTTGCAATGGATTCTGGGTAACAGAACCAGGTGAGAGCCAGTGAAGTCACCCCATCCAGGATTCCCCTCGATGTCTAGTTTTAAAGAATGTACAGTTTTGCTAGGTTTGCCTACGTACCAACTGCGCTAGGGCCCAAAATCCACAGATATGCACATTGCTAAAAAAAAAAAATCGGAGCCCAGTGGGCTTTCTGCCGCCCTGGGGGGGGAATCGGGGAAGGGGGTTTCATCCTGATATGCCCCTAAAGGGGCAGAAAGACTGTGGCTATTTTTTGGTGGGGGTGGGGGCATTGGTATGACCATTTTGGGTAGCCCCCACCCCCACGCATAAAAAAAGCCTGCATACTCGCTAGCGCCTACTGGGCTTTCTGCCCCCCCAGGGGGCAGATCAGGGGCCACTGCCACCATCTGCCCTCCCGGGGGGGCAGAAAGACTGGAATTTCTCTGGGGTGGGGTGGGGTATTGTCATGCCCATTTTGGGGAGCCCCTACCCCTACACTAATAAAACAAAAAAATCCATGGTTTCTAGTCGGCATTCTGCGCCCCCAGGGGGGGCCAGATTGGGGGCTACAGCTCCCATCTGCCTCCTGGGGGGCAGAAAGACTGACATTTTTGTGGGGGGGAGAGTGAGGGCATTGGCGTGCCCGTTTCGGGCAGCCCACACCCTAAAAACAATTGCGCCAAAAAAATCCCTGGTGTTTAGTGGGCTTTCTGCCCCCCCCCCCCGAAGGGGCAGATTAGGGGCCAATGCCCCATCTGCCCCCCCGGGGGGGGCAGAAAGACTGTAATAATTGGGGGGGGGCATGGGCCTGCTCGTTTTGGGCAGCCCCCACCCCCTATTTTTTTTTTTTAACAATTCCCTGGTGTCTGGGGGGGGCAGATTGGGGGCCGATGCGCCATCTGCCCCCCAGGGGGGGCAGAAAGGCTGTAATGGTGGCGGGTGGGTGGGGGCATTGGCGTGCCCATTGCGGGCAGCCCCCACCCTAAAAATAAAAATAAAAACGAATCCCTGGTGTTTAGTGGGCTTTCTGCTCCCCGAAGAGGCAGATTAGGGGCCAATGCCCCATCTGCCCCCCGGGGGGGCAGAAAGACTGTAGCAATTGGCGGGGGGGGCATGGGCCTGCCCGTTTTGGGCAGCCCCCACCCCTTTTTTTTTTTTTACAATTTCCTGGTGTCTAGTGGGCTTTTTGCCCCCCGGGGGGGGCAGATTGGGGGCCGATGCCCCATCTGCCCCCCAGGGGGGGCAGAAAGGCTGTAATGGTAGTGGGTGGGGGCATTGGCTTGCCCGTTGCGGGCAGCCCCCACCCTAAAAATAAAACTAAAAACGAATCCCTGGTGTTTAGTGGGCTTTCTGCCCCCCCGGAGGGGCAAGGGCAGAAAGACTGTAGTAATTGGGGGGGGGGTGGGGGCATGGGCCTGCCCGTTTTGGGCAGCCCCCACCCCTATTTATTTTTTTACGCAACTTCCCTGGTATCTAGTAGGCATTTTACCCCCCCGGGGGGGCAAAAAGACTAAAATGCCCAAAAATACACAGGGGCGCCGATCGTCATTGCAGTGAAAGGGGGGGGGGGGCCCTCAGGTGCTGGGGAAGCTCTTCCCCAGCTCCCGAGGCTATTTGTGCAGAAAGGGAATCCCTCTGGTGCCCGCACCAGAGGGATTCCCTAGGGTATGCCTCATGACGAGCTGGACTCGTCATGGGCACAGCGCGACTGTGCTCCATGACGAGTCCAGCTCGTCATGGGCATACAAAGGGTTAAAGAAAATAGAGCTTACAGAATAAATAAACATACCATGTAACTACAGAAGTAAAAGGGCCAGCCCTCATGGGAGATCGTAAATGAATACAAGACGGTACCAAGAAGGGACTAACAAGCCTATTAATGAATCCGAAGCCAGCATTTACGAAGCCACAAGCCAATCAGAAATATGTGTGGAGAGGGAGTGGGGCTTAAAGTCCATACTCTAATACAGCATGCCTCGCAGAGTAGCACATGCGCTGCCCAGGCTCGACCTAACAATGGCTATTCACTCTTTTTCCCAGTTCTTAATTCTTCAGACACTACAATGTTGTTTTTAAACACAGTACTACTCCATTTGGCTGTGGCTTTCTGATAAATCGGTCTTCAAGATCCACACTCTGTCAGGAAATGGTAAGAGCTTTTGGGACTATAGTCCTTTAGCTGCCCGTAAATGTATTAAACTTAGCTATAAAAAAATAACAGATGCGTACAACACAAGTGAAGAAAAGTTCAACCGTGGCAAATACTACACATTCACTACAAACAAGCATTCACAATGCAATGGTCTCAGCATTAGAGCTATTGGCATTGCTCATGACATTATTTTTGTTTATGTTTTTGTTTTTAAAACATTTAAAGAAACAGCATTGTTATTTATAATGTCAATAGCTTAATCTCTCTCAAATGCGAGACCTATTGCATTTGCACCCACACACAGAGCCACACACACAAAGCCACCCACACACACAGAGCCACCCACACACACAGAGCCACCCACACAGAACTACCTACACAGAGCTATTCACATAGAGCAACCCACACACAAATAGAGCCACCCACACAGAGCCTTAGATGTTCGGAACCCCGAATCCGAAAAAGACGGGGCTTGA
The DNA here is from genome assembly GCF_964204655.1 of Triturus cristatus. Taxonomy (NCBI): domain Eukaryota; kingdom Metazoa; phylum Chordata; class Amphibia; order Caudata; family Salamandridae; genus Triturus; species Triturus cristatus. Next base: position 132,034,766 of record NC_140586.1, on the reverse strand, counting down.
ATTGACAGACAAAGCTCTTCTCCAATGGCTGACCAGCATTTAACCCCTTGTGTGCCACGCCCTTTCCCCGCTCTGTGCCAGGCGTTGCATTAGCGGGCGGGGTTCATGACGAGCTGGACTCGTCATGGGCACAGCGCAACCGCGGCCCATGACGAGTCCAGCTCGTCATGGGCACAGAAGGGGTTAAGAGGCCAGCCAATGGAGAAGAGGGGCGGGTTCACTGCTGGAAAACATAAAATCTCGCCAGCGAGACTGCGCAACGCAGCCTTCGCTAGCCGAGACCTAAAAAGGGGCAGAGTTACCAGGTGACGCATGCTTCAGAAAATCTGGGTTACGGTCCTGAGCATTTATGTTTACAAACCAGTGCATTCTGGGAGTTGTGGTTTTGATTCATGTCAGTTGAAGTATCACCTGAAGACAAATATTTGGGTTTTTTTATTTAAAAAAAAAAAAGGAAAATGAATACTGGCAAAACGCAGTCCCTGTGACCTTGAATCACATGGCAGCCGTAAACATGAGCGCATGTCATGATTTTAGGGGCCACCAGCACGCGATTTTGTTTACTTTCATTTCCATTTGTTTAGCATTTTGTGCTAAATTAGAGCCCTTTCTTCCTCTTTTTATTTGCAGTTTTAATATAGCTCGAACACGACCAGAAGGTATGGGTGCGCTTTAAACAAGCACCACCTACATTACACATTCATTTTAGGTAGGCACAGGGAGATTAAGGGATTTGCCCAAAATCACAGGGTGTTGAGAACTTGAGATGACGCCGAGACTAGAACCTGATTTAACGAGCTTTTCAATCGGAGCGGCAATATCGTTGCGCTATCTCCTAAATCGTTGATCGTTCTCGGTTAATTAGGATGGTAAAGTATTAAAATCTCGGCTGGATGTTATGAAGTCTGCTCTGCATTTTTTGTGACTGTCTCGTGACCTCTCTAACATTTAGTTTGGAAGTTGTAGGCTAATCTATTCGTGTAAATTCTCATTAACCCGGCATTTCCTGCACGTTGCTCCTGTTGTGCCGCCTGCCGTCCAGCAGGTGGAGACACAGCCCCTTCAAATACACTGGGAGAAAAGTCAGGCAGGAACGAGACAGTGATGTGTTGGGCCACCTGGGAGAAAAAGCATCGGGTAAAAAAAAAAAAAAAAAAACGAACAAAGAAAGAAGGGAGGAAACTAGGAAACACAGCACTTTTGGGAGCAGCCAAGTGAAGGAAGGGACCCCCCAACAGAGGCTGCAAGACCTCCTGGAAGGAAGACTGCAGGGCGGGGGGTACGAGCAGGAGGGGGTAGGAGTCTCAGCGCCCGGCTGAGGAGCACCGGACCCCCTGGAAGCAGACAGCCCCTTGCAACATCTGCGCCGTTTGCATTGGAAGTGGCCCTGCGTGCATGTCCTACGGGGTCCCCGGTGCGCAGTGATTTGTGGGCGCGGAGCCGACCCCACCCGTGCACGGAGCCGGGAGCAGGGCTGCTAGGAAGTAGCGGATCCCGAAGTTGCAGCCGGTCTGCGGATCCGGAGCGAGGGGGCAGAGAGGCGGGAGCCACAGAGCCCGGCGGGAGAGCCCCGGGGGAGATGGGGTGAGTGCGAGCGCTGGGGGTGCAGCGCAAGAAGTGCCGGTGTTAGAGAAGCTCCATGCTGCATAGGGGCGGGGGGGCTCATGTGCTCGGCTTAAAAAGTGCCGGTGGCCAGAGCCCCGGCAGAGGTGGGGTGCCTGTAACCGATATAAGAGGACTGGGGGTCTAAGAGTGCCCGATCTGTTCAGTTTAAGTGCCAGGGGGCAGAGTACATCCCAGCAAGAGACACGAACAAGCGCAGCCTTCGCTAGCCGAGACCTAAATAAATACGAGAACGTCCCTGTAAAAAAAAAGAAAAAACACGCCCACCAGCGTAAAAGGGACGGGGCTTAAAAAAGAGAAAGAAGCGAAAAAACACACCCCCGAATCCGAAACAGACGGGGCTTGAATTGACAGACAAAGCTCTTCTCCAATGGCTGACCAGCATTTAAGAGGCCAGCCAATGGAGAAGAGGGGCGGGTTCAAGCCTAACTACTGGAAAACATAAAATCTCACCAGCGAGACTGCGCAAGCGCAGCCTTTGCTAGCCGAGTCCTAAAAAGGGCCAACAAATAGGAAACCTGAATGGAAAAAATGTATGCAAATGATCTGCATAATATGCACGTCTTGTGTCTCGTAAAAGGTCTTGTATGACTAGGTCGCAGTTTTAAACTTTCTAGGATTACTCCCCAGAAGATAGAATCGTTTTAAGACATGGGCAAAGTGGACAATGGCCCATGGCCCCCTTTAACCAAGACCCCCACTGAGAAGGTGAACTTTCTCTCAATTTGACCTCGGTCTTTCCACCTTTACCTCTGACTCTAGTCCCTACCCAGTGATATCTTAATTTTCTAGGGCACCAGACCAGACTTTAACTGTTCTTGTGTGATCCCGTTTCTGACATTTTAACACAATTTAGTATTGTTTGGCATCCCGTGGACTATATATAGTAGGGGAATTGGTAATAAAATTAGAAGTTGTTCTGAAACTTCCAAAATATGTCCTGCCCAGGGCCCCCAAAATCCTTACAACCAACCTGCCAGAAGAGTCTAAACTGGGAGAGAAAGGTATTTTACATGTATTGTAATGCTACGCACTGTTCTAAGATGGCTGTGCATTAGAGTAACGAGTCATAGAAATAACCCTCGCACTGCGCCTAACCGGTGGAACTTATTATCCAGCCCCCGCCCCACTGGCGACCCAAGAAACTTAGCCAACAAGGATTGTACTGTTGTGATCGTTGTTGGCCGCAGATTTTATTATGGTTACACACATATTGGCATGACCTCGGTCACATTGGGTTATTTGCGAACTGCCCCCCCATTCGTAGTTTGTTGTACATCCAGTTCGTAAATGACCCCCCAACTAGTTCTGTTGTTAGTCCTTGGTAGTCCTCTTTTGTCCTGTTATCACCAGGACCACCATTTGGCTGGTCACCCAGGCTCTCTGCGGGTAGGGAGGGGTAGCTTTTTCTCACCAGAGTTAGGCCCACAACTCGCTACCTTTTGTGCCCTGCCGACAGGCCGGGTCTGGGCCGCGAGCGCCGTCTCCGTTTGCTACCCCCTTTGTTGGCCAGGCCACATCACCCTGCCGTGCGGCATCCCAAGGTGAGCGTCCCTCCTCCTACACACCGCCCTGTCGGTGTGTCTCCTTAGCCAACCATCGTACAGTTTTCCGCCAACGCTTGTATTGCTGTCCAGCACTGCGACACTGCTGCTTCGTAGGTGTGGGTGGGTGGGTTCCAAGAATTCTCGCCGGTGCGCCGCTCTCCCCGCTCCACAAAGGTAGGAGCTACTTGGGAGAGCGGTTGCTTATATTCCCCCCTTGCGTTCCTTGCGTTTCCCGCCCGCCCGGGTAACGCACCCCCATTGGGGTGTATCTAGCATCGCCCCCCATTGGACGGGGGGGGGGGGTTAGTCGCCACTAGGCTGGCCTGAGGCCGGGCGGGGCTACCAACTGTCGCTTCCGGTCGCCGTAGGCGCCCAGAACCGGTTTCCCCACCACCTTTTGGCGCGGCGTGCGTTATGGCGCCGGCCTCTGAGCCTCTCCCCCCCCTTCGGGGGAGAACGGCGGCCTCTGCAATAACCCTCTCACTGCGCCTAACCGGTGGAACTTATTATCCAGCCCCCGCCCCACTGGCGACCCAAGAAACTTAGCCAACAAGGATTGTACTGTTGTGGTCGTTGTTGGCCGCAGATTTTATTATGGTTACACACATATTGGCATGACCTCGGTCACATTGGGTTATTTGCGAACTGCCCCCCCATTCGTAGTTTGTTGTACATCCAGTTCGTAAATGACCCCCCAACCAGTTCTGTTGTTAGTCCTTGGTAGTCCTCTTTTGTCCTGTTATCACCGGGACCACCATTTGGCTGGTCACCCACGCTCTCTGCGTGTAGGGAGGGGTAGCTTTTTCTCACCGGAGTTAGGCCCACAACTCGCTACCTTTTGTGCCCTGCCGACAGGCCGGGTCTGGGCCGCGAGCGCCGTCTCCGTTTGCTACCCCCCTTTGTTGGCCAGGCCACATCACCCTGCCTTCCGGCATCCCAAGGTGAGCGGCCCTCCTCCTACACACCGCCTTGTCGGTGTGTCTCCTTAGCCAACCATCGTACAGTTTTCCGCCACGCCGCAGGGAGGCTCACGTCTTCTTGCGGCTCCCCCCTTTGCTTGTGGCCCCCCTCTTGTTTTTTTTTTTTTTTATCTGCAACCCGCCAGGGCCATAGCCCCCCATAGGTTGTCCCAGAAAACCTTCATCCCTTCCTCTGATAGATGGACCCCGTCGTGGCCATACAGTTCTTGGCGCCCAGGGTGGATTAGACCGTGTCTGATGGACTCCATGCCGTTGGTGCTGCAAAATTTGTGCATAGCGATGTTCAGTTTCCTTCTAGTATTTTCGACTGCTCTATGCGATTCCGCACCCCTCCATTTCCCCCTGCTGATCATCTCGGACCATATGATGGTTGGGCCTCTCTCCCTGCTCCACGAAGTTAGGAGCTACTTGGGAGAGCGGTTGCTTATATTCCCCCCTTGCGTTCCTTGCGTTTCCCGCCCGCCCGGGTAACGCACCCCCATTGGGGGGTTTGTATCTAGCATCGCCCCCCCACTGGACGGGGGGGGGGGTTTAGTCGCCACTAGGCTGGCCTGAGGCCGGGCGGGGCTACCAACTGTCGCTTCCGGTCGCCGTAGGTGCCCAGAACCGGTTTCCCCACCACCTTTTGGCACGGCGTGGGTTATGGCGCCGGCCTCTGAGCCTCTCTCCCCCCTTCGGGGGAGAACAGCGGCCTCTGCAATATCGCCAACTCGACAAAAACGGAGAATATAAAAAACGGCGCCTTCTAGGGAAATGCAACGAGAGTATCACATCCCTTGTGGTTAGAGGTTTCATCTCCGAGAACAGGCAGGGCCAGGAAATCAGTTTCACGGGCAGTCGCGACTGAAGAAATTAGTAGGCATCTTTAAACAACTGGCATTTAATCTTGGCTCAATTCTCAGTAGCCGTTAACACATTAACTTCAGGAACAACTCAACTTGATTACATGGTAAGAGGTGGGTAAACCGTTTCTCCGATTTACATAATCGGTCATCTCTATGTAGCTTCCGATGTCTGATAAAAAAACAAAATAAAAGGATGCATAAAAACTGGTACTTAAATTGCATATCGTCTAGTTGCTTAAATAAATGAAGGCAAAAACAAATTGCAGCTTTAAGTTACAAGGTTACCAGCGTTACATAGGTGCTTACATTGTTAGAAAGTTATGGAGGTTTTATTTTGTAGGAACTATAACAATTTAGAATCGGCAAAAGAATAAGCATTTTTTCTACAAAAAGTAATATAAATAATTTGGGGAAACATCCTCTATTTTTTTTTTAAACAAACAGATTCACTCGAACTCCATTTCAAGAAAATAAAAAAGAGGTGAAATGTTTCTTTTTTCCGACTGTGACTATGTGGAGATTTTAATTAAGCAATAAAAACTGAGGAAGTATTTTGGGACCGGATATCAGAACACAGATCTCATAACTTGATCAGTTCAAATACCTTATGACTGTGATCAGATAAAAAAGGTGTCAGTGTAGGAACTTATTCAGAAGTCCAAGAGCAATCAGAAGTCACTGGGCTCAGTTTGAACTAATCAGACTTCTACCACTGGCGTTCCGGGCCTTGACCCGAACACAAACAGGTCCTCAAGTGCACCCACCCCATTAGCACTTGACACTCGACGTAACAAGGTTGAGCAGTCCAAGGTTTTCTGGGGGAGGTGATGTGAGAACAGACTAAGAACTCAGAAGATACCTTAAAAGCACGTAATAAATCACCGTTCAACCGCCACTTCAATTTGTAGAAGGCAATGGCGTTAAACTAAAAAATACAATGGAAACACAGTGCCAAGTAAACAAAGGGTAATTCTCGAGGCAATAATGGTAATCTCGGGGACAGTCTGTGAAGATGAAGCACATTTGTCCTCTATCAGGAATCTCTGGGGATCAATTGGAGCAGCTCCTGCAGTATGGGTCACTCACAGCTCAGCATATATCTCCTCACATGGGTGTGCACTCGCCCTCTGCCTCCTGGGTGGCAATGTCACTGTACCTATGTGTCCTTGGCGGATCAGTGACTGTTGGCAGGCAGTGCCTGAAGCAGTTGCAGATCGGCAGGAATTGTGCCATGCGTCCTACGCGCCCGACAGAGTGAAGCAATGTCAGCCCTGGCCCCATAGAGGAGTTCGAACTCAGGGTGGTGAGCGCTGGTGCTTGTAATGCAGGTGAGTAGCAGCAGCCACAGCACCATTCCCGAGCTGGATTTGCTGGGGTGGTCACAATCTTTGCAGTTGCAGTCTTCCTGGGTCTGGCATTCTTCCTCCGGTCAAATCACAAAACCTGCCACCCAAACAAGTTCAATGCCCAGCCCAGGTCCTTCCGGTGAATACCTTGCCAGATATGGTCTTCTCTGCTGATGCCTATCACTTCTTGATATGATGTGCCTTCATAGTTTCAACTGTGGATGGAGGTCGCAAGTCTCCAACTCACAGATGTTTTTGGGGAAAGAAGAGGTATTCAAAGTTTTTTGCTGCAAGGCCCCCTAAGCAAAATGTTTTGAAGTCAGGCCCTTCTCCAAAACGTTATGGCAAGGATGTGGAGAGCAGGAAAGGCATGGCTGAGAGTATAGGAGGCAGGACGTATGAGATCATTTCAGGGGTACTTTTTCTGTAGCTCGTAATCCATACTAAATGGAAGAATCATAGAAGAGCAAATGCACCAAACAAAAACAGAAAATGATCAACATTGCTCCCAATAAATGGGAAGTTGTGAGCCCCTCACGCTCTTTGGCCCAATGCGCCTACACATGCTGTGCTAATGACATCTACAGCCCTGAGTAGCAGGCAGACTCCTCTGCTTCTTTCATCCCTTCCCCACATGCCTGGTCATTACTTCAATCTTAAACAAGCATTGGCATAGCCAATAGGTCTCGCCTTTGGGACCTTATAAGTGTTTAGCCATGCAACAGTTGCATAACTAAATACTTATAAGATCCCAAAAGCGAAACCTATTGGCTATGCCAATGCTCGTTTCTGTTTATTACTGCTCTGTAGTAATGGCGGCGCACGGGTGCCACCATTACTACCTAGAAATAATAAACTGGGAAAAAAACCGCTCACGGAGAACATCAAAGCGGCCGTGCGGCCGCGAAAGTGATCGCGATCTAACATCAGAGCTGAACAGGAAGCAAGCAGCCTTCCTCCCCTCACCTAAGCCAATCACAATGCTGACATGCCAGGGTTGTGCTTGGTGGGGAGGCGCCCAGCCGGGCGTCTATGGGGGGGCCAGTTTCTCTTTGTAGGCTGCATGCAACCTACATAGAGAAAAGGCAGAGTGCGCATGACTGGTTTGGTCGGCTGCAGTCAGGGCCCGTAACATTGGGCAAGCCACTCCTCCCCGACCCGCCCACCCCCAACCAGGCATACCCTTCTGCTTTCTCGCAGTGCGAGAAGCAGAAACATAAAATGGTAGTTAGTATAGTATAGCTTTAATCAGTCATTTAGTTGCAAACATAAAGTCCATTCTGAGACTTGTAGGCTTGCTCTTCTCGTTAAGTATTTTGTCACAAATCCCAAAAGCCACACCATCAGGGCGACAATGGGAAGACGCCACATATGGGTGCCGAGTTACTGGAAGCTACGTGCAGCCTGTTTCATAGTGAGGATGAAGCGTCTGTTCGAAGGTCGATCGCATGGTTAAGCTGGTGATTCAGGGGCCTTGCTCTGGCCGCATTTACCTCTCCTCATCCTGCGGAGGTGTTCGCCCACTATCCCGCCCTGAGTCAGTGGTTTCCAATGTGCTCCCTGCTCCCGAGCTTCAGTCTCCAGCAACTCAGAGACGTGTATAGAATCTCCATGGCATAGAAAACAAGCATTGGCATAGCCAATAGGTCTCGCCTTTTGGACCTTGTAAGTGTTTAGCCATGCAACAGTTGTTGTTGCACCAAAGAAATTGTGCTGCATAAATAAATACTTATAAGGTCCCAAAAGCGAGACCTATTGGCTATGCCAATGCTTGTTCTTTGTAAAGAAATATATGCTTGTTTCTATTTCTTTACTTTTGCTATAATCGCGGCACCAGCGCTTTATTTTTAACATTAAAAGTAAACCGACGGTGCCGCGATAATACCAAAGGTAAAGAAATAGAAACAAGCATCTATTTCTTTACTTTTGCTATAATCGCGGCACCGGCGCTTTATTTTTAACATTAAAAGTAAAGCGCCGGAGCCGCGATTATACCAAAGGTAAAGAAATAGAAACAAGCATCTATTTCTTTACTTTCACTATAATCGCGGCACCCGCGCTTTACTTTTAACACTAAAAGTAAAGCGCCGGTGCCCGATTATAGCAAAAGCGCCTTCATGAAGTACAGTACCCGTGACGGAGACATATGGCGGCTGCGCGCGTTCACGCGCACATGCACGCAGGCTTTAGGCCAGCGGCTGCCGCACTTTGAAAATTCCCTTACAAAAATTCGTGCAACAGCGCTGTTCTAGGCTCGACCTAAAAAGTGAAGACCCTGGGATTTATATCTGATACAAACCTTACCTGTTAAATCAATGTTATGGTCAAAGTCAATCAACAAGAGCCTCAAATCAATGCAATCGTCAAAGGTTATTAACGTGCACCGCTATGTGCCACTTAAAATACGCCAGCTAGTGTGACCTGCTCTCTGTGAATGGAGCTGATAAAGTGCTTGGTTTTGTGGTGCCAAGATTATTGTCATGTGATTTATAAAGGCTACCTAAGAAGCTTACAGACATTTTGCAGAGATTTCATAACTATGCTGTCAGGATGCCAATAAATCTGCAGAAGGACAACCTCATAAAATTTGCCTTGAAAGCTCTCCACTAGTTTCCGAAGGAGTTTAGGATTGCCTTTAGTGTGTGCTGCTTTGCTCACAATGCCTCCGGATTTATGAAACCTCCTGGTTTGTTCAACAAGTTGTGATTGCCAAAAGCAAGTGTTTCGTAATGATCATGATGAATCTGTCAAACATTGCAGGTGACAGTGACGCATATTGCCCTCTTCAATGTGACTAAGTGCATGCCCATGTTTTTGACCTTATGTGATTTAAATTAATGAACATGATCACATTTTGGGCAGTTTTAAAGTGTCATTCAATCACGAAAGCATATTATTTCTATGCCAAGTCTGGTGGCTTAGTTAACTAATGTCTCCACTGTAGGTCCCCATGTTCGACCTCCTGGTCACAGGCTCAAATCCTGGCGGGTTTACTCCGCCTTTCACCCTTCTGAGGACGATAAAAAGAGTACCATTGAGGTGGGTACCAATAAACATCTGTTAATCAGCACCAAGATTCCCTTCTGGGTAGACGTACACTTTACAAATACACTTTATGCCTATTAACGAACAGTTAGGCCAATAGGTTAGAACCAGTATTTTTGAGTCTTACCTCACTTAATTTATCATTATGGGTAGGGCCTATTCAAGATAGAAACTTGTTTTACTTCATGAGACCTGACTGCTCAGAATGTTGTTGTGCTAGAACAAAGGCCCCATATACCTGTTAAAATGGTGTCGTAAAAGACATCAACAATTTTCAGGTACTTAAAGCGGGGTTTAAAAAAAAGTGATTTGTCTAATTTATCAGTAAATGGATGGAGTGGTTTTACACAATTGAATGGAGGGTGTGAAACGTGTTTTAGAGCGGTCTGATTTATATATGATTTACTCAATTACACATGAAATAAAAAGTGTAAGTTGGTGTCTTCTAACTAAGTGGCATTGATGATTTGAAAGCAAATTGTATACATTTTGTAACTGGTTTCTTTATTGCCTGAAGACGCATAGTTTACGCAAAACACATGGGCAAGTGGTCTAGACATTTTTTATGTTTTAACTTTTATATTGTGAAATATTTACTATAAATACATAATAATTTTCTTTTGTATGATGATAAAACGTGCCTGTAGCATAGTAACTGTGATGGATGACAAGTGGCACCGACAAAACCGCAAATCTAAAAATGTGCAAACACTCTGAGAGGGTTTCTGGCGTGATGACGTACACTAATACAAGCGCTTGAATATTTCCCAAGTAAACACAGTTGAATAATAAGTGTCAAAGATGTCACCCACTGCACCCCGGCCACGCGTTTCGTTCGGATAAACCACCTCACATCGATGCTAAACACCCCTGGCCTTAAGATAGAAGTGGGAGAGGGTGTGGTCTGGCGGCTAGACTGCCGACTTTGGTGCTGGAAACCAGGGTTCAAGCCTCGGGGTCGCGTCCACATTCTGTGATTCTGGGTAAATCACTGAAACTGTCCTTGTGTAACGTAAGCGATGCTCATGTAAAACGCTCCAATACCTACGGGTGGAGTTCAAGCAATATAAATCTGCATTATATAAAAAATAAATCACAAAGGCCTGTCGCTACAAATAAAGGGTGCAAAATGCTAAACTCTTCAAAGTAGTTAGAATTCCGAGAACTCTGCAAAGCTGAAATGTTCAGATAACAACTCAACTAAAAGTATGACTTTTGGGAAGCTTCCGAAATATACTTTTAGTTGAGTTGCTATCTGAACATTTCAGCTTTGCAGGTAATAGAATAAATACATTATAAATTCACCCCCAATTTAATTTACTGAAATTTGCTTTTTTTTTCAAACACTGGATATTGATATTTAATGTCGTTACCCAAATTTAGTATTTTCTGCAGTTTTGTAAATCTGATTTTTCTCAATGTGTAAATATTTAGGGGCAGATTTATGAGCCCCTTGCGCCACTTTTGCGTCACTTTTCCCATGTTAAAAGTGACGCAAAAGTGGCGCAAGGGGCTCATAAATCTGCCCCTTATTTGGGAAAATCCGGCGCACTGATGTGCTCGCATTTGATCTTTTACTGTTGCTCTCAATCATCTCATTCCAACCATTGGTCACACTTTCTTAATGTGTTTGCGGTCCGGGGTATCGGGTGGCAAATGTGAAGAGAAGAACAAAACAAGCAATAATCTGCTCCGCACACACGCTTTCAGAAACATGCGTGCACGAGAAGAGAGCATTGGAATGTTTGTATTTTTTTTTTTTACTCCGATTTAAGCACAATAATTGGTCGGGTCCAACCTTTACAATAATTGGATAAATCATGTATTTCATCAGTATGGCAATATCGGGAGTACAAACCGCTACAATTCGTTCACAAAGGAAAATGGACACTGAAATCGCATCCAAATCATATTCCCTTTCATACCCACTTGAGAATTTCCTAGGGAAACTCACTCATCGGTTTATAAAAAGCATAAGATCGGGCAACCGAAGGGATATTATTTATGTACTTTACTTTCGCTATAATCGCGGCACCGGCGCTTTATTTTTAACACTAAAAGTAAAGCGCCGGGGCCCGATTATAGCAAAAGCGCCTTCATGAAGTACAGTACCCGTGATGGAGACATATGGCGGCTGCGCGCGTTCACGCGCACATGCACGCAGGCTTTAGGCCAGCGGCTGCAGCACTTTGAAAATCCCCTTACAAAAATTCGAGCAACAGCGCATGCGCTGTTCTAGGCTCGACCTAAAAAAGAAGGATCTGAGCCTACTTCAACATAGAGGCCATGATGGAAAGGGTGACACTCTCGAGAATACACACACCTCTGTGGAGAGCGCAATTTGTTCTTGTTAATAAGTTAATTGCCAAAACAAACTCACACACTGGAATATACTTACAGCCTAACACAGGAAATACTTTTTTCTAAAAGCAGAATGGTGTTTTAAAATACATCTGATAGGTAATTACACCATGTAAAGAAATCAGAAAAATAGAGACTTGTAGGTAATTTGAAAATATTGTGTTCCTCTCCAATACAAAAGAAACTGCTGGTTCCTTTAAAGAATGACAATGATATATTCTCACGGGCTGGTTTGTTTGTTCCTTGGTGTCATAATATAGTCTAAAGGCAGAGTCAGGTAGCCTGTTTTTCGCTGCCTAGGGTTCATTATCAATTGAGTAATCATACAGTCACCATCACAAATAGTTTTTGTTTGGAGCATGAACAGTTGTGACACACACTGCAATTTCTGTGAGCACTGTCTAAAAACATTAACAAAGCCAACTTTATTATTGTTTTTTTTTGTGGTGGTTGGGAGGGTCATGGGGCCGGGGCAGTCGGGAGGGGAAGGGTAGGGCAGGATAGGATAGGCAAGCAACATGAGGGTGGGGTGAGAGGGGGATGAGTTGGTGGCTGCAGACACATGCACTTGCTAAGAGTGCATGCCGGTAAAAAGAAAAAAAAAATATATATATATATCTCTCACCACAAGCTTCCCGTAACTGCTCTTTTCTCAAAACTTCCACACAATCCCAGGGCGATACAGAAGGACGGCACAAAACAGGTCCTGGCAACAAAGGGCTTTATTAAATTATTTCAGCAAGCCTCATTGTTACGAAGCCAACAACAGCAAAGTGCAGGGGTGCATACAAAGAGAATGACCTACTCGTTTCGGCTTGCGCCTTCTACATACATGCATACAAAAAAAAGGCAGGAGCTCCACTGCATGGACAACAAAGACTCCAAAGCCGAGGAGGAAGCCGAAGGCCACGAGGAGCCACTGACCAATAGGAAGTACGTAAATGAGAGTGCCGTGGGAGCCAACCAAGGGTAAGTACAGGTAAGTAATGAGCAGGGTCTGGGCCCATTTAAAGTTTTAGTTTTTATTTTACAAGAGATTTTACAAGCGCTGTGCAGGTGAAACCTAAAAACAACAAAACTGCTACAGAATATTTTTTTCTTTTTATGCACATTTTTGACCCGGGCACAAAACTCAGTGACCCCGCCACCATGACACAGCGGGTCACAGTTTACATATTTTTTTCTTGCACTTTAACCATCGCATGCTGATTAGGACAGTTTGGAAACATACCAAATAAAGAAGGTCCTACTTCTATCCCATTTTCATTTACAAGTACTGGCTGAGACATTTGCACCTCCTGGGACTACAGCCATGGACCACCAGTAGGGCGCGTCCCACAATTTGAAGACCTGGGCTAGAAGCTAACATCAGAACACCTTCCCGGCAGGACCACAGCACCCTTCCCTTTCAGGAATTGAAGCCCTTGGACACACCAGGAACTTTCAGACTTTACTTCTGTAACAATGGTGCAGGTCTTTACCAGCGTCACAGTGGTAGCGCTGGTGGTCTCCTAGGCTCCTTCTGAGCCCTATTTTTCAGAGTAGTGTCTTCTTGTGAAAGAAAACTTCCAGGCCCTCTTGGACAATCGGTCATCTCGATCTCTCAAAGCAGGGTCTAATTAGCCTCTTCTGGCAACTTATCGAGTTTTCCTACCTCAGATTACTGGTCTCGAACCTGGCATGGGGAGTTGGTAGTAAATAGCACAACCCTAATGCTCTGAGAGAGTGTGAAAGAGTGAGTGTGACTGCATGTGGTCAGATCACTACAAGCAAACTTTGGATGCTCCAAAACTACAGAAATCCTCAAAGCATGTACAAAGCACTCTGAATAAAAATGTGACTGTGCTTGAGTTTTTCTCCTGCCCTTAGGGACCAAGTCGAAAAAGTGACTGGACCCACCTTAAAATATTTCGATCAGGGACGCTTGGAGCAGGGGTGCCACTTGTGGGACTAGAAGACAATGGTTGAATGTGCATGGCATCCTGTCTCCACACCCCCCCTTCCTGAGGAGGTTTGATTCACACTGCTGGCAGCGCAATAAACTTATTCTACAACAGACATATTCCAGTACTCTTCACCACTATCAAATACAGACATACAAAATGCAGCTAGGTGCCTAGAAGCCACTTAGTCTACTATGTGAGCTATACAACAAAAACCCAATTGTTCTTTGATTTCAGCTCAACTATGCATTCACCGTCTGAGACTTTGCCAACCTCTTGCCATTCCCCACACTTTTACAGGGGCATTCAAGGTCTGTCGGTAGTCATCTGGTCTCTCAAGTATGGCTGCTCGTTTACAGGAATAGCTGGCAGCCATCTCAGACCCCCACACTGCAGGGCTGCTTCAAGGCATGCAAACATGCTCGACACATGGTTAATGGTACCCATAAGTGCAGTCCATTCTCTCATACTGAAAACCTTATTATGTGTAATCTTTTAAATATTTAATCGAAGTCTGCTTGATTCCCTTTTCCTGGAGGGCAAATGGAGTTCCTTGGTACCCAAACATATAAAACCCTCCTTAAAAAAAAAAAAGCACACTTTGGGAAGCCTGCAGGACACTGTAGTCTAATTAAAGCAAGAGGGCATGTGTTTCACATAAAAATCATTTTATTAGCTTAGCATCAAAATCCTTTATTTCTAGCTAAGCAGCTGGAACTCCCCAGAACAATGGCAGGAAGTCCCTTTTGAAATTGTGAGTTTTAAAAGGACGCATTTGACGCATTTTGATTAAATGCTGAGAAACTGAAGTTAACTCGAAACAGAATGCTACACTTCCTGGAAACCGCACCACAAAAAAGTTCAGGGCCTGCACAGTGCTACTCTTCCTATAACTAAATGGACAGATGAATCCCAGCGTTTTAGGCTTCTAGGCAAGCAGGGTCTTCAGGCGGCTAGCCATGTGACAGAAGTCATTATTTTAGGTCGGAGCCCCCATCTGCAATAGTGTGGGACATTATCTCCATGTATGGCTGGTAGTCAAATGTCATGTCTTTCTGCACAACTGTGCAGCGTGGACTCCAGACAAAACATTTCCAGAATGCAGGATTTCAAGTTGTAGGCTGTAACTGAAGAGGAGAAAGCACATCCTTTGAGGCTCTATGGGGCTTGACTGGCGTCTAGGCGGTGCTACAACTCTGCATGGTCCTCAAGGTTGATTTAGTCAATAGCCGAAGATACCTAGAGAGCTTCACTCCTGATTTCAAACCTTTGTACAACAAAGTACCCAGAAAGTCTTCACTCAGATCAAAGATGCGAGTCCAGCCCTTGGGAGTTCAGGGCTCTAGATCATGGCAGGCATTAAACCCAAACAGAGCAGACAGAACACAAGCATTTGTGATTCATGCAGGCCATGCAAATGTAGCTGATCAGGGTTGCCTTTAACTGGGCTGCTTCCCACAGGGCATAGCGATGAATAATATCAGACCAGGACAGCTAGCCCGGGCTCTACGACAACCCTCACCATCCTTCAATGCACGGTCAATAAACCACCCATACAGTGCGCTAACGTATCAAAAAGGTGGCATGCAGCCTTCTAAAAAACACAATAATTAACTATGTTCAAACACACAAATCCTACCCTAAAACCTCACTTCAATAATTTCTCTGCGTTGGTTGTGAGCAAGAGTTAAAACAGGAAGTAACACATGGTTCAGTCACATGAAACGGGCCCTTCAGGTGCACCGAAAACATTGCAATCCACCGACTTGCATACAAGTTTTCCTTGTTCCACTTTCCCGCCCTCCCCCTCAAGCTTTTAGCCACAGTTTGAAAGTCGTTGGTGGCCCTGTGAGGTTTTAGGGGTTGTTACACTCGTTTGTATACAGTTCATATCATTAGAAAAGATTCAAAACAGCACTTTAAATCTAACATTGTAATGTTCCTAGTCTTTGAAGGTAAAAATACTGCAATGATGGTCCCTCAATTTGCGTGTTATTTCGAGGCATGTTTTCCATGATGCTATTCTATGTGGGTTTAAGTTGATTTTTTCGCCCCCTTTTGCTCTGAATGCTGAGAATGAGTGTGCCTCAGCCTAAAGTCGGCCAGGTTTAGTTAGATGTTATATCTAATGCAGCTCTAGGCAGAGTGAGGCAGGGGGGTTCCTGAAGGTCCATGCCCTACTAAGAACATACCAACATCATCAATCTGTAAACATATCCCCCATATCCCCCATCCCAAAACAGACCACCCTCACGAGGCTTTCAGACTATCAGAATTATAGACTGTGGTGCTGGGGATCTACTCACCAAAACCCAAAGGAAGTCACTGCATCCGCCACACCTCTCCCCAGTCCACCAAGCTCCAGCTGTCACTACTTTCTGTCAACGCTTACCCAAAGGACATAATCCATAAAATGAGCTGGGCACTCAAGATTTGAGCTCCAAAGCCATTACATAGGAAAGCACCAAGGTGATTAAGCATTGCACGCTGCACCACAAAGCAGAGAAAAGAAATATGTATGTCATCCCAAACCGCACCCAATCCTAAAAGCACTTCTTCCCCACCCCACCATGCCCATCCAATGTGGCGTGTACGGCCATTTTAATCAAAACCTACCTCACATTCGCCCACAGAGACTGGGCTAGGGGCCCCAAGGACCAGCCCAGCAAATCTGAGAGCATGCAGTAAAATACATCTGTTACCTACTTTCATTTCCTTAATCATTTGCGAGAAAGATGCACCTTCGACAAACATTTTTTTTACAAATAAACAATTAAAAATTAAACTATTTTTCAGTACAAGGAGTCCAGAATGAATTCATGCAGAGAATGCCGCTCACACCGTTACCCCATGGCGCATGTTAATGCAATAATAATAAATCCACCTGAAAACCGTGTCCTCTAATAAATGCCTTCTATGTAGACATTTCTACGAGTTTTATTTTTTTTTATTCATTTCAGTCACATCTGCCTGAAATAGTGTGGGAAATGCTTGCTACGAGAGATCAGTGCTTAACTTGTAAAAAAAATAATTTGTGCCAGGGCTCTTGTCAGAAGGCCATTGTAGCTTGCACCACACATTGCCCCTGCCAGCGCCATCAATGATAGTAACAACACAACTACTAAGCATCACACTCCTACAAGTGTGACAATTAAGACTATTCCAGGCACCTAAAGCTATAAGAAAGGCTAGGGAGGTAAGTAATAGTCATTTTAAATGTGCATTGAATTAATAATTGACTTGTGTTGTGGTCTTCTCTAAATCAGCCAGACAGCTCCACCTAGTGGCAGACTGTCACAAGCGCCAATGTTGATAATTATGCGCCGGTGCAGAGCACCGGAAAACACTGGCTCAAATTAAGCACTGGGAAAGATGCAAGTCATTTCGCGCCACAACCAAACTGAATTTGATCGGTCCTTTTAAGGGAATGCTTGCCAATGTGAAAGAAAATGAAATGAAAAAAAGACTTCTAAGTTTTTGAATACCTCAAGACATTTTAGCGCTATGGAGGACCTTCACAGAAGTCAGTGCCTAAAGGAGATCCTAACCCCTCATCGGGAAAGAGCATGCAAATTAGAGGAAGACTAATTTTTATATAGTTTTTAATATCGACCCAAAAGGTGAACATCCTAAACTGTCTATTCAAGTTAGTTCTCAGTCGAGCTCTCTAGTACACACAACTGCACCCCGCCTTGTGCTCACACAGTTTACGCTCAAAATAAAAATGTACTATGTGCTCCAAAAGAAACATTCTCAACCAGCCTTTTCAAATTATTCCACCCTTTCAAATATGTGTCCAGGCTCTGTCAAATTAGAACATTGAAATGTTGAGAACTATGATAAAGACAATGTGTTGGCGCCAAGTTGTAAACACTGGTATAAAACCCACTGTTGCCAATTAATCTGTAGCTGTTATTCCCGCCACCACCACCCTCCTCAGGTAATAAGGAGTTGTGCTGGTAAATGAGAGGGGCAAAGAAGATAATTGAGGGAAAATACCACAGTCTCTCCAACCCTTCTCATGTGGTCTCCTATTTGGATAGATCTGCACATGAGGTTTTGGGTGTACAATATGATATGGCAGTGAAGCCTTATCATGGAGTACACTCGCAAATACTGTCTTGGGTCCGGTCAGTCTCATTTATTTAACTTTAGCGCAACTCTGGGTAGCTGTGGCTGTGAGCAGAAAGGATTGGCAAAGGAACTTAGTTTAAATCATTTAAAAGCATCAAACAACGAAATAAGTCACACACCAATAAAGAGACACAACACAACAATAGAGCCTATTTTTAATGAATTTTTAGAGACCTTGATCCTCAAAATCCATCTAAAGTTTTCCGGAGATATACATTTTTGAAGTTTTTATCACTTTTAAATGCAACCACAAACAAGCATTGGTCAACAAAAGGTTTGTAAACTTTTCAAAAGTTTGAAAGAGTTTGTGCGATTATTTCGGCCCAGGTTGGGTGACAAAATCTGTCTGGGAAAACGTCTATGGGGCAGAGAGGGTACATTGGTCAGTTAACTGGCCACCAGAGCATTTTTAAAAGCAAGTTCTAAACTTTACAAGATGACTGCCATAGACATCAATGGAGTAGTCCGGATGTGGAGGATGGAGGCAAAAGACGCAAGGATCCTTCGGTTGTGGTGCGGTCAACAGGGGTGTCTTTGTGGTGGTCCCTCGGTCCACGGTTGATGAGGGGTGACTTTGGTCACAGAGATTAGGGTCCCTCAAAGTCCTTTACATTGGAGTAGCAGGCCAGTCAATGTTGTGCTACGGGTCTCCTTGCAACCTCTGTTGGGACGAAATCCTTAGATGGAGGCTAATGTCCCTTTAGTATGAGAAATCTTGTCTTTGATAGCACTCCCGGGTCCGGCAAACACAGGTGCAACTTTTGGCTATCTCGGATTTGTCCTTTTGTGTGCCTGGCGACTAGCAGCGGCAAAACGTCTGCGGTGGCTACCAACTTGTTGATTTGGGCTTCTTCAGCTCCTGTGTCCCTGGAGCAGGTTCCAGGGGGGATCAGCCAAATGATCCTTGGAGTCACTGCTGTAGGTGGGGGCCAGGAATCAACTTTTTCCCAAGCCAGGAGCAGCAGCACAGTCTAAACTTCTCTAGCCCACAGTGGAGAAGGTGTAGTTCTTCCGACAGTGCAGCCTCTCTGTGTGCTTTCAAGAATAGCAGGTCAGTCTTTCTTCGGTCCTTTCTCTGATTCCAGTGTGATCTGAGGGGCAGGGTGCCAGATTTATCCTTGAAAGAGCCCCAAGGGACCATGCGGTCACTAGCTAAAGGGCTGCTGGGTCCCCTCCTACCAAGTGACATGTTTCCTGCAATGTGCTGCATCTAGCCATCCCAGAGTGCCCCATTCTTGCCCCTTTCAAAATGGCACAACCCTTCCGTGGTTGCCAGGAGCACGGTAGTCCACCCTACTGGTGTGGCTACCAGAGGACTACACGCCCACGGGAAAACTGGTTTGGAGATCAGTTTTCCCTCTCTGCCTCCCAATTATCTGCAGGAACAAAAGGCATCCTGCTAAGAGGTGTTGTTGCAGTCACCCCTTCAAAAGCAGCTCCCCCTTTGAAGCTCGCCTTTTGGGCTAACTCCAAAGTGGCCCTCCTGCGAAAGGAGGTCACACCTTGCTCTGCAGCAACTGCCTTTGTTCCTGGGCCAAAGAGTCATTCACACGTTTCCCCAGGCTGGCAGAAAGCTATCTGTGTGCCAGGACTTTTGTGAGGTCGCTGAACTAGCTGAAGAGCAGAGTGGCAACTTTCTAAAAAGCGCTTTAATAGTGACGTTAAATTCAACTTGGGCACCAGGTTGGGTTTAGTTAAATTGATACCTTACTTGACCCACTTAGGTAGTTCTATTCAGAGTTAGCCAGTCAGTAATTCTGTGTCAGCCAATGGGGCAGCTGACCTTTCCACAGCTAAACAACAATTTAGAAGTGTTGTTGTTAAGACATACGGAAAACATATCTCCTACTTAATAATATATAGCTCACTGCCATAGAGCTCTTTAGGCCTTTCTTAGGGGAGACTTACGTATACTATTGAGGGAAGTGGGGGCTTTGCCAGTAGTTGTAATGGCAAAGTCGAACTCGCAGTGTAAACACTGCCCTTTCAGTTTGCAGGGGCAGGCTAGGGTCCATTTTGTCCTTGTCACATACAGGGTGACATAAACAGTGTAGCAGCCCTATGTGAACATTCTGCCTTACATGCCCAGGGTACCCTGGTTATCATATACTAGGGACTTATAAGTAAGCCAGTACTTGGATGCAACTAAATCAACATATCTTTTGTATATGGCACTGAGATCTGGTTAGAAGGCCTCAGTGAACTGTGAGTCGAAAAACCAGCAGCATCAGTCTAACAAGCATTTTCAATGCAACAGGTCTCGCAATTACGAGATTTTAAGCTATTGGCATTGTAAATGATAATGTCTTTTACTTATGTGTTTTTCAAAGCAACACATATTTAAAAGACTTTGTCACTTCTAATGATAATAGCTCAAACTCTCACAAATGTGAGACCACTTTAATGGTGGCCGCGGCCCTTTCTTTAGATGCTGCGTGCCGTATTCAGGTGACTTTGAGTAGCGTCTAAAGAAAGGGGCGCAGCCAACATTAAAGTGAAAGCGCGTATGAGGCGCTTCTACACAAAGTGTAAAAATAATAAGAGAAAGAAAGCTTTTGTAGCATGGCTGCTAAAGTGAAAGCGGTCACGCTGTAAATTAAGTAAATAAATAAGCGCGCCCGCTAAAGTGAAAGCGGACCGCACTGTAAATTAAATAAATAAGCGTGGCCGCTAAAGTGAAAGTGGACCGTGTTGTAAATTAAATAATGAAATAAGCGTGGCCACTATAGTTAAAGCAGCGCACGCTGGAAATTTTAAAAAATCCATTACTAGTAACAATATAAAAGGTGGCGGCGTGCTGCGACATCATGGGTGGAATAGGGAAGATCATTAAAGAAAATTGTGCTCACCGACTAGATAAAGCAGACCGTGTAACAACAGTAAAAAGTGCAGTCGTTATGGGAGGTTACAAATGCAGACAAGGCGGTCCCAAGGAGGGACTACTAAGCCTATTCACGAATGAAAAGCAATGATTTCGAAAGGAACAGTAACAAGCCAATTGAAAAGATGGGCGGGAAATGGGCGGAGCTGCTATGCCATGCCTCAATTCAGCATGCCTTGTAGAACAGCGCATGCACTGCCCAGGCTTGACCTAAAAATGTGGGGGTGAACATACAAAAAGAGGCATTTCCTTCCACTGCAGAAACATGATAAGGGAGTGGGGTAAGTCTCAACAGCCCTTCTCTCCGTCCGATGTGCCAAACTACAGGAGCGCAGCAGTGTTGCAAATTCGAGAGAGAGGCAGGAATTGTGGAGGCCTTCACCTTCCTTTTTCCAGCGCTCTTGCTGTCCACATGTCAGTTACTATTAAGGAGAGAAAGTGACACTGGAGAAGACCTTTAATGAGCGCTATATCCATCTGCAATGGGCTCTGAAGCTATTTTATTGAACTGGAATGCTGAGAGCCCTGCTGAAAACACTAGAGAATTAGAGGCCCAAACATTTCTGGTATCGGTATTTAGCTCCAACATTCCATCATTTATGTTTCTGGTTTTCTCTGTTTAGTTTAAAAACATTCTATCATTAGGGGGCAGAATCTTTTATTAGCATTATAGCCCTTCCGGCTCAGGCTATAATGTCATTAAATCCCTCCTTCTTGTTTAAGGGCCAGGCAGCAAGGGTAGGGCTTTAAATTACCAGTATAGGCCTCAGCACCAGGTTATACTAAAGCATGCTATATAACTATGCACCAGCGCACAGGCATCTAGAAAGTAACTTACAGAAGCTCAAAATCACACTTGCATCATATATGGTATATATGCAGATGTGCTGAGTGTAATATTTATCACCATTGAGAACTGTGGGGAGGGGCCTCGACCTACTAGAGACGTCTCGAGTGGATCATTATGCCTGTCCCGTTCTTCAACAATGGCCATAAGTAGAATATTACTCTCTTCAGATCTCCATAAAAGTGTTATGTCAAGCAGTTTCCTCATGCATGGCAGTTATAACCAACTTTAATAAACCAGAACCAGAGCACAAGCGGTTACATCACATGAAATATGCCTTGTGAATATAGGACATAGAGATTACTGAAATTAGTTAGGCAGTAATATGGTAGAAACATGTACAATATATAGCCATAGCAGCCTAGTCATAAATATATGACACTACTCTCAAACAGCGTATTTCATAGGACTATGCTTATTTTCAGTAGCAAGGTGTACTTATACTAGTATTACTGCATTAAGGGGTGCAGAATTATGCCTTTTTGGGTACATTTCACTTTTCCCAACTCAAGTTTGAGTTTCACTGCAGAGTAAAGTCAGGCCCCCTACCTGGCCCTTCCTGAAGAAGTTGGGCAGGTACTTCATGGCGTTGCTGCGGATACAAGCGATGTTCTGGTACTGCCCAGGATGAGAGGCCCTCAGTGACTGGATCCGGTCTCTCACGTAGTCTGACACTTTCACACGAATTTCCAAGCCAAGCATTACAGTGTTTGGAAACAGAGAAGATAATTCGACTGGGGAAAAAACGAACAGGAGAAACCTTAAGAGAACTGAGTGCTCCACTGAACTATTTGTTGTTTAGGTTGAAACTATGGTACAAATTGTACAATTAAGCTTACGCCTGAATGTGGAATCCTCACCAACTAACGTCAGTAAAGCTGTGCTAACCACTAGTTGATGTTTATAATTAGGGCACCCACTTTTACCGTATTTTTTTTTAAAACAGTTCCGTCTGTATTTATCCATACATATTTTGTGTTTTGAGGATAAACAGAGTTGTGAAATGGTACAGTTCCACACTTATTTAACGGATACCTTACACTCATACTTCGATGCCTGTCGAGTTTTGGCAAATTAAGCAGTCAAATATAACAAAGTATTACACCACATGTTAACATTGCATTATATACAAATATATGTTAACTAATGCCTGTATTTAAGGAAATCTCATCCTGTTTTTTTCAACTTCCCATGCTTTCTATCTGCTCAGCGGTCGGGCTAGAATTCATGAAGCACAGCATGGAGAGTCACTCACAAGAAACATTTTTTTTGTATTTTTCCGCTTTTAAATAAATACAGACAGAAATCACATTGCTTCCAATCTGTATTTATCTGTAAAAATCAATAAAAACGGAAAACGGGTAGTCTTGGTTATAATACATCCAGTCCCCCGCCCCCCCAATGGAATCGTGCATTTCTGTGGCAGCAAAACGGGCATCATAAAACAGTCACCTACCGCAAATGCCACCTCCTACATAAAGCTCAAATAAATGTCTCTAGCTCGAGTAAACGTTTTCCAGAAGTAAACAATAATAACAGAACTGCTTTAGCTATTTATTTTTGTCTGATTCACTTTTCCACTTCTACTTTTTTGTTAAATAAGACCAAGTGATAACACGTACAGCGGAGAAATAGCATAAGCGATACCTTTGTAAAAAAGAAAATAATCAAATATGTCAGTGTGAGAATTTATGGATCAATGAATTACACAAAGGAGGTAGAGTAATAGCAATTAAGAAACAAATAATTCTTTAGGAGTGCTCACCTAGCAGGCAGTCTGCTTGGAATAGGTACAGAACATAAAACAAGTACCTTGGAAATAGCTTGTCCTATCCAAAGGAGAGGGTATCCAAACTCAGTTTGTCTCGCCTTTCAAACCTTTGACAGTGTTTTTTGGCAATGTTTTGCATCATGGCAAAACAATAAAAACAAGCATTGGCATAGCCAATAGGTCTCGCCTTTGGGACCATATAAGTGTTTAGCCATGCAACAGTTGATGTTGTTGCACCAAGGATATTATTACGCTGCATAACTAAATACTTATAAGGTCCCAAAGGCGATACCTATTGGCTATGCCAATGCTTGTTTTTTTTGTCAGCAGAGCAGCCCCGCCTGCAAAGCTGTTGCAGCAGGAACAAATAAAATGATAAAATCGAGTTATCATAATTTTATTTTTGCTTTAATTACACTTCTGAAAAGAAGTGGGGCGAAGCTCTTCCCTCTTTGTGGAGGAGGCGCCCCTGCGCATTGATCTGCTAGTTACGAGTTCAAATTCTGGTAAGTATGGCTCAGCTTTGCTTCCTTCAAAGGTAAATAAGTTGAGTACCATTCATCTAGGCAGTAGTTACGCTTGTTAACACTTAGAAATGGCAGAAGCGCTTTAGAAGAAACAACTTAATTAGCTACCACAAGTTTCATCCACTGGACTTCAAAAGGAACTTAATCATCCAGGGGGTGTAAGCTGCGCCCTGGATACAATAGGTGCAATAGATCAAAAACTTATGAACAGGTAGAATTACCTCTCTGGGAATATACAGAAAGTGTAAGATCCACGCTCAATATGACACATACTGTACACAAAAAAAGTATAAAGGTGTATCTACCCCACAGGACATAACACATATAGCAGATAAACATATAGAAGACGTAACTGCTGCCCAAGAAGTGAGACACACAGTACATGACAACCATATAGAAGGTGGCGCTACCACCCAGCCGTCATACATGTGGGATACAAGGAATATACAGAAGTTCTAACTAGCCAAAACATACATTAGATGCAACTTCCATCTCATCATGCATATGGAAAATATGAAATAAACATATACAAAATAATAGAGGTAACAACCACTCAAGAAATGGTACATAACAGAAGAAAGGTGTAAGTACTACCCAGGACATGATCAGTACAGGACATAAGCATACACTAGGTGTAAGTACTACACCATGCATCTGGGACGTATGAAATACACAGAATGTATAATGACCACCGAGGACATGAGAATTACAGACATACATACAGAAGGCGCAGTTATCGCTCAAGGCACGATACATCTGGTTCATAATAAACATACAGAACGTGTAACTACCACCCAGTACATCATGAGTACAGGGCATAACCATACTGAAGGTGCAGGTATCGACCAGGGCACGATACGCTCTTTAGATGAAAATATACAGAAACTGTGACCCAGGACATGTGTGGTACATGATATACATATTGTATTGCATATATATTTGGTACAACCGCCATACGTGCATCATGAGCTATAAAGAGAAGAGTCAACGTCCACCCAGGGAGTCATAGGTACGGTACATACCCTCAGAAGTTTTAATGACCGCCCAGGGCATGAGAAGTGATGCTTGTGACACAAAGAAGCTTTAACTACCGCACTCAGACAGACGAAACACACAGAAGGTGTAACTAACTCCCTGGACAGAGTATGGACAGTTCAAAAGAGGCATACAAGCTGTATACGTACCCGTACCCCCAAGGGCACGATGCGTACAGTACAAGAAATATATCAAATGTGTAAGTATGGCTCTGTCCTAGGTGTGTTCCGTATATACAGCCAGAAGAGAACTACCACTGAAAAAATACATACAGTACGTGGAGGGTAAAACCACTACCCAGGGCACGAAATGTACAGTATATAAGAAATAAACAGGCGGTGTTAGTACCGTTATGGACATACCCAAGACGCTATGAAAATCACAGGAGGCGTAATGGCGCCTCGGTCAGGAAACATACGGTACATAAAAGTACGTGCATATGATCTAAGTGCCGTCGTATCTATGGTGCCCAGGATCACACATAGCTAACTCAGTGGTGTGTAGACAAGAAGGCGCAAAGCAATTAATGGAGTTGTCTGAAGTGAGCGCTGTGTATATGTTGCCTGAAATAACAAGCGCGCGCCTCGCGCAGTAGGTTTAAAAAAATTTAAAAGGCGTCCAGGCTGCAGCGGAAGAGAGAGGCGGAGGGGTGCACCCGCGAGTGGTGCGCGCGCGCGTGCGGGGAGAGCAGTCTGCTCTTTTTCAAAGCACATACTCGTGCTTGTGGCACGCCCCTGCGCGCTCCCGCAAGGTGTATGCCGCCACAAGCACGAGTATATGCTTCGAAAAAGAGCTAAATGGCGGCTAAAGTTCTCCTATGCAGCGAATGCGCGCTGCGTAGGCGAGAACTAAAAAAAAGCATTTGACGTGGCCTGCTGTGCCATTCAGTAGATGCGCGCCTTACGCATATGTATGCCTACAAAACTATCAGCATTTTAGTTTTCTTTTATTTGCTGAGCCGAGTTGGCTCATCAAATAAAAAGGAAAAAAATGTGTGAAAGCTTTCTTTTTTTTAGCCAGATGGCGTAAACCAACGGGGAGGACATGATTCTTGGGAGCAACATCGGGGGCTCAGATGGGGCAACACAGAGAGCATGTGTGGGGGAAGCAAAGTGGGAGTTAAGGGACAGAAGCAACAAGGAGGGGATGATTAGTAGAAGCAACAGGCAACAGAGAAGGAGGGCGCAAATGGTGGAAGCAACACATGGGTGGGGTGTAAAGCAACATGGAGGGGACTGTGAGGAAAAGTAATGGTGACAGAGGGGGGTGTAGGTGGAGGGAATCAATACAGAGAGTGCGGAGGAGAAGCAAAGTGCAAGAGAACAATGTGGAGCAGGTGAGAAGCACATGGACGAGAAAGCAGAGGGGGGAGGACACAAGAGGGAGTGCAACACAGAGGAGGCACCGATGCAGAGTCTGTTGTCATCGAGGCTGCTGTCAACAACGGATGAGAGGGCATGCGCCAATGATGTCGTGCAGCAGTGGTTCCGATGGGCTGCGATGAAGGTCTTTGCACCTGATCCAATCCATGCAGCTGGAGCGATGCGTCAGTACAGCTTGAGTTTGCGCCGTGCCGCAGAAGAGATGCGTCGGTTCCAATTGATCAACAGAGACAGGCAGAGCACCTTAAGTCCACTTCCAATGGTCCAGGACTGGGGTGGCACCACTTGGCAGGGTAGGCTCACAAATGGTAGAGTCCAGGTACATGAGCAAGGTTGTTGAAAGCCTGTTGTGTCCCTGAGGCTTCAGATCAGGAGGTTAGACAACTACCCCTTGGAGTCAGTCTGGGTTCAAGAGATGCAGGTCCAGTCCTTCTCACCCTGGCAAGAGGGTAGCAGGTCAGCACAGCAGGGCAGCAGTCCTGCAGAGTGGCAGTATTTTTAGAAGCACAGCAGTCCTTCTTCTTAGCTGGATATCGACAGATCCAGAAGTGTACTGAAGAGTTGGTGTCTGAGGTCCAGTATTTATACCCGGTTATGCCTTTCAAATAGGGAGAAGCTTCTCGAGGCAGGCCTTTGAAGTGCACAGGTGCCCAGCCTTCCTGGACCTGGCTCCAGACTAACTACAGGAAGTATGCAGCACTTTATGTGGAGACAGGACACAGCCTATTCAAGTGTAAGGGGGGCTGGTCCCAGCTTCTCCCTCCCATCCCGCCAGTGACGGCCCATCCAGTCACACCTAAGCTCCCCATTGTGTATGGCTGTCTAGGAGGAATTCATAAAGCCTTACTGTCAACTACACCCAGTTATGTGACCAGGGACAGGCTGCAGGCATCAAATGGCTAAGGCAGATAATATATATGAAAAATGAAGAAATCCTATTGGAAAAAGAAGCATGTTTCCCCAGGGTCCCCTGCACAATTTTTAGCAGTCTGATTATCGGACAGCCTCTGAAAATGTGGGTTGCAGTGAACATTACAGGATTCTAGGCATCAAACCGTGCCCTGAATAAAAGTGGCAGAGAAAATCCTAAGGGGGACTTTGGGGTGAGGACGACCCAGAGAATCAGCCAATGCTCCTAACAGGAGAGGGAGAGAGGGTGGGGAGAGAGAGAGAGAGAGAGAGAGAGAGAGAGAGAGAGAAAGAGAGAGAGAGAGAAAGAGAGAGAGAGAGAGAGAGAAAGAGAGAGAGAGAGAGAGAGAGAGAGAGAGAGAGAGAGAGAGAGAAAGAAAGAGAGAGAAAGAAAGAGAGAGAAAGAGAGAGAGAGAGAGAGAGAGAGAGAGAGAGAGAGAAAGAAAGAGAGAGAAAGAGAGAGAGAGAGAGAGAGAGAGAGAGAGAGAGAGAGAGAGAGAGAGAAAAAAAGAGATACACCTCCGTTTTTCTGCTGTGAGGTGTATAACAGATTTCAGGTAAGTACATTTGCAGGTAGATCCACTTTTTTAAATACAATATCCTAGGTGTTTTTTTCACATTTACCCAAATTAATAAAACAATAATAACATCACTGTGCAAATCTGCATTGCACAGTGCATACTACGGATCATGAGGTTGGTTGAGGGACTGCCCGTAGGAAGGTTACACAGGTTATGGTTTTCATGGAGGGGACACAAGTTAGGATTTGATTAACGAACCATAATGAGCCAATTTCTAGGGTTTTACATAAGTTAGGTTTTGATTAACGAACCATAATGAATACATTTCTAGGGTTTTTAAATTTTGTTTCATAACCATTACACCACTTTAACTGTGGGTTTAATGCCATTCCAGAGGTTATGGTAACATATGTTACTGTGTTATTAGCAGAAGAAACCATTAACCGCATTCAAAGACTTGTTTTCAGCTGAAATATATGGATACATACCAAACAGTTTACTGAGATCTGTCCCTAATTCAGTCTTTCCTGGTCAGCTGCAAGTAATGCTGGAGCCCTCCTGTTGAGTGGTTGATTTTAGAAGAGATATTTAGGGATAGGTATGATCTCCTAAAAATGGATTTAGATTTTCTTTTTTTTAATTTAGATACGAGAGGCCATCTGCCCTCAATACTAATATTTAATTAATTCTGAATGCCTGAAGCAGGGTAGTTTGTAAAGATACTTAATCATCCAGATTGCAGCTGAAAAATAGTGCAGATGCTCGATTCATATGGGGTTGGGAGGGTAACCACCAGAGAGGATAAACCTTAAAAAAGTTGTCAAAAACATTTGCTACAAGCAGGATATCCAAAAGTCTCCTATCTTAGTTTTCCTTTGCAGCCTCCCACATTAGGAATAGTACAATATGTGGGCAAAAATAATGTCTCTCTGGTGATCTGCACACAAATGCAATGCCTAGAGAACCAAGAACAGTAGAAGCCAACAAAAACAACATCAATCAGTAGCATATTTTCAAACTCACCCAACAAGCCACCATAGCCACACCCAATATCGGCAAACTCAACGTGCGCTGTGGACCTCTTCTTCTCTTCTTCATCCTTCACATCATCATGACGCACGTCTATAGTCAACGGCTTAAAAAACTCAGGGTAATACTTCGCCCAATCCATCTTTTCAGGACTAGTAGGACTGTGGGTGTAAAGATGATGCAATAGATTACATGTTGAATGCAAAAGACAGGGGTTCTAAGCTTAAACTAGACTATTCCTCCATTACTCAACATTGCCGCCAGTTGCTGTCACTTATTCTCCATGCTGTCTAGCCCTCCAGCCGTTCTGGATGTGCACATGGTGTCATTCAAGTATTAGTTCATATTTGGGTGAAGGATCAGCATTAAAAAACGATTTGGCATATTTTCCTCCATCTACTGCTAATAAGCTTGAAATGTGCATCAGGACATTTCCAGCATGAGCTAAGTAGTACTGGGACTCCAAAAATAAATAATGGGCATATAATTAAATGACTGAGGCACATAAGCCGCTGGTTCAATGGTATTAAACTTAGATTAATGGAAAATACATGTACCAGAACACCTTAGAGGACTTGCAGCTTTCCCTAATAAGTGATACGCCAGGGGTAACTTGCATCTGTTCCTAATAAAGGACACCTGGTGAACGAGTGTGCTGCCAGAATCTGCATTTCCTTCTGCTGTTCCTCTGCCTCCATCTCTCATATCCATTTATTCAACTTGTTTTCACTCCTACCTTTAGTATGCTTGGCTGATTATTAATCGGGCAGGTCTCTTCAACATAGTGACTCAAATGACTTGCTAAACTTTCAAAGTAGATAATGGAATGTTGTTCACCTCTGCCTACAGATGAAACAAGCTGCAATGCTGGCACTCTCACGAAAGAAACACATCTCTGTAGCCCCACGATGACTGCAAGGGCTCCTCATAAACCAGAAGTATCACCTGCACATCACACGGTAACATGGTCAAAATGCAAATGAATTTTCTTATGAAAATATAAATTACTTCGTTTTTTAGGGGAGTTTTATATGTTGCAAACTCGACCCAAAAGTATCAGAACACTTTACATGAGTGCCATTTGCATTACAGACGGACACATTCATTTTTGTTGGGGAGATTAAGGGCCAGATGTAAGACGCTTATAATTTGCGAGTCGCAAATTGCGTTGCTTTGGGACTCGCATATTGTAATTTACAACAGTGTCTCAGACACAGTTAACGATTCCTAATAGGGTCGCAAATTGCCTGCCTCATTAATATTCATGAGGCAGGTGCAATTTGCGACCCCATTAGGAATGGCTACCACTCCCAGGGATGGTGGCCTGCTGTGGTCAGCAGACCACCATGTCTGGGATTGCTTTTTAAATAAAGCAGTTTAAAAAAAAAAAAGAAAAATGAAACGTTTCGGTTACATTTTTTAAGATTAGACAGTGGTCCGTGGGACCACTGCCTGCTCTTAAAAAAATATTTTCACACACACTCACGAAGAAGAAGGGGTCTCCTGGGAACCCCTTCCCTTTTGTGAGTGGCTTACAACCTACTTGAAGTAAGTGGTAAACTGCGAGTGCTTTACGACCGCAATTGCGGTCGCAAAACAATCATACATTTAAGTGAGACTCGCTATTAGGACGGGACGCCCTTGGTACGCCCCTCCCTAATAGCAAGTTGCAAACCCTATTATGCGAGCCGGTAATAGATTACCGACTTGCAAAATAGGGTTTGTACATGGGACAGACCAATTTTGTGGTTGCAAATGGGCCGATTTTCCATTTGCAACCGCAAAATGTTATCGTACATCTGGCCCCAGGTGACTTGCCCTTTGAGAATCCCCAAGTTACTTTCAAAGACATCTATGGCATACTGTGTGATCTCTTCTACAGAGGTGTTCTCCACTACCATAAATTGATTCTCACCTCGAGGGATAATTATGATATGGAAATGATATTGGTGAATCCACCCATGTATGGGAGGTCCAGAGCAAACTACACAAGACTTTACCTGCAATCAGAATGCTGGGGTAGAATAGAACCCTACAGGGTTGATGGTTCCAGTATTGCTGCCTGGACTCTGGGGCCGAAAGCTGTCAGGAATAAATTTGCAGTGGTTTCTTGGCTTCCTTTCAATGGCAATGGGTTGCTGCCGGTCCCCTGCGTCTTGGGTGCTAAAAACGTGCTTGAGCTGTCCTCTGCACCAGCGCTCAGGAGCTGAGGACGGCTCCAGCACATCCTAGCACCCACCCAAGCTGGGTAGCGCTCTGGGCCCCCTTACATGCCCCCTCTGGAATTGGTAGCAGAAGCACTTCCAATGCCACCTGACCTCTCCCCCAGCAATCCGATGACGTCAGCGCACGCAAAGCAGGTCGTCATCAACAGGTACCAGAGACATGCTGGAAGTCAACTGCATCCAGCACATCCAAGAAGGAGGACCCCTTCAGGTCAGTCCTCCTCCCAGAAGGGATCAGGAGGACAGAGGGACAGCTTGGGAAAAGAAAGAGATTTTCCTTTCTCCCTGATGTCTCTTTGAAGTGCATTCCTGTTGCGGGGTCGCTTGTGGGACTGCGATCGTGCAGCCCAAATACACCCAGTATGTCTCTTTGGTGCAGGGGTTGGCCACGGGCAACGGTTGCTCCACATATTTGGAACAAATGTTTTTGGATGTAGGGAGTAGAGTCAATATAGAGAACGTTCTGCCTATCAATTTATTCCAACTGTTTATTGATGATGTGTTTTTGGATGATATTGCCCAGCAGAATAATTTGTAAGCAGAAGAGTTTTTGAGGGACAACAGCGCCACACTTAAGACCCACTCTAGAGCTGCCCTGTGGACTTCCATGATCTCCCGCAAATCTCCATGAGGTGAGCAGCTTTGTGGTTTAACTTTGCTCTCTGGGATTGATAAGGAAGCCATCACTGCCTTTAGATTGGTTTACTAGTCCCTTGATGGCAACTGTATACTTCCAGCAACCATGAGTCGAAATTGGTATTTGCTTCTGCAGCTGATGCTGCAATTTATGGATAATACTACACCATTGCCATGAGATCACCCCGATTGCGACCATCTCTGCAAGATTCAGCCTGTCCATGACCAATTAATAGATCGTTTCTTAGAGATCTATGGGAAAGAGTTATCTGTGGAAGAGTCTCTGGTCCTGTTCAGGGCCGTTTGGATTTCAGATAATACATTCCAAGCAAGAGAGCCCGTTGTGGTATTAAACTGTGTGAATGTGCCACTGTATATGTGTATAATTCCGCGGGTGTACACTGGTAGGGATTCTTCAATTGACCCCCTCACCCCAGTTGCCCTTACATTTTGGAGTCAGTGAAAACATTGTGAGTGAACTTGCCAGAGGACTTTTTAGGTTGCAATTTATCCGTGGACAATTTCTACATAGGAGTGCAATTATTTAAGGAGTTGTTTAAGGTGGGCACTGTGGCACAATCTGCTTCAACTGCGAAGGTTGCCCTAAAAAGCTTGAAAAGGGAAAGAGCAGTGCCTTGCATAGTAATAAACTTCTACCTTTGAAGTTTTCAGACAGCACAAATGTCCATATACCCACAACTATTCATAATGAAAGCACTTCATCTGTGACTGTTTGGGTCAGGAAGCAGAAGTGTGCAAACCTGTATGCAGTCTAGGCTACAACAAGCACATAGGAGGTATAGATAGGTAGATCAAAGGTTGCCACCTTATGAAGCTACTCTTAAATCAGACATCTGGCACAAGAAGTTGGCTGATTCTAAGAGGAGTTTTGTACCATTTCAGCTTGTTGTAGTTGAGCAGGCAAGTGTTCCTACATTAAGAATTGTGGAGGATGTGGCTAGATTGAAAAATCGGACTACATTCATCCAACACCTAAAAAAACTTTCCTTGTCGGAGATGTAGAGTGTGTCTGAAGAGGAGTACAAAAGGAGTCATATGTACCGCCCAGATCGTTCTTCTAATTCTGGCCTATCATTCCCCACATGTTTTTAAATGTACCATATGCAACTTAAGTATTGGGAGCAACAATGGCTGGCAGTGTGTGTAGTGACTTGCTGCTAGTCACTAAACACACACTGCAGCCAAACACCAGTCCACACATTCCACCAGCATCAAGGTGGTGTGATTGGGGAGTCAGTCCTGTCTGCATATGAAATTGATGGGCTCTTGAATGCCACTGTTTGTTGGTGTGAGTATTGCAATATCTTGGACCCGCTGGTGGTGGTGTGAATGGCTTTGTGTGTGTGACACATGAAAGGTGAGTGAATAGCCTGTAAAGCAGTTGGTGCCTTGTTGTGACTTTACAACTCAAAAGCTGTGAGTCATTGGTGCAGTATTCTGAAACTCCAATGATCTTGTTAAGAGGGATTTCTGCATGTTCATTTTCGAGAAATCTTTTGTTAATAAAATTCAAATTCTTTACTTGTCACTCACCCTTGTGCCAAATTGAAACAGAATGTGTGTGTACTTGAGCAGTAGATGGTTATGCAGTAATATTTGTTTTTTCTGACTCCCACTGCCAGAGTGTGCAAAGTCTCTAAGAAAAACCTACCAACCGCATATATTTTTGTAAACTAGACAATAGGGGACTCCAGGGTGGTGTGTCTCACATGGATCACACAAGGTTTTTTTACCCAGAAGCCCTTTCAAACCTCAAACACCCACTTTCTTCATATTTCTGTAAGTATATGTATTGGATACGCGGACAGCCACAAAGTTCCTACCACCCTTCGCTCCCACGTGTGTCGCAGTGCTGAATTTGTAAAAAAAAAATAAGTGCCAGGTCTCTCGTCAGGTGGCCACTGCAGCTTGCACCACACATTGCCCCTGCTGTGCAGCCAGTGATAGTAACAACACAACTACTGTCACATTCCTACAAGTGTAACAATAAGGTTTATTTCAAGCCCCCAAAGCAATAAGAATGGCTTGGGTGTGAGTTAATAGTAATTTTTAATGTATACTGAATTAACAATTAACTGTTGTTGTGGTCAACTATGCATCAACTAGACAGCGCCACCTTGTGGCAGACTGTCACAAGCTCCGGTGCTTGAAATTGAGTGCCGGTGCCGAGCACCGGAAACCACTGACTTAAAGTAAGCACTGGTCTCACGATACAAATGGTACCATACATTTGTGGGTGGGCCTAGTGTCCGTGACAGGAAGTGATCCAAGATGCAATGAGGCAACAACAAAAGAGGTAGTTGCGGATTTTGGGTGAAGGCTCGGCAGCCTCACAGGAAAACCTACCAAACCCAGACATTTCTGAAAAGTAAACACAGAGGGGAGTCCGGAGTGGTATGACACGCATGGTTCAAACAAAGTTTTATTACCCACAATGCCCTGCAAACTTCCAGCTTTGCCTAAAATTTAGCATTTTCTTGCATTTCTGTGGCATACTTATCCGGAATCAGCATGAACCCACTAAACTCCTACCAAACAGCGTTACTCCATGTAGGAAAGTGGGTGTCTGTTGCAGTAACCCCCCCCAACTTTTTGCCAGATTTCTGATGCACTTTGACTTGATGTGCCCTAGGTCCCTGCTAATCAGGTTCCTAGGGCCTGTGTTCTTTCCCAAAACTGTACCTTTGTAGCGCCAATTGGCACCTCTCTGGCCATGTGCAAGTCCATAATGATGAGTCAACATGGCACACATAACCGAGTGCCATGCCTGCAACCCACTGCCTACGGTATAAATAAGATAGCCCTCTAGTTGGGTGCATTATACCACTGGTGAGGATATAACACAATGAGCACTGAACCCCTACAGTGTCTAAGTCCATTCCTAGACATTGTCAGTGCAGTAAAGCCATAAAAGAGAATATGGTCTGGGAGTTGACAGCACCATAAGGGCTTTAGTAGATTCTGGGAAGTTTAGTAGCAAACCTCTCAGCATAATAAACCCACACTGATGTCAGTGTGGGATTTATTATACAATGCACTCAGAGGGCATCTTAGAGATGCCCACCTCAAAAACGAACAGCCTTTGGTGGGTTCCCTGACTGGTAAACACCAGCCTGCTACCTGGTTCTCAGGCTCTACAGCGGCTCTGCTGACCTGGTTCTCTGGCTCTACAGCAGCTCTGCTGACCTGGTTCTCTGCAGGAGTGCACTGCAGGGGCTCTCACAGGGAGTGTCTGCAGGAGGGCACGGCAGGAGCCGTGGACGTGCACAGCGGGCACTCGTCCAGCTTCGCTTCATACAGTCTGTCCTTAGACAAGAAGGAGAGAGGCGTGCGGGCAGCAGGTACCCAGGGGGTGCAGGGCAGCAGGTACTCCAGGGGGGCGTCTGCTGTTCCTGTGCAAGTGCCCTACTGCAGCACCAGGGGGTGCTTTATGGACCTCTTGACTCCTCAGGGAGGTGGCATCATTGGCATGGTCATGAGATGGGAGGGAGCGCAGGGCTGCGTGCTACTACAAACCAAACTTTGTTAGCCGTGATGTCATCTGCACCGAAGGAACCAGTTCTGGTGTGACAGACCCACGTCATGGGAGCCCTGCTGCTTCATCCTTTGAAGCCGGGTGATCTGGTGCAAAGATCTGTGTGTGGCTGATGGACATGTGCTCCAGGTCTCCGTGAGGCGCCTCGAGGTCAGTTTTTGAGGTGGCGCCTTGTAGTATTGGAAGTTCAACTGCATCAATTATTTTTAATGTGAGAGGCAGGCAAGGTAGCCCGGTGTGATAATGCACATGTCGTATATATCTGTGCACAGTTTGTGGTCGTCAGGTGCCAGTGCTGGCAGGGCCTAACCAGCCGTCCTTTCTTCCGAGGACAATAAATGAAAGGCATGGCGTTGGGCAATCGAATACATGTTACCAGTAGCGCTATGAACCTACTTCACCACAGCATAGCGCTTTGAAAAACAAGTTGTCATTATTTTTCCTATTGCTGTCGCGTGATGCTAGGCTATGGTTCTAAACGTCGTCAATCTGAGCAGGGTTTTTTCTCTGCCTTTATCAGAAAGCCCTACTTTCGACACCCAGGTTTTATGAGTCTGTACTCGGCGCTCTCAAGCCATCTGGCTGCGGGTTGAGGCCACTGGCATCTGAGACGCTGCCCGGGGAGCTGTCACTCCTCATTTTGTCATCCGCGACTCCAGATGTGGGAAGACCTGGCTCCTGTTAGGGCGCATTTGGCACACCCAAGACGCTCAGGACAGAAAGCGTTTGGGACTGGGCCAAGGAACAGCTAAACATACGCAGGAAATAGCGCAGCTGGGTTCCCCGTCAGTCGACAAGATGCAACAGACGAAACAGAGGCAGACACCACTCTGATAAACTATCTCCCAAAGATGCAAAACAACACCGACCCTCCTTTGAGGGTGCCTCAGAGGATGGTTTCACCACTGTGCCATAAACTTCTATGTTTGCACCCAAACGCACACCTGATTCACACCTTTGATGCTTGCATTTGTGATGTCTTGGACTGTGCTGTGGCTGAACGCTCGGCAGTCTGTGTGCTCGATTCACTATACCTTAGGTCTACTCAGGGCACAAGTCCTAAAAAAATAATCACATCCGTCCTCACTCAAAAACATATCTAGCGGATTGGGCTAAAAAAAATAACCAGCTTATCTTTAAATAAGCTGTCGCCATTGCGCAAAAGCGGCCGCGTGTTTATTTTTGCACCCCGTTTTCACTTTACAATAGCTGCCGCCCCACACAGCACT
This sequence comes from Triturus cristatus, assembly GCF_964204655.1. Lineage (NCBI taxonomy): Eukaryota > Metazoa > Chordata > Amphibia > Caudata > Salamandridae > Triturus > Triturus cristatus. Next base: position 131,998,394 of record NC_140586.1, on the reverse strand, counting down.
TGGGGGGGGGGGGGGGGGGGAAGCTATTGTTAAAATGAAAGCGGGTTGCAAAAATAAACACGTGGCCACCTTTACCAAAGGCGACTGACAAAACATAGTGCCTACCGACTTATGAAGGGGCCGGTGTAACGCCGCAGGTAAAAGATCCAGTCCTGATGGGCGGGTACAAAAGGAGACAGGGTGGTAACAAGGAGGGACTAAGAAGCCTCATTATCAATCGGAAGCCAGCGCTTACCATGGACTATGACGCCAGCCAATGAAAAATATGGGCGGGGCTTCCCACTTCACTTCTAAAACCTACCCGACTACAATATGCCTCGCAGAGCGAGCAGCGCATGAGCGCTGCAACGCTAGGCGAGACCTAAAAAGGGGAGATCATGTCCTACAACTGGGTTAAATTGAAGTATCACAAGATAGAAAATCTAAATGTTTAACAAAGTGCCCAAAAAGAGAAGAAACGAACGATCAAGAATAAAATAATTTCACTTAGGGAGGGAAAATCTACATCAAAATTAATTTTCACTCCCAAATATCAGTCGAGAGGTAGACATGATATCCTAAACAGAGATTATATCATTAAACTTCTGCAGGCTATCCCCCAACTAATGGAAATTACTTCGGCGGATATATATTCTATTTAATTTATAGAACCATCACACAGGATCTCTCCAAAATCAGCCATAGTTACTTGAGCATGTCTTGCTATGGCAAGCAGAGTACTCCTGGCAAAAGATTGCCTATAGTCCTGGGGCATTCAAATCGAAATGGTCATGCCTCATGTTTATCCAGCTCATAGCCACCCGTATTCAATATTGACCTACCCAGTAGGAAGTAACTCTACAAATTCATCCCCACATCAAAAAATTAAGAGAACATTAGATGAATCAGGAAAGATAAAATTAAATATAGGTTGGTTAACCCAAGCTCTGCATGGGAAGAGTGACTCATAATATCGGAAGGCTGTCAAAATAGAGGGATCTAAAATTCCTAATGAAAAAAGATGCCCTAATAATTAGCTCTTGGAATATTAATGGTGCTCTACCCAAAAGCCAGGGAAAGAATCTCATGCAATTATTGACAAATAATCATATAGTATGCCTACAAGAGATATACAGATCAAAGGACGGTAGTGGTGGATACAGGGGTCGCACATCAATGATTGAACAAATGGAGATGGGCTACCAATTACAAATAACAATTAGGTGATTCAAGAGGCAAAGAAATATAAGATGGTGCCATTCAGGATAGAAAACACCCCACTACCTTGGGTGCAGATGATCACAAAGGTGACCTGTGAAATTAGTATACAACAAGGTGTATCCCGGCACTCCTAATGTTTAGAATTCAAATACATGACATTATTTGGTCAAGACTAATGAGACTAGAGTCTGCTTTAACACAGGAAAACACCAGAGATTTACTTATCCAAACATTCATAGATTTATTCAGAAAATATTCAAAATTAGCTTAAAGCGTTTTTTACAATATTTATCAGGACTGAAAACACTAAAGGTTTAGACATATGGTTACAAAGTGAGGTTTCTTAGATAATTATATTGTGATCCAGTCCTTGTAACAGAACACGAAAACAGCCAACACGTGTTTCGTCACATCCGTGACTTCCTCAAGGCTGTGAAAACAATAATATAAACACATACATACTGTTAGTTTTAACCTTACACTACATAACACATCTTGTCTACTTGAGACCGAGGGATACATTAGTAAGGATTTTAGGAAAAGAGAAAGGTCCAGTAACCGTGAAAAAAGATGAAAAGTGCTTAACCCAGGTGAAAAAAGACATATTGTGCAATTAACAAGATTTTATTGAAGGAAATGAAACCCTTTCCACAAGGAAAGAGAAATACTCAAAAAGGATCCAAAACCATCATGCACAGTGATACTTCGATTTAAAAAAGTGTTGCTCGATATTGAAATGTAAAGAGATGAAGGATTTGTAAAAATAGACATATTGAGAATTCTGACCTCTACAAAGATTGTTATGATACGAGAAGATAGTGGTTCGCCAATAATTTCACGTAGTAGATTTGAAAGTTCAGGTCCAAAGTAGATTTTGCAGGCTAACATACGAGCAGGATGAGCTAGTACAGCAACAAATGTATGCGTCTAAACATTTTATAGCCACTGCATTATGTGCTTACTTCGAAATTAGGTCGGGGAAATCTTGAGAAGCCTGAACCAAATCGCGGATAATGTAGTCAATAAGGCCTTTAACACAGTTCACGTGGGCAGGGGTTGTTCACTAATGGGTCACTAGAATAAACGCTCTTCTTTTTATCTTTTATACATAAGGGGCTTATGATAGTCCATCAGAAGCCACCTGTAAATCTGAATTTAGGTCACCACTGTCTGTTATCAAATCCATTCAGGTCCAAGATGTGAATTCCCGTCTTAAAGGCCTTATTGACTACATTATCCGCGATTTGGTTCAGGTCACCCAAGATTTATCGACTTAATTTTGAAGTAAGCACATAATGCAGTGGCCATAAACATAAATTTCACATATTGGACACTATCTTCTATGTCTCATTAGTCTTGACCAAATAATGTCATGTATTTGAATTCTAAACATTAGGAGTGCCGGGGTACATCTTGTTGTGTGCCTACAAGAGACTTGGGCATTAAAGCCATTTTTGATAAATGGCCATGTAGGTTTTTATTCTCCAGCAATAAAAACAAATAAAGCAGGTCCCAGAAAGGGAGGTCTAGCCATATTCGTAGCAACAGCTTTACAAATTAAAAGAGAATTAATTAAGACAAAGAACAAAAACATCCTACTAATAAAACTCACAAAATGGCATAAACATTAAAAAAAAAATCCTTTTCTTGGTAAATCTGTATTTTGCACCAAATTTAAGAACAAGGTCAACAATGATCAATGAGATATTGCAGATAATCCTCAAAAGTCCACAAAATGGATTGCTCCCAGATGTCCTAATAACAGGGGACTTTAATATGAATTTACTAAAGCCATTTCCCCGCGATTAGAAGGTAATCCAGCAGGACTATATTTGGACAGTACCAACACAAACTATGAGATAAACAACCAAAATACCCTGTGATGCAAAAGCAATTTCTTTAGTAAAATTTTTTTAATCTCTTGGGCTACGAATGTGCAAAGGCAGATACCAGTAAGACTCCCCTCCAGGCTGGACTTACTGTACTAATGCAACTTCTATTCCATCCTTAATTAAACACTTGCATCTCTGCCGCTCTTGCATCAAGTGACATCTTTCAGACAAGAGGTAATAGAAATTAGTGCCCACAACCTCTTCCATCAAAAAGCTCAATTTATACCCGGAGAACATACAACAATTAATTATAGGAAGTTTTTATGGTCAGAACATACACAATCAGGAATTAAAGATATAGTAGCAACTAGAGCAAATAACAGATTTAGTAAAGACTTATTAAATCCAATAGTGAAGTGGACAAACTTCACCGAAAAAATAAGTGATGGTCATCAAATTACTAGGGCTGTAAAATTAATCTGTAACACCTCCAAATCAGATGAACCAAGGAAAATTAAAATATCAGGACACTGTCGTGCAATCAAAACTGAGTGTAATCAATTGAGGAACCTAACTAAGAGATATCCAGAAAATTATGAATATCGTAAAATCTTTAATACTATTAATTAACATTCAGAAGGACAGTGTGGGAAGAAAATTCAAGGGGAAACAAAACTTCTGTGTGCAAGTTCCATTCCTCTCAAAGAAAAGAAACACAAGAGACTTTTGGCAATAAATTGATGAATGGCCTAAATCGACCGCCATCCCGAGTAACAAGTTCAGATCTTACTGAAGAAAATTGGGTGAAATTTGTGACAGACAATTTTACACTTACTGCTAAATCATCTATACAGTACCTTAGAGAGAAAAGAATACAGTTGCATACACAAAATTTGTCGTCTCATCAAATATCAGAGGCTTAAATAAATAAAGTAATACAAAGAGGTAGGCATGATGGGGCCCCTGGGCTGAACGGGCTGCCACAAGCTCTTTTTAAATCTAATATAGTATTTTGGTCAAGTAAGTTATCTTACGTATAGAATTATTCATTACAGCAAGAGATGGTTCCAGACTCATGAAGGGGTTCGATAATTAACCCAATATTCAAGGAAGGAAATAGGCAGTAACTGGAAAACTATCGTCTAATCAACCTGCAAGATGTTGAGGCCAAATATTTCGCTAATTTGCTTCTTAGTGAATTGTTGGACTGGTTAAATGATAATAACTTTGTCAGTATAATTAATAATGGACAGAATGATAAATAAGAACCAGGAATTTTATCTGTGCTATGTGGATTATAAGGCTGCTTTTGACTCAGTGAATCAAAGTCTCTTATATCACAAATTATTTCTCTGGGGTATCCAGCCTCCGCTTTTAAAAGCAATACAGCTGTTATACACAGATACTTTGGTGAAGGTACGAATAGGATACGGATCTAGGCTGTCAAGGAAAATAGAGACACATCAGGGCTTAAAGCAGGGTTGTGTTCTTGCTTTGTACCTGTCCTTTTCAATTTATTGTTAGCAGATCTTACGCCTGTTTTGGATACAGTAAATTCTCATCCTTCGAAACTGGGCTCTATGCCCATATATAACCTTTTATATGCTGATGATGTTATTTTACCAGACAAAAATAGATCTGCAGAGACTTATAGATCATCTTTCTGTATACTCCGCAACAAATGGGCTGACGATTAACCTAAAGAAAACTAGACCATGGAAGTGAGAAAAAAAAAAAAAAAGCAGAAATGTGTTTTTAGGAAAAAAACAATTGGAGCAAATAACAAGATATACATACTTGGAAGTACTTTTTGATGATCAGGCTACTTTTAAGCAGCATAAGATGGACTCGAAGAGGAAAGTTATCTCCCTGACAAAGGCAATTTAAGATCCTAAAAAGAGGTTTAGATGGTCTGAGTAATACAGCTCTACTGAAAGTAATTTCAGGCAAACTTCTACCCAACATCACATACGGTTGTGAAGTACCTTGTGAAATGGAGGCCGTTCTCTTAAATTTGATCTCCTCCAAAGTATCTAGATCTCTGTTCCACCTTCCCTTAAAAACATTTGGACTTATAAATCAAATAATACCAAGGGAGGGGTCATACGTGAAAACCTGGAACAGAATACAAAAAGCCTTGGAAAATCACTTATGCCAAGCTTTAGAGATACAAAGGAACGAAAAAACTCAAGCCCATATTTACTTAAATGCTGCAATACAAACTCTGGGGATTCAATCAATGTGGGCAAATCCCCTGCCACCAACCGCTTTCAAAAAATTGATTAGTAGGACAGTAAAGGCAGCATCTGATTTAAATGATAAAGAGAAGCTAGCAGAGCCCATGCATGGTCGGTGATCAATTAATATAAAACTCTCAAAATTCAACCATATCTTGAAACTGCTATACAGGTTGGATGAGAGAAAATACGATTGAATGGCAAGTAAACAGATTTAACACAGAAAAGAGGGGTCGTCGGCAGAGTCTTTTTTGTAGTTTTATTTCAGGTGCGCTTGGTTTGTATTCATTTGGAACAGCCAACGCGTTTAGCCCAAACAGTGGCTTCTTCAGGGCGATTAAGGATGTCGTGAAGATTGCATCGTCGGTTGTGTGTAAATGAAACGGCTGTTAGTAAGCCTTTAAGATACGTTTGAATGGTCCAGTCCTTGGGATAGTCAGTGCTCTGTGGTGAAGTATGTTCGTATCAGTACTCGCCGTGTGAATAAATCAGAGCCGTGTCCGGGATGCGTCCTGACGTCTGCAAGTCAAGGCCGAAGACCACTCTTTTCTGTGTTAAATCTGTTTACTTGCCATTTGATCGTATTGCCTCTCATCCAACCTGTATATATGTTTCTATTTATTATCAAGGGGCAGCTAATCATTTGAGGTGGGCAATAACACTATACCATGTGACTGATCCAGGTAGTGCAGTCTTCTCCTTTCTGATATCTAGAAACTGGCTGGTCAACAAAATTGAAAATCGATTTAATGCACTATCGTTTTGGCAGAATTCCAGGTGAGGAAAATGAATGGAATAAAATAACTACAAAAACACTTTGCAGACTATGTAATAAAGGGAAGGAGAACATTATACACATTACATGTGCATGCCCGGAACTGACAAACGAAAGAAGAAAAATGCAGAAATAATTTTTTATTGAGCAGGGAATCCGCACTTTCAGGCAGGCTGTTATTGCAAGTTTAAGACCTATAGATCCAATGATCAATTGTCGAAATACGAAATTTTTAAACAGTTCAGGAAAAAAAACTATGAGATACAGCTAAGCTTTGCCCGGCACATGAGATTGTATAAATTAAGCAAAGTTTTCTGAATATAACATTGTTAATACCATTGCACTTTTGAAACAGCACAGCACATATGCACTTTAGGGATATAAAATACCGCCAGGGATCAGAAATAGCTAGAAAGATGATCTCCTTGTTATGTTATGTTAATTACATTTATAAAAGTGCACGATTACTCTATGGTGTCCTGGCGCTGAGTTCAGTTTAAGCGATGGCCAGAGGAGATTCAATGAGTAAAGAGCCAGGTTTTCAGACCTTTTCTAAAAGAAAGAAGGTCTCTGGCATTTCTCAGAAAAAATGAAGCTCATTCCAAGCTTTGGGCGCGCAGGTAATAAAGCTCCTGCCTCCCCAGCTGAATTTCCTAACAATGGGGATCTGAGCATTTTTTGCTCCTTTAGACCTCAAGGTCCTGGTCGGGGCATACCATTTAAATGTTTGCCTCAAATGGTCAGGGCCGGTACCGTTGAGAGCCTTAAATGCTACGCATAAGGCCTTAAAAAGAACCATTTGCTTCACCGGGAGCCAGTGTAGCCGGGTTATCTCTTTTTTTACCGAAACAAATTTCGGTATGCCTGTCAAAAGCCTTGCGGCTGCATTCTGAGCTATCTGAAGCCTATTAAGATGTTGATTTTGGGCGTTCAGATAAATGCTGTTGCAGTAATCTAAGCGTGACATAACAAGGACTGTGACTACTATCCTAAAATCCGTTTGAGAAAGAAAGGGTTTAATCTTCCTCAAAATTCGCAGGATCAGAAAGCAGGAGGAAACTACTGAGCTAATGTGATCATTGAACGTCAGTCTATTGTCCTTCCTGATATGCAACACCGTTCACATTTTATAAATAGTACATCTTCTTATAAAACTTCTTTGTTATCATTTTTTTAAAAATAATATTTGAAATACATTTGATGTTTAATCCTTTTTAAATTAATCATCCTTATCTTTGTGTATGCTATGCTTTTAAATAAACCATGCATAAATATATTTTGAAATGTAATTCTAAAAAAGTCTCAATATGATAAGTGATCAGTAGTATGAAAAGCGACTTTTAATGATCCAGTACGGCATGTTATCACAGTATCACACAATATTTTTTGTATAATTGTGTTGAAGTTCTATTAACCTTTTTTACGATCTTTTATAATTCTTTAACTCTTTCTCTTATGAGTTAATGTGCATACAGTTTTTATAGATTTGTCTTCGATTGTAATGATTTTTATTAATCAAATAAAGACTACCTACCTATCAAGTTCTCAGTCTTTCAATTTTGACATTCTACATTTTACCATTCAGGGACTGGCCACTCTGAGAGATGAGTAAATGTGTTTCCTAGTTCTCCATTCAGAAACACACTGCACTAAAGAGTGACGATCACCAAACCTGCTCCTAGCCACCATTCAGATAGTCTAATTCCTCCTCCCCTGTATGGTCCTCATTGCCAGTGCAATGTAGGGTTTGGTGTAGGAAAGCGATTTAAGTGTATTTACGTAGTGGGTCACACAGAGGAGAGTGACAGGTTGCTGTAGATGAACACTCATCACTTTACAAACCCTACCGCATAATTACAATCTTCAACATTCTAATGCCTCGATAGTTCTAGAAAATACTGTGGTCTTATGTAGGATATAAACATGTGCATTAAAGAGAATACAACACAGGCCTTCTCAAAACAGACTCTTGCGTCAACAAGTATGTGACTCAATAAACGGTTGCACCATGCACTCCATCATGCAGAAGGGAGATTATTTTTAAGTTGCACTTATAAAAATAATGTAATCTTCTTCCTCATTGAACAAATTGGCATGAATGCTTTAGCTTAAGTATATTAGTAACAGTTATGTGCCTTTAAAAAATAGAATTCATTATGACATCTGACAAACCTCTCTAGAGTATGGCCCTCAAACATTCCTAGATCCTAAAAATCTGTCACCTAATATCCTGGAAGTTACTTCATCTAAAACATAGCCATCATTAACAGTAGTAGTCAGACACTTTTTCTCGAAAAAAACTGAAACAAAGAGGTTATTCTTAATGTGGCTTATCAACCCTCACAGTAAGTTTAAATCATGTTTGTTTAGATGCCAGCTACTTTGTATTCAATAAAGTTGAATTCATATGTGCGCCTTTGCCAACTGTCGTTGTCAATAAAGTTGGTCATAAAAAAAATAAAAATGTTCACTTACTAATCAAACGTGTGATCGGCCATAGGATTGGAATGTGCTCTCTGTCGGTAATAGCGTTTCTGGGGCAGGGAAATTTCCATGTTTGCTGTCATTTAACGAAGTGTGATTAGACTCCGTGTTTATAAAAACCAGGCTGCTGTCGCTTCCCACGCGTGATGCAGCTGTGCGCGCCTATCGTTACATCTGCAATCCTTCCCGACCGAGCATGGACATAAAAGAAAGGCAACAGGAAATCCCTCGTCTGGTGTTGCCATTTTGAATTGGTAATCGTAACGCTGGGATCTACTAAGATTGGTTGAGTGGAGAAGCTTCCGAGTTATTTTTCTTTCCGCGCTTTAGATGTGTTTGAACAAAGGGGTCATTTTCAATTTGGTGTAATTACTGATGTACGACGAAAAAAGAAGACGCTTATAAAAAGATAGGCCCATGTCTCGTTTACTGACGAGAAGTTGTTCGTAAATATGGCGGCTATTTTAAAGTAGGCACATACTTTTTAGCTCACCTCGATTGAAATAGTAAAAGTACTCCTTACGTCTCGCCTATACAGTAACAGTGCATGAGTTTTGTTGCCAGACGTATTGTTTACAATTAGGGATCCCGGTTTTATGGTATTTATGTTTTTGACATTTCTGTCTGTATTTATCCATATTTATTTTTTGTCAATTTTATCTGTATTTATCCATTTTTTTATTGAGTTTGCGACGAAAAAAATAACACTGAAACTGGTATATTTCCACATTTATTTAACCAATAAATATTCAGTCATTCTTGAATGCCTGCCAGTTTCAGTGATATGAACACCAGCAGAAGATAAATAAATGCACTTATATACAAATATGAAAATTTCAGTATCAGCCTTGTGCATATCTACTGCTGTTTAAACCTCTTTCTTAAAATTCCTTTTGCTTTTTTTTTTAGCCTTATTACCTTGTTTTTTTTTAACCTTATTACCTATCAATCCACACAGTTATTGGCCTGACAGTCTTGGCAAAGTGAATTTAGAATCACTCAGAAAGCACAGAATTTCCGTTTTTATCCACACTTAAAAATAAATACAGACAAGAAAATAAATGGTTTTCTATCTCTATTTATCTGTAAAAATCAATAAAAACGGAAAAGAGGGAGTTTTATTTACAATCCAGTGGGCTTATAACCGGCCCACAGCAAACCATTAGTTTTCTTTGTCACACTCATTTGCAGTAGGCTTCCCTTACTTTCTTTGTGTCGACTCCTCCCTGAAGTGTGGACCAAGTACAACCCTGCCAAGTACCTGTCATCAGGTTTTAGACTAGCACATTTTAAATGTGGTGTGTGCATCACCACACTGAAATGCATTAGTCACGCGTTGCCACCCTGACTATCCCATGAGGTGCACTAACGAGTGTGCTGTGTGACCCTGCTCTGTAGAAAACACTGTGACCTCTTATTATTCTCAATCTAACATAGACATCTCACACTGAACTCTGTTCAGTGGGTAAGGGATTTAAACCAGCCCAGACGGGCACCGTCTGTGTACCTTGTGGCCTTTAATAAACAAACAATCCATTACCCGGAGAGGACCCCACAGAGCCCTCACATTGACCCAGTGTTTTGAATCTGGCTTCTCACCAATAAGCCACACCCAATCCCTGCACTCCCACCTGGGAGGCAAATATACCACTGCACCTTTGAATAATATACACTTTTGAGCATGTCTTACCACCCCTGGCACAGCAGGACTTCAATACAAAACAAACAGCACCTTTTGAAAAGGGGTTTTATTTAACAAATGCAAAGACTCTTTCACTTTTAGAATAAAGCTTGGGGTTTATTACATAATACTCTCTAAACAAAGGCCATCTCAGATACCAAATGCATAAGATTCAAATATATGTAGCAAACTTATAATCTAAAAGCATGAATCAATAACTGAGCAAAATATAATACTGATTAATAAACAAGCATTAACTGATATAAGATAAGATACACTGGACGTCCTGCAAGAGATCAGAAAGATATTATCTACTGGCGGTCGCCAGTAGATAGTTATAGTTAGGACCGAGTTTCCATATGAAATCTGAAAATTCTATTTTGAATAACTTTGGCGCCGGTTGACGAATCCTCGCGAAATTTTCAAAACTAATGGGGCGCTTTGCTCAGTTCCTACCCTGAAAGTCTCGGGGTGATTCGTCAAGCGGGGGCTGAGAAAAAGGGGGGTCCGAAAACGCGTTTTCCCCATGCATTTTCCCATAGGACCTTTAGTCGAAGGTACAGCCCGAACGGCTGAACAGAATTACTTGAAATTTGGCAAAGAGGTAGTCCTCAGGTCAGGGATGTGCCTTTTGCATATATGGAGTCAATCTGTTCAGTAGTTCCTGAGAAAATTGCAGTTAAAAGTACATAAATATCTATAGGCGCGCACCGTGCGCGCACCTTAACGTGTGCGAGCGTAATTCTGATTGGTGGTTACATGTCAGTCAACGTTCGAATCGGTCGAAATCAGGAAGTGTCGGCTGCCATTTTGTGTGTTTTGTGTGTGACAGTGAAAAAGAAAGGTGGACAACGTGAAAAGGGGGCAGGGTAGAGAGTTCCTGACCCCCTAGTCTTTGTCAGGGGGTCCCTGAAGGACCCCGAAGGGTGAAAAAAACATTTTATTTTTTTTTTCAAAAAATTGCGGGGTGCGCGCACGGTGAAAAACCTTAAAAAAAAATATATATATATATAAAAAATATAATAAAAACATACATAACTTAGCATTTAAAAAACCTTACAAATTCACTTAAAAAACCATAGGTTTCACACACGTTATAGTTAGGAATTAGCATTTAAAAACCTTGCAAATTCACTTAAAAAACCATAGGTTTCACACATGTTATAGTTAGCTGGACATTTCACTCGTAAAAAACCAATGAAATTCCCCTGTTATAGTTAGTTCAGATAACTATAACTCGCGCGACCGCCACTCTATCACAAGGATGATGTCATCAGTGATGTCATGAGTGATGCCACTGACCATGTCATGAGTGATGTAATATGTGACGTCATGAGCAGTGGATTGCGGGCACGCGAGTTATAGTTATCTGAACTAACTATAACGGGGGAATTTCATTGGTTTTTTACGAGTGAAATGTCCAGCTAACTATAACATGTGTGAAACCTATGGTTTTTTAAGTGAATTTGCAAGGTTTTTTAAATGCTAATTCCTAACTATAACGTGTGTGCAACCTATGGTTTTTTAAGTGAATATATATATATATATCACCTACTGGCGGTCGCCAGTAGGTAGTTATAGTTAGGACCTATTTTCCATAGGAAATCCGCAACATTTTATTTGGAATAACTTTGGCGCCCGTTGACGAATCTTCGCGAAATTTTCAAAACTTTTGGCCAGCTCCGGTCCGCTCCTATCCTGAAAGTCTCTGGAAGATTTGTGTAGCAGGGGCTGAGAAAAAAGGGGGGTCTCAAACGTGTTTTCCCCATGCAATTTCCCATAGGACCTTTAGCCGCAGCTACTGTCCGAACTGCTGAACGGAATTACACCAAATTTGGTAGAAAGGTAGACCTTGGTTCAGAGTCATGCATTTTGCTTAAATGGTGTAAATCCGTTCAGTAGTTCCTGAGAACATCAAAAGTAAAATCACATATATATCTGGGCGGAGCCTAACCTCAAATCTCATCGTGAGATCTGATTGGCTGTCAGCACTTCATCCAAGAAGTGTTGGCAGCCATCTTGGGACCAATATACATGATAGCACCTCATTAAAAAGCATTGCAGTTAATAGAAGGTTTTAAGACTTTAGTTACATTATAAATCATTTGCTGATGGTACCATACTCATTTTAGGAATTGTGGAATGTTCTAAGGTGATTTTACAATGTGAAAAAGCCTTCTGCTGGGATATCATGAATAATGTTTGAGAGAAAACTATTTTCTCATGCTTTTCCCACAGAGGTTTGGAAGGTGATCTATAAGCTAAACTGAGAGCATAGTTTCTGTAAATTCACATTATCTTTCTCAGTCATGTGAGAATGAAGTCTGACATTCTCATTAAAACATGTACATCCAACAAGGGCAGAGACTGTCAGTTGATTCCTTTGTGTTCTACTGCAGCTTCCCAGAGTGTTCCAAAGAACAACTAGAGCGCTAACAGTCCTACTTATGATAGACGTATGGCACACCTGAAGCCATCTTGATTGGAATAAAGTGGTAACTCTTAAAACATTGAATTTAAAAAGGAACAAAATGAGTGGGTTCATTTTGCCATAGAAAGTATGATTAGTGCTGCAGAAAGAAAAATTACGGCACATTTTGAGTGATTTCTCAAATCCACTTCTATTTCATTAAAAAATTCTGACATGCAGACTGAAACATGCACTTTCTATACCAGCAGCAGACTTCCCTGGTGAGCAGTAGCTTTACTACAGTGATCTAATGAGCAACTAGAGTGCTACCATTCAGAATTTATGGCAAATGTGTGACACGTCTGAATGCCTTCTTGATGGGATCAAAGTAAAAAACTGAAAGTATTCCTACTGAGGAGACTGTAGTAAATGAGGAAATTAGGAAACTTCATAACAAATAAGTCTCCCAAGATGGCCACCAGAGACAAAAGAGCCCGAATGTAGCCCAAATATCACCCAGATGTAGCCCAAGTATAGCCCAATGACAGAAGTGTGCAAAATACTTATTTTTTGTGTTTTTGCAGTTTTATTTAGTGCAGACTTGTCAGGTATTGGAGTGCTTTACATGAGCATCGGTTACTGTTGGACCCGGCCTCGTGGCGTGGTCCTGACTTCCCTGGGGTTGGGCCCGTTCCCCGCCCTGGCCTCCACGGGCTACCCGTTCGAGCCGCACAAGGTCACATACACCTCGGGGCTCCACCATTTTGTTGCCTGCCACGTGACCCTGCACACCAGCCCACATGACCCCACTCAACCCGGCCTCGGCCCCAGCAAGGCCCAGACATTGAGGCACCAAGAACTGGCCAGGGGGTATCACGTGAACACTTCCTCGCCCCTGGCGGAGGGCGGTATCGATGAGACCCCCAACCGTCCCCACACACCGAGGTGCGATCGGCCTCCATCTCTCCTGGGCCGGGCGCCTCTCCTGCTGGGCGTCTGGCCGCTCCCAACCCGGCCTCTCCGCCCCCCGGGCGCAAGGGTCCGGACATCAAAGGGCTCCAGGCCTATATCTGGGGCGACCCCGCAACAGACCGGCAGTTGTATCCCGGAGTCGAGAGCCCTGCTGATCGAATCGCGGCCGACCCTACGGAGAAGAACTCTTGCTTGAAACCACCACGAGCCCTGCAGACTGCGTCGCGGCTCCTTCTTGCTGAAACCTTGAAGCCCCCCGGAACATCGGGGCCCTGCTGACGCTGTCGCGGCCCAACCTCGCTGAAACCTCCCTCGGAGCCCTGCTGACGACGTCGCGGCTCGAGCTGAGCAGAAACCATCTTGAGAGCCCCGCTGACCTGGTCGCGGCTCTCCACGAACTGAACGCCAGAGCCCTGCTGACGCCGTCGCGGCTCGACCCCTCCGAGGTCCGGAGGCCCTCCAGCTTGAGGATAAGAACTGGGCCCCAGGTACCCTCGTACCAAGCTCCTGCCAAAGACTGTCCCGCTACCCCTTCCCTTCTAAAGAGACACTGAGACTTTTGTGGATCCCTTGATCCCTTTCGTGTAAATATTGATCCCGTAACCTTTAAGTGCTGATAAAGAATTGCTCGTCTTGAGACAACCTCCTTGAGTCCTGTGTGGTGGTGTTACTGTGCTAGTACATGATAGGAGAAGGATCTCCCCGGAGGCTTCTCAGCAGCGCTCGGCTACTTCGTACAGTGTGGGGGCCCCTCTGGGTGGTCTCTCCGACCCCCCGAGGTCCGCCTTCCAGCATTTGGTGGCCAGCGACGGGATCCGAGCCGAACGCAGTACGTACAAGCCAGTAACCCACTAGCTACCCATCCAGACAAACGGAAGTCATGAGCAACCAAGAAAACAACGCGACCACGGAGTTCCAGCCCGAACGGTTGGAGGAATACACGCACAAAGAATTGAAACAGTTCTGCAAGGACAAGGGCATTGCAACCACCGGCCTAGGTACCAAAGAAGAGATGCAGAAAGCCCTGAGGACCTGGCTAGAGGCCGAGGCAGGCCCCTCCCAGGACTAAGGTCCCCTGCCCCTGACTGTGGCCACATCAACCGCACCGACTCCGGCAACCAGAGGAAGAAACAGCCTAGAAACCGGCCTCTCCGAAGAGGAGATACGAGAACGGGAGAAGGTCCGGAACCACGAACTAGAGCTCGCACGACTGCGGCTGGATGGCGAACTCCAGCTGGCGGAAAAGAAACTGGCCCTAGAGCAGCTACGGCTACAAGAGGAAATAGGAGAGAAGAGACGGCATCGAGAGTTGGAAGAAAAGAGACTGACCCTTGAGCACGAGCGAAGTCTCAAAGAGCTCGAGCTCAAGGCAAAGAAAGGGGGGACCGACACCCCCAGTAATAGAGACACCCTACCGCCTGCCGAAGCCAAGGTACATATCCCTAAAGATGTCGTCAAGGAGTACTATAAAAATGACGACATCCAACAATGGTTCAAGGCATACGAGGTGGCCATGACTTAGTGAAGGTCGAGACACACTGCTCCAGCTGCCAGAAGAGGTGATGACCTCCTACGACCACATGAAGGAGGCCCTGCTCACCCGCTACGGGCTAACCGCGGAAATGTACCGCCAGCGGTTCAGAGACTGCAAGAAGATCCCTGGTACCACCTGGGTGGAATATGTGGACTTTTTCAGCCGGGCCCTAGAAGGGTGGATCAAGGGTAGCAAGGTCACCACCTACGGGCAGCTGGTCGACCTCATTGTTTGGGAACATCTCTCCAACAACTGCTTCGTGGAGCTAATGCAACACCTCCTCGACAGCAAGATGACCGACCCACGAAAACTCGCCGTCGAGGCCGATCGATGGGTCAACACCCGAGTCCCCCGGAACTCGATGTGGGAGTGCCAGAGGAACCCCACCGGACCTCCCCGCCAACGCGGTGGAGGGGAGGGCCAAACCGGAACCGGGACCCCCCGCCAGGGCCCCCCGGAGCCCACCTCGAGGGCCGCCTCAGCAACACCTCTCCCCGAGCCTAGCCCGAAGAGGGGCGACCCCAGCCAGAACCGGACCACGGCCCCTAGTAACCTGCTACGGCTGTCAACAAACCGGACACTATGCCAGCGATCCGGTCTGCCCCCTGAACCGAAGAAGCGGGGCCGGCGGGCCCCCGCCCCGACAGCTGGCGGTCGCCGCCCTGGGGGAAGGAGAGGAAGAGGAAGAACCCCTCGACCGAGGAACCACCGAGTGGGAGCCGGCGGCCATGTCCCTGGTCTGCCTGGGCAGCCGAGAAAGGGTGCCCCGCACACCCATCCCAAGCAACACCCAGAAATACCAGCAGCAGGTCACCATCAATGGACGACGTGCCGAAGCCCTTCGCGACACCGGCGCCAGTGTCACCGCTGTCCGCTGCCACCTGGTGACCCCCGAACAAATCCTACCCAATGTGCTGTGCCCCGTCCGGACGGCCGACAACAGCGAAAGCCTGTGCCAGATGGCCCTGGTCCCCTTCGAGTGGGGAGGGGTGACAGGCCTACTAAAAGTGACTGTCCGCGACGACGCACCAGTGGACTGCCTCCTGGGGAACGACCTAGAGAGTTCCCCCTGGGCTCAAGTGGAGCGACGAGAGCACCTCCCAATGCTGGGACTATCCGAATGGGCCTGCGCCATCACCCGGTCCATGGCCGCCCAGGCCCCCCGCTCGTCCCTGGCCTCCGGTTCCGCCCAGCCCGCGGGGCTCGCACCACCCCCCGCCTGCAGCGAGGGGGAGGCGGACACCGACACTGGACCTACTGAACTCTCCCCCGAAGAGATCGCTTCCCTCGGCGCCCTACCAGAACTTGCACAATGGCGCCACAAAGGGGGCCCCACCCGAGAGCAGTTCCAGCAAGAACAGCAGTCCTGTCCCTCTCTCGAAGGGGTCCGACAACAGGCGTCCGCACAAGCCAACGGTGACAAGACCGGCACCCACTGGGTCTACTGGGCCGAGGGCCTATTGTACAGTGAACAGAAAGTGGCAGAACTCGGGGCCAGCCGCGTGTTGGTGGTCCCCCTCCACTTCCGGGAGTTCCTTCTCAACCTGGCACATGACGTGCCCCTCGCCGGACACCTAGGGCAAGACAAAACTTACAGCCGTCTGGTGACCCACTTCTACTGGCCCCGGATGCGGAGAGACGTGGACAACCACTGCCGGTCCTGCCAGACCTGCCAAGCCAGCGGGAAGACGGGGGGTCGGGTCAAGGCCCCCCTCCAGCCCTTTCCAGCCGTCAGCACCCCGTTCGAACGGGTCGGGATCGACATTGTGGGGCCCCTGGACCCCCGGACCGCCCTGGGCCACCGCTTCATCCTGGTCCTCGTGGACCACGCCACCAGGTACCCGGAGGCTGTCCCGCTGAGAACTGTAACGGCCCCCGTGGTGGGCCGGGCCTTAATGGGAATCTTCTCAAGAGTGGGATTTCCCCGCGAAGTGGTGAGCGACCGGGGCACAAACTTCATCTCCAAGTACATGCGGTCCCTGTGGCAGCAGTGCGGGGTCACGTACAAATTCACCACCCCCTATCACCCTCAGGGGAACGGACTGGTCGAGCGCTTTAACAGCACCCTAAAGGGGATGATTCAGGGCCTGGAAGAGCCCCTCCGGCGGAGATGGGATGTCCTACTGCCATGCCTCCTGTTCGCCTATCGGGAGGTCCCGCAGAAGTCCCTGGGGTTCAGCCCGTTTGAACTGTTGTATGGGAATCCGGTCCGCGGACCCCTCAGCCTGGTCAAGGAGGGCTGGGAGACAAAGCTCCAAGGCGCCCCTCCTGACGTCTACCGATACCTCCTGACCCTACGAAACCAGACCCGCAAGTTCCGAGCCATGGCCGAAGCCAACCTCGAGGCCAGCCAGGAGGACATGAAGCGGTGGTACGATCGGAACACCTCTACAATCGAGTTCGAGCCAGGCCAGCGAGTCTGGGTCATGGCCCCTGTTGAGCCCTGCGCCCTCCAGGACAAGTGGACCGGGCCCTTCAAGGTGGTGGAGAAGAAGAGCCCCGTCACCTACCTAGTCGACCTAGAGTCTCCCCGGAACCCCCTCCGGGTTCTACACGCTAACCGGCTCAAACCCCACTTAGCCCGGACCGAACTGAGCCTGCTACTGGCGACCGACGAGGGGGGCGAGGACGACTCCGAGCCCCTACCCGACCTCTTGCAGAACGACGTCCACGACGGATCCATCAAGGGTGTCCAACTCGCCTCCTCCCTGACCCCGGAACAGCATAACGACTGTCAACAACTGCTGCAGGACTACGCAGTCCTCTTCTCCCTCACCCCGGGGGTGACCCACTGGTGCGTCCACGACGTCGACACCGGGGACAGTCCCCCCGTGCGGCACCGAGCCTACAGGGTACCCGACCGAGTACGGGCATGCATCCAGGCCGAAGTAGCGAAGATGTTGGCCCTCGGGGTCATCGAGCCCTCCGACAGCCCGTGGGCCAGCCCTGTCGTCCTGGTACCGAAGGCCGCCGCACAAGGCCATCCCCCGGAGTTACGATTTTGTGTAGACTACCGAGCCCTGAATGCTGTGACCAAGACGGACGCCCATCCTATACCCCGGGCCGACGAACTCATCGACCGCTTGGGGTCCGCCCACTACCTGAGCACGCTGGACCTCACCGCCGGGTACTGGCAGATCCAGCTCACCCCCGACGCCCAAGAAAGATCCGCCTTTTCCACCCCTGATGGGCATTACCACTTTCGGGTGATGCCCTTCGGCATGAAGAACGCCCCGGCCACCTTTCAGAGACTCGTAAACAAGGTTTTGGCCGGGCTCGAGGCCTTCAGCGCGGCCTATTTGGATGACATTGCCGTGTACAGCAACCACTGGGCTGAGCACCTGGGTCACCTCAAAGCAGTCCTTGCCGCCCTCCAAAGGGCCGGGCTCACGATCAAGGCCAGCAAATGCCAGATCGGCCAAGGATCGGTGACCTACCTGGGCCATCAGGTGGGAAGTGGTCAGGTGGCCCCCCTCCAGCCAAAAGTCGATGCCATCCAGGCATTAGAACCCCCCACTACCCAGACCGCTGTACGGGCCTTCCTGGGCCTCACCGGATACTACCGGCGGTTCATCCGGGACTATGGGAGCATTGTTGGGCCTCTCACGGAGCTCACCTCAAAGAAACAGCCCAAGAAAGTGCACTGGACTCCCCGCTGCCAATCAGCTTTCGAGACTCTCAATGCAGCGATGTGCACTGCCCCTGTGCTCCAGGCCCCTGACTACAGTAAAGAGTTTATCGTGCAGACAGACGCCTCCGAATATGGGATCGGGCCGTCCTGTCTCAGGTTGATGAGAAGGGACTCGACCGACCAGTGGCCTTCATCAGCCGACGGCTGCTGCCCCGGGAGCAACGATGGAGCACCATCGAGCGCGAGGCCTTCGCAGTAGTGTGGGCCCTTAAGAAGCTCCGGCCCTATCTCTTCGGTACCCACTTTCGGGTCCAGACCGACCACCGGCCCTTGCGGTGGTTAATGCAAATGAGAGGCGAGAATCCCAAGCTGCTGCGGTGGTCCATTGCCCTGCAAGGGATGGACTTCTCTGTTGAGCACCGGCCCGGCAATGACCACGCCAACGCTGACGGCCTATCCCGCTTCTTCTGCCTTGACGAGGAGAATCCCCAAGGAGATGGGTGACTCTCCCTGCCTTCGGCTGGGGGGGACGCCTGTTGGACCCGGCCTCGTGGCGTGGTCCTGACTTCCCTGGGGTTGGGCCCGTTCCCCGCCCTGGCCTCCACGGGCTACCCGTTCGAGCCGCACGAGGTCACATACACCTCGGGGCTCCACCATTTTGTTGCCTGCCACGTGACCCTGCACACCAGCCCACATGACCCCGCTCAACCCGGCCTCGGCCCCAGCAAGGCCCAGACATTGAGGCACCAAGAACTGGCCAGGGGGTATCACGTGAACACTTCCTCGCCCCTGGCGGAGGGCGGTATCGATGGGACCCCCAACCGTCCCCACACACCGAGGTGCGATCGGCCTCCATCTCTCCTGGGCCGGGCGCCTCTCCTGCTGGGCGTCTGGCCGCTCCCAACCCGGCCTCTCCGCCCCCCGGGCGCAAGGGTCCGGACATCAAAGGGCTCCAGGCCTATATCTGGGGCGACCCCGCAACAGACCGGCAGTTGTATCCCGGAGTCGAGCGCCCTGCTGATCGAATCGCGGCCGACCCTACGGAGAAGAACTCTTGCTTGAAACCACCACGAGCCCTGCAGACTGCGTCGCGGCTCCTTCTTGCTGAAACCTTGAAGCCCCCCGGAACATCGGGGCCCTGCTGACGCTGTCGCGGCCCAACCTCGCTGAAACCTCCCTCGGAACCCTGCTGACGACGTCGCGGCTCGAGCTGAGCAGAAACCATCTTGAGAGCCCCGCTGACCTGGTCGCGGCTCTCCACGAACTGAACGCCAGAGCCCTGCTGACGCCGTCGCGGCTCAACCCCTCCGAGGTCCGGAGGCCCTCCAGCTTGAGGATAAGAACTGGGCCCCAGGTACCCTCGTACCAAGCTCCTGCCAAAGACTGTCCCGCTACCCCTTCCCTTCTAAAGAGACACTGAGACTTTTGTGGATCCCTTGATCCCTTTCGTGTAAATATTGATCCCGTAACCTTTAAGTGCTGATAAAGAATTGCTCGTCTTGAGACAACCTCCTTGAGTCCTGTGTGGTGGTGTTACTGTGCTAGTACATGATAGGAGAAGGATCTCCCCGGAGGCTTCTCAGCAGCGCTCGGCTACTTCGTACAGTGTGGGGGCCCCTCTGGGTGGTCTCTCCGACTCCCCGAGGTCCGCCTTCCAACAGTTACATCACACAAGAACAAATTCATTTTGGTTGTAGACATGGGGAGATTAAGTGATTTGACCAGAATCACAGAATGTTGAGCTGAAGCAGAAACTCCAACCTGGTTCCCCAGTTGCAAAGTCTGCCGCTCTGGAAGTAACACCACATCCTCTCCCCTAAGTGCAACATTTAATCAAGTAGTCAACTGGATAAAAAAACATAAAGATAACAAATAATTTAAAAGTGCTTTGTCGCTATTTGAAAACTCAGAAAATATGTCCTCATTTTAGTTTTTTAGAGTGCTAACCATAATTTTGATGCAAATAAGACCCTCTCATATATGTAATTTCTAAAGGAAATGCTCTAGGTATTACAGTTTTGATTACATCAAGATGACGTCAGGCGTTCCACACTTTTGTAATAAATATAGAATGTTAGCAATCTAGTTGTTCATTAGAATACTGTTGAGAGGCTGAGGCCTGGGGCACGGACTCTGAACATTGAAGGCAGGTAGGAGGGTGCAGAGGCAACAATTTGGCCACACTGGGCAGGCAGGAAGGGCCGTGGCAGCACAACAGACTATGGAGGGCAGTGGAAAGGGGGGCAGGGGCAACAAACCAACAATACAGGACTGGCAAGAGAGGCTGTGGCAATATAATAGACCATTGTGGGCAGAAGGAAGAGGCAGTGGTAGTACAACCATACATGCCAACAGACTCGATTCAGCCAGGAAACGTCCAATGTTTTTAAGTTCAAATGGGCTTTATTTGATCTGTCTCCTGTCTACAATATCCTCTTTTTCAATGTAACTCAAAGGGGAAAATCAATACCCCAGTTTTTTTTCAAAATCTCCCTCTTACCAAGTCAAAATGTTCGCAAGTATGGTACATTGGACCATGGAAGGTAGGAGGAATTGGGGTAGGGACATTGACTCGGATAACAGAGGACAGGAGGGACATGGAGAGGTGCACCAAACTGACCCTGCAGGGCAGGCATCAGGGTTTGCAGCAGCACAATACACCAAACGGGGCATGCGGGACGGAAGTGCAGCACAACAATCCATAGAAAGAAATAGGGAGGGGACAGGACCATGCACATGGACTATAGAGAACAAAGGGGAAAGAGGCAATGGTAGCTAGCTGACCATAATGGACAGACAGGAGAGAAAGCTGCAGCATAACACACCATAAAGGGCAGGAGGGACGGATCAGGGGCATTACAATGGAACAGACAAGCCAGGAGGGAGGGAATAGGGGTCTGCACATGGAAACAGAGGGCTGGGGGCAAGGGGGCAGGGCAGGAGCAGCAAGATGACCATGGAGGTCAGGCAGGATGGGCACTAGAAGCAAGACACACCATGGAGAACAACAGTGAGACTATAATGGCATACACACAGACCTTGGAGGGAAGGTCGGAGGGGGTCATTGGCAGCTAGCTGACCACACAGGGAAGGTGGGAGGGGCCGTGGCAGCACAGAAGACCATGCATGGCAAGCGGGAGGGTTAGTGGCAGCACAATGGCTAAGATGGGCAAGAAGGAGGGTGCAGTGGCAAACACAAAGGACCATGGAGGATAGAAGGGAGGGTCAGGACCTGGGCACAGACAAGAGATTTAAGGGGAAGGGGCCTCACAACAGACCGCGCGGGGCAGGCAGGAAGAGCAGTTGCAGCACAACAGACCAGGGAGGGCAGAAGGGTGTGGCAGTAAAATGGACCATGGAGGACAGGAGGAAGGGGATAGGGGCATGGCATGTGGACAGGCAAGGTGGAGGTGGCAGGGACAGGTTACAGTCATCTGACAATGCTAGGCAGGTGGGAGGGGAGTGGCAGCTCAATAGAACACTCAGACTAGATAGGAGTGGCAGGTCTATGGAACATGGTGGGCAAAAAGGATGGAGCAGGGGCATGCACAAAGACATCGGAGGGCAGGGGGAAGGAGAATAGGGGCAGCAAGCTAAGCACAGAGGCTAAGCAGGAGGTCAATGATGGGGCATAGAATTGGGCAATGGAGGGCAGGAGGAGTGGACTGGTACATCATGCAAAATGGAGGGCAGTGGCAGCACATCAGAGCATGCATGGCAGGAGGGAGGAGGCTAGTCCATGGATTCAGACAACAGAGGATAGGGAGGAGGGGGCAGCAAGCTAACTGTTCAGAGAAGGTGGGTATTAGGAACTTTACTGTTTTTAAAATGTGTGTCTGTGCGAACTACTTAAAATATGAACAAGTATGCAGCATAATCTCACTTTTATTCAGAAAGAAGAGGACGTTTGTGACTGTGACTCCGGGCTCACTTGGCAGAAACACCCCCTGACCCTCCACCCCCCATCGCAAAATGTAATGCCCGTGAAAAGGGTAGGTGAACGCAGTGTTATATAGAACATAGTCCTGAGAGCACGATTGAAAATGAAAACTAGATATAGTGTATGGTATAAACTATGCACCTGATGCAGCGCGGAATGCAAAATCCCTCCCTTCGTCACAGATCATAGATCACACTCAATCACTACATTCGCTGGTGGGGCCCATAACACCAACATTCATCCTTCTAATAACCTGTTTCCAAGGAGGCGATTGGTCCACTCGCTGTAATAGAAGAAGTACTCATATATCCCTATTCATAAAGGCCTTCTGAAGGGTCTCACATACCAACCTCTATATTCTACCATTTTTATAGTAAAATTACATTCCAAAGTGTAACAAATGATATTTTGAACGTTTCTTATTGGTCCGTTTAAAATTGTTCAACATCTTTCCCATACGGATAATGTGTCTTTAGATATAGTTCTAATTTTCTCCACGGAATAGTATATTTTCATTGTTTCTTTCAGAGCAGCTGGCTGGTAGCCCGGTGTGTCCTTGGGTGGCACAGTTGAGTTAGGGTCGTTCAAAGGGCACTGCAGCTGATGGTGACGCATCCGCACTTCACCCAGAAACCTTCATAATGGAATCGTGTTCCTCAAATAGGGATGTCAGCCATTTTGTGGCCACCAAATGGTCAACTTAAGCAAAGAAACACAAAAATGTAATTAATACATGGAAATGACTAATAAAATGTTATCCCCTTACTAATACCCATATGTGCG
Organism: Triturus cristatus; assembly: GCF_964204655.1. Taxonomy (NCBI): domain Eukaryota; kingdom Metazoa; phylum Chordata; class Amphibia; order Caudata; family Salamandridae; genus Triturus; species Triturus cristatus. Next base: position 131,974,915 of record NC_140586.1, on the reverse strand, counting down.
TGTATTTATCTAGCAGAAGCAACACTTAATGCGGGTTATATTCAAATTAATAAAGCAGAAATCACGAATACATTCACAAAAGTAACATATAATCATACAATATCTAATCGTCTATAATTAATATGCATACGAAATTAGTTTACGTATTAATTAGGCCATGCAAATGCAATTCCCACCTGTATTTCTTATATTAGTAATGTTGGTAAATTCACACAGCAAACAATTAGCACAATTACTATTAATTAATTATTCTTATTAATGTAAACATGCAAAATGGAGAGGGTATACAATTTTTAAAGAAAACCCCACTCCAGCAATCTCCCCTTTGGTGATTTTATCACCACCACAACACTAGATTTATTCACCCTTTTACGGAAAATTGAAATGTATTCTTGCTCTTAATTATTATTCAGTTTCTTCTTCATCTCTTTTTGCCTTTTTATACAAACTTTCTTTCCACTCTTCAAAAGTTATCTCTGTTAAATATCCTTCTGGATCCTTTTTTATTTTTTATTTTTTCTCTTTATATCTTATTCTTTGTTTTCTTATTTTTACAACACATACATCCTAATCTTAATATTAATAACACAAAAATCACACAAGTTAATAGGAATAATATTGTACCTATGAATGTACTACCTATTTTCACTAAGAAATTTTTAATAGCAGCAATTTTCTTCCCAATCCTTTCCCAAACACCTTCAACCTCCAGTGGTACAATTTCGTCATGCAATTCAGTAATATTTTTAATGTAAACTTTTAGATCTTTGCTTTCGCCTGGAATGTAAGTGCAACAATGTTGAACCTTCAGCATTCCACAGACTCCACCCTCTTTTGCCAATAAGATATCACAGGCAAGTCGATTTTGCATTACCATAGCACCCATGGCAACCATTTCAGTATTAACCAATAAGAATCCTCCAGCGGTGCTTGTTGACAAGCGATCCACTACTGTTGATAATCTTCTAATATTGTTCACATTCAGAGATATTCCCACTGCTGGTATCAATGCTCCAAAAATGTCACCTACAATTTCTGCCCAAGATTCTCTTTTACTACGTGTTAATTGATTACCTAACCTATGTACACCATCTTTACCTCTATCCATGTGAAAGATTTTTGGAAAAACCAGGCCTACGTAACATGTGCCATACCAATGGTCTGGCAAACAATAATATGCCCTGTTCCCACAGATAAAATAAAGACCAGGGAAAACTGGATCTCTTCCACCTTTAAATCCCCATCCACCTATGATTCGGTATGTATCATGGCACTCACTATTCCCTACAACATGATTATCGTACGCCGTTTGATTTCTTCTTATACACAGTTTCCCTTTCTGAGGCCAATCTAGAGCCAAAGTTGGATTAGACTCTCCTTTCATATGTTTTTCCATTTCTACATCCCAGACTGTTTTCTCCCCTTTTCCTTCAGATGCCTTTCTTTTCATTTTCAATCTCCTTTCCTCAACCATGTCTAGGAATGTCCTTTCTTCATTCTTCAAACTGCATGTCAAATTATTTTTAAATATATATTCTAATGTTAGCTCCTTAGTTACTAAGAAAAATTCGCCTAATACCTTAGCAGGTCTTACTTTGTTTAGTTTTTTATTGGCAGGTACTTGCGCAAAAATGTTATCTACATCTGAAAAATAATATTCTAATTTACCTGTCTCATAAAATAAACTTGCTATCATACTACATGCTATTCCATACGTTGCTGGAAGATGATGATAAGTTACTCCCTCTGACAGAGATGCAGGTAACTGCATGCATACGTAGCAGTCCCTTACATCCATAGTCTTTACATATTCATACAATAACTTTGAAAACACATTATTTGAAAAATCATTAATAGACCTATCTTTATGTAAATAATTATTATCTATTCTAGTTGGAACTACCTTTGGAATCTTCTTTATGTTAGTAATGTTTTCAGTGTGTCCTTCTAGTGTATCTATAGTAACCTTAAAAGAAATTAAAAGAGCAAGTATGCTCCATAGAAGCATTAATAATCCTGTACAACAACAACACATTTTACACCATCTCTTCATGAATGTACATCTACTTTTGCTACAATCTATGTTAGCCATCTTTCTTAATTTGGACTGTGTCTTTTGACTTAGCCTCTTTTATTTCGCAACTAGTTTTCTAGTCTTAGGCCTCTAAGGCCCTACTTAGTTCTACCAGTATCTATCGTTTGATTCAATTGTTACTTCTTCATCAGTAGTTTTCTAGATTTTCTCAGTTTGGCATTTCATCATTTTTCACTTCTTTCTGTTCATCCAAATACAGAATTTCCTGATCTTCCGTTTCTTCTTCTCCGATGTCGGATAAGATAACTCTCAGGATTCCTGCTTCTTCCTCTTCTTCAACCACTTTCAGTACAGCCTCCGTACAGCCTCCTCTGGATTTCCTTGACTATCTGCCTCTTCTTCTGTTTCAGGCAGTGCCACGTACGTCCATTCCGGTGACTTATACTTCTGGATAGGTTTCCTTGTTCTTTTTCCCTCCTCCTTATCTTGATTAGTCTCTTCTTCTTTTGATTTTTCTTGGCTTGTCACTTCATTCGCAAAACCAAAGGAAATGATGGACGGAGTGTTGAACATTGCAAGCACTCACCCCCAGTCAACTGATCTGGGTTTAATCCATCACCGTTCTTTAGCCCACTCTGCCACCCCAGTTCAGACATGGCCATATGCAAATCAGTCTGACCCTGTGCCTTATGGGAACAGTCCAGCCCGAACTGCCAAGCCATGTCTTCCCTGGACCGGAAACAAGCTTCCTAGAACCGGTTTCTGGCATTTCAGCCGTCTTCAGCCAGGCTTGTTTGAATCCAGTGGCAAAGTGAGCAAGGGACTCACGTCTGAGCATACCCTGCCAACTTATGGCGAACAAAGCAAAACCAAAGGAAATGATGGACGGAGTGTTGAACATTGCAAGCACTCACCCCCAGTCAACTGATCTGGGTTTAATCCATCACCGTTCTTTAGCCCACTCTGCCACCCCAGTTCAGACATGGCCATATGCAAATCAGTCTGACCCTGTGCCTCATGGGAACAGTCCAGCCCGAACTGCCAAGCCATGTCTTCCCTGGACCAGAAACAAGCTTCCTAGGACCGGTTTCTGGCATTTCAGCCGTCTTCAGCCAGGCTTGTTTGAATCCAGTGGCAAAGTGAGCAAGGGACTCATGTCTGAGCATACCCATGGCTTGGCAGTTCGGGCTGGACTGTTCCCATGAGGCACAGGGTCAGACTGATTTGCATATGGCCATGTCTGAACTGGGGTGGCAGAGTGGGCTAAAGAACGGTGATGGATTAAACCCAGATCAGTTGACTGGGGGTGAGTGCTTGCAATGTTCAACACTACGTCCATCATTTCCTTTGGTTTTTGCTTTGTCACTTCATTCACCTGATCTGCCCTTGGTGATTTCACTCGTGTCAGCCGATATCTCAATCTTTTTATTTTGTTTGGCCACACTTCGTCCTTTTTGACTCTTTTCTGTTTACTTTCTTTATTATTCTTTTCTTCTCTCCAAGCCCTTTTTCTTAGAACTCGACCTTCTGGTATCTCATTTTCACTCTCTTCAGATTCTGTTTCAACTTGTTTTTTCTTTTTTCTTTTCAACAACTTCTTTTTCAACCCCTGTTTCCATACTTCTGTCTCTCCTCGGGTCTCCGACACGCAATCTTCCTGCTGGCTACTTGTCCCTTCACCTAGCTGAATGTTGCAGTTCCCTACACCTCCTCGGGGGTCTTCCACAATCTGTCCCTCTCTCTCTGTACCTGTCCCTTTTTCACTTTGATCTATTGTTTCAGGTGGAATTTCTCTTGGCCTTTCATCCGAAACTTCTTTCTCTCGGATTTCTTTCACAGCTTCTTCATTGTCTTTTCCTTTTTTCTTTCTGTGTTCTTTTCTGGGACCTTGTCTCCCTTGTTCGTTTTCAGAATCTGAACTGATATCAGAAATCTGCAATCGTCTTCTCAGAGAGATACTTCTAGGGACTAATACTTGATCAGGTTCTTTTTCCCCCCTTTCAGGATTTTCTTGTGTTTTTGGCTCTTCGTTATCTGATTCAGTACTTGACTCTGATTCGTCATAGTACTCTTTTCCTTTGCTGTCAACTGGATTTGGTATCCTCAAAGTATGGCTGGCATGGATCCAGTTTTTCACTCCAGCACACTTCACAGCTGTTGTTGTGGTCAGAATGACTTGTTTTGGTTTTCCCCACCTTGGAACCAAACAATTCCTTCTTCTGTGGACTTTTATCCTTACCCAGTCTCCTGGGCTTAGATCATGGGCTGGCTTCCTTTCAACGGTGGTGGCATCCGCTCCAACCTGATGAAACACAGAATGAACTGCGTCAGCCAGGCCTTTACAGTATTCCAACACCATGTTATCAGTTATTGTCATCAGCTTGATGACTGGAATGTACACATGCCTCATCGCTCGTCCCATAACTATTTCATGAGGACTTAACCCTGTGGTTCTGTCTGGTGTTGCTCTAATTGTCATTAAAACAAGAGGCAAGACATCAGGCCATTTCATACCAGTGGCTAAACACATTTTCCCAATTCTGTTTTTGATTGTACCATTCATCTGTTCAACCACACCAGAAGCCTCTGGTCGGTAGGCACAATGTAGTTTCTGTTGTACATTCAATGCTTCACAAATCAATTTTACAATCTCGTTATGAAAATGTCCTCCTCTGTCTGATTCAAGAGTCACTGGGGACCCAAACCTGGGGATGAATTCTCTCAAAAGTAGCTTTGCCACTTTCATCCCATCATTTCTTCTTGTTGGGAATGCTTCCACCCACCTGGAGAATAGGCAAACTACAACCAGAACATACTTCAGTCTGTTACATGGAGGCATTTCAATGAAGTCAACCTGCATTCTGGTAAAAGGCCCACCCTCTCGGCCTATGGTTCCTAGACTCACCACTGTCTTTCTTCCAGGATTATATTGCTGACATATGAGGCATCTCTGACATAGGCTTTCTGCTACAAGTCTGAATTTTGGATTGTACCAGGTCTGCTTAAAAGACCTTATCAAGGCGTCTCTCCCTATGTGTCCCTGGCCAAGATACATCCGTGCCATGGTAGACATCATGCTATCAGGCATCACTGGTCTTCCATCTCGATGGACCCACACACGGTCCTTTTCTCTTGGTGCACACCCTGCTTTTATCTACTGTTTCATTTCCTCATCTCCTGACTCTTCCTGCAATTGTCTCACTTCTTCCCAAGTTCCCACAGTGTTAGTAAACATTACTGAGCAAGAAGACATTTCTCTCTCCTTGGCCCGATTGACTGAATTCTGGTTCCGTGCACAATACTGTGCCATATCATTCGCATACCTGTTTCCAGTAGTGATGTAATCACTACCTTGACTATGGGCAGCACATTTTACCACAGCCAATTGTTTAGGCAGCTGTATCGCCTCAATCAACTTTCCAACCACTTCAGCATTCTTAATAGGGGTTCCACTTGAGGTCAGGAAACCTCTTTGTAGCCAAAGCTGGCCGAAATCATGGACAACCCCGAAGCCATACCGGCTGTCAGTTATCACAGTCACTCTCACACTTTTCCCAATTTTGCATGCAGTGGTCAAAGCAACAAGTTCAGCTACTTGGGCTGACCTCACTCCTTTCAAATAAGATGCTTCCATTACTGCTGCAACCGTACATACTGCATATGTTGCGCTTAGCACTCCTTCATCTGTTCTCAAACATGACCCATCAACGAACAACACAAAATCACTTTCTGGCAAAGGTACATCTTTTATATCTGGTTGTGGCTTTGTGCAGTACTCAAGCACGTCCAAACAATCATAATCTACTTCATCTCTCACTTCCACATTCTCAGCATCAGGTAACAAAGTTGCAGGATTCACATTCACACATCTCGCAAGGCTCACATTTGTTGCACCTAATAGGACCTTTTCATACTTAGTCTACCCACTATGTGTCATATACTGAGTACGACTCCTTGTCAAAAGAATCGCCACATCATGAGGTACAAACACTTTCAACGGATATCCATTCTCTCACTGCAATATAACTCAAACTCTTTCTCATAGTCAGGCATGCCCAGTGCTGGTGCTTCACACAAACCCTCTTTTAATCGTTTGAATGCTGCCAATTCTTCCTTGTTCAATTCAAGGGGATCTTTTACATCACTCCTTGTTAGTCGTACCAAGGGTTTTGCAATCAGGGTAAAATTGCTAATCCACTGACGGCAGTACCCTATCATTCCCAGAAACATTCTCACCTCTCTTTGAGTCATGGGGGCTCTCATTCCTTTTATAATTTTAATTCTGTCTATTGTTATTTTTCTCAGTCCTTTCTCGATTTTATGTCCCGAATACTGTACTTCTTTCTTACAATACTGTAATTTTGCTGGTGACACTTTCAATCCTCCGTCTGCCAAATGATTCAGTAGTGCTATTGTGTCTACCTGAATGAATGAATAAGAATGTATATCGCGCAACTAAGCCCGAAGGCATCAAGGCGCCTAACAAAAGGATCAAACAGACCAGAGCTACTCCTGCGGATAGGCCTTGGCAAAGAGCCACGTCTTTAATGCCTTTCGGAACATAGGGAGATTCTACTGGGATTTGATTTCAATAGGGCAGGAGTTCCATAGTTTAGGAGCCAGTGACGAAAAGGCTCTCCCTCCCCATTTATCTTTTTGAAAGCGGGGAACTGAGAGTAGATTCCTTCCCTGGGAACGCAAGTTCCTGCTAGGGACATAGGGCGCTAACAAATCCTTCACTCCTTCTGCCCCGCTGCCAGTCAGGGCCACAAAGGTCAAGCAAAGGATCTTAAAAACAACCCTATCTTGGATGGGTAGCCAATGAAGGCTCTTTCTAGCAGCTGTGGCTGACGCAGTCCTAGGGGCGTCCAACACAAATTTTGCTGCCGCATTTTGGGCTATTTGTAGGCGCCGCACAAGGCTCTTATTGATGCCGGAGTAGAGGGCGTTGCAGTAGTCCAGCCGTGAGGCGACCAGTGCAACCACGATCTGCTTGCGGGCCTGCGGCGCCAAATAGTGTCTAATCTTCTTAAGAGTTCTGATAATGCCCCAGCAGGTGGAAACTGTCCTGTTAACCTGTTGAGACATGGATAGCACAGGATCAATCAACACTCCTAGATTACGGGCCAGGACAGTGGGTGTGGGACAGACTCGCAAGGAGGGGGGCCACCACTCCGAGGACCAGATGTCCCTATTCCTGCCGAAGATGAGGACCTCGGTTGTTTCCCCGTTAAGTTTTAGTGAATTATGCATCATCCACTGAGAAACTGCCTCCATGCAGTTCCTGAACCTAAGAACAGGGGAGCTGACCGAGTGGGAAAGGGACACCATGATCTGGGTATCATCTGCATATGACACCACTTCCAGCCCATTCATCTCCACTTCTTTCCTCTCCCTGAGGAACTACTGGTAGCCTTCTTTCTAAAAACCACTTCCAGCCCAAAAGATCTTATTATCTGGCAAGTGGGGTCACATAGATGTTGAAAAGGGTAGGGCTTAAAGCCGACCCCTGCGGGACCCCACATTGCACAGGAAGGGGTGTAGATAGAAATTCCCCCAATTTGACCCTCTGTACCCTCTGATTTAAAAAGGAGGCCAAGAGGTTCAAGGCCAGTCCTTCCACCCCAATCTCCCTAAGGCGAGATATCAAAACCGAGGGAGATAGGGTGTCGAAGGCAGCTGTCAAATCCAACAGGACCAGAAGAGTGGTATGGCCAGAATCAACCACCATGCGGATGTTATTGAGTACTACAGTAAGGGCTGATTCCGTGCTACGATGTCTCCGGAAGCCATGTTGGGACTGATCAAGACAGCCCGAGCTGTCTAAGAAAGCCGTAAGATGTTCATTAAGATGCGTTTCAAGCATCTTCGCCGGAGCGGGAAGCAAGGAGATAGGGCGAAAATTCTTGAGAATTCCCGGATCTAAAGAGGGCTTCTTAAGAAGGGGCTTCACAACAGCACTTTTCCACAGAGCAGGAAAAATACCCTCCTGTATTGCTCTATTCATAATGGTCAGAAGCGGAGGCAGAAGCGTTTGCCGACTCTCCTTAAAGATTTTAAGAGGGCAGGGATCCAAAGGGGATCCTGACCTGGTCTTACTCAACAGCCCATCAAGCTGTTGCAGAGAGAGCGGAGGGAAATGGAACAAGTGCGCAGACGGAACTCTGCCACCCTCTCCCCCGGCAGGAACAGCCGACGGGGGCGGGCTCAGCACTGCTCTCTGCAAGGCAAGGGCCAAGTGAATATCGGCTATTTTGGCATGAAAGAATTGTGCTATATTATAACAAAGAGCCTGAGAGCTAGAAATAGGATCAGGCATTTGCAGGGTGCAAAGAGAGTCTGCAATGTTTTTTTTTTTTTTTTTTTAAACCGTTTATTACAAAATTCCAAAAATATACAAAGATGGGCCTACAACCTTCAGGCCGGCCGCTAGCAAGCAAGAGGAGCATGTGATACAAACAATAGCACGCATGCCGCGGCAAAGGGAAATGCACAGGAGTTAGAAGCGGTGGTAGCCACACCATCCGGACCCCACATAACGGTTTCATTTTAATATAAATAACAACAAAAAACAAATCCACAAGGCAACCCACAATCGGAAACAGGAGCATGTGCTCCCCTAGAGGGGGGACCCTACCAATCCATAGGAGTATCAAGGGGGGGAAAAGGTCAAGACGGGGATTAGGTGGACTCAGTGCCCGGAACCGGGGAAATAAACTGGCTAAGGGGACGGGGCCGGTGACGGATCGGGCAATAACGGCGGGGTACAGATTCCCCCGCGGTAGGCGTTCCAGGGGCCCCATACGTTCACCCATGTCCCAGGCTTACCTCTCGCAACATACACCACCTTTTCCCGAAACATGCACCAATCCATGTTATCCTTCCATGCCGAGACAGTCGGCGACCTCTGGGAACCCCACAGTTGAGCAATGTCGCGTTTGGCCACCATATATCCCAGAGTCACCCACCGCGTCTGCGGCACCGAGTAGTCGGTTGGCTCCCACACATTCAGAAGGCATCTCCTCGCTTCGGGCAGCAGCGACACACGCGTAACCACCCGCAGGACCTCATGCACACCACGCCAGAATCGCTCCACCTCCGGGCATTCCCACAAAATATGGAGAAAGGTCCCCAAAGAACCACACCCACGCTTACACAACCCGTCCACAGCATAGCCCATACGCAGTAGCCTTGGCCCCGTAACATAGACCCTATGGAGTATCTTGAGCTGGGCGAAGCGAAGGCGGGCCGGTATGGCCACCTCTTTCGGGGAGGCCACCGCAGATACCCAGTCCTCGTCATCCAGCTCCAATCCATCGGCCACCCATGCCTCACGAAGGTTAATCAGCAGTCCCGAGCGGTCATTGATACGTTTTTTATAGATTAATGAAATCGTGCTGTCCGGTACATGTCCATCTAGCACCCTATCCTCCAGAGGGGAATACTCCGGGATGGAGGCAACGTCCGGGAATACGGAGCATAGCGCATGACGGATCTGCATATACCGAAAGTACTCCCTGTCCTGCAACTGGAATTCTGTCTGTAGCATCTCGAACATTTTGAATCCCCCCCTCGTCCAGAGATCACCCACCCTGCTGATGCCTATCATGTCCCACTTCTCAAAGCCCTTCGAGGTCCACAGGGAGCCCAACTGCTCAGATGCGTATAGTGGCGACGCCCGGGTCAAACGATCTTTCCACCCCATCGCCACATTAGCCGCGTGCCACACTCGTACCATGACACGCGTGGGGCCCGTCAGACGTGCGTCAAGCGAGCTGGAGTAAAGCGCTCGGTTATAATCACCACCCGGCAGTAACATCTTATCCATTTCAAAGGCCGGGTTTAGAGCGGGCCCGTACAGGCCGTGATTAATTTCAGCCAGCTGGGAGGCCCAATAATACCGTTTGATATCCGGGAGGGCAATCCCCCCGTCATACCACGGGAGCGTCAGCTTCGCCAGGGCGATACGCGGTCTAACCTCCCAGAACAGTCGGCGCTGCAAACTCTCCACCTCGCGAAAGTAGCGCGCCGGGACGACGTCCATTGTGTTCTGCAGAGCGTACAGGAAACGCAGCAGCGACATCATCTTAAACAATGCCGCCCGGCCGAGCGGCGAGAGCGGCAAGCGCTTCCAACGCGCGACATCCTCCTTCAGGCGCTGGAGGGGGGGAAGCAAGTTCTGACTATATCGGGCCTCCGCGTCCAGGGTAATGAAGACACCCAGGTACCGAAATCCCCGCGGGGCGATCTGGATAGGACAGCCCCGCGGAAGGATAGGATCCTCCCCAGAGAGAACATAGACGCACGATTTAGCCCAGTTGATGACAAGGCCGGAGTTAAGACCAAATGAATGCAATACATCAACCAGTACTATCAGTGATTTACGTGGGGAAGCCAGGTATAGAAGAATATCGTCAGCGTATAGAGATACGCGGTCCTCAGACTCGGGGGTCCAGCGGAGACCACGAATAGAAGGTTCCCACCGCAGCCACTCCGCCAGGGGCTCCAAGGCGAGCGCGAAAAGGAGCGGCGATAACGGGCAGCCCTGCCGCGTGCCCCTGCCCAGCTCGAACGGAGCCGACACTCTACCGTTCACAACCACCTGCGCCAGCGGGCCAGAGTACAACAATTTTACCCATCTGATGAATCCAGGGCCAAACCCAAACTTCGCGAGCGTCGCCCAAATATAAGGCCATTCAAGTGTGTCAAACGCCATAGTGGCGTCCAGGGACGCCAAAATGGCCGGCTCCCGTATGAACGGGACACGTGCGAGCACCCCATGCAAACGCCGCAGGTTAAGCGCTGTGTTGCGATGAGGGATAAAGCCGGACTGATCCTGGTGAATCAAGTCACACACTTCGCCGACCAGCCGATTGGCCAACACCTTGGCGAGGATTTTGGGCTCCGCATTCAATAGCGAAATAGGCCGATAGGATGTGACCCGGTCCCGTGGCCTCCCCTCCTTATGGATAACCACGATAGTAGCTAGACGCTGGTCTAGCGGGAGGGAACCCGCCGAGTGGGCCGCGAGGAACATAGCACGGAGATGCGGCGCCAGCGTCTCCGGTCGCAGTTTATACAACTCGATGGGAAGACCATTAGGACCCATGGCCTTGCCGGAAGCGACCGAACGTATGGCGAGGGCAATTTCTTCGGAAGTTGGAGCGGCGTCCAACGACACTCTGTCCTCCTCCGAAAGGGAAGGCAGCGCGATATCCCTGAGCAGGGCATGGGAATCCTCTTCAGAGCGGGAGGACACCGGGGAATACACTCCACGGAAATAGTCTGCAAAGCAGGAGACAATTTCTTCTGGTTCAGTGACACACACACCATTCTGTTTCTCAATCAACGGGACAACTCGACTCGCTCTCTCTTTTATGTCCAGCCACGCAATCAATTTACCAGCCTTATCACCCACATCATACAGTCTCCCCTGTTGCTCTCTACTGAGGCCCCTGGCCGCCTCCGTGACGAGAGCCTTATAGGCCGCTTGCTTGAGTCGGAGAACATGTAATTTGTCATCCGTCACCCCACATTCTAGATCACCCTCCAACTCGGTTATCTCAGCTTCAACACGGGTCACCTCCTCCCGCTCGCGCCTCCGGGAATGGGAAATAAGGGACAAGGCCTCTCCCCGGAGTACCGTCTTGAACGCCTCCCACAGTGAGACAGCTGATGACACAGACCCTACATTCTCGTCAAAGTAGCGCTTAAGGGATTTAACCAGCTCTGCGCGAATGGTGGGGTCACGCAGGTACCAGGGATTAATCGGGACCACCCTACCCTCTCCCCTCGGAAGAATATCAAAGTGCAACAAGAGCGGGGAGTGGTCCGAAATACCCCGTGCCAAATGACGCACCTCCCCTATCCTCCCCACATGCGCCGCCGGAACCAGGACATAATCTAGCCGTGAGAGACTACCATGAGCCCCTGAATGGAAGGTGTACTGTAGCTGCGTGGGATGTTTCAGACGCCAACAATCCACCAGCCCCAAGGTATCCAAGAGGCCAGACAACCACGCCTGGGCACGGGGAGATCCCTAGGGGGGTGACGATCCACAGTTCCGGAAACCACAGCATTAAAATCCCCCCCCACCACTAGAATCCCCTCCGGAAGGCCAAGGAGGAGGCGCCCCAGATCCGCAAAGGTGGTCGTCTGCAGCCCCGGCGGGACATAAACAGACACAAAAACGACCACTCTGCCCTCCATTCTACCCACCAAAACCGTGTAACGTCCCCTGTCGTCATGGAGCACCTCATCAATCTCCAACGGGAGCGAGTTCTTAACCATAATGCCCACACCCCTTGAACCAGACGTGAAGCCCGAATGGGCCACAAGGCGGTAGCCCCGTCGATTCATAGCGCAAAAAGAGTTGCCAATGAGGTGTGTCTCCTGCAGAAAAACTATATCGGGCGAAATTCGCTTCAAGAACTGCAGGACCACACCTCGTTTTATCCTGTCCCCCAATCCATTAACATTCCAGGACAACAGACTCAGTCCCCTACCCCCCATCATAAACAGAAGCCATCACTCGTCCCCCAGAGAGCACTTTACAAGTAACACAACGATACTTTTGCCTTGTGGTATAAACAAACAACACTCCACCCCAACCCACCCACCTCAACAAAACTCCCCCCTCCCTGCACCCCTGCATGAGCCCAGACAGCCCCCCCAACTTGCAGTGTGCCTGTCTCCCCTATATAATGAAACTAGCTAGACCCCCTAGAGGAGGAAAGAGTACCCCTTCTAGACCCCACACAACCTCCAAGGGAGGGGAAAGAACAAAGACAGAAGCTTGGTCGAAAGTGGCATCATAGTCGTCCAGAGTGAGGCCCAATATCAACCCCTCAGTCCCGATCCAGTGGGCCGTCTCCTCCCGCCGCCCCCCCCCACCATCTCGATCACTACCCCCAGACAGAGTGTCCAGCCAGTCCCCGGCCGCTTCGGGACGATCAAAAAAGTGCGTGCGACCATCCACCTCTACCCGCAGCTTGGCCGGGAAGAGCATGGCGTATTTTAAGTTCATGTCCCGGAGCCGGCGCTTGACACCCAGGAAACTCAGTCTCTGCTTCTGGACCGCTTGGGTAAAATCGGGATAAAAGTTCACCATATTTTCCAGCTTAAGCGGCCCTTGCAGTCTGGAGGCTTGCAAGATCGCGTCCCTGTCCCGAAAGTTAAAAATCCGGGCAATGAGAGGCCGCGGAAGGGCTCCGACCTTCGGCCTTCCCCCGGGAACTCTGTGGGCCCTCTCCACGGCAAAGAATTTACTCAGTCCCCGAGGCTGGAGATGGGTGGCGATCAGGTCCTCTACAAAAAGATCCGCCGCCGCCTCCTCCCGTCCCTCAGGTACTCCGATGATGCGGATGTTATTCCTCCGGGCCCGACTCTCGGAATCCTCCAGGCGCCGATCCATAAGCGCACTCACCTGACGAAGTCGGTGCACCTCCGTTTGGAGGGCCGCCACCTCAGTCGTGAGGCCCGACGCGGTTCGGGCCAAAGAATCAACCCGGTCGTTGGTCTTGGAGAGATCAGCCCTCACCAGGCCGACATCCACGAGGACCGCGTCGATCTTATGCGCCAAGGTGTCGAACCGCTGGCCCACCGAGGCCTTCATCTCAGCAATGGCGCCCATGACGTCTTGCAGAGTCAGATCCGTGGGCAAATCCGGGGCATCAGGGGGGCCCTCAGAGGACTTGTGCGGGCCGCCGGGAGATCCCTTCTGGAGGGTATAGCGGTCCATGATGTTGGCCTGATGTACGGCGCCACGCCGGGTCAACTTGGTCTTCGACCGATCTCCGTCTTGTTTCGTGGCCATCGCCACGGGTCACACACCCGCACCAGCTACGCTGTAGAGGGCAGGCAATCAAGGCCACGAGCTCCGGGGGGCCACCCCAGGTCGGGGGGGTGGGTCGCAGCCGGCAGGCAGGCAGGGTCTCCCAGCGAGGCCACACCAACACAAAGAGCTCCGCGATCTCACTTGCAGAGACGGCAAGGGGGTGCGAAAGTGAAAGCGAAAGTGCGGGGTACGCGACTCGCCAGGCCCATCCCGCCGTTGTTGTTCACTTTGCCACTGGGTCACCCCCCAGCGCAAATCCGGGGTCCGGCGAGAAGTAGGCCGCAAACTTCAATCGGTGCTCACTCCGGTACCCGAAGTCCGATTCGAGAACGGGGAACGGGTACCACCTCAGCTCAGGCTCACCGACACAGTCCCCTCAACCGAGGCAGGATGAAGACAGGATAAACGTAGGAGGTTGCGGAGGTCCTCGGGAGCCTCGCACCTACGCGGCCATCTTGGTTGCGCGCTAGGCTCCTCCCCCGAGAGTCTGCAATGTTAAAAAGATCTCTGGGGGAAGTGAGAGCAGAAGTCAGTTTGGAAAAATACTCCTGTTTTTCTTTAATCACCTGAGCCTTATATCCCTTAAGGAGGAGTCTATGTTTTTCCCTCTCTTTGTAGTCGCCGCTTGCCCTCCACGATCTTTCCTGCCTCCTACAACCCTGTCTTAGCACTCTCCAAGACTGTGAAAACCATGGGGCTGAGGGTGTCTTTCTTGCAGAGTAGCGGAGAGAAACCGTAGCCAATCGATCCACCGCCATAGCTATCGAGTCAGTGAGCTCACACGCCGCCAGGCTAACATCCTTTACTGTGGCGGCGGACATAATAGGAATGAAAGGAACCAACGTATCGTTAGTGATATTCCTAAAGTTACGCTTTGGTTCCCTCCTACCAGGACCTCCAATTTTAGTATATGGGGGAGAGGTCTGAAGCCTCAAGGGGACCGCTAGGTGATCGGACCAGACCAGCGGAATAGGAATCTCTGTCTTCAGCCTCTCATCGTTGGAGAACACCCCATCAAGAATGTGACCTGCCCGATGGGTAGGATTGGTAACTACTTGCTGAAGACCAAATGCCGACAGAGATTCCACCAGTGAGGACGTCTCTCTGGAGTCCACATTGTCCAGATGGAAATTTATGTCTCCCAGAACCGTAAGCTGGGCACACCCAAAGTAGGGCTATAGGAGATTAAGCAGGATATTCCCAAAGTCCGCTCTCGGGCCTGGAGGTCTGTAAATCAATATACCAGAAAAGGGAGCAGTGGAAGGAGAGGCTATTGTGAAGTATAAAGCCTGGAAAGGGTCTGCGGGGGCGGATAAAGTAGAGATCCGGCAGGTGTGGGAACTCTTATATAGAATCCCCAGACCTCCTCCCCTACGACCCACCCGGTCCAACCTGACTAGCGCATAGCCCTCAGGAATAGCATCCACCAGATCGGGCCCAGAGGAGTCAGTGGCCCAGGTTTCCGTGATGAAAACCCACGACGGGTTTCTCATGGCCACAAATTCATGAAAGGCTATATTGTTCTTTACCAGTGATCTGGCATTGATAAGAAAGCCAGTCTCACTCGATGATACGGAGGAGGAAGCCAGATCATTGGGCGGGTTGATGTTAGCGACAGACTCTGTTGACGGGAAAGGATACTTGGGCAGACAACAGCAAGCAGATGTATCACAAAGGCCCTCCGGGGGGCACGTAAAATGACATGGTACCCAAGGAGGTCGATAAGCTATCATCTCCCGATAGGCATACACAAACCTACCCCTTCTACAGCCACCTTCTCCCACACAGGTCGGGTCCAGCCCGGTCCCAAGCCCGTCCTAAGCGCGGACGGGCGCAGACGGGCTGGACTCTGGCGTGACCCCGGCGCGATTACGGCACTTCCGCTGCACGTGTCCATGATGGAGTTTGTGTAGAGCGCTAGCGCGTCAGCCGGACGACTGGAGCACTAAACAAAATGGCGCCCGCAAAGCGTCCCTTCAAGCCCCTGAGTATTCCTAAATCGCCGGTACACCACCCTGAGGGAGACCGCTGAAACCGCGGTGCGTGAAGTCACAATTTAGGTGCAGGTATGAGGTAATGGGCTAAAACATGAGGGAGGCAAACACAACAAAATAAACAATTTTTAATATAACAGGCAGATTTAAAATGCACAAAAGGTGCTGAAGCAAAACGCTTGAAATAATGCAAGGTATTAAAGTGTAAAGATGCCAGGCGCTGAGCGCAGTAGAAAGTAGCCTTGTCTAGGCTGACCCACTGCCTTTACTGCCCTTAAATACAATCCAGCGCGGCAGCCGGACGACTAGAGCGCTAAACAAAATGGCGCCCGCAAAGCGTCCCTTCAAGCTCCTGAGTATTCCTAAATCGCCGGTACACCACCCTGAGGGAGACCGCTGAAACCGCGGTGCGGTGCGTACCTCACAAGCTTCACGTGTTTTCAACGCTACCAATAGGTCGTCGATATATTGCACTAGTACTGAACTTTCAGGCATTTGCAGACTTTCCAAAGATTTCTTCAACAATTGATTGAATATTGAGGGGCTCTCTGTGTACCCCTGTGGGATTCGGCACCATGCCAAAATACGCCCTCCAAAACGAAATGCAAAAATTGGCTGACTGTCACGGTGCAATGGGATAGAAAAGAAAGCATGACATAGATCAATTACTGTATACCATTCCGCATTATGGGGAATCTGGTACAGAATTACTGATGGGTTTGGCACAATAGGACAGCATGATACCACAATTTTGTTTACCTTTCTCAAATCTTGCACTATCCTGAATTTCCCATTAGGCTTTTTCAGTCCCATTATCGGTGAATTACATGGACTACTCATAATTTCTCTTAAAATTCCTTGCTTGATCATTTTCTCAATTATTGGAGTAACCCCTTCAATTATCTCCGGTGTCAATCTGTACTGAGGGACATTTGGATAGCTTATTCCTTCCTTCACGGTTATTTTGACTGGATCTACGTTTCTCATTAACCCTACATCTTCTCCAGTAAAATCCCACACTTCTGCCTTCACTGAATGTTTTAGTTCTTTAGGTAGTTCATCAGGGTTGAATATTGCATAAGTCTCAGTTACCTCATTTTCTCTGTTAGCTATAGTCATTTTATACAACACATCCTCATCTGGTGTTTCAAATGCTATTCCATCTGGAGTACAGAATATAGTGCAATTCATCTTGCACAACAGGTCCCTACCTAATAAATTCACTGGACTGGTATCACACACAACAAAGCGGTGCATCTCTGTAAATTTCCCTATACTAACTTTCACTGGTTCTGTCAAAAACGTTTTTATCTGTCTGTTGGACACACCAACCACTTGGATTGTTTCATCCGAAAGAGGAAGATTCTTAACATCAGCTGATCTAACAGTTGATCAAATAGCTCCAGTGTCCACTAGGAAAGTAATGTTTTCATCATTAACCTTCCCATCTACAAATGGTCCTGTCTGGTCTACTTCTAGAGTTGCGCCAAGTAGGCACTCTTCTTCCTCCTTTCGGCACCGTCAATAGCTTTCCTCTGAGTCACTCTCATCGCGTTGCAGCCAATACTGTGAAACAGCGCGAGCGCGTGGTGGTTTATTTACCTGTTCTTCATTGTAGAATCCCGATTCATTACTATACTTCTGAGTGTTTCTGCTCTGCGGGAAAGGTGGTTTTGGCACCTGATTCTGTGAGGTAACCACCTGCTGCTGTTGCTGCAGT
Source organism: Triturus cristatus (assembly GCF_964204655.1). Classification (NCBI taxonomy): domain Eukaryota; kingdom Metazoa; phylum Chordata; class Amphibia; order Caudata; family Salamandridae; genus Triturus; species Triturus cristatus. Next base: position 131,957,330 of record NC_140586.1, on the reverse strand, counting down.
TGACCACTCACCTCATTCTGCACCTGCGGATTCAATGATGCATTTTCATTATTAGTACTGGGAGGGTATTTACACTCGGATTTCCAATGCCCTAACCTACCGCAATTATGGCATGGGAACTTTTTTTTAGCTTCTTCTATATTACCTTTCCCTTTCCCCGGGCCAAATCTCGGTTTAGTTCCTGGGTTATTTGCTTGTTCGACCAATTGAGCTTCCTGCCTTTCAGCTACCTTTACTTGTGCCCACATTGCCTTTTCTTTTAATTTTCGCTGTTTAGCCTCAATTTCGTCACTGAAATATTTAGCATGTCTCAATACTTCATCTATTTTCTTATTCTGCCAATCAACTGTATGCTGTTTTATCATGTCACCAATTTCTGGGCGTAAACCATACACAAATCTGTATACGAAATGACTCAAATCCTTATCACTCAAGTTCTCATCTCCACTAAATTGCTTAAAAGCTTGTATTAGTCTCTCATAGTATGCATGTACTGATTCTTTTCCTTCCTGATGTGTTCGATCAATTTTTACCCAATCTGTCTCTTTAGGGGGCACTTTGTTTTTCAAAAATACCATAACCTGTTCGTACTTCATCATTACCTCAGGGTCCGGAGCTCCTGTCTTAGGATCCCCAGGGTACTCCTGAGTCGGCCAATTGATCATCAGCTTGCACTCTGTCCACAAATCTGCCGGTACTATTATATCGAACAGACTATTCAAATCTATCCACAGTACTTTTGACAATTTTACAAATCTGTCTACCTGCCGGTACCACTCGACGGGCTTTCCGCGTAGTCGAGGGAAATCATTCGTAAATGATAATATATCCTGTCTTGTCCATGGGACGTGTACATATCCTCCTCCTGGGATCTCCCTCATGGGGTATTCAGTCACCACCTTTTCTTTCTCTCTAACAGGGAATGCTGAAACTGTACTGTCTGAGGCATCATTACGTTTTCTATACCATTTACTTCTCCATTTATCCACATCTCCCCATTTTCTCAATACAATGATTATGTCCTTAATCTGACCTATCTGTTTTCCAGTAAAATCAACTCGATAGGGTTTCTGTAAGGCTTTTACCTTATCAATATCTATACCCATTTCATTTGCAACTTCTCCTAGTCTTTCATGCAGATTCTTCGCTCTCCATGTCACACTTTTGCACAGGAATAACAGCTCCTCATCCTGATAAATTTTTAATTTTTCTACAGGAATCGTCCCTACAATTAATTCTTCCAATACCATCCGTAATTTAGCCACATCTATTGACTGGGATTCTTTATCTTGTCTCTGTAACCCTCGTAACCATTCACTCAGTTCTTCCACAGAAGATCCTACCGGGTTTTCTACGCTACTCTGCTCTGGATTTCTCTGGGGTTCCAACAAAGTTTCTACTGTCGTTCTACTCCTTTCAGCATAATTCTGATTTATAAAGGGATTATTTGAAACATTTGGTTCAAACATATTTATTGTCGGTCCCCATGGATTTTCAATTTGACTTCGTTCTGGACTCTCAACCACATTATTATTCCGCTATGATACCGTTAAGCAATGTTCGCAATCCTTTTGCTTCTCAAAAATGGGCATTACTGGACCTATAGTCACTGGAACTGTTACAGCTTCTAGATTCTTAGTTAATTCTCTTATTTTCTCTGTTAATTCTAGAGTTGTTTTGGCCAATTCCGCTGAATTTTCGCTATCTATTCTATTCTCCGATTTCTTTTCTACCTCTCTGATGGAGTTTCTCTTTTCTAAATCTGGTGACATAGTCTCAGTCTTGATAATTCGTAATGTTTCTCTCATTGGGGCATTGGTGTCAACATTTCTGGTTCTGGTCGGTACGGTGGTGGATTTTTATAAAACACATCATCCAATACATCATCATCTGATTCATTTGCTCTGTAACCTCTTGATTCCACATTATTCTTTTTTTCCACACATTTTCTTCCTTCATTCTCTCCTACCGCTCTTACTGGAAACATACCCTCAGTCATACTTGCATTCCGCCATCTTTTCATTCGATCATCATGTGTTTCATGTCCATATGACCTGCCAAACAGATATCTGTAACTTCTACCATTTCTTTGCTTTTCTCGCTCATGCACTTCGTCTTCCCACTCTGTCAATGCCCCTCAAACTGCATCGGTCTAGGTCTTGGTTCTAAGTACATCATCTTCTGACGCAAATTCCTTAAAACAGCCAAATTAAAGGAACCATGTTCTGGAAATGCCAGGACTCCATTGTCCTTGGTATATTTTACCCAATTATCTACCCAAATACAAGTATGATATCCATATTTCGCAATCATTAAAGCTGCGGGGGTTTTCGGTGGAGGAATTAACTGTCCTTCCCTAGTTTTGACCTGTTTATCTTTCTTGAAACCCTTTTTAACTTTACCAAACCAGGATTTCTTTTCCCTATCGGGTGGCTGGTAATACATTTCCTTGATTTCTGTGTATCGCTAGTCTCTTACAACTGTACCGCTATTCTGTCCACTTACAGCGCGACTTAAACTAACGCACCAATCGAGCGTCTACGTCACTGTCACAGTCCTCTAATCCCAGCGCGACTTACACAAACGCACCAATGGGGAGCGTTTTACGTCACCCTGTACTTCTCCTAGTCTTTCATGCAGATTCTTCGCTCTCCATGTCACACTTTTGCACAGGAATAACAGCTCCTCATCCTGATAAATTTTTAATTTTTCTACAGGAATCGTCCCCACAATTAATTCTTCCAATACCATCCGTAATTTAGCCACATCTATTGACTGGGATTCTTTATCTTGTCTCTGTAACCCTCGTAACCATTCACTCAGTTCTTCCACAGAAGATCCTACCGGGTTTTCTACGCTACTCTGCTCTGGATTTCTCTGGGGTTCCAACAAAGTTTCTACTGTCGTTCTACTCCTTTCAGCATAATTCTGATTTATAAAGGGATTATTTGAAACATTTGGTTCAAACATATTTATTGTCGGTCCCCATGGATTTTCAATTTGACTTCGTTCTGGACTCTCAACCACATTATTATTCCGCTATGATACCGTTAAGCAATGTTCGCAATCCTTTTGCTTCTCAAAAATGGGCATTACTGGACCTATAGTCACTGGAACTGTTACAGCTTCTAGATTCTTAGTTAATTCTCTTATTTTCTCTGTTAATTCTAGAGTTGTTTTGGCCAATTCCGCTGAATTTTCGCTATCTATTCTATTCTCCGATTTCTTTTCTACCTCTCTGATGGAGTTTCTCTTTTCTAAATCTGGTGACATAGTCTCAGTCTTGATAATTCGTAATGTTTCTCTCATTGGGGCATTTGGTGTCAACATTTCTGGTTCTGGTCGGTACGGTGGTGGATTTTTATAAAACACATCATCCAATACATCATCATCTGATTCATTTGCTCTGTAACCTCTTGATTCCACATTATTCTTTTTTTCCACACATTTTCTTCCTTCATTCTCTCCTACCGCTCTTACAGGAAACATACCCTCAGTCATACTTGCATTCCGCCATCTTTTCATTCGATCATCATGTGTTTCATGTCCATATGACCTGCCAAACAGATATCTGTAACTTCTACCATTTCTTTGCTTTTCTCGCTCATGCACTTCGTCTTCCCACTCTGTCAATGCCCCTCAAACTGCATCGGTCTAGGTCTTGGTTCTAAGTACATCATCTTCTGACGCAAATTCCTTAAAACAGCCAAATTAAAGGAACCATGTTCTGGAAATGCCAGGACTCCATCGTCCTTGGTATATTTTACCCAATTATCTACCCAAATACAAGTATCATATCCATATTTCGCAATCATTAAAGCTGCGGGGGTTTTCGGTGGAGGAATTAACTGTCCTTCCCTAGTTTTGACCTGTTTATCCTTCTTGAAACCCTTTTTAACTTTACCAAACCAGGATTTCTTTTCCCTATCGGGTGGCTGGTAATACATTTCCCTGATTTCTGTGTATCGCTAGTCTCTTACAACTGTACCGCTATTCTGTCCACTTACAGCGCGACTTAAACTAACGCACCAATCGAGCGTCTACGTCACTGTCACAGTTCTCTAATCCCAGCGCGACTTACACAAACGCACCAATGGGGAGCGTTTTACGTCACCCTGTACTTCTCCAATCCTAGCGCGGCTTTACACTAACGCACCAATCCGGAGCGTTTGACACTTCTGACCCACTGTCCAATCCCAGCGCGGTCGTTCTGACGTCAGCAGCCACTGCGGCAGCTCTGCTCCTGTCTACCCCTCCTTTACAAGTCCGCTCCGTGAACTCTTATTGCAACTTTTACAATTCTATTAGTAACAACACTAAAACATCTCCATTGTCCGCTTCGCTAACCAATGAATAGCAATAGACCTTTCTCACGAGAATTCCGTCTTTCCCGAGAGCAGCGCTTACCTCTGCCCTACTACGGAATCGTTATTTCCGTTGATGAAGTAGCACATCCCTCCACCTCACCCTTCTAACAAGCATTAGCTAATTGTTTCTCTAGCATTTAAGAATAAACCTAGAGTTTCGCAATCAACCCGAATGCCTTTACATTCACACTCGTTTACACAAGAAAATGTAGTACATACGCACAGAATCCTGTCTTTCCCGAGAACAGCGAACAGTCTGTCCTACTACAGAATTATGACACACGTTAACAAAGCAGCGCTTCCCTCTACTTTGTCCTTCTAACAAGCTCAGAGAACACCTGCTACCTTTTCAGTGATAAGCGTTATCGGTATGCCAATTGGTTTCCTGGTACTTAAAGACCAAAATTTCACAGGTAAACTTCGCTATCATACACACTTCTCTCACACAGAGAATATTTCTAATGACAACACATGACAATGCTGCCGAATTCGAACCCAGACAATGCGCCGTGCAACTTCTCTTGTCACACGTTTCCCCTGTGTACCTACAGGGCAACAACAATTCCATCTTTCCCGAGAGCAGCGCTTACCTCTGCTCTGCTACGGAACTGTTACAAACTTCCGACTTCCTACATCCCAGAAGCCGTGCTAACAACATATAACTCAACGTGACTCAACATATAGTGTTAGTACATAAATCAATACCAATCAATAATCAATAAGCTATTTACAAGCAATGATCACTTAAACCAAAACAGTAGCTAACCATATCTCTGCTACCAAGAAAAACTGATGCAGCGCGGAATGTAAAATCCCTCCCTTCGTCACAGATCATAGATCACACTCAATCACTACATTCGCTGGTGGGGCCCATAACACCAACATTCATCCTTCTAATAACCTGTTTCCAAGGAGGCGATTGTTCCACTCGCTGTAATGGAAGAAGTACTCATATATCCCTATTCATAAAGGCCTAAACCTCACTTCTAGCACTTCTCCCACTAATAGGCCATGGATCAGCTAGCTGCAGGTTGGAGTGATAACAAAATCTATAACTTGTCTACATAAATACATTTTCATAATAACGACCCAACACAGTTCTTGTAATAAATCTTAAATTTTATCTAAATAATTGAAAATCGAGTCTCAGATTTAATCAGGCAGTAGACCATCATATTTACCTATTCTGGCTAAAAGTCGTCCTCCAAGTCAAAATCTTGGTCATCAGTTCATACTGTCAGAGTCTTAGGAAACAGCTGTCCTGCAGTGTCACCGTCCTCTCCGTCAGCATAACATCAGAAAATCGAAAATCTTCTGAAGGGTCTCGCATACCAACCTCTCTATTCTACCATTTTTATAGTAAAATTACATTCCAAAGTGTAACAAATGATATTTTGAACGTTTCTTATTGGTCCGTTTAAAATTGTTCAACATCTTTCCCATACGGATAATGTGTCTTTAGATATAGTTCTAATTTTCTCCACGGAATAGTATCTTTTCATTGTTTCTTTCAGAGCAGCTGGCTGGTAGCCCGGTCTGTCCTTGGGTGGCACAGTTGAGTTAGGGTCGTTCAAAGGCCACTGCAGCTGATGGTGATGCATGCGCACTTCACCCAGAACCCTTCATAATGGAATCGTGTTCGTCAAATAGGGATGTCAGCCATTTTGTGGCCACCAAATGGTCAACTTAAGCAAAGAAACACAAAAATGTAATTAATACATGGAAATGACTAATAAAATGTTATCCCCTTACTAATACCCATATGTGCGTGTATTTATCTAGCAGAAGCAACACTTAATGCGGGTTATATTCACATTAATAAAGCAGAAATCACGAATACATTCATGAAAGCAACATGTAATCATACAATTTCTAATCGTCTATAATTAATATGCATACGAAATTAGTTTACGTATTAATTAGGCCATGCAAATGCAATTCCCACTTGTATTTCTTATATTAGTAATGTTGGTCAGTTCACACAGCAAACAATTAGCACAATTACTATTAATTAATTATTCTTATTAATGTAAACATGCAAAATGGAGAGGGTATACAATTTTTAAAGAAAACCCCACTCCAGCACACCAATAAGATGAACCGGGCGTGAAATATAATATGCAATACATTGTGCGCAATGACAGATTCATTGGAGAGCGTGAGATAGCACAGGCACTAGCGCGTGCTATGCGATTTGCGCCTTGGAGTGTAATATGCACAGGGCAGTGTTGTGTAACCTAACTAGTCTCTAAAGTTGTAATATAAAATATGTGCTGGGGAGTGTAACGTTGCATATGCACTGTGACAAAGATATGGATCCCAGATTGTAATATGTATGGCATAACACTGTGCGTTATAACATAGGCATCGAGGAAGGCACGTTAGATGGGGCAATATAACCAGTGCAAAGGCAAGTGTGGCATGACATATTCACGGGGTGGTGTTACAGTGCACATGGGCTAGAGAGTGTCATAGCATACGCACTAGCTGGTGGAATACAACACAGAGGTGTGAGGCACTCGGCGGGCACTGGTGGGTGTAACACAGCATTGGGCTCAGCCAGGAGTGCGCTGTGACTCTCAAGTGAGGTTTGTCTCCTTTCCAGGGAGTAAAATGAAAAGTATTTCACATCCGGCGGTGGATGTGTGTTTTATTAACTGTGAGGGGGGTTTCTTGCATAGTTTTGGTCTAATTTTTGTCGAATCCCCTTTGAATGGCTTGGTGTGCGTGTGTATTAAATGGTCCGTCAATAGCTACCCATGTTTGTATAAATAAACAACAAGGGTGTCTACTTGGAGAGTACCCACCGGCGGGGGCGCCGGGATTAGGCACGGTAGGGCGTCGGACACGTCAGAGCTTCACTAGCGGTGTAAATACATTCCACGTGGATTAATTGTATGCATAGTCACCTTTTAATGAATATCACGCAAATCGTCATGGTGATAGGTACGTACGGTTTGTCCAGCATGTCCTAGGTGTTTCTATAAATATATATTTTTTAAAAATAATAAAAAACAGTGGCCGGCCCCGGGGGATGGGGTCCCCAGGGCCATAAGTGGCCTGAGGAGGGGGGCAACGCAGCCCCCCTCCTAAAGAATAAAAAAAAAAAAAGGCCATGCCCCGGGGGTTGGGGTTCCTGGGGCCGATAAATTAGAAAAAGAAGGGAGACCACACAGCCCCCCATCTTAAAAAATTAAAATAAATAGAAGACCGGCATCGCGCCGAAGGCCACGCCCCCTCCTTGCAGCACTCTGCAAATGCGCCCCATGGCGAGTTGTAAGTTGGGGAATTAATTCCCCTTCAATACTGAGGGTCCCTGAGGGCCAACTAGCCCAACAGGTATCTCCAGTATGCTCCAGGAAGCTGCGTTGCAGACAGGTGTTCTGAGGCCGTGCCCCTTTTTACACCTCTCTGCAACGCAGCTCTGTGGCGCTTACTGGAGGTACCTAGTGGGCTAGTTTGACCCTAGGGACCCTTAGGATTCAAGGGGACTTAATTTCTCAACTTAGAACGGCCACAGGGCGCGTTTACACAGTGGTGAAGGGAGGGGATGGGGCATGAGGTGACGTGTGCAAACACACCCTGTGGCGCGTTTTAAGTTGGGGAAATATTTACCTTTCAATCCTGAGGGACGCTGGGGGCCAACTAGCCCACCAGGTGCTTCCAGTAAGCACCACTGCGCTGCGTTGCAGAGAGGTGGTGCAGGCCGTGCCCCTTTTTACACCTCTCTGCAACGCAGCTCTGTGGCGCTTACTGGAGGTACCTAGTGGGCTATTTTGCCCCTAGGGACCCTCAGGATTCAAGGGGACTTTATCGCCCAACTAAAAACGGCCACAGGGCGTGTTTACACAGTGGGGAAGGGAGGGGACGGGGCCTGAGGTGACGTGTGCAAACACATCCTGTGGCGTGTTTTAAGAGGTAGTTTTAATCCCCCTGCCCTATTATATACTAGGGACTTACAGAGGAGGTCATGCTAATCACAGGGGGACCCCAACACATAGTGTTCCCTAGTGTATGTAGGTGTTTTCACTGTATTCTAAGTGTCTTTTAACATAGCACTGGCTCTAGGACTGGTTAGTCAGACTCAATTACTACCAGTATCCGTCTGAAAAAGTTGAGGGTACAGGATGATTTTGCAACAAGGCTCCTTTCTGCTCTTCTGTTTGTTCTTTCTGCACGTTATCCTTCTTCCTGCACTTTTCTTCGTCTTTGAGGACTTCTGTTGCTTCTTTCTGCATTTCTTTTTTTTCTTTCTGTGGATTTTTTCTTCTTTCTTCATATGTCCTATCTCTGTCGGCATAGTTAGAAATTAGCATTTAAAAAACCTTTGAAATTCACTGAAAAAAACATAGGTTTCAGGCACGTTATAATTAGGAATTAGCATTTTAAAAACCTTAGAAATTCACTGAAAAAACCATAGGTTTCAGGGGCGTTATAGTTATCTGGACTTTTCACTCGTACAAAACCATTGAAATTCCCTCGTTATAGTTAGTTCAGCTAACTATAACTATTGCATTTGCATGGCTAAACTAATTGTATACTAATATTTGTACGCATACTAATGGTAGAAAATTAGAATATTGCATGATATATGTTGCTTTTGTGACGTAATTGTAAGTTGCACCAGATGACATCACTGGGTGAATATAAACGCTTTAAATGTTGCTATTATGCTAGATAATTACTTACACATAGGGGAATTAGTTAGGGTTTAACAATTTATTAGCCATTTCAATGTTTTAATTACGTTTTGTGTTTGTTTTACTTAAGTTGACCATTTGGGCCTAAGAAAAGATGGCTGACTGAGACACACGACGTGACTGCTGCTGTTTCATAAGGTTTTGGGTGAAGTGCGCCACCGCCAGCAACAGTGGCCTTGTCCTGACCCCAGGCAAGATGTACCCATCAAGGACACCCTGGGAGCTTCGCCAAAATCACGAAACAAAGGACTGTCTTTAAAACCGGAACCAGCAAGTGTGATGACTTAACCTAACGGACTATGTGAGAACTTTACCGAATGACCCCAAACCAGCCAATCAGGACTTTCTAAAACTGATTTTTGCTACATTTTGACATTCATTTCATTATAAAAGAAGGTAGACTAGGGAGTTAAATAGAGTTTCAGTTCCTTTTCCTTTTTCCTGACGTTATGCTGACGGAGAGGACGGTGACACTGCTGGACAGCTGTTATCCTGAATCTTTGAAAGACTGAATTGATGCCTGACTTTGATGAGTTAAAGACTTTTCCACGACTTGATTCACTTAGAGGATGACTAATAGCCAGATTAGGTAAATATGATGTTCGGTGATTTGGTTTATGATTTATTAAATTTGCAAATTGATTAGATAAACGAAATTATTATTTTAACAAACAAATGTGTTGGGTGATTTATTTAGAGAAATTAGAATAAGATTAAATGTAGATAAAATAATTGAGTCACCAAATATACAAAATCAACTAACTGATCTGTCGACTAAATGAGGGGAATATCTCGAGGTTCTGAGTGTAATAAAAGTACTTAATGTATGTTCAGGTAAATTAGGTTCTTTTAATTGAAAGATATTCCTTTCATGTCAGCGTTTGGACAATTTATCTCTCCCGTGAGAACGGATCAATGAAGTGTGAGTGTTGGTGTTATGGGCCCCACCAATGAATGTATTGAGTGAATGTGCTAGTGTGATGTTTGATCTGTGACGAAGGGAGGATTTAAAATTCCACGCTGAATCATCATCATAGGGTGCCAGACTACAAAAGTGACTCTTTCACTACACCCAGGAGTGGTGCCTTGCCTGCTTCAAGAAGGCACCACCCCACTGTGACCAGGCCCTATTTGATTTGCCCCTCATAAAAAACGAGTCAGCAGGCAGCTTTGTTTTCCCTGCCACGTCTGCCACTGCCACCACGGTTCCACCTCTGGTTGACACACAACCCCTCAGTACCCCTCTGAGGAGGAGGTTGGCATGCATGACAGGAGCAGCACAAAGCATGAAGAATTTTAGAAATCCCTAAAGGCCATTCAGCGTAGAGTGTACAAAATAGCTTTATTTTGTCCTCCGTCACTCTTAATGTGGGTTTAGAATGGTCTTAGGCATATGGCCATTAAGGGAAAGGTAACTTTACCTCAATGATACTCAAAGTATGGCCCCGGGCCCGCCTGTGGCCCACCTGACCTTCAGATGCGACCCCCGGGTTAACAGCCGCATTAGGCTGCTGTTTACTTCAGAGTTCTAGCATTCAGAAAGATGTTAAATAAATGGGGAAGATTTTATTTTCAAGCTAATTGAAGTAAAGGGAAAGAATCTAACAAAGTATCCTGCAACATTTAACCACCCACAAAACCCCACTCCAATCCTGCTAGCATCAATGCGGCCCTCGGGCTCACCACAGACCATACTTCGTGTTCGTGAGTAGCTATGCTTTAGCTTAATGCTGATGCACGAGATACCTGAGACAGAAAAATAGTGTAAACTGATTCTTTAATCAGAGGCAGAAGAGAAGAGGCAAGTCCTCAAAATACGTCAGAACTTCTATGAGTTTGGTTCCTGCGGCCCCCGCCACAACAGCCCTGGCCCCCAGGCAGACATTACTACCGTCCGGGCGGGGCCCACAATTCTAAACAACTCATTTGTCTTCCACATGTGTTGGGAGGGCAGCGGGGGCATAGGCTTGTGTCTGGCTATAAGCGTTGCACTGCCGCTATTCATTAAGAAGCATGGCTGACAAGCGTAACAGACTCAGCTCACCGTTGACTACAGCAGCAGTGTCTGAGCCACCCTGAGTCCAGAGAAAGAGGCTTATAGCCTGCCTACCTGTGCGATGCCAGAAAGGTCAGAGAGTCCAGCTTTGAGCAGCATTGAGGCAAATGCAATTTTGCAAAGCACAGCAGTCCACCACTGCAACAGACCACTACAGCTGAGCTTCAGCATTTCCCATCAATGGGTAAGTGGTCTGTAGCGAGAGATGTCTCTTTCGAAAGATGTAAGGTGGTATTTATCTATGAAAGGAAAAGTTTGGATGTAATGATCAGCCTTCTGGTAAAGTGTATACAGCCAAACATGGCCTGGCAATTTAACACTGTGATTTGTCCATGGTATTGTAAGCAGGTGCAGTGGAGCATTTGTCAAATGTAGGATGTGTAGAGATTGTGCAAGTGTTTGGGAGCATTTTCAAGAAGAGTGTCCTCAATCATTTTATCAAGTGGCAGTAGATTAGTGATATTCCATTCCAGGTGTTTTGTAGCAGTTTCAAGATCTCTTTAAAGCTTCTTGCTGCTCAAAAGTGTAATTTCTGATGTTTCTTTCCTTACACTTCATTGCTTGCCTTTACTTGCGAGACAGTGTCACTTTAAACGTCACACATTTGGTCAGTGAATGCCACTCAGAAGTAAACTGAAAGCTTGGAAATGTCTAAGATAAGCAATCTGAAAACTTGCCAGCTATGCAAGTACGTGTTCTTCCTTGTCTTTTTGCAGCATACTGTTTTTATTTTAATTTTATAAGCAAGTATTCCTAGCCTTGCAATGTGCATTCCTACTTTTAACACATGCATACAGCTTCTTATTTATGTAACTTTCACCCTATGTACCATCTCTATTGACACTTTAGTTATTTATACCCACAACTGTACTACTCTATGCCACTTTACTCTATGCTACTCACCTCTATGCTACTTAACTCCACGCCATACCACTCAACTCTACGTCACTCCACCCTAGGCCAGTCTACATCACTCCGTCCAATGCCACTCTCCTCTTCACCTCTCTACCCTACGCTTTAGTTACTTACACCCATAAGTGTACTACTCGATACCACTCTACTGTAGGCTACTAAACTCTAAGCCACTCTACGCTACTCTACACCATGCCACTCTACACCAATCCACCCTAGGCCACTGTACGCTACACCACTCCACTCCACTCTACTCTACATCACTCTACTCTACTCTGTGCCACTGTACTGTACTCTAAACCACTCCACTCTACGCCTACTCTATGCCACTACACTATACACCACTGCACTCTATGCCACTCTACTATTTGCCACTCCTTTATACTCTACATTAATCAACCCCATACAGTGCCACTCTACGCCACTCCACTCTGTGCTACTCTACTGTACACCACTCTACTCTACACCCCCCCACTCCACTCTACACCACTGCACTGTGCTCCACTCTACTCTTCGCCACTCCATTCCACTCCACCAATGTACTCCACGCCATTCTACTCCACGCATTTTACTCCACACGACTCTACTTCACGCCACTCTACCCTACGCCACTTGACTTTACGCCACCCTACACCACTCCACTGCACGCCACTCAATGCCACTCTACTCTACACCACTTAATTTCATTCCACACCACTCTACTCCTCTCTACCCACCTCAATGCCACTCTACGCCACTCTACTTTATGCCACTCTGCTCTATGCCACTCCACTTCGCACAGTGCCACTCTACTCTATGCCATTCTACCCGATTTCACTTTACCCTGTTTTACTCTATGCCACTCTACTCTACGCCTCTTCACTCTAATCTACACCACTCCGCACCACTCTACACATCTCTACTCTATGCTTCTCCATGTCACTTCACTCTGCACCATTCCATTCTACTCTATGCCACTCCACTCTACTTTACGCAACTCCACTCTACTCTCTGCCACTCCACCCTACTTTATGGCACTCTACTCCATGGCACTCAACCCCACTTTACACCACGCCACTGTACTCCACTCAACCTCACTCTGTGCCACTCTACTCTACAACACTCAACTCTAAGCCACTCTAAGCCACTCTGTGTCACTCCATTTAAGCCACTCCACTTTTTACAAATCTACTCAATGCCACTCTACTCTTTGTCACTCCACGCCATTCCACTCTAAACCACGCCCCTGATCTACACTCCACACAATGCCATTCTAAGGCGCTGTATCCAAATCCACTTTATGCCACTCTACTGTATGCCCTGTACTTTATGCCACTCTATTATATGCCACTCTACGCCACTCCACTCTATGTCACTCCATTCCACTGTACAACACTCTACACTACCCCATTATACTCTGCTTCACTGCACTCTACACCAATGCACTCTATGCCACTCCATGCTACGCCACTCCACTCTCTGCCTGCCTATTCTAGGCCACTCCAGTCTATGCCACTCTACTCTACAACACTCTACTCTATGCAGCTCTACTCTGTGCCTCTCTACTGTATGCCACTTTACTGTCAAGACTTCTCTCTATGACTCTCTATTCTGCTCTACCCTACACCACTCCACTTTGCCCCATTCCACTCTATGTCACTCTACTCTACACCACCCCATTCTATGGCACTCCACTACTCTTTACAAAGCAAACACAAGGAGATGATGGACGGCGCACTGAACTTTTCAGACACTCACCCCAAGTCACAGATATGCGTTGAATCCATCATTGTTCTTTAGCTCACTTCGCCACCCCAGTTCAGACACAGCTATATGCAAATCAGTCTTGACCCTGTGCCTCATGAGACCAGTCCAGCAAGAACTGCCAAGCCATGTCTTCCCTGGACCGGAAACAAGCATCCTGGGACCAGTTTCGGGCTAACAGCCCTCATCAGCCAGGCTAGATTGAATCCAGTGGCAAAGTGAGCAAGGGACCCACGTCTTGGAATACCCTGCCAACTTAGGGCGAACAAAGCAAGCACAAGGAGATGATGGACGGAGCGCTAAAACATTTCAGACACTCACCCCAGTCACAGATCTGGGTTGAATCCATCATCGTTCTTTAGCTCACTTCACCACCCCAGTTCAGACACAGCTATATGCAAATCAGTCTTCACCCTGTGCCTCATGAGAACAGTCTAGCCCGAACTGCCAAGCATGTCTTCCCTGGACCTGAAACAAGCATCCTGGGACCGGTTTCGGGCTAAAAGCCCTCATCAGCCAGGCTAGCTTGAATCCAGTGGCAAAGTGAGAAAGGGACCCATGTCTACTCCACTCTACTCTACTCCACTCTAATTTTATTCTGCGCCACCTTCCTCTATGCAGTTCTACTCTATGCCACACCACTGACATTTAGACATGCTGAACCGCAGCTACGCAGGTGGGACCTCTTGGCTTTGCCAATGCCTGCTTATTTGGTCACTGCTTTCTTCTGCATTATTGTCCAATGATTTGTTTAATAAGTACATTTTTAGTGGCACTTTTTTCCTGTAAATTAAATAACATTAGTTAGCAAATATCACCACATTTTTCTATTATTAGCAGAGGGGATGTGGCTTAGCAGTGGAGCAGCGCACTTTAGACTCCAGCCTTACACAGCAAAGAAATGTAATTATATGCTCGCATTTGACATTATATTTACTGTGTGCCTTAACTTTATTAATGCGTGCGACGCATTTAAAGTTATTAATCAAATGTTTTCATTGTAGAGACTAGAGATTTGTACATGTGTGCACTAATGTTCAGTTGAAACATGTAATCATGTATTCTTTATTCATGGTTTACACTTACATTTCAAGTTATATTCTATCTAATCTGAAAGTTATATTTGCATATGTAAACCTGTACTCTTTTACTCACATTTTATATTTATTCTGAAAGTTACACATGCACATTTAACTATGTATTTGAAGTGCATATTAAATGTTCAGTTAAAGTTAGCCTAACGCCAGGCCTCAAATGAAATACATTTTGATTTGTCAGCACGTGCTTTATTATGAATTTCGTTAGCTAGAGAATAGTTAATTCTTTGTATTAGACTGCTGATAGAGAGGCCTGGAGGGAAAAACTTGGCAGTGAACTTGGAGAATTAATGGTCAAAGAGGCCTTCTGTTCATCATGTACCAGAGCGGAGAGATGTTCAAGGTTGAGAACCGCAGTCCCAGTTCGATGCGATGGGAAACTGAAGCGATGTTGCAGATGCACTCTAGAAGCCAGTTGATTGGCTCCTGGCGGTTCGAAAGGAGATAAGACCTTTCTGAATCTCCTGTTACTTTTAAATTCTTGTCCTCACAGTTGGAGATAGAGCATATTCCGTATAGACTTTGAGAGGAACAGATCTCTATGCTTGCCTGATTTTTGCTAGTGTGAAGCTTTATGCTGAACACTAATTTCCTATTTCCAAGACTACTATTGATGTCTGGTCATGCTGACACCTTCTATGCTCCTTAAATAATGACCCTTGGTAGACAATCCTATAAATGACATGTTTAGAAGAGAGAAAGAAAGTTTCTTTATGCAACACCTGTTTGCATTAATTTGTTTCCTTATTATGGCGACTATCACAATTCTGTATTTCATATTATTGCAACTTAACATACTGAGCTATTTCAGATTATCTGCTGTATTGCTGTACTTATTAAATATATTGTTGATTTGTATATATACCAGATTGATTGGTAATCCAAATAAAACCCTTTAACCATATTTGGCGATTCTTGGTCCATATTGTTGATTCACATTGGCTTTACAAATTAGAAAAAGTATTGTTGATGTCTTCTCACTTTAAATAATTCATGTCAACCAACAAAGGTCCATACGACCAATGGGGATAAAACTTTGATGACCTGACTCAGAGATTATGTTATAAGGCCCAGCGCGCTGACAAAGGACAGGCATGTTCAGGTTTCAAAAAGTCAAGTCATGGATATTTATTGAGCGCACATATCACCCAGGGGTCTCATGGCGCTTGCGTGGACTACTCTTAAGCAGAAGGACAGAAGAAGGAAAAAAAAGAAAAAGAAAAAAAAATACTAATAATGGTCAAACAGCCAAGTTTTTAATTCCTTGTGGAATCGATTGTGGTCTATAACAGAGAGTAGATGAGGTGGAAGTTTATTCCAAAAGGTAGGTGCTAGATATGAGAAAGATCTCCCGCCAATTCTGGCGGTACGAACTCTGCATGGAGTGAGGAGAGATTTGGTAATTGACCTTAACGTCCTAGTCGGCTGGTACCAGCGGAGTTTTTTTGCAAAATATCTAGGCCCGCTTCTGAGCATGTTCTTATGCACTAGACAAAGAATCTTGAAGCGGGTACGCTTCCTTATAGGAAGCCAATGAAGATGCTTCAGACTAGGCACTGATGGGGATCTAGACGGAAGGTTCAGTACCAGTCTGGCAGCTGTATTCTGCAGGACCTGGAGCCTAGAATAGAGTTCTTCATTCATTGAGGCCAGCAGGGAGTTTCCATAGTCAATAGGGCTGATGATCAGTCCCTGGACAAGTGGCTTCCTCGATTCGATTGGGATCCATTGAAAGATTTTTTTTAGACTGCGCATGACTCCATAACAGGTACCAATTACCTGGTTTACCTGATTTTTCATTGATAGCTGGCTGTCAATCATTACTCCAAGGTTCCGCACCACTGGTTTTTGGGATGGACAGGGACCCAAATTTTGGGGCCACCAGTCGTTAGACCAAACTTCGTGTGCCCTACCGAAGAGAATGACCTCAATCTTGCTGCCATTTAGCTGGAGATGGTTCGCACACATCCAGCTATCAATGTGTATCATGCAGTTTTTAAAACGTGTCTTTGTGTCAAGGGGATCAGGTCCTATGGTGATCAGTAGCTGGGTGTCATCAGCATATGACACCACGTCAAAGCTGTAGGATCTGATCACCCTAGCCAGTGGTGTCACATAAAGATTGAAGAGCATAGGGCTCAAAATAGTGCCCGAGGGACTCTCATCTTTATTGGCCGGCTACTAGAAACCATATTGTCAATCTGTACCGTGGTGGTTCGATTGGTTAGATAGCTTTTAAGCCAGTCCAGGGCCTTACCTCTGACACCCATCTCCCAGAGCCGTTGTTCTAAGATGCTGTGGAAGATAGTGTCAAAGGCAGCAGACAAATCCAACAGGACGAGCATGGCCGATTGTCCGTTGTCCTGGGCTAGTCTGATATTATCAATAACTTCCACCAGCGCTGTTTCAGTGCTGTTGGCAGCCCTGAAACCAGGCTGTGATGGGTCCAGTAGTCCATGGCTCTCCAAATGTGCAGTGAGTTGCCTATTGATCAGAGACTCAAGGACCTTTCCAAAATAAGGAAGCAGAGAAATAGGACAGTAATTGCTTGGAGTTTTGGGATCGGCTGTAGATTTTTTTAGGATAGACCAGACCCTCGCAGCTTTCCATATTACTGGGACTTCTGATTGCAAAAGTGACATATTAAATACATCAGTGAGATTTCTAAGAAGCAGAGGGGTGACGGTTGAAAAAAGACACGGTGGTATTGGGTCTACCGGAGAACCAGATTTGATCTTGGCCAGAGCAATTGACACTTCATCTGGGTTAAACAGAGTGAACTCCTCTAACAGAGGGAAAATGCTATCAGAGTCATTTTCAATTATTTTGCTATATCTTGTCCTAAAAAATGAGGAAAGAGTATCTATACAGTCTTGTGAGGGAAGATTACCTGGCTGGATAAGGGATGCTCAATAGCATATACTCAATAGCATATTGATAACATCTTAGGAAGTGACATCGATTTTCTTTTGCCTGACAGTGACATAATAAGGACTGCTCAAACACAAGAAACAAGGGGTGAGAGGTATCACTTCTCTTCCGTCCTCCCTAACAAGTAGCTAACCTAGCACACACTAAAGGGAAGAGGAGGTAATCTTAATGGGATTTCCTCCGCTGTGGCAAACTAAAAAAGGCTTTAAAATTGCCTTCACCGACTAATAGTGGCACACTTCATTATTGGGCGTGCTTCAACATCCCTGTACAGACCAACATCCCTGTGCAGAAAATGTCTGTTAGCAATTGGTAAGTGTGTGAGCTGCCGCCCCCACTTATCTTCTGTTGCCGACATAAAGGATCTTAAATGTAGTGTCTGTAAATGGGTGGCTCTTCCCCTCCCCTCCCCCTGACGTAGGATGTTTAGCGAGCCCTGAGTTCCTGGGCTCGCTAAACATCCTTCGCTGCAGAATTCCGTGACCAATAACGAATTAAAGGTTATGCTCTTGAACACACGCTCTATGAAACAGCATGAGTTCCAAATCGTTGACATTATTACTGAGCTTAAACCTGATGTTATGTTTCTTACCGAGACATGGCTAAACGAAGGCTCCAATCCAACTATTGCGAACGCCTTTCCCACCGGCTATCTGTTACTAAGGAAGGATAGGCCGGGTAGTCGGGGTGGGGGAGTAGACATTATTTATAAAAATACGCCCTCTTGCACAGTTCTACCCACTCTAGAGCTGGAAGGTGCTGAGAGTCTCGGCTTCCTGCTTCTGGTATCTGCCCACCAGTCAATTGCAGCCACTGTAATTTATCGGCCTCCAGGGCCGGCTGCCCGTTTCCTGGAGTCATTAGGCAATGTTATTGCACCTATTGTTGCAAAATAATAACAATGTCTGGTACTTGGGTATTTTAATATCCATATGGATCAATGCATTGACCCTGAGCCTCTGAAACTGTATGAATCTCTCAGTATGCTAAACCTGACCCCTTATGTTCTCTCCCCTACGCATGAAAGGTGCCACATCCTTGATCAGGTTTTTTCAACGGACAAGATTGAAATGGACCCGCCCTGCCCTATTGTTTGGTCAGACCATTGCCTACTTACTTTTAGATTAAGCAAAAAATCCCCTCAGCCCCCTCAAATGCAATGCACGCCATACACCAAGAGTTTTAGACCTTTCAATCAGATGACTGCGGCAGCACTAGCCAGTGCACTCAAAATTCATCCTATCTGTTCTAGCGGCAACTTAATGAACGATGTATGTTCACTAGAAAGTTGGCTGGGATCTTGTGCGAATAAGTTTGCCCCTCCTAAGTCGCGTGCAGCTAATGGTGGCAGAGCATCAGCCCCATGGTTCACTGAGACTCTTAGGAAAAGTAGAAGTACCTGCAAACGTCTGGAGAAAGTCTGGAGGAAGAATTTTAATTCCGGGGATAAATTAGCATATAAAGTGACATTAAAAGCCCACTATGCTAAAGTCCGCTTGGAAAAAAAAGAACTTCCTGTCCTTAAAAATTGAGAAAGCAGGGAACAGAGGTAAGGAACTGTTCAAAATTGTTAAAGATTTCTCCTTCCCTTGTGCTACAAATAGTCTTTTCACCCCCACCAATGAATGGACGATTCTTATTGCACACTATTTCTGTACAAAGATTACTACCATTCAAGCTTCGCTTGGGGAAGCACCCCCTGCTAAGGCAGCCACTACTGGTAAGCTCCCCCTTGCTTTACCTAACGCTGGTGGAACCCTACTGCACTTTCCTTCAATCACGCTGGACGACTCATTGAAGATAATGAAAACACTAAAACCAGGCTCCCCTTCGGACCCCTGTCCCGCAAAAAATACTGGCATCTGTTGCAGAGGTGATAAACCCGGCCTTCAACAGGGTTCTGAACCTCTCTCTGTCAGAAGGGGTGATGCCGGAGAGTTGGAAGTATGGGAAAATCCTCCCGCTTCTAAAAAAATCTTCCGCCAACCCTTCTGTAGCCAGCAATTACAGGCCAATTTCGTTACTGCCTTTCTTCTCCAAGGTCCTGGAGAAATACGTAAATAAGGTTGTCGCGGATTTTGTCGAGACCAATCGGGTATTACATCCTAGCCAATCAGGGTTCCGAGCTAATTTCAGTACTGAAACAGCCCTTCTGGAAATCTCTGAATCTATCAAAACCACACTTGATAAAGGAGGCAAGGCTGTTTTAATACTATTGGACCTCTCTGGTGCTTCAGTGGTTCATATCTTACTTGGAAAATCGTCAGCAAACAGTCTTGTCTCCCCCGTTTGCGGCCCCTATCTTGCCACTTAATGTAGGTGTTCCACAGGGATCTATCTTAAGCCCCACTTTGTTTAATGTGTTCATGGACCCCTTGGCGCCGTTGGCAGAACAATACGGCGCCAAAGTCATATCTTACGTCGATGATAGACAATTGTGTTCATGTGCGGTAAGGATGAGGCCCTGAATGGAAATGAGATAAACACCTGCCTGTCAGCAGTATTCGAGTGGTTTAAACAGAATCAACTGCTGTGCAATTCTGAAAAATCAGAAATTATCTTTTTTGGTCACAATCCGGGAGATGAGTGGCGTAAATGGTGGCCACAGAATATGCCCCCCTGCTAATTTAACCACAACTGTTAAGAATCTCGGGGTGAAAATGGACGCACATATGTCCATGAAGTCCCAGGTCCAGGCTGTGGCGGGCACATGCTTTGGCCTACTGAAAATGTTGAGAAACTTCCTCCCACTACTCCCGGTTTCCCATAGGAAAACAGTAGTCCAAGCACTGATTTTGTCGCACCTCGATTATGTGAATGTTCTTTATGTTGGCCTTCCTGACTATCTTCTTGGCAGTCTACAGGTGGTGCAAAACGCCGCGGCAAGAGCCATACTTACGGTGGACCTCAGGACTCACATGACCCCTCACCTGAAGCCCTTGCACTGGCTTTCGGTATGAAAAAGGACTAATTTCAAAGCCTTGGTGCTGGCTTATAAGGCCTTTCATAATATTGGGGTCTTATATCTGAGAAACAGATGCCAGCATAATGTTCCATCCAGAAGTCTGAGGTCTTCGAACCAGCTGCTCTCACTGATCCTTAGGTTCTCCCGCTCGCACCTGGGCGGGCGTTCCTTCCAGGTGGTAGCCTCTCGGCTCTGGAACAACCTACCGCCAGCCTTAAGTCAGGTGAGGACCTCCTCAGCTTTAGACCTGGACTAAAAACGTGGCTTTTTTCACAATAGGTCATCTGCCCTGGGGCTGCCTGCACTGCTCTGTCACTGGTTCTCTTTCCCAGCACCGGGACACTCCAGGGAGTAGCCGTGCGCTTTATAAGTACCCAGTAACATAGTAACGCTAGGTGTGGAGCAAAGGTGTTTTGGGGAGGGTAGTTTGGGAAGACAAACAAACATTCAAAGGAATTCTCCATGCAGACTACACAGTTAAAACTACCTTAGGGGTGTCTGTTATTCCCATTTAATTCTGGGCTCACTACGCAGGGTTAAAACATATCTCCTTTGATGAAATCGGGAGATTAGTGCCCCATCATTTCATCTGCTGCCAACATGTTTCGGACTAGTTTTCGACCCTATGGGTCGTATAGCATTCTTCAGGACTAAGATCCCACTATTCACTCTCACCACACCTCATTCTCAGAAATATGCTCTGTGAGTGGTGGTAGACCCTAGCGTTGGTCCGCCCAGGGGTGTTGTAGCACGCCCAATGATGAAGCATGCCTCTATTAGTAGGTGAGGGCAAATTTAAAACCTCTTTTGGTTTCCCACAGAGGGTGAAATCCCATTAAGATTGAACCATTTGGCATGGAGTTGTAAATTATTAAGCAAGACATATAGGTTTGTATATGTCTTAGCAGCAAAACCCTTAAAGTTTTTGTTTTGCTGAGGAAAGTTAGTAGCCCCATTGGCTAACACAAGGATACCGGTAGGCATGCCAGCCTGGCTAAATTCTGAATGGGACTACCTAACTCGGTACAGTAAGGTATCGAATTAATAGTGGTATTAAATCCGACTTGATGTCCAAGTCGAGATTAATGTGACTATTAAAGTTGACCAACTTTTAGAAAGTTGCCACTCTGTGCCCTAGCTTCATTTCCCTTTCTCTTCCTCCCTCTTGCCCTTTCCTTCTCTATCTCTACCTCTCTCGCGCTTTAAGCAGGGATGGCTGAAGCGAAGGGAGGGTCCTTTTCTCATTCCCGTAGCCTGCTGTGTCTCTTGTTGCGTGTGGTAATGGCTCTTTAGGTTGCAGTAGGCCGGCTTGCTGTCGACACTTAATGCACCCTGATATAAATCCACACTGACACTGAGAAAGGGTGGGGCAATGATGGGCAGCACATCACTGTGTCCTTGTACCCTCATTTATTAGGTCTCACCTAGCGACGCAGCGCATGCACTGCTCGCCTTGGCTAGACCTATTGTTGTCGGTTTGGTGGGCGAAGGGAGACAGGACATGCGCACGTGCACGGACAGGCGATGGGCACGTGTACGGCTCCCGACGTAAAGTATTTTATGAAAAGATCGCGATTCTTGTGACAAGGCTCGCAGACTGTTTCTGATGAAACACCGTACAACGCGTCAGTCCTGGAAGAGCTACTGATAACCAGACACGGACTGAATCCACATGGATGCGAGATTTCACACTGCGTGAGGATATGATGCTGAAATATTACAGAGTGTGGATGGAATCTCCCCGTTTTAGTAGCTCACTCACTTTAACCTGCATAAAGCATTGCTTCTAATGCTGCTGTGGTGAAGTAAAGCCCCCTCCTCACATTTGAACCCTCGGCTTTACATTTAAGCACACGATTCTCGCCCATGAGCAGCAAGAACTTCAGAGATCATACGATCCAGTAAGGGCGGTGCAGGGCGCACAAGCCGAGGTGTCATCCAGGCTCTTATGCTGCACGGTATCTATCCACCGGAACAAGTGCTGACCTGGGAGAGTTCCTGCCAGTCTCGACTGTTCGCAAAGGCTCGCTCCACCGCCCTCTGCTGGAGATTCATAGACATGATACTGTTACAGGAGACTGCTTGTCGCAGTCAGAGAGCTCATCGACTGCCTGTCCATCGAGCAGACCAGGTGTCTAGTAGTGACACACAGAGAAGTAACACACAGAGAGCAGACACCATCTGGGACTGTGACTTACTGGAAGTAAACAGTGGGCGATGGCGAAACATGCCAAGACAGCAACGATGCGGAGTTATGTTACATTATTTAATTATACTCCCAAAATAAACTAGCTTTCTAGCTAGATAATTCGATTTTGATCCAAAACATGTCCCAACTTTCATACGCATGTTTTTATTTTTGCAACGTTGTGTTGAGAACGTTTTGTGTAAGCACGTAAATTAGACCGAATGCATTCAGACGAGTAGGTGGTTAGATGGGGAATAGAGTTGGATAGAATAAGAACAAGCATTTGCAATGCAATAGGTCTTGCATTTATGCAGTTTGAGCTATTGGCATTGTAAATAACAAGGCCTTTTATTTATGTTTTGAAAACCAAAACATAAATAAAGGGCATTGTCATTTACAATGCCAATAGCTCAAACTGAATAAAGGCGAGACCTATTGCATTGCAAATGCTTGTTTAATCTACTCAGTGAGAGCTGTGGCAAGTCTGTTTCTGTATCTGTGTCTCCAAACTCTTAGCCCTATTACGAGTTTGTCAGAATAGGGTGGGGTATATAGCTCAGATGGTAAATGTCATTATTTATTTATTTATTCTA
Organism: Triturus cristatus; assembly: GCF_964204655.1. Lineage (NCBI taxonomy): Eukaryota > Metazoa > Chordata > Amphibia > Caudata > Salamandridae > Triturus > Triturus cristatus. Next base: position 131,933,778 of record NC_140586.1, on the reverse strand, counting down.
TTTTGTATTTTATTTTATTTTGTGATTCAATTTTTATTAGAATTTATACATAAAAGAACAAAATACATATATTATAATAACTGTATGCATTGTTATATAATAAATATAGAATAACATTGTTATATATAAGCATATAGTAACACTTTCTGAATGATTAATCATACTATATAAATTAATAAATACATAAACATATAAATGCAAGGACAAATATTTGGATTTATATTAAGGCCTTAAAGATGGAATTAAGGGAGGGGGAGCGAAGAAAGGAGAAGTAAGAAGGGATCACAAAAGAAAGCGATAAGGGAAAAATGTACAAATAGGAAGCATAATGCAATATGAGTATGTTCCAAGTAAAAGAAAGTTTTATAGAGCGCGAACAAGACCCAGGGGGGTATCAGAGCGCTGTACAGCATTAACCCCAGGCAAGTTATTTACCACGTTTGGTAAATACCTCCCTTTCTTTGTTTTTAAACGGAAAATGTTGAATAACATGTTGAATAATTTTTAACATACCAAATTCTGCATGCATTTGGGCAATGTTTTCGCACAGAGATCGGAATTTAGCCCTTCACTTGTAATCAGGTCCATATGTCTGGAGGGCATGCTGCAAGGGAAATCTGACTAGCGGTTGGACAGCACAATGGGGGCTAAGTAATCTGAGGCATGGGGAGAACAAACGGCCCATTGGCAGGTTCATACAATGGACTCCAGTAAGTTCATTCCTCCATAGGATGTGGCCTAATGGCTAGAGCTGCAGACTTGGGAGCTGGAGAACCAGGTTCGAGCCTCGGGTCGGCTCACCATCCTGCGACACTGGGCGAATCACTTAATCTCCCTGTGCCTATCAAAAATGAATGTGTCCTTGTGTAACATAACTAGTGCGCATGTAAAGCGCTCCAATACATTCCGGTCAAGTTCACTCTATATAAAACTGAAAGGAAAAAAAATTCTGTGCAACTACGATAATATCCTCACACCAGCCATGAAGGAGGGGATGTACCAAAAATGTGTGGAAATTTAAGTCCCTTGTTAACTTGCATTGAAATGGATTATGATTATATCATTTTTTTTTTATTTATACCGACATTTAGAAAGACATACTAGAAGATTTACAGAAAACAAATCTGGGGAATATGATTTCCACATTTATTTGCTTTGAAGCTCAGTAAGTTGTAAGCAGGAGAAAATTAAAATGGAATTATTTTTAGTTTTAAATACGTGTGCTGGAGGACTGAAGAAACACAAGTCCCGTGTCTAAATCAGCAGTGATGGCATGATGAGAGTACGTGTCTGTCATGCGGCCTATTTAGGTAGGGTTATTATGTTATACCTGAGGACAGGAGTCACACTCTTGTCGTGTTTTGTCACTACTGTTATGCAAAAAATGGAAGCAAAAAGAGTAAGAGATAGAATGCATAAAGATTAGATGCTAGTGTATGGATGGATAGAAAGTGTGTGAGCAGAGCGGCTTTTATGCAAAGTGTTTTGGTGCCAGCCAGTGTATGGTAGAACGCTCAGACCGTGTCACGGCAAGAATGTAGTTGTGCCTAGACATGGATGTAAGAGAGGAAAGCATACATGCAACACTCAACCTTTCAGTGTGAAACTCCTCATTTTTCATCAAAAAAATCAGTGTTTTTTTTTAACTCTCACTTCAATTGTCCTCCACTCCAATTAAAAGCTTATGGGGAAATTCAATTCTCTTTTTTTTCCCTCTACATGTCCCTCATTTCTGTTCTTAAAGTTTGGCATGTATGGGAAAGATGCACTTGTGGATATGGATTCTTGCCATGTTGAAAGTTGTCTGTATCAATCAGTTTAAACCACATGAAAGATCGACATTGGAAGTGCTCATAGGTGAAGTGTCAATCCCCCTGGGAAGGGCAGTCTTGTACCAACTATAGTACATGCTCTGGAGTCCTCCGAAAAGTGGCAGGGAACAACCTACATTACAACTTATGTTGCAACTTGTGTTGCATAGGAATGGGCAATTCCACAGAATGGCATTGGCACCATCAGCAATTGTATGCACCCAGCAGAAGTAAAGCACTAGCTGTTATGTGACCAGTCGTGGCAAATGCTCCAAGGTGCCCACCCAGGAGTACGGGTAGAGAAACTGAGGAGACTGGTCATTCTGCAACCAGTCATGATATATAGTTTGAGAGGTCCACCCAGGAGTACGGGTAGAGAAACTGAGGAGACTGGTCATTCTGCAACCAGTCATGATATATAGTTTCAGAGGTCCACCCAGGAGCTGTACAAGAGAATGGAAATAGAAAGGGTCAGCATCCACCCAGGCAAAGGCATATGACCTGAGGGTCTCTCAAGGAGCTTCAGAGAAGCGACTAAAGGAAACGTGAGGCACCACACGTACATGGGTCTCCAAGTTCCATCCAGAAGTGGCAATAACAGAACCCATCAGTGGGCACGATATTCTCAAATCAAGAGAGTGAGTGTTAATGAGCACATTAAAGCTATGAAATAGGATAGAAAGAGGTAAATTCCTTTTTTCAGATTGAAGCACTGCAAGTCTTCCAATAATCTAAAATAGCCCACACTGTTAGGAATATCTGGGCCACATTCCTGGATGCCCTGCCAGAGCATACTATTAATAGGCAACCACTGCAATTGGGAGGACGTTGGAGACACACTTATATGCTTCTTTAGTATACAAAGCAAATCTTTACTAGATAGTCTGAAGACTGCCCGGAACAACAGACGGGAAATAGAGTGGAGTGAGGTATGCGAATAGGTCATTATCTGACCCCTAGGAGAATGGCAAGGGTCTACCCTGAAAGATCATCAGTGTGTTGCAAATGTGGTTGGTGAGGAGGGGGGTTCCTACATGGACCTGGAACTGTCTAAAGATGGGAGACTTCTGGAAGGCTGTAACTGATAATTCGACACAAATGACTGGGTTGAGGGACAATAGGTCTATAAGTCTGGGTTTATTGGTACTTTCCCCCATGAAGAAGAGTCATAAAGTGAGGCTACGGGTGATGGCTTTGGGGACAGCTCTGGCAAAAAGAGACACAGCGATCCATTGAGTATCTCCTAGACCTCCAGAGATTGTTAGGTGGAAAGAAAGACTAATGGGAATGGGTACTACCTAAGAACAGCATATTAAGAAAACACAAAAAGACGAGAAACTTATGGGGGATCTGGCTGAATGGGCAGAGATGTTGAAAAAATTATTGAATCCACCAAATAATTGACCACCTTGAATAATGGGACAATAATGCAAGGTAATGATTACAAACCTTTTCCAGCATGACTAACTAATGAGACAAGGTGTGAAGTTGTATGTGGCATGGGATAATGGATAGATATTATATGACTTTCTGATTGTACTTAAGGTTATTTGGTCAGGAGTAAGAAAGGATAAATTTTTCTGTCTATCTGGTGTCGATTTTGTTGATAACAATCCATAAAAGAAGACATTTTAAAAAAAGACGGTACAGATGGGGCAGATGGGGAACTGGGTCCTATCCTTAGGACTTAACTGGCTTCAATAGGGAATAGGGAAGACGTCACAGGAAGAGAGCCTTAACCCATCTGCCCATTACCTGGATGCCCAGGTGATGGGACACCCTGCAAGGAGAGGTAAAAGAAAGGAGGTACATAGGAGGGCAACAAGGTTGCATGCCTTCGAGGGGAATATTTTGTCTTGAGCTACCAAACTACCAAAGAGAAAGGACTCTTTTTAGTGATCGGGTGGCAGCACTGTAACACAAAGGGAAAGCAAGTCCTAGAAGGCAGGAGTATGTGACTCAGGCAGGCAGCAATGGTGTGTTGTAAAAGAAAGAAATGCAAACAAGATAATGGAACAACACTTTTAGCAACACCAAAGAGGGTAATCAAAGACCCTTGGCTGGCATCAGTTGAGCTCCTCCTGTAAAATATTATGAAATCCTGAAGCTTTGGGCTCTTTGCGACTGCAACAGGCCCATTTGCTCTGTTGCCCACAAAAACCACAAAAGCGAAGCTCTGGTGAACCTCTTTGCACTACAGTGACCACCAGCTACGCCAAATCTGCACTTCATGCTACAGCAAGGACAGCCCGTTGTTACTGTCAAAGAGAAGGACCAGTAACCACCGTCTGACGCCAGGCCGTATCATTGTGCTGCAGCGACGACCACCGGCTACACTCTCCCTGCTCCTTGTTGCCTCCTCCATCATGTACAGAACTCTTTGTGCTGGACTTTAAGAAGGTAAAGTTTTCAGCAAGACTAGCCTTTCGGTGCCTGCCACATGGTGCAAAGATATGTAGGGGGGCACCATAGGTGCCCCCAAAACCCAAAACTGGGGGACAGGATGGATGGGGGGCCCACTATGGGCCCCCATAGTCCCTTTCTGCCAGCCTTTTCATGGCGGGTAAACCGCCATTAAACGGCCGGCGGGGAGGGACATTGTAATCCCTACGGCGGTGCCTGTCAGGCACCGACACCATTGTAGGGATTCAAGTTCCCTCCGATGGAAGGAACCCGTCGGATTTGTGGTGGCCGGTCTCTTCAGCCACAACCCATCCTAATGCGGTGGGCGGAAAACATGGTTACGATTGCGGTGGGACAACCATAGACGGGCTGTGGGTGGCGGTACCACCGTCATCATAATCAGGCCCATTGTTGTAAAAAATATAGGGAAATCTCATATGGTTGCCAGAAATATCATTAAAAAATAGACAAGAATATTGATTTTGTAATATAAATAGAGTTTAAATTAGAAAATGTTAAATATTTAATTACATAACTTTAATATAATGTAAATTCAATATATACCACTTATATTGGATTACATCTATTTTTATATATATATATATATATATATTCACTGAAAAAACCATAGGTTTCACACATGTTATAGTTAGCGGAAATTTTACTAATAAAAAACCAATGAAATTCCCCCGTTATAGTTAGTGCCGGCAACTATAACTCACGCGACCGCAATCCTCTGCTGATGCTAATACTGTATTTAGACACTTATTTGCCCATGTCTTCTTCCATAAATTTTTAGCTATACATATATTACAAATATTTTTTTTTCATAAAGACACATATGTCATCAGCAGAAGATTGCGGTCGCGTGAGTTATAGTTGCCTGCACTAACTATAACGGGGGAATTTCATTGGTTTTTTATCAGTAAAATTTCCGCTAACTATAACATGTGTGAAACCTATGGTTTTTTCAGTGAATTTGCAAGGTTTTTTAAATGCTAATTCCTAACTATAACGTGTGTGAAACCTATGGTTTTTTCAGTGAATTTGTACGGTTTTTTAAATGCTAAGTTACTTTACGCCATTCGTGGCGTGCGCGCCCACTTAACGCAGTTCGTTCCGTGCGCGCACGGTGCGCTTCGCGCACCGTGCGCGCACAGTGAGCACGCGGTGCGCTTCGCGCACCGCGCGCCCACTTTACGCAGTTAGTGCCGTGCACGCACGTTGGGCACGCGGTGCGCTACGCGCACCGCGTGCCCACGTTACGCTAGATGGGCCATGTACGCACGATGCGCTTCACGCACCGTGCGCACATTGAGGACATATGATGCACTTCGTTTTGAAAGGTAATATTTTAATTTTTCACATTATTTATAAGCCATGCACAAATGGTGCTCTTCGGGCACCATTTGCACACGGGGTGGAGAGAGTGTGGATAATTTTTTTTTTTAATATTATTTTTATTAATATTTTAGTTTTTCACAAATATCTAACATGCCATGCACAATTGGTGCCCTTCGGTCACCAATTGCACACGGGGTGGTGAGAGTGTGGATAATTTTTTTTTTTTAAAATTTTTACCGTACGCGTACGGTAAGCGTACTCGGCGAAATTAGCGAAAAAATAAAAATTCAGTTTTTGGCCTTGGGGGATCTTTGGGGACTCCCTTAACATGGCTATGTGTGTGGGAGCTGACTAAACAGCCCCTTTACATGTTTTTGTGCTTTGTATTTTAATCATCACTCTCAGTGCGAGAGAGAAAATGGCGGCCGCCGCTTCCTGGTTTCGGCCGATTCGAATGTTTACTAAGATCTAAGAGCCAATCAGAATCGCGCTCGCGCACGCCACCGTACGCGTACGGTAAGCGTACCGTAAGCGCACCGTAAGCTGGCTCAGATATATATATTGATTTAAAGGCTATTTTCGCAGAATCTACTGAACAGATTTACACCAAACCTACAAAAGGCACTTCCTTGACCTGAGGACTACCTCTCTGCCAAATTTCTAGTAATTCTGTTTAGCCGTTCGGGCTGTAGCCCTGTCTAAAGGTCCTATGGAAAAATGCATGGGAAAAACGCGTTTTGGGACCCCCCTTTTATCTCAGCCCCCGCTTGACGAATCCCCCCGAGACTTTCAGGGTAGGAGCGGAGCGTAGCGCCCCACCTATTTTGAAAAATTCGCGAGGATTCGTCAACCGGCGCCAAAGTTATTCAAAATAGAATGTTGCGGATTTCCTATGGAAACGTGGTCCTAACTATAACTACCTACTGGCGACCGCCAGTAGGTAATATATATATATATATATATATATATAAGGCGAAGAGTTCCCAAACTCCAGCAGATAACTGGAACAGGTACAGACCACAACACGCTGAAAAATGTATTTGGTGCAGGTTTATTCTTTCAAGTCGATCGGCATGACGCGTTTCGGCCGCGTTACCACGGCCTTGATCACATGACACCTGAAGAACCAATCAATAAAGATATAGTGTAATGTTGTCCCCTCCCTCACGTAAGAGCCAATGGAATAGCGGCATACAAAACAACAAACTTCAAACTACAAAAGGGTGATCATGGAATAAATACTAATGCTGTACATATTTCCAAAAATAAATGACAATGTCCAAACCAATTATACCATAGTGGTTACAAAGCTGAATACACCCTGATGTATGTTATTATGCACGCATTTCCTTACAATTGCCAAAAAATAACAAGAAATATACCCAATCAAATTGGGAATGAATTTTAACATGACGGAGGGACAACCAAATAAAAACAGTTGATACAAAAAACAGAGAAATAAATTCAATATAAAGAAATCAATGCGGAACATCCTCATCAAATTAAACCTTCAAAGCCCCATAATTCAGATGAAGCAAATTCGAAGTCAACAAACTGGCACAAACCCCTTTCTTTGTTTGTTTTTTTGCTTTTTTGCAAATGTAGCTCATAACTATAGAATGACATAAATATACACATGAAAATACACATAAATACACATTTGCACGCATAATAATAAAACCAATTCAGTTATATAAAGTGCAAGTGCATTAGTGCAAATAACACATAGCATATATGATGAATATCGCAAAGCATAGTTGATGATGCTAGCCCAATATAATAATTCGGCTATATCAGAAATAAAGGCAAGTGCATCAGTGCAAATATTGCTAGGCATATATGGCATGGGTCGAATTGTTGAAAGTGCAAAAAAAGATTATTGTATAATTCAGACCGATATAAAGGAATAATCCTTAAATATTCATTTGGCCATACTGCGGATGGTATCTGATAAAAACAACTATACTGGAAATAAAATGCAAGTGCATCTGTGCAAATAGGCAAAACATGTACAAATAGCAAAGTAGTATAGCAGCAAAAGCAATTAGGAAACAGGGAAGGGGATATCACCAGATGAAATGAAATAGCAAACTGGATAGAATCCTCACTACAGCTGGGGTTGCAAGATAAAAACCTTATGGAGGCACTTCCAAAGTTATACAGACAAACCCACCATAACCACAAGACCATAGAGAAAAACCCAAGTATACCCCAAAGGGTACAAATAGTTAAAAAACATAGGTCACATATATGAATTAGAATAATAAAATCAGATCATCAAGAAGACTGCTGTATAAAGTGCAATAAGAGATTGTCAACAAAACACACAGAGAAAAGTTTGCCTAAGAATAATATTCAAAGGAAAGTATGCATGTCTTCCCCTGTGTTAAGGCCATTTGGCATCTTAGTGTCTAATAAAGGAATATATTGGGTTTCTAATTGCCTAAGACGCTTTTCCCTGTTTCTCCCTCTAGTTAATTTAGGTACTACATCGATCACAAAGTATTTTAAATCGTTCAAGTTGTTCTGGTGAACTAATTTAAAATGATGGGCAACAGGGTAGCTTGAATCAGAATTGACAATAGCTCTTAAATGTTGCAAAATTCTGATTGATGCCTGTAATTTGGTGCTACCAACATACTTTAGATTACACGAGCATTCAAGAACATAAACTGCATGATCAGTTTTGCACGTGAAAAAACCTTTAAGAGTAGTGGGAGTCTGATCAAATGCGCTCATGAATTCGCAAGTGTTAGTGCCAAACTTGCACGCTCGGCACGAACTGCACTTGAAAAAGCCCTTATGGTTAGATAGCCATGTACTCGTGATGGTAACTTCAGGACTAGTCCTAACCAGGGCATCCCTCATGGAGGGTGCTCTCCTGAAGATAATTTGGGGTAAGTCAGGCACTAATTGTGACATAGTAAGATCAGTTCTCACTATGGGCCAGTTTTTATAGATCAATTTTCTTAACTCATTGTCCTGAGTACTAAAGGTGGTAATGAACCGAATAGAGCTTGGTTCGCTGCACTCTATCTCAATCTTAGAAGTAGATTTATGGGTAGTTGTCCTGATTATCGACTCAAGATAATCATTGCGGTTAGTAGTGTTGGCTTTAGCTAATGCAGCTTCCAAATCCTTCTTAGTATAACCGCGAGCTAGAAATCTCTGAAATGATTCTTCCTGACATCTGCTACAATCAAATTCAGTACTACAAATACGCTTGATACGCAGAATCTCACCATACGGTATGCTTTTGAGCAAATGATATGGATGGGAGCTCTGCGCATGGAGTACTGAATTACCAGCTGTACTCTTGCGATGTACTTTAGTCTGTATGTTATTGTCATGGATATATAATTCAACGTCAAGAAATTCAACATGTTCAGCACTAATATGGGCAGTAAATTCAAGATTCAAGTTATTCACATTGACCAGCTTCACAAATTCATTAGCTGATTCAATTGACCCATTCCAAATTATACAAATGTCGTCGATGAATCTCCACCATCGTACGACCTGTGTCAAATACATTTCGCCATGAATGCATCTGAGGACATGTTAGTCCCACCAGCCCACGTGTAAACACGTGTAACTGGGGGAGAAACATGCCCCCATAGCTACACCTTGCAATTGTTGAAACACATCTTGGTTGAACAGAAAATAGTTGTTACACAAACATAATTCAATCATACGCAATAACATATTATTGTGTTGATGGAAAATAATATCTCTCTTCTCTAAATAGAATTTGACTGCTTGCAAACCGTCGCAATGACGTATGCTGGTGTAGAGAGAACAGATATCCATAACAATAAAACGGTATCCATCTTGCCAAGGTGTTTTTGATATATTTGAGAGAAAATGCCCAGTATCCTTGATGTAAGACGGCAGTTGCTCCACAAATTCACGTAGGAAAAAGTCAACATATTTAGATATGTTCTCACACAGACTTCGTTGAGCTGAGATGATAGGCCTCCCTGGAATAGGCTCTTGTTGCTTATGCACTTTAGGGATGAAATAAAGAACTGCGGTGGTTGGAAACTCAATTTTTTTAAAACTGTGTTCATTCTTGTTCAATAATCCATCCCTCTTCCATTGCCCAAGTTCAGCATGAATGGAGTCTTTCAACTTTCTAATATCATTAAAAGTGGCCTTTCTATAGCAGAGTTCATCATTCAAGTGACGATAAGCCTCCTGTAGATAGTCACTCCTAGACCAAAGGACAACATTGCCTCCCTTGTCTGCTTTTGTTATAATGACTTCAGTATTGTTTTTCAATTTATTGATTAAGGTGGAATATTGTCGCTCTTGATAATTTTGGTGTTTATCAGTTTTTAGAATCTTCTTATTTAATGTTTTGAGGTCTTGAGTGACACAGTCACTGAATACATCCAATGCATCCTTTGGCATGAGTGGGATAAACGTGGAGTTTGGACGAAATGGGCTTACAGCTGGTGAATTTCCAGTGGTGCCTAGATTAAGGAGTTGTTCTTGGGTTGGACATACCGCATCATCTGAATTACCATCAAGAGCATGTATAGTTTTGAGATGTGTCACATCACTGGCAGTCAGCCGAGTTCCAGCTTTGTCAGAGATTGCAATTCTTGCAGCGGTGCTGGATGCCTTATTTAATTTGAAGTGTTTTAGTAGTTTTAATTTTCTTATAAACTTGAAAACATTGATTCTAGTTTGGACATACCTAAAACGACTTCTAGGGCAAAATGACAATCCCATAGATAATATTTTCAGCTCAGTCTTGGTAAGAATAATATTAGTCAAATGGATAACAGTATTATCCAATGACACATCTTTATTTAATTCCTCTTCTTTACATTTCTCCCTTTTCCCCTGTTGTTTCCTCCTTTTGGCTTTCCGTCTTTGTTTTCTACACTCATTTCTCCGTTTGGTCCTCTCTTGGATTGAGTAGTCTGCCGCAACGTGTGGCGGCGATCTTCTACTAAAAAACCAAGTTCCTCAGATGGGGAAATATCAGTGGGAATAGGCATCGGTCCTGTAGTGGGTCCGCTATCACCAGAACACACACTGCTGGAAATCGAGCTAGGGTCCGAATCCGATTCTATTTCTTCAGGAAGACGCACATTGGAAGTTGATATCGCAGCTGCTTTGGATGTTAGAGCTTGCCTTTTAACATTATCGAATTTTCGTGCGAAAGTGAAAATTCTTCCAGACTCGTAATCAGTCTTATCTCTGGCAAATTTGAATATTTTACGCGCCTTAATCGATTCTTCATATTTCTGAAGTCGTGCATCAATTTCGCCCCTACTCTTAGTGATAATATCCTGTTGTTCATGTGCCGCCAATATCAGGTTAAGATCGTCAATCTGCTTCAAAATCTCCTCTCTGTCTATGGCAGCATATTTTATCAAAATCTTTACCATATTCATGGAAGACTCAAGATTGTTAGTAGCCCATTCCTTGAGCATCAGGGGATTCGGATTTTCAAAGGAGGGAGCAATGAGTACTCTCAGCCCACGTGGTACTCTTCCCACTTCTTTATATTTTTCCAGTGAACGTTTTTCCCACCATTTATTTAGTTCTGTGCGCAAAAGTTTCTCTAGTTTTTTAAGAAGAGATTTGACATCCGTAGTGCTTGTAGGGTTAGTGGCACTAGTAGCCCCCAGTAAAGTGAGGTCATTGGGAAGGTTATCAAAAAGGGTGTCCGCACTAGCCTCTCAGTTCCTCAAGGTGTCTGCCACTGACGACATTGTAAGAATAGAATGAACCAAATTAAGCACGCAGATTGGTCCCGCCTCTTACAAGCAGGGATACTGCAAGATTAGTTTCAGCACTATCCTCGCGCCCGCAAATATCCAATAATAGACCGTAAACAGTGTAAAATCGATCACGGCTTACCCTCACTGAGCACCGAAAGGTCCACCAGCGTCCTCCGACTCCTGTGGGCATCCGTTGTTCAGGAGAAACCGCCGCAAACCAATAAACACTAGTTACTCGTCACTCCGGTGCGGGGGGCTGGCTCCGTTTACATCCCTTCCGGGTTAGGAAAAGTATTGCGTCCTCGATGTCGGCCATCAAGGAATCAGCCACGAAAATGCCAGGATGGTCTGTCAAGCAAAGATAGCCGTACTTTGCCACAATGAATAAGGCGAAGAGTTCCCAAACTCCAGCAGATAACTGGAACAGGTACAGACCACAACACGCTGAAAAATGTATTTGGTGCAGGTTTATTCTTTCAAGTCGATTGTCATGACGCGTTTCGGCCGCGTTACCACGGCCTTGATCACATGACACCTGAAGAGCCAATCAATAAAGATATAGTGTAATGTTGTCCCCTCCCTCACGTAAGAGCCAATGGAATAGCAGCATGGAAGAAATATTAATGCTGTACATATTTCCAAAAATAAATGACAATATATATATATATGTATGTGTGTGTGTATGTATGTATATATATTCACTGACAAAACCATAGGTTTCAGGCCTGATATAGTTCGGAATTAGCATTTAAAAAACCTTAGAAATTCACTGAAAAAACAATAGGTGTTAGGGGTGTTATAGTTAGCTGGTCATTTCACTCGAACAAAACCATTGAAATTCCTCCAATATAGTTAGTTGTACTAACTACATCTCGCGCGCCCGCAATCCACTGCTGATGATGTCACATATTACATCATTCATGACATGGTCAGTGACATCACTGATGACATCTCAAATGACATCACTGATGACATCACTGATGACATCATCCAGTGAATGTGGTTTGGTTCGTTATTTAAATATATATTATATATATAGCAATTTGCATTGAAGAATGAGTGGATATATAAATATAAATATCTGGATGGAGGATTTAGTAGCAGTGAGATTGACTGTTTACTTGACTAATTTATAGTGTTTCATGAAATATATTGGATAGTGACTAAACTGTGTGAATATCTCTATCACTTTTTCGGTTGTTGTGTAAACTGCTTCTCCAGTTGGTTACTAGCTATGTGAAAGTCTACATTAGTTATTGAATAGTTAACTGAGTATTTGTATGGGAGAGTGAATGTGTGTGTGGTTCGGTGGGGGGTGTGAATGCCCAAAGATGTGTGAATAGTTGATTCAGTAGGTATCTGAAGTTAAAACTACATGTTATAACAGTTGTTTCGGTGAGTGAATATCTTTATGGGTGTAGCGATGAGCAAATATATGTCTCAATGGTAGAAGTCCAACAAACTAGAAAAATAAAAGCCAGTGTATGTGTCAGTTGTCAGTATATAAATAAGTATACATAGGACTCAGTGATTGTATGAGTGACTGTATGGATAACTGTATACTTGTAATAGTGATTTTATAACACACTAAGTATGAGTTAATATCTATATGAATAGATGGAGTTGTGTTTTTATAAGTGTATAGCTAAGTAAAAGTATGTATGATCCATTGTTTGCAGAAGTGAGTAGGATGACTTCATAAGTGATTAGGATGTGTGCTGGTGTGTAATGTCGATATAGGTGTATAAGTATATTTGATAGTGTTCTATTGATCATTGACAGCATGTATGAGTGAATCTATAGGTAAGTGATAAGATGTGTGTATAGATCTAGGATTCATGGAGTGGGTGTTTATAAACTTGTATTGGTGTGTCAATGGTTTTAAATCTGGCACTCTGTATTTTACAGTGAGTGATGAAAGGTTATACTAGTATATGATGAGGTGTATCTGATTGTCACGTGGATGATGTCATCAGTGATGTCATTTGAGATGTAATCAGTGATGTCACTGACCATGTCATGAATGATGTAATATGTGACATCATCAGCAGTGGATTGCGGGCGCGCGAGATGTAGTTAGTACAACTAACTATATCGGAGGAATTTCAATGGTTTTGTTCAAGTGAAATGACCAGCTAACTATAACACCCCTAACACCTATGGTTTTTTCAGTGAATTTCTAAGGTTTTTTAAATGCTAATTCCTAACTATATCAGGCCTGAAACCTATGGTTTTTTCAGTGAATTTCAAAGGTTTTTAAATGGTAATTCCTAACTATATCAGGCCTGAAACCTATGGTTTTTTCAGTGAATTTGAAAGGTTTTTTAAATGCTAATTCCTAACTATATCAGACCTGAAACCTATGGTTTTTTCAGTGAATTTCAAAGGTTTTGTAAATGACAATTTTTAATGTATTCATTGTTATACTGATTTATTGGATACTGATTTACTACATTTTTAAACTGTTTATTTTTAGATATTTTATTTTTTTACTTACATTATAAGTACATTATACATTACAATATAAAATATACTTTCTCAGAATGAATTACTTTAGTTTAAATACTTTGCAAATAGGCAATAGACTTTTAAGTACAGTAGTTACAGTTGTTGCAATGGGCAACACAATTTCAAACACAATGCAACATTGAGCTCAATGTGAATTTCTAGTCAAATGCAATTAGTTACTTTATGGATTACTTTTCTAACCACAGGACTGGATCCTAGATTCGGTCCTTGGACATCCCCTGTAAACAGTTGAGTAAAAGCATTTTGGTTACAGTAGTGATTTTTAAGGCATATTATTGTATTTTAAAAGTTTTTCACATAGAATCACCAATGCTATCCTATGGCAGAAAATTCACTTAGCAGGTAAGTAGTGTTATCGTTACTTTTTCTTACTCAGTGGTGGATCCTGGATCCAGCACTGGCGAATCTCCTGTAAACAGTTGAAATAATGTGTTTAAGTCATACAGACGATTTTTTAGGAATATTTTTAGTTTGTGAAAATAGACACTTAGAAACTTTTCTGGTGTAAACCACACAATAGATTCCGATGGAAGGAAATACAAGTTACAAGTAAGTATGCTTAGAATTACTTCTCAGGGTCAGTGCTGGGCTAAAAGATGCAGCACTGGGTTCTCTCCTGATAACAGGTGAGTAAATCGGAATTCGTAGTTCAACTGATTTTAGAGGAATATTTGTACGTCTCAAAAATGGACACAGAAACTTTTCTGCTGCAAACCACACAATGGATTCCTATCGAAGGAAATACAAGTTACTGTTAAGTACGCTTAGAATTACTTTTCAGGGTCAGTGCTGGGCTAAAAGATGCAGCACTGGGTTCTCTCCTGATAACAGGGGAGTAAATCGGAATTCGTAGTTCGACTGATTTAGAGGAATATTTGTACGTTTCAAAAATGGACATAGAAACTTTTCTGCTGCAAACCACACAATGGATTCCTATGGAAGGAAATACAAGTTACTGTTAAGTACGCTTAGAATTACTTTTCAGGGTCAGTGCTGGGCTAAAAGATGCAGCACTGGGTTCTCTACTGATAACAGGTGAGTAAATCAGAATTCGTAGTTCGGCTGGTTTTAGAGGAACATTTGCACAGTGGTGAAGGAAGGGGGCAGGGCCTGAGGTAACATGTGTGCAAACACGCCCTGTGGCGTGTTTTAAGTTGGGGAATTAATTCCTCTTCAATCCTGAGGTCCCCTGGGGGCCAACTAGTCCACCAGGTATCTTCAGTATGCGCCAGGGAGCTGCGTTGCAGAGAGGTGTTCAGAGGCCACGCCCCTTTTTACAACACTCTGCAACGCAGCTCCGTGGTGCTTACTGGAGGTACCTGGTAGGCTAGGGGGCCCCCAGGGGACCTCAGGATTGAAGAGGAATTAATTCCCCAACTTAAAACGCGCCACAGGGCGTGTTTGCACACATATCACCTCAGGCCCCGCCCCCTAACTTCACCATTGTGAAAACACGCCCATGGCGCGTTTTAAGTTGGGGGATTAAGTCCCTTTGAATCCTGAGGGTCCCTGGGGTCCAACTAGCCCACCAGGTACCTCCAGTAAGCGCCACAAGGCTGCGTTGCAGAGAGGTGTAAAAAGGGGTGTGGCCTCTGAACACCTGTCTGCAACGCAGCTCCCTGGCTCATACTGGAGATACCTGTTGGGCTATTTGGCCCTCAGGGACCCTCAGTATTGAAAGAGGATTCATTCCCCAACTTAAAACGCGCCACAGGGCGTGTTTGCACAGTTATGAAGGAAGGGGGCATGGCCTGAGGTGATATGTCTGCAAACACACCCTGTAGTGCGTTTTAAGTTAGATAATGAATTCCTCCTCAATCCTGTGGGTCCCTGGGGGCCAAGTAACCCACCAGGTACCTCCAGTATGCGCCAGGAGGCTGCATTGCAGAGAGGTGTTCAGAGGCCATGCCCCTTTTTACAACACTCTGCAACTCAGCTCCGTGGCGCTTACTGGAGGTACCTGGTGGGCTAGTTGGCCCCCAGAGACTCTCAGTATTGACAAGGACTTAATTCCCCAACTTAAATCGCGCCACAGGACGTGTTTGCACACATGTGAACTCAGGCCCCTGTAGTGAATGAGCCACTTTTGTGGTCTGACACCCTATGATGACCCTCAACCACCAACATTTTAACTGATTTTAGTGTGTTATGTTAGCCTAGCCTTAACGTAGTATGGGTTTGTATATGCCTGCTTCTCTTCTGTCCTGTAATCTTGCTGTCTTTTAGTAGAATAGTCTTGCCAAGAATAGGAAGTGTGGGATGTCGAGGTGCAGTGTTGTGGGTGATGGTGCACACATGTGCTCAATGTTGTATACTGAGGGATTTGGGTTATGTGAATTATGTGTTGAACTATTGCCTTTGACATGGCTTCATGTCATTCTGATTTCTGACTTTACCTTGCTTTATGGCCGTGCTGACTATTGCCTTTGACATGGTTTCATGACATCCTTGCTTTTCTATTGAATCTTGCTTTGGGCCTTTCTGTGTGCATGGCTTAACTAACTCCATTTTCATGACTGAAGCTATTTTCTGTGCCTGCACGAAGCTGCAGAGGTGGGGAGGGCATGTTCTGCTCTTCTCCTATTTTTCGCACTTTACTGACTAGAGAGAACTGGTTCTTATCAGAGGAATGTACATGGTCTGTCTCGGAGCCATAGCAAAGGCCTGATCAACCGATGCAGTGGCCTTGGAGCAGGCTGGTACAGGTTCTCATGAGAACGAGGGGGCGAGGCTTGCTAGAAGCTTCGTTGTGTTTGAATTTGTATTAAAAAGGGGAGCCTACACTGGTCTGGTGGAAGTTCACGCCGTGGAGCAGATGTGTTGTCACGGAAGAGTGGGGGCTGGTGTCACCTCTGAGCTTTCACCCGGTTCAAGCAATGGACTCCCCTTGAGCGAAGTGGGGTGAAATGATAGAGCAGTAGGTGAGGTGTCTCTGCTACTAACTGTCTCTTGATTCTTTTCTGAATTCTTTCCTTTCCTTCTTATTTTCTGATTCTTATATCCATACATATATATTTCTACATATATATTTACTTTGATTGTGTATTTCAATCGGTTATTTGATATGTGAGAGTCTGCCATGATCAATATATATTCGGCCTGCCCGTGATTGAAGTATTGTGTTAATAAATGTATATATTCCATATGTTTGAATTCGTCTTTTCCTTGAAGCAGGAGGTGTGGACTCTTCTTGGCCAAGTATTCTGTCGTAGAAGGATGGGTGAATTCCCTTCTAGCAGGTAATTGTGTTATAGGAAGTTGTTCTACTCCTGGCAAGTGATGTGCAAAGTATATTTCGCTCTAGAGAAGTGCTGCGTATATATTGTTTTCTTGCCATGCCTTTGGGGGAGTGTTGAAAGTTTGCCCACCTTAGGAAGTACTGTGTACATGTTATATTCCATAAGTTTGGAACTGATATTCTCTCCCTGGGAAAGTGACGGTACATACCTTGGTCCCGGGGAGATCTGAGACCTTTCATCACAGCCCCGCCCCCTCCCTTCACCACTGTGCAAACACGCCCTGTGGCGCGTTTTAAGTTGAGGGATTAACTCCCCTTGAATACTGAGGGTCCCTGGGGTGCAAGTAGCCCACCAGCTACCTCCAGTAAGCGCCACAGAGCTGCGTTGCAGAGAGGTGTAAAAAGGGGCGTGGCCTCAGAACACCTCTCTGCAACGCAGCTCCCTGGCGCATACTGGAGGTACCTGGTGGGCTAGTTGGCCCCCAGGGACCCCCAATATTCAAGGTGAATTCTTTGCCCCTCTGCAAACAAGCCAGGGGGCGCGTTTGCAGAGTGATGCTGTTAGGGGCCGTGGCCTCCGGTGCGATGCCGGTCTTTTTCTTTTTTTTTTGGTTTAAGAAGGGGGCTATGTGGCCCCCCTTCTTTTCCTAATATTTTGGCCCTGGGGACCCCATCCCCCAGGGCCTGGCCCCTATATTTTTTTTTTATTAAAAATTCTGGAAGGGGGCCGCGTGGCCCCCCTCAACACAGGCCATAATCGGCCCCGGGGACCCCATCCTCTGGGGCATGGCCCTTTTTTGAAAAAAAAGTTTACTTCTAGGAGGGGGGCCGCCTTGCCCTGCTCCTCAAGCCATTTATGGCCCCGGGGACCCCATCCCCCGAGGCCGGCCCTTTTTTTTTTTTTTTTAATCCCATTTTGGGGAGGGGGCGTGTGGCCCCCTGCCGGGCCATTTCTAGCCCCGGGGACCCCATCCCCCGGGGCTGGCCCTCTTCGTTTGGGACCGTGGGGGGTCCCCAATCCCCCCACGGTCCCAGCCGACTCCCCGCATCCTGCAGGAGCCGGCATTGCTTTTCCACACAGGGAGCAGCTAACATGCTGCTCATCCTTTGGAAAAGCAATCTGCTTTACTATTTGGAAGAGAGAGCAGGTTTCCCTGCTCTCTCTTCCAAATACAAAGCAGTTTGCTATGGCTGGGTGGGAGCCGCGAGTCTCCCACCCTGCCATAGCAAACTACAGTGTCCCGGGGTTGGGCACCCCGGGACACTGCAGGAGCCGGCCCTGGGGGGTGGCAGACCCCAGGGCCCTCGAGGGCTCCAGGAAGGGGGCCACGCGGCCCCCCTCCCACCTTCTTCTAAGCCCTGGGGGGTGGTGGTCCCCGGGGCTGCAGGGGGGCATTGTGCCACCCCGCAATGTTAATTACATAGAGCCCCGGGGGGTGGTGGTCCCTGGGGCTCAGGGGCCTTAGAGGCCCCCCAAAAATAATCATATTAAGCCCCGGGGGTGGCGGTCCCTGGAGCTGCGGGAGGCCGTGAGCCCCCCGCATACATTAGCAAAAAGCCTTGGGTGTGCCGGTCCGGGGCTGGGGGGCCCCTTTGGGCCCCCCATAACAATTCAAAAATTGCCCCCAGGATTTGGCACACTGGGGGCTAAATAGCAACGAAGCGCGGAAGGCCGCGCTTCATTTTTATTTTTTAAAATTTCGGCCGAAATTCGCGCTGGGTGTGCGAATCTTGCCAATTTTTTTTTTAAATAAATGCATTTTTTGGCCCTGGGGGTCCTTGTGGGACCCCCCGAGCAGGCCTAGGGGGTCAGGGTGTTTCTACCCTGCCCCCTGTTCGAGTTTGTTTCTTAGGTTTTTTGTGCCTCGGTTCTACCGAGGCACAAGATGGCTGCCAACACTTCCTGATTTGGAGTGTTGACAGCCAATTAGAATACAGCTCGTGCACGGCAGGGTGCGCTTCGGGTACGCGGACCCTCCGAGGCCATAGATATATATGTACTTTCAAATGTCATTTTCTCAGGAACTACTGAACGGATGTACACCATTTAAGCAAAAGGCACGAGTCTGAACTAAGGACTACCTCTTTGCCAAATTTGGTGTAATTCTGTTCCGCAGTTCGGGCTGTAGTTGCGGCTAAAGGTCCTATGGGAAATTACATGGGGAAAACGTGTTTTGGGACCCCCCTTTTTTCTCGGCCCCCGCTTGACGAATCACCGTGAAACTTTCAGGATAGGAGCAGACCAGAGCTGGCCAAAAGTTTAAAAAATTCGGGAAGATTCGTCAATCAGCGCCAAAGTTATTCCAAATAGAATGTTGTGGATTTCCTATGGAAAATAGGTCCTAACTATATCTACCTACTGGCAACCGCCAATAGGTAATGTATGTGTGTATATATATCTATATATATATATATATATGTATAAATCACGCTCGGTGGGGATTGTCCAACATTCAAGCCGCACTTGGAGACAGTTCTGCTTTCCCCAAAAAAGCTTTTAATTTCAGGTCAGGCAGTATATTTCCCAGTAAATAGAAAGCATTTCACCGCAGCCCAACGCGTTTCGCGTTGTCCTCTTCTTCCAAGAGTCATGCAGTGAGAAAGAGCAGAATCGGCTTCACCTGGCTATACATACACATACAGATGTACATATAAAACATACATTAACAATAAAATCCTAAAAAAACTAATTCAATAGGATAAAATATATGAATTAATGTACACAATGAATAAAATATTACAAATTGATAAATCCATAAAACAGATTTATAAAAAGTCAATAAAAATGAAAATAAATGTTAATTTTTATTTCCCATCACACATCAGCACAGAAAGTGACATCACTGGATCTCCCATCATCCACCTACACAGGAAGTGACATGACTGAATTTCCCACCATCCACCTGGACAGGATGTGACATTACTGGTTTTCCTGCCAAAAACCATTTTAAAAAGAAGCCAAGCAAGAGGATTTGATTTCCAGTCACCCATCAACACAAGAAATGACATCACAGTACCCTGCACTCCTCCCCTCTCCCAGAACCTACTTAATTGCATCTGCAAGACAGACGTTTACGGGACCCTGGTCCCATCACCGCCAAGCGATACTCCGCAGCACTCCTTAGGCCGCTATACCCCAGAAGCAGCTCCCCCAACCACTGCCGTGTTGCACCTCACACCAGGGTAGGAGCTTTCACCTGCACCCACTTCTGGTTCTCCAGAAGCCACACACCCAAACCCCCATGCAAATACTAACAATGCCCTCAACACCCCCTCCCAACACACAAGCCAAACAAGCACCAACAGTGCCTACACCCCTGCCCTACACCACACGGCATATGAAACCCTCAGCTCAACACTCACTTGCATGCATGCTTCTCAACACCCGTTCACTCAGCAAACACACAACTGAAATATGGGACTTGCTGAGTGGTGACGCAACTGACATCCTCATTATCACAGAGGCCTGGCTTAACTGCTCAGTGGCGCCCGACATCGCCACGGCAATCCCCGAGTGCTATAAGATCGCTCAATAGGACCACTTTCACAAGCCAAAAGGAGGACTCGCTATCATTTACAAGGAATCAATGAAAAGCATAACAAGCACAGATAACGCCACCTCATTCATGGGAACACCTCAGATAACTTCACCCTGAACAGAACCCTTGCCAACTGACCACCCGGGCCACGAGCCACCTATACCAACCTCACCATCGACTCCAGGGCCTACATTCTCCTCGGTGAGCTCAACTTTCACCTGGAAGACTGAAACAACCACTGCACCACATCACTCCTCGGAAGCTTGAGCAATATCTGACTCACCCAGCTCATCCCAGAACCATCACACACCACAGGACATACACTGGACCCCATCTTCACCACAAATGACAGCATCAAATACAACTCCACCACATCACTCATATGGACCAACCACTCCATCATCCACTTTGAAATCAACACACCTCATGTCAACACCCCTACCAGGTTCACCTTTCCAAGCCACAGTTGGGCAAAATCACAGAAGCAGACGTAGCTCAGCACTCCCAGCATGGATCATCCCAGCCTCACAGACAACCTCAACAAGTACAACAACAACTTCAACAACTGGATCAAGAACTGTGCGGAGTCTCTCATACCCATCAAACCCAACAAACATAGTAGATCATACAAGCAGGCCAGCTGATACACAGAAGACCTTTGAGACACTAAAAAACACTGTAAACAGCTAGAAAGGAAATGGAGAGCCAGCCACGACATCACCGACAGAACTACCTACAAGGTTGCCTGTAAGAATCCAATAATACAATGAGTTGATGTAAGAAGATAAAATAGTTTATTCCAGGAACAAGGATCCCATCCACAAGTAGCCTGTCTTCAGGTTAACATCAAGGCTCCAACTGACCCCACATCTTAGTCACACAATAACATTCTGAATCACCTGGCAACAAGTATGGAACTCTAAGATGTGCAGGATGCTACACATCTCCCTCTTTTACAGATAACAAAAGTATACAATAAAAATTCATCAAAAAGAATAAGAAAAACAAACAATGAAAATAAGCAAATGTTGAAACCTACTCAACATACTGGCACATGCATCAACCAAAAATCAACTCGCAAAAATACCGAATCGCAAAAATCACCCGTTAGCGAGTGGCAAAAAACGAATCCCAATGCATCAACACCAATAGCGAAAAAATAAAGAATCGCAAAATATTTGCCCGGTAAAATAAAGAATCGCAAAAAAATTCCCCGTTAAAATAAAGAATCGCAAAATTAAAAATCGGAAATACCGAAATCACTAATAGCGCCTGGCATTTGCCAATCGCAAATAAAAATTCGCTAATGAATGAATCAAAAGTCGCAAATACCGAAAATCTCAAAATTCGCTATTTTGCATGAGCAGATTAAGGGGAATCAGAACCAGGAGGTAAAGTTGCAGAAAAAAAAAATGTTCACAAAAAATCCCCAGTGTGCCACAGATGCTATCAATCAGAAATCCATACAAATTGGGCCAGGAGACCCTGTTTCCTTTCACAAAATGGCAGCCCTCTATGTGCTTGCAAGGAGGATGAGAATAAATGCAGCAGCACAGCGCAGGAGAAGGATCCAGGAGAGAGTATTCAGAGTGCGCATCACATTGCTTGGCCAAAATGAGGATGAGGTCTACGACAAGTATAGTCTCAATCGTGCTATGATAATGCGCCTAATTGCAGACCTGGAACCACTACTGCAGCACCAGACACGTCGGACCAATGCCATTCCTGCGCACGTCCAGGTCCTATGCAGCCTGCACCTACTGGCGTCTGCAAGTTTTCAGGGGGTCATAGCGGTAGCGGGAGGCGTATCACAAAGCGCACTATCACGCTTCTTCCGTAAATTCATTGATGCCATGCTGACAATGATACATACCCACATCAGCTTCCCCACAACCCCACAGCAGTTGGACCACACCAAACAGCCATTCTACCAGGTGGCCCAATGCCCCCATGTCATAGGATGCATTGACTGCACGCATGTCCCCATCTGTCCACCCTCAGCCAATGAGTACATCTTCTGTAACAGGAAGCCCTACCACTCCATCAATGTGCAGGTCGTGTGCGATGCCAAGCACAACATCATGGACATAGTGGCACAATTTCCAGGGAGCACACACGACTCCTACATATTCAGACACAGTGGCATCCACAGGCGTCTACTCAATGGAGAATTCGGAGAGGGACTCCTGCTTGGTACGTACACATACCTCTTCATAACATCAGCATCACACATGTATCATCATGACTGACGCTAAGCCGTTGCTTCCATCCTGTAGGTGACAGTGCATACGCCTTGCGTGAATATATCCTCACCCCCTACATCAATCCAGCAACACCACAGGAGCAACGCTACAACGCGGCCCACATAAGCACCAGAAATGTGATTGAGAGGACTTTTGGGATTCTGAAGAGTCGCTTCCGGATCTTACATAAGACTGGTGGTGCCTTGCAATATAAACCAGACACCTGCTGCAGGATTGTAGCAGTATGTGCCATGCTGCACAACATTGCAACCAGAAGGGGGATACCCATAGAGGTGGACAGGAATGACGACTACCGGGATGACCCACCACCCGCACAACACCGACAGGCACACGTTCCAAACACAGCTGGGGGTCAAAGGAGGTGGACATACATCACACAACATCATTTCTGACCCAGGTAAGAATGAGCCATGACGATATCATTAGTAGTGCTACTGTTTAATTCACAGGAGCACTGATGTATGTAATGTCACACAGAAATGCAAATTAGAGTTCCCCCACA
The DNA here is from genome assembly GCF_964204655.1 of Triturus cristatus. Taxonomy (NCBI): domain Eukaryota; kingdom Metazoa; phylum Chordata; class Amphibia; order Caudata; family Salamandridae; genus Triturus; species Triturus cristatus. Next base: position 131,910,410 of record NC_140586.1, on the reverse strand, counting down.
CAGTGGACAAAAACATGCTCGTTGTAGTCACGGGAGTGCAATAGTTAAATTAAAGTGGGCCATGGTTACCCCACCATGGTCAGGGATGCTGTACAGAATGACTAGTGGCGCTTCCCACGAACGCCCAGCCTCCTATCGCGTGTCTCCTCCACCTCACAACGCTGTGTCTCTGTGGCTGTGGAGCAGCGCGAACTGCGCCTCCTGGTGCAGGTCTCCATCACCGAGACGCTGCTTACACTTGAAGCAGCCTCACTGCCATCCTCCCCTCCCAAGTTGCTGCCACTGAATGTTCCTGACTGCAAGTGTTCCACTGCAGTGGTCACCTGGCCTAAGGCCTTCGCCACGTCACCACAGTAATGGCTGAGGTCCACCTGCAGTGACACGGAGCGGCGGGACAACACAGCAGTGCTGTTGCAGAGCCTTGTTATGGCCCTGGTCGATGCTGTGGAACGGAGCAAGTTCCGTCTATGCCTCCGGCGCTCACTGTGTTGTCCTGCTCGGATGGCACGGGTGAGTTCCTGGAGGTCTTCACTGATTTTCTCATTGCCCTCTGCCACAACTGTGGTCATGTTCCGCACTGCGTCAGTCAGAGTGCACATGTGTTTTGCGAGACGTGACATGTTTAGGTTCATTGTCCCCATGTGTCTCCCCTGCAGGCGCTGAACACGCAGCATCTGAGCCTCGATGCCACCATAAATGTACCTTGCCTGGTCGGCTCCATCGGCAGTACTGCGCAGGGACCTGCGCCGCTGCGTGACCTGCGCCGCTGCGTGACTCGGCCACGTGCTGGTGGTGGTGCTGGCGGTGTGACACCTGTAGGACTTGGCCCAGTTGTGGTTGCAGGACTCGGGCATGCATCCATCACCTGCATGGAGGGGACTTGTGCCCTGCGTCTTGGTGGTTTTGTCGCAGGTGTTGGTGGTGGTTGTGGTGGTGGTGGTGGTATTGTTGCTGGAGGAGGTGGGGATTGACCCTCCTGCGGAGTGTTGCCATCGGAATCAGCCGGTGTTTCTGAGATGATGAGGCACCCACTATCATCCGAATCCCCTGGAGATGCATCTGTGTGTGAAACAGTGCATGGTTAGTTATTTTTGAAACAACATCTGTTTGTCATTCTGCATTAATGTCCTACTATGAATTACATTATTTGACTCTATGTTGTGCCTGTACTGCTGATCTAATTTATTTTTGCATTTATGACTTTACATGCACACTTGGCTGACATGACTACGACTCCCATGATGCAATACTGATGTGAGGGCATATGTGTTGTGCACTTCTGCCTGCACACTGTGATTGAGCTGGGGGATGGGGATGGGTATACGATCCGCAGAGTATGGGTGCAGGCATGCATCTTACCTTGTTCAGTGGTGGCTGCGCCGGAGGTGTCCATCTGCGTAACTCCCACAACCGCCTCTGGCTCGATGGTCCCCTCGACGAGCTCCTCAAGGGCAGTGTTTGCAGGCACTGTGGATGGCCCCCCTCTTGTGCCAGCTGCCTCCTTGACCCTTTCTGCAATCCTCTCCTTGGCCCTCTTCCTGACGTCATACCACCTCTTCTTTAGGTCATCGATGCTGCGGGGCGTCACTCCCACGACATTCACCCTCTCCCTGATGCGAAGCCAAATTCTTCTCTTCTCAGCCTCGGGCACCTTGAGGGACAGCTTACCGAACAGCTTGCCATGCTTGCTGCTCACCCCCTCAATCAAGTGCTCCAGCTCCCTGTCAGAGAACTTTCTCTTCCTCTTCCTGGCAGTTTCAGCAGTGCCTGGTGCATCCTTGTCCATCCTGGATGAGGGTAGGGTGGATGGTTTCTGAGAGAGGATTCAGTAGCCTCAGCCTGTGTTCTGTGCCTCCTCTTGTGAGCTCCTCAGGCCAGTAAATGAGAGTGGGGCAGCTTGACTTCCTGGTAGTGATGTCATCAGCCCGCTCCCAGAGCGACCCGTTTTTTGCGAATTCGCTATTACCGAAATCGCTAATACCGATTTCGGTAATACCGAACTCGCAAATTGCTAATCGGTGTTTACTGTACTCGCTAATGTGGAATCTGTAATTAATAGCGATTTTTAAGGAATCGCTGAAAATTACCGAATCTGTTCATGCATTCCGAAAAGCGATTCCTTATTACCGAATCTTTATTTCTCGCCAATAAGGAATCGCTTTTCGGGATGTTGATGCATGTGCACCATAGTCTTTTAGGTATCTTGGTGTAGAGACAATTCTTGAAGATTTCCGTATGCCAGATGGAGTTATAGTTAGAAGATCCAGTTTCTCAGCATCAGTTGGACAGCCCAGTTTTCCAGATGCTCTTTTAGGTCCACAAACAAAGTCCTCTCTCACTACAACCACCCTATTCAAATTCCAAATGCGATGATCCGCAGTTTTGATGGCATTGTTGAAGATCTTAACAACTTGAATAGGTTTCAGAAAAGCATCTTTTGATTTACTCTTACAAGGATTTTTTATCGATACCCAATCCCCTACTTCCACAACAGTTTTCTTTACACATTTCTTTACATCATGACATTTTTTCCTTTCTTCAATTTTTTTTTATTCTACTAACCTCCAGTCATCCTTCTCATTTTCAACTAAGCGATTTGGCTGTAAATCATTCACCCAAGAGGGTGTTACTATAGAATTAGCACACCTAGCTTTAAATAAACCCCCGCTTACGCCATCCTTACCTCTACTAAGAGAGTTACATTGGCTGCCTATAAGGAAAAGGGCAATTTTCAAACTTTTGTGCATAGTTTTTAAAGCACTTTTTGGACAAGGACCTAAATACCTCACGAAGAAATTGGAATGGTATGCTCCGGCACGCCATTTAAGATCCAGTAGCCAAAAGCTTCTTCAAACGCCGAGAATTAAAAAAGTGAAGATGGGGGTCCGTGCTTTTTCCCATCTGGCTCCCAAATACGCGCTGCCACTAGATCTGCGTTCATGTTCCACCTTGACTATTTTTAAGAAGCACCTAAAAACCTGGTTATTCAACTGATACTCTCTGCTTTTAGACGTCTGCATCCCAGGCGCTGAGAAATCCCCTTGGGGATGATTTGTGTGCCATATAAATAATAATAATAATAATAATAATAAATAACACCTCCCCCTAAACAATTCAAATGGTGTTCTTTTTGTGACAGCATGAGGGGATAACCTATAAACTTTTATTTTTTTAAATACTTCAGAGTGCCAATCTAGACCTGCTGATTTGGCCATTTCAATTGTTTCCTTGAGCACACGGTTAAAGCGCTCTACTAACCCATTGGTCTCTGGGTGATATAAGGAAGACCTCTTATGCCTAACACCATGAGCACACAAGAAATCCTCCATCTCCCTGGAGACCAATTGCACACCATTATCTGTGAGGATCACATTGGGTATGCCCTCTCTAGCAAAGAGTTTTTCCCAAAAAACTTTGACATGCTTAGTTTCAATTCCCCGCGTTATAGCTATTTCAGGCCACCGTGAGAAAAAATCTATGAGGACCATTCAGTGCCAGAAGAGCGAACTGGCCCAACGATGTCCAAACCAACTTCTTTCCATGGACCATCAGGCCGATCTCTAATAACCATAAGTTGGATTTTAGGCTTAACTACTCTCTCACTCAAAGCACATTGCATGTAGTCTCCTATTTTCCGTTCCACTAATAAATCCATACTTGGCCACCAATAAGATGACTGCAAAAGCTCTTTGGTCTTAGTCCCAGATGACCATCATGTGCTGAAATGAGTTCATCTCTAAGTACAGTAGGGGGAATGAGTTTCACGCCCCTGACAAGTAAACCATCACGATCCGAAAGCTGATCCTTTACATGCCAAAACTTGTCTACTTCTTCATTTTTGGTTTTGGTACTCCAACCTTTTTTTATGCACTCTATAACTTTTAATACAACTTAATCTTCAAGTACAGCCTTCAATCATCTTTCTTTGGCAATAATTCCCCCTTCAACAATGCATCCCATTTCTCCATCTTCCTCATATTCATCATCTGTGCATGTTTCATCGCAAACAACAAACCGGGACAAGGCATCAGCTACCTTATTTTGTATACCAGGTATGTACTTAACCTCAAAGTTATAATCCTGCAGTGCAACTACCCACTTAGTGATCCTGCTAGAGACAGCATCGATTCCTTTTTTCTTAAAGATTTCGCATGAAGGTTTGTGGTCTGTCCTGACCTCAAATGTACCACCCCACAGCAGATTCTTCAACTTCTTTATTGACCAGTACACCGCAAGGGCTTCTCTTTCTATCACTGAATAACGCATCTCAGCTCCTCTCAAGCTTCTGGACAGAAATAAGATCACCTCATCATGTCCCTTGTTTCTTTGTAGGTGAGCTGCCCCTAGACCTTTCACACGGGCATCGGTTAGTAAAACAGATTTCTCGTCAGGATCAAAGCTGCTTAGTTTAGGTGCTGAATTTAACCTTTCTTTAAGAAAAAAAAATTGTTTCTCGCATTTTTCATCCCACACAAACTCACATCCTTTATGTAACAAAGCCCTCATGGAAACACAAAGTGAGGCAAAACTTTGCACAAATTTACTGTAAAATTCAGCCATCCCTAAAAAAAGTAGTAATTTCTCTTTGTTATTTCGGGAAGGCATCTTTTGAATGGCAGTTATTAAGCTTTTTTTAGGTAAAACTCCGCCTTCACCAATCGAATGTCCCAAATAATCTATGGACCTCCTTTTAAATTAGCATTTTTCAATCTTGACAGTAAGCCCAAATTCATCTAGCCTCTTAAGGACTTCCAACACTCTCAATTCATGCTCATTGTCGTCCGCACCAAAAACCAAGATATCATCCTGATATATTCTTACGCCAGATAGCCCTTTTAAAACCGTCTCTAATGCCCTCTGAAAAACTGAGGCTGCTGAGACCAAGCCAAACGGTAGTCTTAAGAAACGAAACGTGCCAAAAGGAGTAACGAACGCTGTCAAGTCTTTAGAACTCTCATCCAATCTGATCTGATGGTACGCAGATTTCAGGTCTATAGTACTAAAGACTTTAGCTCCTTTTAACAACATCAACATGTCTGCAATTTTAGGTAGTGGATATTTATCTATCACGACACACTTGTTTAATTCCCTAAGATCCACACATAGCCGAAGCGAGCCATCAGCCTTCTTTGCGGCCACAACTCGTGCAAGCCATTGAGTTGCTTCAACCTCTTCAATGATCCCATCCTTTTTTAAGTGTTCCAATTTTGCCTGTACCTGTTCCCTGACAGCAACAGGAATACCTCGTACCTTACATCAAACTGGTCTGGCACCATCAACTAAGCGAATGTGATGAGTATAATTTTTAAGACAACCTAAGGTACCACAAAATACCTTGGGGAACTGTTCCCTTAACCTACAAGTAAGATCGTCTTCAGTATTACTATCAATAGTGGCTACTGACTTAGAAATAACATTTTCTTTGAGTAAAATAGGTGGAGAAGCATTTGGGTCTACAATCACACCAAGATCTCTCTGGTGGAACCAACTCAATTTACTGTCACCTTTCTGTGAAATATATATTTTAGCGCTGGTTAACCTATTTTTATAATCAAGTAAACCCCAGAAATAACCAAACAATTTAATGGGTTCACCCCCATAGGCAAAGGATCTAATATCGGGAGAATAAACCTTGATTTTCTCTCTGATCTCTTTTAAGTAGAAATCTTTTGAAATTATGGTGATCTTAGCACCGGAATCAAAGAGCACTTTTGTTGGCTTACCCTCTACATAAATTTCATCAGTAGGACAACTCTTTTTTTCTTCATTTTGGACTACTTGTACTTGAATTTGACCACAATCTACATCATCTGAGGACTCACAAGTATCATTAATATCATAGTATATTTCACTGACTTTTCTGCCATTACAAGCAATCGTGAAATGCCCCTTTCTTTTACACTTATTGGATGTAGCTTTTCACCCTGGACATTGTTTATCATTTGCAAAATGCCCTGGTTTACCACAACGAAAACATTTTACTTTGGACAAACTAAGTTTTGCATTGTTTTCATTTAATGAACTTTTCTTATTATACTCCTTTTGTTCACTATCTTCCTTAGGAGTTTGTTTAACAACATGTATAGAATTCTTATCCTTTTTTTCAGCATCCTTCTTGATGACCTCAACACATTTTAAGAAGTGTTCTATTCTCTTGGCAATAACCACTACATCATCTAAGGTAGGCTCATCTTTTTGCCAAAGTTCTTCCCTCACTCGTTCAATGCAGCAACCTAACATAAATTGATCTCTAATTCTCTCGTCAAGGGTAGATCCAAATTTGCAAGAAGATGCTAATTTTCTAAGAGAAGTTACATAATTCTCAATACTTTCATCTTCCATCTGTGACCTTCGACCAAAGTGATACCTCTCAAGAATAGTACTGACTTTTGGTAAGTAGTGTTTATCAAGCTGTGCAATGCATATTTCATACTCATTGAGGCTGTGATCATCCAACTCCGGAAGATGGTCAAAGACCTTTTGCCCTTCCGAACCCAAGCAATGAAGTAACAATGCAGTCTTTCTCTCTGCACTTAGGGAAGATACACAAACTCTGGCATATCTCTCAATGACTTTTGCCATTTAATTGGTGGATCTCCCGGAGATGATAGGAAAAGCGGAGGTGCAGTTACATTTTGCATTGTGACTATCTATAAACTTTGACAGTTGTTGTATGTAACCCTGTATTAGTGTAACAATTGAAGATCAAGATACATAAATATTAACAAGCATGAAATCAACACTGATCAATTTCACAGTAATAATGTGCAATATAAGAGGAGAGAAAAGAAAGAAAATGAAAAGAGAAAAAAAAATAACTTGTAAAAACGGTGAAAAATATGCAAACGTCAACAAATTTATACACATGTAACACTGTAGTGAGGAAAAGTGTGCGTGTCACTGAAGCGACACGCAGTAGACAGTGGGTGTATTTAATTAAAGTGTGCGTGTCACCGTGGACGCTTTCGGCTGTAGGATTCTATAAAACATTTATTAAAAAGAAATTGTTGTGATTGTATCTTCTTTCTCCTTATTTTTTTTTTTAAATATTCCTGACGAATAAAAGAGTGTGCGTGCCACTGAAGAAGCCTGCTATGATTGAGTGATTGAAGCGCCTTTCAGACTTGTTTACAAAGTGTGCGCATCACTGAAGTGAAGTGCCGTGTTATGTTAAAACGCGCTAAAAGTTCTGACGTAAAGGTTAAGGCGCGTTTCCAGTTTACTCGTAAAGTGTGCGCTTCACTGGAGTGATGCGCCGTAAAGATCAGATTTGAACGCGCTCACTGCTTAACATTACAGATGAACGCGCTTACAGCTTGCGTTGCACATTTGCGTTCCACTTTGATGCTTGATTTTCTCTTATGCGTTCCACAAAGATCTTTTTCCCTTTAAAATGGCCGTCACGCCGTACGTCAAACGTAATTACGTAGGACGTTCGTAATTACATAGGACGTGTTAGGAGCGCTTTGCGCACCCTCCGGAGCTCAGGAGAAAACAATGCTGCAGTGAAGCTGAACGGTAGCTGAAGTAACCATGACAGCGCTGCATGACACGTTGGGGAACGAGGTAAGACTTTGCGGCTATTTTAAAAAATGCGCCTGTCTTGACCAAGAGTCCAACGTGTATTTTAAAAGATGCGCCGGTCGAGACAAATACTTCACAATTCTGAATATCTAACGTCCCTTAATTCAACTCCGTTCCTTCATCCACGATTTCAAATAGGGCCACTCAGAATCAGCACGATGCCACGCTGACCTCAAAGCTCTCAAAAATGTCTATCAACTTAATCAGAAAAGTTATTGTAAATATTTTCCTCCAAAGCTGATATAATCAATTAAATTGCAGGCCCAAACGATGATGAAGAGAGACGCTCAAAACAGTAATTGATCTCCTTAAATGTACTTCACAATCGAAAAGACACAAAAAGTATTAGCTCATTCCTTCAATCTTGTGTACATAAAATGTCATTCAATTTCAAGCAGCGTCAATAAATAACGGAGAGCTAATACCTTGTTAGAAGAGTTTGTGAAAGTTGGTAGTTTTCTTCATTCCTGAAGGTAGTGTTGAGATCCTTCTTACTTCTTTTCTGGAATCATAGAGCCATCCTCTGTCGCCAATTATAAGAATCCAATAATACAATGAGTTGATTTAAGAAGATAAAATAGTTTATTCTAAGAACAAGGATCCCATCCACAAGTAGCCTGTCTTCAGGTTAACATCAAGGCTCCAACTGACCCCACATATTAGTCACACAATAACATTCTGAATCACCTGGCAACAAGTATGGAACTCTAAGATGTGCAGGATGCTACATTGCCCTCAGACACTATCACCAGCAAATAAGAGACACCAAGAAAAATGCACTAGTGGACCACATCAAAGGAAGCTCCAACAGCTGAAGGAGATCTTCTTGATCATTAAGGATTTCACTTCACCCTCAGACACTGTCATCAAAATTGCTGTCTCCTAGCAAATCTACGACAACCTATCCATCTTCTTCCACAGCAAAATGGTGAATATCTGCAGCAACTTCGCACACCAACCCAACCCCAGAGAACTCATTGCTAACCTACCCCCCACCAACCATGATGGCCACCTGACCAGATGGACAATCCTCACCACAAAGCACGCAGCGGCAGTCAAACGGGCCATCCACTCAGGGGCCCCAATGGACCCACACACCACCACATCTACAACCTAGGAACATCACCAATCAGCACCATGCTAACCCACATCATCATCACCTCCATCACCTCTGCCACTTTACCGGATAAATGGAAACTTGTAGAAATTAACGCCCTCCTCAAGAAGCCCACAACCAACCCGAATGAACTGAGCATCTCCTGACCCTTCTCCCCTCTTCTCTTTTCAGCCACAGTGATTGAGAAGGCCATCAACAATCAACTCACAACCCACCTTAGAGTTCACCATCTTCTAGGGAACACTCAATCAGGATTCAGAAAGAACCATCGCACTAAAACAGCACTCATTGCAGCCACCAGTGACATTTGAATCATTCTGGACTGAGGAGAAAAAGGTGACCTCTTCTTGCTCGACCTCTCTGTGGCCATTTACACTGTCTCCCATTACACCCTCATCAGAAGACTCCACAAGATTGGCATACAAGGATCTGCTCTAAAATGGATCTGTTCCTTCCTCAGGGGAAGAACCCAAAGGGTCAGGCTGCCCCCCTTCACATCAGAGACCAGGAAACTGATATGCAGAGTCCCACAGGGATAGTCCTGCAGCCCCACCCTTTTCAACGGATACATGACACTGCTCAGCAACATCATCCGATCACAAGACATCACCGTCATCTTTTAATTTGATACTTGTATAGCGCACTACTCACCCGCAAGGGTCTCAAGGCGCTTGTACGAATACCGCTGTAGAACCCATCCTGCCTTTCCCTGTGAGGCGTCCACTCCTGGGCACCCCCAAGGTGGAGGCCAGGCATCCTTAGCGTTGTGGGGGCCGTTGTGGAGATTAAGCAAGCTATTGCCCAGAGTTGCAGAGTGGGACTCCATGATTGGAATAGGCACCGAGGCGAGAATTATCAGGTCCGTGGAATTTTTGAGCCCAAGACCTGCCGAGGCGGGGAATTGAACCCTGGTCCCGGGCTAGACCTCTGCATCAGGGTCTGCCGCTCTAATCATTGAGCCACACTTCTCCACATCTTTTGTGCCGATGACAACCAACTCGCCCTCTCCCTTATGAATAAAACAACCACCACCAGAACCAACTTCACTAACTGCATGACCATGGTAGAAGACTGGATGCAAACCAACTGCTTGCAGCTCAACTCCAACAAGACGGAAGTACCAGTCTTTGGCAACAAGAGATCCTCATGAGACTCCACCTGGCGATAGGACCAACACCCACAGACCACACAAGAAATTTGGGGATCATCCTAGATGACAGGCTCAACATGACTTCTCAAGTCAACCCAGTGTGAACCTCCTGCTTCCACATCCTAAATATGCTGAGAAAAATCGTCAAATGGTTGCCTCAGAACACCAGACAGACCGTCACACAAGCACTCATCACCAGCAGGCCGGACTGCAGCCAAAACACTTTCTACACCAGATTCTCAATACAGCTCCTACACAGACTCAAGACTATCCAGAACACCTCTGCAAGACTCATACTCGACCTCCCACACAGCACTCACATCACACCACACCTCAGGAAGCTTCAATGGCTCCCCATTCTTAGCGCAGCCAATTCGAACTTCTCACATTTACATACAAAGCCCTACACAACACAGGAACAGAATACCTGAACAGCCTCATACACTTTCACCAACCCAACAAACACCTACACTATGCCTGACTCTCACTAACACACATTCCCCGCATCCTCAAAAGCAAAACTGGAGATTGCTCATTCTCCTACATCGCACCCAAGAGATGGAACAACCTTCCTCAACACATCAGAGCCTCCTCCTCACTCCTTAAGTTCTGCAAGAAGCTCAAGAACTGGCTCTTCATATAAGAACCATGGGGACCATAAACCTGCCCACACCTTCATATAAACACCATGGGGACCACACCTGCCCAATTGCATGGATACCCTCTTGGGTTAGTAGTGTGCTATCAAATCAATATAACATAACAAAATATAAACAAATAATGTTAAGTATAAACAAATAAAACAATTAATTCTATAAACTTTATTTAACCAACATTATTAAAACTATTGGTGTCTAAGAAAACTAAATATACTATTCCCACTCTAGTTTAAACAACAGTAGGAAAAGGTTGGACTTTGGAGGGATAGCATTTATTATTTCCACTCCAAACAGCACAACAGTAGGGAAAGTCTTAGACTTTGGAGGGTGAAATTTACGATTCCCACTCCAATCAACACAACAGTACGGAGTTGTTGGACTTCGGAGAGGTAAAATTTACTATTTCCACTCCTGTCTGTGCAACAATAGGCAAAGCGTTGGATTTCGGAGGGGTTTTACTCTTCCCACTCTAGTTTGTGCACAGTAGGGCACGAGTTGGACTTTGGAGGGGGTAAAATGTACTACTCCCACTTCAGTCTCTGCAACGGTAGGGAAAGTGTTGATGTTGGAGGGGTGAAATGTACTATTCCCACTCCAGTCAGTGCAACAGAAGGGAAAGTGTTGGACTTCTGAGGGGTAAAAATAACTATTCCCACTCCAATCTCTGAATAATTGTCATTCCATTTTTTAATTAATTAACTTCCCACCTGATACCCCTTCAACCCTAGCAACCTGCACCAAAATATAAATTTCAAAATAAGTGTTCCATAATTTACATATTTAAAATCAATTAAATAATTAATTAACAATTCATTGTTAATGAATGACTACTTTATTAACTTCCAATCACCCTCTCGCCCATTGTCCATGTTGCCCACCCCCACCTGCCATAAGAAAAAAAGTGCCATGAAGTGGCCAGCGCTGGCCATATGATAGCACTTTTTTCTACTTTTGAGTCATGCTGCACAGCAGCCATGTTGCTCTGAATCATGGCTAAAAGACATTGGCAAAGCCAATAGCTCTTGCATAGGCGAGATCTGTTGGCTTTGGCAATGCTTGCTTTTAACAAGCTACAGGTGCTGTTTTTGACACCCCATACTTGCCCTCTCTCCTCATGCTGCCACATACTATTAACCCCTCCCATTTCCCCAAACAAACACCAGCTTGAGCAGCTAATCTGTGATTGAGTCAGGTGAGTTGGGTGAGGTGCAGAGATGTTTGTGTTCTGAGGTCAGTCACTGCTCTAATGTTATCAGGAACGGACTGACCTGTGAACACAAAAGGGACTCCCTGTTGCCTCATTTTATTCAACAGCAACAGTGAGGGTGCCAAATGTATTTCCACCTGAGGCGCTATCCTGTCAAAGGCTGACTTTGAGTGCCAGATAGACTAAGACATGGTGCTGGTTTCCTGACTTTCTCTACGCTGGGATACTATAAGCTGCCTTGCACCAACACACACACCCTTACACCATAATGCCAGTGTGTGTGGCTGATGTCAAGCATATGCTTTACTCTGGAATGGGACGCCTCCTGGTTAAAACCTCGATAGCTTGAAATGTTTCGACAGCCTACAGAATAGAAGTAACAGAGTCACTATCAAGATAACCACATCCAAAAATAGAAGCCTGGGATGTTTCATTCCAGGTGCAGCACAAATGAACAGGCCTGGCATATTAGTTTAACAATTTTAAAAGATACAAATTGGCAAGCGTGCCCAGGGACGTAGCTTGGTCAGTAAGATTGGGGGGCTGAGCTTCAGATTTTCCAAGATTCACGCTAGTATATAATGTTAAAATACATCATATGACAAGCAGGGTGCATGAGAGGTGCTTATGGGGCAGTGGAAAGGGAGAGCAATGCTATTTGGTAGGGCTACTATGTTCGAAAAAACACAATGTTTTGTAAAATAACCAACATTTTGAAGACTTTCATAACAGAAAAGGAGAGTGAGTGGGTGTGTTTTTGTCTGCATGTGTATATAAAAAAATCCCTAGTGAGATCCGACTGACACCTCACCATACCATACTAAAAACTCGGCTACCGAACTATTTATCAGAAAATACATTTATTGGGGGTTGTAACACACAACCCCCCCCCCTCCCCAAGTATGCCCCTGAGCCTGCCATCCGTAAAAAGAGTATGTAAAGAGAGTTCCCAATTCAACATGCCTAAAGTAAAATGCGTGTTATGGCAGGACACTTCCTTCCCAGTAAGGTCATTAGGGGTAAATTTCCTAGATGTGTGTAAGGTGATTGTTGTGGGCAGTCTTTCAGAATAACCGTCTCTTGTTCTTTCTTGTTTGCTGTTTGATGTTGTGTGACCCTGGCGTGGAACGGCAGCACATTCCACATGCGTAGACCAGTGATGTACAGGTCCTCCAACATGTACAGGGACATCTTAAGGGTTTTGGGGGCCCTGGGCCAAACGTATTTTGGGGGCCACTGTTCAGAATAGCATTGAATTTATGATCCAGTTCCAGCTTTTTCATGCCCTCTTTGTCCAGGTCACTGACAGTGCACAAGCACACTCCTCCAAGTTCTAAATATGTTTACATCTAATATTCAGGAATTGTGATGTTTCGAAAATATTGTAACACATCAGCTCACTAATATTACTGCAAATAATCTCCATTACACCCTCCCATTTTGCATATGTGAGGTCCTGTTTTGATCTAAATGAAACTTTTTTTAATGGATGTTGCATGAAACTCAAACACATCTCTCTGCAAAATGTCTGTAATAGACTCTCACACAAAACCCACATTACAAATAAATGAAAGGAAAATGGTATTTAAGATGATCTGTTTAACAATAATTCAAGGTCATCAGGCAAGACTCTGCAGAACAGAGGTGGCTCTTCCAGCCCCCCCCCCCCCCCCCACTTGAAAGGCTGAGGCCCTGGGCCAGAGCCCACTTTGCCCATGCCTTAAAACATATCTGAACCTGTACCCTTATTCTAGGTTCTCGTAAGGCTTTTGAAGGTCTGTAATCAGTCTGTTTTTTCTGTGAGAATGTTGGGCCCCTCCTGTTGAAGGGCCACGCACAACTGGTAGTGCCATCTCCTGCGCTTGTGAAGCAAGCATGTGGCAATAGTACCCACCTGGTAGCGAATAGCACGCACGAAGGGCTCTGTTGTCCTTGTGCCCTGGTTTCAGGGAGTGAACCAGTTAAACAACAGAGTTCCCTTGGGCCTCGTGTATAAAGTTCACAGACTCAGATCAGAGTCCCTCGGCCTGTTTAATGAGTGATCAGGTGCGCATCTGATGTCTGCTGAGTGTGCCATTTTGTTTCTCACGTCTTGTATGGAAGCCTCTAGAAAGAGCCTGTTCTAACTGCATGCTCACCCGGGAACCGCCAAGGAACAGAGGTCCTTACAGTGTCACGTTTTATCCTATGTCTTGCCTGTTACTCAGGTTCTCGTGTCCCTTTGCAGGCCTAGTGTTATCACCATGAAAGAGGGGACGCCTGCACTTTTCAGACAACCACAGGCTGTAAATGTTGAGATCCTGACAATATGCCAGGCATACGGCCTCCTATAGACAGACAAAACTTTTTTATAGGAAAACTTTCAGGGTGCCGAGCTTTATAAATTCCTCCCAACGGTCACATTAATTCCCATTTTCCCGCGCTTAATTCCACTCTCCCCTTAAAACCTACCATCTCTGCAGAGTCCAATCCACAGGTTACATTGAGCTGTCAGTGACGCCTAGAATTCCTTATGCCCTTTAAACATTTCATTTTGGGGCGCTGTTTGGAGGCATAAGGTGGGTCTAATACCTATGCAGGGCACAAGTCCTAAAAAAAGAAGTGGGGGGGATTAACCTAATTAATCAGTATGCAAGTGACATCACAGCGCGTAACATCACAGGAAGTGGTATCACAAGAAGTGACATCAGATCTTAAGCCCTCACATATATGTTTAGCAGGTCTATCATGAGTACATTTAAGCACATTTCAAGTATATTTGCAAACCCTCCTTATTTAGGCAGAAGATTCACACTTTTGTAAGCTTCACCTAAACCAAAATTGCCTTTTGTCAACCTAAAGCTTCCTCTACCCATAGTGCTTTAAAAGAAAAAATAGTGATATTTAAAATATTACAGCGCCTCCTCGGGGTAGTAAGCGCTATATAAATGCAATTTGCTTTGTGTAAATACTGGGAAAGACCAGCACATCTGACATTCTTACAGTGCATGCATATCTCCTAAACAGAGCATGAACAAAGTGAAAAGCTGCCTATTTTAAGTATGTGTGAAGCGCTAACAAATTCGGCCTATGTTATGGGCCCAGCAGGAGTCAGAAATAAGAGAGCCCCATCCTGTCCCCGCCTGCACTTTGTTGCGAATCGAAAGCAGATAACAACGTGCAGGCACTGCTGAAAGTGTCCCAGTGTTTGGAAATTACACCGGGACAAATTCAGCATCTTTTTCAGTGGGGCCCAACTTCTTGGCAGGCGTCCACCCTGTGAAAAAAGTGGGTGGATGTCGTCCACTCACGTGTACCCCCGACTCGTGCCCTGGGCCTATGTCAAGCACAAATACGTTTTATATTTTGTGCAGTTGCATTACCGCTTTGTTTCTGTTACCGAAAAAGCCTACATAGGTCATAGATGTTGGTCTGGCTTTACCACCACTATGTAGTGCAATGAGAAATCATCAGATTCCGGCAGTAAACACAGAAGATGGCTGCAGGGGCATACGTAGTGAATATTCACTAGGTATGCCCCCTGCGGTCATCTTCTTTGTTTACTGCCGGCCGTGGAAACTGCAAGGCAATGACCGTGGGCTGCCAATGAAGGCTTGCCGGGCCGCTGGCGGCCCGCGGGCCTTACTATGAGTACCTACGAATAGATCATGGTGGTTATGCCCGGGTATCCGTTGAGGAGATGTTTCAGGGTGGTTTGATTTTCTGCATATAAAGATCCAGACTGTTTAATAGCTGTAGCGGGCCCTGGGTCTGAAAGGTACTAGTAAGGAATTAAATTATCTGCACTGCTTGCAAAGCATGCCCACCATTCACGGTGGGTTAGATTTTTGAACGGGATCCACTCACAGAGAAGATTTTTAATTCCTATAGTTATAAGAAGGTCCAATAGGATATTGTCTTGAGCACTTAGTTTTATGTCAGGGAAGAGAGACCAAGGGCCTAGTGACTCTGTGTGAAAGTTTATCGGAATCCTTTTGTTTAAAATTTCATTCAGTACATTTTGGATTTCTTTCCAAAACTGTCTTATCATATTACAATTGAAAAACATGTGGTTAAGAGATCCAGGAGATTTGTGGTAATTCCAGCATAGATCTGATTCTAGGAGGCCTAATTTGAAGAGGGACCAGAATTTCTTCCCCCTGTGATCCATAAAGGTTGTATGGTCAAATGAGGACAGAGGTTTAGCCCATTTGTTTTAGATTTCATTTGTCAGCTTATTGCTGGAGTTGGATAAGTTTGAGAATGTATATGTTACTGTGGCAGCTGGTGTCAGTTTATTTAGTCAGCTTTGTGAGAAAGTTCACCAGATCTGATTTGTGGGGTTTCATATATTTCCTTGCAATGACCTTAAGTTTAAGGAATTTATACTCTTTAATTTTTGGGCGGCTTGTAGGTCTGCGAAAGTGTTGTGGTTAGCTGCAGTGTCTAGGTCATTAATATATCAAATGTTTTTTGTTGCCCATAAAGACCAAATGGATGAATTGCCATCAATTTTGATGTTGTCGTTGTTCCACAGGGAAGTGAAACCCAAGGATTTAATCTTGTTCGGAAAAATTCTATTTAATTTTTTAAGTGCATCCACAGTATCCCTAATTATGGACTGGGGATCTTGTAAATTAAGCGATTTCATAGTCAATGCTGACAAAAATGAAAAGGGTTTTATGAGGTGTTCTTTGAGGTGTTACCATACCGGTTTGTGAAAGATGGAAGGGCTGAGCCACTAAGATGCCCGCTTGATTAGGAAGGCAAGTTGCTAGTTGTAGAAATTCGGAATGTTTAATCCGCCATTAACTTTGTCCAATTTTAGTTTTTGAGGGAGATTCTGTCTTTTTAAATTTAGTCAACTGTTAACATTTATCATAAAACTTATAAAAGAGAGCTCTAGAAGATAAAGTGAAATTGGCCACCAAATAAAACACCTGTGTATATTCAACAGATAATGTTGGCTTTCGGACAAGAATATTTCAGACAGTAGAAGTGGAAGATTGTTACAGTGGCTTCACTTTCTTTAGGTTTTTTCGAAGGTGTCATAACTACCCAGTGCTCAGAGTTAAAAATGATCTTGTGTGGTCCCAAGGGTGCAATTCTGGACTACAGGAAAGAGCCTGTGACGTCATGGTTCATTGTAAAGTAGGGTGGCGGGAGGACTGTTGTAGAAAATGGTTGTGTGACGGAACAACGCAGGGAAATAGTTTGCATGCCTTCACCAAGCACTGTTTTAGAAAGCATATGCTTTTACAACGCATGCCTTTACCACGCATGTTTTTATATATATATATGTGTATATAATTTATATAACAATATATTTGTGGGGGGAGACCCCCCACAACCCCATGCTTACCTTTAATGCGTGGTAAAGGAATGTGTTATAAAGGCATATAGGTTGTAAAAACATATGTGGTAAAAAATGCATGGTGAAGGCACAACGTGGTAAAAACCTTGTTGTAAAGGTTGCTTCCCGTAGAAAACAAAGAATAGGAGACAGCCTCTCACCTTTGCTGTGAGACAAAATGGATGCATACCTTACCCAACTAGTCGACTAAAGGAGCGATCTGTCAACTCAGCCTTTTGATAAATTGAGTACATTTTATTTGGGTAACAATGCACGTTATTTTATGTTATGATGTGTTATGTTGTGTTCTGTTACGTAATGTTAATAATACCTACTGGGGCCAAATAATTAATCTCTTCTTTCTTGAGTTTTATCCTCGAACTATAAGTAAATCATAGTCAATATGTTCTGTTACTCACCTCAATCTGCCTGTTTTGCAATTAATTCCAATATGGACATTTCAGCTTTTCAGTTGTGATCTTTATTAGCAGCTGAGGGTTTAATAAAAAAAAGGGTAGGCTCATTTGTCCAAGGGCCCTTTCGTATAGCTCATCCAAGGGAAACAAAATGGCACCATGGTCCCTCTAGTAGGTCGCTAGGAGCTTCTCTCCATACCTCAAATTCATCACTGGGCCAAATTCGTACCCAGAAGAAATTTGTTAAATAAGTTCAAACATTACACATTTAAAAACCAACTCAAAGTATAATGGTATTGTTGCCATGGCTGTCAGAAGGTGAGGGAAGTGGGCCTTATCTGCAGGCCCTGCGCTTTTTCAGGGCACCTAGCTCGTGCTGGCAAATGTATTTATAGTTTTTGCAGCATTCTGCAAGTTAGGTTAATGATGAGGAAGCAAACATGCCAATACCTGTGGAGGGTGTCAGATACAAGAGATGTTGTGTGTTATATTTTCCTTGTCGACGTTTTCTTTACACTAAGAAACAAGTGCCTATCTTATATGGGGCCCCACGTGAGACTTTTGACCTGAATCGCGCAGAAACCTCTGATATATCCAGTTGGCTTGCATTTTGCCAGATATAATACTTTTTTCACGGATCCCTTCTTAATACCAGATACCAAGAAACAGTGTTTAAAGTCCCAGAAAAGAGTGACAGCGCCAGGATTGGTCAACGAGTTGCAGCATCCAATTCCTCTGAGGGCGAAAGAAGAAGTCCGGGGCGGAAGACGTCGTGTTCAGGAATTTGATTTTTTAATGTCATTTTGCACATACCACGCCCCCTCTGCCCGTAGATGGCAGGAGCCACTCTTGCAAGGGCCCCCATAGTAAAGTGATCTCTCTGTCATTTGCATCCTTGTCGATTTTGTTTCCAGAATCTCTCCCCAACTCCCTCCCTTTCTGCCTCCAAGTCTGTTTCCCTCAACCCAAGGTAATTTTAAGAATTTTTGAGCCCCGGGTAAGGCATAGTTCCGTTGCTTTTGTGGGAAAGTTTAAGTATAATTTAATATTTTTTGACGCCATGCAAACAAGGGCGTAGCTTAGTCGACAATGTCAGTAGATGTGAGATTGCCCAACAAGCAACGAGGTGTACCTAACTGCAAAGGATAGAGTGGGCTGGTGCGACTGGATGGAGGTAATAGACATGATTAGAGGTGTTAGTTTCCAGTGATTTGGAAAAGTATGGCCAGTCAGTGTACGGAATATCTGGACTATGTTGACCACTTTAGTCCAGTTCTTCGTCAGAGCGCTCTGGCAGAGAGGCTCAGGAGAGCAGGCTAACATTAGCAGACCAGTCTTGGGATGGGCAGCAAAAGCAGCCCCAGACTGAATGTACATGTAGTCGGAATGCATTTATGACACACTGTGAAATTCACACTGCCTTCAGACTCCATGAACACCGCCATGAACACCCATCCACAACTGAAAATCACCCAGATGCCTAGAATCAACTCTGTTCACAAAAAAGTCGTATGTTGCATCAAAAAACTACAGAAACGGAACATATGGAAAAGACGAAACTCATAGGGAAAGCAAGATTAAGTTAAAATATAATGTAAACAGGGACACATCACTGTTATGGATTACCTCAAGGCTGTCTACTGTCGTTGAGAATTGAGCATTGTTTTTGCCTGTAAAGGACATAAATTAAGAACCCCATAGACCCATTTCAAACTTTTTTTTACTGCTGCATCTGAATCCTGGCCAGACCCGACTCATGAAATGTCCTTCAGGCAACAAACTGTAGTGGAGTGAGAGACAGGCAGGGGACCAATCAGATCTATGTCCTCGACTCTGCTTGCACATCACACGCATCTTCATAGATCACTGTAATCCCAGGCCCAGTCTTAGAGGCGGGTGAGCCATTGAAATCTCATGCCCGATACCTTGCTCTGGCTCGTCTCAAAGTCCTCTTGGGATCCTCGAGCCCAAAACAAGCTTAGCTTTCATGTGGTGTCTGCCTGCCCCCACCTTCGAACCTCATGTGCCAAGAATTAACAACAAAGCAGTGACCTTTGATGTAAAATGGATGAGAGAAAGAGATACCCATGTAGTAGCTGTGAAACCAGAAAATCTGGGTCAATCCATGCTTCACCTCTTGAACATATTGTGTGATCCTAGGCAAAAAATGTATTTCACCAAGCCTCCTTTTTCTTCATTCTCACAAATGGGAGTACCTTCAAATGCTTGAGTTCAGGAAGTGTGCTGTACAAAAACATCTCATGTTTGACAGACTATAATAATATGGGTCCATCTATAATAATTTAGGCCACATATGGGGCACACATGGCAACTGACTTGCCTCTGATTTCAGTAGTATCATTGTTGCTAGGGGGGGTGAGGCATGAATATTCCTTAGTTTATGTTTTAAACTATTACTTTTAATAAATGCCTCTCAATGCAGTGATATAATCCGAATCACTTAGGTGAAACGCTTCCGCATGTTAAAGAAATAAAGTGAATTTTTCACATTTTTACATGATGTTTGTTGCATGATTTGCATGCCAAATATATTCATGTCTCAGGTCATGAACAGGCTTTAAGATCAAAGATCGACCCTTGGCTTGGTTCTGGCTGGACTCTCACTGTCAATATGTTTGCTCACCCACCTCTCCCCAATTTGCAGCAACAATGACTTGATGTCACATTTGCTGCAGGCAGCCCATCCAAATAACACTGTCAGGCAAGACCGACTAAGTCATTATTAGGGGTTGTCTCAATCCATACACCGCCCCCACCAAGAACCCCAAAGCTAGATCCTTGCATACAAATTTGAATTAGTCAAAAATCTGAAACAAGGAGCCCCAAAATATGTCTTGTCAGGGCCCCAAATGTCCTCAAAATGGCAATGCATCCAAAAACACTTGTTAAATCAAGTACACCTGTGCACCATTATGTGCACTCTTGGAGTGACGTAGCACGGAAGTGGCGGGGGGGAGCAGTCCACTCTGGGCGACACGAGTTTTGGGACCCCCCACCCCGATCTTACCTGCAGCCGTCAGGCGGCAAACGCAGGAAACGGCAGCAACCCCCCGCTCTTCAATTTGTCCGTGGCCGCCAAGGGCGTCACAAGGCCTAGCTACGCCACTGCTCTCTTGATTCACTCTTACAATCCTGCTCATCTCTCTTCATGTCACTGGTGAAGCATATGTCCAATTAATCATATTTGGTCAAACTGACAGAAACTGACCATTGATATAAAAGTGAGACGTGAGACGAATAACATCATGGTTGTTTATCATCCTAACTTTTTTCTTTTGGTTCATCTTACGTCCGTTTGTTAAGGAAAGTGCCAGGTGTATTCATTAGGTTTTGGAGGCCCACTGATGTCCTTATGAAAGGAGCCCTATCATTGGAGAGCTGGAGTATGGGTATTGATTTTCCTGCTGTTGTGAGGACACTTCCTGAGCCACATAGAGATTACATGTATCACATCACTGATAAATATAGTCATTGGATGGGCACCATTACAGAGCATCATGATAATATTTATGAGGACACTTTCAAATTTTAAGAGCTGTATAATAGAACAGCAGGGATGAAAATATCCAGGGGCCTAAATATTGTGGCAAACGCTAAAAAGGACCAACATATTGAAAAGGTAAGTGCAAATAGATATGTATAGATTTACTATTCCTAACTGAACATCTACATACCTTGAAGATATAGGCATCAGCAAGGTACCTATACATGGAGTTAAGTATAGTAAACCTATGCTTGCCTAAATAAACGTATCTTACTGATATTTTAGTCCTTCCTTTGTTGCTATGATATTTTAGCCCCATGATATTCAGTTGTCGATATTCTGGTGCAATACTGGTTTGGGAGATTAATATATATTTAAAAAATGCTTATACACCAATTAAAAGTCTATAAGTCATCAAATTAGAAGCCTTCTATAAATGTTAATATGGTTAATTTGTAACAATGCACACTGGAGAACTGAATGGCATGCAGAATGCAGTGTGTGTGCTTGGTGCTAAACCAACTATCCGACTCATCTACAACTGCATGTTCATTCCCATCATGGGTTTTCCATGCAGGAGAACTATATCAGGCCTATGCCTCTTCCAGAACTGGGACACCACTCTTGAGCTTATTTCTGAGCCTATTTCCATTTCACATTTGGAGCCACATTAGCGCTCAGACAGTGCTCCAGTGCACCTTTGTCCCCAATTGCTTTGGATGCTCACTTCTTCTTAGCCCGCATTCTCTCTTTTATCTTTACCCCACAGAGATACCATGCACATACTCTGTGTGCCTCTTTAAATTGGGTCACAAATTTCCTCGACTCATTCTACTTCCAAAACTTCAGCTCCCGCCTCCAGCTTTCTTATTGAGCTTACCCCAAGATCTCTTCATGTTAGTAACTCTAATTGGGAAGACTTAGATCATAGATACTTCTTTTTGACTGGGGCAGGATGGAAACAAAGGTGTTCCATCCCCTGTGGACCCTTGCATGAATCTCAAAAGAATGAGAACATTCTTAATATTTCAGTCATTACCGCACAAGGCAATCATATGTGGGGGATGAGGGCAGTTCAAGTTACTTCCTCCATCTAAGTTCCATTCTCTATCATCCAACTCTGGTGAGCTGAGCAGGTCCTATTCTCACTTCCCGGGTCTGAATCGTTACCTTATCATTGACCACCTGTGCCAGTGCTTCTACTCCCACAGCTAGCTTCCTTAGATCCCAACCAACTCTTACTCGTTCTCATTCGTCAAGCTAGTCCCTCATCCATGGACGTCATTTATGGGTAGTCGGTGGGAGCAGCTACGACCTATAGCTGCTCCCTGCTACTCCTGCTCTACATTTGCAACCCCTGGCCTCAGAGGGGCAACACTTTTGCCTCCTCTGAGGCCAGGGGTCGCAAAGGAAGTGCCGGGAGAAGCAGGGAGCAAGCTAGAGGTTGCATCTGCGACCTATGACTACCCCCAAATGACAACCATGCCCACACCAAAAGGCAAGACCCTTTCCATCACTAATCCCTTTTAATTTGCCAGGAATTAGAGCTTGTATTTCAGACCACTTTCCCTGCTTCATGCATTTGTTGTGTGTAGTTAGGGAACATCTTTATCTTCAGCCCTTCATATTGTGCCATCACACTACTATCGCATGAGGTGTTGCACTTGGTTCAGGCCCAAGGTGTGCGTACCATCTTCTGGAGGCCTTTGGATATGCAAGTGCTCATATAACTGAGGATTTCTGTGGCTCACCCCTTTCCATGTTCTAGGAATCTGAGAAAGTGCAGACTGTTCCTGCTGGCCCTGCCCTCTATATTCTCTATTTGCTCCTCTAGAGAGAGTGTCACCTCCTACAATTTGATGATGGTAATACTCATCACCAACATATTTTTGGTGACCATCTTCAGCACAGCCTCCCTGACCTTGGTCATGTCTGTGCCTTTTCTTCAGTTTTCTCAAAGTAGATTTGTTGCAATAGATATTGAGTCCACTTTGTTTTCTACAGCCACTTGTTACTCTTTAAAGCACTGGATGAAAACCTGTAGCAGTCAGCAAGCTTCAGTTCTCTGATGGCCCCATCCTCTTTTGACGTATTTTAGCCATTCTCCCACTGGAGTACCCAATGTCATTGTGTATTGTAAACTGTTGTTGCTCTGCTGGTCCTCATGCACATTCTGCTTCACCATGGGGTTCCCTGAGCAGGACACTCTTCCTCTCTAAGGCTGTCAACCACTGCTGTGCACATCCCTCACGCTCAGGGTAATCTCTCTCCAGGTAGTTTCTTTCCACCTGTCATCAGGCTGGTTGTCTGCTTCTGTGTACTGCCCTCCTCTTCCCCCTGTGTGTATTGCTTAGGTTATTGCATTATTTCATATGAAACTAAGGGACTGATTATTAGTTGAGGCGTATGTTATTTATAGGGTGCGATAAATAACACCTATAATGAGTGTATGGAGAATAACATGCAGATTTCGGGTGCATCAAAATCCACATGTTGCAATAAATACCATATGTTTTCCCTTGTTACATTTTGGCAGGTATGAGCTTCTGAAATTTAACAAATGTTGGGTTATTTAACACATTTATTAATTATCGGATGCATTAAATAAAGCCAAACTTGTTATTCCCTCCTGTGCGTAAACAAGGGTTTGCACATGGAAGTAAATATAATGATCATAATCGGGCCCTAACCATTGTCAGTTTCCCTGCAGCAGCAGTCTGTCCTTCCTTCACCCAGTGGGACATCAGTCTGCGCATTCCACATGACGTCCACCTTATTTTGAAACACATGAATCGGCTTTTATTGTCTGCTGCAGCCCCCTGTATTCAGTGAATGGTGCGATGGAGGAGAGGGTCAGATGTCCACTGCCCCACCTGACTAAGACCAGCCCTGTCCTATCTCCCTGCCCTGCGGCCCTGAAAGCCAAGGTACTGCATGCATACATGTATTTGATTTCTTACCAAGCAGCACCCACATCTCTTCTATCTTGTCTATTTGGCACCTGGCTTGAATCCATCTACCAGCAGGACTCCGCTATGTTTTCTAGCTCCCTAAGTCCCCCTTCCAATGCCTGACTCAGTGGAGAAGGGTCTAGTGTAACGTATAATGATGGGACCCCTGGAGAGTGTAAAGAGGGGTCTGCTCCTAAGTCGAGAGTTTCTCAGAGCTATTCATTGTCCTTGGGGAGGAAAAGACCCTCATGAAGGATGGGGCCCCTGAAAGGTTGGGAGCCCCTGGACTGCAGGGGCTTGCTTTATGACTCTTGTCTAGGGAGCATTGGGACAATTGTGTCCACGGTGCAATCAGCATCTTTATGAGTACTGCAGGCCGTAAAAGCATGGCTCTCGACCGCCTTCTGTTATATTTCCTATTGGTACCTTAATATAGGTCCAGGGACCATTGTACACTTTCCTTACATCAGCTCTCGTTATTTCATATGAACGAGACTTATAAGGACATAACTCCAAATAAGGACAGAATGCCTTATATGGACATCACGCCTTATAAGGGCTGCAGCCTTTTATGGACTAAACCTTTCACCTAGTTTCATGCCGAGGGTGGGTTTTTCCCAATCGATATTGCTAAGACATCATCCTTAGTGCACATGAATAATTGATCAGTACACTCTCCAGGAGGTACACTTCACCTCTCTAATCGACGCACAAGGTTTAATCCCCAACGTCATCCTTATACTTAACAATGGGTAACACATGTACATAGACAGTATAAATACAGCACCTCTTGCTATCAGAAAGCAGGAGGGAACCGAGACTTCAAGGCTGACACACTGACCAGAGATGCTGCAGCTCCGGCATGCCATCGCTCCAGCTGACAGTGGTCTGACGATCCCTTGCGGGGTGTCCAGCTCAAGTCCAGGACGAAGTCCCACACTCTCACTATTCAGGTATGGGAGTTCGACTCAATCCTAGCGGGATTCTTGGCTCTTAGGCTTAGTAGCTCTTTCACACCTACTCACATGCTAGGTACACTTAGGTACATCTAGTCAGGCATCTTAGGAGTACGCACTTTATTTTATAAATGCATTTCCTATTCCTGTATATGTTCATGACTAATTGAAAAATGGTAGAACAATACTATTTCTTTTTACTCACTGTACTGCTGGTTCTATATCTCTTCTACTGTGTTACAGTCGTAACAGCGCACTCATTTTACATGCGAAGAGCAACAGTACAATACATTCTTATTGTAAAAACACTCAACTGTTTCTTCTCTGTATCTCTCTGAGAGCAAAACAAGCAAGCACGAGTGACTGGGTGAAAAGTAGTATATTGTTTCCACGAGACTGAGGTTAATGTGTTGCCAAAAACGAATCTCTCTGATAGCAGGACAGTCTAGTGGCACTGCGAGCTAGCTAATGCAAACCATAGGCTAACATATGCGGCGGGGGTGCACGGAGTCATTCTGCCACCAGACCCACAGTATATGTTATCCGTAAACAGCGTAGGTTCTGCATGACAGGGTACTATTAGGATTGCACTACATGGCGCCCACCGTGGTATATTGAAGGTGCACTTACTTAACAGTAGAACCTGAGTAGCCCAGTCATGCTTATTTATCAGAAACCCTACTTACAAAACCCAGAGACGTCTGGAGTAAGTGGGAAAAACTCCGCCACAGCTGAGAAGGCGAGACATCCTATGTATTGGCTGTTGGTTAATCAAGCTTGAAAGGAAAATTTCCCAAAATTGTGCATAAAACCTTTTTATCCTTTCCTTGGACAATAATTCCGTGTCTTAAACACGATGGCAGATGAGGAAGGAGTTTTGAACCAGGGACCTAATCAGACTGGTGAAGTCGACCCAGATGCAATAGAAATTGTACCCAAAGTAAGACAGACTTTAACAGGTAAACTACTCAAACATGGGTTACAATCCAGAGGAGGTGTAGTAATATTCGTGACAGAGGCACACGAAGACTTCAAAACAGAGGTATTCTACTCATGGGTTATATTCCCAGCAGCCGATGCTGTCACAAAAACCTTTCATTATTACATACATGATGACATTCCAGCGGTCTACACTCCTTTTGAGGAGACTTAGATTCCGTTTACTTACCAGGAACATATTTTCTGGTTTAATGGCGCCTTACCCCACATAAAAACAAGAGCAAGGCTTGGTCCTTTAGGGATTCCAGGAGTAACATGGCCGATATTAGCGACCTATGCACCACAGCTAGACATTGACACAATGGCACAGGATGAACTACTTGTTCAACACAAAGAGTTGATAAAACTCTACAGAAACATTACACATTTTGTCTTGAGGACACTATCGGTCCAATCAACAGTAATTACATCTACTGCAGCTCCTACACAGAGCTCAGGTACTAAAATTACTCCACAAACATCAACCGCGGTAATGGGCAAAGTGCCCACTAAACACAAACAAATTCCTTTCTGGGTAGCTCAGAAAATAACCCAGGTGGAAGCAGTATTCCCAAATACAACACCATTTGAAAAACACAGAATGTTAACAATCTGTTTGCCCATGGGGATTACACCACAATTAGAGGAGTGCACCTCTTGGGGTACAGTCTTTGCTGCCATATATACCAGAACACATGTTATTCCTTCATTAGCGGTAGTACCAGATGTATTAAGACAAATACAAAACGACTATGGAACAGAACCTGCCCTGAACTTAGGGATGAAGTTGTTAAACAACTATGAACAGGTATCAGCCATAATACTAGCTAACATTAAATGGGAAGCAGCATCAGTGGCAATCCGCCAACGCCTAAGGGATTTCACTCCATTAGAAC
The DNA here is from genome assembly GCF_964204655.1 of Triturus cristatus. Classification (NCBI taxonomy): domain Eukaryota; kingdom Metazoa; phylum Chordata; class Amphibia; order Caudata; family Salamandridae; genus Triturus; species Triturus cristatus. The sequence continues at coordinate 131,883,659 of NC_140586.1, read as the reverse complement.
AGGAGAATGAACTACCCAAAATAATTGAAACTGCGTAGCGTATGCAGAATTAGGCAGGGATAGTTTGGGGGGGAAAGCATTGAAACCTCAACTACAGGGCAGTCCTGAAAAGGACACTTTTAAACAGACACCTACTTCTTCTAGTCCCAAGGTAGGTCTCATCAACAGGAGCACTCTGAAAAGAGGTACAACCTAAGGAATAGGGACAATATTGGAAAACCTAACAGGTATCAGGATACTGATACACGTTCCTCTCGTTCCTTTCAGGGCTCGAAGAAAGGATCCTAAAGAGAAGGACGTTAGAACACAGAGAGGAGCGCACACAGTCCAGAGACAAGCGGCGCGCTCAAGACTTTACTTCTAAGAAAGAAGATAAGTAAAATCCAAAACCTCAATTTAAGAAAAAGAAAGTTGCTGGTCTGAAAATTAGACATGCCCAGAATTCTGAGGACACAACTTCTGAACGGGGAATGGGCTCTGACGATGCTAGACAGTGCGGCAGAAGTAACAATAGCTCACCTGAACCTGAAGGAATTTCTGGTGACAGCGGAGTTGAATGATTACATCACGGTGGAAACACCAGACACCAGGGTGAGCGTCCCACATACGTTATATGAAGTAACACTCTGGCTGGAGGGGGACAAGCCCAGGAAAGTAAAAGCTCTTTTTTGGAAGAACTTACCATATGGTTATGACATCCTGTTAGCAGAACAAGATTGACCGCCTGCATTCGTAATTGAGTGCCCCAGGGGAGAAAGTATAATTTTTCCTGCATTTTCCAACTATGTTCCCGTTCACCTAAAACATGCATATGCAGAGGAGTGGGCAGTAGCCCAAGCTCCAGCCTTGTACAAAAATCACGCAGGGTGGGATGAGAACTCAACCTACCAAGTGATCCTGTTAAAAGTTTCACCTAATGCTCAGAGGCAATACCCAATAAAGCAAGAAGCTAAAAAACAGGTCAGGGAGATCTTAGATCAACTTGAATACCAGGGGGTCATTGAAAAATGTACCTCACCAATGAACAATCCTTTGTTTCCCGTTTCTAAACCTGATAATACATATTGTTTATTTTTAGATTACAGACATTTGAAATCATGCACAAAAACATTTGCTGTCCAAAATGCATATAGTGCCGCACTAATGAACAACATTGTGCACAAAAAACATAAAACCACACTAGATATCTCAAATGAATTTTTCTGTCAATATATAGCGCCTGAAAGCAGGTATCTAACAGCCTTCAGTGCGTTAGGGTCACAGCGTCAATTCTGTCGGTTGGCACAAGGGTATAAAAACAGCCCAGGTGTATTTTCAGCAAGAGTAACAGAGTTACTTCAAAATTTTGTTGAAGAAGCGTTGTCCTATGTGGATGATATTTATCTGACTGACGACGACTTGATGAGGCACTTGACCAGGATAAGCACCATTATTATGGGATTTGCCCCAGAAGGCTACAAGTTCAACTTTAAGAAGTCGAAAATAGCCTACCTCAATGTCCTGTTTTTGGGATATGAGTTGTCAAGTGAAGGCAAAGCCTGGCAGCTAACTTTTTGGAAAAGTGTGCACTGCTCCAGCCTCCAGAATCGTTGAAAAATTTACAATCAATACTAGGATTCCTAAATTTCAGCAGGACATACATTTTAGATTACGCACAAAGGGTAAAACCTTTCTATGAATTAATAAAACCTTACTTTTCAGCCAGAGATTGGACACAGGAACATACTAACATTCTTCATTTCCTCCAGGAAGACATGATCGCTTCAAAACACTTACGAGTAAACATACGCCACTTAGTGATCCGAATAATAGCGGGACATTGCGGTACACTTATTTGACCTTTAATGAAGGAGAAACTGTACCAATCGCTTCCAAATCACACCTGTACACAAATGCAGAGATGCGTTTCACTTCAACAGAAAAAATCCTGACAGCAGTTCAGACTGCTGTGGCAAGAGAAAGAGCATTGGCTCAGGGGAAACGCATCATTGTAGTGACTCCAGTACCAGCTTTAGAAGCTGTTACAAAGGATCCCAAATGCGAAAGCGTTACATCCTAGGTGGATACAATGAGCAAATTCTCTTACTGCAACAGACGTTGAATACAGATTTGATCCCAGCTTAAAAACTCAGGCATTCCTGCAATATGAACAAGAATATCCTCTACCTAATGAAATCTTGCCTCTTGAACAGTATGAATATATTATATACACTGACGGAGCTGCGTAACTTGCCATAGGGAGTAAGCAACAATATTTTTCAGCATGTGCTATCGTTAAAGGTCGCATGTGTGATGGCAAGTTCCATCCTAGTTGCACAAAAACACAATCTCTAGGAGATTGCACAGCTCAGTTGGCAGAATTAAAAGCACTAATACTGGCACTGGTAAACACGGATCACGAATTCCCCACACTAATCGTGTGTGATTCTTTTTACTGTGTACAATCGTACAATGAGTACTTACAACATCGGGAACAAAACGGGTTTAAGGACGCAAAAGGTGGCACAATTAAGCACAAAATGCTATGGGAACAGGTAGCGGAACTGAAATCCGAGCTACCAAGGACTCACGTGATCCATACACTGAGTCATCAACGTGATGGCGTAGACGCTGAAGGGAATTCATTGGCTGTTGAAGCCGCAAAGGGGGCTTTCACACAGCTTCCGTATCTGCGCTGACTTCGAAAACGAGAATAGACGGAGATATACTGGTAGCTGTCAAGGCATCACGCAAAGGCAGCACAGCAGTACCTAAAAAATGTCCACTCAAATACTCCTACAAGTTAGATGCACAAAACATTCCATATGCTCAGATTCCTGGAGTGGGGGATAGAGTAATACCAAATATGAATCGTAGGCAAGGATTATTATTAGCTGCACACGAGGGTTTGGGCTCTGCACACACAGGTGTTATGTCAACTATTTATTTACTGAAACAGCGCTATTGGTGGCCAGGGTTATCCAATCAAACTAAAGACTATGTCTTGAAATGCGACATCTGTCAGCAGATGAAAGGCTCCACCGTTACGCGCCCAATACAGACGCCATTACTGAAGTCAGACAAACCTCTTGCATGTGTGTACTTGGACCACTGCGGCCCCTTACAAACGGACGGGGCTTACAGGTATATCATGCTGGCAGCAGATTCATGCTGGAGATTCCTATGGGTTTGGCCTCAGCATTCTGCTGACGCTCGAACTGTTATAAAAGATTTGCAAGTCTTTATCGGTACATACGCAGTTAGCACGTTACACTCTGACCACGGCCCTGCTTTTAGCTCTCGGGCTTACAAAGAGGCCATGGAAGGAATGGGTGAAGCATTGCGGTTCTCATCTCCATATCATCCTGAGGGAAATTCAGTTGTGGAGAGAAAAGAACGAGACTTAAAGCAATCTTTAACAGCTAGGGTTTTAGGCAAGGGCGGTAGTTGGGTCACACACCTGTATGGGGTACAGCGGGCATTAAATAACCAGCCAAGAAGCTCTCTAGGGGGTGTCACACCATAGGAGGTCCTCTTTGGGACACAAATGTGGGTACCTGATCTTGATTGTGAAGGCGTAGTGGCGGATGAAAAACCATTTGATATCCATGATCGTTTGGCTGTTTAACAGGATCTGAAAGAATCCAGGACAAAACAAAGCAATGTCCATCTAAAGTAGACTGCCACTGAAGAGGTCAAGGTAGTCATGGCAAGACCTGTCTGGATCCCAAAAGTCGGGGATCTAGTCAGAGAGAAAATTGTGGACAAAAAAGAATTTGAACCCTCTTACAGAAAACCTGTACCAGTCCTTGCAGTACACGGAACAAGAACTGTGTTACTCCCACCTCTTGCCGGAAAAAAGGAGAAAAGATTTGTCTCAATTGACTTAATCAAATCACACTATGTGGCCGATACTAAACAGTAGGCATACTGGACTCCGATGTAGCAGACGTCCTCCTCTAGCTACAATCCAAGAAGTTCAAACAGAACGACTCATCACGTTTGAAGAGCCACCTGTAAGGAATGAAGGACTAAGCAACTGATGGAGCAGGTAAAACAAGATTTTGTATACCTCCTCTAATTTGCATTAAATTAATTACGTAATCATTCTAAAATTAATTTCCTTAACATATTTGAAGTGGAAGTGATACTTATCAATATTTGCAATTTGATAAACATAAATACATGTGGGACTAAATTGCTAATTGCATGGCAAAATTAAATAATTAACAATGGTACGCAAACTAACCTTAGATTGTGGTGAGATAGTAAAATTGCATAGTTTATATTGCTTCGTGATTGTATTGTGGCTTAAAGTTATCGTATGGTAAGTATTATCACTTTAAATGTTGCTGCAGCTAGGAAAATACTAATATATATTGGGATTAGTGTGGGTTTGAACATTAGAACCTTAATTTCTACATATTAATTACTGCTATGTCTATTCTCGCTTAGTTAATGTTCGGGCCTACTAGGCCGCAGTACTCAAGATCGCGTTCTCTGAAGCAGATGCCACCATGTACGTGCGATGATTTCTGCACATGCCCAGATGGCTCTGGAAATCACGAGGTGAAGTGAACTCCTGACATCGTGTTCCCTGCCAAGGTCGATGTGTTGGGGACTTGACCGCAAGCCAGTAGATGACTGTATGATAACCACGGAAGAGACAAAGGATGAACCTGTCAATAAGACCCTTTTGCCTTGAAAAGATACATTTTCTGGTCCCCACTTGGGAATCGGAAGAACCATTACAATTTGTGAACTCTTGTGCCAAGTCACTATAAAGAACCAGTTTGCACTGGGAAAGAGTGCAATTAACTATTGATAACCCCGATCTGTCCAATCAAACAATTTGGTCTGCCCCTAAAGTTGCCATATTTTGTATAAAGTAAGGCAAGAAAAAGTATAATAACCCCTCATCTGTCATTATGGGAAGAGTTGCTTTTTGCTGTTACTCGTAGTTGCTGTTGCCTTCGTTCTTGGGGTATTCTTTAGTTGTTTGAAGGAGAGTCTTTGGGAGAGAGTTCTTGTTGGATGGTTATTGTTCCTTTTTCAAATTTCTGACTTTTTCCCTATTTTTCATTAAGTTCTATGCTGCCAGTCTGGGTGTGGAGTTAATCCATGCTGCGGATTGATGTATGGACATTGCTGAATCTCAGAGATATTGTGTTATATCCTGTATTCTTGCCTGACGGTTTGATCCCTTGGTGAGGGTCAGACTGCCTGTCCGAGGGAATCTTTACCTGAGAATGCGGATAACTCCCTATTCGATTTGCAGCTATCATCGCCTATTTATTCGTAATGATTTACTGTATTTTTCCTAAAATTTATGCTTCACTGAGATTTCTAAATGCTTAATTACTCTTTAATAAATCTTAATTTCAAATTATGAGCTGTAGTACATATATGTAAGATTAAAGGGATTGATTAATGATTTAGATAAACAAAATTGAAAATAATAAGAAACGAGTTTTGTGGTTCTTAAATTAAAATAATGACTGAAGATATCAAATGTTTTTCTAGACTTTAAATGTGTTTTAGCTGGTTCTAATTCACCATCAACCAGTCCAACTAGTTGGTCCATCGACCAAACAGTGGAGTGCCTTGATGATAAAGTCAAGATTCTGAAGAGTGTGTATAGAATGTATATATAAAATAGTAAGAAAATTAATCCTGATAGATAATAAGGTACCCATGTTGTCCAGCAGCCCCTTCTCCTGTGTACAGATTTGAGTGAATTTTGTGTGGATGAGAAGTGTATTGGTGTTATGGGCCCCACCAATGAATGTATGAATGAACCTTTGTGAATAAGAATCTGTGACATAAGGTGAAAATGTAAATGTTGTCCTTTGCGCTGGATCAGTATTACATGGTAGCAGAGGTGATGGTTTCTATTGTATTGGTTTGGTGATTATTGATTTATGTTTAATATTTTATGTTGAGTATTGTTTATGTTAAGTGTAGTTGGAAATTTAAAGCTTCCGGAAAGTAGGGAGTGGATTTTTGTGGCAAGAGAAGTCACAAGGAATTGAACATTGTCTGGTTTCAAGAATTGTGATAACACGGAATTGTGTTATGTTAGGGAAATCTCCGTATGAATGTGTGTAAGTGGAATAGCAATAGGTTTTCTTATGAAACTCTGGCCTTAATTCTCAGGAGCATTATAGTCTCCACATGTGTTTTATCCCCAGAGAAACAGGCTTGCCTTTTGCTTGTTAGAAGGGTAAGGTAGAGAGAAGTGCTACTTTATCGGCGAAATGAAAAATTCTGTGGTAGGGTAGAGGTAAACGCTGCCTACTGGAAAGACAGAATTCTTGTGTAAATGGACAAAGCTATCTCTTCGGTTTAGCGAAACAGGCAATGGAGATGTGTTTATGTTGTTACAGATTTTGATTAATGAAAAACTTAAGAAAAGTTTGCCGATAAATTTTGTAAAGGAGGGGTCAGTAAGAGCAGGAGTAGTGGGAAAGGCTGATGACAGAAAGATCGCGCTGAGATTGGTCAGCTGCGGAAAGACGAAGCTTTCACTGATTGGTGCGTTAGTGTGAGACGCGCTAGGATTGGAGAGTTACAAGGGTGACATAAACGCTCTGGATTGGTGCGTTGGTGCGTTAGTGTGAGTCGCGCTAGGATTGGTTAGAAAACTGAGAAGCAGGGAAAAGGTGAATTGCGGAGCTTAATTGATTAAGAGTTTTAAAAAATAAAAATAAGATGTATTACGATCTACCTGAAAAGGAGAAAAGGTCATGGTTTGGAAAAATCAAAAACCTATTCAAGAAAGATAAGCCGATTGTAACTAGAGATGGACAGATACTTCCTCCACCGAAAACGCCTGCATCCTTTATGATGATGAAATATGGTTATCATACATGTATTTGATTGGAAAATTGGGTAAAATATACCAAAGAGGATGGAGTACTAGCATTTCCGCAGAATGGTTCATTTAGTCTAGCTGTACTACGAAATTTGAGAGATAGAATGATGAGATTGGAACCGAAACCCAGACCTACCCAATTTGAGGCTTTGACTGAACGGGAAGAAGAGATGTATGAAAGAGAAAGGCATCGGAGTGGAAGAAGGTATAATTATGCGTTTGGTAGATATTATGGTCAAGAAAGTCATGATGACGGAATGAGAAGATGGAGTAATGCGAGCATGACTGATGGCATGTTTCCCCTGAGAAATGCTGGAGATACGGGTGGTAGAAAATGTACGGAAGAAAGAAATAACACGAAGTAAGAAGGTTATAGATATGGATTGAGTGAAACTGAGGATGAAGTGCTGGAGGACATTTTCTATGAAAAACCAACTCCATATCAACAGAATTCTGTGATGGTGACACCAAGTGCACCACCAAAGGAAACTGTAATAAATAAAAGTCTTGAACAAATGCCGAATAAGTTTGGGAAAAATAATCCATTTAATGATTCAGAAATGTCACAGACGGTAAGATCTGATAATGAAAAGTCTGTTGAATTAGCTAGAACAACACAGGAATTAACTGAAAAGATTAGAGAATTAACAAAGAATATGGAAGCAGTGACTGTGCCTGTAACTATAGGAGCAGTGATACCAGTTTTTGATAAACAAAAAGATATTGAGCATTGTTTAACAGTCCCGTATAATTGCGGTATACGAAAGGAGAAAGAAAGGAGTAGTTCAGGAGAAAATGAATGGAAGGTTACTGCAGGAATATCAGGATTAAGTACACCTAAAAATTTGACTGTAAACCAGAGTCCAGCAAATAAGACTCCTATGGCAACAGAATCAGCCACAGAAACCCCAGAGAAAATGGTAGATAAAATGAGAATAGCGACAACCCCTGTAGGACCAACATCTGAAGAATTAAGTGATTAGTTAAGAAGTTTGCAGAAAAAGGATATAGAGCCACAACCTTTAGATGTGGCAAATTAAAAATAACTTTAGAAGAATTAATTGTAGGAACCATTCCAACTGAAAAATTAAAAGCATACTAAGATGAGGAATTAATGTTTTTATGTAAAAGCATTACTTGGAGAGCAAGGAGTTTGCATGAAAAGTTAGAAGAGACAGCGAGTTAAATAGGAAAAGATTTTGAAAAAGTAAGGTCATTGCAGAAGCCATACAGAGTAGATTTTACTGAAAAGGACATTGAAATCTTGAATACTACAAGAGGGTTAACCCAAATTAAAGAGTTAATTGCATTATTAAGAAAATGGGGTGATGTGGACCGATGGAAAAGTAGATGGTTTAGTCGGAGACAGGAAACTACAGACAAAGCCTCTCTAGCTTTCCCAATGAGAGAGAAAGAGCCAGTGGTAACAGAATGTCCCATGAGAGAAATTCCTGGAGGAGGATATGTACATGTTCCATGGACTAGACAGGATATTTTGTCATTTCCAAATGATTTTCCAAGGTTGAGAGAAAAACCAGTTGAATGGTATAGACAGGTAGATAGGTTTGTCAAACTTTCAAAAGTATTATGGATAGATCTGAATGGTCTTTTTGACATAATTGTGCCTGCAGATTTATGGACAGAATGTAAGATCACTATAGATTGGGCAACCCAAAAGTATCCTACGGATCCTAAGACAGGAGCCCCAGATCCAGAAGTAATGAAAAAATATGATCAGGTAATTACGTTTCTGAAAAATAAAGTACCTCCGAAAGAAACTGATTGGGTAAAAATTGACAGAACTCACCAGGAGGTCAAAGAATCAGTGCATGCATATTACGAGAGGTTACTGTTGGCTTTTAAGCAATACAGTGGAGATGAGAAACTAAGTGAAAAGTATTTGAGTCATTTTGTTTACAGCTTTGTCTATGGTTTAAGGTTGTGTGGGCACAAGTTAAAGTAGCGGAGCGACAAGAAGCCCAGTTAATTGAACAAACCAGTGGAATGGGGCAAGCAAGACCAAAGCCAAATATTGGAAAAGGAAAAGGGCAGATTAGCATAGATGAAGCTAAAAAGAAGTGGCCATGTCATAATTGTGGAAAGTTAGGACATTGGAAATCCGAGTGTGAATTGTCACTGAAAGCTAATGGTGATAATTTATCATTAAATTCACAGGTGCAGAATGAGGTGAGTTGCCAACCGCCGCGACAGTAGCAGGTTGTTACCCAACAGTGTCAGGTGTCAAAGCCACCTTTTCCACAGAACCTAAATCCTAAAAGATACAGTAATGAGACAGGATTCTACAACGAAGAACAGGTAACAAAGCTACCGCGCGCGGGTGCCATTTCGCAGTATTGGCTGCAACGCAATGAAAGTGAGTCAGAGGAGAGCTATTGACGGTGCCTAGGAGAGGAAGAGGAGTGCGTACTTGGCGCACCTCTAGAAGTGGACCAGACTGGACCCTTTGTGGATGGAAAGGTGAATGAAATAAATGTTACTTTCCTAGTGGACACTGGTGCTACTTGTTCAACTGTTAGATCAGCTGAAGTAAAAAAATCTTCCTCTCTCTGGTAAGACAATCCAAGTGGTTGGAGTTTCTAACAAACAGATAAAAGCCCATCTTACTGATCCTGTAAAGGTTAGAATAGGGAAATTTGCTGATATGCATCGCTTTGTAGTATGTGACACTAGTCCTGTAAATCTGTTAGGTAGGGACTTACTTTGCAAAATGAACTGCACCATCTGTTGTACACCTGATGGTATAGCTTTTGAAACTCCAGACGATGATGTTCTTTATAGAATGACAATGGCTAACCTAGAACCAGAAATAACTGATGCATTTGTTCTATTTGATCCAGAGGAAATACCTAAGGAATTAAAAGAAACAGTGAAAACAGAAGTGTGGGATTTCACAGGAGAAGATGTCGGATTAATGAAAAGGGTAGATCCTGTGAAAATAACTGTTAAAGAATGAGTAAATTACCCGAATACACCTCAGTACAAGTTGACAACAGAGATAGTTACAGGAGTAACGCCTGTAATAGACAGAATGATTGAACAAGGAGTTCTAAGAGAAGTAATGAGCAGTCCATGTAATTCACCGATCATGGGTTTGAAAAAGCCCAATGGGGCTTTTAGAATACTTCCAGATTTGAGAAAGGTGAATACAATAGTTGTTCCTTGCTGACCCATTGTGCCAAACCCTTCAGTAATTCTATATCAGATTCCCCATGATGCAGAATGGTACACAGTCATTGATTTGTGTCATGCTTTCTTTTCTATTCCATTACACCCTGATAGCCAACAAATTTTTGCGTTCCGGTTTGGCGAGCGTATTTTGGCATGGTGCCGTATCCCTCAAGGGTATATAGAAAGTCCTTCAATATTTAATCAGATCTTAAAGAAATCTCTGGAAGATTTAAGGATGCCAGAAAGTTCAGTGCTAGTCCAATATATCGATGACCTATTAGTGGCATCAAAGACGCGAACAGCCTGTGTTGTTGACACAATTGCACTGTTGAATCATTTGACAGATGGAGGACTTAAAGTATCACCATCAAAATTGCAGTTTTGTCAGAAAGAAGTACAATACTTAGGTCATAAGATTGAAAAAGCCCTGAGAAAAGTATCATTGGATAGGATTAAAATCATAAAAGAAATGAGAGCCCCAATGACACAGAGAGAAGTCAGAATGTTTCTTGGAATGGTGAGATACTGTCGCCAGTGGATCAGTAATTTTTCTTTGATTGCAAAACTATTGGTATGTTTGACAAAGAGTGATGTGAGAGATCCAATTGAGCTGAATAAAGAAGAGATGAAATCTTTTAAACAATTGAGAGACAGCTTGTGTGAAGCATCGGCTCTTGGAATGCCTGATTATGAAAAAGAATTTGAGCTTTGTTGCAGTGAAAGAGATGGATGTGCTCTTTCTGTGTTAGTGCAGAGACATGGAAGATTGAGACGACCAATTGCCTATTTTTCAGCTGTACTAGATCCAGTAGCTGTAGCATTGCCTGGATGTTTGAAAGCTGTAGCTGCTACATGTAAGAGCTTGGAACAAAGTGAAGGAATTGTAATGGGATATCCTGTGAGAGTGTTTGTTTCACATGATGTGGCAATCCTTTTGACAAGAAGTAAAACACAGTTCATGATGCATAGTCGTCTAACTAAATATGAAAAGGTGATTTTGAGTGCTGCAAATGTGAATCTTGTAAGATGCACTAATGTGAACCTATTGACGTTACTGCCTGATGCTTTGAATGCAGAAGTGAAGGACGACGTTGATCATGATTGTCTGGAAGTGCTTGATTTTTGTAACAAACCGCCTCCTGATATAAAAGACATGCCTTTGAAAGAATCTGATTATGTGATGTTTGTAGATAGGTCATGCCTAAGAACTGAGGAAGGAATTTTGAGTGCTGCATATGCTGTGTGCACCGTAGCAACCGTTTTGGAAGCATCTTGTTTGAAAGGAGTACGATCTGCTCAAGTTGCTGAGTTGTTTGCACTGATTAGAGTTGGGAAAGAATTTGCGAGTCACTGTGGTTATTGACAGCCAATATGGGTTTGGAGTGGTGCATGACTTTGGGCAGATATGGTCCCAAAGAGGTTTATTGACGTCGAGTGGAACTCCAATTAGAAATGCAGAAATAGTTGGCAAGTTACTTGAGGCGATTCAGCTACCTAAAGAAATAGCTGTCATAAAATGTACAGCACACAAGAAAGGAACAGATTATGTGTCAGCTGGTAATGAATTTGCAAATGACATAGCTCAATACTGTGCTCGAAATTTGACTTTATTGAATCGTAACAGGGAAAAGGAAATGGATTTATGTCCCTTGCTTTTTACTAACACAGTAAGTACATGGGATGAAGTGAGACAGTAACAGGAAGCAGCAGGGGAAGAGGAGAAAAACAATGGATAAAATCAGGATGCACACAACGGGAAGTGGATAGAGTTTGGATTTACAGAGACGGAAGACCAGTAATGCCTGATAGCATGATCTCTACCATGGCACGGATGTACCATGGGCAGGCCCACATAGGAAGGGACGCCATGATCAGACTTTTCAAACAAACTTGGTATAATGCAAAATTCCGGCTTATATTTGAGAGCCTCTGCCAGAGATGTCTCATATGCCAGCAATTTAATCCAGGAAGGAAAACTGTGGTGAGCTTGGGAACCATAGGATGGGAGGGAGATCCTTTCACTCGCATGCAGCTTTATTTCATTGAAATGCCCTCATGCAACAGGCTAAGATATGTACTGGTGATTGTTTGTCTGTTTTCTCATTGGGTTGAGGCTTACCCGACTAGAAGGAATGATGGGGTTACTGTAGCAAAACTCCTACTGAGAGAGTTTATTCCTAGGTTTGGTTTCCCAGTAACAATTGAAACAGACAGAGGGAAACATTTTAAGAATGAAATTATAAAACTGATTTGTGAAGCATTAAAAGTACAACAAAAATTTCATTGTGCCTACCGACCAGAGGCTTCTGGAGTGGTTGAACAAATGAATGGCACAATAAAGAACAGATTGGGAAAAATGTGTTTGGCCACAGGTCTCAAATGGCCAGATGTCTTCCTCTTGTCTTAATGAGCATTAGATCAATTCCTGATAGGAAGACTGGTCTGAGCCCCCATGAGATTATAATGGGCAGAGCAATGAGACATGTTTTCATTCCTGTCAACAAACTGCTGCCTATATCTGATGACTTCGTCTTGGACTATTGAAAAAGATTGGCTGATATGGTACATTCTGTGTTTCATCAGGTTGGACCAGATGCGTCCACTCTTGAAAGGAAGCCAGCTCATGATCTGAGTTCTGGAGATTGGGTCCACACAAAAGTACACCGAAGAAGAAATTGTCTGGTTCCACGCTGGGGAAGACCACGTCAAGGGATTCTGATAACGACAACTGCTGTGAAGTGTGCAGGGGTGAAGAACTGGACTCATGCCAGTCACACTCTTCGAGTCCCAAATCAGGAAGATCAATCTGAAGAACAACATCGGGAAGTATCAGATACCAGTTCGGAATCAGAATCAGAAGAAACGAAAACAAGAGAAAAACCACAAGCAGATGAACAAAGTCAAAGTCAATTATTGGTCAGGAAAATGTACCTTTAAGACGACGCCTTGAAATTTCAGATACTATTTCCGAATCTGAGACAGAACAAGCAGGAATACGAGAAAGAACTAAACATGAAACTGGAGAATCTGAATAAATAATCTTTGACAAAGAAATCCCGAGTACAAGTACAAGAGAAATTCCTCCAGAAATTATAGAGATAGAAGGAGAGGAATTAGATACAGAGAGTGAGGGTGAAGTGATTGCGGAAGAACCCCGAGGAGGTTTAGGGATACAACCCAAACAGGTAGAAAAAGTGTTAGATAGTCAGCAGGAAGATTGTGTAGAAGAAACACGAGGAGGGATAGATTCAGACAGTGACAATGTGGAAATATGGATTTTTATGGTCAGTTATGTCCCCTATCTTGGACCCCAACGGTTTCATGTATAAATCACAAGTACATGTATGTTCCCTCCAGTTCCAGTTATGAAGACGCAAACACATGTGCGTCCACCGTCAACATGTCCTCTTTCAGATCCGCCATGAATGGGTCGGATATTCCATTCCTAAGTATGAAAGGCCACCGGCTTTATATGGTTCAATTATGCCATTTTACAGTCCAGGCGAGTAGGCCCTGATTCTGCCATTAAGCCTTTTCCTGCCTTCTGCCTCTGAAAGCTCCAGTCTGAGCTCGCATCTGTACCCATGAACTTTGTCCTACTCCCTGCGCGGCTAACGGTGCCTGACTCGATTTGTCTGCTTGCCAAAAACTGTATTTCACCTTCAAGATTATCTGCTCTGCTCCGCTCCTCATCCAATGCATTCCTGTCTAGTAGTTTAAGTAAACATTCTTTCAGCTACCGAGCAAAAGGCCTGGCTTCTCTGTCTTTATACAAGTAATTCATAGCCCTGTTACCATGGAACATTCCTACCCCCTCGCATCTAGTGTAGACACTTAGACGCTTGTACACGCACTAACAATCAGTATAGTCAGTATAGAATAAGATTCTATCCTAAGAGACCTTTCTTTTTGGATAACACAGTTCTTTAAACATAGGATGTTAGATATGATTTGGGATTAGGTTGACATAACCCCAGACTTCTGTCTCCACATGTAGAGCTAAATGTCAAGTCCCCTTCACCCCCTAGTCGCACGTCAATCACACGTCATGCTGCTGCGCGCGCATCTCTGCCAAGTATTTCTGCTGACATTGCGAAATTCTTTCATGGAACCACCCTATTGTGACATCATACCTGATGACGTTCTTTAAGTTACACCCAGTTACACCCATTTTAGTTACGCATGTATGTTCTTATCTTTGTTATCAACTGTTACGCCTCCTGCATCTGTTTCACTGTAATGCCTATTGTATAAAAATGATTACTTGTCAATAAAGTTGGTCCTTCACTTCCTGAACCTTCGTGGTGATGGAATATGGAGTCCTCAATTCGAATTGATTTTGGAATAAAGCCCGTTCCGAACCTCTAATACCACGGATTCTGCCTCTTATTTTACTGAGCTATTATTATAGATATTCCGCATCAAATTAAGTTCCGGTAATTAAATTATTTACCACAGAAATGGCGCCCGAATAGGGACACTTTCTCATCTCACGCGCCGGAGGTGCGTTGCAGGCCCGGTCTCCTGTCACAGCTGGACGGACAACAACGCGTACCCACAGGATTTCCTGTATCTCCCTCCTGCCGAGCGGGGGTAACTGAGGCTGCGATCAACACCCAGACGAGGCGGTGAGAAGTGCGAAGTATCCCGACCAGAGCCTAGCTGAGAGAGCAAGATCCGAGGTATACAGAGGCCCACCAGGTTCCGAAGTTCCGAAGTTCCGAGTCGAGTCCAGTTCAGTTCAGTTCCGAGGCCTTCCGTTTCCGAGCTACCCGGTGAGTACCATTGTCGGGGAGGCGTTCTGACGTGCACATAGGTTGTGCCGGTCAAGACGGGTTTGGGTACACAAATCCGGTCTGCACTGTTTCAGCAGTGTATCTGTACTGTTTAGCAGTATATCAAGTATTTGTAGTATATAATTCAGAATTACCTAGTTAGTGCCGAGTATTATGCTTAGTGACTAGTTCCCTAAATGGCCATCATTGTTTATTCATTAAACGTTAAATGTTAAAATGTTTTAAATACGTTCTACATATTGTGGTGTGAATGACTGTTCATTATTGTGTTTCGTTGTATTAAACGTGTTCAAAATTAGGTATCAGGGGGGAGGAGCCAAGATGGCCGACGGGACGGACGCCTGAGCTCCCGGCTCCGTGGACCGTCTGGCTTCTTTTGTTAATCCTGATTAATTCTCCTGACCTGCGCCGCCCAACCGCCGCGGATTACCGGCACTGAAGTGACTGGCGTTTTCCTGACACCTTTGTCGGCGGGTTTGGTAGCTGACTCGGTGTCTACTACGACCTCCGGCGCTCCCACGGGTCCCTGCGTAGATGGCCGCCGCTGGACGCCGAGGGATGTGGACGGGGTGCTGAGCTGGAGTACTGCGGGTGATTGCGGGGGAGGAAACGCTGGCCGTGCGACTGGAGTCAGACCCTTACGTCCGGGTCGGACTCCCCCGAGCGCCGGCAGTGGTGTGGACGACGTCGGAGCCCCCTAATACTAGCTCTTCTCCGCCACCCTGAAGACAAGCGAGCGGACTCCATTTTGTAGTGTCTTCCTGCGGCGAGCGGCCGGTTCTCGCGGTGGCCGTGGGGCGCTCTCGCCCGGTGCAGTTCCCGAGTGGAGCACGACGCTTTTCCGGTGTCTACATCCTCGGATCATAGTCATTTTTGTCCCGTCACTAATTGCCCGCAGTGGAGATGACAATGGCGTCTGCTCTTCTTGCTGAGACGCTGGCTGACCCTGGACTCGCAGTGTCTGCGCGCCCATGTGCCCCGGAGCTGATTGCCGCATCGGAGGAACAGCGGGATAGTGCGGACCGATGCTTGGTACAGAGGGACCCGACCTGTGGGGATGTATTGGCCGCCCTCGTGGCGTTAAAAGTGGCAATGCAGAGTACTTGCCGGGCGCTGACCCGGAGAATCGATGAGGCACTGTTTGCAACGGGACGTCCCCGGCTGGAGGATCCCCCGCCGCCCCTGTTTTCTCCTGGAGGTGAAACAATGTCGCAGAGTGAGGGGACGGTGGCGCGGAGTCCTCCTGGCTACAATGTAACGCGTCAACCCATCGACACGGCTACAGTTGCAGGGACACCCTTCACTTTGAACGTCGTGACTCTGCCTACGAACTACCTGCTGAGACCTAGCCTTTCACTTCCCTTGCCAGTTGTTACCCTGAATGCACCTATCGCTCGAGCCTCTGTGGCATGTTACTGCTGCGTTTGGGACCCTGCGGTACGATACGTCTTCATTGTCCCCTTTCCTCGAGAGCGGCCATCTTGTCTATTTGTCCTGGCTGAAGGTGACTCGCAGCAATGGACGGGCCTGAATCATATCTGCCGGTCCGGACAGGGGTGATGGCATGCCGGTTGTCGCTTTGGTTGGATCGGCATACGGGGCCCTGGACTGATACACGTTTTGTAATTTTGGATGAGTAGTCCTTAATGACCAGTTTTTGTTACATGTCGCTGTGATTTCGCCTCCTGTTTCCTTCTTCTGCCGGGGGGAGGACTTGTGAAGTGCTGAAGTGCTGGGTGTTATTGAATCGGGACCACCGGGTTTAAGTGGGTCTTTTGATACTGTGCTGTACATGGCGCAGGATGTATGGGCGGCGCGGGAGTCCGGGAGTTCGGCAGTGTGGTGGGCTCCTCCCCGCTTTATGGTCTTTTTTCCTTTCTTCTTTCCTTAATTCTATATTTCGGGTTCCTATGGGGCGACAGACACGTAGCTAGGGGGGGGGTAGGCCATAGCCTCGGCATGCGTGTAGGGTGGGGGGTCTTCTTCGATACGTTTTTTGTTACTATGGGCCTTCTTTTTCTTTCTTCCGTCCTTTTCCTACGTCTTTTTCTAGGGTCAGTGGGGGGGAATGGTGTTAGGAGGGTAGCGGCTGGGAGGCACATTTCGCTGCGTATCTATATCCTGGTATTATAGTTTCGTGCCGCCATTTTAGATATGTTCACTGTTAGTTGACTCTCCTGTTGGATGTTACCCATTTATCGTATGTTCGTCTGTTCTGTGCACTGATCCGTTCTAGCTCTGTATCTCCTTAAATTTAAAACTTTTTAAAATTAACCTTACTGTCTCCTGCCACTCAGTGCACGTGGATTTTGCAACATAGGTCGTATGCTTTTATGTGCTGCCGTGCCACCGAGTGGACGTATACTTTGCTATCAAGCATCAGAAGTGTCGAGGCCGGCCGGATGGTTGTAGGCCCGTATTTGTCTTGTACACAGTGCTAAATAAAGGTTTTATAAAAAAAAAAAAAAAAAAAAAAATTAGGTATCAGATCAGTTTTCAATATGCCGCTCTTTTCGAAATTAAGACAGATAAAAACCAGAAAAGGGGTACTCGAAGAAGCTGTTCCCATTCCTCCTAGGGACACTCCAGGGTACTTCATGTATCATAAACATGGCCTAGACGCCATATTATTTCTTGATTTATGGGTAGACTACACCAAGGAATTACCAGAAAGTCAGAGGTGGCCCGCAGCTGGGACCTGGAATGCAGATTGCATCGTGAAAGTAGAGGAAGAATTATGGAAAAAGAAAGCTAGACAGTCACAGAAAGATGCCATCGAATTATGGCGTAAAGAATCGTATAGACGTACAGAAAAAGCACGTAGACAGGAAGAGAAGAGTAAGGAGAATTCAAATAAAGTTCGAGAAAATCTATTAATTGAAGAAGGTACTCGAGTAAAGTCAGAACAAACAGACAGGCAAAGAAATGCCCTTATGAATGGTATGTATCCTCTCCTGGCCGAAGGATTACCTAAGGCTACTCCGGAGATACCAAAAGACTTGCCACCCCCATTGTTTCCGATAAAAGTACATCCCAAAGGGCATCCCAGAACCGCAGAAGATGTTTTCCTTTCCTCTTATTTAGACGACGCAGCTCCCGAGTATGCTAATGCTGCGCCACATAGACCGCCTGCCGAGGGGGTTCAACGCCAAGACCCTCTTCCGTCTGTACCTCCGCAACAGCAAACTCCGACACAAGTTCCGGCAAGCACATCTGCTTCTACATCTGTATCCACACCTATAGTTGCTATATCACGTTCAACGAATACTTTCACATCCAGCACCCCAGGTGGGGCTACCGGAGGTGCATCGAACATTTTTTCCACGCCACCCAGAGTAAATAAACTTTCCTTTCAAGAATTAGCCCACCAACGTACGCCCAAACTAGTAACTCCCAACACGCTCAAGGAACTTCTAATAGATTGTAGATATGACCCTGTGCCCGGAAAAGGGGACGAAATGATGCTGGCATCATTACGTATCCGACGAGCTGCAATATATTTAGGGAAGCTACCAGGAATGACTACACATTTAGAAAATATATATCACTTTGTCCAGTCAGGGCGAGATTCTGAGAGTATTAACAGAGCCATGGAGTACCAAAAAGTGGAAATACAGGGGGAACTGTTACGTTTCCTCATAAACTGTGTGATCAGAAATCAAGACCTACCAGGGGTAAATCCGGAAGAAATGCAAATCCTTACCACATGGAGTCAGAATATATCAGAGGGGAGACATGATAAACGATCATGTATAGTAGCTATGTGCCGAAAGATCCGCAAAGAAATAGAACGAATACACGAAGAAAGATTAGCAGTAGACGAACCTGAACAAACCGAGGACGAGGAAGAATTAGAACTGCCCACAGGACAGTTAGAAACCATGGCCTATGTAGGTAGAGGAAGATCTTGCAATAATACTAGATGCCTTACTGATCCGATACGTCCGATACGTCCAGATAATAGCAGAATTTTCCAGACTCCTATAATAAATATAAGGTCCCCCGAACATTCGTTCCAAGCCGCTGACAAATTACTCCGAGAACGAAGGGGTTATCATATACTCGATTCTATGGACGAGCAAGAATTAGCCAGGTCAGCCGTTCAGTGGGTTGATAGTCCCGGAAAACATAGTGATGATACATTAGCACACACGTTTTTGAACCTCGCCCCAGATGAACAACGTTTAGCGGGTATCTATATGATTCAACAACTCCTTATATTATATAAAAGCCAACACTCCGATCCTGGCCCCTTACCTGACATTTTGACTAAATTACTCACGAATAAATGGAGAGGTTCAGGTACTGAGTTAATTAGAGAAATACTAGAATCCAGAAAGCAGTACATTCTTTTTGTATGTCCCGAACATGTCTCACTGCCCATCAAGGAAAGAACGACGTATTATATGGATAGACAGAATCCCTTACGCGAAGTCCACCCGATAAAGGGTGAGGACAATCAGTTTAAACGTGTGTTTGTATACACACCCATATCTAAAATAGAACTATTAGAAATGAAGAAAGTGGTACCCAGTCATGACAAAGACCCAGCGGGTTTCCACCGTGAAATTAAAGATATGTTACTCATGGGAGAATATACCTATCCCGACATTATGACAATATTGAAGGTATTAATGCCTGCGGGCATTTACGAAAAACTCAAGGACAAGGATTGGGAGGTGGGAGACCAAAAGATAGATTGGACAGCATTAGAAAACGAAGAAAAAGCTCGAGGTCCAGGTGCAGGGCTTGGGGAAAAGACCAAAACACTACCAGGTTTACTAGTACAGGTACTGCCACGTTTATTAACTACGAAAAAGGAAGACTGGGGTGCAATATCAGCCTGTAAACAAAAACCAGATGAGGACACTAGTGATTTCTATGCCCGATTCGAAAAATGTTTTGGTATAAATAGTGGAATAAAAGCAAGTAGCGAATCGTATCCACATCTGTTTGTGACAAAGTTAGTTGAAAATTCCTTGCCCCAAGTTAAAAATAGAGTATTGAAATTCGAGAGTACCTGGCAAGGTAACACTCCGTCACAAATGTTACAAATGTTACAGTACCATCACAATAGAATTAGAGAGGAACAAGAACATGAACAAAGACGCATGAAAGACACGAAAATGAAAATGCTAGTTTCCCAGACAGTTCCAGCTGACGGTCATAAAAAGGGTATGACACAGTCCAGTGTTTCAACAGGTCCTGTAAAAGGGACATGCAACTATTGTAAACAGCCAGGTCATTATGTACACGATTGCCCAGTTTTAAAACATAATATCGCCATAGGTAATACAAAAGAAAGACCACGGCCACTTAGACAGGATCAGAACCAACAAGGAGCTCCGCAGCATGCACAGTCCATGCCAGCTCCGCAACAGTCTATGTCAGCTCCACCACCGCAGCCTATTGCTGCCACACAAACAACGACACGACAGATGTACCAGACCGCACAGTATGACTATCCTGATTATCAACGATATTCATGAAGCAGCCTAGAGAGGGAAGTTGGCTTACCCCTTATTGAGGTCCCTGTAGATCAAGAAGGACCTTATGTACACAGTGAACTATTAGGCCAAGATAGAAAATTTTTACTTGATACAGGGGCAAGCCGAACAACAATAAAACGTAGTGAAGTTCCAGGGGCACCCCTCTCAGGCTCACAGAATATTTCCCTTGGCTTTTCAGGAAAACCTATCATTAACGAAGTATCACAGCCTCTTCCACTTACGATTGGTCCCTTGACACGAACTACAGATTTATTACTTACTAAATCATGTCCAGAAAACTTGTTAGGCATAAAAACATTGAAAGCTCTAGGAGCTATAATATGTTGTTCTCCGGAAGGAGTAAGATTGTTTTTACGTGATTTCAAAGGACACTATGTGTCCCGAGACATGGATGACCGACTGCAGACTTTACCCACACATTTATGGGCACAAGGCCCTACAGATGTTGGTTGCATGAACATTACACCATATCGAGTCACACTAAAGGCAGGAGTGGTACTACCACGAATGCGACATTACAAGTTACCCCCAGATGCTGTAGTGGCTTTACTGCAAATCATTGACGAGCTCATTGGCCAAGGAGTGGTTGTGGAAACCGACTCCAATGTATGTAATTCACCGATAATACCGATTCTTAAACGAACTGATCCAAAAGCCCCGCCAGTATATCGATTGGTTATTGATCTGCGCGAATTAAATAAATGTATTGTACCACAATACCCCGTAGTTCCAGACATTTCTTCATTACTGACAGCCATTGATTCCGAAGCAACATTCTTTACTGTAATTGATCTCAAGAATGCCTTTTTCAGCGTCCCAATAGATCCGGAAAGCCAATACTTGTTCGGATTTAGTTTAAATGGACGAAGCTTTAAATTCACACGCGCACCTCAAGGATTCACAGAAAGCCCCAGCATCTATAGCCAAGCACTGAAACGAGAACTTGACAGTATCCACATGCCAGTCAACACTGCCCTGCTTCAATATGTCGATGATCTGCTGATCACCGCTAGAAGCGAACCTGAATGTGAAAAAGCCTCACTGACGGTTTTACAATTCTTGGCCGAAAAGGGGCAAAAGGTGTCCCCTTCTAAGCTGCAATTCTGTGTCCAGCGAGTTGTTTACCTTGGTCACTCGCTGTCTAAGGAGGGAAGGCAGCTTACACCAGATCGCATCCAGTTAATTGCTAACATGCTAATACCCAAGACACAAAAGGAGGTGCGGGCTTTTATAGGCCTCACTTCATATTGTAGGCAGTGGATCCCTCAGTATGCATTTCTAGCAAAACCACTCATTCAGTTGACAACACAGGAGGCAGCCACATCGACTGTCCTCCCTTGGACTCAGGAACATACACAAGCTTTTGAAAGCTTAAAGAAAGCTTTATGTCAAGCACCCGTTTTAGCAACACCATGTTACAATAAACATTTTACACTCTTTGTTACAGAACGCGAAGGTACTGCTTTGTCAGTACTCACACAGGAACAAGCAGGATCACGCAAACCATGTGCTTATTTTTCTAGTACATTAGATCCCGTAGCTCAGGCTCTGCCTGCGTGCCTGAAATCAGTGGCAGCAACAGCTTTAGCAATCAGACAAAGCGATGCCATAGTGTTAGGACATCAATTGACAGTACAAGTACCACATGCAGTAGAGGTTCTCTTGAACCGCACACAAACACAACACTTGACTATAGCAAGACTCACCGGTTACGAACTGACATTGTTTCAGCCACACATAGAAATCAGACGTTGTAGCACATTGAATCCTGCCACACTGTTACCAGTAAATGGAACAGACCCATTAGCACATGATTGTATTGAAGTTATTACTATCACGACGAAACCTAGACAAGACTTGACAGACGTCCCATTGTCAGATCCAGACCTGACGTTGTATGTAGATGGGTCATGTATGAGAACAAGTACAGGAGAGCTAGTGGCCGCGTATGCAGTCACAACAGACACTGAAGTCATTGAAACAAATCGTATTAATACCTTGTCAGCTCAGGCAGCAGAGCTCATCGCTCTGACACAAGCCTGTATTCAAGCCACAAATAAGAAAGTCAACATATACACTGATTCACGTTATGCATTCGGAGTTGTACATGACTTCGGCGTGCTGTGGCGAGAGAGAGGTTATTTAAATTCTCACGGTGCCCACATTCAGCACGGACCCCTCATTCATGCCTTATTAGATGCAATACATCTACCCACTGCAATATCAATTATGAAATGTAAAGCTCATACGAAAGTTACTGATATCATTTCCCAAGGCAATGATCTAGCTGACAGAACAGCTAAACAGACTGCTCAAGCTCACACATCTGACATGACAAAGACAATAGTTCCGACACCAACACATTGCATGATGGTTAAGGATCCCGCTCTTGACGTAATTGACATGCAGACACATGCTACACCAGACGAAATAAAGAAATGGACTGAATTAGGAGGGATCCAAACGGATCAAGGATGGATGACGAAGGAAAAATCTGTATGGTTTCTTCCCGACTCAATGGTCCAAGTTATCATTAATACAATACATAGCCCAGCGCACCTAGGAGAAAAGGCTATGCTAGACAGCATTCAACACATTTGGTTCAACAAACATTTACGAGCAGCAGCTAAACAAAAAGTCCGTACCTGTATGATCTGCTGTCAGTTTAACCCAGGTAAAAGCATTCCCGTAGAACAGGGTGGATTTCAGCCTCCTGATCACCCTTTTGAAGTCCTCCAGATGGATTATATCCAGATGGAACGATGTCGAGGATTAAAATATGTTCTTGTAGTTGTTTGTGCTCTTTCCCGTTGGACAGAGGCATACCCGGTTTCAGATTACACTGCCCCGACTACTGCCAAACAGTTAGTTCGAGAATTCTTCCCACGATACGGTTTACCACGTGCTGTCTACTCAGATAACGGCCAGCCGTTTTCATCCGAACTAATGAAACACGTTTCACTTTTGTTAGGATATCAATGGAGGTTTCATTGTGTCCGACACCCCGAGGCAGCAGGTCTCGTGGAACGACATAATCAAACTCTGAAAATTAGATTGTCAAAAATATGTAGAGAGAAAGGTGTCGACTGGGTAGTAGCCTTACCAGTTGCACTCTTTTACATGAGAATGGTAGCGCACTCTCGAACAGGGCTATCCCCTTATGAGGTGATCTTCGGTAGACCACCAAATATGTGGGGGACGCCTATACCACGCAAAATAACTGATGTAGACTGTAATATGCTGACAGATTACCTAGCTTCGTTGATGTCTGCACTACAATCTTGTCGTTCACAGGTAGCTGCAGCCTCTCCCGACAACACCGAGGTGAAACCCCATGACGTAATTCCAGGGGACTTGGTGTTAGTGAGGAACTTTGACCGGAAGTCTCAGCTGGATCCTAGGTGGAAATCGCCTCAACTCGTACTGTTAACCACGAGGACAGCCGTGAAGATCGAAGGTCGAAAAGGCTGGATACATTCAAGTCATATCAAGAAATTTCATGGACTACCGTCCGATGTAAACGACACACCTCGCGTGTCTTCACCGATTGACTCAAAGCTTCCTTTGGTTGAACTGAATGACAAGGAACAATACAGACTAAAACTAAGGTCTAACAAGTCAGACAATTTGATTGTTTAAGTCCTCTCCAAGGTGAATCGGTCGAATTTGTCCCTGACATGAATCCCCTAGACCTGAATAGAGAGAGACACCGAAGGAAGCGAATGAAACAACATGCGTACTATAAATCACTGCGTAGTCATTGCACAGTGACGTTATTAATTTTGTTTTTCTTATGTCTTTTAATAATAGCTGCAAGTATATTATTGCACATATATTATCCTATTTCTAAACATGTTTACAATGTTACTGCTGAACATTCTTTTAGTGAATTTCCCCCGCATGAGTTGTCATACAGATTTGCGCTGCGCAATAACACTTTTATTAGTATGTTACATCATTCCCATCAGGCTAGCAATGCTACAAATTGTTGGATATGTGGCCGACTCCCTCCCTATCAGAACTATAAGGGAATTCTGCCTCTCTTTCCATATCCGTTCACACACAATGGCTCCTGTGGAGCATGGTTTAGTCTAATTAATTCCCTAGATTCGAATTCTGCAGTTGATAAAGACAACTGGGTATGGGGAAACCTGAACTTAGTTTTACTCAAAGTCTGCTACCCTGACAAGAAGGGACTTCCCAAAAGAACAGGAACTGATCTAGAAAATGAAGTATATGGATTAGGGAATTTCACGCTCAATATCATGATCCTGAATATTGAATCCGAAGCTGCACCAATTTTGCCCGCCATGTCAGTATTTCCAGTTAAAGGTGAATTATGTGTAAGAAAGAATGGTTCCATACATATGGGCCATAGTAGATGCACCACTGTAATAGAATTCAGTGATCAAGGCAAGTCTACCTTTAGAGCTTCTCGCCATTCCTACTTCGTATGTGGTCAGACTGCATATACACGTTTGCCTCTAGATTGGGATGGTACCTGCTACATCGGATTTCTTTTGCCACCTGTTTTCCTAGCTCCTCCTGATTATCATAGAAATACTCATTTAGTACACAATAGAGAACGGAGAGATCTCCCAATAGTCGATTACACTGAGACAGCATGGGAAAAATACACAGATTTCAATAAAGGTCTCTTTCCCTATATAGGTACAGTTACCAATAGTAAGCTGATACGTAGATTAACCAGAACCCTTGAAGCAGTAGTAAATGAAACTATTTCCGCCTTAGGCAATTTAACAGAAGAGCAGTCTGCTATGCGGATTGTTGTGCTTCAAAATCGTCTTGTCCTTGACGTCATCCTGGCCGATAGGGGCGGAGCTTGTAGGGTCATCGGATCAAGCTGTTGCATTTTCATACCAGAAAATTCGCCATCTGTATATAAAGCCATAACTCGCCTTCATAAGATTGTAAGCCAGATACACCAGAATCCAGGCACCTGGACTTGGTCCGGATGGTTTTGGAGTGTATTATCTACCTTTGGATGGAGGGTCCTATCCTTCCTAGGTATTGGCTTTCTCATACTATTCAGTTGCTGCTTATGCCTACAATGTGGACCAGCAATTTGTGGTCTGTGTGCCACATCGTGTATTCCAACACCAAGATTTCATTCATCCCGGAAGAAGAAAGAAGAACAAATGATGCTGTATGAACAGATCAACGGATTGATGAAGATTGATATCTCTTAAGGGCAAGTAGGGGACAAGGAGGGAATGTGGAAATATGGATTTTTATGGTCAGTTATGTCCCCTATCTTGGACCCCAACGGTTTCATGTATAAATCACAAGTACATGTATGTTCCCTCCAGTTCCAGTTATGAAGACGCAAACACATGTGCGTCCACCGTCAACATGTCCTCTTTCAGATCCGCCATGAATGGGTCGGATATTCCATTCCTAAGTATGAAAGGCCACCGGCTTTATATGGTTCAATTATGCCATTTTACAGTCCAGGCGAGTAGGCCCTGATTCTGCCATTAAGCCTTTTCCTGCCTTCTGCCTCTGAAAGCTCCAGTCTGAGCTCGCATCTGTACCCATGAACTTTGTCCTACTCCCTGCGCGGCTAACGGTGCCTGACTCGATTTGTCTGCTTGCCAAAAACTGTATTTCACCTTCAAGATTATCTGCTCTGCTCTGCTCCGCTCCTCATCCAATGCATTCCTGTCTAGTAGTTTAAGTAAACATTCTTTCAGCTACCGAGCAAAAGGCCTGGCTTCTCTGTCTTTATACAAGTAATTCATAGCCCTGTTACCATGGAACATTCCTACCCCCTCGCATCTAGTGTAGACACTTAGACGCTTGTACACGCACTAACAATCAGTATAGTCAGTATAGAATAAGATTCTATCCTAAGAGACCTTTCTTTTTGGATAACACAGTTCTTTAAACATAGGATGTTAGATATGATTTGGGATTAGGTTGACATAACCCCAGACTTCTGTCTCCACATGTAGAGCTAAATGTCAAGTCCCCTTCACCCCCTAGTCGCACGTCAATCACACGTCATGCTGCTGCGCGCGCATCTCTGCCAAGTATTTCTGCTGACATTGCGAAATTCTTTCATGGAACCACCCTATTGTGACATCATACCTGATGACGTTCTTTAAGTTACACCCAGTTACACCCATTTTAGTTACGCATGTATGTTCTTATCTTTGTTATCAACTGTTACGCCTCCTGCATCTGTTTCACTGTAATGCCTATTGTATAAAAATGATTACTTGTCAATAAAGTTGGTCCTTCACTTCCTGAACCTTCGTGGTGATGGAATATGGAGTCCTCAATTCGAATTGATTTTGGAATAAAGCCCGTTCCGAACCTCTAATACCACGGATTCTGCCTCTTATTTTACTGAGCTATTATTATAGATATTCCGCATCAAATTAAGTTCCGGTAATTAAATTATTTACCACAACCCTGAAATATTGAGAACAAAATCAAAGGAAAGTGATATCCAAACGGAGACAGAATCAGAAGAAAGTGAAACAGGAAATAAAGGGGGAAGAAATTTGAGAAAAAGGGCTTGGAAATCCGAACGAGAAGAGAAAAGATCTAAATTGAAAAGGCCATTGAAAGAAGATGCTTGGCCCAACAAAATCAAGAAGTTGAGATACCGATTGATAAGAATAAAGCGTGATAATGCTGAACAAGAGAATGAAGTGTCCAGTCAGGAAAAACAAGAGGACACGGATCAGAAGCACTTGCAATGCACAAAGAGGATAAAAAGGCCTAACCAGAAGTACAAGTCACCGGAATGGACATATGTGGCACTTCCTGATATACAAGAGGAAGCTGATAGCCAAGAAAGTCTGAGAGTGACTGTGCAGGTGGTGGACAAGGAAGCAGAAGGCTCGGAAATCCTGAGAGTAATATTGTCTGACACTAGAGAAGAAACGGATGACCAAGAAATTCTGAATGAAGACTGTGAGCCCATGGATAAGGATGATTCACACATGAATTAAGAGACAAAAGACTCGGAAAGGAATTGAAAGCCCGGATAAGACACATGACCAGAAAGATCCAAGTAGGCAACTAAAGCCTTAGGTTTAGACAAAGAACATTTTGAAGAAAGAGGTTAAGTCAAAAGACACTGATAATTCACAACATGGCAAACACTGAAAATAAAAATCCAACATGTAGATTTTTTCAGAAATGGTGTAGAATGTTATTTTGTTCTACATGATTATTAATGCTTGTTTGGATTATATTGGCAATAACTATTTCATTTAGAATAACATTGGAGAATGTAGACAGACACTCAATGAATGGAACCCTTAGTCAAAACTCTGGTGGTAGTCATATCACAAAACTGGTAGATAGTCCAGAACTTCACAAAGATAAGTCCATAAATGATTTTTCTAAGAATGTCTTTACAAAGCTATTATATGAGTATGTAAAAACAATGGGCCCGATTCACAGAACTAACTTAAGACAAAATCCTAAACTTACTACCATTTTGGTATTCACAGAAGGCACTTACTCATTTTGGTATTCACAGAATGCACTTACTCATTTCGGTATTCACAGAAGTTAGGAGTCCTAACTTTAGGACTCCTAAATGCCTTCTGTGAATACCGAAAGTCTTAAAATTAGGATTTTTCTCAATTTAGTAGTAGTAAAGTTAGGACTCCTAACTTTAGGACTCCTAAATGCCTTCTGTGAATACCGAAAGCCTTAAAATTAGGATTTTTCTCAGTTTAGTAGTAGTAAAGTTAGGAGTCCTAACTTTAGGACTCCTAAACAGAGAAAAATGCTAATTTTAAGACTTTCGGTATTCACAGAAGGCATTTAGGAGTCCTAAAGTTAGGACTCCTAACTTCTGTGAATACCGAAGTGAGTAAGTGCATTCTCAATTCAATTCAATTCAATTCAAATGATCTTTATTCGGATATATACAAAACATCCATTAAAGTACATACAAAATACACCAAACATTCTTATACACAGTCAAATAAGTGCAGATATCAATAAGCAAATTGTGCAAAAATAGTTCTGAATCAAACATGTCAGAAATTTCCAGAGAATTCATCCATTAAAATACATAAAAAGTCATCCCAATGAATAATAAAACATGATCTATAAAAACAACATGTCTAAGATACATCAAATGTGCAAATATGCAGTGTGCAAGTAATAAAACAACCTGAGTCATTGATAAAGACTAATCTTAAAGCAGCATATCTAATAGTACACCCAATGTACAAGAATACAATGTGTAAAATAGCAAACAGGCTGTCATACCAAATTCATCAGGGTGAATGGACAGCCAATGTGCACAACACTTAAGATGGCTAAATAATCGACACACTTCAGGTCGTGTTCATTGAGTCACGAGAACGGACAGCAATTTGAAGGAAGTGGTTGACTCTGTAAATTACATCGTCAGTACCTAACGTCCGTAAAACTCTAAAAGCCTCATTAAAATCCGTCAAGGCATTGGCTCTCAAATAAGGGATTAGAAAGTGTTTGGTATATTTTACATAAAAGCCATAAAACAGTGTAAAATGCAGCAAACTTTGCTTTCCACCCTGGTTACATGGGCAAAATAAGTTCCCCCAATTATGGATGTAACCTAAGGGGAAGCAGAGTAAGTTTACCACGCTCCCATCCCTAAATCTAAACAGCAAACTCCGATTCCATCTGCCCAATTTCTTGCGTAGGTAGCCTTGGGGCATATTAGATGGCTTAGTACATAATATTTGTAATGGTATGTACCCAATAATTACTGGCTTTGTGAATTCGATTTTTTCTCTATTCACTCGATACAAATCAAATAAGGCCCTTTTCACTATGGTCTTATGTGATGGATCAATTGTTTCGGGTGCTGAGAAGAGATGCCCCATTTCTACACTTAGAAGGCTCATCTGTACCGCGTTAAGCCAAGGGATGTATTTTGCCCGCTCACTTTTTAGGCAGTCTAAAATTATGTCACGGGTCAGTGAGGCTGCTGGGTTACGCCAAATTTTTAACCAAAACAGAGCAGGTCTAGATTTTATAAAGTCCTCTATGTATGGGAGATTCAATTCTCTATGGCACACGTATGATGGTGCCGAGATAACTCCCCCCAGTACCTTCCTACAGAATTTATTTTCTTCTATCTGGATGTTCGTGCAACTCGAGTATCCCCACACCTCGGCACCATAAGTTCCTGTAGGGACGCACTGGGTTTTATAAATTTGTAAAAGTGATAGAATGACTTCAGTATGCTTTGGTTGGCGTAAAGTAATTATAGAGTTGATGGCTTTACCCAGTTTGTTCCTCCCTCTGGCAACATGAGGTTGCCAGGATCCGAAATCGGAAAACAACAGACCTAAATAAGGGAAAGTGCTAGTGCTATTTAAAACATTGTTCCCTGACGTAATATGGCAGATTTTATGTTTCTTAGGCCCACAAGACATTATATAAGATTTTTTGAAGTTTGTGCATAAGTCAAGGTCGGCCATATAAGAAACAAAGCCTGATATTAAGGTGCGAAGTGCATTAGGTGTACGGCCTAAAAGTACCGCATCGTCGGCATAAAGCAATACAGGGAGGGGTTTGCCGTTAACGAGCGGGACATCAGTAGTCAGTTTATCCAAGGATGTACTTAGTTCATTTATATATAAAATAAAAAGCAGGGGAGCCAAGACACAGCCTTGTCTTACACCCCTGCCGATTAAGATCTCGCCCGAAACTTCACCATCGTTATTAATACGAACACAAGCTTTTAAATCACTGTGTAAATGGGCCAGAAAATGGACCAGAGGTTCATCCAAACCATATCTCAGCAAGGCTGTCCATAGGCGTGATCGATTGACAAAATCAAAAGCAGAGCTTAGATCCATAAAACCTAGGTAAAGTGGGGATTTTTTAGCTATGGTGTATTTGTCTAAAACTAAGTTTAGGTTCAAGCACTGCTCAACCGTCCCTACGTTGCTTCTAAAGCCTAACTGGCATGGGTGTAAGATTTTATTTTCCTCGGACCAAATGTTAATCTTATTAAAAATGACCCTGCCCAAAATCTTCAATGTATTATCAATTAGTGATATCGGGCGGTAACTCCCAGGATCAAGTCTGTCCCCTTTTTTAAAAATTGGTACGATGGTGCTATTAGACCAAGAATCAGGCAGTGAAGTGTTTGATAAATTATTAAAAACATTACACAAAAGTGGGGACCATAGGTCAGGCTCTGATTTTATTAAATCAATAGATACTCCATCAGGCCCTGGCGCTTTGTTTCCTGCGCTTTGAAGAATTGCATCCTCTACTTCCGATATTGAAATATACGGAAACTTAAATAATTGACAATTTTCAATAGGAGGAGTCGATGCCATGTAAATATTTGTGAAATGCTTCACCCATACGTCCCCTGGTATGCTACAAGTTATGGGAGTAATATTGGAGCCAAATGATTTCAGGTTCTTGACCTCTCTCCAAAACCCGGCAATATCCTTTGTTGCTGCAGTTCGTACGAGTGATTCCCAATGGGTTTTTAAAAGCTCTTCGGATCGTGTTCTTAAAGCACGTTTGTAGCTAGACCTCAGGGTCCTCACCAGAGACTGATCTGGTGGGTCGGTCTTTAAGGCAGCTCTCAGATCTCTGTTTGCCCTAGAGCAAGAGTTGTCAAACCATCTAGGGGTGATGTTGGTATTAATTAAGGCTGGCTTGGATATCTCCTTCTTTATAGTCTTGCACAATTCAGTGAATGCTTCCACAATCGCATTGTCAGGGTGGTCGGATGACAGGCAGGTGAAGACTAGTCCAGGATAAGATTTTACAACTCGGGCTAGTACCCCCTTATTGTCAATCCCCTTCCAAACCACCCTTAGCCTATCTGTCGACGCGACTAGGTTTTTTGCCCCTATTTCTTTCCGCTTCGGCTTTTTGTGAGGAAGTTTAAGGGTGGATAGAATGGGGTGATGGTCGCTATATATACACCTGTCTACTGAAGCCTCTAGTAAAAGGTCCACGAGCGTAGGGCTCATGAATACATAGTCAATTGTGGAAGCATTCCCATGACCGATATAAGTGGCCGCGGGGCGGATTTTCTCCATGGTGTTTACCTTTTCCATAACATTGATTAAGTCCCTCGTGGCCAGAAGGTTGGATAATTCTTCGCCTCTTTTACAAGGAGGGGTTTGACGGTGGATATGTGCATTAAAATCACCTCCTACACATATCCCGTCAAGTTTACCACACTTTTGTCCTTCAGTAATATCGTCAATAAAATTAAACAACTTTATAAAATTCATATTGGGATGTGTTTTAAAATCATTGTTATAAAAATGTATTAAACATATTCTAACACTGCTAGTATAGAGCAATGCCTGGAAATTTCTATTTTGTGTTTCCAGTGATTCAATTTTGACATCTGCACCCATTTTGACCCATGTTGATAGTCCCCCGCTAGGTCTACCTATAGCAGGTGTAGAAGCAATTTGATTAAAACAACAGAAACCATCAAAAAGAAGAGGAGTGGTACACCAGGTTTCTTGAAACATTAAAATATAAATTTTAGAAACCCAGTCCACCCAGTCCCTATTTATAACTTTAGCATTTAAACCTGCTATATTCCAGCTTAAGATTGTCAGATTGTTGGTAGATGGTACCGGAATAAAAACATGGCTATTGTTCTTAGGCGCCTTATCATCGATAACAATCACAATAGTGGAATTAATGGGAGAATCCCCTGCTGGCCCGGGTATCTTAGAATGGTTCCTAATTACTGAATCTGACGAGATAGTTAGTGGTCAGTCCAGAGTGCCCAGGTCAGACAGGGCACTATACCTGTTATGTAGGGGAAAAGGTGAAAAAGTGGGACTGGGAGGTCTGTGATGAGGACTGTAAAAGTAACCCAATGGCAAGGAGGTTATGTCAGTAGGTGGGGAGAAGCACGAATTAGTACTACCAAGGATAAATTTAGCTGTAGAGGGATTCCTAAAATTGATGACAATACAATCCCCTTCTATGTTCTTTGGTAGTGGCCCAACCCAGCTCACCCGTCGTGTAGTCAAAATTTCTCTCATAATATTGGGTCCTACCCCTTTGTGTTTGGATAGCCAATCTATGCATTTATTATTAAGCTGCATCCATGTCTCGCTTTGTCCCTCCCTTAACTGGGGTACGCCTGCCAAAATTATTACATAAGGGCAGGCGTCGGGAGGCAAATTAAGGACAGGCCCTGAATGCATTGTTGGCCTTGTGATAGTTATTTGGCCCTTGTCTGATGCAGTGTTAGTGGGTACCTTCCTCCCTGTGGCAGGAAGGGTGGGAGCATCCTTAGGCGTATTAGTGGATATAGTGTTGGGGCATATTGATTCTGTGACTGTAGTCAGGGTGTGCAGGGGGGTTTTTGAAGTGTAATTTCTCCCATCTTTGGCGCTATTCGATACAGTGTTTTCAATAGTAACTTTTCTGGGGGCATTTTGCACCTCGCTTAATATACCTTTGTTAACAGTTTCTAAATCTTTCAAAAAGCGCTCGCCCCTTATTAAATCAAGGCTAATAGCCCCCTTCCTCTTGACATCCTCATTCTTAATTAGGGTTTCAATACGGTCCAATCTTTTAAAAATATTATTAAACTGTTTGATCATTTGACATTCTAACTGTTTAAAAACGGTATCTACAATGGTTTCCATAAAATTAGCATTTGATTTCATTGCTGAAATATTTTCACTAAGTGGCTCAGTCTGTGTGTAAGTACAGTTTATACCGTTACTGGGGGGAGTAATATCCAGGGGTCCTTCAACCAATTGCACTTCATCAGTCGTAACACTGCTGCCCCCTATTGTTTTTTGCTTCCCTCTTGTCCACATACTCTGCAGTGTGGGTTGGCCCTTGTTATACAGAGCTGGTTTCCTTTTGTTATTTAAGGATTTTGAGGGGCCTCTTTTCCTTTTTCCTCCTGTAGGTTTGGCTTTCGGGGATATATGAGGGATAGGGACGTATTCAGTGGTGTCGAGCTGGGATTCAAGAATAATAGTGTCTCTTTCCTCCTCAAGAGTGATAGATGGTGGGTGGGGCACATTGGATTTGGACACTGTAACAGTTGGGGATAAAGGTATAGTATAAGCTATACTTGGGTCCCTGAGCTCAGGGTGTGCACGTGAAAGCTCCAGTGACATCCGTCTCTCTGTACTCGCAATTTCATTGGCAACCATGTTGAAGGCATTATCCAGCATACTTTCCAAGGATAACGGTATACTCGGATGTGCCACATCTGGGCCGCCGTTTTGAATAGCAGAGCACTTCCCCCTTGTGGCCATATCGCCTCTCCCACCATTCTGCAGCTTAGATGGGTGGCCCGCCCGACCACTGTTGACCTCTGAGGGCCTCAGAGGGCCCGCCCTTTGCCCGGGCTTAGCCCGGCGTCGCCCGCGCGCGTCCCGCGTCGCGGGGGGAGTGCCTGATTTTTAAGCGCCTCCTGGCGCGGGAAACGCTGACGGCGAGTTCCGGCCGCACAGGCAGCTGGGAATTGTAGTCCCCACTCAGCGGCCGCGTTGGTATTAGCAGCGGCGGCGGAGGACAGATGGACAGCGGCAGCGGACCAAAGCACACAGGACACACCAGGTAGGGCACACAGCGGGAGTCAGCGACGCGCCCCCACGTCTCCAAACGAGCAAAGTGCATTCTGTTAATACCAAAATGAGTAAGTGCCTTCTGTGAATACCAAAATGGTAGTAAGTTTAGGATTTTGTCTTAAGTTAGTTCTGTGAATCGGGCCCAATGGATGTTAGAGATTGTTACGTTTGTATGCAGTTGCCTGCATCAGTATCTGAAGGTGTCACTTATCATCATCTTCCTTTGACGTATGGGATGACTTGTAATGTCCTAGCAAGTTTGTTTTATAAAACAGGCAAATTATAATATTATTACACTGTTTGAGCACAAGGGCACACTATTCACCAGCCCGAAATAGGTGCTAAATGATTTATACAATATTTTAGTTCTAAAGCAACAATAATATTTGAGCAATGTTTACACAAGAACAGTGATAATCCAAATGTTCTTCAAGAGAGTAAAATGAATCAATGCATTCATATTTTCAGATAACGATGCTTTCCTAAGGTTAATCACCAACAAATGCTAAAAGTTGTGCAAGACAAACACCATTAGTTGAAAATGTGAAGCAGAATGGTAACAGTTCAACACACTGTCTTCTTCTTTATTTCTTTATACTGTCTTTTCAATTATTAATTGAGTTACACCAGCATCAATGACTTCCCAATGCATTTCGGTGTGAACACCTTCGTCAGGGGAACACTGCAAGAACATATATAATGTATATGACAATCCACAAAATTATACATTTGAAAGTACATAAAAATGTATTTTAAGGGTGAAATTCACGAAAAAATTATATCAGGCCAAATCACCAGATTCCTTCAACAGGGAAACCAATGAGTCAGGATAAAGCGAGGTATTACTGTTGTGATACCATAAATCTTTAAAACCATGCATATTGACCAGTGCCACGTAAGAGGAGAATCACGGGGAGATACCCAGTGTACTGGATTCAGGATGAGCAGTGAAAATGCCCTAAGTACAAGACCAGTGAGAACAAAGACGTGAAAGCAAAATAAGATAAAATAAATAAAATAAAATAAAGCACTAACAAGTCGTTTACCATTGAGTGCAAATAACACATGCCAAGTTGTCTCCCCTGCAGCATGCCGGGGGACTCACCTATGTAGATGCCAGATAACGCAGCTATGAGATCGCTGCAATGTGTCGATAAAGATTGTCAATTCTAAAAGAGGTGAAAAAGAAAACGAGTGGATGTAGCTAAAACGATTCCATAATAAACAATATCCAACAGCACCCAACTAGTGCCCATAAGATTATGCACCTGCTTTCATCAAAAGCGGCAGCTTAATAGTCCTTTGCTTTCAATCCTGCTATAAATTCCTCGGTAGCATAAGTGCCACTGCAAAAAGCAAATAAAGATGATGATATTACCGAAACTATAGCCAGCGTCCAAATTAACACCACTGTGGCTTAAACCAAGCCCGACACTTATGTTTTTACCTTAAATCAAAGTGCTCGTGTCGAAATGCTTCCTTTCTCTTCCGCCATCGTAAACCCGAGACGCCTTAGTTTTTCAAATTTAACGAGTGCATGTGAGTCATGTCGTGTGGGTACCAAACATAGAAAACAGACTCATTTATCCTAATAGAAACTAGAAACAGAGAAGAGACAAACCAATCTCAACAGCTAATCCGTCTAACGTAAACGAAAAACGATAGAAAACTAAAAAAGACTAACTCTGTCACATAGCTTATGCAAAAAATATATATAGCAAAGCTTACAGAGTGTTTCAATATAGAACTGTGAGTTATAAAGAGACAAAAATGGAAAAAGTGTAATTCATGAACCGGATTCACATAATACTATAATGTGAGTGCGTGAGTGAAATAAAATAAATGAAAAGAAGAATGAAGTGCTGAGAGTGTGGTGAGAAGCGTGTACGCGAAAACGTGTGTTGCCCTCCCCCTTACAAAAAAGGAAGATCTAAAGGTTTCATTATAACAATATTGACAATCTGCATGTTTTTAAAAGATTCATGCTCATTGAGTTATCTGTCACAGGTCCAGAGTAAACAACAGATGAATATATGTAACAGAAACATACAATTGCAGTTCGTGAACCCAATAGACAACGCAATTACTTTCATAAAAAACAAATAAGTTCAATTTTATCATTCAATCCACAAGGACTCATCGTCTTCGTCCTCAAAAAACGTATCCAAAATGTTTCCCTTTGTGCCAAATGCCTAATGGGATCAACATGCGGCAATACTGACACCTGCTCAAGAATGGTAAAACGCAGTTGTGGTATAGTGTGTTTCTATTCACTCCAATGTGCTGCTAAACACGACTTCATGTTAGCTGTGCGAATTAAGCTCTTATGCTCAGTCAGTCTGGTTTTGATTTTCCTGGTGGTTCTACCAACATACACTAGTCCACAAGGATATTTAATAGCATAAATGACCATGCTGGTGTTACAATCCGATGTATGCTTAAGTTTGATCAGCTTCCCCATGTGTGGGTGCGTGACTTTATCACCAATGATCACATTACCACAGTGATCACAGTTATGACATTTCCGCATACCTAGTTGAACAGTGTCAGAACGTGGTAAATCCTGCTTTCCTAAAATTTCCTTGAGATTCTTAGATCTAGAGAATGCAAAAATAGGTGTACCATGGAAAACTTCCTTGAAATCGTGTTCCTGCTCTATGATTTCCCAACGTTTTTGAATGCAGTGTTTAATTGCGATAGCAGCTGTGGAGTATTTTAAAACACAAACTTCTCTACGTGATCCTGATTTCACAGATATTTTTAGAGCTGCGATCTTTGCAAATTACATGCTTTTTGTTTAGCCACTTCTAAACAGGACACTGACACATATATTCTGTTGGACTCTGATCCGACACACACTTTCCAGACCATCTTATCGCAAATTTGGGCCAAGGCAAAAGACCTTGGGTGGATTAATGACAAAACTCACAAATTCTTAACATCGGTTTACCCAAAAAGACCGTATATCTACATGCTTCCAAAAATGCATAAAGACCCAGTAGATCCTCCATTCCGCCCCATTGTGGCCGGATGCGGGTCTCTTCATGAACCAGTGGGGAAATTTTTGGATCACTTTTTGCGACCTCTGGTTCAAAATTGAAAGACATACGTGCAAGATACAACTGACTGTCTTAACAAATTACAGAACGTCATAATACCATCTGATGCTGAGTTTTGGTTGGGTACTATTGATGTATCAGCGTTGTATACATCAATCCCACACGGAGAAGGCATTGAAGCTGTAGAATGGATGTTGTTAAGACACGATTATGCAGAATCACTTAACATTTTCCTTTTGGAATTATTGCAATTTAGTCTCTATCACAGTTATTTCACATGGAAATAGCAATTTTATTTACAAATAACGGGTACCTCCATGGGTTTTACCGGGGCACCAACGTATGCCAATATTTTCATGGCTAAATTTGAAGATACACACATCATGAACAATAATCTCTGGACAGACCATCTGTTATTGTACCTCCGGTACATAGACGATATTCTCATTCTATGGAGAGGAACCCGACAGGCTCTAGAAGATGTACTAATCACATTGAACAACTGTCACTCAAAAATCAAATTCACGTACTCCATATATTCCTCAGTCATTAATTATCTAGACATTCTCATTGAAAGGTAAGGTAATAGCTTGACTACGCGGGTGTATAAAAAATCCACAGACAGGAATAATGCTTTACACTATAACAGTTTCCATTCATTGGCTCTTAAAAATCATTTGCCATTATCACAATTCATCAGGGTTAGAAGGATTAGTTCAGATGACACTGAGGGCAAGATTGATATTGTGTCACTTTCACAACAATATCTAGATAGAGGCTATCCTACCAAAGTTTTAGAAGTGGCTAAACAAAAAGTATGTCGTTTGCAAAGATCACAGCTTCTAAAAAAATCTGTGAAATCAGGATCACGTTGAGAAGTTTGTGTTTTAAAATACTCCACAGCTGCTATCGCAATTAAACACTGCATTCAAAAACATTGGGAAATCATAGAGCAGGAACCCAATTTCAAGGAAGTTTTCCATGGTACACCTATTTTTGCATTCTCTAGATCTAAGAATCTCAAGGAAATTTTAGGAAAGCAGGATTTACCACGTTCTGACACTGTTCAACTAGGTATGCGGAAATGTCATAACTGTGATCACTGTGGTAATGTGATCATTGGTGATAAAGTCACACACCCACACATGGGGAAGCTGATCAAACTTAAGCATACATCGGATTGTAACACCAGCATGGTCATTTATGCTATTAAATATCCTTGTGGACTAGTGTATGTTGGTAGAACCACCAGGAAAATCAAAACCAGACTGACTGAGCATAAGAGCTTAATTCGCACAGCTAACATGAAGTCGTGTTTAGCAGCACATTGGAGTGAATATAAACACACTATACCACAACTGCGTTTTACCATTCTTGAGCAGGTGTCAGTATTGCCGCATGTTGATCCCGTTAGGCATTTGGCACAAAGGGAAACATTTTGGATATGTTTTTTGAAGACGATGAGTCCTTGTGGATTGAATGATAAAATTGAACTTATTTGTTTTTTATGAAAGTAATTGCGTTGTCTATTGGGTTCACGAACTGCAATTGTATGTTTCTTTTACATATATTCATCTGTTGTTTACTCTGGACCTGTGACAGATAACTCAATGAGCATGAATCTTTTAAAAACATGCAGATTGTCAATATTGTTATAATGAAACCTTTAGATCTTCCTTTTTTATAAGGGGGAGGGCAACACACGTTTTCGCGTACACGCTTCTCACCACACTCTCAGCACTTCATTTTTTTTTTCATTTATTTTATTTCGCTCACGCACTCACATTATAGTATTATGTGAATCCGGTTAATGAATTACGCTTTTTCCATTTTTGTCTCTTTATAACTCACAGTTCTATATTGAAACACTCTGTAAGCTTTGCTATATATATTTTTTGCATAAGCTATGTGACAGAGGTAGTCTTTTTTAGTTTTCTATCGGTTTTCGTTTACGTTAGACGGATTCGCTGTTGAGATTGGTTTGTCTCTTCTCTGTTTCTAGTTTCTATTAGGATAAATGAGTCTGTTTTCTATGTTTGGTACCCACACGACATGACTCACATGCACTCGTTAAATTTGAAAAACTAA
The DNA here is from genome assembly GCF_964204655.1 of Triturus cristatus. Taxonomy (NCBI): domain Eukaryota; kingdom Metazoa; phylum Chordata; class Amphibia; order Caudata; family Salamandridae; genus Triturus; species Triturus cristatus. Next base: position 131,844,584 of record NC_140586.1, on the reverse strand, counting down.
GGCGTCTCGGGTTTACGATGGCGGAAGAGAAAGGAAGCATTTCGACACGCGCACTTTGATTTAAGGTCAAAACATAAGTGTCGGGCTTGGTTTAAGCCACAGTGGTGTTAATTTGGACGCTGACTATAGTTTCGGTAATATCGTCATCTTTATTTGCTTTTTGCAGTGGCAGTGTTGCTACCAAGGAATTTATAGCAGGATTGAAAGTAAAGGACTATTAAGCTGCCGCTTTTGATGAAAGCAGGTGCATAATTTTATGGGCACTAGTTGGGTGCTGTTGGATATTGTTTATTATGGAATCGTTTTAGCTACATCCACTCATTTTCTTTTTCACCTCTTTTAGAATTGACAATCTTTATCGACACATTGCAGCGATCTCATCGCTGCATTATCTGGCATCTACATAGGTGAGTCCCCTGGCATGCTGCAGGGGAGACAACTTGGCATGTGTTATTTGCACTCAATGGTAAACGACTTGTTAGTGCTTTATTTTATTTTATTTTATTTTATTTTGCTTTCACATCTTTGTTCTCATGGGTCTTGCACTTAGGGCATTTTCACTGCTCATCCTGAATCTAGTACACTGGGTATCTCCCCGTGATTCTCCTCTTACGTGGCACTGGTCAATATGCATGGTTTTAAAGATTTATGGTATCACAACAGTAATACATCGCTTTATACTGACTCATTGGTTTGCCTGTTGAAGGAATCTGGTGATTTGGCCTGATATCATTTTTTCATGAATTGTGAATTGTCATATACATTATATATGTTCTTGCAGTGTTCCCCTGACGAAAGTGTTTGCACCGAAATGCATTGGGAAGTCATTGATGCTGGTGTAACTCGATTAAGAATTGAAAAGACAGTATAAAGAAATAAAGAAGAAGACAGTGTGTTGAAGTGTTACCATTCTGCTTCATTGATTTACATTTTCAACTAATGGTGTTTGTCTTGCACATCTTTTAGCATTTGTTGGTGATTAACCTTAGGAAAGCATCGTTATCTGAAAATATTAATGCATTGATTCATTTTATTCTCTTGAAGAACATTTGGATTATCACTGTTCTTGTGTAAACATTGCTCAAATATTATTGTTGCTTTAGAACTAAAATATTGTATAAATCATTTAGCACCTATTTCGGGCTGGTGAATAGTGCGCCCTTGTGCTCAAACAGTGTCTGTTTGAATTCTTGGATCATTGTATTACCTGATGGGGGCTTATCAGGCCTTACAGGGGCAGCACCACTCTTTAAGAATTTTTTCAAGTTAAGCTGATTGAATTGGCTGATACACTAAAACTTTGAGGTGTGCAGGTTATCATATTCATCTTTATTTGAGAATATTATTACACTGACATAGATAATATTTTCTCACAAATTCCTGTAATTCCTGAATTAAACAAGGTAAAGCCTGGTAAAACTCATAGTGAATTTTTCCTAGGAACAAGAAAACTAACCTTAGAAGATGTGTTTAAAAACAACCTTACTTGCAGTTTAAGAAAAGAAGAGAACATTTTCCTGAATATGGTGGGAGAGAGGAGAATTAAAATGCAAAAGAAAGTGACTGGGGAAAAGATGGAAACACTATTTTGGGATGTTGGGAAGGAAAATGATTTAAAGGGAGAAACAAACCCACCCGGCAATGTTAATGTTAATGTTAATGAGATTTATAAAAGCGCACAAATACCCAAGGGTGTCTTGGCTCTGGGGAGTACAAACAGCAAGCTCCGTGCCTAGCACTGGAAAAGCCAGGTTTTTAATCGCTTTCTAAAGCCAGTCAAGGAGCTGGCATTCCTAAGTTCAAGAGGGAGAAAGTTCCAAAGTTTCGATGTGCCGTAATGAAAACTACGGCCACCCCAATGTACAGTGCGAATTCTAGGAACCAACAGCATTCTTGCCCCATTGACCGAAGATGTCTGGTCAGTTGGTACCATGCAAAGAGATTCTGAAGAAAAAAAGGGCCTGTATGATGCAAGGCTTTGTAGACAATACACAAGGCCTTGAATTTTATACGCTGAAGCACCGGAAGCCAGTGCAATTTGCGGATTTCGTTAGAAACCGGACTTTGCCTGGGAATATCAAGCAGTAAGCGTGCCGTAGAATTTTGAATCATCAGGAGCTTCTTCAGGCACTGCTTCTGGGCATTGAGATATAGCCCATTGCAGTAGTCTAATTTAGATTGAATAGGCGAAGTGACTACGGTTTTCCTGGTATTTGCCGCAATATATGGAAGTATCTTCCTTATTTTCTTTATAAGGAAATATGATGCAGAGACAACAGCTTTAGTCTGTTGACAGAGTGTTAATCTGTTGTCAATCAGCACACCCAAGTTTTTTACTTTCGCTGCTGGTTTGGGTGGTGTGCCCATCTCCACCGGCCACCACATGTTACTCCAGGTGGGCTGCAGATTGCCGAAAATCAGGACTTCCGTTTTATCGGAATTAAGTTTAAGGCAGTGTGCTGTCATCTGTTTATTAATAGTGTTCATGCAGCTTTGAAACTGTAGAGAAGGGGAGTTTTGATGTTTGTGTGCAGCTACCACAATCTGGGTGTCATCAGCGTATGTGGTCAGACTAAATCCGAATTTCCGGATTAATGGGGCAAGTTCTGAGACGTAGATGTTAAACAACAAGGTGCTCAACGAGCTGCCCTGAGGGACGCCACAAGGCAAAACATAGGAGGCTGAATTGAAGCCGTCAATGGACACTGTAGATTTCCGATCCTTTAAGAAAGAGGATAACAACGCCAGAGCCACGTCACCCCATACTAGCTTCTCCAGCCGACTTTGCAAAAGGGTATGATCATGCATATCAAAAGCGGCAGGCAGATCGAGGAGCACAAGCGCAGCTGTGCCTCCTCCATCCATCACCGCTCTGATCTCTTTGGTTGCTTTGATAAGTGCTGTTTCCATGCTGTGATCCTTACGAAAACCGAACTGGGAGTGATCCAGCAGACTATTTTCATTGATAAATTGAGACAGTTGGGTGTTCATAATTTTGTCAACTATCTTCAAAGGCAAAGGTAATCTGGCAATAGGTCGATAATTGATAGGGTTGCTGGCATCTAACGTAGTCTTTTTTAATAAAGGCAGAATGGATGTCTACTTCCAGCTACTCGGAATGATACCCAAGGCAAACATCAGGTTGAAGATTTCTGCAAGCCCGGGGCTCACCAGGTCTACTAGTCTTTTAAGAAGTGTCGGTGGACATGGGTCCATAGGTGATCCTGACCTAGCTTCATTAATGTGCTTTCCTGCTTCTTCTGCAGAGACCGGAGAGAAATTAAATAAAATACGATTGCTAAGGTCTGAGCCGCCCGTATGGGGTAAAGAACAAGGGTCGGAACCATCCTTGAAGACTTTAAAAATATCCAAAACCTTGGATTTGAAAGTAGCTGCAATGTCATTGCAAAATTTTTGATTAGCCCTCCTGCCTATATTGTTAGGCGTAGCAAGTTTGTTAATCACCAAAAATAATTCCTTGGGCGAGTTGTTAGCCAGCTCAATCTGTTGAGTAAAGTATTTTTTCTTTTCTAATATGAGAAGTTTTTTATAGTCCAATAAAGCTGTCTTGTAGACTTGTTTTTCTGACTCACCATAGTTTAATCGCCAGCGCCGTTCCAATCGGCGACAATTCTGTTTTCCCTTCCGGAGGGCTTCGGAAAACTAGGGGGCAGATGGAGTAATCCTATTACCAGATAGTGTTTTTATGGGGATCGAAGCGTTAACTGCCTCAGAAATCCAATTCGTATAATTGGTAACGGCAAGATCTACATGGCCCTGAAATTGAGGACGAGAATCTTCCAGATGGGTATAAAGGACTAATTTATCTGCTCTGTTCCATGCTTTGCAGGTGGAAACAGGTGGTTGAGTGATGCTAACCTCTCCTACCCTGACATAAGGAAGACTAACTTTAATGAGTGAATGGTCAGACCATGGCAAAGGGAGAATTTCTTTTACCGTAAGGCCGTGGGCTGAGGAAAAAACACCATCCAACGTGTGTCCAGCTACATGAGTAGGTGACTGCACCAGTTGGATGAGTCCTAGTGCTCCTAGCACATCTGAAAGCACCGACGTCTCTTTGTTCTCTGAATCTTCCAAATGGAAGTTGAATGCTCCGAGAATAGTAAAATTCTTATTTGAAAAGACGGATTCAAGCAGAGTGTTGAGATTGGTTAAAAAAGTACTGCTTGTACCTGGGGGTCGATACAATAGAATGCCCTTAAATGTCAATTTAGGGCTAAGTGCAAACGTAAAGTAAAGAGCTAAGTGCAAACATAAAGTAAAGAGCTTCATAAAAAGGGGTAGACACAGGGTAGTGGGTGACTGAAAGGTGATCCCTAATAGCCACTCCACCACCTCATTTTGACAGCCTGTCCACTCTAATCGCTCTAAACCCAGCAGGAGTAGCAGTGATGAAATCAGGATCTGACGCAGCATCTGCCCAAGTTTCTGTTATAAATAAGATATCCAGTCCCAGGCTTTCTATAGTGTGAGCAACTTCATATCTGTGCTTTACCAGTGATCTGGCATTAACAAGACCACCATAAAGCATGGATCTATCATGGGGGACATCGTTCAATAGAGTCTGGGGTGATTGTAAAGCAGAGATCTTTTGCGATTATGGGAGAACAAAACCGCAAGCGCAGCTCACAGTGCCAACCCCAGGACCTACTACACAACAGTTTTCCCTAGTTTTTCCAAAAGAATATAAGTCTCTGATAGAATATCTAATGATTTGTGACGATCGAGGACCAGGGTTTTGGGCACTAGGCGCGGTCCAGGCACAGACGGGCGCAGACGGGCTTGCCTTAGGCGCGCCAGCGGCACGCCAGCGGCGCACCTGCTGCGCACGTCCGTTGCACGCCCGCACCATGAGAGGTTTAAGTAGGAAGCGTCCGGCGGACGACTAGACTGCATCCTCCCCAGAAGTGAGAGCTGCCAGGAACTGCAAGCTAAGGGTCCGCCCTCCGCTCAATCGGCACGTCAGCCGCGGCGGAACGGGGCGGCCCTGAACCCAACAGCAAACAAAATGTGCAAAGGAGGAAAGCAGAAACAAATACAGTACGGGTAAGTTAAAAAACAGTAGGTAGCTAAATGAGTTAAAAGCACATTAACAGTAAGGAGCCCTTTCCCTAAAAAAATTAAAAACCATAAAATATCCAAAAGTGCGTGAACAAAGCTGTAGCGGTGCCGGGCGCTAGCAGGGCTTTAGATTGACCCCAGAAAGGGAAATTATGCATAAGTAGATATAATACTGTATATGACAATTATTTTGTGGGTGCAAGGGAGTGCCAAGATTCATACAAAATCTTGGGAGGATGGGGATTTAAAGGAGGAAAAATCCAATATTCCCTGGAATATATTACATTTGTGGAAACAGAGCTTATTATAGGTTGCCGGACCATTGGTACGGAACTTGCTGCATAGGCCTGGTCTTTCCAAAAATATTTCATGTGGCAAGGGGAGAAAATGGATTGCATGAAATAGGTAGACAGTTAACACGTAGAAGAAGGGAGAGTTGGTCAGAAATTATTGGTGATATTTTTGGAGCACTGATACCAGCAGCTGGAATATCTCTGAATGCACACAAAATTAGAAAATTGCCTGCAGTTGTGGATCGTTTATCAACAAACACAGCTGGAGGGTTCTTAATGGTAAATACCGAAATGGTTGCCATGAGAGCTATGGTAATGCAAAATCGACTTGCCCTTGACATTATATTGGCAAAAGAGGGAGGAGTCTGTGGAATGCTGAAAGTACAAAATTGCTGTACTTACATTCCTGACAAAAGTCAGAATATAAAGAAATATATTAAGAATATAACTGAATTGCATGAAGAAATTGTTCCAATGGAGGTTGAAGGTGTATGGGAGAAACTTGGTAAAGGTTTTTCCTCTATTAAGAATTTATTAACAACATTGGGTAGCTCTTTTGTGGGCAAAATACTAATACCTGTGACCTTTGTGATTATTCTAGTATTAATATTGAGGTTTGGATGTCTGCGCATAAAAAGAAGAAAACTACAAAATAGGATAAAAAGAGAAAACAAGAAAAATAAAGAGAAAGAAATAAGAGAGAGAGAAATAGAGGAAATAAAATTAGAAGAATTTAAAGAAAATATGTACTAGAAAACAAAAGAAAACAGTGTGGGGAACACTATTGTTTAAACTAACAAATGCAAGTGGATCCGAATAAAACCATTTCCGCAGATAAATTTAGTGAGATTAGTGAGTAGTGGTGATGTTTAAAAATCACCAAAGGGGGGGATTGATGGAGCAGGTAAAACAATATTTTGTATACCTCCTCTAATTTGCATGAAATTAATTACGTAATCATTCTAAAATTAATTTACATAACATGTTTGAAGTGGAAGTGATACTTATCAATATTTGCATCTTGATAAACATAAATACACGTGGGACTAAATTGCTAATTGCATGGCAAAATTAAATAATTAATGATGGTACGCAAACTAACCTTAGATTGTGGTGAGATAGTAAAATTGCATAGTTTATATTGCTTCGTGATTGTATTGTGGCTTAAAGTTATCGTATGGTAAGTATTATCACTTTAAATGTTGCTGCAGCTAGGGAAATACTAATATATATTGAGATTAGTGTGGGTTTGAACATTAGAACCTTCATTTCTACATATTAATTGCTGCTATGTCTATTCTCGCTTAGTTAACGTTCGGGCCTACTAGGCCGCAGTACTCAACATGGCGTTCTCTGAAGCAGATGCAACCATGTACGCGCGATGATTTCTGCGCATGCCCAGATGGCTCTGGAAATCACGAGGTGAAATGAACTCCTGACATCGTGCTCCCTGCCAAGGTCGATGTGTTGGGGACTTGACCGTAAGCCAGTAGATGACTGTATGAGAGCCACGGAAGAGACAAAGGATGAACCTGTCAATAAGACCCTTTTGCCTTGAAAAGATACATATTCTGGTCCCCACATGGGAATCGGAAGAACCATTACAATTTGTGAACTCTTGTGCCAAGTCACTATGAAGAACCAGTTTGCACTATGAAAGAGTGCAATGAACTATTGATAACCCCGATCTGTCCAATCAGAACATTTGGTCTGCCCCTAAAGTTGCCATATTTTGTATGAAGTAAGGCAAGGAAAGGGTTATAATAACCCCTCATCTTTCATTACGGGAAGAGTTGCTTTTTGCGGTAACTCGTAGTTGCTGTTGCCGTCGTTCTTGGGTTATTCTTTAGTTGTTTGACAGAGAGTCTTTGGGAGAGAATTCTTGTTGGGTGGTTATTGTTCCTTTTTCAAATTTCCGGCTTTTTCCCTATTTTTCATTACGTTCTATGCTGCCGGTCTGGGTGTGGAGTTAATCCATGCTGTGGATTGATGTATGGACATTGCTGAATCTCAGAGATATTGTGTTATATCCTATACTCTTGCCTGACGGTTTGATCCCTTGGTGAGGGTCAGACTGCCTGACTGTCTGAGGGAGTGTTTACCTGAGAATGCGGATAACTCCCTATTCGATTTGAAGCTATTGTCGCCTATTCATTGGTAAATGATTTACTGTATTTTTCCTAAAATTTATGCTGAACTGAGATTTCTAAATGCTTAATTGCTCTTTAATAAATCTAAATTTCAAATTATGAGCTGTAGTATATATATGTAAGAATAAAGGGATTGATTAATGATTTAGATCAACAAAATTGAAAAAAAATAAGAAACGAGTTTTGTGGTTCTTAAATTAATCACTGAAGATATCAAATGTTTTTTAGACTTTAATTGTGTTTTAGCTGGTTCTAATTCACCATCAACCAGTCCAACTAGTTGATCCATTGACCAAACAGTGGAGTGCCTTGATGATAAAGTCAGAATTCTGAAGAGTGTATATAGAATGTATATATAAAATAGTAAGAAAATTAATCCTGATAGATAATAAGGTACCCACGTTGTCCAGCAGCCCCTTCTCCTGTGTATAGATTTGAGTGAATTTTGTGTGGATGAGAAGTGTGTTGGTGTTATGGACCCCACCAATTAATGTATGGATGAACCTTTGTGAATAAGAATCTGTGACATAAGGAGAATATGTAAATTTTGTCCTTTGCGCTGGATCACAACAATGCTATGGAACTTGTTTCACTTGTACCAAACATTCAAATTCAAAATGAAAATCAGACTACTTCACAATTCGCAATTAGAGCTATTACAGATGTCTATATCAACATGCCTCGTCGAGAGGATAAAGACATTTCAACAAATCCCGATGCAATTCGAAAAATTGATCGAACTGCTTCTGGCTATTTCATTAACTTTGATACGTTTTCTCTGAATCCAAGCGAGCCGGAAACGACGCCAGCCAAGACACCGTTCAAGCAAGAATTAATTAACTTTCTTCTGTTTCTTCAAAAGACATACCTGGTATTACCTTGGATTGAACTCAGGGATAATACTTTTTCTTTTATGGCTAGATTTAGTATTGACTTTTAGTATGCTTATTAATGGACATTATCTGCATTAAGATTCCACAGCCCGAAAGGTCAACATCCTCCTGAAGCCACACACATCGTCACATCGTGAACAAAGAGCCTTTTCATCAGTGAACATCACAGCTGTTCCTATACCCGATGGTATAGTATGGGTATAGTATGGGACAAGGTTGATTTCGACATATTCGGACCGACCGAACTTTTAAAAATTAATCATGTATTTAAAATCTCATTATGTGATTTCATTACCTCCAGTACATTTTCTGATGAATGGGACACTGAAACAGTTAATAACATGTTATCTGATTTAGAGAAAACTGCTGCATTTTCTAATAATGAAATGTTAGATGGTTCATCATATTATGACAAATTGTACTGTTATCAACATTTTGGTCATCATTTCCTGTCCAAATCCATTTCACCCAGGAATGTATTTGAATACAATCAGTGGGAACATTGCCTGACACCACCAAATACTAGTTCACAAGCGTTTGCACAAAAATTTGCATACTTTTCAGGATTTAACACAACAGATCCAGCCTCATTTTACTATAAGGTTGTACCAAGATCAGCTCTGAAAATGATGTTGACAAACACCAAACAGATTTACTCTGCTTCCTTTTTGGGCCAAGTGTCTGAACAGGGTTTCAACCTATGGAAAGACGAAATTGACACAAAATCAATCTGGGGTTCGAGAGATTGGCAAGTCCAGGGTACAGAGGCACTATTTAGAGCATGCCTCATTCCACAGCAGATTATCTTTTTAAATGATACTGTGCAACAGACATACTGTCTTGGAATAGCCAAGATGAAGGAACTGAACTCTCCAAAGTTTCCAACACCAACCCATGGGCGGCGGAATTCTTCTATAAAGAAAGGGGCAACCGTTGATGACATGCTAAAGTACAATAGAACAGACCCAAATTGGAAGGAGTGGGCGGTTTGGCCCTTAGACACAAACACATGTCATAAAAGGTTCCTACACATCACCGAGGAACTTAACATACGTAGGCCTGACCCACGTTATGTACAGAGAGAACATCCAGGGGTAGTGACATCGTATAGTGTTGGGAAGTTGTGCTTACAATGGCTAGAAACCTCAACACTTACAGAAGTGAAACAACACTTATCTTTACTCTCACAAGACATGGATCTCAGGGACTTTTTACTAGGACCTAAAAAACAACGTCAAAAACGTTTCATATATGCAGGCATTTATGCTGCCTATAATGAAATTTGGAAGATTTCCCAACAAGAAACCGCAGAGAGAATACGGGAAATAGACCGTATTAACTTAGAAAAAGCATTTGCTGTGGTGGATAATGGGTTAACAATTTTGACCTCCAGAGTATATTCATTGGGCAACATTGTATCTTCTGCTATTGACATATTGGAACAGGATTTAGCCATATTACAACACGGCCAATCACAGTTACGTTCCATTATGTTATTGAGCTGGACGCTGCAATCTCTGCGTGCAGGCCTTGTGCCTTGGCGTTTTATAAACAGTACGTCTCTGTTTTCAGAATACAATCTAACTGATACACAGATAGAAATGGCACAAAGGGGAGCTAAATATACAATGCTGCAATTAAAAAACTGGATAGGCTACCATTTACAGTGGCTGAATTACCATCAACTGAGTGGCTAATCCAGAGCTAAATCACTCTCCCGGTCACTACATTCCAGTTTCAGTACTGCCTTGAGCAAAGGCAAGCGGGCACATATGAAAAATTGGGTAAAGAATACATCAAGAAATCCTGGGATTTATTATATAAATTTCGATGCCGGGATAGGTATCGAGAAGTGTTTCTTAGTGGTACTAACTGCAAGAGCACTTTAAGCGGTTCTCTCATGTGCCAAGATATCGTTTTGTATGGAGCCTGCAATGGTTCAGTTTCAAATCTGTCTTGTCACATGAAAGGAACACCAGCTGCCGTAATATCGCCAGTGTTCGAGTTACTTTCAAATGGGAGTTACCTGATGCTGAACGATCAAGGTTGCTGTGGCATGCTTCCAGGCATTGCATATCTGGTCACCGTGAACACCAGGGTTACTTGCTGGATGCAAGTATTGTTTCCTCCCACAAATACAGTCAGGGAGGCACTAGTATGGCCTTCACTGAATGTTTCGTTGATACAGTTTGATGCTTTGAGTAGAATGAAAGCCATGCTTTTACAGCAAACCGTGCCACTGACCTTCGCTCGAGAAACCTTTGAACTTCAAGTTGCAAGGACCTCGACAGAGATTCAGGCGCTAATTTGAACAAATTGCCCCCGACATTTCATAGAAATGTTGGGACGTATCTTTAACATGTCTGATACGAGTGGCAACATTCACCTATTTAAGACCATAGGGTCCGGATTCCTTTGCACTTTCCAGACTATCCTCGGAGTTATTCCTAACTTCATACACTCTGTGTTTGGAAGCATTTTCGGGGGTCTACCTCTGATACTGCTCGCTATAGCGGGAATCCTGATTATCGTCTACCTGCTGTGCAATGGACGGACCATCCGCCAGCGAGATTACGAAAGCTCTCCTGGAAAGACATTACCGTGAGCTCATGGTACAGCATCTCGGTGCACCTCACCTACGGGAACTAAGTGCTTCTTGGTTCTTATCCTTCAGACCAGTCTTTGAGGACTGCATCGTACCTGTCTTCCGATACCTGTTCTGCGGAGGCGAATGCGAGTTAGACATCTGTCTGACACCTCTGACGGAGACACCAGCGGACATAGACTCCAGGCTGCAACCTTTGTGGTCCCATGCACGACTCTGTCCCCAGCGTATTCCCATCTTGACGCATTCCTTCCTTGAGGAGCCACAGGTGCCTTTCACGACTGAATTAAATTTCAGCTCCAGCATTGACACCAAGGTTTCGAATCCGGTACCGGAAGCCTACACAACAGCTACTGGCAGTGAGGAGTTACATCTATGCACACTTGACGTGCTATGCGAGGTATTGCAATGTTTGTCCCCTACTGTAGCAGGCGGCGATAATGTTATGTCTCCCAGACAGGACATTTAATCTAAATCTGGCCCACCTTTGTGCTGGGAACGAATATGGAACTTTTTCCTTCCCTTTCTTTTTCAAAATAACTTTTCAAATTGACACTATCAGAAAGCATGGCCTTCTAAGTACGCTTACAGTAGTTCAACTTGTGTGATCGAACTCATTTGGAACTGTGATTTGCGGAACTTTACGACAGTATCAAACATTATCAAACACACTTTTTCCCGTTTTTAAACTATTTTTAAATGATTTTAAACATTTTTAGAAACATTTTTAATGACTGCTTGATAATTTTAAACACTGACACTGTTATGAAAATAAGTATCTCAAGAGGTGTAATATTATTGTCAAGTATAAGTTGGAGTGGGTGTTATATTTCATATCGGTACCCTAATATAGGTCCAGGGACCATCGAGCACTCTCCCTACATCAGCTCCCGTTATTTCATATGAACGAGCCTTAAAAGGACATAACTCCAAATACGGACAGAATACCTTATATGGACATCACGCCTTGTAAGGGCTGCAGCCTTTTATGGATTAAACCTTTCATTTAGTTCCATGCCGAGGGTGGGTTTTTCCCAATCGATATTGCTAAGACGTCATCCTTAGCGCACATGAATAATTGATGAGTATACTCTCCAGGGGGTACACTTCACCTCTCCCATCGATGCACAAGGTTTAATCCCCAACTTCATCCTCATACAGAACAATGGGTAACACACCTACATAGACAGTATAAATACAGCACCTCTTGCTATCAGAAAGCAGGAGGGAACCGAGACTTCAAGGCTGACACACAGACCAGAGACTCTGCAGCTCCGGCATGCCATCGCTCCAGCTGACAGTGGTCTGACGATCCCTCGCGGGGTGTCCAGCTCAAGTCCAGTACGAAGTCCCACACTCTCACTATTCAGGTATGGGGGTTTGATTCAATCCTAGCGGGATTCTTGGCTCTTAGGCTTAGTAACTCTTTCACACCTACTCACATGCTAGGTACACTTAGGTACATCTAGTCAGGCATCTTAGGAATACGCACTTTATTTTATAAATGCATTTCCTATTTCTGTATATGTTCATGACTAATTGAAAAATGGTAGAACAATACTATTTCTTTTTATTCACTGTACTGCTGGTTCTATATCACTTCTACTGTGTTACAGTCGTAACAGCGCACTCATTTTACATGAGAAGAGCAACGGTACAATAAATTCTTATGGTAAAAACACTAGACTGTTTTGATCCAGCGCAAGACCGGGAAGAATGGAGAATAACATTTACCGATGCCCTCCCTGCATCACAGACTCGACGTCACACTAACTCATTCACACAAGCAATCATTGGTGGGGCCCATAACACCAACACTCATACGTCTCTCTCACGAGTCTGCACACACAGGAGGGATGAGTAATTCAAGCACTGGACATGTGGGGGGAAATACCTTATATAAGATATAGGGAGAGAAAAGTTATTTTACAAGATATGCATTAATATCCTTTGCCTATAGATCCCTAGTCTCAAACATCAAGGCACTCCACCCACTTGGTCAATGGACCATTTTAGTTGGATTGGTTGATGGTGATTTAGAATCAGCTAAAACACAATTTAAGACTCAGAATCCCTATTTCCTTAATGAAACCACAAACTCATATTTCTTGTTAATCAATATTTGTTTATCTAAATTTTCATAATGATTATTATTTGCATTTGTCTCGTCAGAGTTTAGAGTTGAGATCAATTCAAATAAATCGCAGAACATCATATTTGCCTAATCTGGCTATTTGAAGTCCTCTAATTCATTGGCACTGCATAACCAAAATTTGTCGTAAATTGTCCGAAAAGCAGGCCAAAGCTCAAAGTTCTCTGCTCAGCACACTACAGTCCCAATTTATCAAAGGACCAGAAATCGTGCAAGCATATCTCATAGCCTGTGGATTTTTTAGAAAAAGTTTGTAGTCATCAAGCGGTCGGGCAGCATCTGGATCTTCAGTAAAGGCGTATCATCATCCGCTGTCATACCCTCCCTATTCTACTAGCCTTTTTATAATAAAACAAGTCATAGGAGATACAAATTTAAACTTTAGAGCAGTGGTGATTGGCTGGTTGAGATCGTACGACCACTATCCCAAGATTTGCAGTACAGTTCGAGGGGTGAGGTCATTGGTTAACGAAGTATCGGCTTGTTCCGGTTTACTGTAAGGTTGATTGTTCCCGTATCTTGGCGAGTATCCCGTTTTGTCTCTTTGACCGGGAACAGTCTGTGCAAAGGTCGCAACGAGGTTTAGGAGATCTCTTACACATGCGCAGCTCACTTCGCGCCTCATGAGACAGTGGCCACTTCTGCGTGTGTCGACAGCGGCCATCTTAGATTTAGGCCCAAACACCAACTTAAGCGAAACAAACACAAAATAATAATTAATTCATGGAAATGGTGATCCTAATGTTAACCCCTTGCTAATCCCTTTATGTGCTTGTATTTATCAAGAATATAACAACATTTAAAGCAATTATATTCACCTTTTTCGATCCTCCTCATGGGTGCATCATCACAAAGCAACATATATCATGCAGGATTCTATTACTACATATACTATTGGTAATATGCGTACAAATTTTAATTATAGGAGTTATTTAGCCATGCAATTAACAAATCGCATGTGTATTTTAGTATTAATAATGTTGATTAGTATTCATGCAACACTCGTTTAATATTATTATAATTAATAGATTATATCATTAGTATTTTCATGCAAAAATAGAGGAGGTATACAAAATGTTGTACTACCTGCTCCATCAATCCCCCCTTTGGTGATTTTATCACCACAATACCTAAATTTTGTAAATTTATTATGAAAAGAAAATGAATTCATTGATTTTTAGTTCACATTTCTGTTTCCCCAATTTCTTCTTCTCTCGCTTTTCTATACATACTATCTTTCATTTCTTCTAATTCTACTTCTTCACTTTCTCGTCTTTTATTCTCTTTCTTTCTTAAAGTTTCTCTTTTTAAGTTTTTCTGTATTTTCTTTCTTTTGCAACAGAAACATCCTAGTCTTATAACTAATACTAGAAAATTTACACAGGTTAATGGAAATAAGATTTTACCTATAAATGTACTACCTAATTTTAATACGAACTCTTTAATGGAAGATCATTTCTTTCCAATCTTTTCCCAGACACCTTCAACCTCCAGTGGTGCAATTTCCTCATGCAAATCAGTTATATTTTTAATGTATGACTTTAGATCTTGACAATGTTGAACTTTCAGCATTTCACAGACTCCACCCTCTTTTGCCAAAATTATATCAAGGGCAAGTCGATTTTGCATTACCATGGCGCACATGGCAACCATTTCTGTGTTTACCAATAAAAATCCTCCAGCGGTGCTTGTTGACAAGTGATCCACTACTGGTGATAATTTTCTAAATTTATGTGCATTCAGAGATATTCCCACTGCTGGTATCAATGCTCCAAAAATGTCCCCCACAATTTCTTACCAAGATTCTCTCTTTCTACCTGTTAGTTGTCTACCTAGCTCATGTACACCATCTCTTCCTCTTCCCACATGGAATATATTTGGGAAAACCAGGCCCACATAACATTTGCCAAACCAGTGATCTGGTAATCGATAATATGCTTTGTTCCCGCAGATAAAATATAATCCAGGAACAACTGGATCATTTCCTCCTTTAAATCCCCATCCACCCATTATTCGATATGTATCATGGCAATCACTGTTACCTACAAAATAATTATCATATGCAGTTTGATTCCTTCTAATGCACAACTTTCCTTTCTGAGGCCAATCTAAAGCCATTGTTGGACTAGCTTCTCCCTTCATATGTTTTTCCTTTTCAACATCCCAGACTGTCCTTTCCTCTCTTCCCTCAGATACTTTCTTTTGCACTTTGAATCTCCTTTCTTCAACCATATCCAAGAACACTTTCTTCTCCTTCTTTAAACTACAAGTAAAATTATTTCTAAATATAGACTCTAATGTTAATTCTTTAGTTTCTAAGAAAAATTCACCTAATACCTTTGCAGGTTTTACTTTATTCAATTTGTTAATTACAGGTATTTGTGAAAATATGTTATCTACGTGTAACTTTAAATGAGATCATCAAATCCAAAGCACTCCATAGAAGCATTAGTAATCCTGTACAATAACAACACATTTT
Source organism: Triturus cristatus (assembly GCF_964204655.1). Taxonomy (NCBI): domain Eukaryota; kingdom Metazoa; phylum Chordata; class Amphibia; order Caudata; family Salamandridae; genus Triturus; species Triturus cristatus. Next base: position 131,828,930 of record NC_140586.1, on the reverse strand, counting down.
TAACCACCTTCTAAGAAATGTACATTTAATTTTTCTATTCTCTGTGTTTGCCATCCTGAAAAATGATCAGTGTCTTTTGACTTAGCCTCTTCTACTTCACAACTAGTTTTGTCTAACCCAAGGCTCTAAGCACCTACTTGGTTCTATCAGTTATGTCTCTTCCAGTAATTTTATTGTCTTTCCATTGGTATCACCTTTTGGTCTTTTCAGTTTGGCATTTGATCGTCTTTCACAATCTTGATACAGAACTTCCTGAACATCCGTTTCTTCTCCAATGTCGGACAAGATAACTCTCAGGATTTCTGATTCTTCGTCTTCCTCAACCACTTCTGGTACAGTCACCTCTGGATTTTCTTGGCTATCAGCCTCTTCTTTTATTTCAGGCAGCGCCACATATGACCATTCCGGCGACTTATACTTCTGGTTAGGTTTTCTAGTTCTCTTATTTTCTTCGGTTGTCGTTTTTCCTTAGTCTTTCAACTTTTCTTGACTAGATACTTCATTCACTTGTTCAGCTCTGGATGAATTTACTCGTGTCAGTCGGTATCTAAATCTCTTTATTTTATTTGGCCAGATTTAATCTCTTGCTGATCTTTTCAATTTACTTCCCTTTTCGTTTTTCTCAGCTCTCCATGCTCTTTTTCTCAGAACTCGATCTTCTGGTACTTCTTCATCACTGTCCTCTGATTCTGTTTCAACTTGACTTTTACTTTCAGCTGTTTCTCTTTCCACCACTTCTTTTATTTTCCCTACTTCTGTCCCTCCTCTTGTTTCTTGCACACAATCTTCCTGCTGACTAACTGTCCCTTCCTCTAACTGGATGTTTGAATTCCCTACAACTCCTCAGGGGTCTTCCGCAAAAACCTTTCCCTCACTTTCTGTATCTGTCACCTGACCATCTGCTTTTGTTACTTCAGGTGGAATTTCTCTCAGCTTTCCATCAGGAATTTCTTTATCGAGAACTTCTTTAATTGTCTCTTCACTGTTTTTCTCTTTTCCTGTATGTACCTGGGCTTGTCCAGTTTCTGAGTCTGAGCTGGTGTCTGAGATCTGCAACTTGCAATTGCAACAATGTTCTCTGGGGCAACAGTCAAATTTGGTTCTGACTCCCCCCTTTCAGGGTTTTGTCCTGTTCCAGTGTCTTCAGTATCAGATTCAGAGCTTGATTCTGATTCTTCAAAATACTCTTGTTCCTTGTTATCTACTGGATTTATAAGGTATGACTAGCATGGATCCAGTTCTTTATTCCGGCACACTTTACAGCTGTTGTCGTAGTTAAAATCACTTGTCGTGGTTTTCCCCAACGTGGGACCAAACAGTTCCTTCTTCTCTGCACTTTAATTCTCACCCAGTCACCTGGGCTCAGATCATGAGCTGGCTTCTTTTCAAGGGTGGTGGCATCTGATCCAACCTGATGAAACACAGAATGTACGGCGTCAGACAGCCCCTTAAAGTAATCCACACCAAGTCATCAGAGATAGGCAATAACTTGTTGACTGGTATGAATACATGCCTCATTGCTCTCCCAATTACAATTTCGTGGGGACTCAAACCTGTGTTCCTATCTGGAATTGATCTAATAGTCATGAGTACCAGAGGCAAGACATCAGGCCATTTCAATCCTGTGGCTAAACAGATCTTTCTTAATCTGTTTTTAATAGTGCCATTTACTTGTTCTACCACACCAGAAGCCTCTGGCCGATAGGCACAATGCAGTTTTTGTTGTACATTCAATGCTTCACAAATTAGCTTCATGATTTCATTATGGAAATGTTTTCCTCTATCTGACTCAATTATGACTGGAAACCCAAATCTTGGGATGAACTCCCTCAAAAGCAGTTTTGCTACTGTTATTCCATCACTTCTTCTTGTGGGATATGGTTCTACCCATCTAGAAATAGGCAGACCATCATTAAGACATACCTCAACCTGTTACAGGGAGGCATCTCAATGAAATCGATTTGCATTCTGGTGAAAGGCCCTCCTTCTCGACCTATCGTTCCTAGACTTACCACTGTTTTTCTACCAAGATTGAACTGCTGACATATAAGGCATCGTTGACAAAGACTGTCAGCTACAAGTCTGAATTTTGCATTGTACCATGTCTGTTTAAATAGTCTAAGCATTGCATCACTCCCTACATGTGCTTGCCATGATACATCCGGGCCATGGCTGACACCATGATATCAGGCATAACTGGTCTTCCATCCCGATAGACCCACACATGATCTGTTTCCCTTGGTGCACATCCTGCCTTGACCCATTGTCTCATTTCCTCATCTCCTGCTTCTTCCTGTAACTGCCTCACTTCTTCCCATGTATTCACAATGTTAGTAAACAACAAGGGACATGAATTAATTTCCTTCTCTTTTGCCCTGTTTACCGAATTCTGGTTTCGCGCACTAAATTGAGCCATATCGTTCGCATACTGCTTCCCAGCTGAGATATAGTCTCCGGTTTTGGAGTGGGCAGCACACTTCACAACAGCCAATTGCTTAGGCAGCTGTATCGCCCCATGCAATTTCCCAACCACTTCAGCATTCTTTATAAGGGTTCCACTTGAAGTCAAAAATCCTCTCTGTGACCAAATTTGGCCAAAATCATGCACAACACCAAAGCCATACTGACTATCAGTAATCACAGTCACTCTCACATTCTTTCCCAACTTACATGCTCTGGTTATAGCAAATAGCTCAGCAACTTGGGCTGACTTTACTCCCTTTAGATAAGATACTTCCATTACTGCTGCTACTGTGTACACTGCATACGCTGCACTCAGAGTTCCTTCTTCTGTTCTCAAGCATGGTCCGTCCACAAACATCACATAGTCACTTTCTGTCAAAGGTACATCTTTTATATCAGGTTGTGGTTTAGTACAGAAATCAATCACATCCAAGCAGTCATGATCCACATCATCTCTGACTTCCACATTCTCAGCATCTGGCAATAATGTTGAAGGATTCAACATTCAGCCATCTTACAAGGCTCACATTTGTTGCACCTAATATGACTTTTTCATATTTAGTCAGCCGACTATGTGTCATAAACTGAGTGCAGCGCCTTGTTAAAAGGATTGCCACATCATGAGGTACGAATACTCCCACAGGATATCCCATCACAATTCCCTCGCTCTGTTCCAGACTCTTACAAGTGGCAGCCACTGCTTTCCGACAACCAGGTAACGCTACAGCTACTGGATCAAGTATAGCTGAAAAATATGCAATTGGTCATCTCAGTTTTCCTTGTTTCTGTGTTAATACAGAGAGTGCACATCCATTCATCTCGCTGCATTATAGTTCAAACTCTTTCTCATAATCAGGCATACCAAGTGCTGGGGCCTCACACAAACTGTCTCTCAATTGTTTAAAGGGTGTTAACTCTTCTTTATTCAATTCAATGGGATATTTTACATCACTTCTTGTCAGGCGTACCAAAGGTTTTGCAATCAGGGAGAAATTACTTATCCACTGACGACAATATCCTACCATTCCAAGAAACATTCTCACTTCTCTTTGCGTCATTGATGCTCTCATTCCTTTTATTATCTTGATTCTTTCTGCTGTTATTTTCCTCAGTCCTTTTTCAATTTTATGGCCTAAATATTGTACTTCTTTCTGGCAGAATTGCAATTTCGATGGGGATACTTTAAGTCCTTCATCTGCTAGATGATTTAGCAATGCTATGGTATCCTCTACACAAGCTTCTCGTGTTTTTGACGCCACAAGCAGGTCGTCAATGTATTGGACTAGTACTGAGCTCTCAGACATCTCTAGCTCTTCTAAGGACTTTTTCAATATCTGGTTGAATATTGAGGGGCTCTCTGTATACCCCTGTGGGATTCGGCACCATGCCAAAATACGTTCGCCAAACCGGAACGCAAAAATCTGCTGACTGTCTTGATGCAATGGGATGGAAAAGAAAGCATGACACAGGTCAATCACTGTGTACCATTCTGCATCATGTGGAATCTGATACAAAATCACTGATGGATTTGGTACAATAGGACAACATGACACAACTATTTTGATTATTTTTCTCCAATTTTGCACTATTCTGAACGTTCCATTAGGCTTTTTCAGGCCCATAATTGGTGAATTACATGGACTACTCATTATTTCTCTCAAAATACCTTGTTTAATCATTTTCTCTATTATAGGAGTAACTCCTTCAATTATTTCGGGTGTCAATTTATACTGAGGAATATTTGGCTAACTTATTCCTTCTTTTATAGTCACTTTTATAGGATCCACATTTTTCATTAATCCTACATCTTCTCCTGTGAAATCCCAAACCTCTGCCTTTACTGTCTTTTTCAGTTCCTTTGGTAGTTCTTCAGGATTAAACACAGCCAATGCCTCAGTAATCTCAGGTTCCATATTAGCCATAGTCATTTTATACAGTATATCTTCATCAGGGGTCTCACATGCTATACCATCGGGAGTGCAAAATATGGTGCAATTCATTTTGCACAATAAATCTCTTCCTAACAAATTTACAGGGCTTGAATCACACACGACAAAGCGGTGCATTTCAGAAAATGTTCCTATGTTAACTTTTACTGGTTCAGTGAGATATGTTTTAATCTGTCTGTTGGATACCCCAACTACTTGGATTGTTTCATCCGAGAGAGGAAGGTTTTTAACATCAGCTGACCTGACAGTTGAACGAGTAGCACCAGTATCTACTAGGAAAGTAATATTTTCATCATTTACCTTTCCATCGACAAAATGGCCTGTCTGGTCTACCTCTAGAGTTGCGCCAAGTACGCACTCTTCTTCCTCCCTTCAGCACCGTCAATAGCTTTCTTCTGACTCACTCTCATTGTGTTGTAGCTAATACTGCGAAACAGCACTAGCGCGCGGCAGCGTAGTTACCTGTTCTTCGTTGTAGAATCCTGTCTCGTTACTGTATTTCTGAGGATTTACGTTCTGTGGAAAATGCGGTTTTGGTGCCTGATTCTGTTGGGCAACAACCTGCTGCTGTCGCTGTGGTTGACAACTCACCTCTTTCTGCACCTGCGAATTCAATGATGCATTATCACCATTAGTGCTCGGGGGAAATTTACACTGGGATTTCCAGTGCCCTATTCTTCCGCAATTATGACATGGCCACTTCTTTTTGACTTCTTCTATATTATATTGTCCCTTTCCAACATTAAATTTAGGTTTCATACTTGCACCATTTGCCTGTTCAATTAATTGAGCTTCCTGTCTTTCTGCCACCTTTACCTGTGCCCAGATAGCTTTTTCTTTTAACTTACGCTGTTTGGCTTCAATTTCATCACTAAAATATTTGGCATGTTTCAGTACTTCATCTATTTTCTTATTTTGCCAGTCTACTGTATGCTGTTTAATCATTTCACTTATTTCTGGACGCAGCCCATACACAAATCGGTATACAAAGTGACTTAAATCCTTTTCACTCAAATTTTCATCGCCACTGAACTGCTTAAAGGCGAGGATCAACCTCTCATGATAAGCGTGTACTCATTCCTTAGCTTCCTGAAGAGTCCTGTCAATTTTTACCCAATCAGTCTCCTTAGGAGGTACTTTGTTTTTCAAAAAGGTAATTACTTGTTCATATTTATTCATGACTTCTGGATCAGGCGCACCTGTTTTTGGGTCTCTAGGGTATTCTTGTGTAGGTCAATTTATCATAATCTTGCATTCTGTCCATAAATCTGCTGGTACTATTATGTCAAAAAGACTATTTAAATCAATCCATAAAACTATTGATAACTTTACAAACCTATCCACATGCCTATACCACTCGACTGGCTTTTCGCGTAGTCGAGGGAAATCATTGCTAAATGACAAAATATCTTGTCTAGTCCAAGGGACATGTACATATCCTCCTCCTGGAATTTCTCTCATTGGGCATTCTGTTACTACCTTTTCTTTTTCTCTTACGGGGAAAGCTGCAAACTTTTTGTCCGAGACATCATCTCGTTTTCAGAACCATCTACTCTCCCATTTATCTACATCTCCCCATTTTCTTAACAAAATGATTATGTCTTTGATCTGAGTTGTTCTTCCTGTGGTATTCAGATTTTCAATATCTTTTTCAGAAAAATCTACTCTTTATGGTTTTTGTAAAGCTTTTACTTTTTTGAAGTCTATTCCCATTCCATTTGCCACTTCTTCTAGTCTCTCATGTAAATTTCTTGCTCTCCAGGTTATACTTTTACATAAAAATAGTAATTCTTCATCCTGATAGGCTTTTAACTTTTCCGTGGGGATAGTCCCTACTATTAATTCTCCCAAAACAATCTTCAGCTTGGCCACATCTATAGATTGGGACTCTTTATCTTTCTGCTGCAAACTCCGTAGCCATTTTCCAGCAAACTTTTTACATTCACTTTTTACTAAAAATTCTGTTAGTAACGACATAAAAACGCCACCATTATCTGTTTCACTAACAAAAGTATAGTTAATGACCTTTCTCACAAGAATTCCGTCTTTCCCGAGAGCAGTGCTTACCTCTGCCCTACTACGGAATCGTTACTTCCGTTGATAACGTAGCACATCCTTCTAACAAGCATTTTACTCCATTTCTCCAGAATTAAGACACCTAGTTAGAGACGCTCTGCTCCTGAGAAATAAAACCAGAGTTTCACAATTAACCAGAATGCTATTTCATTCACACACCTTCATATGGAAAATGTAGTTCATTCACACAGAATTCTGTCTTTCCCGAGAACAGCAAACAGTCTACCCTACTACAGAATTATTACACTTGTTAATAAAGTAGCACTTCCCTCTACTTTATCCTTCTAGCAAGCTTAGGGAACACCTATTACCTTTCCAGTGATAAGCATAATCAGAGTGCCTTTTGGACTCCTGGTACCTAAGACCAAAATTTCACAGGTGACCTTCGCTACCATACACTTGTCTCATACAGAAAATGTCCCTAATGACAACACACGACGATGTTACTGAATCGAACCAAGACAATGCGTCGTGCAACTCCAATCATCACACGTTTTCCCCGTGTACCTACAGGGCAACAACAATTCCGTCTTTCCCGAGAGCAGCGCTTACCTCTGCTCTACTACGGAACCGTTACAAACTTCCGACTTCCTACATCCCAGAAGCCGTCAAACAACATAGAACTCGACGCAACTCAACATAGAGTGTTAATACATATACCAATACTTTCCCACAATCAATAATCAATTAGCAATTTACAAGCAATAATCACCAAACCAAAACAATAAAAACCATAACTCTGCTACCAGAAAAACTGATCCAGTGCAAGACCGGGAAGAATGGAGAATAACATTTATCGATGCCCTCCCTGCGTCACAGACTCGACGTCACACTAACTCATTCACACACGCAATCATTGGTGGGGCCCATAACACCAACACTCATACGTCTCTCTCACGAGTCTGCACACACAGGAGCATTGAGCAATTCAAGCGCTGGACATGTGGGGGAAACACCTTATAGAACCTATAGGGAGAGAAAAGTTACTTTACAAAATATACATTAATATCCTTCGCCTATAGATCCCTAGTCTCAAACATCAAGGCACTCCACCCACTTGGTCAATGGACCCTTTTAGTTGGATTGGTTGATGGTGATTTAGAAACAGCTAAAACACAATTTAAGACTCAGAATCCTTATTTCCTTAATGAAACCACAAACTCATATTTCTTGTTCATCAATATTTGTTTATCTAAATTTTCATAATGATTATTATTTGCATTTGTCTCGTCAGAGTTTAGAGTTTAGATCAATTCAAATAAATCGCAGAACATCATATTTACCTAATCTGGCTATTTGAAGTCCTCTAATTCATTGGCTCTGCATAACCAAAATTTGTCGTAAATTGTCTGAAATGCAGGCCAAAGCTCAAAGTTCTCTGCTCAGCACGCTACAGTCCCAATTTATCAAAGGACCAGAAATTGTGCAAGCATATCTCATAGCCTGTGGATTTTTTAGAAAAAGTTTGTAGTCATCAAGTGGTCGGGCAGCATCTGGATCTTCAGAAAAGGCGTATCATCATCCGCTGTCATACCCTCCCTATTCTACTAGCCTTTCTGTAATAAAACAAGTCATAAAAGATACAAATTTAAACTTTAGAGCAGTCGTGATTGGCTGGTTGAGATCGTACGACCACTATCCCAAGATTTTCAGTACAGTTCGAGGGGTGAGGTCATTGGTTAACGAAGTATCGGCTTGTTCCGGTTTACTGTAAGGTTGATTGTTCCCGTATCTTGGCGAGTATCCCGTTTTGTCTCCTTGACCGGGGACAGTCTGTCCAAAGGTCGCTACGAGGTTTAGGAGATCTCTTGCACATGTGCAGCTCACTTCGCGCCTCATGAGACAGTGGCCACTTCTGCGTGTGTCGACAGCGGCCATCTTAGATTAAGGCCCAAACGCCAACTTAAGCGAAAAAAACACAAAAGAATAATTAATTCATGGAAATGGTGATCCTAATGTTAACCCCTTGCTAATCCCTTTATGTGCTTGTATTTATCTAGCATATAGCGACAGTTAAAGCAACTATATTCACCTTTTCGATCCTCCTCATGGGTGCAACATCACAAAGCAACATATATCATGCAGTATTCTATTACTACATATACTATTGTTAATATGCGTACAGATTTTAGTTATAAGAGTTATTTAGCCATGCAATTAGCAAATCCCATGTGTATTTTAGTATTAATAATGTTGATTAGTATTCATGCAACATTCGTTTAATAATATTATAATTAATAGATTATATAATTAGTATTTTCATGCAAAAATAGAGGAGGTATACACCATTTTGTACTACCTGCTCCATCAGTTTCTTCTCTGTATCTCTCTGAGAGCAAAACAAGCAAGCACGAGTGACTGGGTGAAAAGTAGTATATTGTTTCCATGAGTCTGAGGTTATTGTGTTCTGAGGTTGCCAAAACGAATCTCTCTGATAGCAGGAGAGTCTAGTGGCACTGCAAGCTAGCTAATGCAAACCATAGGCTAAAATATGCGGCGGGGGTGCACGGAGTCAGTCTGCCCCCAGACCCACAGTATATGTTATCCGTAAACAGCGTAGGTCCTGCATGAAAGGGTACAATTAGGACTGCACTACACTTCAACCTCGCTTGAGTCATAGCTCCACCCTCACTGTTCCGAAAGCCATGCTTCCAGGCTGCACATTCTAACTCCACCATCTCCAATAAACTCATGCAGCGGCGGCTGACTAGTAGTCAGAATGGGGGGGCGGGGAAATATGTGATTGGTGCATGCATGCATGTAAGTTGAGTGGTAAGTGTAAATAAAAAGAAATGATCACAATCTTGCTCTGCGCACGACATCCGACATCCTCCACACTCCGTGTTCTGTTCTGTCTCCAGCAAATTTCCCTAACCAACATGAGAGCAGTGCCAGGATTGGAGGGAGCGGCCTCTCTCGGCTGTCCTGAGGGCACTGGAGGCACTTGCTCTAATCCAGCTGTCTTAAGACAGCTATGTAGGAGAAGTTTAAAATATGCATGTCTGGCTGGCCATCGCAAGACAGCAGGCCAAAAAGACGTGTGCACTTGAAACATAAGTGCACAGCTCCTTGCTGCCACTCAGCAGCAGGGTAACAGTGGCGCCGCCCCGTCCTGACACTCAATTCAGGATGGGTGGATGAAAAATAAAATGGTAATAAATTAACTTTAATACCATTTTATTTTTCATCACTGGGGCTTTCTTGGGGGGCATTTTAGGCAGTGGGGCGAAACTCCTCCACTCTCACGAAAGAGCTGCCCCTGATTATTACTCATGTCCTTTCAGGATACCTTAATGGGACTCTACCATTAGGCCTCATAGCAGGCATCAGTTGCTGTGCAACCCTCAATTCTGCTGAGGATTAGAAGATATAGACTTCTTTTCCCTCTCTCTGCCAAGACAAGCCACAATTTGTTACCTCCAAGGGCCCCACACTCTACATCACTTACGCTTTCCCTCAGTCTGCAACACCAGGTGATTCCATTTGGTTGTAATGTACGGTGTGTTTTTTACGACTTAACAAAAACCACTTGAGCACAGAAGATTCACATATTGTTGGCCATCTCACTAGAAACCACTGCTCCATACTTATCCTGTAAAGAGTTATCAATGACGATCGTCCAAACGAGGTCAAATAGGGTTGGTTTTAGAGACCCAAGTGTTTTTTCGTTTCCCACAGAAGGCCTCAACTAACTATGTCGAAAGTTTTCTGTAGCTCTCTAAATTCTGGGGCAGATTTACTAATATATTTCACACTACAGAACGCGGAATGGGACCTTGTGCTACGTTACATAAAGGGAGAAAGCAGTGTTGCAGCATATTTACTAAGATACGGCACATCTCTGCTCTCTTGTAACGCTGGTGCACTGTGTGCTGCCTAGTGTGATCACAGGAGCCCATGTCCTACGCTGGAAGTGTGCCTCTGTTGCAAGCAGGATTGTTTTTGTACAGAAAGAGATACCTTCCTGCATAAAAACAATCCTAAGAGGCAATTTTCTATTTCTATGCTTAATGCGGAATGAAGTAACGAGGAGAAATAAAGATACTTCTTGTTATAACTTTCTGTGGTAGGCACAGCATTTTGGCACAATCCAGTTTACTGGTTTTAGTAAACCTAGGATTGGGTCAAATTTCTTAGGTTTATAAATGGTAAAGCCCATGCTCAACACATGGAACACCTACTACAACGGAATGTAACACAACGCAGCGCAAGCTGCTACGTTGCATTACACTTCTTAACAAAGTCTCGGAGGGCGCTGCAAATAGCCCCTTGTGTGGCTTTGTAAATTCGATTTAAGGATTTGCGTTGCCTTATGACGACTTGCATTACACGAGGAGAAAGTAAGTCCTTAGTAAATATATGCCCCCCTGTATAATAGTGGACTGTGATTGAATGAATTCATGAATGAATGAATGAACAAATATTTCTGAATTACGTGGCTACCCCCAGGGCATCCCGCCGCTTTAAATTATATTTGCCAGAGGGCAAGATATCATTACAAATTCGGTTGAAAGAGCCACATTTGAATCTTTTACCTAAAAGGGATATAAGATGTAAGACAGCGAGGGGGTGGGATGGAGAGTGTTTCAAAGTTTTGTAGACAGAGAATAGATTGCTCTGCCTTCACTGTTCATCAGCTTAATATTCAGGGATATTTAATAGTTGAAGAGACGCAGCATGGAGCTTGCGTGCTGGAACATAAAAGGACAATTTCTATCTTAAATAGCCAGGTCCCTTGGAATCTCTTTACGTAACAGAGAATATTTAGATATGGCAATCTGCGGATAAATGCTTCCCCAACTACGCTGAAACCCTGCCAACAGGGAGGGCAGTAGGTTTTGCTCTCATTGTAGGCCTCAACTCAGTATCTACCCAGCCTTTCCTGCTCTTGTAGAAAAGACTTAGGCTCAATCTGTTATTTTTCTCCTTCATTCCCTTACCTGCCTTGCGCCTCCTCTCATGTTTCTGTGGGTAAACCTCTATGGATAGACAGCGACCTCCAGCTCTGCTAAGGATAGGAAATGGGAGACAGGAGACTGCTAAATAGAGTGGAACAGCAAGAGATGTGAAGAGGGACAAGACATTGGTAGGTTAGAAAGATAGGTGTGGTAGAGAGGAATATTAAGATAAAGAGACGCTTAAGGTAGCCACGATGAAAGATACAGAGAGATACAAAAAGGAAGTTGTAGGTAGAGAAGAAGAGCCAGTCTGACAGTCTCAAATAAATCACTGGGGCGTTTTGGAAGGTGGGACCTCTGGGCATTTGCCTAGGCCTTGCAATGTCTGTCTAGCTGCAGAATGATCTCCAGCTGAATCGGTTTGTGTTTCATCGAGGACCATCGAGGAGCATTGGGTGACAAGCTAATTGCACACTACCCAGTGGCTAGGTAGCCATCCTTAAGGGTCACTGTTGTGCACAACACAACCTCAAATGGTTCCCCATGCTATGTCTGCGGGGTCGGGCTGCAACGCAGCCTTTTCTCAAAGTGGCCAGAAAACCAGGTGCACGAGCACTGGACCACTGTCAACCGTGCGGGGCAGAATTCCACCCAGGAATGCCGTTCTGCACCACATGTAATGGGGCTCCACGTGTGGTGTCCAGCACGGCGCTGCATGCGCAGCGCCTGAACGCCGCGTGATCCAAGACTTCCCTTCAGCCCTATACCCTCGAGATGACATCGTCTCGCGCTCCCCGCTAATCATTGGTAGGTCTCGTGCCAGCTCCCATTGGGAATTCCCACCTGCGGGTGACCGGGCGGCCGTTTACACCAGCGCGCGCTCATCACTTCTAGAATCTCCCGCGTAAAGTCCAAGCAGGCATCCGAGCAAGTTAAACATTCAGGATTCCTGGTGCAGCAACTAGTATTTTGCTCTAAGAATTATTTGGCTGGATGAGCAGCAAAAACACAACAAAGCCCAGGTGACTTTGCAAAGCTGCGAAAGACAAGCCAGCGAAGTCTCGACGTCTGTCCTCGTGTAATCCCACCGCGTGTCCAGAAGACATCTCGCGAGGGTCAGAGGTCACGCTAACTCAGCACTGCACAGCTCAACTGCTGTGAAGACAGTTCTGTGCTACCTCAACACCTCTTGCCACTGCACAATTAAAAATTTGCAAACATTCGTGACAAGAATTTTCAATTCTATTAAGGACAAGGAGGCGAGGATTATGCTTTCTCATTTCTTTAATAGAAATGCCCAGCAGCCAATCAAAACAGTTTATAAAACGAAAAAACTACAGTACCCATGAGTACCCGGGTACCACGTGACAACCATAGAGTCTCTCCTATAAAAGGCACAACAGTAGATAGTACGTCCTCTTTCTTTGGTGAGGAGCAGTTCAAATGAAACATGAAATCCAATGGAAAAAGAAGCAAGCCAGGAACCAAGTCAATCAGCCACAGTCGGTGATCATCCTGACGTTAGAAACACAGCAAACGCCGAACAGAGGCAGGCAGCAGATGATCCAAGCGGAGTAAACAGGGTAAACAGTAGAAATCACTATTTCGGGTCAGAACCTGAAAAGAAAAGTATAGCCGTAATACTCATCCAATAAAGAGAGTGAAGGCAATAAAAGGGAAGGGTAAACATGGAGAAATACAATGCATTGTCATAAATCAAATGCCACTGTGACAATGATAAACATGATAATCAGACATGAATTTGGGTGGGATAATCCTCGCCTCCTTGTCCTTAATAGAATTGAAAATTCTTGTCACGAATGTTTGCAAATTTTTAATTCTATGTCAGGACAGGAGGCTCCGATTATGCTTGTTCAAAGCTGATCCACCACAACAGAAGCAATATGTTCAATAGGCTTGTAATAAAACGTTTTGAACATAGAATCAGAAGACCAATCTGCGGTTTTCATGATGTCCAGTAATGAAACACCCATCGAGAACGCTTTAGAGGCCATGGCCCCGCGAGCCGAGTGAGCACCAAAAATGGAAACATCAATTCCAGCCTCAGATAAGAGCCATCTAACCCAGCGAGCTAATGTAGCAGGAGTAACAGGACGAAAAGGTTTTTGCAAGGCAATAAGTAGTTGACCCTGTGTATCAGAACGTAAAGGTGCAGTACATACCTCGTAATCCTTGACACATTGAACAACGCAAAGGTTGGGATGATGAGGAAAGGAAGGATAAATAACCGAAGAGGTAGCAGTCTTGGTGCGTTTAGAGATTAGAAAAGTGACACCCTCAGGTGTAAATCTTCGACCTGCCAAGTCTAACGCCCGCACGTCAGACACTCGTTTACAAGAAACGAGACATAACAGCATAGTCAATTTAGCAGAGAGCTGTTTACGAGAAAGTAATGAATTAGGAGGCCAAGCCTCCAAAAATCTCAAAACAATGGAGACATCCCAAAGCGAGACATATTTAGGGCACGGAGGGTTCGCTAGACGAATGCCCTTAAGCAACTTGGAAATTAAAGGATGTTCACCCGCCGGTTTGCCATTAATGGGAACATGGGCGGCAGAGATGGCGGAACGGAAGTTGTTGACCGTACGATAGGCCAGACCAGAAGAAGCGAGAGAAGCTAGAAAATTAATAATCAGAGCCACATCCGCTGAAGCGGGATCAACTTCCCGCTGAACACACCAGTCACACCAACGCTTCCATGAGGCTCTATATCTTTTGTGAGTACTGGGAGACCAGGCGTCACTGATGAATTTGGAAGCGTCGCATGAAAGGCCTGGGAGCGACCAGCGATCCCCGAAATTCGGCACGCCAACAGTAGGAGATTGCCGGATAGAACCAGGGGATGCGGATCGCCTAGGGGATCCAGCAACAGATTCCACTTCTGGGGAAGAAGGAACGGAACCGCACAACACATCTCCAGAAGGTCCGGGAACCATGGTTGAGCTCTCCACAGCGGAACAATGAGAATCAGCTCCGTTTGAAAACGTTTCGAGTAGGCCAGAACCCTGGGAATCAACATGAACGGGGGAAAGGCGTAGCACAGAGTGGACGGCCAAATCTGAAGAAATGCATCTGTGGCCAGGGCTTTCGGGTCCGGCCTCCAGCTGAAGAATAGAGGGAGTTGAGTATTCAGGCGAGATGCAAACAGATCTAGGTGACAATGACCCCAAGTCCGACGGAGAATGCGAAAAATGCGCGGGTGAAGGCGCCAATCGCTGAAGTCGCGAAGATGGCGAGAGTTCCAGTCCGCAATCTGATTGCGGCAACCGGGAAGATATTCGGCAATAACTGTGATCTTCTGTTGAAGACAGAAGTGCCAAAAATCCTTGGCGATCTCCGCCAAAATCTTGGATCGTGTTCCCCCCAACTTGTTGACATACCGGACCGCTGAAACGTTGTCCATGCGGAGAAGAATACAACAATTGGTCTGATGAGGGGAGAAACACCGAATCGCAAAAGACCCCGCTAGAAGTTCTAGGCAATTGATGTGAAGAGACAGTTCCTGGGGAGACCAGCGACCCCCGGTGGAGATTGGTCCGCACCTGGCTCCCCAACCCCAAAGGCTGGCATCCGATTCTATCACCAGATCCGGAGCGGAGCCGAACAGGGCTCGTCCATTCCAGGCCTCCAAGTGGTCCAACCACCATTGCATCTCGCTCTTCGCATCCTCGGAAAGAGGAATCAGATCTGAATAGCGAAGACCTTTTTGGAGGTGACGAATCTTCAATCTCTGAAGTGCTCTGTAATGCAGCGGACCTGGGAATATCGTCTGAATGGAGGACGCCAGGAGACCTACTACCAGAGCTAACGACCTCAAGGACACAATCTGTCTGGAAAGAACAGACCTCAATTCTCTCTTGATGTACCGAATCTTTTGGCGTGGTAATAAGAGTTGACAGGATAGGGAGTTCACTTGAAAACCCAGAAATTCGATTACTTGTGTAGGATTCAAGATAGACTTTTGCGGATTGACTAGGAAACCCAGGGATTGTAGAAGGTCGATAGACCATTCCAGATGGGTTAATACTGTGAGGGGTTTGTCCGCCATGAGAAGAATGTCGTCGAGATAGATTATCAGGCGGACACCCCGAGCACGCAGACATTCCACTACCGGCCTCAGAAGTTTCGTGAAGCACCAGGGTGCTGACGAGAGGCCGAATGGGAGAACTGTGTATTCGTACCATATTCCTTGCCAACTGAATTGAAGAAAACGACGATGAGGCTCGTAAATGGGAATGGAAAGATAGGCATCCTTGAGGTCGAGCCGAACCATCCAGTCCCCTTCGCGCAGAAGATCGCGCAAAAGATGGATTCCTTCCATCTTGAAGTGTCTGTAAACTACACCTCCGTTGAAATCCTTCAAGTTGAGGACCAGACGATTGCCACCCCCTTTTTTCTGAACCAGAAAAACATTGCTGATAAACCCGTGAGGGTGGGGGACAGTTGACCTGATTGCCCCTTTGGCGAGAAGGGAGTCTATCTCTGCCGAAATAAACTTTTGGTCCTGAAGAGAAAAATGGAGAGGAGGAGGGGGGAGGGATTGATGTTGGGCCTGATAGAATTCTATTTTGAAACCCTGAACAGTTTGCAGAACCCAAGCATCGTTGGAGATTTGACGCCAGTTCTGGAGAAAAGAACGTATTCTGCCCCCCAGAACCACCTCGGAAAAACAAATCAAACTCACCTGAGGTATTAGAGTCTTGGTAAGCACCTTGGTTGCCACCGGAACGGCCTTTCCGGAATTGACCTCTTCCTTTTCGGGAAGGATAGAAGTTTGAGCGGGTGTTGTACCCGGAGTCCTGACCCCCGCCTCTCTGGGACTGATAACCTCTCTGGGAGGAGTTATTGGAGCCACGGCCGAACGAGCGTCCCCTATGTCGTCCGGCCCTGGCAAAAACCGGACGAAGTGCACGCTTGATAGAAGCTTGCGCCTTGTCCAAACCACTGAAGGTTGCTACAAATTTAGTAAGTTCCTTAAGGAACGGTTGTCCAAATAAAAGACCCTGTGCCACCGGGCCAGACTCGGAAGTTGAGAGTTCCGCCAATTTCGGGTCAATCTTTAGAAGAATAGAGCGGCGACGCTCACTAGAAATGGCACAATTTGCGTTGCCCAACTGGCAAATAGCCCTCTGAGCCCATTCTATGAGTTCATCTGGATCCACAAGAGATTCTGCTTCCTTGGCCTGAAATCCGAGATCAAGGATCTTGGTGAGGGGTCCCATTAAATCCAACATTTTATCTTGGCAGGACCGCCAAGATCTGTCCAGACCCTTTTTAGGGTCCTTAGCAAATTTCTTGAGATAAGAAAGCATCGTGGGGTCAATTTCAGGAGTGTCTGCCAGGTGATCTGCGAGATCCGGGCGAGGGCACTCGGAGCGGAGGCGAGCTCTAACCTCTTTTTCAAAAGGTTGTCGGATGTGCGCCTGGACATACTCAGCTACTGCAGGAGAAGGAAGCCATGAAGATGAATGGGGGTGATATATCTCCGAAGGCTCAAAGGTTAGGACTTGCGGGTGAGTAGGAGCGTCCACATAATGCTCCTTGCGAGCTTTCTTGCGTGGTGGAGGGACATCCTGGTCAGATGAGGAAGAAGGAGGACCGTCAGAATCAGTGTGACAGGCTGCCGAGGTAGAAGCGCCTACCAAAGGACTTGAGGAAGCCTTTTCTGAGGCTAGAGTTTTAGCCAGACGTTTGAAATCCGCCCTGTGTGGATTTATGGGGGATTTGGAAGAGCGAGAAGAAGGTAACCAACCTTGCTGCTTTGCATATTGCGTCAAATGACGCTTCAATGGGTTAATAGCGTGGACCAGGGCTTTGGTAACGGAGTGCTGAACTCCTTGGTCCAATGCTTCGACTAAATCTTGCTCAAGGAAACCTGAGCTCTCCTCTTCGTAAGAGTAATCCTCTTCATCAAAGTACTCCTCCATTTTTCTTAATTTCACTGGAAAAGTGAAAGTAATGCCCACCAAATGACAATTTAATGTCAAGTAATATTACAATGCCAAAGCACAATTCAGGGGGAGTGAAAAACCCCACAGCAAGCCAATTAATGGACAGAAAAAAGGCTGACCAAAAAATAAATAATTAAATTAATTGTGGAGGGAGGGCTTGCTGAGTCACTCTAGGCAGAGCCTATGCGTAATTATACAGCCCCAGGCCTTTAACCAGCAAAGGGCGTCGATGGGGCTGAAGAGAAGCTGAGGCAGTGGGCAGCGGTGTGGAGAACAACCGATTCCTGTGCTCCGTGTGAAAACACGGTTTGTAAACAATGAAAATGGCCGCCGCGCATGCGCGGAACGGCCGCCTCAGTTCGTATGCAAATAGAGAAGCACGCGCGTTAGCGCGAGCTTCTCAGCCCCTATTCTCCCACTCCACTTAATTCTGGACACCGACGCTCGAGCGAGCGTCACGGTCAAGGGAGGTGAGCCCACGCTCCCTGCATGCGCGCCGCGCGAAGCGGAGTAAACGAAATAAGCGAACCGGGACAGCGCGCAACAATGTAGCAACAGCTAATACAATTTGGAAGCGAGCGCGTCCCAACAGAAGTGCACAGATAATAATGCAACAATGTAACAATTATAAATGGAAAAAGGCACTTAACTGGCTGCGGAGCAGCAAAGAAAGAGGACGTACTATCTACTGTTGTGCCTTTTATAGGAGAGACTCTATGGTTGTCACGTGGTACCCGGGTACTCATGGGTACTGTAGTTTTTTCGTTTTATAAACTGTTTTGATTGGCTGCTGGGCATTTCTATTAAAGAAATGAGAAAGCATAATCGGAGCCTCCTGTCCTGACATAGAATCACATGTGCTAGTCCAGATACCTTAGTATAATGACACACACCAGGTAATGCAATTGTTGCAACATTTAAACCCTTATTACGAATAGAACAGCGATTCTGATTGGCCCAGCAACAGGAATCTCCAGGCCCCTGGGAGTTGTACATTTATTTGTTTTTCACACTTAGATATTTATCGCCTGCTGCAAGAAGCCAAAATCTTCCTGTGAGCTCCATGGGAAAACATGTTGAAATCGTGGGAAAAAAACACAGATTTTCACGTTATTATGCATAGTTTATTCAATATATGTTAGATGATGGATAAGAGAGTTTTTGTGTTAGCAGTGTTATTGGAAACACATTTCTACAGCAAAAATGTGATGGATGAAAATGCTGTAATCACCCTTCTTGATTTAACATTTTATTATTTTCAAAACATATAAACCAGGGATAGTAGATTCAAGTCGTACCCATCAAGTCCACACAAAGAACTTCATATTCTTGCACATATTCGACATAAGTATTGATTAAGCATACCATTTGACAGAATCGTAGCTACTGTACATCATGACGTGAAATCCAAGGGCCCCATTTTCTCGCATGTTTCTTCTCACACCCCCTCCGTTTGGTACGAATCCATTCCATTGTTTTTAATCTTGCCCCTGCAATTGCAGAAAAGGACCAACACGCGCAAATGTGCTTTTTTGGTTTACCCTCAAAAGAGTAAGTCCAGCCTAAACTGATATGTCTGCTTCAGCATAGGAAGCCTCAGTTAGACAGGGATGAGTGAAGGATGAGAATTTCTGAATTAGTCTTATCTTTGCCAATTATTGTGTTCTTTTTGGTTCCAAGAATAGATTCCTATATTATGCAGTGACTGTGTGTTGAGGGCATGTATAACTCACACTTGGGGGTCCATTACGTGTCAGGCGCAGGGGTATCTCAGTATATACCTCGCTCCCACCAGATTGCAAGTTTTTCAGGGTGTGGGAATGCACCTAGTAAAACCTAATGTGTTTCCATGTACAACTGCCACATACTGAAAGGGGTGCTCAATAGGGTGAATCATATGGAATTATGACTGTTAATCCTGAGTCCTGCATGCTTTCCCTGATCCCATGCATGTAAACTCATAATGGCTGATAACTGAGGGGTGGGGGGGGGGGGGGATTCCGACTGGAAACAGTATCACTAGCCATGGTATCTCCACCTCCAGTTACAGACCGGCCTGTAATGGGGCCCTCACAGACCTGTTTAATCGCCATAGTGCTGAGTTGTGTGTGTGTGTATGTGTTTGATGCATAATGTGTAACTATAATATACATTGAAGTTATTGATACGAGTTACGGAAGTGTTGATTGCGAGAATGACATTCCCATTTATTGTAAGTTTTGACCCCACTGTTAGGTACTGCTAAGAATACCCGAAAATGTACCTCGTATATCAATCAAAATACTCACAATCCTCAATTAGTATCACGCTAGGCTTAAAAAGCCTCAAAAGACCTGAAAGTCATCAATTATATCTCCATGATGGGTCACTGGTGGATCTTGTATAGCCTGCGGCTACCTAAACTGTAAGGAAAATAACTTGGCAGATAGAGAGTTGCATGTTCTTTACTAGGCTCAAATTCCTACATTGACTTGGCTTGCAATAAAACAGCTTTTACCTCTGAACCGGCCTTCAACTTTGACCATCGGCAGAGCTTGTTTTCTGGCATCAACCGATGTTCTTCTCAGTGCTTCTACTTTTATCATTTGCCAATCCCAAGCGGGGTGACCAGCCATCTCTTGCTCCTGTCACTCATCTGGGATGCAGCAGTGTCTTCATACAAGTGTACAATAGTGTGGTGGCCTTGAGGAGGAGGAAAAGTGATTTAGGTTCTTTTAGTGCAGTAAATTTCAAATTTTAGGACAGTTGAGGTTTTGTAAACTTCATCTTATCTGCATTGACCAGACAGATTCTTGGTCTTTGGATAATGAAATGAGAGAGAGAAAAAGGCATACTAAAAAGACATGTGACTTGTGACATACATGTATAATGGTAGTATGCAAGAAGCCTGGACGCCACCATGATGTTATGTGTATTTGTAAAGCGCATTATCACCCGCGAGGGTGTACTGGCGCTTAGCAGGTGTGTGTGCCTAGCCCCTCCTGTGGTAGGTTGGTTGATTGAAACGCCAGGTCTTCAGTTTCTTGAGGAATTCAAGAAGAGAGGAGGAGGCTTTGATGTGTAGTGGGAGGTAATTCCACGAATTAGTAGCAGTGTAAAAGAACAGCTGTCCTACTAATCTGGTTATTTGTATTCGTGGAATGTGTATGAGTAGGAGTCCTTTGGAGCAGAGGTGTCTGGGTGGTTGGTGAAAGAAGAGGCTCCTGTCCAGGTAGGTGGCATCTGAGTAGTTTAGTGCCTTGAATGTATGTGTGAGGAGTTTGAATAGAGCATGTTTATGAATCAGGAACCAGTGTAGTTTCCTGAAGTGAGGTGTGATAGAAGTTCTGTGTGGGAGATTTCGGATGAGTCTGGCTGGCAAGTTCTGAATTGTTTGTAGTCTTTTAGTGAGTTGCTTGATGATCCCGGCGTATAGGGTGTTTCAATAATCAAATTTGCTGGTGATTAGGGCGTGAGTGACAGGTATTCTACTGTTGCTTGGGAGCCATCTGAAGATCTTCCTCAGCATCTTCGGAGTGAGGAAGCAGGATGCAGTGATGGCGTTGACTTGTGCAGTCATGTCCATTTGGCTGTCAATGATTACTCTGAGATTCCAGGCATAGGTTCTGGGTGTGGGTGTGGGTCCGAGTTGGCCAGCCAGCAGTTGGAGACCCATGGTGAGGTGTTCTTGCTAAAGCTCACTACTTCTGTCTTGTCAGGGTTGCGCTTGAGAGAGTTGGCTTTCATCCAGGTAGTGTTTTCAGAGATACCGGTGGTGAACTTCTTTCTTGTGTTGGGGGTCTTGTCCGCGAGGGAGAGTATGAGTTATGTGCATCCGCATAGGAGAGGATTTTGTTATTTTATGCGACTATGAAGTTGGTCAGAGGGATCATGTTTGCATTCAAGGGGGAGGGGCCCAGCAATGAACCATGAGGCACTCCACAGATGAGTTTGCAGGCTTCAGGGGAATAAGGTTTCTAGGATTATGGTTTGTGTTCTATCCGTTTAGAAGGTGCGGATCTAGTGGAGAGATGGTGCTTGGATGCTGATCTCATGCAGGCGTCTGATGAAGATGGGGTGTGAGACCGTGTCAAATGCAGCAGAGAGGTCCAGGTGAATGAGGGCTGCCATGTCTCCTCTGTCAAGCATCATGTGGATGTCGTCTGTGGCAGCAATGAGTGCTGTTTCTGTACTGTGGTTAGGCCTGAATCTGGACTGCATGGCATTGAGGAGCTGGTAGTTGTTGAGGTGGTTGGGGAGGCGTCTGTTGATTAGTTTCCCTAAGACCTTTGCAGGGTATGTGTGACATTTCACTGTACATAGTTTCTGTTGATTTTTAGGTGTCCCAATGTTACTATAGGAACCATTAGAATGTAGTGAGGGCAGGTTTGTTAGGATTTATATACTTGTCGGTTGTACTGTACTGTGCAGCTGGAAATTAACTTTAAAACCATCATGCTTCAAGAAGGATCTTTACTTTGGTGACGAGGATGGGAGTCTCACATTTCACACAATACTGTTCTTCTTGACTTTGACCACTCTGATCGCGTTCCCAAACTTAGACCCACTTTTCACCCCACAGCCATTTTCCTGATCCTCACCACATCACCCACCTTGAAATTAGGAGTTTTAACATTCCATTTCAAATCATACCTACTCTTCATTTTCTCTTGTTTCTCTTTCCTCCTTTCGCCACGTCACCCAGGTCAATTTCTCCACAAGAGAGATTCTTCTGCATCCACAACAGGCACAACTTGGAAAGAGGATATCTTCCCTTCAATAGTTTGAATTAACTAACTTCAGTGACGGAATGAGGTGTAATGCTCTACATCCACAGTTTTTCTCTTAATACATTCTTCCATTCACTTCCAGATTTGCGCGCCACTTCCACAGCATCTCTAAGAACACAATTAAAGCGCTCAACTTGTTTGTTCTCTTGTGATTCGTAAAGGGATGTAGTGATATGTTTGATACCACATGTTTTAAGAAAATATTCCATCTCATGTGAAGTCAGTTGCACACCATTATCAGTCATCAGAACTTCCGGGCAGCCTTCACGAGCGAACATTTCTCTGAAAAATCCAATGACCGTTTGGAAAGTGGCATGGGTGACAAACATAACTTCCGGCCATTTAGAATGGTAGTCAATGAGGACTAAAGCAAATTTAGCGTCAGAAGGTAAACAAGAAAACGGACCAGAAATGTTGAAAGCTAATTTCTGCCAAGGAGCACTAGGCCACTCTACCGGTTTTAGTGGAGTAGAAGATGTCTTGAGCATCCTACCGCTATTCATACACTCCATGCATTCTCTCACAGTACGATCCACCATCTTGTCCAAGCCTGGCCACTAAAAATTCTCCCCAATGAGACATTTCATCGGGGACATCCCTTGGTGCCCCACATGTACCAAATTCAAAATCTCTTCTTGCATGGCCATAGGTGTAATACACTTTCCCCATTTACACAACACTTCTCCCTGCAATTCAAGTTTATCAGAAACTTTAACATAAAGACTGACTTCAGGCTGTACCTGTCTCTCCCTAGGCTATCCATCTCGTACATACTGTTTTACCCATTTGCATACCTCATCTTCACACATCGCACTTTTCCATTTTTCTTCCGAAATGCCTTCAAATTCTGCTCCCACACCATCTTGATGTTAGCTACCATTTCTACTTTGTCCTTATGTTCCTCATTACTACTATCTGGACACGGCAACCTAGATAGACAATCAGTTGTGACATTATTAATGCCCGAAACATATTCCACCATGAAGTTGCACTCTTGCAACCTGGAAGAAAGTCTTGCTATGCGTGCAGTCGAATTCCACCCACCTACCGGACATAATATATTTACTAAAGGTTTGTGATCAGTTCTTAGTAAAAATCTGCTACCCCAGACATAATTTCAAGGAGGATCTTTACAGTATAGTAGGAGGGAGATAGGTCAGCAGTGGAAAGCATGGTTGGGCCAGCAGATGGATTCTTGAGAAGGCTTCCAGGTGTCCAGGAATGTGGATGAGTCAATGCAGGCATTGAGGATGGCTGTTAATGCAGCGTTGACCGGTAAAAGTCCTTTAGTGAAGATGTGGTGAGGCAAGGGTCAGATGTTGCCCCCGAGTAGATGATCTTCATGGTAGCAACAATTTCATTGGTGATGGTGATGGTAGGTGATGGTAGGCCACAAAGTAAATGTTTGTTCAACGTCCATGACGGTGGCTTAAGTTGCGATGGTGACAGGGTCCAGTTGTGGATCAAAGTTAAGGAGGTGATTTTATTGCAGAAAAATTCTGAGAGCTTGTTTCAAAGGTCTTCTGAGGGGTTGATGTTGCTGGAACCAGCAGGAGGCTCTCGTGCAGGGAATAACGAAAGGGAGCCTAAGACTGTCTTCTCTACAGCCCTAACACAATAGGGGGAAAAGTGAAATAAGAAGTCCCCTTATGCTTATGTTTGATACTTTACATATCCCAGAATACTTTACTTTGATTCCAACCTGAATTTAGAAGCAGATTCAAAATGGAGACCATTGTTTATTTCAACCACTCTTACAGCAAGTAGAAGGCTGTCTCCTGGATGAAACCTAACAAGTACTTGGTCCTATCCTAAAGCATGAGTGATAGTGGTGAACTGAGTGGCATATATTTATATATACATTTTGAAATGTTACATACAACTTTGACCTTGCTGTTTGCTAACATGGTCACTTTCAGTGCATTCATTCCATTGGAGTTCATGCCGAAAGAACAGGCCCTTAAAAACAGGCCTCCTGGTTTCTAACAAAGAGCTGCCTAAATTGTGCAACTAATAACATTTTTGCTTGATGGCCAAGTGTTTCTAAGGCTCATGTTAACAGGCTGTAGAAGGTGTATGTCCACTCTGATGTTCTTTTATAAACACAGCAGCTGAAATGTAAGAGTGAGGTTACACAGATGTTGCACAGAGGTGAGGACAGTTGATACAGATAGAATGCTTTCAATTTTTATTGTGGTTATTAGAGCAGATAAAAAAGATGGAAATTATTCCAGGGGATCCCTCATGTATCGTGAAGAGGTTACAAGTCTCAAGGTCTAGAACCAATCAAAGAACACCAATCAGGATGTTTTTGCAGCTGTTTGGCACTTAGCTTTTGCTTCAACTTCCATAAACTTAAAAGATGATGGTTGCTCGGATTCTTTTGGTACAAGTTACATTTTACAGGAGAGAGTGGTACAGCTTTGTTCAGTGAATGCAGCTTTCTTGTAGTAAGGCGTTAATTACAATATTGATGTGTGGAAGAATGAAGTTGGAAAAGAAAGAAGTACCCAGCCATGGGTTGCATCCTGGGCAATGTCTTGGATTTGACTTTTTAAAGAAGGTCTTCCACCATTTGCTATGGGAGAAAATTAGACTTCTGTATAAGGAAGCTACGGTAGTGCTGGACACATGAGATGTAGTTTCAACGGCAATTAGTTGAGTGATGAGAAAACTCTTAGGGCCCAATTACAAGTTTGGCCGTGTGGCACTGGGCCTGTCTCGCAGTTGCACTGCTAAATCCGTGGTGAGCCTGCCTTCCAGATTACAAGTGTAACTTGTGTCTGGTGAGCTTTTTTTGGACATTCCCATGGCAGTGCCTTTAAAGACAGGTACCTCAATGGGCACGGCAAAAACAGTTCCTGCACGGCATGGACTAAAAAGTCCATGCTGTGCAGGAACTGGTGTGCATGCACACAGGGAGGCACATGTTGTGCCTCCCTGTGTGCATCCTCAGGGTGCAGAGGAACAGGGTGTCCTGTAGGGCCCCCTTTGTTCCCTCTTTGCCAGGGTTCACATGGAGTACGAACCTCCATGTAAACCCTGGCAGAGAGGAAGCTCGTAATATGCTTTGCAGGACCACGGCGGTACCACCAAGCATATTGATGCCTCTACACTGCAGAAACACCACCTGGAAATTGTGGTTCCATGGCTGCAGCGGGCTGTGGTGGTCGGAAGACATCCACCACCGTGCCCACACGGATCTGGCAGACCTCGGACTGCCAGACTTGTATTCGGCCCTAAGTGTTCTTTTTTACTATTTATTATCTTGCTGTAGATAATCTAAGATCTGAATTCCTGGAAAATATTCCGAGCCACAGATAAGGAAACTTATATCTTTCTGGTCTGGCCAGGAAGGCGTAAGTGTATTCATTAATCGTGTGGGGTGTAGGTTTTTCCCCCAAGGATTAGATTACGTTGAAAACAAGGATATTATTTACAAAGGAGATAAATCAGACAAAGTCCCAATGTCGCATTCAGTCAAGGAAGTCTTCAAAGGAAGTAGCTATAGATGTCGATGTGGAGGTTACAATCTCTGGTAAGTAATGACGTTGGGACCTCCCACTACCCAGGCCAGTTGTTCCAGGAGCTGTACCACAGAATTACTTAAGAGACTCAATGGATAGTAAATGACTGAAAATGTAAAGCACTCTTTATCTGATATATATCTAGATAGATAGATAGATAGA
The DNA here is from genome assembly GCF_964204655.1 of Triturus cristatus. Lineage (NCBI taxonomy): Eukaryota > Metazoa > Chordata > Amphibia > Caudata > Salamandridae > Triturus > Triturus cristatus. Next base: position 131,803,114 of record NC_140586.1, on the reverse strand, counting down.
TAGATAGATAGATAGATAGTTAGATAGATAGATAGATAGATAGATAGATAGATAGATAGATAGATAGATAGATAGATAGATAGATAGATAGATAGATAGATAGATAGATAGATAGATAGATAGATAGATAGATAGATAGATAGATAGATAGATAGATAGATAGATAGATAGATAGATAGATAGATAGATAGATAGATAGATAGATAGATAGATAGATAGATAGAGTTAAATTTCTGCCTCAACATCCTGGGGGCAGGTGGGGCAGTGGAGATACTTCTAAGTCTGCCTTGATGGTCAAAGACATCATCAAACTCAGATTTGTCTTGCTAGTTCTTACTTAAAAGTCCCAATAGATATCGTTACAAACCTGTGTTTCGTTGTGGTATGGCTTGCGATGCCATCTTTATTTGTCATGGCGTTCCATGCCTTGGATTCTTCCATTCAACTGTACCATAATTAGCTCTGTCCTTTTCCACTGGTTATATGATTGAGTCTGGTGGTCCACTTCCATTTTTTTGTGCTTGGGCCAGCTTTGCCCTGTTGTATTGGTAACGCAATTAGAACCCATGGATACCACCCATCTTATCGTGCCATGCCTGCCAGTCTTGTCTGACTCTGCTAACAAGACTGAACTGACAATGAGTGTCTTCCATAGCAGTGCAACCCTATGACAAGAGAACAAATTCTTAGGACAATGTGTGGCAAAGATCACATAGTGAACCTTTGGATCATTATGGCCTGCTCTTAAATCTCCTGACGCCACTCCCAGATGAACTAAAAGCACAGGTCGGATTAAGCAGTGAGTTGCAATTCGGGGAAAATCTGCATATTTTGTCTGGAAACTGTACGTTCTAGTGGCCTTGCAGCCTCCTTCCTGACATCGTCTGTAATTCTAGAAACTTGGCTTGTTTTTTCTACGTGTCCGTTTCTTGGCTCTCACATGAAAGGTGCTTCGTGCTGTAAAGTGTCCGTGAGTATAGAAGAGGTGCGATATAAGAATCTATTTCTTTCATGTAGCATAGTAGCCATGCTCTGTGTTTTATAAGCCACTTCTACAAGGAATCCTGGCCAGCAGATGTGATTTTGCGATTTATTTTAAAAAAAAATTCTGTCTGTATTTATCCATATTTATTTTTTGCTAATTTTATCTTTATCTATATTTATTTTGTTCTTTGTGAAAAAAAAACAAAGTTGCAAGTAGTATGTTTCCACTTTTATTCAAGTAATAAGGACACACTTTCAGTTGGATGCCTGATGGGTTTCTGTGACCTGTGAAGACATATAGGACGACTCCCTGGTACTCAAAATGATCATATGGCAGCATTGGCATTGTAGCATAGACGTGTGCACAACTGCAACTGTTTAAGGCTTCATTTGAAATGATTGTTCCTTTTTATGATCTGGCTTGTCAGCGCAGCTGTTTCCAGACAATTATGCGAGCATCACTAGAGAGGGGCTTTGGCTCTGCCCACATGTTGGGAGACAAGAGTACATATTCTGATTAGGCAGACGCAGCGACGGCCCGTATAGGGCGTGTTGCCGGGGCGGTGACGTGAGGCAGAGGAGGGGCAGGGTGGGGGGTTGCAAAAGGCAGCATACGGCCGATTGCTGGTAAGTTACGAAATAAATAAATAAAACTAATTTTGTTGCGCGCGCTGCATCGCATCTGGCGAGGCTGCGCGCGCAACAAAATTTCTTTTTTTGTCTTTTTTGGAACTTACCTGCAATCGGCCGTATGCCGCATTTTGCAGCCCCCCACCCTGCCCCTCCTCTGCCCCACGTCACCGCCCCGGTAACACGCCCTTAACGGGCCGTCGCTGGGGAGACGTTGTGTGCTTACCCAAAAATAGGGCTTGCCCTCCACTGCAACTGTGATCATTGCGTTTATTTATCCAGCTGCCTAAGCCTGAACTTTTAGGGGCACAAACAAGACATTGGAATACTATTAAAGTGTCTTATATAACTAGATAATTTATGTTTTCTCTGGAAGCAGCATAGTTGGGAGGAGGGCAGTCATTAACCTTCATGGATTTTTAGGTCTGGCTGGACATTTCTTCTGTCGCCGAGGTTAAAACCTTTACCAAATATTATTCTACACGTATTTCCTTCCTTTCCTTTACATCTGTTTCCATGCTATTTACTTGTAATGCTTCTCATTACCATATTGCATTTGTTTAAAGTCAGACCTATTAGCATTGCCAATGTTTGTTTATCTCTCCTGCCTGACAATCAGCACATGCACTGCCTTGCAGTCGTGATTGACAACATTTAAAATAACTCAAAAGAAGACTGGCTGGTTTGCTTTTTTTTCCACATTTGCAAACAAATACAGAGCGAGAAACAGGTGGTTTTCTGTATGAATTTTTCTGTTAAAATTTTATAGAAAAAAAAGAAAACTGTTAGTCTTAATTGAGGTAACATCGCCTGATGAATTGTCGGAGTTATGCAGTAAATCAACACTCACTGCAAAGTAATTTCCACAGGATAATGCTGTCTTGTTACGACTGCTTGTACCTCAACCGAGTGCTCACTTTGCTCCCTCAAAGCAGTGAGGCCTTTTCAAAAGTCAAGGCTTAAAACCCTCAGCAAAAGTTTTCCTTGGGCAGCTGCACACACCTCTGAGCCGCTGATAACTCCATCTAGGCGAAGGCTATGTCTTATGTTTCTGAGGCAGCAGTGCCAGAACAAACTTGCATTGTTCTGTAGCCAATCTCAGCACATTCCTTGTGTTGGATCATTGCACGTGCTTTATTCGCAGTTTTGATGATTTATTTGCCTTTAATTATTGTGCTGAGTACGGTGAACGTTCCTGCAGGCTGTGGATTAATGTGCATTCACTTAACTCAGCCAGGAAACAAGCAATTGTTTCAGTTGTACTGCTAGAATGTTCATTTAATAGAAAATCTTGTGGTACAGCCAAAGTAATGTAAATATGAGTGTGATCGTGTCCACGGGCACTTCAACAGGCATGTACAAGTATATGTAAATACATATGCAAAGTATACCTAATTAAATATAAGGCTAGAAGTTTAAAGTTGTTTAGCAGTTATTTCAAAGTGCCATTTTTAGGTTGAAGCCTACGCGACAGCACATTTGTTTGGTTTGCTAAAGACATCTTGGCGACATTCTGAAAGCTAATCTGGGAATGCATTCTGCTGATCGCTTACCATTGGCTCTGTGTTTTGTAACTCACATTTGTTTGTTTTCTATTTGCTGAAATTTGTTTCAGATAAGGCTGGGCGGAGTTGGCAGAGTGCCACTACACGGAATTCCACGGAGCGACCTAAAAACTCAGTGGAACTCCGCTCCGCTCCACAACTAGGAAATGGGAAGTAGTAGCCAGCAAAGCATCACACACCTGGCCTGGCATCTCCGCTCTCTGCCATGTCCGGGCTGCCCTCCTCCTCGCCGTGGTCTCCTCTCCTCCTTGACGTCCTCGCCACAGGTTGCAAAGCCCTACGTTGTACGTCTTGAGAGGACTGCGCATGCGTGTGCGCTTGTGCAGTCCTCCCAAGACGTTTGTGCGCTACATACTTTTATTAGTAAAACTTTAGTTCTGTGCAAATGTAATGGTCATTTCAAGTGAAAATGTGTCATCTGAAATGGCAGTGCGCTACCACAGCATGTATACTCCACTCTACACATCTCACTCTACAACACTCTATTCCACTCTACGCCAATCCACTCTACAACATTCTACTCCATGACACACTATGCCACTCTGCTGCCCTCTATGCTACTCCACCCTTTGGTACGCCATTCTACTCTACACCACTCCACTCTACTCTACTCCACTTCACTTTAGACCACTCCACTCTATGACACTCCATGACACTATAAGCCACTCCACTCTGCAAGACTCCAGGACATTCCACTATAACCCACTATACGCCAATCTACGCCTGTCACTCCATGCTATGCTTCTCCACTCTGACACTTTCTCCACTCTATTCTATGCCACTCCATTCAACTCCATTCTACGCTCTGCCCCTCTATGCCTCAACACTCTACGTCACTTCTCTGTATGACACTCTCCTCCACTTTACTCTGCACTACTCCACTCTATGATACTTCACTCTAGGCCACTCTAAAACACTCCACACTATGCCACTTTAATTCACTCTACGCCACTCCCTGCTACGCCACTCCACTTTGACACTTTACTCCATGCTATGGCACTCCACTCTACTGCCCACCACTCCACTTTACTCAACTCTATGCGTTGCCCCACTGCGCCCCTCCACTCTATGCCACTTCACTCTACTGCACTCTATGCTACTTTACGACACTCCACTTCATGACACTATTCGCCCCTTCACTTTACGTCCCTCCACTCTATGCCACTCTGCTCTACAACACTTTGTCTTGGTTCATATAGTTGGGGGTCTCACAACAAGTGACGTACAATGCCAATACAGTGCGGAAAGGAGGCTTTGTGTAATCTTGGTGATTGGAGGAAGTTAGGTAGAGGTCTCATAATAGAGAGTTTACAGTCCTGTCTGGTCTGCGAGTATTGAGAAAGCGCACCCCTTCAGGGTACGTGGCATTAGGGCCCGGGTCACCCCCCATGGGCCCACATCCTCCCTTGCTCTCATGATTCTTTTGCCGAGGAGCTAGTGGAAGGATACGGATTGGGATTCCAGCTCCTTGTCTCGCAAGTGGGGGTCTGAGGGTGGACAGCAGAAAGGTGACTGCGCAAGCTGCCTGCGCGTCACTTCTGGTGTTGCACTGGCATTATGGCAATAGGCTATTTATGCCCGCATTGGATTGGCTATTCCGACTAGGCCATCGCAACACCAAACTGGAACTACCGTTGCACCCACAAGAATTGGTCCATTTTGCCATTTTGCACACTAGGTGGATTGATAACCCATTCTCGGTGGACTCTGTTTGTCTGTTCTTGGGAGCAGCACTGAGGGATCAGAATAGGACAGCGTTTCAGTGATTACTGATCATCTTCCAGTACATGAACTGGCGCCAGCAGATAATGTTTGTTCACCGGGCCGGTGCAAGAAAATCTTAATTTTTAAACACAGATGCTGCTGGTGCAGTGCCACAGCAAAAGGCTCCTTTGGTGGCCCAAGCTACCCCACAGGCTGGGGGAGGACAATAACGATACATTTATGGCTACTGCAGTGCTATTTACTATAATACTGCTATCTAGTAGTACTTACTTACGGTTATGTGGTGGGCTGGGCCAGGGTACACTGCCTTAGTGCCTTTATTAACTGATATAAACTGGGCCTAGTGCTGCTGCCGTCTGCCTGCCCTCAACGTTGTTGTGCTGCCGCTGCCTTGAATGATGATGACTCGGTGCGGGTGTGCCGGGGCGTGGCAATCTGAATAAAATCTGTGCACGCTGCCGCACAGCACCTACCCTCGAACAACCAAATTCAGCCCAATCTCAGTGTCCTGCTCACTGGCAACACTGAACTAAGGGCCGCCAATGCCATCATATTTGAATCTTCTTGGCTAAATGGCTGAGGCGCCCACAGCCGCTAGCCGCAACACTCTTCTTCACCGGGACTCGGGGAGCAGAGTCGAGAGCAGTCGAGAACAACACTTTGCGCCGAGTCAGTGAGGTAACCAATTTATTATGTAAATAATACTGCTGTAAATAAGTGCCGGTGCTAAGCACCGGAAAGCACCGGCACAAATAAAGCACTGCCTCCACCCTATGACACGGCACTCTATGACACACCACTCCACTCAATACACTCCATTCTATGATATTTCACTTCACTCTATGACACATAACTCCACTCTATGCCACTCTATACCACTTCACTCAAGGCCACTCTACTCCACTCTATGACACTCTTATGACACTGTACTCCATTCTATGACAGTCTACTCTACGTCACTCTGCTATAAGACATTATGTTACATTTCTCGACCCTCTACAACCCTGTTTGGCACTCTATGCCACTCAACTTCACTCTATGACACTTTACTCCACTCTATGCTATGCCACTCCACTCCGCTCCATTCTACGGCACTCCACTCTATGACACTTTACTCCACTCTATTCTATGTCAATCTACACCCCTCCACTCTACTCTGCAACACTCCACTCTATAACACTCTACTCTACTACATTCTACGCTACTTCATACCACTCTACTCCACTCTATGACACTCTACGCCACTCCACTCTACTCTACAACACTCAGCTCTATGACATTCCACTCCACTCTACTCCACTACACTTTGTGCCCCAACACACTTTGCCCCTCCACTCCACAATACAACACTCTACTCTACTCTACAACACGTCACTCCACTCTACGCAACTCCACTCATTGCTACTCTGCTCCACGACACTCTTCGGCCCTTCAATCCATGTACCTGCAAGACACTCTACTGTACGCCACGCCACTCTATGCAACTCCACTCTATGACACTCATTGCCACTCCACTCTATGCCACTCCACAGCACTCCACTCTACTACACTTTACTCCACTCTATGCCACAACACTCTATGCTTTGCCAGTGCTTGTTTCACTTCTCAACCCAAGACGTTCCCGTGTTTGTTTTCACCTGAAATGTTTAAAGTCAGAGACCACCAAACTTGCTTCTAGTGAGACGTCTGGGCGGCGCACACCAAAAGTGATCCTCTTTTCTCGCCCATGCAGTAACCTTCCAGGTCTGTCTACTCAGAGGTTCAGCCCCTCTATTGTCTTCCCAGTAGGTTAACCACACTTATAACTACGTCTTGAGGCACTTAGTGCCCACCTTCCCCATTAGATACCCATCCATCATCAAGTCTTAACTGCAATACATCTTCTCATTGGATTCCTAGTTCTCGACAGACACACCTCCTTCAAGTACCCAGTGCTACTGTCCCTCATCTGGCTCACAGGGTCATCTATTCATCTTCCGGTTCCAGTGTTTTTTTGCGCCAATGCAAACCCTATCTTTTGTGCCCCCTTCAGTCCCCCTCCTCCTTGGAAGTGAGTAGTGCCCTAACCCACCATAAGGTACCCTGTGCTCACTCTATTAAATAATCCGTGAATACTCAACTCATCAGGTCTGCAGGGCTCATCGGCCCCCATCAGGCACCTGTGCCAACCCTTCAACCTACAGGATCTCAAGGCCTCCTTCATGTACCAAGAACCCACAATCCTTGTTCAGGTCCTAAGAGCCTACCTTTTCCAGTACACCTTGCTTCTCATATCCCACCCTGCTCACACCCAGCAGGTTGTATGTGCCTTGCCCACGCTTCCTTCATGAGTTTCTTGTGCCTGTCCTTCAAGTCAAATGACTTAGAACTCGATTTTCCCCCATATTTTGCATCTCCTTTTGTTCACTAACCCCACTCTGGTTATCAGAGTATGCCCACGAACCCATTGGCACTCCAGTATTCACCTCCCCATCAGGTCCCCAGTCCCCTACTCACATACCCACTCAGCATCCACCCTCCTCATTCACCTGCTCAACTCATTCAACCTATTCAACTACATATTCCCCCCCCCCTCACACTAACACTCTTTCTGTCTGTATCTCTCTCGCTCAACCTAATTCAGTGGTGGAATTGAGAGAGTGGGGTTGAGAGGGCGGTTAGAAATCCCAGGTAATTCACCTCAGGTCCCCCAACTCCACTCCACTCAATACTTAACTGGGAGTGCCACCCCCTTGCATAATACTGCTTTAATATTAGAATGTGTCTATCCATGTGTGGAATCATCAAACAATACGTTTACAAATGCAATTTTCATTTTTTAATATTGTATTTGGCGATAGCATGCCTACAGTGGGCAATCATTTTTTAAATCAAAGCCAGGGTTGGGCTCGTGTATAGAAAGTGGGACAGAGTTTGTGGGACTGTTTAATGGTCTGGTTTGTCATTATTCACAGTTTTCTTCCATGATATTACCAAAAACCTCCCATACCTTGCAAAACACCTATACATTGAGTCTTTACAAGTTCAAAACTAAAAGATTTGCAAATGTGGGGCACTTTTTTAGCTGTCTGATTCGCTAATCACTTTGATTTCGGTGCTCAAACCAAATAAGAATCAAAAATATAAAATACATTTAGATTACAATTCCTTTTTAATTCATATAAAAAAAACAGTAAGCACAAAACAGGAGATGGAATTGCTCCTCTAAAGAATCCAGGTGCTTCACTGTCACAGAATGGCCCTGCAGCTAGTTACATTTTCTCCCCTGTGGAGTGAAGATCTCGAAGACTTGCCTCAGCTTGTTTCATCCAGTTTACTCTCTAACGTGTAGCATGGTGAGAGTTTTGTTTGTTTCCTTTGACTTTTGTTTTGTCTTCATTTTGACGTTTTTACCTGGAGCTGAGGTTAATTTTATTTTCCTCCGGTCCTTCTTACGAAATGTCTTGAATATGAGTATGTACCCAGATGAATCTGTTTGTGCTCAAAAAGTCCATTGACATCACCTTCAACAAAGCATCTTGTCTTGGAGCATGGAAGAGAAAGAAAATACACAGTCTATTGGAAATTGTATGTTTTTAGCATGCCTGAGAGGTAAGGACAATCTGACCATAATTTAAATGGAGGCCTTACCCTATGAGGATGAGCTTCTGAGACAATATCTTGCAGAAATCAAAGATTATATTAGAGAGCCCATAATCCTCTTGACAGTAGCCCTACCCTCCAGATAGGCGAACAGAGGGACCACAATAAAAGGACTTGGGGCTGATGGTGGCATGTTACAAATCCCGCAGTGATGGGAGAGATATTAATACATGGAAAAGAAGTCATGACAAGAGGTTGCATAATACTGGTTATAAATTGTGATCACTACTTTCGCGACCATGAAAGATTTTTAAGGGCCGATCTATGCACTAATAGGGTTGTTCTTAAAAATCTGAATTGTAGTGAACTGCAATCTGACACACCTCATGAATAATAATTAGTGACTCAAAAAGATGGGAGCCTATTAATAGGGATGGTGGCCTGCTGCCATCAGCAGACCACCATGCCTGTGATTGCCTTTCAATAAAGTAGATTCGTTTTCTAATGCAGTGCATTTTGCTTAAAGGAAATAGATTGTGTTTAAAATGTAAAGTTTAATTTGGTTGTTGCTCGACTACTTGTTTTGTGCATTTCTTTGGATTATTGTGAGTGAGAATAATGGATGCTGTGTTGAAAAAGCCTAGAACTCCTAGGGCCATATTCTCAAGGAGCTATCGCCGAGTTAACTGCACTTTAGCGCAGCCAAAGGTGCGATAAATTTATCTCCCCATTCACAAGCTGGTGCTAACAGCCCATAGCACCACTTTTCCGGCGATAGCATCCACAAAAAACATCGCTTCAGATGACCCCAGCAACTATCGCTAATGAGATCCAGAGTAGGTGTTCCCGTGCAAAAAGACGTGACAACACCACTCCGCAACATTCACAATGACCAGCCAGATCGCGATAAGATCACAAAACATGCGATAAGGCGCGGAAGCGGCAGGAAATTAACACCTGCTCAGACCTGGTGTAAAGTCGGACGACAACCGGCAGCAGCCAAGGGAACACAGCCCAGAGCCAAACATGAAGAACAACAGATGCACCCAGGCAACTGAACATGCAGCCCGGAACCCCAATAGGGCAACAACACCCACCGCCACCACACCCAGGACCTCCCCTGAGCCCCCCTGCCCGGACCAACACTGAGGCAGCGCAGACAAAGACTGCGACCTGCTGAAAACGCATCAACCTCACAGAACCAACACCTGGGAACGTCATTGCCCACCACAGGCTCAAAAGGACAACCTTCCTACACATCCTGACCTTCATCGCCCAACAGGCCAACAGCACCAACACAGCGGTCAACCAACATCCCACCCCACACCAAGCTGCTGGCTGTGCTGCACCTGTTGGCCTCTGGTACCCCCCAACCAACACCCGCAAGAGACGTAGGAGTCTCACAGCCAGCCGCATACAAGTCCCTCACATCTGTCCTGGATGCCATCATCAGCCTGGTACCCCAGTATCTATACGTCCACCACAATGCGCAAGATCCGCTGGAAACCAAGCAAGGACCATACGCCATAGCTGGATGCACGCATGTGTTGGGGGAAATCCAGAGCACACATGTCCTACTTGTGCCCCCTGGTGACACAGCACACAATCACCGCAACAGAAAGCACACGTCTCACATCAATGTGCAGGCAACATCCGAACACCGTGGAATCTCCACCAACGTCGTCGTCAAATACCCAGCCAGTGTGCATGATTCCATCATCCTCCGACAGTTCATCATCAACCAGCGCTCCAAGGATGGCACCAATGGGAATGCACTGCCCGTTGCCAAGTACCAAATGAACTCCCCACACACCTCAACTCCACAACCATGCAATGCACAAGTCACAAAATCACACACAACATTCAAAACAACATGCCCACCCACCAGACATGACAGAACAACTTACAATGGTAACGTGGGCTAGCCGTGAACATGAGCCATCAATGGCATGGCACTCAGCCACACAATGGCGGAATGTGGGGAGAGTTGGGAACCAGGCATGTGCGAAGGAGGCAGGAGAACCATGATTGGGAAAGTACACAATGCCAAGAGACAGCGAGGTGCTGGACAGACCACAGTATGCATAACACACCCATATCCATGGCAACATACACCGCTGGTGTATGGAGTGTACTGGACAGTGGACGCAACCACGTCACCCCAGCCAGTGGGGGAGTTCGCGGAAATGTTGCCTGTTATGTCCCCACTCGTAAGCGTGAGTAGAGTGGGATGGCCCGACGTACGCCAGGCCAGCGTATAAGTGTGAATAAAAAGCACGTAACCCTGGGCATGGTCCTCTTCCCGAATGTCCAACTTCTCTGCCAGAGCGGTGCCTCTCACCCCGCCACAAGGCCGACGCCGTACTCCTGAGCTGAGTTGCTTGCGATCCTGTGCGCCTGTTGTACCCCGGCCCGCTCGGCCCCGAACCCGTTAGGCCCCGCCCCTGCGCAGGCAGGCCACACTGATCACCTGCCGACGCCGGAGTGTGTCACGGAGGACCCACAACGTGCCGGCGCATGCTCCAAGCCCGAGGCCCGCGACACTGGCAGCCTCTTCAGACCATCACGGCCTCCACGACACAGGCCCGCTTTACTCCTTTCTCGTTGACGTACCCTACTGCTGCATCTGGCTGACACTACGGTCAAGAACTTAGAAATGAGTCTTGATTACACCATGGCAGTGAACATTATTTAAGGCAGAGTTTATGTCACTATACTCCCTTCGATGTGGTGCCACCAGGTCTGTGCATAGCATTACAACCACACGTGTCTGTGGGCCTATGCGGCCTATTGCCCTCGGCCTACGCTGCGCACAAGTAGGTCACAGAATTGAAACTGAACATTGATTATTCAAAGGCAGAATACATATCATCGCACGCAAGGAGAGGCGTAAGGGGATGACGCGTGTCAGTCAGGAGGAAAAAAGGATCATCGTTAGGGAGGTGATCGAACACAACAGACAACTGCCCTGGTGTCACTAACTCTGTGCATCGTGAGCCAACGACACATGGCTGTGGGCTACTGCTGACCGCTGCCTCCAGCCTACACTGAGGTCCAGTAGGTCACTGAGTCTTGATTTAGCGATGGAGGAGTTCATATCAGTGTACTGGTATCATCGCAGACTGCATCCCCTCTCAGTCCCGGTACGACTAAGTATGTTTCCCGACAGACATGGACACTCTCTGGTCGTACATTGGTGGTGTCTGAGCCTATGGACTAGGGGGTAATTTTCATCCTCATCTAACTGATACCGAATTTGTGGTGAAAACTATGCTGTCGCTTTCCACTCCATTTGCTGCTTCCGGATAACATCAGACCTTCCGCATCATGCCCCGGAGGACACCTTCCTCTGTCCCCCGCAAGCCTCCACCACATTCACCTTCGACATCGATGAGGACCCGCTCACTGCGCCAGGCCCTACATCAGTGTACCCCAAGTCACGGTCCCGTGGTGGGGTGCCTGTGCCGGCCGCTGTGCATCCGGGGCAACTAACTCTGTGCTGGTCTGGTCCGGGACCCCTTCTTCTGGGATAATGGATGGCCTCTGAGGCGATGGCCTTGGGGTCATCAACGCCATGTGTCTGTGGTCCTGCGCTGTCCGCTGCCTCCGGACTCAACTGCGGCCCACCAGGGCTCAATCATCAAATCGAGTCCTATCCGGCCCGGACGTCGCATCACTGCAGGAGGCACACGCCACCACCACACGGACCACCTCCAACCGCCATCTGCCAGAGTCGAAACGGTGGTCCTGACAGACCTACAGAGTTGGTCACACCTGTCGTGGATGTCATCATCGGCCTGATACCCTGCTCAGCACTCCAGGTGCCACTAACTCAGTGCACCGCAAGCCATCGTCCGTTACTGATTGAGTTTTGTGCTGTGGAGAGGTTGCGCAGCAATGTCACCTCAAGCAGTGTGGGAGACCTGGGACGTTGATGTGGAAAATGATGCAGGTCTAACACACCCCACTGCATCTGCATCAGGAATATCTCAAAGGGACACAATCCGAGACTTTTTCTTCACATGAGCGCGCTCATCTCTAGTGCCCCAACCCCAGTGCACTGCAACTCACGGACACTTCTGTTGGCATGTTGGGTGTCCTCTGGACTTTCTCCAGCTCCCTATATGTCGCTCAGCCGTTGACTTATGCAGGTGTTTTCAGTTTCCGTTGCACTGCTGTCCACTGTTCAAGTGGTTGCCAGCACCAAGCATTCTGTACGGGCTGGCTTACACTCACCCCACACACATCCAGCACAGGCATCACTGTACATGTGGCCCTGCCAATAAAGGGGCCGGGCTCACGTGCCCATAGCCAGTTCAACATTATATCTGTGTCCCTGTGGTCTTGTTGTATGCATGAGGACCCTGGGCCCTACGACATTGCATTGTGCTGTGTACAGCGGACACAGACATGTCACCGCAGGCAGCGGGTTAGAGCTTGGACATGTAGCTTTGTTGTCACCCACTCAATTCGTAAGGGGAGTGGCCTGAGCCATCGTACGCAGAGCCAACGTGGGTGTATGACTTCTATTTGCGTGCCCCTGGGCGTGGTTCTGTACTGGGAATGTGCATCTGCATGTGTCTGTGGCAGTGTGGGTCTCCTTTGTGGGGTGTGGGTGGTCCCTGAAGGGTAATAGACACCAACGTATGTGATTTAGTTCGCCTTACATGGGTTTAGACATCACCAACACCTGTTCAGCCACCTCCTTTTGGCGTTCTGACACCTGGCATTGGGGTGCCATGTGTGGGTCGGTGAGGTGATGTGGGCCAGCCGTGCTTGCGGGTGCTTCCTGCTGAGTGGTCTGTTGCAGGGGCTGGGTTCTCCTCTAAGTAGCTTGTCTGCCCTGGTCCTGGTGGTGGAAGTTTGAATTGGCAGTGTTTCTGGATGGAAAGCCAGTGGAAGTCTCTGATGTGTGGTGTGATATGGGTGTGGTGTGGGAGATCGAGGACAAGTCTGGTGGCGGCATTATTCTGTATGGTTTCAAGTTTCAAGGCTTTAGAGTTGGTGGGTAGAAATTTCTGTGTAGAGTGTGTTGCCATAGTCCAGTCTGCTTGTGATGAGGGCCTGCCTGGTGGTGTGTCTGGAGTTCAGTGGGAGCCACTTGAAGATCTTCCACAGCATATGCAGGATGAGGAAGCAAGAGGAGGTGACGCTGTTGACCTGTGATGACCTTTGTCGTACAAGAGTCCTAGGTTTCTGGTGTGGTCCGTCGGGGTAGATGTGGGTCCTAGCTCCTAAGACCACCAGGAGGAGTCCAAGGGGGAGCTCTTGTGCCAAAGATCCAAACTTCCGCCTGTTCGGTGTTGAGCTTCATTCAATTCTTATGTATCCAGTTGGCCATGCTGGTCATTCAGTCAGTGTAGTTGGTCCTGGTGGTGGTGTCGTCTGTTAGGGATAGGATGAGTTGAGTGTTGTCGGCCTAGGATGCTGATTCCGTTTGCTCTGATGATGTTTGTAGGTGTGTCCTGTATACAGGGCCGGCTTTGGCGCTGGTTGCGCCCTGTGCGACAAACATTTGTGGCGCCACCTCACCCAAGACCTCCTCCTTGGATTCCCTCACAACCACTGGGGCAAATTGCAAATTGCCCCTCATCTCTCCATAGCACCGCTCTCACATTCATTCCCATTATTTTAAAGCACTCGTAAAGGCTGGCTTTACTAATAAGAATGTATATCTCCCAAGTGAACCCTTTTAAGCAATATTAGGACTAGATAATGAAAACATTTTTAAAAAATACATACCGTCCTAACCTATTTTATGCAGTTTGCAAGCAGCTCTTTGAAGACAGTTCAGTAACAGTCATTTATTCTATATTAGGGTTGGATCTTATGAACTGTGGCAGCAAAAGGAACTGTGATAAAAACAGTTATCCAATCAGCCATCCACATAAAATACAGATCTGTGATCTGCACGGTATGCTTTCTATGCACCAGGCATATTAACCCTCTGTGCTACTATATGGCGAGATAAATCTGCCACTAGACAGAACTCCAAGCTCTCTCTCAAGCAGAAATATTAATCACAACACTTATCTTGACATTTTTATTGCTGCCTGAAAGGTGAATGCACAAGTCACTCAGCAGCAGCTGCTTTTAGTTAGTTAGTTATTGCAAATTACAGCGCCCCCCTCCCCAAGTCAGCGCCCAGTGCAGCTGCACCTTTCACACAGCCCTAAAGCCGGTCCTAAATGTATATGTTGAAGAGGGGGCTGAAAGAGGATCCTTGCGGGACTCTGCAGATGAGTTCCTAGAGCACCAAGGTATTAGGTTGGATCCTACCTCATTGTTTTTTTCCAGTAAGGAATGAGGAAATCCACTTGAGTTCTGGTCCTTGTATTCCTGCAGTAGAAAATCTAGCTACGAGTGTGTGGTGGAAAACAATGTTGAAGGATGTAGAGAGGTTTAGTCTGTTTCCGTCACTTTCTTCCGTCTGTGTCCAGGTACACTGGCCTTTCCCGATGACTTCTGGCGTTGTGATGTGAAAGTGGACAATGGAATGGAACGTCCATGTAAGAGGGGTGACGTGGCTGAATTGCCCTGTGTTGCTGGAGGTGAAGATAGGGCTCAGAGTGTGTCCACCATTGTGCGTTGGACCCTTGACAAGCTGTGCGATTCCAATTTTCTGTAGGCTTTCAAGCAGATCTGTGTAGTTACAATCCGTGGGGTCATCCAGGTGGAAATTTAGGTCGCCCAGAAGAATGAAGTCTATGAGGGAGAGGGGGGTGACGAGGTTACTGAAGCTGGTCTGTGGTCCAGAGGAACGGTGTGAGAAGTTGGCCTGGTATATGATGTTCACTAGTTAAAGTGACCACCTTGTACCATGCCAAGCAACCCTTATGGTGTGGTTGTAAGTCAACCTTTTCGGACTAGCTGCCCTAGTGGTAGCGTAGGCTAAGCAGTCTTTGAGGCTAAACTCGTTAAAGCGTGTTAAGCAGGCTGTTTTACCAAATGCAACCCCCTTTTATACCAATGAAAGGACACCACACAGATATATATTCAAAATATATATGTATTTATTTCTCAAAGTATCCCCTAGACTCTTTATGAGCACAGGAGCACAAATCGTTAAACAAGACAATGTTATAATATACAGAAGTTGCACTTTATATGGATGGGCCCTGGTGGCCACTCAAACCATATACTAAAATAGTGGTATAAGTACCATGAACAGGAAAGGGAAAAGGCCTAGGGCCTCTAGAATCGCTGGGCCTACAAGGAGCTAACTTTAGTTAGTGACCAGGAGGTCCACGGGTCGCGTGTGCAGTGAGTAAAGTCACACGCAGGCTCCCATAGGCTTTCAATGGGTGCGTAAAAGTTTAAAAGTTACTGCAGAAAGGATCTTCTGGATGGACTACGATCTCAAGATTCAAAACACAGACACTAGAGATGTTTCTCTACACTTCGGCACCGGAGTGCCAGCGTTACCTCACCCACAGGAAGCGGGTGCATAGGTCTCGAAGTGCGTCGGGTTTCTTCTATCGATTCAATGGGGCCTGATGACCAAGATGCTGCAGGCGGTCGGTCCAGAAGGGATGCGTTGGATCCAAGGGTGGATCGGAGTTGTAGAAGACCTGAAAGCAGAGGGGACAGTGTTCACAGTCACTAGCCAGTGACCGGCGTGGCACCAGGTAGGTACCAGGCGATGTCGGGTGCAAACAGGTGATGAGGGGTAGCTTGTCTCCACAGCCACGTGGTCCCTGAAGGTCGACGACGTCCAGGAGTCGGTTCATGAGCTGTCCCACGCAGGCTCTCACTGTCGGCGGTGTCGGCGACTCGAAAGAAGCAAACAAGCCTTGGCAAAGGCAGGAGTCGTGGAAAGAGATGTAAGCTGATTGTTCTGACCAGCAAGGTCAGAGGGGCTGCTCTTTTGGAGAGCAGCTAGGGCCAGTCTGGAGCAACCAGACCAGCATCGTTGATTTTCAAATAGGTCGCCAAAATGGCCACTAGCCAACGGGCCAGGGACCGGGCAGGCGCGTCGAGATGCAAAGTGCAGAGGGGCCCCACGCAGATTGTGGAGATGCTGGAGGGCTCACCTTTGGTGCAGACGCTGCTCGGGTGTTGGGCTTCTCAGGACCCAAAGCACAACTTGGAGGGAGCCTCTGTCGTTGCGCTTGCAGCTTGTCGTCGGTCTTCCAAGATGGCTGGCTCCACGTGTCTCGGTGCTTCCACGGGTTCCTTCTTTGCAGGGACTGTGGATCGGGCTGTGAGAGGTCTGGAGGTCCAGGTCTTGTCGGGCTCTGGGCTCGGGCTCCGGCAGGAGGCGGCGGCAAAGCAGACGTTCAATAGCTGGTTGGTGCTTGCGTTAGCAAGATGGTCACTCCCTGACCATAGGGGAGATTTCCTTCAGTCCTCTGTGCAGCAGAGCGTCGAAGTTCCCGTCTTCTTCTTGTGGTTAAGTTGATTCCAGGATGTCTGAAGTCTTAGGACACAGCTCCTACCTTTAAGCGGATTCTAGGGGCCGGACTACCTGCTAGGTCCCTCCCTATGGGTGGGACCAGGAAGGGGGGTGGTTACACCCCCAATCCTTTGTCCAGCTCGCCCCAGGTCCGGGGCTGGTGTGCCCCAGGACCGGTTTGAACTGGCATATGCACCGAGGCTCCTTGTGAGCCTCAGGCATGTCTGATTCTATTGAAGCCCTACCTGACCAATACACAAAATCCTTTCTGGAGTGGTGCATGCACCTCCCCTGGCAGGAAACCCTTTGTCCACGTCTCCCAAGCTGGAAGGACTCCCAGCAGCAGGAGGGCAGACTTGTGTCTGTGGTGGCAGCATCCATTTTGTGGAGCTGAGGCTATGTCTGATTTTACCCAGGTTTCAGGTACTGTACATGTCGTGTCCCTCTAGAAGGGTGGAATGCTAACCCCGTCGCCAGAATTGGCGAGGGGTTAGTATTCCAATTCGTATGACACCTTACGCGACATGTTTTGATAAAGCCAAACCAAAGATAGCATTTAACCGCGAGGTTCATAATGCACTTAGGAGTATATGGTATGGCGATATCTGGAAACAGTAAAAGGAAGTGGTTCCGATCACTGCAGACAGGCTCAGCTCATGCCAGAGCACCATCTCACATGAAACCAAGCACTCTGCCTTCAGGATTGTTAAGGCCTGCCATAGGAGTGACTTATAGGTTAATATGTGTCCCATTTAAGGTTAGGTATAGGTATACTACACCTAAGTAAGAGGTGATTACACCAACTTACCCCAGCTGAGTGATCAGCCAGTTGTGTCAAATTGTTAGGCCAGGCCAGGGGTGGCATAATACATGCTTTAGCCCCTGGTAGGCCTTAGATACCCCAATGCCCTGGGTACCTAGTGTACACTGGTACATGGGGCTCACAGGGTGATCTAGTTCCAATTGGTTATGCACCTAAAGTGCATAGTGTGAATTTAGTAGAGAGAACAGCAGGCTGTGGGTCTGATTAGCAGGCCCACAGCCTCAATATGTCAAAAACCAGTGAAGCAAAAAGCAAAAATTTGGGGTGACCATACGATAGCAGACCCTACTCTCCTACACAACCCCCCCCCCCAAACGCAGGGACATTAAACTAGCCTTGACCAGTCTCGTCTTCATGTCCTAAGTGGAAGTACCTGGAGAGACCATCTGCATTCCCATGGTCTGTACCTGGCCGGTGCTCCACTGTAAAGTCCATCCCCTGTAGGGAAATGGACCACCTAAGCAGTTTGGGGTTTTCACCCTTCATCTGATTTAGCCACAAGAGGGGCTTATGGTCGGTCTGAATCTTGAAGTGAGTGCCAAACAAGTATGGCCTCAGCTTCTTCAGGGCCCACACCACAGCAAAGGCCTCCCTCTCAATAGCTGACCAATTCTTCTCTCTGGGGGTCAACCTTCTGCTAATAAAAGCAATGGGTTGGTCTTGACCAGCTACATTAAGTTGTGACAGCACAGCTCCCACACCCAACTCAGAAGCATCTGTTTGGACAATAAACTCTTTGGAGTAGTCAGGACTTTTCAGGATAGGTGCAGAGCACATGGCCTTCTTCAGGTCATCAAATGCCTTTTGACAGCTTACTGTCCACTGAACCTTTTTGGGAATCTTCTTGGATGTCAGATCATTAAGAGGAGTCACAATGGACCCATAGTTCTTAATAAACTTCCTGTAGTACCCAGTCAAGCCCAAAAAAGCTCGAACTTGAGTCTGGGTGGCTGGAGGAGACCAGTCCTTGATGGACTGTATCTTACTCTCCAGTGGTTGAACTTGGCCTCCACCTACAAGGTGGCCCAAATACACAACCTTACTCTGCCCTATCTGGCACTTAGTAGCCTTGATAGTGAGGCCTGCCTTTTGCAGAGCCTCAAGTACCTTCTTCAGGTGGATCAGGTGATCCTCCCAGGTGGAGCTAAAGACAGCAATGTCATCAAGATATGCTGCACAAAAGTGATCCAACCCAGTAAGGACTTGATTCACCAACCTTTGGAAGGTGGCAGGTGCATTCTTCAGACCAAAGGGCATCACCAAAAATTGATAATGCCCACCTGGGGTTGAGAATGCTGTTTTGGCCTTAGACTCCTCAGCTAATCTGATTTGCCAATAGCCAGCTGTCAAGTCAAATGTGCTCAAAAACTTAGCAGAAGCTAGTTTGTCTATGAGCTCATCTGCCCTTGGAATAGGATGTGCATCTGTCCTAGTGACAGCATTGAGTCCTCTGTAATCCACACAGAACCTCATCTCTCTCTTGCCATCTTTGGTGTGAGGTTTGGGGACCAGAACCACTGGGCTAGCCCAGGGGCTCTCTGAGGGTTCAATGACACCCAGTTCCAGCATTTTGTGTACCTCAGCCTTTATACAGTCCCTGACGTGGTCAGGTTGTCTGTAAAGTTTGTTCTTTACAGGCAGACTGTCACCAGTGTCCACCACATGGGTACACCAGTCAGTTTGACTAGGTATCAAAGAAAACATGTGTTGAAATGATTGTAGAACCTGTCTACATTCAATCTGCTGATGATCAGTGAGGTTGCCTCCACGGGACACTCCTTCAACTGAACCATCTTCAGGGTTTTGAGACAACAGGTCTGGGAGAGGATCACTCTCTTCCTCCTGTCCCTCATCTGTAGCCATGAGCAAGCCCATGTCTGCCCTGTCAACATATGCTTTTAACCTGTTAACATGGAGTACCCTGTGGGGACTCCTGGGAGTTCCTAGGTCTACCAAGTAGGTAACCTCTCCCTTCTTTTCCAGGATTGTATGGGGTCCAGACCATTTGTCTTGGAGTGCTGCTGGGGCCACTGGCTCCAACACCCATACCTTCTGTCCTGGCTGAAACTCAACCAAGACAGCCTTTTGGTCATGCCAAGCTTTCTGTAAGGCCTGGCTTGCCTCAAGGTTTTTGGATGCCTTCTCCATATACTCAGCCATCCTGGAGCAGAGACCAAGTACATAGTCCACTATGTCTTGTTTAGGCTTTTTGAGAGGTAACTCCCATCCTTCCTTCACCAAACACAGTGGGCCTCTTACAGGGTGCCCGAATAACAATTCAAAGGGGCTGTAGCCAACTCCTTTTTGTGGGACCTCTCTGTAAGCAAACAGAAGGCAGGGTAGAAGGATGTCCCATCTTCGCCTGAGCTTTTCAGGTAATCCTTTGATCATACCCTTTAGGGTCTTGTTGAATCTCTCAACAAGCCCATTGCATTGTGGGTGATAAGGAGTGGTGAACTTGTAGTTGACACCACATTCCTTCCACATAGCTGTCAAGTATCCTGACATGAAGTTGGTACCTCTGTCAGAAACCACCTCCTTAGGAAACCCCACTCTGGAGAATACTCCTAGCAGGGCCCTGGCCACAACAGGAGCTATAGTGGTCCTAAGGGGAATTGCCTCTGGATACCTGGTGGCATGATCCACTACCACCAGTATAAATCTGTGCCCAGATGCAGTGGGAGGATCCATGGGACCCACTATATCTATTCCCACTCTTTCAAAGGGGACCCCCACCACAGGTAGTGGTATTAGGGGGGACTTTGTTGTGCCACCTGATTTGCCACTGGCTTGGCAGGTCAAACAGGAGCGACAAAACTCCTTTGTATCTTCATTCATGTGAGGCCAGTGAAAGTGAGGGACAAGCCTGTCCCAAGTCTTGTTCTGGCCTAAGTGTCCTGCTAGAGGAATATCATGGTCCAAGGTAAGAAGGAAGCCCCTAAATTGCAGAGGTATAACCAACCTCCTGGTTGCACCAGGCTTGGGGTCTCTAGCCTCTGAATAAAGGAGCCCTTCATCCAAATACACTTTATGGGTACCTTGAGCATTCCCAGCAGCCTCAGCAGCAGCCAGCTGTCTGAGGGGTTCAAGAGATGGACAGGTTAACTGAGCCTGCCCCAAGTCAGCCCTGGAAGGTCCCCCTGTCCCCAGAAACTCAACCTGATCAGGTTCAAGCTCTTCAGGGACAGTTCCTTCAGGGTCCTCTAGATCATCTTCCTGGGAAGGCTGATCATCACTTGGAGGCAGGGGGGAAGGCACAGCCTTAACCCTCCTGTTCTTCTTCTTGGTAGGTGCTTGGTCCATTGTTCCAGGATCCAAGACCTGTGGTTCAGTGAGGCACTTTCTGGCCTGTGACCTGGTCACAGCAAGGACATGTGGTGATATACCTAACATCTCTGCATGTGTCCTGTACTCCACTTCTGACCATAGAGAACTCTCTAGGTCATTGCCCAACAAACATTCTACTGGGAGGTCTGCACTAACCACAACCCTTTTGAGGCCAGTTACCCCTCCCCATGAGAAGTTAACAACTGCCACACTATGTGAAGTAGTGGCATTGCTGGCATTGGTCACCAGGTAATTCTCACCTGGTATGTACTGTCCAGGATCCACAAAGCCTGGTGTCACCATAGTGACACCGGCACATGTGTCCCTGTAGGCTTGAGCCACTTTTTCATTAATTAAAGGAGTCTGTCTGTACTTGCCCAGGTTACTGGGGCTCACAGTCAGGGACAAATCCATGTCCCCATCACAGATCAAGACTGCCTGTGTCAGGGTTCTGTCTAAGTCAGAATCTCCTTCAGTTCCCATAGTGATTCCCACTACACCCTTTGTTTGGGGACCAACACTGCTAACAGTAGTACTGGGAACAGGTGCCTTAGGGGCAACAGTGTTGGGGGCTCCACCCTTCCTACAATCACTAGTCCAGTGAGTTGTATTCTTGCAATGTTTGCACCAGGGTTTCTTTGGACCTTCTTTCTTGTTCCCTTTTGGCTGGGACCCACCCTCGTTAGTACTAGTTTGGGGCCCTGTTGAAGACTTCTGGTCTTTAGATTTCTGATCTCCACCCTTTTGGTCTGTTTTCTTCTGATCACCCCCTTGGCCCTGGTTCTGGTTCTTTTGCTTAACCCTGGTTCTGACCCATTTGTCTGCCTTCTTTCCCAATTCTCGGGGAGAGGTCAGATCTGAGTCAACCAAGTGTTGATGCAGTTGCTGGTTCTGACAGTTATTTAAAATCTGTTCTCTCATCATCAAATTGTACAATCCTGTATAATCAGATACCTTACTTCCCAGCAACCAACCCTCCAAAGCCTTAGTGGCACATTCAATGTATTCAGACCAGTCCTGAGTCTGTGTCTTCTGGGTGTCTCTGAACATTAACCTGTACTGTTCAGTGGTTAAGCCTAACCCATCAACTAGGACACTCTTCAGGACTCTGTAGTTTCTGACATCCTCCTCCCTAACAGTGAGGAGTCTATCTCTGCCTCTTCCTTCAAAGGAGAGCCATAAGATTGCTGCCCACTGGTCTTCAGGAACCTGCTGCACTTTGCAGGCTCTCTCAAGAGCAGTCATCCATTTCTGGATGTCATCCCCACTTTTGTAGTTTGGCACAACCTTGGACAGGTTCCTATTGTCAAAGACCCTATCTTTGTCCTTAGGGACAATGCTGCCACCAGTGGGTATAGACCCACTCTCTTTAGGTTGCCTAGCCTTCAGTTTCTCCTCCATGAGAGCTACTTCTAGCTCCTGTTTCCTGATTCTCAGCTGAGCTTCCTGCATTCTGGCCTCATGCTCCCTCCTCTGAGGGGTGGTCATCCTTCTCCTGGAGTGACCTTGAGAGCCTCTAGAGGCATGAGAAGCATTAGAGTCACCTGAGTGATTCCTTTGCCTCCCAAGCCCCTGGTTAAGTCCACTGGGGAGAGCCAATGGGGTGATCCCATTGTCAGTCCCCAATAGCCTTAGTTTAGCTGGGCCAAGTATAACACTTGGCACTGGGCTATTTCTCCCTTCATCCTCACTACCATCTGTATCCCTATCACTTTCATCCTCTGTAGTATGAATCTCATCTAAGGGGTGACTATTGGAAAGGGGTACCTCAGTGGCATCTTCAGAAGGGGGTCCTCCTGTTCCAGTCCCTAAGGGGCCTAACTGGGAGGCTTTCTTGAGAGCTTTCTGATCTTCATCAGCTTGCAAAAGCTCTCTGAGTTCAGCAGAAGTAGGGTTCTTGGGCTGTTTAAGGCCCCTGATATTTGCCAACTGCCTGACCTCATTTTGATTTAGGGTAGCAAAGAGAGTTGGTGCACTCTGGGGGTCACTCTCGACAGAGATGGGTACCTTGGACCCCTCTGCCCCCTCCATTGCTCTTAAGTGTGGGTGGATGTGTTGCAATCTACCTACACTTGGGTTTACCTACTAAACCTATCTAGTAGTTGTAGTCAGGGTGTGCTACTCCCTTTGCTCTACAACAACTAAGTTCAGTAGAACTTAAGTATATCTATCTTGTTTTATATGTACCTACAGGTACCTATGTGATCTTTCAATTGGTAACCAAGAGATTACAATGGTAAAACACAGCAAGCTCAAATCCAACCGCTGCTCACCAATGTGAGAAGTTGGCCTGGTATATGATGTTCACTAGTTAAAGTGACCACCTTGTACCATGCCAAGCAACCCTTATGGTGTGGTTGTAAGTCAACCTTTTCGGACTAGCTGCCCTAGTGGTAGCGTAGGCTAAGCAGTCTTTGAGGCTAAACTCGTTAAAGCGTGTTAAGCAGGCTGTTTTACCAAATGCAACCCCCTTTTATACCAATGAAAGGACACCACACAGATATATATTCAAAATATATATGTATTTATTTCTCAAAGTATCCCCTAGACTCTTTATGAGCACAGGAGCACAAATCGTTAAACAAGACAATGTTATAATATACAGAAGTTGCACTTTATATGGATGGGCCCTGGTGGCCACTCAAACCATATACTAAAATAGTGGTATAAGTACCACGAACAGGAAAGGGAAAAGGCCTAGGGCCTCTAGAATCACTGGGCCTACAAGGAGCTAACTTTAGTTAGTGACCAGGAGGTCCACGGGTCGCGTGTGCAGTGAGTAAAGTCACACGCGGGCTCCCATAGGCTTTCAATGGGTGCGTAAAAGTTTAAAAGTTACTGCAGAAAGGATCTTCTGGATGGACTACGATCTCAAGATTCAAAACACAGACACTAGAGACGTTTCTCTACACTTGGGCACCGGAGTGCCAGCGTTACCTCACCCACAGGAAGCGGGTGCATAGGTCTCGAAGTGCGTCGGGTTTCTTCTATCGATTCAATGGGGCCTGATGACCAAGATGCTGCAGGCGGTCGGTCCAGAAGAGATGCGTTGGATCCAAGGGTGGATCGGAGTTGTAGAAGACCTGAAAGCAGAGGGGACAGTGTTCACAGTCTCTAGCCAGTGACCGGCGTGGCACCAGGTAGGTACCAGGCGATGTCGGGTGCAAACAGGTGATGAGGGGTAGCTTGTCTCCGCAGCCACGTGGTCCCTGAAGGTCGACGACATCCAGGAGTCGGTTCACGAGCTGTCCCACGCAGGCTCTCGCTGTCGGCGGTGTCGGCGACTCGAAAGAAGCAAACAAGCCTTGGCAAAGGCAGGAGTCGTGGAAAGAGATGTAAGCTGATTGTTCTGACCAGCAAGGTCAGAGGGGCTGCTCTTTTGGAGAGCAGCTAGGGCCAGTCTGGAGCAACCAGACCAGCATCGTTGATTTTCAAATAGGCGCGTCGAGATGCAAAGTGCAGAGGGGCCCCACGCAGATCGTGGAGATGCTGGAGGGCTCACCTTTGGTGCAGACGCTGCTCGGGTGTTGGGCTTCTCAGGACCCAAAGCACAACTTGGAGGGAGCCTCTGTCGTTGCGCTTGCAGCTTGTCGTCGGTCTTCCAAGATGGCTGGCTCCACGTGTCTCGGCGCCTCCACGGGTTCCTTCTTTGCAGGGACTGTGGATCAGGCTGTGAGAGGTCTGGAGGTCCAGGTCTTGTCGGGCTCTGGGCTCGGGCTCTGGCAGGAGGCGGCGGCAAAGCAGACGTTCAATAGCTGGTTGGTGCTTGCGTTAGCAAGATGGTCACTCCCTGACCATAGGGGAGATTTCCTTCAGTCCTCTGTGCAGCAGAGCGTCGAAGTTCCCGTCTTCTTCTTGTGGTTAAGTTGATTCCAGGATGTCTGAAGTCTTAGGACACAGCTCCTACCTTTAAGGGGATTCTAGGGGCCGGACTACCTGCTAGGTCCCTCCCTATGGGTGGGACCAGGAAGGGGGGTGGTTACACCCCCAATCCTTTGTCCAGCTCGCCCCAGGTCCGGGGCTGGTGTGCTCCAGGACCGGTTTGAACTGGCATATGCACCGAGGCTCCTTGTGAGCCTCAGGCATGTCTGATTCTATTGAAGCCCTACCTGACCAATACACAAAATCCTGTCTGGGGTGGTGCATGCACCTCCCCTGGCAGGAAACCCTTTGTCCACGTCTCCCAAGCTGGAAGGACTCCCAGCAGCAGGAGGGCAGACTTGTGTCTGTGGTGGCAGCATCCATTTTGTGGAGCTGAGGCTATGTCTGATTTTACCCGGGTTTCAGGTACTGTACATGTCGTGTCCCTCTAGAAGGGTGGAATGCTAACCCCGTCGCCAGAATTGGCGAGGGGTTAGTATTCCAATTCGTATGACACCTTACTCGACATGTTTTGATAAAGCCAAACCAAAGATAGCATTTAACCGCGAGGTTCATAATGCACTTAAGAGTATATGGTATGGCGATATCTGGAAACAGTAAAAGGAAGTGGTTCCGATCACTGCAGACAGGCTCAGCTCATGCCAGAGCACCATCTCACATGAAACCAAGCACTCTGCCTTCAGGATTGTTAAGGCCTGCCATAGGAGTGACTTATAGGTTAATATGTGTCCCATTTAAGGTTAGGTATAGGTATACTACACCTAAGTAAGATGTGATTACACCAACTTACCCCAGCTGAGTGATCAGCCAGTTGTGTCAAATTGTTAGGCCAGGCCAGGGGTGGCATAATACATGCTTTAGCCCCTGGTAGGCCTTAGATACCCCAATGCCCTGGGTACCTAGTGTACACTGGTACAAGGGGCTCACAGGGTGATCTAGTTCCAATTGGTTATGCACCTAAAGTGCATAGTGTGAATTTAGTAGAGAGAACAGCAGGCTGGGGGTCTGATTAGCAGGCCCACAGCCTCAATATGTCAAAAACCAGTGAAGCAAAAAGCAAAAATTTGGGGTGACCATAGGATAGCAGACCCTACTCTCCTACAAACGGTATGCAAGGGTTCATTTGATGGTGGTTCTTTGCTTGTCTGCAACTTGAAGTGCAAGTGTTCCGTGAAGGGGTGTCGAAGTTTGTGAATGTGGTGCACTTGATGGCATCCTTGTGGATGACGGCGAGTCCTCCACCTGGCTTGTGGAGTCAGTCCTGTTGCGCAATCATGTACCCCGTTGGTATGGCTGTGACAATGTTGGGTGAGGAAGAGAAGGTCTGGTGTGTGAGTTTTCCAGATCTCATTGGCGTGTTTGCTGAGCGAACGTGTGTTGAGGAACATACATGTGATGGGTGCAGAGGGGCTTACCTTTGACGAGCCAGCTGCGTCCCTGTTGTGCATGTCCATTGCCACCATTAAGTAGGTTCTGGGAGGTGGGAGGAGCATGGGGGAGTGAAGGCGGGTTGGGAGAAGGCTGGAAGAAGGGTCAGGAGGTGATGGATCAGGTACGGAGCAGGGGGAGGCACAGGAAGGGGGAGAGGATAAGGATGTAGGTGGGAACAGCAGAAATGGAGAGATAACAAGGAAAATGAGAAAGAAAAGCAGGACACAACTAGTGGAAGAGCAAGAAATGAGAGCAAAAGAGTGGAAGCAGCAAAAGGGGAAAAGGGAAGAAAAAGCAAAAAGGTCACAAAAGCAGTCGTGCAAGTGGTAAGCAGAAGGAACAAAGAACGGGAGCAGCAACAATGAGGAAAGGGGGAAAAGCAAAAAAGTTACAAAGGTAAAAAAGCGAGAAGTCAGCAGAAGGACAAAAGATCAGGAGCAGCAATAAAGAGGGAAATAGCCAAGAGAGTGCTGTGGAAATGTAAAAGGTGAGTAAGAAGAGTGAGAGAGAGCATGGTGGGAGTGAGGAGAGAAACAACGAAGGCGAGGAACGGGGTCTTGCAGGCCTAAACGTGTCAGATGGTCAGCCACCGATAAGTAGGAACTGAGCCTGGTCACCTGCTCAATGGGTTCATGTGTGACAACTATTAAGTAGGTCCTGGAAGGTGGGAGGAGACTGGGGGCCATGAGCGGGCGGGAGAAGGCGTGAAGAAGAGCCAGTGAGGCTCTGGATCCAGTAAGGATCGGGGAGGAGTAGCGGGAAGGAAGAAAGGATCGGGACGGCGTAAGGAGTAGCAGAAATGGGGAGAAAACAAGCAAGAAGAGCTGAAGGACACAACTAGTGGAAGAGGGAGAAATGAGAGCAAAAGAGAGGGGGCAGGAAAAGGGGAAAAGTGGAGAAAAATCAAAATGGTCACAAAAGCAGAGGTGGCAGCAGAGAGCAGATAGGCCAAAGAGCATATCTGCTCTCTGCTCCAGATAGCAAGATGAAAAGCAGAAAAAACAAGCAAAAAAGGTCACAAACGCAAAGGAACGAGAAGTGAGTAGAAGAGCAAAAGAGTGGAGCAGCAACACAGGGGGAAAGAGACATGAAAGTGAAGTGTAAGCGTGAGAGGACAGGAGAGAAGAGCGAGACAACACGGTGTGAGTGAGGAGAGAAGCAGGGGAGACTAGGAGCGGAGTCTTGAGGGCCTAGACTGGTCAGATGACCAGTTACAGGCAGGTGGGAGCTGGGCCTGGGCATTTGCTCAATGTGGTCACACGAAGGTCGTCATTAAGTAGGTCCTGGGAGGTGAGAGGAGCGCGGGGTGGTGGGTGGGGCAGGAGAAGGCGAGAAGAAGATGCAGGAAGGCGCTGGATCAGTTAAGAAGCAGGGGTAGATGTTTTGTAGGAACTGTAATGGGACATACATTGATTGAGTTTGTTCCTCATTCAGTTGAGTTTTTGCTGACTCATACCAGAACTCAACACCTGACAAACAGCTGCCCCACAAAGTATGAACAATTCATACTGGCAGCTGAAAATATCTCAATAGAAGATGCAATTTGGATAATCCTGAAACGCTGCTGCCAATATCAGACAGCAATCAAGCAATGACGACAGTGACAATGATGATGAACCACAACATGTCTGTGTGAATGTCACAGAATTATGTACCAAAAAAAATCAGACATCAAAGATGATCCTCTTGAAATGGTTAATCTGATTTTTCTTAGAGACTATCCTGGAACATTAATCGCTGCTTATGCAGTGTACCCCTTTTCTGAAAATATTCATACCTGCCTAGAATAACTTCAGCAAAAGTGGCAGAGTTGATTGTACTGAGCTTGTTGCCTTGCAGATGATTTTCATGTGACCATTTATACAGACAGCCAATATGGATTTGGGATGGTACATGATTTTGGGCAGTTGTGGTCACCAAGGGGTTTTATGACATCCTCTGGTGTCCCCATCAGGAATGGTTCCTATAGTCTTCATTTGTTAGAAGCAACATAATGCCAAAAGGATTTGTAGTGGTCATGTGTGCTGCCCATAAGTTACACTGGGAAATAAATATGCTGAACAAGTGAAGAGATACGACGCGCTTGAAAAAGTACTGTTTTTATACCAAATTCAGAAATGTTGCAGAAGTTTTGAGAACGGCTGAGATATACCCTGTACTGTGCTGTAATAATGTTGGGTTTACGACTATATGCTCACCAATGTTATTTTGTCATTTCTGCTCTGTTGAAATAAAAATATATTTAAAAAAAAAAAGAAATGTTGTAGAAGATTCGTGTCAAAAGGTGTGTTATTTGTCAAAGCAATAATCAAGGAAAAAGAACTAATATGACTATTACTGATATTGGCAGATCAGGGGGCCCATTTACAAGACTTCAAGCAGATTTCATTGAGAAGCCAGTTTACAGGGGCCCTAAATATGTTCTTGGGATTGTCTTGTTGTTCTCTAAATGGGCCGAAACCTATCCTTCCCGGAGATATGACAGCATGACAGTTGCCAAGCTTTTGTGGAGGGAACTAATTATGTGCTTCTGATGCCCAAATTCTATTGAGACATATCTTAGAATTAAATTCAAAAATGAAATTCTCAAACTGATTTGTACATATCTCAAGATTGATCAGACGTTCCATTGCAGTTTTCATCCTCAATCATCTAGCATAGTAGAGAAGATAAATGGGACTATCAAAAAAAAGAGGCTAAAGTGTGTGCATCCACCAGGTTTTTTTAAATGGCCTGATGCTGTTCCTCTTGTTCTGTTTAGTATTAGAAGTACTCTAGACAAAAAGGCTGGTCTCTTGCCCCGTGAAGTGTTAATGGGTTGAGAAATGAAAATAGCCTACATCCCCTCTGCAATACTTGTGTCAATAACTGATGACATCATGTTAGATTACTGTAAAGGTCTGCTTTGCATCAGGTCAACTTGATAACAGCAAGAACAAAAGAAACCCAATGCTATCCATTACCTCCATGTAACTGGATCCTGCTGACAAAGCATGTCTTCAAGACCTGCCTTGAGGAGCGTTGGAAGGGTCCTTTTC
This sequence comes from Triturus cristatus, assembly GCF_964204655.1. Classification (NCBI taxonomy): domain Eukaryota; kingdom Metazoa; phylum Chordata; class Amphibia; order Caudata; family Salamandridae; genus Triturus; species Triturus cristatus. The sequence continues at coordinate 131,773,732 of NC_140586.1, read as the reverse complement.
AAGTTGTGCTTGTGACGAAAAATGCTGTGAAGTGTGCTAAAGTCCCACAGTGGATCTATGCCGCTCGCATGAGAAAATTGAAGATGGCGAATAAAGAAGCAGTGATAACAACCACTAATTCACAGAATCAAGCTCAGGTTCACAGTGTTGATCCAGAGGAGGGTAAAGAAAAATGTGGAAATTTTGAAATTGGTGAAACTGCTGATGGAGTTGGAGATCCTGGTGAACGCACCAGCGGCAGTTTCAAGTCAAAGATCACAGTGAAGAACTGTTGCAAAGTCACAAGCAGCAGCAAGAAGAAGTGGTCTCTGATGCAATTAGTGAAAAGATCCTAATGAGAACCCTTGTGGAAGAAAACACTTCACAGTGAGTCGAGTTGCTGAGGCTGATCGAATCACTAGTTTGTCAGTGATGAAAATGACTCAGCAATAGTCACAAGTGAAGATGCAAGAATTGTATCACTCAAGGCAGTGGAAAGAACTTGCAAGAGAAGACACAGGGAGAATGAAAGGATATAATCGATCAAGAAGAACCATAAGTAGTTGAAATCAATTCAGAGAATAGTGAGAGTGAATTGACTAAAAGAACAGCAAGTAAGAGAATTCCAAACTGAAAATATACTTCATTTGAATGGACACATCTTACGTATGTGTCTGCGGAATAAACTGTTGCTAATTTATCTTTGAAAATGATCTAGACAAACAGCCACCCTGAACTTCTTTTCTAAATCCTGACAGTAGTGAACAGTTGTATACCATTATAAACTGAGAAAAAAAGATTATGAAGTCTTTTCAAGTTATTTTTTGATTTTTTATTATTGTTGAATAAAAAGAAAAGAGGACTTCTTGTTGTTTTTTTAAAAAAAATCTTGACTGATTTTAAAGACTTACCAATACTTTTAATTTTCGGTTTTGTCTCAGTAGAGAGTAGAGAGTAGCAGATGCTTTAAAATTGTTAGCATGGTGTCATTAATAGTGATGTTAATAGTATTGGTTGGTCTACTATTATACCTTATTTTTCTGGTAGGATATGGAACGGAACTTGAACTAACTACAGTACACAATAAGGTTGAGTGTAATGCATTGACACATTTAGTTAGTGGGTTTATTGATTATATGTATATAAAAATGTTGGGTGAATATGTTGAGATTATAGGATAAAGAAATACATGGTGTGAACTTTTCTCCCTTCTTCTGCAGGTGAAGGCGCAACACATTTACAGTGACCTATCACATATGGTTTATCATGTGGTGCTTTTGTAAGTATAGTTGATAAGCAGAAGTTCCTATAGCCATATCTGTCGGATTTCAACGTTTCACTGGAGAATCTTCCTGTTTCCAAAGATGCTGGTTATAGGGTAACTAATGGTCAATAGTTGAAAGCAGTTGCACAAGCTAACCATAAAATTACACAAACTAAAAGGGAGTGTGTGTGTGTAGTTTGAGTAGAGAGGAGCATGTCTTTGTTAAGTAATATAATATGAGAAAATTGAAACTTTTGAGAGATTAGAAAGATAAAAAGAAAGTCAGAGATCAGATTAAGACTGAGGAAGAATGTAGGTTTCTAAATTTGCATCCAAGATTGAGATTGGAACATGAGAGAAAGGGTGAATTGTTTATGGAAGGCCATTAACCCACAGGAGTTAGGTCAATAGAATTTGTCAGTGAGAGTGAGAGAAATGATGTTGTTAGTGTTGATTTCCTGGTTGGTGAAGAACAAATATTGAGAGGAATGTATTAAGTGTGTGGTAAGACGGCTTACTTCAACCAGCCCCATCATTGGGTGGGTTCTTGTTAATTGGCTTTAGTATTTCCTAGAGTCTATCATGGAATGAGATGAATGATGATATTGGCTTGAAGAGAGTGAAGTGTGGTTTTGGGCAGATAGAATTAGATGTATTAGAGCTATGATTCTATAGGAGTGGCTATTAATGTTGTGAAATGCAGAAGATTACCTAAGCTTGTTGATCGGCTTGCTTCTAATATTGCCCGGGCACTAACGATGATTAATACAGAATTAAGGGCTCTTCATGTGATGACCTTGCAAAATCCCCTAGCACTAGATATCTTTCTTGTGAAGGAAGGCGGTGTTTGTAGGGTCTTGAAGGTTAGAGGGTGCTGTACCTTAATTCCAATAACAGTAGGGTTATTAATGCCTATGTTGATAACATCATAAACATTTCTCATGAAGTTAAAGCTTTACAAGAGCCTGGCTTCTGGAAAACAGTAGGTTCCAGGGTTAGTGAGGTAGGAAAGGATTCAGTAAGGTTGGTGAACGGACTGATAATTTGGAGAGGGGTATGTTTAGAACTATACTAGCTCCTGTAATTATTGTGTTCATTTGTGCAATTGTGTTGTTTCTCTTATTTAAAATTTCTTACCAAATATTTCCAAAGTGTGGGTGTAAAGATAAAGAGGATCTTCTAAGAGAAAGTGTGTCGAGATTGAAATGGAGGGTGCTAGATATTGTGTGTATAATCAGCTGCAGTTGTTGGAGGAATCAAATTGCATATTATAACTATCAGACTAATTGTGGGTTTTAGTGATTATATGGTAATCAGAGGGAGGGATTTGAGAGAGTTTTAGTGCATTTATAAATTGTACCTTGTTAACAACGTGCAGAATATGGATTCACTCTTGAAATTATATGCAGTTACTGACATGGTGTATATGCAGTTGAAACAAGTTTGCTGAGATTTGTTAAAATGTCTTTTTCTGATTTATAATAACCAGGTCTCAATTAGGCCTTAATGCAATCATGTTTAAAATGGATGTCTCCTCCTGCATGTTCAATGTTCATTATTTTTGCAGCACAGTCAAGCAGAGAAATATTTGTTTATTTCCATTGACACTGTTCTTGCTGTTCTCACTGAAAACCTTCCAACATGGACACAGAAATGTTGCAGCTTCCCAAGGCCCTTCTGCCAGCTCTGTTCACGACATTCATTCACAATCATTTGCTGTTGTTTTTGTAACTAGTTTTTTCTGCCTTCTACGAATGACATTAACATAGAGTTTACAGAATCAATATTCATGTACTGGGATAGTGCTTAGACAGTAAGGCAATATCACTTTTAATAGAATCATGTTCTGCTTAAAATATAATTAGTTGGCTCACTCCATGATGAGTTTGCAGAAAGTAATGTTTTCCTATACATGAACACTGTACATAACCCCAGATTTTAGGGGTGAGCCACAGACTTTCTTGGGACTTTTCTGATGCTATTAGGAATGCTGCTCAGTTTTATGGCAATAGTTTCATGCATTTGCATTTACCATTTATTTTTTCTAGTTCTATTCCTGCCTTAGAACTCAAATTATGAGTCTGTCCTTACTTAATTGACTGTATTTTTTATGGGCCGTATGGTTCCATATCTCAGGGACACATTGCCTTTTGAAATTGAGGTTTAACACCATTTCTGCTTCATCCACCCATGGGCGTACTGTTAGGTGTAATTCGGGGGTATATCATTTTAGGGTCTCCCCATGCCCACAAAGAGGAGTCCCTGTCCACTGACTAGATTCCACTGAAAAAGGACAAACGAAATACAGGGGCAAAGACACACAGCTTTTAGCTACTAATAGGAATGGAACACAGAGATGGGGTCAATGAGTGAAGAATCCTATAGCTCAAGACTTCTGATGTGTGAAAATGTGGTTTGGGTAGAATGAAGAGACAAGTACAATGACTTGCACTGAGAAAAGGGCATACTCTAGGTTCGGCTTGCTGCCCAAAGTCACATTGGCTCCCAAGAGCAACAGCCAATCTCTGCTACACTCTGGCAAAAGCCAACCCAGTGCAGGCCATCAACCTAGGATGTCAGCATGTTCTTGGAGGCTGAAGTGAGCTTATTTCACACTTTTAGCTCACTAATTCTACTAGAACTTTAGATTTTATGCAACAGTCTCTCCATGCACGAAGCCCTGACAAGTCTCTTTTTCTTCTGCTGTTACTTGCACCAAAATATTTACCCTTCGATAGAGGAGGAGAGAACTACTATGAACTTAGTCTTTGGTTTACAAGTGTCCTTGGCAACAGTGGTACCCTTTTAAGGCAAGAGAGCAATATAAAGCATTTCAGGGATTGGTTTCAACCCTTCCCTAAGTCACAAGAAAACATATGGATAAGGACACAGACTAACATTCCACACTCCCACCACAAACAATACAGTGGTCACTCTATGAGCTGGTGAGGATTTAGACAGTCAAGAAACGTAAGTCAGTACAAGCCATCAAGAGAGGATGTACCTGACGCCGAACTGACAATCACATGAAAAGCAGGTAGCCTGGTCACAAACTGAGTCACACGAAAAGCAGTCAGCCTGGTCACTCTAATAGACGTTGGTTTCTTCTTCCTTTGCTGGACTTCCAAAACTGCCATGGAACTGCAGAAAAGCATTATTAGGCTAAATTCACCCTGAACATTTAGAACTGTCTTACAGCAAGCCACATTTTACCCATTTCACTGCTGAGCTGTTCATTTAAACAATCATGTGAAAACCTCTGGCAGTGGTAGTAATGTAAGGTAAGAGGACGGCTGTAGGTTGGCAATATAATGCAGCCAATACGTAGTGTGGTCTTTTTCATCAACATGCTGCAGAAACTGAGGATCATCATAAACATGAACAACAATTGACTTCACACCTTCACTTTAGAAGTTTATTTAAAAAAAAAAAAATCTTTTTATTGAAGGTTTCAGTTGTACCGCAGGTACATATATGTATTCACTACACACATCACACATCGATAAAGTAGGTTTTGCAAAGACATTAAAATTGTAATTAATAACATGCATATGACACACTCTATCCAGCTGCCGCGATCCTCCCCCTGCTTCTCTGTAGACCGTGCTGTCAGGTATATTTCTAAGGGAGCCCATATATCTTGCCGCCTGCTGAGACTGGCATCAGCTGCCAGTACTCAGTTAGTTGGTCCTGACAGTATGCTGTATCCATCACCAAGTCATCAACCTTGGGGCAATTCATTTGCCAGCAGGAGCAGCAGGAGCAGCATTGCTGTTAGCTGTTGCACTCCCGAGAGTATGTCTGCCACATTTTCCAATACAGCCGCTAGGGGCGTAGTCAGAATCATAGCACAGGTTATTTCTTCTATTATCAGATAAACCGTTATTCAATAGGTCTCAATTTGCGGACATCTCTAAAGTCATGTGATACAATTTTTTGGGCAGGGTGTGGCTAAGAGGGTGTCTAGTGCAGGGAACCTCGTTGTCTCCTGAGGGAAGATCGGGTGCACTGCCCTATACCAATCTCGTAGTCAATAATGTAGTAATACGTCCGGGACAAACTCGTAGCCGTCGCCCTCAAAGCGTCCAGATTGGGGAAACTTTCAGCTGGATATAGGTCACCCACAGTTGCCAAAAACAGACGGCGCAGCTGGTGACACGTTTTATCATCTAGTTTGGGAGGCAAGGCAGGGTTCTGTGCCAGTGGCAGTGCATGAGAATTGGGGACCAGGAGATGTGCCCTCCTCCAAAAGCCTACCCAGGCTGTACACCCCACTGTGTCAGCGTCACCCCCTCAGATGCGTCGGTGTCATACAAATTGGGTGAGGGGCAATGCTATCCTTCTTGACGGCCACATGCCGGACAAAAGACGTCAGATGGACCCAGTAGTGCACAAATTGCGCTTGTGCACAGTTGTAATAAAGTTCCATGTCAGGGGCACCCAGGCCCCCCTGCCCAAACGGGAGGATCAGTATTTCCCACATCAGCCAGGGCTGTTTACCCCTCCAAGCCAAAGTGATTAATAAAGAGTGAACAAGGAAGACTTGTGTTAGTGAATGGGAGGTTAACAAAGAAGTAGAGAAATTTCAGCTTTTTTGCAATTGCAATCCTCCAAGCTATGGAGAGCGGCAAGGCAACTCACCTCAGTATCTGGTTCCCCAACCAAGTGATGGCCTAGCTATAATTCTCTTGCAGTATTGTGTCCCAGTCTCTATAATGTAGAGGACGCGCTATGATAGGGTACACTGGACCCCGGGCGATCCCCACAGGCCCACCAAACGGTGGGCCCGCTCAACTAAGAACAGGTTAGTGAGGTGGTCCCCAGAGAGGAAATGAGGCAGGTCCTCAATATATAGTTCGATCTTCCACATGGCTGGGCTCCGGTATACCTAGGATCCTGATGTTGTTTCTTTTGGAGCGAACCTCCAAGTCCTCTTTTTTAGCCTTGATGACTTCCAATACATCCTCTATTCATAGCATCTGTTCATTCCGGGTTGCCCACTCAACATCCAGGTCCAATACTCTTTGCTCCGGGTGGGTCTCCTGTTTATCTATCCTTTCACCCATTCTATCCAATCGCTTAGTGAGAATGTAAATTTTTGTATCAATGTTACGTAGCCCCTGTTGTACCTCTGTCAATAGTGACTTGACATCTAGCTCCGAGCCATCCTCTGCGGCCAGCGAGTTCTCCCCTGGTTCCATCTCAGCCAGGTGCGCCATCTTCCTGCACTCAAGGACATTTTTGCTTGGCTGCGGTTGTGCTTCCTAATGTCCGCCCTCTGCTCAGTTGTCAGTACTTTGGGATTGCTTGGGGCTGGGTAGTAGTGTAGTGCAGGCTTCTAGGGTCCGGGACTTCTCAGGAACAGCTCCATGCTGGGCCTAGGCCAGTGTGGTGGAGCGTGGCCATGTAGCAGGTCCACAGCACGCCAGGTCTTAGCCCCGAGAGCAGGCGTAGTAGTAGTCACTGGTAGTGGAGACAAGCCAATATCTCACAGGATGGTCCTGCCTCACCCTTGGCCACCAGGGGGTGTGAACAGACCTCTCAGCAGTCTTTAAGCAGATCATAGGCGCAGAACATAGGTGGGCCCAGGCTCCATAGTTGCAGATGAGTTCATCATCCCAATAATCTCAGTAACACATGGGAACAGGGGAGGCCAGCATCAAACCCAGGCCCCCATCAGACCTGCACAGCTCAGGGGGAAATCTCCACCGACGTCCAGTGCAGCCGGAGGTTCCGCTTGCGGCCGCCACCCCACGATCCCAGCATTGAGCCTTACCGCCCCAGGAGAAGTGGTTGTGTCACTCCAAGCAGGCATCATAGCCTATAAATACAACAGCCCTTTGGGGCCACAGCACTTCATATGCACACTTCCTGCCAACATCTCACAGTGCTTGGGCCCTACAGAGCATGTCCCAGAGCCCCCCAGCTCAGGTGACCCACAGGGCAAACTGTGCCGAAGCCTCACAATGATTTCCGCCCGCCTGACTCTTAGCACGGTAGTGTGGTGTCCTACCGCACAGCGATACAGACTGGACCGCAGGTCACTGGTGTGCTCAGCACCTCCACACACTCCAGCTGCACCCTCCAAGCAGACAGCCAGCTTCCAGCCCCCCACCCTCCCTCAGCAGCCATTGTAGCTCCCAGATATGCTGTCCAGCACCTGCAGATGAGGATATATGTCGGATTTTAGTCCCGGCTGGCAAAGCCTCCTTACAGGGTGGCCATTATACAGCCTGGTTCTCTGGCGCCCCACACCTTCACTTGAGATGCTAAATACAAATTGCAGAGGTCATAGCATTCAGCCAGAGTCCATGAGATTTGTGGACAGCATGCAGGCAACCTGTGCATGAGGCCACATAGGATTACCGATGAGTTAAGGCAAAAACGCACCAAAAAGCAACTCTATCAAGTTGAAACAGATGATCTATCAATGACACAAGTCTATTCTAACACAATGCTAGAAATAGCCTGTCTTCCAACAATGGATAACCAATCAAGGAAGGTAGAATGACAGAACTACTACTGGATGGGATTGCGGCAGAGAAGTAACCCAATGAACCCCGCCACAGATCCAGGCTACTTGTCCAGGTACAGACTCATTCCCAATCTGAGAAATGAAATACACGGTGACTCCCAATGTGTGATCTGTAGTGAAGGTTAACACAATCATATCTGATAACTGCTTGGAAGAACTAAGTGGGTTGGAGACAGCAAATGAAGTCCATTATCTTTTAGCTCGGAAGTAACACTCACCCAGTGTGGCACATCTCCTGTGTTTGGTTAACCAGAGTTCCAAAGGACAATGCCAAAACAGAACATTCATCAGTGTCAATACCTGTCAGGTAAGTGGGTCATTGACCATGAGTCTTTGACACTTAGGTCCATTATAATATTCTAGCAAACACAAGACCTGGCAGTTCGGACTGGAGTGTTTCCATTGGCTGGATCTAAACTGGAATGGCAAGGTGAGCAAAATAACAATGAATTAAACCCAGATCTGTGATTGGGGGTGAGTGTTTGACAATGTTCAACATTCCGTCCATCATCTTTTTGTGTTGCAATTTCACATTAAGTGTGAAGGGTATGCCCAGACGTTGGTTACATGCTCCCTACGCAACTGGTTTCAGGCTACCCCGAAACCGGCCCCAGGAGCTTGTTTTCTGGTCCGGTAGGACCTGACCTGGCAGTTCGGGCTGGACTGTTTCCATTGGGAGCAAGGTCAAGACTGATTTACATATGGCTGGGTCTAAACTGGAATGGTGTGGTGAGCAAAGTAACAATGGATTATACCCAGATCTGTGACTGGGGGTGAGTGTTTAACAATGTTCAACATTCTGTCCATCATCTTTTTGTGTTGCAATTTCACATTAAGTGTGAAGGGTATGCCCAGACATTGGTTACGTGCTCACTACGCAACTGGTTTCAGGCTAGACCAGCTGATGAGGGTTAATAACCCGAAACCCGTCCCAGGAGCTTGCTTTCTGGTCCGGTAGGACCTGGCCTGGCAGTTTGGGCTGGACTGTTTCCATTGGGAGCAGGGTCAAGACTGATTTACATATGGCTGGGTCTAAACTGGAATGGAATGCTGAGCAAAATACTGATGGATTAAACCCAGATCTGTGACCGGGGGGAGTGTTTGACAATGTTCTTCATTCCATCCATCATCTTTTTGTGTTGCAATTTCACCCTAAGTGTGAAGGGTATGCCCAGAAGTGGGTCCCGTGCTCACTACACCACTGGTTTCAGGCTAGCCTGGCTGATGTGGGGTAATACCCCGAAACCGGTCCCAGGATACTTGTTTCCCTATCCAGGGAGGACCTGGCTTGGCGGTTTGGGCTAGACTGTTTCCATTGGAAGCAGGGTCAAGACTGATTTGCATATGGCTGGGTCTAAACTGGAGTGGTGTGGTGAGCAAAATAACAATGGATTAAACCCAGATCTGTGACTGGGGGTGAGTGTGTAACAATGTTGAGCATTCCATCCATCATCTTTTTGTGTTGCAATTTCACCCTAAGTGTGAAAGGTATGCCCAGACGTGGGTCTCGTGCTCACTATGCAACTGGTTTCAAGCTAGCCTAGCTGATGAGGGTTAATACCCCGAAACTGTACCCAGGAGCTTGTTTTCCTGTCCAGGGAGGAAATGGCTTGGCATTTTGGGCTGGACTGTATCCATTGGGAGCAGGGTCAAGTCTGATTTGCATAGGGCTAGGTCTAAACTGAAATGGGTGGTGAGCAAATTAACAATGGAATAAACCCAGATCTGTGACTGGGGTTGAATGTTTGACAATGTTCAACATTCCTTCCATCGTCTTTTTGTGTTGCATTATAATAATCTAACATGTCTCCAGCACATCACAGAAGAACAGTCCACAGAGGAGAGGATGTTGAAATATGCACTCTATGGACAAGACAAGGAGTCCAGTTCTAGTATAAACCTAGGAAACACCCATTTAGCAGGGGTTAAGAGCCATGTCAATTGAGTAGAGCCAGTACAGACATTTAAGCTGCTATCGTCACAGGTGAACTGAATTGTCTCCAGGTAAAATCTGCTCAGTTGAGGCCAGTCCATTAAAAACAAGTGGGTGTTCAAAACAGAGGCACAAATGCCAAACCATTGAAGAACGAGGATCATCAATCTAGGGTATACTAGGTGTACAAAGGTGGTCTAACCTTCGATATCATGGCGTAAATGCAGCCCATGCAGTCACTGCGAAGCGCCTCGGCTACTGTCATCAGCATAGCCCAAAATGATAAACATGGAACTATTTACGGTTTAAGACAAACCTTTCGCTAGCCAGAGGTACATCAAAACTCTACGTCCAAGCAACGAAGGCTCCTATAATGTCACTGTTTCTCAAGTTAAGGGCTAACATATCAATGCCATTTGCCTTTGAGAGCTGGTATAGCAGACAAGCATGTCAAGAAGCCCCACATACTGTTGATGTAACTGCAAAATGGGTTGTTGCACTGGCGTAAAAGAGGTGCCATTATTCATGGTGGACCTAAGTAAACACGACTTGCATTGGATGGACTGAAACTCGCAAAATACATCAGTAGACAAAAGCACCAGCAAACAAGGATACATCTTCCACTGTTTGAACCCTGATCATGCTGAAACCTAGCCAAGATCATTAGCTATAGGCACCAGTGACCCAATTTGAAAACACCAGCCATGGCTAATAGAGCATACAGGGCCAGGGTTGCAAGGATTCCACACTTGACAATTCTAGCAGATGAATCCAGATCTTCTCTGTGCCTGCATTACAGGTCTTGTTTACCGCTTCCTAGTCACTCCATTGAAGCAATATTACAAACGGGTCCCTGCTTCAGTGGCGGCTGGCATGTTAGGAGAGTATTGGGGCGGGAAGGAAAAAAATAAAGTTATTAATAAATAAAAAATAAATAATTCACTTACCTTCGATCCTAACGCAAAGTCCTCCTCGCTCGGGTACAGGCAGGCAGGCTCCAAAAGGGCTGGACGAGGAAGCTGTAGTAACCAATCCTGGCACTGCTTTCATGCAGCATGAAAGCAGTGCCAGGATAGGAGGGTGCAGCCTCTCTCGGCACTCCCAAAGGCACTCGGGCCCTATGCTGTCTCTAACCCATGCTGTCTCTAACCCAGCTTTCTTACGACAGCTGGCTTAGAGAGGGTTAAACTGCGCATGTCTGACTGGCCGTCATAAGACAGCCGGCCAAAAGACATGCACCGTTTAAACCTAAATCTCCTGCCTATCACTGCTTTCTGCTGCTGCCTGACTGGCTCGGCTCAGGACGGAGTTTGGAAAAATAAAACGGTATTAAATGAAGGGCCAGATGTATCAAACGGTTTTACCCATTCCATGTCTATGGTAAAATGTGTTCGTACATCTGGCCCGAAGTTTATTACCATTTTATTTTTCCATTTCTGGGGGCAATATGGTGTGTGGGGCGACGCTCCTCCGCCTTAACGGAGGAGCTGCTCCTGCCCTTCTTGTTTAATGTCAGCTCATGCAGTCCTATAAGACGCAGGTCCACAGCTCTCCTGTCTGAGACAGCGCAATAGAGCGTAATGGACTGCAACCCCTGAGACTGCTCCCCTTCTGCTCAAACATCCAGTTGCGCCCTTCAAATTTCTCACAAGAACAGTCTAAGAACGATGTCTTGTTTGAATAATGGGTGGGCGAGCTTCTAGGACGACCCCTTTATAGTACACCAGAAGTACCCTGTACCACCACGCCTATCCCGGGTTCACAGCCAGTGCTTTCAGCATCCCTAGCACCTACAACAAAGACATGAAGAGAGCTTTACATATGTGGCCAACAGATGGTGGTGGGTCAGAAAGAACCAGCGAGCTGCATTAGTCAAGGGAGGCCATCCTGGAATACTTCTACATGGCCAAGAACTTTCAATGCTGAAGATCGCCCAGCTCCTACAGGGAAAGGAAAGACATGCACAGTTAGTAAGAGCAGCACACTATTCCCCCACAGTCCTCCCTTCCCCATGATTAGAGCAAGCGCATAGAAGATAACCCGGCCGCATGTATCCCTGTGTACAAGTAGATAGATATAAGAGGAGAGCAACAAAGAGCTGTCACGGGTTGTGAGCAACACAGTACAGGACAGGCTCAGCCTCTAGATGAGCAGACAGGACGGAGGAAGCGGGAGAAGAGCTGGAGAGAGAAGGAACAGAGGTAAAGCCTGGGAGCAGAACATGGATTGTCAAGGTCTATTGTGAAAATGATTATAGGAAGACAAAAGGGAGAGAAAGGCTGAGGAGAGAATAAAAAGGAGGAGGCATCTAGGGAGGAAAAAAATTGAGAAGGAGAACAAAGTTGGCGAGAAGGAAGAGAACAAGGCTAAAGATGGAAAGAACAGAAAATAGGGCGTACCAAGCGGTCTGGTCATCAGAAAAGGGAGAGGTAAGAGGTGAGTGGTGGAAAACGGAGAAAGGGCAAAGAGGAAGAAATTATTAGTGAACACAAGCGCAAGGGAAAACAAGGTGTACGGAATAATGAGGAATGAAAGACTGGAGGAGAAATAGAAACTGGGGCAACTTAAGAGAGGAACATGAGAGGGAAGTGGAAAGAAATAAAAAACAGTTAAAGGAGGAAAAAGAGAGGAGCTGAAAAGAGAGGAACATAGCCTTGACAGTAAGTAAAAGGATGAGAAAGGCATGTGGAGATTACAAGGAGCATTGCTGAGAAAATGAAGAGGTCGTATGAAGAGAGGAGGAAGGGGTGGAGATGAAGAGAAGAGAGAAGATAGATGGTGGGGAGGTGAATCATTGAAAAGGGTTATGGAATGCGTGGAGGAAGGGCTGGAGAAATTTCTCTTGTTTTACCACTTATTTAGTCACAAATCAGCCCCCTATACTCACTAGCCAATGATTTGTGAAGGATGTGTTTTGCACTTGATATGAATGGCAAGCAACTCTATTGAAATTTGAAATTGTTTGGCTGTACTAAATCAATAACATTTAAACAAGCAACACTGAATTTTGGAAGTAATTGTTTACGTATGTAAAGTTTCGAACTTGCAAAATAACAATGAAGAACTCATGAAATTAATATTGTTTTCAATATGTTCAAGAAATAAATGTAATTGTTCTTTAATTCAAAAAGTGTCATGTTTTTCTTTTTGGGACTCTCTACCAATTTGTTACAATGGTTCATGAAATTTTGGCACTAGAGTTGTCAACCCAATAGGGTGGGGCCCAGCAGGGCCATTCTTACCCAAAACACCTTCGTTTTTGTATTTATGTGACTATTATTGGTGGTAAATAAAAAAGGCTTATAGGGTGACCATCATATTCCAGGGCATTACAGATACTATGGTCAGTCTTGAAATTTTCATGCACAAATTATTGATTTCAGGACTGTTGTTCTAAAATAGTTCATGCAGGAAAATAAGACTAACACCCAGAAAGCCTTAGTCCAGTGGCTCTTAATGTGGTCTGGGGACCGACCCATGTGAGTCTGCAATGCCTACCCAGGGAGTCCGCGACTACTTAGATAATTAAATAACATTTATAAATTAATAAAGTGTTTGTAAATTAAAAATGAAAATGGAAAACTGAAAATTTTAAAACGTTCGGTAAGTGCGAAAGAATTTGAAATAAGGTACCCAAAAAGTACTTGGTATCCTTGGATTAATTTGTAGGGGCTGTTCAATTGCATAAAACAGAATATAGAATGAAAGATGGGTGGTCTCCACTGAATTCAGAAAAGCTCCAACCTTCCCATTAAAATTACAATTTTTATTTTCTTAAATTTGTGAATCCAATACATTTCATAATTTGTGTATTTGTTTGATGAATGCATGTTTCCTTATTTTTCATCGAAATTGCTTGGGTGGATGTCTCCCAATTCCAATAATGATTCAGTGGAGGTCCCCAGGTTCCAGTAATGATTAACTGGGAGTCAACAGGTCAACAGAAGTCAAAAGGTTAAGGACCACTGCCATAGGCTAGTACAAAAAGTCCAGGACAGGAAAGAGCGTCCATAGTGACCTGGAGGGGATGGTCAACCTAAGGAGGCATGAGGTGGCATCAATACTAGACACGTTTTAGATTCAGCAATCCCGACATTCTGCAGCGCCATAACGGGCTTCTGAGAGAAATCTTGGGCTCCAACACTTATTCTTTTACAAATTAAGCAATAGCTAAAACGTACCTTTCCAATTATGTTCTGGTAATTCGCGCCTACAGTTTGCTGCTAAACATAACATGGAATTTGCTTTTATTCAATTTTCGCCGAGAATCGGTTCTTTTTGCTGCACTTGACTCTTTCAGACTTATCCTCAGAACAGCCAGTAAATTCCCAGCTGTTCAGCACCATAATTGTTACGGAGCACCAGTAGGAGCCGAGATGATAACATAGACTTACACTGGCACCTAGTGGTACAGTTCGGCATGACATTTTTTCTTTCACAAAATGTTCAGGGGAAAAATGGATACCTCATGATTATCAAGCTAACGGGTTCACCTCGGAATCCAGTCAAAGACAGGACATCACTTCTTCAACGACCTGGCAAATTATGATCTGATCAAATCTGTGGTGTCAGAGTTTATTGGTGCGATAAATACCACCCGGCTACACGTTTTTAAAGAATTACATGCAGAATTTGGTGCTTACCCAACCAAACTTTTCCTCCCATAATTGTCGTCAGTTTTGACAAGTCGAACGTTATCACAATATCCATAATTACAATATGTGCCATAACAGGAGCTATTGCGTATAGCGTAATTCACCAGGCCGCTTGTAATGAGGGCCTGAATGAGTTAAAATCCACGTGTAAGGCCCTAATTACCATTGCAGGGTTAAATTCCAATCCCACCCAGGGTCACAATTATGAGTTGTGTGATAATTCTCACGCTCTCACAGTTTTCCCCTGATAGATTCTAGACCTGCTGAAATGTATCATGGGAAAAGGCCTGTGAAAAAATGCAAACCATGCAGAATTCAGAGTGTTACATACTGATTATACGTTATTCTGCATTTGCAGGTTTAAAACTCAGAATAGGCAATATTTACCACACATGGCAAATAGGCAATATTTACCACACATGGCAAATACCTCAGCCTGGGTCACAGATACCTAACCGTATTCCACCTACTTTGTAATGAAGGCCTTAGTGTTTTTTAAAGCATGGAATGACATAATAGTATACCTATTTTAGTTCTTCTGGCATAGTCAATATTTGCTATTGCTGTTCATTTTTAATTTTTGGTTTTATGAGCGTTATGTAGTACTTTCCTGAAATATTTCTGAATAATGTCATGTTACTTTGCTTCAGTGGAAGCTAAATGTTATCATTTCAATAAACCTCTTCAAACATAATCCATACACTCAAATGAAAAATATTGGTTGAGCTTGTGTAGCTTGCAATACTCCCACTAGAATGCCTCAACAAAGTTTTGCTTTCTACAGATTTACTTTTTCCCGGTAGATTCCATAGCTGTTTTATTGACCATGGAAGCATGAACGTCTGAGTGCTAGGCATTTTGATATTGGCTACTGGTGTATGTGTTAACAGATATGTGGGATTTCAGTACGTCCCCTGTATGATCCCTTTGAAGACCCTTGCCATCCAAATTGATCACGTCACACTCAAAATGCCTGCACAGTTCCCTCTTTTGTCCTTCCAACCACTGCATGCCCTACAGAAGTATTGATGCTGTGGGTTCCAACTAGCATGACCAACGCCCATCTTCTGACCCCATTTACCTAGCCAGCCACATGCTACAGGCAGCCAAAATTGACCCTATGCATTGGAAGCATATGTGACTGCTGAGAAAGCCCTTGACTGTCTGCATTAAATGGCTAGTCGCCCATTGCAAGAAATGAAACTAGGAATTGGGAAGTAATACCAGTAAATACTGTGCTCTGTGGTATTAGATCAATTTTTACCCTGTGCAATGCTGCCACATACGTGCTCATTACCAGTATTCTGTACATTTTGATGGTCATGTAACAGGAGTTGCTAAGCTTGTCGGATTGGGCGGATTTGGGTGGTTGTCGGTGAGCGGAATGGCCTTTGGAGATGGCTGTGGCTGTTGCCTTTTAGATGGGCTATGGTGCATGTTCCGATGTAGCGGACCGCCTGTGGAAAGACATCTTGATCTGGTCTACCCAGTCATTAAACAGTTTGTGGGAGCAGGCGAGTATTCTGATTTCGCCCAGCGGTATGTTGAGCTAATGAAGTATGTGACACCACAGGCAGTACTTCAACAACCTTGGATGAATTCGGCCCTCACCACCTTCTGTCGATTGTCATCCATATAGGTGCTCACAAGCTCTCACAGGCGAGCGTAGTAGAGGTCAATGAATTCTCCCTCATGTTGTCAGGCTTGACAAAGCTTGAACCTCTCAAAATCAGGGTTCATTTGGGGGTCAAATTAGGCATGCAGGGCAGTGATGACTTTGTCATAGCCGTTGTTTGCGCCTGTGTCCAGGAGGTTGCAGAATTAAGATTTCATCCCCTGCGTAGTGCAGCAGCACAGAGTGTTTTGTCTCACCATCAGACTTTTTTTTTGTGGCCCTGAAGTAGTTGTTCAGAAGTGCAACCCAAGTATGTCAGCGTGGGGCCGCCATGGCAGAGTTGCTGAGTTTGCTGAAGGGTAGCAGAGGATTGGAGGCAGGTTGATGGCGTGATCTGGCATTAAGCATAGTGGTGGGGGCGTTGCTATGTGGGACTGGAGTGGCTCTGGCTGGTTCAGTATCGCATGTGCATCACCTTGTTGGTCAGCACTCATCTTGAGGCGTGGCTGCAATTACTGCTGGGGTGTGGTATGGGGACAGGGTAGTACAAAGTCTTTTTAGCCTGCTCTGGAGGAGGCTGTGTTGGCCAGGCATCTGAGTGGGGTGCCGGGGGCTGGTAACGCTACCTGATGCAACAACTGTTGTGAGAGAGGCACTGAAGGCTGGTGGGCGCCATTTACTGCAGGCCTGTCGAGTGTAGGTCCGGCCTAGCAGTGCCTGGTCGTCTGCTGCAACTACATAATGATACAAAGGCCTGGTGCAATCACTAGCTCTCCATGCGCACACTGTGCGCATGCGCAGGTATTTCACTCCTTTATTGGCTCACCAGCAACCTCCAACTTGGGGTTGGGACGTGCGTTTGTGCGTGGGTGTGCACGCCAAAGGGCGCGCCCTGAGCCATACTACAAATTCAAATTCACACACAGTTCTGGGCAATCTGAGTGCCACGTGCCAATTTAATAAGTGTTTTTTGTTTATATTTGCTGTTTGAAGTATGTACAGATGAACGCTAAAAATACCGGCTTTAGGCGATTTTGCTTATTTATGTACTGGCCGGGACATCAAAATACTGTTGGCAGCAGTAGAAAACCAGTGAGGTGGCAACCCTATGCATGAGTGGGTCATCCAGTCCAGTCAAGTCCAGTGCTGTTTGTCTTTAGGTTGAAGATGAGTACAAGGAAGGTGACACCTAGGGTTGCCACCTTTCCCAGAGAAAAAAATACCAGCCACTTGTTGTTGTCTTAAGAGTCCACAAAGGCCGGGAATTGATACAAATACGACTTTAAATAAAGTCATATGTATTAATTTTTAACATTACGTTTCTGCATTTGTTTACTTTAATTAATATTTATCAAAAGAAGGGGGTGTGAAGGATATGGCAGGTTCGTCCTCCACATCAAATATCACATCAAAAAATGGAAGGCCAGCAATGTCGAGGAGACTAACCCTCCACTGGAGAAAACAGAGTTTTCTTGTAAAACCCTCACCCACCAGGTTCGCCCCTTGGTGGCATGCTTTATCTTTGAGTCCACCCTGTTCCGCAACGGAGCGGGGCATGCTGTGACATACGGACTACGCAGGAGCAATTTCATGATTATGCAATATAAAGGAGATGGTGATAAAAATAAGGGTGGGGGAGTTCTATGCTAAAGTGAAACGTAAAATTACCTGGCTAGTAGGTGTAACCTATTTATTCGGACCACAATGATTGTGCGTTCAATGTAATACAGCAGGAGTGGTACCAGAGTTAGTTCCCCTAGGTCCTGATGAAAAGCCAATTGGGGTATGGCTTGAAACATGTCGACCTTTTGGAAAGCAGGCATATAATATCTTCACCTCCTACCTCTCCCCCTTGTTTTTAATCATACAGACAAGAGGTCAAAATAGGTTACACCCACTAACCAGGTATTTTACATTGCACTAGAAAATATTTGAGAGTAACTTCTAATTCGATTTGCTGTTGGAAATATGTACAGATAAAGGCTGAAAATACTTTTGGCGATTTCGCACATTTTGTACCGGCTGGGACATCAAAATAGGGGTGTTGCCGGAAGAAAACTGGTCATGTGGCAATCCTAGCATTCAAAACGAGTAAGTTTAGAGGCATGGTTTCTAAGTTAGGGCTAATGAACCAGATTCTAACATGGTCTCTAAATTAAATTTGAATAAAAAAAATAAAAATCTAAGTACCAGTCTTTTGAACGGCTGTTAGGATTCGGTATTCATTTTCCTCTGAACTGTATGTATTTTGCAGAATAACCGCTTTCCTTTCTAGGACTCGCCTGGCTATCGCGTAAGCGATCTCGCAGCGAGACTTATGTAGGGGCTTCCGAAAATGCTCCCAAAGGCTTCCCAAGCGGATCGGGTGGCGGTTACGCGCACAACCACGTGCATTCCACTTGCCACCAGCTACTCCCTGCGCTCGCGCCGCCTCACGCATTCAGAGAGATTTAGTAAGGGGCACAAGACCTTAGGAATGCGGTTTATGGCCAGTGCATGTGAGGCATTCAAGCGCGAAGCTGGCATCTGGCATCGGACTTGAAAGCAGCAGACTGATTTCGCCAGAACTTTCGTTATAACTCACACCCCATATGCTCGTTCCCTCCCACCCTTCCTTTGATGTCCGCTTTTCTTGTTGTTTACAAACCACGCCACACACTGCTGCACACCACACACTGCTGCACGCCGCACACTACCGCACGCCACACACTGCTGCGCACACTGCTGCATTACACACTGCTGCATTACACACTGCTGCACGCCGCACACTGCTGCACGCCGCACACTGCTGCACGCCTCACACTGCTACACGAAACACTGCTGCACGCCTCACACTGCTGCATGCCACACACTGCTGCATGCCACACACTGCTGCACGCCTCACACTGCTGCACGCCTCACATTGCTGCACGCCGCACACTGCTGCACGCCGCACACTGCTGCACGCCTCACACTGCTGCACGCCGCACACTGCTGCACGCCGCACACTGCTGCACACCGCACACTGCTACACGCCACACACTGCTGAACGCCACACATTGCTGCATGCCACACACTGCTGCATGCCGCTGCACGCCACACACTGCTGTACGCCACACACTGCTGCATGCCACACACTGCTGCACGCAGCACACTGCTGCATGCCACACACTGCTACACGAAACACTGCTGCACACCACACACTGCTGCATGCCACACACTGCTGCACCCGCACACTGCTGCACACCACACACTGCTGCACGCCACACACTGCTGCACGCCAAACTATGCTACACGAAACACTGCTACATGCCACACACTGCTGCACGGCACACACTGCTGCATGCCGCACACTGCTGCACGCCACACACTGCTGCACACTGCTGCATTACTCACTGCTGCATGCTGCACGACACTGCTGCACACAGCACACTGCTGCACGCAGTACACTGCTGCACGCCGCACACTGCTGCGCGCCGCACACTGCTGCATGCCGCTGCATGCCACACAGTGCTGCATGCCTCACACTGCTACACGAAACAGTGCTGCACGACACACACTGCTGCACGCCGCACACTGCTGCACGCCACACACTGCTGCACGCCGCACACTGCTGCATGCCGCACACTACTGCACGCCACACACTGCTGCGCACACTGCTGCATTACACACTGCTGCATTACACACTGCTGCACGCCGCACACTGCTGCACGCCTCACACTGATGCATGCCTCACACTGCCGCACGCCTCACACTGCTACACGAAACACTGCTGCACGCCTCACACTGCTGCACGCCTCACACTGCTGGACGCCACACACTCCTGCACGCCACACACTGCTGCACGCCGCACACTGCTGCACGCTACACACTGCTGCACGCCTCACACTGCTGCACGCCGCACACTGCTGCACGCCTCACACTGTTGCACGCCACACACTGCTGCACGCCGCACACTGCTGCACGCCACACACTGCTGCACGCCACACACTGCTGCATGCCGCACACTGCTGCACGCCTCACACTGCTGCACGCCTCACACTGCTACACGCCGCACACTGCTGCATGCCGTACACTGCTACACGCCACACACTGCTGCACGCCACACACTGCTGCACGCCACACACTGCTACATGCCGCTGCACGCCACACACTGCTGCACGCCACACACTGCTGCACGCCGCACACTGCTGCACGCAGCACACTGCTGCACACCGCACTCTGCTGCATGCCGCACACTGCTGCACGCCGCACACTGCTGCACGCCACACACTGCTGCACGCCGCACACTGCTACACGCCGCACAATGCTACACGAAACACTGCTGCACGCCACACACTGCTGCACGGCACACACTGCTGCACGCCGCACACTGCTGCACACTGCTGCATTACTCACTGCTGCATGCTGCACGGCACTGCTGCACGCCGCACACTGCTGCACGCCGCACACTGCTGCACGCCGCACACTGCTGCACGCCGCTGCACGCCACACAGTGCTGCATGCCTCACACTGCTACACGAAACACTGCTGCACGCCACACACTGCTGCACGCCACACACTGCTGCACGCCGCACACTACCGCACGCCACACACTGCTGCGCTCACTGCTGCATTACACACTGCTGCATTACACACTGCTGCACGCCACACACTGCTGCACGCCTTACACTGCTGCACGCCTTACACTGCTACACGAAACACTGCTGCACACCTCACACTGCTGCACGCCTCACACTGCTGCATGCCACACACTGCTGCACGCCACAAACTGCTGCATGCCACACACTGCTGCACGCCTCACACTGCTGCACGCCGCACACTGCTGCACGCCTCACACTGCTGCACGCCACACACTGCTGCACTCCGCACACTGCTGCACGCCACACACTGCTGCACGCCTCACACTGCTACACGCCTCACACTGCTGCACGCCTCACACTGCTGCACACCGCACACTGCTACACGCCACACACTGCTGCACGCCACACACTGCTGCATGCCACACACTGCTGCACGCCTCACACTGCTGCACACCTCACACTGCTGCACGCCTCACACTGCTGCACGTCGCACACTGCTGCACACCTCACACTGCTGTATGCCGCACACTGCTGCATGCCGCACACTGCTGCACGCCGCACACTGCTACACGCCACATACTGCTGCACACCACACACTGCTGCACGCCACACACTGCTGCATGCCACTGCACGCCACACACTGCTGCACGCCACACACTGCTGCACGCCACACACTGCTGCACGCAGCACACTGCTGCATGCCGCACACTGCTGCACGCCGCACACTGCTGCATACAGCACACTGCTGCACGCCGCACACTGCTACATGAAACACTGCTGCACGCCACACACTGCTGCACGGCACACACTGCTGCACACCGCACACTGCTGCACGGCACACACTGCTGCACACTGCTGCATTACTCACTGCTGCATGCTGCACGACACTGCTGCACGCCGCACACTGCTGTACGCCGCACACTGCTGCACGCCGCACACTGCTGCACGCCGCTGCACGCCACAGTGCTGCATGCCTCACACTGCTACACGAAACACTGCTGCACGCCACACACTGCTGCACGCCGCACACTGCTGCACGCCACACACTGCTGCACGCCGCACACTGCTGGACGCCGCACACTACCGCACGCCACACACTGCTGCGCACACTGCTGCATTACACACTGCTGCATTACACACTGCTGCACACCGCACACTGCTGCACGCCGCACACTGCTGCACGCCTCACACTGCTACACGAAACACTGCTGCACGCCACACACTGCTGCACGCCACACACTGCTGCATGCCACACACTGCTGCACGCCTCACACTGCTGCATGCCTCACACTGCTGCACGCCTCACACTGCTGCACGCCTCACACTGCTGCACGCCGCACACTGCTGCATGCCACACACTGCTGCACGCCACACACTGCTGCACGCCACACACTGCTGCATGCCGCTGCATGCCACACACTGCTGCACGCCACAACCTGCTGCACACCACACACTGCTGCACGCAGCACACTGCTGCACGCAGCACACTGCTGAACGCCACACACTGCTGCACGCCACACACTGCTGCACGCCGCACAATGCTACACCAAACACTGCTGCATGCCACACACTGCTGCACGCCGCACACTTCTGCACTCCGCACACTGCTGCACGCCACACACTTCTGCACACTGCTGCATTACTCACTGCTGCATGCTGCACGACACTGCTGCACGCAGCACACTGCTGCATGCTGCACACTGCTGCACGCCGCACACTGCTGCACACCGCACGCCGCTGCACGCTACACAGTGCTGCATGCCTCACACTGCTACACGAAACACTGCTGCACGCCACACACTGCTGCACGCCACACACTGCTGCACGCCACACACTGCTGCACGCCGCACACTGCTCCACGCCGCACACTGCTGCACGCCTCGCACTGCTGCACACCACACACTGCTGCACGCCGCACACTGCTGCACGCCGCACACTGCTGCACTCCACACACTGCTTTTATGCAAGTTTTTGCTACTGACATTGTAAATGACAATGCCTTTTATTTATTTTAAAACCAAAACATAAATAAAAGGCATTGTAATTTTACAATGCCAATAGCTCAAACTCTTATAAATGCGAGACCTATTGCATTGCAAATGCTTGTTTACAGGAAGTAGTAATACATTATATACTAGAAGTTTTTTTATTAAATACTTGTATATATACATGCATGGAAGTACGATATAGTTCATCTTTTTTCATGTCACAAATGGAATGAATTCTAGGAATATTGAATACCTTTTCACGCGTCATAATTGTACATCCTGTTGACACTCCGTTTACTTTTTAATGCGGCGAATAGTAACATGGACCAACTCAAAGATGGCTGTCATGTTAATTTTGCAGTCCGTCTTCTTTTTCAATTCTGTCAGGTTCAGTTCGTGGGTACGTAGAATTTAGGCGACTCATTCATTGCTGGTTTTAGCCATGGCTGCGGCGCTGTGCCGGGTGCTTGGTGTGAAGGTGAGTGCATCTCTCATTCTTCCTTCAGCTTAAAGTTTCATCTTAATTGTATCGTGATTGAAAGTATCAGCTTGCCTTGTGCAGTCAATGCTCCTTCATGATACTGCTGAGAGATGTCCGACTTTTAATAGTATTATAATTTACGAAATATTATTGCAACAGCGGAGCCGGATACCGACCGCAAGGGGGAGCTTGGGCATAGAAGGTGAGTAGGACATAGTTGCTAAGTTCAGAGTTTGTCTATGTGTGACATTTCTATGTTTTCGGTGTGCTGAAGTGTGATATTTCAATGCCATGTGTGAAGCTTTGAGTGACACTTCATTCTGAGTAGAACAAAGCAGTTATATCCTTGTCCTCAAATAGATATTAGAAAGAGTCCCTTTTGTGCAACGCGATAGTATAGAAACAGCCCTAAAACAATCCAGAATGTAAAATAACCTTGGCCATAAAGATGGAATTGGCTGGAGGCTTTGGTCACACAAGTTACGGGGCCATTTGGCAGCTCTGTAATGGGCTTATCACTTGCCTTTCAAATCTTTACAACATCCACCCCCACCCCAAAATACGCATCCATCATTTCTCTAGTTAGTTTACACAAATATGAGTTTATCATTCGCAAAACTTGTAATCTGTTACTTAAGTCCAAATAAAGTGAACGAAGATTACATTCACAGTCTATATCATTTTAATATCTTGGTGCTCAGTACTGGGTCATCCATTTATCAGTAACTTCACCTGTCAATACATAATCAAAAACAATTATTTTCTTTGCCTAATACTGGTACAACGGCGTAGTAGGCCCTAGCAGGAATGCAACTTGTGACATAGATGGACAACTCCTCACAGCAGGGTTCAATCTACATTGCTACATTTTCATAAATTGTAACTGTAATGGCAAATGTATTCATATAGCGCTTACGAACTCTGACGAGGCTTTGAAGCGCTTATTGTGGCAGCAGATCTCTCAAATAGAATATTATCTCCACAAATGTGACACAATCGACTTGCATGACGACACATTTTATTTATGTATTTATTTATAAAGTTTTATATAGCGCAAACATGATCCCGAAGGATTTCAGAGCTCTTTACACAATTGGAGGGAAAGAAGGTAATAAATGCAGTATCGACTTAGGATAAGAATACCAAAACAGAACAATCACAAAACAAAAGGGGTCAAAAGAGAGTAATACAATAACTGGTGGTTAGCGAGCCAAGAGGGTAGCAAAAGATAGGTAAAAGAAGAGTAGCTCCCAGTGCAGGTCGCAAGGTTGTAGGTCCAGTGATTTAGAGCAGATGATCCTAACCCATTTAAGTTAAGAACTTGTTCATAAGGAATCTTTTAGCCTCCAATTTGAAAGCAACCGTGGAGGAGATTCTGAATATTTCCGGTGGAAGAGAGTTCCAGATCTTCGGGGCAGCACCGGAGAAAGCTCGGTGACACGTGCTCTTTTTGCAAAAGATCTGTGGTTTCAGGTGGAAAGAGTTAGCACTTCTTGAGGGTCTCATCTGCTTGAAACAAACACCATATATTGAGAAGGACTGCCTACTGAAAAGAAAGGTGGCAGGTCTTCCTTAAAACTAGTTGTAGTTTGGCCTCAACTCAAAAACTTGCTGCAAAATGCCCCCAAATTGTTATTGATACCTGCCAGTCCTGTCCTCCTTTTTTTTTTTTTTTTTTTAATTTTTTGCCTACAACTCTTTGCATTCTGGGGCTTATTAGGCATGATTTTTCTCATTAAAGGCATCGTCGTTGCAATTCCAACCTGCAAGTAGTGTTGGCTTAAAAAACAGATTTATTATTATTTATTTGAGTCCCAAATCTGGCTTTTATAAACAAGAAAATGTTCTCACAGTTTTATCTTAGCCCCTTCACTTATAGGCCTTTTCCCCCCTGTGCTAAGCCTTTTTTTGGCTATTTGGGGTAGTTCGCGCTTCGGCCCCTGTAACGTTTTGACCACATTAGGTATCAACGCCAAATTTGCGTCCTTTTTTCCCAACATCATGGGGATTCTAAAGGTACCCAGGGTTTGGGGATTCCCCTGGAAGGGACCCAGAAATTAGCCAAAATGCAGCTATTTTTTTTTTTTAAATGGGAAAAATGGGCTACAGATGAACGTATCTGTTTTTGTCCCTGCAAATGGTATAAAAAAAAGGGGTTGTGGTGCTAAAATCACCATCTTTCCAGCTTTCAGGGACAAGCAGACTTTTGTCAGAAAACCAACATTTTTTTACACAGTTTTGGCATTTTTCTGGGACATAGTCTATTTTTGCTATTTTTTGTGCTTTCAACCTCTTTCCAGTTAATGGTATAAATAGGTATGAAAGCAATAATGGTTCTTGGAAAGCTATACATTTTAGAAAAGTAGACGAAATTCTGAATTCAGCAAGGGGTCATTTGTGTAGATCCTTCAAGGTTTCTTTATAGAAACTAACCGTTGAATATAGGAAACATTGAAAATTAGTTGCAAAAACAGACATTTGTGCCAACATTTTTACCTGTAATATCTTCTAATTGTGACAGTTGTTTCAAAGCAACATACCGTTACATTTGCTAGACCTTTCTGGTTGTGGGGATGTATAGGACTTGTAGGTTCACCAAGAACCCGACGAACCCAGAGCCAATAACTGAGCAGCTTCTTGCAATGGTTTTTCATTATGTACCGGGTATATAGCAATTAATTTGGGAAAATATATACATGGAAAAATCGGTATGAAAGACACCTATGTATTTTTGAAATGGGAACAAAATATAGAGTTTAGAAACAGTAGATATTTGCACATTTCCGAAATTGTGAGTACCCATACTAGCATGAGACTTGTAGGTCATTTTTCAAAATGACTTCTTTTTTACACATTGTCTTTCATTTGGAAGGCAGAAATGCATCGAAAGTCAATAGGTAATAACAGTTGCTCTACAATTCTGTGTTACCCTAAGTCTCCCGATAGAAAAGGTAACTCACTTGTGTGGGTAGGCCTAGTGCTTGCGACAGAAAACGATCCAAAACGCTACGTGGACACACTTTATTTTTACAGTGAAAACTGACCCTTTTTTTGCAAAGTGCCTAGCTGTAGATTTTGAACCCTAGCTTTGCTGGCCCCTAGGGAAACAAACCGAGCAAACCTATACATTTTTGAAAAGTAAACACCCAGAAGAATCCAGGATGGGGTGTCTTGTGTGGCTCTCACCAGGTTCTGTTACCCAGAATCTCTTGCAAACCTCAAAATTTGTACAAAAAAAAAAAAAAACAACCAAAAAAAAAACATTTTCCTCACATTTCAGTGGTGGAAAGTTCTGGAATCTGCGTGGATCCACAAAATGCCTCCCAACCCGCGTTCCCCAAAGTCTTCCGTGAAAAACGGTACCTCACTTGTGTGGGTAGGCCTAGTGCCCACAACGGAAAACGGCCCAAAACGCAACGTGGACACACCACATTTTCACAGTGAAAAATGACCCTTTTTTTGCAAAGTGCCTAGCTGTGTATTTTGAACCCTAGTTCTGCCGGCACCTAGGGAAACCTAGCAAACATATACATTTTTGAAAACTAGACAGCCAGGGGAATCCAGGATGGGGTGTCTTGAATGGCTCTCACCAGGTTCTGTTACCCAGAATCCCTTGCAAACCTCAAAATTTGTCCAAAAAAAAACACAGTTTCCTCACATTTCTATGGTGTAAAGTTCTGGAATCTGCGTGGATCCACAAAATTCCACCCACCCCGCGTTCCCCAAAGTCTTCCGAGAAAAATTGTACCTCACTTGTGTGGGTAGGCCTAGTGCTCGCGACAGGAAAAGGCCCAAAACGCAATGTGGACACACCACGTTTTCTTAGTGAAAACTGACCCTTTTTTTGCAAAGTGCCTAGCTGTAGATTTTGAACCCTAGCTCTGTCGGCACCTAGGGAAACCTAGCAAACATATACATTTTTGAAAACTAGACACCCGGGGGATTCCAGGGAGATATGGCTTGCATGGATCCCCCAACTTTTTTTACCCAGAATCCCCTGCAAACCTCAAATTTAGCTGAAAAAAATCACTTTTGCCACACATTTTTGTGTGGGAAAGTTGTGGCATCACCGGGCTGACACACATTTCCTACCACCCAGCGTTCCCCCAGGTGTCCCGATAAAAATGGTGCCTCACTCTTGTGGGAGGCTCAAGTACCCATGACAGGCAAGGGCCCAAAACGCATTGAGGCGACATCAAAATTGCCTATCACAAAACAACCTGGTTTTGCAAGGGGGGTCAGCTGGGTTTTTGGCCCCGTGCTCGGTGGTTAGCTAGGGAAACCTACCAAACCAACACATTTCTGAAAACTAGATACCCGGGGGATTCCAGGGAGGTATGGCTTGCTAATTTCAATATCCCAAAATAAATCCCTGGCGTCTAGTGGGCTTTTTGCCCCCCCGGAGGGGCAGATTGGGGGCTACTGCCCCCCAGGGGGTGCAAAAAGGCTGTAATTTTGGTGGGGGGGCATTGGCATAGCCATTTTGGGCAGCCCTCACCCTAAGTAAAATTGCCCCCATAAAAATCCCTGGCATCTAGTGGGCTTTCTGACCCCCCGGGGGGTGGATTGGGGGCTACTGCCCCCCAGGGGGGGCATAACAACTGTAATTTGTTATTTGGGGGGGTGGGGGCATAGGCATGCCCATTTTAGGCAGCCCACACCCTAATTTCATTTGCCTAAAAGAAATCCCTGGTGTCTAGTGGGCTTTTTGCCCCCACCCCGGGGGGGGGGGGGGGGTTCAGAAAGACTGGTATGCCAAAAACACAATGGGGGGAGCAAAGGCCCTTGCCCAAGGGGCCGCTCCCCCCTCCCTGGCGTTAGCGAGTGGATCCCTTCTTGGTGATGGCCCTCCAGGGGTGATCCCCAAGCAGGGATCCACTAGGGAAGGGTACCATTGGAAAGGGGAGATTCACCCCTTTCTAACGATACCCCTCCCAAGTGTTTTGGTGCTGGGGGGGGGGCTGAGATAGCCCCACGAGCTCTGAAACACTGAAACTGAGTTTCAGTTTCGTTTTCAATGTAATGACGACAGCTCGACATGCGCACGATCGTCATTACTTTGAAAACCAGGGATTGGCCTCGGGAGGATGGGGAAGGTCTTCCCAACCTCCTGAGGCACAAACAACAATGGAAATCCCTCTGCTGTTTACAGCAGAGGGATTTCCTGCCCCTGTCCTTGTGACGGAATGGTTCCGTCATGAGCACCGGTGCTCTTGTGCTCATGACGGAACCATTCCGTCATGAGCACCGAAAGGGTTAGAGAGAAGAGCAATGGTGCATATTGGAGAAGTGTGGCTCAATGGTTAGAGTGGCAGACCTCGATGCAGAGCACTTGTCCGGGACCAGGGTTCGATTCCCGACGCGGCAGGGTCTCGGGCTATAAATTCCTCGGACCTGATATTCTCGCCTCAGTGCCTATTCTAATCATGGGTCCCACGCTGCAACTCTGGGCAATAGCTTGCTTAGTCTCCACAACGGCCCCAACAGCGCTGGGATGCCTGGCTTCACCATGGGGGTGCCCAGGAGTGGACACTTCACACGGATAGCCAGGAAGGGTTCCTACAGCGGTATGAGTACAGCGCTGAGATACCCCTAGGGGTGATTCTGCGCTATATAAGCACATACACATTTACACATTTACATTTACATACTGCAGAGTGACGACAGAGTACTTAACAAAGCTAAAGTCTTCACAGCGTACATATTACTTGTGCAGCAGGCAGACACCACTTCCAATGCTCAATAATGCAAGAATATTTTTATAGCTGTCTAGTATACAAAAGTTTCAACTTTTCCCCCAATAATCTAAGCATTGCAAATAAGCATTAGATTGATATTTTACTTGATTATTTTTTTTTAGTCTGTGCCAGTGCCTTGGAATTCTTTAGGTGAGTTAACTTTCCTTTCAGAAAGTCATATTTTGCAGAAAATGGGATTGTAAGAGAGGTAAAAAAAACAAGCATTGGCATCGCCAATAGGTCTCGCCTTTGGCACCTTATAAGTGTTTAGCCATGCAACAGTTGCACAAGTAAATACTTATTAAGTCCCAAAAGCAAGACCTATTGGCTATGCAAAGCTACCTTGCGGCCGCGAAAGTGAAAGTAATTGCGGTAAATCGGGGCGCGCGCGCCCGCGCACTGTAGGTCTAGGCTGGCCTGGTAGAACTTTTTGGAGCCCTCTCAATAAGTCTCGCCAGACCAGCGCATGCGCTGGGTCAGGCGAGACCTAAAAACCACTGTTGTATACAAGGATATGAAATATCTGTTCCAGACTGCAGTGGATGCACATGTGTTACTTCTGTGGAGACTGGACTGGCAATTCCATGAAGGTGATTCCCTTTCTGATCTCGATGTCCTGATAACGGTTTACAGTTTTGCCCTCAACAGACGCTGGGTTTCGAGCTGTGGGTGCAACCGAAGGTAAGCTCTGAGCAGAACGCAAGGCACAGGGGAAGATCGGCCGCTCCTCGGATAGGGGTGGAGGGATTTGCCCTGCTTGCAAACCTGAGAAATGAGTACATTTCAAGGTTTGGACATCTCTGATGATTTATCTCTGGCAAATCAAGGTACAAGGAGAACCACAAGAAAGGCGTGAACTACCATGAACTGGCAGTTGACCTGGTTGTTCCTTGGACCTCGTTTCGCTGATAAGAATCACGGAAACTACCCGAAACTGCCCAAACGGGTCAGTTCTTAGTTTGGGGGATGTTTTTTCATTGTAGGTGGAAACTGATTTCACATAGTTTCATTGGTCTTTTCTTCCACGTATCTTTGAACAAAAAAAAATCACCCAGCACTGCTCTAAATACAAACTCAGTGCAGATGAGTGGAGCTGCACCAGACCTTCTAGGAACTTGGCAAATTCATCCACATGTTGTATGTACACCTGCAAGAGAAGGTGCCCAGTGACCGGTGCTAAAGAGAAGGTATAGGTTAAGATGATTAAAGTTGCAGCAGCTTATCATGAGGCACAGCGTTGGGAAACAATTATTACATGTGAACCCCAGTTCATTGAAATATAAGATCTATTGGACAAAAGTCAATTATCAGATCCTGAATGAAGTCATCCGAAATAGTGCAAGAACCGTACACTTAGCATTGAAACATGAATGGCAATGGGCCCTGTGCTAGCCCATGGGAATTTACAACTTGATTGACCAGTATGTTTTGTTTTCATCATTATGGTGATCAGCCCTCTCCAGTATCCATGGGGGTGCCCCCTCAAGGGTCTGCCCTATCTCCTATACTCCTCAACTTGTTCTTGGAACCATTAGCTAATGCACTAAATTCCATGAACATTCTATTCCATACGTATGCGGATGATACGCAACTTTATTTGAAAATCTCCTCCCCGGATAACCTCATTTCACTCAACACTATTCTAACGTCTACTCAAAACTGGTTAACCGAGAGCCACCTCCTGCTCAAACTTCCAAAACAGAATTCCTTCTCATTTCTCCTCCGAATCACATCCCCAAGTTAGACCTTTGGATGAATCACCTCACTGCCTTCAACTGCTCCCCCCTCATTATTTACTCTGCCAAATCTCTCGGAATCACCCTGGACAAGCATCTGAACATGAAGAATCATATCAGCAAAATGTGCAAGGGAGCTAATCGCCTAATGAGGATACTCAGGAATATCAAACCATTCCTACCACAAGTTGATTTCAAGCAGGTGGTCCAAGTGCTTGTTTTGCCGAGACTAGACTATTGCAGTGCTACGCTCTGTGGCCTCCCCAAATATACCCTGGCCCCACTAAGGGCATCATTGAACGCTGCTGCCAGATTGGTTTTGGGTACCAAAAGAAATGCACACATATCCCCAATACTACAATCCCTTAAGTGGTTGCCCTACGAAGCACAAATTCAGCTAAAGATTGCCTGTCTTCTCACAAAGCCCTCCATTTCAAAACCCACAGTTACCTAGCGCAAGATCTTGAATTATCCAGAGGTGGTAGACCCTAACTCTTTCCTCCTGAAACCACAGATCTTTTGCGAAAAGAGAGCGTGTCACCGAGCTTTCTCCGGCGCTGCCCCGAGGAGCTGGAACTCTCTTCCACCGTAAATATGCAGAATCTCCTCCATGGTTGCTTTCAAATTGGAGGCTAAAAGATTCCTTATGAACAAGTTCTTACCTTAAATGGGTTAGGATCATCTGCTCTAAGTCACTGGACCTACAACCTTGCGACCTGCACTGGGTGCTACTCTTCTTTTACCTATCTTTTGCTACCCTCTTAGCTCCCTAACCCCCAGTTATTGTATTACTCTCTTTCGACCCCTTTTGTTTTGTGATTGTTCTGTTTTGGTATTCTTATCTGGTGTCGATACTGCATTTATTACCTTCCTTCCCTCCAATTGTGTAAAGCGCTCTGATATCCTTCGGGGTCATGTTCACACTATATAAAACTTTATAAATAAATAAATTTGTATATAAGCCACTCCAGTGCTTGCGGTGTCTCTGCTGGAGCCCCTTATTTTCCATCTGCAACACACTGATAACGGTGATCGTGTAGTTTAGTGTTGCTTAGATACCTTTGTTTTTTCTTCTATGTAACTCTTTCACCTTCCAGATAATTTCATCAGCGGTATTGTGGTTTTCCAGGTTTCATTTATGGTTTATATCCTATGACCCTCTTCCGCTGGTAGGGTTCTTATTTTTTTTCTAATGAACGTTTGCCAGGTCATGATGTTTTTATATGTGTTCATCAATGATGTATTTTAGTTATTAGTAATGCCTTAATTGAGCAATACCTGTAGACCTGCATTGTTAAAGTCTCATGCACTATGCTCACTAGTGTATTTTTCACGCTGCAATCCCCACAAAGGGAAGTAAGAAAATGTTTTGTATCCATTAAAACACTCTAAGAACCATGAGCGCCGGGTAGCTCGCTCAATGACACAAGCATGATTTTGCAGTAGATTTGGACTGCTGAGAGCATGAGAGCTGTGCTCCTTTGTTATGGGGTGATTGGGGAACAAGTAGAATGCAGGACACCATACTGACACGTCCCTCTCCTATTGACGGTTCGGTGATATCCCTGTCTCTTTTTGTCGCAAATATCTGGCTACGCTGGTGTTTTAGCCTAAGGAGATTCCCTTTCCTGGGGAGCAAAGGGACAAAGCCCTTGGGTTTGCACCAACCAGAGGGGCGGTGCTAATTGCGTGTAGATCCCACCCACAGAACACAACTGGTCTAATGGATCAATTTATGCATTTTGACACTGTAGACGTATGAATGCTTTGATTTCATGAGTCCTAAGTACCTCACTCATGTCTGCGCTAAGCCATACTCTTCTCAGCGTCAATTAGGAGATTAAATGTCAGGGTTTGAATTTGAATACGTCAGGTTGGTCTTTATAGCATTGTACTCACCCAAAAGCTGTAACGCATCTCCATGTGCTGTGAATGAGTTTGTACTGTTCTAACATTGTGAATGGCATGGTATTTTACTTTACTTATTTATGAAAATGATACCTCAAAACCAGCATTCGCGCTTGTGAAATAGGCTGTCTCTAGTAGATGCAGACCTTTCTGCAGAATGCTCGCTGTTAAAATTGAAGACGCCTGCATAACTGCTTATGTGCTAAGCATGTGCTGGACTCTTCCTAAGCACTACCTCTATTGTGCTAGCACCAGGAGCTAGGGATACCTCTGGTACACGCACTAGAGGATATTCTTCTTCTTAGGTTTGAAGGAGAAAAGCTTCCTAATAAACCTGAGGCTTTTTTTGTTTGCATGACGATCAGTGCACTAGCAATATCAAAGTGAAAACTGCTGGAGTCTTTAAGCTTCATCTGCTTTCACTGTAATCTGTACAGGGGAGACACAGCCCAACCCCCAAGCACAGTGCTGTGTCACTACGCTCTGACCAATCACAACACTGCATTGCAACTGTGATTGGTCAGGGGAGCCTGGCTGTGCTACCTATTCCTGGAGTTGGGAGCAGGAGCTGAGACGCGGGACCCGGCGGCAAGGTAAGTTTTCATTTTTTTTTTTTTTTCATTGCGACCTGCGCCCCTCCCGCCAATCTCGAGCCGTGAAGGCCCCCACTGAGGATCAGGGACGTTATTCCCAATCTTCCAACCCAGGAGGCAGAAAGGACCACTGGACACAAGGGATTACTTAAAAAAAAATTATGGGGTGTGGTGACAACCTGTATTGGTTTTGGGCCAAACTCTTCCATCCCAGGGGGCGCTCTCTGAGCCTCTTTGAGGCAGATTGGGGAGTTTTCTCCAGTCTGCCCAAAAAGCACCTCTATGCTCCAGGGGTTACATTGTTTTTAAATTCTTCCATGTGGTGTTTAGTCCATATCTGTATTTGTTCACATCCTCCCCACCTAACATGCTCACAGCAGACTTTCTACCCCACCCTGTGCAGGTAATTGGGAGTTTAAACTTTTACTACTTCTGAGTTGGACAAAAAGTCTATTAGAGACCAGGGAATTGTGTTTTTGTTTAGTGGAGGAGCAGTCCTCCTGTCATGGGCTCCCCCGCCCCACACTCCACTACCCATGGGCATAACACTTTGCAGGCCTGTCCTGACTTTGGGTCATACCTACCATCTTCAGTTCACATTCATTCAGCCTTTCTCCACCTCTTAGGGTGGGAGATGGCAGGGTTGGCTGACAAGTATCAGAAACACTTCTTACTGCCTGCCATTATATCTCCGTTTCCAAGGGCACTGCCTTCAGTAGTTGGCCTGGGGTTAGCCGGCACCCAGGGAACCTTACCAACCCAGTGCATGTCTGGCAACTAGAGACCCCAGTCCATGAGGATGAGATGACTTTACTTCCTCCTTACACGTTTTGCTATCCAGAAAGCTGCGCAAACTGCCAAATACATAAATACCAACACAGATTCCTACGCAAATGTCTGCACTGTGCCTAAAAAGAAAAACAATCCCCCCTCCGTTTACAAGGTAAATGTCAGCAGTATTTTGGCCAGGATTGGCCCTCACGCATGTAAGCTTATAAACCTTCAGCATTTCCGATAAAAAAATATGCAGGAGAAACTAGGATGGTGTGGCTTGTGTGGCTTCCTGCCTATTTCCATACCCAGCATGCCCTGCAAACCTAAACGCAATGCCTAAAAACCCACTTTATTTTTACTTTTACAAAATGGGGAACTGCTTCATTTAGGCCCGAGTTGTTGTCACCCATCGAAGCCTACCTTAATTAGCCCTTCTGAAATATAGAAATCTCAAGGAATTCAGAGTGGTTTTGCTCGCATGGATTCCTTCAACATTTTCGAACCAGAATGCAATGCAGATATCTAAGTATAAGTGAAAAAAACTCAGTTTCCCCAATTTGATTTGACAGAAGGCTCTAAAACGTTCAGCAAACTTCAAACATCCTACCATCCTGCATTTTCTCACTTCTCCTGATGAAAACTGTATTCCACATTTGTGGATTGTCGTATTCCATGTGACAGGAATGAATCAAAGTAGTTTTTTGCACTCAGTCTTTGACATCAGCAGGGCAATCTGGGTAGGAAAACCTGGGATCCTTTAAAGACACACCACTGGAGATTCACAGGAATGCCTAGATTTCAGCAGTACTACAAATAACAAAAGAGGGAGTGGAGAGGTGGTGTCCTAACCGAACACCGGGGGTGGATTCGACCTCCCCTTGCAATTTATCATAAACACTAGGATCCACCCTTGAGGGATTATGGTAGAGGATTATTTAAATCCAGGGTCATGTGCATTGCCTACATTGGTTGAAAGCACATAGTGTTTCTTAAATACCCCTCACACACCAAAAGGGCCCTTGGTGTCATGCTTCATCATAGGGGTCTTCACGCCCCTCTACGGGATGCGGCGTGCTACTACCTGCAGGTACGCGGGAGCACTGATATTGTTTACTATGTGTAGTATAGAAATGCGTGAGTGGAAGGGTCAGAAGTGAGTGAAAAGTGAATGTTAAAAAATACCTAGCTCCTGTGGAGTAGAAACTTTAATATTCCATGGTGCCGGTATTGTTAAAAAGGTGTGGGTCGGAGGTGTGTTGACAATGTCATCAATGATGTGGTGCTACATAAACAGGTAGTGAATGCTACGTGTTAGAGACCAATGGTCTGAATATAAAATACAATACCAAAAGGAAATTCCTTAAGGGTAATTTGTTGTATGGAAGGCAGGTGCCTCATGAGCCTTAGAACACGAGGGGTACAAGGTGCTATTTGCACTATGCACCAGGGTACTACCTCATACAAACGTCTCCTCCTCGCGGCTCCGTGGTGTTCACTACCTGTTTATGTAGCACCACATCATTGATAACATTGTCAAACTAGCTATGTGAGAACGGTAGGGATCTGGTAACCTGTCCTGAAGAAGAAGGAGCACGCTTCGAAACATTTGTGTTTGTTCTCAAAATATGATGTTTGCTAGGCATTCATTATAAGAAAAAGTAATGAGACCTAGCCAAGCTACATCACCATGCGCTTCCCTGGACTTCCACGGGTGTCTGGATTTCAGAAATGTATGCGTTTCTCTGCATGCCAGCCAATCCCAGGCCCCTATACAATAACTACACATATTCCAAGAATCAATGTAACTTCAAAGCAAAATACTTGACCTTTCCATGGTTCATTTCTGGGCCTTTACAGTTATTGGTGATCTGACCAAACACACAATTGGAGTCGTGCTGGATGGTAGGATATTTTTACATTTCAGTTTTCTTGTAGTTTCCATTAAAGTAGTGTGAGGCAATCCCTTGATTTCGCCAACAGTTTGACATTCACAGGACATTTTGGATTAAAAAAAAAAGGTGTTAAAATCCATTCAAGCCACAGCATCCTGGACTCCTCTGAGTCTCTATTTTTCAGAAATTTCAATTGTTGGTAAGTTTATTAGGGTGTTGGTAGCCCTGGGCCCAAATATGACAGGCAACCGTTGACACAAAAGCCTTTGTTGTCCAAACATAGCTTTCTTCTCTTCATTGGTCTCATTTTGGTGCCTTTCCTGTCCTGTGCCATAGGGCCATCCACTCATTATAGGAAAATCATTTTTCGGGAGAAGTGTGGGATCGCAGATTGATAGGGCATTTGATATCTATTGACTTTATTAATTAGTGGCTTTCAGTTTTAAGTTGGTGTGCGCAAAATTAGACACTTTCAAAAAAATACACCAAGGATATTGTAGCATTATGGATAATACAGATTTGAGAGTGGAACAAAAAAACAGACTCCTAATATCCCGTTCTTGGGTATATTTGAAAAATGCGCTGCTTTCCCATTTTTATTTATTAGACTTTTTCTTATGAAGTTGGTTGTTTGAGAATACACTATTAAATATCTTTGTAAGTGCTAACTCGGTTAATGGCCCTCCATGTTGTGGGGTTTTGGACATCTTACAAAAACTATATATCTCTATAACTAAGAGTCCGGGTGTAAAGGTATTTTAACTTCATAGATCAGTCTTCCGAGCAAAAACTCACTTCGTGATTCTTTTTTCCCCTTAAACGTCACGCAAATGACCCCTTTCTAAAGTCAGAAATTTTAGGTTTTTAAAATGCACAGGTTTTTGGGTTCACTCCTCTTTTCCTCACGTGCCACAATAGATAGAAACCATAAAACAAGTAAATACTAACCACAAGTATCAAAATTGCAAAAACTGCTGCTGGAAAAAAATATGTTCTCCCACTCTGCCTGTTTTCAAAAGCCAGGAAGAATGCTATCTTAGCGCAGTAACCCTTTTCCTGATTCCACATTTCAGGGGGGGAGGGGGGGGGGGATCTTTCTTGCCCATCACTTTTTCCCAGTTGAAGAAATAAAATCTACATTGTTGTCTGTTTTCAGAGCCCTTCAGCGAACATCTGAAACCCTGTGTAACAATATAACCCAAAGAGTGAATACAAAGAAAGGGTCTCTACCCGTAATTTTGCAAACGTACAACGTATCGTTATTGAATAGATCAACACTAGGACTAAGGCAAGGGGAGGGAACAAACAATAAAGTCAAAACATGATCAAAAAAACACAATTTAGATGTAATAATATTTTTTAATTTTTGAAAGGTTTTTTTTGGGATATATTAAATCAATTTCAGATGAATGAATTCAGTACATAATCAAATACGTAATTAAAGCAAAAGAGATTTTCAGAATAACAATGAAAATACTGGACAGGGTCCCAGGCGTACTCAAAAACTCACACACTTACACATTCATACCGGGATCAATCCACAAAAACAGCACTCAAAATATACATTCACATATAAAAAGGATGCTCAAAAGGAGAGCATGACTCAGTATGTACACAAAATGAAATGAACATTCAAAATCGTATTAGGCGACATATGTTCAGTTTTGAAGAATGGGGACTTGGGTGTGCCACATGTTCATTTCATTTTGTGTACATACTGAGTCATGCTCTCCTTTTGAGCATCCTTTTTATATGTGAATGTATATTTTGAGTGCTGTTTTTGTGGATTGATCCCGGTATGAATGTGTAAGTGTGTGAGTTTTTGAGTACGCCTGGGACCCTGTCCAGTATTTTCATTGTTATTCTGAAAATCTCTTTTGCTTTAATTACGTATTTGATTATGTACTGAATTCATTCATCTGAAATTGATTTAATATATCCCAAAAAAAACCTTTCAAAAATTAAAAAATATTATTACATCTAAATTGTGTTTTTTTGATCATGTTTTGACTTTATTGTTTGTTTCCTCCCCTTGCCTTAGTCCTAGTGTCGATCTATTCAATAACGATATAACGATACGTTGTACGTTTGCAAAATTACGGGTAGAGACCCTTTCTTTGTATTCATTTTGTCTTTTCCCCTGAATCTCTACCCTTATTCTCGTTACAGGGGTTCCCCTTGTTGTATTGGTTTAACCCAAAGAGTGACCACTACGTGGATAATTGCAAAAACCATGAAAAATAATATTTTTACCCAACTCTTCCTGTTTCCAAGAGCTGGCAAGATGATATCATAGCACAGCAATGTTGATGTTGCTTTTAGAAAAAAACACACATTTTTACTCAGGACTTTTTGCCTGTTTTGTTTGGATTTTGTCTCTTCACAAAGCAAAGGTACATTTCTAATCTCCAATATGTGTGTAGCACAGGATACAAACTTGATTTGGATATCTTTTGTGAAAAAGAAAGTTATGAATCCTGAAGTAAGAACTGGCCCAAATGCTAAAAAAAAATGGCCCTGCCATGCGGAGGGAAAAGGCTTAACTGCTAAATGGAATGTGGCGTACCACTCTAAGCTCTTGAGTGTTTTGATTTCAGTAGTGCTGTTTGCTTCACTCTTGTCCACACTATGCTGTACTTTTTTAAAACTCTAATCCGAGTGAAACTTGAAAGGAGTTGCTTTTCATACTCCAGGCTGACTTGGGTGACTTCTTATTAATCTAAGTATTTAATACTTTACTCAGGATGGTGAATTCGTATGCCATGTTATGGCTTGACATGGGTAGTGCAGTACCATCCAAGGAGTAAAGACTTGGCCAGAACACTTGCATATGAGGGGGTGAAATGGGGTGCTACTCACTTGGAATGCTCCATTTCTCAAGGTGGGATCTTTTAGAACTCCCCTGAGTGTACTAAATGTAAACATATTTCACATCAGTGGGAAGGGCTCCTTTTTAGTCTTCTGCTTCATTGTTGATGGAAACTTAATTGTGTGCTTTTTGTTTGCCTTTTAGCCAATTGTGCCATGGCAGTCAGCTGCTTTATTTCACGTGGGCATCAGACTTCTGGCAGCAGATAAAGACCTCCTGGTGAAACTGAGAAAAAGAACCGGCTACTCTTTTGTGAACTGTAAAAAAGCACTAGAC
The DNA here is from genome assembly GCF_964204655.1 of Triturus cristatus. Lineage (NCBI taxonomy): Eukaryota > Metazoa > Chordata > Amphibia > Caudata > Salamandridae > Triturus > Triturus cristatus. Next base: position 131,734,934 of record NC_140586.1, on the reverse strand, counting down.
AAGTTCAGTAATGATACTAAGCAGGTGGGTACTGTACATGCGTAGAAGTGAAGAACCTATAATACTAAATATAAAAGTAATATTGAAATTGGAATACAATGTCTACCACAATAGTTCACATTTCGACTGTGTACTGTTTTTTTGTTATGTCTTGTGTTTTTCACAACACATGATCTGCCCACAGTTAAAAAATCATCCAACATAACAGTAGGAGTAAGAAAAATTTAGTTTTAGGCGGTAAATGGTGCACATTTGTGGACAATCTTCGAAATGTAGGCTGTTTTCAGAAGATTAGGGCCCTGAACAAGGGGCTAATAATATATCTATTTTGGTATTATTATTTTTTTTGAAAATTCTTTTTTTTTTATTAAACCAATTCGACTGACATACAGCAATTACACATTGGCAGGCGACTTCAGTTTCCATCAGTAGCAATTTACACATTTTAATATATATTACAAGCATAGTTTCCTTGTGTTTAGGGGGTTTCACGAGCCTCGTCATCAACTTGCCTATAAGGTGGGGGGCATATATCACCTCTATACTGGTTCCAGGCTCCCCATACCTTGCTCCACTTCCCGGGGCATCCCCTAGCTACAAACACCGATTTTTCCCTTAACATGCACCAATCTAAATCCTCTTTCCACCTCCCCAAACGGGGTGGCTGAGCAGCGCCCCACGACTGTGCGATGTTCCTTTTCGCAATCACGAACGCCAGCGTAGCCCACTGCTTAGTGTATGTGTTGTCAGTAGGCTCCCAGACATTCGGCTGTATGTCGACCCAATATATGCATGAAGGTCCCTGTGTCTCCACATCCCCGCCTGCACTCTCCGCTTTCCGTCCGCCCCATGCGAACCAGTCCGGGTCCCGTTACATATGTCCTATGCAATATTTTAAGCTGCACTAGCCTAAGCCTGGCCTGGGTTGCTACCACCCTCGGGGAGGAGACCGCCTCTTGCCAGTCTTCATCATCCAGTTCTAGGCCTTCACTGTTCCACTTGCCCTTAAGGATCATCAGTGGATCCTCCATATTGTTAATTAACTTCCTGTAAATCAGGGAAATAGTTTTCTCTGGGATATGCCCGTCCAACACTCTGGCTTCCAGTGGGGAATCCTCTGGCAGCGTCGCGTCCCTGGGGACCTGCGCTAGCATCGCATGGCGGATCTGGAGATACCGGTAGTATTCAGTGTCCATCATGTTATATTGTCTTTTAAGGGATGCAAACGGCAAAACCGTGCCCTTTCCCCACATGTCCTTAATCTGTGTGATCCCAATAAGATCCCACTTATCAAATCCCTTGGATTTCCAGAGGCTCCCTAGCTTTTCCGAGTTCCATAATGGCGTGGCTAGTGTAAGTTTACCATCCCATCCCAAATGCTTATTGACAGCATGCCATGTCTGGACTGCGTGCGCGGTAGGGCCAGTCAACGGGAATCTACCGGGCTTGGCGTATAGAGCCCTAGTAGGGCTCATCCGAGAGTGTGGGAAGTTTTATGTCCCCTATCATCGCGCTATTGTCCTCTTCCGAATATATCCCGGCGGTACTATAAACCGAGTGGTAATAGTTAGCGAATGCGTCTGCTATGTCCTGCAGTTCGGTAATAGGAGGCGAGTCGTCTCCCTGTATCTCGGGTACCAGACGTGAGGCCCATTCTCTCCTGTCCAGCCATGCTATCAACTTCCCGGCCTTGTCACCCAGTTCGTACACACTGCTCTGAACCCTGCCGCACTGCGCCTGCGCCCTATCTTTGGCAATGCTATTGAACTCCTCCTGCCTCAACTTCAACCGGTGGAGGCCTTCAGGGGTCACCCCTTGGGCTATCTCCTCCTCTGACCTCAACACGTCCTCCTCCGCTCTCACCAATTCCGCATGCCTATCCCTCTTTTTTCCCGCTATTGAAGAAACAACCTCTCCCCTAATGACTGTTTTGTACGCCTCCCACAGGGTCTGCGCAGAGTCGACTGTGCCCCCGTTTTCCTGAAAGTAATCGTCAGTGGCCTTGATAGCATTTTTGCAGAAGTTCGGATCCTTCAGGTACCATGGGTTTATTGGGGCTATCTTGCCTACAGTGGTGCTTCCCATTCCCATTTGAAGCCACACGGGGGAGTGATCGGAGATACCCCGTCCCAGATGACGAATCTCTTGGATAGTATGGGCCTGTGACGCTGGGACTAGGATGTAATCCATGCGCGACAGGCTACGATGTACACTCGATACGCGAGTATACTGTGTCCTGTCAGGGTTGAGGGTACGCCACCCATCCACCATCCCCACCGTTTCTAGAAAGTTTGACAGCCACCTCTAGGAGGGTCGCAAGTCCCGCGGTGGGTGCCTATCTACATCAACCCACAAAGTAGAAGAGACGAGGGATAGCACTATCTCTGATTCCCTCAAACAGACTTAATCACACTTAACAGAGACAAAGAGTAACAGGAAAAAGCAAATCTTGCAGTCTAGGATGCTAGAAAGTGGGAAAATCAATAGATTTTATAATACTGCCCTCACACACCCGAGAGTGTCATGCTTCATCATTGGGCCGCATCATACACCAAGGTGCAGACCAACACCTTTGGTGGAGCGCAATTTTTTAGAGTGAATGATGAAAGATGGTGGTGAGGGTAGAGTATAAAGACAGAATAGTTAGAATAAACACAAATTGTGCTTCTTCAAGAGAAAGATAAGAGAGAGTCTCTCAGAGTCAAGGGACCAAAAGAAAAGCAGAAAGAAATTTAAAACTGTCTAGGGGTTGACTCTCGCACTTTTATTCTTGTCAACCTCTGGCAGGGTTAAAATAAAGAAAATGGGGTATCCAGGGCAGGTAACGACCCTATAATCCCCCTGCTAAAACCAACATGTTTCTGCCAGCTATTGGTGTGCCCAGCCGGGTCACTCTGGCATTCATCAGGGTGTTGGTCCCTTTTGTTGTACCCCTTGTCGTGTTCTTATTACCTTAAACGTTCGGGACAGTATACCCGTTTCGCTCTTTTTGGAAATTCCAAGAGGAAGAACATATAAGGGTTTACGAAAATTGTTCTAAACCCGGGACTGCGGGGGCGGGTGCTCTTGTCGTCACACTTACTCCAAAGAGGCACACGTTCCTCTTTCCCCTCGTCAGTCCTCCGCCGAGGAGACTCTGAGAGACTATCTCTTGTCTTTCTCTTCAAGAAGCACAATTTGTGTTTATTCTAACTATTCTGTCTTTATACTCTACCCTCACCACCATCTTTCATCATTCACTCTAAAAAATTGCGCTCCACCAAAGGTGTTGGTCTGCACCTTGGTGTATGATGCGGCCCAATGATGAAGCATGACACTCTCGGGTGTGTGAGGGCAGTATTATAAAATCTATTGATTTTCCCACTTTCTAGCATCCTAGACTGCAAGATTTGCTTTTTCCTATCTACATCCCCAGCTACCACCGCGTTGAAGTCTCCCCCTATTACCTGGATACCCAGCGGATATGTTAGAAAGATGGAGCCCAGATCTTTAAAGGTGTCCGCTTGCAAACCAGGCGGGCCATATATGGAGATAAATGTAGCCGTCCTCCCTTTCCACTGACCCGAAACACCCGACATATCTGCCACGGACATCGGTCCATGAAGCCGTTATTGTGAAAGGGAAAGAGTTCTTCACTAGTATGCCCACCCCTCGGGACCCAGATGTGAATCCCGAGTGTGCCACCATTCTGTACCCCCCCCCCTGTGCAGGGCCATGCATTTGTTCCCAACTAGATGTGTTTCCTGGAGGAGGACTACATCCGGGGCGTGCCTTCTGACGAATTGGCTGACCATCCCCCGCTTTAGTTTGTCCCCCAGCCCGTTTACGTTCCAACTGAGGACTTTGACCCCCAAACCCCGCTCATTACCATACTATTGCCGAAGTCGCTCTCGCTCTGCTAACCATTCTTACGTCGTCGAAAAACACATTACAACAACAAATTCAAGTGCAATACCAATCCCCCCCCCCCCCCACCCTGCACCCCTGCTGATTGGACCACCCATAACAAACTGGCAGAGTGCCTGTCGCCCTATACCCTATCTCTAACGATAACTAAATGTAGTACCGAGGAGGCAGCCCACCCACCGCCCCCAGGTCCCCTATTTCTAACAGAATTGTGCCTTGAATGTCACTCAGCAGTCCATTGCTGCGATGCCATGTTCCCACTGATTATGTCCCTTTCTGGGGTCCATGACCCCCATACCTGACCACCAGTACAGTGTCCATAAGCCCTCTCGCCGACTTCAAGCCTGTTCCTGCATCTCTTCTTCCTCGCTTCTGCGGTGCCCTCCAGCCCCATGAACGTGTCGACTGTCGATCCAGTCCCCCGCCACTTCGGGGGTATCGAAAAACCACACCCTCCCCTCGCTCTCCACTCGCAGACGCGCCGGGAACATCATAGCGTATTTAATCCCTTTGTCCCTGAGCTGTTTCTTGACTGCGAGGAAAGTCTTACGTTGTTTCCAGCTGAGTGAAGTCTGGGAAGAAGGAGAGGGCGGCATTCTCATAGCGCAGAGGGGCCGACGCTCGGGCCGACTGCAGGATAGCGTCTCTGTCCCTAAAATTGAGGACTCGTGCAATCAGTGGGCGAGGTGGCGCTCCAGGCTTAGGTCGCCCACCCGGGACCCTGAGCGTCCGCTCGATGGTGAAGAATTTTCCGAGGCCCTTAGGCTTGAGGTGGTTAAGAATCAGGTCTTCCACAAAGAGGTCCGGCGCGGGTCCCTCTGATTTCTCGGGCACCCCCAAAATGCAGACCTCCCTTCATAATCGTTCAACTTACGTTCAGCCAGTTCACAAAAACCCATGAGATCTTGGACTTCTCGCTGGAGTCGCGACACGTCCTCTGTCAGGCCGGCCGTTTTAATATCCAGAGATTTGACTTTCTCGTTGACCTTGGTGAGATCTGCCCGTATTAAATTTACTTCTATGGAGACCGTTTCCAGCTTATGTTCCAGGGATTCCAGCTTGCATTCAAGGGAGAACTTGACCCCTCCTATGGCGGTCATTACATCCTGCAGGGTCAGCTCCGGAGAGGGGCTCACTGAATCTCTCCCGGCCTTCAATGCCTGTCGCTGGTCCGTTGACGGGTCTTTAGGCTGCGTATAGCGATCTAATTTGTTGGTCTGAATCTGCTTGTTCCCTTTATTAATTCTAGGCTGGGACTTCTCGGCCTCCACCCTGCTCCCCATTTCGCTGGCAGGTCTCTGCACTGTCCCGTTGGCGCCGGTCTACGCCTCTCTGAGTCCGGGGCGATCTCTCTGCAACTACGCCCTCCCCCCGAACTGCGGTTCTGGTGTTGCCAAAGTGTCTTTTGATTTGCGCCCCCGGCCGAAAGAAATCGCCTCCCGAGTGTCGGCAGTGCGCCACGGCGTCCAACCAGGTCCAGCACTCACTCTCACGGACCGAGGCATGAAGGGCCCTCGGCACCCCCCGCCGCCACTCAAAGATCGCCGCGGTCAGCCACCGCTCACCAGCACCTCCGCTCCACGCCCCGGAGCGATCCCGGCACAGGGAGGCGAGGGGGGGGGGTGGGGGAAACCCACTGGCGCCTCGACTTCTGCCTGCGTTGCCTGAATTTACGTTACTGATGGCTCTCCTGGATCGGCGGCCCCCGGTCCGAGTCCTAGGCCCTGTCTCTCCCCTCCAGCACCTGCACAACGCAGCAGTCCCCTGCACGAGCTTTGCAGGCAGGCCCGATCACTCAGCCCCCGGTGGCAGAGGGGGACAGGCCCAGCTATCGCTCACCGGCTACGGAGCGCCCAAGGCAATGCACTGACCGTGCAGCGAAAGTCTTCCCCGCGAGGCGCCGCCGCCCCAGGTACTCCGCTCACCCGGAAGCGTCCTCCGGCGTCTCCGGCCTCACGTCTCCGCCGCGCCCAGGGGAAATTCGCAGTCTGTGCCCGCAGCAGAATGGAGGGGAAAAAGCCACCAGCGCGCCTCTCAGTTCCGAACTCACGCCGAGGAATGGCGTACCCCCCCGTACCAGCCCCCCCCCCCCCCCTCCCCCCCGGCCGGCGACTTCCGGTCCACGCCGCAGCCTCCGTCCCACCTCCTCGCCGTCTCTGTTTCACTCCAGCTCCCGGCACGAAGTCCTTGTGTAGGCCCCTACAAGAGGCGCCGAGAACTCAGCCGTCGAGGGGGGTAGAGACACCGGGTTTTCGGGATTCGGCACCGCTTGCCAAGTGATACCCTTACATATGCAGTTCAGGGCAGGATCTCATGCAGGATAAGAGGTCCCAGGGGCGGCGACCACGGAGCCCGGTGTTCAAGCGCCCATCTTGCTCCGGTGCTTGTCTCCTCCCATCTATTTTGGTATTTTTAGAGCACAGATTTAACAGTAAGGATAGCTAAGGACTTCACATGCAGCAAAAATAGGTACCTTAGAAAGGGATAACACAGTGACATATAACAACTTAAAAATGTAGCATCCAGTCGATCCATAATTGAAGTTGGTGGGGAAAGTGGATGGAACTATTTTTCATAGATAGGGCATGAGAACCTCAGAGGGTTTCTAAGATACAAGGTCATCAATTGGGCATAGCAGAGGTAACACACGGGCATCATTTTAATCTTATAGATGAAGCTTGAAACTGGAGTCCTTTTTTTCTTCTTCTGAATGATATAAATTTTGGGTTGAGTCAAATAGCTAAAGAAATCCAGTACCACAGTCTGATGACTAAGCTAGAGAAGCACTGGTTTGAGGTATAACTTCTCTTTATTTTTGGAATTTGAAATAGGATGCAAGATTTACCCCTTGTCATTCTTTGGTGGAAGATTGGAGTGGATAGCTTTATGGGGTTGTCTGACATTAGCCAGTGGAGTTTTTAGCATAGGGGTGATGTGGTTAGAGTTTTTTCAGCCTGGAGACCAGGCATCCTTCAGCATGAAGGGTGGCCATTAATGTGGGTTTGTATACTAGATTCTTTATATTTTCACCATATCTTCCTTTTTTTCAACCTTGCTATTTACACCTGGGGCCCTATACCCGGTTAACTTAATAAGTCACTTTGGACCCCCCACATTTCCCACGTTGGCTTGGACTACGATTGCAAGATCTTCCCTCCAAATGGTGGGCTAGCCTTGTCACTGATTTGTTGTCCGTGCATCCCAGAGACCAAATGCACTGACAACAGATCTAGGGAAGTTGGGCTGATGTGGCAAGGAGGTTGTAGACACAATTTAAAACTGGAATGTTGACCTAATCTGGGCCCAATAGAAAATATTACTTTAAGTTGATTTCTCCTTGAATCATTTTAATTATGTTAGTAAAGTCTTGCGTTCCAAATCATGAAAGTTTGGTGACCTGCTGCTGTACAGTATACCATTTATTTTTAGGTTTATCTGCTGTGGCAGTGTTTTTTTTTTTTTTTTTTTTTTTATCAGGTTTGGTTGCATAAATGGAAAACTGAGATTATGCCTATTTAGTGCTAGATTAAGTATTCCAGAGGATAATTTGCTCAAGCTCCTTACCCTTTGATCTAGTTAGATATTCACATTGTTTGCATATCCACCAAGGAGTCCCTATTTTAGAATGCCTAGTATAGGAAAGAGGGTCCCATGCTATCATGTACTGATTACTGGTGCTTAATGAGAAAAAGAATGTCACTGAAAAGCAGAACCTGAAAACAGCTGCACCATTGTTCTTCACTTAGCAGTGATATACTACAATCCCTTTGAAAGTGCTTAGATGCTGTCACTTCTGTTAGGCTGTGCCATGTCGGCCATCCAAATCTGAGCTAGTCAGGTAACATCACAGGCATGACCATGACTGAGTGCACAAAAAAGCTGGCACAGCACTCTGGCTAAGTTTGGCTGTAGAAACTCTCTTATCCAGAAAGAACAGCAGGTCTCCTTTAATGTTTTTTGTAGGACATGATGGATAAGGCCCTTGTACAGAGCTATGCTGAATTGAAAATATAATGAAGCTGTATTTTCATAAGATGAACTGTTGTAAAGTTCTTAGCTTAACTAAAGGTGGCCTCTCAAAGTAATACATATATGAATTAGTTTGAGGAAGAAAAAGGTTTGCTTAATGTGCTTATAGATCTACAGGAGTGAGATTGTCATCAAATAGAATTGAATTATTATCTCTTTGCTTTCCTTTCTCAATATGCACCCTTCATTTTGTTTCTCTCCCTCTTTTTCTTCTCTCCTTTGGCCTAGTGGTGCGATTATAAATTAAACTTGAGCATTCTGTGTTAACTAGGAGAAGGACCGTTTTCTCTTCAAACCAACTGTGTCCAAAGTATTTTCTAGAAGGGCTATAATCATGCTAGAGTTCAAGAATCACTTTTGCAGCCTAAATCCTTTTCTGGATTCTCATGATGTGCATCTAGTCGACCACATAGTGGTTGGGTCTGGAATCATATTTTGTCCTTCTCTTTTTTTACTGTGGGCGTGGTCAACCACCATTTGATCGGAACTCCTTCCCTTGTGCACCGTCACAGTGCCCCGGAAGTTCCTGTGCATGGTTACCTGAGGCACTCAGAAAACTCTTGGGAAAACCAGAGGAAAGGCAGTAGTTTACCACAGGAAAACACAGAAGAACATGTTGCCACAAAAAGGATCAAAGAACAGAGAAGAGGACCCCGCTGGTGAGCGCCACATGGCCGGAAAATACAAAGGAAAGTAACAAATGGTCATGGAAAATACCTCCGTCAAATTCTGCCACCACAGGTTTGTGCAGAGGGATCCACACAAGGTATGCAATCTGTTTCTACCGAATGACCATATAGTCGAAGACTGGGAAGCTTGCGCTGAATTTGAACCAAAGACACTCCAGACAAGATTCCGACACCACGCTGTGGCTTGCACCCCTAAGGCACAGGAATTTCTGAAAAATCTTGGCCTTTCCAACAAGGATCCGTATACCATTGAGGAGGATGAACCAGCACAGGAAGGAGTCTGATGTCGAATGGCAGTACCGCCGACGCTAATAAGATGGAAGCAGCAAGACACACTGAAAGAAATCCGCATAAGGTATCAAAGGCTTAGACGCTAAGTCCTCTAATTCTAAGTCCTTGAAAGCAGCCTCTGAATCGAAACACCTGCCAACTGAAGGCCAGCACAAGCATAAGGAACCACAGGGTCCCGATCAAAGGTTACCGATGGGAGGCAAACCTTCGAGCAAACGCTTGACGCTAGCTGGCGCTTGAGGGGGAACAAAGAAAAAGGAAGACACCCCACATTCGGTGCCAAACAATGAACGCTCAAAGTCGAATGCCAAAAACAAAAACTTGAGGCCGAAATGGCAGCCCTCCATCAGAGGAAAAAGAGTTTTGACGACTCCATGAATGATTGTCGCATCCTGGCAAGGTATTTGGGAACAAGAGAGATGTAGGATGAGCAGGCGGACATTGAGGTGCCCTCAACCCCGGAGCCGCATGAGGAAGAGCAGGAGGAATTGTTCGAGGTCGAGGAAAATGAAGCGGCAGTGTTCGAGGAATCTGGACAGTTTGAGAGTACACAGCACACTAGCAAATAGGAATCCCCTGAGTAGGACGTCGATAACTATCTGTCAAGGCCTTCACTGAAAACAAATACTCTTGCTTGCTACTGGAAACTCTCATACCCTCCCAGGAGGCTAATCTTTACTTGCCCATGCTTCTCAGCATGCTGGAGCAGGGGAAGGAAGCATTTAGGGATCCAGTCACGGCAAGGGCAACATCACCTCATGTGGAGAAAAAGTGCAAACATTCCTCACAGGGCCTCCAATATCAAAAGGGGAACCTCCCTGTGGACTTTGTCATTGTGGCGACTGCATGAAAGAGGAACAACACCCCCACATCAACGGGGCCTAAAGCAGAAAAAGAGAGTAAGAGGCTGAATCTCGTGGGGAGGAAGATTGAGAAGGAGGCGTCCACACAATGGAGGACAGTCACCTCCAGTTCCAAAAGAGAGCTAAGGCTGTTGCCCAAGAGGGAATGAATACTGCTAATTCCTACTTTAAGTCAGCTTGGGACGTGTCTGAATAGCCAGCAGGCAGAAGTGCACGGGCACCACACTCTGGAGTCATGCCTGGCTGAGGGTCTTAGACTTCAAACCAGAGGTGCAGGCAACAGTCATCAATATACCTTTCATGAGCGAGGCTCTCTTCAGACAGGCAGTGGACCAAGCCCTGCAAAAATCAAAGAAGATAATGCTACTACAAAGGCAATGGCGGCACTGCAGGTCAGAGGATCCTTCAGAAGAGGAAGAATATCTGCCAGGAGATCAACGGGCAGGGTGAGTTTCTCACCAGCCAGCCAGCGCCACCAGCAACACAGAGCTTCAACCAGCAGGCAATCTACCAACAATGGCAATACCTCGCAAGACAGACCTTTCGAGGGGGGGGACTAGCAAGCAAGTGAATCCCTTGCCCCACAGCCCCACCAAAGAGCTTAAGTGGGGGACAGAATAGGCGGATTCCTCCAGGAGTGGAGGTCAGTTACCTCAGACAATTGCATCTTAAACACCATAAGACACTGCTACTGCATAGAACTCACCAGTCCACAGCCACATGTTCCTCTAAAGACATGAACCTTAGGGGAACAAGAACTGTCATAGTTGAGAGAAGAAGTAATCTTCCTTCTCAAAAAATAAGCCACAGGGAGGCAATGGCATCTACTCAGCGTACTTCCTAGTACCGAAACAAGACTTGACACAGACTGATCCTAGACCTCAGATACCTTAACAAGTTCATACTATCTTTTGCTACCCTCCTTAGCTCGCTTAGCACCAGTTATTGTATTACTCTCTTTTGACCCCTTTTGTTTTGTGATTGTTCTGTTTTGCTATTCTTATCTGATGTCGATACTGCATTTATTACCTGTCTTCCCTCCAGTTGTGTAAAGCGCTCTGATATCCTTCGGGATCATGTTCGCGCTAAATAAAACTTTATAAATAAATAAATACACATTCAACATTTCAAAATGATACACTACAAGAAGTAACCCTATTCCTGCGGAAGAAGGATTACTTGGCCACCTTGGACCTAGGATGCCTACCTACACATACCAATGAACCAAAGGCACAAGAAGTACCTCAGATTTTTCCAGGACAAGGTACACTAAAGTGCTATCCATTGGAAAAAAATCCACACAAAGGGTGTTTAAGAAATTCCTTGCCATACCTGGACAATTGCCAAGTAAAGGCAAACTCAAAATGAAAATGCCACCAAGACATGCTGACAGTCATCACCACGCTTCGCCATAAACCATGAGAAATCAACACCACATCCGGAGCAAGTGAGGGTATTCATGAGGGCAAGCCTGGATTCAAGAACAGCATGTGCATACCCGGTCTCTTAAGATGTTGATAGCAATAGCAGAGCAAGCTTGCCTCTACCAGAAGGGGCAGTCTGTGACAGTAAGGACTGCCGTGGACTCGATGGCATCATGCATTCTCATCATATCGCCTCTGAGATTACAGTCGTGGATCTGCAACGTATGGACAAGAGGAACTGTGAGGATCTAGGGGTTGTCACAGCAAGGGTGCAAAAGGAAATAGAATGTTGGAACCTGACAAATGTGATTCTAGGGGGACCTTTCAATCTACCAGTTAGCACTGTGACCATAAGGACATATGCATCCCACTAGGGCTGCCGAGCACACACAGACCATCTGAATGCGTTTCCAGTGCGTTTCCATTGCGTGTTCTTAGTGTCTGTAACCAGCAGCCTTTTTTAAATATGGAAACTAAAATAAACATGTGAGCAGCAAGTAAAAGTTGCTGGTTTCAGTGCAGCACAAATCGCTGCAGGGCACACTGCAGAGCAATCTGGTACACTCCGAAGGAGGCGTGGCTCTTAAGGCACGCATGGTGGAATCATGATCTGTAAGAAATGTTTTATGCATGGAAACCACTGTAAACTTGAGTTCGGCGAGGCGCTGCGCTGCCATAAAAGTTAAGCAGTAACAGTTAAAGCGCAGCATAGCGCTGGGACACCGTGGGTCACATGATGTTTTAGCTGCCCCTGCCCGCCGTAGGCACGCGCTCCGTGGTGGGGGGAAGCCGTTGAAGCGAGGAGAGGCACCCAGAATGGCCATAACATGTGTGCATTGTAAAATTGATGCGTGGCCGCCAATGTAAAAAAAAAAAATAGAAAAAAACACACTATTGGGGGAGCTGCGCGGCCGTCCTGCTAGTGGTGCGTGTGGCCCCATTTTTAAAAGGGAAAATGCACATAGCGCGCTGCAAATACAGCACCTTGGGATGGACTTAGCACCACATGGTAATCGACAATGCCCACACTAGAAAAACAGAAAATAGAAGAGGAACAAAACATGATTCCGGTCCCAACCACTAGATTGCTGAATAGATGTACAGCATGTGTATCCAGAAATCTATTCTAGCTGCAAAACTACTCCTACCGGTAAGTAGCCATTTTGTTACTATGTTGACTTCCATGGAGAGTCATTGTATGCAGAATTGTTTTGCGGGTATTATGAAAAGAGATCATGATTCTTGACTCCCTCCCCTAGAACACAGGCTGCATTATACACTTTTTCTAAACGAGGCTTTCCATTGTAGAGATTAGAAGTTAATCAGGCCTCTGCCAGGGTAATTTTGCTGTTGGTCTAGTAGTTCTCTTCAACGATGCAAGTCATCTATTTCTCATTGTATTTGCAAGGCCGAAGCATGGCTCCATGAGCAGGCCCAAAAGGAAGGCTGGAGCAAAGCCTCCAAGCTCCAGGGACGGAAGACCAAAGAAGGGCTGATTGGAGTTCTGCAAGACGGGCACTGCGCAGTGATGGTGGAGGTGAGGGCTGCTTTTTTCATGCATGCAAATCGTTGCATTGCACAGTAATGAGGAAACAACTTTTCATAAAGCATTGTCTGGTTGCTAGTGTGACGTGCATGTGAAAAAAGCTGTATGTAGTGCATGTAAAATGCAAAATAACATGGATACTGCACAGAATCTCTGCTATGCTTAATATATAATATATATATATGAGGGGACTTCAAATGTAAATTGGGTGTCTAGCCATTATATATAATGGCTAGACACCCAATTTACATTTGAAGTCCCCTCTTACATGCAATTTCCACGTCCTAGGAGAGTGTAAGAGGGGACTTCAAATGTAAATTGGGTGTCTAGCCATTATATATAATGGCTAGACAGCCAATTTACATTTGAAGTCCCCTCTTACATGCAATTTCCAAGTCCTAGGAGTGTGTAAGCGGGGACTTCAAATGTAAATTGGCTGTCAAGTCCTAAATATATAATGGCTAGACACCCAATTTACATTTGAAGTCCCCTCTTACATGCAATTTCCACGTCCTTGGAGAGTATAAGAGGGGACTTCAAATGTAAATTGGCTGTCTAGCCATTATATATAATGGCTAGACAGCCAATTTACATTTGAAGTCCCCTCTTACACACTCCTAGGACTTGGAAATTGCATGTATGTGTGTGTATATACACACACACGTCATGTCCACGTCCTAGGAGTGTGCAAAAGGGGACTTCAAATGTAAATTGGGTGTCTAGCCCTAAAGTAGTACCTTTTTGCTAAGGTCTGGACAAATTTTCCCTCTAATTATTTTCCTCTGTGTGCAGCAGTGTAAGGTCTCTGTGTGCTGCAGCCAAGGCTATGTGCACCAGGAACCTGATTGCGCGTGTGGGTGCAGCAACAAATATCAAGTGCAGATTATGATAGTATTCATGTTAATCACAGCGCCAGTCATGTGCCACAATTAACATGATTACTTTCTCAGAGGCACACAATATGCCCCACACAGTCGGCCATAGCGCTGGTGGCGGCCTGTGTGACAATGTTTGCTTGCGCATCCCAATGACCACCTCAGCCAGTGATTCCCTCACTATTACCCTTCAACAGTGCCCCTCAAGTCTTCATTACCACACTCTCTTAGATGCTTTTATTTTGTTTTATAGCGCCACTCATACCAGCGTAGGGTGTACTTTACATTGCACACACATTAAACAGGGATGATCGATCAGAGGTATGAAATCAGTGTATAAGGAATGTTAGACATGACAGAGAACTGCAAGGTGTAGGAGTGACATGTCATTCATACTGGTAGGCAGTATAGAGTGCTTTGTCTGGGGAAGCACAAACTCGCAATTTGTAGTGTAACACCATGGTTAGGATTTCTCTTTAATAAGTACCCAAATTAACACTTTTTGCAACATTAGGATAATGAATGGCTGGGAGAAAAAGCGTAACGCTTTAATCTATACCTTGCAGTATGCATGAAGTTAGGCTGGTGGCTAACAACATAACTCCTAGTGTTGATGGCTTTCCTTCTGGGTTTTGCTCAACATTTTGAATATCTTTTCTATTTGGCCAAAGCACACTGACATTTTACATGGAGGGAACAAATCTCAGTCCATGTAACCGGCAATAATTTCTGTAATTCCAAAAGAGACTAGGCACATTTTGGACTCTCTGAACTGTAGGCCAGTTTTACTCTTAAATTATGATAGAGATAAATGGCACATCTTACTGTAAGGCTGTAAACCCTGAATTCCAAATGGATCCCCCCTTTGAAGTCCCATTACTTTAAAGGTAGACATGTTTTAAAAAAAATGTTACAGCTCTTTTGATCTGTTAAACCTCAATACATTAAGTGCTATCCTTGACAAAGTGTTCTGATTGCAGTTTAGCATCATCGCCGTTCATGTGCCTTAAAAACACCGGAGTGCATGTTGCAAGTACAGGGCCCAGGATACAGGCTAACATGAGCAGGTAAAACAGTGCAGATGCAGCATGAAGAAGCGATAATCATATGGTGATATTTTTCAAGCAACATCAAGTAGGAGTTGTTTTCAAGCACAGAACAGAGGCTTTGTTCAAGGATGGGTGTAGAACAGTTTGCCTTTTCCATAACGCCCCAATCCAGAGGCATGAGATATCCCACCAGGAGCCAGAGGCTCGGGCAGTGGCAAATAGAGCCAGGGCAGGCTTTAGCGCTGGTGGCACAAGTGCGACAGTGTTTGTTGGCGTGCTCCCAACAACCACTTTCGCCACGGATTCTGTCACTACTGCCCTTTAACAGTGTCCCTCACATCTCCAATACCACTCACTGAGATGCATTTAATTAGGTTTATAGTGCCGCTCATACAAGTGTTGTGTGTCAGAGCACTTTACATATCACACACGCACTCACGCACACACACACACACACACTAAATCACACTTGTGTAAATCAGTTTACAGTAAATGTTACATCAGACAGAGAAATACAAGGTGTAGGAGTCGCATGTCATCCATGCTGGTAGACAGTATAGTTTGAGTGCTTGGTCTGGAGAAGCACAAACTCAGAATTTTAAATATAACACCATAGTTGGGGGTTACATTTAATAATAATTGATTTTATTTTTTTAGAAATGAACCTATTTTGCAAGGTTAGACTAATGAAAGGCTGGGGGGAAAAGCATAACGCTATAATAATAAAATATGACTTGCAGTTTGCATGCAGCTCTTTGATGTCAGTTATTAGCTCACTGTTCTATATTTGGATTTTAACTATACACTGCAAGGAATAAAAGGATCTCTGACAAAAGCATTGACCTCTTTACATTATATGCACTATGTGATCTGCACGGTACCGGTACTTAGCATCAGGCATATTAACCCACTGCGCTACTTTTGGTTGAGTCAAAACTTCCACTAAACAAAACCCTGATCTCACTCCAGGAAGAACATTAATCACCTGAGTCATCTACACAGGGAATGAGGCAGCAGGTGATTTTAAAACTATAACAAACTTGCAAACACAGTGCCCCCAGAAGTCAGCCCTAGAGCCGGCCCTGAATAGAGCAGGCTAGACACACACAGGGATCCAGTATCCGGGAGACAGTCACTTACCTCCGACGGAAGTTGAAATTATTAGTTGTGATGGGTGCATCACTGTATGACTGCAGAGAAGCTGGTAGGACTGGTTAGCCTCAGACAAGAGCACACTTGTAGGAGGCAAGACAGGAGCAGGAATAGCTCTGGCAATGGGCCCCAACCCAGAGCTCATTGCAGGTCCGGAAAGGGGCCCTGGTGGGCCGGTGTTTCTTGGAGCTGCAGCACGCAGTGATTCTGAAAGCACACTTGTGCTTGTAGACTTCCCTCATTTCTTTTGGTAATAGAGCGGGGCAGATTGTGTGCTGTGCTCTATTACCAAAAGAAATGCAGCAAGTCTACAAGCTCACATGTGCTTTCAGAAACCCCCTGAAAGCACACGTCGTGCTTTTAATCTTTTTGCCTTTTGTTTATTAAAAGGGCGCGGCTGCGGGGCACATTGTATGCCTTTGTTAAAGTAATCATGTTAATTGCAGTGCCTGATGGGCGCTGCGATTAACATGAATACTTTGTCAAAGGCATACAATCTGCCCTGCAGCTGCGCCCTTTTAACAAAAGAAATGCAGCAAGTGCAGGAGGCACTTACTGCTGAACTGACCTGTGTGCGCTTCACACATCACACTGCGCGCTCAAGGTGAGCTAGGTGCACTTGCGGACCTTATAGGAAATAGTGGTCTGGACAGGCACTCCATATACTTATCTGGGCATGTAACCTAAACTAAATGGGATCACACGTAAGTGGTGCTGAAAACATGGGAAAAATCACCAGTATGTTAGTAGCTTATGAAAGTGGAATGTGAAGATGTTTATATGTGCAACATGCATTGCATCACTTGGTTGTGAAAAAATTACCAGTTTGGTTTGTGAATACCTTATTTTTGACTAATTTAGTGATGAGTGTTTTAAATATGACCTGTAGTTTTACCCAAGGCTTTTACTTTGTGCCCTGAGTTTCCTGCCTGTAAGTCCCCCTGGGATCTCATGGAACTGCGTTCATATTACATGTATTTCCTGATGACCGTCTGTGTGTGCTCCAAAGTAACTTTGTGACCATGACCCCATGTGGTGACAGATGCTTGTACATTACCCTATATAGAGGCATCTGTCATAGTCATCCCACATCCCAATGTGCTCTCATGCCATCTGCCATCACGGCAACACAGGAGTAGATACCGGGTTGACGAGATATTAATTTGCTTAGATATGAGACCCAGAGGAGGAGTAGATGACCATGCTTCACAGAGGGAACCGTGACCTTCTGGTTCTGATCATGTGAAGGAAGGATCGGTTTGGACCTGCTATGTGCTCAGACCTTCCTGCATTGCAATGATGGGTGGTAAGGAAGCAGGTGAATGAAAGAGTTAAATAGAGAATGGATGTTCGAGGCATGTGGGCTGCTGAATTCATATCTGTGCATAGATTGCCGCCTAGTGTCGGGTCCGGATGTTTGCACGTTGTTGTCCTGGAAGAGTCTTCGAAGTATCACAAGATAGGTGACTCCTCCCCTGGACCACAGTGCGCATGGGCATCCTCTCCATCCTTAGATTGTTTTTTTCCGCCATTGGGTTCGGATGTGCTTATCTTAGCTCAAGTTAGGAAAATTCAGTTTAAGGCCAAAAGGCCTTTAGTGTTCGTCGGTACTGTTCCCGTTCGGTATCGACTACTTTCTTTACTAGTTTAGAACCTTATTCCAGCCTTTCGGATCCGTTTGGTCCGAACATCGAACTTACATCGACGATGGAATCGAGGACTCCATTCAAACGGTGTCCTTTATGCCACGCAAAATACCCACACGTCGACGTCCACCCGGTATGCAACAAATGTCTCTCACCGGATCACGATGAGTCGAAATGTATGGCCTGTGCCCGATTCCGATCGAAGAACACTCTCCGGAATCGACGGGCGGCGAGATTAGAAGCGCAGCAATCGGCGCCTGCCCCGGCCAACATCTTCAGCACCGAGGACGCAGAGAGCGTGGAAGAAGTAAACTCCAGCCCCGCTTCCGAACACGATTCCCGATCGGAAGACGACGATGAAGTGCTTTTTCAAAGGGAAGAAGTCATCGACGAGGTAAGAGACTACGATGAGGCGTTCGGGGCCGAAGAAGATAGCTCTAGTTAGGAGCCAGGCCCACCCGTCGATACGGAGGCCGTCTAAGTGCGTCATTCTAAGGCTCAGGTCGAGGGATCGCCTCCGGGCCTTACCCGAGATCAATCTCAAAGTTCTTCGGCCCCGCCTTCGGGCCCGGCCTCGAACATCCCGCACGAGCCATTATTAACGAAGACGACTGGATTCCCTTCAACGAAACCGAAACCAATCGTTGCACCAGTTCCACCGAAACCAAAAGTGAAACTGGCTGTAATCGGCTCGACGGCCTCGAAGCCCTCCACTCCTTCGACGCCAGCAAAGCCGTCGGCCCGAACGCAGTAAAAGGGATTTCGGCGCCGAACTCACTGCAGCGGATATCGGTACCGACCCGAAGAAAAAGGCACTCTGTCCCCCCAAAGCGCCTCGGCCTCTGGCACCGAAGCCGTCGGCCCCGACCACCAAAGTCAAAATGGCCGCTCCATCTGCGTCCACGTCGAAGACAGCGACACACGCCAAGTCGTCGACTCCAACGACCGTCGATACCTGTCCTCGGATCGATGACCCCATGGCTCCAAAGCAGTCGACGCCTACCTCCACAGTGCCGACCGGCTCCAAAGAGCCTTCTGCGTTCTCAGTGCAACAAGTCGCGGCGTCGTTGCAACGCATCAGGGAACGGGCAGCCCTCCGATCCACGTTGGGCCCCGACACGCACAAGGCTCCGAAAGCACCCTCGGCGCCAACCAACATCACTTTTGGCTTGCTGCCGTCCACGGCGCCGAAGATGTTCGAGATCCGAACACGTGTCCGCCAGACACAGTCCCCGTCTACTGGACACACAGATTCTGAGCCTTCACAGCCACAATTCATCGACGCCGACACTGGTAAACTGATGCTCCGCAAGCGGAAAATCACACCAGAGAGGGGATTAGACTCCTACAGAATACCTCTCAAGCACAAATTGCCAGTGGGGTCGGAACCAGTTCTGTATGAACGCTTACAAACCTCCTATCAGGATCCCCAGTCCTTTTCTCCTACGCCTTCAGAGACGGACGCAGTAGAGGACTATATGGGAGATGATACCACCTACCCTGGGGATGCCGATCCTGATGAGCATATGCAGGACCCAGATCAGGCATGGGATGACCCTACAGACCAGGGTACCACGCCAGATACCCAGGACACGCAGCTTTACAGCGCCAAGACATCTCCCACAGAGGACACTGCTGCCTTCAATGCCCTCATAGAACGAGCTGCCTCCAATCATGGAGTAGAACTCCATTCTGACACTGTTGAAGAAGACTTCTTAGTGGACACTTTCGCCTCATCCGAAAGAACTGTCAAAACTCTGCCCATGTTAAAAGGAGTTCTCAAACCTGCGAAGGACATTTTCAAAGAAACAACCAGGGCATGGGTGCTAAACCCCAGGATTGAAAAAAAATACAAGCCTGCGCCCGGAGACCCTATGTACATTAGAGGTCAGTTACCTCTGGACTCCATGGTGGTTGCTAACGCTCGCAAACAAGCACACTCGCAGACAACAGGTGATGCTCCTCCCCCAGACAAGGAGTCCAAAGTGCTGGAGACATCAGGCAAAAGAATTGCAGCGCAAGCAGCAAACATCTGGCGCATTGCCAACACACAGGCACTCCTGGCCCGTTATGATCGTTCACACTACGACACGCTAGAATCACTACTCCAGCATTTGCCAGATGAATACAAAGAGGCAGCGGAGCTCCTCATCAGAGAGGGCCAACTCCTTACCAATGCATCCATCAAGTGCGCCCTGGATGCTGCCGACACAGCAGCAAGGGCAATCAACACCAGCGTCATGCTAAGACGACACGCATGGTTGAGAATCTCAGGATTCAAGCCGGAGATTCAAAACAACATCCTAAATCAGCCAGTCAACCCCGACTACTTATTCGGCCCTGAAGTTGACACTACCCTCGAAAAAATTAAAAAAGACACTGACACTGCAAAATCAATGGGGGCTCTGCAGACGCAGCAATTTCGTAGTGGCTCCTTTCGTCGCCCCGGGAATAGAGGAGCAGCTAGAGGCCAGGGGTCACAGCAGCAATACACTAAAGGGGGCACACAGAGTACCTACGATAAAACCAACAGAGGTGGATATCGTGGCTCCAGCACCAAGGGCAGGGGACGTGGTTACGGCAACACCAGGTCCTCCCCCAAAAACAAACAGTGACGCCCTCTCCCTTCCCCCCACCACATAACACCTGTCGGGGGGAGACTCCAGCGGTTCCTGTCTACGTGGAAAACCATCACCACAGACAGGTGGGTCGGGACACTATCCAGCACGGTTACTGTCTCGAATTAACCTCCACTCCACCCAACATACCGCCAAAGCACCGTCCTATGTCCGTAGAGCACTTAGCATTATTGCAGCAGGAAGTGCTAAGTATGCTGCAAAAAGGTGCAATAGAGGTCGTGCCCGTCAACCAGCAGGGGACAGGGGTGTACTCTCTGTACTTCTTAATCCCAAAAAAGGAAGGGTCACTCAGACCTATACTAGACCTGAGACCCCTCAACCTCTACATTCTCTCAGAGCATTTCCATATGCTCACCCTACAGCAGGTTCTCCCGCTGCTCAGCCAGGGAGACTTCCTAGCCACACTGGACCTCAAAGATGCGTACTTCCACATACCCATACACCACTCACACAGGAAATATCTCAGGTTCACTATTCAGGAACAGCACTTTCAATTCAAAGTTCTCCCCTCGGAGTGACAACAGCACCCAGGGTTTTCACCAAGTGCCTAGCTACGGTGGCTGCACATCTACGGAGACAACACATTCACGTCTACCCTTACCTGGACGACTGGCTTGTTCAGGCAAAGTCAGCCCAGCAATGTGCCAGCCACATGTCCCTCACCATTCACCTTCTTCACAGTCTGGGATTCTCACTAAATTTCCCAAAATCACATCTCCAACCCGCACACGTACGACAGTACCTGGGCGCAACCATAAACACTCTGGCAGCCACAGCTCAGCCAAATTTGGTGAGGATCAACAGCATGCAAATGCTGATCTCAAAGTTCAAACCTCAACACTCCCTTCCTGCGCGAGTGTTCATGCAGTTGATAGGCATGATGGCCTCCTGCATTTTCATAGTCCCGCACGCGAGACTACATATGCGCCCGCTTCAGGAGTGCTTGGCACGGCAATGGAATCAGGCTCACGGGCAATTGAAGGACCTGCATTGGTGGAATCCACAAAACCTTTGCAAGGGCCGGCCGTTCCAAGAGCCTGTTCCACAAATACTACTGACAGCGGACGCCTCTCTCCAGGGTTGGGGAGCTCATGTACTCACTTACACAGTGCAGGAACTATGGACAACGCAACAAAAGAAGATGCACATCAACGTTCTGGAACTGATGGCAATCTTCCTAGCCATGAAGGCATTCAAAGTACACTTGTGCAACAAAGTCGTGTTGATCCGGACGGACAACATGACTGCCATGTACTACATACAGAAGCAGGGAGGAACACACTCTCCACAGTTGTCTCATCTGGCTCAGAGCATGTGGAAGTGGGCCATTCAAAGGAACATATTCCTCATGGCGGAACACCTCCCCGGCAAGGACAACCAGATGGCGGATCTGCTCAGCAGACACAGCCACCAGATGCACGAGTGGGAGCTACATCCGTCAGTTCTCCAACCGTACTTCCAACAGTGGGGTCATCCAGAGATCGACCTATTCGCCACAAACTAAAACGCAAAATGCCAAAGCTTTGCCGCCAGGTTCCCACATCCACAGTCGCAGGGCAATGCGATATGGATGGACTGGTCCGGCAGATTTGCGTACGCTTTTCCCCCAGCGCCATTAATACCGCTGGTGGCACGCAAACTGCGACGGCACTCACTGACACTCATCCTAGTTGCTCCCACATGGGCGCGCCAACCATGGTACACCACCTTTCTAGAACTTTCCGTGGTACCGCATCAAAGGCTGCGGATCAAACCCGCACTTTTAACGCAGAACCATGGCGAGATTCAGCACCCAGATCCGCAACAGCTGAACCTGGCAATATGGCTCCTGAAGTCTTAGAGTTTGGCTACCTAAACCTGCCACCTGACTGTATGGAGATCATCAAGGAGGCCAGGAGACCCACTACCAGAGCTTGCTATGCGGCTAAATGGAAGAGGTTTGTCATTTACTGCAACAACAATGACATTAACCCGCTAGACTCATCCATTCAAAACCTAATCTGTTACCTCTTACACCTATACCGATGCAATCTGGCATACACCTCAATACGCATCCATTTAACCGCAATAGCAGCCTATCTCCAAAACAGGCAGCACCTCTCTTTAGTCAGAGTGCCTGCCATCAAAGCCTTCTTGGAGGGACTTAAACGAGTGATTCCCCCAAGACACCCACCAGCACCGGTGTGGAACCTCAACTTGGTCCTCACCAGACTGATGGGTCCACCCTTCGAACCTCTCCACTCATGTGAGATTCAATTCCTCACCTGGAAAGTAGCTTTCCTAGTAGCAATCACTTTGTTAAGAAGAGTTAGTGAACTCCAGGCACTAACCATTCAAGAGCCATTCATACAGGTTCACGCAAACAGGGTCGTACTACGTACCAACCCCAAATTCATGCCTAAAGTAATATCGCAGTTCCACATGAATCAAACTATTGAACTGCCTGTTTTCTTTCAAAATCCACAAAATGTCGCTGAGAGAATGCTCCATACACTAGATGTAAAGAGGGCCCTCATGTACTACATAGACAGAACTAAGGACTTTAGGAAAACAAAACAACTTTTCGTTGCCTTTTCTCCAGAACACATGGGCAACCCCATTTCCAAAGCAGGTATAGCCAGATGGATCGTTAAATGTATTCAAATTTGCCATCAAAAAGCTAAACGCACATTAACAATTCCCCCACGAGCCCACTCAACACGAAAGTTAGGGGCTTTCCTGGGAAACATTCCTTTACAGGAAATATGTAGAGCAGCCACATGGTCCACCATACATACATTTACCAAACACTACTGTGTAGATGTACACTCAAAACAGCAGGCAGCTGTAGGACAGGCTGTTCTCAAAACTCTTTTTCAGACTTCTGCAGCTGGCACTGGTAGCCGCCGCTAATAGGAGGTACTGCTATGTATTCTATGCACAGATATGAATTCAGCAGCCCACATGCCTCGAACTGAATATGCTACTTACCAGTATGCACCTGTTCTTGGCATGTAGGGCTGCTGACATTCATATCGCCCACCCTCCTCCCCGGCGCCTGTAGCAGCTGCAGCTCTCAGAATTACTGTATAGCATGGTCAACACTTACCGTATTTACTCCATCACTGCCACAATGGCGAAAAACAATCTAAAGATGGAGAGGATGCCCATGCGCACTGTGGTCCAGGGGAGGAGTCACCTATCTCGTGATACTTCGAAGACTCTTCCAGGACAACAACGTGCAAACATCCGGACCCAACACTAGGCGGCGATCTATGCACAGATATGAATGTCAGCAGCCCTACATGCCAAGAACAGATGCATACTGGAAAGTAGCATATTCATTATAGAGTGTGGACGGAAGTTTGAGGGGACATTTTGGTCACCAGTAGGGCAGCGCTATTTCAAATTTAATTTGTATCCTTTCATTGTTGCAAACACCCCCTTATTTGATTGTCTTTAGACATGTAAATTCAGCATGAATTGCAAGTTGTTGGGTTGGGAAACGACTCGAATGTAACGGAATGCTGATAGATAAGTACAGGTTCTATGTGACTGCTGCTGCCAAATGCCCTAGATATGGGGGCGTAAATGGTATGGTACTGCCCTTTATTAGTGGGGTTCTGGAAAGAAGTAATAGAATATATTAATTTAATAACCTTACGGGATATCTCTTGTACATCCTTGGTCTGCCTCCTACGGGGATACCTCGCCCCAAAAAATAAGAAAACTACTACTACATTTACTGACCAAGGTTTGATTCTTGCAAAGCAAGAATTGACTATGCACTGGAAATCGGCGCATGGTCCTCCGATTACTAGATAGTGTAAGGAAATGGTTAATTGGGTCGGTTTGGAGAGTGTTGTGTTTCGTGAGATAAAGAGAGAGTGAAGAAAAATTAAAAGTGTTGAAGCTTGGGAGCACCTGGTGGATAGTTTGTTGGTCTCGAAAGCTGATACAGATTCGTCCATTAGCTCTCCAAGTCCTTGCGGGTGAAAGAAGGAAAATCTAGTTTAATTCATATGTATTATGATATTGGGTACTACTGTAATATATTTGTTCATATGGAATACTTTGGCAATTTATGTATAACTTCTTTACTTGATATGGGGTAACTCTTGGTTTTGATGTTATAGTTTTACTGTAGTAGTTTTAATGGACCCAAGATGTGTATGACATTTACAGGAGTTTGCAAATCTACAGTGACTTTCAAATATCCAGCAGCAGAATTCAAATTTGTTTTCCTCTTTTCAGGTGAACTGTGAAACAGATTTTGTGGCCAGAAATGCAAAGTTTCAACAGCTGGTCCAGCAAGCAGCCTTGGGCACCATGATGCACTACCAGCGCGAGCAAGAGCAACATTCCACCTATGTGAAGGTGAGGACAGTCTTCCTATGCCTGAGCTTCTCAATGGTCACATGGTACCAGTCTGAGGACTGTCACATGAAGGGCTTAGAATATCAGATGTCTGAATCACTCCATTTGTGCTAAACTGCCCCATCCAAAGTAAGACATATTCCTTTTACAGAAAATTGAAATTCACTTCAGAGCGTATCAAGTTTAAAAGGTGCCAATGAATAGTTGCAAAGTGTTTATTTAGAATTCAAAAAAGTCCACCATATCTTGTTGCATATGATTATTTTGAATTTACTAGACTATACAGAGCCCTGATCATTTAATACTTTGTATCTGATGTATTTAAGTGGACCTGATGGTACTAGCATTTCCCTGCTGGAACTCCAATGTTCCAAATATACCAAAGAATAGTTTAAGAAAAAACAAACCCCGGTTTCAAAATTTGTGGTTATTTTGAAACTTGTGTTCTGTTACAGCAGGTGAATTTGTCAAGGTACAAGATATCGGTTTAAAACGCAAAGGGGGGGAAGGGAAATACATTTATGACCCTCATTCAACATAACTGAACTACGTAAAATATTAATCATGTTACTTACTCTTTTAATTTCTCTTGCAAATTTATGTCTGGTATAATTTAGGCCCCTAAAGTGACCATAACTTATAAAATGGACTTGTCTTTTGAGGTTGCTACAATGTTTCTGAAGGCACATTAGTTGTAGAAGTGTAACCTACCTTCCAATTTATGTTTAGAGATTTCTTGAAGCAGATGAAATGTCCAAGCTCAAAACAGGGTCTGGAGAATCGGCGCTGAGCGATCAGGTTGCATTAGCAATAGGTGAGTGTTTGCAATATCGTTCTCGCTATGGATTTTTACTTGTAGTGTTGAGTTCCTGCTGGTCAGCATTATAGTACGTTATGTACTCTTCAGCTGCTCAAGGAATATTCAAATGAGATGTAAATCAAGATTTTATTCTTGAATTCCAAAATACCCCCACTACCCGTTTCCTGTTTGGGTTTCTTGATTAGCTCTATCCAATATCTTACTTTCATCTTTGAAATACATTTATAATTTAAGGTAATACCATTTGGTTAGAAAAAGTACCATCTGATACTTTTGTAACGCTTAGAGGTGGGTGCGTGTAGTTCAGAAGCACATTTTGTGTAGGCTTTATTAAAGTATTCCGAATGCATTTTTAGTTTTTATAAATGCTGCAGTTCTTTTCTACTTTTAAGAATACATATTTCTAACCCCCTGAATGAGACGAACTTTTGTGTGACACTCCATAACATAATTCGGATTTTGTTCACAGAGCAGCCTTTAAAGAATGTCTTTATTTTAAAGGAAAGCTTGGAGAGAACATGACCCTGAGGAGAGCTGCTTGGATAGCTGTGCCCCCCAACCTCTACATCGGCTCATATGTGCACGGTGCACTGACTGTTGAAAACACTTCGTTGTCCAGCATGGTGTTTGGAAAATACGGGGCTCTTGTTGTCTGTGAAACTGCTGATCCGAATCTGAAGCCGGAGTTGGGACGCAGGCTGTGCCAGCATGTGGTGGGGATGACTCCTCTCTCAGTTGGGACTTTAGAAGATGAGCCTGGAGGAGATGCTGAGACCAGGATGTTGGCACAGTCCTTTCTGCTGGAACCCAGCATCACAGTAGGACAATATGTGCAGCCGAGGGGGGTGTCGGTGCTTGACTTTCTGCGGTTTGAATGTGGGGAGCTGACAGAGTCTGTGGAAACGGGTTAGCCCAAAATAAACATGCACGCTCTCTTGCAGAATATTCGCATTTGAATCATTGGCAATACTATTTTGAGATGTATCATCTTCGCGTACACAGAAAAAGGAGGCAAATAAATGTTTCCTGGAAAGCTACTTTTGTGGATCGGTTTTTGTTTTCTCGATTTTGCTATTTGTTATAACTTTTAAGACTTGAAACATTGTTTTAAATTATTTTATTATTTGCTTCATCTGAATGGCCGTTTAAGAATGTTCTCTTTATTGTAGTAGTAAGTGGTAGTATCTTTATTAGATTTTTAAAAAACCATAAAAATGCAATCAAAATTTACAAAAGCATGAACAATAATTTATGAAGCGTCACAGGAATGCACCTATATGATCTATGAGTTAAGTTAATAATTGTAGTAATCATGTGAAATAACATTAATCCAAGCACAATTAGCGAGTAAAACAGTTTGAAAGGTGTGCTAATTCTGGATAATTCCTCTAGTTCAACTCCACCGTAATTAGCAACATTCAATATCCTGTGCGCTAAGCCTTGAAACAATAAGCTCAGTAAATGTCGTGCTGTAGGATTCCTAAAAACCTAAGTTCTAAAAATTGCAATAACATATTCCTTTCCTAATGGCTTTATACGTTTCAATTGATTTGACCATTATATACAAATTCTTATCCCCATTTAAAAAAAGTTAAAATGTACTACTTCATAAATAAAATAAAATATGAAGATTCAAATACGATTCATTAAGATTAATACCAATTTCATTACCTTATGGAAGATTTCATAATTCTGCTTCTGAGTCTCCAGGCATATAACAGATATCTAGACAAGGTAAAAATGAACCACTCTGTGCAGTCCCATATAAGAATTTGAATAATATCGTTTAAATGATTTATAGATAAGATCTGATATATCAGGATTAACCAGGTTCTTCTAATATCGGTGTACTTGGGACAGAAGAACAAAAAATGTTCTTCGGTTTCAGAATTGACCTCACATGAAGGTCAATTAGGCAGAATGTTAGAGCCCTTCCATTTGCTACAAAAAACATTTACTGTCAAAATACTGTATCTGAATTTCAAGATCGAGACTTCGCTAATGGGGGTTTGATACGATTCAGAAATTCCTCTTGATACATGCTCTCTTTGAAATCCAGGAACCTTCTTGTTAGCTCCCCAGCAGTTCCCCTATTTAATCATGGTTCACTAATTTAATACCAATATCTCTTAAGTTTTATCAAGGATTTTTTCTGAATACAAGTGGGGGTATTCCAAAGCTCGCTCATGCCCACTCTATACATCCAACTCTTCACATTCTTGAGCCTTTGGTGTCTATCACGATCACATCAAGCAAAGATTGCCTCAAAGGGAGTGGTGAGTTAATGGACCCAACCCTAATCCAGTAGGCAAGAAGTCTAAAGGCAGCCACGTGCTACATTTGTAAGCCCCAAATGCAGGTGCGTAGGGTACAGGGGGGGTACAGGTATTCGGGGGGGGGGGTTCAAAACTGCTGTCATGAAAACATTGTCAGTTTTTTCAATAATCCCTACATTGTTCAGACCTCATAACTCCGCGCCAGACAGGGCAGCACCAATACTTTTGGCTCGATACATTTCTATAACTGGGGCAACTGGCCTATAGATAGATTAATTTAATTTTTAAACTATAGCAGAGCTTGCATGTTGGAGTGTTATCTGGCTCTTTGCAGTTTGCGTGGCCCATGATAATGAATTTGTCAGCCCAACCCCCAGATAGTCAAATTGTTTCACTTGCTCCAGTGGTGTATCTCCCAGTTTGACCATGCCCCAAGGGTCTTATGTGGGTTAAATGCCAACCTGGGTTTACCGCAAGATACTAAGAACCTATCTTGTAGATTTTGAATCCCCATCGGAGTTCTGGAGATAAGCAGGGTATCATCTGCAAAGTTGCAACTGCTTGGCCATCTAGCTGGGGGGGGGGTCACCTTTACAATCAGCTAGTGTTTCAATCAGCCCATTAATATATAGGATGAATTGAATAGATGCCAATACATACCCTTGTCGCACACCCCTGTTCACCCATATACAATCTGTCAGTTCACCCTTCTTCCCCCATCTGATTTGGGCGTAGTTGTCCTTCTTAAGTCTTATAAGTATCTGCAACAAATTACTAGGTACCCTAATCCTATGTAGGGCTCCCCACAGTTTTACACACTGAATTAAATTAAATGCGGCATGCATGTCCACAAACACAACTTACACATGTTCCTTTTTTATAGCCACATATTTCCATAATATTGTTAAAACCCTGAACAGTTGGTCGATGGTACTTGTGCTTTCTCTAAAACCCACCTGTTGGGGAGACAATATCTGCCCTTTGCTTATCCAATCTTAAAGCCTCTCCAGCAGTTGCCTCCAAAATAAATTCTGTGTAGTGTTGATCAAACTAATGGGCCTATAATTCGCTGGATTGCTTTTGTCCCCCTTGTTAAACATATGTACTACCTTCGCACCCAACCAGGAATCAGGGATTTTTGTACCTTTTTAAGATAGCATTAAAACAATTATCAGGAATTACCAGATTTCCGGTTCTGATAGAAAAAGTTCATCTGTAATTTTATCTAATCCAGGTGCCTTTTCCTTTTGTAACGTGGCAAGTGCTACCTGTGTTTCTTCTAGGATGAAAGTAGTCAAGTCTACTGCCATCATAATGTCGGACAAGACTTAAGGAAGTAATTCACTTGCCCCTGGCCTGGTATCAATCAATCAATCGGGTTTATAAAGCGCGCTACTCACCCGCGAAGGTCTCAAGGTGTATCCTGTGTTTCTGCATATAATAAGCGAAAATTATGGTCCTTACTGATGGGGAGGGCAGGTATGTGCTTGTAAAGGGTAAACTGGATGGATGGGATGTATGACGATCCAACGCAAACAAACACAACGCACACCACTACATCGCATTCATTACATCGCACACACCGGTACATCGCATGCATTCACCACGCAAACCACCACAAGGCACGATGCCTTCACACGCATGCAAAAGACATTTACAACGCACACAAAGACCACGCATTCCAGCACTCCGCAAAATTCTCCCTAACGGCCCCACCAAAGTCACTACAATGCCCGACACTCGCGGCAAAACAGTACCATAAACCCTAAGCCCTAACCCTAAAGCCTAAAACACTAGCATAAACGCCTCCTAACCCTAAGCCCTAACCCTAAACCCTAAAACACTAGCATATACGCCTCCTAACCCTAAGCCCTAACCCTAAAGCCTAAAACACTCCCACATACAACAATTAACCCTAAGCCCTAAAACCTAACCCCCCCCCCCCCTCCAGTGCACTACCCATCAACTACCCTCAACCCTAAAACAGCGCCGACCTTACCTGGTTCCAACATTATCTCCCCTGCCGCCTGTTTTCCACGCGCCTGCGTTCTAACAGCGCCCGCGATGCAATGGCACCCGCGATGGAACGCCGTGCGTAGTGAACGTACGTGGCGTAACGTCGCGTGCGTTGTGACGGCATGCGATGTAAACGCATGCGATGTGACGCATGCGTTGCTATGGGTGTTCCCCGATGGATGCCACATATTGCTGGGGAATGTGTACGCACCAAATGTAGATCGGGGTCAGTTCTCTAATCAGTTGTCCCTTGCTCTGGGGAAATGATGCGAGATCCTGTAGTTAATGGGTGGGGATTTTAACAGTGACTTAGACGTAGGAATAGATGGATCCTTTCCTCCACTAAAGGGGCACGGCCTACATGACTGACTCTAGGGTGCTAAATGGCTGGGCGCAGGGTTGGGGTCTGGTTGATGTTTTGGAGGCATCATCACCCATGGGAGAGGGTGTACTCTTTCTTTTCAGTAACTCATGACCTGCATGTACGTGTTGATATATTCTTTGGATCCCCCTCGCACCATATAGCTGTTTTGAGATCGGAGTATTGGGGGCGCACGCACTCAGATCACAACCCTCATTGTGTTATGCTGGCTTGGGAGGGTGGGTTCCCCGGGGTCCCTAAATGGAGGCTGCAGCCGGCGTTGCTTGAAGACCTGATCTTTCGTGAGACGATCTGAGAAGCTATCGGGGAATACTTTGAGCTCAACACGGGTGAAGGTCACCCTGAGAGGGAAGTGTTTGAGGTTGGGCTGCGACAGCAGGTAGCATCGGACTTGCATGATATAGAGAGACGTCTGTTGCCGTTGGAGGCTAGGGCAGTGGTCGATGCTGGGGATTTGACTTCTCTAGAGGAAGCGCGCAAGAAGCATGCGGAGCAGCTTGATCGGCAGCGCTGCTTTAACTTTGCAGCGCACTCCGCGTCTGTGCATGCCAAAGCGGATCGCTCGGGCATCTACTCGCTTGATTAATCTAACAGGAGCAGTCGGTTGGGCCGATTACGGCTCTCCGATCTTTGGATGGGAGACTTAAGCACACACAGTTAGAAATACACTGGGAGTTGTCAGCATATTTTACAAGGCTTTACAAGTCTGGCCAACAGGCCCCAGAGGAGGGGATACAGGAGTTCTTAGATGGACTCTTGTTTTTGGTCTTGTTGCTGGAACAGCAGATGAAGCTGGACGCTCCGCTCACGTTAGATGAAGTTAGAGGTACGATGAGGGCTCTGCCATCTGGGAAGGTTCCCGGTCCCGACAGCTATCCTGGCTGATGAGGGGTGAAACCCCAAAACCGGTCCTAGGATGCTTGTTTCCAGTCCAGGGTGGACCTGGCCTGGCAGTTCGGGCTGGACTGTTCCCATTGGGTGCAGGGTCAAGACGGATTTGCATATGGCTCGGTTCAAACTAGAATGGCTTGGGGAGAAAAACACGATAGATTTGGGCCCAGATCTCTGTACTGGGGTGAATGTATGACATTGTTCTACATTCTGTCCATCAACTGTTCTTTTTACACCATAAAAGTACATCCAGTAGAATACAATCAATCCTGGTTTTGCAGTTGGCTCTTTTGAAGGTGTGGCTTCATTCCTTATCAGAGGACCGTTGCAAGCCCGAATGTCATACTTGAAAATGAGAGAAGCAACTTGGAATACTACTCTCCCATTCTTAATGGGTCAATCTTGTCTCAAACTAGTGATTCCCTGTTCCACATCCTCCTCATCTGTAAGATTCAAAGTTACTTCGAAAGGTTCGAAAGTGACATTCATGTCCCCACCAAGTATTAAGTTATTGAAAGCCCCTTCCCTTTCCAAGAACTCATCAACGGCAATTATAGTAGGCAAGTTCAGATTCTGAGAATACAATCTATTATAGATGTTAATCAGAAGCACTGATTATTTATCATTTGTACCTGTGAGATTCAAAGCTAATAAATTGCTACAGTTTGTATTGAGCTTTTAAACGACGCAATTCAGGTGAGATCCCTTAACTGGATGACCCATAGGTGACGGTACAGCTTCTACGCTAAAAGTAGTAATGCCCACCCTATACACTGTATCAATGGACCATGTCTCCTGGAAAAGGCATATGTCGTAGCTAGCAATGAACTCCCCACCCCCACTCCTCAGATTTAACTTTGGACTTTAGGCCAGCTAAATTTCAAGACAGTATCTTTAAATTCATAGTTGACTCTAGATGTACAAGGGATTGCCTCACCACATTGTTGGTCACTCTAACCATAGTGGATTGTGCAGGATCTAGAGGTACACATGAGTGGACCCTTCCTCCACCAAGCTTCCCTGATCACATCGGTATGGCAATCCCTCAACCTGTCATATACTACCATTCCCGGCCTCCTCCTTGGCCTGCCCCTTTTTCGGTGCTGCTTGGAGTTTGTCCGCTTGGCAAGCCGGAGACCTCACGCTTGCTAAGTGAGACACCAATGCTTTACTAGGTAGTCCATACTTAAACTGGATTATAGATCCATTAGGGGGCAAAGTACGCTGGTCCAAGTTGACTAGTCCATCCCCCAATTTCCCATTAAATAGTTCCAAAATGATATAGTCATGTTCGGCGCTTAAGGGACAACGTATTGCTGCTACTATGTCAGATCTTATTATTGAGCAACATTGCCTAACTTGTCTTATCCAGTGGATTACTTTATTAATTAGTCTCACCAGTTTCTACTGTTTCAGATGCCAAGTTAGGTACATTTATCATACAAATTTGATTTCTGCTATACACAGGGCCTATAAGAGGATTCCCAAACTTGGGCCTCATAGTCTGTTCCATATGCTGCCTAACCCCTTGTGGATGCATAACTAGTGCCCCTCTCGGAGCCATCTGGGAAGGTGGTACCACCCCAGCTTTCCCCTGAATCGGGCCCCTACCGGGAGTGTTACCACTGACCCAGGGATCAGCATATAGAGGGGTACATGGTGTTGCCCTTGGCACGGCCCCCCAGGGTACAGACCATGACAGATCCCTGCTCATGTGATGCAACATAGAATCATGCCATACTTTAGGCACCTTAGAGGGTGTCACAGAACTAAATTGTAGTTCAATTGGTAGACTAATGTTTCCAGACACCTTAGCAGTCAATGCCCTTTTATTGGCCTGAAGGCTACTGTTTTCTACATTCCCTCTGCTAGTTCCAAGTGGGGAATTATTTTTTCCAGTAAATGTTCCCGCAGTAGGTCTCCAGAGTGATACTTCTGAAACTAATTGCTCGATAATTAGTTTAAGCTTACTTAATTCGCTTCGACCGGGGCAGTTGCTAGTATTCAATTGACAGCCGTCATCCAGACACCTAGCCTCCTACACTGGCAGAGGTGCAAATGTCAGCTTTATAAACGTTCTCTGCTATAATACTCTGTATCAACGGATCAAACCGATTTACACGTACAATATCGGGTGCCACAACATGATCCACTACAATATTGATTAGCCCAGAATCGGGTACATTGAGCAGTAGTACTGGAAAATTATGGGCTACCAACTCATCATCCACTATATCTCTGCCCCCTGCTTTGATGCTATATTTGGGAACCGGAACTGTTATGGCTGTCATAAGTAAGGTCTTTCCAGAGTTTTTTTCTTTTTAAAAATATCCGCCACTCCCTGTCGCGAGTCGGACGTTTTATCGTGGCCACTTAATAAACTCTAAACAAGAAATGGTATGCTGTTCCTGAGTGGGTCAAAAAGGGGTTTGTAGTGGAGAGAGAGAGAGAGATATACAACTAGGACGATGTAGTTCTATGTCATGGAGTGAGATATTATCCCTTCGGAACTAGGGCCCTCACACACCCAGCCAGCTAGGTGTCATGCTTCATCATTGGGTCTGCTCCTCGTCGCGTCAGCGCTACAATACCCAACGGGCACCCAATGAGGGGCTCTTTAGCGGAGATCTTTTGTTCCTGCCGTTTGGTGAGGTGTGAGTAAGGGGCTTAGGAAAGTGTAGATGTGGTGTGGTGAAAATGTGGGATACAAACAGGTTGGGTGGTCCAAAAGCAATTTTAATAGGATGGCTCCCACCTGATTAAAAGAAGGGAGAGTGGCGACTTATCTGAATGTAATGTTTCCAGATCCTAGCGCTCTACTCTAAAAGGGTCAACATGTTTCTTGCCTTAATCGTCCTATGGATCTAATGGCAATTCATCAGGTCCATGTGTAAACTATCTACACCCAGTAGTAGTGGTGAACCACCTACCCTCCACGTATAAAGGTAAAGTACCTAATAAATTTCCACAAGCTCTAATAGCCAGGCTTCAACAGTGTCCGGGCGGTTCCGGCAGCAGGGGTAGGTCGTACGGCGCAGTGACGCTGATTTCAGGGCACCACATCTAGAGGTGTCACAGCTAGCACCTCTTAGTCCCTCTCTTGACTAACACTTAATAAACTCTCCACCCCTTCAATTAACTTATCAATGTTATCGACCATGCAATTCTCTGCAACTTTGAATGTAGTCCGTTTGGCCATTTTAGTAACTCCATAAAAAACGTAGATAACAGGAACGTAATCAGGCAAGAAGAGCAAAGATACCAATGTGTGGTTCAACCCACCCGTCTCCCCTGTGACCTCCACAGACCAGTGTCAATTACACAGTCCGCATGATTGAGCCAAACTCATAACACACCTAGCTAAGTTAACTCTAGGTTAATCTAAGCCAATCCAACCAGAGGTAGAGGCCACAAAGGTACAAGGCAGAAGACGTAGCTACCGTACCTGCAACGTTTGAATAATGGCTGATGGACTCAGTTGAAAGTAGCGTTGATGACCAAATTCAAAGCCAAGGAGGAGGCACAGCCCAGCCTCCTCTGGGGTCCAATGGGCGTGCCCGGGTGCGGCCTTCGCACGTCCTGTGGGAGTTTGAAAGCGCTTAAGAGCCCATCAGTGGGCAGCATGGAGCTCGTTGACATCTCCTGGCGCAGTGGTTGATGGGGGTTGGAGTTCCCGGTAAAGATTGTTCCATGCTGGTGCAGCGTCCTGTGTTTTTCTTTATTTTGCAATACTGCCACCCATTGCCCTTTCGTTTTGTTTTTACATTTAATGATAAGATATTACAAATAGAAAAGCTGTGTTTATATTTTTTTAAAACATTTTTTATTTTAGTTCCATCTACATGTAGGGTTTAGCAAGGTTACTCCCTGTGCTATTTACTTATGTTAGGGCTTTCTCATGATATAAAATAGTGCCTACAATTTAAGATGGGTCGTGTATTACAGGCATACATTTAGAATCGGTTGTTATTTGAGGAACCTTGTTAGGTTTTGCTTGCACTGTGCTAGCAAAATCTCTTGTAATGGAAAAACATAATCTTAAAGAAGGCTTACAGCCCTCCCATTACTTACCTTTACTCATCATTGGTTTGCTCCCACATCACTTTCGTTTCCTTGCTTTCTAATGGTCAGTGGCTCCTCCTCGCTTCCAGCATTCTCCTGGCCTTTAAGTCTTTGTTCCTGCCATGGACCAAGTTGAAGTACCGGGTTTTATGAACCCAGCGGTGCAGGGGAACACACCCTAAGACTTCGGATTCTTCCTGTTTCAGACCCACAGAAACACAGTCTTCTAGGTGAAATCAAAGATCGTATTTATTGGCTGCAGACCAATCACAGGTATCCGAGAAGTACAACATGATGTATGTTTTCAGGAGACTGCTCCCGAACCAAAAAATAGTCTTTTCTTATATACAGAATATTACGCTTCTGGGCAACACCGCCCCTATTTTACAAGTGGTCATTCACATATTTCCGTTTCAAAGGAGCAGCAGAGCCATAATGACAATCCCACATTTCAGTTCGTTAAGCATACAATCATTGTACCCAGCAAGGCTCAGAACCCTCATCAGATAACAGCGGACCCCAATAAAACGGGCACCTCCTGCTCGTAAAACAAGCCATAAAGTAGGAAACAGAGTCAGGTGTGAAAACAGCTTAGTCAGAGATCGTGTGCGAACAGGGGCTTCATGATGGGTCGAGCCCTGATGCTAATCACATTAGGCCGCGAGGGAAGGAACCGGCCGGACAGGATTGACCTCGGGCAGCGGAGTCAGTTTGCACAGGTCATAGAGAAGTCTTTCAGGCCTAGGCAGGGCCTTAGTGCGCAGCCTATGTGAGGGCAACCAAAAAATGGCTACTATTCTAAAATGGAACCCAAAGGGTTCAATATGTGGTATCGTATGCACGATGAATTCATCAGTGAAACATGACAAAAACACTCATACATACCGCGTTACTCATTTCCGGTTCGTTCATACCAAAATTGGCATGGTGGGACCATGCCACCTACACGGTTCCGAATTTTACAGTACCACAGACCCTCCTTTTGCCCTTACATAGGCAAGAACTATACTAATCTGAGTCCAAGTCTATGTTCTTAAAGTCATGGAGATGTTGCTGTAGCATCATCCTATTGCGTAGCTCGTCCCTTGATACAGGTTTCCTTACACATGATGAAATACAGAGGCTACACATTACAGGAGCACACTGTATACATAAACAGAACAGGAAAAGAATGGCTAAGATCATCCCAATGACTATTAGAATCTTCCATCCCCAAGCTGATATCAGTCCCCAGAACCACCCCATCATTGACCAATCTCCTTTATCCACATGAATGGATTCGGAAATCTTATGTAGTTTGGAAATGGCCTGGTAGACTGTCGGAGTGTTATCTGGTATGAAAATACAACAGCTCGATTGGATAACCTTGCATACCCCACCACGGTCTGCAAGTATGACATCTAGAACCATACGGTTCTGCAACGTCATGAGGCGATCCGCTTGAAGCTCAGCTGTCAAGTTACCAAGTTTATAAGTTTAACAGTGGTTCTGTTGGGTGAAAGTATTGCTTTGCGCATTCGGTTTAGTCAAGCATTTTTCAACAATGTACATTAATTTGACTTTAAGCAACACACAAGACAGTTCAAATGCAACCAAAAATTCTTTATATATGAATTGCGTCATTCATATATGCATACATCAATATTTTCACGAGTGGCCGTCATGCAATGATGTGTTGACAGAAGTGACACAGTGAGAAATAGGTGCTCGGTGACAATGTGCGTGATATTTTGGCACAGGTTCTATACGAAGGTCCACAAATTAGTCTAATTTGTGGACCTTCGTATAGAACCTGTGCCAAAAAAGAACTCTTCCATAGCGCAGTTTTACTATTCGACACATCCTGACCACTTTCAAAAAATTCGCTTTTAAACTATTGTACATATCACGCACATTGTCACCGAGCACCTATTTCTCACTGTGTCACTTCTGTCAACACATCATTGCATGACGGCCACTCGTGAAAATATTGATGTATGCATATATGAATGACGCAATTCATATATAAAGAATTTTTGGTTGCATTTGAACTGTCTTGTGTGTTGCTTAAAGTCAAATTAATGTACATTGTTGAAAAATGCTTGACTAAACCGAATGCGCAAAGCAATACTTTCACCCAACAGAACCACTGTTAACTTATAAACTTACTGCCCAGGTTCTGAGGGATACTGGGTTACCCCATTGTTTTTTTGAATATGTCAAGTTACCAAGGGCACCAGCCGTTACATTAACAGTGGATTCAACTACACGGGTCAGTTGTCTCAGGTTCCGACTATTGACCATTGGTCCCCAAAACGGCAGGAAACCCAGGAAAAAGTCTCCCGCTTCCTGACCGGCAGTATCTTCCTTACTAACAACGCCTCTCACAACTCTGATCTTGTGATAATCGGAGGCAGCAGTAAATGTTGGCAGTAGCAAATTTGCAACATAACACGTGCCCGAGAAATCAGGGGGCAACCATGTGTATGCTCGATCACTACAGACAAAGTATGTACCCTTGGCAGCTAAAAACGCAGGGGAAAACTGTGATGGAAAAGTGTACGTTTCAGTACAGTTACTCTTCCCTAGCTGAGCTCTTGGATTTTGACCATTGCCTTGTAAACAAAGGCGACCCATGTGTGGTACAACCCAAATTGGAGATGAACGTTTGCGCTGTTTTTCGCCCAGACTAATGCTATACCCCGTCGCGTTCCAACCCACATAAGCTCGCAACTCATCCTTGGGAATAGATGTATATGCATCGATATCTCCACTCATATCTGCAACTCCTCTCATCAAGGCTTTATTGTTCGAGTTAAGTCTAGTGGAACGCAGTGGTCGCTGGGAGTAGGTTTCAAGCGCAAAAAGGAACATGGTCTGGAATGCCCATGATGAACCATTATAGCTAAACGGCAGTACTAGATATGGGATACCCTTATTAATGGTGTGCGGCATCAAACCACACACCCAGCAGTTTGTTGTATTCATAACCATTTGGTGCTGGTGTAGGAGTTGAATGAACGAATTGTTTACCAATTCAGCACGTCTAGCTTGTTCGTGTTCTGGCAGAGGGTGGAAGAGTGCGGGAAAACAGTAGGAAGAGGTGTGGGCTGTACAGTGGGTGCAAATGACACTTGGAAAGACAATAATACACAACCTACAGAAAACATCATTATGCTAGATAGCACAAACAGACATAATACTACAAAACATTTGCTATTTATTATTTTACATATTCTGCTCTTGAAATTTATTTCCTCGGTGGGCCTCTCCATCCTGAAAAACTCCATCCTCTAATCGTGCTGCTCGCGGCGGATGAGTATCTTCTGCTAAGGAGTACACCTGTCAGTTCAGGGAACGCCCTAGACCCACCAAAACCGTAGACCTAACGTCTTCGGCTTGTACCCCAAAGACTTGGCACCGCGACCCTGCAGCTGAATCCGGATGGTGGTTCGAAAAACAAAAAGTCAAAAAGTTTTTCAGATGAGGGAGCTGCACTTTTGAAAATATCAAAGAAAAATAATTTTTATTTGTCCATAGTTCTTGGCCTCAAATTATACCTGTTTTTCCCAGGTACTGTCTGGTCTTGAAACAAGAGTTCAGGCTCTGTGGTGTCCAATCGAATTGATGGCGATGTAGCTTCTTGCAGAATGTCGTCACTTTCTTGCTCTGTATTTGTTCCCTTTACACGTGCATCGCTAAAAGGCACAAAACGAGGCACAGTCTAAGCCTCGGAGTCAGCGATCCCCTCCTGGACCCACCGATCGTACGGTAGGGGCAAAGGGATCCTCTTGCAATGTATGCCGTGTATCCAATTCTTTTTCCCTTTCACTCGAACCGCTGATCTTGTCGATAGCAGGACTAGGTGGGGGCCGATCCAACGGGGCTCATCATTTTTCGTACGTTGAAAATTCTTAATCAGCACCCACGTTCCAGGATTAATAGGGTGTCCTGGAGCTTCAGAGGCCTGGGGCAGAGTATCGTGAACCTGTTGGTGTAAGACACGCAATTTAGCCGTCAATTCATACAGATAATCAAGCAGTACTGGATGTTCGATTTCACTGAATTTTGTCGGCCTTGGCACTCCCCATACATTGGTCGGACGGCCAAACACAATTTCATACGGACTTAGTCCCACTCGTGAATGCACAGTCATTCTTGTTGATAGGAGTGCTAAGGGCAGAGCGTCAGGCCATTTGAGACCGGAGCTCGCCTGAATTTTAGCCAACTTAAGTTTCAAAGTGCCATTGTAGCACTCTACTAATCCAGCTGATTGGGGGTGATTTGCAGCGTGGAACTTCTGCTTAATGCCTAGTCCCTCACACACATCCTTCATCACTGGACCCACAAATTCACTCCCGTTATCACTCCATACCATCCTCGGCGTTCCGAACCTAGGGAAAAATTATTTGACAAGGGCTTTAGCTGTGGATAAGGCCGTATTGTCTTTTAGGGGATATGCTTCTATCCATCTTGAAAAAGCGCAAACAACAACCAGTACATATTTCAAATTGTTGCATCTTTCCATGTGGATGAAGTCTAGTTGCAGAACTTCAAATGAATATGATGGAGGCGCAAAATGACCAGGTGGAGTTGGGGTTCCCCTACCAGGATTGTATTTCAGACATACCATGCAATTTTTGACCACATTCTCTGCACATTTAGGGATTCCAGCATTCTGCCATACTGGAGCCAACAACTTACAAATCCCTTTCACACTGATATGTGCCATTCCATGCGCCATCGTAACCACTGGAAGCACATATGCATCAGGTAACAACCATCGCCGGTGTTATGACAAATCAATCCAACAACCGTTTTCATCTAATTTACCCTTACTCTCTTTCCACATACTCAATTCTTTCTCTGTGGCTTCAGCTTGAAGGGACTTCACACTCTCTATCGTGTCTTCACACATTCCAGCATCACCAACCCATCTTGCAGGGCCTGCAACATACATTCGAGTTGTCACATCTTTTGCTGTTTCTTTCGCGGTTTCGTCAGCAAATGCATTACCACGCCCAACATCATCGGCAACCTTCTTGTGTGCGCTGCATTTCATAATCGCGACTTGTAACGGCAAGGTCAGTGACTCAAGGAGATCATTCACTAACTGACCATTCTGAATCTTAGCTCC
Organism: Triturus cristatus; assembly: GCF_964204655.1. Lineage (NCBI taxonomy): Eukaryota > Metazoa > Chordata > Amphibia > Caudata > Salamandridae > Triturus > Triturus cristatus. The sequence goes on along the minus strand of NC_140586.1, from coordinate 131,694,906 downwards.
ATGCGAGGTCAGGAAACCACGTTCTTTCCACAAACGCCCAAAACTATGGGCCACACCAAAAGCATACTGACTGTCAGTATATATGTTCACTTTCATCCCTTTCGACAACACGCATGCTCTTGTAAGTGCAATTAATTCTGCTGCTTGGGCTGAATTATGTGGTACGCGTGCAGTTTCAACAATCGTGTGCAGAGTCGTGACAGCATATGCAGCGGTCGTATCACCATTCGGAAACTTGAAGCATGAACCATCCACCCATAAGGTACCATCACATTCAACCATGGGAGTATCTTTAAGATCCACTCTCCCTTTTGTTTCTTCTTCTGTTCTGAACAGACAATCATGCTGTTCAACCTCATCTGTGTCTGCTGAAATTGGCAATAATGTGGCTGGATTCAGCGTGTTGCACCTTTTTATGTGCACATGGTTTGCTAACAGTGTCAATTCATACCCTGACAATCGAGCATTAGTTAAATGCTGTGTCTTGGTCCTGTTTAACAATGTGTCCACCGCATGGGGAACCATTACAATCAATGTGTTATTCATCACTAATCCAGCAGACTGTCGAATAGACACAGCTGCTGCCGCTGTGGCTCTTAAACAACTTGGCAATGCCTTCACTACAGGGTCCAAAGTCGACGTAAAATACGCGCATGGACGCGGTCTGTCTCCAAAAGGCTGTGTTAGCACTGACAATGTGCAACCGTCCTTTTCATAAACATACAAGGTAAAAGGCTTACTATAGTCGGGGGTACCCAACACAGGAGCTGAACATAATGCCTTGCGTAATTCCCAAAAACTTTTCTGACACTCTTCAGACCATGGGACAGGATTCGGTGTATCTTTATATGTTAATGCTAGCAATGGTTTTGCCAGCAAAGAAAAACTCGGGATCCAGTGCCTACAGTATGAAGTAATGCCCAAGAAAGCACACACTTCTCTCTTTGTCCTTGGCACGCTTAATTGTGCAATGGCTTGGATTCTTTCTGGGGTCAGCTTCCTTCCCTCCTTCGATAAGAGATGACCTAAATAGGTCACTTCTTGTCGACAATATTGCAGTTTAGAGAGAGACACTTTGTGATGAAAGGCAGACAAATGACGCAACAATGATGATGTAGCTCCTTTACAAATCTCCTCAGTATCCGCGGCGATTAGTAAATCGTCAACATACTGGATAAGGGTAGCACTGTTGGGTAAAACAAGGGCATCAAGCTACGCTTTTAAAGCCTGACTGTATATTGATGGACTTTCACAGTAGCCCTGTGGAGCGCGTTTAAAACGGAAGCTTCGACCTCTTAAACAAAAGCCAAAAATATCCCTGCTCTCCTCTGCAATCGGGATACTAAAGAAAGCATTCTTTAAATCAATCACTGAGAACCAAGCAGCGGAGGCTGGGATCATAGTCAACAAGGCAGTTATATCAGGGACCACTGGAAACTGTGGCACAACTACCTTATTGACCTCTCAAAGATCGATCACAAATCTGTAAACAGGTGGCTGAGAAGGGTCAGTACGTTTTAAAACTGGCAGAACCGGACTATTGCAAACGTTGCCTCTTGTCTCTTCAATTACATCCTTCTCAATTAAATCATAGATAATTGCTAACAAAGCTATTTCACCTTCCTTAGAGATCTTGTACTGGGGAATGCGGGGCAATTTAACATTGGCTTTCAAAGTGACAACATACGGTGGTATTTCCAAAAGGCCCACATCATTAGGGCCAGTGGCCCACAGGGCATCAGGAAGAGACGACAATTCAGCTGGTAGTTTATTCTTTGACAAATAAATGGGAGAAATCACTTCCTTATCCAGCGCAAGTTGTACTCCCGAGGGGAAAAAATATAGTGTTGCATGTAATCTCTTTAACAGATCCAATCCTAACAGGTTTTCACCACATCCTGTCGTTAGGATAAGGGGTGCTTTCAGCTCACAAGGTCCAACAGAAAGGGCCATAGGACTTGAGATCGGGTTCCTAACCGGGGCGCCAGAAAAACCTACTGAAAAATTCATTTCGCCAGACAAAGGCGCGCCAGGGAGTTTTGAGCGCATAATAGAACTCTTTGCAGCACCAGTGTCCAGCAGAAAGGGCTCTGTTACACCCGCTGTAGTCACCTTAACATATGGTCCGCTCTGATCCACTGGCACTGAAACAACTCCCTCTCTCTGTCTATGGCTGTCCTAGTAATCATTACCTTCCGTATTATCATCTTCTATATAATAGTCATTATTATAGTACTGAGCTGTCTTGCCAGTTGCATTGGCTTGCTGATCAAAATTATTCATCGTATTTTGAGGCGGAAGAGGACGCGCGTTCTGGGGAACATTTCCACGCCCTCTACCTCTTGGGGCTTGCTGGCCACCTCTACCTTTTGCACCATAAGCATTATTCGTGCGCTGCAACAATCTAAGGCAATTATTTTTAAAATGACCTTCCTCCTTGCAATACGAACACTGATTGGGACCGATAGGGACACGTGGTTGATAATACCCATACATTTGCTCATTATTCTGAAATGGTTGGGGTTGCTGATAGATACCCTGGGTTTGCCTATAATTATTCTGACCTCCACGTGGCGGATAAGCCTGCTGTAAAAGAACCTTTGTTTTCAACTCTTTCGTTTTCTTGTCTGTTCTATCCTTCTCATCTTTATCCCTATTTTCGTAATACTGTGCAGTAGCCAGTATTTGCGCTGAAGAGGAAACGGCCCAAGAACTCTCCGAATCTTTTAATTTTTTACACAACTCCGGAAGCAAATTATGCACAAATTTATCAACAAATAACCGTTGGCCACCTTCTGTACTCATGTCATGTCCTGACCACTGTGGTCGATAAATGTTTCTTCAAACCTGGTGAAGAAATCGGACACTGTTTCATCTTCTGTTTGCATGCGGATAATTTATCCCAATTTACACGTATAGCGGGCATTAAAGTTTTCATATAGTTAATTATTCTACCAGGGAGTTCTGCTACCGCGGGCTCAGGCTTGGCACCACCAACCTGTCTATTGTCTGCATTAATGATATTAGCCCATGTGTCACCTAGTTCTGCAGCATGATCTGCATTACGAATCAATCCCCATAAAGGCTGTGGAACAACATTTCCGAACAACATATCTATGTCAGCCAGGTTCATGACACACGATTCTGCAGTCTGTGATAACTCCTTATAATATCCTGCAGGGTTCTTACGGGGGTCAGGTAGAGTCTGCTTAAGGGCTAAAACTTCAGATCGTTTCCAGGGAACATGTACCCAAACACGCTGAAAATGTGGCAGAACAGGTGGATTAGCCTGTGCATCACCAGGTCTCCAGACTGGAGGAACCTCACGCATCGGGTATTGTCGTGCTTTTACCTGTTTCCCTTCAGGGAATTCCTGTTCAAACAACGACTGCTGACAATCCCCATTCCTGAAAGACAGCAGTGTCGCTACTGCTTTCTCAACATCAGAACCCACAATCGTACCCTTTCCAAATTCAAATCGCACTTGACACAACTCTTGCGGACTGGAGTCTAAATCATTATCTTCCAATTCCTCACATAGGATTTCACACATTTTCTCAAAAACGTATCTCTGTTGTGGTGCTTCCCACTGATGAAAAACATTCACAACGGACCCTACATCATATCTAGAAGGATAAACAATCCATCTACGTGCCATGCGGTCCAGTTCTTCTTTCTCTCTAGAACCAGATATTTGACTACGTAATTGCTTACGTTGTGGACCAGGGGTCGTAGTAGATGACCCAAAGAGGGGTGTGTTCTGCTTGGGTCTTCGGATCAGATAGAACCCGCTCAGCAGAGCCTCTCTAACCCAGCCAGAACGTTACCCCCTCCCTAGGGCCTATTCACAACAAGTAACCACGTGTATATACCACCTAAGGACAGGAAATTCCTACTATATATATATATATATATATATATATATATATATATACACCAATATTGCCCGCAAGCAGTTGGAAGCGCACACTCAGCAAACTACAACCATCCAGGTTCTTCATTCGAGGCAGGGGCTGGAACTGCTTCCCTTGGATTGTATCTCGTAGACCTGACGCGTTTCAAGGCTTGTGCCTATCTTCAGAGGTCGCTTTTAAAATGACTCGTGCAGTCAATTCTGGTTGATTTACTTCAGCTGGATTCATGCCACGCCCACAGTGGGGGTTGCTCAGTGCTAACAGTGCATGATGGGTTAAGTAGTTCAGTCCAGAACAGTGTATCACCTATAGTAGGTACTGCCACGATGTCACAGATTTAAAAAGCATTGTTCACCCATAGTGGGCTCCAGAAAGCAGTGCAAGCTGTTTTTCGCCTTAGTTTGCTGAACCGTATTCAAGTCCAGGTTCAGTGCCGAACGCGGCCCCCTCAGTTGATTCGAGGACGGTGCTGCTTCCCGCGAACAGCGCAGCACTTGAGGATTTAATTACTGGCTAATGCAATTGGGAGCCTACCAAGGTGAAAAAATGCTTTTTAATGCTCAGTAAATCACGAACTATCACGGGACTCACTGTGAGTTTAACAAGTTTTCTCCAACTGGGACTCGATTTCCCAGCATGCAAGAGTACTATACTGACACTGAACATGACCCACTGGGGGTCGCTGCATGCACTTAAAAGCTGATTGGAGCTACCCGTGAGTTTGATGAGCTGCCCAGGAAGAAGAGGACAGGGTCCTCGAAACGCGTCGGCATCAGCTTAAAAGTGTACCTGAAATGCAAAATGCCGGTTCCACGGATTAAAGCCTGTTGGTTTCAAGTGCTGCGAGTGCGTCTTTTTGCTTTCGGGCCTTTGAAATGTAATATATATATATATATATATATATATATATATATATATATATATATATATATATATCTCAAGACCTCTTATAATACAAGTGGCGGCCTCGCGATCCCAGACGGACCCAGGACTTCCTACCCAGACGGCAGCCTCAGCCTCGCGGTCCCAAACGGACCCAGGACTTCCTACCCAGACGGCAGCCTCAGCCTCGCGGTCCCAAATGGACCCAGGACTTCCTACCCAGACGGCAGCCTCAGCCTCGCGGTCCCAAACGGACCCAGGACTTCCTACCCAGACGGCAGCCTCAGCCTCGCGGTCCCAAACGGACCCAGGACTTCCTACCCAGACGGCAGCCTCAGCCTCGCGGTCCCAAACGGACCCAGGACTTCCTACCCAGACGGCAGCCTCAGCCTCACGGTCCCAAACGGACCCAGGACTTCCTACCCAGACGGCAGCCTCAGCCTCGCGGTCCCAAACGGACCCAGGACTTCCTACCCAGATGGCAGCCTCAGCACAAGTTCATCCTATGATTACCATAACATACAACTATTTATCAGATCACACAAGAACTGCCAGTTTGAGCACAACCTGTTCTCTGGTTCGAGGGGCTCCTCTCTCCCTTATTCAGTTACCACTTACCTGATCAGGGTTAACATCTGTTCATGTCAAGTCACAGCTGACTAGAAGAATAGGCTACCCTCTTATACAAGAACACGCAGCACATGTTGATTCACTACAAACTGGGTACTTTATTACTCATTACATACGCAATCACATAACATTACTATGTAACACATAACCTGCAAAGAAAAGTGAAAGATTAGGTTGTACACTCTAATAAGAAAGGGGTCGACATCACCTTAGTCGTGTGTAGCCTGCACTCAATGGTCATCTAGGTTCCCTTCTCGTCTGTGCCTCGGCTCGCCTGGAGGTCACACCTCCGCAGTCACGGATCTGTTCCCTTCTCCCTTCTCCGAGTCACTGGGACCTCTTCCTCATCGGCTACTCTCCTCTCTGGCTATTCTGCTAGAAGAGTATCTGTCTCTCGGTTTTTCTCCGCCTTCAAGTTTGTCATCTGTCTTCCCTGGAATAAGTAGTAGCTTTACTGCTAACGGCTAGATGCCGCCTACGGACTGAAGTAAGTGCCAGTATCTGCCTCAGACTTTCACTAATATAGAGGTGCATTTCCTCATGGAAAATTCCGGCCCGTAACCTGCCGCCCACCAAATTCTTGTACCTCCCCGTACCAAGGACACGTTCCCAGCCGGCCGGCCTGATGTTGTGTCTTCGGCATGAAGAAAAATACAATCCTTCGATAAGGGCCGGCCTGAACCGGTTCTCTCCAAGCGAATAACACCTCATAACTAAAACATTACCCTTAACCTAGAAGCATCTCAAGCTGCCGGAGCAGAAAGAAAGATGGAGTCTCTCCCGTTTGAGGCCTACCAGGCCTGAATTCAGCACGGCTCCATGAAATACCCTCACTACAGGACAGGTTATCCCTAATACTAACGAATCTATCCCCTAGGATATGTGTGCAAGCCCTGATCTATGGGGAAGAACACAGGATCATGTCGAAGTGCCTAGTAAATAGGCTCCATTCACTACTCTAACCCTTAGACTTGGATGGTAAGAGACTGAAGTCACACTAGTCACCCTTTAACACAAAAAGGCCGGGAAAATCGAGCAGTACATTTCACCCTTGACTTCAGTCTATTATACATTCATTAAACAGAACTAACATCGGTGGAAGAATAATATGAAACAAAACTAACTGATCTATGTCTAGTACCAAGTGTGCAGAATTGAAGTAGTGAAGGAATACACTGAATAAAGCAACAGATAGAAATCAAAACAGCGATAGTAATCAGAATACCTCCTAATATTTGACGTAACATATGCAAATCAGGTAACCAATTAAAGAGCCAGTCAAACCAGCCCTGGTCAATGTGTTTTCTAACTTCTTCCGTCAAGTCATGTAACTTGTCAATATGAGCGCGAATGGATTGTGTATGATCAGACAAGTTAAAACAACAAAGACCCTCAAAATCAGAACAATCGTGTCCATGTTTAAGCAAAAGATAATCAATGGCCGCTCGATTTTGCAAGATAGCTCTACGTTCACCCTGGGCGTCTAATAGCATGTCCGACAGGACTGTAGAAGTATGATTAATGGATTTCACCATCCAGCAGGCCATTTTCCCAATAGATTTGGCATTATAAACTGCCAAAGCAGGAACACCAATAATTGAAATAGCCAGGCTAAGGTATTCAGACTTGGAATATAAATGCAAAGACGAGTCACAATCCTCCTGTAACATCACTGCATCTCGAATCACACGAGAATTGGCATTCGGATGTGACGAGAACATCAGTAAACTGAGTCTCGTAATGGCACAAGGGCCTCCAGAAATATTTGCGGGGACATATGGCCAGGAAGTATTACCACATGAGAAAAGCCATCCGGCAGGTAGTAACATCGTGCGATAATGACTGGGGGTAACTACCAAACTCTTGCAAGTCATATTGTTCTGGACAGAGGCACATGTTTTCGGTGTCCTTTGAAAGCACAAAGTTCGCTCATGAAGGGTAAAGGAAGTAGCACCTTTCAATTTTAGACGCAGACATTCAGAAATTGCACTAGGATTACACGTAAGGAAAAAACACAAATCTCCTTGTGTGATATTATAGGTAACTATTTGGGACTGGATGGGGGGTATCTGGTCTGGTATTTCAGTACACAAGGGGCAATACATATGGGTAGCAAAATCGCCCAGAAGAACATTGGGGCGAGCCTTTGAAATATTGAAAATATGAGTCAAAGTTTCTAGCGAAGCAGGGACAGCAACCAGACAGGTTGCCAAGATGTCGTGCACAGATCTCATCGGTGTCAAACAGAAGTGAGGGGCATCAGTCACCCTTTTTGCCAGTAAGGTCCAAAAGTTCGATGACGAATCCCACGCAGCGAAGGAGCGCGACACTCGGGTGCGTAAATCATCCCGGGTTGACGGGATCCCTCCTCTCTCGTCGAACCAACCCGAAAATAGTCCGACGCCGACACATCCTGCAGCAACAGTCCAAAGAATGATCTGAAAGAGAATCAAATACAGGCATTATTCATTCTCGTAAGTAACATTTGTCAGCCGGGACCGCTTCCCAGCTATCTTTCCCTGGTCTCATAACTAAAATGGTATTGTCGTGACCGGTGGCAATGACCTCTGCTTGTTCAGGGGGATTCTTAGGCGACTGCATCCAAACCCTGGCCCCAGGGTTATCTGTGGAGCCAAAACCTTTCTGGCCTCGTACAGTTAGCACCGTTGGGGCAGTGCCTTTTGTCATCTCACCACTGAAAACAGGCATTATTAGCAATTGAGCCACTCGGTCAGTTTGATGTATCAGTAAGTCAGCCTCACTGCTATTCAGCAGGAGCACCTTAATCTCTCCCTGATAATCACTGTCAATGATTCCTCCAAGCACCTGAATGCCTTTTACAGCCAGCCCCGATCTAGGGGCGATTAATCCGAAATTCCCGGCTGGTATATGAACACCAACACCGGTTGCAATGATGACCCGATCTTTACTTTTTATAACGGTGTCATCCATGGCATGCAAGTCTAAACCTGCCGACCCTGGGGTCGCTCTACATGGAGCCAAAGCTCCGGGAGTAATTTCCCAGTACATCACAGTCTCTCTGATTTCATTAGGTTGAGCATTAACGTTCGGAGGAAACAAACGCATAAGTGGAGATTCAGCATTGAGAAAAGGACGGTTATTCAAAATCAATAGCGCTTGGGGCAAAAAGTCTCGCCAATTCTTATACTTGTCATCTGTTAATTTGCGCAGTTGGTCCTTCAGCAAGCCATTCAACCTCTCCACAAGACCCGAGGCCTGTGGATAATACGGTATATGGAACACCCATTCAATATTGTTTTCCACACAGAATTCCTGTACCAATCTTCCACGAAAATGGGATGCATTATCAGATTGAATTTGGAATGGCACACCATAATACATCATAATCAATTCCAAGGTTTTAATGGTATTCAATTGGGTAGCTTGCTTACAGGGAAGGGCCACCAACAGGCCACTGTACGTGTCAACAATAGTGCAAACATATTGACAATTCCTACTCATAGGAAGTGGACCGATGTAATCAATCTGCCAAATTTGAGCGGGCAGTTTCCCGCGATGTAAATGACCTTTAACAATTTGGGGCACTTTGCGCTGTCTGATATGCTGACAAACGGGACAATGTAAAATAACATTTTTGATTAAATCTAGGGGAATATAAATTCCTCGATCAGCAGCCCACCTGCTAGTGGCTTTCTCTCCAAAATGTCCTGCCTTCTGGTGGGCCCATTTCGCCAATCCCGCAATATCAGAATCTTGCCTGTCCACCACTGCCTCAGCAATTTTAGATTTCTCATCTGCAATGTTATGAAAAAATTTGTCAAGAGAATCTATCGGGGTGTGAGCATCCACATGGAAGATTGTAACAGTACTCTGTGGGAGCATCTCCCAAATCTCCTGCCATAATTCTTTTCCCCACAATTCTTTTGAATGCAATTTCCAATTATGGGAATGCCAAGTCTGTAACCAAACTGCCAGACAATTGGCAGTAGACCAAGAATCGGTGAAAATATGACATGTGCCAGGTAACTCTTGTTTCAAAACTTGATAAACAGCATAAAGTTCAGCAAATTGACTGCTCTTACCTTCACCAGTTGTGCTCAGCAGTTTTTGTGTGATCGGATTATAGGACACCGCCTTCCAGTGCCGTTTCGTCCCTATGAACCTTGCTGAACCATCCGTAAACCAGACGTGGTTTCTGTCCTCTGCGGACAAATCATCAAAAGGTCTACCCCACTTGACAGGAGACTCCTGTACTAAAGGTACGGAACATTCACTCTCAGTCTCAGTCGATGGCGCTCGCGCCACCTGCTCATGTAAAGATGCAACTCCTTTTTGTCCCACACGCGCCCTGTCTTGTATATACCATTTCCATTTAATCACACTCGCCTCTTGAGCGTGTCCAATTCGGTGAGTTTTCGGCGAACTCATAACCCACTGCATGATAGGAATTTCAGGTCGCAAAACTATATCATGTCCCAAAGTCAATTGCTCGGTATCCACCAGAGCCCAATAACATGCAAGTAACTGTTTTTCAAAAGGTGTATAACGCTCACCAGCATCAGGTAACTTTTTGGTCCAGAAACCTAACGGTACTCTACTCCTGCCTTGCTTCTGCCACAAACTCCAATTCGCATAAAGGCCCTGTACAGACACATTTAAATCCACATCACCATCACGTACGGGCCATAAATCCAAAGCATGCTGAATTGCCTCTTTTGCTAGGTTGAACGCATCTTGCTGTGGTTTATCCCATTCAAATGCATTCTTTTTACGAGTGACACGGTACAAGGGGGCTAATATTTGACTCAAATGAGGAATATGCTGACGCCAAAAACCAAACAAACCAATGAAGCTTTGGGCTTCTTTCCTATTCCTCGGAACTGCAAAATCAAGAATTTTCTGTTTAACCTGAGGGATCACTTCACGGTGCCCTTCATGCCAATTAATACCCAAAAATTTTACAGCCTGGGACGGGCCTTGTAATTTATCCGGGTTGATTTCCCAACCTTTCTCACGCAGGCACTCAATGACTCTGTCCAATTGGGTCTGAACTTCCTCTTGTGTTTCGCCTTGGATCAAAACATCATCAATATAATGACACATCTGAATTTGTGGATGAACCGGTACCTCAGCCAAATGCTCTGCCACCAGCCGGTGACATATCGTAGGACTATGCACATAGCCCTGAGGAAGACTTCTAAACGTCATCTGACGCCCATTCCACGTAAAACTGAACTGTTTCTGACACTCAGGGGCAATCGGAATCGAAAAGAAAGCATTAGCAATATCAATGGACGCATACCATGTACCTGGATGTTTTTGTATTCTTTCAATTAAAGTAATGACATCCGGTACTGCAACAGTCAAAGAGGGTGTGTGTTTGTTCAATTCTCGATAATCAACAGTCATGCGCCAAGAATTATCACTCTTACGTACAGGCCAAACAGGATTATTCCAAGCAGAAGTAACTGGGGTTATAACACCTGCATCCACCAACTCCTGAATAGTGGTACTAATCTCCTCATGACCACCTGGAATACGATACTGCTTCTGACAAACCACTTTTGTCGCCTGAGGAACTTTTATGGGGGGCATTCTTAAACGACCAACCCGTATAGGCCTAGACGATATATAATGCGTAGTTCCAAATTGGTAACATCCATCATCTAAATGCAAAGTCATTCCTTTCAAAATATCAATTCCAATTATGAATTCTAAGAGTGGCACCACTAGTACAGAGTATTCTTTTCTAGGGATTCTACCTATTCTCATTTCAAGTAAAGTTTGAACTGCAGGAGTTTCCTTTCCACCTAATCCGGTAATTGTAAAAGGCTGACCTGTAAACTTCTTTGATTTTCCATGAATAAGAGTGGCCTCCGCTCCTGTATCTACCAATGCTCGGGCCCTTTGGATATTACGATGTCTCCAATAAATATCAATATCTACATAGGGTCTATTATCTCTGTGAGCCCATCTGTGTACTGGAGCTTGACCTATTTCCTAGTCATGCTTACTGCATTCTGTGTACCAGGATAAATCAGGATAAAGACTTTCACGTTTCTTAGGTATCGGTACCTCCTGTTCATATCCATTCCCAGTACGAAATGGATTCGTGTCTTCTGCATTGTACTGCGGGTTTCGATCGGCCAAACTATGACGATCCTCTCTCCTCCTCAACTCAGGGGATTGATCCCTATCATCTCTACGTCTGCTGTAAACATAATCATTTCTCCCCCTTTCTCTTACCTCCTCTCTCTCTCCGTCTCTCTCACGACGGGGGGACATATCACGTACATAACGTCGATCATCACAACGAACAGAGCGCCCACGGCGGTCGTCATCACCGCTACCGTCAGAACCACCACGATCACACTCAGTCGTCCGAACACGCCGGGCACCCTCCTTCCGATCCAAGCCACGTTTGCGAAACAACTCCCACAAACGAGCAGTAGTCTCACCGTCAATGTCCTCCCTCCGCACACCATCGGCCAGAAGACCAGAAAAGATATCACGTCTAGTAAGTTTATTGTCACCAGGAGTACGAGTGTCAGGCCGGGACTGACGTTCAGGTTTAAACCACTCACCCAACTCACCGAGTTGGCGTACCGATTCCAGTACCGTAGATAACACGTTACCAGTCTGATTAATCAATAAAGTCATCATGACCTGCTTATAGGCAACAGGGGAAGAACGAATGATACGATTCCGCACAGAAGATGTCAACAAACCATCAAGCAACCTGTCAGCAGTACCCAGAAAAATTGCCGTTTTCATCACCTCCTCTTTGAGACGTTGTGCAGCGTCGCGCAAAGTATACCACGGTTTGTCATTCACAGGCCAATCAGACTCAGTAGGATACTTTTGATTACAACCCTCAGTCGCCAATTGAAGTAAAGAAATTTGACCACCACCATTATAGTTACGAAAATGATCCTGTACAGTAGAATCCGAACTCAAGGAACAAAACTTCAAACAATCGCCATTATCTAACATAATGCCAGCAGCGCCCAGTTCATAAAGGCGCACCATCCATGTGAGCAAGGTCTCACCAGCTCGCTGCCGAAATCGCTGCAAAATATCACTAATTTCTTGTTGAGTAAAGTCCTCTAAAGAGTCTAAAGAAACACCCTGCGGAGCAGCGGGAGACTGCTGCAACTTCCGACGAAAAACTGGATGCACTGAGACCGCGGGACGAGCATCACAAGGAGCCCGATCAGTACTCGTAAAGGGACAATCAGTGTACGAGGCATCTACCCCACTCGAAGAACGAGCGCAATCACGGGGTGCACCATCAGAGGTGCGAGAAGCAGGCTTACAATCATGGCGGGAGCGAGAGGACTCGCGCTTGACAAACTCCTCACCCGAGGAACAAGAATCACTCGAGTTCCAGATATCACCATCCCATTCATCAGGATTCCAATCTAGTCCGGCTTTCGCCACGACCAGACGCACCTTTCGCGTCGAAACCCGACCACGCCGATTCTTGTATTTATAACGAGCAATTCGCACAGCCGCCCTCTCGGCAATAGTTTGGTAAGTCTCAAGTTTGTCAGCAAGCAACTTATTTTGACACCGCAACAAAGTATGAGAATTCTGAATCTCAACAAAGTGCGCTTCCACATCCTTAAGAGATATCTGTAACTTCAACAACCTCTCATGCAGAATCCTGTACGCAGACAGAACAATCCAACCTCTGCGCCCCAAAATGGGAATCTCCTCACCCTTCGAGACGGGTGCCTTCTGTAAACAAGTAATCACATTAGCCGGCTCCGCCAGCTCCAAAGAAGAATTCCAATTCTCACTCAAACCAGTAGAATCAGCCCACTCACGGGCTAAGGCTTCATAAGGCGTTGAATCCCATTCGGGAATATCAACGGGCAACTTAAAAGTAGATTTAGATCTTCTAGAAAACATCGTGAAAAAGAAAGAAGAAAAGAAAGAAAAAGAAAAGAAAGAAGAAGAAAAGCTAGACACACAAGTATACCACAAAGAATATAGAAACAAAACCACGCACACGCCGAAAGCAAACACGATACAACACGACGCACACAGGTTTCGAAAACGGTTCGTGACGCCAAATGTTCTGCTTGGGTCTTCGGATCAGATAGAACCCGCTCAGCAGAGCCTCTCTAACCCAGCCAGAACGTTACCCCCTCCCTAGGGCCTATTCACAACAAGTAACCACGTGTATATACCACCTAAGGACAGGAAATTCCTACTATATATATATATATATATATATATATCAAGACCTCTTATAATACAAGTGGCGGCCTCGCGATCCCAGACGGACCCAGGACTTCCTACCCAGACGGCAGCCTCAGCCTCGCGGTCCCAAACGGACCCAGGACTTCCTACCCAGACGGCAGCCTCAGCCTCGCGGTCCCAAACGGACCCAGGACTTCCTACCCAGACGGCAGCCTCAGCCTCGCGGTCCCAAACGGACCCAGGACTTCCTACCCAGACGGCAGCCTCAGCCTCGCGGTCCCAAACGGACCCAGGACTTCCTACCCAGACGGCAGCTTCAGCCTCGCGGTCCCAAACGGACCCAGGACTTCCTACCCAGACGGCAGCCTCAGCCTCGCGGTCCCAAACGGACCCAGGACTTCCTACCCAGACGGCAGCCTCAGCCTCGCGGTCCCAAACGGACCCAGGACTTCCTACCCAGACGGCAGCCTCAGCCTCACGGTCCCAAACGGACCCAGGACTTCCTACCCAGACGGCAGCCTCAGCCTCGCGGTCCCAAACGGACCCAGGACTTCCTACCCAGACGGCAGCCTCAGCACAAGTTCATCCTATGATTACCATAACATACAACTATTTATCAGATCACACAAGAACTGCCAGTTTGAGCACAACCTGTTCTCTGGTTCGAGGGGCTCCTCTCTCCCTTATTCAGTTACCACTTACCTGATCAGGGTTAACATCTGTTCATGTCAAGTCACAGCTGACTAGAAGAATAGGCTACCCTCTTATACAAGAACACGCAGCACATGTTGATTCACTACAAACTGGGTACTTTATTACTCATTACATACGCAATCACATAACATTACTATGTAACACATAACCTGCAAAGAAAAGTGAAAGATTAGGTTGTACACTCTAATAAGAAAGGGGTCGACATCACCTTAGTCGTGTGTAGCCTGCACTCAATGGTCATCTAGGTTCCCTTCTCGTCTGTGCCTCGGCTCGCCTGGAGGTCACACCTCCGCAGTCACGGATCTGTTCCCTTCTCCCTTCTCCGAGTCACTGGGACCTCTTCCTCATCGGCTACTCTCCTCTCTGGCTATTCTGCTAGAAGAGTATCTGTCTCTCGGTTTTTCTCCGCCTTCAAGTTTGTCATCTGTCTTCCCTGGAATAAGTAGTAGCTTTACTGCTAACGGCTAGATGCCGCCTACGGACTGAAGTAAGTGCCAGTATCTGCCTCAGACTTTCACTAATATAGAGGGGCATTTCCTCATGGAAAATTCCGGCCCGTAACCTGCCGCCCACCAAATTCTTGTACCTCCCCGTACCAAGGACACGTTCCCAGCCGGCCGGCCTGATGTAGTGTCTTCGGCATGAAGAAAAATACAATCCTTCGATAAGGGCCGGCCTGAACCGGTTCTCTCCAAGCGAATAACACCTCATAACTAAAACATTACCCTTAACCTAGAAGCATCTCAAGCTGCCGGAGCAGAAAGAAAGATGGAGTCTCTCCCGTTTGAGGCCTACCAGGCCTGAATTCAGCACGGCTCCATGAAATACCCTCACTACAGGACAGGTTATCCCTAATACTAACGAATCTATCCCCTAGGATATGTGTGCAAGCCCTGATCTATGGGGAAGAACACAGGATCATGTCGAAGTGCCTAGTAAATAGGCTCCATTCACTACTCTAACCCTTAGACTTGGATGGTAAGAGACTGAAGTCACACTAGTCACCCTTTAACACAAAAAGGCCGGGAAAATCGAGCAGTACAGGGTGATATAAGACTAGTGACTGCACTAGCTATTCGTTGTCGTGCAGAAGGAGAAGTTGAGGCAAGAACCGGGGGAAAAACAGAGGGAAGAAAAACGGGTGTAGATACAGATACAGGAGTAGTAACAGGTAGGGCACCAAGGGAGGCAGCTGATGTGCTGGGTAAAGTCGCAGGGAGCGCAGAAGTGGTAGGTAGCAAAATCGGCGTCCCTTGGGAAGGCTGTGCTACCGGGACAGGAGCCGGCTGAGGGGGAGCTGGCGGCTGCGGGAAAGCTTGCGGTGCATTAGCTGGAGGCTGTACATTTACGGGTTGCGGAGGTGCTGTAGCATTTTGCGCATACGGGGGTGGCGAACTTAGCAAATGCGACATTAGGGGGTCTTTCTCTTTTTCTTTTGACTCATCTTGTTGAAGGGGTGGCAAAACTGGGTAACATTTATCAATGACTAGTTTGCGTTGCCTGTGCAACTGCTCATTCATTTGGTCCCCTTCATTATCTTTAAACTGCAAGGCTGCTTGCATTATCGACATACCTCTCTCTCTTTTATTCTTCTTTGCTAATTTAATTTCCTTTTGTTTGGCTTCCTTTCGCCATAGGCGGAAAGAATCAAACTTCGCCGGCCGGTCTTTCTTCTTGAACAATTTAACTTCTAAATTATCTAGGATCTCTGTGTCGAAACTACCATTTTGGGGCCATTTTAAAACACCATCCTTTCTGGTGTATCGGATCCATACTTCATTATACGTAATGGGGCCCACGCCATGTTTCACATAAAGCTCATAAGTTGGAGTTCCAATTGGAAGAACCGGACACGAATCCTCTAATTGGGAATCCCTTTTACAACCAAAACAAAACAAATTTCCAAATATACTAGAACCAGGCATCCTCGCTCACTAGTCTAGTTTCAAACTTCAAAGGATTATCGAATACGATAGTCTCGTGAATACACGAGTCCTCTGGCTTTGGCACTTGCAAGACCCAAATCAAAGCGATCCCGAAGGATACCAAAATCCCGAAGGATACCAAACAAACTGGGAGACGCTCCACTTATACTTAACTGAGGTATTGTGAGATGGACTAAGCCACGCCCTATTTACAACACTAAGTTAGCATAACCGAGATCATAGTTAACAAGCAAGCTTGTTGTTTCTGCTGCGCTGCACACGACACTGTTGTTATGTGTTATTCATTTTGTAAAATGCTGACTCGTCTTTGCCCTACAGAATAACAAACGGTTGTTATACATTCTTAACCGTGAAATGTGCCCTTGGTCTGTACATCATGCAAAGAACGCGTCTGGGTCACTAGAAGGTACAGAGTGTTGTGTTTAGATTGATCGTAGACACTTGTTAGACATATCATGCATACAGCTGCCAATGCTTGAAGGACGAGCGTCTTTAATATTGCAGAACAGTTTGGTTTTACATTCATATTCGAACAAGAAGAGCTGATGTATGCTGTGAGAGCTGATCCTTTGATGTGATTCTACTAAGCTGATCTATACGGTATGGGGTCCCCCCTGTTAGCCTAAGAGACCTTCTAATAGTCTAATAATAATAATGTATTAGATTATAGTGAAAGGAGTGTAGCCATATACCACTGTCATTAATAGTATGATTGCTCCTTTCATTATATATGGTATTGTAATAATGCTCATGATTCTGATCTGTATTGTTAGTCTGCTAGTGTTAGCCAAAGTACTGCATCTTAGGATGCGAGGTTTATAAAATAAACTCTTTAAACTTTACCGTGTCTGTATTATTCCGTTGTGGACTAATAAATAAGTACGAACAGGTATTTCAGATTCCCACCACTCCTGAGAAATATCTAAGTCGCTTGTTCTGGTTTGTCTATACATTGGGACCACCTAGCTAGATCTAGGTTAACGAATGAGATACTAAGCTAGTCGGATAAGGGGTTCTGGGTTCTGAGGAGGATTTTCTGGTACACCACAATTCTCTGAGGTCCTGGTCTCCTGCGCATAGTTCTGTGCAAAAGCAGAATCCCTGCAACATGGCGCACCTAACGTTTGGTCTTAACGTCTGGGATGCTTTAGTAGTGCTGATTTTAGTCCACAACAACCCTCGCTCTCGTTTCCGGAAAACTTGAGTGACGGTTTAACCTACCTAGGTTTAGACTAAAGGTTCTATCAAGCTTGAAAATTAAAAAGGTTATAATTTTTGAGCCCAAGTGCTACTGAGTAAATCGTTGTTATTCTTTAAGGAGTCCTTATGGCGGTTAATATTCCCGCTCATAGTAGGGTTCCTCTGCGCGCTCATCTGAGGGCGTATGGGGTACCTGATGACGGGATGTCCGTACTTTTTGTGGTCAGTGCTGATACCACCTACCCGTATGAGTTGTTTTACTCATGGGTGACCTTTGCGGAGGTGGATGCAGACGATAATTTGTTCCACGAATATACAGCCTCGGCTGTACCTGCGGCTTATGCCCCATATCGGACTCTGGAAATTCCTATTACTGCCTGGCAGCATACAATTTGGTTTAATGGCGCCCTCCCCCATGAGGTCGTACCGGCGAGAATGGGCCCGTTATCAATTGCGAGAGCTACATGGCCGGTACTGGCCGGATATACTCCACACCCACGCTACCTGACGGTGGGAGTGGGTGATTTAAGAACACTACACACTGCCCTGATTATGGTCCATAGGGCTTTCGTGCAGTATGTGTCACGCACAGTTCAGGTGGGAACACCTGCGGTTGCTGGACACGCGGCGGATCACCATCACGCGGTGGTGATAAGCCCTGTTATGGTTAACGCGGTTGTCGGCAAGCGCCCCCTCAGTAAGGATGAATTTCTTTACTGGCTTGCAGAAAAATTTGATCAATTAGAAGCCGTGTTTCCAAACACTACACCTGTGGATAAACACAGGATACTCACCATTACTTTGCCCAAAGACCTGGTCCCTGAGCTTGTTGATTGTGACAATTGGGGCAAGATCTTTGCGGCGACATATTCGAAGTGCTACGGCACTACGTCTATGGCTGTACTACCCTCCGTTATCAAGAAAGTTCAAGAAAGTCATGGTGCGGAGGCAGCTATTGAGTTGGGAATGAGGCTTGTCGACAGTTTCGATGTGGTTTGTTCCATGGTAATGGGCAACCTCAAAGGAGATGCCATGCAGTTCCAAGTTGGCAATATGCTGGAGCTTCTGGCTGATGAAGACAAGCCTCGGCAATTTGCAAAAATTATTGCGAAAGCCTACAGGATGGTTGGACGTAGTGCCTTAGGTGTAAAACCCACCATCAAAATTCCAGATGTAGTACAACAAACTAAGGTGAGTTCGTCTACAAAGGACGAAAAGCCCAACTTTCCTAAACAAAGTTGGCGAGCCAAAAAACAAGAGAAGCAGCAACAGAAACAGGTTTCTCGTCCTGCCTCACCAGTTCAGTCGTATAGTGAACGCACTTATGATTTGCGCGATCGTACTCGTATTAAGTCACCTGATAGGTTTCAGGTTTCTGAACAACGCTGTCCTCGTTCTTCACAGGAAACATCGACTTCGCACTCTGGTGGTGGAGAGCGTGGAAGAGGACGGGGCACTCAGGGTCGTGACCAGCCCCGCCAGACTGACGGTAAAGGCAAGCAGGAAGACGCTGCCAGACCACGTCCACCGTTTCGGAAAAAGAAAGTTGCTGCTATCTCAGCGAGATATGCCTCAGATGGTCAGGACACAGCTTCGGAACCTGACATGGGCACTAACGCTGCTAGACAGCGCGGCGGAAGTTACAGTAGTGCGGGAAGCATTGCGTCCATTTCTGGAGGCGACAGCAACTGACATTTATGTGACAGTAGAAACTGATGATACTCGCGTAGCCCCCCCAGAAAGATTATTTGAAATAGTCCTTAATATTGAGGGTGACATACAACGCAAAATTAAAGCGTTTTTTTGGGATAATCTTACCACCACATATGATATTCTTTTGGCGGAGAAAGATTGGCCTCCGGCTTTCATTTTAGACGTCCCTAGGGGAGAGGAAGTTATACTTCCTTCCTTTGGGCACACAGTGCCTACGGAGGAGTCTACTAGGTTGGCCGGGGAGTGGGCGCAGGTGCTTGCGCCTGCGTTATATCGTAATCAGGTTGGCTGGGATAAATGTTCTCCCAATCACAAGATTCCATTGCGATCCGATCCCCAGCCTCAACCCCAATATCCCATGCGTCGCGAGGCTAGACCTCACGTCGCGTCAATCCTTGAACAATTGGAATATCAAGGAGTAATTGAGACATGTGTGTCACCCATGAATAATCCTTTATTCACTGTAACGAAGCCTGACGGATCGTACCGCCTAGTTTTGGATTACCAGCATTTAAACTCACATTGCCGGACTTGTGCGGTACAGAATACTCATAGTTCGGCTCTCATAGATAGTCTTGTGAGAAAACGTTTCAAAACTACGCTCGACTTATCCAATGGCTTTTATTGCCATAATCTGGCCCCTCTTAGTTATGAGTGGACAGCATTTACCTCGGAAGGTAAACAAAAATTGTTCAAGAGGCTCCCGATGGGCTATAAGAACAGCCCTGGAGTTTTTGCCGCTCGCGTGGTCTCTCTCTTAGAGATGGTAGACCCGGAAGCGTACTCGTATGCCGACGACATCTATCTGACAGACGACGAGTTGCTCCACACCTTGCTCGTGTGGATAACATAGTGACTATGTTTGCAGACTTCGGTTACAAGTTTAACTTTAAGAAGTCGCACATTGCTGAGTTTACAGTGTTGTTCTTGGGGTACGAACTCAATAATGAAGGTCGAGGCTTGGCACCGCAGTTCCTAGCGAAATGCGTAAACCTTCGTATCCCTACGACACTGAAAAAACTTCAATCCTTGCTGGGTTTTCTGAATTTCGATCCTACATTCCTGATTATGCCCAGCGTATCAAGACACTTTATGCCTTGATACAACCAACTTATACCAGATCTTGCTGGCTGCCAGAGCACTCGTTGGCATTATATACTTTGCAAACTGATCTTCTTACAGCTAAATATCTAAAAACTCGTGACAACCACACCAACCTGGTCATTAGAATTGTTCCAGGCGCGGAAGGTTTCACGTACTTAACGTTTAATGAGGGTGACACAGTCCCCATTGCTTACAAATCACATCTGTACACATCGGCTGAGCTGCGATTTTCCACTGTTGAAAAAGTCTTGACAGCAGTTCAGATGGCGATCCTGAAAGAACGAGCGCTATCACAAGGAAAACGCATGCTGGTGGTAACACCGTTTCCTGCTCTTGAAGCAGTCACTAAGGCTAGTGTACCAAATTCTAAGGCTTTGCATCCAAGGTGGATACAATGGGCGACCTCCTTAGCTTCGCCTGACGTCGAATACATCTTTGATGCCTCATTACAGACTCAAGAGTACTTGCAGTATGAATTCGTTCATCCAGCTCCACAGTCATTGCGCCCTATCGAGGAATACCATTGTGTCATATACGCTGACGGGTCGGCGCAACCCGCAACTGGATCAAGGCACGCTTATTCAGCGGCTTGCGCAATTGTAGTCGGTACTTTCGTGAATGGAGAGTTCAAATCTGATGCAGCGCATACGCAGTCATTGGGTGATTGTACCGCGCAACTGGCGGAGCTACGTGCTCTGGTGCTTGCACTTGAGTTTGCTGATCACAGAGTCACTACTCTTATAGTAAGTGACTCTTACTACTGTGTTCAATCTTACAACGACAATATACTTTTTTGGATTATGAATGGTTTTCGTGACTCCAAAGGTTGCTCAGTAAAGCATAAGACAATTTGGGCTCGAGTGTCAGAACTCAAAGGGAGTTTGCCACTTGTGGATGTAATTCACACTCTTGGTCACCAACGAGTTGATGTCCATGCTGTCAGTAACAGTTTGGCTGACGAGGCAGCTAAAATGGCAGTGGCAACATATTTAGTAGCAGCAGTTACAAGATCAAAATCAAAGATAGATGCAGACATCTTAGCAGCTATTGCTGCTTCTGAGACAGGCACAAACTTCCCTAGAGGTTTCCCTTCCCGATACCATTATCACTTAAGTCCTGATAACGTCCCATTAGTGAGGATTAACGACGTTGGTGATAGAATAATCCCCAACGCGGACTGCAGACCAAATCTGATAACAGCTGCTCACGAAGGTGTTGCGTCAGCGCACGCTGGAGTGTCAGCGACTGTCTCTCTTTTTAAGCAACGTTACTGGTGGTACGGTTTGTATAAACAAGCGCGGGCTTATGTACTTAATTTTGACATTTGCCAGCAGATCAAACCTTCTTCTGTTACGCGTCCACCTCCAATGCAGCTGCATATATCTAATCAACCACTAGCGTGTGTTTATTTAGATCACTGCGGTCCTTTTACCTCTGATACTGTGTACAAGTACATCTTGGTTGCAGTGGATTCGTGCACACGTTTTCTGTGGGTGTGGCCACAAAGGAGTGCTGATGCCAGGACTGTCATCAAAGCATTGCGTGTCTTTATAGGGAGTTTTGCGTGTGGTACCCTTCACTCTGATCAGGGCCCGGCGTTCGCCTCTAAGGCTTACAAAGAGGCTATGAGAAGTTTGGGGGTCCAAGTCAAATTTTCGTCTCCATACCGGCCTGAGGGCAATAGTGTTGTGGAACGGATGAACCGTGACCTAAAGCAATCGTTGACAGCCAAGGTGTTAGGTACAGGCCGGAACTGGCTTGCCCACTTGTATGACGTCCAACGTGCACTTAATAATCTCCCTAGAAGGTCTCTGGGTGGGAGGACCCCTTACATGATGCTCTTTGGAGTGAGAATGTTTGTTCCGGACCTTGATGGTCTAGACATGGCGGCGGCTGCCGCCCTTTTTGACCTCGATGACCACTGTGCTGTATTGCAGAATCTACAAGAAGCAAGAGACACTCTGGCAAAAGAACACGTGCCCTCTGCATCAGAAGAAGCGCTCCTGATTCCGGTGGTCGGCTGGCTGCCTCGAGTTGGTGATCTGGTCCGTGAGAAGGTGGAGAACAAGAAGGAGTTTGGCCCCTCTTATCGTGCACCAGTCCCAGTGCTTGGTGTATTGGGTACACGTACAGTTGTTTTACCACCACTTCCTGGTCGCAAAGAAAAAAGGTACATTTCAATTGAGAATGTCAAGTTACACAGGGTGGCCGATTTTCCATAGTATGACACCTTCGGTTTCCTGCCCTTCAATGCTGAGAAACTCTGTTGTGGTGCCACCCTCTATCATCGTACCTGAAGTTTCCATTGAGATGATCACAGTTAATGATCCGCCACCTACGACTGGTGGTTTACCCGCTGATCCTGAGTATGCTTATCCTACAGAAGTCGCTTTGCCCCTTTTAAATACAACAACACTTGCCCAGTCCCAGTCTTCCTTTGAAACTGAATCATTGACTTCCACTGTCCCTTCCAAATTCTCTATATTTTTTGCCTGGTTCAAGAGACATTTTTTGGTTGCACCTTGGACTTACATCTGGCTGGTGCTGATTTGTATTTTTTTATTCATGACAATTGGCTTTGTGGTAGTGTTTTTTAGACTTATCAATGGACACTACCTGAATGAGCGTTCTACAATTCAATTAATTGATGGAACTTTGGCCCCACATTCCTCATCACACATCATGAAAAGAGACCAGACGTTTGTGAACATCACCGCCTGGCCTGTACGTGATGGGATTGCTTGGGATGCAGTGAACTTTCAAATTCATGGTCCCACCGAAGTTATTAATGTGCCAACTGTTTTTCGTGTTTCTATGGGTGATGTAGTTAAACAGAACATACGCTCAGATGATTGGGATGTACAAGCAATAGAAACACTGTTTTCTGATTTAAAATATTATGCTGCATTTGATGCTGAGGATCTGTATTTAAATACTGCAAACTATGAGGAGCAGTTTTGTTTTCAACATTATGGCACACATTTCCTACACAGAGCAAATACTTTCAGAAATGTTGTTAATTTCACACAATGGGAACATTGTCCTGTCCCTATGCCTGGCAGCTCTGCCACTTTATTGAAAAAATTCACATACTTTTCGGATTTTAGTGTGTCAAACCCTGAGTCTTTTTACTTTAAGGTAGCGGTAGAACCCGCTTCTAAGGTCAGACTGACACACCCAAAATTATTATATTCCAAATCCTTTATGGAGGAATTGGCTATTGGAGGTTATGACGTATGGAAAGCTACTATCGATCTTAAATCGGTTTGGGGAACTAAACCGTGGCAGGTACAAGGAACAGAAGCTTTACATCGTGCCTGTCTTACCCCTAACCATATTTTATTTTTAAATTCATCTATTTTTCAGACAACCTGTTTTGGATTGGCTATATCTAAAAAATTAATTTCCCCCTCGATCCCTGATCTGGGTGCTTATCCTGGTTGGGAAAATCACTCAGATCTGTCCCTTACTATGTTGCAGTCGCTTGTTTCCAATGGCACCTTCAATATTTCAACATTGAATCCTGAGGGTTGGCTGGTATGGCAAACATGCTCAGATTCCTGTCAACGTCGATTTCTAGGTTTGACCACAGGGTATACACAACTTAGGGTTGACCCTCGTTTCACATCTTCACACACGGTGACTACCTACTCTGTAGGTAAGTTATGTCAGTCATGGCTGCAACATTCCACATTAACTTCAGTTAAACTTCATTTGTCACGTTTAAATGAAAAAATAGATTTGAATGATTTCATTAAGGGTCCTGTTAATAGTAGATCTAAACGATGGGCTTATGCTATTTACAATGAAGTTTGGAAGTTGTCGCAAATTGAGGCTGCTTCTAGACTACGTGCTATTGACCAGGCCAATATGGAAAAAGTATTGGCTGTGATAGATAATAGTATAAATACATTGTCTTCTAGGATTTATACATTAGATAATATTGTTTCTTCTGTCGTAGACATTGTGCAAGATGATGTATCTGTGTTGTACCATGGTCAAAATCAATTGCGTTCAATTATGCAGTTTGCATGGACATTGCAAACGTTAAAGGCAGGGAAAGTCCCTTGGGATTATATGAATATTTCATCGTTGTTCCTTCCGTTTAATTTGACTGACAAACAGCAGTTCATGTCCATGAAAGATGCTACTTATGCATTGCTACACATTGAAAAATTAGAACCTTTACCTTTTTCTGTAGCTGAGTTAAATTCAGCCGTGTGGTTAGTACACGGATTAGTAACTTTACCGTTCAGTTTGTTCAAGTTTAGTTCGTGCATGAAACACCATGCTATCGGCAGATATGAACAACTTGGTGATGCGTTTCTGCATGAAGTTTGGTCACTTCCGTTCACTTACAGATGCATGAGGGATGGCAAGGAAGTTTACTTAAAAGGTGAAGAATGCACTTCCGCTCCTGATCACTCTGTTGTCTGCAGACATATACAATTACATGGCACTTGCAATATACACGCTCCTAATTTAGCTTGTGTCCTAAAGGGGATTCCAATGCCAGTTATAACGTCTTCTTTTAAGCTGCTTGCCAACGGTAGTTATTTGCTTTTAAATAGTGAAGCTTGCTGTGGGATGCTAGTGGGTATTCCTTACATAGTGACTGTTTCACAAAAAGTAGTTTGCTGTAATAACGTCCTTTTCCCACCCCCGCAAGGCCGATTCGATATATCCATCTGGCCAGCAATTCCAACCTTGAACGCAGAGTTCAATAGGATGAGCAGAATAAGGGCTCTTTTGTCTAAAAAAGAGGTTGCGTTAACTTCATTCCGTGAAACATTTCTTCTTAATGTTGCAAACACACGCACTGAGGTACAAGCTCTTTTAAATACTGACCTCCCCCTCCATTTTGGAACTTTGATTCAAACTATCTTTAATGCTTCGTCTACGACTGGCCTTGTACATTTTTTTAAAATTGTGGGCTCCGGCCTCGTGACATCTTTCCAGACTGTTTTTGGTGTGATCCCCGCATTTTTACATTCTATTTTTTCGAGTGTCTTCGGAGGGTTCCCCTTGCTCCTCGCTTTGGTGGCTGGGATCCTATTGTTGATTTGCGCTCTTCGCTATGGCTGCACACCGGGAGCTGCAAGACAGAATGCTGCGCTTGCTACATCTTCGTAGCCGGATGCTTGATTTCTACGGCACATTACCACTGGTGGTATTAAGCGTCAAGTATGGATTGTCTTTCCGGTTTCCCTTTTTTACGTGTGTGCAACCTGTTTTTCATTGCCTAGATTTTCCCTTCCAATGGGCTCTGGATTTGTGCCTGTCAAACTTGGCGTCGCCTGACCCAGATTTTGATGAACTAATGTGTCCCTTAGTGGCTCATGAATTCGACTGTTCTGGTGTCGCGTTTATGGCTTTGGGTGCGGCACACGGAGTCCGTGGAAACTGGGATATCGGAGAGGCAGCTATTGGTTTCCTTGAAAGGAGTTATATTGAGGAGACTGACAGTTGTCCTATCATGGTGCTGAATGCTCCGATAATTGACGAACATGTATGTTCCTTTCACTTGCTCAACTGGATGGCTGTTACTTTTGCGGGACGCTCCAATGATTTCCTCTTGGAAGCAGTCGCAACTTACGGTGCATATACCTTCATGGATTGACTGATTGACATTGTCAATGCAGCTTGCATCCAGAATTGTTAAATTTCTACGAAACTTTTGCTTCCCTTTTTTCACATCATTTTTTCATTTTTTAAACGAACATTTTTTTATTCTCGGACTTTACACTTACCTTATATGCCCTTGAGTCCGTTCTAAATCACTTGAACTCTGCGTTCTTGATAAATGTATCCCTATTGGTTAGTGCTCCGATCATGGGGGGGTGTGAGATGGACTAAGCCACGCCCTATTTACAACACTAAGTTAGCATAACCGAGATCATAGTTAACAAGCAAGCTTGTTGTTTCTGCTGCGCTGCACACAACACTGTTGTTATGTGTTATGCATTTTGTAAAATGCTGACTCGTCTTTGCCCTACAGAATAACAAACGGTTGTTATACATTCTTAACCGTGAAATGTGCCCTTGGTCTGTACATCATGCAAAGAACGCGTCTGGGTCACTAGAAGGTACAGAGTGTTGTGTTTAGATTGATCGTAGACACTTGTTAGACATATCATGCATACAGCTGCCAATGTTTGAAGGACGAGCGTCTTTAATATTGCAGAACAGTTTGGTTTTACATTCATTCGAACAAGAAGAGCTGATGTATGCTGTGAGAGCTGATCCTTTGATGTGATTCTACTAAGCTGATCTATACGGTATGGGGTCCCCCCTGTTAGCCTAAGAGACCTTCTAATAGTCTAATAATAATAATGTATTAGATTATAGTGAAAGGAGTGTAGCCATATACCACTGTCATTAATAGTATGATTGCTCCTTTCATTATATATGGTATTGTAATAATGCTCATGATTCTGATCTGTATTGTTAGTCTGCTAGTGTTAGCCAAAGTACTGCATCTTAGGACGCAAGGTTTATAAAATAAACTCTTTAAACTTTACCGTGTCTGTATTATTCCGTTGTGGACTAATAAATAAGTACGAACAGGTATTTCAGATTCCCACCACTCCTGAGAAATATCTAAGTCGCTTGTTCTGGTTTGTCTATACATTGGGACCACCTAGCTAGATCTAGGTTAACGAATGAGATACTAAGCTAGTCGGATAAGGGGTTCTGGGTTCTGAGGAGGATTTTCTGGTACACCACAATTCTCTGAGGTCCTGGTCTCCTGCGCATAGTTCTGTGCAAAAGCAGAATCCCTGCAACAGTATCGATGACTTCACCAGAAGACTCTCTCAATTGTTTCGCTCTACCAAATCGTCAAGGGTCCAAAACAGGGCGATTAATCAGGGCAGCAGTCCTTCGTAGCCGTCGGGACGCGGAGAACCTCGCAGAAAAGACTTTCGGACCACGTCGACATGCAGGGGTCGATGAAGTGGCGGCCTTCCTCCAGAATTTCCACACGAAGCTCCTCACGAACCTCTGGCTTGGACCGGTACCGCTGAAATCGCCCCGAGTTGGGCGCCAACTGAAGTACCGGGTTTTATGAACCCAGCGGTGCAGGGGAACACACCCTAAGACTTCGGATTCTTCCTGTTTCAGACCCACAGAAACACAGAGTCTTCTAGGTGAAATCAAAGATCGTATTTATTGGCTGCAGACCAATCACAGGTATCCGAGAAGTACAACACGATGTATGTTCTCAGGAGACTGCTCCCGAACCAAAAAACAGTCTTTTCTTATATACAGAATATTACGCTTCTGGGCAACACCGCCCCTATTTTACAAGTGGTCATTCACATATTTCCGTTTCAAAGGAACAGCAGAGCCATAATGACAATCCCACATTTCAGTTCGTTAAGCATACGGTCATTGTACCCAGCAAGGCTCAGAACCCTCATCAGATAAAAGCGGACCCCAATAAAACAGGCACCTCCTGCTCGTAAAACAAGCCATAAAGTAGGAAACCGAGTCAGGTGTGAAAACAGCTTAGTCAGAGATCGTGTGCAAACAGGGGCTTCATGATGGGTCGAGCCCTGATGCTAATCACATTAGGCCGCGAAGAAAGGAACCTGCCGGACAGGATTGACCTCGGGCAGCGGAGTCAGTTTGCACAGGTCATAGAGAAGTCACAGAAGGTGTACGTGTCTTTCAGGCCTAGGCAGGGCCTTAGTGCGCAGCCTATGTGAGGGCAACCACAAAATGGCTACTATTCTAAAATGGAACCCAAAGGGTTCAATATGTGGTATCGTATGCACGGTGAATTCATCAGTGAAACATGACAAAAACACTCATACATACCGCGTTACTCATTTGCGGTTCGTTCATACCAAAATTGGCATGGTGGGACCATGCCACCTACACGGTTCCGAATTTTACAGTACCACAAAGTACAGCTCACTGTGGCCAGTCTTTCCACTGGCCGGAGGCTCCTTTTTTTTTCCCTTTTTGGCATGCTCTCTGAGAGGGTGCATGCGTCTGCAGCTCCTCTTCTTCACCGCTGCTCTCTTCCCTCTCCCTGTGGTGTTACCCTCACCCCTGTTTTTCTCCTGCTCCCCTAGGTGTCATCATCCCTCCGCCCTCCTCCTGCTCCCTGAGGTGTCCTACTCCCCGCCCTCCTCCTGCTCCCCGAAGGGTCACCCTTCCGCCCGCTACCCATGGTGTCAACTCCCGCTACCAGTGGTGTCAACCTCCGCCCTCCTCCTTCTCCCCAAGATGTCACCCCCGCTCTCTGTAGTTTCACCCAAACCCCCCAGCCCTCCCCGCTCTCCGATGCCTCCCCCACTTCGTGTTGTTTCACCTCCAACCTCCCTTTGCTGTTTTTAGGTCGAGCCTATCGGAGCGCGCATGCGCTGCACTAAGAGATGACCTTTTGGAGTCGGTCTGCACTTTTCAGACACTCGTGCGTGTTGCGGCATCCACCTTGCGGGAGCGAGCAGCAGGCGCACAAATTAGCGTGGTGGCTTTCATTTTCGCGGGCGTGCGTTCGGAAGCATTCCGAGGGTGTCTCTTCCGTTCTGTGCACTCCCTCCACCCCTCCCACTTGTTTATTTCGCAGACACGCGTTCGAAAGCATTCCCAGGGCATCTCTTCTGTTCTGTGCACTCCTCCACCCCTTCCACTTGTTTATTTCTCCCCTCCCACTTGTTTATTTTGCCCCTCCCACTTGATCATTTCACGGGCGTGGGTTCGGAAGCATTCCCAGGGCATCTCTTCCGATCTGTGCACTCCGCCCCCCCCCACCCCTCCCACTTGTTTAGAGATCTAGGAACCAACCTGAAAACACGGGAGCATAGTGAATTCCAGAAACTGAACGCCGAACCATAGAAGACACAGGCTGCAGGATGTCGCCGCATTCTCTGTGCACACTCTGCCTTTTACTAATCCACCTCATTTTCGCCGTGCTTGCAGGCTGAGTGTAAACAGCCGGGGAGGCTGCGTTAGGGAACACTCTAATGTGGGTTAGGGCAGCCTACTTTCCATTGTTAGAAGACGTTTACTTGAGGAGGTAAGTGGATGGGCGAATATCAGTCGCCGTGCGCATTTTTTTTTCTTCATCGCCCACCGCTAATTAAGATCCCAATCCACTTCAAAATAGGCTATTCTGACTAGACGTTATATTTATTGAGTGTGATTATTGTAAAGTATATGGTGTCTTGGAGAGTTAATTGCACAAAGGTAGTAACTTGGATATCAAAATAAAATGAAAAATTATCTTAGACACTGTAACAGCAGTGGTACATGACCTGATCCATCCTAGGTTCTGCCCAGTAACTAGCGCTTTAAAAGATAATATAAAAGTGGAGGTTGTGGTAATGCAGGTAAAATAAAATGAAGGAGTCACAAGGTCTCATATGTAGCAGGAGTCTCTTTATTCAGCCTATGATCTCCACGCCTCGAATAGTAATAATGACTCGCATTCAACTATCAACCCATAGAACACCTATTACGTAAACATTCAGGGCACGAGCCCAGTAACCAATCGGCATGCGGGAGGGAAAACGGTAGGAGAAAGGAAGGGAACACGGGAAAGGCAGGGCAAAGAGTACTGAAATATGTACATATGTATCTAAAACATGACACATCTCCCTCCTTGACAATATTCAAATAATGTAAAGGTTAATCATCAAACAATATTTTCCTAGAATTCTAGACCTATGAGCAATTCTTAACCGGTTGGCTTTTGTGTCCTCACCATTTGCTACTGGGCTATCATAGTCTACAGAGCCTTTTTAGGTTTGAAAGGAAAGCCAAAGCAGGGCGTGCCAAGTAAACATACAAAACAAGAATTGGCATAGCCAATACGTCTCGCTTTTGGGACCTTATAAGTATTTAGTTATGCAGCACAATATCCTTGGTGCAACAACATCATCTGTTGCATGGCTAAACACTTATAAGGTCCCAAAGGCGAGACCTATTGGCTATGCCAATGCTTGTTTTACATGTTGCACAGCAGCACGGGCTACTGTGCAACATGGCTTAAGGGGGGAGGAGCACTGACGAGGTCGATTGTGGCTGAGTCAGTGCTTTTATTTTTCTTTATTACTTTAAGACTTTAAGCGATGTTGCACAGCAGCTCACACTGCTGTGCAGCAAGTAAAAAACATTGAAAAAGCCAATAGACTTCGCATAAGCAAAACCTTTTGGCTATTCCTAAGCATGTTTTTATTTAAGTGCGCAAATACGAATGTATGTAATCTACTTTTTGTTTGTTAATCAGAATAATCTTGACGTCTAGATGTCTTGTGGTTTTGCCCTCAGTGCTTCAATACAACCTCCAAATGATTTACAGAAATGAACACCCTTAAAACATCACATTGCAATAAAGTGCCACCAAGCAGAAAATTAACTAGTAACTTACATAATTGCTCAAGTACTCCCCAATTTGCTTTTATTTGATTGTCAATCATTGAATCATACTGTACTAATAAATATTATTTGTGGCTTATTCTTTAACATTGAATTTAAATCTCCAATGAGCATTAAAACGAGCATATCTCTCACCCCATTAAAAAATAAGCAGAACAAAATGTACATGTCAGATATATACCGACCTTTCTTCCTTATTAAAATTCCATTAGTGAATATGAGATGGATGTAGCACGCCGCATCAGGATCAGGCCCTTCAGCCCTCGGAAACTTTGTACAAATCATCAAAACCTGGGGCACACACAGACTCTCGTGCTCTGTGCAACCCTCCATCATTCATTCACAGCACAGATTCGGCACACGTCATTTTTTTAATGCAAATGATACAAATCACGACATTCGGCCAACACAGCAAACAGGATGCAACACACTTCCTTCTTCACAAAAACATTATGAGCAGTGGTGTGGAAATCGTCGGCAAGGTTAGTAAACCTCTCAACCCCACTTGATCGACTCTTCGAAGACCAAAGTTGAAGACTACTAGCCCATCAATAAAGAACGAACAAAGCAAAGTTTGGGAATCCTAACTCTCAGTAACACAAACATCCATCCACACTGGGTGTACCCCACTACTTGTTAAATAACTTGAAGATGTCCTTCCTCTCATGACGCAATAAAGAATGCAGTAATACGCAAGACCTATATCCTGGGACAAGTACATGCAGTGTTAAGGAACTGGACATGACTGCATTTCAACTTGCACAGCACTCCACGTCCATACTCCTCACTCAAAATGGACGAACCATGCCGAGAAGATGGCTGACTGCTGCCTTACATGCGTCACACCACTGGGTAAAACTCTTGTGACATGGGGTGAAAGATCGGGCAGGATAGTATAGTAGTAATTCAATTGTTAACCATTGCTGCACCAGAGTATTTCATAGGTGATTGCTTTAGTCCCACTAATAGATTTGCTAAGTACCACAACAGGGTGGTAATGTGAAGGAAAAGGACAGAGGCTGTAGGCTGTCTTCTATTTTCCTTTGGATCAGGGGTGCCAACGTATATCCAGGAGGGCCAATTCCATTCCAGACTTCAAGGATCACTACTTTTGTAAATGGCTTCCATTTAAATGTATGTACATTTATCTTGTTTGGCTATGCTGAAAATCCGAAATGGGTCTAGCTGCCTGTTCTGCTTGGGTTTTCGGATCAGATAGAACCCGCTCATCAGAGCCTCACTAACCCAGCCGACGTTACCCCCTCCCTAGGACCTATTTACACTAGTGCAACCACATATATCTACCACCTAAGGACAGGGAATTCCTACTATACATACCAAGACCTCTTATAATCGGCGGCCTCGCGATCCCATACAGATCCAGACCTCTCTGCCCATACGACAGTATCACAAGTGGCGGCCTCGCGATCCCATACGAATCCAGACCTCTCTACCCAGACGGCAGTCTCAGCACAATCGGCGGCCTCGCGATCCCATACGAATCCAGACCTCTCTGCCCATACGACAGTATCACAAGTGGCGGCCTCGCGATCCCATACGAATCCAGACCTCTCTACCCAGACGGCAGTCTCAGCACAATCGGCGGCCTCGCGATCCCATACGAATCCAGACCTCTCTGCCCATACGACAGTATCACAAGTGGCGGCCTCGCGATCCCATACGAATCCAGACCTCTCTACCCAGACGGCAGTATCACAAGTGGCGGCCTCGCGATCCCATACGAATCCAGACCTCTCTACCCAGACGGCAGTCTCATACGACAGTTCATCCTATGATCACCATAACATATAAAAAGGGAATCAGTCTCACTATTCATCCGATCACACAAGGACTGCCAGTTCGAGCATAGCCTGTTCTCCGGTTCGAGGGGCTCCTCTTTCCCTTATTCAGTTACCACTTACCTGATCAGGGTTAACATCTGTTCATGTAGCCGCAGCTGACTAGAAGAATAGGCTAACCTCTCATACAAGAACACGCAGCACATGTTGGTTCACTACAAACTGGGTACTTTATTACTCATTACATATGCAATCACATAACATTACAATATAACACATAACCTGCAAAGAAAAGTGAAAGATTAAGTTGTACACTCTAATAAGAAAGGGTCGACATCACCTTAGTAGTATGTAGCCTGCACTCAGTGGTCATCTAGGTTCCCTTCTCGTCTGTGCCTCGGCTCGACTGGAAGTCACACCTCCGCAGTCACGGATCACCCTTCTCCGAGTCACTGGGACCTCTTCCTTATCGGCTACTCTCTCCTCTCTGGCTATTCTGCTAGGAGAGTATCTGTCTCTCAGTTCTTCTCCGCCTTCAAGATGGCGTCTGTCTTCCCTGGAATAAGTAGTAGCTTTACTGCTAACGGCTAGATGCCGCCTACGGACTGAACATGTAACTGCCTCAGACTTTCACTAATATAGAGGTGCGTTTCCTCATGGAAAATTCCGGCCCGTAACCTGCCGCCCACCAAATTCTTGTACCTCCCCGTACCAAGGACACGTTCCCAGCCG
The DNA here is from genome assembly GCF_964204655.1 of Triturus cristatus. Classification (NCBI taxonomy): domain Eukaryota; kingdom Metazoa; phylum Chordata; class Amphibia; order Caudata; family Salamandridae; genus Triturus; species Triturus cristatus. The sequence continues at coordinate 131,661,693 of NC_140586.1, read as the reverse complement.
GCCGGCCTGATGTAGTGTCTTCATGTGATTACTTGCTTACAGAAGGCGCCGGTATCTAAGGGTGATGAGCTTCCCATTTTAGGGCGCAGAGGTTGGATTGTTCTGTCTGCGTACAGGCTTCTCCATGAGAGGTTGTTGAAGTTGCAGAACTTGCATAAGGATTTGGAAGCGAACTTTGTTGAGATTCAGAATGCTCATACTTTGTTACGGTGTCAAAATAAGTTGCTTGCTGACAAACTTGAGACGTACCAAACTATTGCCGAGAGAGCGGCTGTGCGAATTGCTCGTTATAAATACAAGAATCGGCGTGGTCGGGTTTCGACGCGGAAGGTGCGTCTGGTCGTGGCGAAAGCCGGACTGGATTGGAATCCTGATGAATGGGATGGTAATATCTGGAACTCGAGTGATTCTCCTTCCTCGGGTGAGGAGTCTGCCAAGCGCGAGTCCTCTCGCTCCGGCCGTGCTTGTAAATCTGCTTCTTGCGCCTCTGATGGTGCACCCCGTGATTGCGCTCGTCCTTCGAGCGGGGTCGATGCTTCTTCCACTGATTGTTCCTCTACGTGTACTGGTCGAGCTCCTTGTGATGCTCATCCCGCGGTCTCGGCGCATCCAGTTTTTCGTCGGAAGTTGCAGCAGTCTCCCGCTGCTCCGCAGGGTGTTTCTTTAGACTCTTTAGAGGACTTTACTCAACAAGAAATTAGTGATATTTTGCAGCGATTTCGGCAGCGAGCTGGTGAGACCTTGCTCACATGGATGGTGCGCCTTTATGAACTGGGCGCTGCTGGCATTATGTTAGATAATGGCGATTGTTTGAAGTTTTGTTCCTTGAGTTCGGATTCTACTGTACAGGATCATTTTCGTAACTATAATGGTGGTGGTCAAATTTCTTTACTTCAATTGGCGACTGAGGGTTGTAATCAAAAGTATCCTACTGAGTCTGATTGGCCTGTGAATGACAAACCGTGGTATACTTTGCGCGACGCTGCACAACGTCTCAAGGAGGAGGTGATGAAAACGGCAATTTTTCTGGGTACTGCTGACAGGTTGCTTGATGGTTTGTTGACATCTTCTGTGCGGAATCGTATCATTCGTTCTTCCCCTGTTGCCTATAAGCAGGTCATGATGACTTTATTGATTAATCAGACTGGTAACGTGTTATCTACGGTACTGGAATCGGTACGCCAACTCGGTGAGTTGGGTGAGTGGTTTAAACCTGAACGTCAGTCCCGGCCTGACACTCGTACTCCTGGTGACAATAAACTTACTAGACGTGATATCTTTTCTGGTCTTCTGGCCGATGGTGTGCGGAGGGAGGACATTGACGGTGAGACTACTGCTCGTTTGTGGGAGTTGTTTCGCAAACGTGGCTTAGATCGGAAGGAGGGTGCCCGGCGTGTTCGGACGACTGAGTGTGATCGTGGTGGTTCTGACGGTAGCGGTGATGACGACCGCCGTGGGCGCTCTGTTCGTCGTGATGATCGACGTTATGTACGTGATATGTCCCCCCGTCGTGAGAGAGACAGAGAGAGAGAGGAGGTAAGAGAAAGGGGGAGAAATGATTATGTTTACAGCAGACGTAGAGATGATAGGGATCAATCCCCTGAGTTGAGGAGGAGAGAGGATCGTCATAGTTTGGCCGATCGAAACCCGCAGTACAATGCAGAAGACACGAATCCATTTCGTACTGGGAATGGATATGAACAGGAGGTACCGATACCTAAGAAACGTGAAAGTCTTTATCCTGATTTATCCTGGTACACAGAATGCAGTAAGCATGACTAGGAAATAGGTCAAGCTCCAGTACACAGATGGGCTCACAGAGATAATAGACCCTATGTAGATATTGATATTTATTGGAGACATCGTAATATCCAAAGGGCCCGAGCATTGGTAGATACAGGAGCGGAGGCCACTCTTATTCATGGAAAATCAAAGAAGTTTACAGGTCAGCCTTTTACAATTACCGGATTAGGTGGAAAGGAAACTCCTGCAGTTCAAACTTTACTTGAAATGAGAATAGGTAGAATCCCTAGAAAAGAATACTCTGTACTAGTGGTGCCACTCTTAGAATTCATAATTGGAATTGATATTTTGAAAGGAATGACTTTGCATTTAGATGATGGATGTTACCAATTTGGAACTACGCATTATATATCGTCTAGGCCTATACGGGTTGGTCGTTTAAGAATGCCCCCCATAAAAGTTCCTCAGGCGACAAAAGTGGTTTGTCAGAAGCAGTATCGTATTCCAGGTGGTCATGAGGAGATTAGTACCACTATTCAGGAGTTGGTGGATGCAGGTGTTATAACCCCAGTTACTTCTGCTTGGAATAATCCTGTTTGACCTGTACGTAAGAGTGATCATTCTTGGCGCATGACTGTTGATTATCGAGAATTGAACAAACACACACCCTCTTTGACTGTTGCAGTACCGGATGTCATTACTTTAATTGAAAGAATACAAAAACATCCAGGTACATGGTATGCGTCCATTGATATTGCTAATGCTTTCTTTTCGATTCCGATTGCCCCTGAGTGTCAGGAACAGTTCAGTTTTACGTGGAATGGGCGTCAGATGACGTTTAGAAGTCTTCCTCAGGGCTATGTGCATAGTCCTACGATATGTCACCGGCTGGTGGCAGAGCATTTGGCTGAGGTACCGGTTCATCCACAAATTCAGATGTGTCATTATATTGATGATGTTTTGATCCAAGGCGAAACACAAGAGGAAGTTCAGACCCAATTGGACAGAGTCATTGAGTGCCTGCGTGAGAAAGGTTGGGAAATCAACCCGGATAAATTACAAGGCCCGTCCCAGGCTGTAAAATTTTTGGGTATTAATTGGCATGAAGGGCACCGTGAAGTGATCCCTCAGGTTAAACAGAAAATTCTTGATTTTGCAGTTCCGAGGAATAGGAAAGAAGCCAAAGCTTCATTGGTTTGTTTGGTTTTTGGCGTCAGCATATTCCTCATTTGAGTCAAATATTAGCCCCCTTGTACCGTGTCACTCGTAAAAAGAATGCATTTGAATGGGATAAACCACAGCAAGATGCGTTCAACCTAGCAAAAGAGGCAATTCAGCATGCTTTGGATTTATGGCCCGTACGTGATGGTGATGTGGATTTAAATGTGTCTGTACAGGGCCTTTATGCGAATTGGAGTTTGTGGCAGAAGCAAGGCAGGAGTAGAGTACCGTTAGGTTTCTGGACCAAAAAGTTACCTGATGCTGGTGAGCGTTATACACCTTTTGAAAAACAGTTACTTGCATGTTATTGGGCTCTGGTGGATACCGAGCAATTGACTTTGGGACATGATATAGTTTTGCGACCTGAAATTCCTATCATGCAGTGGGTTATGAGTTCGCCGAAAACTCACCGAATTGGACATGCTCAAGAGGCAAGTGTGATTAAATGGAAATGGTATATACAAGACAGGGCGCGTGTGGGACAAAAAGGAGTTGCATCTTTACATGAGCAGGTGGCGCGAGCGCCATCGACTGAGACTGAGAGTGAATGTTCCGTACCTTTAGTACAGGAGTCTCCTGTCAAGTGGGGTAGACCTTTTGATGATTTGTCCGCAGAGGACAGAAACCATGTCTGGTTTACGGATGGTTCAGCAAGGTTCATAGGGACGAAACGGCACTGGAAGGCGGTGTCCTATAATCCGATCACACAAAAACTGCTGAGCACAACTGGTGAAGGTAAGAGCAGTCAATTTGCTGAACTTTATGCTGTTTATCAAGTTTTGAAACAAGAGTTACCTGGCACATGTCATATTTTCACCGATTCTTGGTCTACTGCCAATGGACTGGCAGTTTGGTTACCGACTTGGCATTCCCATAATTGGAAATTGCATTCAAAAGAATTGTGGGGAAAAGAATTATGGCAGGAGATTTGGGAGATGCTCCCACAGAGTACTGTTACAATCTTCCATGTGGATGCTCACACCCCGATAAATTCTCTTGACAAATTTTTTCATAACATTGCAGATGAGAAATCTAAAATTGCTGAGGCAGTGGTGGACAGGCAAGATTCTGATATTGCGGGATTGGCGAAATAGGCCCACCAGAAGGCAGGACATTTTGGAGAGAAAGCCACTAGCAGGTGGGCTGCTGATCGAGGAATTTATATTCCCCTAGATTTAATCAAAAATGTTATTTTACATTGTCCCGTTTGTCAGCATATCAGACAGCGCAAAGTGCCCCAAATTGTTAAAGGTCATTTACATCGCGGGAAACTGCCCGCTCAAATTTGGCAGATTGATTACATCGGTCCACTTCCTATGAGTAGGAATTGTCAATATGTTTGCACTATTGTTGACACGTACAGTGGCCTGTTGGTGGCCCTTCCCTGTAAGCAAGCTACCCAATTGAATACCATTAAAACCTTGGAATTGATTATGATGTATTATGGTGTGCCATTCCAAATTCAATCTGATAATGCATCCCATTTTCGTGGAAGATTGGTACAGGAATTCTGTGTGGAAAACAATATTGAATGGGTGTTCCATATACCGTATTATCCACAGGCCTCGGGTCTTGTGGAGAGGTTGAATGGCTTGCTGAAGGACCAACTGCGCAAATTAACAGATGACAAGTATAAGAATTGGCGAGACTTTTTGCCCCAAGCGCTATTGATTTTGAATAACCGTCCTTTTCTCAATGCTGAATCTCCACTTATGCGTTTGTTTCCTCCGAACGTTAATGCTCAACCTAATGAAATCAGAGAGACTGTGATGTACTGGGAAATTACTCCCGGAGCTTTGGCTCCATGTAGAGCGACCCCAGGGTCGGCAGGTTTAGACTTGCATGCCATGGATGACACCGTTATAAAAAGTAAAGATCGGGTCATCATTGCAACCGGTGTTGGTGTTCATATACCAGCCGGGAATTTCGGATTAATCGCCCCTAGATCGGGGCTGGCTGTAAAAGGCATTCAGGTGCTTGGAGGAATCATTGACAGTGATTATCAGGGAGAGATTAAGGTGCTCCTGCTGAATAGCAGTGAGGTTGACTTACTGGTACATCAAACTGACCGAGTGGCTCAATTGCTAATAATGCCTGTTTTCAGTGGTGAGATCACAAAAGGCACTGCCCCAACGTTGCTAACTGTACGAGGCCAGAAAGGTTTTGGCTCCACAGATACCCTGGGGCCAGGGTTTGGGTGCAGTCGCCTAAGAATCCCCCTGAACAAGCAGAGGTCATTGCCACCGGTCACGACAATACCATTTTAGTTATGAGACCAGGGAAAGATAGCTGGGAAGCGGTCCCGGCTGACAAATGTTACTTACGAGAATGAATAATGCCTGTATTTGATTCTCTTTCAGATCATTCTTTGGACTGTTGCTGCAGGATGTGTCGGTGCCGGACTATTTTTGGGTTGGTTCGACGAGAGAGGAGGGATCCCGTCAACCCGGGATGATTTACGCACCCGAGTGTCGCGCTCCTTCGCTGCGTGGGATTCGTCATCGAACTTTTGGACCTTACTGGCAAAAAGGGTGACTGATGCCCCTCACTTCTGTTTGACACCGATGAGATCTGTGCACGACATCTTGGCAACCTGTCTGGTTGCTGTCCCTGCTTCGCTAGAAACTTTGACTCATATTTTCAATATTTCAAAGGCTCGCCCCAATGTTCTTCTGGGCGATTTTGCTACCCATATGTATTGCCCCTTGTGTACTGAAATACCAGACCAGATACCCCCATCCAGTCCCAAATAGTTACCTATAATATCACACAAGGAGATTTGTGTTTTTTCCTTACGTGTAATCCTAGTGCAATTTCTGAATGTCTGCGTCTAAAATTGAAAGGTGCTACTTCCTTTACCCTTCATGAGCGAACTTTGTGCTTTCAAAGGACACCGAAAACATGTGCTTCTGTCCAGAACAATATGACTTGCAAGAGTTTGGTAGTTACCCCCAGTCATTATCGCACGATGTTACTACCTGCCGGATGGCTTTTCTCATGTGGTAATACTTCCTGGCCATATGTCCCCGCAAATATTTCTGGAGGCCCTTGTGCCATTACGAGACTCAGTTTACTGATGTTCTCGTCACATCCGAATGCCAATTCTCGTGTGATTCGAGATGCAGTGATGTTACCGGAGGATTGTGACTCGTCTTTGCATTTATATTCCAAGTCTGAATACCTTAGCCTGGCTATTTCAATTATTGGTGTTCCTGCTTTGGCAGTTTATAATGCCAAATCTATTGGGAAAATGGCCTGCTGGATGGTAAAATCCATCAATCATACTTCTACAATCCTGTCTGACATGCTATTGGACGCCCAGGGTGAACGTAGAGCTATCTTGCAAAATCGAGCGGCCATTGATTATCTTTTGCTTAAACATGGACACGATTGTTCTGATTTTGAGGGTCTTTGTTGTTTTAACTTGTCTGATCATACACAATCCATTCGCGCTCATATTGACAAGTTACATGACTTGACGGAAGAAGTTAGAAACACACATTGACCAGGGCTGGTTTGACTGGCTCTTTAATTGGTTACCTGATTTACATATGTTACGTCAAATATTAGGAGGTATTCTGATTACTATCGCTGTTTTGATTTCTATCTGTTGCTTTATTCAGTGTATTCCTTCACTACTTCAATTCTGCACACTTGGTACTAGACATAGATCAGTTAGTTTTGTTTCATATTATTCTTCCACCGATGTTAGTTCTGTTTAATGAATGTATAATAGACTGAAGTCAAGGGTGAAATGTACTGCTCGATTTTCCCGGCCTTTTTGTGTTAAAGGGTGACTAGTGTGACTTCAGTCTCTTACCATCCAAGTCTAAGGGTTAGAGTAGTGAATGGAGCCTATTTACTAGGCACTTCGACATGATCCTGTGTTCTTCCCCATAGATCAGGGCTTGCACACATATCCTAGGGGATAGATTCGTTAGTATTAGGGATAACCTGTCCTGTAGTGAGGGTATTTCATGGAGCCGTGCTGAATTCAGGCCTGGTAGGCCTCAAACGGGAGAGACTCCATCTTTCTTTCTGCTCCGGCAGCTTGGGATTCTTCTAGGTCAAGAGTTATGTTTTAGTTATGAGGTGTTATTCGCTTGGAGAGAACCGGTTCAGGCCGGCCCTTATCGAAGGATTGTATTTTTCTTCATGCCGAAGACACTACATCAGGCCGGCCGGCTGGGAACGTGTCCTTGGTACGGGGAGGTACAAGAATTTGGTGGGCGGCAGGTTACGGGCTGGAATTTTCCATGAGGAAATGCACCTCTATATTAGTGAAAGTCTGAGGCAGTTACATGTTCAGTCCGTAGGCGGCATCTAGCCGTTAGCAGTAGAGCTACTACTTATTCCAGGGTAGACAGACGCCATCTTGAAGGCGGAGAAGAACCGAGAGACAGATGCTTTCCTAACAGAATAGCCAGAGAGGAGAGAGTAGCCGATAAGGAAGAGGTCCCAGTGACTCGGAGAAGGGTGATTCCAGGCGAGCCGAGGCACAGACGAGAAGGGAGCCTAGATGACCACTGAGTGCAGGCTACATACTACTAAGGTGATGTCGACCCTTTCTTACTAGAGTGTACAACTTAATCTTACACTTTTCCTTGCAGGTTATGTGTTATATCGTAATGTTATGTGATTTTATGTGTAATGAGTAATAAAGTATCCAGTTTGTAGTGAATCAACATGTGCTGCGTGTTCTTGTATAAGAGGGTAGCCTATTCTTCTAGTCAGCTGTGACTTGACATGAACAGATGTTAACCCAGATCAGGTAAGTGGTAACTGAATAAGGGAGAGAGGAGCCCCTCGAACCAGAGAACAGGTTGTGCTCAAACTGGCAGTTGTTGTGTGATCTGATAAATAGTTGTATGTTATGGTAATCATAGGATGAACTTGTGCTGAGGCTGCCGTCTGGGTAGGAAGTCCTGGGTCCGTTTGGGACCGCGAGGCTGAGGCTGCCGTCTGGGTAGGAAGTCCTGGGTCCGTTTGGGACCGCGAGGCTGAGGCTGCCGTCTGGGTAGGAAGTCCTGGGTCCGTTTGGGACCGCGAGGCTGAGGCTGCCGTCTGGGTAGGAAGTCCTGGGTCCGTTTGGGACCGCGAGGCTGAGGCTGCCGTCTGGGTAGGAAGTCCTGGGTCCGTCTGGGATCGCGAGGCCGCCACTTGTATTATAAGAGGTCTTGATATATATATATATATATATATATATATATATATATATATATATAGTAGGAATTTCCTGTCCTTAGGTGGTATATACACGTGGTTACTTGTTGTGAATAGGCCCTAGGGAGGGGGTAACGTTCTGGCTGGGTTAGAGAGGCTCTGCTGAGCGGGTTCTATCTGATCCGAAGACCCAAGCAGAACAGGCATGAAGAAAAATACAATCCTTCGATAAGGGCCGGCCTGAACCGGTTCTCTCCAAGCGAATAACACCTCATAACTAAAACATTACATTTGACCTAGAAGCATCCCAAGCTGCCGGAGCAGAAAGAAAGATGGAGTCTCTCCCGTTTGAGGCCTACCAGGCCTGAATTCAGCACGGCTCCATGAAATACCCTCACTACAGGACAGGTTATCCCTAATACTAACGAATCTATCCCCTAGGCTATGTGTGCAAGCCCTGATCTATGGGGAAGAGCACAGAATCATATCGAAGTGCCTAGTAAATAGGCTCCATTCACTACTCTAACCCTTAGGCTTGAATGGTAAGAGACTGAAGTCACATTCAATCACTTTTTAACACAAGAAGGCCGGGAAAATCGAGCAGAACACTGCCCTTGGCCCACCTTGAAGATCCCGCTTTGGTTTGTTTTGTAGCACATTTTGGGAAACCACTTCTTCGCCAGTCGCTGGCACTCAAGCTCCTACTGAAATTTGATAATTGGTGAGGTTGGCTTTACCCTTTATTTTTGGTTTCTCATCCTCAAACTTGTAACCACACACCCCTTATCCATTGACGTAGGCATCATTTTTGTTTGACTTGTTTTGATGGTCCCTATATCGTTGCGATACCAATCATGAACATTTTCGAATAGGCTGTTTAACCCCTTGAGTGCCCATGACGAGATGGTCTCGTCATGGGCCGCGGTTGCGCTGTGCCCATGACAAGACTATCTCGTCATGAACCCCGCCCGCTAATTCAACGCCCGGTACAGGGCGGGGCACACAAGGCGTTAAAATGTGTGCGCTGTCAAGGAGTGTCATGTCCATACTTTTTTAGAAAAATAAACAGGTGATGTCCATACAGCTGACCATGTGCGCCACTGGTCTTTTCACCCATTTTCGAGGATTGGTTTGAGTTTTGATCAAGACTTTCCACGCCTTCATTTTAGATTGGCAGCGGTTGCACTGGGGATAGACAAAGGTGAAAAGGTAGTAAAGGTTTACTGTGCTGTATTCACACGCCCAGGGCATCTAAAGATTTACTTGGAAACAGATGTTGGTGTGAGGCTCTGTATTTGGCTGACTTACTGCACCCGATGAAACAAGTTACATAGAATGCCTGTCTCCCATGGGACCACACAGATTCCTAACTGAAAGCTATGAAAACCCAGAATCAAAAAGTATTTTATTGTGAGGGCAACTAGACCAGGTCTGAAGCTGCAGTCACATGACTTGCGTTTCAGCAGCAACAAGAAAAACTTGGCTATTGAAGAGGCTGTATTAGTATAGGCACAGCAAATATTGACTCTGGTGTGAAACAGAGCACAGCAACGTTGTCGACTCCCACCAAGGTCGGTTCCTAAAGTTATTTTGTCTGTGCAGAAAGCACACAGACTACAGATGTGCCATACAAACAAGCTGCATGGGCAACAGATCCTGAAAAAGACCCTAGACCGAAGAGTTAGATTGCACTCCAAGTACTGTAGCGAAGCCTTTGACGCCTTTGGTGCTGCTTGGCACAGGGAAGAAGTCAAGTCATAAATGTCAGTGTTGAAGGGGGGAAAACTCATAAGAGCGGACATGCTCAACCTACTCCAGAGAAAGAGGGAGCAGCATCAACCCACAAGGCATATGATTCCGCTTTGAAAATCCCACAATGCCAAAGTGTGGGGCTCGAAGTCGAAAAACCTTTGTTCCAAAATAAGTGATGAACATTTTGGCACCCAAAAAACTGTGATGGCTGATAAGAAAATTAATATTTGAATAATCATTCTTTCTGTGTCATTTCTCCTTGCAATGTGCAAAAGATTTCTGTGTCCCCTTTGAAGGCCATACATTAGAGCCACTCTAAACCCCTTCTGCCACTGAAGACCCTGATCCAGACCTGGCATACTGCAGGGCAAGAAGGCTGCTGGCCATGGCAGGGGATGGGGCAGAATGGCTATTGAAGGCCTGGCAGACTCTCTCTCTCACAGGTGTGACTCTGAGCTGCAGAAATGTGTGTGGGGCATAAATGAAAGAGGAAGCAGAAGAATGTTGCGTCCCTTACATGGGACCACAATATAACTCAATATTCACCTATTGAGCATGGCTCAGAGATTTACAAAGTCTAGCTAGAGCTAAAGGCGTCACATCCATAAGAGAGTATACACTTCGACCATCTCTCCAGGATCCTACTCCTATCTGCCCACATGCAGTTCCCGAATCACGATTGTAAAACTGCTCGTAAATGGTCAGTACACCCTGCAGCAAATGCGGGCCCTCCTTCAGATCAGACAAGTAAGCGTGGAAGAACATTGAGATGGCAACAGCAGCCATGCAGTGGCATGTTTAGATTATACAACCTCTTCAACTGATGTGGACATCAGCAGAGGAAAGATGTTTACGGTATCTTTCAGTACTTTCCCAAGGAACATAATGCGTAGCATTAGAGCATGGGTACTCACAAACTTTCTCTCGGGGGCCAAATTTACAGTGTGGTTTGTGGCCGAGGGCCGCACTGGTGGGGGCGGGGTCAGTGGGGGAGGGGGCGGGGCTAGAGCCACAAAAAAACTGTGACCACGAGGTTGAACACAGGTCCCTGCAGCGGACGCCTATGTCCACTGAGCCCCCAGACCCAATATATATATATATACATATACACTCTCTATCTCTCTTTCCCTCCCTCTCTCTCCCTCCCTCTGTCACCCTCTCTCTCTCTCTCCCTCCCCCTCCCTCCCTCTGTCACCCTCTCTCTCTCTCCCTCCCCCTCCCTTTCCCTCCCTCTGTCACCCTCTCTCTCTCCCTCCCCCTCCCTTTCCCTCCCTCTGTCAGCCTATCCCCCTCCCCCTCCCTTTCCCTCCCTGTCACCCTCTCTCTCTCTCTCTCTCCCTCCCCCTCCCTCTGTCACCCTCTCCATCCCTTTCCCTCCCTCTGTCACCCTCTCTCTCTCTCACCCTCCCTTTCCCTCCCTCTGTCACCCTCTCTCCCTACCGCTCCCTTTCCCTCCCTGTCACCCTCTCTCTCTCTCTCCCTCCCCCTCCCTTTCCCTCCCTCTGTCACCCTCTCTCCCTCCCCCTCCCTTTCCCTCCCTGTCACCCTCTCTCTCTCTCCCTCCCCCTCCCTTTCCCTCTCTCTGTCACCCTCTCTCCCTCTGTCTCCCTCCCTCTGTCTCCCTCCCTCTGTCTCCCTCTCCCTCCGTCTCAACCCCTTTTGGCTCCCTCCCTCTGTCTCCCTCTGTCTCCCTGTTCCTCCCTCCTTTTCCCTCCCTCCCTCCCTCTCCCTCCCTCCTTTTCCCTCCCTCCCTCCCTCTCCCTCCCTCCTTTTCCCTCCCTCCTTTTCCCTCCCTCCCTCTCCCTCTGTCTCCCTCCCTCTACCTCTCTTTGTCATCCTCTGTCATCTCACCCTGCGTGTGTGCCAACCGGCTGACGCAGCTTCCAGGGCACACCAACAGCCGCACCCGAGCACTTCACAGGTCTTTAAAAGACCATTTGCATGTCAATTGTTGTTTTTCACCTCTTCTGAGGCCCCGCAGCTTCACTCTGACTATCCCTGGAACCGCCCGGCCCCCACAGAGCAGACACAGAGTTGCGCTGGTGCAACCGACAGTGTTTAGGAACACTCATTATTTTAATTTTTTTTTAACCACGGGTACGATGTCTGCAAGGTCCGCGGGCCGCCTAGGGAGGCTTGCCGGGCCTCAGGCGGCCCGCGGGCCGTACTATGAGTACCCGTGCATTAGAGCAATCAATTTAGGGCCTCAGCACCTTGACAAAGAACTATACCTGGGAAGCAAATTGTATCTGCCCCTTAACAAAGGGTTTATGTAACGTACAATAAAGAACCGTATTTTCGTTGAGCTAAAGAACTGAAGGTCAAATCTACAGAAATTTGAGTTAAAAGAGCGATTAAAACAGAAGAATAAAGACAGGGCACTTTAAAACCCATGATAACAAGAAAGAAGACACTTGAATTAAAATGCACCTCTGCATAATTGCTCTTTAAAAACTAGCTCTTGTATATTGAATAATGGGATCACGTAAAGTACTGAGAAAAACTGTCATGTACAGAGTAGCTAGTTTTTCAAATTGAGGCCACACAAGAACATCATTTGTATACTTATTTTTAAAATGAAAGTACAATTTTGTTTTAAAAGAGTCATCAGAAACATAAATTATGATCAACTTTTATGAAATGTAATGATCGAATGTGCAACGGATTTTATTGACCAAAAACATAAATAAAATATGAAATATGAACATATAATGTGCAGGGCTCCATTTGAGAACAGGAACTGATATCCTATATCTCCGTAAAATGCCTTGGATGATCCTGACACAGATGGCAGGCAGCTCACTATTTGCTGTACTGTTATGGGGTCTTTCATGGCTGCGCACCTTTGGTGTAGAGGTTTAAAGCCACTTTTAGAATTCCCTTTTACGTGGCACTTTGATTTGTCCAGTTTGATACATTTGAAAGAAAGGCAAGAACATTGCAAAAGCCATAGGAGCCTTTCACAATGTTCAGCATCTGTCTGTCTGTCCTGGATTTGTATAGCGTGACTAATCACCAGTGAGGGTCTCTAGGCGCTGTCCATGGGCACGGGGAGAGCAATTTGTTTGCCTAGAATCACAGGATGTTAAGCTGACGCAGAGACTCAAACCTAGATCACCAGGTCCAAAGTCGGCAGCTTTGGCCGTGAAAGGGCTACTTTTCAATGCAGACCATCAAATAGTTGGCCCTATGTAACTCGAGGTTATCATCATGGCAGCCGCAGACAACAAGTCACATGTTCACACCCCCCTGACCATAGCACTCCAGTCTGGGGCTGTCGGCGATTAGTTCCTCAACAGTGACGTGACATAACTTAAGCTGAATTTGTGAATCAATACAGGGATGCACTACTGCACAAGGGGGCCTTGACGAAATGCCATCATACGAATGAGATCACGGATCTGTCTGATAAAATCTAGAAAAGCATGGCACAATGAGAAATATTCTAGATCTAAACCTCATGATTCACTACACTAGGACTAAGATAGTGATACTCCTGGAAGAAGGCGACTCCATGTCAACGAAAGATTGGAAAATATATACTTAACATCCTTCCGAATACAAAGCACAAGTACCTGAACTTTGCGGTGAGTGACAAAAATTGGGAATTTCTTGTTTAGCCATTCAGAATCAAGTCCATTGCGGCAACGCAGACAGTAGACAGCCTTCTGGCATTTTAGAGCACAATTCCTTTCCCCAGCCCTTTCAGTTTCTGAGCAGGAGAACTGTGATGACATTGGTTGGAGACATTGCACCCAACATTCACCCTGTGCACCATTCACAAGTATGGACTGGTGACCCTTTCACAAATTGCTCACTAGTCAATGGTTACAGGCTCTGTTGGGCGGTAGGATATGGTCATTGTGCTATATATGGTTTCGAAAAGTCACTGTCAGCGGTTTACACCCCTGATGAATGTGGTTGTGGGACAGTTTAGGAAGCTGCACCATCTGCCATGACGTCTCACAGTGCAACACGGTCAAGTCAGGTATTCAGACATTAAGTCACTTAATTTGCCCACTTGGCTTCCGAAATCCTACAATTTGGTTGCCTCGGTCTCCCAAAGATGTATTTACATTACACGGTATACTTACTGGTAGATGTTTTCTGCCATTGTGTCAGGTAAAGCATTTGCTACTTTTTCACTAACAATTCAAAATGTATTACATCATTTACTGTATTTGTTGTATAGTCATCTAGATTACACATCCACTTGTCTAAATTATCAACATATTTGAAATTCAGTTATATATCATTGTTCACATCTTATGGACGCTTTCATAGAAGATGTGAAAGGAGTCTGTACAGCACATTGTACCCCACTAGCATCATGAAGCCCCAAAACCATTTTTGCACTTGAGCCAACCACCTTATGAAAATATGCTTCCCAAAACTTCCATTATGAAGGGTGTCTGGAGTGCAGGTACTTGTTGCACGCATAACACAGTTAGAGATGCCTAAGGACAGTGGTGTTCTGTGCATTCATCAAGAATTTATTTTGAAAAAGTATTGTTTTCCACATTGTTCAAAAAGTTGAGTTGTGATCTTGTTTTCCAGATTCTCAGTCACAGAAAGACCTTTGCATACCTTGAATGTGAGTTGGGATCTTATGTTTTGCATTGAAAAGACTGATTTATAAGAAAAATAAACTATGTTGCTCATGCTTATTTAGTGCCTTGACTCCAAGCATGACTTGAAGGTCCATGACAAATACTCTCTGATGCATCTGAAGGCCAGCAGGGAGCGTAAAACCAAGTTTTACATCAATGAACACAGGCTCCAAGCATGTCTTGAAGGTCCATGACAAATACTCTCTGATGCATCTGAAGGCCAGCAGGGAGCGTAAAACCAAGTTTTACATCAATGAACACAAAATGTGGGGGCACCCATTAGAAATCGCAAGACTGTTTTTGGTCCGCATTGCCATCCCTGGGTAAGTCCAATAAAAGGCAAACGGCTAGTCTTGATACAAGCACAGGCAAGCTAAACAGAATTAAACCCAGCCCAATTCAGACCCAATTCCAGTTTGGAGCCAGTGCGACCCTAATTTTCCAAGGTATCAGCAGAAAATGGAGGCCTTTAAGTAGGCATTGTTGCAGTTATTTGTGATTGATTTGGGTCTCTGTGGTGTGCCTTCAGGCCATATGGATCCATCTGGACCTCTAGTTGGACTGCTGTTGATGGTTCCACCTGACCCCATTTGTCCTCAGTCTGGTCTTCAGTCAGTGCCAGACTATACTGCAACACCTTTGTCTCAGGCGCTGATGGTGGTGCCCAGTCTAATGCCAGTTCCAGTGTTAGGTCTGGATCTGTCTTCAGCCAGATCTAGGCATGTTTCATGCTTTGGAATAACAAACGTGCAGCCTGTGGCTTGGGAGGATGTCTCTATTGTTTCTTTACTGCAGTGCCAGTACTATCTGAGGTTGGAAGATATTTTGGGCTCTGACTCTGTTGCTGTCTTGGAGCTCAAGCAGATTCCCTACAATGAAGATGACCATGAAGAGGTAGACAATGTACTTCTTTCTAATTATACTGATGCTAGCCTTTACCTCGACCTTCAGCATGTCAGTAGTTTAGACCTTACACTTGAACCTGAAAGTGATTTGTCCTTAGGCCCCACCTGCTGCAAAGAGTGCATCTTTTGCATTCATGGTAGCAGGGCAGTTGCCTATGGCGGGAATTAAGGCAAAAGTACTGACATTTTGGACTTTGGCTATGGACTACTTAACCCATACTGCCACTTAATGAATAACCAACCAAGGCTCTTATGGCAAACTGGTTGAAACCTTGTTCTGCACCACCAATGATGTGCCTGATTGTTCAGCGCCTCAGGGCTACCTCTGGAAAAACATTCTTCCTAACGTAACATCCAACTTCTGAGAGTCGCATTCTTTAGGCCTCAAAGAGCTAGGTGACCCTAATACTTTTTCTATTGCTGTTCTAGATAGGGAGGTCAAAAACACCCGACACCCTAGACAAGAGTTTATTCTGTTTGTTTTTCCCTGTGGTAACTGAATGCTGTATGCCACTTGGGTCTTTTATAGGCTCTATGGGACATAACAAGCAAGATCTTGTCCCTCTCCCTGAGGACTTTTATCTTTTGCCCACATTGTACATGACAGCTAGGGTGCAGCCAAGGACATCATTGGGGCTGATCTGATCACTGAGGATTGTCAGTCAAGCCATTTGCCCTAGTATTGTTGTAAAACCACATGCTTGGATGCTGTGGAGAGATCTAAGCATCGCTGATGGATATGCCATTTGACGAAGTCAGGATGTTCAGAGCAAGATGGATGCATCTCTGGAGTGCTTTAAGGACAGCCAAGCTACAGCCCTCTCCCTGACTCATCAGTTCCATTAGGAGTATCAGACATTCTGGGCGTCTCAAGGCCTCTTTCCTACCAACAAAGACACCCCACAGCTCATTCAGCCTTTTTGCATCTCCAAAGGGAGAAGTGGCAGGAGATATGGTGGTAGCAGAAAATGCAGCAGCCCTCATCCTCTTCCTCAGCAGCTGCAGCTTCTGCCAAGCTGTTTTAGTTTCCACTTGGATAGTCCTATGGTACTGATGGTAGGCAGAATTGTTTTTTACTTGCCCTGCTGGCATTCAGTTTTTCAGAGCACTGGGTCCTTCAGGTTGTTCAATTTGGTTATGCTCTCCTCCTTTTGTCCACCCTTCCCGAAGTAAAACCAGTGTGAGGTCTGACATCGACAGAGCATGTTACCATCCTAGCCAGAATTCAAGTACAGCTTGCTAATGGCACTATAGATCTAGTACATAAGGTAGAGAGGGGTACAGGATGTTACTTCTGATACTTATTGGCCCCAAATGAGGACAGGCGCTGAAGAGTATTTTGATCTTGGGTCTCCTATGAGCTTCTGCAGGTAGGACAAGTTCAAAATGATGATGCCACAGGTCCCGGTGGCCTTCGATCCAGGCGACTGGATTGTGCCATTAGACTTGCTGGACATGTACATTCATGTGCTGATACCACAGGCTTTTACTCTAGTGTGTCATAGAGTTGAAAGACTTCAATTCGCCATCCTGCCCTTCCACCTTACCTTGGTCCCCACAGGTGTTAACAAACGTGATGGCAATTGTTTCGGACCATATTTACAGGCCCGGAATACTGTATCTGGACAACTGCCTACTATAGGCCGGCTTGCCTCACCTCAGTTGATCTAGGAATACTGGGCACAGTCGTTTTGTTGCTGTCCACTATGGGGTTCTCCATCAATAAGTTGGAATCGCATCTGTATCTAGTGTAAAGGATTTTCTCTTCATAGGGGCATCCAGGGCACAATGGTTTAGAAGGCCTTTACGCCTCCACGAGTCTGAGACATTTAGGCTCTTATCCTCTTCTTTCAGGCTCGTGCCTCGGTTCTGGTTTGTATGGTTCTGAGGTTTCTTAGTCTCCTGGCCTCATGCATACTCTTGGCACCTCATGCCTGTTGGCAATGTGGGCACTGTAGGACCCAACACAGGAAATGCCTTGTGGAAAACATCAGAATATCGGAGGAGGCAAGGCCGGACTTTGGTGGTAGATGGCGGATGTCAGGCTGAAGGGCAGCAGACTGATCTTTCTGCTCCATTCAGCCTTCACAATAGCAACTGATATGTTGTCTCTGGATTGGGAAGGTCACCTGGACGAGGTAGGAGTCGGAGGCCTCAGATCTCCAACGGAGCAGCATCACCATATCAAGGTTCTGGGGCTGGGTGCTATTTATCTGGCCCACAAGGGCTTTTTACCTTCCATAAGGTGTAGGCCCCTCCAGGTTCTAAGGGGCAATAGGACCTCCATGTGGTACTGAAAGAAGAAAGACAGTGTGGAGACCCATTTTTTTCTGAATAAAGAATCAGAGGCTGTGACAGTGACTAATTCCACACAGGATCTCCCCGAAGGTCAGTCCCCTGGTGGGTTTCTTGATTGTCACAGTGGACAAACTCTGCAGGCAACATTTTGCTAATTACAAGTGGTGTTTCGTCTTGGAGCCTTAACAGATCTGTTTGTTACTTGCGAGAACATTTAATGCACAGCCTTTACCATCCTGCAGTTCCCCCCTTGAAGCTCTCTGGGGGATGCCTTCAAACTTCAATTAGATTCCAGCTTCTTTTGTGCAGTCCCACCTCAGCTGCTGATCCCACTGGTTCTGAAACAGCCAAACTCGGCGTGA
The DNA here is from genome assembly GCF_964204655.1 of Triturus cristatus. Lineage (NCBI taxonomy): Eukaryota > Metazoa > Chordata > Amphibia > Caudata > Salamandridae > Triturus > Triturus cristatus. The sequence continues at coordinate 131,643,639 of NC_140586.1, read as the reverse complement.
TACCTCTGGATTGGGCTCAGAGTGTGGTATCCCAGCCTGCTGAATCTGGGCACCTGCCATTCATTTCAACTTCCTTTTCAGGAGGACTTGCTCACCCAACAGGAAGGCACAATTCTGTACCCAAACCCTCACAATCTACACCTCCATGCATGGAAATTGAGTAGAGCTAACTTCGACTGGCTTTGATCTACTTCTAGAGGTGGTGAATGTGAGTCTGGCTACTCGCTATCCATCCACAAAGTCTATCTAGTTTGTCCACAGGTCTAGTTCAATTACCTGGTGTGAGCATAGGTAGGTCGGCCCACTTCAATCCAAGTTCTCTGATGTTTTTTTGCTTGTTTTGTCTGTGGCCTGGCAAAGCTTTGCTTTGGAAACAGTAAACGCTTACCTATTGGCTCTTTCAACCTTTCTTCGTTTACCTGATCAGTCCTCTTATCAAGTCGTCTGTTGTGACGTGGTTCTTAAAAGGGCTTTCATGTAATTACCCCGGCTCTTGTTATGCAGGAGTAGGAACTTTATTTGGTCCTCACATTTTTGATGGGTGCACCTTTTGAACATATGCACTTTTGCACCCTGGGCTTTTGACACTCAAGGTGTGTTTTCTTTATAGCCATGACTGCATCGATGATAAGCAGGCATGTTCTATTCAGCTACAATGTACAACCTTTTTCCTCAACCAGTTGGATCTTTGAACTTCAGCATCTTTGCTGCTGAAAGTGCTGTTGCATTTCATGTGGGACAGTCTATCATGCTTGCCTGCATTCTTTTTTTCTGCCACATCCCTGTGAGGAGAAGGAGAGGTTTCACTGGTTGGAACCCAAGCAGGCATCTAAGGACTAAGGACCACAAGGAGGATGATCAACTCTTTTTCACATTAGACGGTGCAAAGAAAGGAAAGGCAGTCCAGAAATTGGCCTTATCGAAGTGAATTGTCCCTTGCATTAAGCTGTGTTGTGTCCTGGCCAAAAAGGAGTACCTTCAAGCTCATTCTACCATGGTGAAGGCTGCAACTACAGCCTTGTTATAGGTGACGTGGCGTTGGACACCTGCCAAGCTGCTACATGGGTGTCTGCCTATAACTTCACCATGCACAATGTATCAACTCTCAGGTCTGTAGGGAGGGTAATTGTGCCCACCCAGTCCTGCAGGACTTCCTTATGGAAAATCCATTCCTCAGACCCACCTGGGTACTGTTTTGGTATCCATTTAAAAAGTGAGGTAACTGGTTAGAAGAACAAGTTACTTAGCATTGGTAACACTCTTTAGCCACAGATTACTCGCAGTACGACATCCTGTTCTTTGGAGTTGACTTCTTGTAGGTTATAGGATTCATAGTTAGAACTTTGTTAACATCTTAACTTGTCGGTCACACTGCGTCTGAGTACAAGGAAATTGGCTGTTGATAAACTGACCTCAGTGTGTAGGAGTGTGTCTTATGTGGCTCCAGTGCTTACTTTGAGGCAGCGGTTGCAGGTGTGGCCATTAACACTAATTTTGGGGGGAGATACATTGTTTGTCCGTCTTCAGATTTTTACCTGGAGCAAGAAGGAGAGAAAACCACAAAAGGGGAAAAGAAAGAAAAATATGTAAAAACAGTGACAAAAAAAGGAAGTCGGGGATGAAAAAGAATTATAAAGAATGAAATAAACGAGCATGAAGTGGGATCAAGGCTACTGAGCTGTGGTATTCGACATTCTCGACATCAATAGCACCGGCTGCGGGCTTTTGAGCAAAACCCTGACCCGCTGTACTTATTCTGTTGCAAATTAAGCTCTGTGTGATTCCATGCTGTCACTTCTGGAGGTGGGATGAAATTTCCAGGGCGTCTAATGGCCCCACCTACCAGCACACAGAGCCTATTGCAGACATTTTCCAGATCAGTAATGGTGTCCGGGAGGGTTCAGTAGGTGAGAAATATTCACGTAGATAGCGTATCCACCAGAAAAAAGGTTACTGAGGGTCAGCAACATACCATTTGCAGCTACTCGTTGCTCACATTTACTGTTAAAGTGGGCTACTACTTTGAAGTTAATGCAGCCTGCGACTCTAGAATAGGTTCATTCTGCAAAAAGGAAAAAAACAAATGTTTGGCAGTTTGTGATTATGCTGGAGTCACACAACACTCCTTCCCCTGTCCGAAGAGGAGAGTTTGCTTTATTTGATCAATAAAGTATGCATCACATAAAGAACACAGCGAGGTAAAGCAGACTCTAAAAATGGCAAATTGGATGTGTGTGTCATTGTGACATTTGGGTCGACATCATTATGAGTCAACACTGCTCTACCTAATGTCAATGCCCAAAAAGTTATCAAGTACCTCTAAATGCTGGAATACTTTTCCCAGCCCGACCACTTTGAACTGAGTAACACACAGCTTGTAAGTATAAAACAGCCTCATGTTGTAAAGCGATTGTCACAAAAAAGTAACCATTCTTTGGCCAGACAAAGGTGTTCCGAAATAACAAGAACTCTCAATGAGTTACCTCTAACTAACCATTGAATCTACCCATCTTCTATCTCCATTTTGACCCCTGTTTCCTGCTTTGCGCACTTTCCTGAGTGCTTTTAAACTTGTCCCCTCCTGCCACTCGCCCGGTGGCCTAAGGTCTCCTTTGTTCTTTCCCTCCTTGCTCAGCCCGTGCGGTTTCACTGCACCCACAGCTCTGCGTGGGCCCCGCCACCCACCTCGCAATACCATCCTTCCGACTTTTCCCGGTTCTGGCGATCCTCGGGGCATATTATCAAGCACAGCGTTAAAATTATCGCCGCTTTAGCAGCAGTTTTAAGCGGCGATAATGGGCTTGATAATATGCACTAGAGAATTCCAATAGAAGCCCATGTTGACACCAGAACATGGGCTCTATTGGAATTCTCAAGGGCATATTATCAAGCCCATCAGGCAGGCAACTAGAGCCAAATTTCTGGGGGGGCTGAAAAAGATTTCGGGGGGCTAAGTCTTCCAGCCATAGGCAGAATGGCTGTAAGAAGGGGTGAACACACAACAAAAGCCTCATTAACAAGTAAATGGTCTTTTAAAGACCCGTGAAGAACTCGGGTGCGGCTGCAATTAGACGGACGCCAGCCCGCGAGGCTGTCTCAGCCGGGCTGTCACACACGACGGGGGGGGCTGAAGCCCGGTGAGCCCAATGGGTGTTGCGCGCCTGAAGCCCATTATCGCCGCTTTAGCGTCAGTTTTCTGCCGCTAAAGCAGCGATAATTTTAACGCCCTTTCTTGATAATTTGCCCCTTCGAACGTTAGTTATCTCCTGTGCGTTCTCTCTCCTTTCTTCCTCCTGCTCCGTACAGCTTGCCTGTCATCACGTTTGTGATGGCTCTTTTTAGGATGCTACATGTTGCCATGATAATTGTCTCGACTCTTTCCCGACTGTTACTTTGTTGTGCCTGCCCAAAACTTGCAACCTCCTGACCGCCGCCTCGCCGCTGGGTCTCGCTTTCTGTCTATCCTTTGACTACGGCAGCTCAATGGCTCGCCTTATCCGCCATTTGATCAGAGCAGAAGCTCGATTCCCAAAAACAAGCATGTGCAATGCAATCGGTCTCGCCTTTGGGACCTTATAAGTTTTTAGCTAATGTGGGTGATGTGTGAGATTATTACACACATCTGCAGAGAAATGTGTTTATATTTCATGCAACATCTATAAATGAGTTTCTTTTAGATCAAATCCGGACCTTGTAAAAGAGAACATGGAGGGTGTCACAGATTATTTGCAGTAATATTAGTGAGCTGCTGCTGTGTTACTGTATTGAAAATACACAGCGGTGCAACAGTATGGATGGATGCATGAATAATGAACAACTAAGTATTATTGACAGAATGAGTTGTGGAATAGAGGAAGTATTGCAATAAAATGAGGTTTAAGGGTGGGGGAGAGAGGTTTACAACTGGTATTGGTGGGGTATTTTGGTATTGTATTAGAGGACCATTTTGAGGTCTCGGCCTGGCGGAAAGCAGCGCATGCGCTGCTCTGCCATGCAGAGGACTTTTGGAATCGATACGATTCCAGCGTGCACACAGGGAGACAAATGAGATAAAAGATATGCACGCGGGGATTGGATGCTTTACTGGCGGCGTGAGACACTGGGGACTTTTTTTTCTCGCCGTCAGTAAAGGCAGCCCCCGCGTGCACCTCGTCTGTCCTTCCCATGACGGCAGGCGGTGGTGTGCTGATGGCGACATTGCTCTCTTTACAGTGTATTTTCCCACAGTGGGGTGCTGTAATACCGGCTGCATGGGGTGTTGTACTTGAGCAGTCTACGCCCTCCTTGTTGTATCCAGCCACGGGAGGCGCTGTGCTCCTTTATTTATCCGGCCACCGGAGGTGCTGTAGTCATTCAGCCTACGTATGGCCCTATGAGGCGCTGTGCTAAAAGCACCCTCTCCGCTCCCCCTAGAAATGGCCCCAGGAGGCGCTGTGCTGAAAGCGCCGTCCCTTTCCATGACGGCAGGCGGTGGTGTGCTGACGGCGACATTGCTCTGTTTACTGTGCATTTTCCCACAGGGGGGTGCTGTTTTGAAAGCGTCCAGCCACCTCCCTGTAATACCGGCTGCATGGGATGTTGTACTCTAGCAGTGTATGCCCTCTTTGTTGTACCGGCCACGGGAGGCGCTGTGCTCCTTTATTTATCCAGCCACTGGAGGTGCTGTACTCATATTTAGCTTACCCCCTCCCTGTTGAGTGGCCACAGGAGGCGCTGTGCTGAAAGCACCTTCTTCCTCTAGAACTGGTCCCAGGAGGTGCTGTACTCACTTATTTATCCGGCCACAGAGCGTGCTGTACCGAAAGCACTCACACCCCCTCGGTAACCGGCTACAGGAGCTGATCTGCCTCAACGCATCCCGCCCCTCCCTAATAAACACGCCACAGGATGTGCTGTTGCGCCCCCCTCTATATTTTACCGACCACAGGAGGTGCTGTGCCCACGCAGCCTGCTGCCTCCAATTAGTACCGGTCCAGGAGGTGCTGGCGAGGGCATACCCCACCCTGCAGTTAAGTACTCCTCTGCGAGGTGCTGTGCGGACAGGGGCCTACCCTTCCTGTGTTGCTCACTCCAGAAGGTTCTCTGCTCAGTGGCAGCACCCTTTCCTGCAGTGCCAGCTCTGTACAACAGAGACACAGACCTCCGCCCCATAGCTTGCAGATCCAGTCCTGTGCGAAGAGCAGTCTGGCCAGCACACTGCCTCCTGTGCAGTGCCAGCTGCAGCAGCCCCAGCCACCCCGCCCCCTCCCTTGCGCTCCAGAACACGCTGTCTGTCCTTCCTTGGTTCCTCCTCACTCCCGCCCTTCCCTGCAGCACCAGCCCCAGAGGGCCCCGACCTCATGGCTGGATGTGAGCTTTGTCCTGTGAACAGAAATGGGGTAGTCCTGGGTTTGTGTGTGGGTGGTGGGGGGTGGTTATACCCTCGGCAGCCTCTTGCGGGCAAGCTCTGCCTTCTGATTCACCAGCGAAGGGAGGACACTACTGACAGGTCATAGGACTTAAATTCTCTGCCTTAAAAACAGGCAGGAACCCTAAGGAATACTGCATGGAAGTGGGGCCTGATCATGCACGTCAGAAAGACGTGTAAGTAGGAACCTCGATCTGCCCTGCAGGGAGAAGGAATTGTAATGCCTCCTCAGCCCGGGCCTGCCTAGGGAGGTAGACTTGTCTACGTTAAATCCAGGCCTCTTATAAGGAAGTGCCTCTCTTCAAACGCGGATCTCTTAGCAAAAGAGCTGGGTCACAAGCCTTAGGCCTCGTGCAGACGGGCTTATCAGCTGGATACCCATAACCTCCTGCAAGGGGGGGTGATCCGCTTGAGCGTCCTGCACAACAATGGGTTATCCTGAACTTGAGGAACTTCCGGGGGACGGAGCTATATCATGCCAGGGCCTACTGCAGGAACTGAGTTTACCACTGAATGCTTTGCCTCTTGCACGGCATTAGTACTAGTTTAGCCCCCAAAATATAGCAATAAGCAACAGAAAGATGACCAGTCATCCTTGCAGAAGACCTTCTACTGTACACCAAACACGTTTAGCTATGTTTTTAATATCTTTTGAACCTTTCGAGCTAGCATTTTTGTTGTTGTTAAAATCTGCAGATTATGCAACAGTGTTGGGATTTTGCGGGGAAATGCCGCAAATCTAGAATTACGTGAAAAATGCCACAGCTGCTCAGTCCCATAATTCCACTCGCTCTCGGCATAAAGTAGAAAGAGCAAAAGGAGTTTGTGATTCATTCCTATCCTAATGTCTGCTGTACTCAGAATTCAATTAGCTGTCTTTAAACACCACTGCTGACCATCTTCGGCAATGCCAGTAGCTTTGGGGCGTCTTTTGTGTATGTTATTATATAATGGGCTTAGATTCATTAACCTAAAATTCACACAGGGATTTCCAAATACTGTTCAGGTGTCACACTTTGTCAAGCATTGGGTTCTAGCTCACATGTTTAGGCCCTGCCCTAAAACATTGGCCACGCCTTTTGTAATGTGATTGCATTGGCTACACCTCTTGTAAAGGATTTTTAGTTACCTTTCTTTGCCATGTTCTTTTTAGAGACCCTTACCTTTTCTATTCCACTAAAATCATAGACTAGCAAAGCTACGTTTCATAATTCAGCGTGATAGATTGAGAACGATATGTATGCTAAAGCCTTATCTCACTGGAGGCAGAGATTGTAGACTGAATTAATGTATTAACAGTGTAGATCTACTTTGGCGTTGCCTCACTGGAGGAAGATAAAACTACAAGTACAAAGATTCAACTCAGTGTGTCTGGTGGCCATCTTCAAACGCAAGTTTTTGGAATCTGATCCCTTAGTGCAACGTCCCAGTAAAATCTCCTGTGTTTATACCTTGAATCAGAGTTGGAAATACCCTATCTCTTGCTGGTCTGAGTTTTTTTTTTGATTTTTTTTTTTTTGGTTTGTTTGCACCCTGTGCCTATTCTTTAACAAGCATTTGCAATGCAATAGGTCTCGCCTTTGCGAGAGTTTGAGCTATTGGCATTGTAAATGACAATGCCTTTTATTTATGTGGGTTGAAAACCTGCAAGCGGTGCGTAAATACACACTTTATTTATTTTTTATTTTTTATTTTCTTAGTCCTCATCTCACCATATAGCGTCTGCAAAAACAAGCAAGAAGCCATCCTTCAACCTGGGCTCCCCAGGCTTCTGCTACTGCATTAGCTGTAGGCCTAACCTGGCCAGCTCCTTCGTACGAAGCTTTGTGTAATCATTGGACCTAGGGGTATTGAATCAGTCATATTTCTCTTCCCCATGATATGAGCTGTGTCCAGATGTTAAAATTATTAACATTCAAGTGTCCCTGGTCCAAGCGGGCCAAACCAAGTGAGGCACTCAGCCATTTCTCATAGAGTGGGGGCCGTGGATCCTTCCATAATTTACAAATCTCCCTCCGAGCAATAAGAATCAAATACAATAACAGGCCTTTTTGAGTTATTAATAGCAAATTCGTCAATTCATCATCAATGCCGAATAGTACTATAGAGAGATTCAAACTGATCTTAACTTTAAAGATGGCTCCAAGTGCACATTCCACATTCTGCCAAAACCCCTTTAACATAACACATTAAAAAAATATATGTACATCATCAGCCGTAGAAAAATCACATCTTGGACACTTTGAGGAAGAGAGAGGGGCACATTTTGCTATTTTCATGGGGGTATAATATAGTCTGTTATTTAACATAAAAATGATTCTTTTTTTAACGAAGCCGGTTTAACAAACTTATATAGTATTTGAAGAGAGGAATCGTATAAATCAACAGCCACAGTATCCAAGACTGACAGGTTCCAAACAGCATACTGTGGAGGAAGATCTGTATCATCCGCATCCAAAAGCTTCTTGTACCAGAACCCAACCTCCTTTATTATGAGGTTTGCATTTTGAAGGCGAAGCTCAATTTCCCAGTTTCCACCAGTAGACTCTTTCTCCGCTGTATACCAGGAGGCCAATTGTAAATATTTAAATTTTGAAAAAGAACTTCCTATTTTTGATCTTAATACCTCCCAAGGGTGGACTCCGTCTGAAGATATAAGATCAGACCAAATCGTGATACTAGCCTTTTTGATGGGCAATGTAAGGTTATCCTCCAAGCATGCAGGTAACCCAGGGGAGTCCCAGATGGGAGCAAATTCGGAATAGTAGCCGATCCCCCATTTTGTTCTAACTCTGTACCACACATTAAAAGCTGTTTTTAGAACTTTCAAACAGACCTTTTTAAAAAAACCTCGGAGCCCCAAACTTGTATAGAAAGCCCTCCCCCCCCCACCCTCATAGAAAGCCATTTCTCTCAAAATCTTCCCCCAGTTGGTTTCCCCAGTAATAGTAAGTAGCATCCTAATGTTTTTAAACTGGAAAGCAAAAGAATACCAAAGCAAATCAGGGAGGGTGAGACCCCACTTCAGAAGCTTGCGCCTTAACTTCTTCCAGGAGAGCCTTGCACTTTTGTTAGACCAAATAAAGCTACCTATTTTGCCTTGGATTTTACTAATATCCCTACTTGGAAAATCAAGGGGGATGGTACTTAACAGGTAAGTCAGTTTTGGCAAAATGATCATTTTTACCAGATTTACCCTACCGTAAAAGGTCAAAGGTACATTTTCCATCTTGAAAAAAGGTGATCTATATCTTTAAACACCGTCTTCTGATTAATCTGAGGAATATCAACCAAGTCTTTAACTATGATTATCCCGAGATATCTAAATTCCTTACTTATTCTGCCAGCCCAATTGCTAATATTCCAACACATTACCACTGCCTTAGAGGAATTGGCGAGATAACCTGAATATAGACCAAATTCCTCCAAGAGAGCTTCCACTCTTGGGAGTACCTCAGCTGGATTACTAGTGTATAGCAGCAAGTCGTCCGCACATAAGGCTAACTTACTACTATATAGACAGGCACTAAATGGAGTGATTAATTCATCCAACCCTATAGCTTGAGCAAGAGGCTCTATATATAAATCAAAAAGCAAGGGCGAGATGGAACAGCCCTGCCTTGTTCCCCTTGTTATATTAAAACTTGATGTTAACATGCCATTTAACAGGATTACTGCAGAGGCGCCCTGATAACAATTGATCAGGGTCTGTATGAAAATGGAGCCAAATCCCATAATCTTTAGGGTTTCCCACAGGAAGACCCAACAGACACGGTCGAATGCCTTAGCTGTGTCGAATGCCGCCACAGCCAAGGGCTCCGACCGTGCCACCGCCAGATCTATACTACCTATTAATTGTAGGGTCTGATCCTGAATAAACCTCCCTGGGATGAAACCCTTTTGGTCCGTATTTATCAGCTGCGCGACCAGCTTGACCAATCTCCCTGCCAAAATACTCATAAAGATCTTATAGTCAGCGTTGAGCAGGGAGATTGGCCTATATGAGTCGGCTTTAAGGGTGTCTTTCCCTGGCTTTAAGATGAGAACAATCGTAGCCTCCTTCCAGGACTTTGGAATTCTACCTTCTGGGCTGTATATATAGTTAAATAATTCACACAGCCTTGGAGCCAATTCGTCCTGGAGGATTTTATAGACCTCATCTGGAAGAGCGTCTATCCCCGCAGCCTTGTTGTTCTTGATCTTATTTATATACAATTTTACCTCGCTCTCTGTTATAGGAGCATCAAGAGAGGCTTGGCTACTCTCAGTTAATACCGGCAGCTCTTTAAGCTGCAGCCACATTTGGATATTCTCAGGACTAGGAGTAATCTCTTCTCGATATAGATCAGAAAACAGGGTAAGGAGGCACCTCTGCGTATCCACCAGTTTACACAAGGTCGCCCCGCTCTCATCGATGGTTAATTCACTTATGTTATTTTTGGCTCGGTCCACCCTAGCCTTCCAAGCCAGAAGGGCCCCCGCCTTTTCGCCATATTCATAGTTTTGCATATTATGGGCTGACCACTGGGCCTTTACCTTTTCTTCCAGTTTTCCCCTTTATTCCTGGCACAAACAATCAAGATCAATAAGCACTTGTACCGATTTTTCGGTGGAGATCTGGGGGCTACTCGCCCTTTCACCTTCCAACCTACTTATCTCTCTTTCCAGATTTTGGAATTCTAGTGCCTCTTCCTTATTTTTTTAGCAGATCAAGCTGTGAAGCTGACCGCGTATATTTGCTTTAAAAGAATCCCAGACAAAGTCTAAGGAGGTTGAGCCGAGACTTTAAGTGCACTAATTATCTCAACATTTGACAACATTGCCCTTTTTAGTGTCCATCTGGGATTAAGACTCTGCCTTCTCCCTGCATATAAAAAAGAGATAGGGGCATGATCTGAAAGAATACTGGGTAGAGTGGAGATATCGAGAACATTCGCTAAGCCCAGCCTATCAGGCAGAATATAATCGATTCTGGAAGAATTACCATATTTTTTACTAAAAAAAGTGAAACCTGTTTTTTCTCCATTCTTGGCTCTCCATACATCGGCCAGCCCAATGTCATGAATCATGTTAGTCATTGCCCGACGAATACGTGGGGCTCCGACATGATAACTATGATTAGATCTATCCCGTATGGGATTGAGAAGGACATTAAAATCACCTCCAATGATTATTGGGGTAGTGGATTCTATTAGTTTAGCCTGCATTTTACAGATATGTGCCGGGTCATCAACATTTGGGCCGTAGAATGATACTATAGTTAGTTCCATCCCACCGATTTCAAGTTGTGCTATAATCCATCTCCCTGATTTATCTGAAGAGACTGATTTAATATTGCCTCTAGCCCCTGATCTAACTAGGATTGCCACCCCTTTATTATGAACTGCCTGTTCAGATGAGCAAAAATGCTCAACCCAGTGGCATTTGCCAAAGATAGCCCTACATTCCAAATGGCTCAGGTCAGTCTCTTGTAGGAGGCAGACATGAGCAGATGATTGTTCAAGATACTTCATGACCAATCTTTGTCTACGTGGACATCTAAGCCCATTGATGTTCCATGAAATAAATATTCATTAGAACTGCAACTTCTGCCCACTAACAAAACGTCATTCAAACATTATAAGGATGGCTTGGTTAAAACAAATTTGAGATTAAGGATATTTTTTTGATTTTTTTCCAATGCACCCCCACCCGTGGTCCCCCACCCTCCCTTATCCCTTCCCTGCCCCTGTGACCCCATCATCCCCTTACTACCGTGGGAACCCCCCCTACTCCTCCGAGCATGAGCCCTATGGGCGGGATCCCCTGGACATGACCATGTAGAAAAAAGAAATCGATTATGCAAATAGTAAACCAGTCCCCTCTGGGGTACACAGCGAGATGATTTTATAATGAATATTACATAAGTGCCCCCCCCCCTTATCCAGCCTATACCCCACTCCCATTCCTTATTTTATCAATGAGGACATCTACTTCCTCAATCTGGCGCAAATTGTACATGAGGTTATTCCACATAATTCGGACCGATGCCGGGAATCTCAGTTGTACCTTAGCCCCCAGTGAGTTTAGAATTGTCATTCTTTTGCCCAGCTCCCACTGTTTCGTTGCAGTAATATAGGATATATCAGACCTGATGGAGAAAGAGAATGGACTAGAAAAAAAGTTACTTTTAACCAGGCCGGCTTTCAAAGCCAAAGATAAAAAAAATTCCTTTAGGGAATACGTAAGAAAATTTACTAAAATTTTTCTTGGCTTTTGTTTTGCAAGATTCCTCTTGTATGGGTCCCGATGGGCTCCCTGGATGTTCTGAGCCAAATCTAGTTCTGGGGAGTCCTTAAGGGGTGTTTCTTTTACAAGAGAGATCACAAAGTTTTTAATGTCTCCTCCCTCGAGGTCCTCAGGAACATTTAGTCATTTTAGATTGTTTTTTCTGGCATGATTCTCAAGACGCTCTATGTCGTCTTTCAGATCCCTATTTTGATGAACTAGTTTATCCATTTCCACTGAGGAACAATGTAATGCTTCCTTAATTTGGGGGATTTCGGATTCCAGAATGTCAGTTCTCTGGGAGACCTCTTCGATTTGTTGCGCTAATACCACGCATGAGGCTTGGATTGCGGCTTGATTAGATTCAGAGATGGAGAATCTTCTCCCAATATCCTCCTTTAGCGCCAATAGGATGTCTGCTAATGATCCAACCCTTACAGTAATAGGGGGTACTGTGTTGGATAGACCAGGTGAACCAGGTATTTCAATGGCTGATAGTGATGGTGCTACCATTAGATCCTCCTTCACCGTTCTTAGAGATGTTCCCAGCCCATTTTCTTGATTTTCTAGGGCTGAATACCTATTAGATATCTCTACGGAGGAGCAAATAGCCACCTGTTGCTCAACCGATATACATGCTTCATTCATTACCCCAGGTAGGGGCGGGGTGGAGGGCGAGATAATTTCTTTAGGAGGGGAGGGTTTCTGTGAAGGGGCAAACTGTATACTGGAACTAGAACTGGAAGATGCCATATTAATTTTTTTATTTAACCCCCTATCCGATGGAGTGGATAGTACTTTATAGAATGTCTTCAAAGATGGAGTTATTCTAACTTTGGAAGACAAGACTTTCTTAGCTCTCCCTTTCCCTTTTCCACTCGCTGGAGAAATATTCTCCGTGGTCGCTTTTCCTTTGCCCTGCCTAGCAGTGGCCCTTACTTCTGCAACCGGGGGTGAAGCACGGGTAAATTTGGTAGACTCAATGCCTATATCAAATTTCGCTGCCCTATTGCTCAGAGTGTACCGGCAGACAGTTGGTTTAAAGCTCTGCTGGATAATAGCACTGTAGGGGGCACTACAAAGGAGACTATTCTCCCCGCTCTCCATACAGGTCTGAAAACACCCCCGCAGTGTAGTGATCCCGGCCAACCTTTCTAGGCTAGCCTGTGCGGCGTAGACCTCGCCACGTACCTCCAAGGCAGTCCAAACATGACCCGGGGATCCTCGTTTTGAGGGGGCTTCAAAATCTTACCCCCGCCTTTGTTTGAGGTAGCGGAGAGCTCAGGCGATAGGAGGAAGAAACAGTCTCCTACCTCGCTCCGGCTCGCCAACGCGCTCCAGCTCGACTGCTCACCACCCCGGGGGACGTACTCACTGGTGCTGACTCTGCCGGGACAGACCCGGAACCCCAAACCGAAGATCTGCCGCCTCAACTCCCGCGCTGCGCCGACAAACCGCAGCAGCGAGAGCTCCGAGGATGCCGCGCCGCCCCGAGCCTCAAACACCATCCGGGAGACAAGAGACACCAACTCCAAGTGGGAAGGAAAACCAAATCGTACGTACTTTCCCTCTTTGGATCTCCGCAAGTGAGATGGCAAAAATAGATGAATTCACGGCTGGGGGTGTGGGGGGGGGAATCCGCCGTCACTAGCTATTAAAAAAAAAAAAATCAGCTTCTAAAATACTCGCTGTGTTCCATTAGGAGTCCTGGTGGCACACGCCAGGGGAACTCGTCCGCGACCGTTAACTTCCGGCCGCCATGTTCCCCTCCTCCGACAACCGCGTAAACACATACTTTGTACTTATAGTCGTTGCTTACGAGAAGCAAGGCTGGCAGTAACTGTGCCTTTTTTATGCCAGCTATTAGTACAAAGTGAGTGTTGGGACTGCTTACAGGTTTTCAAAACACATAAATGAAAGGCATTGTCATTTACAATCACAATAGCTCAAACTCTCACAAAAGCGAGACCTATTGCATTGCAAATGCTTGTTTACATTGCATACTCCCCGAGTAAAGTGACTGTTTCTGCTCAGTAATGGGTCTGGTAATTTGCGCCATATAGCCAGCTGATATTCTCATAAAAGTCCCGGGCCTCTTTTCTGTTTGTACAAGACAATAAATGATGAATTGCCAATGGGTGGCGTCCGGGGCGAGCTTCGGCCAGGACATGACAGCAAGGGAAAGGTTTCCGAGAGACCACAGCAGTTAGAACTAGAGAGCCCGCTCTGTATCTACGCTGCCATCAGTCTCGACTGCCGAGACCTCCCCCTGTACCACTGAGCAGACAGTACAGGTAGCCCTGGAGGAGGCGCAAGCCATTTTGCAAGTGCCGAGACAGCTTGAATATTGTGCGCCGGTGGGTGAGATAATATAGGGCAGCCGGGCACCTGCTTCTGACGTCATTAAGCATTCGCAGCTGAGCCGGACAGGTTCACCACCCCACCACTGACTATAATAAGGATCTTCAGAAGGAAACGATGGGGACCTGGCGCTTTGTACGAATGGGATCACACGCCTGCTGATGGAAGCGGAACTCTCACGATTCTTTCAAAAAAGCCGTCCCTGCACTTTCTCACCTTTTGCTGCCGGATGAAGGCATGCTTGTTTGCTGCAGCATGTGTGTTATACACTTCCGGTTCCACATGCAGCTCATAAGGCGGGCATGTCTTAAGGGTGACCGAATAATGTTGCCCAACACAAAGAACAGCAAAACACAACAGTCGGTCGGGCCGCATAACATTCTATAGTACATGGAAAATGTATATTTTTACATTATCACATGTCAACAGATATCTCATGCTTTGTTCCCTGTGATACCTGATGCAGCGGCTGGTCTTGTATCTGTAACCACTTCCTGAGAGTGGAGAAGCTGGGACGGTTGGGGTGGGGGGCGGGGGGCACCAGTCTGATCACTGACGGCTCGGCAAGTGGTCCTTCAACACCTCTTTGCAACTGCCACAGAAGGCTTCCATTCACAAGCCACTGAGACCCTGACTGCTCTGCGATGTCCAGGAATGGAGCCCATATAGCTCCTGTGTAGGTCCGTGAGATTCCATTATTCAGTTGCTGTAGCCTCTTTATGTGACAAATGAACATATGAGCAGAAAAGGGCACAGCGTGCCGCACTGATGATCAAGGGAAACATACAAGTGCTGCAAATATGTATTATGCCATGCCAGGAGGGGAGGAGGGGCCAACCCGCGCTGTAACAGTGTGATGGCCAACAAAAATATTCTCTTAGTGAAATCGCCGGGAAGGGAGCTAAGCATACAAAGGAGGGGGATTTAAACAAATGCAACCATAACAATCCAGCATTTCTAAAGTAAACAGATGGCAACCAATTGCAATTGGTGGGTGTGCCAAAGCTCATAGAAGAGGATACAACAGGTCTTCGAGGCTCGACCTAAAAATCCAAGAAAAATAGATGTATTTCATATTTTTGCTGCAGTTTCTCTAGTGACTTCAAGGAGGCATTAAAGGGCAGCAAACTGGTGTTGATGTCTTTGTTTGCAGTTTTGTATTTGGAGCAAAAAGAATGATAAATCTACGAAAAGTGAAACCAAAAAGCTCATAGGGTGGAAAGTAATAAATCCAAGGAAGGCTTATGATATTGACATGAAAGCAATCCATTCTTTTTTTTTTTGGAAACCGTTTATTACAAAACTCAAAAAATATACAAAGATGGGCCTACAACCTTCCGGCCGGCCGCTAGTAAACAAAAGGAGCATATGATACACATTGTAGAGCGCGCGTTGCGGCTAAGGAAGATGCACAGGAGTTAGCAGCGTTGATAGCCACACCATCCGGACCCCACTGTACGGTTTCATTTTAAACTGAAATAACAACCAGAAAAAACAAAAACCACAAGGCAATCTACAATCAGCAATAGCAGCATGTGCTCCCCTGAGAGGGGGACCCTACCAATCCATAGGAGTATCGAGAAGGGGAAGAGATCAGGATTAGGGCTGGGTAAAACTCAATGCCCGGAACAGGGAAGATGGGTCGGCTACGGGGATGGGGCAGGCGACGGATCGGGCAATAGCGGTGGAGTACAGATTCCCCCGCGGTAGGCGTTCCAGGGGCCCCAGACTTTCACCCATGTCCCAGGCTTACCTCTCGCAACATACACCACCTTTTCCCGAAACATGCACCATTCCATATGTTCCTTCCAGGCCGAGACAGTCGGGGGGCTCTGAGATCCCCACAGTTGAGCAATATCACGCTTGGCCACCATATATCCCAGAGTCACCCACCACGTCTGTAGCGCCGAGTAGTCGGTAGGTTCCCACACATTCAACAGGCATCTCCTCGCTTCGGGTAGCAGCACCACATGCGTAACCACACGCAGGACCTCATGCACACCACGCCAGAATCGCTCCACCTCCGGGCATTCCCACAATATATGCAGAAAGGTCCCCAAAGCGCCACACCCACGCCTACACAACCCGTCCACAGCATAGCCCATACGCAGAAGCCTCGGCCCCGTCATGTAGACTCTGTGGAGTATCTTGAGCTGGACGAAGCGAAGGCGGGCCGGTATGGCCACCTCTTTCGGGGAGGCCACCGCAAGGGTCCAGTCCTCGTCGTCCAGCTCCAGTCCATCGGCAACCCAAGCCTCACGAAGGGCAATCAGCAATCCCGTGCGGTCATTGATCAGTTTTTTGTAGATCAGTGAGATCGTGCTGTCCGGAACGTGTCCATCCAGCACTCTATCCTCAAGGGGGGAACACTCCGGGATGGACGCAACGTCCGGGAAGACGGAGCCCAGTGCATGGCGGATCTGCAAATACCGAAAGTACTCCCTGCCATGCAAGTGGAACTCCGTCTGCAGCTGCTTGAACGTTTTAAATCCTCCCCTCGTCCAGAGATCCCCCACCTTGCTAATGCCTATCATGTCCCACTTCTCGAAGCCCTTCGAGGTCCACAGGGAGCCCAACTGCTCGGACGCGTATAGTGGTGACGCCCGGGTCAGACGATCCTTCCACCACATCGCCACATTAGCCGCGTGCCACACTCGCACCATGACACGCGTGGGGCCGGTCAGCCGAGCGTCGTGCATGCTGGAGTAGAGCGCTCGATTATAGTCCCCACCCGGGAGTAGCATCTTATCCATTTCGAATGCCGGGTTTAAAGCGGGCCCATACAAGCCGTGATTAATCGCAGCCAGCTGGGAGGCCCAATAGTATCGTTTGATATCCGGGAGGGCGATCCCGCCGTCATACCATGGGAGCGTCAGCTTCGCCAGGGCGATACGCGGCCTCCCGTCCCAGAACAGGCGGCGCTGCAAGCTCTCCACCGCACGGAAGTAGCGCGCTGGGACGGGGTCCATAGTATTCTGCAAAGCGTAGAGGAAGCGCGGCAGAGACATCATCTTAAACAATGCCGCCCGGCCGAGCGGCGAGAGCGGCAAGCGCCGCCAGCGCGTGACATCTTCCTTCAGGCGCTGGAGGGGGGGAAGCAAGTTCCGATCATACCGGGCCTCCGGGTCCAGAGTAATGAAGACACCCAGGTACCGAAATCCCTGCGGGGCGATCTGGATCGGACAGCCCCGCGGGAGAATGGGCGCCTCCCCAGAGAGAACATACACGCACGATTTAGCCCAGTTGATGACAAGGCCGGAGTTACGACCAAATGAATGCAAAACATCAACCAGTACTATAAGTGAGTTACGTGGGGAAGCTAGGTACAAGAGGATGTCATCAGCGTATAGGGATACGCGGTCCTCATGCTCGGGGGTCCAACGGAGACCACGGATGGAAGGCTCCCACCGCAGCCACTCTGCCAGGGGCTCCAAGGCAAGCGCAAAAAGGAGCGGCGATAAGGGGCAGCCCTGTCGCGTGCCCCGGCCCAGCTCAAACGGAGCCGATACTCTACCGTTCACCACCACCTGCGCCAATGGGCCCTAATACAGCAATTTGACCCAACTGATGAACCCTGCGCCAAAGCCAAACTTCGCAAGCATCGCCCAGATGTATGGCCATTCAAGCTTATCAAACGCCATGGTGGCGTCCAGGGATGCCAAAATGGCCGGCTCCCGTATGTACTGAACACGTGCAAGCACCCCATGCAAACGCCGCAAGTTAAGAGCTGTGTTACGATGGGGAATAAAGCCGGACTGATCCTGGTGAACCAGTTCGCCCACCACGCCGACCAGCCGATTGGCCAGGACCTTGGCGAGAATTTTAGGCTCCGCGTTCAGTAGCGAAATGGGCCGATAGGATGTAACCCGGTCCCGAGGTCTCCCCTCCTTGTGGATAACCACGATTGTAGCCAGACGCTGGTCCAGCGGGAGGGAGCCCACCGAATGGGCCTCCAGGAACATCGACCGGAGATGTGGTGCCAGCGTATCCGGTCTCAATTTGTACAACTCGATGGGGAGACCATTAGGACCCATGGCCTTGCCGGAAGCGACCGAACGTATGGCGAGGGCGATTTCGTCGGAGGTTGGAGCGGCGTCCAACGACACTCTGTCCTCCTCCGAAAGGGAAGGCAGCGCGATATCCCTGAGCAGGGTACGGGTAT
Source organism: Triturus cristatus (assembly GCF_964204655.1). Taxonomy (NCBI): domain Eukaryota; kingdom Metazoa; phylum Chordata; class Amphibia; order Caudata; family Salamandridae; genus Triturus; species Triturus cristatus. Next base: position 131,625,442 of record NC_140586.1, on the reverse strand, counting down.
CCTCTTCAGAGCAGGAAGACACCGGGGAATACACCCCACGGAAATAGTCCGCGAAGCAGGAGACAATTTCTTCCGGCTCAGTAACACACACACGTCTGTTTTCTCAATCAGCGGGACTACACGACTCGCTCTCTCCTTTTTGTCCAGCCACGCAATCAATTTACCAGCCTTATCACCCACATCATACAATCTCCCCTGTTGCTCTCTACTGAGGCCCCTGGCTGCCTCCGTGACGAGGGCCCTATAGGCCGCTTGCTTGAGTTGGAGGACATGCAATAAGGCATCCGTCACCCCACTTTCTAGATTACCCTCCAACTCGGCTATCTCAGCTTCCACCCGGGTCACCTCCTCCCGCTCGCGCCTCCGGGTGTGGGAAATGAGGGACAGGGCCTCTCCTCGTAGTACTGTCTTGAATGCCTCCCACAGTGAGACAGCCGAAGGCACGGACCACACATTCTCGTCAAAGTAGCGCTGGAGGGATTTAATCAATTCAGCGCGAATAGTGGGGTTGCGCAAGTACCAGGGATTGATCGGGACCACCCTACCCTCACCCCTCGGAAAAAGGTCCAGGTGTAACAGGAGCGGGGAATGGTCCGAGATACCCCGTGCCAAATGGCGCACCTCTCCCACCCTTCCAACATAAGCCGCCGGGACCAGGACATAATCTAGTCGTGAGAGACTACCATGGGCCCCCGAATGGAAGGTATACTGTAACTGCGTGGGATGTTTTAAACGCCAGCAATCCACCAATCCCAAAGTGTCCAATAGACCAGAGAGCCACGCTTGGGCCCGGGGGAGGTCCCTAGGGGGGTGACGGTCCACCGTCCCGGAAACCACCGCATTGAAATCCCCCCCCACCACCAGAATCCCCCCCCGGAAGGCCAAGGAGGAAGCGCCCCAGGTCCGCAAAGGTAGTCGACTGCAGCCCCGGTGGGACGTATACTGACACAAAAACCACCACTTTGCCCTCCATCCTTCCCACCAAGACCGCGTAACGTCCCCTGTCGTCATGGAGCACCTCATCAATCTCCAGCGGGAGCGAGTTCTTAACCATGATGCCCACACCCCTTGAGCCAGACGTAAAGCCCGAATGGGCCACTAGGCGATAGCCACGCCGATTCATGGCGCAGAAAGAGTTGCCAATGAGGTGTGTCTCCTGCAGAAAAACTACATCGGGTGAAATTCGCTTCAAGAACTGCAGGACCACCCCACGTTTAATCCTGTCCCCCAGTCCATTCACGTTCCAGGACAAAAGAGTTAGTTCCCTACCCCCCATCATAGACAAGAGCCACCATTCGTCCCCCCGAGAGCACTATAGAGCTAGCACAATGATACTTTTGCCTTGTGGTGAAAACGAACAACACCCCCCCATCCCTACCCACCCACCCCAACAAAACTCCCCCCTCCCTGCACCCCTGCATGAGCCCGAACAGCCCCCCCAACGTGCAGTGTGCCTGTCGCCCCATATATATAATAAAAACTAGCTAAGCCCCCTAGAGGAGGAGGGAGAACCCCCAAGAGACCCCACACAACCTCCATAGGAGGGGAAATTATACAGACCGATGCTTAATCGAGAGTGGCAACATTTTTGTCCAGAGTGAAGCCCAACATCACCCCCTCAGACCCGATCCAGTGTGCCGTCTCCCCCCGCCGCCCCCCCCCCCCACCCCCCAGATCACGATCCCCAGACAGAGTGTCCAGCCAGTCTCCGGCCGCTTCGGGGCGATCAAAAAAGTGCGTGCGACCCTCTACCTCCACTCGCAGCTTGGCTGGGAAGAGCATTGCGTATTTAAGGTTCAAGTCCCGAAGACGGCGCTTGACGCCTTGGAAGCTCAGTCTCTGCTTCTGGACCGCTGGGGTGAAATCCGGATAAAAGTTCACCTCCATGTTGTCAAGCTTAACCGGCCCCAACGGTCTGGAGGCTTGCAGGATAGCGTCTCTGTCCCGAAAGTTGAAAATCCGGGCAATGAGGGGCCGCGGAGGGGCTCCGACCTTCGGCCTTCCCCCAGGAACCCTGTGGGCCCGCTCCACCGCGAAGAATTTACTCAGCCCCCGTGGCTGGAGATGGGTAGCGATCAGGTCCTCCACAAATAGGTCCGCCGCCGCTTCCTCCCGTCCCTCGGGTACTCCGATGATGCGGATGTTGTTTCTCCGGGCCCGACTCTCGGAGTCCTCCAGGCGCCGATCCATAAGCGCGCTCGCCTAACTAAGCCGGCGCACCTCTGTTTGTAGCGCCGCCACATCAGTAGTAAGGCCCGATGCGGTGTGGGCCAAAGAATCAACTCGGTCGTTGGTCTTGGAAAGATCGGCCCTCACCAGGCCAACATCCACGAGGACCGAGTCGATCTTCTGTGCCAGTGTGTCGAACCGCTGGCCTACCGAGGCCTTCATCTCGGCAATGGCGCCCATGACATCCCGCAGAGTCAGATCCGTGGGCAGGTCCGGGGCATCAGGAGGGTCCTCAGGGGATTTGTGCGGTCCGCCGGGAGATCCCTTCTGGAGGGTATAGCGGTCCATACTGTTGGCCTGATGGGTGGTGCCACGCCGGGTCGGCTTGGTCTTTGCCCGGTCTCCATCTTGTTTGGTGGCCATGGCCACTAGTCTCCCGGTCGCACCAGTCACGTCGTGAAGGGCAGGCAATCAGGGCCACAAGCTCCGGGGGGGGGCCACCCCCGATCGGCGGGGTGGGTCACAGCCGGCGGGCAGGCCAAGTCTCCCAGCGAGACCACACCAACACAAAGAGCCCCGCGACCCAACCCTGCAGTGATTGCAAGGGGGTGCGAAAGCGAAAGCGAAAGCGCGGGGTGCGCGACTCGCCAGGCCCGGCCCGCCGCTGTTGTTCACTTTGTCACTGGGTCACCCCTCAGCGCAAATCCGGGGTCTGGCGAGGAGAAGGCCGCAGACTTCAACCGGTGCTCACTCCGGTGTCCGAGGTCCGATTTGACAACGGGAAACGGGTGCCACCTCAGCTCAGGCTCACCAACACATTCCCCTCATCCGAGACAGGATAAATTCAGGATAGTCGTGGGAGGTTGCGGAGGTCCTCGGGAGCCTCGCACCTACGCGGCCATCTTGGTTGCGCGCTAGGCTCCTCCCCAAGCAATCCATTCTTGAGCAAGGATAGGTATGGAATACAATGCTGTCTCAGGAGACAGCTGGAGCTGTCTGTTTTTAGACCACATAAAAATGATTGAAGGTTTCAATGAGATATCAACAGCTGCTCCGTTGACAAATTTGTTGCTCATTTATTGACCTTTAACCCCTTGGGTGCCAGGCCTTTTCCCCCTCCTGTGCCTGGCGCTTCCCTAGCGGGTGGGTTTCATGACGAGATAGTCTCGTCATGGGCACAGCGCGACTGTGCTCCATGACGAGACTATCTCGTCATGGGCACAGAAGAGGTTAAGTAAACAAGCATTTTCAAAGCCAATAAGTCTCGCCTATGCAAGAACTATTGGCTTTACCAATGTGTTTTAGCCATGTTGTACACTGGCGTGGCTGTTGTCTAGCATGGCTAAAAGTTAGTGACATACAGGACAGTGGTGTGGAGTGTCGCAGAGTGGAATGGGGAAGAGTGGTGTGGAGTGTCGTGTATTGGAGTAGCACTGAGTTGAGTCACGTGGCGCACAGTGGAGTAGAGTAGAATGGACTAGTGTACAGTGCATTGTCATACAATGTTATAAAGTGATGTAGAGTGCAGTGGCTTAGAGTGAAGCGATGAAGAATTCAGCGGTGTACAATGCAGCATCGTAGAATACTGTGGCGTAGATCAGATTGTTGCATAGTAGAGTGCAGTGGCATAGAGTGGCGTGGAGTGGTGTAGAGTATGGTGGTGTATAGTGCAGTGGCATAGCATGAAGTAGTGCAGAGTAGAGTGGCATAGAGTGCAGAAGCATACAGTGCAATGGCATGGAGTGTAGTACTCTAGAGTGAAGTGGAATAGAATGGAGTTATGCAAAGTAGAGTGGCATAGAGTGCAGTGGCAACAAATGCAGTCCTGCAGAGTAGAGTGGTGTAGAGTTCAGTGGTGTAGAGTTCAGTGGTGTAGAGTGGCATAGAGTGCAATGGCATAGTGGGCAACAGTGGAGTGGTGTAGAGCAGACTTGTGTAAAGTGCATTGGCATAGAGCGTATTGACGTAGAGTGTTGCAGAGTATAGTGGCATAGATTGCAGGGGCATAGAATTCTGCAGTGTACAATGCAGAGTTGTTGAATACAGTGGCATAGACTAGAGTGGTGCATAGTAGAGTGCAGAGTAGAGTGGCATAGAGTGCAATAGCGTAGAGTGATGCAGAGTAGAGTGGAATAAGAGTCATGCAGAGTAGAGTGGAGTGCTGCAGAGTGCAGTAGTGCAGAGTAGAGTGGCATAGAGTTCAGTGGCAGAGAGTGGAGTGTTGCAGAATGCAGTGGCATAGACTACAGTGACGTAGAGTGTTTCAAAGTAGAGTGCAGTATGTAGGAAACTGGGTTTTGTTGCAGTATCCCCCCCCCCACACTTTTGGCCTGGTATCTAGTGCAACTATGACTGAGTGTGTACCAGGTTCCTGCTAAGCAGGTCTTCCGTACCAGTGTTCTTTCCCTAAACTGTATGAGTGTTCCGCAGTTGGCACCCCTTTAGGAGCCCAGTAAATCCCTACTAAATGTACCCCTGGTATCTAGGGCCCTGAAACAAAAAAGGGTCTCTAAGGGCTGCAGAGAAATTGTGCCACCATAAGACACCCCTCACCAAGCTCATAGAAACAGCCACTGCAGCTTGCGTCTCTTGGTGCAGAGAAAACAAAATATTTGACATTGCACACATCTCTGTGTGCCATGTCTGCCATAACAACACGTTGCATAGGTAAGACAGCCCTAAGGAAGGGTGCACTATACCCATGTGTGGGCTCATCTCTGGGAGTGGATATGTCCCAGTGATATCTAAGTTCACCCTTAGCTATTACCAGTGCACAGGGAAGCCATACTGAGTACATGCGCTGGACACTCATCATTCTGAAATCCCCAGCTGCATGATGGCTTTACTGTACCCCAAGGTGCTTGGTACCAAACACCTTGTCACAATAAACCCACACTGATACCAGTGTTGGATGTATTAAGAAATGCACCCAGAGGGCATGTTAGATGTGCCCCTGAAAACCTACTGACTACTATTGTGTTGACTGACTGGCCTCGAACAGCCAGTCACCATAGACAAGTTTCTGACCTCCTGAGGTTAGAGCCTTTGCTTTCGGGGGTCAGGAACAAGGCCTGCTCTGGGCGGAGGTGTTGACACCTCTAAGCAGGATGGGCATTCCAGAGCGGGTAGCTTCAAAAGGCCCTGCTGCCTTAGTTATGCAACCCGAGCCTCTCCAAATAGTGGAGGTGTCCATCCCCCCCACACGTTTTGCTGGCACGACAGGAGGGAAAATTAGTAAGATTAGGAGGTGTGCCCACTTTCAGCCAGCACCACCCTAGGGCGGGCCAGCTGATGTGTACCCCACATTTCAGATTCCTCCATGTTGTTTTCGATGGAATTAGCCTTCTAGGGTAAAGGTAATGTCCACTTTCTCATATAGAGGGTGTAGATACCCTAAACATAGGTACCTCATTGGCTACTACCTGCCACTCCCTGTTGTGGTTTGGATGGAATTAGCCTTCTAGGGTCAAGAGTATGCCTACTTTCCACAGAAAGTAGTCATATAGTGGGTGTAGACACCGTAAAGGTAGGCAGCCCATTGGCTACTACCTTTTACTCCCCGTAAACACCCCTAAATTGAGTATTTAGGTGGCACCCCTGAACCCATGAACTCAGATTTGACAGATCAACAGAAGAAGGACAAGGAAGGGTAACTGATTGGTGAGAACTGCAACAGAAATTTGGACTTTGGCACGAAACCCTGCTGTCCTGAGCCCTCTCATGACAAATGCGACAGAGTGACTTGTCCTGCGAGCTGGAGAACTACTAAAGCTCTAGGTACTCTGCCAGCAGTCCAAAAACCACCAACAGTGTCTCCTGGAGTAGAGGAGCAACTCCTGCAGTCCGTAGGCACTGACAAGCAGAGTCCTGTCTACCGCCTTGCAGCTCCTCGGCCCGACCGACAAGCAGATGACCAGGAGGAGGTGAGTGCTCTGGAAGGTCAGATCTGTCTCCCCACAGAGTGTGAAGACACTAGGACCTACTGGAGCCGGGAAGCACCAACCCCAGGGAACCGTACACCCTGCACCAAACACCAACAGCAAGAGTCCAGTCCGGACTCTCACTGCACCAGGATCAAGCAGCCGTCGAGGAATTTCAGCATTACTGAGACTCATTTTGAGAGTGGCACAGGTGCTTTGATTTTGTCTCTGCCAGCTGTTTGTCCCTGACCGCGAGGTTCATCTTACGCACTCCGCCCAGCTGACCTAACCACTCTGCACCCAAGCCCTCCAGCCTGGGTCTTGATGAACGGGCTGTGTCCCCATGCTCAAAGACCCATTATAGGGAGTGTAGTATCTAGTGCTGTCAATGGCATGTGTTGTAAGTGATTGACAGCTGAATCTGAATGTAGGGGTTTCCATGGTTTGGTGGAGATTCTAGCGTGGATAGGGAGAAGCCTGGAGGTGGTTGAATGTGAGAAGCTGGAGTTTTTTATCATCTACTTGAATAAACCACTGCTACTTCAATTTGTGCCTTGCCTGCATCCTCATTTCATTGGCGATGACTTGGTACAGAGAGGATCTCACTACTGGATGACACTCCAACTCATGAGTATAAGCTACCTTGACTTTTATTCAATCAACCACCCCGGTGAATGGTTAAACAAGCGACAGCATATCGGCAATCCTTCAAGATTAAAACACCAACTCTGTAACGGGCACACCTTTAAAATGGTTAATTATTTGCTTTCTTTCCCTATGCTACACACATCAAAGTAACAACATTTCAACCTACTGTACATTCTTTTTCTAGATCTCAGCTATTTTCTGCTTGGTGACTAGCACACCATTTAGCTCTGTAATGCCCAGCTGCTGGTGCATTTGAATGGAAGTACCTTAAACACTTAACAGATTGGTTGCTCGGTGACGGGCATACCTTTACTATTTACAGTCACTTTCTATTTGATACACATGGTGGTCTCTGTAAGGGAGCAGAAATATTTTTTTTTTGCTGGGTGACGGGCACATCATTGATAATTGCACCCTACCTGGTGTTTTGACAATTGCTGGCTCGGTGACAGGCACACCATTGAAACTTAATTGAAATTTGGTGTTTGGCACTTCATTTTTTTTCAAGAATTAGCAGAAAGTTTTGTATTTTACAGTCAATATAATATCTTATCTCTACACATTTTCTCATAACCTTAGGATATTTCCATATTGTGCTATCATGCAAAATGTTCCTGGTCCACCATTCTTCCTCATGAACCCTGGTGATCTTCAAATCCCTTGGAAGAAATGCAAAAACATATTTGCAAACTATGCCAGAGTTTGTGGAACATCTTTAAGTGCAGAAGGCAAAATGTCCTTATTACTTCATTGTCTTGGCTCTGAAGATCAAGAAGTTTTTTAACACTTACCTGACTTGTCTGCCGAGTTGAGTGACAATCTAAATGAATATGAAATATGTATAAAAAAGATTAGATTTATACTATCTACCAAAAGTTTCAAGGATTTTAGAACGATATCAATTTGGTAAGCGAATGCAAAGGTCTTGTGAATCCGTTGAGGAATATGTATCTGTCTTAAGAAAACTGGCCTCAACTTGTTGCTTTGGCGTCAGTAATGATGAAAGATTACGTGATCAGTTCATGTTGGGTTATTGTGTAGAAAAAGCAAGCGAAAGCTTTTGGCAAAAAGATGACCCTTCCCTATCCAAAGTGGCCACTCTTGCAAAAAGATTTGAACATAGTCAAGCTTGTGTTGTAGAAATAAAGAAAGGGAGTGCTACTGTTAAGGAAGAAACAGCACAAACAGTTTCGGTACGGAAAAAAAACAGCGATAGTTACACTTCACGGTTTATCCAGAAAGATGGTGGCAAGGATGGGAAGATGTATACAGGGAAGTGTTATAGGTGTGGTGATCTTGGTCACTATGGCATTTTTAAAGGACGCGCGGGTTGGAAAGCTACTTGCAAAACATGTGGGAAGAAAGGACATGTGTCTAGTTGTTGTAGGGGTTCTAATATAAAAGGTAATGTTGTATCAAAAAAACGAATTCATGTATTCACTTGTGAACTTGTTGATGATTCATCTGGTGATGAAATAGTCTTGCAAATTCAAGATGGTTCTGGAGCTCCTTGGGAGGTAGTACAAGTTGAAGGTGCTCCAGTATCAATGTTGTTTGACTCATGGGCAAAGATAATGTTAATACCTAAAGTTTTTTTGAGGAGAATTCATCAGGGAAGGTCAAATTGTTTAAACCTGACATTTACCCAAAAGGATATGAGGGTCAACCTATAAAGTTAGTGGGCTACTTTAACAGGTCCCAGCATTTCAAAAATAGATTAGTTGTGGGAAAGATTTCTGTTTTGGGGAGAGGTGACTCTCTCATTAGTTGGTATCACCAGAAAGATCTTGGGGTTTATCTTGATCCCAATGAAAATCCATCGGCTAGGTTGAGGAAAATTGTACAAGTAAATAATGTAGGACCTGATAAGCCATATTTTGAGTAATAATTTTCTGAAGTATTTAAAACCAAACTAGGCTGTTTGAAAAATGATGTTCGCAAAATTAGAGTAAAAAGGGTTCCACCCCTGTTGTAAGTAAGGTTAGGGGGATACCATTGCTGGTTAAAGACAAGATGAAGGCAGAACTTGACAAATTGAATGGTAATGGCATTATCGAGGAGGTAGAAGCCATGGAATGGCTGACTTCCGTGGTTATGGCTAGGAAAGCCGATCGTGAGGTTCACCTTTGTGTGGACTTACGTGAATTAAATAAGAATGTTATTGTTGATAACTATCCCTTTCCAAACATGAATGAGATGCTCTCTATGTTAAAAGGAGTAAAATGTTTTACGACTGTTGACCTTACGTCTGCCTACCATCAGGTCAAACTACATCATGAGTCTCAAGACTTGACTGCATTTGTTACTCCGTTTGGTACTTACAAGTTTGTGCGCATGCCATTTGGGTTGATCTCGGCAGCCGCAGTTTTTCAGCGAGTAATGGAAAAGATGTTGAGTGGTATTTCAGGGATACAAATTTATCAGGATGACGTACTAATATATGGCGAGATTGTAAGCCTATATAATCAATGGGTGCGTGAAGTGTTGCACAGATTTTAAGACAGTGGGGTAACTTTGAAAGAAAGCAAATGCAAGTTCAATCTGGACCAAATAGATTATCCAGGGCCAAAGTACCGTCAGATGGTATAGAATTAAAACAAGAGCTAGTTGAAACTATTGGCAATTTGGTTAGTGCCACTTTAAAAGAAGAGTGGATTAAATTCTTGGGGATGACTGAATGCTAAAATATATTAATTGTGAATTTTACAGAGAAGAGTAATAACCTGCTATCTCTATTAAAGAAAGGAGTCCCTTTCTTGTGGAATGATGCGTGTGGGTGTGAGTTTAGTTTGCTTAAGAGTTTACTAAAAAATGCGTTGCGTTTACAGAGTTTTGAGCCAGGGCAGGAATCCATAATTATGTCCGATGCCAGCACTAGAGGACTGGGGGCAGTTCTTTTACAATGACATAAAAGCATAAAAAGAACCATATTGTTTATTTCCAGGAGCTTGAAAGGGGCAGAACTCAATTACTCATTTATAGAAAAGGAGGCATTGGCGGTGGCTTGGGCTGTGCAAAAACTAAGAAAGTTTGTTTGGGGAAGCAAATTTGTTGTTAAAACAGACCACGAACAGCTTCAATACATTTTTGAAAAGAAGGGTTTGGATGCTGTTTCTGGAAGGATAAAATGCTGGGTAATTAGTTTGCAGGAGTTCCATTTTAATGTTGAATATGTCCCTGGTGCAAAGAATTGGGTAGCTGACTGTTATTCTCGCTTAGTCAGTGCAAGTGACGTATTTGAGAATGAAAATGGTGAAGAAGAGGATTTGAAGTTTTTTTAATAAGAGAAGGTTCCATTAAAGAAGATGAGTGGTTGGTTGAGGTAAGCAGAGATCAAAACGTGCAAAAAGTAGTGCAAAAGATTGGAAGTAGACCAATGCTGACAAGAACAATGTAGACCTACAAATTGTTTGGAGACTCAAAGATTAATTGTTTGTGCAGGGCGGACTAGGATTCAGAGGAACTAGATCAATTCCTCCAGTCTCATTAAGAGAGGGGTTAATCTCTCTAGCCCATGATAGTCATCCAGGGATATCAAAGACTAAAGAGAGAGTGAGACAAATGTATTGGTGGCCAGGGATGGATATCCAGGTTGAACGAGTTGTGAGGGAGTTCGGTGAGTGTTGTAATGCAGACAAAACGTTCAAGGGTAGAGTACAACCCATGCTAATCAGAGAGATACCCCTAGAACCTTGGCAAGAAATTGCCCTTGATATTCTTGGTCCCATTTGATGTCCCAGTGTTGATAAGTATGTCCTGGTACTTTTTGACATGTTTTCCGGGTGGCCTGAGATTGCTATTACCAATTTCATTGAAACACTTGATGTTATTGTGTTTTTGGAGCAGGTTTTTGAGAGAGAGGGTTTTCCTGTATCATTGTTGACTGACAACGGTGTACAATCAGTCTCTCGTGAGGGGCATTAAACACAAGAAGTCAGCGTTACATCATCCTGAAACCAATGGCATGGTGGAAAGGTTGAACAAGGTACATAAGGAGACGATGCAGCAAGTGATTACAAATAATATGTGCTGGAAGAATAAATTGTTGTGCAAAGTAAAGAACTACAGAGTAACTCCTTATTCTAGCACGGGGTTTTCTCCCTTTGAGGGGTTCAAAAGAAAGAGGGCCAATACTCTGGTTTTTCCATCTTGGGCCAACGACAGGGTGGGTGATGATTTGAGTGTAAGGCAAAAAGAGGAGTTGAAGGATTTAAAGGAACGCAAGATATTATCTGAGAGGAAGGTGTGGTTTGATTCTCGTAAAGCAACAAAGAAAACTGTGGTACAGGTTGGGGACTTAGTTAAGATTAAAAATCCTCGAGGAGGTGCCTCCAGTATATGCTCTAAGTTTTTTTCTCCCATGAAGGTCATTAAGGTTTTCAAGAAAGCTGTGAGGACTGAAGACCATCGCATTGGGAATTTAGGACGTGTGGTTAAGGTGAATGTGAAGCATGAGGAGGATGGCATTGGGAGTGCGAGAGGTGGTAACAGTGCCAACAAACATGTGTTGAGAAGAAGCCCTAGAGTCTCTAGAAAACCTCAATACCTCAATGAGTTTGTGTGAATTCCTATGTACCGTGAAATTTAGATACACCGTTTTTTCCCCCTCCTTCTTAGTGTTTGTTTTGTATTTTATCTATATGACACGCTTCATGGTCAGTGAATATATTTACAATTGTTTGTGTTTATTTTCTGCTAGTTCCTTTTGGTGTTCAAGGCATTGGGAAGGAAGGAGTATCTAGTACTGTAGCTGTCAATGGCATGTGTTGTAAGCCATTGACAGCTGAATCAGAATGTTGGGGTTTCCATGGTTTGGTGGAGATTCTAGCATGGATAGGGAGAAGCCTGGATGGATTATCCACTTGAATAAACCACTGCTACTTCAATTTGTGCCTCGCCTGCATCCTCATTTCAGGGATTCCTCGGACTTGCCTGCAAGTCCCCTTTGCAGTCTCTTTTCAGGTAGCCCCTGTTCTCTGTAGCACACCAGCTACCAGCACCATGCTCCCGGTAGAATCCGGGTGGTTTCCAAAAAACTGCTGCTAGTACTTTCAACCTACGAAACTGACTGTACCTACCTTTATGCATCTTTGACTTTTCCTCCCATAGGATTGCATTGTGCCTATACGCGCAAAGATTCAAACACTTTACTTTTCTTTGAGTGTGTGCCTCATTTATTGCCTCTATGAATACAACAAATGATAAGCCTAGCTGCTCACCCACATTACCACAAAAGAGTGTGTTACTATTATCTACTTTAGCCTCTGTCGAAACAATTGGGGACCCACTGGACTCTCTGCACAGTGTACTTCTATATAGAAAGCCACTTCCTACACTGTGGCATTGAGTAGATTGTGTCAGAGTAGAGTGAAGTGGCGTAGAGTGGAGTAGTGCAGAGTAGAGTGGCACAGACTACAGTGACGCAGAGTGCAGTGGCGTAGAGTAGATTGTTTCAAAGTAGAGTGAAGTGGCGTAGGGTGAAGTGATGCAGAGTAAAGTGAGCTGGTGTGGCATGGTGTAAAGTGGTGTAGAGTGCAATGTTACAGAGTGCAGTTGTGCAGAGTAATTAGTGTGGAGTTCAGTGGATTAGCATAGTGAGGTGGTACAGAGTAGAATGCATTGGCATAGAGTGAAGTGTTCCAGAGTGAAGTGTTGCAGAGTGTCGTACAGTGGAGTGGCTTAGAGTGCAGTGGCGAAGAGTAGAGTAGCACAGAGTGCATTAGCACAGAGTAGAGTGGTGGAGAGTAGAGAGGCGTAGTAGTGTACAATGATGTTGAGTAAAGTGGAGTGAGGTAGAGTGCAGCGGTGTGGAGTGGTGCGCGGTAGAGTGGAATATGCTTGGTGTGATAGCACACTTCTATTAAGATAACACATCTTCAATTAAAAACACCATTAGATTTGCAGACATACAGTTTCACTGATAAATATATACAGCACACAAATGATAATGTGAGGAAATGTCATCACATAAAGTATTGATTTGTTTTGTTTGTCTTAAAATATTTGTTTCCACCACACTTAAGAATTACAATTTTTTTTCCTTCATTTGGACTTTTCTAGTTCTGAAATATCTGCACAATTAATTTACAAACATTTACATCTTGTTGTGTGCTATGATTGTCACGTAAATTCTCTCGCTTTGAAGTCAGAGAAAGAAAAGTAAATACCAAGCTTTCTGCAAGAGAGAGCTTTAAATTTGAGCTCCATCTTTGAATGCACAGCAAATGTGACAAGATAAGAACAGATAATACTCCATCAATCTCTCACACGAGTGCTTTACTTTGAGAACTTCCCTACACTTAAAGACGCACCCGTCTTTATGTTTCCCCATATCCCGCGGATCTTATGAGGTGACTCCCTCGTTCATCCCGCCTTCTTCCCGTAACTTTACCCTACCAGGACCCGGTCAAACCTTTTCACCGGCGTTTCGAACACAGTACTGCCATGTTTCACTTACAGCCCTGAAGAGTCACAAAGTGTAACACGTTGTGACGAAACACGTGTCGGCTGGTCTGTTGTTTCACACTGTATTGATCTTGATGAAAATACATATAAAAAATCCTTGCATATGACATATCTGATGTGGATCCTCATGATTTCGAGAACAAGAAAATTCCTTGATTTCTGTGTAATCACCCGTTGGGTACACCTTTAACTTTTACTCCAATACGTGTGCACAGGACCTATTTCTATTTGATGGTGTGGGTTACGACCCTCATACTTGCAGGGGCTGTTTTCTTTTGGGTTTGGTTCTCCTGACCTGTCAGCACCGTTTATACCTTTCTTAGCAACAACCCAGACGCACACGCATGAGTGCCATTGCTTCCTTCACTCTAACGAAACCCTCCAGTATTGTTAATCATAAGAACAAGATTTCAACCTAAAAAGGGAGAAAAGATCATTACGCATACTTGTTCAAGCCATATGAACATACTTAATAATACACTCTAGAAATATATATATATATATCTATAAATATGTGTGTGTGTGTGTGTGTGTGTGTGTGCGTGTGTGTGTATATGTCATGTCGTGTCTGTGTGTGTGTGTGTACACTACATTGCAAAGTCAAATTCTAGTTTTTTACTACAGTATAGCAAAACTGAAATGAGACGGTTTGCTGCCTCTCTGATTGCATGTAACAACTACTTGACACAGGGAAACAACTCTCTTATTAGTCAGAGGCCTCTTCAATGTGATTTTTACCTTGCCGCAAAATGTAACCCATTGCATCCTGTTTTTTGTTAAATACCTTTAAAAAAATGTACACAGGAAAATGCCATAGCATAAACCACATATGTAAATGGACATAGTTTCATATTCTATTTTTCACCATTGTTGAGTCAGGGGAGGGGTATCGTGACTCAGCTGAGTCTTTGCCTCTTGACCCCTCACCACAATCAACAATGGTAATAAATAGTATCCCATCGCTAACTCCAGCAAGCGATCAATGAGTGTAATGCACTTATCTAATCCTCCTTGGAAAAGGTCATAGTTTGGTGCTTCCATTTAGTAGCGCCTCTTCAAGCTCTACCCCGTAACGGGCAACCTCTCCTAAGTCCACAACAGAGACACTTGCACAAGGCCTTTACCGGACTGAAAGGCGTGTAGTTCTCCAATACATTTCCATCGAAGAAACCACGTTGTTGCGTCACAGAATATGTCCAAGGTCCCCTACGGCCCTAATAGGGCTGACAATAAGGAGAATTTTGATAACGAGGCTGCTCTGCTTCTTGTTATTCGCTGTTGAGCGGTGGTAAGGATTTTGGTGTTTAACCAATGAGCTTTTCATCTGTAATCTATAAAGACCAGGCAGGTTCTATGCAGACTTTAACACTACATATTCAGCAAATCTAGCACTACATATTTAGCAGAAGTCATTGCTAAATTTGTGAGTATAAAAATCCTTGGGTCGTTATTCTATTGGATACTAAACACATTGTGACTTGGAGTTTTTGCTCGTTTTAGGAGCATTTAATTTCCCCCTCAGTTTACCAGGCAGATTACATCTTTATATCATAAGGCTAAAAAAAAATTCAATATCAGCAACAATATCTGCAGTAAGCATCCCGCAGTGCCTCTGTGTGGGCTGCCGGGCTGGAGGACTAATGGTCTAATTGCAGGACAAACCTGACGGAGATGTCTCCTTGACCTGAGGCCGTAGGAGGTGCCCTCCTCCCGTGGTCCCCTCCTCGCTACACCATAGCAGTGAAACCCATTGGAGGGGACCCCCTCCTGTCTGCCCAGTTGGAATGAGACACTTTTCTTTCAATTGTAGAGTCAGGGGTCACAATTGGACCAGTTGCTCACGCTGCCCATGCCTAGCACCGGCCCTAGTGGGCAAGGTTTTCATGATAACGGGAACCCGACCCTGCCTGACATGGCCAATCTTGTATGCTTAATTTAGTGAACCTCTTACAGTTTCAATTCATATTGCTTAAAATGTTACCTCCTTTAGTGCACATTAGATCTATTAAACATTATGCAGATGGCCTATCCCTGTCTCTGTGATCACACCCTTTTATTATACAGGAGCATTTGGTATGATACAGCAATTTACCAACTATGCAGAGTAGAAAGTTATTCCTAAAAAATAAGAAGTCATGCTATTGAATTCTCCTTCCTCATTTATTCCACTACATTGGGGTCTTCAGAATGTATCGTATCCCAAAAGACATTTGTGCGTCCATGTTTATTTGAAGATCCACTCGATGTATACGTTCTTAATTATCTTCCTCTATTGAAAAAGTAAATAGTCTTCTGGAATGTTGGGATCCTATGTCTCCCTCTGTATTAGGGTGTATTGCTCTGAATAAAATGTCCGTTGTGCCCCGTTTTTATTTTTATTTTCCCCTTTCTTTTTTGGCAACCGTTTTTTTTTTGTGGTAAACTGTATATAAACTGTCAGACTGACCCGAGTTAGCCTGCAAAGACTGAAGATGCCTCTGAAGTTGGTTAAGGATTTCTTTCCTTGGGCAAAAAGGGGAGCAGCACAGACCACATATTCTCTTTCATAGTGTGTGAAAAAGGCTGCTTTATTGAAGAGCGGTGCACATCACAACAATAAACCCTAGGCTTTGCCTTACAAAACTAAACCTCACTATATAATGAAATCACCAACAGTCACTATCCCCCACTCCAATAATCCTGCCCCCCTTATATCTTTATCTTGCAACTCTGCTATTGAGCTTTACTCCTGTAACACTTTAACCTACAACTATTAACATCTAATTATCTAAGTATCCTAAATCTGAACATTTAATGTCTTGCTTTATCTAGGTGTAACTTTATTGCCACCCCCCATTGTCTGGATTCACTTATGTTCACAACAATCATTTTAATGTAGAACAATGGAACCTTAAACTGCCAACTGCCACTGAGAAAAGGAACCCCCCCCCCCAGACCTTTCTGACCCCCCCTAGGATTCATGTCCCCCGTCTCACATTGAGTGTCCTCTCCAGCACCTCCCTCACTTGCATCAAGTCTTACTCCATCCCTTAGTGAGTCAAGTGAACTCCACCCCCCTAAAAAATTTCACAGCCTCCTATTTCAATTCCTGACCAAAACCCTCATCTCTATACAAAACGTGCATGCCCCTATTAATGTTGCGCCTAGCCTTATCAATAGCGTAGGGCTTTTTTACCCACACTCCTCTGTCTCTTTGGGAGGAATTCCCTCCACAAGACAAAGGTCTCCGACGACTGCAACCTATTTTCTAAGAGGCCCTCTACATTTCCTTCAACAAAATTAGTCCTTTACATACCACCATATTATTTTCACCAAGTAGAGCACTGACACATCCGGACCTCTGTGCCGTCTCAACAACATATTTAAACATTGCAACAGTTTGTGCCAACGCATGCCACCTTTACTGTGCCAGGTAACCTAAAACAAATGTTTATAGAGCCCAAGACTGGTGCCCAGACCTTTCTGGATTTCGTACCGCTCCGTTCACTTAACAAAAGAATATCCTACTAGCAAAATAGACAGCTCGACTGACTCTGGACCAGCAACTGCACCTGAAAAGAACAAGATATGTGAAAAACAATGGAAAATGTGAAACCGTTAACAACCCCCTTTTCCCAACCTCACGTAGCGATGAAAGCACTCCAACGACCTCTGGCGAAGTTGCATGCTCCTACCCCTGCCTGAGCCGCCGCTGTGCAGCTCTGTGGCTGCCCAAATCATAATAGAATGTCTGTCATAGTCCCCGGAGGTTCCTCAGTGACACTCAAAACAAAATTGTATAGCCAGCAGGATCCCCAATACTTTGCCAAAAAGTCACCTTGACAAGGCTCTCCTCACTTGAGGTCGACAACCCTGTTCCCTTGCCCATCCCTCCAGCATCCTCTTCCCCAGTTCCCTGCCAATGGATGGTGCATAGCCCCACAGAAGCTTGCCCATAAAAGCAATTCCTGCCAGCTTCCCTGTAATCGTGATTCTTGATTAACCTTTGTCAATCAAAACTAAAATGTACTGCACCACATCCTCCTCCCTGTGCCAAACTTCTCCGACCTCTGTCTCCTCCCAAGTCAGCACATATGTCTTTCTGGTGGACTCTGGCAGAGACCTTACCACCAACTGAAGCATCCTTTCCCACATATGTTCCACATTCCAGCTGGCATCGGCATCTTGACCTTGTCTGCTTCCGTGGCCAGCTCATGGAACCTCTCTCACTGTGAACGAGACAGAGCTTTCACAATGTCATTGTCCACCCCAGGCACATGTCTAACCCTGAACACCACATCTTGTCACAAACTGTCCATAATAAAAACTCTCAGCAGTTTGAGCATGTGCTCATCCCTTGCAGACTATTTACGACATGCACCACAGCCATAGTGTCAATTCGGAAGAACAAAACCTTCTTGTGCACCAGTTCCTGCCCCCAGAGCATCACAGCCATCAACAGTGGGAACATTTCCAGGAAAGCAATGCACCTGCCCCCTCGCTTCCAGTCAGCGGGCTACTCCTCTGCACACCACAAAGTACAAATTGAAGCCCAAAACGCCCACGGCATCGGAATATATCTGTACAACCCAATCACACTTCTTCGGGCACACCATTGGGATGCCATTGAAATACTCCAAAAGCCTGCGCCACATTTGTAAATCCTCTTTCATTCCCACTGACTGTTGCATGTGGTGATATGGCAGCGAGAGCCCTGACAGGCTGAGTCGTCTGCAAAAAGTCCTTCCTGCCCTCACTACTCGAGCCACAAAGTTGAGGTGGCCTAGCAAAACCTGCACTTCCCTGACAGTCAATTTTTGTTTCATCAACATAATGTCTAGCAACTGCTCCATTTGCACTTTTTTGTCCAATGGTAGGTGTGCCTCCATGGATACTGAGTCCAGTTCAATACCTTAGATGGTGAGCACTGTGCTTGGTCCACTGTCTTTTCCAGAGCCAGCGGCACCCCAAGGTCACCCATAAGCTCTTAAAAACTTGCAAACTGCTGCTGACAGTCCACAGAACCAGGTTGACCCACAAAAAATAAATCACCCAGGGTAAATCACCCTGTGGTCCAACTGTGTACCCCGTGAAAACCCACTGTAAGAAGGAACTGAAGCTCTCAAAAAGCGTGCACGATATCGAGCACCCTATGGGTCAAGATTTGTCCACATATCATGACCCGTCAAACTGTATCCCCAGTAACTGGAAATCCGCCGGTGCACCAGTAGCAGCCTAAAAGCTGACTTGATATTGCACTTCACTATCTGGGCCCCATGACCCACCTGTTCCACCAATACCATTGCCACATCCACTGATGAGTAGGAGACCAATGTGACCTCCTCCAATATCAAATCATTGATAGAACTCCCCTCCGGCTAGTACAAGTGCTGTATCAACCAGAATTTACCCTTTTTTTTCAGCACCACCCAAATGGGTTAAACGATCAAGTCATGCATCGGCCATAAAGTTGGCCATTCTGCCCTCCTGAACCTCCTTTATTAGCTTCGCCTGTACCACCTGTTTGTGTGACTGCACTGGCTTCAAATTCTCCACCCAACAACGTGACTTTGGACCCTCACACCCCTGCCTGAAACTGTCCTGAAAACCTGACTCAACAACTCTACTTCTTCTCTGTTATGATATTGGACCAATCAGTACTCCAAGCGCTCCACCTTAATTGTCGTATGAAGCCTTGCCCCTATTACCATGAGACCTGCGCACTCCTCTCTTCCCAGTGGCCTGATTTTCCTGTGGGCTGCTGGAAGGCCCTTGGTATTTATTCCATTGTCCTCTCTGCTGCCCTTGTCCACTGCCACCTGCCCCATAGCTCTACATGAGGGCCTGTCTCGCCGCACACTTGGATCACTTGTGTCGGAACTTATAGTACACTGTTGTATATAAGCCCATGTTGAAGTCCCAGCATGTCTCAAACACACTCCCTTGCGACTTAGCCCCCACCCCTCCTTGAGTGGGACGGGCGGAAAGGGCCGATATACCAATGGATGGCACTTGCTGTATATATTGTCTCACCAAAGTTCTCTGGGCCCACTGTCTGATGCCACAGGTCATTATCAATCTCCCCCACTTTGGTGGTGGGGGTAGTTGTGGTTGATGCCTTATTGTGGGGGGCGAGGGAGGGGGGTGCATCCAATGTACTTAGTACATAGCCAAGGGGAATTATGTGATCTTCCAAGTTGTCATGAACAGATGGGGCACGGCGAGGGTACCAACAGTATCAACATGTCAAATGTGTTATATTGCCCACTCCCGGCCAAGGTATACTGCTACCTTAAAGGAGTTTGATGTCCGCTACATAAAAGGCAATAAAGTGTGTGTAAAAAAAAAATCAATCTCCCCCACTTTGACTCTGGGTCCCACGCTAACCCTGTGCGAAACGTCTTGTACTGTGCCCAAGCCTGATCTCTATACTTGATCTGAGCCCTCCTTATCACATTCATATAGTTAAAAAGGGACACGCACCTCTCAGAGTATTTTTCACGGTATACACTTGCAAAAATAACAAATGTTGCGTTCCAGTTCTCTGCCGTCACAGGCACATTAGGCCGCTTGGACACCTCATACTCTTCCTCCTTGGAACCTTCTTTTGCCATCAGTTCCCCGTGGAGCAGTTTCAACATCTCCACATACTCTCCTTTCCAAATTTTTTCTTTTGTCTCAACACTAAGTGGGCATCAAAGGGTATTGCCACCCCCATATAGGGCAGCTTCTTAAGCTTAAGTTCTTTATTCTCCGTGGCCCCGTGTCCCTTCTGATCCTGTCCCCGTCCCTCTTTCTGTGGAGTAACTGGTTCGCCCTGGGCCACCTGGTTCGACGTGCCCGCCTTTGGTGCCACCACTTGTTCCACCCCCAGTTTTTAATCGCCAACAGAGGCCTCTGCTGGCCCGTGGATAGCTGCGCCTCTGTACCTACCCCAGAACCTTTTCCATACAAACCTTTCCTTAATCGTACGTCCCCACTGCCCCTGTCACCCCCTACATCCACACTAATGGACACTTTCCCAGTGTCCCCATTCTAGTCCCCTAGCGCCCTTACCTGGTGTCAAGGTCGGCCTCCGCACAGCCACCTAATCAGTTGTACAGGGTTTGCACTAGCCATTGTCTTGCGACTAATCTCCTGATCATTATGACACTCCTGTAAAACCCTAGGTTCAACATTAGCTGAAACACCCCCCCGGCATGCACTACTTTGCCACCATCGGTGTTCCTCCACCCCATTGGCTCATCCTCCACCACTTCCTCTTCTTCAAGACTCATTTCATCATAGTCCAACTGATGATGAGTTTTAACACCATCCCACGGCCCTGTGAGTACCACAACCTTTTTATCTGATCTAACAGCATCTGTTTTATTAAGCACTTCTACACCACCTGAGAGGCGCCAAGGGGCCATGGTGCACCCTGCTGGCCATGCCCCCACCTGCCGATGCTCCGCATGGATGCCCTCCTTCCCGGGGGCCGTAGTGACCCATCCAGGTTGCTGCACTGCGGAGGCCGCACTAGACCTTTTTTTGGCAGCGCTCTCACCGTCCCATGTTGGCATCCTACTGGCCGCACTAGACCCTATTATCCCTTCCTCTCTGGACCATGGAGCCACATAAAACTCTCCCAGGTCTGCATAACCACTGTGCCAAGGAGCCTGGAAGAGAAAGGGTAGGTCCGGGGTGCCAGGGTTAGTAATTCAGCCTGCCTGCCCAGAGCCCTGATCTGGAACCCAGAGTCACCTCGCCCCACCTCCCTGTCCCTGATACCCCTTGACTTCCTCATGCACCTTCCCAGCCTGATGTCCTGCTGTGGAGCTCGCCTTCGCCCCCACCTTTCCCGCTGAGTCCCCTCGCCGCCAAACTGGGGCAGCGCTTGTGACCCTTACGTGAATACACCTTGCAGGGAGTCCTGACCACTCATTCCTGACACGCTCCATCTTTACCCCTGCTCCCCGTCTACCTCGTCCTCCTTCTCACTCCACTCCAACATGGACGCTACCAATGCCATCGCGGGGCCCACCACATGGTCCCTAGCACCATCCTCATCCAGTCCATATGGCTCCCCGCCCTGCCTCTGTGAAGAACCCTGTTTGTCCACCTGCTTCCACCCACCCTACTCCAACCAGCGTGACCTCAGGCCCCATGGAGCCCTCTCTAGCCACCCCCCCTTTTGATAATGACACTGGGGGCAACTGCTGTGCCAGCTAATCTCACCTCCTCCAGCCCACGCCTCTCATGCCCATAGGATTTGCCTGTGGCCCCTGTACCACTTCTTATACTTATAACCTGCTGGAATTCCTCCTCCTCCTCCTTGAAGGGACCCTTGTTCAACCCCCTATGTGCCACCTGCGGTACTCCCGGCGCCCCCCAGGGTCCCTCCCATGCCCCCCAGGGTCCTCCCATGCCCTGTGAGTCTCCTTCATTCTCTCCATCCCCCGTCACCCTCCACGTGCCTATCCTCGTGAAAATTGGGTCCAGGGCCCAAGGGTTCACGACCTGGCTATTACTTTGCTGTTCTCCATGCACCCCATGCCCTGGTGCCCCCATACATTTGATGGCCCTGTGACACCAATTGCCCCAGATCTTGCCTCCAAGCTACAGCTCCTGGCCTTCTCCTCGACCCAGCTCACTTATGCCACCTCATCATATGTGGAGACCGCCTTGTCAAATGCAGGGACCGCCTCCTGAACGGCCCCCTCCAAGTGCTCATGCTGAACCCCGCTGTAGGCTGCGTGCCAGCCCCTTCCCCCCTCGCCCATATAAATTTCAGCGCGGGCCTACACGCTGTTCCTCTCACACAGCACATGCCACGCGCTGAGCTGGGGGAGCGCTCTCCTTGCCCACGAGGGCCCCCTGTTGCTCACCTTTACACATAGCTCGTCCGAGCACATGGAGACCGCCGTAAACACTCTGCCAGCTGCACGCCTCGAAGGGTGCGCCTCTACCCGCATGCTCGGCATGACCAACTCCATGCATCCTGCCTCTGCCAGCAGGTGCATGGCTTCCCGCACCCTTTCACCTGCCATCATCCTGCAATTGCTCTCTGAAAACTTAAAAATTGCTCGCTGCCCACTGGCCACCGCATCACTTTCCCAAAATGGTTAGCGGAGCAGTGAAAATTGCTATTTTTTTCTTGGGCTACCAGCCCAGCCACAACTTGCCCAAAATCAGCCCACGTCGCCTAGGCTGTCTCTTTTGCCAATTTCGCTGGTGGAGGGGGGCGGACAGACACACCACCCCAGGTCAGCTTACCCCCAAAGACCACTGGACTAAGTGTTTTTTAAATACAGTTTGCACTCTTTATGGCTACAAAGAATCCAAATCGCAATGCTGATGCACCGTTATAATTCATATGCTGAACTGTATACCTTGGATTTTCCTAATCTTTGATGGTTTTTTCGTATACCACGAACTCCAAAAACCATGCTTCAAGTGCTTGCTTAAGTTTGTACTACACCGGGCCAAGCGTTTGCATTTTTAATTTTTTTAATTTCTGCTCTATACTTCAAATCACTGCTCCAGATTTGTGCTTATTTTAGTCAGCTAAAGGATACTTTGTTTATTAAGAGATTGAATTCCATTTATATTAAATACTCTTGGTTTTTTTTTCATTTTAGATTATGGAAAGACTTTTACAAACTCACTATTTTCAATGGATCCTATAAAATTATTTGTTTCTTTATCGTACTCTCTGTTGAGAGAGTTGCGTCATTTTCTCGGGCCCTGCCATAGCTCATTCAGAAGATTTATATCAACACCTTAAGCAACCAAGGGGCATATCATCAACGGCCAGCGATAATTATCGCTGGCCGTGTTTAGCGTGCACAAAATTAACGCCACCTATCGCCGGATTCTATCGCCCGGTGAGCGCACTATCAGCAAGGCGCATCGCCGAGGCGATAGAATTCACGGCAATAGCGGCAATAAGGAGCAATAACGCAGGATAACCTACCATACAAAAGCAGTGATAATCAAAAAAACGGCGATAGGGAGATGTGGACTCAGCATGAAGATCCACCTCCCATGTTAAACATGGCTAACTCACTTAGGGGCATATCAACAAGCCGGCGAAAAAAAATTATCGCCGCTTTTGCGTCCGTTTTTGGACGAAAAGCAGCGATAATTTTATCGCCCTATTAGCATGGACACACTAACGTGTGATTCCATGCTTCAGCGCCCATTTTATTTTCGCCTGCCTCGCATCGCTAATGAGATGCGAGGTAGGCGTTCCCGTGAGAAATACAGCGTAAATAATTGCTAATGAAGGAACTCCCTATTAACAAGGGAAACGCTAACCTGCCTAGCGACATTAAAAGTAGCGCTAACCGGCTTTATCGCCGGTTCCTTACGCCTCCTAAATCTGTGAGTTAGCCATGTTTAACATGGGAGGTGGATCTTCATGCTGAGTCCACATCTCCCTATCGCCGTTTTTTTGATTATCACTGCTTTTGTATGGTAGGTTATCCTGCGTTATTGCTCCTTATTGCCGCTATTGCCGTGAATTCTATCGCCTCGGCGATGCGCCTTGCTGATAGTGCGCTCACCAGGCGATAGAATCCGGCGATAGGTGGCGTTAATTTTGTGCACGCTAAACACGGCCAGCGATAATTATCGCTGGCCGTTGATGATATGCCCCAGATTTAGGAGGCGTAAGGAACCGGCGATAAAGCCGGTTAGCGCTACTTTTAATGTCGCTAGGCAGGTTAGCGTTTCCCTTGTTAATAGGGAGTTCCTTCATTAGCAATTATTTACGCTGTATTTCTCACGGGAACGCCTACCTCGCATCTCATTAGCGATGCGAGGCAGGCGAAAATAAAATGGGCGCTGAAGCATGGAATCACACGTTAGTGTGTCCATGCTAATAGGGCGATAAAATTATCGCTGCTTTTCGTCCAAAAACGGACGCAAAAGCGGCGATAATTTTTTTTCGCCGGCTTGTTGATATGCCCCTAAATCTCCTAAAAAATAGGTTTAGTTGACTGGTTCTCTTGGCTACCAGACCAAAACTGTACCACAGAAAATGAACAAAGAAAATAGTAGGATGAATGCAAGATCAACCCTACACTTGACAAATGGAGTAAAGTATGCCATCTGAACTTCATCCCTTTCGGGGTTTTAATCTGTGTAGGAAGTATTACTATATGGCTGTCCATTATACAACTGTATATTTCAATAAAGTCACCCTGTATATAATGGATGTTTTCCTATATGTGCCAATAGACAGGGTTTTGGTCCAGAATTTGACTATTTCAATATTAGCTGGATTTTTTAAATACTTTCATTTGCCTATTCCCTATGAGACGTTAATCCTTTCAGCAGAAAAGGCCCCACTTAGCAGAAGACACTTCAATAGCAAAGGAGTCTGCCTTTTTAAATTTGCTATTCATCTCTTTGATCCTTCTGCTTTCTGGTATTGCCTACAATTAGGAGTCACGCTCTCCTCCTGGTTTCCAAACTTGGTGGAATGAGCTTTCTGGAATACACATTTCAGAATATTCTTCTTATTACAGGAAGTTTACGCTCAAAATATTCTATAAAATTTTGCAACAGTCCAACAAATTGTGGGTAAAGGGATGAAAACAATTAACCTTCGGTTTTGAATATGCTGATATGGAATGTTCTAATTTGGCTTAATAAGCACAAAAGATAATCGAATATATATAGTTAAATTTTTTCATATATTTATTCTAGCATGCATTTTCTGTTGCTGATTTTAGCTGCTGTACATTTTATTTTGGGATATGCATCTAAAAATTAATGTTGAAGAAGACTTTGGTATCAACCAGAATGTTTCTTTCCCTGGATTCTTGCCAGGGCCACACTGCTCATATGGCAATGAGAAGTTTCCACATCCCTGACATTAGGTGTGCTTTAAGATAAGTTGAGAACGTTGTTTTTGTTTCTAGTGGTTTTGTGACATTTGTTGAAAATATGCCCGGCAATAAAGCAACTACTTCACATTCCTTTATGTCTGCTTTACCCATTGCTATACCATGCATGGGCTACATTTCTTTTAAGACTTCAGGTCTGCTGCACCAGACCAAAAACAGATTATATTGCCAGGAATTAAGATATACAAGCAGGGGCAGGTCCTCTGTTATGGTGGAGGTGCGTCGCCCCACTGCCCGCAGATGCAAACGAAAAAAAATTGATCTTGATGCAGATCATTTTATTTTTCATCCTGCGGCTGAGTCTGGGGGCGGGGCCTCTCACTGAAACAGGGGAGAAGGAGTGGTGGGCCCTACTGCCAGTGCACATGAGGGTTTGGCAGGCCGTCTCAGGCCGGCCAGACTGTCATGCGCACTGACATCTCTCCAACCCAGCTGTATTGCTGGGTGGAGAGAGCAGCAGGCACGGGCTTCAAGCTCCCGATGCAGAACCATTGCACTCCACCCAATCCCTATGCTGCTCTCATGGTGAAAGCAGCACAGGGTTTGGCCACAGGTGAAGCTGGGAGCCTCAGCCTGAGCCAAGAGGAGAAGCCCGGGGAGCAGCGTGGCGAGTGGAAGACCAGCAGGAACGTTTTCTTTTTATTATTTTAGCCCCCTCGTGCTGCTCCCTCCCCCGCACTCCACCCTGCTTTCCCCCTCCATGCAGCCCACCCCACCCCACCATATTTATTTTGCATCAGCTGCTACTGTATGCAAGGTTGCGAAATAAGCCACCAGAGGGGCATTCTTTAAACCCTATTCTCTGGACGCATGATTATTAGCAGTCATTCTTTCTATGAGTCAGACCCATGCTGGGTCTGGCTTAAAAGTGGTCCCCACCCTCTCAAGTGTGTTGACAGTCACCTGATAGAGTAGGGAGCCAAAAGAGTTTCAGCTGAAAATCATCTTGCTTTAGCTCCATAGCCCCATGAATCTTGCAACTTCCAGCCCGTCTTTCCCAAACCTGCTAGGCTGACATGGGGATTAGAGTCAGTCCAGAGAGATATCCAGAGCTATGGCGTGGATGATTCAATTTGCCGAGGAGAAGGGCATTCAGGGTACTATTCTGTGACAGAAATGTTCCCATACTGGTAGAGTAATGTAATTTCATGAGCCCCAGTGTCACTTACCGTTACGTGACATACAAAATCTAGTTCCTCCTCTTCAAAGCATGTTATACTTTTCCAAGTTCAAAAAAACTATAAAAAAATTTAAAGAAACCCACCAATGAACAAGATCACTTGGAGATCTGGAAAATCCACCAATGCTAGTGATTGTAGAGGGCTTATAAATGTACTTAGAAGGTTAATGCTTCTGCGATAGAGCTCTAGCCTTAAAGCACGTGTGTATAGTGTAGGTTCAAGGGAGGCGGCTCAATGCCAGATTTTTCCAGTCATTCACATAGGACATATCTGCATTCAGTGCTTCTAAACAGGATTCATTTTAGACCCAGGCCTTGATTAAGCATGCTCCAGATTAAACATCTGAATTTCTTTTCCTGGAATTACCATTACAGTGATCCCGGTACATCAGATGATAATAAGCAGGATTACAGATTTTTTGTAAATGGTGGGCCAGGTAACTCCTGTTTCTGGGCTCATCAGAATATACAGGACACTCATAATGAGGGCCTCAGTGGTTAGTTAAAACTATGACATTGACTCAGCTATCTCCCACCCTTGTTGGACATTCATAAATGTCTTCAATCCTTCCATGTCAGAATGAGTCTGGCCAATACCTACCCCTGGAATGACAGTTCACTCAGTCCTGTAGTATAATGCACACTGTTATTAAGGGAGGCGTGTCTGGACAAAATAAGAAAGGTGACACTTACCATAGCTTGCTTCAAAGAAATCTACTTTTACAGTTTATTTGACAAATGTAACACTTGGATTGCCATAGCTCTGTTTTCAGACACCTTTTAATTTCTTTCCACTCCACTATTCACATGAACATTTGTTATGGTGTACTTCAGCAGCTTCTGTTACCATGTACCAAAGATTCTGGTGACTGTATGCATCCGATGCATACACTGCTATCCATACCTTCGAAAGTGCGCACGCTGATTCCGCGAAGCAAGCGCTGAAGGCATTTGGGAACGGTTCCGCATGCAGCAATGCATTTGTATGCAGAAGAACAAGTACAAAACGTGCTAGTTGTGGAAGTTTCTTAGTGTGTGGAACATCTTCAGAGAAATCCCTTGTCACAGGCATGAAGACTAAGGAGAGACTCGAGGGAGCTGCGGCGGCAGAGGGCGACGGTCAAAAGGGTATGATTGACTGTTCCAGCATTATGCATTATAAGGAAAGATGATGATTTAGTCATTTTGATCGTCTTTAATGGCAAATTTTAAAGTAATGAATGTTTGGTATTTCACAGACAAAAGAAGGTAGAGCAATAAAGCAAGTGGCAGACAGCTGGGGAGGAAACTAGTGGTCTCGTGGCCTCATGGGCGGATGCAGGAGAAGCACAGTAGCCTCACCCTGTTAACGACTAAACTAACCGGATCCGAATTTGACTGAATCAACACTTATTTGTTTATTTGACATTTGTGCCTAACGGTATGAGTGAGCTTTACTGTCTTCATAACTGTAGAAGGAAAATTGTTCTGAACATACAACAGTAACAACATTGTGATAATGAGATTGATTTAACATTGATCATGATAAAGTAATCATTGATCATTTCCAAATTGGTGATTTTTTAACATTCCACATAAACTATTGGCCTTTCTGGGGCACTGCTATCACTTCTGAGGGTCTGGCTGCCAGTGAGGGACCAGGCTGTCCCAGAAAAGAGGATATGATTCCTTATCAGCAGGTTTCATGGATGATATCTAGGCCTGCGCCTTGAATAAGAGTTTGGCAGACAAATGTGACCGATATCCTTTCCGCCTTCTTACTAGTGCATTAGGATACAAAGCACTTGTATTAAGGCAGACGCGATATCCATCACATTTGTGAGGATACCAATTCAACAACTCTAACAGGCCCCTGGTGCCTTAGTCAACAGTGTCACAATGTACTGAAGTTATAAACACAGAAATCTGTGGCCTTGGTTAATCATTCAAACAGCCATGGAGCTGACTATCTAAGCCACCTGGAAGGTGGAGGTGTGCTAACACATATTGTACAGGGGATGTGAAAAGTTTCAGCCGCCATCTAATTAATACTACTCTATTTTGATTTATGACAACAGTCTAGAATATACCTTGAAGTTCCTCTCTTCCTGCTTCACAAGTTACAGACAATCAGAATGCAGGTGTCAGGCAGCTTACTCTACCTGTTCGTACTCTCATCACACCAGCCCTCGTACCCTTACATTGGCTACGGGTGGCATCTTTGAATCACAGATCGAGGAATGCATGAAACAGCAGAAATGCCAACAATGGCCGAGTTCAGCGGTTGACAACTTAGGCATATTTTTATGAGGCCAATACAATGCCCAGCAAAGTCCTGCTTCACCACAAATGTCACACCTATCCCCAAACAAAACCAGTATACTCTAGTTTGGCCCTGCCTTTGACCATCCCTCCCATCAGAAAGTCGAAAAATTGTAGAAGTTCCTTTACTGTTGAGACAACTAAACCCTGGAAATCAGTTCCTGCAACAAGAATGGATGGTGACTGAGAATTCCGAAAAGCAATAAAATATTTTCCGTCCAATTCATGGTCGATACAGATGATCAAGAAACAAAATTGTAGTTATGCATAGCTGCATCTATTCTCACACTCTGCAACACCTCATTCTTATGTGCAGGAACAGTCGCAATAGCATATTTGAGGCACGAATGTGAACCTCACATACATCACCCAATGTATGTAACATACGTCAGATACATCCAAAACCCTATCAACTATGCACTCCGAAAGGGCACCCTGGAGCCCTTGCTAACTGGAGTGAATCGTCATTCTTATGAAACACATTTGATTCAACAATACAATTTCCTCAACAGGATACCAATGAATACCTTTCTTTTGCTGTAAAAATACTAGATCAGACTTTGGCAAAGTAACTGGGACTACTCCCTAGAGATGCCTCTTTAGAAAAGGAAGTCAAGTGTATTGAGACCATGGAAATTGGGGATAGGAAGTGACAGATACAGTGGAGGTGTGAGTGGGATTGGAAATGAGACAGCAGGAAGCTTAAAAGCCTAGCAGGCCAATCGCGGAGACACACTAAGCTCTGACCTTGCAACCACTTTTAAACACTCATTAAAGCATGGTGATAAAGGCTCATGAGGAGGAACTGACCAGTCTGTACAAGTGCAAATGGCATATCTTGAATTACTACTCTAACTGTAACTTTAAACTATGTGTCCCAACCACTAACTCTGACCAGGCTAATGTGATTTTTGATTAACCCTTCAAAAATAAAAGCTTGGTCAAAGTTTGTGCCAAAGTCCACTTGTGCTATTATGAAACTGCAAAAGTAATGCTCACTAAATGTGCTTGTTTTCTGTGCATATTATTGGCTCAGCATAGCTCATCAAAAGAAATGTGTTTGTTCCAGTCCTTGTTACGGAATTTAATGCTAAAATTATTAGTTAAACTTTGCACCTGAGCGCAACATTATAGTCGATCAGCAGTAACTTTGAGATGTTGAGCCCTCTTATAATTGGTGTCTCTAAGTTACTTATGTTCACCATGTGCCCAGGATTGCCCACGTCTCTTTCTAAATAAGAGCAAGCCACTGCCGTAGCAGCCTGACACGGAGCCGCCTACTTGGAATTACAATGATCCCTAAAGTGTGCACCTAGAGACCACCTAGGAAAATTTGCCTATACTGTAGTTTGGCTGACATCCAATGAAGCAGTGCTAGATGAGGCATCAAGGTGAACCCAAGAAGGTCTTAGAAATTGTCTTTCGACAAAGGATGTCTACACGAATAATGGGCGGGTCCTCTTAGATCATATAAAAGTCTCCATTGAGATCCTCAGGTTCTCCATATCTTCCAAAAGCAAACACCAGCATACATTTAAACCTATCATTAAACGCTCAGTTAACAAATAGGTTCACAATATTTAATACAAATGCTCCCTTATGTTTATTAGGACATGCTGTTAGATATTTGGCCAGAAGGGGATACCTGCTTTAGCAAAAGAAGTGTATGAATGCTCAGGACATAAAGGCCTTTATTATACTTACAGTGATTTCCTTTAAAATGTCTTGCGTTAAAAAAAAAAGGTCAATATTTCCTAAATCCTGCAAAATTAGCGTTATCAGACATAAAATAGAATAAAATAGAATTTATATATGTCACACTTGGCTGAGAATTCATATGTCACATCTTGCTGCGGCTATAATTTTTATGCATGTTAAGTAGTTTGGTACATTCGACCCAGAAAGCGAGCAGTTATATTTAGGCTTGGCACCATCGTGGCTGTTCAGGGTAGTTTTTGGTTACAGGGAGAATTCAAAAAAGTCCTTTTTCTTTCTTCAGATTCAGCTGTTTCCAGACAGGAAGGGCCACAAACTCTCCTCTTGTGATTCCAAACGCAGTGATAAAGTCTTCCTCCGAGAGGTAATTCTAAGGAAATTAAACAAAAATGTCACTATTTACACTTACCCAAAGTATTCATCAATTGATTTTGAACTTAGTCAGTTTTACTTTTATAGATATTTGATTATCCGAAGAAAAATTTTTTTCACTGACTAACTGACTAAATTGGTTTTGGAAGGATCCGTGCAGGGGTAATTTCAATTCTGAACAGTGCAAAAGTGCATTGGCATAGAAACTAGACTAGTCCTCCTTTGAGGACTAATGCTACCACAAAAGCAGCCATCATTTCTCTTGATTCCCCACTCCCTTGCTACATTACTTGTCCCCTTTGTGGTCATTAGGTGTAACCCTTTCCACCTCATCCTTCACCATCTGTCCTCTCCCATGCTTTATGACTATGATGTCTCAAGTACATGCATAAAGCTGAATTTAAACCATGGTTGACACTTATCAACTGTCATTAGCGTTGTTAAATCTTCCCTCTCTATCTGACTGTAAATCCTGTGAGGAGAATTAGTGTCAAGAATGCATCTCCAACAGCGGCAGCTTCTCCGTTAAGGCGGAGGAGTGTCACCCCACTGCTCTCCCAGCCGTTCATAAAGGAAAAATAAAATGCTAATAAGGCAGCGTTATTATAATTTTACTTTTCCTACTGCAGTTGATTATGTTCATTATGTCAGGGCAAGTCTGGGCTCTGTGATGTCAGAGCACTGCGGGGGGCGGGGGGGCACTCTGTAACTGCACATGACGGTTTGGCTGGTCGTCTTGGGCCGGCCAAACCGTCATGCACACTTTGCATGTTCTCCATCAGGCTGTATTGTACAGCCTGGTGGAGAACATGCCCAGTCTCCCACTGCCTGTCTGATCGCCGAACCTTAGCGCTCAGACCAATCACACTGCTGCAAAGCAACGTTGCGATTGGTTTAAGGGAGCCTGGGTGCTTCCTGCTGCCGGTACTCCAGACAGGAAGAAGACAAGACGAGAGGCAGCGGCCGGCCGCAGACAGTTGGTGTTTGTTTTTATCTTTTTCATCCCCCCCCGCACAACCACACCATCTGGTAGCAGCCACTACTGGGCTATGGGAGGAACTGGTATTTTTTATTTGTATTTTCTTTGTTGCAAATATGACTTTTGCTCCACAAGCCGATTCACTCTCGCCGATTGATTGCACTCGCCACCTGAGGTGTCGCCATTGTTTTCATAAGTTCCTCTATATATGCTGGCCGGAAGAGCTGTTGGCCGAATTCACAAGACATGTAATTTTATCTTACACCAACGAACATGCAGTTTTTTAAAACTTTAGATACATCCTAATGATTCACAAAACGTGAGGCCTTCATTCTGTATTCTACGTTACATTACGGTATAATAGTAACACCAAAATAGTCTTGAACATGGTGTTTTATACAGTACGTTTGCCGTTTTTAATGGCTCTAAACAAGCAATGCCTCATTTACCTGGGCTTTTGTGGCACTCTGATGACTTCAGTCAGCAGCCTAAATTCTGTCGCCGTAATTCAAACAGAGTGGCAAAGCTCAGCAGATGTCAACCAAGAGCATTTAACTTGCCCGGCCATTTTTCCAACTAAATTCTTACAAAACCATGTTGAATGTTCCTTTGTTGTATGAAGCTGCTGTATGCTACTGCTAAATTATGTCGGTAGTTGTGTAACCCAATGCATGATTAAGAAGATACTAAAATGCAAACTGCCACAGCAAGCGCAAAAAAACCCCAAAAATATTGAATGCCTGGTCCGAAAGAAAACGATGGAAAAAAGATGTCATTTTAGATCTATCCACTCTGCCTGTTCTCTGCTTCCTGTGGGCCCCTAGCCCTAAATGGCCCCCGTATTTGCCCTCTGTTGCTGGGTACTGCTGGGCTGGTGCCAACAACTTGCACAATTTATACATTCACTGGGAGTTTGTGATCCTGTAGTGGTGGAAAAATGCCAGCTTTCGGTAATTTTCCAAATTTTTGTACTGGTCAAGGCAACGTTCCTCCCCAACACAACGCATTGAACTCTGCTCGAGTAGGTGTGGCCCAGGGAGATTGTAGGGTCAGTTGTTTAACTGTGTGAGTGTGGGTGAGTGGTATGCATGTATAAATGAGGGTGAGTAATGGTAAGACTGCGTGTAGAGTGAAGGGTGTGCCTTTGTGAACCCAGAGTAAGTTGTGTGACTGTATGAGTACACAGGATGAGTGATTTGCTGTCATGAGTGTGGGATTAACAGTGAGAAGGTACTGAATGAGTGATGTGCCCTTGTGCGTGGCGGATGGGTAGTATGCTTGGTGAGTGAGTGGGTGAGTGAAGCAGTGGGAGTCTGGGTGAAAGGAACAATGAGTTTGAGTTAGTGCTAGTTAAGTGATGTGTCTGAGTTAGTTCAGAGAGAGATGTGCCTCTTTGTGAACCCATTCACAACTTTAAAAAAAAAATTGTAGCAGGCTTTCTTGAAAGATAATGCTGGCAAAAGAATTCTCAAATTTTTTCTCTCAAATTTTCTTGTGGGGGAAGAAATCCCTTCCGTGCGCTGCCCACCCATATTTGATTCATTCTCGCTCCACTTGCACTTTCCAACATAAAGGTTTCTGCCCCACCACTTTTAAAATGCCACAGCCGCCACTGATCTCCAAGCCTTGCCCTTCAGCTCCAGTTTAGTGATTGGCATAGAAATAAGATATTTTATCTGAAAATAGATGGAGAGACTGAAGAATACCTGTATTCTCTGCATATGCAGAATAAATAATCGCTCCTCCTAGGATACTGAATTCATGGACCCTCATTCACTAAAATGCAAAGTGTAGCTGCCATGATGGCAGCTACACTTAGCATTTTTGTGCACCCTTTGATGCAGCTGATATTGCAGGCATGATGCCTCATTACATCCTTCGTCAATGAACAGGTTTCTACTTGCTGGTGAGGAGATAGTAGAAGGACATGGAGTGGAAACTGCAGAAAGGAAACAAGGCTCTTAAAACTTTCCTTCTGCTAATTCATGATCTCGTAAGATCTGGGTCAGGAGGGTCAACCCTGGTTAGCAACTGCACCGCCTGGTTGACATTCCTGCTGTAAGTTAAACTCTCACCTCTTTCTTAGAAGGGTCGACATCTTCCGGCAGCTCGTGCTTCTGTTTCCGCAGTAGAAGGTGAAGTGGATAGGATTGATAGCAGGTGATTCCACTGCTGCCATTGGTCTTGGCGCCAGAGCTGGGGCTAATGGCAGTCCCATTTAAATCCTACATGGGAAGAAGAAGTAAAGAAGAATCGTGTTGAAAATATAACCATACCATGGCCCTAGATCTGACATGCTGGTTGTTCAGATTATCTACTCCTGCTTGCAGTAGCTGAAAACAGACTGTCTTGCCCTTTTAATTTGCTAAGTGATGCATGTGGTGGTCTAGTGACTCTTTCAGCTCAAAGTTTTAGTTAATATAATCTCTGCTTTTTCCACCCCAGATTGCAAAACAGGAGTGCCCAACCCTGGACCCCACCTAATGTAAAGCATAAGAAACCTAAATACTGATCAAAGAATGTGACTTTGAATATCAGGTCACTTCTAACCACGGTCCGAAGAAATTTCTTTGAGCGTTTAAAGGAAATTTATTTGAGAAATAACAGACAGCAGATTTGGGTGTTAGCAACAGCTTGACCATCACAGCCACCGTTCGGGGATAAGTGATGTAGAAGAAACTCACTCTTTATCCTCAGTAGCGTAATTCGAAGCTTTGATCATTCTGGCAGAATTGTGCTTATTACGAATGGGCAAAGAATTCCGTTCCATCTGTGGAGTTTTGCCCACTCCAAGCGGAGTGACGCAAAACTCTGTGAAGTGAAGCAGAGCAGAGTTTTTTCTCTCGCGTTGCTCACCAATGTTGATTTGACAAGTGAGAAAGATTGCAGGCTTGACCTCCTCCCGGTGAGATTTTTCAATGTGGTCGCGACCGCTCGCATTGAGAAATCTGCCACTCGCGTTGAGGAAGCTGCCACTCAAGTAGAATGTCTACTTGAGCAGCAGCAAGAAGCAGTGATCTCTGGAGCAACGCGTAATGCTATTCACGGTGACTTCACAGTACGGGACAAACTCCCGGTGCTAAGAATCAGTGCAAGCAGCGTGACTTACCACACTTTGCCACTTGTGGAACTCCGCAGAGCGTGGCACAGTTTTTTCAGCACTTTGCGGAGTTCCGCAGACCAGAACTCGGGCAACCTCACCTAGGCCTAGTGGTTACGCAAGAAAGGGACCGTGGAGAACAGAAACCATTCAAAGTACTGCTACTGAAAAAACATTGCATCATTAGAGGATTTTCTTTAAAAGCCCTGCTTGAGGAGGAGGAGCCTAGCGCGTGACCAAGATGGCCGCGTGAGCCTGGAGCTCCTGAGACCCGCGCTCCCTCCGGCAAATATCCTGTGACAAATCCTGTCTTTCACACCCGGAATATTGAAGGCGAACCGTTGCTGAGGTGATTGTCGCTGTCCGGACTGAAATCGCCCACCGGACGCCGAAGTTGTGCCACACGGAAGGTCGCGGCCTGCTCCCTGGAAGATGCCCGGGGCTTGCGCTGGCACGGTGCCCGAATGTACTGCTCGATTTTCCCGGCCCTATTGTGTTGGAGGGTGATTAATGTGACTTCAGTCTCTTTCCATCCAAGTCTAAGGGTTAGAGTAGTGTATAGAGCCTATTTACTAGGCACTTCGACATGATCCTGTGTTCTTCCCCATAGATCAGGGTTTGCATATATATATCCTAGGGGATAGATTCGTTAGCATTAGGGGTAATCTGTTCTGTAGTGAGGGTATTTCATGGAGCCGTGCTGAATTCAGGCCTGGTAGGCCTTAAACGGGAGAGACTCCATCTTTCCTCCTGCTCTGGCAGCTTGGGATGCTTCTAGGTCATAGGCAGTGTTTTAGTTAGGAGGTGTTATTCGCTTGGAGAGAACCGGTTCAGGCCGGCCCTTATCGAAGGATTGTATTTTTCTTCATGCCGAAGACACTACATCAGGCCGGCCGGCTGGGAACGTGTCCTTGGCACGGGGAGGTACAAGAATTTGGTGGGCGGCAGGTTACGGGCTGGAATTTTCCATGAGAAAATGCACATCTATATTAGTGAAAGTCTGAGGCAGACACTGGCACTTGCTTCTTGTCCATGGGCGGCACCTGGCCGTTAGTAGTAAAGCTGCTACTTATTCCAGGGAAGACAGATGACAAACTTGGAGGTGGAGAAAAACCGAGAGATAGATATTCCAAAGAGAAGAGAGTAGCCGATGAGGAAGAGGTCCCAGTGACTCGGAGAGGGAGACGGGAGTAAACCCGTGATTGCGGAGGTGTGACTTCCAGGCGAAGCCGAGGCGCAGACGAGAAGGGAACCTAGATGACCATTGAGTGCAGGCTACATACGACCAAGGTGATGTCAACCCCTTACTATTCGAGTGTACAACTTAATCTTTCACTTTTCTTTGCAGGTTATGTGGTATGTATTATGTTCCGTGAGTGTGCATGTAATAACTAAATAAAGTATTCAGTTTGTAGTAAAGCAATACGTGCTACGTGTTCTTGTGTAAGAGGGTAACCTATTCTTCTAGTCAGCTGTGACTTAACATGAACAGATGTTAATCCTGATCAGGTAGGTGGTAACTGAATAAGCGAGAAAGGAGCCCTTCGAACTGGGGAACAAGTTGTGCTCAACTAGCTGTCTTTGTGTGATCTGATATATAGTAACACTGATGTCGTGGTAATTATAGGATGAACTCGTGCTAAGGCTGCCGTCTGGGCAGGAAGTCCTGGGTCCATTTGGGACCGCGAGGCTGTGACTGCCGTCTGGGCAGGAAGTCTGTGGCTGCCGTCTGGGCAGGAAGTCCTGGGTCCGTTTGGGACCGCGAGGCTGTGACTTGTCTAAGGCTGCCGTCTGGGCAGGAAGTCCTGGGTCCGTTTGGGACCGCGAGGCTGTGGCTGCCGTCTGGGCAGGAAGTCCTGGGTCCGTTTGGGACCGCGAGGCTGTGGCTGCCGTCTGGGCAGGAAGTCCTGGGTCCGTTTGGGACAGCGAGGCTGTGGCTGCCGTCTGGGCAGGAAGTCCTGGGTCCATTTGGGACCGCGAGGCTGTGGCTGCCGTCTGGGCAGGAAGTCCTGGGTCCATTTGGGACCGCGAGGCTGTGACTGCCGTCTGGGCAGGAAGTCTGTGGCTGCCGTCTGGGCAGGAAGTCCTGGGTCCATTTGGGACCGCGAGGCTGTGACTTGTAGGTCTTGGTATATATAGTAGGAATTCCCTGTCCTTAGGTGGTACATATATGTGGTTATTTAGGTGTAAATAGGCCCTAGGGAGGGGGTAACGTTCTGGTTTGGGTTAGAGAGGCTCTGCTGAGCGGGTTCTATCTGATCCGAAAACCCAAGCAGAACATTTGGCGTCACGAACCGTTTACGAAACCTGTGTGCGTTGTGGTTGTCTTGTGTTTGCTTTCGGCGCGTGCGTGGTTTTGTTTGCATTTTATTTTTGTATATTTGTGTGTATAGTTTTTATTTTTCTTCCTTCTTTTCTTTCTCTTCTTTTCTTCTTTTTCCTTTTTCACGATGTTTTCTAGAAGGTCTAAATCTACTTTTAAGTTGCCCGTTGATATTCCCGGATGGGATTCTACGCCTTATGAAGCCTTGGCCCGTGAGTGGGCTGATTCCACTGGTTTGAGTGAGAATTGGAATTCTTCTTTGGAGCTGGCAGAGCCGGCTGATGTGATTGCTTGTTTGCAGAAGGCACCCGTATCGAAGGGTGAGGAGATTCCCATTTTGGGGCGCAGAGGTTGGATTCTTTTGTCTGCATACAGGATTCTGCATGAGAGATTGTTGAAGTTACAGATATCTCTTAAAGATGTGGAAGCGCACTTTGTTGAGATTCAGAATTCTCATACTTTGTTGCGGTGTCAAAATAAGTTGCTTGCTGATAAACTTGAGACTTACCAAACTATTGCCGAACGGGCGGCTGTGCGAATTGCTCGTTATAAATACAAGAACAGGCGCGGTCGGGTTTCGACGCGAAAGGTGCGTCTGGTCGTGGCGACAGCCGGGCTGGACTGGAATCCCGATGAATGGGATGGTAATATCTGGAACTCGACTGATTCTTGTTCCTCGGGTGAGGAGTCTGCCAAGCGCGAGTCTTCTCGCTCCCGCCATGATTGTAAGTCTGCTTCTCGCACCTTTGATGGTGCACCCCGTGATTACGCTCGTTCTTCGAGTGGGATCAATGCTTCTTACACTGATTGTCCCTCTACGAGTACTGATCGGGCTCCTTGTGATGCTCGTCCCGCGGTTTCTGCGCATCCAGTTTTCCGTCGAAAGTTGCAGCAGTCTCCCAATGCTCCGCAGGGTATTTCTTTGGACTGTTTAGAAGAC
The DNA here is from genome assembly GCF_964204655.1 of Triturus cristatus. NCBI lineage: Eukaryota > Metazoa > Chordata > Amphibia > Caudata > Salamandridae > Triturus > Triturus cristatus. Next base: position 131,587,456 of record NC_140586.1, on the reverse strand, counting down.
TTTACTCAGCAGGAAATTAGTGACATTTTGCAGCGATTTCGGCAGCGAGCTGGTGAGTCCTTGCTCACATGGATGGTGCGCCTTTATGAACTGGGCGCTGCTGGTATTATGTTGGATACTGGCGATTGTTTAAAGTTCTGTTCCTTGAGTTTGGATTCTACTGTGCAGGATCATTTTCGTAACTATAATGGTGTTGGTCAGATTTCTTTACTCCAATTGGCGACTGAGGGTTGTAATCTAAAATATCCTACTGAATCTGACTGGCCTGTGAATGACAAGCCGTGGTATACTTTGTGTGATGCTGCTCAACGTCTCAAAGAGGAGGTGATGAAAACGGCAATTTTTCTGGGTACTGCTGACAGGTTGCTTGATGGTTCATTGACATCTTCTGTGCGGAACCGTATCATTCGATCTTCCCCTGTTGCCTATAAGCAGGTCATGATGACTTTATTGATTAATCAGACTGGTAACGTATTATCTACGGTTTTGGAATCGGTGCGCCAACTCGGTGAGTTGGGTGAGTGGTTTAAACCTGAACGGCAGTCCCGGCCTGACACTCGTACTCCTGGTGAAAATAAACTTACTAGACGTGATATTTTTTCTGGTCTTCTGGCTGATGGTGTGCGGAGGGAGGATATTGATGGTGAGACTACCGCTCGTTTGTGGGAGTTGTTTCACAAACGTGGCTTGGATCGAAAGGAGGGTGCCCGGCGTGTTCGGACCACTGAGTGTGATCGTGGTGGTTCTGACGGTAGCGGTGATGACGACCGCCGTGGGCGCTCTGTTCGTCGTGATGATCGACGTTCTGCACGTGATGTGTCCCCCCGTCGAGAGAGAGACAGGGAGAGAGAGGGGGAAAGAGAAAGGGGGAGAACTGACTATGTTTACAGCAGACGTAGAGATGATAGGGATCAATCCCCTGAGTTGAGGAGGAGAGAGGATCGTCACAGTTTGGTCGATCGTAACCCGCAGTACAATGCAGAAGATACGAATCCGTTCCGTACTGGGAATGGATATGAACAGGAGGTACCGATACCCAAGAAACGTGAGAGTCTTTATCCTGATCTATCCTGGTACACAGAATGCAGTAAGAATGACTAGGAAATAGGTCAAGCTCCGGTACACAGATGGGCTCACAGAGATAATAGACCCTATGTAGATATTGATATTTATTGGAGACATCGTAATATCCAAAGGGCCCGAGCATTGGTAGATACAGGAGCGGAGGCCACTCTTATTCATGGAAAATCAAAGAAGTTTACAGGTCAGCCTTTTACTATTACCGGATTAGGTGGAAAAGAAACCCCTGCAGTTCAAACTTTGCTTGAAATGAGAATAGGTAGAATTCCTAGAAAAGAGTATTCTGTACTAGTAGTGCCACTTCTAGAATTCATAATTGGGATTGATATTTTGAGAGGAATGACTTTGCATCTAGATGACGGATGTTACCAATTTGGAACAACGCATTATATATCGTCCAGACCTATACGGGTTGGTCGTTTAAGAATGCCCCCCATACAAGTTCCCCATGCGACAAAAGTGGTTTGTCAGAAGCAGTATCGTATTCCAGGTGGTCATGAGGAGATTAGTACCACTATTCAGGAGTTAGTGGATGCAGGAGTCATAACCCCAGTTACTTCTGCTTGGAATAATCCTGTTTGGCCGGTGCGTAAGAGTGATAACTCTTGGCGCATGACCGTTGATTATCGAGAATTAAACAAGCACACACCCTCTTTGACTGTTGCAGTACCGGATGTTATTACACTTATTGAGAGAATCCAAAAGCATCCAGGTACATGGTACGCGTCCATTGATATTGCTAATGCTTTCTTTTCAATTCCGATTGCCCCAGAATGTCAGGAACAATTCAGTTTTACGTGGAACGGGCGTCAGATGACGTTTAGAAGTCTTCCCCAGGGCTATGTGCATAGTCCTACGATATGTCACCGGCTGGTGGCAGAGCATTTGGCTGAGGTACCGGTTCATCCCCAAATTCAGATATGTCATTATATTGATGATGTTTTGATCCAAGGCGAAACACAAGAGGAAGTTCAGACCCAATTAGACAGAGTCATTGAGTGCCTGCGTGAGAAAGGTTGGGAAATCAACCCAGATAAATTGCAAGGTCCGTCCCAGGCTGTAAAATTTTTGGGTATTAATTGGCATGAAGGGCACCGTGAAGTGATCCCTCAGGTTAAACAGAAGATTCTTGATTTTGCAGTTCCTAGAAATAGGAAAGAAGCCCAGAGCTTCATTGGTCTGTTTGGCTTTTGGCGCCAGCATATTCCTCATTTGAGTCAAATATTGGCCCCCTTGTACCGGGTCACGCGTAAAAAGAATGCATTTGAATGGGATAAACCACAGCAAGATGCGTTTAGTCTGGCAAAAGAGGCAATTCAACATGCTCTGGATTTATGGCCTGTACGTGATGGTGACGTGGATTTGAATGTGTCTGTACAGGGCCTTTATGCAAATTGGAGTTTGTGGCAGAAACAAGGCAGGAGTAAAGTACCGTTAGGTTTTTGGACCAAAAAGTTACCTGATGCTGGTGAGCGTTACACACCCTTTGAGAAACAGTTACTTGCTTGTTATTGGGCTCTGGTGGATACCGAGCAATTGACTTTGGAACATGATATAGTTCTGCGTCCGGAAATTCCTATCATGCAGTGGGTCCTGAGTTCGCCGAAAACTCACCGAATTGGACACGCTCAAGAGGCGAGTGTGATTAAATGGAAATGGTACATACAAGACAGGGCACGTGTGGGCCCGAAAGGAGTTGCTTCTTTACATGAGCAGGTGGCGCGAGCGCCATCGACTGAGACTGAGAGTGAATGTTCCGTACCTTTAGCACAGGAGTCTCCTGTCAAGTGGGGTAAGCCTTTTGATGATTTGTCCGCAGCGGAAAGAAACCATGTTTGGTTCACTGATGGTTCAGCGAGGTTTATAGGGATGACACGGCACTGGAAGGCGGTGTCCTATAATCCGATCACACAGAAATTGTTGAGCACAACTGGTGAAGGTAAAAGCAGCCAATTTGCCGAGCTTTACGCTGTTTACCAAGTTTTGAAACAAGAGTTACCTGGTACATGTCATATTTTCACTGATTCTTGGTCTACTGCCAATGGACTGGCTGTTTGGTTGCCAACTTGGCATTCCCATAATTGGAAGTTACATTCCAAAGAATTATGGGGAAAAGAGTTATGGCAAGAAATTTGGGAGATGCTCCCACAGAGTACTGTTACAATCTTCCATGTGGATGCTCACACCCCGATAGATTCTCTTGACAAATTTTTTCATAACATTGCAGATGAGAAGTCTAAAATTGCTGAGGCAGTGGTGGACAGGCAAGATTCTGATATTGCGGGATTGGCGAAATGGGCACACCAGAAGGCAGGACATTTTGGAGAGAAGGCCACTAGCAGGTGGGCTGCTGATCGAGGAATTTATATTCCCTTAGATTTAATCAAAAATGTTATTTTACACTGCCCCGTTTGTCAGCATATCAGACGGCGTAAGGTGCCCCAAATTGTTAAAGGTCATTTACATCGCGGCAAATTGCCCGCTCAAATTTGGCAGATCGATTACATTGGTCCACTTCCCATGAGTAGGAATTGTCAATATGTTTGCACTATTGTTGATACATACAGTGGCCTGCTGGTAGCCCTTCCCTGTAAGCAAGCTACCCAATCGAATACCATTAAAACATTAGAATTAATTATGATGTACTATGGTGTGCCATTCCAAATTCAATCTGATAATGCATCCCATTTTCGTGGAAGATTGGTACAGGAGTTCTGTGCGGAAAACAATATTGAATGGATATTCCATATCCCCTACTACCCACAGGCCTCGGGCCTGGTGGAGAGATTGAATGGCCTGCTAAAGGACCAGCTGCGTAAGTTAACGGATGACAAGTATAAAAATTGGCGAGACTTTTTGCCCCAAGCACTATTGATTTTGAACAATCGTCCTTTTTTTAATGCTGAATCTCCACTCATGCGTTTGTTTCCCCCGAATGCTGAGGCTATGCCTAATGAAATCAGAGAAACCGTGATGTATTGGGAAATTACTCCCGGAGCTTTGGCTCCATGTAGAGCGACCCCAGGGTCGGCAGGTTTAGACTTGCATGCTATGGATGACATTGTTATAAAAAGTAGAGATCGAGTCATCATAGAGACAGGTGTTGGTGTTCAGATACCACCTGGAAATTTCGGATTGATCGCCCCTAGATCGGGGCTGGCTGTAAAAGGCATTCAGGTGCTTGGAGGAATTATCGACAGTGATTATCAGGGAGAGATTAAGGTGCACCTGCTGAATAGCAGTGAGATTGACTTACTGATACATCGCACTGACCGAGTGGCTCAATTACTCATAATGCCTGTTTTCAGTGGTGTATTAATGAAAGGCACTGCTCCAACGTTGCTAACTGTACGTGGCCAGAAAGGTTTTGGCTCCACGGATAATCCTGGGGCCAGAGTTTGGGTGCAGTCGCCTAAGAATCCCCCTGAACAAGCAGAGGTCATTGCCACCGGTCAGGATAATACCATTTTGGTTATGAGACCAGGGAAAGATAGCTGGGAAGCGGTCCCGGCTGATAAATGTTATTTACGAGAATGATTAATGCCTGTATTTGGTTCTCTTTCAGATCATTCTTTGGATTGTTGCTGCAGGATGTGTCGGAGCCGGACTGTTTTCGGACTGGTACGACGAGAAAGGAGGGATCCTATCAACCCGGGATGAACTGGGAACCCGAGTGTTGCGTTCCTTCGCTGCATGGGATTCATCATCGAACTTTTGGACCGCACTTGCCAAAAGGGTGACTGGCGCCCCTCACTTCTGTTTGACACCGATGAGATCTGTCCATGACATTCTGGCGACCTGCCTGGTTGCTGTCCCCGCCTCATGGGAAACTTTAACTCATATTTTTAATGTCTCGAAGGCCCGTCCCAATATTCTCCTGGGTGATTTTGCTACCCATGTATATTGCCCCCTATGTATTGAATTGCCGAACGAGCAAACCCCCATCCAGTCCCAAATACTTACTTATAATATCACACAAGGTGATTTGTGCTTCTTTCTTACGTGTAATCCTAGTGCGATCTCTGAATGTCTACGCCTCAAACTAAAAGGCGCCACTTCATTTACCGCTCACGAACGGACTTTGTGCTTTCAAAGGACACCGACCACATGTGTTTCAGTTCAGAACAATATGACTTGTAATAGTTTGGTAGTTACCCCCAGTCACTATCGCACGATGTTACTACCTGCCGGATGGCTTTTCTCATGTGGTAATACTTCCTGGCCATTTGTCCCTGCAAACATTTCCGGAGGCCCTTGTGCCATTACGAGACTCAGTTTGTTGATGTTTGCATCGCACCCGAATGCCAACTCTCGTGTGCTTCGAGATACTGTAATGTTACAGGAGGATTGTGACCCATCTTTGCATTTATATTCCAAGTCTGAATACCTTAGCTTAGCTGTTTCAATTATTGGTGTTCCTGCTTTGGCGGTTTATAATGCCAAATCTATTGGGAAAATGGCCTGCTGGATGGTGAAATCTATTAATCATACTTCTACAATTTTGTCTGACATGCTATTAGACGCCCAGGGTGAACGTAGGGCCATTTTGCAAAATAGAGCAGCCATTGATTATCTTTTGCTTAAACATGGACATGATTGCTCGGACTTCGAAGGTCTCTGTTGTTTTAACTTGTCTGACCATACACAATCCATTCGTGCTCACATCGACAAGTTGCGTGACTTAACAGAAGAAGTTAGAAAACACATTGACCAGGGCTGGTTTGACTGGCTCTTTAATTGGTTACCTGATATACACGCGCTACGCCAAATATTAGGTGGTATTTTGATTGCTGTTGCTGTTTTGATTTCTATCTGTTGCTTTATTCAGTGTATTCCTTCATTATTTCAATTCTGCACACTTGGTACTAGACATAGATCAGTTAGCTTTGTTTCATATTATTCTTCCACAGATGTTAGTTCTGTTTAATGAATGTATAATAGACTGAAGTCAAGGGTGAAATGTACTGCTCGATTTTCCCGGCCCTATTGTGTTGGAGGGTGATTAATGTGACTTCAGTCTCTTTCCATCCAAGTCTAAGGGTTAGAGTAGTGTATAGAGCCTATTTACTAGGCACTTCGACATGATCCTGTGTTCTTCCCCATAGATCAGGGTTTGCATATATATATCCTAGGGGATAGATTCGTTAGCATTAGGGGTAATCTGTTCTGTAGTGAGGGTATTTCATGGAGCCGTGCTGAATTCAGGCCTGGTAGGCCTTAAACGGGAGAGACTCCATCTTTACTCCTGCTCTGGCAGCTTGGGATGCTTCTAGGTCATAGGCAGTGTTTTAGTTAGGAGGTGTTATTCGCTTGGAGAGAACCGGTTCAGGCCGGCCCTTATCGAAGGATTGTATTTTTCTTCATGCCGAAGACACTACATCAGGCCGGCCGGCTGGGAACGTGTCCTTGGCACGGGGAGGTACAAGAATTTGGTGGGCGGCAGGTTACGGGCTGGAATTTTCCATGAGAAAATGCACATCTATATTAGTGAAAGTCTGAGGCAGACACTGGCACTTGCTTCTTGTCCATGGGCGGCACCTGGCCGTTAGTAGTAAAGCTGCTACTTATTCCAGGGAAGACAGATGACAAACTTGGAGGTGGAGAAAAACCGAGAGATAGATATTCCAAAGAGAAGAGAGTAGCCGATGAGGAAGAGGTCCCAGTGACTCGGAGAGGGAGACGGGAGTAAACCCGTGATTGCGGAGGTGTGACTTCCAGGCGAAGCCGAGGCGCAGACGAGAAGGGAACCTAGATGACCATTGAGTGCAGGCTACATACGACCAAGGTGATGTCAACCCCTTACTATTAGAGTGTACAACTTAATCTTTCACTTTTCTTTGCAGGTTATGTGGTATGTATTATGTTCCGTGAGTGTGCATGTAATAACTAAATAAAGTATTCAGTTTGTAGTAAAGCAATATGTGCTACGTGTTCTTGTGTAAGAGGGTAACCTATTCTTCTAGTCAGCTGTGACTTAACATGAACAGATGTTAATCCTGATCAGGTAGGTGGTAACTGAATAAGGGAGAAAGGAGCCCTTCGAACTGGGGAACAAGTTGTGCTCAACTAGCTGTCTTTGTGTGATCTGATATATAGTAACACTGATGTCGTGGTAATTATAGGATGAACTCGTGCTAAGGCTGCCGTCTGGGCAGGAAGTCCTGGGTCCATTTGGGACCGCGAGGCTGTGACTGCCGTCTGGGCAGGAAGTCTGTGGCTGCCGTCTGGGCAGGAAGTCCTGGGTCCGTTTGGGACCGCGAGGCTGTGACTTGTCTAAGGCTGCCGTCTGGGCAGGAAGTCCTGGGTCCGTTTGGGACCGCGAGGCTGTGGCTGCCGTCTGGGCAGGAAGTCCTGGGTCCGTTTGGGACCGCGAGTCTGTGGCTGCCGTCTGGGCAGGAAGTCCTGGGTCCATTTGGGACCGCGAGGCTGTGGCTGCCGTCTGGGCAGGAAGTCCTGGGTCCATTTGGGACCGCGAGGCTGTGACTGCCGTCTGGGCAGGAAGTCTGTGGCTGCCGTCTGGGCAGGAAGTCCTGGGTCCATTTGGGACCGCGAGGCTGTGACTTGTAGGTCTTGGTATATATAGTAGGAATTCCCTGTCCTTAGGTGGTACATATATGTGGTTATTTAGGTGTAAATAGGCCCTAGGGAGGGGGTAACGTTCTGGTTTGGGTTAGAGAGGCTCTGCTGAGCGGGTTCTATCTGATCCGAAAACCCAAGCAGAACACCGAACACTAATTGAAAAACAGCGGCTGATTGTGGGGCGAGCCATCGGAAGGACAGTGTCATCACTTTCACTTTCACTTTCCTGATTTCATCGCGCCCTGGCTTGGGAGTGCGCCGCGCCGGCCTTTTGTCGCACTGTCTTCTCTGGATGGGCAAGGGTATTGCTCTCGGCTGCAGATCACGATGTCAACCAAATCGGAAGCCGAAAAACAGAAGCCCAAGAGCACCAGGCGGGGAGGGTACACCCAAACCAACAACATGGACCGTTAAGCCCATCAGAAGGAGTCGCCGGGTGGCTCGGGTCGGCCACTGGAAGCCCTGAAGGACGGTCTACCCCCCGCTACGGAACCAACCCTCCAGGACGTTATGGGTGCCATCGAGGGAATGCAGGCCTCTATCGGGCGGCAACTCGAGACCTTGGCACACAAAGTGGACACCATCTCGATCGACGTTAACTTGATTCGGGCAGACCTGGGGAAAACCAATGAACGGGTTCAATCCCTGGACCTTAAAACTTCTGGCCTCCTGGGTGATGTCTCCGACCTGCAGCTGGAAGTCCGCAATTTGAGGTCCGCGAACGACCTCTTTGCCCGACGGTTGGAGGACTTTGAAGGCCGGGCACGGCGCAATAACGTGCGCATTATTGGGGTCCCGGAAAACTCGGAGGAACAGTCTGTGGACCTGTTCGTGGAGGACTTGGTGGTTAACCATCTTGCGCCCAAAGGCCTTCCAGAACACCACTGTGAACTTTTACCCCGACTTTACTCAGGCGGTGCAGAAGCAGAGGCAGAGCTTCCTGGCGGTTAAGAGAAGACTTAGAGGGATGGAATTGAAGTACGCCATGCTCTTCCCGGCCAGACTGCGCGTGGTGTATGAAGAGCGGACTTTCTTTTTTGATTCACCGGACATGGCTGGAGAATGGCTGGACACATTGCCCCAGCGACGGGCCGGCGGGGAGCATGCTGGTGGAGCAGAAGGTGGTGGTGTGGATCAGGAATGAGGACTCTGGTGCAAGATTATTTTGACTTTGCCCCGGACAGTGACTCGCAGTTTTTGGTTTCTCCGGGAGTGTAGTAACCCGGGGGGTGGCGGGGGTATGAAGGGAGCTTTCTCCTCCTCTGGGTTTCTTTTTGTAGATTAGTCTTAGAATAGGGCGACAGGCACACTGCAAGTTGGGGGGGCTTTTCAAGCTTACGCAGGGGTGCAGGGTGGACTGGGACTGTTGGGATGGTTGTTGTTGGTTTTTGTTTTGCAAGGCGTAGTGATGCAAGCTTCTGTAGCTCAAGTGCGGTTCTTCGGGGGGGGTGGTGGTCTCCTTACATTTCGGGATGGGGGGTAGGGGCTTAAAGGTACTCAGTTGGAATGTTAATGGCTTAGGGGATCGCATTAAGCGAGGGATCGTTCTGCAATTCTTGAAGCGATGTTCCCCTGATATAGTTCTACTGCAAGAGACGCACTTGATAGGCAACATGTGCTACGCGCTCAACAGGAAGGGCTATAAATTTGTCGCGCACTCGGGGTTCTCCTCGGGCTCCAGAGGGGCTGGAATACTTGTCAGGGACTCACTGCCGTTTGAGGTTGATTCCACCACTGTTGATGAAAGGGGGCGATTTGCGGCTGTGGCGGGGAGGTGGGAGGGCAGGACGCTGGTCCTGGTCTCTGTGTACGTCCCTCCTGGGCTGCAGCCCTCCACGTTTGAGGACCTGGGGAGGGCTCTGCTGGATCTTCCAGAAGGGATGTTGGTGGTGGGTGGAGATTTTAATGCGGTTGGCTCCGGATTGCTTGATAGACACCCACCTAGGAGCACTGGGGGGGCGCAGAAATGGCTTACGGATTTCGTGGATACCCTTGGTCTGGTTGACTGTTGGAGACTGCTGCATCCCACTCAGCGACAATACACCTTTCACTCAGGGGCGCACGGCAGTCTCTCCAGAATAGATTATGTACTTACTTTGGCTGCACACGCCTCCTTTGTGTCTGAGGCTAGGCACATGGCTAGGGGTATTTCGGACCATTCGCCGGTGTGGATCTGTATGGATGTTGGTCGAGAGATGGGGGGTAGGGTGGCCCCGATTAACCCCTGGTATCTCCGTGACCCTAGGACTCGTAGCGCTGTACTGAAGGCGGTCGATCGCTACTTTCAGGAAAACCTAGGCTCGGTCGCGTCTGCGGTGTCCTTGTGGGAAGCGTTCAAAACTGTGCTGAGGGGAGAGGCCCTTTCCTTGATAACGGCGGCCAAGCGTCGGAGGGATGCGGAGGTCGTACAGCTCGAGGCGGAGATAGCGGCTCTAGAGTTGGCCTTGGAGGGGGAAGTTCTGGCAACAACGCTGCACAAATTGAGCCTTAAGCAGTCGGAGTATAAGGCCCTGGTGACGGACGCGGCCAAAGCCCTGAGTAGGGAGCAGCAGGGGCGACTGTACGATGTTGGGGACAAGGCCGGGAAATTAATAGCGTGGCTGGATAAAAAAGAGCGGGTTAATCGTGTTGTGAAAGAACTTGTTACAGAGGGTGGCGTTAGTGTTACTGAGCCGGATGGCATAGTTCAGTGCTTCGCGGATTATTTCCGTACGGTCTACACCTCGGTATCGGACAGGCCGGTTGAGGACTCGTGTGAGCTTCTGCGCGATCTGGCTCTGCCTTGCCTCTCTGATATAGACAGGGACGATTTGGATGGTGACATCACAGCTGACGAAGTCGCGGGTGCTATCCGTTCACTGCGCCCGGGCAAGGCCTCGGGCCCGAACGGTCTGCCAATTGAGTTCTATAAACTCCGTCCGGACAAGATTGCTCCGCATCTGCGAGCTATGTTTGTGGAGGCGCGGGAAATGGGATGCCTTCCCTTTGACCAACGTCTGGCGACAATTGTGGTCATACACAAAGACGGCAAGCCCAGAAATAAATGCAGCTCCTATAGGCCGATTTCGCTACTTAATGCCGAGCCGAAAATCCTTGCTAAAATACTGGCCAACCGCTTGATTAGGGTGATTGGGCACCTGATTCACCCGGACCAATCCGGTTTCATCCCGCATCGTAACACTGCGTTGAACCTTAGGCGCATCCACGGCGTGCTCGCGTGGACGGGGACGCTGCAGGAGTCGACCGTTGTGGCTGCACTCGACGCCACGATGGCCTTTGACACGGTAGAGTGGGCATATCTGTGGGCGGCACTTGCAAAATTCGGCTTTGGGCCTGGCTTTGTTGGCTGGGTGAGATTACTATATGAAGGACCCTTGGCCAAAGTCGCGGTCAATGGTAGGGCGTCCTGTCCGTTCGAGCTGGGGAGGGGCACCAGGCAGGGTTGTCCCCTGTCGCTGTTGTTGTTTGCTCTTGCCCTTGAACCGCTGGCGGCATGGATAAGATGGCACCCGGACATAAGGGGGATCCGATGGTCACCAGATCATGAGGACCGCATCTCTCTTTATGCCGACGACATTTTGCTATACCTCACCTCCCCTAGGAAGTCTCTCATAGTAGTCTGTGACATTTTGGCCTTTTTTTGGTAGGAACTCGGGTCTCACCATTAACTGGGGTAAGTCGTACCTGTATGCCCTGTATGGAGACGTCCCTGTTCTCCCGCGGAATTGTTCGATCCAGATCGCCCGGGATGGCTTTTTGTATCTAGGGATCTATATCTCCGCCGATCCGATTGTTCGGTATGAGAGAAACCTGCTCCCTCCATTGACGCGCTTGCGGCGGGATGTGGCGGGTTGGCGGCGGCTGCCGCTTTCCCTCCTGGGCCGGGCCGCGCTGTTCAAAATGATGTCTCTTCCCCGCTTTCTTTATGCCCTGCAGAATACTCTGGAGCTGGTCCCGGCCAGCTATTTTCGGGAGGTTGAGAGCCTCCAGCGCTCGCTGCTGTGGGAGGGCCGACCGCGTATAGCTATCGCAAAACTGACTCTTCCGTGGTACGATGGGGGTATCGCGCTTCCTGACATCAGGCGATACTACTGGGCCACCCAGTTAAGTGCTATCAACCACGGCGTCTACGGACCGGCGCTGAGCCCCGGCTTTGCTATGGACCGATGGTTGCTGCGCGGGGGTAATTACTTTAGAGCACTCTACTCCAGGTCGATGGATGGGTCCCTCACGGGACTGACCAAGACAGCGGTACACGTGTGGAAGGCTGTTACGAACTCGTTGGGTTGGAAGGATAGGCTTACCCGCGCCACTCTGTTGTTTGATTCCGATGTGTTGGGGAAACTTTGGCACACGAAGGGGTTTGAGAAATGGGACCTGATTGGGATTTCCAGAGTGGGGGATCTTCTTGTTAAGGGACGAGTGAAATCGTTTGATGAGCTACGGACGGAGTACGATCTGGAGGCTACGGAATATTTCCGGTACGCACAGGTGCGCCACGCTCTGCGGTCCGTCCTCGTCGAGGGGGAGGCTGTGCCCGAGTCCTCTCCTTTGGAGGATCGGATTCTGGATGGCCATATGCCGGAGAGTACAATCTCCTTAATCTATAAGAAGCTTGTTAACGTCCGGACCGACCTCCTCCTCGGGGTGCGTGATCAGTGGACTAGGGACGGTCTTGAACTGGATGATGAGGACTGGCAGTATGCCATTTCCTCTCCTAAGGAGGTCGCAATCCCGGCGCGGCTAAGGCTAGTGCAGCTCAAGATACTTCATAGAGTCTATGTCACGGGCCCCCGACTGATTCATATGGGTTTCTCCGAGGATGGTTTGTGTAAGAGGGGCTGCGGGATGGTGGGCACCTTCTTACATATCATATGGGAATGTGGTGTGATTGCGGAGTTCTGGAAGAGAATTCATGTAGTGATGCAGGAGGTCACGGGCTTTGCACTGTTGCCAGAGGCACGGCGCTGTCTTTTGAATGTCTGGGGTCCTACTGACTATGATGCTGCGCAGACTCAATTGGTGACCCTGGGAAATATGGTGGCGAAGCGTGATATTGTGCGACTGTGGGGCTCTCAGAGACCTCCCGCTGTGGAAGCATGGATGGAAAATATGGACTGGAGCATGTTTAGGGAGAAGACGGCGTACTGTGCCCGGGGGCGGCCTAAGAAATGGCATAAGATATGGGGGCGATGGAACCAGTATAGGGGGATATAGGTCTGCCCCCGGCCACTGAACCGTTGGAGGAGCACCTTTCCCCCTAGCCTTACTTCCAACTTGGGATTACTATGAGGATATTACGTTAGATTGCTAGTGCCTCTGCTTCTCCCTCATCCGCCCGATCGGTGGTTTTGTTCTGTGTTTGAGAATGGGGCTGCGCTCCCACCGGGAACTTGCACGTGTTTATTGGGTACTCTGCCTTGCTTGTGTTATTTATTTTAGGTTGTTCTAAAAAAAGGAACCTTTGTCTTTTCCTGCACCAGAGCTATGGACACTTCCATGTGTTGTCCTTACTTGGCTGCCGAACCTCCGGGATGTCGGCTGAATAGCTGTGTTCCAGACTGATATAAATAAAGGTTTTTATAAAAAAAAAAAAAAAAAAAAAAAAGCCCTGCTTGAAAGAGGTTTACAACGACCTTGGTGCAGTATTTTCAAATTGTTCTACAGTCTAGACTCCACAGATAAAGCCTTACTAGGAATGGCAGAAATGTTGCAAAAGCAGCTTTTGACCTGACCACAGTGCGATGTGCAATACAATTCTGAAAGTTGCCAGTCATTTTGGCAAAACCAAAAACTAGATGGGGATTTGGCTGATGTTTATAGTATTACTATTGTCAATCTCTTTCACCTTCAGCATAAAGTGAAAGCATGAGATGCTACAAACTTTCAATCCCTTTCTCTTACAACAGCAGGCTCATAAGAAAAACTTTGGGCCACTGCACTTAATTATTAATATTTGTTTTTACAACTAAGGCACTGAAAAAAGCCTGGTTTGAGGTTTATGTAAAAGAGTATTAACCTAACTCTAGACCACAGTTTCATCATGTATCACCAGCTCTGCAGTGAGTGTAAATCATAGCCCCATGCTGGAAAGGAGGAGTCTTGAAAACTAACCAGGGACTTTTGACGAAAATTCAGATAAACCGAACCTTGTACTTGACCACAGTGTATGGTGTTATTTCTGATGCGTTGTTGATGGATTCTCATGTGAGGAGTTTTGAGTCCAAGAGACACTTCAGTGTTTGAAATGGTTTGAAGAATGCATTGGTTACAGTATAAAAGCTTAAGAATTGTACATTTCTGTTGGATAATTAATTTCAAGATGAGTGGGATGAGAGCACAAAAGACCTTTGCGGATTCCTGATCCACTAAGCTATTTTTTTTTTACAAAATTGGTGAAAAGAGAATTTCAGTCTTTCTCTGAACCAAAAGACACACCACTGAGTTTAAAAGCAGAAATCACTTGGAAAAAAGCAGCCAGCGAGGCCATGGCGAACAGCACGTCCATAGTTACTCAGAGTGATAGCCGCTTATTGTAGTAATTGTTTGACATAAGAACTGGATGGCCCAGTGATTTGGCACCACTTTAAATTGCCTTTCACCTCTTAGTCACTGTTTAAAACCTGAGGTGAAAACTGTCACAGTTATTGTTGGTTAAAATCATATTTGTTTAGTAACATGAATATTTTGCATGTGAAACAACAATACTGCAATGTACAGAACTATGTTTTCTTGGCATAGGCCAAACTAGGCATCAATAAGGCTTCGACTCCATATTGAATTTCAAAATACCCATGTTTTCAGGGATTTTTACATTTCTCATTGACACTGCACAGAGCAAAACGTGCAATGATGCTTTGTGATAACACGCTGTTTTGGAGAGCCACGGAGGAAGTTTTTTTAATTATGTTTCTCTCCAAGGTCTCCTCCAGCCCCATTCATACCTGAGACTTTCATTGTTTATGTGACTAGATTTGTACTGTAGCTCCTCTTTGACATTAGGTCAAAGAGGAGTTTATTATAATTCATGTGAGGGGCTAGTGCGAGAGTGATGATACTATATTGCATTGTATTAATTCTATATTTTGATTTGTCATTTGATCACCCTGTGCTGACGCTTGGAATTTCATTGACATTCATTCTAGAAATCTCTATAAAAGGACACTTCTGGGGGTGAGGCAGGTCTCTTCCCCGAGCCTCTAGTGATGCTGCCTGATTTCCTATTGATTTGCTGCATATTCTGGACTTATTTTTCAGATTTTGCTCATGCTGCATTTAGTATAATGAAGTCTGGCCACATTCATGTAGTGCATAGCATTTATGGCAGCCTATGCCAATTCCCTATGATTGATTTACTATGCATTTTGATTATTTTGAGACTAACTATATTTTTGTCTTCTCTATTGCACTTTCATATTTTTAATAAACGTTCATGATTCCTAACTTACTGATCTCAAGCTTATTTGTGTCTCAAGGCTTATTAATTAATTGTTATTTGTAATGCTGTTTTGAATTGTATCTTAAGGGGCACATTTACTCTTGAGGACAACACTACCTCCAATCCTGCGTAGGCGCTTTATCTCTATTTTATCAGATTACCTGACACAACCTCAACAGTTTTGAACAATAACATATAAACTGGATTGATAATCTCTATGCACCGATTCCTCAGTCCACTTCCCAAAGGGCCAGTGCCTTCTTCACCCTCATTGACCATCTTAATTGGTAGTGATCTTCACTGATCTGGATGCAAAAATCAAGATTTTTTTAAGGAGAATAATTAATCTTTCTCTAGGCCCCTGATGGCTTGACTGCTCCCAAGCTGTTACAGCAAAGAAAGACCCTCATCAGCGGGCACCCGCTGTATGGAGGAGAGGGAACTGAGCACTCGGAAATGGGAGCGCGACTTCCTTGAGAACAGAGGTCCACATACCCCAGCACGACGGTGATGAATGATTATCCTAGATACAATAAGGGGAGCACACCGGTGGGAGGGGACAAGGGGTAGGGGGAGGGAGGGGTAGGAACGCATAGGGGGCATCAAGGTTGAGAGTATTGAGTTAGACAGAAGCAACCGATTGCAAACAGTGATGATAAAAGCGCTGGGAGCAGAGGAAGAGGGATAGCCAATTGCAGGCTGGTGTATGAGGAGGACAGAGTTCCCCTGCTTAACAACATAAAATCTGGCAATGTAACAAGGGAAATGTCTCCAACTGATGTAGTGCACCATTTGCGGGGAGTTGAATGTGTTGAAAACTTAATAAAAATGTTTATAAAAAAAATAAAAAAAATCAGCGGGCATCCGCTGCAGTAGCTTTCAAACAGATGAGTTCTACGTACCCCCAGGGTTCCCTTTGAGCTATTTAAGATAGACCTCATATATATTCTCTCAAAACTCCTCCAGAAAAATATTTTGCATGGCCCCAGCTGGGATATATGCTCTTTAACGTCCAGCCATTGTCCATTATCACAGCTGAGAGATATATCTTCTAGGATCTCAGTGTGGCATTTTTTTTTTTAGGATCTGAGCAAGGGAAGCTTCCTCTTTTGTTTCACTGATCTTATGTTGGAGAGAGACACCATCTTCAAAACAAGTGGTGATATTTACCGGTCAATTTTGATTTGCACCTGGGCAGTGTAAACTAAGTCTCCAGTTTCTGATTTTAAAATTGAGTCATGCCAGTGGTCTGGAAGTTGGAGATCTCAGTATTTCCACAGAACATCCACAGCATTGTGTCAACTCCGCACTCTGGACAGTCGCCCTGTAGTCAATGAGCAGATAGTTCAGCCTCTGTAACCATTTGATCTTGGCCTTTTATTTGGCGATAAAGTCACTTGTTAACCTATTTTGTTCCCTATACCTTCCCTCTGGGAAGTCTTCTTGTCTAGTCAAGTCTATTTACATGGCCACGAGACACAAAGGGTTATTGCTCATTGCCTTTTGGGTCGGTGCTAGTTCTACAGCTTACAACCTTTCAGTGAAGCCTTTATCTTTTATTGAATTCAATTATTAAGAGCCAGGAAGAGAAAGACTTCCATAGATTTCTTTGGTTTAAAATATAACTTTCATCTGCGGAGATCAAAAGTAATCTTAAATTGACCTGTCTTGAAAATCTCTGGCATCCCATCAGTTCACTCCCTGCGCTCTGACTGGAACACCTACAGACCCGAGTTCTTCTCTGAATATTTTTTTGTCTTGGAAGTGGATACCTCATTGATGTTGCCCCGTTGTTGTGCTGCCCGAAATCCAGGAAGCGGGGACTTGCAGAAGGCAAAGCAGGAGAGGAGGAGGCGGAGACAGATCCCCTGCGCCGCACGCGCTGATAAGCGCAACTGCCCTCCTGTAGCACGGGCAGTGGACACCTCACTGTTCTTGCCCAGTTGTTGTGCTGGCCGAAATCCAGGAAGCGGGGACTCGAAGTCCCAGAAGGCAAAGCAGGAGAGGAGGAGAAGGAGGCGGATCCCCCCAGGCCATGCGTGCTGATAAGCAAACCTGCCCTCCCACGGCACGGGAAGTGAATACCTCATTGTTGTTGCCCAGTTGTTGTGCTGCCCGAAATCGACGAATCGGGGACTTGCAGAAGGTAAAGCAGGAGAGGAGGAGGTAGCGGCGGATCCCCCCACATCGTGCGAAGCACGGGCCAAAGGCAGGCCCATCTGAGCACGTCAGAGCCCAGAAGAGGCTGGGCCACCCCTCTTGGCTAGCAAAGCCGAGGACTGAAGCGGATTCAGTGAGCTGATAGTGTTGCAACCTACTTCAGAGTGTGGATGACAAGCAAGTGCTCCACACACAACAGCTCCTTCGACCTCCTACCATCACCAAAACAGGTAGGGAGTTTAGCGTTGCCGGCTTGGGTTAAGTCAGGTGGGGGCTGGACCTGCTTGATCGCACGTGATACAGCGATATATTTTCATAGGAATTTAGCGAGTCAATTTGCTCAATCCTTGGGGTCCGCATTCCTGTTGCTACCTCCCTCCACCTGGTAAAATGGGAAAAAGGATGGGGGCGAGGCAGGCGCACCGGCGTCACAAGGCACCACCATGGACGCATTTCTTGTAATAGCAGTGGGGAACATCAACAAGGAGATTGAGCTAGTCCCCAGTACCTTGTCCTCAATCCAGCTTACTTAATAATGTAAGGGCCAGTACAGCTCAGCCTGATAGCCCTGCAGGGCTTGCAGAGCCAAATCTGGGTTCTCTCCCCCTGGTTTAAGCATCATCGGGACAGGGGCGGATGAAGGATCTGGCCTGGGTGGAGAGGTGGCCAGATCCAGAGGGCCGGACTCAGCACCTTCCCTGGTCAAGCAGGGCACCCGTGACAAGGGTGTTGCTTCCATCCCAATGTTGAGGACCTCCTGGGTAGGGAGAGGTCTTGGAACTGGGTTAGGGAAGGGAGTTAAAAGGAAAGGTCCGTTGTCTGCAAGCAAAGCGAAACGCCCAAGAGCAGTGGGGTTGGCACAAGGGGTAAACAGCACGATAACCAAGGACGAACTGGTGTTAATGATGGAAGGCTGGTTGGAGTCACTACTGGCAAGCATGGATCGTAAATTAGACCCCATTCTGCAGCGCTTAGCCGCCATCGAATTGGAGCTCCTAAAGCCACGACAGAACATGCTAGTAGAGGCACAACCAACCCTGAGCAGGCCAGGAGGAGTGTCTGGCCCTCGAGTAGATAGCTCTAGAGCACATCACCACATGCCTAATGGGACCAAAGGGCAGGGGACTTTACCATCCCTGAGAGACTTGCACAGCAGAGAACTCTTTCCCTCTCGGCCGCCGCAGGACTCAATTCCGTTGAAGGCTGACTCTTTGGCTGTAACAGCAGATACAGAAAACCCTTTCTTCAACGTTCAGACCTGTACCAGGCCAGCAAACACCTCATGGGGAGAACCGTCGAGTGGGAAGGGGCTTGTCAAGAGATACGGGCATAAATGCATATGGGTACAAGCCAGACGCAGAGGTTACCAGTTCTAGACCTACCCCCGGAGTCAATTCCATATGTATTGGTCCTTGGAAATGGCTCTGCACTACCCCAGTACTGAAGCCTTTGATCAACTAAATAACAAAGTGTTACATTGGTTGTCTCGCAACACGATCATAGGCTTAAGAATTGAGGGCTTCATTAACATGGTAGGAAGAGTCTCGTGGATCGGCAGGTCCAGCAAACATATGGGAGGAGACTGCGTTATAAACAATTTTAATAGGCCACACCTAATAGTTAGGGTCTTGCATGCAGTCACCCAGAACGATTCCCGTGGCCCCGCTTCATCCATAGTAGCCCTTCCCTTGGATTATTTCTACAATACTTTGAGTAGAGTAAGACTACTTCAGGAAGGGAATGACTGGCTTCATCCGGCTCCTCCTTTGCGCCGGCAGCCTTTTAGACAGCTGACGACTCAAGATATCTCCCTCTTCAACCGATTCGCTCCCCTGGACACCCTGGACTCCCATAGCTGCCAAGGTTTTAGATTGCCATGTGTGACATTTTCAGAATTTCAGTGTAATTTCAATTAGTGACATTTCAACAAGTATGAGTGAAACTTTCTCACAACTTTCTCACAAGCAAAATTAAGCAATGAAGACGAGGGAAACGCATAAATAACAGAAACTAAACCCATTTGAGCAACAAGAAACACTAAGAAGATTTTAGAACTGCTGCAAAGCCCCAGAAATGGAAAGGCAAGAAAGGCTAACAGAGGCACACTCACAGCCTAGGGATCACAGCCAGACTGAAGGCTCAAATTTATTTAAAAAAGAGACACGGACTGAGTAGCATAATAAGAGTAAGTTGCACATAAATATTACTTAGTTGAATTAGGACAAATACTCGTTACCGGTGCTCACTCTCTCAGGCCCTTATCATGCAGCATGCAGACTCCTCGTCAGGGCAGCTGCTGAGGTGGCGCCGCGGCCCAGTGGGCTAAAGTCTGGTCCAGTCTCTCCCGCTTGAATGTGCAGTTAGACTGCCATGCAACCTATATTTACTGCATTAACTCCACTCCCTGACTGTAGTGACAATGGCCTGCCTCATACTGAGTCACTCTCAGTCGGCATTGGTGGGCCTGGGGTTGAGTCGTGCGGGCCGGATCTCATATTCCGGTATTAATTATTTTATTACTGGCTGTGGCGTAGGTGAGCAGCTGCTGGCTCTGGCTCTGCCTTGCCGTGGTGAAAAGCACTGCAGGTCACCTACACCAGACAATGGCCTGGCTCCCCGCTGCAGCGCGAGCGGAGCAGCGAGGTCGGAGGAGCTGCTGCGGCCCTCTTCTTAATCCGTAAATTTCAAAGCCCAGCCAAAACTTACTTATGCCGCCCGCTTGTACCGCAGGCAGCAGCTGAGCAGGAGAACTAACCTGTGACTCTTCTCAGTCTGTCTGTGCGGTTCACTCAGCCACCGGTGGCAGGCACCGGTTGACCCGGTCTCTGGACGTGTGGTGCAGAATAGGATAAATATTGTTACAGTGTGTCAGCTAGAGCTGTGAACTCTGAGCCAGCCCCCAAGCATGCCGAGAGCAGCGCGCATGGCACGCTCCCACTCCAGTTTATGCATGATATACTAGCGCTATTATGCGCGACTTTGCATTTCAGTGCGGTGGTGCGGACCACCACACTGAAATGCTTTAGTCTCACGCCTGATGTGTGGTACTTGGCAGGGCTGGATTCCTGTGACTGACTTACAGACAAGGTCCCAGCACAGTCATCTTCACTCAACACCGTGACTTTGCCAGGTCCTATTGGGAATAGAGAAGGCAAGGATTGTAAACTTTTGTCGTGAAACATTGCTAGGATAACAAGCAAGCTTAGTGATCCTATGTGGTGTGCTTTCATTAATCCAGGAGACATGTGTCAACACTAACAGTACCTTTCTTGAGGGCTACAAGACCTTTATTGTGCCCGCCACTCCATCAAGGGCGGGAAGACACAAGGGTGGTCTGATTATCCTTGTTCCCCTGGCCGTCCATTGTCGCATGAAGGTGTTGCCAACAGACAATCCCTGTTTGCATGCTCTGTTATTTTCTAAGGGGTCCAATAAGCTATTGTTGCTGAACTTTTATAATGCCATTTTTGTTGCCCCAGATGTTTGTAACATTACTAGGCTCGGTCTGTTTCTAAACAGCATGACATCGAAGTTCAATTACAACGGGTTCCTAATGATTGCTGGGGACTTTAACCATCACTTATGCGGGGACCCTTTTGTGTTAAATTCGTCCAATTCAGGATGTCCGCGGTGGGTGGGTATGCATGTTGAGTATACCAAGCAGGGAAAATCACTTAATACTCTAGCGGAAGAATTTGACCTGACTATGGCAATGTGTTGGGTGAATCGGAGTAGGCGGCCTCCTGTTCCAACCTTCTCAGGGAGGATGTGTGTATTCTACATTGATTTCATTTATGTATCTAATCTTTTTCTTCCCTTCTTGACAGAGTTTTCAATTGAGGACAGTATTTATAGCGATCATAACCCCTCATGTGCTACAGTTAGTTGTTCCAGCCAGGGAATCACAGGAAGAATAGAATAATGGGGCCCCTCAAGGTTACAGATCAGGGCAGAAGGCTAAGGTGGGCCCAGATTACTCCGGAACCTTTCTATGAGTCCCTCGCAGCAAAGTGCAAAGGGGAACTCAATATCTGCGCCAAAGGGCAGGAAGCGCCAGGGATTACCCTTGACGCATTTGTATTTATCTCTTGTGCTGTTGGGGATCTCCTAAAGGTGCCATCTAGGATCCGGAACGAGCATGGCCCGAGATGATTTGACCGTAAATGTTCAAGAGCAGCAAGGGACCTGATGGTAGCATCAGGTACTAAACCTAGGGACCCAGCTTATGTGAAAGCCTGTCGAGGACAATACAAGGCAGTATTAGCAAGGCACAAGGCCGACCTGAGGGATGAAGCTAGGACCAAGTTCACCGAGGCTAGCCCCCTAAAAAACAGTGAAATGTTCTGGAACATAGTCAACAGCCCATTTTTGGTAGGAAATGCCTGACCAGCCACTTGACACACATATAACAGAGGAGGAATGGGTTGGTAATTTCCTGGAAATGTTTGCCAGTCAAACAGAAACTAGGTTAGTGGACTGTCTGGGGCAGGAAAGTTGGCCCTTGTCATCCATGCCGACGAGGTCATAAAAGGTATCAAGGGAATGTCTAGAAAAAAGGCCCCTGGACCTGATGGCATACCCCCTGACCTACTTATATCTATCCACCAGTTGTGGGTGCCAGTCCTTACCTCTATTATTAACGCAGAAGCCCCACCCTCTTCCTGGGCCACATCCATCATCGTACCAATTTTTAATAGAGGCAATAGGGATAGCACTTTTTGTTATAGGCCCATATCACAGTTGGATTCAACGGTAAAGGTGGTGGGGCGTATTTTATTGGATAGGTTAACCACATGGGCTGATGAAAATAACATACTTTCAGACATTCAATTTGGCTTTGGTCCTGGGAAGTCAAAATTGGACCAATGCCTTAATCTGTACATGATTCTAAATAAATATACGGTGGTGTGATCAGGCATGATTTACTTGGCCTTTATGAACCTGTCGTCGGCCTTTGATAGGGTGTAGGGGAGTAGACAGTGTCCTTTTTTTTTTTTTACAGAAGCTTCATAGAGACACCAAAGCAGTGGTTTGCTATACCAACAAGAGCAAAGTGACCAGTCAGCTCCCAATCCAGAGAGGAGTACGTCAGGGATTTATATTGGCTCCCTATTTAGTTAATTTATATATTAATAACTTAGAGAAGAATCTAATATCTACCCACGCGGATGTTTCCCAGGTGCGCCGGCGGGGCCTGCCTTTATTATTGTATGCCGATGACGCGGTTCTCATGGCCTTGACCGCGAGGAGGTTGCAAACATTACTTAACTTCTTTGTGTCCTTTATGGAAGACCGGGACCTGATAGTAAATAATTCCATGTCATACGTGATGCAGATAGGTCACAGGCCAACCAAATCCTTTAATTTTAAGGTAGGGACCATCCCTGTCCCCAAGACCAGTGTCTTCTCCTATCTAGAAGTTATGTTGGATGCCAAGTTAAACTGGAGCTATTTAAAAAAAAGTAAACAGGGAGGCACCCTATGTGCTAATACAGCCATTTTAAACTTCTTTTTAAACAGATTTTATTGGCATTTTACGGATATACTGTTTCATTATCTCATTATGCAGCAAGTTTTTACTTTGCTTCCCGACTGGGCAATAAACCTATAGGTGCCCTTTTGCAAATTTATAGATATTGGTGTGTCTCTCAGGCAGTGTATAGCATTAAGATCTGGGGCTATGCCCAGCATGAGGAGCTTCAAATAGTGGAAAACAGGTTTTTGAGACGTCTAATATGTGTCCCTCAGGGTACCGCTACTTATATTGTTCACAATGAATTGGGTGTGCCCTATATGACAGATTTGCTGTCTTTTCGCCCTTTATATTATTGGCTTAAAATTTGGTCAGGCAATGGGACAACCCTCAACAAAGGGATACCAATGGACTGCCTAGGCCTGGATGGTGCTCACCATATTCCCTGGTTTAATTGTATACGGGAAGGACTAAGGAAACTAGGTAGACCAGACCTTTTTATATTGTTTGCAAGAAAGACTTACATTGGGTAACAGAGTCTTTTTTTAGACTGTGGGTGACAGAAAGGGAAGATTGCGAGCTGAGGGGCCCAGTGTACATAGACACAGCCTTTTGAAAACGGCCCCCTCTACGGAACCTTATCTTTTAGGGCTTCCCAGTTCACATGATCATTTTTTATTAACTAGATATCACCTGGATCTATTCCTTCTTCTTCTTGCTCATCCTAGAGGGAGTAAGAAAGGTGAGATCTTGCTGCCCTGTGGCTGCGATGGTATATCTCCACAGGACATGCTTCATTTTTTAATGTTCTGTAGCAATTATGAGGTGCCCAGGAAGACCTTTTTATTCCCCATTTTAAAACAAGCCAATTTTAAGCAAGAGCGACCTGCTTTTACCTTTTTATTAATGCTTTCAGGGAGCACCATAAGGTATGGTCTTAGCTTTTTAAAGGCTGCAGTAAGGCTCAGAGCGACCTGCGGTTAATTAGCAGGGGTGAGTGAAACATGGTATATGGAGCGATTTGTTCCTTTTTTTAACTTATCTTATTGTAGTGTTTATGTGTATTGTGATGTACTTTCGACTTTGATGTTTTTTTCGTACAAAACCGAATAAAGTTTCTTTGATTGATTGTCTTGGGAGAATGAATCATCCCACCAGATATTTTTCCTCAATACTGAATTGCATTTTCATGTCACAGGATTCATTGTCCTTGAGTTTAAGCATGGGAAAATTAACACTTATGAAAAACTAATTTCTTCAAAATGTGTAGGCATGAAATGATAGAACTTGTCTTCACCTAACGTTGTTGGAAGAGCTTCTTTGGCAACTTTACACTATTTAGAAGTCTAGCTTCAACTTACATTAGTCATCTAACTTCTGATAGCAATTCGTCAAAGGTATACTTACTTTGTTTAGTGTAGTAAACTCACAGCTGTTATTCTGCTGATGGGTACACTAAAGTATACAAAAAAGTGATGGATGGAATGCTTGAATGAATCTCAGCCAATAGTAATTACTCAGGGCCGCATCCCAGTCCATCTTTATTTTCCACACCATGCCACCTCAGTTTGAACTCAGCCACATGCAAAACAGTCTTGGCCCTGTTATACTTAGTTTGATGTAGTAAACTCACCGCTGTGATCCTGCTAATGGCTGCGGCATCACCAAGCTCCATCTTCAGCTGTTCATAGCTTTTTCCTCCCTGAAAAGAGGATGAAAAGTGAAAGAGCAGTCCAATGAGGCTCACAGCATTTCATCTACTTTAGCATTTCTGTGTTGCTCACATATTTATCCCGTATTAGAATGGTTCATGATTCATCACCCTGCTCATCATTTCTATTGATGGATTCCAGCTAAAATAAGTTGTGTGACGGGCATGTGTAGCCTATTTATGTCATTATATTTGGATGTGCTTGGAAGCAGCAGAGGGAATGGTACATGCTTTATTGATGAGTGGCTTATGCAGCTGGTATGATGACAAATTGTAATAAAAAAAGGTGCCTTCTTGGGCTGTCTGTTAATTAGCATTGCTGCTTTTATTGTTAGTAATTTGCCTCCTTCCCCAGTTCCATTCACGTCACCATTGTGTGTCCTAGATGAATAATGTGGCCTTCAAAATAACATAACATTTCACATTTTTTAAACCTTGGCTACCTATATCATGCCACACTTGCTTCTAAGGAAATGGATTGCTAGCTAGTAAAGCACCGCTGCTTTTGTGATGAATTGAAACTTCTTTGAAATGCAGAAATTGACTCTGGCCAACAATTCTATATGTCGCAGATGCCAGTTCTCTGAAGCTAATCTTACTCATATGCTAGTGACTTGCACCTTATGAGACAAATATAATTTAGAGTCTTGTGGAGAGTACCATCGTAAATGGGCAATACACTTACCCTCACCAACTCTGCAGTCACTCCATTCTATTTACATTTGCATGAAGAGTTCTGGCAGTTGAGCACTGGCTCTGACATCTGAAACAGTTGACCTGGCAGCCCATCCACCAGAGGGCAGCTAGTTTATAATTACAGTCGCCTGCCCTACTTAGGGCAGAGAAACCATGACAAGGATCCCTGCCCATGACAGTCTTGCTGGGAGAAATGTCCTCTTCTTTGGGGTCATTTACATTTTTGTTGATTTTGTTTTGTTTTTAGGGATAAAATCACACTTTTGCAGCTTATTCTTAGAAAAGATCATCTTTACTTCATAAGAGGCAGATCTACTGAAGGCAGAGAAATACCTGCAACCTGGTAGGAATCTCGAAGTGTGGCAGGCAATCTTCCGAAAGAAAGGTGGAAGCGATAGCCCCCACCAGTCTGGCAGATCACCTGTCATTCTGTAAATGACCCCCCAATTTCTAATAGTGTCTCTGAAAGTGCTTCACTGGTCTTAACTTGGTAAATTAATATAGTACAATATTATTTTTCATGATCTCGACACAATTTTTCATTTAACACTGTTCCAAAAGAAATGGTTTTTTAAAGCTCCAATAGTTGCTAAATTCTTCACCTTGGAAACCGACAATCTAATACCATAATATTTGAGACCCATTCTTGAAGATCTGTGTATAGTTCACTTCTGCACTGTTTTGTTTACCTATGTCCATATGTTATTAATTTATTCAAAATAAGGTAATATGTAGTTGATAAAAGCCTGTGCGTCATATTGTTTTTGAAGAGATATTATGGATTACTTTTTGTAATACTAAATCTTTATACTGATAAGAAATTGTTAGTAACTAGGACACCTGCAGCTGTTTTTATATCAAACTATTTATAATCCACTTTCTTTTAAACCTTCTTTTTTCCCAAGCCATTGATTCCCCCTACAAAAATAAATATCAGTCTTAAATCATCTTGCCATTTTGGTTGCTTGGCCAGTATAATCAAATGTTGCTAACTCCTTTAAAAAATTAAGGAAATACTGCTTGAACTTCCTCCACCATGTGGATTTCATGGTGGAAGAAATTAATATGGTGGGTTCTACTCCATATTTAGATTTTTCTCCAGATACAGGAGGATTTCAAGTTTTCTCAAAATTATAGCTGAGGACCAAATCTTTCTTTCTGAAAGCCTTTTACACCTAAAGCTCATACAAATCAAGCTACTGCTGCACATTTAAGTCAAAATGTGCTATCTTTCAGACCTGCACTCTATACAGAGGATCTTTTTAGATCAGTATTGATTTCACAATTTTTTTTGTGGATTTTTTCTGTTCATTATTTTTCAAGCGAGCAAAATCCTGATTTCTTTTTTTTAACTTTATTATTTTCAGTAACACAAAAAGTGCATTCAGAGTTGCTGGCATTTCATCACACAGCAAAATCCTGATCTGATTAAATCTTTTTCTGCAGAAGAAATTAAGTTGAGCATAGACAGTTGTAACAAGGGGAAAGCAGCAGTGAGCAACGCCTTACAAATGAGGTTTCTAAAATCTTTCTTCCGGTACTGCCAAATGTTTTGGTGGAATTGTTTAATTCAATTCTTCAGGCGGAGGCTGCTCTGGTTTTGTTTGCCAAACCTATTGTTATTAGCATTTTGAACAAAAGAAAAACATACGAATAATCCGAGCTTGTATCATCCAGTGTGCTGAATTAGCATTATAAGTTGTTAATGCAAATTCCTGTGCACTTTGCCCAAACATGTCGGTAGGCCAGCAGCTTATTTTAAGTTTAAACCCAGTAGGAAACAAGCTGTATAATCCGACAAAGGTTTCCCTTTTAGATTTGCCTTTTATAATGTTAACAAATGGTAATGAACTAAGTATTTCATCTGTAAAATTGTTATGGTTTTATTTAACTGATACAATGAAAATTGATTTTACTTGACTTGCATATTAGTGCGTCAACCTGCAAGAAAATATTTTGGGGGATTTTAATAGGAACATGCAAGCGGGAGGATAGGTGTTCAATGGAGCGGGGTACTATGCACATGCCCCCAGAAATCGCTGATAACAGTCCTGCGGGTATTATAAACGGGGAGCCACAACTCCCCTTCCCAGACGCACCCCTTGGGACAAGAAACACAGGGGCCGTATGTCCAGGGCTTCAGATGACCGCGCTCGCCGCCATTTGGTGGAGTGCGGCCGCCATCTCAGAGTCAGGCAGCCGAGGTAAATAAAGTCGCACTCTCTACCGCTCCCAGAAGCTGGCTCCTGCAAGCAGCAGCAGGCTTACCGCTGCAAGGGTCAAAGCTCAATATGCTCGGTGGAAGCTCGCTGTCAGTACTTCCAGAAGACGAACCGGGTCACCTCCCGTGCAGCAGAGCTCCGGCCGCCATCTTAGCTCCCGCAGGTCGTCCCCCACGAGCAGAGAGAGCGAGGCATAATAAAGCCGATATAGGCACTCCGGGGGCAGCAACACAGATCTCGCCGATGCCTCACATCTTCCGCCGCAGGTAGGATCCGTTTGCGACGCCCAGAGTCCTAGATAGCCGCCAGAATCCGCACCGGGATAGCGCGTGGACCGGGAGCCTTTTCTACTCTTTTAAGATGGTTCTTTAGGAGGGGAACATGCTGTCCAGTCAACAACTGCCTGTACTATTTTCCAATACTCCTAAACTTTAATTCAAACATCATTCTTAAAATACGTATAGATTTTTTGTCCAAACATATCGGGTATAATTGTAAAAGATTTTAGATTTTTAAAAGGCTAAACCAAAGCTTTTTACCAACATTATATTTTGAAATACCCAACTGTGCCCAGGTTTTTCATTCTATCTTATATTTGAAGTCTGCAACATACCCAGAAGTCTAAACTTTTCCATAGATCTTGTTTCTCCTTTGAAAGATGTAGGCCAAACCCTTTACAATCTTTCAATATGTGGAAATCATGGCAGTCTGTTATAAAATATTCTTTAACCTCTTGCGTGCCCCGCCCTTTCCCCGCCCTGTGCCGGGCTTTCTATTAGCGGGCGGAGTTCATGACGAGATGGTCTCGTCATGGGCACAGCGCAACCGCGGCCCATGACGAGACCATCTCGTCATGGGCACTGAAGGGGTTAAAAATGTATTGTTTACTAAAAGAGAATTCTTGAATTACTTTATATATAGTTCTTTTTTGTCAAAATAAAAAGACTGGCAATTGGATTCCTATTCCTATGACATCAAGTATAGCATATATTATAGAAATATCCACTAGTGTAACAAAAAATCTATCATTTAAATGGAAGAGATTGTTTACGAGTGCTGCCTGGCAATATACAAGAAAGTGAGGTAGAGCTAAACCCCTAAGCTCTGTATCCAGTTGATGGTAAGGAAACTTCAAATGGGTGTGGTGGTTATTCCAAATAAAACTGCTTATTAATACATATCATGGCCACAACTCCTGATCACTAATCGACTATACAATTGTCTCCATGTCTCTGATTCTGCTGGTCAAACATTTCTCAAACAAATAGAGTACCCGCAACGACCATTTCTGCCACCTTTTGCAGATAGGAACAGCCTCATGGACACACATGCGAGTCCAAGCAGAAGTTGGCTTGACTACCACTTCAAATTTAAAGTGGCTGCCATGGTCAACTGAAACCATTTAGGATTACATCACTAGCCAAAAAGCTAATGATTGAATGTCTAAGCTCCATGGAATATCGAATTGCCGCTTAGCTAGGCGTTGAGAAAGCTATACTAATGCAATTTTCAATACCAAAAGTAGGGAAGTTCCCTGGTTTACAAGTCAAGGAATATTCGAAAGTCCTCCTCTCAAAACACTGTATTCAGTTAAAAAGGAAGCTGAAGAAACTAGCCAGGCAACTGAAAGCGCATCCCCCAAACTGCCTGCTTCTGGCATTACTAAAAAGTCTTAAAAAAGCCTAAAAAAAGCAGCTAAGGGAAGACAAAAGAACAGCGGCAGATGCCTTTTGGGCTAAAATAATACACAATGTCAGCAAGCGCAACTCAAGAAAATTCTGTGAAACTATAAATAGTCTCAACAATTCAAATATTTCAGAACCAACATGGGTGACCTACCTTGCCAGCACATTTTCAATAAATCAACAACACCTTAGTGTTGAGTACTCCACATTAAATCAACTGGAACCACCCTCAGCAAGTGATACTTTTGACTCTACTGGAGACAGACCATATGCTCCCCAACATTAGTCCATAAAATTCTATGTAAGGGGTGTCGGGAAGGAGGCCTACGACAGGCAATCTTCAAAGAAGGCATAGAATTTTAGTCTGGAATACTGGCCTCATTATTTAGAGAAGTTCAGCTAAGCGGCAATATACCAGAAAGCTGGCGAGGTTCCATCTTAAATCCAATCCATAAGGCCGGGGACAGGGCAAACCATGCAAGCTACCAACTCACTGCCTCTTGATTCGAAGGCCAAATATTATGCATTCCTGATACTCACACCTAAAGGCATGGTCAAACAATAATAACATCATCCCACAGAACCAGATTGAGCTCAGAAAAGGAGTGGGCGTGATAACAAACACACTAATCAGTGCTCTTCTGGTAGACCAAAGCAAACAGCTCAAGAAAACATTACATCTTGGTTTTATAGACTTTAAATCTTTCAATTGTATAAAAAGGCAATGGCTGAGGCACAAATTGAAAAGGTGGGACCTACCAGACACCCTGCTCCGAGCAATCCCCTCACTATACGTGAATACCTGGAAGCAAATAAAAATAAGAGATGGCACAAGATTGTCTAGAAAGATCCCAACACACCTAGGCCTAAAATCAGGGGTGCATGTAGGTGTCCCACCTTTTCCATCTCTTTATGGCGGACCTCTCACCCGGCTTGGACCAGGAAAATTCCCATCCTCCTCATCTGGGCCCCTTCCGTCTCAATCATTTATCAAATGCAGACCACATCATACTACCAAAGTGGGCCTACAAAACTCACTGAATGTACCCCCCACATTACCCAAAAAATAATCATCTGAGGTAAATGTGGGCAAACCAAAATAATGTCAGTCTGAATGCACCCGGGTCGTGCCGCAAGATTGTACCTAAATGATACTCAGCTTGAATCAGTAACAAACTACAAATATTTGGGCCTATACCTTGATTCAAGAGGAACCTTAATGCAGCAAAAACAATGCAATCAAGAAAACAGGGTTTGCCTTAATCCACACCTTTACCATCTTGGCAAGACTTCTTCCAACGAACTTTTATGAGCATGGAATTAAAATAGAAAGAAGCCTAATGTACCTTGACGTATCTTGTACAAGCTTACTCAAACACCATTTTGTAGCAGCCATACCATGAATGCACTTATTATGAACTTTATTATGCTCAGTGATAAGAAGAATTAAAATATTCATCGTATAGTGATAGGAAATTCACAATAGACAAAGCAGAAGGGCTGCTGGCAACAGTTCAGGACCTCACAAATTGTAATGCTTGCTCATTTTTACACCATTCTGTAGCCGCTATATTAAGAATGCATATTATGCACTCTTATGCACTTTATCATTCTTAGTGATGGGAAGTACTAAAACACTTCTCGCATATGGATAGGAAACATGCAATACAAAGCAGAAGGATTGTCGGTGGGTGTTCGGCTCTTACAAAACTTTAAAGCTTGCTTATGTTTATACAAATGTGATCAAACCAGACCCATTAGCTCTTCTTAAGTTGCAACCCAGCAGGCAATACGTTTTAATTCTGGCTAATAGAGTGATGGTATGAATGATTCATTTGGACCAACAGTTCTTTTGGTAAATAGGTCTATGTCAGCCAAATCCCACTTTTGGATTCAGGCTATTGACTTTTTCACTGAATAGATTACACGTTGCAATACTGATGCTTGATACAGAAAATGCTTTTGATCTGGTATATTGGGAAGCATGTTTACGCATTTTAGAAGCTGTTTCATTCATGATCTATTTTTGTTGGTGCTTAAAAAGTTATCTGCAAATGCATTAATTATAGTGGATTCATCAGAAGCAGGGAGAATTAAGATCATGTTGGGAACTGGACAGGGGTGTCCTCCTTCCCCAATTGTATTTGCTCTCTTTATTGAGCCTTTAGCAATAACTATTTATGCAGAGCATAATATCTCTCTCCTGGTTCCTCACAGCAACATTAAAGTTATATGCTGATGAATTGGTTGTCTACTTAAGAGCAGAAAATATTCAATATTCAAAATGTGTTGGGAAAGAAACAAGAATTTACAGCGCTTGGGTGGAGGGGTATAAAATTAACCAAGGAAAAACTGAGGTTCACGTATTCGTGCTTCTATGGATGTTCTCCCCTAGGGTATTTGTCATAGGTATAATCTTACCATTCCAATTAGATATTTAGGTATATATGTTGCACCAAATTGTGATGACTTATTTAATTTTAATTGTCACTTCTGTAGCCAAGGTATCTAAGCAATTTTATTTCATGGAAAGCTTTACCATTCTCAATAATTGCAGAGCTGCCTTGGTTAAAATGTCAGTTTTACTGCTCTTTATTTTTTCTGTTTTTAAATGTTCCTATTAAAATCCCCCAAAATATTTTCTTGCAGGTTGACGCACTAATATGCAAGTCAAGTAAAATCAATTTTCATTGTGTCAGTTAAATAAAACCATAACAATTTTACAGATGAAATACTTAGTTCATTACCATTTGTTAACATTATAAAAGGCAAATCTAAAAGGGAAACCTTTGTCGGATTATACAGCTTGTTTCCTACTGGGTTTAAACTTAAAATAAGCTGCTGGCCTACTCACATGTTTGGGCAAAGTGCACAGGAATTAAAGCTTATTGCCTGATGGGTTGCCACTTAAGAAGAGCTAATGGGTCTGGTTTTATCACATTTGTATAAAAATAAGCAAGCTTTAAAGTTTTGTAAGGGCCGAACACCCACCGACAATCCTTCTGCTTTGTATTGCATGTTTCCTATCCATATGTGAGAAGTGTTTTAGTACTTCCTATCACTAAGAATGATAAAGTGCATAAGAGTGCATAATATGCATTCTTAATATAGCGGCTACAGAATGGTGTAAAAGTAAGCAAGCATTACAATTTGTGAGGTCCTGAACTGTTGCCAGCAGTCCTTCTGCTTTGTCTATTGTGAATTTCCTATCACTATACGATGAATATTTTAATTCTTCTTATCACTGAGCATAATAAAGTTCATAATAAGTGCATTCATGGTATGGCTGCTACAAAATGGTGTTTGAGTAAGCTTGTACACGATACGTCAAGGTACATTAGGCTTCTTTCTATTTTAATTCCATGCTCATAAAAGTTTGTTTGAAGAAGTCTTGCCAAGATGGTAAAGGTGTGGATTAAGGCTAACCCTGTTTTCTTGATTGCATTGTTTTTGCTGCATTAAGGTTCCTCTTGAATCAAGGTATAGGCCCAAATATTTGTAGTTTGTTACTGATTCAAGCTGAGTATCATTTAGGTACAATCTTGCGGTACGACCCGGGTGCATTCAGACTGACATTATTTTGGTTTGCCCACATTTACCTCGATGATTATTTTTTGGGTAATGGGCGAGTACATTCAGTGAGTTTTGTAGGCCACTTTGGTAGTACGATGTTGTCTGTATTTGATAAATTATTGAGACAGAGAGGGCCCAGATGAGGAGGATGGGAATTTTCCTGGTCCAAGCCGGGTGAGAGGTCTGCCATAAAAAGATGGAAAAGGTGGGACACCTACATGCACCCCTGATTTTAGGCCTAGGTGTGATGGAATCTTTCTAGACAATCTGGTGCCATCTCCGATTTTTATTTGATTCCAGGTATTCACGTATAGTGAGGGGATTGCTCGGAGCAGGGTGTCTGGTAGGTCCCACCTTTTCAATTTGTGCCTCAGCCGTTGCCTTTTTATACAATTGAAAGATTTAAAGTCTATAAAACCAAGATGTAATGTTTTCTTGAGCTGTTTGCTTTGGTCTACCAGAAGAGCACGGATTAGTGTGTTTGTTATCACGCCCACTCCTTTTCTGAGCTCAATCTGGTTCTGTGGGATGATGTTATTATTGTTTGACCATGCCTTTAGGTGTGAGTATCAGGAATGCATAATGTTTGGCCTTCGAATCAAGAGGCAGTGAGTTGGTAGCTTGCATGGTTTGCCCTGTCCCCGGCCTTATGGATTGGATTTAAGATGGAACCTCGCCAGCTTTCTGGTATATTGCCGCTTAGCTGAACTTCTCTAAATAATGAGGCCAGTATTCCAGACTAAAATTCTATGCCTTCTTTGAAGATTGCCTGTCGTAGGCCTCCTTCCCGACACCCCTTACATAGAATTTTATGGACTAATGTTGGGGAGCATATGGTCTGTCTCCAGTAGAGTCAAAAGTATCACTTGCTGAGGGTGGTTCCAGTTGATTTAATGTGGAGTACTCAGCACTAAGGTGTTGTTGATTTATTGAAAATGTGCTGGCAAGGTAGGTCACCCATGTTGGTTCTGAAATATTTGAATTGTTGAGACTATTTATAATTTCACAGAATTTTCTTGAGTTGCGCTTGCTGACATTGTGTATTATTTTAGCCCAAAAGGCATCTGCCGCTGTTCTTTTGTCTTCCCTTAGCTGCTTTTTTTAGGCTTTTTTAAGACTTTTTAGTCATGCCAGAAGCAGGCAGTTTGGGGGATGCGCTTTCAGTTGCCTGGCTAGTTTCTTCAGCTTCCTTTTTAACTGAATACAGTGTTTTGAGAGGAGGACTTTCGAATATTCCTTGACTTGTAAACCAGGGAACTTCCCTACTTTTGGTATTGAAAATTGCATTAGTATAGCTTTCTCAACGCCTAGCTAAGCGGCAATTCGATATTCCATGGAGCTTAGACATTCAATCATTAGCTTTTTGGCTAGTGATGTAATCCTAAATGGTTTCAGTTGACCATGGCAGCCACTTTAAATTTGAAGTGGTAGTCAAGCCAACTTCTGCTTGGACTCGCATGTGTGTGCATGAGGCTGTTCCTATCTGCAAAAGGTGGCAGAAATGGTCGTTGCGGGTACTATATTTGTTTGAGAAATGTTTGACCAGCAGAATCAGAGACATGGAGACAATTGTATAGTCGATTAGTGATCAGGAGTTGTGGCCATGATATGTATTAATAAGCAGTTTTATTTGGAATAACCACCACACCCATTTGAAGTTTCCTTACCATCAACTGGATACAGAGCTTAGGGGTTTAGCTCTACCTCACTTTCTTGTATATTGCCAGGCAGCACTCGTAAACAATCTCTTCCATTTAAATGATAGATTTTTTGTTACACTAGTGGATAATTCTATAATATATGCTATACTTGATGTCATAGGAATAGGAATCCAATTGCCAGTCTTTTTATTTTGACAAAAAAGAACTATATATAAAGTAATTCAAGAATTCTCTTTTAGTAAACAATACATTTTTAAAGAATATTTTATAACAGACTGCCATGATTTCCACATATTGAAAGATTGTAAAGGGTTTGGCCTACATCTTTCAAAGGAGAAACAAGATCTATGGAAAAGTTTAGACTTCTGGGTATGTTGCAGACTTCAAATATAAGATAGAATGAAAAACCTGGGCACAGTTGGGTATTTCAAAATATAATGTTGGTAAAAAGCTTTGGTTTAGCCTTTTAAAAATCTAAAATCTTTTACAATTATACCCGATATGTTTGGACAAAAAATCTATACGTATTTTAAGAATGATGTTTGAATTAAAGTTTAGGAGTATTGGAAAATAGTACAGGCAGTTGTTGACTGGACAGCATGTTCCCCTCCTAAAGAACCATCTTAAAAGAGTAGAAAAGGCTCCCGGTCCACGCGCTATCCCGGTGCGGATTCTGGCGGCTATCTAGGACTCTGGGCATCGCAAACGGATCCTACCTGCGGCGGAAGATGTGAGGCATCGGCGAGATCTGTGTTGCTGTCCCCGGAGTGCCTATATCGGCTTTATTATGCCTCGCTCTCTCTGCTCTGTGGGGGACGACCTGCGGGAGCTAAGATGGTGGCCGGAACTCTGCTGCACGGGAGGTGACCCGGTTCGTCTTCTGGAAGTACTGACAGCGAGCTTCCACCGAGCATATTGAGCTTTGACCCTTGCAGCGGTAAGCCTGCTGCTGCTTGCAGGAGCCAGCTTCTGGGAGCGGTAGAGAGTGCGACTTTATTTACCTCGGCTGCCTGACTCTGAGATGGCGGCCGCACTCCACCAAATGGCGGCGAGCGCGGTCATCTGAAGCCCTGGACATACGGCCCCTGTGTTTCTTGTCCCAAGGGGTGCGTCTGGGAAGGCGAGTTGTGGCTCCCCGTTTATAATACCCGCAGGACTGTTATCAGCGATTTCTGGGTGCATGTGCATAGTACCCCGCTCCATTGAACACCTATCCTCCCGCTTGCATGGGGAAGGGGTCCTCAGTATGATGCCAACTCACGACAGCTGCTCCTCCGCCTGCCACCCTCATTGCGGCTACTCTGTATTGAAGTGCGCCTGCTCCTCCTGGAGACTTCTCCTTTCCAGCTCCCCTTGAATAGGTTGGTTGCATCACACGACTTTCATCATACCCACGAATTGCTGGCATGGCACCCTCCTTCCTATACTGCGCTGCCACCACCATTGGGATGCTGAATAGCCCACCTCGCTGGTAACCTGAGGTGGCACCACCACTGCTTTGACAGAGTCGCTCCTTAGTGCTGTGCGGCCTTCTCTCGCTCCGTCCGTTGCGACCCCCTTGAGGCCGGACCTGGAGTGCCTCTAACAACCTTGAAAGAGCTTCGGGGACTTGTGGGGTCTCATCCTTATGCCGCCAAAGAAGGGAACGAGCAAGACATCCAGTAAACTGTCGGACTTCTTCTCGGCTGTAGACAAACGCCCGACGCTGCGAGGAGATACAGGTGAGGTGGCCATGGCCCTCACGAAAGTAGACCTACTAAATATGTTCAAGGACTTTAAAACTGAATTGCGTAACAAACTTAGTCAAGACATCAAATCCTCAATAGATCAGCTGCGCACAGACCTAATGGACCATCTGACCTCCCTCCAACACGATGTGGATTCTGTAGGTACTAGAGTGCTGGACTTGGAGGCGCCACACCAGGACCAAGAACAACTTTCTACCGAATTCCGCGAAGAGGTCCGTGCGCTTAATGAGCAGCTGCAGCAGACGCAGCTTAAGGCAGAGGATCTGGAAAATAGAGCACGGAGGGAGAACATTTGTGTCTGAGACCTGGAGGAGGGTGCGGAGGGGACGGACTTAGAGGCCTTCCTGGAGGGACGCTTCGCTGAGATTCTGAGCCCCCAGACCCTTAAGATAAAGCTAGACAGAGTGCATCGGGTTGGGAACATACAGAATGGAGAGAAGACGAGACCTCGAGACATCTTAGCGAAGTTTCACTCATACAAAGTTAAAGAGGCGGTATCCAGGCGGCCAGATCGAAGGACTTCATCTCCTTCTTAGGTCACTCCTGCGCCCATTTAGCAAGATGTTGCGCCGTCTACACTAGCACGGAGACAACTTTTCAGGCCTGTCACTACTAAACTACGAACTGACAACATC
Organism: Triturus cristatus; assembly: GCF_964204655.1. NCBI lineage: Eukaryota > Metazoa > Chordata > Amphibia > Caudata > Salamandridae > Triturus > Triturus cristatus. The sequence continues at coordinate 131,550,795 of NC_140586.1, read as the reverse complement.
AGATATCGGTGGACCTACCCGTTTGTGCTCAGTTTTGAATTCCAGAATAAGCGACGCCACGTTACTGAGCTAAAGGAAGGGTTAGACATCCTGGGCCTCCCTTCCGAGGAAGGTGATCCCGTCCAAGGCAAAACTGGAGATCCCTCACAGGGCTCACGATCAGCTTCCACCTGGAGGTCGGGTGCACGCAGAGGGCGCTGATGATTACTGACAGACTACTTCGCGGCAGTCGTGAGACCTATCGTCTGCAACAGGCTTGAACTGCATGGCTCTACGTTCCATCGACGTCGAGGTTGCCACCTCTGGCTATCTCCAGTATCAGACGATATAGTGCTCCAATTCTACTTTGACTTTGAATCCCCAAAATCGGACTCCTCTCCGGCACCTACCCTTGGGGTCATGGTCCCCTACTTGAGATGTGGGGATGTCACGGACTGCGGTGGCTCCATATGTAAGACCAATGTTGTCTCCTTTTTCCTACAATAAGGCGGGTTTGAAGCCTAGTACTATGCTGGCTTTTAGTCCTATTCTGTTAACTTAGCCCGGCTCAATCCTTATTCCTTACTATAGAGGCCTTGCCTTTGGTGCTCTCCCAGTCACGGATCTATACGGGGGCCCGCTTTTCAGCCGCACAAAGATGACTTTCTTGTGAGACACCTACCGGGGTGGGCGAGGACTGGGTCCTCGGACCTGTTGTATCCCCTGGTCCCTGTGGGGCGTCTTAGCCCGCCAAGAGGACCTAGCAGTGGTTTTTGTATTGTTCCTATGTTCAAAGTTGTTTTCCTTCATTTGGGGGTTTTGGGGTGGGAGTGGGAGGGTCGTGGTGGCGGCTATTTAATGGATGATTGCGAGGGGCTCTTTGATACCGGTCAATGCACAGTTGGCAAGCACTAGTACAGCACACCCTTTGGGGGCAGACTAAGCTCACTGCAATGGTGGGGCTGCTGGAGCTCTTAGAGAGGGATAGTTATTTTCTATAATATAATGCCGATCACTGTTGGAACCTGGAACGTTAAGGGTCTGAATTCTCCCCAAAAGCGCCAAAAAGTATGGAAGTACATCATCGACCATCACCTCGACATAGTGGCCTTGCAAGAGACCCACTTAGCCAGGGCTGAGGACACGCGCCTTAGACATAAACAATTTCTGCTCATGTATAGGTCCTCGGCTCACACAAAACACAGGGGAGTGGCACTCATCTTTCGTTCCTCCATACAGTTCCAACCATTGGGAGTCCAAAGCGATAAAGATGGCCATTGGGTTATGGTCAAGGGACACCTGAGAGGGAAATTGTGCACCTTTGTAGCGGTATATGCACCCAATACTGGCCAGTCTGTCTTTTTACATACTCTGTTGGGGAAATTAACAGACTTTGTGGAAGGTCCAATGCTTTTTATGGGGGACTTCAATCTGATATGGCAGAAAGAGCTGGACAGTACACACTCACAGCGCTTGGATATGGGCTCTTTTACTATGGACACACAGCAGCGCATACAGGATATGCGTCTCATAGACACCTGGCGCACCCTTTATCCACAGACCCGAGACTACACGTTTTATTCCCATGTTCATCGTACATATTCCCGACTCAATTACATTTTTATTAGCCAAACCATGCAAGGTGCCCTGCATGAGGCCAAGATATTCCCCCTGTCAGTGTCAGACCATAGCTTATTTTCTGTCTGTCTCACTTGGGATGGAAGCGCCTCGACTTCTCCCCGGTGGTATTTCCCGGCGTCGCTAGCTCGGGATAAGGTATCTTGTACCAAATTAAGAGAAACCATTACTGAATTCTTCGCGGTCAATAAGCCTAAGGACACTTCGGAGTATAACACCTGGGACACGTTTAAGGCTGTCTTCAGAGGGAAATGTATTGCCCTTAATGCAGCACTGAATAATCAACGCACTAGAGAAAGTGAGCAACTAGAGACGGAGCTGTCTACTCTTGAACGTGCTCATAAACTAAATCCCACTAGGCAAACCCTTCGCAACCTGACAGCGCTTCAAGGTAAACTCCGGGCTATTTATAACAATAGAGCGGAGTTCACCCTGCTCAAACTGCGGCATCTTTCATATACCCAGGGCAACAAGATTGGTAAACACCTTGCCAGACATCTAAAAGATAAACGTGAGAGAGAGTACATAGGTGGCATTCGGGGGCCCTCTGGGGACCTTCACCATAAAGACGAAGATAAGGCTGAAATCTTTGGTTCCTTTTACCGAACTCTCTACTCTGGGGAGGCTCTTGATTCGGATGCCCAACGGGCTTATCTCCAGGCATTGCCCCTGCCTCAGGTGTCTGATGAATGGAATGAATTACTTACCGCCCCAAATACCATGGACGAGGTTACCACTGCTATTAAAGCGTTGAAGCCCCACAAAGCTCCTGGAACAGACGGATTTACCGCCCTCTTTTACAAGACCTTTTCTCCCGATATCAGCCCTCACCTCGTGCGACTATTTAACAAGATGGCAGAGGAGGGAGAGACCATGGGCACTATGTCCGAGGCCATGATCTCGGTTATACCTAAACCGGGGAAGGATCCTCATTGCTGCGCCTCTTATAGGCCTATTGCCCTATTAAACCTCAACGCGAAATTGTAATCCTCTATAATATCCAAACGCCTGAATGATCTCATGCCTGCCCTCATTCACCCTGACCAGTCAGGATTTATTAACGGACGGCAAACGCACGACAACACCCGTCGAATTATACACTTGATTGAGAAGGCCATCAGATGCAAGATCCCGGCGGTTTTAGTGGGTTTGGACGCCGAGAAGGCATTCGATAGGGTTGACTGGGTATTTTTATTCCACACACATACAGGATTCGGATTTTCGCCTAAATTCTTAAATATGATTCGAGCTAACTATCTTCATCCCCGTTCCAAGGTAGTGGTCAATGGGGTACAATCTTCCTTCTTTATCCACTCTAGAGGCACTAGACAGGGGTGCCCCCTCTCACCCTTGCTATTTGCTCTTAGTATTGAATCATTAGCGTTAGCGATTAGGGATAATCCTGGAATCCAGGGTTTACCATTCACAGGGGAATCACATAAAATTTCTCTATTCGCGGATGACGTCCTCTTGTCCCTTTCTGAACCGGCCACGTCCCTTCCACACTTACAATCGGAGCTTGAACGTTTTGAAACCGTAGCAGGCTTTAAAATAAACTTAGACAAATCGTACATCCTCAATCTAACCCTCCCGCAGGCGGAGGTTCACAGGCTTCAGTCTCTTAACACCTCAGCAGTGGGCTACTTCCTCTATTCAATACTTGGGAGTTCAGCTAACACAGACAGTAGAGAAGCTATATGCTGCCAACTTTCCCTCAATTCTTACTCGCATTCAATCAGATCACCACATTTTTTGTCCTGGCTAGACCGAGTACACGCCTTAAAAATGACTCTTCTTCCTAAGCTCCTTTATTTATTTCAGGCCTTACCCATAGAGTTGGAGGGGGACTTCTTTCAGCGAGTGAAGGCTATGATCCTATGCTTTGTCTGGCAGGGGGGGCGTGCACGCTTCTCTTTCTCCCTACCACGTCGCTCCCGCAAGACGGGGGGGGAGGGGGGTCGATCTTCCAGATATTCACTTACACTATAAAGCAGCGCAGCTAACAGTCTTGGTTGAATGGTCGAAGCCAGCCTCTGATAAACATTGGTTGCATATGGACCACAGCGTGACTGGGAGGACCATATGGGACCTGATTTGGCGACCCAAAAGCGATAGGCCTAAGAACACGTACATCAGCACCCCCACGCGCACCACTTTAAGAGTATGGGATTCAGTTGCATGGGATGACAGGTGGACTTCGTTCCCCTTTCCATTTACACCACTCTACTTTAATCTGGCATTTTCCTACATGAAGGGCCCTTTGATGCCTGGAGAGAGGGAGGCTGCCTCGCCTTGACACATCTGTTCCATAATTTTGACCCCCTCACTTTTGATAACTGCAAACGTGAATATTGACTAGGGAATGCAGAAAGGTACCATTATGTTCAATTACTGCACTGGGCACTCACACCCCAGGTACGAGAAGCAGCCACCCGTCCTCTCACAAAATTCGAGGCTTTTCTCACCAAGACCTCCTCTATGAAAGGGGTGATTTAGTTCATAGATAACTTTCTACTTAATACCACACTTTCCCCACGCCCACGGTATATGTCCATGTGGGAAGATATGTTACAGCGAGCTATTACTGATGACGAGTGGTCACATTTATGGTACGACATCATGAGATTCAATCACTCCACAGAACTCAGTGAAGCCCACCTGAAGACCATGATGGACTCCTACACCCGTCCAAGCTTAGGCAGATCTTTCCCAATACCTCTGATAGATGCTGGAGAGGGTGCGGATTACTTGAGGACTTTCAGCATATATGGTGGAATTGCCCAACTCAGCTCAACTATCCGCCCTTTCTGGGAAGAAATTCTGGCACATATAAAGGATATACTGGGATATCCCATTCCCACTACCATGGCGGGTGTTCTCTTGGGGCTTCGTGACTCCTCTCTGGAACATCAGACCCGAGCTGATAAAATGATTATGTGGCTTTGTATAGGTGCAGCTAGGATCACTCTGGCAGCCGCTTAGAAGAGGAGGGAGGCGCCAGCTACCTCCCTCTGGCACTCTCGTCTTTGGAAGCTGGTCAGTCTAGAACGCATGTCCGACATTTTCAGAGATAACTATAAGAACTTTGAATTCAGTTGGGGCCCTCTAATCACCTTTCTTTCACGGGGACTTCCATCGCCTGTCTGCCCTTCCACCATTAGAGCACTTCAGCTCTTTCAATTTTGAATGGAGCTCTAGCATTGTTAGTCAATTCAACTGTGTGAATGTCGCCGTCACCACCGTAGGGGTGGGAACTGGGGGGGGGGGGTTCTTTTTCATTTTTCATTCCGTTCACTCCCGTGTGGGGGCTCTTTGTATATGGTCATTTGTTCGCTACTTGTAGTGCCTTCCAGTTGGGAGGCATGGGACTGTTATCATCGCGGAAAGAAGATGAAATATATGTAGAATTCATGCTCGAATTTACGCTTGAAAGTCTGCTCTCCTAGCTCCGTTATCATTAGAAGCTGTATCTTTTATTTGAGCTACTCTTTGCAACAGGAGTTAGATTTAGGCTGGGCATCGCTCCCTGTCATGTTATTTGTTTTTCTGTCAAATTATGCTGCTCCCCTGCGAGGGTTGCTGTGTTGGTTCTGTTTCGGATTATTTGCTGGAAACTTCAATAAAAATAGCTTTGAAAAAAAAAAAGAGTAGAAAAGGAGACAGGATTTAAGGTGACATCAAAGACATGGGGGGATTAAGTCAACACTGTTACAAACTAACAGGGGCCACACTATTAGGAGAATTGATTTTTTTCACCCTGACTAATATACTATACCCCTAAATGAATGATTAAGTTCTATCCAACACCTATAAATAGATGCTTTAGATGTCATTTAGAGGGAGAGGAAGATTGGCTTCATAGCATTGTCACCTGTCCAGCTCTCTATAATTTCTGAGACCAGCTACATACTTACCTAGGATTATGTATGAATAAGCCATTCTTTATGGAGACATTTACAGCCTTATTTGATGTAATTTACAGAGATGGTCACAGGAAATTTTGCTTATCAGTACCGGAGTGCCAGTTTTTATTCATTGCAACGTCTGCAGTGCGTTTGTCGGTACAGCAATGTTGGGATTCCACTGCAATACCTCTTTTTCTTCATTGGCAGCAAAAAGTTAAATCTTTTGAATTTATCCAGCCGAAAAAAAATTAGATCGCAAGATATGAAAGAATTTGGGGCAAATTAGTGCAAACATTAAGTTTTGATGTAAGATTCGGGGTCATATTATCAAGGACTGGCGATAACTAACGCTAACCTAGGTTAGCGCTAGTTTTTCTATCGCCATCTATCGACTGTTCCTTCTGCCCTGTTATCGCTGTATTATCAACACGGCGCTAAAAGGCGCGTCTTGTGCCTGGGTCCCTCGACGGACCTGCGTCTGATGCCTCGATCCCTCGCTGGACCTGCGTCTGGCACCCGGATGTCTGCTGGACCTGTATATGGTGTCTGGATCCCTCGCCGGACCTGCTTCTGGTGCCTGGATCCCTCGCTAGACCTGTGTCTGGCACCTGGATGTCTGCAGGACCTGCGTTTGGCGCCTGGAGTGGGATGTGGAGTAGCTGTGGTGTCGATGAGCCGTGATGGGAGACATTGATGTGCAAGGATCGCCCATACGTGGTGGTGAAGTCTGGCAGGTTACATGGAGACACATTGCTGACCTGTGTGAGAAGTCCGCCTTGTGCCCCTTGGAGCAGTCAATGGTAGAGTTGCTCCTGCGCACCAACTTAGTGAGGTCCACATAGCATACTACAATCCACCACTACACTGGGGTGCACAGAAGGGATTACCAACGGTAGGTGCCGTCTCCCGGCATCACAGGACGGATGATGTTGGGCTGGCCGGATGCTGTGGAGGGTGAGGCCCCTGTGCCACGCCGAACATGTGTGTTCTGAGTGCTGCAACTACACGCCTAAGGGAGCCCTGCTGCATCAACTGCATCGGGAGGTCCACCAGTGGACTACGCGGTGTCTGCTGTACCAGCCACGGGGGTCAATGTCCAGGTAAGGAGAAGGTGTGACGTGTAGGTCAGGATGGCCGGGGGTGAGTTGCTCATGCCTATCACATGGAGATGACGCAACCCCAGTGGCGGCCCGACCGCTATGGGGAAGTGCGTTGCCCCACCACCTCAAGCAGTGCAGAAGAGGGACAATCATCACATCATGACAACATTCAATCAATCACTCAGAGGAATTGTAAGCGCACTACTCACCCGTGAGGGTCTCAAGGCACTGAGGGGGGGCGCAGATCTGTTTGCTGAAGAGCCAGAACTTGTGGGTCTTCCTGTAGGTGTTCAGGGAGGGTGCACCTCTGATGTCTGCCGGTAGTTCGTTCCAGGTCTTGGATGCAATGTGGGAGAAGGAACATCCGCCTGCTCTGGCTCTGTAGATGCATGGAATTTCAGACAGAGCGAGGTTGGAAGATTGGATGCCTCATTTGGGTACGTGGAAGTTGATTGTGGTGTTGCGGTAGCAGTGGGTGGCCCCTGATCCAGGCTTTCTGGCGCTGTTCGCGGTTGGGTCACAGACGGCCACACACGTGCTAGTCTTCGCGCAGCGTACACCATTAAGTAGGGGTGGGTGGAGGTACGATCAGCTGGGAGGTGGGAATGGGCGAGGACAGGGGTGCGGGGCCGCAGGGGCAGCTGCGGTGGGAAGCGGGAAGTGCGGGCTTAGAGAAGCAAAAAAAATGTTAATAAAAGGGAAAATCAAGGGATAAGTAACTGATGTAATCATGCTATGTATCCTCAGGGGGTGTGAGACTGCGTAGGACTGCTCAAAACATGGAGCAGGGCATGTGTGGATTGTCATGCACACTCAAGTGCGCAATGACTGTTTGGTCGGCCCACTCAGGCCACCCAATGGAGTCATGCGCACTTCTCTGTTCACAATGCAAGCTGCATTACAGCCTGCATGGAGAACATGGCCACCCCTCCTGCCCCTGGCTGCATGACTTGTCCCGTTGCCATTTACCAATCCCACCGCTGCATCGCAGCATTGTGATTGACTCAGGGGAGGGAGCCTGGCTGCCTACTTCCTTTTCCTGGGAGCAGACGCAGGATTGCAGGAGCTACGAAGACACAGGACCCGGCTTAGAGGTAAGACTTCCCTCAATGAATTAAAAAAAACACCTGCTCACACACACATCCTTGCGATCATGCACCATCCAGTGTTCTTTACAGCATTTAACACCTCACAGCTGTCCAGACCCACCCGCATTCCTCAATGGTGGCCGTTGTGCGCCCATGCACAGCGGGCGTACCACTCGTGTGCCAAAGGCACATACGCAGTTGCGACGCATGCCATAACATCTCATTACATTCCAATGCATACCAATACTAGGCACATTGCAACAGAGTAGGTGTTGTATAGCGGAGACAGGAAGATCACTGTTCCCACTTCAGTGAGTGTAACCCAAAACTAACCTTTGCACAACAACCCCAAACGTGAATCCTGGAATTCCTTTTAGAACCCCCAAAAGACACCCAAAAACTCACATTTGAGACAAAGGCACACCCCAAATTACATTTTCTTTGCACAACACACCCAACAATTTTCAAAATGTACCCCCAAAACACCCCATTTTTCATATTTTACCCCAAAAAACACCCCATTTTTCATATTTTCCCACAAAAAGAAACCCAAATTTTCATTTTTTACATCCACACCCCATCCACACCTGAAATAATTAAAATAACCACATAACTGACCTCACAATGCGTTGCAATGAAATGCGAAGTTAAGGCACCCGCATTGTCATAGTTGCGTTGTTCACGAAGTACTGCCTGATTTGTAATGGTCGTCTCTTGTGCCAAAGGCAACCCATAGGCTATGCCGTTTGCGCCCGTCTATCTCTGGACCCCACTCAGCACCAAGGAGCATTCTCTTGGACACTCCACCGCTACAATGCCAGCACCCTCCTCGACATCAACCCTGGATGCCACATCGCCTTCCAGGACCGACCTCTGCTCTGTACCGGACATTGCCTTCGCCATCACTGACGGCTGCAGTATCAGCCGCAAGGAGCACCCCGAACGTCAAGGAGGAGGCATTGCCGTCACCTACAGAGGCGCACTCCGACTGATCCTGCACTCTAATGTGCCAAGTGTGACCATGGACCACGTCAACTCCCAGATCCGGAACAAGCCCTAGAACATCCTCTGCGGCACACTCATGTGCAAGCCCCCCGGGCCATGGACCCCCATTCTCTAATCCCATTGTAGACCTCATTGCACCCCAGGGTCTCCCATCCACCGATGACATCCAACGCGGTTAACTCAAGTTCCACCTGGGCAACCCCAGTGACCAGAGCACCACCCCCTCCTAAGGAAGATCACCGACATCAGACGCAAGCAGCAAGTCACCTCAACAGGCCACATCGCTGGACACACGGTTAAGCATGTCACCTCCGCCAGAGGGTACTTCAACTACAGCCACAACACCGAACTCGCCTGGCACTACCATCATTGGGTGAATCACGTCTTCACCTTGCCCACCGAACGCCTGCACCATCATCGCACCCCTCGTAGCTTTATCAAGGCCACAGCAGAACGTCTCGTCAACTCCCTCTGCAACAACACTCCACCAATGCTTCCAAACGCTGACACTGCAGCGCGCAAACACCACCTATGGATCTCCAACATCGCTGACATTCGGGCACCCCTCATGTACGGCACTGCGTCAGTACCTTGCGCCTGCCTGATGGCAGGCGTGAGGGTGAGGCAGTGCCATAGGGATAGGCTGGCCCCATGCATTGCTGGAGTTCCGTCATGGTTGTGACACAACTGCAGCAATGCGTGACTTTAGCGCAGACAAATATGTCAGTAATCCTGACGTATCTGTCATTACTTGCGTTATGGAGCGCTGTCCAGTGAGTACAGCGCATCCATGCATTTGCGAGGAGTGCGTCATTAGACGTGTTGCAACACTGTCTTGTCGCAGCGCAGCAAGACTTTTCATGACGTTGGCACAGGAATGCACACTATCATATTGATGTTGCTCATTCCTGCACTGTATTGTAGGCGCAGGGCAGCACTGCTACTTTGCTTGCAGCGCTGTCCAACACCAAAAACATGCATTGAGGATCCCCATGTACAAGTCATGTTTTTTTGTGGTGTTAAATTCCTGTGGCTAACGGGGCTTAGCGTGACTTTTTTTATCGCTTTTTTTGGGTCCGGGACATCCTTGGTAATAGAGCAAACTGGTGTTAGCGACTTTTTTCGTGAACTTTTGGTAAGGAACGCCTACTTTGCATGTCATTAGAGATAATAATCGCTGGCTCGCAAAGCGATAAAAAATCCGGCTGCTATTACCGAAAAGCTGTCGCTAACGCCTGTTAGCGCCAGCTTGATAATAGTGCGATAAAAAAACACGTTAACGGCATGAAAGTGCTGCTAACGCTGGGATAACTCGCTTCATAATATGCCCCTCAGTGTTTTTTCCTTTGTCCAATATGGGTGATCGTGTAACACTCAAAGTTAATTCATTTAGTCATCTATTTCCGTTGGCAGTTTTAGATGAATTAGGTTTTTAATATGACGCGAGCACCTTATCTATATTCAATTATACATTGTATGTTTTTTATATTGTAATTTAAGGTCCCTTTCTGATTTTTTGTTTGCTACTTTTGATGCTACCAAATACTGTTGTCTCTTGATGCAACTGTGCAAATTGAATGCCTTGAATGTGTTTATCTATTTACCATATCGTATCAATACTATTTTGAGGGTTTCAAGAAAGTAGTGAAGTGTGAGAAGTGTTTTAAGTGATGTATGGGGATGCTGTATGGGTCAGTAGCCCTTCATAGTTCTCCAATAACTTAAGTAAAAAGATGTGCTGTGAAGTTTGAATTGGTTGAAATACTTATTCTTCAAAATACCTCAAGCAATTTTTCTCCTAATAGCTGAGTTAGCAATCCAAATTGTACGCAGGACTGAGGCATGTAACGGGGTCATTTTCTTTGGATTGCCCATTGGGTCTACAAGCTAAGATTAGAACTGGTCTCTGAGCTCCGCTGTAGAGACTAGACCACATCTCCTCATTAGAGTGCCAGCCTTTCTGGCTAAGAAGGTTTCACTTGACTCCTTAAATGCTTGTTTGCTCATTTTTTAAAAGCCAAGTTGAAATAGGTGATATGGGTATCTTGTATTCGTATTTAATTTGTTTAAAGTGACCCCCTCCCTTAAAATGAAGTGAAGTGTTGCCATTTTAAGTCCTGACGTGGTCCTTCTCTTTTTTTCAAGTTGTCTACCCTTACCCTGGTTGCTCAGGGCTGTATTTTAATCTGCTTCCGTCTAACCAGCGTAGTGGAGATTTGTGAGTCTCTCTATTTAGTCCTCCTTTGTTTAATGGATGCAACTCAATCTATGGCAAGGGACAGAGACACTGCCCATCCTCAATGCTGGGGGCACTCCTAGCTTTTTGTGCTGGCGTGGGTTGTGCTCGTACAATGAGGTTATACCTCCCTGGGAGCAGGTGCCCAAACCTAAGAGTCAATAAATAAAAATATGCTTTAATATTACTAAAGTGCATGAATTGTGCTTGCTGGAGCACTTGACTTCAAATAAACAGTGAATCTTGAGACAAGTTCAGATAGACAAAGTATTGTCTGAAACAATGGGACAATAACACAGAGGACACCCTTACCAATGGGCAAACCTTTTTTTATCTTAAATACAAAAGAGTTGTATGCAGCCTCAACTCCTAACTCTATGAAACGATTTGCGTCTGGAGTGGATTGAAAGAACCCAGGTAAAGAAGCAAGCCACACATTGCTGAGGTGATGGGAACAAATATGCCTCTAACACAGGTTACAGCCCCACCGCATCTAGCCAGACCCCTCAAATGGATGGCTTAATCAGCAGCGGAACAAGGGGGTGCCCTACCTTCCATGCATCCAGCACGTGCTTTAGGGTTCACTCACACTTTAGTGGTTGAAAGCTTCCAACTTGTGAAATTTAGGAAAGTAGGAAATAAGGCACTGAAATCTCCTCACAGAAGGGGGTAACAGAAATATACTTTGCCCATAATTATATATTTTTGATAAAGTCTACATGGAAAATAATTATTGTAACAACTTCAAAGTGCTCCTTTCACAAAATGATACCACTGCATCACACACTGAGCATAAAGCACAGGAGAGCAGAATTTGCAGCCCCTCCACGGATTCACTTCTTGAATCATCTCAGATTCAGCTGCTATTCAAGAGTGCAGGAGATATCACACACATGCCTTCATCTGTCACATCTCTAATGTCACGTTCTACCACATTCATGGACTCACCCTGACAATAGACAAAGGGGTGAAAGAGCCACCATGTGCTGTTGAAATACTGCAGGCAGGACTCCTTGGTTTCACACGACCCTCAACTGTCCTGAGGTTCCAGGCGTGTAGACGTTCTCAGACTGGAAAGTCAGCACTGTCTTCTAAACCATGATGGCACATCTCTGCCATAAATTACCTCTAGGTAACATTGATTAATAGAACGTTGCCTTCATATGATGAGGCTTACTTCTTTGCACCCCGAAAGCATTCTGGAGTGTTGTTCACACTAACACACACATAGCTACGCATACCCAGTAGGTGATTTAATACTTCCCAGAGATTATAAGAATGAGTTGCTATTACCCTTTGTCCCAACTCTCTTGCTCACGCCCTATGGCAGCCCTAAAAGCCTGAAGGCTCATTCATCAATGCATAGAATTGGCTTCTGGTTTAATGACGTTATTACTGCTTCTAAAGGAGTATTCATTTTGCGCAAAGGTACTACAGTTAGCAGGATTAACGATTCAACATGTACTTTAAAAAATTCTTTGAAACGTCATCAGAACACTCTGGATACATAATAACAGGGAGCCCTGTTTGTCTGAGGGGGCATTTTACCGGTCATCAATCCTACCACAATCTTCCCGCCACCGCCACAGAGTCCTGACGCCAGCGCCGCCATTCCGGGACTCTATTACCCGGCACCACCAGCGGCGAGCGCGGCGCGCACACCAACCACGCCCACAGCAAGCGCCAGGAGGCGCATATAAGGAGTACAGGGCTCCGGTGGAGTAGGAGCCCTGTTTGTCTGAGGGGGCTTTTTACCGGCCATCAATCCTGCCACAATCTTCCCGCCACAGCCACAGAGTCCTGCCGCCAGCGCCGCTATTCCGGGACACTATTACCCGGCACCATCAGCGGCGAGCGCGGTGCGCACACCAACCACGCCCACAGCAAGCGCCAGGAGGAGCATATAAGGAGTACAGGGCTCCCGCGTTGCGGGACGTGCGCGGGCCGTGCCGGGCGAAGCCCGGGCCAAGGGCGGGCCCGTCTTTGCCCGTCTGTGGCTGGAGGAGGCTGGGCTGGGCCGCCCCCCTTGGTTTGAAAATTGCGCCTAGAGAGAAGTGACAGGAAGTGAGGGGTTCTGCATAGGGGTTAGGCAATGAAGAAGCAGGAGTGACTAACCACTACAACTGTAAGTCTTCCTATCTACTTCACCAACGTAAGCTGTTTCTTTGGGCTTGTTGCATTTGTTAGTATTAAGAAAGCCCCCACAATTTTAGCTGACCCCATAGTGCTGAGTATGGGCAAACAAACTGAAAAAGCCTTATGCCATGCCCCCCATTGTTCCACCCCTCAACTTCTCCCTCAGACATCAATCGATCGGATGTTACAAAGGGCGATAGGAGTGGTGACCACAGAAATCCAGCGAACTGAGCGCCGACTGTCTATAACTCTGGACCTTCCCCTGGCCTTGTCACCATCTAACCTGTATTGGGTTGAATGTATGACATTGTTCTGCATTCTGTCCATCAATAGTTCTTTTTGCATTTGTGACCCCGAGTGGGATGGGTATGCTCAGACGCAAGTCCCTTGCTCTCCATGCCACTGGAATCAAGCAATCCTGGTTGAAGAGGGGTGAAACCCCGAAACCGGTCCTAGGATGCTTGTTTCCAGTCCAGGGAGGACCTGGCTTGGCAATTCAGGCTGGACTCTTCCCATGAGGCACAGGGTCAAGACTGATTTGCATATGGCTGGGTTCAAACTGGAATGGCATGGTGAGCAAAAACACGATGGATTTAGGCCCAGATCTCTGTACTGGGGTGAATGTATGACATTGTTCTGCATTCTGTCCATCAATAGTTCTTTTTGCATTTGTCACCCTGAGTGGGACGGGTATGCTCAGACGTGAGTCCCGTGCTCTCCATGCCACTGGAATCAAGCTATCCTGGCTGAAGAGGGGTGAAACTCCGAAACCGGTCCTAGGATGTTTGTTTCCAGTCCAGGGAGGACCTGGCTTGGCAATTCAGGCTGGACTGTTCCCATGAGGCACAGGGTCAAGACTGATTTGCATATGGCTGGGTTCAAACTGGAACGGCATGGTGAGCAAAAAAACGATGGATTTAGGCCCAGATCTCTGTACTGGGGTGAATGTATGACATTGTTCTGCATTCTGTCCCTCAATAGTTCTTTTTGCATTTGTCACCCCGAGTGTGACGGGTATGCTCAGACGTGAGTCCCGTGCTCTCCATGCAACTGGAATCAAGCTATCCTGGCAGAAGAGGGGTGAAACCCCGAAACCGGTCCTAGAATGCTTGTTTCCAGTCCAGGGAGGACCTGGCTTGGCAATTCGGGCTGGACTGTTCCCATGAGGCACAGGGTCAAGACTGATTTGCATATGGCTGGGTTCAAACTGGAACGGCATGGTGAGCAAAAAAACGATGGATTTAGGCCCAGAACTCTGTACTGGGGTGAATGTATGACATTGTTCTGCATTGTGTCCATCAATAGTTCTTTTTGCATTTGTCACCATCTAACCTTTCCCTTCCCCTTGAAAGGGGTGACAGTATTCAAAGTCAGGCTTCTACGCCTAAGTCGCCTGTTCCAATTATAGAAGTTACATGTAGGGCAACTACTAGAAGTAAAGGGTGCACTAAAACCCCCGCTAACTCAAGTGCGGCCAATCATCATCCTCAATCCAAGTATGTGGGGGGCAAAAACAGGAAAATAAACAATGGAACTGCTGTGTCGGTAGTAGCCGACCAGAGAGTTTGTGAGCCTCCAATTCATATGGATCTATCGCCTCCTGCATGGGCTGCTTCATTTTCCAACATACTATTCAATCAAATCAGCGGGCTTCTAAAAGAAGAATTTGCCCTAATCCATACCCGTTTGGACACCATGTCAAAGATCTGCACATGCACAGACTTGGCTCATCCAAATCCATCACTCCCAGCCAACACACATGGGAGAAATACGGCTCCAACTTTGTGCACTAGTCTGGGAAATACATCTGCTGAGAAAAGCAGAGGGGAATGTTCTATATCCCATACTGCAGATAAGGGGTCAGCAAGTTCTAGCAATGTAACAGCTTGCACTACTGAGGCAAAGACAGACGGTCTCGTTCGTCGAAAGGAGATTGCCACAGTTCCGGGAGTAGCCCCCACGCCTCATGGTCATCGAGGCCAAGAGCTACCACTTATTAATCTGCTTCCTGCTAGTTTATCATATGTACTAGTCCTTGCTGGTGTGCCTTCACTGGGTGAAGATAAAACTGAAACTTATTTGGAACTTAAAAACAAATGCCTCCATTTGCTTGCCAGACAATATCAGTTTCCTTATGCCAACGCAGTTGACATTGGAATGACTTGAAGGGTGCAGTGGATTGGCAATCGGGCTAAGGACATTAGTGGGGATTGTGTAGTTGTCAATTTTAGGAATCCCCACTTGGTACAACAAGTTTTATATCTGAGTAATGGGGGTTCTACCATCAGACTCCTTCCTCTCAATTATTTTTACAACCATGGTTTTGCTTGTGGTACAGGGGTCGGGTTACGTTATGGCACTAGGGTACGGTCTTCTCATCGATCTGGGAGGGACCAGGTGGTAGGATTGCAATGGCCCCAACCATTTAACTTATCCCTCTTTAATAGATTTGAGAGCTTGGAGGAGGTGGATAAACTTTCGATCCCAGGGCCCCCATGTAGCAACGCAGGGCCAGCAACGATCGAAGTTAATTCAGTGAGGGCAGCGGGAAAATTGAAGATTGTCATTGATAGTGGAAGGGCAGCGTGCAAGTTTCCATCTACCCTTGAGCAGCCAGAAAATTGCGTAGTAACTGCAGTGCCAGTTGGTCCTTCTTTTAATCAAAATTTTGTAAATAATCATGTGGTCCCACCCACGAGGGAACTAGTTATGAAGGCCTCAGCTGACAACCAGACCTCTCTCCATAGAATTAAGTTACTATCCCGGAATGTGGCTGGTATCAAAAACAAATTACATTGTCCAGAATGGGGAGTCTTTGTAGATTCTTGTGACATATGTCTATTTCAGGAAACATGGGCTACAGACCACCCTGTTCGTAGAGGCTTCACATCATTCCATATCCCTGCCATTGCTGGAACTAGGGGCAGGCCTTCAGGTGGACTCAGCATTTGGGTGGGATGCCATCTGAGTTGCGATGTTAGGCAAGTGGACTCACATAGTCCAGATATCCTTTGCCTTATATTATTCTTTTTTAACAATCTTAAATTTTTCTTAATTAACATTTATTCTAGGCCTGTTAAGACGGGTAAGGAGTCCCCTTCACTAGCACACCTAGAAGATCTCCTCTCGGATATCCCTGTGGATGCCACGATAATTCTGGGAGGCGATTTACACTGCCAGTTTGAGCCCCTACTGCATTCTGGGGATTTGGACAATGCAGAAGAGGATGATATATGGGCTATTCCGGAGCCCAACATCCCTCAGATCAGAGTATGGTCCCCCTTAGCTCTTCAAATGAAAGCACTAACTCTCAGATATTCACTGAGAGCATGCAATGGGCGTTTTCCCTTAGATTCCCCAGGTAGTTTTACCTACAATAGGCTGGCCCACTCCTCAATTCTAGACTATATACTTCTGGAGACCAGAGTATGGTCGTTAGCCTCTGATTTTAGTGTTATACCATGTTAGGACAGTGACCATAATGCGCTGATGGTAAATCTTGCAATCTCCCCCGGGGCCGAACACAGCCCGGATCATATCATCAGCTTTCCTGAGACTGAAAGATGTCTTCTGGAAGGAATGTCGTAGGACTGGTGCCCACAAACCACGGCAATCTTGGTTCGATTCCAATTGCAGGAAAATGAAAAGTGCCTTGATAGAGGCAATAAAATCAAAGTGTGGTCCTACCATAAAAATGGCAAGGCTGGTCTATAAAAACGCCATTCATGCTGCTAAAATTTAGTGGGGAGAAGAACTGTGGGCACATCTCAAACAGGCTCTGGAAAATAAAGACTCAAAATCTTTCTGGAATATAGTGAGCTCAGGGACTGCAAGAGGACAGGGTGCTGTTGAACCTAATATAGCGGCAGAAAAGTGGGAAGCTGTTAGACCTGTCAGCCCTTTGGGTGGTCCCTCCTCATCATTATTTATTTTGTCCCACTTTTGCCTCAAACCCTGTTTGAATTTTTCCTTTTTGGGAACCACCAGACTTTTTCGTGTTGCTACAGATTCAGGGAGCCATTTTAGCTACCCCTGAAACTTCTGTCTGAGGGCCTGGAGCACAAAATGGTGGCCACCTGTGACATCACCAGCATCCACTGGAACCTACCAGCACCTTCCAGAACATTCCAGGAGATTCCAGAACTCTGTGACAGTTGGAGACCGTTTAGAATGTTGGGAGGTTAAGACAGAGTGTTGGCAGTTGGAGCTGGCAGTTGGCACCTGACTGGTGAAGAGAGAGGAGCACAACAGTGAAGGAGGAAGGAGTGAAGCAGCAGGGGTGGAAACTTGTGCCTGGAGTGGGGTCCATAAACCCACCCTTGATACTTGTCCCTACTGATGGATCCCAGCCTATAGCCCTGTGTGGGAAGAAGACAGAAGAAACTTATCCTAAGGACCTGGACAGCAGGAACAGGCCTTAGAACCAAGAAAACAGCAAGATTCTGACCTGAGAACTGGTTTCCCTGGAGTCCGGCGTCGAGTAGCCTGAAGACCTGGAGCCCGAGGTGGAGAAGCGGCGCTGACTGAAGTAGCAGACGTCGTACCCGGAGCCGCCTGAGGTCGTGAGAGGGCGCCGACGGAGGTCGTGAGGAATACCAGAGGTCGAGGAGGAAGTGAACCGAGGTCGAGCGAGCGGCGTCATCGGAGGAGTGAAGTCCGCCCTCCGGAGTCGTCGGAGACCGAGGTAGAGGAGCACCGGAGGTCGGGAGTGAGGATCGCACTCCGGAGTCGCCCGGAGCCTGTGAGGAGGAGCACCGGAGGTCGGGGGTGAGGATCGCACCCCGGAGTCGCCGGAAGTCGACATCGAGGCCAGGCCGGCCGACGTCATCGGAGCCGAGAGCGCCATCGGACCGGAGCCGCCCGAAGTCGACATCGTGAAGAGACTGCCCGACGCCGTCGAATCGGAGGTCGAGATCGAACCGAGGCCACCGACATCGGACCGGAACCGCCTGCCGGCGTCGTCAAAGAACTGACATTGTGCCGAGGCCGCCGAGACCGAACCGGAACCGCCTCACGGCGTCGACACGACTCCAGCGGCGTCGGAACATCAGAAAAAGGGCAGTAAGTGGAGTAGAGGGCGCCTAAGGCCCTGTGGAGACCTGAGAGACTGCTCTAAGGGGCTAGGGAGGTGCTGAAACCCACCTGACTGTGCCTGGGGTGAACTGGGACTAACCTAGAGAGGTTGTGTGGAGAGAGAAAGCCAGGGCACTGGTATACCCCCCTTGGATCTACCTCAGATTAGGCCTCAGCCTTGTCCCAGCCAGGGAGTAGCCCCCCTCAAGCCTTCCACAACCCTACAAGCTGTGCCTGGGCCATATCAGCCCTTAAGAATTGAAGTGTCATCTGATTATATGAGGGTTGCGGTATACTTTTAATTATTTATTGGGGATACTGTATTTATTGAGTTTTTACCTATTTATTGCTGCACTATATTTATAGGTCCACAGGACTTGTTGGTGTACAATATTTATTGGTACAGTATTTATTGCCTCAAAGTATTTAATTGTCTGTATATATTGCACTTGTATTTATGCCCTGTTATTTATGATCACCCCTATTTATTTCATCAAACAGCCAATATTTATTTGACCTGCACTAATTGAAACTTGTATATTGTGATTGACCTATTTATTTTTCCAATCAGCAACTAAGAGAAAAAGATAAAGAAAGAATATTTTCATAATTTTTACGGTGTAGAGTCGTTTTTGGAACGGATGCACGCATGGTTCTTGTATGGGTATATTGTATGCTTAGCACTGCGCCTGTTTCCTGACCACTCGAGCCAAGCTACCACAGTGTGTTCGGGGAGTCCACCACCACCCTGCGGAGTGGGAGTGGGCGTTTCCAACATAAATTGGTGTTCAGTGGTGGGATAGAGCTGTGCCTACATATACTCAACAATAACTGTGGGTAGTCCATAGGCCTACACCGGGAGTTTTCTCACAGCGGCCTTCCTAATTGTGGGTTTTTGTTTTTTCCAAATTTACTCTGGTGGTGGGAGGAGGTATTACTAAAGGTACCCCCCTACATTGCTACTGCACAAAACCTGTCCTCTAACCTGAGTGGGCAAGATGGAGTTTGTACTAGAGAATCTAGAAACGTACACTGTGGCCCAACTCAGGGAGTTTTGCCAGCGGGAGGGGGTGTACTGTCCCCCAGGAGCAAAGAAGGGTGCACTCCAAACCAGCTTAAGGGCTTGGGGGGAGGCACGCCGAGAAAGCAAGGCTGAGGAGGAAGACAGGGATGGAGAGCCTGACCCCGAGGGGGCTGAGATGTACCAACCTGAGGTGGGGAACCTGTCAGCAGGGCCCAGGACACTTTCTAGGAAGGGCAGCACTGTCTCTAGCGGGGGCTTATCCAGCGTGGAGTTAGCAGATCGGAGAGAGAAAAGACAGCTCACATGGGATTTAGCAAAGCTGGAGAAGGAGAAGGAGGAACAGAGGTTGGCTCATGAGACGGAGAAAGAGAGGATGGCTCATGAGATAAGACTGAAAGAGATAGAGCTTCAGATCCTAAGAATTGGGGCACCAACTGTTCCTAATGGTGGCAGCCAAATCCAAGAGTCCACCAGGGAACCCAAACCTTACCTGCCAAAGGACATAGTAGCTAGCTATGGGGTGGGTGATGACATCGCCAAGTGGCTAGCAGCCTATGAGGTCTCGTTGAGGGCCCATGGGGTTCCAGTGAAGTACTGGGGAGGGGGATTGTATAAGTACATGCCTCCAGCTGGTAGGGATGCTTTATTGGCCCTCGAAGAGGATGAGCAGACCCACTACCCCACCATGAAACTGGCGCTCATCAGAAAGTTTGGACTAACACCTGAAAAGTACAGACAGAAGTTCAGGGGTAGTCACAAGCTGGGCACACAGAATTGGGTGGACTTCCTGGACTATGCAAAGAAGGCACTGGAAGGTTGGATTCAGGGCAGTGAAGTAAGGAACTACGAGGAGCTGTTTGACCTAGTACTGAAGGAACACCTACTCGAGAAATGTTTCCCTGAACTGCGGCAACACCTGGTGGATAGCAAGCTGACCAGTCCCCGGAAGCTTGCTGAGGAGGCGGACATTTGGGCTAGTACCCGGGTGTCCACAAGGGGGACTGGAGGGGATACTCAAAAGGCCGGACAGGGCGCCCCCCAGAAGAAAGAGGGAGGGGAAAAGAAAAAGGAGTTCTCCAAAGGCCCCCAAAATAACTTCCAAGGGAAGGGAACAGGATTCACCTCTAAGGCTAACCCAATCAGAAACCCTAATCCTGGCCAGAGTCAGCAGCCAAGGGTTGTCCATTGCTACGAGTGCGGTGGCGTTGGACACTATAAAGGAGATCCGAAGTGTCAGAAACGATCACCCCCTCCCACTGGAGGAAAGCCCCCCGGAGTAGCTAGTGTAGTGCTCGGGGAGGAGATGCCCTTAACTAAGGGAAGGGAGTGGGCGGGTGTCACTTTAGTGTCCCTGGGAGAACGGGAGATGGTTCCCAAGATCCAGGTGCCCGCAAATACCGCAAAGTATGGGCAGTGGATCACCATCAACGGCCAAAGAGGGGAGGCTCTGAGAGACACAGGAGCCAGTATGACTATGGTACGTAGCCAACTGGTGTCTCCAGAGCAAGTCATTCCCGATGTACTCCACCCAGCCGCGATGGCTGACGGCAGAACCGGCCACTATCCCGTGGCTGAGGTTCCCTTTGAATGGGGGGGGGTTGCAGGTTCACTTCGAGTTGCCGTAAGCCCTGCCGTGCCAGTCGATTGTCTGCTGGGCAATGACATGGAGCACAACGCTTGGAAGGAGGTGGAATACCGGACTCATACCGAGATGCTGGGTACACCTGACTGGGCCTGTGTTAGCACAAGGTCCGAGACTACCCGAAGAGGGAGTTCATTCCGGCTGGAGCCTGGAACAAAGGCCCAGCCAGCTGCCAGTCAAGGGAAGAACCGAGGACAGGAGGAGCCTGCCTCGGCGTCTCCACCCCGTAGGACGGATAGGCCACCGGAGGTGGTGGGCCAGGAGTCTGCGGAGGGGGATGTTACCAACCTGGAGGACTTACCCATCCCGGCCGAGTGGCACGTGGAGGGAGGCCCGTCCAGGGAGGAATTCTGCCAGGGCCAGAGGGAGTGCCCTACCCTTGAGGGGCTGAGGCGACAGGCCGAAGCCCAGGCAGCAGGGAACGTTGAAGGGAACTACAGTGTTTACTGGGAGGATGGCCTCCTCTACAGTGAACCCAAGGCACCCCTACATGGATCGTCACGAGCCTTGGTAGTTCCTCAACGTTACCGAGCCTTCCTTTTAGAGTTGGCTCACGAGATACCATTGGCAGGACACCTGGGGCAAGACAAGACCTTCGCCCGTCTTGTCCCACACTTTTATTGGCCTCAGATGAAAGTGTCGTCCGATACTTACTGCCGGACATGTGTGTCTTGCCAAGCCAGTGGGAAAACAGGGGTGAAGCTGAAAGCTCCCCTGGAACCACTTCCTGTCGTTAGCACCCCCTTTGAAAGGGTGGGCATCGACATTGTGGGTCCATTAGATCCACCGACTACAGCTGGTCACAGGTTTATCCTGGTTCTGGTGGATCATGCCACACGGTACCCAGAGGCAATACCTCTGAGGACCATAACAGCACCTGTTGTGGCTAGGGCCCTGATGGGAATCTTTACCCGAGTGGGTTTTCCCAAGGAAGTTGTGTCCGACAGGGGGACCAACTTCATGTCAGCATATATGCGGGCAATGTGGAAGGAGTGTGGAGTGACCTACCGGTTCACAACTCCTTACCACCCCCAGACCAATGGTCTAGTGGAAAGGTTTAACAAAACCTTAAAAGGCATGATCAGAAGTCTGCCTGAAAGCCTGCGGAGGAAATGGGACGTCCTCCTACCCTGTTTACTTTTTTCCTACAGGGAAGTGCCACAGAAGGGAGTGGGCTTCAGCCCCTTCGAGCTTCTGTATGGGCACCCTGTACGTGGACCTCTTAACCTGGTGAGAGACGGATGGGAAAGAACTCCCAGAAAGCTCCCCCAGGATGTGGTGAGCTACATGCTGGCCTTCCGGAGCCAAATGGCTAAGTTGTGGAAGCAAGCTTCTGACAACTTGGAAGCCAGCCAAGCAGTGATGAAGGCGTGGTATGACCACAACGCTCACCCGGTGGAGTTGGAGCCTGGCCAGAAGGTGTGGGTGATCGAACCAGGAGAGCTTAGTGCCCTTCAGGATCGCTGGTCAGGACCCTTTGAGGTGTTGGAGAAGAAGGGTAAGGCTACCTACTTGGTGGACCTGAAGACCCCTCGTCAGCCCCTGCGGGTGCTGCATGCCAACCGCCTCAAACCCCACCACGAGAGGCCCGAAGTCATCTTGATGATGGTGACTGACGGAGGAGAGGACGTGGAAAGCGAGCCTCTCCCTGATCTGTTTGCGTCTCAGGAAAAGGATGGGTCGGTGGAGGGAGTGATTCTCTCCCCATCTCTAACTCCTGAACAGCAGGAGGACTGTCGCCAGGCCCTGGGGCAGTACTCTACGTTGTTCTCCCTTGTCCCGGGTAGGACTCACCTGTGCGTCCATGACGTGGACACAGGAGACAGCCCACCTGTGAAGTCCAAGATCTACCGGATGTCAGACAAGGTGAAGGCCAGCATTCATAGTGAAGTCACTAAGATGCTGGAGCTAGGAGTGATTGAACCTTCTAGCAGCCCCTGGTCCAGTCCGGTGGTGTTAGTACCGAAAGCCGCACCACCGGGTGCCCAACCAGAACTGAGGTTCTGTGTGGACTACCGGGGACTGAATTCAGTGACAAAAACTGATGCTCATCCGATCCCTAGGGCGGATGAATTGATTGACCGGCTGGGAGCTGCCCAATATCTAAGTACCTTTGACCTTACCTCTGGGTACTGGCAGATCTCTTTGACTGATGGAGCAAGGGAAAGGTCAGCCTTCTCCACGCCCAATGGCCACTACCAGTTCTGTGTGATGCCCTTTGGGCTCAAGAACGCACCTGCCACGTTTCAGCGCCTGGTAAACCAGATCCTCACCGGAATGGAGAGTTTCTCTGCTGCTTATCTGGATGACATAGCCGTCTTCAGTAACAGCTGGGAGGATCACTTGCGTCACCTGCAAGCTGTTCTCCAGGCCCTGAGACAAGCTGGATTGACGATCAAGGCCAGCAAGTGCCAGATCGGGCAGGGGTCGGTAGTGTACCTTGGACACTTGGTGGGTAGGGGAACGGTGCAACCCCTCCAGGCGAAGATCGAGGCCATCATGGCCTGGGAACCCCCCAAGACACAGACTGAGGTCCGAGCATTTTTGGGCCTCACGGGATACTATCGCCGCTTCGTGAAGGGGTACGGTACAATCGTAGCCCCTCTCACGGAGCTCACGTCCAAGAAACAACCTCGACGGGTAGTCTGGACGGAGGCTTGTCAGCAAGCCTTTGAGAAATTGAAGAAAGCCATGTGCGAGGCCCCGGTCTTAAGGGCCCCAGACTTTTCCAGGAAGTTCATTGTCCAGACAGATGCATCAGAACATGGCATTGGGGCAGTGTTATCGCAACTCAACGAAGAGGGCCTGGATCAACCCGTGGTCTTCCTATCCAGGAGACTACTTCCCAGGGAACAGAAGTGGAGTGCAATAGAGCGTGAAGCCTTTGCAGTGGTATGGGCTCTGAAGAAGTTGCGGCCATACCTGTTTGGCTCGCACTTCCTAGTTCAGACCGACCACCGACCCCTTCGTTGGCTGATGCAAATGAAGGGGGAGAATCCCAAGTTGTTGAGGTGGTCTATTTCCCTACAGGGGATGGACTTTCAGGTGGAACATCGGCCTGGAGTGGACCACGCCAATGCAGACGGTCTCTCAAGGTATTTCCGCCTTAGTGATGAGAACTCCCAAGGGGTTGGGTAGCTCTCCCCACTTTCAGCTGGGGGGGACGCGTGTTAGACCTGTCAGCCCTTTGGGTGGTCCCTCCTCATCATTATTTATTTTGTCCCACTTTTGCCTCAAACCCTGTTTGAATTTTTCCTTTTTGGGAACCACCAGACTTTTTCGTGTTGCTACAGATTCAGGGAGCCATTTTAGCTAC
The DNA here is from genome assembly GCF_964204655.1 of Triturus cristatus. Taxonomy (NCBI): domain Eukaryota; kingdom Metazoa; phylum Chordata; class Amphibia; order Caudata; family Salamandridae; genus Triturus; species Triturus cristatus. The sequence goes on along the minus strand of NC_140586.1, from coordinate 131,526,653 downwards.
CCCTGAAACTTCTGTCTGAGGGCCTGGAGCACAAAATGGTGGCCACCTGTGACATCACCAGCATCCACTGGAACCTACCAGCACCTTCCAGAACATTCCAGGAGATTCCAGAACTCTGTGACAGTTGGAGACCGTTTAGAATGTTGGGAGGTTAAGACAGAGTGTTGGCAGTTGGCACCTGACTGGTGAAGAGAGAGGAGCACAACAGTGAAGGAGGAAGGAGTGAAGCAGCAGGGGTGGAAACTTGTGCCTGGAGTGGGGTCCATAAACCCACCCTTGATACTTGTCCCTACTGATGGATCCCAGCTTATAGCCCTGTGTGGGAAGAAGACAGAAGAAACTTATCCTAAGGACCTGGACAGCAGGAACAGGCCTTAGAACCAAGAAAACAGCAAGATTCTGACCTGAGAACTGGTTTCCCTGGAGTCCGGCGTCGAGTAGCCTGAAGACCTGGAGCCCGAGGTGGAGAAGCGGCGCTGACTGAAGTAGCAGACGTCGTACCCGGAGCCGCCTGAGGTCGTGAGAGGGCGCCGACGGAGGTCGTGAGGAATACCAGAGGTCGAGGAGGAAGTGAACCGAGGTCGAGCGAGCGGCGTCATCGGAGGAGTGAAGTCCGCCCTCCGGAGTCGTCGGAGACCGAGGTAGAGGAGCACCGGAGGTCGGGAGTGAGGATCGCACTCCGGAGTCGCCCGGAGCCTGTGAGGAGGAGCACCGGAGGTCGGGGGTGAGGATCGCACCCCGGAGTCGCCGGAAGTCGACATCGAGGCCAGGCCGGCCGACGTCATCGGAGCCGAGAGCGCCATCGGACCGGAGCCGCCCGAAGTCGACATCGTGAAGAGACTGCCCGACGCCGTCGAATCGGAGGTCGAGATCGAACCGAGGCCACCGACATCGGACCGGAACCGCCTGCCGGCGTCGTCAAAGAACTGACATTGTGCCGAGGCCGCCGAGACCGAACCGGAACCGCCTCACGGCGTCGACACGACTCCAGCGGCGTCGGAACATCAGAAAAAGGGCAGTAAGTGGAGTAGAGGGCGCCTAAGGCCCTGTGGAGACCTGAGAGACTGCTCTAAGGGGCTAGGGAGGTGCTGAAACCCACCTGACTGTGCCTGGGGTGAACTGGGACTAACCTAGAGAGGTTGTGTGGAGAGAGAAAGCCAGGGCACTGGTATACCCCCCTTGGATCTACCTCAGATTAGGCCTCAGCCTTGTCCCAGCCAGGGAGTAGCCCCCCTCAAGCCTTCCACAACCCTACAAGCTGTGCCTGGGCCATATCAGCCCTTAAGAATTGAAGTGTCATCTGATTATATGAGGGTTGCGGTATACTTTTAATTATTTATTGGGGATACTGTATTTATTGAGTTTTTACCTATTTATTGCTGCACTATATTTATAGGTCCACAGGACTTGTTGGTGTACAATATTTATTGGTACAGTATTTATTGCCTCAAAGTATTTAATTGTCTGTATATATTGCACTTGTATTTATGCCCTGTTATTTATGATCACCCCTATTTATTTCATCAAACAGCCAATATTTATTTGACCTGCACTAATTGAAACTTGTATATTGTGATTGACCTATTTATTTTTCCAATCAGCAACTAAGAGAAAAAGATAAAGAAAGAATATTTTCATAATTTTTACGGTGTAGAGTCGTTTTTGGAACGGATGCACGCATGGTTCTTGTATGGGTATATTGTATGCTTAGCACTGCGCCTGTTTCCTGACCACTCGAGCCAAGCTACCACAGTGTGTTCGGGGAGTCCACCACCACCCTGCGGAGTGGGAGTGGGCGTTTCCAACAGAAGCCCATTACAAACTCCTATATGCACAAAGTCCCGATGAGTGCACTGGTCAGGGGCAGGAAACTATAGTCCACCCAGAAATAGATTTAGATAGCACAAAGATCACCTTGAAGGAAGTGTATAATTCCTTAGATAGAATAGTCCCAGGGAAAGCAGCTGGCCTTGATAAGGTTCCTGGCGACTTGTATCGGAACCTAAGATCTGGGGCCCTTATTTATGGGTAGTTTTTAATGCCATTCTGGAAGCGATGGATCCCCCTGAGACTTGGCTGGGTGCAGAGGTGATACCAATATTCAAAAAGGGTTCGCCTCTTCTCCCAATCAACTATAGACCGATCAGTTTGATCGACGTCTCTCAGAAGGTGTTTGGAAGGATCATTTTGGATCGCCTACAATTATGGATGGAGGTCAATACTATTCTCTCCCCCCCTCCAGGCGGGGTTCAGGGCCAAAATGTCAACGGTAGACCAGATTTTCAGGCAGCAGCTCCTCTTTTGGAAGATAGTAACGATGGGGGACGGCAGTCTGTATCTGGTCTTCGTTGACCTTAAAAGTGCCCTGGACTTGGTTTCCAGAGAGGCACTATGGAAGGTGCTTAAAGAGTTGGGACGTCCGTCTTATCTCTTACTCCTACTTGGGAAATTACACATTGGCACCTTCGCCCAAATTAGATTTGGTAAGAACGGGGAACACACCAATGGCATTCCGGTTAATAGGGGAGTGAGGCAAGGATGCGTGTTAGCCCCAACACTGTTCTGCATTTTCATTAATGGCTTAGTGGATATCATAAATAAATGCCAGAACATCGATGCCCCTAAGCTAGCAAACAAGAGTATACCAGCAATGATGTTTGCAGACGACACCTTGCTCCTCTCAAAATCCCCCATGAGCCTGAAAAAATTCTGGATGCCTTCTGCGAATTTTGTAGGGATAGGGGTTTAGAAATCAATATATTAAAAACAACATTTATGGTTTTTAACCCCAGTAAGAATGTCCGCTCTAATCTCTGCATGAATATTGTGTACCGTTAGAAAGGGTATCAGAATTTGATTACCTGGGTCTTACCATAAATGAAAATATGACATGGAAACCCCAAGTGGCCAGATCTCATCTGAAATTAATACAGACAGCTGGGGGTTTGGCTAAACACTATAGAAAGTCCTTCCATAAACCCCCGACCACGGCTATAGAGATTTATAAGACGCAGGCCAGAAGCTCAGCTCTCTACGGGCTGAACTATGGGGCACCTCAACCTTAGGCCAATTACACATACCGAAAATAATTTTCTGAGGCAACTGACAGGGCTTCCGAGAACCTCCCCTCTCTTGCCCTTGTATATGGATCTGGGGGTGAGACCTATCGCACAAGAAATTGCAAGGCGTCCGCTACTGTATTGGCGACAAACGAGCTGGCGGAGTACAGAGCCGAACTGCAAGAGGTACTCAGCCTACCTGGGGCAGGAAAGCTTCCTTGGCTTATGCATATCAAGAAAAGTTTAAATGAGATAGGCTGTCCCGAGCTATAGGTAAGTCCTCTAATTGCCCACACCAGGGTTACGTGAACATATTTATCCACCATGTACTGGAAGGCGAAATTTGATAACATCTCAGAGGACCCCAAGATTGGCTCTGTAACTCGCCAGTTCCTGGATATAAAAGCCACTTACCAACTAGAGCCGTGTTTGGACTTTATACGTCCAACCATTACCAGGAAACTCTATTTGCAGTTTCGTCATGGTTGTCTCCCCCTGCATTCATTTGTCAATAAATGGTCTAAGGATGTTCCCATGGCCTGCACTGCCTGTGGTCTAGCTGATGAAACAGAACTGCATGTTTTTTTCTGTTTGCCAAGGCTACTCTAAGATCAGAAGAAGAGAATTACAGCAATTATGTAAGAATCTAGGTGCTATCTATTGCATAGATGTGTTTAGGCTTTTAAAACATGACACCAGCATGCATATAGTATTTGCTACCTCACGATTTCTTGCTGCAATGTGGTGGGCTCGTCTGCAATTTTTAAAACCTTAATGAAATGTATTTTTTTATCTGTGGTCATTGACAAATTGCGAAAGATCTTTTTCTTTTATCAATGTATTTTACCCCTTTTAATATTCTTGCCAAAATCTTTTTTAATCGTTGACATGAAATGCTGTCTTTTATGGTTTCATAACCGAAATAAAGATTTTCTAAATAAAAAATAAAAAAATTATATATTGTTCTGTGATTGTCAATATGGAACTTATACCCAGTATTTACAACACTGGTGCTCATGGGGTAGGAAAGGCTTGGGGTCTTGTAACTAAATCTTTCCACAATTATTATAATAAACTAATCTGTAAGAAACAACTAATAGACAGACACCCTCATACCTGCTGGAAGCTATATAGGTCACTTCTACCCAAGCCCATTGTCCTTCCTCTGGTAATGAATTTATAGATTTATTGGTTGCTCAGTTGTACATGATCGATGCTTTATATAAAGGCCACACATTATAAAAATATTGAAACAAATTACCTAAATATAACAACGTATGTAGCAAGTGGAAACTTGACCATTGTAGGTTTACAGTCTTTATATTGCAGAAAATAAGATTACAATTAATTTCATGTGGCCTCTGTCCAATCAGTCTGCAAAAACAAGTACATCCTTTTATGTCACTCCATGCCCCATATGCATACAAAGCTACTTACACTCCATTTCTGGGGATCCCAGGCTAGGAACCACCCGGTAAAGGTAGGGGGTTCAAAGCCCTGCTTAAGAATCAGTATAGGTGTGTCGATATCCCTGCCACTAGGGTGAGTCCTCAAGTATTCCTGGGCTGTCACCATAGCTTCTTTCTTTTCAATATCATTAGCTTCTACACCGATCCATAAAAAAATCTGAAAAACAAATGTTCAAGAATAAATAACTCAAAAAGTTTGTGGAAATTTCTGAGATATGTATAGCACTCACACTTTAAGTCACACATCACTATGAAGTATTACTCCAAGTAGCGAGAGAAGTGGGATTCTGTATTCCACACCTGTCCGATAAATTCTGGGAAATTTGCTGAAAGAAGTCTAAGAAACCATGTGGAATTCCATCACTCTTGTCTCTCTTCACTACTCTATGAAGGAACTTTAGGATGGTAACCTTCGTACTTCAAAGACGGAATCGCAGAGGTAGGAAGGAGGATAAGATTCCAATTCTTGTACCTCTCTGTGTGGATCTTTGAGGTATGAATGAAGGGAAGATCTTCATTACTCTCTGAGAGTAAATAAGGGAGAATTTAACACTTGTGTTACTTATCAAATCACCGTAAATTAATTATGCTATAGTCATTAGCAATGGCTAAATCAAGTCAGAGGGTAAGCTGTCTACCATGTAGCTGCTTAACATTCTATGTACACCTGCAAATGAACATCAGTAAACCAATATTTCTAAGGACTTTCTACCTCTGTAAGGCAAGTAGAAAGAAAGGGAGGAGGTTAGTACTCAAATAAAGTTTGTTTGCAAAGTTTACAGATAACTATATTATAGAAAAATGAATTCAGGAGCATATTTTAGTGAATTATTCTTACTTAATTGTGTATTTCATCCACATATTCAAATAACAAAAGCAAAAAGGGTAGAGGCTTGTGAATACAGAGCCCAAAAGCCTGCAAGATATTCCCTCTAGACTCGTTAATGCAGCTGCACTATTCACTCATAAGAATATTGCATACAACTGAACTGTTTAGACAAGCTAATGGCTGTAATCCTAGTAGCCAAATATAGCAATGATTAACATCTGGAGCATACTATACCCTCCAATGACCACATATTCGGTTTTTCATGGCTCTCTTTTCCTATCCAGCATGTCTTTATAAGTCCTGTTGCCAATAACATGGTTTTTAACCATGACCTTAACAACTTACAAACAGTCTATTATTATTAATCATCTCAACGCTCCTATATTTTATTTCAAAGAATAGCGATTGGTTTTTAACCATGACCTTAACAACTTACAAACAGTCTATTATTATTAATCATCTCAACCCTCCTATATTTTATTTCAAAGAATAGCGATTTGAAGTGACAGGAAGACCACATTTTGAATTAAACACCATAATTGAGTGAACAGTGCATTCTAAAAACGTCTAGCGGTATTGCGTAATCTGTCTCTGTGGAGCTAGTATATCAGATGCCACTTGCTGTGGGTATTTTTAAAGTTTATTTGACACATTTATATAGCTCACTTGAACCCATGGGTACTAGATAATTTTGGGCATATTTATCAAGTAGTTGCGCCCCACTTGAGCCACACAAAGGGGCGCAAGGGCGGCACAACTACTAAGTTAAATTTATCAAGCCACACAAGGTCACCATGTGTGGCTCTGAGTGGCTTGATACATCTAGAATAATGCAACGCAGTGCAAATTGCTGTCTTGCCTTACTCTGCCCCAGAGAGGCGTTCTATGGGTAGTGAGTGGGTGTTCCCACGCAACGGCCATGGATTTTGGCGCACTCCCAGATTTATCTTTACTGGTAGACCTGGGAATGCGTCAAAATGCTATGCCTCCCCAGGGGAAGCGTAGCGAGGAGAAATATCTATATTTCGCCTAGTTTTTTCCTCTTTCCTCATTCTATGTGTGCTGCATTCTGCAGCATACATATAGAGAGGAAAATGCCTCTGGGGATTGTTTTGTAAAGGAAGGTCTCCTTTCCTGCATAACAACAATCCTGCTAACAACACAGGCCCCTTTGTATCATGGTGAAAGGGTGCCTGCGTTAGCGCTAGGCAGCACACTGTGTGCCAGTGCTTGGAAAAGACAGAAATGCGCCCTATTATTTTAAATACAGTGCATTCCTGCCCTTTCCCTGTCATGCAGCGCAGCAAGGGGGCTTGCTTGCCTGTGTGACGTTTTGATAAATATGCCCCTCAATGTATAACAACATTTATACATTATAAGGCAACCAAATGATAAATATTAAAAAGCACTAATCATTATAACAGTGAAGTAGAGTCTGAGGTGGGCTTGTGACAATAGTATGGGTACAGAATAGACTGAATAGATCAGCTTTCACATTTTTCCAGCAGGCAGTTGTAGGTGTAATTGTTCTTAGTGTAAGTGGTAAAGAGTTATATGATATGAATGGCAGGTCATAATTTCTAATCCTGCAAGACAAACTCAGTCTTTAATACTTATAAGGTTGATGAGTTGACTTCTAGTAAAATGGGTAATGCTAGCACCTGTTATTTACTGTACTTAGAAAGCACACACGCTGCAGTATTAGGAGCTATATAAAAACAAGTTACTATTTCAAATGGGTTTTAGGTTCCTTTGTTAAATTTTAGGACAAAATTGGGCATTTTTCTTTCAACTAAGGAGTCTGTGGTTAAGAATGAATGAAGGAAGTGACCTTTTATAATGCATGGTTATCCAAAGGTATCCCAACACTGATGAACGCCTGAGCTCAGGACAGATTATGCTTTGAGAAAGGTAAGTGAGTCAGAAGAGGAAAAGTCTGGGACTTTAATGGAGGACAGTGCACTTGACAAAATGTTTAGCTAATCAGGGAAGTTTCCAGACCAGAAAAGGAGTTGTGTGATTGATTGTTCTAGGATATGGTAGTATATTTGTAGCAACACGTGGTTCAGTTTAAAAGACAAAGTACTCTGTTGGGATGTCAGGTTTTAAGATAGTGAGCAACATTACTTGTTGTCATGCCTAAATACAATTTTATATATATATTGCAAAATAATAATGCTCACATATGTCTTAACATATACCGATACATTATATTCCAAATTGATATGATGTTTTTTACAGCCTCTAGACTGCTAAAATCCTTGTAGGCCTGCTAAGTAAGGAATATGCTACTTACCAGTATGCATCTTTTCTTGGCATGTAGAGCTGCAGATCTACACACTATGCATAGATTGCCATCTGGTGTTGGGCCCGGATGTTTGCACTTGTTTTTGTCTTGGAAAGTCTTTTGGAAGTCACAAGGTATGTGACTCCTCCTTTGGATCATAGTGCGCATGGGCATCAGCTCCATCCTCAGATTGTTTTTCGCCAGCAGGGAAATTATGGAGCTTTGTAAGAAACAGGAAGGATGCCCATGTATGGGGTATCTAAGTTAGATAATACTGGAACAGATAAAGGTAGCCGGGGAGGCAGGTGGGCGTGTGTAGATCTGCAGCTCTACATGCCAAGAACGCATGCATACTGGTAAGTAGCATATTCCGTTCGAGGCATATGAGCTGCAAATTACACACTATGCATAGATTGTATAGCAGTATCCCCTCTTAGCGGCAACCACCAGTATCTGTTGCAGTAGTTTGAAATAGTGTTTTGAGTACAGCCTGGCCCACATTAGCTTGTTGTTTAGTTTGCACATTGACACAATAGTGTTTTGTGAATGTGTGCGGTGTAGACCATGTAGCTGCTCTGCAGATATCGTCTAAGGGAATGTTCCCTAAAAATGCCATTGAAGGCCCTATCTTTCGTGTAGAGTGGGCTTTAGGAGGAACAGATAATGTACGCTTTGCTTTGTGGTAACCAATCTGTATGCATTTGACAATCCACCTAGCTATCCCAGATTTTTATATGGGGTTGCCCTTGTGTGGTGGTGATAAAGACACGAATAGTTGTTTGGTCTTACGAAAAGCTTGTGTTCTCTCTATGTAGTACAGCAGTGCTCTTTGGACATCTAAGGTGTGAAGAGCTCTTTCTGCGACTGTTTGTGGCTGCGAGAAAAATACAGGCAGCTCCACAGATTGATTGAGGTGGAAGGGAGAAATGACTTTAGGGAGGAATTTAGGATTAGTTCTGAGTACAACTTTAATATGATGCATTTGCAGAAAGGGTTCCTGAATAGTTAGTGCTTGTAGTTCGCTAACTCTTCGTAGAGAGGTAATAGCTACTAGGAAAGCAGTTTTCCATGTTAAGAATTGTAGCTCACATTTATGTAGAGGTTCGAATGGTGGCCCCATTAGCCTTGTGAGAACAATGTTTAAATTTCACACGGGTGAAGGTGGTACTCTGGGGGGAATTATTCTTTTGAGTCCTTCCATAAAAGCTTTTATGGCAGGTACTCTGAGGAGTGATAGATGTTGTCTATTTTGTAGATATGCTGCTATGGCAGCAAGATGCAGTCTGATAGACGTGTAGGCTAAGTTGCATCTTTGGAGGTGTAGTAAATAGCCTATGATGTGTTGGACAGACACATCTAGGGGATCAGTGTTGTTGTTATGGCAGTATATTACAACTCTTTTCCACTTGGCTGCATGACATGCTCTAATGGTAGGCCGTCTAGCTTCTTAGATGATGTTCATACAGTCAGGAGGAAGGTTGAGGTAACCGAATTCTAGGACTTCAGTAGACAAATCGCTAGGTTGAGCTGAGCTGGGTCTGGGTGTTGTATCTCTCCATGGTTCTGGGTTAGGAGGTGTGGAGAGAGGTGTAATTTTTGGTGCGGAACTACGGAGAGTTCCAGCAATGTGGTGTACCATGGTTGTCTGGCCCAAGTTGGAGCAACTAGGATGAGCGTTAAGGAGTGTTTCTGTAGTTTGCGCACCACTAGTGGAATGAGTGGGCAAGGCGGAAAAGCGTACGCAAATCTGCCTGACCAGTTCATCCATATCGCATTGCCTTTGGACAATGGGTGAGGATACCTGGCAGAGAAGTTTGGGCATTTGGCGTTTTTGTGGGTGGCGAAGAGGTCTATCTGTGGTTTCCCCCACATCTGAAAAAACAGTTGAAGAACTTGTGGATGAAGTTCCCACTCGTGGATTTGTTGTGTTTGACGGCTCAACAGATCGACTATTGTGTTTTGGACTCCTGGGACATGTTGGGCTAGGAGAAAAATGTTCTGAGGTATAGCCCACCTCCATATGCTCTGTGCGAGCTGAGAGAGCTGCAGAGAGTGTGTCCCGCCTTGTTTTTGTATATAATACACGGCTGTCATGTTGTCGGTGCAGACTAAGACAGCTTTGCCTGAAATGTGTTTTTGGAATGCTTTCAAGGCTAGGAATATGGCTAGTAGCTCCAGGTGGTTGATGTGGAGTAACTTTTGTTGAGGTGTCCACCTGCCCTGCATGGTGTGATGAAGTAGGTGAGCTCCCCAGCCGGAGAGCGATGCGTCCGCTGTCATGACTATTTGAGGAACGGGCTCGAGGAACGGTCGCCCTTTGAAAAGGTTCTTGGTGTTCCACCACTGCAGAGAGCGATGGGTACGACCGTCTACCAACACCTGATCTGTTCGCTGACCTTGAGCCTGGTTCCATTGGCGTGCTAAGCACTATTGGAGAGGACGCATCTGGAGTCTTGCATGAGGCACTATGAATATGTAAGAGGCCATCATCCCTATGAGTTGCATGAATACTCAAGCTGCAAGAGAGTGTTGCGGTTGGAATCTGGTGAAAAGAGCTTGTATGCTCGCTATTCTGGCGGGACTGGGATAGGCTAGCGCCCTTGAGGTGTCTATTGTGGCACCGAGGTATTGTTGAGTGTGGGACGGTTGCAGCTGGGACTTGGCGTGGTTTATTGTGAACCCTAGGTCGTGAAGTTGTTGAATAGTGGCATGAGTGTGTTGTACACACTGATTGTATGAGCTTGCTTTTATGAGCCAGTCGTCTAGATATGGGAAGACATGGATGTGTTGTCTTCTTAGGTGTGATGCCACCACCGCTAGGCACTTGGTAAACACTCTTGGTACTGTGGTGACTCCGAATGGGAGTACTTTGAATTGATAGTGCTGACCGTCCACTACGAATCTGAGATATTTTCTGTGAGCGCTGTGAATGGGAATGTGGAAATAGGCGTCCTTGAGGTCTAGAGTAGCAAGGAAGTCGCCCTGGGAAAGCAAAGGGAGGACCTGCTGAAGTGTGACCATATGGAAGTGGTCTGAGTGTATGTATAGGTTTAGGGGTCTGAGATCTAAAATAGACCTTAGAGATCCGTCCTTCTTTGGTATGAGAAAATAGAGGGAGTAAACTCCCTTGTTTTGTTGGTGCAGGGGAACTGGTTTTATTGCACTTTTTTTGTAGGAGGGAGATTAACTACTGCTTTAGCAGTAACAGATGTTCTTGTGACATTGGACGGTGTTTGGGTGGTATGGTTGGGGGGGTAGATGTTAGTTCGAGACAGTAGCCTGATTGAGTTATTTGGTGCACCCACCTGTTTGAAGTGATGTTTGCCCAGGCAGGGAGGAATTGGTGGAGTCTTCCCCCGACTGGAGTGGAATGGTCTTGGGGAAGTGGATGGTAGTCATGGGGTGGGGGTGGAGGCAGAGCGGGAGTTGTTGTTTTTGCCTCTGTCTTTGCTGTTGTTCCCCCTGTAACCACCCCTTTGGTAACCTCTAGTAAAGGTGAATTGGGTGGGAGCCTTGTAAGAGGTGGAGGAGCTATCAGAGGAGTAGCCTCTATGGGTGCTTGTGATACGTCCACATTGGGGCCAAATAGGTGTTGCTCATCAAAAGGCTGATTGAGTATAGAACTCTGGACTTCGGGTTTAAAACCTGATATGCGTAACCAGGCATACCTGCGCAAAAGGACACTGGTGTTTACTGCCCTTGAGGCGGTATCTGCTACATCTAGGGCACAACGGATGGAGGTGTTAGTGATGGTTTTACTCTCCTGTATGAGTTCATTGGCCCTGTTTTTATACCTGTCAGGGAGTTGCTGCATTGTAGACTCAAGCTCATCATAATGTGCCCTGTCATACCTGGCTAACAGCGCATGGGTATTAGCAAGGCGCCAAATGTTTGCTGCCTGTGACGCTGTGCGTTTGTCAGAGGCGTCGAGGAGTTTTGATTCCTTATCTGGTGGTAGTGCGTCACCTGATGTTTGGGAATTTGCTCTCTTCCTTGCATTAAAGACTACTAAGGAGTCTAGTGGTGCGGGGCCTTTAATGTATACTGTATCAGTAGGAGCAGCCTTATACTTTTTTTCTATTCTTGGGTTGATGACTCGAGCTCTGACTGGGTCTTTAAAGATCTCTGGTGCATGCTTAATGACCCCTTTAAGCATGGGCAGAATTGAGGTGGACCTTTGTGTGGTATCGAAGGTGTCCATAAGAAAATCTTCCTCTACTGGGTCTGTATGAAGGGCAACCCCGTGGTATTGGGCAGCTCTGTGAAGGAGCTGGTTGAAGCTGATATTGTCCTCTGGAGAAGAAGGCCTGGAGGGATAGATGTCATCTTGTGGGGTGTAATGGACGTCTGGGACACTGTAATCATTCCAGGGGTCCGGGGAGCCAGTAGGGGTAGGGTCCCCAAGGGGTTGATCGTCCGCACCTCCCCCTGCATCATCTGAGGTGTTGTCATCATCATCATCTACTGGGGTAGGTGATGGTGTAGGAGAAGGAGGAGGAGGAGGAGGAAGAGGAGAAGGGATCCTTAATGGAGAGGTAGCAAAGTCTCTCTTTTTCGGTGGTGGTGCAGGGGGAAGGCGTTTCCAGGGGTCTTTTCTTGAAGCTAAGCATTAAATGACCAGTCTTAGGATCCTTCACAAGAGTCTTTTGGGTAAGATCTGGCCAAAACAGTTTGTCTGTGGGAGGCAGATCCTTCGGAGTCGAGGGCTTCGGTGCAGTAAGCTTTTTCGGTGTCGACTCGGTAGCAGTTCTAGGTTTGGAACCATGTAGTTTTGCAGTGTCTTTATCCGATGGAAACGGTTGTTGTTTTTTCGGTTCCGAGGTCTTTGGCTTCAAAGAATCGGGGCCTTTTGGTGGGCGCTTTTTAGTCGGCTCCGAGGGTGTTGTCAGTGCCGAGGAACCGGTGCTAGCCTTCAACGCCGAGTGCTTTGATGTCGAAACAGCGGTCGGCGTGGATGAGGACGAGGATGTTTTCTTCTTCGGTGCCTGAGTATGTTTTTCGACACCGAGGGTAGGCTGACTCGAGCCCGAGTCACCTAAAGGCTTAATAGGCTTCTTTAGCGGGCCCGAAGGCGGGACATGGGAAGCAGTGTCTCGGTGTGCACCTGGGTCCGAAGGTGAAGATGGTACCGAAGCCTTTTTTGATAGTGTCGAAGGGGGGTGTGGGTCGGGGTCGACGTCTGTACTCACGGCCCTTTGAGCTGGAGTGATGTCTTCGACGTCAGAATCATCTGCTTCGGAGGCACTGATGATGGCTTTTTCGACCCGACCCTGCTCCGGAACATCGACGCCCTCTTGAAAGATGTCATCTGGGATCGAAGATGACGAGCGCGCCATTGTTCTTCGAGCTCGTCGGTCCCGGTTTGTCTTCTTGGAGCGGAAAGAGGCGCAAGCTGGACAGTCTCTGGCCTAGTGCTCCGGTGAGAGGCAGAGGTTGCACACTTCATGTAGGTCGGTGTGGGGAAACTTCGACCCACATCGAGGACACTTTTTGAATGGCGTCCTTTCCATGAGCCGGAGATGAGGCCCGGGTAGGCCCTAAGGCCTTCGTCGACGACCGGAATCGAAGACTTCGAAGTTGAAGGGTCGCATGGATTGGAAAACACGATCAAAACAATACCGTCGAGAAGGGAAGGATTGCGTGTCGAAAGAGAAAACCGTTAACGGTTCCGAACTGGAACGCGAGAACACATCCGAGCCCGATGGTGGAAAAAAAACAATCTGAGGATGGAGCCGATGCCCATGCGCACTATGATCCAAAGGAGGAGTCACATACCTTGTGACTTCCAAAAGACTTTCCAAGACAAAAACAAGTGCAAACATCCGGGCCCAACACCAGATGGCGATCTATGCATAGTGTGTAATCTGCAGCTCATATGCCTCGAACCACATATTTCTAGGACACTGAAGCCATTTTATTTGGTGCTATACAGTTGCTTATTTTCTCCACTGTGGAATAAGCATAGCCTTGCACTTAGAATTGGCAACACAAAGCAAGAATTTTAGGAATTTAGAATGTTTTGAATTTTAGAAAATAGTGGAATCAGCCGATATCTGAACCTTCAGTATGAGGTCCAGGCACCTGCTCATTAGTTAGTATTAGTTAGATGCATTCTCGAACGCATGCCCTAGTTTCCATTCACTTGTATAATTTAAAAACCGTATAATTACTATATTTTATATGCATTGTTTTTAGCATTATACGCTTAAAGTGATTTAGGCTGAAAGCTGTGGTCCATTGAAGTGGCGTTTGACTCACTTTATTTTGCATGCGCACTGGCTATTTTTGCATTAAATGAATGTTAAACTTTATAGGCTATCCCAAGAGTTGTGTTTTTCTTTTAACAATAGGAAGGAGACAAGTGGTGTAAGAGGAGTATGTGAACAATACATAAAGTAGTCTGTGCTTGTAAAGAAGTTTATTGAGCAGGACTGTTTTTTTTAAGGGAGAAGAGAACAGAAAGCAGCTTGTATCAAATGTCAAAACAGAAAGTAGACTGGTTTTCTGAGGAAGGAGAGTAGCTTGAGGCGAAGGTCAGCACAGGAAGTCGCCTGGATTTGTAAGGAAGGTGAGTGACAAGAACAGATGGCCAGAACAGCACGTAGTATGATTTTGAATAAAAGGTCAATGAGCAGAGAAGGACTTAGTCTGGTGTTATAGAGAAAGTTCCTGAGCAGGACATAAAGCAGCTTGTTTTGAGTGGATGGTGACTGAGAAGAGCGGGTAGGGGGCTATTGAAGTGAGGAGGGAGAACAGATGGTCGGAGAATACTGGGCTGTCCAAAGTGTGCAGGGCAGAAGGATGCCCCAGTTGTGAAGAGGGCCTTGGAGAAGGAGAACCAAAAAGTCAAATTCTGATTTAAATTAAGCTGTTCCCTTTATGAAAAATGAAGTCCATTCTAAAAATACCTGAGACACTCTTAAAACAATTGGTCACTGGAACATTAAGAAGAGTAACTAACCATCTCTATGAGGAATCTTGAAACAGGCTTGAAAACAGATATTTCTTGGTAGCATCAGATGCAATGATCTTTGGTGAGATATTAAGTCCTATTCCATGTCCCTCATTCCTTTCCCTATTAAAATGTTCCTTTGCATACTTGGCAGATTTATTTCTCTGACACTTGTTAAAAATAGCACAGTCTCATCTCTCACCTGGTCCCAAGTGTCCAGCAGCATGACATCCATCTCATTGAGATCATCCTGGGTAAAGTCGCTAACTTCGCTAACAATGAAGCGTCCAGTCTTGTTGGAACATTCGAAGAGCCTGGGATGGAAGTCTGGTTCCTCCTGCTGGAGTCTGTAAGAAATAGCTGTTGTTTGAATCTAACCTAATGGCCTTGAAAGCAATCACTCTTGTAGGTCTTTTAGATACTGCATAGTTGGCACATGGTTTGTATCAATAAGTGCACATCTGCTGGAGACAGCCAAAAGACTACCTCCTACTTACCTTATAATTTGCTTGCACTTAAACAAGGAGCTACATAACATCCACAAATGACAAAGGATTTCAAAGAGAATACAGATTTACAGTGTATTTTTTTATAGCACAGTATTCACCATTTTCAAGGCTTCCGGGCACTTAAAATGTTTTGGATTTGTGTCATGGAGGTGTGTCCCAGCCGGGGTTGTATTGTGAGGTGATCTTATCTTTATTGTTCAGCCAAACTCACATATGCAACTGGTGGTCTCCGTGTTCAAATCATTGCAGGTTTTGTTTTTCTTCCTCTTTTGTTAGGTTCATTGATATCTTGTGTTAATGATGTTCTGATCTGGCACAAGCTAATAATTCTTGCTGTGCCCATGCACAGCTTCTCTGCCCAGGGTCGCTTGTCTGAAAGTTTGTGAGTTATCCCACCACATATTTTCACTGGGTGTGGGTTTGTTTCTTGCGATCTTCCACCAACTTCCAAAGATTTGATTGAGGTTTATGTGTGTTTATGGTGAATGGGTGCATGTGTTGTATTGTTCCACATTTATGTTGTTTTGTGATTGAGTGTCTTTGCCTGGGTGAAACAAATTTGCAGTTGTTCTTTTAATTTATGTCTGTATATTAATGTTCTTGTCATGTAGGTAGCTGACTTTTTGTTTAATCTGTTATGGTTTGTATTTGTATTTGTTTTTATTAAGCGCGACAGTCATCCCAAGGGATATCACGGCGCTAGGAAAGCGTTATCCTGAGATAAGAGTGGAGAATGTCTGGCCATCTGAGATCAGGGGGACCTAGACTAAATAGGGCTGCAAGTGTCAGTTATTATATCCTAGGGAAGAGCCATGTTTTCAACTTCTTCCTAAAAGACATATAATTGTCAGTGAGGGAAGTTCATTCCAATGAACGGCCGCCAGATTAGAGAATGAGCGGCCTCCTACTCTAACTTTCTTGATGCGTTTGATTTTGGCTAGAGCGTGATAGCAAGACCTCAGTTTTCATGTAAGGATGTAGAATTAAGTTTTGTCCTGCAGGATTCAGGGGCCACGCTTGTGTAGCGCTTTGTGTGCATTACACAGGAGCTTGAACTTGGCCCTTTGGCGCACAGACAGCCAATGGAGTTCCCTCAGACAGTCAGATGCCGTGCTATATTTGCTTTTATTGCAGACCAGCTTGCGGGCAGCATTCTGGATCACCTGCAGTCGGGAAAAGAAATACTCAGGCATGCTCACATAGAGCGCGTTCCCATAATCTTGTTTACTATAAAGTAATGCCTGGGTAATAGACTTTCTGCAGTTTAAGGGGATCCATGAGAAAAGTCTTCGTAGTAGCTTTAGCATGGCAAAACTTTTTACGCACATCGCTCAGTCTTGGTCTTGCATGGTTAATGCATTATCGATGAGTATTCACAGGCTTTTTGCAACTCGTTTGGGTTCCGGGGCAGCTCCTAGCGACAGGGGCCACCAGGTATCATCCCAGACTAGGTGAGCCCATACGAAAAGCAGGATCTCAGACTTCTCAGTGTTTAGTTTCATGCAGTGTTCTGTCATCCAAGTTGCCGTTCTTGAGAGACAGTTGATTAGGTTGTTTCTGGTATCCTCATGCTTTTCTTCAAAGGCAATTAGTAGCTGTATATCATCCGTGTAGGAGCAGATATTGAAGCCCAATTTTCTGCCGATCTTAGCTAAAGAGGAGACATGGGCATTGAAAAGGGAGGGGCTCATGAAGGCTCCCTAAAGGACACCGTAGTTGAACTGGAGGAGAAGGGGCCCATTTGAATTTTTTGTGTTTGGTTACGTAGGAAGGAGTTGAACCACTGAAGGGCTTTCGAATGTAGTACCTTTTCAGGTAAAATGCTCATCAAGTGGTCATGAGATACGGTATTGAATGCTGCTGTCAAGTCCAAGAGGTTCCCATATCATGAAGGTGTTGGTAGGAAAAAGAGAGACATGCTGGGGATTGTTTGAGACAGAGTAAGAGGTTGGTGAGGATGCTTGAAGTGATATCAACTAAGTTGCCTTTGGAGTGTTATTCCAGGTTTGATGGCTGGTAGAAAGCTGGAGGGAGTTCACAGTAAGAGGATCTTTTCAAAGTCTGTGCCTCCCTAGTGCTTCCTTGTAACCCTTGGTGTTTTCCTGTGCCTCCTGTTTCACCTCTTGTTTCCCTGTGTCTCTCAGACCTAAAGTGTCTTCTTACATTAGACTTTCCCTTTGCCTCATGTTATTTCATTGTATTCCTGTTTCTTCCCATGCCAGTGTCTCCACAGGCCAGTGTCTCCTCAGCATGTTCCCTTCTGTGTCTCCCTTCCCTTGTTGGGTTTCTCCAATGTCTGCCTGTGCGAGTGACAGACATCAGTGTTTTTCCTGCCTATATTGTTTCCTCAATGTTTTACAATGTCTCTTTGCACTCATGTCTCCCATATCTGAGATGCCTCCATGTTTGTATCTTCACAACACTGTGTCTTTGTGCATCCCTCATGGAATATGTCTCTCTCTGACCATGATACAAGATGCCATGTTTTCCTGTGTCTGTCTCCCTGCGTCCATATTCCACCATTATTTGACCCTTCATCTCTCCCAATTTATGTGCAAATGTAACACGTCTTCTTGTGGCTCTCTACACCTGTATATCCGCGGCAGCTTCCAATTACTTGTCAGCATATTGATATGTCTGCCTGTCCCCATTGACAAGTGTCCTGTTCCAGTTACATCACGTCAGTGTATTTTTATTTATGTCTTCCCATGTCTGTACCTTACGATATCTGCTTCTGCTTATGTTGCCTCCCCAAGTTCACAAAATCTGTGACTGCTCTAGTTGCTGCATGTACATATGTCATGCTCTCCATGTCACCAGATGTCCACATCGCCCCAGTGTTCTGTTTTTGTCACCCATGTCTGGGTATATATTTGTCCATGAGTTCTGATGACTGGGCTTTCCTACCACTGTCCTTCTGTCTCCCCTGTATCTTTGCCTCTTCCCATATCTGTACCTCCCTGTCCTAGTATTTACATGTGTCTCCCTTTACGTCTCTCCCTGTACCTTTGTTTCTCTATGTTTCTGCAATCTCTCCAAATGTCGCATTTACTGCATGTTTCCATATTAATCTCTCCCCATCTGGCATCCACATGGTCTTCATACTTCTGTTTCTTTCTGTGTTTGTGCACCTATCCAGGTCTTCCCTCAGTTTCCCCAATGTTGTCACTCCAGTGTCTGTGTCTCGCTATTATAATATGAATGTGGTTAGAGTATCTGCCTGTGCATGAAGGGAAGGGCTACCTATGCTGAGGGGCCCTACATAAATGTAGCCCCAAGATGGTGCGTTTCCAATGGCAGCTTTTTGGGGGTATTGAACTAATTAAGATTTACGCCCTTTTCCTTTCCATGTGCGTGCTACTGCTGCTACCCTGTTTCCCATTCATGTGAAGGCTAGGCCCTGAAGTATTGAGTGTCTGTGGGGGGTGGTGTGGAGGGTTTGATCTACTAACGCTACAGAGAGCAGTGAGAAACCTATTATCGAAAATACAGTGGTTTATTCATGCTGTGGCATGTCAATTTGAGGTTGCCCAAAGATGATTGGCTTAAGTTCTGCCTGGAGAGAATCCACTAACACTGGGTGTAAAAGGTCTCCATCAACCTGAACTCTGTGACATTGCAAGTATTATGGGATGCCTCATCACCATGGGACTGATCACCATATAAATAAAAGTGCACTTGTTTTGGTTGGCTTCCTTACATTTATCAATTGAAGCTCAACTGTGGAGTTGCTGATTCTCTGACCCCCCCGCCCCCCCCACCCCTCTCCAACTGATACAGCTCTGGGCTGGATGTTGGAGTGTGAGATATTAGTTAACATTTTATTTCTGTGTACGTCTATTTGCACCAGCAAAGGAGAAGGACTGATCCAGAGTCAGGACTCCATGTTGCTGCTCTACTTTGAAGAGCATTATATGTTCTTAGAAAGATGAAAGAAGCCAGCTGATTCAGTGAAGCTATGAAGTTAGATAATCAAGATGGCAGAAAACCATGTTGTTAGACTTGGCACCTTCTGCAGGGTCATCCCCAAACATTTGCCTTCACCCTCCTGTTTCCTGAACCCATTTGTGTGGCTTTTAGGACCCTGCACACTTTACCACTGCTAACCAGTGCTAAAGTGCTTGTGCTCTCTCATTAAAAAAAGGTAGAATTGGCTTAAACCCAATTGGCCTATTAATTTATGTGTAAGTCCTAGGGGTATCACATATTCCCAGGCCCTGTAAATTATATGCTACTAGTAGACCTGCAGCACTGATTGTGCCACCGACTTAAGTAAACCTTTAACATGGTCCAGGCCTGCCATTGCATCCTGTGTGTGCAGTTTTAAACTGCCATTTCAACCAAGCTCAAACTTTCCTTTTTAATACATATGTCACCTCTAGGGTAGGCCATACACAGCCCACAGGGCAGGGTGCAGTACATTAAAACATTTGGACATATATCCATTTACATTTTACATGTCCTTGTAGTGAAGAGCTCCTAAATTTGTTTTTCACTACTGTACGGCCTACCTCTCCGATAGGATAACATTGTGTTACCTTATTACATTTAATAAGTGATAACTTTCAACCGGGAGCAGGTGGACTGGCCGCGTTTTTTGTCTAAAGAACTATAATTAAGTCCTTTTTATTTGTGAAGCCAGATTTTTTTGTCACAATTCTGTAAATGCCCCTTTTAGAAAGTTGGCATTTCCTTGTCCTAACAATTTGGTGTGTGAAGCCTGATCCTGAGTCACATGACTAGGTGTAGCTGGCAGTTGGTCTTTGTGTATTGCTCCCGGACAGTGAGACAAAGGGAAGCTAGGTGTTGGCAGGATGGACCACTCTGAGATAACAAGGGGGAGGACATGTCCACTACCACACTTGCACATCACAAAGGCTCTGCCTGAAAACTCCCACACAGGGTTTGTCACTAGTCTTTTGTGACCCCAGACAAGCTGGGGCCAGGCCGGAGAGGAAGGGGATACCTAACACCCCAGGGGAGTGGAAACCTATTCAAGCTTCTTCAACTTAAAGTGAGCACCAGGTATAAATATTGGACCCTGAGACCTAACTCTTCAGTATATTTCTGGACCTGTGGAAGACTCTGCCAGAAAGAAGGACTGCTGTTCTGCTGAAAGGACTGACACTGTGCTAGAATGCTGCCCCACTTTGCTCACCTGCTACCCTTTTGCCAGAGTGAGAAGGGCTAGACCTGCACCTATTGAACCCAGGACCCGAGTGACTCCAAGGGCTAGCTGGCTGGCTCCTGACTAGAGCCTCATGGATAGAATTCTTCAACCACCTTGACCAGCAGCTGGACTGGCCATCTGTGAGTCCTACCTTGCCAAGAGGGCTGGACCGGCCGTAGCGGGCACCGGACGTTTCCCCAGTGGGCCGCCAGGGTGGGGGGGCGGTATTGGAACCCCTGGGGGGGGCTGTTTTTGTTACCGGGGCCGGGTTTTGCAGTTTTGCAGCATTGCTGCAATATTGGCCCCCTGCAACAAAAGCGGCACAAAGCTTTCCACTAGCCCCCTCCCAGGGCGGGCCAAGCTCTTTGCCAGAGTCGGTTTCAGTTCCCAGTCCGGCCCTGCCTGCCAAGTGGTGCCACCCCAGTCCTGGAACCTTGAAGTGGGGCTCAAGATGCTCTAAAAGCCCATCTGTGGGCCCAGCAGAACCGACATCTCTCTGCTGGATAGCTCAACCACAAACAGAATCAATGCATCACATCTGCTATGTAGACATTCCCGACACATGGACTTTGCATTGCCTTCGCAACCCGCAGCTTCTTTGGAACTGCCAATGTGTGATGCATGGCCAAAGTAGGCCCTTGCATCACATGCGCCCTCGACAGCCTCCTCAACAGTGATGCAGTACCTCGTATCGCAGCCATGAAGCTCCTCAGAACCAACACTGCGTGACACATCTTCTCGGCTGAACGACGTATCGGTGTGTGACTCCACAACCAGACTACTCTAGTACTCTAGTTCAGCGGTTTGGACTGGGTCCCTGAAGACGGCCAACGCTCCGTTGTGGTCGGCCTGAACTAGGGACTTTTTCCCAGTCTAGAGTGACCAGTTATCCACTGCTGGCGCTTTTATGCTTTTTGACACTGTATTCACTGAAATCTTTAAAATTGCATTTCTCCGGTTCTACTGATTGGAGTGTTGTCATTTTGGTCTTGTTTTATCTCTTAAATTATACCCTGTTTTCTAATTTGGTGTGTAATTTTGCTTGTGTTGTGTTTTCACTTTATTACTGTTTGCAGTGCTGCATGAATACTTTACACATTGCCGCTAAGGTTGACTGCTCTGTGCCAAGCTACCAGAGGGTTGAGAACAGGTTAATTTGGGGTTTGCTTGTAACTTCACCCTGATAAGGTGTATGGTTACTGCTTGAGTAGGGCTTCACCCCCTCCACCCCCCTTAATCAGTAACCTAATTTTTCTTATACATGTCCAATTCAAATACTAATACTGTTGGATTACACAACTATAGAGGCCTTAGCTTCCAAAAGTAAATACCAAAAAGACATAGACAGCTTGAACCAGCTCTCTTCTTGACAGATGTGTAACTCGCTGAACTTGACTTCATTTAACTACTAGTCACCAGCACCTGTACACACATCTGACTTTGCTCAAATGCTTTCTTCATGCAACCACACACAGTCTTAATTGACTGGGAAGTACAGCAAAATTACCTCAACCCTCTAGGAGGTTCATTGGCTGCACCAGTCTCCCATGTTACATGCAAGATCTGTCGTGTCACCTTCAAATGTGAGAACTCCAACATGCTGCCAGGCAGGCAAAGTAATGTATTCAACAAAGCCAGTCTCAGGCTTGAGACCAAAAGACATACGAAGTCAAAGAACAGCCCACCACTGATATACACCCAGTATTTAGAACAGAGATCTGTGAAGCTGCATCAATCCTCCAGTTGGGTAAAAAGTTATAGATAAACTGTAGGAGGCTGGCTTAGTATATGGTGCACATTTATGTAAGTGTAGCACCCTACACTAATCCAGACAACCCTTATGGGGATTTTAGTGGTCTTAGACAACCTTAGAAAGCTCTTTAAGTGGTAGCTGTGGAGAGCAGCCGTCAGGCTTAGTCCAGAAGGAGTGTAAAGCAGCTTGTTTTACCAGTACTTAATGTTATGGTGTAGGTTAAGTGAAAAAGAACCACACAGTGTAGTTATAAAAATATGTATTTATTATAAACACTCACAACCACATTGCAATATCTCCTACCCGGAGATATAACCACAATACACACAATACTTTGATAATAGAACACAAAAGTAGCACAAATACGCAGTGGTCTCTAGGGGGAGACCAAACCATATACTAAAATAGTGGAATGCGAACCGCAACTTAAGTCGGGACTGGACCCAGAAGATGTAGAAGAGCCTGAGACCCATGAAACCACCCATGGTAAGTACGCAGGAACCCCACGGAGGCCGTGTGCAGAGTGGGAACACGACCACGTGCTCAATACAAGTTAATGGGTAAGTCGCAGTTGCAGTTTTAAAGAAGGAGGACCCTTCCCAACGGACCCTTAAGAAACCCAATGTAAGATGGAAGGTTGGAGAGTCACCACACCCATGGATACCCCAGGAAACAGGATACCTACACCAGGGAAGTTGGGTGCATAGGTGCGAAGTGACGTCGGAAACCACCGTAGAACACAATGGAGGACTTCCGTGAAGAAGCCGTTGGCAAAGAATGCGAAAGAGTCCGGTGGGATCTAAAGGTGGATTCAGGATGAGAGGTACCTCCAAGCAGAGGGGACAGGGTTTATGCCACCGATGTCGTAGATGAAGGAGAGTTGACAGTGCCCTTGAAGTTGCAGCTGTGCATATCAGGTGATGCTGTGGAAGACCAGGAGCCGTTTATGAGCTGTCCCACGTTGGAAGTCAGAAGCCAGGGGGTCGGTGTCCGTCTGGAGCACCAACAAGCCTTGGCAATGGGAACCAGCGTAGTATGCGGAAAAAGGAGGGGTGTCGGGACCAGCAAGGTCTAAGTGACTCACCACGAGCAGGTATATCAGAGCAAGCCCCAAGCAAATATGGGAGCCCACTGGAGCCAAAAAAGACTCTCAAGAGGACCCATGGGCTAAAGGCATTGGAGTCGCAAGACGACCTTGAGCAGCTGGCCAAAGGACCAAGGCCCACGGTGCAGAAGATGTGGTGCAGGGGACGATCTTGGTTGCAGGAGATGCTTGAGGCAGGAGCTTCTTGGAGCCTGAAGATCTCTGGTGAAGAGAGTCAACAAGCCTTGGCAATGGCAAGTCGACAAGGTGCACAGGAGAACTGCTCCAGCGGTTCGGAAGAGGGATACTGGCTTTAAAATTGCTGTTAAGACAGTGCAGGCCTCACTCCACTCTGCCTGCGACAGTGTGGAGCAATAGGTACTTTCTTCCACACCATATGGGATTGCCCTGCTATCAAAGTTTATTGGGGAATAGTTATGGATGCAATGGAATGAGTCGCCGGAGCCCCGGTCCCAGTGGACCCCAAACGATGTCTCCTGAACATATGGGATGCTACAGATCTTAACCGCAGGGCCTAAGATTGGCCAACACTGGGCATGACCATAGCAAAACGTAATGTCGCTAGGCTCTGGGGAGCACAAACTGTGCCAACATACGGAGAATGGTGTAATGACATGGACTGGGCCATGGTGGCTGAAAAAGCAGTGTATGTACACAGAGGCTGTCCCAAGAAAGGGGAGCGGGTGTGGGGAGGCTGGAATAGGTTTTTTGAAGCACTCTAGTTGTTACTCACTAGACTGTGGGGAAGGAAGCAATTCCTTTTGTTAATTTTACCCTCACACACTCTAGTAGTGTCATGCTTCATCATCGGGTCACCCCGACTCCTAAAGGTCAGGGTGGGCTCAACCGTATTAAAGGGAGCTCTTGGAAAAACGTATATGGCCAGGGGGTGTTAAAGATTAAAAATCCTCAGACATCTTTCTCTCCCCTTTGGCTTTCCATTGAACGTGCTTTATTGTTACCCTTCTCTTTAAAGGAAGTTCTAGCCTTTTCTGCCAAAACTCCTCTCACCTCCCTCCCCTTGTTTAAACATACTTGTTCCTTATTTTAACCTTTGACCCATCAAGTCTATTTCTAGGAGTCTCCTATGCGGCATAATTCCGTTATTACTATCAATAGCAGAACCATCCTTTGGAGATCCTGGAGATCAAGGGGCATAATTTGGGTTAAAAATCTCTTTGATGGCCTATCTCCTTGCTCCTTTCCCCAATTTCAGGCTACATTTCAGTGTCCCCGCTCCTTTCTACAGGAATTCACTGTTCTAATGGAGGTCATTCTTGACACTTACTACTCTCTTCCATCTTCCCCTCTTCCCTCTGTTCAAAATTCTCTTCTTAAGATTCTTCTTTTGCTACCCAAAGCTTCTCCTATTTATAAATATTTCTCAGCTCCTAATCCAGAACATGTTAAATCCAAATTGGAATTTTCATGGGAACCTGACCTGGGATGTTAATGGTCTATCCTCTTTTGGGACAAACTTTGGTCCCATTCTCTCAAAATCTCTTGTTCTGCTTCTCTCACTTAATCTTTGTTCTTCCTTTATCATAGACTTTATCTTACCCCTTCCTCTATAGCTAAATTCTCTCATTCGGCTGATACGAACTGTTGGACCTGTGGCTCTTCTACTGCTGACTTTCTACACCTTCTCTTCCTCTGCCCTTCGGTTTCTAATTTTTGGGGGGTAGTCTGGTCCTATATTTCTCGCTTGTTACATATTTCCATTCCTTATTCCATTCCTCTCCTTTTCTCTGGGAGTCTATCAGATTCCTTAGGTCTTCTTCTCCATAAGCATGGTCTTTTTGACCTTATGCTTGCTTTACCTTTCCAACACATCGTTCTCAACTGGCAAACACTTACAAAACTTTCTATCCAACACTGGTGGAATAGCCTTTGTCAATTTAATCGACTTGATATTGCTTTTGCCTCCTCCTGCAAACCATTGGTTAATAGAGATCTCTTTTGGTTACCTCTCGCTACTTATCTAGATAATCTAGTATTAGTAAATAATTCTTGTTTAAATGCTGAGAACTGTAAACCTCCTTGAATGTCTATTTTCTCTGATTCTTGTTTTGTACCTTTTATTGATCTATTGTGTATATTAATTTGATTGAGATTTTTTATTACGTCTTTGTAATATGCATATTCTCATTTATCAATTGGTAAAAGTTTCCACCTCCCCTCCTCCTTCCCTCCCCCTTCTCCCTCCCTCCCCTTATCACCTAATTTTTTTTAAATAGCTTTCTGTTCTGTTTTTTATACTAGCCATTCTCTAATATGTCTTTATTTTAATATGTTTTATTTTGTATTGCTGGTCTTCTGTCTTTCTTTGTTATTCAAATAAACCTTCTTAAACACAAAAGAAAAATCCTCAGACAGATCCCAGTATTCCTTTATTCATGGAACTGTCAGGGATATTAAAATAAAAAACTAGGGTGGTCATTTGGAGTTTTATGGTCCTATGACCCTAGTGCCAACATGTTTCAGTCCGTGATTAGCCAGTAAGGTCCAGGACTTTCTTTAGGGCAGAAATAGGGGATATCCTCCCTGTTTATTGCAGACAGAGATTCTCTTATCCACTTTTATTTTTATAAGGGCAGATAGCTGCTCCTTTTTAAATGTCGCAAGATTAATTATCTTGCTTTCATTATGATTCCTGACTCCATCTGAAACTAAGTGCGGAAGAGAGAGAAAGGAGATCATAACGCAACATTATTGGCACAGTTTCAACATTTCCCATTGGTGATATGCTCTTGTATACACCCATGCTTGTCATACAGGGAGGGTGTGTAGATGTCATCATTCATCATACCATCTTGGTATGTGTATCCAGGCCTATATATCAATGGAGCACTTTGCCTTGTGATATATATGGTGATGTGGCGATGAATATCACATGCTTTCACTATTTACGTTGCAGTGCATGTGTAGTCACTTTTGAATCCACTCCAGTGTCACTCACATCAAACCACACAGTATTAAAATGCAATCACCATGGTGTCACACTCTCACAAACATTTGAAGTATGTATCTCTCCCTTACCCCACTTTGGGAGAGTATACGCTTCACTGGGGACTTCAGAATATAAAGGGTAGCACTTTAGTCAAACTCTGTTCATTGTTGTGTGCCAATCGTAAAAACCATCAAGGGAGACACAAAGAGGAGAAAAGAAAGAAATCGGAATCACATTTGCCTTTAGTTATTTCTATCGGTATTCAACTGTCACATCATACTTGGTGTTAATTTAACGATCCGCTGGCATATGTATGCACAATTATGCTGAGGATATACAGTGGGTCGAGATTTAGACAGTAACCTACCCATGAATCTATAAGACACAAAGGTAGAAACATTTTCGCTAACTTCCTTCAGGTGGAAAGGTGTTACGAGGAAAAACAAAAAAGGTATACGCCTTCACTTAAAAAGCTATAAATAGTATATAACCTTGTTTTCCCCATGGTGGGATCCAAAGAGGTGTAAACAGATAGGTGGAATTAAAGCCTTAAGGATATCACACGTGTTATCCTCTACGCACTTGCACGCGAGCTCAGGCATTCCACTTGACTACAATACCCAGAATTTTGGAACGTTACGTAACAGGCACGTCCGTTCCCCGCGTCGGTGGTAAAGTAAGTAAAGTCCAGGTAAAGGGTTGAAGATGAAAGTGAAGGATTTGATCCCCTGAGACTCCAGCAACAGGAAACAAGCCCTTGGAGAAACTTAGGTTCTAGTATGTAGAGATCAGGTCCAGTCCTTCTCATTCCCACGCAAGAAGCAGCAGGCCAACAAAGCAAAGCATTTAAAAAAAGTGGCAGTCCCTCCTGACAGCACAGCAGTGCTTCTTCCTGGTAGAATGCCCGCAGTTCCAGAAGTGTTCTGAGTTCCTGGTGTTAGAGGTCCAGTACGTATACCCAGTTGGGCCTTTGGAGTTAGGGAGTCTCCAAAGACATGCATGGAAATACACAAGACCCTGCCTTTCCTGCCCTGGTTCCAGACTCACTAAAGGAGGGAATGTAACCCTTTGTGTGGGGACAGGACCCAGTCCTTTTGGGTGTAAAGTGTCAGCTCCTCCCTCCCATCCTGCTTAGGATGACCCATCAACATGTGAATGACTACTCAGTCACACCTACTTTCCTTTGTGTATGGCTGACTAGAGGGAATGCAGGAAGGCAGCTGTCACACACCCCAGACATGCATTCCGGAGACAGACAGAAGGCCCCAAATGGTTTAAGTAAGAAAATGTCAACTTTCTAAAAGTGGCATTTTCAGAGCTGTAACTTCAAAACCAACTTCACAGTAAGTTGTGTTTTTAAATTGTGAGTCCAGAGACACCAAATGTGGTTTTCCCATCTTTTCCCAATTGAAAACTACACTTATAAAATGTAATAAGGTAGTCCCAATATTATTCTCTGGGAGAGATATGCTTTGCAGTAGTAAAAACCGAATTTGAGTATTTTACTACCAGGACATGTAAAACATAAAAGGACATCTCCTACTTTTTAAATACACAGCACACTTATCCCTGGGCTATCCAGGGCTTACCTTAGAGGTGTCCTATATGTAATAAAAAGGAAGGTTTGGGCCTTGCAGGTAGGTTAACTTGCCAGGTCGAAATGGCAGTTTTAAAGTCCACACACAGGCTCTGCAGTGGCAGGCCTCAGACATATTTAAAGTGTTACTTAAGTGGGTGGCACACTCAGTGCTGCAGGCCCACTGGTAGCATTTAATGTACAGCCCCTGGGCACATGTAGTGCACTGTACTAGGGACTTATAAGTAAATTAAATATGCCACTTGAGGATATGTCAATTTTACCACATTTTAGGTAAACTGCACAAGCACTTAAGCACTGGTTAGCAGTGAAATAGTGCACAGATTCCTAAGGACCACAAAAAACGAATTCTGAAAAGCAGAAGGCAAAAGTCAGGAGAACACTTGCCAAGGATGCCAGGTCTAACAGGGACAATAAGTATGAAATCCACTATATTATTCGGCATCTTTAGCAAGATTATGGGACTAGAATTTATGTTTCCAACCAATATCGCCTTTTGACTTAAGAGGGATCATGAGTTATACTCCCTAGTTAGTACCGTTGCGCGGAGGGCGTGGAAGGTAGAGCCAGGCACTTCCGCCCTGCAGGGTTAGCGCTCTAGTTGCCGGGCGAGACCTGCTCCAAAGGTCGCGTGGTTTAGTGGCCGCGCTGCGGTGCAGGCGGACAGTGGCAGAGTCCCCCGACCCGTTTGCGGTACGGCCTGACAAGGTAACTTGAGCTTATTTTGGGGAGCGCAAGGCAGGCATTTTGTATCTTACCTGCTAGCGGAGGCCTGGGCTCAATTGCTGGTCCTTCCCACCTCGGTCCGACGCGGTAGTTAGTACCGTTGCGCGGAGGGCGTGGAAGGTAGAGGCAGGCACTTCTGCACTGCAGGGTTAGCGCTCTAGTTGCCGGGCGAGACCTGCTACAAAGATCACAAGGCAAGCCTGTCTGCGTCTGTCCGCGGCCGTCCGGGGCCCGGGGCCCGAGGCCCGGGTCCAGAAGCGCTGCTGGTTTTGGACAAGGACTGCACTATAGCTCTCAACAGCTACATGCGCTTTGCCCCATTCTTGGTGACCCTTGTAGGCACAGTATAACGGCAGGGAGTGGAAGCTGGGAATGCTGCCACTGCCCTTTTACGACGAACTCCCTGGTGAAGGACAAGGAGGCAGGTCAGCTACTCAGGCTTTCCTTAATAAATTGCAGGTCCCTGAGGAAACACAGAGTAAATATCTGCGACTACCTGCTAGATGCTAAGGCAGATGTGCTATTCCTCACCGAGACATGGTTAGATGAGGATTCAGCTCCTGAAATTCTCGAGGCCCTCCCTAGTGGCTATGGGATTACCAGATTGGATAGACCCTCCGGTAGGGGAGGGGGGATAGCGATTATCCATAAACACGCTGTCCAGTGTTCCCTTTATCCGGCAGACATCGTTGATAGCAACGCAGGTCTTTTCTCTATTACGACAGCTACCAACTACATCATTAACGGGCTTCTGGTTTATAGACCTCCTGGACCCTCTACACGGTTTGAACCTAGTTTGATTGAGCGCCTAATAAAACCAGCACTATGGTATGAGAAAGGACTAGTGTTGGGTGACATGAATCTTCATTTTGATGACGCATTCAACTCCGGGGCTCTAGAGATTCACCAGGAATTGGCAGCCTTACCGCTGATATTGAAATCAGAACTCCCCACTCATCAGTTGGGCCACTTACTTGACCCTATTTTTGCTAATTGGGGAGCTTTAGAAATGGAGCACCCGCTGCCTGTTTTATGGTCTGATCATTTTTTGATCTCTTTTAAGGCAAGGATGCCCTTACCGAATGTACAGGAGAAACTCGAGATCAATATAAAACAGGAAGTGGGCTGGTTTCTCACAAGGGAAATTTAACAGGGCCCTTTTACAGGGAGGGCTACCGGGCGGCTTAGATGTGGATTCTGCCTGTGAAGCCTTGGATAAGCGCATCACGGAGGCATTAGATAGCAATGCACCCTGGTCGTCTACAGCGTCAGGGAGAAGACAAAAATCAGCTCCCTGGTTTAGGGACGAACTAAGAACGGCTAAATCAGCATGTAAACGCCTGGAAAGGCGTGGAGAAGAGACTTTTCAGCCCAGGTAAAGAGCGAATATAAAGCCAGTCTTAAGAGCTATCATGCGCTTATTAGAAAGGCTCGGGCTACCTACTACAAGGAAAGGATTGAGACCGTGGAGAACTCGGCTAAAGAGCTGTTCATGGTTTATAAAGAGATATTCTCCCTGTCAAAAATTGCAGCACCCAATATAGGCTCAGTGGAGTCATGCGATCGGGTGGCTGATTTTTTTGCGGAGAAGATTTACTCTGCCTTCCCGGTTTCTGCATGAGTTGGGTGGGGGGTTGTTGACGAACCTGTCAACATTATGGAGACAAGACGCCTTACTAAATTTAACATTCCCCTACCCGATATCCTTAATAAGTTAGCTATCAGCATTAAGTCAGGCTCACCCAGAGATCCTGCATCCCCGAAGGTGCTAAGAGGCAGTATTGAGATTCTCGAGCCCTGCATAAGACACCTTTTAGAGCTCTCTTTCATCTCAGAAATAGTTCCAAAAAAATGGAAAGAGGCGGTTGTTCTCCCATTAAAAAAGAAGCCCCATGTTAGTATGGACAAATTAGATAATCTGCGCCCTATCTCACTGCTACCATACTTTGCTAAAGTTGCTGAGAAGGTAGTAAATATCCAACTTACGGCCCACATCAGCAAACACAATTTATTTCATCCTACTCAGTCTGGGTTTTGGGCTCTTTACTCTACAGAATCAGCTCTGCTTCTTTCTATGGAGACCATTCGGAAATATGTAGATGAGGGACAGACGGCGGCCTTAATCTTAATAGATCTAAGTGCCGCTCTCGACACTGTTGCTCATCATTCTCTGCTACAGTGTCTTAGAAAGGGAGGGGTGGCAGGTAGCGCTTTGAAATGGATGGAATCTTTTTTGTATGAGCGCAGTGTCCAGGTGGCGCAGGGATCCCACTATTCTAAAAACATCAAGTTGAAACAGGGGGTGCCACAGGGGTCCACCCTTAGTCCGACCCTGTTTAATCTCTACGTCACTCCTTTGGCGGAGATTACTGAAAAATTTGGGGTCAATGTCGTGTCCTATGCGGATGATACACAACTGGTGGTGTCCCTTACACAGGCACAAGAGAAGGCAGCATTCAATTTTGTGACCTGCCTTCCAGAACTGGCGTCTTGGATGGCGAATAACTGCCTTAAATTGAATGGCAATAAGACCAAGGTGCTTGTGATAGGGAAAGCATCATCAGTATGGTCGTTGGCATGGTGGCCACAGTCACTGGGACCCACCCCTACGCCTTGTGAACAGGTTAAGAACTTAGGGGTATGGCTGGACACCAAGTTCTCATTTGAGCATCATACCAGGCGTGTGGCAGGCACATGTTTTGGAGTACTGCGAGGTCTCCGGAAAACTTTATATGTGCTGCCTACGGCAGCCAGGAAAACCTTGGTTCATGCCCTGGTGACATCGCGTCTGGATTATGGGAACGTACTGTACCTGGGAGCGAATGTTAAATGCAAATAGAGACTCCAAAGTATCCAGAACGCAGCAGCACGCTTAGTCTTGATGCTACCAAAGATAGCCTATTCTAAGAAGGCCTTAGCCTCCCTTCATTGGATTCCGATCAGGGAGAGAGTTCTGTTCAAGGCTCTATGTGTTAGCCATTGGATCATACATAGGAAGGGCCCCACCTACCTGCATGACTTATTAACTCCCTATTCCCCGACTCGTCAATTAAGATCTAGTGGGACGGGGAAGGTGAGTATCCCTACCATCAGGAGAGCAAGGATGGGTGGACGCTCCTTTCGCTATCTGGCAGCTCAGCAGTGGAACAAACTCCCTCAGGGCCTCCGGTTGGAGGTCTCGGAGACTATTTTCCACAAAGAGCTGAAAACTCACCTTTTTCCCTATGTTTAGATTCTCCCCGCTACTGTCCAACTTTGTGGGTCCCCTTTGAGATGTGCTTTTCAGAATGTACCGTAGCGCAGGGACACACTTGCCTAGTGTAACCACGCGCTTTACAAATGTGACTATTATTATTATTATTATTTAGAATGCAGACTATCCTGGTGGACCCAGACCTACTGATCCTTTTTCACAGGTTTTGACAGAATAGGGGAAGTTTACTGCTGCTATTCACCAGGGGTAGGGAGGTGGTCTGTGGCCAAGCTCTGCTGTGCCCGTCTCTTGCTATGATTCTGCCAAGTCCAGATCATCTGGTAAAACGGGGTTCATTGTTCCTGAACCCCGTAATTTCAGGTCTGGAAATACTACACCATAGTCATCTGGAGCGGTGACCCATGGAGCATACTGTACATACTCGTAAAGTGGCCTGTGTTGAAAACAGGAGTTTTCAGAGGCCCTATAGGGTAGACACAAGATTAGCCAAAAACCTTGCACATAAATAGTCTTGGTTTCATTTGGAGGCCACGGGGCAAGCAGGGGTTACAAGGCCTCTTTGGGGATGTTGTGGCCTTTTACAACTGCTGTCGAGGGCCCTGACCAACTGTGGAACTGCAGACAGAACAAGTACACTCTTTAAGCACTTGCCACTCAGAGTAGCGAGCAAAGCAGTCCACAACTCCTCAGGGAAGTAATGTGAGGGGTGGAGACTCAGAGTTCAGCTGTTACCAAATAGCAAGCTATGATGATGATTCAATACAGGGCTTGTCTTTTATAAAAGAGAAGTACTTTATTATACAAAAACGAAGCACCATATAAAACGATGAGCCCTTGGCCGCAGGGTTTTTCAACAGGTACTGCTGGGAAAATAGGCAAAAACAGATCAAACTTACAATAATCTCACAGGTGCAAGCTCACTGTGACTACCGCAGGCAGACTTGACTTCTGTGTTGGTGGCCCTTAGGCAAGTCCTACAATTGTCCCCTGGCAACACCAACTGAAGCTTTCCCAAAGGCAGTCCCTGGGTCTGGTGAGCACAAATTCAAGGGTGCTGGGGTTAACTGAGAGAAAGGACTGCGAACTCTTGGAGAAACTTTAGGGAATGGGTGGGTCCTAATGTATCCCCAGCATGAGTAGAATCCCACGAGTGACAATGATGGCCACAGGGCACCGGCAGGGGGCCAGCAAAAGTTAGCAGTAAGGGTACTGGAGCCAGAAGGCAAAAGTCCTCTCTCGATAATTCATTTGTCAAATCCAATTGCAAAATTAGGACAACTGCTTGTAGGCCACGCCAGCCAGCACCTCTCATGTCTGTTCTCCACGGGCACTGACTCCCTTATTTTTAGATCCCATATTTGGATATTCCTTATTTTTATAGTCCCACCTTAAAAGACTTCCTCGGTAACTGAGGCCCAGTTGGAAACTTTGCTGTTTAAAATGTCCTGGGGGCAGTTTCCAACTTTCACATGGGGAAGTCTGCAGCCCTACAATGGGAGCTAACGAAGAGTACATAAGCTGAGAACAAAGTAATATCTCCCTGAACTACAACAACATCCACTCTATTCATTTTTGCAAGCTGGTGCTTAGTGCCACCTAGAGGTCAAAGTGAAATAAACACTACAAAAGCTAAACTATTTCACATGGCCATTCCTTCTTTCCTGTTTTCAGTGCACTCTCCAAATGATTTTAGAGGGAATGAGCTAACAGACGGAACTCTTTGAAAACCGAAAGGTACCTCTTGTCGCTGGCGTACGGTGCTTTTCCTCCAAGAAGCTCCCAAAACTGCACCGTCTCCTGCCCTTCTGCCAGTGTCTCCTCGTTGCCCACGGAGATCAAGCCAGCCAACTGCTTGGCCATCTCTCGCTCATCACCACTGGAACCCTGTGCAGGACATTTAAGGTCACAGTGAATAACCTGTCTTTAATTGTATTCCATCACCTCAAAAATGATAATCTAGCAGTTAGAATGTAAAATATGCTGAACAGGCACATGGAGGCAAGAGAACTAAAAGTAAATGTACAGGAACAAATATTAGGCATCTCCACAATTGACAAGCTTTTACACATAAATAAGGTAAAAGACTCCCTCTGTGCAAGACAACAACCTAGTAATAAAGGGAGAAATGAAGGGACAAAGAGAGGGGAGGGCGGGGTGGCACAAGATGCCTCCTTCCGGTTTATCTTCCATAGGATATCTTCGGAAAGCAACAACAGGTAAGTTATGCCATACAAAACTTCCATTTTTTCAGGAGATTACTCGATGACCGTTGTGCAATTGTTGACGTATTTAAGATAAGCAATCCTTCTAAGAAAGTTTCGAGAATAGGTTTAATTGCTGTATTCAATCCTCTCTAAAGTCCCCTTTCAGCTCATGTGGATGCCGATCTGAGCCAGAGCTCCTTATCAATAACTAGTAGGACGTGGCTTTTAGGAGCAATTTCATAATATTGCCGGGGAGCATCAAAAATCCACTTCTCTACTTCCTACCCTGCGTTGCCAGTGCTGCCCACGGCGCCTTGTGCAATTCTACACGGTCCAGCAGAGATGCATGGGCCTTACTGCACACTTTCTATGACTCAATAGAGCAATTGCTGTTTGTATTCGCTAGTCTTCTTCCCCAGATATTACACAGCGACTCTGATATCGAAAACAATATTCATTTAAATCCGATCACTTGTTGTTTGAATCTTCCTCGCGCT
The DNA here is from genome assembly GCF_964204655.1 of Triturus cristatus. Classification (NCBI taxonomy): domain Eukaryota; kingdom Metazoa; phylum Chordata; class Amphibia; order Caudata; family Salamandridae; genus Triturus; species Triturus cristatus. The sequence goes on along the minus strand of NC_140586.1, from coordinate 131,492,332 downwards.
TTTTCCTCTCCCTCTCTCTCTCTCTCTCTCACTCATATACCATCTCTTCCTTTACTTCGCTTGAAGCTGTGCTCCTTTGGATACTGTTGCCTTCTTTCATTGGGGTTGTGGTTCAGCTGCTGTGCTGTTCTGACAGTCCGACTCCAAACTGTCTTTATCCTTCTAGAGATCCGCCCTCACCCCCCCCCCCCCCACCCCTATAGTACACATGACTTAGGTGTTCACTCACATGTTTTGGCAATTTAGCAACATTGTAAAGTTTCTATATGGCTTACGCCTTAACCCATAGACTCCCAACATGTTTCAAGTCCCCATCGAGCCTATCATACTTTTTGGGCACTGCCACATTCCCCGTCAGGAGATCCCTCTTGCCTTGGAATCTCTTTCTCATATTAAACAGTCCTTAATGATGACGGTATCTTTTTACACATAATTCTAGTTAATAGAGGAAGCACAATGTTGTCCTGAAGTGTTTTACGAAAAGAGAGTACAAATATAAAAATCATTGTTTTTGGATAGCAGCTGAATGATTTAGTAGGTGCATGATTTAAATTTTATGCATTTTTCCCAAAGAACTATGTGCTGGTGTCATATATTGGACACCACCAGTACTGAGTTCATGAATCATGTAACAGGCTCACCTTGCCATACCACAGGAAATAGTCGACTTGTGTCTTGAGTAGAAAGACATCATTTGAGTTAAGTGAGGATGAAAAAGCTGGCACTTCCACTGCCTTGGTATTCGAGTGATGGGTCCCATGGATCTGGAACAGCCTCACCGGTGGCTCTGGTTCTGTATTGCCTTTGCGGGATGTCCCACCCTAAAAACAAATTCGCATATATAACGATGTAACTAGAACACTCAATAAATAAATTAATTGATGGTGGGGATAGCACTCCTAGTTTCAGTTACTACAGAAAATAAGAAATCCTTTATTGGAGGCTAGGAAACAGTTCAACCTATTTCTAAAATCATCACCTTTGAAAACTGCAAAAATGTATAAAGATCTCCAAATAAAAGGAAGAATTTGGAATTTCAATAGGCAGTTAAGGTTTGCAAGCAAAGTTAACATGAGTCCAAAGGGAATAGAAGCATGGCTGAATTCAAATTACCTGCACAGAATTGTAGGTAAGGTGTACAAGTTTCCCATGAACAACATAAATATTTGGACTACTGACTAAATTATGATAAAATATTTGGAATCTCTGTTTTTTAATATTAGAGATATCATGAGTTGACCACGAATGGAACCAAATCACCTGTTCGTATTCCATCTACATCTGCAGATCAAAGGTATAGCGGAAGAGGATATCATAACATTTTGTGGGATCTCCCCCCATAGGCAGTGGCATCCTTATTTTCCTAATATGTAACGCTGCATAGCCATACCCAGGCAGCCATAGTTTGATGCAGTTTCTCTTCTGACACCACCCCATAAAGCTAATAAATTGAGCCATATACAATTGTTTCATATGCCTGACCGTGCCTTTCACCTACATTTTACCCGTTCCTGTTTACTGTCTCTCTTCAGTTCTTGTCCTTGGTGGCTTTATGTTGTTGCCTTCCTTTCACTCTTTGTAACCTCCCAATATACTGCCACCACAGCATTTGTTTTCAGACTGACACCCCTCAATCTCGCCTCCGCTGGGGGATGCGGGCGGTGTGTATGCATGCATTCATGCATGTGTGCATATGTGAGATGTCTCAATACCTCAAACAGCACAAGTTTTCCCTTGAAGATGGCCATGAAATGCCGCGGCTCCTTGCCCATGGTTACGCGGACCTGGACTGGCTCCCCATTGAAATCCTGATCCAGCTGCACAGCGAGAAAGGCAGAGGCTGCCAGCTCATCCTGGGTAGCATGCCGACCCTAGCACAGAAAGAGAAGAGACGTTCATAGCCTTAAATAAGTATTCATGTCATTTATGTATGTTTAATACTCTACAAATAGAAACACAGTATATAATGCAGGGTGCATAAAAATGGTTGGCAGATGGGTAACATTGCTAAGGGCCTTATTATAAGTCTGGCAGTCCACGGAACGCCAGACTCACAGTGGCAGACTCCTGACTGCCCTATTACAAATAGGGCGATCTGGCTATCCTGGGACCGCTGGAACCGTCGCAACTGCCAGGGAACCACCATTCCCTGACGGTAGGTCGGCCATCCTGAGACTACAAAACGGCCCCATCAAGCATATTTCGAGTTTCCTCTGCACCACAGTTTTCATGGCGTTGAGCCCACCAAGTGGATGCACACAGGGGTGCACAACATGTGCCCTCCTGTGTGCATGCACCCCAGTACCTGCATGGCATGGACTGCAGCAGTTCATGCTGTGATGGTACTGTCTTTGACGTTCCCAATGCAGTGCCGATTTCATAGGGACTGCCCTGGAACTGCCGAGGAATCTACCGCCAGACCAGGAGAAAACTCCTCGGGTTTGGCAGTGTAGAAGCGTAACGGTCCTGCTCCCACACCGCCAAACTTGTAATGAGGTCCTAAGTGTCAAAGATAAAAAGATGATTGCTGAACAGTGGTACAACACAATCACAGGACTCTAAAGTCCCTGTTCTACATTACATATATATTCTGTGGTTATATTCACTGCGTGATCATAGTTCAAAAGCACCTTTCATTGAAGAAGCATTTTTTGATTTGCAAATAACTTTGGCCCATGGAGGATGGGCACCAATGTTGCTACTCACTTAGCATGGTCTGTTAGGATCCAGTATCCTAAAGTTCATGCAGTTCTATGGAGGCAAAAACGTTATTGGGGTAAGGGTACACGAAAACAGGTTTTTTTCCCATTTTAATCTACAGGAAATTTTGCTTGCAGTTACAACAAAAGCCCATGAACAGATTTATGACAAACATGAAGGTTGGACAGCGGACCTGAGGCCGCAATATGCTTGGTGGGACGGCTGCGGTCCTGCCAAGCATATTACGAGTTTTATATCAGCCATGGTTTTCATGGCGGTGAGCCTACCATGAAAATCGTGGCGGAGATGAAACAAAGGGTACCCTACAGGGCCCCTTGGTGCCTCACACCATGTGGATGCACACAGGAGAGCACAACCTGTGCCCCCCCAGTGTGCATGCACCCCAGTACTTGCATGGCATGGATTGCAGCAGTCCATGCCATGCAGGTACTGCCTTTGACGTTCCCATTGTGGTGCCTATTTTATAGGGACTGCCCTGGGAACGCTAAAGAACCGCCCACCAGACCAGGAGAAAACTCCTGATCTGGCGAGTGGTTCGTACACGGGTTTAGCAGTCCGGGAGCGGGGCAGTCCTGCACAGCTAAACTTGTAATGAGGCCCTAGGTGTCAAAGATGAAAAGATGATTGCTGAGAAGTGGCATAACTTGACATTAGAATAGAACTCTACTCGGAAAGCGTGCTTAAGCTGGTTTGATGTAAATGCATTCAGTAGGTTTTGAGATATAGGCATTTAAAAAATGTTCCAGAAGGGCTTAATGCCTTTCTATATTTTGTCCGTCTAAAGTTGCAATTGGGAAAAACGCGATTTCTGTCAATCACCTGTTTAACAATGTGATTGGCTAATGAAGAGGATCAACACTTTTTTCCATTATCTTGAAAACTGAGATGAAAAAAAAATGTATAACTCTTTTTTATTGAAAACAGGGCATGACATATGCGTGATCCAGTTATACACAGATTGGCAATACATTGGTACAATGCGAGTGGTACATTAGAGCATGATCATCTCCAAACAAAATGACGTTTTTCAATTGAACGTAGTTAGATCCCACTGAGAATATTTTCTCCTGAACTTGGAGGTTCACATATCTCTCCCCTGTGGATATTCCATTGCCCCCATATCTGCGTCCATTTATTCGGGCACCCCCTGGCTTCGTATATGGACTTTTCCGTGACCATACACCAGTCCATATCTTTACCCCATTCTGCTATACTCGGTGGGCTCTGAGCCCTCCACACTCTCGCAACATTTCTTTTTGCCACCATCAACCCCAAGGTAACCCATGTTCACTCCCTGGAGTTCAGGTCAGTAGGCCCCCACACATTCAGGAGGGCCAATTTAATATTGCAATCTTTATGCTGCCCCAACGTCTCCACCATCAGGTGCACCACTGCCTCCCAGTATCTCTGGATAACTGTGCACTCCCAAAGGGTGTGGATGAAGGTGCCCTCCAGCCCACATTGTCTCACACAGCCACCATCCGAACTATATCCCATGCTAACCATCAGAGGCCCAGACAGGTAGGATTTACGGAGAAGTTTTACCTGCACCAGGCAGAGTCTGGAGGAGATGGCCACCCCCCGAGGGGAGGCCACCGCAGCCAGCCACTCCTCGTCATCCAATCCCACCACATTGTGGTCTCATTTAGCCCTCAAACGAATTAGGGGATCTGTCATGTTATTGATCAGCTTTTTGTAAATAAGTTATATCGCTTTCTCTGGTAGGTCCCCATCTAGAATTCTGTCTTCGAGCGGGGAGGAGTCGGGGAGTGCACTACCCTTAGGAAGAACCGTAAACAAGGCATGTCTAATCTGAAGATATCTAAAATGTTCAGACCGGGCTAGTTCATATTCTTGCTGCAGCCGGGAAAAGGGGACCACCTCACCCTCCTTCCACAAGTCATCCACCTTGGATATACCTATGAGGTCCCAACGATCGAAGCCCTTGGAGCGAAACAGTCTGCCCAGCTGCTCACTGTGCCAGAGGGGTGTGGCCTGTGTGAGTTTACCCTCCCATCCCAAGCTCCTGGTAGCCACTTTCCACACATGCGCCGCATGCCCAGTCGCACCAGTCAGAGCAGGCTTTAACGACTGCACATAGAGAGCCCCCTCAAAGCTGCCATCTGTCGATCTGAAAGGCCGGGTCGCCCTGTGGGCTGTACATGCATTGGTTGATTACTGCGAGGTGTGATGCCCAGTAGTATTTCTTTAGATCTGGAAGACCGATGCCCCCATCAAACCACCCCACCGTTACTAGGTGGTTTACCCTCCCACAGCAAGTCTCATAAAATACAGTAGATTTCTTTAAAGTACGTGGAACCAACCGGGTGTGGAGTGTTTTGTAGCGCATACAAGAATCTGGGAAGGGACATCATTTTGAATAGGGCCGCGCACCCCAAGAGGGACAATGGAAGTGATTTCCAATGTAGGACATCTGATTTGAGATACACAAGAGGTGGCAGGAGGTTGCGACTGTAAAATCTGGACAGGTCTTTAGAGACCCATATCCCTAGGTATTTGAAGCCATCAGTGGCTTCCGCCAATTGACAGCCCCGAAGGAGTGAAGACCGCCCACCAAAGAGGACATAAAGCACTGACTTGGTCCAGTTTATAGTATAACCAGCAAGTCTACCAAACACCTGAAATATGTCCAGGACCACGTTGAGGGAAGCAGCCGGGGAGGCCAGATAGAGCAGTATATCATACGCATATAACGATATTCGGTCCTCCCATCCAGACATCCATTTGAGGCCCCATATAGCGGGGTCCTGGCGGACCCACGTTGCCAGAGGCTCAAGGGTCAAGGCAAAGAGGAGCGGAGACAAGGGGCAGCCCTGTCTGGTGCCCCTACCGAGAGTGAAAGCGGCAGACCTCCTATTGTTGACTACTACCTGGGCGAGCAGTGATGGTATACACGCCGCACCCAACTGATAAATTCGGAGCCAAAACCCAATTTATGAAGGACCGCAAACATGTAGGGCCACTCAATGGTGTTGAATGCGGAGGCAACATCCAGGGATACCACGACAGCATCTTCCCTGTTTGTGTCGGCACGGCACAGCACTCCGTGGAGCCTGCGTAAGTTGAGGGAGGTGTTTCTGGCAGGCATAAATCCTGATTGGTCTGGATGGACCACACGGGTAAGACCCCTAAGTAATCGGGAGGCAAGAACCTTCGCTAGGATTTTCGCTTTGCAATTAGACAGGAAAATGGGTCTGTAGGATGAGCACTTATTGGCCGGCTTGCCCACTTTATGAATGACAACAATATTGGCGAGCCTCTGATCCTCGGGCAGGATACCCCCCCTCCCTACTTTCACAGAACATTTTGGTAAGATAGGGTGCTGTCCTGCCCGCTTTGAGCTTGAACAGCTCGATGGGCAAGCCGTTAGGGCCCGATGCTTTCCCCCATGTAAGCCTTGGATGGCTTTTTCGACCTCCGCAACTGTGATATATAGGTCGAGATCAGAGCGCTCGTCTTCAGTGAGTGACGGCATTGAAATATCATGTATGAGCGAGGAGGCCTCTTCCTCCGTATGCGGTGTGCGGGAGGTATAAAGAGCCCGATAATATTGACCGAATGCACCCGCGATATCCTGGGGGGCAATGAGGTGGGGGTGGGAGTCAGTTTCTATCTCAGCCACTACGTGGTGGGCCTGCGCCCTGCGATCGAGCCCAGCCAGCAATTTGCCTGCCTTATTGCCAATGTCATAGATTCTGCTAAGCGTGGCTCTATAGTACGTCTTGGCAGCCTCAGTAACCAGATCGATGAATTCTTTGATTTTAATACGCAGTTGCTGTCGCACCTCCGCTGGGTCATGCGCCCAAAGAGCGTTCTCTAAGTTTAAGATTTCTCCCTCCAAGCGAGTCATATCCGCAACCTTCTCCTTACGCGATCTGGGCCAAAGCCACCCCCCGTATAACAACCTTGTAGGCCTCCCAAAGCGTAACCATCGAGTCTACCGACCCTTCGTTCTCCTGGAAGTAAAGGTCCAACTCACTCAAGACCTTATCCCTGATTTGGGCGACACAGGATAGCCGAATGGTCGGAGATTCCCCTGGCCAGGTGTTGTATTTCCTTTACGTTGTGCAGTTGATGTACTAGTGTCAGCACATAGTCGATCCGGGACATACTCCGATGTGGGCCTGAGTAGAAAGTGTATTGCTGCTCGGTCAGGTGCAGTCCCCTCCAGACATCCACCAGGCCCATCGCGCCCAGAAAACTGTGGATACGCATACGGGAGGGCAGCAAGGCCCTCTGGGGCCATTGGTCGAGGGAATCAGAGACAATGGAGTTAAAGTTACCCCTATCAAGACTCTGCCATCCGGTAAATCTAAAAGGAGGTCCCCAAGGTCAGTGAAGGCCTGGGTGTGTAGTCCCGGCGGTATGTAACAGAGAAGAGGTTGAGTATGCGCCCCTCCCAGGTCCCAGATGCAGCAACGAATCTACCTAGGGCAGTGGTTCCCAAACTGGGGTCCGTGGACCCCCAGAGGTCCGTGACACATTCCCAGGGGGTCCCCAGGCAGCAGTTTTAAAAGCACTGCAAAGTTCCTTGTATAATCAGCAGTTTTTGGGCAGCAATAAAAGTGTCAAGATAACTCCAGTGATTACTGTACCTGCTGGAGAGAGATAAGGGTTTTGTCCAGTAGCAGCTTTGACTCATCTTAGGAAGCCCAGATGGTTAATATGCCTGCTGCAAAAAATGTCTACCATGCATTTAAAAAACAGTATTTTGTTTTGTGCATAGCTCAGTGGGTTCCTGCTTTTGCCACAGAGACTCTTTTGTTATTGTGCAGTTCACAAGTTCCTATCGTAATCTAGCACAGTGAGCTATGAACTGCCATCAAAGAGCTGCATGCAACTGCATGGTACAAGCTAGTAAGTTATGCTTTTTCCCAGTCTTTCATCATCCTGATGCTGCTAAAAAGGTTTGTTTGGGTAGAAATAAACCCTTATTATTAAAGTCAACGCCAACCCCTGTGTTATGTTCTGTTTCCTGGGTTTGTGCTTCTCCAGACCAAGCACTCTTAAAAAAATGCTACCAGGACAGATCACATGTATAATCCTACACCTTGTAGTCCCCTTTACCTTATGTAACATTTTCTATTCACTGATTTACACATGTATGATTCATTGTCTCTGTGTGTGATGTAAAGTGCTCTGACACCCTACAGTGGTATGGTGCAATAAAACAAATTAAATACATGTGACAGAGGGGCTATGGAGAGATGAGAGGCACTGCTGGAGGGCAGTAGTGAGGGAATCATTGAAGATTGTCAATCATTAAAGATTGACAAAAGGATGTTGTATCCTGGTGCATAGTTAGGTCATTATTTAACATGCTTTAAAAGCTAAAACAATTCAATATATAATGACAGCTGTGTTGTAAAATGCACCATTTACCCCCAAATTTTCTTGGGGGAGAGGACCCGAAAGACCCCTTTATAGTGGTCAGGCTCACTCGCTGCACTTGGTGTGCACCGTACGGGGACTGGTCTTACAACATTTGCCAGAGCAGCTTTAAGTTTCCAGTCCAGCCGTGGCAGGAGCAGGATCCTCTTGCTGCGAAATAAAACCAAACAATGAAAAGTTAGTTGCGAGATGGAGCACCGACCTTCCCATTAGATTTTTTGAAATTTTGCAAATAGTTTTAATATAAAAATACTAACATCTTTAGTAATTCAAGTCTAGTCTTTGTTTGATGTGCACACGTGTGCTTTTTTTTCGAATTACAGTTTTAATGTTTGACATTTAAATCATACAAATTGCCTGGGGGTCCGCGGCTTCCTGTAGTGGCTCAATGGGGGTCCTCAGGAGTTAAAAGTTTGGGAACCCAGTGCGGATCGAGTCAATTGTCATGGGGAATGTTTTCCGGACCAGTATACCCACTCCCCGGGAGCCCAAACCAAATGCTGAGTGCACCACCATCTGGAAGCCCCTTTGCGACAAGGCCTTGCAGGCATTTCCCAGCAAGTGTGTCTCCTGTAGTAGGACTACATCAGGGGAGTGCTGTTTCAAAAATTGGAGCACTATGCCCCGCTTGATCTTGTCTCCCTGCCCATTAACATTCCACAACAGTAATTTGAGCCCTTGTCTAGTCTGCTTACCCATCACTCCTTATTATGTGGTCACTCAGTCGCGGGGGAACCGCCCGCAAGCGCCCCCAGGAGGAGACACCACTGTAGACCATTTCCCCTGTCCAATCAGAAATACCAAAAGCATGCAACCAATTACCGCCCTTTCACGGATCCAGTCATATGTGTCATACCTGTGAAACAAAAACAAAAAAAATACACATGAAAACTACCCCCCACCCAAACCTCGAGAAAAACCCGAAACCCTTAAACTGGACCCCCCTCCCTGCCTCCCTGCATGGCGGTGTCAGAACCTCCCACCCACCCGAACTTGCAGAGTGCCTATCGCCCACCCGTAAACTTTATGGGTGCGTGTGGCCAACCAGGCACCCGTCCCAGAGACTTGAGTAACTGGTAGACATATTAGTTAGTCAAAAATATGCATTAGATTACAATTCAATGTCCAGATCATAGTGTGTTCATCGTGAAGGAGTTCCAGAACCTCAGATCAATAGCGGCTCAACCAGTAAGCGGGCTCTGACCGCATCTCAGTCTAGCAGCAAATAGAAAGATCCCCAACCCACAAATAAAACTGCATACAGACCAGTCATTCAGACCCTCCCATCGCCACTTCTCGCTCGCCAGGCAGGGTGCCTCCATCAGAGTCCTCAGTGCTCCTCTCGCCCCCCGGGTGCGGTTGCTGTTCCGGCCTGCAGTGTGCCATACGTCCGACCAGTCCAAGGCCTCCTCGGGATAACGAAGAACCAAGCTTTCCCGTTCGATTCCACCCTCAGCTTGGCTGGGAAAAGCAGAGTATTTCAGATCCTTCTCGCGAAGTGCCTTTTTTACGACGAGGAAACTGTGTCACTGTCGCTGCGCTTTGAGGGTGAAGTCTGGGAAAAAGGTGATTTGACTGTTCTGGAATTTCAGCGGGGGTGCAGATCTAGCAGTCTGCAGGATAGTGTACCTGTCCCTGAAATTAAAAATCCTACCCAGTAAGGGCCGCAGAGGGGCCCCAGGCTTTGGTCTGCCACCCGGCACCTGGTGCGCTCTTTCCATGGAGAAGAAGTTGGATAGTCCACTGGGTTTGAGGTGAGTGGTGATCAGTTCCTCTACAAACAATTTCGCCTTGATTGCCCTTCATAATCATCCAGCTGCGCTTCTAGTTTGGTAGTGTAGGCTTGAAGGTCGTTCATCCTGCGCTGCAGTTCAGAGGTATCTTCGACCAAGGAGCTTGCTTTGATTTCTACGTCCTTCAGTCGCGTGTTCATGGAGCCCATATCCGCCCGAATAAGGGATACTTCAGTGGACACTGAGTCAATTCGTGACTCCAATGATGGGCAAACAGTCGTGATGGCCGTGAGAATATCTTGTAGCGTCGGTTCTCTCGACTCCTCTTCGGACTGTAGCTTCTCCATTGTGGCCGCTCCCGTTTTTGGGCTTGCCCCAGGGGCCTTGTCCCATGCGAACTTGTTCAACTTGGCCTGGACCGACGTCTTGGTGCCGCGACCCCCAGCCATGTCTAAGACGCTTGAAACTTGTATGATCCGGGGGAAAGGAGCAAATCAGGTCTGCGCAGTAGGTGGGTAATACCAAATGTCAAAAGAGCTTTTCCTGCGGGGCTGTACGTGGATCTATGGGCCGAGGGCTGCCGGAAAACAGACAGCAGTAACTGGCTAAAATATTACACCCCCGGGGACAAGGTTTCAAATCCTCCTCCAATTAGCAGGCTGTCACATCCACCCTGCGTAATGCACCAAGAAATAGCGATGACAGCCAGGCTACACCTTCCGATGTCACGTGCTGCAGCCCCTTTCACCTGCTGGGATTACAATCCGGCCGCTAGGCCTCTCGGCAGTCCACCCTGCCACCGCAGGGGTGGAGGTGAACTCGGCGTCTGCTCAGCTTCTAGTTATGGCCGCCCTCGCTTCTTGTGGTGGCCTCAGGCTGGAGCCACAGTCGATCCGGAAGGAAGTAAGCGGGGCCCAGGCGCAGAGAGACCACAGGGGTCACGTCACTCCCGTGCCCCACGCCCAGGCGGCGGGCAGCGCTCAGGCCAGGGACAACCCGCCTCAAGACAGCCGGTGATCTCACCCGCTGCGGGGCCCAACAGTTGGTTTTAGGGCCACGCCCTCAGTTCAGTGGGATGGTAGGCCTCTAAGCTCCCCCAATGCTAGTGAGCCCCTGACACCCCAGCGCAGGCAGCACTCAGCATTGTGTCGGGCGCCGCAAAGGTCTGCACCCAGCGTAGGGCGCAGCGCAAGCCTCGAGGCCGGTGTTCAATGAGGCAGCGGTGTTAAGCACAGCCGGTCACCGCGCGTTGCAGCTTTCGCCCCGGTGCTGCCTCCCAGCTTCCGATCAGTCCCCGGTGCCGCAAGGAGGTGGGTATGCGGCTGCGATGTGCATCGTCAAAGCGAGAGCCGGAGCCACCAGCTGGAATTGGCGTTCTAACGGCCCAATCGATCCGTGGTAGGTTGCGATTTCATACAATGTTCTTTCCAACCAGTTTAGGAGCGGATTCTTGTGCGGATTTGTGCTGGAACGGGCGCTCTCGGTCAGAGCCGCCTTAGTAAGCAGCCATGTTTTTCGGCGGTTGGCCACGCTCCCGGAGAGATTTTATTTTTAACAACAGTATGATTTTCAAAGTGTAGAAAAAGAATTTCCATAGTAAAGTGGGGCATTGTAGAGCTGTAAAACCCCAGGGAAGTGCTGAGGGCACTCAAAGGTGGGGAATATAGGGACAAAAACTAAGTTTACGGTAAAATTATGATTTTCGTGAAAATATCAATCATATGACTTTCATTTCGTATTTGGAAAAAAGACACTGTGCACGCATTAAAAAATCATGATTTAATGAAAGAAGCCATTTAAAAAAAGTGGCTATGCCCTCCGACAAAACCACACTACGCAGGGTTGAAGGGCATGCACAGTGGGGATCATGCATCCAGTGCAGGCTGCTTGTTGGGCTGGTTGTTGAGCTATCCCAACTGACAACCCCCCTGCGCAGGGTCATGTGTACTGCTAATGGGTATATGGCAGGGAAAGAAGTGCATCCTTAAAAACCATAGAAAATCACTAAGTTATAGGTTACTTATGGTTCAGCGATTGCAAACCTATAAAATCAGGCATTCTCCAGATTCGAAAAGCACCACACACAACTCATCCAGTAATTCACACCTCACTGGCTAATTTGAGTGGTGTCACAGTTTTGTATTCACTGACCTATCACTTACCTATACCTTATACTGAATATATATATGTGTGCGTGTGTGTGTGTGTGTGTGTGTGTGTCTGTGTGTGTGTGTGTGTGTGTGTGTGTGTGTGTGTGTGTGTGTGTGCGCGTGTGTGTGTGTGTGTGTGTGTGTATACATACATGTAAATATATATATTTTCAGTCAAAGTTAGGTTAGTTATATTGAGGGGTTAACGCTGAATCTTGTGTAGTAAATGTCATCAGAACACCAGGATCGCTATAGAGGAAGATATAACATGTGTTACCTGTTATGTATTTTTAATATTACATGTTGGGCTACTTATCTTGAAAAAGCTCTTTTCTTCAGGAACAAGAGCAAGTGATGATGGTCAGTGGATTTATGTAATTCTGCCTCAGCATTTTCAAATGTTACAGAAAATGTTGTTTCTAGCTCAGATGGATGAAAAAAAGTACTCCAAGGGAATGTGGCAAACAATTTTTGCCACATAATTTAAATAGTCTTGCTGCATAATTTAGATAAACTTGATGTATAATCATAGTGACCCTGACAATGGTAAAGCTCTGCAGATGGTTGCAAGCTGCTGTTATTGAGAAGATGAAACTCATATTTAAGGGTACCCTGTGATAAATGGATTTTTATACCAATGCATATTGTGCAATAAAAACACCCACACACCTATATGTATGTATAGAAGAGCGAAACACTTGTCTAGGGCAAAATAAATGAAATATTTGGAGGAAATGAACAGTTATCGAGCCAATGGAAAACCTTCAGCTTTCCAAAGATGGACCATATCGAGCAGAATGGACTGGCAAGGCTTCTGAGTGGAGTTTCACTTGAAATTCACAGCTGCTGAATATTGATGAGTGCCAGTCAAGTTTTGAATGTGTCCACATGGCGAGTGGTACAGAAGAGAAGACATAAGAGTTGGGCTTTGAGGTTGAACTAGAATTGAAAATAGAGGGATCAGTGCACAAAGTTTGCAGGGGAAATCACACTAGCTTTAAAGGTTTTATCTTAGAATGTGTTCAGGGTAGCTTGTGGACAGTGACGTGGTTGAGGTTTCCAACTCCCAGTGCCCATGAAGGAATGTAACACAGGAGTTGATGGGGAGGAGAGGTAGTGCTATAAAGATGTTTACGTACAGTGTGTCTTATAAACAAAGATGACCTTAACTGCTGTTGAGGGGTTAGGGAAAGGGTAAGGAGCAGTAACTACTGAAAATCAATAGGGCAATTGGAGACCTGTTTAATATCTGGTTCTGCTACTCCCTTCATAACCATTGTAGTAAGAGTCAAGCCTGGACTAACAAAGAGCAAGCCTTTTTTAAATTGAGGCCCAGTAAAGTACAAGGTGTAACTGTGATGGAGAGGAATTTGGGAAAGTTAGAGTATTATCATTATTATTATTATTATTAATAAAATAGTTATAGTGTGCGAACTGTCACCAAGGAAGGAATCCTGGCACTAGCTACCAGAAACCAAATCCAGCCATGTGCAGTGACTTAGAGATTACAAAGCTAGGTTTTCAAAGCTTTCCTGAACGCAAACAGGTTGCTGGTGGACCAGAGCGAGATTGGCAGACTGTTCCAGGACTGGACGCCTGCATAGAAAACGCTCTGCACCAATGAGAGCGTTCTTAAATTTAGGAACTTTCAGGGGCTTCACATTAGTTGAGTGTAAACATCTAGGCAGAGTGTAACGCTGTAGTTTATGTTGAAGCTGATTAGACTCCATGCGATGGAAAGCTCTATGCACTATGCACAGTGATTTTAAACTGAATTTTCTTGGCTGCCGGGAGCCAATGAAGAGAGTCCAGAACAGCTAAAGTAGAAGAGTATCTGGGCAAATGAAGGGCATGTTTCGCTGCTGCAGTCTGTATACAATACAGGCGCTGAACAAGATGTAGTCTTGTACGTCTAAAAGCAGTGCATTGCTATAATCCACCCGGCTCAGAATGATGTTTTGAAACACATAAGGGCAAAAAAGAGATGGCAGCAAAGGTAATCTTTTGTGAAGATCAAAGCAATTGGAGAAAAGTCCATTAACATGACTGGAGACTGATAAATCATTATCCATGAATGCTCCCACATTTTGAACAGATGTTGAAATAATCCGAACTGTAGAAGGACAAAGAGAAGTCCCCAAGAAACAACTATTGACCTCAGCCTTGTGAAATATTGCAAATGCAATCATAAAAAGAAACCACAGGGGAGTGTGAGCATAGTCCAGAGAAAGAATTAATTGTGTATCATCTGCATAATTTACAAACTTTATACCATGAAATATGATTAGCTTGGCCAAGGGTCTTAGATACACATGAAATAATGTTGAGCTCAAGGAGAAGTCCCGAGGAATTCTCTGCCCAAATGCTCTATAGGAAGAAAGAAACGTGGGAAGATGAATTTCTTGCATCCTTCCCTCCAGAAATGATGCCAGCCACTGCAAAGCTCTTCCCTTGACACATATCTCAGTAAAACCTTGCAATTGGGATGTCATGGCGGGCGTGGTTGCAGAGGACAAGTCAAGTAGTACCAAGACTTCCTACTGACCCTTAAGGCATGCCCCTCCAGAAATCCAGAGACTCTTTTGTTCACATAATTCTCTAGAATGAAATTAGGAAAGGGTAGAAGGGAGATATGTCTATAATTGTTGAGCACTGACAGGTCAGCTGTAGGCTGATTTTAAGGGGGAGCATTAATGCCTTTTTCCACTCTTGGGGCACTATGGCTGTCTCCAAAGAATAATTACATATTTCTTCTAAAGGTGAGGCAAGGTAGTCAGATAGCAACTTTCATACTCTGGGAGCTAGTGAGTCCTGCGATGATCCAGATGTATTAGAGTTAACAACATTAGGAACCTTGCTAACTGGTAGCTGACTCAGAACCTCTAGTAGTGCTGATGAGGAGCATGTATTCAGAGAGATCGAACCACATCAGATGCTGAAGAAATAGTTATCAGTAAATGTGACGTAAGTGATTGAGTAGTATGTGCTATATTATGCTAAAAGACTGCCAAATCATAACAAAGTGAGTGTGTATGAGTAAACTGATGTGGTATACACAAGGAATTTGACAAGAGTGCATGTGATAGTAAAGATGGTCCTGGCAGCATTGGGGGCTGATAGGATTTCCTTTGAGTAGTATTCTGCCTCAGCTGTTTTAGTCTGTTTTTATTAGCCATTAAAGCCAGCTTATAATCAGTTTTTATTTTCATCAAACCATTAGAGAGCCATGCTCTTTCAATTTTCTTGCATTTGCCCTTTGCAGCTTTGCAACTCATTGTGAAATTAAGGGGCAGAGGGCGGTCCTGTTTTAAAGGAAAAATTATATCAAGAGCACTGGCTATCCACGTCTGGTAGTTATCAAATTCCGACAATACCGAGTCCATCATAGAAAGAGGAGAGGAAGATAAAAAATGTTACCCGATGGTCTCTGAAGAAAATTTAGACCAGAACCGCATAGGGTCAGCAGAGTTCTTTTTCTTACTCAGGCCCCTGGAGGAGGAAATATATGCTAAACACAGAAGAAAAGTGATAAGTGAGTGGTCACACCAACGTTGAGGACACACCTCCTTCAACTCAATCAATTCGGATGGGGCAAAGATTAAATACAGTGCATGTCCATGTCCATGAGTAAGACCAGTAACAATCTGCTGAAGACCCATTTCCACCAAAGAATTCAACAGATCTGAGGTAACCAAAGTATTAGAAGCATCTGCCCAAATGTTAAAATCGCCTGATACAACAAATGCAGTGTGAAATGTAATTGAAGGTGACACAAAATCCACAAATGCTTGTACAAAACCCACAAAAGGCGCAGTGGGGTAGTAGCATATTAATCTGGCAATAGAGAGTGAGGCTGAAATACTTAATGTAAAGGCTAAGAGTCTGGCCTGGTGGTATTTCTGTATCTAATAATGTTTTTAAGTTAAATATGTTTTTATTAAAAATTGCCCCCCACCATGAAAGGCGTGGAAGTTGTACTATATTGTAACCATCAAGACATGCTTCCTTGAGGATTAGAATCAGGTGTTGTCCAAGTCTCTGTAACAAATAGCACCCCAAACCAGTGGTCGATGATAAAAAGCGTATACCCTCTGCGTTCTTCACAAGTGAGCGAGCGAGCGTTAATAAACCCGCATCTTGGGATATAGTAGCATAGGTTGGGGATGCAGGAACGATGAGAATTTCTGAAGTGGTTTATTTAAATATGAGGAATATGTTGGTGTGGCCGTGAGCTATTTTGATATTTTTGATTGGCGATAGGAGAATATTATCTCAGCCATTGACAAACCGGAAACAAGGACGGACTAATGTTGTGGAGGGAAGAAAGGAGCTTGCTGAAAACTGAGCCCTCACAATGCCGACTTGTAGTTGTGTGGGAAGGGAAGGTTACGAGCACAAAGAAAGACTTGCCTGAGTAGTATTGATGGAGTGTAACCGACAAACAGATTGTATGTGCTGAATAGGTTGTGGCTGTGGACTAAAGGGTGAATCGGATGAATACCAGTTGTTCAAGCATTTTGTAAAAGAATGCATTGGTAGTCGTGATGAAGTTAGAATTGGAGGAGAGTCACCCATTGGCTTATTCAGCAAAGGAATAACCAAATCACTGAGGACAGGTTTAAGAGCTGTGAAATGCAGTACAGTGTGCTAGAGGAGAATGACGATTGATGCAAGAGAGAGCACTGAGGAGAGTAAGTAGAACAGAGTATGTTAATGAGCTTGCCTGAGAGGATTGGGGAAAGGAGGGAAACAATAGGAGGTATGAGGTGAGTAGCAAGATGGAGGAGGATGATCAGGGTATTCCAAACAGGGGTGACTTTATTGGTGAAATAGAGTACAAAGTCCCTAACCAATAGGTCCAAATAGATTTGCATGATTCCGTGGAGAGAATTTAAAGTTAATGATAGATATTGGTGATCTTGTTGGAATGTGGTGAAGATGTCTTGGTAAAGAGTTGACTATGCCAGGCCAAAATCTCTCATAAGGACAGTGAGGGCCTGCTTTTGGGTTTCAGGTGGTTGGAGCTAAGGGGCTGCATGAAGGAAATCCTCATACTTTCATTCCATAATGATGGAAGTGATGAAAAAGCCAAGGACAACTTTACAGTTAGAAATGCATGCTAACAATATGCAGCTCATGTGAAGTTGACTACACAACTGCTTCTCAATCACACTCCTTGGGTGTAGGAATGAGACACTGATTTGCAAGATGCACTGAACTCTGGCACTTCCTTTTTTATGTTCCCCAATCCTGTGCCACAATAGTGGAGGGTGTTTTTGGGGGCTTTATCTGGTGTCAAAACCTTAAGGCACACTCTGGTTGAAAATCAGAGCGCATTTAAGGTTCAAACTATGACAAGACCCTAACTGCTGGAACTGTGGTGAGCACAAGGGGGACCTTCCACACATGCTCTTCTACTGCCCCACACTGCAAAAGTATTAGAAGAGCATTTTTGATGTCACTGAAAATACTTTGGGCATTACCCCCTCACCTGAATTATTTTACATATTACTCGATTTACTTGACCCACGACTATCTAGGAAAACAGATAAGAATCTCTTAGATTTAATGTTAATATTAGCTGATTCTCTCCAATTGGAAGAACTCTAGTATTGTCTCCTTCCATAAGTGGTGAAAATGGCGCTCATTCCTTAGAGGACCGGATGATGGCTCCGAACAACTTACACCCTGGAGTTCTCCAAATAGAGGTATGTGCAACTAGTCTATCATTCAAACCACCCTGGAATACTCGTACTCGTTTATTTGAGAAATTAACTGCTCCCTGCTATTTCCAACTGTGCGATGTAAAGATGTAATTTACATGATGTGCCTGTAAACAGCCTTTCGCTTCCCTTGCTTTAGCTTCCCTACCACCTACAAAAGATTCTCTCCCCTCTCTCTTTTGCCTTTATTCCTGTTCCATTTGTGCTCATTCAGCTCTATTACAATATTGTTTGCAATACAGACTTAATTTTAATGCACAGATTATTTCTTTGTTTGTCTAACATACTATATATTACGTTTGAATATGCAAATAACTAATAAAAATTATTTGAACAGAACAAGTTGAGTTAGGTCTTGCTTGAACCTGTTACATTACTGTGCCTTTGCAAGGCTGTGGATGCTGGTGCTTACAGAAGGTAATATGGCTGCTATTTTGATTATTAGAAATGACAGAGAGTCATTTGTACAGCAACCAGTAAGGCTAGTGAGGTCTACAAACAACAGTGGCAAAAAATAATACTGATCAAGAGATCAATATATGAATGTCTATTTTCCCTGGATGGTTGCTTTGACCAGTTAAGGATGTAACAGTGTCTAAAAGCACCTTTCATTAACTGGAGTTAGATACTCCCAATGTGTTTATTAAATTTTAAACCTTTTTCGCCACATTTTAGGTATGTATAGTAAGCCTAAACTAGTCTCCACAGTGCCAAATGGTAAGCTTAAGTTATGGGCTATAACATGTGAAGGGAGTCATCTCAATTTTGTTTGCTCCAATACCAAATCCATAGACTGAAAGAAAACTTAGCTCCTCTTCTCACCTGCCAGATGTAGAGGATATAATGGGGTTTCCGGTTCACCTCATACGTGTAGAGAACCAAGTAACAATCTCCTCCATAAAAGAAGCCGTACCACTCATGTTCTACGGGCACCAACTCTAGATCTTCGATTCGCCAGACCTAGAAAAGAAATGCAGGTTAGAAAAGGGTTACCAAATATCAAGGTTAGTACCATTGGGTTCCACAACAACATTCACAATCATCAGACCCAACCAGAAACCTGTTTTTCAGAATCCAAGCTACCAGCACCATCAGTTAAAAAGTTCCAACTGATCCATTGTGATTCTCAGGACCTGTCCCTACTTTCCATGAAATTTATTGTTTCTAATATATTTGTTGACCTGACAGATTACAGGTCTAATCTATGTGGCACATTTTGATCTCTTCCAACAACATGCACAAGTGTATGCACTTGACTGACTAGTGGCTGCTGATAATCTTACCTCTAATTTTCCACTCCCGTCATCTACCATCCTTTCTTGGGCTGCTAATTCGGGTTTGGCGTGCATAAGAGAGGCATCAAACTTATCTTGGCTCACTTTGGCTGAAAGAAAGTATCACTGAATTGTAAGTGAGGAACATTACCATCACAAGAGTATGTATCAAAGAAACCTTTCTTTGAGGGTTGGTGTTACCCAACCTGAGTTGGTGTATCTGTATATTATTTGTGTTTTATAAAATGCATACTGCTGTGGCAGCAGCCTCAGAAACTAAACCGAAACTTTTATGGGCACCACTACAGGCACCCACACTAGTTACTGCATTGACATTGTCTCTGGCACCAAGAACTGCAAGTACTTGATCCAACATATTTCTCAAAATCAGCACAAACAGCTACACTGGCTCCTGCAATTTCAGGCATACCTGCAAAAGCACCAGCGACCAGCATTTGATGTGCCCTGCATGTGACTATGCGTCGTCAGCTTATTGGAAAATGTATACTCCAACATTGAGCTGATGCTCACAAAGACACTCGGTGTATCGATATATGTAAAATGGAGGCACAGAAACTGTACACCTTGCTATTAGGACAGTGTAGACTTGGATGCCCGAAAATGGAGACACAGACTCTGGGAAAATGACAACACTGATACTGGGTAAATGAAGACAATAAACAGTGCATCAAGCGATGTGTACAGGGGATCATGGGAGATGTGTGTAGCACTCTAGGAGTGGAATTTGTGGGTTTGTTCCTGGCCATTCTAAGCCTGGAATTCCTATGTTACTATGATGTTATGTTACGAGAGGAATGTTTGTGTTTAAAGTGGTTTGGTGGTTGGAGTTGTTGGGAGGAGTCTGTGGAGGACTCGTCTACCCTGTAGCCTGGACACTAAACTACTTCAATCAACTTCTAGCGTTTGCGTAATTACTACAATTTGTAACAAGGACAAATAAAAAGACACGAGGAGGTGGAAGCCTAGACATGGAAACAGATACTGGGATAATAAAATATGGTCTCTGGCAGAAATATCTGGATGCTAACAGTGAGGAGAAAACATGAACACAGGCGCAAGGAGACATGAACAATTGTAGGAAGGTGGATATCTGACTATGGTTACCCCCAACTTTTTGCCTAGTGTCTAGCTGGTTTTTCGACTTAGTTGGCCTGAGATCCTGCCATTCAGGATCTCAGCCTGGCTGTTCTCTCTTTAAAATGGACACCATGTACCATAGGTACATACCCAATTGGTTGGATCACCCTGTGAGCCCCTGTACCAGTGTACACTAGATACCTAGGGCATTGGTGTATCTAAGGCCTACCAGGGGCTGAAGCATGTATTGTGCCACCCCTGGCCTGGCCTAACAATTTGACACAACTGGCTGATCACTCAGCTGGGGTAGGTTGGTGTAACCACCTCTTACTTAGGTGTAGTATACCTATACCTAACCTTAAATGGGACACATATTAACCTATAAGTCACTCCTATGGCAGGCCTTAACAATCCTGAAGGCAGAGTGCTTGGTTTCATGTGAGATGGTGCTCTGGCATGAGCTGAGCCTGTCTGCAGTGGTCGGAACAACTTCCTTCTACCGTTTCCAGATATCGCCATACCATATACTCTTAAGTGCATTATGAACCTCGCGGTTAAATGCTATCTTTGGTTTGGCTTTATCAAAACGTGTCGAGTAAGGTGTCATACGAATTGGAATACTAACCCCTCGCCAGTTCTGGCGACGGGGTTAGCATTCCACCCTTCTAGAGGGACACGACATGTACAGATCCTGAAACCCGGGTAAAATCAGACATAGCCTCAGCTCCACAAAATGGACGCTGCCACCACCGACACAAGTCTGCCCTCCTGCTGCTGGGAGTCCTTCCAGCTTGGGAGACGTGGACAAAGGGTTTCCTGCCAGGGGAGGTGCGAGCACCACCCCAGACAGGATTTTGTGTATTGGTCAGGTAGGGCTTGAGTGGAATAAGACATGCCTGAGGCTCACAAGGAGCCTCGGTGCATATGCCAGTTCAAACCGGTCCTGGGGCACACCAGCCCCGGACTTGGGGCGAGCTGGACAAATGATTGGGGGTGTAACCACCACCTTCCTGGTCCCACCCTTAGGGAGGGACCTAGCAGGTAGTCCGGCCCCTAGAATCTGCTTAAAGGTAGGAGCTGTGTCCTAAGACTTCAGACATCCTGGAATCAACTTAACACTAAGAAGAAGACGGGAACTTCGACGTTCTGCTGCACAGAAGACTGAAGTAATTCTCCCCTATGGTCAGGGAGTGACCATCTTGCTAACGCAAGCACCAACCAGCGAATTGACATCTGCTTTGCCGCCGCCTCCCGCCTGAGCCCGAGCCCAGAGACCGACAAGAACTGGACCTCCAGACCTCTCACAGCCCGATCCAGAGTCCCTGCAAAGAAGGAACCCGTGGAGGCACCGAGACACGTGGAGCCAGCCATCTTGAAAGACACTCGACAAGCTGCAAGCGCGACAACAGAGGCTCCCTCCGAGTTGTGCTTTGGGTCCTGAGAAGCCCAACATCCGAGCAGCATCTGCACCAAAGGTGAGCCCTCCAGCATCTCCACGATCTGCGTGGGGCCCTTCTGCACTTTGCAACTCAACGCGCCTAACCGGACCCTGGCCCGTTGGCTAGTGGCCATCTTGGCGACCATCTTTGAAAAATACGACACTGGTCTGGTTGCTCCAGACTGGCCCCTGCTTCCCTCCAAAGGAGCAGCCCCTCTGACCTTGCTGGTCCGAGTAAACCGCTTTCTTCAATTCCTGCGACTCCTGCTTTTGCCAAGGCTTGTTTTCTTCTTTTGAGTCGCTGACACCGCCGACAGCGAGAGCCTGCGTGGGACAGCTCGTGAACCGACTCCTGGACGTTGTCAACCTTCAGGGACCACGTGGCTGCAGAGACAAGCTACACCTCTTCACCTGTTTGCACCCGACATCGCCTGGTACCTACCTGGTGCCACGCTGGTCACTGGCTAGTGACTGTGAACACTGTCCCCTCTGCTTACAGGTCTTCTACAACTCCGATCCACCCTTGGATCCACCGCATCTCTTCTGGACCGGCCGCCTGCAGCATCTTTGTCACCAGGCTCCATTGAACAGATAGACGAAACCCGACGCACTTCGAGACCTATGCACCCGCTTCCTGTGGGTGAGGTAAAGCTAGCACTCCGGTGCACAAGTGTAGAGTGACATCTCTAATGTTTAGATCTGAAGTCTTGATTTCGTAGTTCAACCAGAAGACCCTTTTAGCAGTAACTTTTGAACTTTTACGCACCCATTGAAAACCTATGGGAGCCCGCGTGTAACTTTCCTCACTGCACACACGACCCGTGGACCTCCTGATCACTAACTGAAGTTAGCTCCTTGTAGGCCCAGCGATTCTAGAGGCCCTAGGCCTTTTCCCTTTCCTGTTCGTGGTGCTTGTACCACTATTTTAGTATATGGTTCGAGCGGCCACCAGGGCCTATCCATATAAAGTGCAACTTCTGTATATTGTAATACTTTCTTGTTTAACGATTTGAGCTCCTGTGCTCATAAAGAGTCTAGGGGATACTTTGAGTAATAAATACATATATATTTTGAATATATATCTGTGTGGTGTCCTTTCATTGGTATAAAGGGGGGTTACATATGGTAAAACAGCCTGCTTAACACGCTTTAACGAGTTTAGCCTCAAAGACTGCTTAGCCTACGCTACCACTAGGGCAGCTAGTCCGAAAAGGTTGACTTACAACCACACCATAAGGGTTGCTTGGCATGGTACAAGGTGGTCACTTTAACTAGTGAACATCATATACCAGGCCAACTTCTCACAACAATGCACAGACAAATATAGCCTTGGGCAAGAGGCACAGCAACAGAAAGTCATGAGGTCATGAGGACATGTGAGATAATGTGAAAAAAGGGGACATAGTTGTACCCGGGACCGCAACAATGGGAAAGAGGAGTACATCGAGAAATTGTGCCAATAGAGGTGTTCATATGTGGGCACAGCCTCGAGAATACACATTAAGTGGCAAAGGAAGACCGAGAAACAAGGGCAGAGACACAACTGGACAGCGAGACACAGAAGCTGGAATACATCAGCCAGCAAAACAAAATAACCTGGACAGCCGTGAACACAAGTCATCTGCAGACCTTGCTTACTACAAACAGCACCTTGGAATACCTACACTGAATCATGAAATCACTTACCAATTTTACCCATGCTATAGGATTTTCCCATTCCCGCTGTCTGGTCTTTTGTTGACCACTTCTGGAAAAGTTGCTTAAACATGGCTGATTCTGCACCATCGTTTACAGTCTCCACATTGGTACTCCGTGGGTACGACTTCATATTTATAAATTCCTGCAGAAAGAGGAGCATCCTTTAATGCAATCCTGAGCACTTTACCTTAATGACAGAAACAGTGGCACATTTGTGTAGCATTTCGCTTTTATAGTATTTTTCTGATTTACGCAGGACTCAACGAAGATGCACGTAAATAGGTTGGGGCATTTGGCAAAAGTAACAGTAAGCGTGGAGAACTTGTCACCCCCACCCCGAATCCTGCCTACTAGGATTGCTACCCCAGACGAAAGGCGACAAGCATCTACACTGCTTTATTGACCTGGCTTTTGTCCTCTTTAGGTGCAACATGGCCATGGCTTGGAACTCCCCAGCGTCCCCGGAGACCGAGGAGAGCTTCATGTGCTGCTGACATGGACCAGAGCCGAGGCACATACTCTCAGACTACTCAGAATGAGGGGCAACTCTCGCACTGGGACGAATGCTGGGAAACCAACCTACTAGTGGTTGAAGACAAGTCCGACGGCCTGCCGCCCTGAGTGCGAGGCGCTACATTCACACTCATGACACAGGAATACATGACGATTGGATGACCATGCCAGCACTCCATCCACATTATAGCTTGTCGGCCTTCCTGCAGCCCAACACATACTCTGCTCTTGCCCACCCCCTGTACGCACGACTACCCGATCACACATCTCGCCTATAATAACCCACTGGCCTCTCTCTCGCCCTCCCTCCGTGGCATGCCTGGCAGGTACCAGAGCAGCAAACATGACATCCTTGAGCGGCATTACACACGCTCGCTAGCATGATATGCTAACCTCTGTTGCGTGCCCGAGACATGAGGGCACTGGCTCTGTATATCTGTCATCCGTGAATCATAGCGCACTCGAGACGTTGTACTTTGGCACTTTTCTTTTGTCATTTCTCACCCTCTCCTTGACTCCCCAGCTATTATTCCTATCCCAAGTTTGAAGGCTGCACATGTACCCTACACTCTCTTTTGTTTCTCTAATTATGGCTTTGACTGGTTTATGCTC
Organism: Triturus cristatus; assembly: GCF_964204655.1. NCBI lineage: Eukaryota > Metazoa > Chordata > Amphibia > Caudata > Salamandridae > Triturus > Triturus cristatus. Next base: position 131,467,960 of record NC_140586.1, on the reverse strand, counting down.
AATACTTATTTTGAAACCACATTGTTCAAAACTATACTATGCAGAGAGCTGTCCTGATATTTGCTGTAATTTGCCAAACGTGCTATCAATAAACAGAATTGGGGAGAAAAAAAGAGTGGAGAACTTGTGTTACAACCAAACCACTTCTGTCATCAAACCAGCATGTTGGTCAGACCTAACAGTCTCTAGATATCCCAAATTACCTACACATAAGGACGCCTCTGATTACCTGGCACTCTTCCCCTATTATGTTCTTGTCTCAAATCTCATGTGAATTGAAAAACCGTTCGTGATTGGGTAATGTACTTCTGGGGGAATACATCTGTTGAATCGGATACTCACACTTATTGGTCTTCTTTTTGCTTACTTCCTGACATGGTTTTGCTGCTGTTTTCTGAGCCATATATGTCAACTATCCCACTGAGCCAGGTTTTGATCTTTCAGGTGGAAGCCATGTGTGCGACACTGACTTTTCTTTCAGCTTCTTTGCTTGTAATGACTTCCTGCGTGAGATGGAGTTCACAGTTATGGTACACCTAACTTGTGTCTGGTCAGCAACTCTTTAAAGTTCCGCTCACTGCCAATTTAGTAAGTCTCTTAGCGATCACAGAATTCATGAAATCCTTTAGACTATGATATTCGCTATTGTTTTAACTTTAAACTTGTATTTTAAAACTCTGACCTGTCAGCCTTTGTCTTGACACTTGTCGAACCAGGGAATATTGCAGCGAGGCCAGGTTGGGGTAGATTAAAGAGTAGTGTGCACATGTTCCTACCTGCAGCAGCACAGAGCTGCTAACTTGACTACGAGCATTATCTTTTCCCTCCCAGTATTGCTCTCTGTTGTTTCCAATTTATGACATTTTTTTGTTTTTCCAGAAGCCTCCTTGCAGCCAAATACCACAACTCATAACCTAAAAAAATGTTTGATAGACATACTGTGTCCTAAATATTGCTAAAGAAAATATCCCACATTGGAGTTAATAGAAGATCTGCACCCAACGGACGATATTATTGTAAACAATATATACAACACTATATATTGCATTAGTATATTTATCAGTATATTTTCGCTAACGATATTCTGACATGCAGCCCCTAGGCATAGCATGATGGTAGCACACAGCAGCAATGTGAACATTTCTAGTAAGGTGTGGTGAGCACTGTGGCTCTAGCTTTGTCTATCCAAAACGTTCTTGCCGGACACCACCAACCAAATTTCAATGATCTTGAATTCTTATAACTTTTTGGCTTTGATAGTCAGAGTGGGTAAGTAACCACCACTGAATGAACAAAGGTATTTTCTGTGGAAACTCTCTAAAACAAAGCTCTACCTGAAATTGAACATAACTTTAAGTTCATAAATGGCATTTGTTCAATTTTTTATATGTTTTAAAATGCATTAAAAGATTAATCTGCTCTTTTTAATACAAATTCTCCGTCTTAACTGTTCTTGCCCATCATTACCTTCTCATCGATTCCCTCGCTTGCAGCCAGACACGAATCCCACTTAGTACAATTGCATAAAAGGCTCTGCCCCCCACCACACCTCCTGTTTTTTGTGTCTCCTTACATCATTCCTTGTTGGCGATGATGGGACCTCGCTACCGTCGTAGTTTAGGAGTTTATATTTGAATAGGATATAGTGCAGGTCTTGGTGTGTTTTCGGTTGTTTGAATTATGGCTAGCAGCTCTCCAAATACGTACGAGCAGAACATATGAATACCCTAAATTATGGCTGGAGCAGCCCTTCAGTTGATTTAGCGAGGAGCGGCTCTTCAACGGCTTTAATCAGGCTTCGCTGCCGGGGTGAGGACTTCAGAGGAAGGATGCTGTAGTACCACGTTTGCTGCTTTCAGTTCATCAACACAAACCCAAGCAATGACCTAGTTACACTTTGGAACTTATTCCTCCCACTAAACCAGGCTTAATTCAAGTTACGCCTGGACCAGTTTGCAGTGAACACATATATAAACTCTATCTGCTGGAATTTATGATTGTTATGATTTTAAGCTAGTTTGGAATCTTCTAAATGAAAGATGTAGATACCCGGCTCCAAATTTTTCAATTAGCAAACACCATGAAATTGACTGAATTCCTGACTCAGTGATATAAAGGCAGAGTTGTAAGATACTCTGATGTGGAGACGAGTTGTTGGTTCCCTTGTAATCATTTTGTTTGTTGTAGTACAGTTTTACACAGAAATATACAAAAATATATTTTGCCACGTTGCTTCACTGGATCTTGTTCCTAACAAAATTGTTTTAGGTAAGCATCGTCCCCACAAACCTCACGTGGGTTTTAATCCTTTAATGAGCAGTCAACTACTGGGAGTTTTTTTGACTAAGGATCAGGGAAAATGAACAGCATAAAAATATGGAGCACTTTTACAGAAATAATTTTCATCTGTTTGTGGAAACCTGATTTTGCATCTTGCAAATGATTTCTCATAGAATGTTCCATAATATTTGTATTAGCACACAGAACACACAGCCGTCATTGTCCACTTTAATAAACCTGCCCCCAGAGACGCTAATCATTTTACTGAAAGGAGCCAGATTAATTATTGTGCACAGTCCTAGCAGACTAAAGAGTAGGTCCTTGTCAGTAGTCTGGATTTGGTACAAAACAAAACACATTCACCTAGCCTTGCTTGAGGACATGAAGCAGAGATGGCTTTTCCTGTATAATAAGTTAATATTTATGAAAATTGTAAAGGGGTGTGAAATTGCGATCCACATTGCCCTTAAAGAGTACCGTACAATATTCCACTCCCACCCTCTGCGGTGGTCTTGACAAGATCACTCAATATTCCACTAACCGCTACTCTTTCCTACTAGATCATGTTAACTCCTCACACCAGACATCTCCATATCTGTCTGAACAAGAGTTTGTCCCGCTGAAGTAAACCTTCTCCACTACACACCCGTTAAGTAGACGTCATGTCTTTCTACTTTACCACTCCCATTATTCTACTGACCAACAGATTCTCCTACCCCACATCACCCATCCTTCCGTTCATACCTCTCACTCACAAGATGTCAAACAGTCCCCACTCCACTCCACTACCTCCACTACACTACATTGCCTTCACAGCAACACAGTGTCTTCACTACAGCACACCGCCCTCAAGTAAACCATACATTTTCCTATGTCAGGATCTCCAGAGAGGACTGGCAAATGGCATAGTGCTTAAGCTCTTAAGTGTTTCCCTTTTGTGTATGAACCCAATCAAATGAAAAACTGTAGATAGTAACTATTAAAGGTTAGAAAGAGTTGCAGCAGTAAACAATACACACTGAGCTATCCTCTAAGAACACACTTAAACCCTGAGGTTGGTTTTAATGGGCTGTGAAAAACGATGTCTCACTCACCAATGCTTTCGACATGGCAGTTTGCTTCTCTGTTTTTGTTGCGCCTTTGCCTTTCCAGACGTAGATTTTGGTCCCACCCTGGTCCAGTATATAGCAGTCCTGAAAAATCATTAACAGTGAGTTGCCATGTTTGAATAGCTGGATTTCAGAAAACAAGTTCGAGCTGTAAATTAGATTTGTGAGAGAGTCTCAATATACCCAGTTTAAAGGGGCTTTGCTGTGTTTAGAATATCTCTGGATTCTCAACAATACATTAAAATGATCTTTACAAACTCTTGAATCTTAACCTTCTGTGACTGTGTTCGTTGTTCGAAACCTGAGCCGGTCAAATGTTCACAGATTTCATCACACACTAAATAAAGTTTAAAAAACCTACATCCTGTGGTGACATTCTTGACCTTTAAACGGTATTATCATTAATTGGCTGGCTGGCACAGAGGAGAACGCATTCAGAAGGTTTAATCTACCTACTGCCATTCTTACTATCTCATTAGGATGTGAAACATGATGGATCACAGTATAAAACATGATCACATGGGACGTTTTGGTAACTGCATTCAAATGAATAAGTAGACACCCCCCTACAAACTTCCAAAATCCATCTGCTACCACTCGCCACCCACTCCACCCCACAGCCAATTCCGTTCACACGTGCAACAGTGACTCCCAGGCCCAACTCGATCTCTACCACCTCCAGAAGGAGATACTTTTTCCTCCTGGCAAACTTCCATTGGAGCACCCGAAGACGACAACGAATGGGGGTGGGGTGCCCATATACAAAAGGGCCCCTTAACAACTCCTAAAAACCATCGTACTCAGGCAATGACTCCTCTTCCCCCACTGACTTTATTAAACTATTGAACCTTTAATAGGACATTGTGCAATGGTAAGCAAAAATAGAAGTACATCCCCATCACAGTGGGGAATAACTTACATTTTAACTACTTTTTAAGGTAAGGTTAGCGTAATTAAAATGCATTAACCTGCTTGTAGGCTAAGAAGGACACAAAGTAGTAACTGTGGCTCATACAAGCACGGCGTATTTTAACTTCTAGAGATGGGAGGTTGTGTGGGCGGCGGTAGAAAGGGCGGAGGGGTGTTGGTCATGTGTTTTATACTGTAAAGATTTTAAGTAATCATACGGTTAATAAATTACTTACAAACTCTCATTGGAGCACCCTTCTTTCCAAGCTGAAAGACATCACTTTGCTTCAAGATTGAAAAGCTTGCCTCAAAGATTGTATAAGGCTACTGATTCAGTCGAAAAAAATACTGATCTCTGAGCATCCACGCTGTAATGACTGATTTATTCATTGAAATCAAGTTCGCTCAAAGACATCTTGGTTCGTAAAAAGCGTCTTTACCAGGGAAAGACTTTAGCAAAAGAGGACAGTTTTCCGTTTCTTACAAAAATCCCCAGTTCATTTATTCTGTGCGCTCTCTCTCTCTCTCTCTCTCTCTCATATTTTTACCACATGACTGGTTCTTTTAACACAACCTATATTTACCCGTGTATTCCCTGCTATACAGACGATGTAACTCATTTCATTTGGGAATGACGATGCAAAGTCTCACTTGTATTTCAATATCACAAATGAGATGTTGCTAATGGTAAGAAGCCGTGCATGGAGCGTTCTCATTCACGTAAAGCTGCAACATGTCATTGCAAGGTACCCACAAGTGACTTGAGGTATCTCGAAAGTCTGAGGGGTATTCAGAACCATTGAAGCAATCGTTGAGCATGAGTAGGCAATCTCCGTAATGGAATAATTGGCATGCTTCATCTCTGGAAGATGCTATCCCTCAGCCTATTATAAGATGCATCAAGGCACTGTAAGGCATTTTTTTTTTTTACTTAATGGAAGTAATTCTGGCATTTATTAGTTGGTGCAATCTCTCTGGAAGGTAATTCTCCCCCATTTGGAATTGTTCAACTCCTAAGTGAGAGATGTTCTGCTTCTTTTTTTGTTGTTGCAGATTTATATTGCAACTCGACCCGAAGGGATTGGAGCGCTTTACTTCGCACCTTTTACGTTACACAAGGACACATTCATTTTTTTGGTAGGCACAGGGAGATTAAGTGATTTGCTCAGAATTACAGGATGTGGAGTCGACCCCGAGGCTCGAACCTTGGTTTCCCAGCTTTAAAGTCGGCTGTCTAGCCATGAGACCACATCCTCTCCCCTCTTTGGCAGGTATTCATCTTTGTTTCAACCAAAAGACCTTGGCAGTTTGGCTGGACTGTTCCTATTGGAGCAGGACTAAGTATGATTTGCATATGGCTAGTCTTTGGAGTGGTACACTAGGCAAAAATGGCCTAAGCAATGGATATGTGCAAACTTGGGCCCTGTGCTCAACGTGCCATAGCGCTAAAGCCTTACCTCACTGATGAGGCCCCAGTTGGCCAAAACTGATTTGGGGTTTCTTGTGGAGGGGATCTGGCATTATAGTTCCAGTTGCACTGTTCCTCTTGGAGCAGGATCAAGTCTGATTAGCACAAGGTTGCAGTAGCGGCTGGTGGACTTGGAAAGTGGTGAGGTGAAAGAAAATGAAGGCCGGTGGTGGGATCTTTATTTTCAGTGCAGCCCTCAGTTGGGAACATGTGTCCAGACTGAGGAAAGCAGCACATGTCCTCCCCGCACCCACTAGGCACATGTCCTCCCCACACCCACTAAATACACACAGAGGCCTGCCATCGGCAGGTCCTAAACTGCGCATACACTTAGAAGTCCGATGTGTGGCACTGCATATCACAGCATTATTAGTGTCTCTAGACTGTACCTATTGTATGTTGGTTTCTTTGATTTTCCCTAACGCCCCCGGTTTTCCTCAGCGCCCCCAGTTTTCCCCAGCACCCCTGGTTCTGAGTTCTACGTAGCAGCTTATGCACTGCACGTGACCCACGTGCACTACACAAACACTAACATTACACAATCAGTGCGTAAAATTGAAATAAAGAGGAGCTTATACTCCCTATCTGTTTGCCACTGAGAAGTGCTGCATGCCCCCTTTCAAATTAAAGAGGTGCAGGTACTCAGTACATGTCCAATTCAAGCACTGAGCACGATGAAACATGGAACCTGCGTCCAAACCCAATGCCACCACCTCAAACAACACATGTGTATCACCACCACAATACCAAAGATACAGCACCAACCCCGCTAGTCGCACTCGCAAGCAAATCAGGGAACACTTGTGCAGCCTCACCTGATTGGTTTTCACATTTTTACGGTTTCAAAATTGTTGAGCCAAGGATAGGTTAATTTTTTATCAGCACAGGAGATCAAAAGATTTGCCCAGAATCACAAGATGCCAAGCCGACGCCGAGACTGGCACCCAGCTCTCTAGCTTTAAAGTCGGCAGCTCTGGTCGTTGGGCCACAGCCTCTCAGCTAAGGAAGTGTATAGTGCATGGAACGGCCCGTTGAAAGTACCCAGCAGCTTCACATGAAAAAGCCGGCTGTGTGGAACTCACTGAGGGTGCCTGCGGCACATGGTTGGTGTCCGGTTGGCGAACCAAACAGGGCATCGTGTGGTAGTCAGCACAACACCCGCACCAAAGAATTCTGGAAATCGATCCTTCAAGACTCGTGCATCATGCCCACGATATATAATGATCTCCAAGGCCTGAGAATGATACAATCCGCCATAAATTGAATTTATAGAGACACGGGGGCATTCGTTACTCCTGCAATCATGCACACACCACCTCATTGAACCCACCAGGAGTTCCCTTTGTTAAATCTTGCTCAGGTTACAGTTAAACCAACTGAAAGCAAGCCAAAGTGCGTGATATTAGGAAAACAGTCCCCTGCTGTATGTTAGATGTGTGCTCCTGAAAGGCTTGCCGTGTTCTTGCAGGGCCCAAACCAAGACTGGAGGTAGGCCAAAAGCAGTAAAGCTGGACCCGTTATAAGAATTAACAAAAAATTTGCTAGTACTGCAACTATTATAAACCTCAAAACAAGTCCACAAGTACCTATTAAACTCTATGCCTTGTCCTGACGTTTGTTTGGCATTTAATCATCTGGACTTTTTATAACAAGAAGTCACTTCCCCTTCTAGGGATTGATTATGAGGATCTAGTTCGTGTTTTTACAAAAGCATCGAGCTTTTTGCTTCATGTGAAGTTCAATAACACTAATAAAGTTTCATTAGTTTCCTCCATGTTAGACCAGGTTCCGCGTCCTGACTCTAAAACGAGAAGTCCGCTCTTTGTTTCACTCAATATGATACATAAACCTCGTCATCACTTGTCTCTACACGTGACAAGAAACAGCGTCCACAAGCGGTTACAGACTTTCACGTAACTTGACCAGGTAAGCCTTGTTCTTACCCTTACAGTTTTGTTGCATCTGATTAGAAACAGAGGACTAACCTACAGGCTTGACGACGTTGTGCTGTTTGTGCTAATAGGAATCACGCATTATTTTTCATTAAATTGCCTAGCTTGCAATACGTTCGATACGCGTGGCGTAGTTTAGTTACAGAGGATTAACCCACAGGTTTGACGACGTTCACTGTCGATACTGATAGGAGTTACACTTTGTTTTCCACGAAATTACCTAGCTTGCAACTAGTTCCATACGCACGGCGTTTCTTGACATCGCCTTGTTTTGACAATATCGCGCAATTCAATTTGAACTTACCCGCCACATAAACCGGGTTCTAATATATTTACAGGTAAAAAAGATTTCTCCATTCCACGGATTGAAACGTGACCATAAAACAGTGTAATTCATCACTTCCTGGAAAGTTTGAATTCTGGCACTTACCGGACTAGTGCAACATGGAGCTACTGTAGGACATTTCCATATGTCCTCCGCACGTCAACAAGGTACTTAATTTCAAACCACTAACCAACTAAGATTTCTCCCCGGAGAGCAGGTACCTATACTGAAAACATTGTTTACACTCTTTTACAGTTGACGAATGATTACATTGTGAACACCACATCCATATAGCACAGACGCGCTACAACTAGGATAATCCATGTAAGTTCATGACGAATGACTGTGAGCATGTTACACTGAGCATCACTGTTCTAACACTTTTAGGGTTGTCGCAATTTACATCCCCGTTTGGTTTAGCTCCTTGTTTTTTCTTTCCAGAGTCTTTTTGAATAAGATCGGCTGATCTTCTTCTCTTCACTTGACAGAGGTAATGAAGTTAGTTTTTAAGGTTTGCTGGTGTGCAGAGTAATGGTTGGTCGTCCCCTTGTCACTTAAAAAAGTTTTTTGTTATTCACAGGTCCTGATGAGAGACCCCGAAACTAAGGGGTTTCGAAACGCGTAGACCTTTTGGTGTGACCACAAGAATCTGAATTTGGGAAAAGAAACAATTTTGAGAGATTTAACTTACCAAAACAAATTTCTCTCTGTGGTCTTTGAAAAGTATATTCAGTTGTCTATGTCTTTTTTGAGAGTTTGATTGAGTTGTATGAATGACTAGTGGTACCAGTGTGTTTGGAGTTAAGAATGGTTCGGTGTCTCGAATGTTTGGAATGAGTTTTTGAATGGTGTGTAATATATTGTCCAAAATATGTCTCATTGATGTGAAGTGTAACCTTTTTTTGAATTTTGCAATACGGAAGGTGTATGAACTATTTTTGATATAAATAAATTTGATGGATTAAGTCGACGAAAAGAAAGGTCTCACACGCATTTTGTTGTCTCCCAAAATGTGTTCTTACAGGGGGCATCTCGCTCAGGTTACAGGGAAAGCAATCGAAAAGCAAGTCAAAGTGAGGCAACATTAGGAAAACGTTCTCCTGCTGTACATTTGATTGATGTTCCTACAGAGCTTGTCGGTGGCCATCTGGTTCTCTTCAGATGCATTGCTGTTTTAAGCAATGGCGGTTTTACTCCTGAAGCTGCTCTGCTGTCAGGTCGAGGTCAGAAACTTCCGGTTAACGCCAACTTGGACATAACCAATCCTGGCACTTCTCGCATGATAAGAGAAGTGTCAGGATTGGACGGAGCAGGCTGACACAGCGCTCCTTTTGAGACTTGGGGCATGTGCAATCCCCTGGCTGCTTAACACAGCAGCTGGATAGGTGCAGCTAGAAGTGTGCATGTCGGGTTGGCCCTCGCAAGATAGCCAGCAAATCCGACATGTGCTCTCGCACTTTATGGTGTCATCCCTGCTATGTCAATCAATCAGAGAATCACCCCGCACTTCCCTCACATTCGCCGGCAGCACAAACAGCATAATAAAATGGTAATGAGGCCATTTTATTAGTTACTTTGATTTACTGCTGTGCGCCGCTCTTAGTAGGTGGGGCACAGCTCCTTTGCCCTAATGGAGGAACCGCCACTGCGTACAAGTCTCCCAGAGTATTGGTGATCCACAACTCTCTGTCCAAACCATGTACATGCTTTGCTTCCCCTACACCCACCCTCACCCTGCTGGCATCATTGAAGTCCTCAGTCATAACACAGACCATACATTTGCTCAGGAAATGTTCACGAGTACCCATGCTCCAGACAAAGGCCACCATATACAAATCAGTACTGGCCCTGCTCCACATGGGAAGAATCCTTCTTGAACTGCCAGACAATGCCCTCTTTAGAAGGAACCATAAGCAACCCAGACCAATTTAAGTATTAGGCACAATTATCCAGTGGGGAACTTTAATAACTGCAAGTGATACTCACATCATGGTTCAGCATATCCTGGACCAGAGGCCGAGTTGCCACCTCCGTCACCTGCATTTGTCCTCCAGCATCGCATACGCTGGAAAGAGAAAGCAAAAGAAAATATTACAGACAGTACTTTGTGATTTTAGATTCCTATGTCTTCTGTGACCTTTCATGTATGTTTTTCCCCAGCACAGGTGGACAAGAAATCACTTTCGCGACACGAAGCATGACTAAGTAAATAAGTTGGGCTCTTTAACAGCTCATGTTTAACAAGCTGCATATAATTCCATTGAATATAATTTCACAACACTTAGTGTTTTCCTGGACCAACACAACATCAATATACGGGTCTTTAAATAGCATACAGAATGACGCAAGACTTCTGTAGGGGTAAGACCGCCAGGTCTTGTTGAGACTATTGGCTAAGATCTTGATGTCATCCAAAAAGAAGACTTTATTAGATACAGTAAAGCCAGACTTTGTGCTTGTTGGAGCACTGTACTAAACATCCCTGACTGAAATAACTGAAAATCTCCGGCACTCAATGGCATTTATGGTTGAGGAGCGGTGTGGTAGTTGAGGAGTATAGAGTGTGAGTGCAGCATACTCACTGGTAGAGCATGACGTTGGCTTTCTGCTGCTGGTCTGCCACCTCGTCAGGAGTTGGGGGATTTAGCTTATGTGTCCGCTCACCAAGCACATTCATCAGAAACTTCATTAGCTCTGGGTAAGCTTGCTCTTTATCTCCTTCCACCACCGCAATTTCCGCACGTCCTCCTCGTTCTCTGTCACGGATGTCTTTGGCAAGAAGCATCGCCTACAAGAGAATCCACATTTTGTAAAATAAAAAATTTTTTTAATTGAACGCTGTGGCAAATATGGGTTTCTAAGAAATTTTGGAAATTGGTTATTTGGATACCTATGTACAGTGTGCCCTTCTATGAAAGTGCATTGTGGAGCACGTAAAAACATTGTTAGTAAAGTGATGCAAAAAAGATCTTTTTGCACCTGGAAAGATCCAAAAGTATCTATTGCGTACCTCTTTAAGTAATATATCAGTTTTTTTTATCAGAAAGTACCTACTGATAAATGTTGTACACAATTTATGTGCATTCTATTTTACACATGCAATCACAAAGGGCAGAGGGCACTTAATTGTTTCTTGGCACTTCAGGAAATGTAATGTGGATGTTAAGGACAATCATCTCATGCACCCCTTTAAAACAGATTTTTAGAGCATCTAGAAATAATGTGCTATAGATATATCAAAGATGTAAGTGGGGCATAGAGCAGCAGGCAATGGCCAGGCTGTAACAGATTTGCGAGAGTCGAGTGAAGTTATGCAAACAATTAAAAATAGAGCACTAGATTTAAAATGGTATTTGGTTTTTTTTCTGGTAGTTATAGTGCAGATTAAAAGTTTTTTTTATCAGATCTTGTTTTCCAAGAACTGCACTGAGAGCACTGGTTACAAAGATATAGGTGCAAATCGATGTTACTTTTATGTTCATTAAGGCGAACCCTAATTTTCCGTTCGGTTTTACCCACGTATGGTAAACCACATGGGCATTTAAACTATTTCAACATTGAATTAGTGATCCTTTTGAAGGGCCCTTCAAAATGATCACTAATTCAATTACGTGTCAATGCTACCTGTGATTCAAGCTTTTTAGTATATTTGTTGAAATGCCCATGTGGTTTACCATACATGGGTAAAACCGAACTGAAAATTAAGGTTCGCCTTAATGAACATAAAAGTAACATCCGTACTAGAAATCCCAAATCTGTGGTAGCAGCACATTTTTTGGAAGCTAGACATAATATCAACCAATTGAGGTACACGGTTCTAGAACTCATCATTCAAAAAGATGGAAGAGACAATCGTAAATTTTTACTCCAACGAGAATTATTCTGGATTAATTTACTGGATTCCGTGCACCCCAAGGGGTTAAATGAACGCCTTGAATTTAGTTGCTATTTATAACATGGTGAAACTTTCATAGACTGTTATTTTCTCAGCTTTCTGTGGTCATTTCGTGTTTATTATTGTTTTTTTTTTTTACATGTTTTTCAATCACAGCAGGATTCAGCTCAGATTATTCAGTAGATGCACGCCTGCGTACTGTGAGGTTGCATTTCTATTTACTCATGTAATATTGCTGTTGATGCTTTGTTCAAAACTAGCTTGTAAACGCACGTTTCTATAGCAACAAGTAACAGTGTAAGTGGATACACGCATGCGCGTTTCTCATCATCCTTGCTGTTCTATATTTTATACAAAATTTGAGAACGGTTGTACTCCTGTTTTTAAGATTAGTAGCACTTTAAACAAGGTTTCACTTCAGTGGCACCGACCACGTCTAATCACTTCGTTATTAATATTATTTGTTTCGTTTTTGACATATACGCGACCAGGCACAAACTGGGTTTATTTCCAGTTTAAAGTACATAACTTCCGGGTCGCGAGATACCATTTTTTTTAATGCATGTCGATGGATTCACGGTAACAGGTACGCTCTTCCAAGCACTTTCATTTACATGTTTTTTCGTTCACTACTAACATCCACGATCTTTTTACTTCTGGGGAAGCCTACCTTTTGTCTGCTTTGTTAATTATGCTTTTCATCGATTTCATGAAATTCTCAGACTTTTTCTTATTTCCTGACTACGCGATTGGGCAAGCAACACTTTGTCGCATGCCTAGAGCATTTACGAGCATTAGAATATTCGTTTTGTATCTTCATTAACTTTAATTCTTCTACACTTTTAACACAGCACTAGAATTCTCTGATTATTCAGTTACAGATCTTTTAGCATGAAATTTGATGTTCACCATGTGTATAAGTGAGAAACTTTCTACCATTGCTGAATGTTCGTTAGTTTACGGTTATATTTATCACAATACTGTAATTTCAATATGATTTCGCACTTACGTATTGTATTGATTGTGTTCCTGGATACAGCCGTTTCTTTTCATTTTTTTCGTAGGAAATTTCCCCTGACGAAGGGTTAGACCCGAAATGCATCGGGGAGTTCAATGTTACTGGAAATTACATATGTTACTTTAAAGTTGTCTGCTCGACATGAGATTGATAACATGAAGGAGCAACAGTTTCCTGAAGAACTTTATTAAAATTGTCAACATAAGCAAAATGACAAAAGCGTCACTTATTTTCCTTTAACTTTGTTTTGGGATACTTTAAAGCGCTAATGCGCCCATACAGAGTGCTGACGTGAGTCCGTCTTTTCCTTGTAGGAGGACGTTTTTTTTGCCACAAAGATATAGGGTCAGATGTATCAAGCTAAATTGCGATCGTAAACGCTGAAATTCACAGGGCGCATGCATTTGGAGAATCACAATTTGCAATTCCCGAAATGCAATGCTAGTAGGCAATTACGATATTGCCTTAAGGAATCGCAAAATACCACCAACTTCAAGTTGGTGGTAATTTGTGATTTCCTAGAAAAAAGCACTTTTTTCAAAGTGCCATGTGGCACACATATGTATGTGCGCCACATGTGCACACATGCACATTTCAAGGGTGCAACAGGGTGTTTTTTGGAACCCTTACACCCTTGAAATTGCGTGCACAATTAGCGAGTACCTATTGGGTACTAGCTAATTGCGCACACAATTCCCATTCATTCCTATGGGCCTCTTGGCCCGTAGAAATGAATGGGAAGCCATTCCTTATTTGCGGCTCGTAATTTGTGAGTCGCTAATAAGGAATGTGTAGGAATCGCTATTTTAAATGCGAATCCTACCTACATAACAGTTTGAGAGTCCTTAATAGCGATTTGCAAAAAAACGCTATTAAGGACTCGCAAAACTATACTTTGATACATGAGCCCCATAGTCTGTAAAAATGAGAGTTTCACATAGAATAAATGTATACAATACAGCTCGAGTTTATCAAAATTCCTATCAGAAGAGGATGATTTTTTGTGTTTTTGGCAGCTGAGACTGATGAAGAGGATTCAGCTGAAAAATTGGGCTCTCAGAACTGCATTAATTAATATCAAGTGAGACTGGAGAGGAGCTCTCAATATGCACAAACCAACAAACTGTACCATACTGTTACCTATAAATCCCTAGTATATGGTACAAAATGTACCCATGGCCTAGAAGTTAGATGCCAATAGAGGACTGCAGCACCTATTGTGTCATCCACTACAGCGGCAGTGCAAACAGGGGTTCAGGCCTACCAGTGTAGCCTTACTGTAGTAGTGAAAAACATTCAATACGACCTGTCAAAATAAACATCTTTGACAGGTCCAACTTCCCTTTTAAATATTAAAAACTCACCCCTAATTAGGCCTTGTCACCCACAAAGCACAGTGCATTGTATTTAAAAGTAGGATATGTAGAAATTTAAGGTTAACATGTCCTTACAGTGACTAAAAGCTAATTTCCTCTGTGGGAGGCATAGCTAGCCTATGTAGAAAGACAGATTAAAAACCTAATATTGAATCACGGGAATGGGACGAGCATGGAAAAAATTAAATAACTATTTTATTAGTTATTAAAAGTCCAATTTAATGGTGGTCAGACTGTTAATAAAAATTAAGAGTATTTTTAAAAAGTGATCTTTTTTCTGCCTAAAGTTCCTAAAGGCTCATTTGTATTTGCTCTCAACTTCCCCCAGCCTCTGATTACCATTTCAATAGGTATGAAGAGGCATGCCTCCCAGGAGCAAACAAAAGGCTGACCTGATGACTCCTCTGAACCTCACCATATAAGCAGGGTGGGGGCCATGAGTATCCTTTTTCACATTACAGTGTCAAATGCTGGTTGAGTCTCAAATCCTGCTTGACAGGTTTGCTGGGTTTACATATAATAATTTGGGGTGCACTTGAAAGGTGGAGAACAGGATGACAACACAATTCTTGCGTACTTGCTATCTGGTTACTGATGAACCCTGTTTTTGCCTACTAGACTTCTGTCTCAGGGCTCAACATATAACATTGGGGCGAACTTGAAATGAAGGCAAACAGGATGCCAAACCAGTTCTTCTATATCCACTGTCTGGTTGCTGAAAAAACTACTTTTGTTCTATCAGACGTCTGTCTCTGTGTTTACTGTGGGTTCAGGGACTGTCTCAATCTGGACTCTAGTTGCAGATGTGGGAAGACACCAGGATTACTCCAAGACACTCTCCACACACCCCCCAAAGAAAAGAACCCAATTTGGCTGTGGCTGAAGACTTTCGTCATCATGAAAATGCCCAAACTTGGTATGGTTGACCCTGGGAATTTTTACCCTATGGGCTAGGGCATATCCAGTCATTACCACCCACTAGCTCACGCCATGCATACATGTGGCAGCTTCAGGCACCCACTTCAGAACACTTCAGAGACATGTGGAAGATCAGAAAAGAACTGGACCAGCTGTATGTGACTTGAGAGGAGTTCTGAAGGACTGGACCTGATCCCTCTTATACCCAGTACAAAGGAGTGTACTCCAAGAGTCAGCTTGATGACCTCCTGTGTGGCAACAGGAAAACAACAAGCTACAAGAGGTCTTTCCTGCAACTGTCCAGCTGACCTGTGGCAAGTGTACTCAACTGGACCCTGCTGTATGGCCTCTGCCTGACACCCTGTGAGTCTCTAAGTGCCTCCACAGAGGTCATGGGTCTATTTTGAAGTGTACTCCTGTGTTGGATTGAGATATAAAGGACTAAAGTCAGAGGGTAAAAGCTTTGACCCGGATGAACCTAGTTGGTGTATTTGACCTCCACTCCATTACGTTCAATGTGAAATTGCACCTAGGTTTAAGTCTACCGCAACATTTCACAATCATTGGCACTTTGTGCTTCTTGGAAATATTTCAACTTGAAAAAATCAGACCTCCTATTTCCCTTATTGGATGTTTGTCTTTTTGTTGTCATTTTGTTTATCAAATTATACTCTATGTTCCTAATTAGGTTCGGGATTTATTTTTTGTTACATTTTAATTGTATTACTTTTTTGGTACTCCATAAATACTTTGATTTCACATTGCTATAAGCTAAGCCTGTCTGCTCTGTTCAATAGCTACCAGGGGGTTGAAGTCAGGTTAATTTAGGGACTTTGAGGTTTCACCCTGAAAAGGGCTGTGCTTATTCCGTGAGGTGAGTAGTCAACCCCTACACCACAAATAATAATCCAATTTCTTACGTCATTTATTTATTTTCAAAAGGAAGGGACGCTGTCTACAGCTGAACAAATCCATCCCATAATGGAGGAAGGATGTTCGGAGAGCAATAAAGGCTGGCAGAACACTTAAAGAAAATCCAGATTCCACCTACTCCTGCTTGACAGATATAAGCCAAACATTTGAGCAGAGGTTCATGCCGTACACCCCTTTCAGGTTTTCAATGGCAGACAAGCACCAGCTGGACAAACCCTAGTTTGGTCATAAGTCAAACACCAGCTAAAGGGTTACATTGCACAAATGAGGGTGAGTTACTGCTGTGACAGCGCAAGAGTGAGTCAGCTTAAATTGTGTTACCCGGCTACTCTCACCCCTCCATGCCCTCCCAATACAATTCTAGGACCCCAGAGACACTTGTTTTGTCTGGTTTTAATAATGAGGCATCCTCCTGACCTTCTAGAAATTCTTCCCAGAATAACTTCCATTTTCAGTATAAGTAGCAAATGACATATCAAGGTAAAATTAAGACAATGTGGTGAAAGGAGACTTACTCTACTTCTAATATTTCGGGTAGGGCAGCATACGCACCAAGCTGGAAGTTATATTAGCCGAGTTCTTCTCTGACCTGTGCACCTTGTGAAAAACACTTTTTGATAGTGTTGAGACACAAAAGAGTTAATTTTTTTCTGAATGGCAATTAAAACTTTAACCAAATGAGTAGCACAAAGTTGCTAAGACTTACTTGTTGAAAATCATTCATCTAATAGCAGAGCGGCACTGTCACCCCACTGGTAAGAGGCCCTAAGGCACACTGTTGGTCTGAAGAAGTTTATGAAAAGGCCTATGATATTGGATCTCAGGTATTAGAATAGACATGTTTCTCAGAGTTTATTCCTACTCAATTTGTGGACTAGAAAGCCAAGGTTGAATTGTCAGTGGCTTTAGATATTCTTTCAACTATTTAAACTTAAATCTGTCTCCTAGGGGTAGGCAGTGTATTTGTTTTTAATAAGGGTGAAGTGGCTGTGTATTTTTTTTTATTTCAGTGGACAATCTGCCAGACATGTAAAGAATTATTTTTAGAGCTGCCTTCATAGCTGGAAGGAGTTCTTTTAATGGAGCATTTCCAATGCAGATTATGAATATGGCATGCATCATTGTTTCGAAAGTTAGGGAGATGGGATGGCATCTTGTACTTTCCTCAGAAGATTTACTTAAAAATTAGTTTATTTGACAAGATGTTAGGTATGTAGCTTTGGGAGGCCAGTATGATGCCTAATGATTTGCTACAAGCTATAGATAGTTTACTTTTCCACAATAAGTTTCCTTACCTTAAAATGTCCCATTACCCTAAAATCAAATGTAGGTGGGTCCACAGCTAATTCCATAGGTGTGAGCAGAAGAATACATCTTTTGAGGGACCAGCCACAAATATAAATTATTTGATTTCTTTGAAAGAACACTTGTCCTTGCACCTGCCCTGTCATTTTCTGTTTGTCTTCAGTTAGGTATCATTTTGCTCAAAGTATCCAAACGAAGACATATTATTTATTACACCATAATAGCCTTAAAATTATGTGGCTAGTAGTTGACTCCTATTATATGAAGATTATGTTTTTTTTGCTTCTGGCTCCTCATAGAAGTTTAGACTAGAAATGCTCTTGGACTGCCTCCCATCATGGCAAGTATTCTAGTATATTTATTCAAAGATTCTGTCTCAGAATGCAACTAAACAATCAGTTAATTTTTGTTGTGTTAATTTTTAAGCTTTCGTGACATGGTGCGTTTTGTCAGATTGGCAGAAACCAAAATGTCCAAGGCAAATTCTGGCTACAGATAGTAAGATGAGAGCCTGCAAATGGTCCATCCTACCAAACCTCAGAGTAAAATTTGCATATCTATAGCTTCAAATTGTGTTTTACTTTCAGTATAAGTCTCTTGCAAATCTAGCTGAATTGATCATTTCTATTTAAATGGTGGTTGTTTAGATATATACAAGGCACCATTTAAAAATGTTTCTGAATGGCTAACAAACAAAAACACAGCAGGTATGTTGACATTTTAAAATTGTTTGCAATTTTGAAGATAACCGCAATGAATTAATAAAAATCCAAATATCATGAGAAAACACAATTGAGGCTCCAATCTCCACTCTGTTAAGGTGAGTGAGTGATAAGACACTTGCAAACTCTCTTGAACTGAGTGTGAGGGCAAGGTTAACAAAAGAAAGATCATTCAGGAACTTAAATTCATGCATTGCACAGAAAGACCAAGGTGTGTCTACAGACATTTGTTGATGTTTTGTGTTCTTGCACTACTATAAATAGTTATAGTGATATTAATCAGATACACTGACTCAAAGGTGGATGTAAAATATGTGGTTGAATGAAATACCTTCATTTTCTCTGTTGTGTTACTTTCTGGTCCATTCCATTGAACAATGACATTGCCAAGGTCCAGCAGGAACACATCTCCTACATTAAAACTGTTCCAGTTCAAGTCGACCTAGCGCAAGGTGCACAAGAACAGAAAAAATGGAAATTAGAAATAAGATAATTACAGCCCAGATAATATGTTCTCACAGGGATTCAATGGGGAATAAACAATTGATTAAACTATGTAAGAGGTTAGTGCTAATATTTCACACTTTGTGTTACTATTTTACCTGCCAGAGAAGGAAAACATACATACATGCAATGGTCATCTTGAACTACACAAAAAAGTGGTTTTAAACATGGCAACAACACTGAATGTGATCTTGTGTTGTTGTTGTTCTATTATAATTCCAGCATGAAGACACTCATATTTCTCCAGGAAGGTATGATTCCACACAAGTTAAAAAGAGTGAATTTAGTCAGATACACTCAAATCTTTTTTATTTTTGTCCAAACCTATGAATTACTGTTGCTCTTTGTTTGAGGATTTCAATTAGTTGTACCCCGGGCATTATTATGCTAACTTTGTAATTAAAAATGGCAATATCTTTGAAACAAAATATTTATTTTTTAAATAAAAAATTCAGTTTTGATATTCCAGGTATATTGTTTAACTATTTTACTAAAAAAAACTACTTTTCATTCAGTGATACATCTCTTAAATTGTCAATGTATATTTTACATTAAATACATGCATCAAATCATAAAATGCAATAATGAGTAATGTTACGTAAAATGACAATGAAAATCTAACATTATAGATATCTCATACGCTCTTCACAAAAACCTTTCTTAAGAGTCATTTTAACACTTTATCATTTTAGGTTTAAATCTTTTTATTCGGCAATACACAGAAAACACTTTATCATTTTAATGGTGAATTTATGGCATCATTTACATTGCACTTTTCACCAATTTATTTTTAGTTTCTATATCAGGGAAACAGCCTTTATAATCACATGTCGAAAATAACCTTTTACTGTACATCCCAAATGTGTTCAACATCTACAAATAAATTGCCCCCTGTCACCAACTGATATATATTGCCTGTTATCATGAGCTGTGGATCTAAGTCTCACAGGTTCAACTAACGAGTCAAGACTAGGGAATGTAGGGTTGGACATTTATTGTCAGTGTATTTGCTATGCGTTACCTTACCTTCTTTCTGAGTCCTAATTTTATTTCCATTGAGTCATTATCCCTAAGAGTCTTTCCTTTTGCTACAAATCCCCTATTGAATATTTTCTTTTCCTGGACACCCTGTTAGACCTATGACCATTTAATGCCTTAGTTGTCCATAATAAATTTGCTTTCTTGCCTAATGCTACCTTTGCCTTTTTGTCAAGTAAACATCGCAACTTCTGAAAGTCTTTTTCTCTGGTATTCAGTAGGAGGTAAAATGTGTTGCTAATATGGGTTTTGGTTATTTTGTTTAAGAAGTCAGACCCCACCCCTTCCCCACAGTTCCTTATATTACCTTTTTAACAATGGGACCAGTATCTTTTTCTATAATGGAGTGTAAAATTGACAAAATTGGAGCTAATATCTATCCACCTCATTTTGGTTGGCATTAATACATTCCTTGCAGTTCGCTCAAATGTTTATAAGCTAGAAGGGGAAAAGTCTCTATAATGAGCTTGGTGACTAATACTCCCTCTCCTTTTACTTCTATTGGATGGATATAAAGTTCTCTGTCCTTCGATATGCTTAGCAGGAGGTTGATTCTTACTTTTTATTTTCTCATAGCCAACGCCAAAATGTTCACAACTTTCTCGATAGAGATGGCATCCTCAGTTGGTGTACTATTCCAACTCTAGTCTTTCATGCCTTTCAGGTCTATTCTAATATTCTTCGTATCTGGTACATTTGTTTTCTTAGTATGAGCTACTAGCTCACATAAGATGGCCTTAGTTTGTCTATATTTTGATCAACAACAAAGGTTTTAATGTGCATACCCTTTACTAAATCCAGCCCACTTCCACAATGCATGATCTCATTGGATGTATTATATCTAAAATCCATTTTAAGGATTTGTTTTCCCTTCTATCCAGTTTGACCCTTGGTCTACAGCTCCACATTTCTGTGGCATGTGTGTGGTTGAGTGTGATCTGGAATTGACCACAATACGGTGTGCACCAACAGAACAGCCCCCTTTCTTTGATAGGTCAGAATGTTCTGCTTCTTGCAGGCTATCCTAAATTTTTTTCAACTTTTGTGCCCACTTACTTACACTGTAAGCCAAATAATTAAAACATATTGAGTTTCCTATGACCCATATTCGTTACCTGGCGCCTAACTTTGGCGACTTCCAGCTCTTTACAGTATAAAGTGATTTTCATATTCCATAATTAGCCTCCGTAGTGTATGTTTCTGTTTTGTTACCATCATTTTGGAAACATTGGCAAGTAACAGTATACACAGACATTCACCTCTCATACTGAAAACATCAATCTTTTCATCCTGATGGTGACTGCATAACATGATTATTTTCTATTTATAAACAGTAGAGGCCTCTTGGTGTATACTTGTCTTCATAGGGTGGCTTTCAGCTTTATACCACTTTCTACTGAAGAGAACTGTGCATGTTTATTATGATAACACAAATAAGTAGATCTTTTTGTAGAGATGCACATACCTATTTTGTATCAACAGCGGTTTTTAAAACCAAAGAGTGTTGCAGCTTTTGAATAAAAATATAGCTTTAGAGCCCGATGTAGCGGGCTCTATCGGCCATTAAAGACCTGCTCCCGTGTTCAAGGCCCAGGCTGGAGGGGAGGGCCTTAAACAATGGAGCGGTTCTTTAACAAGGGAGTGGGCCTTTAATGGCAGGTAGAGCCTACTATGGAGGGCTCTAAGGCTATTTGAACATTCCACCCCTAGAGGGCAGAATTTTCTCATTTGTAAAACAAAGGCCTCACGAAGCCCGAGGAGGTTGAAATCTCCTCGGGTTATGTGAGGCAACATTGAAATGTTGAGGTATTCAAGATATTACGATATGATTAGCGCAGTATATCTAATGATAGTCTACCTCGTTATGGTGTATTAAACAGTTCGAAATCCCCGATTATGTTTAGTACGACAAAAAGGGCCGAGAAACCGAACCGCCTCCATCTTGGATTGCGGCTCTCTCCCTCACTTGGGAGTCACGTGGTCTTTTCCGCACATCCTCTGTTTTCCCCTTTCCTTGCATTTAATTAGGAGACAGGCTGAGTTGCTGCTGAGAAGCAAGGTCACATCTGCTAAAAGGGAGTATCAGGCAAATTCCTCTAGGCCCGGGACGAGAAGGGAGTCACCCTTTCGACCTTCTCTGTAAAGATAGTAACCCTTTGTATGTGTAACCGAAACTAGAAATAGGCATGAGCTCATTAGGGGCGCCAGGACTAACTGGTACTTTTCCACATATATGGTTTTGTATGCTGTACTGATAATGTATAAAAGTGTGTTACTGTCAAGGAGCCAGCAGTCTTCCTCGGCGCACCTGATGGGTGAGGATCGACGAGGCTCCTCTATATAGAGTTCTGTGGTGGCTAATAAACGTTTGAACCTTCCACGTTGCCAACTGCTCCTTCTTGCATTATATTTGCGGGCCAATGGTAAGCGTGGCCCTTGGAATAATTATTTTGGACACAACAGTTGGCGACCACGAAGGGACCCCGTGAAAGGGTCTTTCCCCCCCCCGTATTCGGGTGGTGGGGTTGGGGGCGTCCTGACCGGTTGGCGGGAGATGAGCCTGAGGATTTCTCCCACCCTGCACGACTTTTCGGTACGTCCCCTGCTGCTAGTTACCCTTCACCGGGGTCCTACGGGCTTAACCCAGAAACTGGATCGATTTGGTCGGGAGGAGTTGGCAGCGGAGAACGAACATTCGTATCTGGGTGCACCCGGTGAGTATTGATTTGATTTTGACGCACGCGTTGTAAACGGTGCATTATTGGTTAAGGCACACGTCGAAGACGGTGTGCTATTTGATTGATTTGAGAGCATTCGTTGAGAACGATGCGTTTTTGATTTTGAACACGGATTGCATTTGTTTGAAGCTCGCGCTGGACAGCGGTGCATTGATTTGAAGACACGCACCGGAGGGTGGTGTCTTGCTTGATCGAGGTTAGCATTACCGTGGTTTGACTCGAAGTACGTACAGGTTGTATTTGATTTGAGTAAAAACGGCGCGCCGAAGGATTACAAACGGATTGCACGTGGAAGGACCCGCGACCTAGACTGGGTAGCCACAGGGCATACTCCTGACGGGGCAAGTCCTCGTTGGGGGCTGGTCTTAGTGGTGAGCCAGGAGGGTGGCCGGAATCCCGCGTGCAGTTTGGTGTTTGGACTGTGAACCAGAGTCGACAGGCTTGGTTCTCTGATACTGATTGTATGTTGTGTATGATTCGTGTTGATTGTTGTTTGTGTATACATGTCTGAAAACTAACCAAAATGTCCTGTTTTAGTAAATTGAATTGTTTTGGCTGCTGCTGTCGAACAAGCGACTCCAGACTAGCGGAGAGCCAACCCGCCCCGCCGGAGGGCAGTCCTAGCCATTTTATGTATGTCAAACATGGGATCTCTCCGTTGTTGTTCTGCACTCTGTGGCATAAGTATACCAAGGGCAATGAGGAGTTACGATGGCCCAAAACGGGCTCGTTTGATGAGAAGAAAATTGCGTTCCTACAGGAACAGCTGTTTTCTAGGCGAAGTAGGCAGGCCATGTTTGATGCTCTAATGGCATGGCAGAAGGAGGCCAAACAACGGCGAATAAGGGAAGAGAAAGTAGCCAGAGCCAAGGCAGGACAGAATGTTACTCAGAAAGCTATGGCCTATGACCGAGAAAGAGTAGAAAAAGGATTGGATTGCATGAATCGCGAATTTCGATTAAAGGTTGATAAGAGCTATGTGACCCGCCCGAGTGCAGAAGATGAACTAGAGGATTTATTGGACACTAGACCACCACCCCCTTATGTACCGCAGAGGATATATCTGGAGGTATCAGGGGCCTCGGCCCCGGTCCCAAATATGTCCCTGGGGGCCTCGGCTTCGGCTCCCCCGGCCACTACTACCCCTCCCTCCCTGCCGAACCTCTCCCGGTTACCGACATCTGTGTCTGAAGTTATGGCCATACTGCCTAATTTATTGACGACAGCTGCAGCCGGGACTCCTCAGCTGTCGCCGGGGTCAATGCCTTCCCCTTCTGTTCTGCCCTCCTCCTCCGCCAGTACCACGCCAGTAGCAGCTGTAACTACTCCAATACGTGCGGCCAGTCTAACTGAGGGTAGGAAGTTGTTCACCCGTTCGGCCTTGGGAACGGAAGAACGAGAAACTATTGCTACACAAGCATCCCAGTGGATGCGACATCCCATTTATACGCTTGCCGATATTTGGAGTACTATGCAAGACTATGAACCGGTGATGCAACAGCATGCTCTGGAGCATATGGCCAACCGTCTTATTTCTGTGTGGGAACAGGTACATCAGGAAGGGAAGGCTCCGGCTATATTATATGATAATCGTGATCAGGTCCATAAATCTCAGTTGACACCGGAGGAGGTGTATGGGAAGGTACAGACTTTGGTCTCTTATAGAACTCGTTTGCAGTCTGCCACTCCCGCCGGATTCTCCCAGTTCCCTATGCGGGAAGTGCACCCTATCTTCCATCCAGAAGTTGCCGCGGTAGTGGATGCCCACGGCGTCGTTACCCGTCCCGGGGTAGACGCCCGGTTCCAGGAACAATGGGTCTATACCCCCTGGAAGCGGAGTGAGGTACTATCCCTAAAAAGCCAGTTGCCAGATCCTAGAAAGAACCCCACCGCATATTACAAGGAACTGACCGAGGCCGCCTCGTCAGCAGTAATGACGTTGGCAGATATTGAATTATTCTTTGCCTTATTAGTGCCGGTGGACATTTGGCGCCAGGTACATGACCAGGACCATGTTACGGAATTTGGTGGGACATGGGATCAACTGAGAAACTGGGATAGAGATCGTAAACCAGGGAACAAGCCCCGACCTGAGATACTGGCCTTGCCTGAGAGAATAATAACTTATATGCATTCACTGATCCCACCCAGGAAAGTAGATTGGGACAAGCTGACGGCCTGTAAGCAAAAGAAGGACGAGAGTGTCTCTGATTTTTTCACGAGGTTTGAGGGAGTGTTCATTGACTTCAGCGGACAGGACTTGGCAACGGAAGGGGGTGTACGTTTATTTGTTAATAGATTTGTAACCAATTTGCTACCTGAGGTATCGGCCCGGTTGCAGGCAGCTGAAAGTACCTGGACGACCACCACGCCCTCCACGATACTGAGCATGGCTCAGTATTACGAGCATCAGGAGAATGAGAGTAAGGATAAGACAGAAAGAAAGTCAAAAGAGTTGAAAACACGAGTGTTACTACAGCAAGTGGAGAGGGGTAGAGGAAGAGGGCGAGGGTTGCAGAATTTCGCTCCAAGAGGAGCGGGACCGACGCAAACAGCTGGGCGAACAGATCTGGGCATAAATCAATGTGCTTTCTGTAAAGAGGAGGGGCATTGGAGAGTGCAGTGTCCGTTACTATTTGAACAGAATACGGCTTCAAGGGGTCGTGGACGGGGAAGGATGAGTGGGCATCGAGGTGGATACACGAGACAAGAACAGGCAGCCCGAGGTGAGAACAGTCAGAATTATTTTGACCAAAACCAGGGTAAACAGTACTACAATGATGGACGTGTAACGGACGAAGACGCCGGGTATACTCAAGCATAGGACAGCCAAGGGCAGAGTAAGGGGCATGTGTCAATCCCGATAGATCAAGCTGGACCTTATGTCCATGCACGATTGTTGGATGCATCAGGTAAGTTTTTGGTTGACACAGGGGCTATGAACAGTTCTGTTTCACGTGCCCTGGTCCCGGGGGCCGCTCTGTCTGGCCAGACTAATGTGTCCGTGGGGTTCTCTGGAACTCCGGTGGTGAGCCCCATTTCTAAACCACTTTCCCTTACTCTGGGACCGGTTACGGTAGAATCGCCTTTCCTCCTCACCTCCCAGTGTGGGGAAAATCTCCTGGGTATGGATATATTAAAAAGATTGCATGCCCACATCTATTGCTCCCCCGATGGAGTTTATCTGACCATTCGGAATACCTCTATCCCCTCCGTTCAATGTTTTTCGAAAACGGACTCACTACCTCCTGAGCTTGCACAACTCCCGAAGGATCTTTGGGCCCTGGGGGACACTGACGTAGGATTCCTACAAATTCCCCCGGTGTCCATCACCCTGAAACAGAATGCCAAATTGCCGAGGATCCCACAGTATAAAATAGCCCCCGCAGGGGAACGCGCTTTACTGGCCATTATTTCTGACTTGATTAGAACAGGGGTGGTGGAGGAAACGGCTTCTAATGTCTGTAACAGTCCCATTCTTCCGATTCTTAAACGAGCCCCCGTACCCCAATCCCCTGATTATGCTGATACCTACCGATTTGTGATTGATTTGCGAGAGATTAACAAGATTGTGGTACCCCAATATCCGGTGGTACCAGACATTAATTCCATTTTGACTATGATTCCTCCCACTGCAACATTTTTCTCGGTGATTGATTTGAAGAATGCTTTCTGGAATACATCCAGATAGCAGACATTTGTTTGGTTTCTCATTGGGGGGCCGCAGCTTTAGATTCTGTCGCGCCCCCCAGGGGTATACCGAAAGCCCTAGTATCTACAGCCAAGCCCTAAAAAGAGTATTGGATTCTTTACAATTGCCGCCAGGTAATGTCCTATTGCAGTATGTTGACGACCTCCTTGTGGCCTCTGATACAGAACAGGGTTGCCGCGATGCTACGGTTACCCTGCTACGGCATTTGGCCACTCATGGTAACAAGGTGTCGCTCTCTAAATTTCAATATTGTCGACCGGAGGTGACCTATCTCGGTCATCTCCTGTCGAAGGAGGGAAGACGGTTGACTTCTGAGCGCATCGCAACCATAACTAACATGCCTGTTCCTTGCACGCAACGTGATGTCCGCGCTTTGCTTGGTATAACCTCCTACTGTCGCCAATGGATTGCTAACTATTCTCTCTTGACTAAACCTTTCTTGTATCTAACTACGAAGGATGTGCATGAACCTTTACCTTGGACTGAGGAATGCCAGACTGCCTTTTCTGCTCTGAAAACTGCTCTTTGCTCCGCTCCTGTGCTTGGCACCCCTGACTACCGGAAACCTTTTGTGCTCTACGTGCATGAGGTGGACGGTTGTTCTCTTTCAGTGTTGACACAGGACTTTGGTGGTAAGCAAAGGCCTTGTGCATATTTCTCGGCGGTTTTGGATAACGTCGCCAGAGCACTTCCCAGTTGTCTGAGGGCTGCAGCGGCAGTGGCTGTAGCGATCAGACAATCGGAAGGGCTAGTCCTGAATACGGATCTGACAGTGATGGTGCCTCATGCTGTGGACGTATTATTAAACAGGACACAGACGCAGCACTTAACTAGTGCGCGTCTTACAGGGTACGAATTGACCCTGTTTGCACCTCATATAACGATCAAACGATGTGTTAACTTGAACCCTGCCACGTTGTTGCCCCTCCCTTCAGGGGATGGTGGACAAGACATACATGATTGTATATTTCGAACTGAAGAAGAAACCAAGGGCCGGATAGATCTAACTGACATCCCACTATCTGATGCCCAAGGAGAATTGTATGTTGATGGGTCCTGTTTTAGATTACCGGATGGTACGACAGCTGCGGCTTATGCGATCACTACCCTGCAAACGGTAGTCGAGGCAGCCAAGATACCATACCGGTCGGCCCAGGCGGCCGAATTGGTTGCATTATTCAGGGCCTGCGAGTTGGGGAAAGGTTTGAGGCTAAATGTCTACACCGATAGCCAGTATGCGTTCGGTGTAGCACATAGCTTCGGGAGGTTATGGGCGGAAAGAGGATTCTTGACATCTCATTGCGAAAAGATAAAGAATGGACCATTAGTTGACCGATTGCTGCCTGCATTAACATTGCCTAAAACCCTGGCCATAGTGAAATGCAGTGCACACAAGGCTATAGTTGATGATGTGGGGAGGGGAAATTCCTTTGCGGATAGAATCGCCAAAGAAACAGCCCAGTCCGACGCCATTTCCATGTTTGTGGTGACAAAAATGATAGAGGCAGGGGTTTTTAACAACACCATAGACAGTGTGAAAGAGCTACAAAAGGAGGTGACCCCGGAAGAACTGACATACTGGCAAGAACAGGTGGGGAGGCTTGATGAGAATGGATGTTGGACTGACTTGTCAGAGAAGTGTAGATGGTTACTGCCAAACGCATTTGTAAATGCAGTAGTAACTATGGCGCACGGACCTTCACATATAGGGGTCCAGGGCATCTGTGCCACATTGGATCCTGTCTGGTATAATATTAATATCCATAAGACAGCTAGGAACCTGGTTCAGCATTGCATGATTTGTCTCCAGCATAATCCTGGGGTTAGCATTCCCGTCTTGGCGGGTAATTTTGCGCCGCCCACCCTGCCTTTTGAAGTACTTCAAATGGATTACATACAGCTAGAACGAGTTAACAATCTGAAATACGTGCTGATGGTGATCTGTACTTTTAGTAAATGGGTGGAGGCGTATCCCATAAAGGAAAATACTGCCCTGGCAACCGCGAAAGCTCTGGTAAAGGAGTTTTTCCCCCGATATGGGTTGCCACGGGTGATTTGGAGTGACAACGGGACACATTTTAATGCTGACTTAGTTAAGCATGTATGCAAGGGTCTGTCCATTCAGCAGAAGTTTCACGCAGCCCGACATCCTCAATCAGCGGGTCTGGTTGAGAAATATAATGGGATTTTGAAATTGAAACTGGCTAAACTTCAGGACACGACAGGATTAAAATGGCCTGATCTCCTGCCCCTGGCCCTGTTGTCCGTAAGGACTACCCCCCATTCCCGGAGCGGTATCTCCCCATATGAAGTAATTTTTGGCAGACCTGCCAACGTGTGGGGAGTACCCCGGCCCAAATCCTTCAGGGACATCGACCATCCTATGTTGACTGATTATTTGTATGCTTTGACTAAAGATCTCCATTCCATTCATCAACAGATATCTGCCGTACTGCAGCCCCTGCCGGAGGGACCTGGACACAGCGTGGAACCTGGACAGTGGGTCTTGGTTCGAAACTACCAACGAAAGTCGAGTTTGGATCTGCGCTGGTCCCGACCGTACCAGGTGCTCCTGGCAACGCGAACGGCGGTAAAAGTCGAAGGTAAGCAGCGCTGGATCCATATCTCCCATCTTAAGCGAGTTCCTCTCCCATTGCCAAGGGAGCAGCTTGACCAGGAGGAAGGCCTGCCAACTCAGGGCGAACCCAGCACTGGAGAACGACTTTCCCTGGACACCCGCAGAGAGGTTGGCGGGCGAGGGGAGAGTGCTGTGAGCCTGAAAGACCCTTTTTGCGGCCACTCAATTGCTCAAAGCGAGGCGTCTGGTCGTGAGCCCAGCGCCTCGTCTGATCCCACTGTGCCTGTTTTGTTTGTGAATCCTGAAACCCCTGGTCGGGATCGATATCACCTGCGGCCCCGGAGATAGGGAATCCCCGGTCTAGCCTTGGCGAGTGAAGTTGGAGGCCTCGGCAAAGGGACCTGGGGATTGGTAGAACACTGGACTGAACTCGTTGAGAGCATGGAACTTTCAGTAAAGCTCTGTTCAGAACGAAGGTAGAGACATTGGTTGGATTGGTGGGGGCCCAGGTGGAGTTTCCTTTCAACAAGGGTTGCGTCAAGTGCGACCCCAACGCGAGAAGTTTTTATCTTTTACTTTTTGGTTTCTCTGAACAATAGGAGTCTGCCTGTGAGGCTCTATACGGACACAGGAAAGAAGCACCCTCCGGCAGGTCGGACTGCTCGTAGCCCTTTTCCCGAGATTATATTGGACTTTTAGTGAGAAAATGTACCCTTTTGCTCGTTTTGTCCCTGAAGAAGGGCGGCCCATAGTACCTCGTACCATTCCCCCGCATTTGCCAATGTTCTCCTCATGGAGCTTGCGGGTTAAAATTGTTTTCATTTCTATATTGATTGTATCATTTGTACTATGCTTAGGTCTGTTTATATATCTAGAGTTTCGCCATCCTGTGCACACCTTGATAGTGTCTACCCCTGCTCCTAAGGAACATCATTTCCAGACTTTTGCCCCCCATAAGGAGAGACACCGACAGACATATGTACATAATGCTTTCATTGAGATGCTACACCAGACTCATAGTTCCACAAATGTTACTAATTGTTGGGTCTGTGGTCTTCTTCCGTCAGTGATGCATAAGCAAGATTTGTTCATATCAATGCCCTTGTCTTATTTAGGTAGTTGCGAAGCCTGGTTCAAAATGTTATCCATGCTATATGAACACTACGCTATAGATGAACGTCGATTCTCAGAGAAGGATTATGCCTTTATTTTCGCCTATATAGAGACACACCAAGGTTTTACTCCTAATGCTGAGGGGACGGATGGTACCCTTGATCCTACCGCCTGTATGAACGTATATACTGATCATGAGAATGATACCTGGTTGAGGGATGAAGTGTTGGATTTCATGACCTTTAATTTTACTGAGTATTTCAAGTATTTCCAGGAGCGAAATGTCTCAGATGAGAAAATCATTCCGGTGCCGGTATTGAATACGTCCTCCTCCTTCTGCGTGCAGGGTACTGGACATCTATCCGTAGGTTATAGTAGATGTAATTACACTTATAAACTACAGACTTTCAGTAGTCCCCCAACACTCACCCCTCCCAATGTTTATTTCGTGTGCGGGGAAAATGCATACACTTGGCTACCCAGGGGATGGGCAGGTCGATGTTACTTATCTTTTCTTTACCCACCGGTCTACATAGCTCCTTCTGATTATCACAAATCTCATTCCTTAAATAGGCCGAGCCTAAAAGCTGAAGCCGCCAGTAATGATGCCACTGACCAGACTGACACTCCAGCCCAACACTTCGTTGATATCATAAAAGGGGCATTGCCTATATGGGGACCCATCCTCAATAGTAAAGAAGTCAGGAGGCTATCTAGAGTAGTGGAGGGGGTGGTTAATACTACTGCAGGAATATTAACTAATATCACAGTGGAGCTCCAGGCAACCCGGCTTGTGACCCTCCAAAATCGTCTTGTTTTAGATGTTATCCTAGCTGATCGCGGAGGAGCTTGTAGAGTCATCGGCAGCTCCTGTTGTGTATATATACCTGACTCCGCCCCTTCTGTCCATTTAGCCATTCAGAAACTGCATCGGCTAGCCTCTGAAATTCACACCGAGACTGGTACTTGGTCTTTGTCCGGGTGGTTTTGGGATCTGGTGACCACCTGGGGATGGAAGTTATTTATGATTCTTTTGGGAATAGTGGGGTTCATTTTCACCTGCTGCCTTTGTCTACAGTGCGGGCCTGCTTGCTGTGCATATTGTGCTGCTCAAGTTCGCCGATCCATCCCTAGGCCCGAGCCCGTCCAAACCAGAATAGATACTCAGCGGGCTCAGAAGGAGACGCACGACATAATGCAGATTGATGAGGGTATTTTCGAAGACTGACCTCGTTATTAGCTATGCTGCGCTAAAAGGGCCGTTCTGAGGTATTCAAGATATTACGATATGATTAGCGCAGTATATCTAATGATAGTCTACCTCGTTATGGTGTATTAAACGGTTCGAAATCCCCGATTATGTTTAGTACGACAAAAAGGGCCGAGAAACCGAACTCACTTGGGAGTCACGTGGTCTTTTCCGCACATCCTCTGTTTTCCCCTTTCCTTGCATTTAATTAGGAGACAGGCTGAGTTGCTGCTGAGAAGCAAGGTCACATCTGCTAAAAGGGAGTATCAGGCAAATTCCTCTAGGTCCGGGACGAGAAGGGAGTCACCCTTTCGACCTTCTCTGTAAAGATAGTAACCCTTTGTATGTGTAACTGAAACTAGAAATAGGCATGAGCTCATTAGGGGCGCCAGGACTAACTGGTACTTTTCCACATATATGGTTTTGTATGCTGTACTGATAATGTATAAAAGTGTGTTACTGTCAAGGAGCCAGCAGTCTTTCTCAGCGCACCTGATGGGTGAGGATCGACGAGGCTCCTCTATATAGAGTTCTGTGGTGGCTAATAAACGTTTGAACCTTCCACGTTGCCAACTGCTCCTTCTTGCATTATATTTGCGGGCCAATGGTAAGTGTGGCCCTTGGAATAATTATTTTGGACACAACAATGTTGATGCTCCGGGTTTCTACCAGCCATTAGAATCCCGGGGCACTCCATTGTCTAGAATGGAGCTCTCAACATTCTAATGTTCTAGTGATCTTTAGACCAATGAGATAAGGAATTGAGCATTACTCTATTGATTTCAGTCAACTCCCCGTCCATATAGTTCAGCATGAGAATCAAGAAGGAAGATTGGTTGGTAGCTGCTCCGGGCTGAGCTGTCACCATTGAAAATGTTTCAACCTCTTTCTTCCACCATGATCCTGCTACAGGTATGTGCTACAGCAACATTTATGACGCTATTACCACAATTACAAGTGGTGCCTGTTTGCACTGGTGTCACGGATATGAGTGGGTCAGAGTTTTTCACACCTCTCATAGTTTCCACAGGAACATATCGACACCTCATACTTGCTCATATTTACTGGGTGAAAAGAACAGGTCAGTTGGCACTGACCCGGCAATATAGCATGTACAAACTGCAGTGTGCTAGTTAACTTATCGTACATCCAAACCAAGCACTTACTGTTCATGAAGCTGTGCTGTCTTTTTAGGAACTGTTTCTAGATAACCCAATCTCCATTTTGTATTTATTGAATTTTGCATATTTGTTTTAAAATACTGAATCTATTTGTTTTCTTGGATGTGAATACAGATTTGGGGGGTCACTTACCTCCTTTGCAGACACACTCCTCTTCCCTTTCACATGTAGGAGCCTCTTGACATTGTATATGTTGGTTTCTACGTGCTTCATCCCCGAGGCAACACCTCCCTTTTTATAGCTGGAAGTGCAGAGAGCAAGCAGAGGAGATGAATTATCAAAGGGGACAATGTTTGGGAAATCAGCGTGGAAAATCAGCTTCCAAAACACACAACTATTAATGCATGCAAATTAGTGTCCCCATCGCAGACAATCTCAACGGACATCTGATTTGAAACATTGTTAACCATGTCTGGATTCAATGCACACATGTCTACAGTTCCCACCGCTCAGCCTCAAGTCCCCATACTTTTCAACGCAAATTCAAAGCACCCGATGGTTGAAGTTTATGCCAACATCAGTCTATACTCAGCATTTTCAGTACCAACCCGCCACCTGCTGTAGACGTGACCTGCCAACCAATTCTTTCTTACTGTCTTAATCTTCACCATAGTAAACTAGCGGGCACCTGCATACTCACTCACAAGAAATCTTCAGTAAAAAGAAGTGCACCCAATTGATTTGTGTCTATTCCCTCACTTTGACCACCCTTGGTCCTTCAGTTGCTTTCAAAATTCTTCAATTGGCTTTTTCAAGGCCTTCTCGATGTGTACGGTAAGCTCACTTTTCAGGTACTGGCAGAACGACTCCAGACTCAACTCTGGTCAAAACTTCCCTCCCAGTTTTACATTAAACTCCCCTTCCACTGGAAGACTCCTCTTCTAATACGTTCACAGAGGTCCCTCTATCACCACCTTCTAACACTCGACTGCATCTTCTGTATGTGCACACGTTGAGCCATGAGCTGGTCAGTACACAGACACCTTTTTTGAAGACTGGATTACCAAAAAGAATACGGCTACACAAATGGCTGCCTCGGTGCACAGACACAACAGTTCATCTATAGGCTAAATTGACCTTCTGTTTTTTAGGCTGCATGAACCCCCACCCTCCTACAAAGACTGAATACATTCTTCCACTGTAGGCAACCATGCCGTCCTAGGACAGTCTAATTCACCATTTGT
The DNA here is from genome assembly GCF_964204655.1 of Triturus cristatus. NCBI lineage: Eukaryota > Metazoa > Chordata > Amphibia > Caudata > Salamandridae > Triturus > Triturus cristatus. Next base: position 131,434,453 of record NC_140586.1, on the reverse strand, counting down.
TTAGAGAATGTTCAAGCACCATGGCCTCTCACCACATCGAGTCTCTCTTTCCCTGACCATAATGCTCAACAATCAATTAGTCTTACATGATGCCCTGCTTGAAGTAACCTTTGAAGGATTCGGACTCGTAGCCCTGCACCTCCCGGTGCTGTATGGGACTGCCCCCCAGATAGTCGTCCAGTTGGGTGGTGTAGATGGCTGCCGAGCCCTGCTCGTCCTGAGTCGAGTCGTTGCCGATCCAGTAGTGTATGTCGTAGGAAATCGTGTTCCCAGATTTCCGGGTCTGCACATGGATATTAATGGAGGCAACGAGAGAAAGCCTATGAGTGTCAAACTAAGTCTCTCCATAAACAATGTTTTATACCAATGTAAAAAAAAAATCTTATCGATTTATTATAAGAGTAGCAACAAGCTTAGTTTTATGCTTCCCTAGGTGGAGCCAAGTGGATCTGTTAAAAGTAATTCCTTTAGCCTGGGCGAAGAAACGTTTTATTTTTGTGCCAAAAGACCTTTTAGTATATGTTATGCTTATGCACTACAGTTAGTTGGTCAATATTTATTTACCTTTCTATTTTCGTTGTTTTAAAGGCAGTAATAATATCAAGGTATCAAAGAATTCTGCAACACCTAACCATCTCTATAGCGTAGATTCACCTAAACTACAAATAAAATTAGCTTTTAATGGGTTTGAAGACACTCTGATTGAGGGTAATTGGTCAATATTAATATTATATTTTGTGTTCATCCCCGTAGGAGATGTGGCTTCCGTTATCTACAGCAGCCCACAAAGACACCCCAAGATTTCCAATAGTTTCATCTTACTTGTTGAGAATTTTGTATATGCACACTATTAGCTATGAAAATGAATTGACTTGGGGGGGGGGGGGGGGGGGGAGTGGCTCGAATGAGAGATGTTTCTCTTTTTCTTACTTTTCCACAGGCTCCCAAGCATTTTGCAGAACGGTGGTTAAGGCTGCTACTTTAGGGTCTCGTTTTGGTACTTACATTAGATTTTATAGAACATACTATGTATTATTTGTAACCCTGACACGTTTTCTTCAGTTTACCTTAAAGATGCTTTGGGAATCATTTAAAATGCTCTACAATACTTTGGGACGGATCTCTGCGTGATTTTGCTGTGATAAGTTAAGGAGTCTAGGGGAAAATGCTGCATTTGCAGATTTTCAATATTTTTGTACAAGCCTGGACATAAAAGTACTAGCAATGCCGGTAAAAATACAGGCCAGCTGGCAACCTCACTGCTAGTCCAGGTGACGATTTCTTTCGACCTGAACTATAGGAATTGCATCTCTCTGGTGATGCCCAAAAGTATAAGTGACCCTTTATAAACAATATGCAGCTTAAATAAATTTTGTAGTCATTTGGAGACCATCTGTACTCTATCAACTTAATTCTTTTCATTGCAGTTATTTTTTTTTTTAAAGATCATTTTTGTAACCTTATTCTTGGAACAAAACGCAATGTTTTCTGGATGCAGCAATTTTTGGCCTTATAATTTCAGCTTTTCTACAAAGGTCAAAGTTAAGCTCGTCCTTCTAGGCTTTATTGACTGTTCCAATATTTCATCGCTCCTGCAGAAGAGGCAGTTATTGTTTTCCTTTTTCCAACCAAAATTGTGAAATGGAATGTCATATGTCTTGAGGGCTCAATTGCATATAATAAAGTTCCATAAATTACTGAAAACCTAGATTTTTAAATGCTTAAAGCAGTATCATGAATGTATACAGGGCTATTTTTAACTCAAAGCCACACATTTTGGAAAACAGAGCACTATATACAATGGTGTCATTCATTCACTCCTTAGGTCGGTGTTGGCCATTACTTGGCTCCTCTCGTTCTCCTGTGGAACCAAATACACCAGAAGAAGAATGGTGCACTAGTTAAAGCCACTGGGGTCCAAAGCACCTGCCCTGGTAAAAGGTTGCTCAAGTGCACAATGAGATGCTGGATATTTTCCTTGCTTCCTTCAGGAGGCCTTGGTCATTTGAAATTAAATCTAGGCTTCACTGTCCAAAAAGGGCTTGTCACCAAACAGTTGCAGAAGGTTCACTCTGACTGAAGGGTTTTTAGTGACTCAGGAAGTGTGGCGCTCTGCCATGTGAACGTTTAAGTTATTAGTGAGATCAATTAGGTACGGTGCAACCAGGTAAGGGGAGACTCCCTTTAACCCCTAAATGTGTGTAGGAACAACCCTGCACCACGTTATGTACATCAAAGTCCTGGGCACACGTAAAGTAGTTGTACAGTAAAAAGGTATTATTCAATTCATGAAATTCAGAAGAAATGTCAATGTTGTATCAGGTAAATTAGTCCTTTGTCTTTATTCTTTCATAAAGTAAGCAAGAGAAACCAGCCAACACATGTTTCGTCGCCAATGGACATAATCCTGCAACTTCCTCAGGGCTGAAATTGAAGGTAAGACATCTTAATATTCGCTCTGCCGGTGATAATTCCGACCTGGCTGGCCAAAGTAATCGTCACTCTATTGGAAATCAGGTTAAAAGTTCAAAGTTATGAGGATACACCACAGTAATCGTGATCCGGCATATAAACGTGCCGTGAGTGTTTGGAAGACGCAAGGTAGTCCGTGTTCTGAGTGTAGATCTCCAGTGAGTGTGCTGTGGTCCCTCATGGCGACGGTCTTGTAATTCTGTTCCGGGTATGGACTCCATAGAGTGACGATTACTTTGGCCAGCCAGGTCGGAATATATAAATGGGACAGGGGTGGTATACCAGAACGTCCACAGAATAAGGTGGCCCAGAATGAGTGGGTAGATTACTTCAAACCCCAGTATGCCGCACCCTGTGAAGAAAATTCACGTGATACTCTGACCCATGTCTATTATGATAAGGCAATATTTTCATTATCAGATGTTGGAAGGGCCTTAGACAAAGTGACAAGGGGCAAAGCACCTGGCATGGACGGAATTCCAGCAGATTTGTTTATTGGTGATAGACACCTCTGGTGTAAATATATTATGCGTCTTGCCAATGCTATTGCCCAGGGAGCGGATATCCCCTCCTCGTGGAAGGGAGCAGAAATTGTTCCGGTCTTCAAAAAGGGGGATAAGTCTGTTGCGGGAAACTATAGGCCAATCAGCTTGATAGACGCGATTCAGAAGATTATTGGTCGAATGCTCCTACATGAGATTCTGACATGGATAGAAGATCAGGAAATTCTAAGTCCTATGCAGGCTGGTTTCCGACGCCAGACAAGTACAATAGATCAAGTCTTCCGTGTTGTTATTTTATATTGGAAGACGGTAGTTCTAGGAAAGGGTGCCTTATATGCTGTATTTGTGGACCTAAAAGCGGCCTTCGACCTGGTCCCCCGTAGCAAGCTATGGCAGGTCCTGAGTGAATTTGGAATTGCACCCGAACTCCTTTCCATGGTTATCCGCCTACATGAGGGAAATGTTGCTCGGGTGCGTTGGGGGGGTGTGGGAGAGGTAACGGAGGAATTCCCGGTGGGCAGGGGCGTGCGGCAGGGTTGCGTTTTGGCGCCGACCCTGTTCTCGCTCTTTGTCAACGGGGTGGCGGACTTCCTCTCGCTGACCCCCACCGATGCACCGGTATTGGCAGGATCTCGTATCCCCATCCTCATGTTTGAGGATGATACGCTGATTATTTCCAAGACCCCAAGTGGTCTACAGAAGGCACTTGGGTGCTTTGAAGAGTTCTGTAAAGTGAGGGGCTTGGAAGTCAATACCGGAAAAACAAAGTTTATGTCATTTAATGCTCATAAATCTTATAAGGGAAGGATCTATATGAATAATCTACCCCTGGAGGAGGTTACTTCATTTACATACTTGGGCATTACATTGCAGAAAGATATGCACTTGGGTTGCCAATTAGATCGTGCTGCATTAATACACAAACAAAAAGCAGGCGTTCTACTCTCTAGATTTAAAACCTCACTCACAAAACCAATCTCACCAGTATTAGAGATCTATGGGACGATGGTTTTGACTTCATGCTTATATGGGGCTGAGCTCTGGGGTTTTGGCAATTTGAACAACCTGATGGTGCTTGAAAATGCGTTCTTACGCAAGATCACAAAACTCCCTTCAAGCACACCATTGCGACCTCTATTGTTGGACCTTGGCAAAAAGCCACTAGAACATCTGGTGAAGCTTCGCCCAATACTATACTGGCGCCGGCTTTGGTCCACCGGAGAACTTGTCCATTACAGGAGTGGATTCTTGGATATAATAAAATCTGATTCGTTCCACAAAATACATTGGCTGCGTGGGATTAAATCTCTCCTGTGTAGCTTAGGTTTAATTTATCTCTGGACCGATCCACTAAATGCTGTTTTCCCCTCCAAGGACAAACTGAAAGCAATGTACTGGGAATGGGTATTTAAGGTAGAAAACACACAAGGACTTTCAACTCATTTAACATGTCGATTTCTTGACTTAAAAGTTTGCCCATCCTTTGAAAGTTTCTGGGACATAATTGGAAAAACCCTCGAACGCAAATTGTATTTTCAGCTGCGGGTGGGTACTCTACCCGTTGCTGAATTTACTGCTGGCTGGGGTGGTCACCAAAACAAAAATGATAAGTGCTATAGGTGTGTAGATGAACGTGAATCTGTAGGACATCTATTATTTTTTTGTCCCATGTATGCTGAACCTAGAAGAATATGGTTAAAGCCCATTTGTAGATTTTTGGGCATTAGGAGATATACAATAGCGCTCTGCATTTTGTGCACAGAATCTAAACCCCCTGTATGTATAGCTGTGGCAAAGTTTTTAGGGTGGGCCTGGGGCATACGGGCAAAAGCCTTGAGGATTGGGGTAAATCCCCTCTAGATCATGTGCACTTGGTAGAATACTTATGTTATAGTTAATATAGGTTGGTGATTAAATCAATATGTTCATCAAACAGTTCCACGAGATCATAAGAGCAAGTGGATTGGTTTTTTAGATTGGTCTAAAATTTTTACAAAACATTGTGTCCGACGGTCATTCAGAAATTTAATTGCAATTTTAACTTTTTAGATAATTTAATAACTGTTTTATGTTATGAATGTAATGTGCTTTTATGACCTAAACTGTCGAATAAAGCTTGACTGACTGACTGAATGGCTTTGTGGAACACCACAAGGCATTTACCACTACACAATCTGGGATGGCAAACTGTTACAAACTTCATGACAAGAGGGACAGGGATATTACCCAGATGCCAGATATTTCAAGGGGTTGGCACCGGTGGTTTATGTATACTGATCCCAACAGCGATTTCCACATCTCTTTAGGCATAGGCCACAGGGTTTTTAGGCCCGGGCAGAGGAATTAGCCCGTCAAATCCTAAACACTCATATTACATATAGGAGTTCTTTGATACGTCAACTCTTTACTGGCAAAGAGCACTAAATACAATGTATTCAGGCTTTGTGGCCCACAACTGGCATTCTTATGTGGGAGTCTGGCAATTTGATTGGATCTAACTTCTAGACACTAAAGGAACTGCCTTGATATAGTGGACTCTTGTTACTGGTTTCCTGGTGGGGCTTTTTGGAAGCTGATCTGTGTTCTGACACACATGTCCTACCAATAAAGATCAACAAAAGTTTACATCTATTTCAAGTACATGCAGCATCTAAGATTATCTGTGATTATGGCTTCAATGTTGTCCCCATCAAGTTGCCACTATTCTTTCTGAGTCTTGCCAAATCAGACCTCCCCTGTTACTCTCGCTGGCAATGTCCTGGTTTAATAAGAGTGACATTCCTACTCAAATCTTTGGCTGAACAGAATGTAACATTTAGAACATACAACATGTTTGCCTGTTGACAGAACAACTGGACTCAAAGTAGTACTAGAAGAGTATGTTGACTTGATAAAAGACTGTACCAACCTGTGTTACATTTAACCCACTACCACCCTATTATCATCATGTAGTTGCATAGTGGAGTTTGTCTTTACCCCACAATGCATGCATACATTCAAGTCACAAAGCGGCCAGACAGGGGATCCTATCACATACGTCTTCCAGGTCCAAAGGTTTCGTTGAATCCAATAAATAGCAGCACTCTAAATCTTGTGGACTCTTCAGTGAGTCGAAATCCTGATGTTGCACCCCATAAATTAACCTACACCCATGAATAGAGTCTGAATGATCATCCCTGTCCCTACTCCAGAGCACCTGGGGTTGCCTCGCGATATGGACTGCTTGCTTTGATATCTTCCAGGGCTGAGAGGCCTCTGGTCTTGTGTATTAGTTTCCAGTGTCTTATCCAAGTCCCTCATTCTAGTCTGTATTATTCTAGTGCAGCAGATGCTCTGAACGTTCAGTCTAAGTCCATGTCAGGCAGTCTAGGGCCTACCGGGAATCCTTGGTCGACTACGAATAAGATGGCCACCCAAACCTAGCTGAACTGCACAGGCTGCTGATGCATCCACAAATGTAGAAATCCACCTTGTGCATCACCTGGCTGTAGGCAAACCTTGTTAGTTAGACCCAGTGTAGAATTGCTCTTATCCATTCCATCAAAGAGCATGCTTCTGATCTCCTCAACTGGGTATTCTAGCAGGAAAGTTGCAATCTTGCACAGACAAAAACAGCAAGTTGTTGCCCCGTTTCAGCTTCATTCTGCCTTGCATGCGTTTGCTTGTTGTTAGCCTGTCCAGTGACTTTTTTCTATTTCTGATTTTAATGATCCAAGCAAGATTCCCTCACCATCCTTTTTGGTGACTGTTATATGTAGAGGCAAATTTGTTGTTTGGAACTTTCAGCACATAGGGCAACTTTCTATTTATGCCCAGAGGTTGGACTCATTCATCATTGATAACAGTTGTTACCTGATATCTGCCCTTAGCGGTCAAGAGGAAGCCTATGTGCCCTCTGTTCTGCAAGATGGTTCTGACCTCTCTGAGTACACTTTATTTTATAGCTAAGGCTGATAGCACAGGTTGTGACATCTTCCTGTCAGCCTCTTTAGATTTTGCCAAGACAGCGCATGTGCCAGACATGTTGTTTACACAGAGTGGGCTTACAGCCCACCCATAGCTTTCATTTCCTTAGTCCCCATTTGTTCTGGCATGCGAGTGTCATGCCCTCTTCTTTTGTTTGGCCTTCCCTGGCGCAAGAACCAAGTACTTGTGTCCATCCACTGCCCCCGATTTTAGAGCTACTTTTTTCTTTGAGTTAAAGCACTTGTGTTTTCAATCTGTCTTACACATCCCCATCCATGTAGCTTATTTTGCCTCTGACCTCCCTACTCTGTCCGCTATGCCACTGCACTCTACTCTACACCAATTCACTCTACGCCACTGCACTCTATTCTGCGCCACTGCACTCTACTCTATGCCACTGCTCTCTATGCCACGGCACTACATGCTACTGCACTCTATGCCACTGCTCTCTATGCCACAGCACTACATGCCACTGCACTCTACTCTGCACCACTGTACTCTACGTCGTGCTCTTTCTGCCATTGCACTCTATGCCACTCGGCTGTTTTTTACACCACTCTATGCCACAGCACTCTATTCCTCACCAATTTACAAAACTGCACTCTACGCTGTACCACTCTACACCACTCTACTCTTCTCTACACCACTCTACGCCACTGCATTTTATGCCACTGCACTCCACGCTAGTGTATTCTACTCTGCAGCACTCTACACCAGTCTACTCTATGCCACTGCTCTTTATGCAACTCTGCTTTTCTCTGCACCACTCTATGGCACTGCACTGCTTTCTACACTGGGCCACTCTATGCCACTGCTCTCTATTCCCCAGCTCTCTATGCCACTGCTCACTATGCCACTCTGCTCTTCTCTGCACCATTCCACGACACTCCATTATATTCTATTCCACTGCACTACAACCACTGCCACTCTACGCAAATATACTCTATGCCACTCTACTCTATGCCACTGCAGTCGAAGCCGCTCTGCACCATTGCACTCTATGCTGCTGCACCACTCTACACCACTTTACTCTGCACCACTGCACTCCACGCCAGTCTGCTCTGTACCGCTCACTGCACCCTAGTCTGCACCACTGCACGCCACTGCACTTACATCACTCTTTCCTATGCCACTGCACTCTATGCAACTCTGTGCAACTCTGCTGTTCTCTGCACTACTCTGCACCACTTCCACTGCTCTCTACACCACTCTACTCTACTCTACATAACATAGCATATGTATTTGTAAAGCGCAAGTTCACCCAAGGGTATCTTGGCGCTGAATAACTGATGTTTATTGTTAACCAACACAATGGTACTCATTTCATCGACCTCAGAATGAAGAAAGGCTAAGTGGACCCGCTGGGATTTTAACCTGTGACCATGAGGTCAAACACAGGCCCCCTACAGTGGACATATTAGTCCACTAACCCACCAGACCCAGCTACTCTATGCCACTTCACTCTATTCGACTCTTTTCTTCTCTGCACCACTCCAAGCCACTGGACTCTACTCTGCACTACTCTACACCACTGCACTGTACACCACACCACTCTACTCTACACCACTGCACTCTATGCAACTCTGCTCTTCTCTGCACCATTCTATGCCATTGCCATCCACACCACTGCACTTGTGCCACTGCACTCCACATCACTCTGCTCTTCTCTGCACCACTCTTTGCCACTGCACTCTACGCTGCTGCACCATTTTTTGTAGCTGCACTACTCTATGCCTCTGCACAACTCTACTATGTACCATTCTACGCTACTCTACTCTGTGCCACTGCACTCTATGCCACTCTACTCTATGCCACTCTACACCATACCACTCCACACAGTGCCACTCTACCCCACTCCACACAGTGCCACTGTATGCCACTCTACACAGTGCCACTTTACTCTATGCCACCCTAAGCTACTCTACTCTATGCAATTCCGCTCTGCTCCACTCTATTCCATTCCACTCCACTCCACTCCATTGTAGTCTACCCCACTCCATTCTATGCCTGTCTATTCTATTAAACTCTACTTTATGCCAAGCCACTCTATGCCCCTGCACTCTACAACACTCTATTCTACGCCAATCCACTCCATTCTATGCCAAGCCACTCTACGCTATGCCACACCACTCCAAGCCACTACACTCCACGCAACTGCACTTGACTACTCTACTTCACTCCAAGTTGCTGTTCAAAATGGGGAAAAGACATTGGCAAAGCGAATAGCTCTTGTGTAGGCGAAACCTATTGGCTTTTGCCGATTCTTGTTCTTGTTAGCCAACTCTCTTTTTGGTTTGTTCTAAAACGGTGCTATGCATTTACACTAAACAGAAGAGTAACACGCATCTACCTACAGTTAACTAGGCCGAGGCCATAACTATGGTGAACATGCACGTTTTAGCATAAAATGTGGGACTACAGTAACATCTGGTGTCCCATACAATATCACTTAGTAAATGAGCACTACATTCCTTATTTCAGGTTAATTTCTGTCACATGAGAATCAGCAATGTTTTTTTTTGGCTTGATGCATAATGACAGTGGCTGCTGCCACGTACCGAGGGTGGTGTAGCTGGGGAGATGCAAAAAAAATAATAATAATAATAATAATAAAAAACTTACCTTGAGGCGCGACGTCGTCCTCCACCAGTCATCTTCTTTCCAAGCAGGCTCCATTGCTGGAACAGGAAACTGCAATCACCAATCCTGGCACATCTCTCAGCATGAGAGAAACGTTAGGATTGGTGGGAGCAGCCTCTCGAAGAGCTCCTAAGAGCACTGAGGTCTACGCTTTCTTTAACCCAGCTGTCTAACACAGCTGGATTAGAGAACTTTAAAATGTGCATGTGTAGCTGGGCATACAAAATGGCCGGCCAAAGAGACATGGGCACTGTTAATCCTGGTGTAGCATTTGGGCCTTCACCCTTACATAGTGGTCTATCTTGGTTGTGTGTCAGAATATTAAGTTCAAAATATTGACCTACAAAAATACCAACTGCAGGACATCAACAACCACTAAACTGTCATGGTAGATAAGTAAGTATTTAGTCTTCCGAACTCCATATATATGTACCGTGGACCTAAGTATATCATCAGGGTACATAGATGTGGAGTGAATAATGGTAAAGCTGCGTACCTGTTTTTACTGCCCATGCAGTATAGTCGTAGTCGATGTTTTGGTAGGCGTTATTCTGGTAGTGCACCATCCATATCTATTGCGGAGGTTTTGGAAGGAAGTTGATGGTGTTTATAGAGAGAGTGTCGCTGGCGTGGTCACAGGAGAACTTTGTCCCTCTTTAAACTTTTATCACTTAGGAGTTTTAATCGAGATATCTTGTGTGCTGTACCTGGAGCCCGTTTCCTACTGGGACTGCGAGGACCAGGGTGCGCTGCTGTGCAACCGGATTGAGCGCACCTGGCCACTCTTCCCGGCTCCTCCTCCTCCTCTCTCGCTGATAAAACGCCTCGCGGCCCCCGCTTCGCGGGAGCCGCTCGCTGGCGTGGTCACAGGAGAACTTTGTCCCTCTTTTAAACTTTTATCACTGAGGAGTTTTAATCGAGATATCTTGTGTGCTGTACCTGGAGCCCGTTTCCTGCTGGGACTGCGAGGACCAGGGTGCGCTGCTGTGCAACCGGATTGAGCGCACCTGGCCACTCTTCCCGGCTCCTCCTCCTCCTCTCTCGCTGATAAAACGCCTCGCGGCCCCCGCTTCGCGGGAGCCGCTCGCTGGCGTGGTCACAGGAGAACTTTGTCCCTCTTTTAAACTTTTATCACTGAGGAGTTTTAATCGAGATATCTTGTGTGCTGTACCTGGAGCCCGTTTCCTGCTGGGACTGCGAGGACCAGGGTGCGCTGCTGTGCAACCGGATTGAGCGCACCTGGCCACTCTTCCCGGCTCCTCCTCCTCCTCTCTCGCTGATAAAACGCCTCGCGGCCCCCGCTTCGCGGGAGCCGCTCGCTGGCGTGGTCACAGGAGAACTTTGTCCCTCTTTTAAACTTTTATCACTGAGGAGTTTTAATCGAGATATCTTGTGTGCTGTACCTGGAGCCCGTTTCCTGCTGGGACTGCGAGGACCAGGGTGCGCTGCTGTGCAACCGGATTGAGCGCACCTGGCCACTCTTCCCGGCTCCTCCTCTTCCTATTTAATTCCCGCGCCTACTACCGCGTTGCGGGACGCGTTGCGGGGCGTAGTCCGGGGCGAAGCCCGGGCAAAGGACGGGCCCGTTTAAGCCCGTTCAAGCACGGACAAGACCGGACCGGGCCCTGTCCCTTTCTTCTACTCTGTCGCCCAAGGAAGCAAGTCACTATGGATACACGAGGTAAAGTAACGAAAACACAACCGATAGTATCTGGAACATTGGATAATTTCATTATCAGGGCGAACTCTGTAATCCAAGGTGAACTGAACTTACTAGAAAGGCGTCTATCTGACGGAATTGCCAGTACACGTAGGTCATCTTTGGGCTTAATTGCATCTGCAGGCTCTCCTACAAACCTCGATGACTCACAAGCAGCATTGATGGACAGTATTGATCGTACAATTGAATCTGTATTATGTGACTTAAGATCTAGTTCCCCCTCATGTAGAGATACTCTTCAACCAATCCCTGAGGGTACGAATCATACTATGCTTTCCCGATTGCCGGACCAGATGCTAAATCGAGCACAGTATATTGAGGAGGGTGCTGTTCCAAAAAGGAAACGTGAGGGGGCCAATAAGAGAGGGAAAAAACCTAGACTTGATAGACCCCATACTAGTACTGTTAAAGCACCTATTCCAACATGTACTAGGCCTGCCCAAGTCAACAGTGGCATTCTCAAACCACCACTAGAACAAACTGTATTGACGTCTAATACACCTATACATGTCTCTAATTGTGACTCAGAACCCGATGAGGCCTCCTGCCGATATAATGATATTGTAAAAACTGCTATCAAGGGTCTACTTACCTCATTGACTGTTAGGTTTGATGCAATTGACATTAGGCTTAAGGAAATAGAAAGGGTCGTTACAGCCCCGGCAAATGTACTAGCGAGCAGAGCCAAACCGTGTGCTGTATGTGAAGCAAGAAAAGCGGACCCTCATTTTTCCTCCCTTCCTATTCCCATGGGCTCTCCAAACCCACTCCAAAGGAAGGAAATCCTTCCACTTGGACCCCGCGATCCTATGTCAAATATACCAGAACCTACTCCAACTACTTCTCTGCTGGTATTCCCTGCCTTACAACATACATCCTCTGTGCCTCCACAATGTCAATCACAATCCCAAACTAAGAACATAGTTGCAGTACCCAACCCACAACATGTAGATTCGGACCAAAACACCAAGGATCCAAGAGCCAATACTAATCCAAATTCGGCCCTAACAAATAGGAGAAATATAATCAATCTCCCACCAGAAGCCTCACCTTATGTCGTTGTTCTAACAGGAGTCCCGGAACTTGTCAATTCATCGACTGAATCCTATGCATCTCTAAAAAACAAAGTCATTAACTGGCTCAACAAGCAAAGGCCTCTCCCCCCAAACGTAAGGTCACAGGTTCTAATGGTTAGAAGGGTTCCTTGGCTCGGTAGCACTACAAAGAACATTAAGGGTGACTGTATTTTGGTTAATTTCAGCAACCGCTTAACAGCTCCCTATATCCTTAATTGGACTGGTGGTAACAATACTTCCCTTATTAATTCTTTGCCCCTGTTTTTTTTCTATCCCCCAATCCACACTTTTTTCCAGGATGACACAGATGATAATTGGCTCAAAGTTGGGGGCAATGGGGCCAGAGGCAGGCCTAGGCGCGTCCATTTTGATGAGCCTTTGTCTGCTGGCTATTCAACCTTCAACAGGTATGCCTGTCTCGAGGATGTCGATTGACTTCCCCAGGAAGGCCCTACTTTAGTTTTACCGCCTCCATTGCTTCCACCTCCTAGTTACCATCCCATCTCTCCTGTTTTTACTTCTGTTCCTACTACCACTCCTACTTTTCCGAATCTGTGTGAGTCTCCTGCTTGTAAAATCCCTGTAGCTCCTTCCAATTGCACAACAAAACATAAAGTGCTTTCTTGGAACATAGCCGGTCTACCCAGTAAACTTGACTGCCCAATTTGGGGCTCCTTTATAGATCTTCACCAAATTTGTTGTTTTCAAGAAACCTGGGCGAGACAAGATTTCCATCGATTGGGTTATGCTACCTACTCAATTCCGGCGGTGTGGGCCGGAAGTGGCCGCCCTTCTGGCGGTTTGACTACTTGGGTTGCCACTCACCTAGGATGTATTGTTACTAAATTTGAAACTGGGTCTGATGATATTCTATGCTTAATATTGGATTGGGGCTTAGATAATAAACTGGCGGTGATTAATGTATACGCCAGACCCGTGAATTTTTGTGAGGAATCCCGGGTGATTGAGGCCCTTTCGAATGTTCTAACTGGAATACCCGACCACATAACGCTTCTTATAGCTGGTGATTTTAACTCTCATTTTGAACCACTCGAGGGCTTGGCGGATCAAATAAATCTGGAAGAGGACGAAATCTGGAATATTCCTCAGGTTTCTGGTCCAATGGCTAGGGCCTGGACACCTTTGGCTATCCAGATTACCTCCTTGACAATGGTCCACTCTATTAGGGCTTGCAATGGTCGAACTATTCTAGATAACCCTCCTAAGCCCACATTTAATAAACCAGGTAGAGAGGCCAGGCTTGACTATATTTTTGTTCAAGCCAAGGACTGGAATAGAGTCCTTGACTTTCAAGTCATCCCAAGGGGGGAGAGCGACCATAATCCTCTTATATTAGATGTCTCCTTATCTGGTCTGTCCCCTCTAGATTTGGCGTCATCACCTAATTCGGAGCCATCGGACTCAGCTATTCTTTCTAATAATAAGCGGAGAATTAAATGGACCAAAATGGTTCGCAATGATAAAGAAATATCCCAAGTTTATGCTGCAGTCGCCTCGGTTCTAAACAATATAGCGGAGATCCTAGAGCAGCATTCCCCTCCAAATTATCACGAGAAACTGGCAACTGCACATCAGGAATTGTTTCTTATGCTGTCTGGGTTATTTAACCCTATTATTTCTTGTAAAAAGGGATTTGTTAACCAGCCTAACTGGTATAATAAGACCTGCAGATCGGCAAAGAGCGAACTGCTCGGTGCTATAAAGAACAAAGCCCCTAAGGCTGATATCCAACACAAGAGACAGATTTATAGATCCTTGATACATTTTGCTAAATTGGAATGGGCTTCTGAAAACTGGGAGAATTTAACTTCTGCCCTAAAATCAAGAGATTCGAGGAGATTTTGGTTGATTGTATCTACTGGGACAACTGAACCTCCCGCAATTGTAATTAATAACATTGCCCCAGAAGCCTGGGAAATCCACTTTAGCACTCTCTATAGGGCCCCGACGTCTGCCCCTGTGAGCCCATTACACACAGTACCAAGCTGGGACCACCAAATTTTCACGCTAACTGAAATCCAGCTTGCAATTTCCCAACTTCCTGCTGGGAAAGCACCAGGATTGGATGGGGTACCAGGTGATCTGTATAAACACGAACCTAATGTATGGGCTCCATATCTTACATTACTGTTTAATGCCATCCTGGACGGCTTGCCTATTCCCCCTACTTGGTTAGGCGCCGAAGTTGTGCCTATCTTTAAAAAAGGATCACCATTGTTGCCAGGGAATTACAGGCCTATTAGCTTGATAGATGTTGCACAAAAACTTTTCTCGAGGCTGATCCTGAATCGTATTATGGACTGGGTTGAGTCATCTGAGATCTTGAGCAACTATCAAGCTGGCTTCCGAAAGAGCGTTTCCACTACTGACCAGATCTTTAGGTTGTGTATGCTCTACTGGAAAACAGTAAAGATAGAGGGGGGGTCCCTTTATACAGTTTTTGTCGATCTCCGCGCGGCTTTCGACCTAGTTCCCCGCATAAAATTATGGACCGTGCTACAAGATTTAGGCCTTCCAGGGCCTCTCTTGCATATACTGGTGCGTCTCCATACTAATAATTATGCGAGGGTAAGATGTGGGAGAGGTGGCAGCCTCTCAGCTAGTTTCCCTGTTGAAAGAGGGGTAAGGCAGGGGTGTGTCCTGGCGCCCACCCTGTTTTGCCTTTATGTAAATGGTCTCATCTCTCACTTAAATGACGTACCCAATAGAGATGCTCCACGTCTTGCGGGCACTGCCATTTCGGCCATTATGTTTGCCGATGATACGTTGCTTCTAGCTAAGACCCCCATGGGGTTACAACGTGTCTTGGATGGTTTTGTATCTTTCTGTATTGATCGGGGGTTGGAGATCAATACGGCTAAGACTAAATTTATGATCTTCAACCCCCCTAGGTCCCTCCGACCTAATCCTACCATAAATGGAACCAGCTTAGAAAGAGTCCACACTTTCGAGTATTTGGGTTTAACACTCAACGAGAAAATGACCTGGTCTCATCATCAGGTCAAATCAAATTTAAAGTTAAATCAAAGGGTAGGGGGAATCCTGAAATTATGGAACCAATCTATGACCCACCCGATTGGTCCGCCTCTGGAAATCTATAAAATGCAGGCTCGTGGGGCTTTAATTTATGGCGGCGAACTCTGGGGCATTGATTGTGCCCCTGAGATTGTCGCTACGGAAAACAAGTTCTTACGGAACCTGTCTGCCCTTCCACCTAGCACGCCGTTACTTCCCCTTAGGCTCGATATGGGACTAAGACCGATAAGGGAGGAACTCGGCGTGAAGCCTTTAACTTTTTGGAGGCGTCTCTGGACAACCCCTGAACTTTTGAGCTATCGCTCTGAACTTATGGAACTCTACCTTCACCCAGCCCAGGGCAAAATCCCATGGCTGAATTATGTTAAAAATGAATTTGCTAAGCTGGGCCTACAGACCCATTGGACAAAACCCTTAGAGACTTGTGCGACCATACCCCGTAAAGAACTTGTTGCACTATATCACAATTTTAATTTCTCGGCAACTCTTGCAAATGAGAATTTGGGATCAATGACCACTACATTTCTAACCACCAAGGATCACTATATATTGGAAACCGTCCTGAATGACATTAATCCTGTCACGCTGAGAAAACTATTCTTACAATGGCGATATAACGCACTTCCAGTCAGAGCACTCACCAGTAGGTGGCACCCCCCTACCGTAAAAAATTGTCCTACATGCTCTAGTGAGCTGGAGGACGATATTCATTTAATGTTTTTTTGCCCTATGTACACTAAATCTAGGAAGAAATGGATTGCTCCCATTTGTAGGAGCTGGGGGTTTAGACGACATTTAGATGCCTATAGGCTACTGAAAAGTGATTTTTCTCCTTCTACCGTTGTTGCTATTAGCAAGTACTTAGCAGCAATATGGTACATTAGAAGAATTCACCTGCCGAAATGAAATGTAATTTGTCTATCCCTGGCTAGGACTATGTTGCAATTCACTTATTTGTAATTGTATTCTCCCCAGTTTATAGTGTATCTTTTATTTATGAATGATTTTTTTCTTTAAGATAATCTTTGTGATTTAAATGCATTTGTATGTTTTCTTTTATGATTTACTTAATCGAAATAAAGATTTAAAGAAGAAGAAGAAGAAGTGTCTCATGAGGAGCTCAGACTTTCTTTCTCCTTACAGCATAAGCTAAAAGCTAATGTTGTGCCTTTTTACTGGTTGTACTATTTCTGCAGCCCATTTTATCTTGGCACTCATAGCAAAAATTGATTATATTAATGCGCTCTTCCCAAGCCAACCATCAAATACATTCCTGATGGGGTCATTTTAAAAATTGATATGCATTACTCTTGATGCTTCAGTCAAACATCCTGAAGTGAATGTGGCTTTTAGTTGTTGCCAGTACTGCAGGCCACTCCTTGTGGGGAAGCAGCTGGCAGCCAGAATCCATGCTAAGGATGGAGAAAGAAAGCCTCTGAAAGGCTAGCATATCACCATGCCGACAACCATCACTGAGACTAGGCCATGACCCTGACTTGGCAGGTTCCCTCTCCTCACTTCAATCTCAACAAATTGGGTACCTGAGCCAAGTCTTTGTCGTGGCAAATCAAAGGAATGGTCACGTCGATGTGACGAGTTATGATGTGATAGTGGTGCACTTCTAAATGCACATCATTTTTCAATAAAAAATGTATGTATATGTTAATACAATGAATGTTGGTACAATAAAAAACGATTGCAACCTAGGATAATACATTTTATTAGATAAAGCATTATTGTTGCATTTCATCCACCTATATTTTATTCCTTCATTATAATTGTGCATGTATTTCACTGTCATCCTTTGCCCTTGTCTCCTTCGCATGTGCTTTGTGTATTTTCATATGTGTTCCACATTCCCTTTAGAGTGCTTGTAACTGTATGTTCCACTCGGTTGCCTCCAGTTGCATCTGGAGATCGACCTGGTCGGACGCCTTAGCCGTGCTGCGAATAAACCTGCTTTTCTTCATAATTTGGATTCAGCATCTTTTGTAATAATTATCTATTTTTGTTTTCTATGAATTTGACAGACAAGTGAGTGGAAAAGGTGAAAAGAAATACAAAAGTTTTTTTTTAAAAAGCTCGTAAGAAAGAAAGGGTTTTTAAAAACAATTTAACAACGTGAATACATAAATATTCAAGTATTTAAAAAGTGCCACACCCTTTTGTAGTCCACCTGATCTCATCCCAAAAAGGGGTTTTCTTTAAACAAAATTAAACTAAAGAGGTATCAAACTTCCCACTCAACCCTCTGTCTTTAGGCGGCACTTTTCAGATTAAGGTAACCAAATCACATCTGTTTGATACAGACTGATAAATCTAAATTCTCACTGACCAAGAGAAGAAGTAATTTTCCTAATTTTTTTTAGTCCTTAAATGTGGTGATCTTACCGGCTAGCAATAAAATGCTCGAGCATTACCACGCAAACATAATCTGAAGGCTCCATAATTGACGAGTTCCCTAAATCGATAGTTACTAGTTAATCTGCAGTCTATTAACTGATATTAGCAAAATGCCACAATGCAACATTGCTTTTTATAGCATTGCCCACCAACCACACGGACACCTATAACTCAGCGTACAAAGGAAGAACATGGACATTTATTTCAGAAAGTCTCGTCCTATTTTTAAGATTATTTTTTATATTGCTTTGATGTTCGTGGGTTTTCTTTATTTCTTTTGTAAGCTACTACATGATTTTCGTTGAGAAAAATATTGAGCACAATGTTGACATCGCTGGCATTGTATTTATATGATCTATTCGTATCATCCATTCTATATTTGAAAATTGTCAGTTCCGCTCTCTATGTATATTATGTGATTTTGTAAAGCACATGTTAAGGATGTGACGGTCCTTTCATAACTGAACCTGCTGTGGGTGAACTATGAGCTGGTGGTCAGGCCGAAATGACCAGTTAAAGAGCAAAGAATTTACTTCATGGTAAAACCCGTAGTATCCTTTTGCGTTTCAAATGTGGGGAGCAGAAGGCCTGGGGAGCTGTTTGCACTGAGAATGCTCCTCCACCACAGCTAGCTCCATGAACCAGCAGACTGACCATAAGCTGTTGAGGACCAGACCTCAGAGATGGTTGTATGTCGGAATCTAGCAGGCATTTACCACGCCTGCCTTAACAGCACGGTCTGATCCACGAATGCATCTTTACCACGCATTCCTTTACGATGCAAGTCGTTACAACAAATTGCGTTAGGGAAAGCGCTGGACTTTGTAATAGTATGATTTACTATTCCAACTCGTGTCTGAGCAACAGTAGGGAACGTGTTGGACTTAAAGTCCAACATCAGTCCAACAATACTTTTCTTAAGGCTAGCCGTTGTGACGACTCACGTGGTAAAGGAATGCGTTGCAAAGACGCTTCCGTAGTTCAAGCCGCGATGTAAAGGCTGTTTCCCCCTCAGAGATCTGTATTAGTTATCAGCGTGAAACTTCTGAGCAACAGAAGATGGGCCATGTTGAAGATAAGACCTGTGTGCAGCAGATGGACCTGCACATGCTTGTTTTGGTCGTATGCATCCTTTGTGGCGATTTCACACAAAGGCAGAGTGCAGCACTACAACAAAGCTGTTGTAGCTCTAAATACCTTTGCAGTGGTTGAGGTGACCTCAGTTATTCTAGTAGATGCATGGTTTTTCTCCGTGGTAACATGCAAACCTTTCAATGGGTATGCTTTATTTTATTTATTTATTTATTTGCGAGTTTATACCGCGCTGGAATCGACTCCCAAAGGAGTATCTCCGCGCCTTTGGCCAACCATAATACAAGAAAAGAGTCCAAGCAGTATATCATGTTAATTTTGAAATAGGTAAGTTTTTAATTGTTTCCTGAAAGGGAGGTGATCATCACAGAGTCTCAGAGATATTGGGAGGCTATTCCATAGAATTGGGCCAGCAACTGAAAGGGCTCTAGCTCCCTGTCTTGCTTTTTTTGCTCTGGGTACACACAGCAAGGCCTGTTCACTGGATCTCAGAGAGCGCGTGGGTACATAGGGGGAGAATTTGTTGGACAGGTAAGCAGGGCCTCTCCCATGTAAACATTTGTGTATAATACAACAGGTTTTAAACTTCACCCTCTGTTTGATGGATAGCCAATGAAGCTTGGTCAGCAGAGGTTTGGAGGGAGTGCGAGGGGGCCGGTTTAAGACAAGACGAGCAGCGGTATTCTGGACCACCTGGAGTCTGGAAATTACTCCTTCATTTGCCGACAGTAATAGTCCATTACAGTAATCCAGTCGACTCAATACTAGAGCCTGCACCAAGGTTTTTCTAATAGAGTCTGGCAGCAAAGGAAACACTTTCTGCAACAAACCGATGATGTGGAAACAAGAGCCCACCACTTGGTTTCCATGATGTTTTAGGGAAAGCTCCTGGTCCAGTCGGACCCCTAGATTTTTCACTACCTGCTTGGGCTCAGGGACTGAGCCAAGATCTTGAGGCCACCAGTCAGGAGTCCACAGGAGTTTGGCCTCACCGAACAGCATCATTTCCGTCTTGGCAACATTACATTGCAGGAAGTTAGATGCCATCCAGTGAGCCACTGCTTTCATCCCCTGGGCAAAGGAGTTCCTAACCTCAGCAGTGAGGATTTTAAAAGGAAAGAGGAGTTGGGTGTCATCCGCATATGACACTGGGATGAAACCATGGGACCTCATGATGTTAGCTAGGGGGGCCACATAGATGTTGAAAAGAGTAGGGCTCAAACAGTAGGGCTTGCAGTTCACTGTGGTCATACACGTCGTCCACAGATGGCAAAGAAACATTTCTAGAAATGTTGGGTTCTTTTGAGCATTGCAGAAGCTCCTTATCTTCAGTGAGAACATTTGACCTTAGAGGTCTGAATGACGATTGATTAAAAATACCCCTGACAGGCTTATGATACTTGTGGCCAAGCACACACAACAACCTCTTGCTACTCACGCAAACCAAAGTTTTCTCAAAAGTAACATTTACCTACCTTTCCATAGCAAGTAAGAGTATGTGTCTGGGTGTGGTGTGGTGTGCAGATGTGCAACCAAACAATCAAAATGCAAGTTGAGATTACAGAATGCAATGGGAAAATACATTTAGCAGAATTGAAGCTATTTTAATTCAGTAAAGGATGCAATAAAGAATGGCAGCCATCCCTCTCGACTCCTCAATCAATGTATCAATGAATGGAGGATGCACATCCCATCTTCACTGAGAAGTCCAGAGGGCGGCTGACCTTCACTACATGAAATATACACTCCACGCTTTGCCTGGAGATCAGTCGTGGCATGTTTGCTTCGTGGGGTTGTTTGAAGTCAGCATATGAAATGAAATGAAATGAAATGAAATTTTGTACTTGTATAGCGCACTGCTGCCCCAGCGACGGGGCATCCTGGTGCTTTTACTCATACCGCTGTGGAGCCCTTCCTGGCTTTCCCTGTGAAATGTCCACTCCTGGGCACCCCCAAGGTGAAGCCAGGCATCCCCAGCGCTGTTGGGGCCGTTGTGGAGATTAAGCAAGCTATTGCCCAGAGTTGCAGAGTGGGACCCATGATTAGAGTAGGCACCGAGGCGAGAATTGTCAGGTCCGAGGAAATTGAGCCCAAGACCCGCCGAGGCGGGAATTGAACCCTGGTCCCAGGCCAGATCTCTGCATCCGGGTCTGCCGCTCTAACCATTGAGCCACACTTCTCCACAGAGATGGAGAAACTGGTTTTCCACTAGCTTGGAGATCTCATAGACCCATATAATATTCACAGTGACCTTACGTTGCACGGTTATACCCAAACTGTCTTCTGATCGCTGTCCTGATGAAGACCCTAGTATTAATTATAGTTGTGGGCTGATGTATCAACTAGGATTGTACTGAAGTACGCGAGGCAAACCTTTTGGACTCTTAGACGAGACATTTCCACTCTGACTTTTCTTGTTTTGGAAAGAAATGGTAAGCCAGATCTTTTTGCATTCACATGATGATCATGTTGTAGCACTATTCCTCACATACGTCACACTCCTCATGCACTGCTCCATTACCTCCATTAACCACTGCCACGCTTGAATGTTCCATTACTGTAAATGTGATTGTGTCTTAATGACAGATTCTGCAGCACAACTGGCTGAAGGGAGTCCATTCACAACCCACCCACTGGGGTCCCTAGGAGGTCTTGTCCCCACCCGGCATCAGCAGATCAAGCGGAGGCCCATCCTACAGAATGAAAGAGCACAAGCACGACTTTTCCCTACCCTTGCATCCCTTCAAGCAC
The DNA here is from genome assembly GCF_964204655.1 of Triturus cristatus. NCBI lineage: Eukaryota > Metazoa > Chordata > Amphibia > Caudata > Salamandridae > Triturus > Triturus cristatus. The sequence goes on along the minus strand of NC_140586.1, from coordinate 131,412,773 downwards.
GTGAGTCTGTCTTTACTGAGACTAATTGAAAGACTGAAGGACTTCATAGCTGGTCCAGAATGGCTCTGTCCACTCACCACGATACAGGAAGGTTACAGGAGGCACCAGGCGGCATGGCCTCCTTGTGACCTTCGGTTGCACGGGATGCTTCAGTGTGACAGCGCTGGACAGTCCGTGTACCTCCAGAAGATGCAGCCCAATGGATCTACAGTGCTGGTACCTATCTGAGGATTACACACTCACACAAGCCTAATATGGTCTGGTTCTCACACAGAAAAGGAAGTACATTACCTTTCTGAATTGTAGCCTGGTTGATCAACTGATTGCCAATAGTTAACAGAGTGTTCACAGAGTGAATGCATCAGCTTTCAGGACTGGCATCAAATTCACGAGTATTGAAAATGTAGCTTACTCACCGAAAGCAGGATGTAGCAGTCACCTTCAAAGAAGTTCCCATGCGCTTTCTGAGGTACTTGCACCAAGTCCATTTTCTTAAGGGGAAAACATATAAATCAGTAAGTCAGATAATAAAACTCTCAAAAATGACACCTTGAAAAAGAACTTAAACCAGCTACAAAGCAGCCTTTCCGTTATCAACGTCTATGTGCCTCAGCTAAAATTCTCCTGTCAGTTACATATTTCAAATTTGCAACCATTTGCGGCTTCTGTAATAACATAAATTATGCTACTGATAAAATCATATGAGATACCAGCAGTGATGTAACTTATTACATCATTTGTGATGTCATGTGCGATGTCATGGACAGTCTATGAAACATGGCTAAATATAACTTGTAAATTTCAGATTTTTTTTAGATTTAATATTGAAACAATAATATTATTAAACTGAAGTTTTTAACTGTATTTTTATGATTCTTTTTATGATGTTCGTTAGTTACCGAATGTGGTAGACAACTACAACATCTGGGAACTGAAGTTTTGTTTGGTAGATTATTATTATTATTTTTTTGGGGGGAAATACCTTTTTTTGATTCAAGTGACATGAGACTAGCAATGTCTGCAGACATAAGTTCAATATAATGACTACTCCCATCTTTTCTTGAACCCCTTAGAGTAAACAAAAGAAACATTATACCACAACCCTGGCATTAACCCATAACACTCAGTGCCTCGGTTTGAATCTCATTTACATTTGTAGTCCACATCAAAGCTATCGTGTCCTGTTAGATTATCAGTGTTTGCTGACTTCACACTGTTCTAGTTGCCACACCTTCAGCCGGGCCATCTGTGACTTCATGTGTTTTCATGGGGATTCCCCTAAAGGTAGATTGTTTGGGATTTTAATGATATTTTTAGCTGCCTATAATTTGCTTCACCCCATGTTTCTAGTACTTATTGATTACAGACTGTGGCTATCTTCAGCAGGCCTTATGCCCCATATCACACACTTACCCAAATACCACTGGTCATGGCGTTTCACCATGTGTGGATTTGACTCAGGCCAAAGAACCCATGGTGCTCTGTCCAAGACAGTCAGTCAAAGTTAGTAGACTTTGACCATGATCTGAGAGTTATCCACTCTTTGGTTGGGTTGTGCTCACCTTACCCCCACAGGCTCCTTACTTTTCTCACAACGATGTCCATGAACTGAAAAATGGACTGAGATGACTTACTGAAGAAATATGTCCCGATCGGATGTGATTTTACATTTAAATTATGGTTCATGAACTGATTCACAAAAGCAAATTCTTCAAAAAAAGTTTACACTGCTTTCGACATATTGACACAAAATCACAAGACACACAATATTTTTGCCACTTTGACGCAAATATTCCAATGGTTGATAAGTCCTCAAATCTCTGATAAGAGAATTTTAGTTGTTAGATTCATAGATAGATTTTTTGTCAAATGTTATGTATATTTGACAAACAAAGCCAAAATGATGCCTGCATTTTTTTGTGTAGGGATGAGAAAGTTATATACACTCAATCACCAAGCTAGTCTTCCACTTAAACCATAATACAGCGCCGTGTCACTTGTTGGTGCTTTAGAAAACGCCAAACATAAATCATTAAAAAAAATGATATACTCTGTTTGGTAACTGAGGGGAAAACTATTGTTGTAAAGTTACTGAACTTTAACATGCTTATGCAAACATTCAATCCCTGACTTCAGACGTGGTTGTTAGACTGGTACCTGAGAAGAGCCTGGGGGCACGTAAACTGAGTTGAAATCTTTTGAGACGAGCATGATTTGTGTAGTTTCTGGACTCCTGTGGCTTGGTGGCATATAATAGCCACCCTCCCCTTGATACTTTGATGTCTGAGGCAGTATGGCAGAAGTATTTTACTTGACTTTATGATCATCGTGGAACTGCAGGCCTGGTCATGTCCTGCCACCACCACCGCCACCGCCACCTGAGACTTCTAAGCATGATATGTTTACTTTTGATGAGGTGGGGAATCGCAGGACCTTCTTATTTTCATACCTAGAAGTACTACCTGTGCATGTTTTACATCTAGGCTAGGAGCTGCAGTACTCTCCACCAGGAAAATGCCTTCCTCTTGAATATCCGTCATAATTGGGCCAACCCACAAAAAGCCAACAAGGTCTGACCCATGAAATACCATCCCATATCTCTCTTGGATATTATAGAGAAGTCTCTTACAATTTTTTTCTAATTAGATTTGATCAAATTACCTCCATGATTGATGCGTTATCAGGTGAACCAGTATAGAAGGAAATGTAATGCCCCTCCAGGAAACAGCGATTGTCATTGGCATTGATAGCTCTCAAGTTCAAGTGATGTGATATCAAGGCACAATTTTGACAAGGTAGTGACACGTTCTAAAAACTGAACGACTGTGACAACAACGTTAACCTTGTATATGTTCATTTTTTCCGAAGGCAGCAGCGACCACTTTTGTTGTTTTTGTTTGCTGTTTTGATAATCATTTTTGAATTATAAAGACAAAAACCATGCATGGAATCTGAAGTGCAATGCAGTGTACTTGCAACACGAGGGAAAACTCTGGATAAAAAGAGAAAATTGGAAGGAGGACTTTGAAATCTACTTCGAGGTAGTGAAAGGGTAAGTTTTTATCTGCAAAAGGAAGATAGCTTTACTTCAACATAGTCTCGGAGTAGAAGGGAGGAAAGCTCTCAGACATTTACCCATACCTTCTATCAGGATCCATCAGAAAAGGAGATTAGGTCAGAAAGGAACCAGAACCCCCTCTCATAGTAAGAGTAAGTTAGATTTCTATACTGGGCCATCTTTCGATCAGTTTCTCCCCTTAGAAAGCGCAGAAACTTTTAAATTTTTGAATTCTATCAGTTCTGGCTCCCATACAGATCCTTGCCCGGTCCTGACTGTGAAAATGGTTTTGGAGTTGATAGCAGCTGTGTTACATCCTTTGATCAATGATATCTTGATCTCGGGCACTTTCCGAAGGCTTGGAAAGCAGCTTTTATTCTCCCTTTATTGAAAAAGCCCACTTTGGACCCTACAGATCCTGGCAGTTACAGGCCGATCTCGCGGCTTCCAATGCCAGCGAAAATCATTGAGAAGGCTATGAACAGCCAGCTTAGCACCTACCTTCAAACTAATCATATACTCAACGCAATTCGGTTTTAGAGCCGAACATAATACTGAATTTTGCTCTAATTAACTCCTTAGATGAAGTTAGGGAGGCTTTGGACGGGGGTGGGAAGGCTGTGATGATCTTGTTGGATCTATCGGCAGCCTTCGACATGGTCCACCATGTGGTTTTGATGGACCGTCTGTCGGAGGTGGGAGTACAAGGGGTGGCTTGGAAATTGCTACATTCCTTTCTCTCAGACAGATCCCAGACTGTTAATTTGGATAACCATAAATCTGATTCCTTCTGTCTTCCTTGTGGGTTCCCCCAGGGATCCTCACTAAGCCCCACCTTTTTAAACATTTATATGATTCCGTTGGCAGGTCTTATAAAATCTTATGGCTTTCAGCTAACCTCATACGCAGATGACACTCAAATAGTGTTACCATTTGAGGATGGCAAGGAAAAAGAAACGGGAGTGCGCTTTCATAACTGCATGAAGGAGATAGCTGGAGGGATGGCCTTAAACTTAACTCGTCCAAAACCGAGATTATTGTTTTTGGAAACAACCCCAACGTCTGGACCCCGACTGTTGGCCGGCAAGATTGGGCAGCTGCCCTCCACCCTCATTGAAAGCAAAAAACTTGGGCGTAACTGTTGACTATAAATTGACTTTTAGCGATCATATAAGCACCGTGGTTTTCGCCTGTTTCATGTGGTTACGAATTCTAAGGAAAATTAAACCCTACCTTTCTGAGGGGAATTTCAGGACAGTGGTCACAGTGCTTGTTATGTCAAGACTGGACTACTGTAATGGCATTCTTTTGAATGCCCGTACACATCTGGTCAACAGATTGCAGATGGCTAAAAATGCAGCTGCGAGGCTGTTATCAAGTATTCCGAAATTTGTTTCGGTAAAAAAAGAACTAATTAGGCTACACTGGCTTTCTGTGAAGCAGAGAGTATGCTTCAAGGCCCTTTGTACAGATTTTAAGGCCCTTAATGGGTTTGGTCCACAATATCTACAGGACAAATTTAGTTGGTATGTTCCTACTAGGACCCTTCGGTCCTCTAGAGCGAAAAAAGTTCTGATGCCCTTTGTTAAAAAGGCCAGCTGGGGTGGCAGGAGCTTTATGGCCGGTGCATCCTTGGCTTGGAATGATCTGCCTTTCTTCTTGAGGAAGGCTTCCAGCCTTCTCTTGTTCAGGAAGGGTTTGAAGACTTGGCTTTTCACTCAATGACTTCTTTTCTCCTCTGGCTAGGCAATTCATAGCGCCAGGACACCTTAGGGTAACCGTAGCGTCCTACAAATCTTACCAACATAACATAACATAACATTAATATCAAGGAGAGACAAGGACCTGAGATTTCCTCACAGTGCAGGATATCAGGAATAGAAGGACAGCTTGGAGGGCTGGACGGATTGGAATACAAGTCTATAGATGCTGGAGCTGGGCAGGAGGAATGCCTCATAAGGCAGACTTGAGAATCAGGCCAATGAGGTTGTCAGGTTACAGAACTAGGTACCTCTGAGGCAGCATATGAGGTGCAAATGTACTCACTGTATGGTTCTCACTGGCATTTCGTGTGTTCAATGTATTAAGTCCTTGTTTTTTTCTGCTTCACTCTTTGTCTTTTCCTTCCTCTTCAATGCCTTTATGTGATTCTGTGAAGATCTGCACCGTTTGGAAGCAGTCGGTTATTCTGCTGCTGCAAGTCCTTCACTGTTCCTACTTTGACATCCTGATGCTCCCAGGATGAGGTGGTTTCCCAGTACATCCAAGGGTCATTAACCCCTGTGACCATCATCAGAGCATCAGGTAAGATGTCACAGAATGGGGAGACAGGGCCTGATGACAATATTCCAGCGAGATTATATACCTCTTCTTACCATATTCCTGTTTTATATATATCTGGTATCAGAATCTACGTTTATTGAAGAGCATAGCAAGAGATGACCACATTGAGGCATAAGGCCTATGAAGTAAGAGATATGAACCTTGTATCCAGCATCTTCCTTTCTTTCCATTTCCTAAACGTCAATTTGCCACTCGGGAGAGTATGTTCACTATGGTGAGAATTATTAGAGCCCAGCTCATTCCTCGCCTTAGAGATGAGGGTTGGAGGATTATCATGGGAGCTCCTGTTATCACCTTCCACACTGGTTACAAGTGAGGACACCTTCTAATGAAGAAAGGAATCAGAAGGACTTGGAGTTGGATGAAAATAAAGATGTTGGGGCATATTTATAAAGGTAAACTTACAAGAGAGTAAATCTAGACTTGTAAATTTACTCTTACACGTTGTATTACATTTACTACTTTAGCCAATTCACGATTTCTGATTGTAAATTTACTGCGAAGTGTAGACTTACATGTCTCTACCCATTAAGTTTAGGAGTTGGAGTCACAGTAAACATAATTTATGCCTGTGAAGTCACTAGAAGTATTAGTACGCTTTTCTTACAGTCACTCTTTTGAGTAGATTGGCTGCTTCAGCAGGGACAGGAGTCATTGCAAGCGCAGGGCAACACACAGAGTCAGTCTTCCAATGCAACCCACCTAAGCACACAGGTATGGCCTTATGGTAGCAATATGACTAACATGCTATAGATAATGTCTATGTCTTGTTGTGTTAAATTCTTACACTGTATTTGACAATGTGTTTTGAAAGCCTTTTATTTTTGTCGAATGTTACTTTGATACTGTTATACTATTATATATTCATACTTTTATTTTAACCTTTTTAAGGCCTTGTGATGTTGTTCCAGCCACTATCTGCCACAACATCAACTTCTAGCAGTGCATCAAAACACATCACATCTACAAATCGAATGGACTATAGAGACTGGCAAGTGAAATGTCTATTGTTTTAGCCTTTGGATCTAACCGCTTTATTACTGACATGGTAACTGTATGTCTTGTCTCACAACCCTATTGGCACCTGTACAATATACAATGCTGATGTTTTAAATTCCATGTATTGTCGTTTTAAAATTAGACTCATCAATGCAAGAGTAGAAAACTTGAAACATGTAAGGGTAGCACTATAGGATATCTATAGCTCCTTAACTTGAAGAAGAGCAATCTTCGTGGGTCTCAACATGAGTATTCAAACCATATCTCTCCCTCGCAAATATCCACCGCATGTTCTCTGGGTTGCACCCAAATGCCCACTATATCCGCATCCAGCTGCGATCTTCTACCATATGGTGTGGGCCTGCCCAAAAAAGGTGTGATCATTCCTAATTTGACAGGGGGAGCCACACAGCGGGACGCATACGATGTATACCTGGAGAGACTAGTAGCTAAAACAGACCCCCATGAGAGCCCAATCGCATCCTCCCTCTTCCAGGGCCATTGTGTCTGTGAGGGGGTCCCTTCTGTGCTGCAGTCAAATTGGGCACACGCTGTAATACATTGGAGCTGACTTGCAAGATCTGCCCCTCCACCACCCCAAGTCCTAAGCCCCCCCCCCCCACATTAGGAACATGATATCACTATCCTTCTTTGTATTTACCTTGAGAGCCTCACAAATAGATAAGAGTCAACAAGGAGCGGGGGACATCTTACTCCCCATGCATAAGTGCTGGGTCGGTTACACAAACACAACAGAATATATTTCAAGCCCTGTTTGGGTTTCATCACGTCTTTAGTTACTTATGGTATACAACAGTGGATTCTGGGTTAAGTGGCAAGTGCAGCACTTCAATCACTTGTAAGCATTAAATATTGCACTGCTGATTATAAATGTTGATGTTGGGAACTGCCTACCTTATAGCGCCAGTGACGAATTCACTTCAGTTGTGTTGTACAACTCGCAAATGCTATACATCTCTAAGTCCATATTATCTATCCGTAGTCCAATGCCATTTTTTATACTTTCCTCTAAACAAAAACATAAGTGCACACATCCCCTGTTAAGCACAGCCAAGTAGCAGAGAGCCCAATGGAAGACAATGTTGTCCTCCACCCACAATCAGCGGCAAAACAAAAAATTTGCGGACCCCCATGGCCTTCTTCTCCAAAGATTCCTTCACTATCACCCTGCAAGAGTGTCTCTGATCTCTCCATGGATTCTCTCTCACATGTATTTCACTTGTTTTATAGCGCCTCTCAAACCAGTGTAGAGTGTCGGAGCACTTTACATCACACACACAGAGGCAATGAATCATACCTGTATAAATCAGTGTATAGAAAATGTTACATAGACAGGATTCAAATGTCACCCAAACTGGCAGGCATGTTTTTTAAGAGAGTCGGTCTGGAGAAGCACCAACTCGTGTTTTAAAATGTAACAAAGTGGTTAGGTTTGACTTTCATCATAACATACATTTCTTCCCAAATAAACCCTTTCTAGAAACATTATAATAATGGAAGATTGGGAAAAAACATAACTTTGTAATCTGTATCATGCAGATTTCATGCAGCTCTTTTATGGCAGTTCATAGCTCACTGTGCTATATTACGATTGTAATTTATGAACTGCAAGTAACAAAAGGATCCCTATGACAAAAGCAGTAACCCACTGAGCTATCCACATAAAATACTGTTCTGTGATCTGCATGATAAATGTTCTTTGCAGCAGGCATATTAACCCTCTGAGCTCCTTTTGATGAGTCAAAACTGTCACTAAACAAAACTCTGAACCCTCTCCAGCAGGAACATTAATCACCAGAGTAATCTTGACATTTGTATTGTTGCCTGAAAACTGCTGGATATAAAAGGAATTCCACAGCGGGTGCTTTTTAAACCCATACCAATTTGCAAGACACAGTGCCCCCCACCTCAGCAATAAACCAGCCCCCAGGAACAAAACTGGCCCCCACATTTCCTGCTTTTAGGAGAAACGCCAGATCCCCGTTACAGCCAGTCCGGCCTTCTGCACCACCCACACCTGCACTACTTTCACCAACTCAAACATTGCCAACTCAGCCACCCACAATATGAGCACAGTCTCAATCTCACCACCAGCATTGCATAGGTGGAGTGGTAGAAGAAACCCTCAAAATAACGCACGGTGTGTGAAAACACAGCAACTCTAAACCTAACACAGTCTCTATAACCATGTTTGAGTAGTAAAAATCTGTGTCCATTTTTATAACAAATCAGCTGTCTAACTTTCATCTGAATATTTGATGTTGCATTTAGTACATAGAAAATGCTCAGTATGTTCTGTTCTTTGTGTACCTTCAAAATGTAATGCATTTAAAAGTGTCCTTCTGATTCTGAAAGCATCTTCTAATTAACTGAATATTTCTTTTTGGCTGACATACAATGCATCATTATTTTGCAAAAATTGTAAACAGGAAGAAAGACATTCATGTTTGAGTATTTTTATATAGATAATAAAATGTAATTATTTTCAAAAACATAGTACTATTGAGCAAACTAAAAACTGTTCTTGGGAAAGGACAAAATTACATAAAATGGAGTCTTTAGGCAGAGGGGAAATGCTAACATTTCTTTTAATTGGTAGAAAACAAAATAAAAGGCCATCTAAGAATACATGATTGAAAATGGCAATGCAAATGCAGATAGATAAACAGCAGAATCATAGAGAGTTAACAAACCAACAAAAACAAGTTGCCGTGCTGACGAACTTACTTGAGCAAAATCATAATTACCCCATGTACAAATAAACTTCTTCAATTTATTAATTAGTTTAGCAAACAGATATTCTGAAAATGTACACCAGTGAATCAAATGGGGTATATCAATCTAATTCCATTGTGGCAAAATCAAAGAACAGGCAACAGACACTCCAATGAAAATGAGCCTGCACTCAAATAATGAAAGATAGTGTATTCAAGCCCCAGAATCATGCCTGATTATACCAAATAAAATGGTAAAGGGATCAAAAAAACGATGTATTTAATAAAGAACACAAGAAGGCCACCAACTGGTTCCAAAACTCCTAAAGAACGGGACATAAAACGACAACATGAGGCCAGTCTTCTTCTCCCTCCCGATGGCATCTAAAACAACGGATAAGAACTGTAGGGAAGAAGCTGCTCAACGCTTGGGAGTAAACTAAAGAAGCCAGCGAGAGAAAAGCTCCATGCATCTAAAAGAGTGACTTATAACTAAACTGGCACACTTCCTCACACTCTTTAACCGTCAAACTGAGCCCAGTTTCTTTACTGATTTATTTTTATGTGAATGGCAATCAGATCAACATGGCCTCCCTGTTGGATTTGTCTATACCAGCTGCCAAAGCCTCGCAAATTATATTTGAACAACATTTTTAGAATGTCTAGAGCATGCCCTGAGAGGGATGCTGACTACATTATAAACATATAATTTTCAAGAACCTAAACCAAAGCGTTCTCCCTGAAATGTCCTCTGCCAAGCCCAGTTGGTCCCGCGTTTTCCATGTGTCGTCAGATTTAAAATCAATAGCCTCAGGAAAGCCAAGGCTTTCCCAGGGGGACACTTCCTCAACTGAGAGAAGAGAACTAAGCCAAAGCCAGTACTATGATTGAGTGAGAGAAATGCATGACAATCTGGAATTTTAAATTCTCTTTAAAGTTCATTCTTACACCATATAAATCCTTAATCAACTTATACCTTTTCGGCAAATGAAAGAGTCCCATAAAAACTTGAATAACAACACCATAATCCTTCAACATGGCAGAAACTAAACAATTATCAAAAGTCCCAGCAGAAAATGGATCATTGAGTTGAGAAAGGTGTCTAAAAGAGCTGCAAAATAGTATAATCGAAGGATGGGCAGTGCAAAGCAGCATGTTCTTTATTCAATTGAAGATGTGAGAGACTAGGCCTAGGCTGACGGATTACAAGTTTTTCATTATTGCAGTTAGACTCATGTCTGTAGCTGGTTCGTTGATTTACCCTGATCAGAGTGGGTTTTTACCAAATAGATCTATGTTGGTTAATACTCAGTACTTGATTCAGGGATTGATAACATGAAGGGGGCCAGCAAATAATAAAAACATGTCAGGAAGTGTCAAGGGGAGAAGACTAAATACACAGGAGAAAAGTAAAGTCCATACATTGTCCAAAAGAAGTTGAAATTTATGCCAGTCATTATCCCTCGCCAGATTGGTTGTCTGAATCATGTTCCTGGTGTGTCAGCAAAAATCCCTGACCATTTCTGCACTGTGTCGTTACCCCAAAGATGGTGAAGTCCTCCTCCTAAGTGTATGTTAAATGGTGGGCTGTGCAGGACCAGACACCCCACAGAAAGAAGGGAACACAGGGGTATCAGGGGAAACATCTGTCACAGATGTACTGGGAGAGAGGACATCAGAAGGTGGGTGGGTGAGCTGGGGGGCAGACACAACATGAGGTCCAGACAGTCGAAGAGGTTATGAGGCCACATAAAGTTCGGAGCTGTTATGTGAGCATTTCTCAGAGTATCTGAACCTCTCCAACTGAGTTCCGGGTATCCCTAGAAATTACTCCATGAACCTCTCCAATAGGCCTCGGGAACTCCATGAGAGCAGGCAGTGGGGTGTCCGGGACAGAAGTGTCCATCAACTGTTGGTGTTCTTGTGGGGGGTCACTGGGAGGTGAAGATGATGCCTGTGCAGAAGGTGCAGCTTGCGCTCCCCCACCCCATAAAAAGGGTGCCTCTGGAATTAATGAGAGACTAGGTGCAGGCCCAGATGGTGGTAGGGTCTGCTCTTCGTAGACCACAAGTTGTTGAAGGCCAGGCGGAGCCCCTAGATCTGCCTTCTCCTGGCTGGTAGGATCTATATCATGCTCCCAGCTCCCACATGTACAGTCAAGACATCTGAATCGCAACTCGTGCTCAATAATGGATTGTGTACTTATGTGTGCCGGTTGGGCGTCTGTAGGGTGTGAGGAGATGGGAAGAAACATCATATCCGGCATCACCTGCACCAAATACAAGAAATTTTAAAAAATGAGCCTCTAATCTACATTTTAAACATCATATCCACAATCATAATGTAAATATGAGGGTAATGTATATGAGCTGTAATGATTATTGAGTATTTTAGAAATGCCACCCAATGCACATGTAGCCCCAGTGTGGTATTGTAACTTCCAAATGAGTCACATGTCCTCGCAATCCCCTGCAACCAAAACACGTGCAGAAGGGGGCTGCTGGACGCAGATGTCATGTGTGCTTCCAATAAAGGCAGCTTACACATCAGTAAAGCAGGCTCTAGCATCGCAGACAGCTCGCACACTGAGGGAGTGATAACAGTGTCTGTTACAGACAAGGTTTGCTGGGGTGGCTGAAGTGCCACTGTGGGTGCAGACAATTGCACCTAGTGCACGAGGGTAGTGGTCACAGGCATACAGTTCCATTGTCACTGTTTGCCTTTCCGCCAGTGACAATGGCATGGTGATAAACTGGTGCACTCTTCTGTTGATTTATCTCAGTACCTGATGGACGCATCAAGATTGGCTTGCCTGTGAGATGGCAATGTTATCAGAAGGGATACTCTGAAAAGATCCAGTAGCTATGACATGGAGTGTAGACAGTATTTTGACATAGGCAGGGACAGCCCAGGAGGCAGCTGTAGGTGAATCAAACTCCTGCTCACAGTCTACAACCAAGCAAAGGATCACATCAGGTGAGAAGCATTATCTGGCAATGACAGCTTCCCTGGACATCCCAAAGCTGTTGATCCTATGCTGTAGGCAATCTTTCTCCTCCACTTCAAGTGATGAATCCACAGGATGAGGGGCAAACCAACAAACATGTTCACTGACATACTGAAGGCAGAAAACGTTGTTTGGTGTATGAGTTAATTTCTTGTTGTAAGGTTTGCTGTGATTGCTTGATGTTGAAATGTGTTTCATCTGGGAATGGGTGATGGAGTTCAGAACAATCACTCCTTTCACTACCCGGTGTGCTGCAAGAGTTGTAAGCCTTGTTATATAATTAAATAGCTTTTGCTTTAATGCAAAAATATTTTTAAAATAATAAATTACACTTACACTTAGTTACAAATTACTAGACAACAGGTATTGCTTTTAAGAAAGAAATTATGATCTTAAAAAAATTAGATGCGACAAAACATAGTTTTTGAAAGAATTGCTGGGGTTAAGGTACAGATATACTTCGATTTCCATGATTTAGAACATTTGACTTGATAGACGTCCTTTATCTGACAACAAGATGCTATCCACAATTAAATGGGAAAAAGTCTTCACCACATTAGATCTATGCGAAGCCTATCATCAGGGTATATCATATTCTGAATCTAGACCTGTTGACTCTTTTGGGACACATGAGGGTGCTTTAGATATTTAAAAATGGCTCTCCGGCTAGCATTGGACATTTTCATAAAATTATGCAAAAATTATTACAGATACAAAATAAAGTAATGTATTTTCAAGACAACACCTTGATATGGGGAGAGGATGATCAGGGCCAAGATCTAGTAATGGCACACCATATCAGGAGAAGGAATCAAAACATAACACATTTTTGTCAAAGCTAATGTGAATGCCGAAACCCCCCCCCCCCGCCGCACCCAAAACCAACAAAAAACAATCAAGTCCCTTTTTTAGGAATGGCTGAATACTATGCAAAATTTGTTAGTCATTTTTCAGAAAAGAATTAAGGAATATGGAATATGTTTAAAAAAAGTGTAATCTAGGTACAATCAGAGTGTGAGAAAGCATACATGAATATTAAGAATAACATAGCCAGTGCCGTAATTCTGAAACCCTGTGACCCCAACAACAGACCTGTAATAGTAACAGATGTGATCATCTACGGATTAAGCACCGGTTAGATGCAGTTCAAAGAAGGAATGGAGAGGGTGATAGTCAATGTGTGCCATGCACATTCAGGGGTGCAGAAAGTTCACACACTGTTATAGACAAAAGAAGAATTAGAAAGTCGGTGCAGTGTAAAGGATTTAAAACAGTAGTGCCCAAACTTTTTAGATCCACAACCCACCTTTTAGCATGACAAATGTTTGTGACCCACTGAGCTATAATTGACATGAGGGATGTTTTAATGCAAATAAATCATTGTGTGGTTGCGCAATGGTATTTACGGATAGCCCATTTTCCATTTAAATGGATACTATATTTCCACAGACATTCAGTTTTACTTATAAAACTATATTACAAATGAATTATAATGTGTGGAAATCGTGTTTCAGTGATTTGTTTTCGTTTGTTAATCAACAAGTAAAAGTGTCTTGATTTGTTTTGATCCTATAAAAACTTTGTTTCCACCACACTTGAGAATTACAAAAAGATGCTTCATTTTTGCTTTCCGAACTGCTGAACGTGTACAGTTCACAAAAAAGTATTTACATTTTCTTGTGTGTTACAAAAAATGACATCCTATAGCCTTTCCTCATACTCTCTGTACCCCTGCAAGATTATCATATAATTCACTTTTCTTTTCTTTCTCTCACTTAAAAGTGAGAGTAGTTTGTAAACACAAATCCCCATGTTAACCCCTTGTGTGCCCTTGACGGAACCACGCCGTCATGAGCCACGGGCACCGTGTGCTCATGACGGCGTGGTTCCGTCATGGAGCGGCCGCTCCTCCCACGCGGCTCGAATTCCCCGCCTGTGCGGGCGAAATAGAGAGTGGGCGGAGTTGTGACGGAACCACGCCGTCATGAGCACAGCTCGCCCGTGACTCATGACGGCGCGGTTCCGTCATGAGCACCGCGCCACCGTGCTGCCCCCAAACCCCCCCAGCGCTGCGGCGGAATTCGCGCCGCAGCGAAGGGGTTAAAAAAGCATAAGCAGCAATTTGTTAGAAGACATAGACTGTCATTTGACCTCTTTTGTTGAAGAGCGGTACATATGACACAATAATTACAGAATTTAAAAACATTTTTATTTATTGCTTGTACATTCGCGACCCTCCAAAAATCAGAGTTATGGTAAACACTGTTATAAAAGAATCGTTGTGGGGTATGGAATTTTAAATGGAAATTGATCATAAATAAGGCTACCTGTTTTCCGTTTTTACTGATTTTTACAGATAAATACAGACAGAAAAACATTTATTTTCCTGTCTGTACTTATTTTTCAAATGTGGATAAAAAAGGAAATTGGGTTGTTTTTGAGTGATTCTGAATGCTGTCAATCATGACTGCCAGGCCAAAAGATGTGCAGATTAACAGGCAAGGGGATTACAAAAATAAAGAAATTTCAGTAAAGAGCCTTAAACAGCAGTAGATTTGCACAACCATGATACTAAAATGTGCGTGTTTTCTTATAAGTGCATATTTTATCAACTGAGTGTGTATATATATCACTGAAACCTGTCAGGCATTCAGGCACGTGGGTACATTAACCGGTTAAATAAATGCAGAAATATACACATTTCAGCTTCATTTTTTCACAAAACCTAAAATAAATATGGATAAATACAGGAAAAATTTGCAAAAAATAAATATGGATAAATACAGAGGGAAATGACAAAAATATAAATACCATAAATCCGGGAACCCTAATCATAAACCTTGATGGATATTTTTACTACCGAAGAAAAAGTAAGGTCTTGCAGGAGTTAACATTGACCCTGAAGTATGTATCTGGTAGGAAGAAAATGAAGGCCGATTGTCTAGATTACCACTTGAAGACGATGAGATAGTAGAAGATGATTGGTTAGTGGAGACTGTAAAGATGCCCGGGAACGGTGCTATTGACGAAACTGAGTGGAAAGATAAGGTAAATAAAGACGCTGTGATCAAGGTTTTCTTGAAAGGATTAAGAGAATGGTGTGTAGTGGTATGTGTGCGAAAGATAAAAAGTGTTGAAATAATTCATTAGAAGTGTTCCTTCAGAACATGTGGCTTTGTAGTCCAGTGATATGAAATTGTGCTAAATGCACAATATTGCCCCATTTATCTTTTTTTTACAAATGTTCATGAATGTATTGGATTGAATACCCACTACTCTCTTCCTGGAGCATCCTAGGGATTTCCCTCTGTGATCCTATGTGAAGGTATTATGCTGCATGCCCTTAACGTTTCGAATAGCTTCTTCTGCTCATGGGACCTCTTGGGCATCATTTTGCTCCCAGGCCGATCCACAGTCTTTGTTGTGAGTGCACAGAAGTAGCAGCGTTATCTAAACAAAAGTTCCATTATTCATGTCTCGTGTTTTAATTTGTTTTAGCAGAACTGTTGCTGTTTCTGTAATTGCTCAACATGTGGCGCAAAGCAACATAATATACCTGCTTCAGCCAAACAAAACACAGGCACCTAGTAGCTTAATTTCATTATGCAAAAATGGAGTGAACTTATCCAAACTATACCAGAATGACTAACAAGCGCAGTCAATAAATGGAGGCAAGTATTTAAATATTAGGAGGTCACAGCAGAAGGCACTGAAAACATGCAAATTAAATAGTCAGTAAAGCAGATGTATAATACCGCCTTACCTTATCCGAGGCGAACATGCTGCACCGTCTGGGCAGCTGAGAGTTTTGGAGTTGCTGGGAAGGTGAATGTGGTATTCTAACTCCAGTCTTAGAATATATGGGGAAAGTGCAACTCCAGGCCTGGACTGTTTTGAGGGAAATTAAAAATTCCCCAATTTTTTTTAAAAAGGGGATGAAATTTGTAATTTTGAATTGCTGGATGTTCTCTTCTGCCCTCAGGGTGCTTCTCAAAGCAGAAATGTGGAATATCATTTAAAGGTAACATGAACAGACCAACAGATCCTGTTTGACCTTCCAGGAAGAACCCCGCCTCACATGGCGCTCCTTGGGGTGGAGCTTTCGTCTGCCACTGACAAACAATTTCTCCTTCGGACAGTCTAGTGTTTCTTCCTTATTGTGGCTCGGTCTCAAGAAGAGGCCAATGGGATCAGATAAGTGCGCCCATGGTGCACTAGTGTTAGAGGTGGGCGGGCCCACGTAATGTCTAAAAACCGACCTCTTATCAATATTTAACTGTGCGTAACCTTACCCTAGGAACATGCACTTCAAACATCAAGTGCTAACAAGAGTTCAAGACATATACTCCCCAAGAAACCTATGTATAAACAAATGATTTATATCAATGCACGGTTATTCAAAATGCTCACTCTAGTGTGATAGGTGCACACTAGGTGGAACCCTAGGGTGGAACCCTGAGGCCCCCTGAGCAATGAAGAATAATTACTGTTGCAATCAGTAATTCCTCATTTGCTCCTTCCCCTTGGAGATTTCGGCTGCTTTGAAACCTGGTCTATCGCGTACCTTGAAATTCTCGATGGGACCGATACCTGTTACCAACTCCCATAGGGAAAACACCCCAATGGGGTAACGTAACCCGCTGATTCCGAACAGCTATGAGATTATCAATATGATGTTAATGAAAGATTTTCAACAGACATTCCCACAGGAGGTCATGCCGGTGGGTCAACAATGATTTTTTGGGGGAGTTCATTAGAACGAAGAGATGGTCCAGTCAAACCAATATTTTAACTTGATTCTTGATCCAGACTTGTGAATGAAAAATAAGACAGTGAGAGTGTATATTGTTTGTAATATTTCCCAGTAGAGTGGAGACAGCATCAATGGAGAAAACAAGTGTCGGTCACTAATTATCAAAAGATCTATTGTATTTGTGCTGCCGTGTAAGTGCAGGTTAGGCCTGCAGTTGGTTAATAGGGGGTGTAGCTTCCATTGATGCAGCAGGTGCAGTGGCACCAAGGCACAGAGACCA
The DNA here is from genome assembly GCF_964204655.1 of Triturus cristatus. Taxonomy (NCBI): domain Eukaryota; kingdom Metazoa; phylum Chordata; class Amphibia; order Caudata; family Salamandridae; genus Triturus; species Triturus cristatus. The sequence continues at coordinate 131,395,598 of NC_140586.1, read as the reverse complement.
GAGGGGTCCACTGAACACGCTGAAGGGACCCATTTTCTTCCTTGCATAGCACACTGGCGAGGCCACTGCTGGTTCGTAATGCAAAGCAGCCACTCAGATGACAGAAGGTGATGCCTGCAGAATAATTTGCTGTCGCACAGACCGAGGGCTTGCAAAAAATGGGAGACTATTCAATAGGTTGTATCTCTAAAAGCCTGCAGGCACAAAAAAGCTGATACTGGACATCTGATAGGTTCTTCCACTACACTCACCCCTATTCCTGAACACCACAGACTTGGGAAAGCTCGTGACTTTCCTACAAATCGACATTCATCCTGGACCCATACGTATAAGAAGCCTAGCTTAGAGTATCGCTGATGGACTGAGGTGCTTCACCCGAGAGGACTTCCACCTACAATGGGAACTACTGAGACTTCTCTTTGCGTCTTGCTCAGGCCTCAACCCGCTCTTCATAGAAACCGTGTTTTTTTTTCCAGTGTGGTCACAGAAGAGCAATGGTACATGATTGTTATTTATGCATGTGTTTACTTATTAGGCATTAATAGAGACCTAGCGAGACCTAGACACGAGGGGCAGTGGGACGCCTTCTATAGCTCGACAATAGGTTCAAGCCGACGTGAGCCAAGGAGGCAACCTGTGGCCATTAGCAAAAGTAGAACAACCACGGACGGTAGAGGCTCAGTGGATGATAGGCGGTATTTATATTTTATGTATAACGTATGTCCATATGTATGTTTGTGTAGGGTATTTATGGAGCATGGATATAGTTAGAGAATTCTAACAGGAATGGGCAAACCACGATTGTACAAGGAACGGATGGAGAGGCCTAAAAGAAGGGACACCTTTTCCTTTTCTGTATCTCCTGGAAAGATGTTGCCTTCTTAAAATGCAGGCGATATTATTCCTGGCTCATGGATTGAGAAGTGCTGTCCCTGGTTGTCTATGATTTTTCATTTCTTATTTTCAAGTCTGGCAGCATTGCGCAAGCCGCATCGAACAGACCCGGGATCATCTCCTCTAGTGTTCCAAGAGGGTGGGCCATGTTATGTCCTTCCAAAAAAGTGCAGTGTTTCATCGAGACAGCTGCATGCTTAGAGGAGACATGAAGGAATTAATGCAGAAATCAGATGATGAAAAACATTCAGTTTTGCGTCCTCCAACTCGAAATGTTCATGAAAAACGTAAGAAATGTGACGAGGTTGCAATATTTTCCCACCAATCTGCAGAGATCATTATGATAAACTATACAATATCAGCTGTTCAAAGTGCTCCTAAATAACTTCTATAATTTTCAAAATAACTGTATCCTATTTTGTAAAAAGTAAGAACTCTTACAAGAACGCAACTATATATATATTTTACAAATAGTGGCATTATTTGCTAAACACTCCTGTATCTTAAAAAAAACATTTCTTTGGGTGAAAAGGTGGCTGCGTTGCAAGAAAACGTTTTGCTGCAAAATCGCTCTTAATCTGGGGACAATTCTGCAAGGACCAAAATATTTACGTCACCAAATGTGGCAGAATAATTGTGTACTTATTACACTGCTGAAAATTCACAGATTACTTATTTTTCAAATGGAAAGAAAGAGTAGCCCTGTTTATCTGATAACTCTTCGTTTGGCATAGACAACCAGCATGGATTTTGACGTTCCCTGTTTTCTGTTTTTAAAGAGCAAAAAACCTAATGACTCCTTAAGCGTCTCGAGGTCTAGATCACTGACAATCCTTCATACGTCTGCGGTATTTTACAAATACACCTTTCTCACTTCTGATTGTTTGGGTGGTAAGGCACTACACTGTGGTTGAAATATAGACCTGCACAAATTTTGCATCCACCATCTCTCCTGTGACTGGCAGATGTACTCTACGATTGTACTTGTGTTGTGTACCCCTTCAGGGAAGTCCTGGCCTGACAGTTCTGGTTGGACTGTTCCTTTTAGAGCAGGACCAAGACTGATTTGCCTATGGATGGGTCCAAATGGAGGTGACATGGTGGGCAGGGGAAGGATGGGTTGGAATGCAACCCAGCGCGACTGCCAGCGGTTAGACTTATTGCAAACATTCCTGCTATCACCTTCTGTGTGTTTTGTCTGCCACCGCCCACAGGACGTGTGAGACACTTCTTGGACAAGTACCATTAGGGAGGCATGAGGTACCCCTGTACGTGCAGTAGTAAAAAGAAGTCCTTAACATAACATGCGTGTAAATGAGCCGCTCAGTAAAGAATTTGATTAAAGCATACATGTTTCCTGAGAACCCGGGTAGTTTTCTACACATCTTGCCTTGCTGCAACAGGCGCTTATTGAATACACTTTGAGTATGGGGCCGAGTCCGCCTGTATGTGCTTTTTTCCTGGGAAGGTGCACAGTGGCAATGTTTTCAGGTCCCGCTGACCAGAACGGAGACACTTGGGGGCTAACTTATGAAAAAGTGGTGCAGTCCAGTAAGTCACCTTGCTGTGCTGCACTGCGTCAATGGAAAAGAGCAGGAATGTACCGTATTTTAGGCATACTGCACATTCCTGACTTTTCGTCTTGCACTGGCACACAATGGGCTGCCTAGCGCCAACGCAGACACCCTTGCACCATGGTACACGACTGCTTGCGTTGCATGCAGGATTGTTTTTGTGCATGAAGGGGCACAAACATAATCCTGGGAGGCATGTTCCTCTTTCTAAGCATGTGCTGCATGCAGTAACACACATAGAAAGACGAAGTAACAAGGAGAAATAAAGATATTTCTCCTCGCTATGGCTGTCCTGGGGGGGGTGTATCATTTGGTGCATTCCCAGGTTTACACGTTCTTGTAAATCTGGGAATGCATCAAGACCCATGGGAGTTGCGTGGGAACACGCAACGCCCATGGAATGCTTCCCAGGGCACAGTATTGCAATGCAGTGATTTGTTCTGCGCTGTGTTGCATTACTCCAGATATTCTGAGCCACTCAAAGCCACGCAAAGTGGCTTTGAGTAGTTTCAAAAATCTGACTTAAAGGGTTGTGTCATGCAAGTACCACATTGGATAGTGCAAATGTGAGCTACCCTCCCATAAATATGCCCCTAGATCTTTAGAAGAAAACAAGATTTGTTCCTCCAGTACACCTGATACATGGACCAGGAAGAACGCCTACTCCTGTGAGACCCGTGACTAGCATTGCCATCCAAGGGGGTTGTTTGTGGCGCATCAGCTGACAAACCAGAGTTACAAAGCAAAATAAATGTATCATGTGCTTGCTGCCCTGGAGCAACTCCGAGCCGCCTGTGACACCCCCCTCAACAAGGTTCTGAAAGCAGGTGTTGCTCAGGGGAGACGTCACGTGGCGTCCCTCTTGCAGCCATGTCAGTCTGCCTCCGTCTCTCCACACCCACGGCCAGAGTGTTGCAATAACATGTCATGGTTGCTTCCAGCTCTGCTTCCCCCGACCCATCCATAGCCATGAGTTTTTTGCACTTACGTTTCATATTTTCAAGGCCCCCGGCGCAATCGACGCAAGGTGCAAACACAAAGCGCCCCATGATGTTGGTTTACAAAGAGCCCTTTCCTGACTATTTGCTCAGTGTTTATGCTGCAGGGGGCAGGTGTTCAGGTTACCAGGCAACTCCTGCCATGAATGGGCATTGTGTTTTTACCCACGCACACGCAATCCACCTGCGGATCTGTCAGACCAGGGAGGGCTCCTATCCAACAACACTTTGCAGAGGGGAATTTCTGTATACCCAGGGTACAATGTTAAAGGCAATCCGTAGTTGATAGAATCCCAGAATGCAATGCGTTGCTGGATAAAAGGCCGGTAGCGGCTGAAGATGTTGCACATGGCCCAGAGGACAGATGGCAGCTGAGCAACATGTGAAAGTTTTAAAGGGAGATCATGAATAATATTAAGCTGGCAGAATTGACTGATGGAAACCGAAGGAATCTGTTGGGTCAAAGGGCGAGCGGTGGCGAGGCTTCTTCCCATAATTCCTTATTCTATCGCCTAACCCTGGGAGGAGGGCTCAGCTCCCATCCAACAATATCCTAATTCATTCTTACTTAATTTATATCTTGTATTAAGTGACAATGTGTTGACGTACTGTTGTCACTGTTGAGTCCCCAATTTTAAACCCCCGTGGACTATTCTAGAGTCCCCAATTTTAAGGTCTAGCGTGTGCTGCGAGGAGGAGGGCGGGAAGGTAGCCACATCGCACAGGGGTTCTGGAACTGTCTAGTTGGATTACGTATTCCTTCCCCCGAACAGCACTTCTGCGCGGATATGGTGGGGTGATGGAGATTAATGTGATGCATCACTTATTTTTAAGCCACATTGCCTGTTCTTCCCTTACACCAAACCCAACCCGCAGAGTAAAGAACAGGAGTACAATTGTTGTGAGTACTGCTTAAATTCACAGCAGTATGGATTCAAATTGCTTTAATCAATTAGGGGCCATAGGCACCAGCTACCCACATACTCATAAATGAAAGAAGCATTGACAATGCCAGTACTTCTGGCTTATAACTGAGAGTGCCTCTTCAGACACTTGTGAGGTTGGGCACTCAAACATTTATCATACATGCACTCTGTCACTCATCCTTACACTAGTGCATCCATTCATACACCCGCTATCTCATTCTTATATTCATCCCTTCACTTATCCAAAATAAAGCATACACACAAACTCAACAAGCATACGCGAGATACAAGTAAATAAAAGAAAAAAGTAGCCAACTCAAGGTGTCATATATATTTATAAGAAAATTAAGTTAAAAAATCCAAAATAACAGTGAGCTGCCATCTTAGAATGGTACCGTGCATGGTGTACCTTTGTTTTACGGTTTCAATATTGCAACCTTTTCGAATTAAGGCATTTCAGCCATCTTGGAACAGTAAAACAATTATACAATATGAAGAATAACATTCCAAGATGGCCGTACCAGATATGGTGCACTGCAGATGAAAGGAGCGGCAATCTAATGGACCTGGATAACAGCAGGAGTCATGCATGATCAAAAAGTAGTTTAATACACATACAGGTAAATAATGTTCATGGAAATACAAATATGTGCAAAATTACAATTGTTGACGTAATATACAATCCCTACTAAACAAGCCTAATAAGGATCCTCACAGTGCACTTTTTGTCAGAGGTGGTAATCATCACCAAAAACCTTGCATACTTTGTTAGCCAGTGAGAGTCTATGTAACAAAATAGCAAACTACAGGTTTTAACCCATTGAAATAAGAATAAACAATTCACTCTTAAGGGTCTATTGCCTACAATATATTCTTTTACAACAAATGACTCACTCCCACAACCCTTCTCATACAGTTGTATTATAAACAGGCTAGACCTATGTAATAGGACATAAATGTTCCCAATGAACCAATCAGAACTGTGGCCTGTGTTCTTGGCTTGTCCCCATGACCAACTGAGACCTACTGGATTGAACATAAGCCTCCCCATAAGGCAATCATTAGGCAAACAGTCCTAAAATTACAAATATGTTCTAAATTACAACGCCCCTAAGAGGATTATCACAGTGCAGAACTTCTTCCAGAGGGGTATGTCAAAGTGGGCATCCAGCACCAAAAACCTTGCCAACTGCTGCAATCTGTAAGATTAAATGTAAAAACTACCTGCCTACATGCTTTAAAACTCTGTCATAACAATCCACCCAGGAAGGCCTATTGGCTTTAAAGTATGTTTTTCTCAGCAAAAATGTCATACTTAGTGACTTACTTGTAAGGTCTCATAATAAACAGACTAGACCTATGGAATCCGCCATACCTTTTCACAGATAATCGTTAAAACCTATAACATCATTCATTGGCTCGTCACCAAAACAAACTCTGGCCTACTGTAATGATCTTTGCAAGTCTAGAACTCTTTTTAGTGGAAACACATAATCTCTCCATAATCAAATCATGTAGGAAGAAAGAAAAATATATCAGAGGAGCCAAAGCCGCTCTCTCGGAAGTGCTTCTTAAAGCCCTTTTTCTGTTCATCACATAAGATCTCGTGATAACTGTGCTGTCAAGCCAGACCTAAAGAACGATTTTCTTGCAATGTTAATGCAGCAGCAGGCACAAACACAGCTGCTGCTGCCTGTGAAGGTCCCATACTTACATGTTGGGCTTGCGCTGCAGAGACTGCGAGCCACTCAGAGAGCCCTATAAACAGAATGATGTGTTCTCGCTTATCGCAGGACGAGAAGACTGAGTGCTGGATTGTTTTCTTCATCTAGACGTATAGAATCACCTGTGGTTTATTAGAGCTCCTCTGTACCTGCTGGGTTCATGAAGTAGTTTTTGATATTCTACGTAGTCCTGGAACTCTGGGGATATATTCCGTCCCGAGATTTTTCTAGGGTATGGTAGCTTTGAGAGGAGATGGTTCCTAGCCAATCCATTAGGTCTGTGGTGAATTATAGCTTGTGCATTGGGTCTGTGGTGAATTATAGCTTGCACATTGGGTTTGTGGTAAATTATAGCTTGTGCATTGGGTCTGTGGTGAACTATAGCTTGTGCATTGGGTCTGTGGTGAATTATAGCTTGTACATTGGGTCTGTAGTGAATTATAGCTTGTGCATTGGGTCTGTGGTACATTATAGCTTGTGCATTGGGTCTGTGTTGGATTATAGCTTGTACATTGGGTCTGTGGTGAATCATAGCTTGTGCATTGGGCCTGTGGTGCATTTGTTCAGCAGGCCCTGATTATCATGTTTCATGGGTTTGCGGAGATGTTAAAGAGGCCCATGACGTCAAGGAAAAGAAGTGGGAAGATTTCTTTCATACAGAGCCCTGGGCAGAGTACCACAGGCAGACTGCAATAACAACCACTTGCAATGGGACTGAAGAACAGACCCATGAAGGGTTGGGTTACAATGAAGGTTTGGGCTTGTTAGCTTCCACATCAAAGAATAATGTATGTCCATGGGTTGTGACTGTACAGCAGGCAGGAGATTTCCTCTACCTGGTATTGTTACAGCTACAGTGGATGAATGTCATGAATGGTCTGCTTAAATTGATCATATGTGTCAGATGCAGTAGTTGCGCCTGAAATCTCCTCTGAGTACATCACCACCCGTGCTCCATATCCTAGAGTTGAATATCTACGTCTGTTAATGGTTTTGGAGCCCAGAGCTACCATCTATTAATATGAAAATAACTGAGTTGTCAGTGAGAAATCCTTCAGATGGGGAACACGATGACATTTGTTTTATGCGAGTTTTCGTTTTCAGTGGCTCGTTGGGCATCGAATGTTTAATAATTTCATTCAACTCAGCGTGGCCCCAAACAATCAATATTAATGAATGGAATCTGGATAATCTGCACTGATCATCATCAATTGAATCACTTCTAGCTCAGCATCTCTCACCTACATTTAATTCCACCCACTGTATAAGTCTCCTTGATACCTTCATCCCAATAAGTGCTCTCAACTCTCTCATAGTACCAATAACTCCCGATCTCCATCTGCTACATATACCCAAATCTAGCTGCACTTCTAATTGAGACAACCCCATGCCAGCATTTTGGCTGGTTCGTGATGGAACCCTACAAATTCATAGCAGAAATATTTCTCCAAATTTCAGTAAATCAATCACAAACAGAACCAAGAATTCCACCTTGCTGCTGAAGGACCTTAGACCAAACTCATTCTTGCTCCACTTCGACCTGCACTGGGGTATCCCTACATCCAAAGGCACAATGTAGCCCTCTGCAGACCCTGTGGTGCAGGTGGCCCCATCTTTCCCATGGTCATGCACCACCCAATGCCTCTCTCCAGGCGTGAGGAAGCCCCACACATTCTACTTGAGCAAGTAGGGAGGCCAATTGTTTACCATTCCACAACTGTTCACAGTGTGGCCAGCACCCTACCGGTGGCCTGCTGTACCCAACACTGCACCGTTCCCATCTGCCCACTGAGCAGAAACCCCTTCACGTCCCAAGTCCCTCTCTCCCACTAAGACATGACATGGGTGTGTAAGCTCTGCCACTGTAAAAACCTTTAGCATTGCCCTTGTGCGCAACTACGAAACCGAACCCCTCGCAATCCTCCTCAGACCATGAGCTGTCCTCTACAACAACTCTCGACCAGTATCAAGCACCCAATCAAGACCTTTATTTGCAATGTAAGATCGATTAAACAGTGGAAATAATACATTAGCAGTAAAGATAAAATGTATTTGATGCATTGTGCATTAAGTGTTTTTATTATATAGCTCTTTATTGAGTTTTTCAGACATAGTAGACAACCAGGACTTACTCACCCTCTTCTACAAAATAGAAAAAGGATAACTGTAAGCAACCATATCTGAACCTACAGATTTACATAAATCATAGACATAAACCTATTGCATTTTCAAAAACATAAATTCTAGTAATAACATTAACCCCCATCAGCTGTCATTTCCACTTTTTTCAAATCCATATCATTCAAACCAACGTGTAATATTCTTTTGGTTTACATAAGAACAACAGAAAGGCAATCTCTGTGAGCACTGTCACGCCAATGCTTATTTACTAGACCCCAACCCACCCATTTCCATCGAACAATCGTTTTCTCATGTTATTAAGTCAGTATCTCGCATAAGGCACCCGTTGGTCGCGAGACCGCTCAAGGTGGCCGGTCATCCGATTTTGCAGCCATGGCTATTAGAACAGAGTTTTTATCAAAAATTAAACTCCTCCAAATTCAAGCTTAAATAGTACAACCTCCAAGTTTATTCCCAGGTCGGTTACTTATGAATAACACAGACCCTAACAGTAGTCATTCAGGTCCACACCCTGACCTCTTTCTGACCACGCACATCAAAAACATGAGTCCGTCCAGGAACAACCGGAATAAGTACACACACAAAAAGCATCTCAGCCCCCCCCAACCTCCATCTTCAGACAAATGGCCCACGCTTTGTGTTCTTAATGATTGTATATTGAAATGCACTGCTTGTTCACCTCTTTAAAAAAGACTCCAGAACTCAGGGACGAAGGCTTTTCCCAATAACCTTTCTACTAATTGCCTTGTGGTTCAGAATGGAAAGTCAAAAGGTGGCTGTTTGTGGATTGCATTAAAACCTTCTGGGCAACGATGAGAGATTTTGCCAAGGACCGATCCCTCCAGCGTCTCCTACCAGTAAACAGGTGTATCACGTCATCTGTCTGTTCTCTTCTGTCTATCAGTGCATTGCATATTTCTAGCAGTCGTTTTGCTGTTTGTAAACCCCACTCCTGTTATTATCTGAAGGATGGAGAATTGGTGCAGAATTTAAAGAAAAAAGATAACATTCTAGGTGTTTCTATCTCTACCACATTCCTGTGTCAGTTTTCATCATCCTTCTGTGGTAAATTGCGCCACTGATTTCACTTTCCTAATATTCCTTACCACATTTCCTCTCCATGATTCCTTCATACCCAGGGCATGCATCTTAATTCACTTCTAGCTAAATTACTTTGGACTAAACAATGTTATTGATTTACCAAAACGATATAGAAACAGCCAGCAATATGTTTGTAGCTTAAGATGCAAACTCTTCACAAGCTGTCATCAGAATGTGTGATTTTTTTAAAAATGATAACAAAACTATACAGTGAAAGAGTAAAATTAGAAAAGGAGACAGAAAGGAACAAGAGAGAAACAAGAGAGAAACATGCAGAACTCCCCCTACCTTCTAATCCAGCGCAAAAGCCCCCCCCCCTTCATTAGTGGGCTTAAGGCCAGATGTACGACCAGCAAAATTGTGCCTCGCAAATTGCGACTGATTTGCGAGTCGCAATTTGCGAGGTGCAATTTGCCATGTACAACAGTGTGTTTAACACTGTTTGCAATTCCCAATGGGATCGCAAATTGCGAGGCTCATTAATATTAATGAGCCTCTCGCAATTTGTGAGCCCATTGGGTATGACATGCCCTCCCAGTTGTGGTATTTTTAGAGACAGTCACAAAGTGGAAGGTCCCCTGTGGACCCCTTCCAAATTGCGACTGCATTACCAACCTCTTGAAGAGGGTGGTAATTTCCAATTGCGGTCACAAAACATTCGTACATTGATTTGCTGACGCAATTAGGAAGGGAACGCCCCTTCCTAATTGCGACTCGCAATTCCTAAATAGAGAGTCGCAAATAAATTGCGACTCGCTATTTAGGAATTGTACATGGCCCTGGGCCATTTTGCATGGGCAAACGGGTCGCAAACCCGTTTGCGCATGCAATTTAGGGTCATACTGGTGGCCCATTGTTTCATGCTTAAAGGTGATCATCCACATCGGTTTTGCTCAATCTATAACGCTCTATTACAGTTGCTGGCAGGGCACTACCATTGAAAGAGGGTAGAATGCAGCATGGTCCCTATTTAATACCATACATTTTGGCAAAGTTCTTAGAAAAGGTTTAGCTTCTGAAGTCATGATGGGCATGTCTGTGAAGGGGGCTCTCCATGAGGTAGTTCCACATAGGGTCCCATTGACTTGCAAAGTCTTTGCTATTGTCATATTGTAGGTCAGCCTCTCCATCACTCAAAGATTCCAGAGGCGAGAATGCCATTTTAAAATGGCTGCTACTTCTGTCTTTTTCCAGGAGGCCGCGGCTGCTGTTTTCTCAGCTTCTAGACAGTTCCAAGTAAGTAACTTGTCTCTGTTTGTTTGATATTGTAAGACTTAGGGCCCACCCCCAATAGCACAAAGAAAAAGCTCTTGGGGAAAGGATATCCCAAGATAGTTTGCATCCCAGCCAGCAACTCCTTCCAATACAATTGAATTGTGCCCAGTGATTTAAATAGGGGGAAAAAACTGCAGGGGCTCACTAAACTGAGCAATAGACTGAGGAGAAGTAGTTTGGGGTGGGGCTAAGGGCGGGGCTAGAAGGCAAGCATTTATTGGGATTAAGATTTTCTTGGTGTGGAATTGTGCATGGTAATCTAGAGATATTTCTGCCATCTGTAGAGTATTCTGATGTACGAAAGGTTCAATTTAATATATTTTAAATTTCAAATACAGCTAAGGACAGCAAATACAATCGGTTAAGTGCCAAGTGGAAGAGATGAGCACAGCTTGCATGTTGTAGGCAAGGGTTTGCAAGGCAGATACACAGTGGGTGAATATAGTGCAGGGTGCGTCGTGTGATGACATGCTTGTCCAGGTGAAGACAGGTTGAGTAAAGCAACCATGGTAGATTTGTGGAAAACGTGAGCAGAGCTTGCATAAAGTAAGGACAAGTTGTGCAAGGCAAGTACAGACTGGATATGTCCTACATATTGTAGGTACATTTGGTTGAAGTAAGGTGAGGGGGAACAACGATTTTTCAAAATACTTTTACAGTGTTGACCAGGCCTCATGGGCATCAGAGTGCTACAAATGAGATTTTTGAACAATTTTTATAGCATTGGGATGTTTCCTACAACAGAGGTTTGAAAACAATATAATGGCAAGAAAGTGAAGTGATGCAACAGGATAAGACATTGGAAAAACATTTTGAATTTCAGAAAAGACTTTCGTAGGCCATGAGCTGAAAACTGAGAAGGTTCGACCACTGACTCTCTTCTTTGCAACACATCAGTCTACAGCTCCAGCAACTGAATAACTTGTTAGGGCTTAGCCGCAGTATGTTTTTTCTGTTCACCATGAGTCCACTGATTACTGCTATTCTTGTATTAAGGTTATATTCACTGGGATTTTCTACACTGGAGTTGTTTACACATGTGGTTACATGATATGTTTCTTAAGAGCACTTTGGTTGCATGTTTTAAGGAATGGATTATTAGTTTTAGTGCGGCATTTTGACACTGGAGTGTGACACCGGTGGTTGTCTTATTGTAAGCAAGCGATATGTAGTGTCACTGGTTGTATTGATGATATTGTTTTTGTCAGTATTCACAGTATTGATTGGTTCAACAACAATGAGTCCTAAATATGGTCTCACGGACCTAATTGGCCACTGAAGACCGAAACGTCGACACCACATCCTTTATAAACTCAAATGTTATAGATTTGGTTTCCTTGTTATATCCCACATATGCTAACAATTAACGGCTCATAAAGCCGGGATTACAAATGATGTTAACTCCATCTGAGTAAAAAGCAGCAATTGCACTTCCACTCATCTTGTGATTGAAGCAGTTGTAATAGCTGCTGGGATTAGCTGGAGGTGCCAGTGTTGTTATTATTAGAATGTAAATACTGCTTGGATATATTGTTGGAAATAAGTTGTATAATACAAATTATACATTAATGAAGTAAAAAAATATTCGTATTCTGAATACGCCTGTGACTGTTGTTTCGATTGTGAATGATTAATCACTCGGATTCACATAATAATTCCTCAAGGAATATTTTGTATATGATTAGTATCGTACCCAGTTCCTTGGGGAAAATTGGGTTGCCCTAGTTTGTTATAGATTCTTGTATTAAGAGCACCATTTGTGGGCAGGGACAATCCTGCTCTTGTGCAGAGCTGCTTGCATTGGGCGGTGCCCTCATTACTGGAGGGCCCTGTTGCCCAAGGGTACAAATGGACACAGGTGTGTTGGGGCAAGTAGCTGACTCACCACCTGTCAGGGGCATACACAGTCATCCGCACGGCTCAATACCTCTTGCCCATTGGCATACAAAAAATTGAGTCAGTCATTTAATAATCATTCTTTAGATGGGAAGTAGCTAACCCTGCCAGGAGAGGGAATCACTAATACCAGACGAACCAGGTTTGAATACCGGCGTCGATTTAACATCCTGTGATTCTGCGCAAATCATTTACTATCCTTGTTTCTAAAAAAACAAAAAAAAAGAGACCTCCTCTTCTTTAAGGAAACTGGTGCTCATGTTATGCTCTGCAAAGCCCATGGGCCGAGTTTGCTCTTTAGAAACCTGCAAAACAAAAAAAGATGAGTGCCTGATCCACCACCTCCTCGGCCTGCCTGGTGACGAGAGATGGGATGTGATCCTCTACTAAATAAGTTGTTACAAAGTTAGTTTTCATTTCGTGCTGGTCCTGCGATGTGCGTTACAACAAACAAATGATGGACGGAATGCTGACAATGCAAACATTCTCCCCCAGTCAAGAGATCTGGGTTAAATCCATCGTTCTTTTGCCCACTACGCCACCCCAGTTCAGACATGGCCATATGCAAATCAGTCTTGACCCTGTGCCTCATGGGAACAGTCCAGCCCGAACTGCCAAGCCATGTCTTCCCTGGACCGGAATCAAGCATCCTAGGACCGGTTTCTGGCTATCAGCCGTCATCAGCCAGGATAGCTTGACTCCAGTGGCGTAGTGAGCACGGGACCCACGTCTGGGCATACCCATCCCACTTAGGGCGAAAAGCGTTACAACAAACAAATGATGGACGGAATGCTGACAATGCAAACATTCTCCCCCAGTCAAGAGATCTGGGTTAAATCCAATTAAATTAAAATTAAAACCAAATTGGTCCTGCGATGTAGCAGGCGGAAGGCCTGGTGTCACACACACCTATTGTAGGATTGACTACACAGAGTCTGATTGGACCCTGCACTTTCAATAACAGAGTGATGCAGGGCATCCTAACACCCTATGGTAATGCAAATGAGCCTCCTTAATTATTCACTATCGGCTCTGCTTTGAATTTGTAATCCCATTTAGAAATAAGACATGTGTCGGTTAGCCTATCCAGGGAGCACGCTACGTAGTTGGTCAAGAAACAATGCCAACATCTTTTTTTTAATGGCGTGTCCTGCTCCAGCTGTAAAATACTCCACATCTGACCTATAATTTGGCAAGCCGAGCTCTATAAGTAAATTTTTAACATAGGTCAACCACAGTATTTTCCTTCCCACTATTTTATGCAATCACTCCCTGTAAGGTGCTAAATCTTTATTTGCCCATTCCCAAGCATAATATAAAATTGGCCTCAGCTTCACATGGGCAGCTAAACATTCTATCGCCAAATCGAGTCTTAAGGGAAGCAAAGGTGTGCTCTGTGGATAGGCAGCGCTGACCTTCTAAAGGCGTTTTCCGCTTTCTCTAAGCAACAAGTACTGCATTGCCTCCATAGTTCAGATCCATAAACCACTCCACTAACTGCTTGAGCTCTATATAGCTCGAGAGCTGGCAATATAGGCTGGTACAAGTTTTGCCTCAAGAATTTAGATACGAGCAATCCTCTACGTCTTAGGATGGCATTGCTTTTTAGAAGTTGCTCCGGGCACAAGTGTGAATCTGATATCCTTATCCCCAGGTAATCAATCTCCCTCACTCTTTCAAGGTAGCTTCCACCTATAGATACCTTGCCCATGGATTTCTTGTGTGGGTTAGACACCATTAGCTTGGTCTTACAGGTGTGTTTCTCCGTCTCATGGGTACAACAAAATAGGACAAACCTCCATATTAAAGTTTGGGGCCGATCCCAGCCGTAGACATTAGCAGGGTATCATCTGCAAATAACAAGGCCGGAATTTTTTCTACAGCCAACTAGGGGGCATCGTTGGGGCAACTGAAGAGAAAATCGAAAACAACTATCAATGAAGAGTAGGGGCAGAGTGGGGGCCAGAACGCAGCTCTGGCGAACCACCCTCTGTATCATGACTATCCTTGTCAATTCTCCAATGCGCCCTCATGTAATCTGCACAAAGTTGTCGGTATGTAGCCTCCTTAGCAGCACTGGTATTTACCTCGGGATTCCCAAATCGTGAATTACCATCCATAGTTACTCTCTTGGTACCATATCCAATTCTGCTCGAAGAGCAACTAAGGCTGTGTAGATGCTTCCTCCTTCAAATTCCACCACCTTCCATTAACTCTGTAAAAAATGTGTGACTTGATCCACCATGCTAGTTCCCACTCTAAACCCCTCCCAGACATCATTATCTGCAATCCAAGCTGTGTACATGTCCAAAATATGCCTGCAGAAGATCTTCTGCATGCTGTCTATTAAACTAATTGGACGATAGTTGCTTGGGTCGCTACATAAATCCTTTTTGTGTATCAGCACTATCTCCGCTCCTTTCCACGTGTTAGAAATGGGGGCACCAGCCGCTATGGCATTAGTGATGGTGTTTGTATAAGGAATCCAAATAGCCATTTCAGATAAGCAAAAAGATCGGCTGGAATTTTATACAAGCCAGGAGCCTTACCAGGTTTTTGGGCTTTATCGTGCTTTCAGTGTCTGATAAGAAAAACTTTAACACTATATCCACTCATGAAGTATTGCTTTAATATGTACTATCAACTGCCTGTGAAAAGCTTTGGTTTTCAACAGGATCACTATATAACGATTCAAAATTATTGATCCATTCGCTGCCCTGGATATGCACTTCCGGCTTTTGAAGAATTTGTGCAGTCCCTGTGCGCAACAATAAACCAAAAGCTCTTGGCATCATTTACTGTTGCTGCCCGTAGGAGACCTTCCCACTGCTTCACTTCCCCATCCAGATTGTTTTAATATGACTCACTTGTTTCTTTTATTCTCTCCATGTTGACATTTTTAATTGTGTCCAAGAGACCCAACTTCCTAGTTCAGCAATCTGTATTATACCATTCTTTGCCCCTTCATTCGTTCTCCGCCTTCACTATATCACTTATTAAGTTGGAGGGTTTGATTAAGTTGTTAAAATCTCATCCAATAACCATGACTGCATTCTCATTGCACTCACCTAAGCAATTACTAAACTGGCTCAGTATCTGCGAATCCACAGAATTAGTACCTCTATGATAAATGCTGACCAACAGGATAGCCTTCCCACCGATATCGTAATCTATCAAATTAATAAATGATAGAAATGGATGGAAATGTGTTTGATACTACAGGCTAGGGAGGTTTTGACCCATTTACATGGGCCGCCTGATGGACGCCTGCACGTCACTTCTGAGCAGGGACTTGAAAATTTGGAAAGCCTAACCTATGTCCCTCCTCAAGTGCCCTGTAGCATGCACATTTCAAGGATATCTATAAAGAGGCACCAGTCAATCTCTGTCACCTTGGTTTATAATCCACATACGTTGCAGCTGGCAGACAATGCGTTTCCACGGTATAGGGGCCCAGACCCCTCCTCCATGTGAAGTAGTGAGTCTGGGTTCATGCTCAACGGTATGTTCCACATCATGAGATTACCTTAGTTGTAAGTGCTATAATTCTTGGTAGAGAGTGAATCACACAAGCTAGGAACCATACAAGGCCCCTTTTCCTTGGTTTGAGGGACAGTACCGCTCTCTCACCTGATTTTATACACAGTACCTCGCTTATCCAGCGACAAGACGCCTCGGCATTCATATGCTCCATAAATCCTTACTTACTTATGATGCAACAGCAATTTCAATGGAACAAACGGGAATCGAACAGCCAACTCTATCCCACAATTCGGAAAAATTGGAGGTAGTAGAATTTGGCCTATGCCCCCTCTGTCCGTCGTTGTCATTGTCATTCAGAGTGGCTACCACAGTAAATTGATTGCTACTGAGCTCTGGAACCTTGGTGGCAAGGATATTGGGTCGTATAGCAGGAAGTGGCAAACCCTGTGGCCTATAGAAAAAGCCCAGAGGTAATATTTGTATAGCATCTGGTAAAATCGAGTAGGACAGGGTGAGTGGGGAGGGGTGCCTGAAGTTAGCAATGACCCAGTCACCCTGGTACTCCTTATCCTGAATGGCCATCCAATCCACTCTGCGTGCGAATAGGATTTATTTGAATAAGCAACCCATGGGTTTGGTGTTCTTGTGTAGGCAATGTGTCACTTTTTTCACTAGTTGCTTCGTTGTTTCTACAGCTCAAACTCTAAGGTGGGGGACATTACTAAGTACCAGAACAAGCAGCCAGGGGAAGGTTACATGCTCGAAAAGGTTTAGATCTCAGTGTCTAGGATCTCGCCATTCTCCTGTCACCCGTGTTTTCTCCCCCTTCAAAAGTCGGCTATTGATGGGGCAAGCCTTATTTCTTCCCTACTTGGGAACTCGTGGTCATGTGTGCTGATGTCTGCAAAATCTGCAATTGTGATATAGCTACTTTCTGGATTGGCAGGTTGTCTGTAGATTCCACATCAGACATCTCAGCCTCTATCAGATCTGATTTCGTTTTGCCCTTCCCCCTTCTCTTTTGTGCCCCTGGCCGCCTCACTTTCTTTTTGTTGTTGGGGGTGCCTATCAGTTAGCTCAAAAGTAGCTGGCATTCCAACAATAGTCTGTGACACTCCAGCACTAGGTCCACCCGACAGAACCCTATTAGGGGCACAACCTTGGGCAGTTGCTAGTGCAGCAGTAGACCCATTCAATGGAGGCAAACCTTCTGATGAATCTCTCGAGAAGGAGAGCGGTCTCTTTGCCAACTGGATTTCTTTGTCAATGACCCCACTACTCGTTCAAACCCTCCAAAGTTGCAGGTTTAGCAGAAGCCGGTTTAATAGAACACGCCTTGTGTTTCCCCTATTGAGCAATACCCAAGGAACAGTACTTTTTCAATGAAGAGATCATGATGGGGGGCTCAGCCCAGTCTCCTCCAGGCAATGACAGGCGAAGACAGGTCCGCCCTTGGTCAGGCTTTGCCCGGGCACAGCCTGATTACACCCTGCGCAGCGGATGTCCTCTGTGTTCTATATAGAGCAATGCTATTGGCCCCGCTTCTCTGACCTCGAGTAAATCAACAGCAGGATGTTGTGGGTCTTGGAGTCCCCTGCAAACAGCTTTTGAATCATTACCTGCATATTGTGAAATTGCATAAGGTACTCTATATCATATCCGTCCATTCCAAAACAACACGTGTCGCTACTCCTGAGCATAAGACTTATACTCAGAAGTAGCTACAGGAAGAGTCTATACTTTGGCATGCAATGATCCTGCCTGGACATATGATGATTGTGCTTGCGCGTTTTAAGTGAGAAAGAGGGGTGACAGAAACCTGCCAGACTATCATCACTACACTGTACCATTAGGACAACTTTGCATTAACCCCCAAATGTCATAGCACTGGAGTTCAAATAGAAAATGTTCCCAGTTGAAGTCACGGCAAGTGAAGGTAATGGCCAAGTGTATAAATGAAGCTTATATTTTTGAAACTTGTGATAAAATCTTTTTTTAACTTTTTGATAGTTAAAGAAAACAATGTGTTACTAGAAAAGAAAATTAATCATTTCAATTTGGAGGTAAATGTGACTAATTGTTTTCTAACTAAGCTCCTTTTGCATAGATGTGATAGAATTTCAAACTTTTAGACTGGATTGTTTACTGTTCCACATATAAAAGTGTGCTGCCTCCATTATGGCCAAATATGGAATTCAACAGGGTGAAATATGTTTGATTCTGTCTAGATGCTGATTCTTGGTACCTAAGACATTAATAGTGTCTATGGGCAGTGTCTGTTTTCCAAACACAATATATAATTTAATTGGATGTAGGTTATAAACATGTCTTGAAATACGTCTTTGCATACCTCAATTCTCCAAATGATGATGCCTGGAGTGTTGCTGACAGCCTTGAAAGCGTTGCTTAGAGACATGATGGCCGCAGTTCTGTGATCCCCCTCGGTGTGAAATCACTAGATGTGCCAGCGAGAGTCGAGAAACGGGGTCCTGTATGAAATGTTTGTATAGGGAAAGTCAAATTAAAATAACCAAGAATGCATAACATTTGAGTATTTTTTAAAACATCTAGTACATTCAAATGGTCAAAAGGATGTTTTATAAAGTTTCACTTCAAAATATAGTAATCTTTTAGGTAACAAATTTTGCTGAGATGAACTGAGCAGTATTGTCCTATTAATACCTTAAGTGTGCCTCATTCCCCATATGTTCCTTGCTAAAAGGCTAATAACTCATTGAAGCACAGCCAGATGTTAGCACATTTGTTGCCTCACTGAACAATTCTCTCCAGGGCAGGTTGGGACTCTGTGTGGGACTGACAGCACTGACAGCTGTAGAGAAAGAAAAATCCATTATTCTCTCCCTTGCCTGAGTCTCAGTTGTACCAAAGACATGGGGCCATATGTAGATAAATTATATTTACCGATTCATAAATACCGAATGGGGAGTATGGAGGACTCCCTATGCTGTGGCTGGAGGTTATGTGGAGTTGCTGTTCAGAGTCTTTGAATCAGTGGAAGATGTCCACTATGGCTATTGTCTCAGCCAATCATGTAGAATGAAGTATTGGCGTGGGTGAAAGCTATCTGGCATTGGCAAACCCCTTAGGTCTCGTTTTGTTGACCTATTGATGTTGCCAATGTTTTTTGCCTATGCTCTGCAGCATCAGGAAAAAAAATAATCATTTGCAAAGCCAACATTCTCACCATCATAATTTGAGTGCTGAGCTGTTTGCTTTGCCAATGTTTGTTTGTAAAGTATTGTTTAAAAAAAGTGAAAGAAAAAACATTTCAGAATACAGGAAGAAAAACAAACATATTGTTTAGTATCTCAAAACTGAACACTGGATTTAATGCTTTCAGTCTTTCCAAATGGCATGGTTTATTTTGCACATATTTTTCACACAGATAACTCTGAACAGAATTTAAAAAAAATATGGGAGTGCCAGCTTGCCATGGTCTAATTTAATTTCTACAACATTCAGCCATTTTTGGGTCTCTGGGAGAAGATTTCTAGGCTCCCAGGAGAAGTGTCATGCTAAGTACACCTTCTGTCTCAGACGCCAGCTGTGTGCAGCAGAGGGATCTTCCCCCAGTGCCTCAAAAGCCTTTGTGAGCAAAAAGTTGTTTTTTCATGCAATATGTGTAATACAGGAGAAAAAAAACAAAAACAGTCCTTAAAGTCTGCTCTTCTGCCATACCCCAGCAAAAATATCCCTCTTGTTGTGTGTTTACAACCAAGCTAAGGAGGTTTGAGGAGTAACACACCATGGGCGAGCGGGATTTCAGTAGGGAAGCCACACACAAGAGAAACAGCTAGAAAACAAAGGCACTCTTATGGAGTGCTGAATTAAACAATTAAAAAAGTTGCTCCCTATTTTGAGAAATTGAAGGATGCAAGTCAGCTAATCAAAAAGATCGTACGGAGGAGGGACAAACATGAAAAAAATAGGAAGCCAAGCTATCGAAAAAGAAACAAGCAAATTAAAATGACAACAAAGCCAACCAATGGTTAAAAATGGGGGTGGGCTATAAGCCTACTGTAGCTCACAATAGGTCTTTCATAACCTGACAGGTTGCACTATCTGATAGATGAGACCTAAAAAACATAAAAGCACATTGACAGGTTGCTGCTTGTAGTGCGTCATTCTATTAGTGCATGCATGCATCATTAGGCATGTGTGCACCAGCTGATTGATGCAGGCGCCATTTTCTTTTACTTTTTACTTACCGATCCAAGATAGCAGATGGCAATTGGATCAGTGTTTTTAAAAAAGGTTTCTTGTAGCGTGAAAGAGCTTTTCGGAATGCGAGCAGGCCTGCAGCAAATATCAGTTGTTAGGCCCTCTGAAAAAATTGTTAAAGGGTGAGGGAAGAGCAAACGAGCAGATCGGGGGATGCAATGAACCAGCAGGTGGGGACGGAGTAAGCAGGGGGGAGTGGACAGGTGAGGCCAAGGAGCCGGAAGGCAGCAGAGGAGCATTTGGACTGTGGGGAGCCCAGCAGAAAAAGGCAGGTGAAGGGCAGGCCTGGGCGTTATTTGCAGAGTTTTGCTAAGTGGAACTCCGCGAAGTGACAAAAACCTCCACGGAGATCCGCAAGTGGTGGAGTGCAGTGCAAACTGCCGTCCGCGCTGGTCTTCCTGCCACTCAGGTAGAAATTCTAACCGAACGGCAGCTCGCACTCACGAACTTAACATTCGCGAGCGTGAGCAGGGAAAAAAACTCCGCTGCACTATGCGGAGCAGAGTTTTCTGCACTTCGCGAGCTCCGCAGAGCGCTGAAAACTCAGCAAACGGAGCAGAGTTCACCGCCCAGGCCGAGTAATGGACCTGTAAAAACAAAAAATGCAAAATAAAATAATTTGTTATGTTGTGAGGAGTAAAGGAACAATGGAGGGGCAGGTGAAGAAGAAGAAATAGGAAAGGGTATTTGAAAGGGGAAGGAGCACACGAGAGTGCAACAAAACACGCACTCTCATGGAGTGTTTGATGAAAATCAAAAAGGGGTTTCTAAAATGTAAACAGTGGAATGATGAGTCAGTCAATCAAAATGATAGTAAAAGGGTTATACTTCAGGGGAGGGAAAACACAGGAGGCGGACGGCTAGCCATCAAATAAACCAATCACTAGTAAGCAACGTGCAGGCTATAAGTTCACTGCAGTTTTTGGTATGGTCCACAGCCAGTTTTGGTGGGTTAGGTTATGTTTTGTAACCATAACTTAACTGCCTTTTTCAGGGTGATAGACTATTTATTACAAACATATTAAAGAGTTGCAGCTGCATTTCTTTAGCTAGTATGGCACCTTCCTTATAGAAAATCAAATTTGGGGGTCTTTAATAACTTTGGCTCCAATTAACAAATCAGGACCAAAGTTCACAAAAAGATTTTGACAGGGGATTTGTTAAAGAGTGTGCAAAATCTGGCGCACATTGGTAATAAGGGGGATTCCAGACTAATGTTTCAGTGACCAGTAAAATGGGATGTCCTTAAGAAATTTATCTTTATGCATGTCTGTGAAACCACCGAACAAGTGATCAAAACATTTTTGTGGAACAGTGGTCTTTTGTTTATTTGCTGTCTTACCTAGGTTCGGTGAAAAGCCGTATGGCATTTTGTAGATATAAGGCAAGAGGAGAGGGCCCAGTACAATTGGTGGAGGTAGAGGGTAATAAAGCTATTAATTAATTATTAATTATAATTTATTTTCCTTTTGATTGTTGTGTTATTCTTAACTCCAGAGATGTTTCTGTAATCTACAGACACATGTGTAGGTATGTACTTGCTATGGTCCAGTTCTCATAACAGTTTAAACTGGTGGTCTTTGCAGCAGCCACTTGAGACTGCTGGATAGATTGGTTTGTCTACTCAACAGTAGAAAGGGGCAGAGACCAATACACTTGTTGACACGTTTACCTTGACATGATGCTAACATTCTTTAACAAATAATGTCGACGCTAATGCATCCCACGGGGGTCATGTCTAGACAGCCCAGATGTTCTTTTTGTGGCTCCTGTATTAAGAGCAGCTGTGTTTGAGAAAACCCTCTTTAAAGGGACCGTGTATGCATTTTGGCTTCAGTATTTTGTGTTAGGGAAAGCTTCTGCGGCACCAGAAGGTATCACTATCAAATTCAGCAGCTACACTATTATTCCATCTGAGAACAAGCATTGGTAAAGCCAGTACGTGAAGCCTTTTTGTATTTGTAAATGCTTCTTCAACTGGTGAGTTTTTATGTGCACAAGGATGAATGTAACAATGAGTTAATGGGTGGATGACCGGATGGAAGTGTGAGAGCATGGTTGAATCAATGCGCTCATCCATGCACCTCACCTTTGACTCGGTCTGATATTTAGCCACTCACCAATCTGGACAAGCAGACCCGGAAAATAGCTAATTAATGAAGAGTTGCTTTAATTTAAACAAGAACTGGCAAAGCCAATAGGTCTCGCCTATGCAAGGAGGAGAGTGGCGTAGAGTGGAATTGCGAAGAGTGGAGGAGATTGGAGTGCACTGTTGTAGACCTTTGTAGAGTAGAGTGCTAAGGAGTAGAGAAGAATGTCGTGGAGTACAGTAGAGTGTCGTGGAGTAGAGTGGAATAAAGTGTAATTGGGTAGAAAGTCATAGAGTAGAGTGTCGTGGAGTGGAGTAGAGTTGTAGAATAGCGTGGCATAGAGTGGCATAAAGTGGAGTGGCGTATAATGGCATAGAGTGGAATAGAGTGCCATAGAGTGGAGTAGCTCAGGGTGAAGTAGAGTGGAGTAAAGTAGAGTGGCACAGAGTAGAGGGGCATAGAGTGGAGTAAAGTGTTGAAGAATGGAGTGATGTAGAGTGGAGTGCTGTATTGGATTGGAGTAGAGTAGAGTAGTGTGGCATAATGTAGAGTGGAGTAAAGTCGGGTGGAGTGTCGTAGAGTAGCCAACTGTGAAGTACTATAGAGTGGCGTAGTGTGAAGTGGAGCGTTGTGTCATTGAGTAGAGTGTAGTAGAGTGGAGTGGCTTAGAGTGGAGGGACATAGAGTGGAGCAGAGTGTTGTAGAGTCGAGTGGCATAGTGTAGAGTAAACACATTTTCATTTGAAATGATAATTACATTTGCACATACAATCTATGAGATAAAACTGTGCCGCGCACAACTGATAATGTGTGGAAATGGCATCATCTAGTGTGCTGATTTGTTTTGATCATATTAAAATATTTGTTTCCACCACACTTCGGAATTACAAAAAAATTTGCTTTATTTGTGCTTTCATATTTCAGATATATTCTTAAATATTTGAGCAGTTCATTTACAGATATTTAACATTTTGTTGTGTGATAGAAAAAATATTTTTCTTTCCCATTATCTGACATGATTGTCACATAAGTTCTCTCAATATGAAGTCAGAGGAAAAAAAGTAAACACCAAGCTCCCTCGAAAGACAGAGTCTGACATTTTACCTTTGTCTTTGAAGCACAGCAAATGTGAAAAGATAAGAACACCATTTAAAGGCCTGTTTACAGAGAAGCAAGGACTCATTGAAGAATAAAAGGAGCGGTGGTGAACAAGGTCTGCTCCACGGGCTCGACAAAGACATGCTAGACACCCTAAAACAAAAAAGCCAGCAAATTAAAAGCCAGAAAATATGAGTTACAAACTGGAAAGCCATTGCTAGCAATGGCTGGAATGCATTCCCAGGGAAGCTTTCAGAATTTCCACAAGATGTCTTTACGCAACGAGACAGCTGTGCTTTCTGGTAGGCTTCGACCTAAAAGCTGAAAACATATTGGCTTTGTGAATCTCTCCTCGCAGAAGCAGGGAGCAAAGGTAAGAATAATGTGAAAGGGGGGTATAAGAAAGGCGAGAGAAAGAACAAAAAAACTAAAAAAAAAAGAGCTGAATGAAGAATAAGAAATGAGTGAGTATGCAAGGTCAATGGGTGCAGTGGGGACCGAGCACAGAAGAGAATGAATGGGTAGGGGTGAATGTGAGCAGCAGTCAATTAGTGCAATCCTGAGTTCAGGCAAACATTTGTGAGCGTACTGGAGTGAATGGAAGAGTTCCTACAGGCAAAGGTGGTGGAACTTGCTACTGCCTGAAGGGTTTTCTGAAGGTCTCAAAAGAAGTAAACCTTAGCCGCTTGTGTTATAGCAGTTATGCAGCAGGTAGTGGGAGTGCCTGGAGCCACTCAAAAATATTTGCAGAGATGCCAATAGACTTGCATTATGCTCCCAAGCTACTTTGTGGTGAATTGTCACTATCGTGAGAGCCTGCACTATCACAAGGAATGCTGCAGAGTAAATCATGAAGAACTCTGATAAGCACATCACACTCCCACACCGCCATCTAGAGGAGTCACCCTCCCTGGGTGCATGTGATCCCGAAAAGATCAGCTTCATCTTTTTGTATAGCACGTCCTTCCTTGCTTGCTGTATCTGCTCCATTCTAACCCTAGTACCTTCAGATCTTATGATAAACTAAACTGTAGCTACTCTGAGAGCTTACAGTGAGAGAAGTGCACTTTTTTCTGTTAAATGTTGTTCATTATTGGACTAGAGGCTCCTCTGCTAAGACGGACGAGCGTCGCCCCACTGCTGCAAAGCAGTGAAAGAAAGAACAAATACTATGATAATAACTTGAGGTTATTATCATTGTATTTGTTCCTGCTGCACAGCTTTGTGGGGCGGGCGGAGATACTCTGCTCTCATGGCAGGAGAGGAGTGGTTTGGACACTCCAAGTGCGCAAGGACTGTTTGGCCGGCCCTCTGTGTTAGTCCAAAACAGTCAGGAGCACTTTGCCTGCTCTCCATGTAGGCTGCATTACAGCCTGTGTGGAGAACATGCCCAGGCCCCATTCCTTCGCTGTGCACAGATCCACGGCACTCAGACTAATCACAAAGCTGCATTGCAGCATTGTGATTGGCTTAGTGGAGGAAGCCTGGCTACTTTCTGTCCCGGCCCCGGAGAGGAGAGACTGAGACGACGTGCGGTGTGGTGCGGGAGAGTGAGGAGAAGGTACATTTTTAAACTTTTATTTTATTTTTACATCACAATCTCCGCCTGCCCTGCCACTCCCGATCCGGGCTGGCCGCTACTGACTTTAGGTAGGTCCATTGCAGCAGTCTGTGAGAGCAGCCAGCCCCTGTTTAAAAGCTGGAGCAGTATCTACTTACTGGTGGCAGGAAAACAATGAAATGCAGGTGACCAACCAGGTAGCGTATTGGAATGAAGCTTGCTAGGGCATTTTAACAGAACCTGATTGCCCTCATTAAAATGGTGGGGTTGGGATACTGGGCAGTGGGCAGTGCGAAGTAAGTAAGGGAGTGATACTGGCTGCTGGTACGAGTGGAGATGCTGGGCAGCTAGCAATGCAGTAGAGCAGGGCTTTAAGTGGGCCGGGTCTCACCGGGTCTGAGCACTGGCAGTTTTTTTAAGTGGGCCTCAAAACGGGTCTCTATCGGGCTCTGTTTTGTGCCCTGGCACAGGTAGTCCATGTTTTTCCAGACTGCAGTGACAGCAGACACATCGATGTGCGCGTGGTGAGCGTTGTAGGGGAAGGGAAATCCTTTACAGAGAGTAATTTTCTCTTTGGATTTCCCTTCTCTTTCTGAGACTCAGGAGCAGCAACCTTGTCGTGGTGTCACCAGGGCTTTAAGGGGAAGTTTTTAGGTCTCGCACCTAGCGTTGCAGTGTGCAACACTGCTCGCGCAGCGCAAGACTTTTAGTACCTGAAAAACGGGGTTTCAGCACTGACCTAGGAATCGCACACGCTTGTGCGTGTGCTTTTCCTTTTGTGCTACCCGAATGGCCTTTGCGTGCGTCTTTTTATAAAAGACTGCACGCAATTGGCCAAAGGCGGGCGCATTGCTTCGCCCATGGCCTATTGGTGTCTTTCACCAATAGGCCATGTGGTTTCTATTATCGTGCCGAGACATGGGCGCGATAATTGAAAGCACATAGCTCGCAGTGGCAGGTGCGCACTCGCGGGCTTCTTTGTTTTTCAAGCGAAAGTGAAAGCGAACGCTTTCCCTGCCGCTTGTTTATACTGTTAGGAGTATTCGATGTATTTATTTTTACAATGCTAACTTTTTTTCTTCCTCCGCCGTCATCTATTTTTTCATATTCATCCTTGTACTATCAAAGCACGATGTTTTTGCCATATTGTAGTTTTCCATGCTCCCGACCACTTTCACATTTGAATTTTCGTTACCCCAACAACACATTTAATGTAATCATCTTTGTCGTTTTCCATTTTCTCTGCACATTCACTTCTCCCGCCGCGGGTTTAATTTTCTATTTTGTGTTTCTGGACGAATTGTCTTGTTTCACTGCTGTCTTGTTTTTCACTTCTTTGCTTTAATTTCCCCCTCTCATTTTCCTTTTGCGTTCTTCTGTTTGCCTTTTTATCATTTTGAACCGCTCCACTTTCCTTTCTATAACTTGTTTCACATGAAACCATCTCTAGATTTTCAGTCGATGTTTTTCGGTGACTGAAACAAATAGATTACTCGGTAAGAGTTCGAACTTTCATAAGAAAGGCACTTTTGTCCCCTATGCCGGTTACACGCAGCAGGTCTGGCTTGAGCGCCGGAAGCAGACACCTGCGTATAATTTACACAAATGCCATATTTCAGTCTTTAGCCGACAATTCTTAGGAGGTCGGTAAGAAGCAGCCACCAGACTGTGCAGTAAACTATCTTGCTTTACAGGAGCAGCCCTTCCAAGTATCACGCATGCCAGGTTAGGGTAACGCGTTTCACTATTTTCCCTCATTGCACCACTGGAAATCTGTCAAACAAATCAACTAATTTCAGGCAATAAAAACAACATGCGCTTGAAGGTTTTCAAATGCTTGAAGAAGGTGAGACCCGCCCTTAGGTACACCGGGCCGATCAGCAGCCAGGCTTCAGCCCATTCCTGAATGAATGCCTATCATTCTCAGTCCTTTGATCAGACCCACCTACAACAGCTTCAAGTCATTCATGGAAACATGTGCAGCCTGATCACACAGACTCTCCTTCCTGCTACAGGACCAGGACAGTGGCAATGCTCCTGTATAGGCAGACAATGCTTAAGCATCTCTGGCTGCAGTTCACCACTACACTCAGAAAACGTGCTTTTGGGGTGTGTCCATTCCATTTGATTCCCAGCCAGCAACATTCAGCTTTAAGAATAAAACACTGACCCTGTGTGGTTTGGGGATTTCAGAGAGTGCCTCCGGATCAATGATGCAGCAGTGCCAAACAGTGCCACTGGAATGTGGCAGGGGAAGACCATGATATGCAGCATGGTTTACTACATAAGGCACCAAGAAAAGGCAAATTATGCGGCGTAATGCAGCATATTTGTGATATACCTTCAAATTTTTGCATTTCTTACACATGGAAAATATTTCCCCCCCCTCAGCACCAGTTTTACACCCAAATATAGCAATAAGAAACTGAAAGTTGGCCAGCCGACCTTTGTAAAGTGCCACTGGGCGGGGTCAGGTGTTGCCACATTTTTAGTAACTTTGATCCGTTTGAGCTGGAAACAATTATTTTTGTTAAAATCAGCAGCTGATGCAGCAGATAATGGATCATGTGGCAAATGAGTAAGTCCCTCATTTTGCGGAAAACGCCACAGTCGCATAATTGCATAATTCCAGTAGCCCTACTGGTAATCAACAGGTTAATGTAGTGTTGTGGGGTGTTAGGGTCTAAGTGGGCGTGTACAGACAGACTAACAGGCAGCACTAAGCATAGAGACCTCCCTGGCTGTCACTGTCAGTCTCCCTTCGATGGGTCATTTCTTGAGCAGTATTAGTGATTGAAGTAGAAGACAAAACCCTACATTGAACTCGTGTTTATAATACACAGAAATACACGTTCCTCATGTGTGCACCCATGCTGTGAAGTTGTCAGCAAATACTTTGACTGGTGATTTACAAGGCTCGTGTAAAAGGGGGGCCGCTTGTAAGCTATGCAGTATAACGAGTGTTCCTTGTTGCGAGGTAACACTGTTTGCACGAGAAAGCAAAGAAATTACTTTTGATATAGTGTCATAAATATACCCAGGACAACCCTATTATGCGATGCAAACCAGTTAGTGGCCTTTATGTGCACCTCAAAAACGTGCCTTGCAGCTGTTTAAGATACACAAATGGGGCTAATTTGCGAGAACTCTTTATTACATGATTGCAATTTCTTCTAGTGGTGAAGACGTCAGTCAAAGTTTTGCACACATGGCAGTGAAATGTCACACATCAGTACACTCAAAAGCCAAAAATGTCACACATCAGCAAAATAAAAACATGGTAGCTTTGCAGGAGGCAGGCATCAATACAGCCTGTGGTGGGCACTTTAGTTTTCTGATAAGAGTCGTAAAGAGCACCTAGAGGGCACGTCGAGTCTCACAGAGGAGGTCAGGGGAGGCTGGTAACAGAGCCACAAGGTAGCCAAGGGGGCGCTACCGGGAGACACGAGCGCTGCAGGGCAGAGAATCGTAAACACAATTCAAGTCTCGCGGGAGCAGGTGCGTCTCTATTCACAAGACGAACATAAACATACAAGACATAGACGAACTGCAGGTCCACCTGAAACTGATACCTATTTCTGTCGAATTTTGCTTGCTTCTAACAGGATCCTTGAAGAAATTGTAATGATGCTGGTGCCCCCCAATGATGTGCTGGAGGCAGGACTGTTATAAATGTGCCTTTATTTCAATTTGGGCGTCACACATCCGAGAGAGCGCCGGGCAACAAGCTCCGATCGCTTCTCTCGCGCCGCGCTGACTCGCGCATGCGCAGTAGCGTCCAATATGGCCGCTACGCGCATTCCTGCCGTAACGTAGTGCGCGTCAACTAGACCGCGACACTACATATCTCCCCCTTTTATACCACACAACACAATGTACCTGACTGGATGGTTAGTCCATTTCATAGTCTCTAAACTTGGATGGTCTCACCACCGCTCGCCCAACCCGGGTGTGTCATACCGGGGTAGTATGTCCTTCTTGACCTCCTTCTGCGACAGGGCTTCCCCTTCTTCCTTCTAGAGTGCCCTGGCCTTCTCTCTCTCCGTTCTCACCCCCTTCCCGGGTCCTTTCCTCCGTGGCCAGTCCTTCATGTAAGTCTCTCTCACCGTTTTGCTCTTCATCAATGTTCTCGCCACACTCTCCCTTTGGAGCTCCTGCTTCCCTTGTCGCCCCTTCTGGTGGTGTTGCCCCTTCCGTGTCCTCCCGGGGCCATTGTAAGATTTTGTTGCATTTGGCCATACGGTCGTGGGACCACACGTTTCCATCGCTGAGCAACGCTGCTCGGTCATACACTTCTTCCACTCTTAGGGGTGGGGAATACTTGCTTTCTCCCTTTCGCTTTAGAACAGCCAGCTTCACTCTGACCCACTCCCCTTTTTCCAACGCTGTCTCCTTCACCTTTCTGTTGCGGTTGTAGTATTCAGTGTAAATGCGTTGTGCCTTCTCCAGGTTGTGTTGTACCACCGCTGGAGACCACTTGCTGGTGATTGTCTTCTCTTGCCAAGCAACGTTGTCTCTGGTGAAGGGTTGCCTTCCTCGTAGGATTTGGAAGGGGCTGTACCCCGTACAGGTGGGGGTGATGCGATATGCCCAGATTGTACTTTGTACTTCTTTTTCCCAGTCTTTGCCCCTAGTGATGGCAGCCTGTATGGAGCCCATGAGCACCCTATTGAACCTTTCTACTTGTCCATTACTGGCCGGGTGATATATCGACGTGTGTCTTGAGTAGAATGCCGTTCTTTTCCGCGAATCTGGACCATTTGTCCGAGGTAAATTGGGGACCATTGTCACTGATTATGGTTCTGGGGATGCCCTCCCTGAGGAATACCGCCTTGAGAAAACGCAGTATTGTGTCAGTGTCCATTACCTCTTGGATGTGTACCTCTGGCCACTTTGAGTACTTGTCCACCAACACGCATAGGTATTTGGGTATCCCCTGATCGTCAAGTACAGGTCCCAAGATGTCCACTGCCACTTCTTCCCACGGGTTACTGGGATTCGTGAACTTTCCTAGAGCAGGCCTCATCGATTTTAGTATCTTGTCAGCTCCTTGGCACTGCACGCAGTCTCTTACGTGCCTCTCCACCTGCATATCCATCACCGGCCACCAATACGTTTGTTTGGTTCTGGCTTTCGTCTTCACGATTCCCAGGTGTCCTTCGTGTATTATAGACAGCAGATCCGGCATTATGTTCTCCGGTGGAACCACTCTATTTCCTCTATATACGAACACCCCGTCGTTCCCCACCGACAGCTCCTCTCTAACCTCGTAGAACTGTCAGACCTTGGGCCTCTGTTGTCTCCTCTCCGGCCACCCTCGTACGATGTACTTCTTGATGTCTTCCAGGCCTCCATCAGCTGCATACGCATCCTTCCACTCCTGTCTACTGATGGCCTTTTCCGGATCGTCTGTCAGGGCTACCATCTCGTCTTCTTCCTCGGTGCCGCTGGTGGCGTTTTCCATTGCTGACGCCCTGCTGAGGTAATCCGCTATCTTGTTTCTCGAGCCCGGTATGTACTCCACATCGTACCGATACTCCAAGAGTTTTAGCGTCATTTTCGCTATCCGGGGTGTTGCGCTGGCATGGCCACTTGACGTCAAAACCTTCACTAGAGGTTTGTGGTCCGTTTTCACTTGAAATCGTGTGCCCCACAGGAACTGGTGGTACTTTCCCATGGCCCATACCACGGCCAACATCTCTTTTTCGATCACATTGAATTTTTGTTCCGATGTTGTCAGTGTCCTGGACGCGAAGCTGATCGTCTTCGTCCCGCCTTCTTGTCTTTCTTGCATGAGCACCGCTCCTAACCCTTTTTCGCTTGCGTCTGTCATCAGTATCGATCTACCCAGGGGATCGCACCCATGCAGCGGGATCGCCTGGCTGATTTCACGTTTCACCGTGTCAAACTCTTCTTGCGCCTCTTCCGTCCATGCAAACGCCGTCTTGTCCTTCGTGAGTTGTCTCATGTTGTGTGTTTTCGTGGCGAAGTGGTGGACAAACTTGCTGTAGTATTCCGCCATCCCTAGAAAGGACCTTACTTCTTCTTTGAATGTAGGCGGGGGCGCGTCACAGATAGCCTTCACGTTCCCTTTCTTCGGTGTTATCCCGTGTTCTCCTATCTCATGCCCCAGGTATGTGACTGATGTCATTCCGAAATGACATTTCTCCCACTCTGCCGTCAGTCCGTTTTCCTCCAAGATCTTTAATACCGCTTCCAGCTTCTCATTGTGGTCTTCTAGCTCCTTCCCCATTACTAGGATATCATCTTGGAAGTATTGCACCCCCTCTATACCCTTGAATAGGCGGGCCATTAGCTTTTGGAACACTGCCGCTGCGGATGCTAGTCCAAAGGGCATGCGGCAGAACTGATAGCATCCAAACGGCGTTATGAATGACGTCAGTTTCTTGCTCGTGGGATGCAGCACTACCTGGTGGTATGCCGATTTTAGGTCGATGGTGGAGAACCATTTCACGCCTTTCGTGCGGGCCAGCATTTCCTCTATGCATGGTAACGGAAATTTTTCTAACACGATGCACTTGTTTAATTCTCGGAGATCCACACATAAGCGCACCTTGCCTGACGGTTTCATGGCCACTACCAGTGGCGCCAACCACTCTGCGCTGTCGATCGGTTCAATGATTCCTCCGTCCTTCAGTCTGTGTAGCTCCTGTTGCACTGCCTCTCTCACAGCGATCGGGATGTTCCTTACTTTGTGCGTAATGGGGCTGACGTTCTCCTTGAGGACGATCTTGTGGGTAAATTTCTCAAGTTTACCGATCTTGCCGCCAAATATTTTTGGGTGTTCGCACCGCCATCTCGCTGCCGTCGACTCTTCTCCATCCAAAGTCACCAGCACTTGGGTGTCTCCTCCTGGATTCAGCTGTACGCCCAACTCTCCTTGGTCCATCCACCCAAGGACTGATGGTCCCTTCTCCGCGACGTATAGTTTGCAGTGGGCGCTGCGTTCTTTGAACTGGAACAGCAGTCTCCTGAATCCTACCATTGGAATGGGTTCCCCCGTGTAGGTGACCGGTCGTATGTCGGGCGGTTCTAGACGTGAGCCAAGTGTGTGTTTGAATCTCTCGTTCCACACGGATCTTTGGACGATCGTGTAGGGAGACCCCGAATCCGCCACTATGGTGATTCCTACTCCTCCAATGAGCATGTCGCACTGGGGCTTGCGCGCTCTTCTCCCGTCGATGCCCAGTACTTGGTCTTCCACACATAGGACTTCATCGTCTTCCTCCTGACCTTCTTCTTCCTCTCCTATGTCCTGCGCCACGAATTTCACCGCGCGTTGTTTCCCTTTCCTTCGACACACCTTCTCATAGTGGCCAACCAGGCCGCAGAATGCGCACTTGGCTCTGAAGGCGGGGCACCGTTTGTCGTGCGCCGCGTGGTTCGGGCTTCCGCACCTGTAGCACCTCGACGTTCCTTCCTTTTCTTGCTTCCACGGTTGTCCCAGTTTTCCTTTCCCCTTGTATGGCCCTTTGTACTCTCCTGGCGCCGTTTTTCCTCTTCCATACTGGTCCGCGTCGTCTACCTTATTTATCGTAAGTCTCGGGGCTTGGTCTCTCTTTGCTGCTTCTGCGCAGCGCTTAGTTAGTTCTGCCCTTTTCACTATGGCTATCACGTCTTTCAGCGTCGCATCTCCACTCGCCCACAATTTATCTTGTACTGTCTTGCTTGTCGTATGCATTACTATTTGGTCCTTAATGAGTTCGTCCTGTAATGCCCCATATTTACATGTTATCGCAAGTTTCCTCAGCGCCGCCACGTAGTCGTCTATCGTTTCCCCCGCTTCTTGCTTCCTCTGCTGGAAATTGTAATGGTCGTTGGACGTGCAAACTGCGGGACAATAGTGGTTGTCCAAATCTTCAATGGCGTGTTTGAACACGTCGGTGTCCGCTGCCTGTCTGGTGACCGGTGTTAGGTTTTGGAACACCCGTATGCCTTCTGGTCCCAGGTTATGTAAGAGTATCCTCTTCCTCCTGGCGCTGGAGAACGCCTCCTCGTTCTCGTCTTCCAGTGCTTCGAGGTAATTTTTGAAGTACTCCCTCAAGTCTTCCCATTTCATTTGGGGTTCTTCTGGCCTTGGAAGGAACGGGACTGGCGTCGTTAATGCTGACGCCTGCGCACTCATCTTGGCTTCCGCCTGTTTCCTCGGGCTGCCTGGCGCCTCTGTCCTCTCCCCTTTTCTTCGGGTCGTCGGGTTCTCGTCGGAGCTGCCTGCGCCGTCTCCACCCGATTCCGCCAGGGTCTCTGCTGCGCCTCACTACGGTTCGCCCACTTACGTTTCTCTGCCTCTTGGTCGGCACACTTGCTTTTCACGTGCCTCCCTCTAGTGTCCGTCTGCCACTGCCGCGCTCTCCCGGTGTGCTGGTGTCCGTCCTCTACCTTCCAGGTCTGCTCTCCGCGTGGGACGTCGTCCCCTCCGGTTTTTCCTGCAGGTTAGGGGCTCCTCCCTCACTGGGGATCAACAGGGTCCGCTCTGTCCAAGCCTCGTCGCCACTGTAATGATGCTGGTGCCCCCCAATGATGTGCTGGAGGCAGGACTGTTATAAATGTGCCTTTATTTCAATTTGGGCGTCACACATCCGAGAGAGCGCCGGGCAACAAGCTCCGATCGCTTCTCTCGCGCCGCGCTGACTCGCGCATGCGCAGTAGCGTCCAATATGGCCGCTACGCGCATTCCTGCCGTAACGTAGTGCGCGTCAACTAGACCGCGACACTACAGAAATTTTTGAGGGGTCGGTCCCGGACTCCAAACGCCCTCTTCCCTTCACAACATAGCTTTAAAAGGGCCATTTAGTAAATTACGTCATTATGGGTCCCAAAGTCCAGTCAGTCATCGTCAAAAGGACATTCAAAAGTCTTTACTGTTGGTGATTGCTTATGACAAAGCAATTGAGAGAGAGAAATAGATTTTTTTTTGTATTTCCACTGGATGCCCCATTTAAAAGGCTATATCCAATTGCATTTGTTCATATTACTATACGGCATTTGTTAGTTCCTGTCAGGTGTCACTTCTTATAGACTGTTCGCCTATAACCGACAAAGTCCCCACCAGACTCTTCTGCCTCGTACTGCACAGCAGGGTGAATTTCTCAGTCAGGCTATGAATGCCTTTTGCACTGAGAGATTTTGGCAAGAGGCCTGCGCCGAGGTCACATGGTTGCTGAGCGGTTCTGAGGGAGGGAGGGGTCAGGGGAGAACGTTATTAGGTCTCGCCTGAGCCAGCGCTTTAGCGCTGGTCTGGCGAGAGCTATGGAAAGTGGGATTTGGAAGTGCAAACTAGTGCTTTTGAGGTCGCCAACTACAGTGCATGTGCGCCGGGCGCGCGCACCATTTGTCAGCCTGCTGATCACTTTCGCGGCCGCTTTGATGTTCTCAGTGAGCCGCGCGGCCACTGAGAACATCAAAGCGGCCGCGATAGTGCTCACCATATGCCAGGCTTCCCTGTGTTGCTTCAGCACTCACCGCCCCCCCCCCACCCCCTTCCATGTTACCCGTGTGACTCAAATTTCTCTTTTATGGCCGCGGTTTCATTTTCAGGCTGTAGTGTCTTCGAAAGAGTAATCTGTTCAGGTAATTTGAGTGTGCTAATGGTCATTGATAAAGTAAAGCTGCCCCTGTATCGGTATTTGAAATCACTTACATTTTTTATGTGCGACTGGTGGCCAAGGTACCACATTGATATTAACTGTGTTGATGGTTGCCATTCATTTCTGAAGTAATCACAGAATTCAGATGCTTCATGAGTCAGACTTTTGCGAAATATTGTAGCCTGCTGCAAGAATGTCAATATGTTTTAGCAAACGAAAGTCAATGGCTCTGGGTTGCTCAGGATGCCCTAGACCGGTGGGTCTTCTGACATACAATGCAAATAATGGGTTAAGATGAATGTTTGGCAGTCATTTGATTGGACATGCAAGATGCCTTTGTTTTGTATTTGTACTCAATCGAGTGCTTTTCTCCATGTGGAGTTGGTTAGCTTTGTGAGGGTAATGCCTCGGCGCCTTAGGTGTTTGTCATAGTAGGAAACAAATGTGCAAGCATGCTTGTTATAGGCAGTGGCCAGGGTATAATATCTTTGCGAAGCTTGCCTTTCGTGTGGTTGCAGTAATGAAGATAAACAACCAACATATTTTGCTTTCCCTCGCGGCTGCCACTGCAAATTTTTCCTGACATTCTGAGCACGCAGTGAGGGCTTTGGGAAATATTGCAGGTATGTGGCAATTGCTTACAAGTGTTCTGTTTTGGGGGTATTTGAGCTCTAGCCTGGAGCTTAAAAGTGCCCACTCAGTTTTATTAAAATCTCCATGAATGATTCGAGAGCTGCATGGGTCGTCTTACTTCTTTCCTACCCGGATCCCAATCTTCTCTTCTTTCCTCAGTGCCACACTCCTTTTCACTTGCCCCTCTAAATCCTTTGTCCTAGTTGCCGCAATTCTGCACTATGAAGCCGATCATAACAAAAAAAGCTTTTGCAATGCAATAGGTATCGCATTTGCAAGAGTTTGAGCTATTGCATTGTAAATGACAACGCCTTTTACTGCCGTGTTGGTTTTTTAAACAAATAAAAAGCATGGTCATTTACAATGCCAATAGCTTAAACTCTCGCAGATGCGAGACCTAATGCATTGCAAATGCTTGTTTAAGATTGGCGATTGAAATGTGAAACAGCATTTCTTAAAGCGGGTGTGATCTAGGAAGAGCAATGAGTCAAGAGAGAGGTCGGTAGCCAACGCAGCTGGGAGAGTGACGTAATACGTGTGGGGACATTCCTGTGTTTGATACATTCCCAAATAAAACATCCCTTAACAGAACATATTTCAAGTGCAACCCAACAGAAACAAGGGGCATATTATCAAGCACGGCGTTAAAATTATCGCCGCTTTAGCGGCAGAATCTTGCCGCTAAAGCGGCGATAATGGGCTTGATAATGTGCCCTTGAGAATTCCCATAGAAGCCCATGTTGACACCAGAACATGAGCTTCTACGGAAATTCTCAAGGGCATATTATCAAGCCCATTATCGCCGCTTTAGCGGCAAGATTCTGCCGCTAAAGCGGCGATAATTTTCACGCCGTTTGCTTGATAATATGCCCCCAAGATCTTTCACATTTAATGTAGA
Organism: Triturus cristatus; assembly: GCF_964204655.1. Taxonomy (NCBI): domain Eukaryota; kingdom Metazoa; phylum Chordata; class Amphibia; order Caudata; family Salamandridae; genus Triturus; species Triturus cristatus. Next base: position 131,359,455 of record NC_140586.1, on the reverse strand, counting down.
ACTGGACTCTACTATTCCATTTTCTGTAACTATATTTTCAGAGTGTGTATGCAGATCTACACTTATCTTTTTAGCAGCTAAAACTTAACATCCGAGAACACGACCATTTACGCAGTGCCATTCTTTGCTAAGATAGCGTCCCGGGCGAAATTAAATTTGGCGCCCTTCTTGCTCTTCCTCCGCTCTTCTCTCCCCAAGATTTTCCCTTTACTCTTTCCTAAGTGCTATATATAACAGGGCCCAGTGCTTAATGTTTATTTGTTTATTTTTACAAATTAATTTAATTTGTAAAGATAAACAAATAAATAAATAAGTGCAATTGCCCAACATTTTTCTAAGGAGGTCATCTCCCACTTTCACCACCAATGCGGCCCATTGCACCACTGGGCCACCATCACACTACCCACTGTCTTCAGTGCCTGCACCAGGCCCACTTAGAAGCAAAATAAGTTAGTGAACCTACCAAATAGGTTCGGGTAGACGTTCACCCCGATAAAAAACAGTACCAAATGGTGACTTTTACAGCATTTTTGCCAAATAAATGCTCAAAAAAGGCAGAGGTTTTGAAGGACACTTAGGAACTATCCTGGCTAGTACTTATGCGGTGTTCTGCGGAAGACTTTACACTCTGCATGGCTATTGGTACTTACGCTTCCAACTTCACATGGCCTATCTCTTATAAAAATGTATAGAGCATCTTTCATCACTTAATATTTTTTGGGCCTAGCACTTCCAATAGATTCTGAGAATGCAATTTAAGGGGAAAGGGTGGACCTTTGCAAAATCTGGTGCTGCAGACAGGAGCCATCATCAGTTACTCTAAAAAAACAACGCATGCCTCTTTCTATATTTCTATGTATTCAATTAAATCGGTTTCTAGCAGTCTGTTAGTCAACTTCCTTGCACGTTTTAAAGAACGTTCCGACCTTCCAAACACTGGATTAGAAAAGCCTTACATGGAACAGAATCTTCTTTCTTTGGTCAATGTGAAAGGGGGCATGTACTTTTAAAAGCATGTGTAAGCACTTAAGAACAGTATATAAGATAGTTCATTAGGTTGAGCACCGCAGCTTCAATCCACAGCATGGCCAACTCATTGTTACATCCTTCTAGGAGCTTTCTCTCTCTCCTTTCTCTCCAAGACAAAATGAACTATTTAAAATGCAGACTACATGCTGCAAGTTGCTTATTTTATGGGCATAAAGAATAGCAGTCCTTGACATTTCAGCACCTTTGTTAAGGGGATTAGATTTTCTGCTTCAAGGGAGTAGAGGACGTGTTCCAAACGCCTGCAACCCTGAAGAAATATTAACAAGCATTTGCAATGCAATAGGTCTCGCATTAATTAATGTTTGAGCTATTGGTGTGGCTTTATTATTAGCAATGCCTATAGCTCAAACTTTAATAATGCGAGACCTATTGCATTGCAAATGCTTGTTTCAATATTATGTACAAGCCATAGTTGCTGCTTATTTCTTATGCAACTAGCAACCATTGACAAAGCCAATAGTCCTGACTTGTTGTAGGTATGATGTTACTTGTTGTATCATACATCTGGACGCAACGACAAAATACAAGTCGGGTGGCACACTGTGCTAAACACAGATTTTTAGTTTACGTGTTTTTAAGCCACGCCCTTAATTACATTGACCGCACCCTTTGAGAGACCCCCCAGTTTTTTCATCCCACTTAAAGCACTGCAGTAGAAGACGAATGCAAGAAGGATATAAAGGAGACAGGTGAAGACCTGCCATATCACACGGCTCCCTTCACACGGGCCCATGGTGAGCGGTCGATATCACACGGTGGCAGGGAAAACGAGCTAAAAACTCTGGATTTCCAGGTCGTTATTAGATGCTTTGAACTGCCGACTTTCGTTAATGTTGTGAAGCACCCCAGGACGTCAGCGAGCCTTTTTTGGAGGCGGGGATTTCGGGACGGGCGGGGCAAATGTGTTTCTTGGGTATTTCTTGGCACGAGGCACTGCCCCCTCCAAAGTCCCACCCCCTCTCCTCACATGGTGAAATTTTAGTTTTGGTTGGTAGGTCTGCAAATTAAGGATGGGGTCCAGAGAAAGCATTCTATACGAATTTTAAGCTAGTTACAATCACAAAACGGCATTCTGTGTAAATACACTAAATAGCTTCTCCGACTGCCAGGAGGTACAACACACATAACATGCTTTTTCAATGGTACCTGGCCATGGCAGAGCTGCTGTTTGCAATGCAACTCAGCCGGAAAGTCTTCTCCCAACAGTTATAATTTATAATGGAAACAAAGGAAGGACTTGTAAGAAAGCGTATACTGCTGTAAAGTGTCCAGTCACAGTGATGGATGGCAGATGTCTTCGCGCATTAGGTGTTTTCTCCCTTAGTAACTGATGGGATTGGTTTAGGAGTGCAAAGGGTAACTACATGAATATGACGACACCTCCTATGGTCTACCCTGGTCATGAGTTGCAATGATATGAATGTAAGAGAGGCCCACCCTGAGGGGACGAAAAAAAATCCATCATTTGTAATGGTCGTATGCAGCTGATATAAATGTCTTATTGGGCGAGCCAAGATAACTCATCAGATATGTGTCTGGTCCACGGCCTGCCCAGGCTGCAGCCGGGCCTGTAAATGCCCTCTTTCATAGCAAGCTTTGGTATGTTACCCCTAGCCTCTGTTTTAGTGGTTTGTTTCTTCAACCCCGGACAACTCAGTGAGCTGAAGCCCCAGCTGCTACGATTCCAGTTTAAAATGGACCACATTCTTTTCGCCCGCAAACTCACAATTAAAACAACAAGGGTCTCTGCGTGTGTGATCCATGGGCAGCTTTGAGAGGCGTATGTTTTTGTCTGAGAAGTCAAGATTAACGGTACTCTCTCTTTACATGATGACATCATTTGGAAATTTATTGCTAACATGTGGGCGTGCTCTGTGAAAGTGTGCATTCCCACAGCAGTTGTTTGGGCCTTAAACTGACTTATTTCATCGTGTGTAGCATACAAAAGGGGCCCTGACCTCGAATGGGCAGTATGTAAATTCAGCGTGGCCTTCTCTGGGCTTCCACTGGGGTCCTTTGTTACATCCAAAGGGCACCAAAATGAGATGCATTTTCAGTGCAGAGAAAAAATCTTTTGATGAGAATGTTGCCAGCCCGCAGGTCCCCGAGCTGCACCGAGTAAGACTGCATCGAATTTCTTGCAAAGAATTAAAAACATCTGGAAAGCCCCTCAAACCCCCCACCCCCGTTATCCCACACACGCGCCTTTGTTCTGACATCGTCTTTTATACCAATCCCCCATTCCTCACTGTGAGTGCCCTCTGTGGCTCTTAAAGCAGCAGTAGGGATTGAGGGGCTGTAGAGTTCAGCCCCTCTGCATCGGCCAATGAAACAGTGAACACAGAAAGTAGGTCGAGGGCCTGGTTTACGGCCTTATTTACAAGCCCCTTGCGCCGCCAGTGCGTGATTTTTAATATGGGAAAAAAGGGACGCAACAACTTTGAGTTTGGCAGAGAGGGTACTCTGTCGCAACGGTGTACACTCTCCGTCAAACTGAATTCCCGCCAGAGTCAGGAGGACCTGAAGTATGTCAGTGGCAGGGACCACTCCATCTCTGCTGCCGACATACACCTCCCGACGGAGTAAGGGCTGTCAGAGGTTTGGCTATTTGACCATCTGCTTGATTTATAGTGGGCAGTCAAATGGGCAATTTTCACTGTCTGGCACCTCATGTAAAACCAGGCAGCAATGGACAGTGAAAACGTGTTAATGACCCCCAGGACAGGTCATGGAAAAAAATCTCCCATGGCAGGGAGTCATTGCTTTTTTTAATTTGCGCAAAGGAAATGTCGCTTTAGGATTTTGCTTTTAAAAATTAAAAAAAATTATTGTATGTTTGTGGTATAGCTTCATCATGTTGACAGAGCCGTCAGTCAAACTTTCAATGAATTGACAGGAACAACCACCATGGAGGTTCCTGTCAGTGCAAGAGATGTATGCTGGGCTGGAGTACATCCCGTCTGCCGATCTCTAAATCAGGCCCTTAGTCATCATTAGGGTAAAGGGGCGGAAGAAGTCTGTAAGTGACGCTACAGTGTAGCGCGATAGGGAAGGGAACCCCACGACAAATGAAATCAGGCACAAGCGGAGTCAATGGAGTCAGACTCAAACCAGGCCACTGAAGACAGGTACAAGAGGAGCTAATGAAGTCAGTCAGTCTCAGTCCCATGGAGGTGGGCGCAAGCAAAGTCAGTAAAGCCAAAGGTAATTAACAAAGCCATGTGCAGGCCAAATCAATAGAGTCTGGCATAAGCAGAACTATTGGAGCAAAGTATTAGAAAAGCTGAAGGAGTTAGGCCAAGATCATGGAGGAAGCAACCAGCCCAGGAAGTGGCGTATGCATCAATCAAATTCAATGAAAACTGGTAGAGGAAATGCTAATGGAGTCACATGTAAGCCAACTTAACAGAATCAAAGGGAAGCCAGTGAAGCCAGGATCAGGCAGATCTGTAGAGTCGGGTCGGAGTCAAGCAGAGCCACATGCAAGCTAAATCAATGAAGTGAGACAAAAGTTTGTGACGAATCATTGAAACTGGAGAAAAACAAGCTAGCCAATAGAGCCAGATACAGGCCAAGGCAATAGATTCAGAGTCAACCCAAACCGATGGAGTGAGCTGCAAGTCAAACCAAAGAAGTGGGATTCAAGCCAAGTGAATCATTGGGTACAACCAAGCCATGGAGGCCAGGTTCCAATGAACCCTATGAAGGTACATTCAGGTTAATAGAATTAGGTACAAGTCAAGCCAATGAAATCATTTACCAGCTAAACCAACCAGGCTATGAGAGAGTCAGGCGACTCCCGAGCAGGTCAAGCCAGAGAAATAAACAGAGTTGGGTGAAAGCAAAGTCCCAGGAATCGGCTGCCAGCCTTGATACGGGAATCAGGAGACCGACAACCAGAATCAAGCAGAGACCCTACAGTGATGAGTACAACAAAGCAATCTACCCAGACATACGCCGGGGAACGCAATGAGGCACAGGCCACGAGCTAATGGAGCAAAATGTAGTTCAAGCCATTAGAGGGGGTCATAAGTCAGGGAATTACAGCTAAGAGCAAGCAGAGGCAGTGGAGTGAGGAGAAAGATACGTTAATGTATTTAAGTGCAAGCAAAACCATTAAAAGCAGCTTACACAGAGAGGGCAGGTGAATGTCAAGCCAATGGAATAAAGCCACAGCTAAATCGAAGGAAACGAAGTCATTGGACTTAGATGAAAATAAGACCATGAAAAACATGAAAACAGTAAGGTAAACACTAAGCAAAAAGGGGAATGCGGGCGGGCCAGTGGCGTCAGTTCAGCACCTAGAAAACAGATATAAATGCAGAGCTGGAAGTCACCCCAGCCCATTGCTTGCCCTACCCCTGGGGGCCTGCCCTTGCTGCGTGCAGTTACTAGCGTCACACATTGGTGTGGAGAACACAATCTTAAGACTTTACATTTTGGAAGTACTGTAGAATGAAAAGTGCCCACCGTTTAGCCCCCTCAAAAATGTTTAATTTACGAATGGTATACAGTCAGAACAGGCAGTGCCCGTTCATGGGAGATTTTTGTGAGGAAATGGGACTGTAATCTGAGCTGAAGAGAAAGGAAACTGTTCTGGCAGATGTGTTCACAACTGGAAGAAGCCTCGGCCCCTAGAACTGCTGATTACATTACAACTCTTGGGTAATAGACACGAGATATCACATCTCCACTTACTCTTTCATCAGTTTCCGGGCCTTTAATGACTCATATGAGCCTGGGATTGATGAAAGTAATTTCTGCAGCAGCCGAATAACAGAACCACTTGAACCCTATGGTATTGCATCCATGCTCAGCTGTGAGGCCACGGCACAGAGATGCTTCAAGAGAAGGGGCGCCCTTTATCTCTGTAGATTAAAAAATGATCATTTCCTCATCGTCCTGTCAACACCACAAGCAAGTGACCACATGGAAGTGTCTTTCCTACTGCACATTTAAGAGACTATAATGTGCTTTTTAGATCTCGCCTAGGCAATGCGCATGCGCTGCCCTAGGAGGACCTTTAGCCATCGGTCTGCTCATTTTCAAGCACACACTCGTGCTTGTGGCGGCATCCACCTTGCAGTGCTTGAAAATGAGCAGACTGCTCTCCCAAGCGCGTGCGCACCACTCGCGGGCTCACCGCCTGCTGCCCCCCCTCTCTCACACGCGCACCACTCGCGGGCTGTGTATTTTCAGCAAGCGCTTCCCAGGACAGTACTTGGTTAAAATAAATTACAAAACACAAACACATGCAATGGACCACTGACGGGCCTGACGTTCTTCTTTCTCGCATGTTTAATTCTTCCTCCCGCTGCCTTTCAGTTTCGTAATTACTCCACCTCCCTTTCTCCTAATCTAACTACATACATCTTCAATTATGAAAAATTCCTTCCTGTCCGGTTTCCTCAGTGCCGGAGGCTCCAGTGTTGTGGTACTTTTACATTTCACATTTATAGAATAGAGTTGCGTGAAGGAGCAACAGGACACAGTGCAGCAGCGGCGGTAGCAGCACGGGGTCAGGCACAGCCTCCTCCACTCTGTGCTATAGGCAGAAGCCCATGGGAGGACAGGACGGTGCTGACCAGAGCACTGGTGCAATTGGTATCAGCTGGAGGTAAGGCTTGGCGGTCCTCGTGCATTGGTGCTGTGGTGCAGCCCCTCGCCATTTCACCCTCTTGCTGCTCCTCACCCTCTTCTGGCAGCGCCTAGCCGCTCTCTGGCTCCTTGCATTGTTTGAGGGGGCGGCTGGCTCTGCTCCCTCCTACTGCTGCTCTCCTGGCGCTTGTGAACATTTTCACACGAAGTCCCAGCTCCACTCGAGCTGTGGTACAGCTTGAGCAATACTGCATGCAGGTATAAGATGCCAAAAACGAGGCGAGCGACCCCCACAAACTACAAGACAAGGATTTTATTGCAGAAAAGCTGTTGTTTTCAACTTTTATCCAGGACAACCCAATTGGCTAGTGGGTCGTTTAATAATTGTCGAACCATAGTGTTTATACTGTACTATACTATACTGAAGCTGGCACTCACACAAAGTGTACAACTCCACATTCAAATAATGTCCTAAGTAAATCAGGCCATTTCCACATAGCTACAACTTACAAAGGATAAACAGTGTGCAACTATTGTATAGCTCTTCAAATCCTGGTGGCACAGCACAATGGATAATGTGTTGCATGGCAAAACACTGATAAGGTCCCAAAGGCGAGACCTTTTGGCTATGCCATTGCTTGTTTTATTTCTCGTGTGTTATCAGGCCTAGTTCGCGGGTCTATATGAATGTGCAGATTTCACTCAGAAGTCCTTCACAGAGGTCCCAGAGGCTTTCCCCGTCTCTGGGGTGAAGGAGGAGAGAGGGCGCGTTTGAGTCCCCCATCATCTGGCAGCATGCTACTCAGTATCCGGGCATGTGTCCTATGTTTGGCAGCTGCCAGCTTCCCAAAGCTTTCTGGTACTTGTAGTGTTCAAAGTACTCAGTCGGAGACCGTTTAAAGTAGTTGTGAGCAGGCACAATGCATCGTAGTTATTGTGAAATCCTTTAGGAGAATCTTTTCTCATTTTTGGAGTCTTATGCTGATCGGGAAGAAATAGAAATTGTCTTACATGTACTTCATTCTTTTTGACAATCATAGCAAATTGTAGTTAAACCGTTTCATGCCGATGGTGCCAATACTCTCTCCCTCCCACCGCAACACCTCAGGACCACAACTATACACAAAATCTTAGCATGGACAACCCAGTGCAATTACCAGCTAAGCAGACTATATCATTAGAAATACCATAAAGGGGCCTGCAGAGCTGTTCAAAGGTACCAGTATCCTGAAAACAACAAAACTGAGTGTCTTTCTCTCACACCTATCATCCACCACACTGCTACGCGCTGCGTCCCATAAAGTGATAACCCCATCTCAGTGGTCATCAGGCACAACATGGAATGGATGAGATTTCTTAAAATACAGGCATATGTTAACATATATTTGTAGTAAAACGTTAATATGTACCTTTGACTGCAGTCTTTTTTTATATGTGGATGCTTAATTTGCTAAAACGTGAAGGCATCCATGTATGAGTGCACGTCCAAGAGTTAAATTAACTAAGACATGTACCATTTCACAGCTCCATTTATTATCAAAACACAAAATAAATATGGATAAATATCAAAAAGATGGACAAAAAATAAATATGGATAAATACAGACGGAAATGTTAAAAAAATAAATATCGTAAAACCGGAGCCCTAATCATAAACACTGGCACTTTTTATGAGCACCAGTTGAGGACACCTTAATTTAAGGGGAAAATATGTGATTCACCAAGAAACACAGGATGTTGAGCCCACACCAGACTCGAACCTGGTTCCCCGCTCTGAAGTCTGCAGCTCTGGCTGTTACGCCACATCCTCTCCCCAATTTCATGGTTAGTAGTTGGTTCTGTTTTAGGCGTCGCTAGCAGGAGAAATGGGCTAATGCAAGCTGCCCCCCTGACGTGAGCCCCAGAACTTTTTTTTTTTTTTACAAATTAATCACTGCTTCCCACATAGCATCAAGGCAGAGACAACATTGTTCTAACCACACGCCCTACACGGTGTACCATGCTGCCCATATAGGCATGCACTTCAGTGCCCCTCATTGGGGTAGAAAGTGATATATAAATGCTGCAATACAACACAATACAATATGCTGTTCCTGCCAACTTGGAAACATTTCTCACTGTGTGAAAGAGAGGAGGCAGTGACTCAGACAGGATAATAAGGGGCATGGCTTTGTCAAAGCTTGAGTGACACGGGGGACATTGGAAGGGGCTGGGCCTGGACGCGGGTTGGCCACTCCTACCTTGGCCAAAAACGCAAAACGTTTCTGAAGCACTTCCTGCAGCCGTGACATCTGTAATGTAATTGTATAAGTACAGAGCCTCCACACATGCAATGGAAACCAGCTCACTTGGTGCGTACCTCGTGATAGTAGCTCTTCACCAGGTTACCATGTGCGATAAGGCGATGCCGTGCGACACACGGTGGCGTGGTACTGCGTTTTCTGACAGGTCGGCACAACACCTCTTTCCAACCTGGCTCTCCAGCTTGATCGCTTGGTGTGTTCTTGCTGGAGCCACGCTTTGTCTTTGTGTCTCAATTCATTTTTCCTCCAAAACAAGGAAGCACTTAGTATGGAAGTGTGGAAACACAATGGACATTGCTTTTAAACTCAACATCAACACTGTTACTATAGACCGTGTACAAGTTCAAGCCACACCTCTAAATAATCAGTGTCACCCTTGAAAACTCTCCAGCTTCTGAACAGGCAAGAAGGGGATTCTTAGTGCTAATTTTAATGTTAGGGGTAATTTATAGAGCTCTCTTTCATCTCAAAGAGGTCTCCAGGCACTGGAAAGGTCACCACTAATGGGTAGGCAGCCAATCTAGAGTGCCTAGCGTATTTCTTGGATCACTTCTTCTGAAAGCTCCAGGAACCAAACACCAGCTTCTTCATTCTGAATGATATGGAGACGAAGGAGGGAGTTATTCACGCCTAAATAGAGTGAATAACAATAATCCAATCTCGAGCCAATCACAGCTGAGATAACTAGCTTGCAGCTGTTAACAGGGAAAGGTTTAATGATACATTTAAGGCCCTGGAATGGATAGGTGCAAGATGAAACTACTTGAGGGCACATTTGGTGATCCTTGCCAATTTTTATACCTCGTCTTTTGACTGCCTTACACTGGACAGGGAAACAACCAAGGATGGTGGCGCAGGCAACCAATGATCCATATAGAAGAAGGGAATGCGCAACCAGGACCTCAGTTTTGTCTGTGTTCAGTTCAAGCCGGCATCTATTTCCTGAGGAACACCTCATCAAAGAGCGGATTCAGACCCCCCCTTTACCTTGCCTGATTTCCAGTTTTGTGAGCTAAATCGAATATTCTGCAATTGCCTTTCAAGAAACATGAAGAAATGCCCAAAATTCGGTCTACTAAATGGGACATGATCTGTTCCTTTCAATTCTCCATGGTCATTCTGTGGGGCAATAGGTGTAGGGCGGTGAGGTGAGGGAGGGCTTCAAGCGCTGCAGGTGCATATTCTGGAAATGCTGCACAGATTTCACAGACCTGGTGTATCAATGCCACATCTGCGTTGCAAAGGCAGACAAGATCAACAAGCATATATTCCCAAAAATGAGAAATGTCGGAAGAGGAAGGTTTTCAGTCCGAAAGTCGTTATTTGGCCTTAAAGTAGTGCCATTCATGTGAGGTTTGTGCTGCATGCACCCTTTTCGATGGCCCCTCGGAGCTTTAGGTAGAATACACTTGTAGGGGAACAGTAAACAGAAGACAAATATGTGAAAATATATCTATTTTGAAATTTCAGAAATGTATTGGTTTATCCCGGGGTGTCCAGCGCAGGTCCAAGGTGGTCGGATCCAAGCCAGGTGTTGAGCAGCCCCACGTAAGATGGATTTACAAATAATGAACCTACATAGAACTAATTCACACACTAGCTGGACGTAAAATTCGTTACGGTTTTGGCCCTCCTGGATAAAACGTGATGCTCCTGATTTTCAATAAAGGCGAATCATTCCAGGTGCTAATTAAACAAATTTTCCCAGATCAGCACTCACATCCTCCATGCGAGACATTTTTTTTTTTTTTTTTTGCAGTTTTATATAGCGGGAACTCGACCGAAGGCATCGGAGCGCTTTACATGAGCACCAGTTGCATTACATATTGACACATTCATTTTTTGGTAGGCACGGGGAGATTAGTGATTTGCCCAGAATCACAGGAAGGTGAGCCGATGCCGAGACTCGATCCTGGTTCCCCAGATCCAAGGTCGTCAGCTCAGACCGTAATGCCACAACCTCTCTCTGCCTTTCAGGACACCTTACACCAATGGGCCCCCTGACACAGCTCCTACTATTTGCCACCCCTGCGTGAACCTCATATGGACCAGGAACAAGACCATCCCTCTGGGCCCCCTCCATAATGTGCTCCTTCAATCAGTCAATCAATCTAGCAGTGTTTTTGTAAAGCGCGAATACTCAGTCATAAGGGTCTCAAGGCGCTGGGGTTCTTTGTTTTATAACCTTGGCGCAGCACTTGTACTTGAGATGAGAATTCTTACATATATGCAGAGCTCTGCTGTGCAGTGCTGTTCTCAAACAACCAGCCCATGTCTCAGAAACTTTGCACTAATGTAAAAACAGGTAACGTCCCTTTGCGCTATGTTGCTATTTATGTAGTGTGGAATAGAGCCATTTTTGCTGCAGCCCATATTGCAGAAACGATGTACAATAGTACAAACCGAACCCGTCAATAGATAAACGAATATCGCTTAGTCGCAGCTTGTAATTTGTTTCGTGATATATTAAAGATTTTATCAACGAAATAGTGGTCCATGGCTAACACTGGAAATCAGTTTCAATCAAACGATGCTTCGCCATTTTTGATGAGTAATTCATTTAAAAAATGAAACAAAGTGATGAAGTTTCAAAAGTTGTGCCACCGTTCACAACTGAAAAAGAAAGACATTTTACTTTCTCTTTCAGTAAATAAGAACTCAATAAAAATATTGTGGAATCAGTTTTTACACTTCTCCGTCCCCGACGAGGCGAGGAATAAACGTGGCACACAATGGATTGTCCTTTTCTTTTATGTTTTGTATTTGGCACAAGTGCAGACGTTTCAGTGATCTGGCCCCAGACACACAGAGTTTCGCCTAAACAAAAGTGAGCACCAAAAGCGCTTCGATGCCATACTAACGGCAGATTGGGTGCTATAAGGAAGGTGCTAGTTAACATCAATGCAGCAGGAAAGGTTCCATGCACAGCAAGTGACGAGAGTGCCCTCTCAAGCCGTTACAAAGAGAAAACCCAGCTTAACTTGCCTGTCGTGCGTCGTTCTAGCGCTCCCCTTCACTCTCAGCTCGAGTGTGGGGGGGTAGTCTCCTAGCGGGTCCCATCAGATCCGCCTGAGCGCGCGAGGCTGAGCATTGCGTCGCAGAAAAGGAAGCGAGCGAGAGATCCAGACAGAGCTCCTGCGCAGGGATGCTGGCAGCCTGGACCACCTTCCCATCCGCCCCCCCCCCCCCCCCTCCCTCCCCCGGCCGGCCCCCGCCTCACAGGCATCAGGCTGTAACCCGAGCTGGGTGGCTGCCGCTGGTACCCGGGAATCACTGCTCCAGCAAATGACATGCTTGCTCGGCCCACAGAAGGCGCGCGCCTGCCAGCACACATGGAGCCACTTTTGTGGTCGGAGCTGCACTCGGGCAGGGCTTCCACCAGAGCTGCTTCTTTGTTATATTTTATTTTAGCATGGCTTGTTGCGTTTCCCCTTGGTGCCTGGCCTCTAATCTTCTTGCTCTGTCCCTCTCATTAGCGCCATGTTTCCTGGGAAGGCCTTTGAAGGTTGTGGTGGGGGCGCGAGGAGGGCAGGGCGGAGGGGGCAGGGAGGGGCTGCAAAGGGAGTGGCTCTGGGTGGAGACGTGGGCCTGAGGATAAACGACCAGCTTTGAACTAGGAGACCTGGCCCCAGTCCCAACTACTGCACTTGGCTTGAATGTCGTGAACTCAGCAACGCCAATAACCTCTCTTTACTTCAGGGTTCCCAACGCAATTAGGGCGCATACACACAAGTAACATATAATCTTCACTCGTCATTCCTAACTCCTCTCCCTTACCCAAGTCTCCTCTACCTACCCCCGTCCCTTCCTCTTTACCTCTCCCTCGGTGCCCATACGCCTATCTCTCCACCTCCCCAAGCAGGCCCCAGATCCCAGAGATTAAAGGTGTCTGATGGTGATATAAGTAAATTATTGAATACATAGGGCTGTAATGCTTTCACCTGCTGGGCAGTGCTGGTTATGAGACATCTCCGGCCGCTACGAAGTGCACTCATGACAGCCCAGCACTGCCTGTAGCCCTTTCCAGGGGGAGTTAGGGTGATGGAGAGTTATCAGGGCTGTTTTTTTTTAATTCCTGTAAACTTTGACTATTAAGGCCTGAAGGGCCAGATGTACGACCATTTATGCATGCGCAAAAGGGTTTGCGAACCTGTTTGCGCATGCAAAAACAGCACGGGGAATGTACAAACCCTATTTTGCGACTCGCAATTATTTGTGACTCGCAAAGTAGGGTTTTGCGACTCGCTATTAGGAAGTGGCGTTCGCTTCCTAAGAGCGAGCGCAAACCTATGTAAGAATATTTTGCGTCCGCAATTGCAGGCACAAAACACTCGCATGCACTTGCAAAAGGGAAGGGGTCTCCTGGGGACCCCTTCCCCTTTGCAAATGCATGGGGAAAATATTTTTTAAGGGCAGGCAGTGGTCCCAGGGACCACTACCTTCTCTTAAAATATGAAACAAAAACTTAAATTTTTTTTTTAAATGCATCCCGTTTTGCTTTAAGGAAAATGGGATGCATTAAAAAAACTGCTTTATTTAAAAGGGGTCCCAGACATGGTGGTCTGCTGAGCCCAGCAGGCCACCATACCTGGGAGGGCCTGCCATTCCTTATGGGGTCGCAAATTGCGGGAGGCTCATTAATATTCATGGGCCTCTCAATTTGTGAACCCATTGGGAATCGCTAACAGTGTGAAATACACTGTAAGACATTGGAAACAACGCCTCGTAAAGTGTGAGTCGCAAAAAAACTCGCAATTTGCAAGGCGCTATTTCCACGGTCATTCATCTGGCCCAATATGTTTTGAAATCCACAAAATCAATCAATCAGGATTTATACGGCGCAGCTAATCACCCAATAGGTTGAATAAACAGAGGTTTATTCAAACAGCCAGGTCTTGAGGGCCATTCAGAGTTCCGGAATTGAGGTGATGGTCCGGAGGTGCGTGGGGAGGCACTTCCAGGTCTTTGCTGTGATGTGGGAGAAGGAGCGTCCTCCATTTCTGCTTCGGTAGATGCAGGGAGTATGGGCAAGTGAAAGGGAGGGCGAGCACAGTGTTCTCAATGGTTGGTGGAAGTTCAGGTGGTGGTTAATGTATGCGGGTCTTTGGTTGTGTAGAGCCTTGTTTTGTGTGGGTCAGAAACTTGAATTGGCATCTCTTCTGTACGGGAAGCCAGTGGAGTTTCCTGAGGTGGGGTGTGATATGCACCTGGCACCCCCGTGTGACCCAACTTGCCTCCCGAAAAGAAAAAGGGATGTAAACTCCCATAACCAAAAAGAATAAGAATACAGACCACTCAATCATCTATTGCCTGAACAATAATTCAGAAGCATACTTCTATACTTTCGAAATCCTAGAAAGCAGGACCTGGGCCTCCTCAACCACCAAGAACAAGTGAAATTGGCCACTAACAAGAACCTTCAACTTAGACTGCAGGGCCACCGAGGCTTGCACCCTCAGAGTTTTGAATTCTCTCACCAGCCCTTGAAAAGATTTTCGGCATCGTGCTGCCGTGATTGATAAATTAGAGAACACCCTCACATGATCATTGTCTGCAATCAAAAACGTTTTATTCTGTATTGGTGCAGCCAAGATCCTCACTTTGATGTGAAAATCAGTACAAGATTAAAGTTATTACTTGCAATGTGAATGGGTTTGGGAATAGACGTAAATGTGGGGCACTGTTGAAATGGCTATCTTCATTTAGTCCTGAAATAGTATTTTTACAGGAAACACATCTCAAGAGCAATGCACCGAAAGTGCGGTTACTAGGAGAGTTCGCTCTGGCCTATTTTGCATCTGCATGGTGGCAATGAGGGGTGTGGAAATTCTATTTTCAAATTCGGTGGATTGGCGGGTAAAGGAAACAATAAGAGATACAAATGGTAAGTGGATTTGGTTGAAGACCCTAGTTAGAGACAGGGTTGTTAATTTTGTGAACTAATATGGTCCTTTTTCGGATTAGCCCCAGTCATTGGAGCAAATCTACAAACTTACTATGAAGGCAAAGGGGTCATTGGTGATGGGCAGAGATTTTGATTTTATACACGATTTAAGGAGGGACACCTCAAACAAGGCTAAAAAACAGCTGAAGTCAAAAAGGCATAGCTAATAAAAATAATGGCACAGGACTTTGTGTTAGTCGAACCTTGGCAGGTTGATCACCCTGAATCCAGACATTATACTTGCCATTAACTCGATTAGATATTTTCTATTATCATATACAATGAATTGGAGTCTCATGGAGATTCTGGCAAATTTATTTTCGGACCATTCAATCGTCTCCCTCCAAGTAGTTTTGGACCCTCGGTTAAAATGGACACCAAGATGGCAACCCCGAGAAATCGTTGCTTTCAGATCAAATTTGGTTAGATGATATGAGGGTTTCATAAAAGAATTCTTTAAGAAAATGGTAATTCCACCTCCAATTTCATGGTATGGGAATCATTTAAGGCCACTTATAGGAGATAGGTGGTAGCTCATAAGGCCAAGCTAAGTAGGTGACGCCTTTGTAAAGTACAGGCCCTTCAAGTAGCAGTTGATAACACTATGAGGGAATTTACAGGAACATCAACAGCCCTATTCAAGCATCAGAAAAAAAAGGAGCAGCTATAAAAGGAAAAGTAAGCTCTTAGGGTTTTCTTCTTAGTAGAATAATTTTCTGGGGACAGGGCCTTCTGGCAGAAATTATACATGGAAAGCCAACAAATAGGGAAACATCTGGCTCGGTCGTCAAAAATTAAAAAGGACAAGCAGGCTATAAATAAAATTGAGAAACCTATTACCAGGGCTACGGAAGTAGAGGAAGTGGGGATAGCCGAGGTGTTCCTTTGGCACGACAGGACTGTATATAATGAAGCCAAGGAGGTCCCGCGAATAAGGCTGGAACAATATTTTGCTACACTTCAGATATGGCAACGCCCCAGCTCTCAAAAAGTGCTTTGATAGAAAAAATTGAGTTGACTGAGGTGGCTAACGCTCTCAAAAATATGGCAAAAGCCTGTGGAAGTGACAGCATCCTTACAGAAGTCTACAAACATTTTGTAAGGGATCTTCTTTCATTTTTAGCAGCTCTGTTTAATCAAATCAGGGAGAGGGTACAGATCCCTAATTCTTTTAAAGAATCCATAATTGTCAGCTTTCTCAAAAAAGACAAAAATGATGCAAAGGTCAATTTATCGCCCAATAAATTTGTAAATACGGACTACAAACTCTTTATGAACATTTGAGTGAACCGGATTTCATTAAGGGCCCATTTGATGATACATAAAGACCAGAATGGGTTCCTTCCTAAAAGATCTATGTCTGAAAACACAAATTTCCTGGTACAATCAATTATTTCTCTGTAAATAAAGAAAAAGCAGCGCTTTTAATGATGGATGCCGAAAAGGCATTTGATTTAGGAAAATGGCAAGCATTGTTCAATATTTTAAAACAATTTGGATTTCCTGTTAAATTTTTAACCATGCTTAAGAAGAATTATTAGGAAGTAGAGGCAAAGATAATAGTAAACACCAGGGAAGCGGGGATAGTGAAGATTAACCGAGGCACCCAGCATGGGTATCCTCTGTCCCCGATTTGTTTTATAGAACCCCTGGTGATTAGGATTCAGAATAATGAATCAATTTTGCCACCTATAGCAGCGATGTCAAAAATCAAGTTACTTGCTGATGACATCATTTTATATCTGAGAGTCAACAGTGTGAATATACAGCAAGTTTTACATGAAATTTCATATTTTACGGGCATAGGGGGCTACAAAATAAACCAAGCAAAATTTGAAATTTTATTGTTTAATGCATTAAGGACGGATCTTCTATCTAGCTTATAGTCGATTGCTCAGCGCCCCATCCGTTATATAGGAATCCAGTTTACCAGCAATTTTTCTCAACTTTTTCATTTGAATTATGGCCCAACACTTAGCAAAATGAAAGGACTTATTGAGAGGTGGACTCTTCTGCCACTGTCATTGATTGAAAGACTAGCATTTTTCAAATCTCCCTTCAAACAATTCCAGTTCATATTTCAAAGAGCTCAATACTATTTTTTGAAAATACATATGTCACAATAAACAGCCTAGGCTAAGGGTGACAATACTGCAACTAGACTAATTTCATCCTCTTCCAACATATTATCTAGCCGCCCTTTTGGATAACATGATTCAACTTTCGGTAGCATCTAAGGCTTTCTATTATTTGTTTAAACCTTATGATCAAAGAGAGCACAACTATGCTACCATCATTCCGGAAGAAGGCAAAAAGTCATTAAAAAATAAACATACAAGATGTTAATGGTTCTAGAACTGCGCATGCAGGCACTATTTAAATTCTGGAATGTTCCAGTATGCCACGCTTTTATCCGATTGCAAGATTAGGAAAATTGGGGCCTGGGTTTATGAAAACCAATGTTACAGTTATGGAAGGTTATAGGATTTATTAAATTGGGGGACTTCTACAATGGCTCGAACTCAGCTTTATGGGATCAAATAACCCAACAATTTGGCAAGGATAACTTGATTCTACAGTTTAGTTTCAGGCAAATAGTTGTTTTTTTAAAAGCAAATTATCAGGTAATGAAGGAAGAAACCCATTTATTAATCCATCTTTTAGTGAAAATAAACTCTCACGAGTTGGGAACTGGTACCGCTTTCTTCAAAAATATTCCAATCAAACAGTAATACTTGAATTTTTGAAAAAAATGTAGCAATCAACTAACTGTAGGATGACTATTGGTGAGTGGCAATATCTGTTCGAGTCTGGGTACAAATCACTTAGAGCAGCACATATTAAAAGAATGTTGTTCTTATCAAGGTGGTTAGCATACTATACACCTCATTGGCTTCATAGGATGTTTCCATCTCACCCAAATGAATGTTTTTTATGTAATGCAAGCAATAATGGTGATTGGGTACATACCTTGCGTAACCTGCCCTAGGCAAAAATCAGTTTTGGAGTGAGTGTTTTTCTGAAATTAGCAGAAGTGTTCAAGCTACAATCCCAAACCAAGCCTACACTGGCTTTATTTGGCTCATCACATTTGGTGAGCAGGTTTAATAAGTACTTTCAATATGTTATCTCGATAGCCATAGCTGTGGCTCACTCATTAATCTTACAATATTGGAAAACAACTAATGTCCCTACTTTTAAACTATGGTTTGAGAAAAAGGAGTAGGACTAACATTTTTGAAGAGGCGTATGCAAGGCCAGTAGGGGCCCTCCCGAGGTTTTTATCAATCTGGGAAGCTTGGAAGGATCCTGATTTTTCCCCCGAGGATGTCTCCCTACAGTGGGTTTTAGCATTGGGGCATTTTAGCTACCAGACCATTAACAAAGATAGAACGTTTTAACCTATGCGGTAATAACTTATTAAAGTATAGCTGAATCATTAAGGTTCCCTGATAAATTATTTATCCCTCGGCTCCGTTTAAGAAAGATAAAACGTGATCTTTTGCACTACTAACATGGTGGTATTTCAGGTTCGAGATACCATTTTCTTTATTTCTGCATCGGGGTAATGAAAAATAGAGTATTGATTAAATCTTTGATTGAATTGGTTTGGTTTTCTGCAACTGTTCCCATTGAGAGATTCCGGTGCTAGGTGTCAAAAGAGTGTCTGAACTATATCAAATGGTTTATCCCGAATGTTAAATAGCTGAAATGAATTGACTAATTTGGTATTCATTACCCATTGAGCTTTGTGAGTATTTTTAATATGAATGGCTTGATTTTTGCACTATTAGCACTAATGCACTTTAGGCTCTAGATTCATATTGATAATATTGATAAAGAAATACTGTTATCAGAAGTGATGTTTGCACTTTGCTATTTTCCAGGTGATGTAATGAAAGCAAGAAATTTAGAGGCGCTTAATTTTTTTAATAGAGGAATTCGGGGATTGAAATATTTCGTAATATTTGCTGCCCTAGAACACTTTATTGCTTCCTAATGTCTGTTACTGTCTATTATTCTGTACTCCTCTCCGGCAATGTCCTATCTGGTATATCCTGCTCAATAGAAAGAATTAAAAAAAACTCTCAGGGGCAGATTTACAAGCCCCTTGCGCCACTTTTGCGTCACTTTTAACATGGGAAAAGTGACGCAAAAGTGTCGCAAGGGGCTTGTAAATAAGCCCCTTAGTGCCAGCCCCAGTGTAGCCTCACTCATGGTCACAACCAGTCTCGTTCCGAGGACCCCGTACAGAAAGGTCCAGACCTAACAACTCCCACCACACAAGGGCGTCTCACTGCACCCAGACACACAACGGATTTTCATGAACACGGTGAGCTGGAAATCCTACACAGTCGTGGTGTCCAGCTTGTGTGTGGAGAGGCTTTGCATTTCCACGCCTGAGCTGCAGGCCACACACGCTTTGCAACCTTCCCAGGACATGGGAGGCTAAAGAAGAAACCTTCATTAGTGTTTTTGGGGATGGGAGATGTGGCTGCTCAGGCTCCAGGTTCCTGTTTCTTCCAGTCTCCCACTTCTCTCCCCATCGGCTCACAAAGGTTAACAACTTTTCAATGGTGGTATGTCTGAAAGTTGCTATATCTCATTTACACCTTACACACATTAATACTTCCACTAGTCCAAAGGAAAGTAGTGGTGGGCAGAGGGGTCGCAAATCAAAGGTGAGAACAATTAAGAGTGGGCAATAAAGTATTTTGTGTAATCAAACAACATGAAAAAGTAGAATTGGTGCCACTTATATATAAACACCCCACTACCTAGTGTGTAGAAACACAAGTGACAAGGAGTGTCTTGTGTATTAGCTTTCAAAAACCAGATATACACCGGCACTCATAATATGTGACAATCAATTATTGATATTATTAAGTCAGAACTAGAAAAATTTAAGGATACTCTAAACACAGGAAACACAGGAAATTCCGTTTATAAGGACATACATGGATTTATTTCATTAATTTACCCTGGTTGGTATCAAAGTTTACCTAGATCGGGTACAAAATAAACAAGGACTGAAACACTTCAATCCTAGTTAAAATCACTTCAATGATGAAATAATAATCCAGTCCTTGGTGAAGAAAATAAGAAACAGCCACTAGTCCCATGGCACATCATTAATCTATGAAAGTATGCGCTATGCAAAATGTTTAAAAGCACATGAACCAGGATGATCTTAGTGGCCAGCTCCCTTAGTTGGATTAAGACCGCCTCTCATTTCTCATCCTGCAGAGTTCCCACTTTAGACTCTCTCTCCTACTTTTTGGCCTTACCAGAGTGCCTGGTATGTTGCACACCAAAGGTCTGCATACCTTTCACCATCCCTTAATTCCTACATAAGTACTTTGGCCTCACTGGAGTCTATAGAACATGTCTAAACATCATCAAGTGTCAATAATTCCACCTTATGCATCTCAAATTCAGCACTTAATTCGTCAAGGGTTTTTACTATCTCCTGTCTTGCCAAGTCCCTCCGTTTGGACACATCGTAAATGTATTTATGCTTTGAATTCCTTCAGCCCAACAAACAAGTCTACCTCCCACCCACAAAGACGTGTCACTTGTCATTCAATTATTACATCCCACTTGGCTAGTAGCCATGTCTCAGGTCTTATGTGGATGTAGTCTAGCTGCCTTATTGCCATAAAGGAAGAAAACCATATTCATCCATAGCAAGCCTGACATTCCCAACTGTAGGGCTTATCCAAATGGACACACGACTAATTGCTCTCCACCACAAATTGGGATCCGCAGTAATAGCTTACTAAATTGGGAAGAATAGGCCACCCTCATCTATCGACCTTCATGACGTGGGCAGCGAGATCCGAAAGGCAGTAACACACAAGAGTGGGGTCCATAGCACTTCATCAGTGCTAATAAAAAGATCATCGGGGAGTCAATATGGGCCATTTTGGAGGACAAATGTAAACTTGGGGAGTGAGGTCATTTTAAATAAAGTGGCCATGATCAGGAGTGACAAGGGCTGCTTATTCCAGTGTTGGTCATTGTTGAAAGTTGTAAGCAAATTGCATAAAATAATGTTATTCTTATTTTTTTCCCTGAACATTGCCCTCAGGGAAGCACTTTCCAATACTAGATAAGCCATTTGGACTATTTTGGGGAAGTTGCACTTTTCCTAGCTATTCTAGACCTGTAGGTATAATGGTAAATGTGCCTTCCCAGAGTCCACACAATGCTCTGCTGCCCTGAGGGCACAACTGAAGGCAACAAATCTAAATTTGTTTGGTCCCTGAGTACTTCAGGTTCAAGGTATCTAACATTAAACCTGTTAATCTTAACCAGAAATACAATCCAATTTCCTGGAATATGCATTTTTGCTATAGAATACCAGGAAATCACCACGAATAATAGGACAGGAGTTCACTGAAATGTCAAGTGCCTCGTTTTTTTAGGCCTTGACTTTAAGGTGTAGTAGGTTGAACAGTAAAGGCTTACTCTTGCAGGGAGGTGTGCGATGGTTGGCTAATTCAGACAACACACATGTCATACACAATAAATATATTGTCTAAACACTGTTATTCATTCAAATAAAGATATATATATATTTTTTTTTCTTTTCTATTCCTCATTTACTGCCATGGTTCCAGACTACTGAAAGCCTGCTGCTTGAGTAACAGGAGCTACGGGCGCACCGTTGTGCTGGCACAGCAATTGCTGGGAGGGCAAACGATAAGAGATCAAATATAAGAGCCCTACAGCCACCATGGCCGCCCTAACAGCTCAACCCTTGCTAGCCAGCTGACAGAAGTTAACCTCTTCAATGCCCGTGACGAGCTGGTCTCGTCATGGGCCGCGGTCGCGCTGTGCCCATGACGAGACCAGCTCGTCATAAACCCCGCCCGCTAATACAACGGCCGGCACAGGGCGGGGAAAGGGGCGGGCACTGAAGGGGTTAACCATCTTTGTGGTTATTCATGCTGGAAAGGATATGTGCGACCTGGGCAAGAGAAAGAGGGAGACCATCAATGAGACAGCAAGGTGGCACTATGGCAGAATAATCATCGGAGCTGGGGAAAAAAAAAAAAAAAAAAAAACCCCAGCAAGTTCAAGCAGTCCCATCCAGCATCTTCCAGTAGTTTCTCCTGTCACGATTACCGGCCCTAGCTATATCTAGTTTAGAGAACTGAAGCAGAGAACTACGCCACTCAAAAAAAGATGGTGGCGTAGGTTCTTTCCAACGTTTACAAATTTCTCTTCGAGCCGCTAACATTGCGTAGAATAGTAGGTTACCAGCCATAGATCGTAAATTGTCTACTGTTCCAAAAATTACAAGTTTCAGATCTATTAATATTGGACGACCCAGGCTGGCCGAGAGTTTATTGCTAATTGCATCCCAAAATGGAGTTAAATGGGGACACTCAAAGAACATATGTGTATCTGCCGCCTCCATAAGTCCACATCTCGGGCAAACCACCGGGCCTCCTGCAGCAAATTTCGAGAGTCTTTGTGGAGAATAATAAGCTCTATGTAAAGTGAACAGGTGATTCCTGCGTAGCCAAGCTGGTTTGACTAATTCCCACAACAGTTTACAGGACATCAACCAGAGATCTGCAACATTGGAGGCTGGCAATGAAGAGCTCCAGAGCTGTTTTGGGAGATCAAAATCGCCGTCCACTTCGTCCAATATTAAAGAATACCATAGTGAAACCTCTTTTTTTACAGGAGTCTGATCAACCAAAAGAGTTTCCAAGTGGTTTCCTCCCCCTAGAACAAACTTATCAAGCCGTGTGGGTCGTGATGTTACTGCTTGGGACCAACTTACTATTTGTAAATACTTAAATCTTGAGAAATTGGGCCCAACTATACGAACTAAATCCTCCCAGGGGATCAAGGTCCCTTCCACAAAAAGATCTCCCCAAACAGCTATCCCTGATTCCCTGAGTGGTACTGCAAGTGCATCACTTAGCCAGTTTGGGGGCTCTGGAAGATCCCAAAGGGGAGCTCTGCTAGAATAATACCCTAGTTTAGTAGAAAATTTTATTTTTGCCCAAGTTCTTGCCAGGCCCTGTAAAATCTTTAACTTCACCTTTTTGAAAAATTTAGGGGGTCCAAACTTAAACAAAAAACCTGACTGCCCAGCTCCTTCGCTCTTCAACAAGGTAGAAAACAAGTTGCCAATCCCATCACCTGCAGGAGTTTTTAAGAGCATACGTGAATGGGAAAGCTGAAAAGCCCAGGCATAAATTTGTAGATCGGGCCCTGCCAAGCCCCCCTTCTCCCTTCGACGCCTTATCTTTTTCCAAGCTATCCTTGGATTTTTATTGCACCAGATGAAAGAACTGATCTCACCCTGGAGTTTAGACAACAAAGCAGGTTCAAAATAAAGAGGGATTGTATTAAACAAAAAAGAGATTTTGGGAAGGATAGACATTTTGACTAAGTTAACTCTGCCAATTAGAGTAAGAGGAAGATGTACCCAAGCTCTCATCAATTTCCGACATTCTTTTGCGATCCTGGCAAAGTTATTAGACGCGATCAAAGTGATGTCTTTAATAATATTTAACCCCAAATATCGAAGACATTTATTTGAGCCGTTGCTAAAACTGCTCCCGACGTCATTCCATACCAACGTTTCAGTTTTGGCAGCATTTACTTCGTAACCGGAAACATTTCCAAATTCGACTGCCAAACTGATAACTGCCGGGAAAGCAGTATCGATGTCTGATGTCATAACCATGAGGTCATCCGCGTATAACGCAACTTTCTTCTCCCATTCCCTATATATGAAAGGTTTAATACGGGGTTCCTCACGAATTTTTTGAGCCAAAGGATCGATATAGAGGTCAAATAAAAGAGGGGAAAGAGGACAGCCCTGACGGGTCCCTCTGGAGATGGAAAATGATTCAGAGAGTCCGCCATTAACAAGTACCCGAGCTGTTGGACAGTTGTATAACAACCGTACAGCCCTTTAAAAGTTTCCCCCCACGCCAAACTTAGCCAAGACCCCCGACAGGTACAACCAATTAACCCTGTCGAAGGCCTTGGTGGCGTCGAGCGTGAGAATGGCCAACGGGGCTGCATTCAAGGTGGCCATATCTATGGCCCCAATTAGATCATATGTTAACTCGAAGAGCTGGCGGCCTCTAATAAATCCCTTTTGGTTAGGATGAACTAATGCGGGTATGACTTGACCCAGTCTTCTAGCCAATAAGGAGGCAAAGATTTTGTAGTCTGCATTTAAAATGGATATGGGGCGATAAGAGCCACAGTCATCAGGAGGTTTACCGGGTTTTAATATAAGAGTGATAGAAGCTTCATTCCAAGTTGCTGGTGGTATGGCCCCTCCTACTATGATATGATTAAATAATATTGTAAGAAAGGGAGAAATTTCTTCTACCAGGATCTTATATAGTTCTGCTGGTAGGCCATCCGGACCAGCGGCTTTTCCCCTCTTACTAGCACGGATTGCCCCTTCTACCTCTTCCTTGGTTACCTCCTTTTCCAACATATCACGTTGCAGATCCAAGAGTCTTGGAAGAGAGATACCCCTTAGCCAACTCTCTATATCTGCTGAGTCAATATTCTTGTCCTCCAGATAGATGTTCTGAAAATTTTTTTTAAAGGCGGTTCTAATCTCTATATCAGAGGAAGCAGTACCCTGGGTGGTTGTTACCTCGCTAATAATGTTACGCGCTCTATCAGACTTTGCCTTCCAGGCCAACAGTTTACCAGCCCCCTCTCTATATTCAAAATGCGACAGTTTACTCGCTTCCCATTTTTGCAAGATACGTGTATTTAATACGTCGGATAAACCCGCTTTAAGGGAAGCCAACTTCTCTTGGAGTGCAGAGTAAATATCTGTAAGATCTTTATTAGTGACATTAATTTCTGCTTGCACTTCCAGAAGCGCAGCTTCAATAGATGTTACCTCCTGGACATAGAGCCTCCTTCGATGTACAACCTTATTTTTAATCACTCCACGAAGACTACACTTAAATGCATCCCAAACGACCCGAGGGTCTGAAGATCCAATGTTTATACGCATGAATTCAATGGTTGGGAACATGGCGGCAGTTGGTTAGCTGTCGCGGTGCTCCGCCCCTGACCTCCGGAGTGGGGAATGCAGCAGTTGCGGTTCCATTACTGACATCTCAGGGGACTACTCCGTTAACTCTGTGAGCTTCTAGGAAAACTTACACTACTAAAGCTTCTTCTTCTTGTTTCCGTCCGGATGCCTTTTCTTTCTCCCCTCCATGTGTGTTTGGATTGAACGCGTGAGGGAACCGGGGCCGGCGCCCTCGAGCCAGCTGAGTCAGAGCCTCTCACCAGGTGTGTTGCGCTGGAGTATTGCGGCGGTTGATCTGTGGCGGAGTAGACGAAGCTACTGGATCACAGCTCTTTCCGCTGGTCCCTTCGCCGGGTCGACCTGGTTCAACGTGGAGGTGGCGGCTCGCGTAGGGACTCCAGCAGGGACTCCAGCAGCAACAGTGGTGGCAGCTGCTGGTGAGACCAACGCGAAGGAACCAGAGCGAGCTATTACGAGGTCGACAGCAGCGTCGGTGAAACAGCGACCTGAGGTGAAAGGGAAAGGGAAAGGGTTGCGGGGGCGTTTGAAAGACTCCCCCTGGGGAGACGAGTTAGGTGTAGAGCGGGAGAGTCAGTCTGGGCCCTCGGGGTTTACCGACAGTGTTGGAGCCGGGGACAGTGTCTCTAAAGCGCATGAGGCAGGGAGGGAGGGAAAAAAAGGTATTAAGGTTCTAAAAATTCACTCATCTCACGATAATAAGGCGTCTAGTAGGGGGGCAAGGGCACAAAAGTTACAGAAAATACATCAGCCCGCAGCAGCTTCCCCACAAGAGACACAACTTGCAAAAAAATCTTCATCCTTCTTAGCTAATGAGGTGAAGGCTAAACGAGCTCCTAAGGCAAATAAAGTGGTAAAATCTGCTAAGTTTGTTCTAGACTCCAACTCTAAGATTACACCTTCTTTACGTTCTTATTTTAAGGTTGTCCCCCAACTTCTTAATATTCACAAAAGCCCCTCTGCATATCTAGGCAGTCCACCTCTGCCCAGTGTTGAGACCACTCACGGGCATAAGCAAGACTATTCTTTGCGCTCATTACCAGCGCCTGTTTCTGTTTCCGCCTCTGTTTCATTCTCCGAGTCCAGATTGTCGTCCTACAATAATCAGATAACCTCTCTGCCAAACGTCTCCTTAAACTCACGGCAATCTTCCTTATCTCTGGCTGTAATGGAGGTCTCTCCTCACACTTCTTCTTCTGAGCCCTCGCATCCCATCACCGAGCCTACCTCGGAGCTTATGAGTACACCTCCCCTTGTACCGGTGGTGGCGACCCCGTTTATTGAGCCATTTTGTTTGGGAGAGTCTCCACCACTGCCGGTCAACATGCCAGGTATCATCGTTCCTGTCTCGGGCCCCGTTCACGCTACAAAGCCAGAGCTCGGAGGATTAGATACTATGGTTCAGGCACCTCAGGGGGTAGGAGATGATGTTCACCACTCGGGCCAGGTTGCAATAGATTCATTGGTACAGGAGCAATGTTCGCTTCAAGGAGTGCAAGATGTGATATTGAGCAGCAACCTTGAGCATGATTCACAGACATTGAGGGTAGGGCTGCATCAAACGACCCCAGTTGATATAGCAACCCCTCTTTTGTCTCTCCCATCAGTTCCCTCTCTAGAGCAAATGTTTCGATCTCTCTCAGCCGACATTAAGCGTGGTTTTGAAGAATCAGCAGTGATTCAAAGAGAGATCAAAAGCTTTTGTGAAGCGTTGGGTACTAAAGTTGATGGGCTCACTGCAAGGACTAATGCGTTAGAGGAAGCGGTTGGTGGATTATCCTTGCATATAGATGAAGCGAGGGATGAGATACTGAAACTTAAGAACAAAGACATTTCTATTTCTGAGAGGATGGAGACTTTGGAAAATCACGCAAGGCGAAACAACATCCGAGTTTTGAATGTACCCGAGGGAGTTGAGGGCTCTGATGTTAAAGGTTTCATTGTTCCTTTGCTAGTTCAATCTTTAAAGCTGGGGTTATCTGAAGAAGACATAGTTCGGGATATTCAACGGGTACACAGAGAACCCTTCAGACGGAACCCCCAAAGATCAAAACCGAGGAGGATCCTTGTGAACTTTCATACCTACACTTTAAAGGAGCAGATTCTTAACGCAGCTCTAATGTTAAAGTCCCTCGACTATAAAGGTTTTTCATTTCAGGTACGCTCTGATCTGTCTAGAGTGACGCTTGAGAAGCAATGGGAACTCGGTAAAAGGATGGATTCATTTCGGAAGATTGGTGCCACGGTCCAGTTAAGTTTTCCTGCAATTTTGAAAATTATGTTCTGTAACAAAATGTACAATATTCGATCAGTTCAGGCGGCTGATGATTTGTTAGCTACCCTTCAAAGCGATAAGGGCGCAGCCAGGGGGCCTCCTTGAGCAACTTATCTCAATCCTTTTTTACAGCTATTATTCTTTACCTCAGGTGTACTCTTAGGGAATTTCATATTCTCCCACTTCTCTATATATCCATAGATTGTTCATACGTCCATACATGGAATCGCAAGTAAGGTGGGAAATCTGAAGCACCTTGTAAATTATAAAGTGGGAGCAAGAAAGCAAAAAAAAAATTTAAAAAATATATATATATATATATATAAATAAATAAAAAAGGGGAAAAACCACAATTTTTTCTATACTAAACATAAATATTCACATATAGTGGAACTATATCAATTGTACATACACTCCGGGGGGTGGGGTTGGGCAAGGGGCACCACACACCGGGTTCCGGTTGGACTTGGCAAGGGTTCCCCAGGGGGTAGGGGGGGTGCGGGTAGGCCACTGGGATGTAGGGGTAAGGTTAGGGGTGTGGGTTAGCATTAACAGAAACATTTCATCGTTTTCAGTCTGGTCCCAGATTCAGTTCTGTAAATTTATATTTTCCTTTGTTTTTTCCTGGTATGAATTCTTATATTTTAACTCATTTAAAGGGTGGAACTTGAGCTATGAGTGATCTCAGGATTCTCTCCTGGAATGTTAATGGTCTGCGAACCAAATCAAGGGCAAACAGAATTTTTCAGTATCTTCGTGATGTTGATGCGCAGATCATTATACTCCAGGAGACACATCTAATCGAAGAGGAGATGTTGGACTTAGTGAAAAGGAACAGGTGGATTGACATATCGGTATCTACCTCCCAGACTTCGAATACGAGGGGTGTCACTGTTCTCTTTAAAAAACCAGTCAATACTAGGATCATAACCTGTAAGGTTGATCCGGGAGGTAGATGGGCAATTACTCAGGTGGTTATTGGAGGGGTAAACCTAACACTTGCAGGTTTTTATGGTCCCAACCAGGACGATCCTGCTCCTCTAGAGTCTCTTTTCTCAAGTCTGTTACACTTTCCGGATCCCATAATCCTTTCAGGAGATTTTAATATAGTACTCGATCCATCTTTGGATAAGATCCCTTGTAGTAGGCAGTTAGCTCCATCTAAAGCCAGAGCTTTTTTGCAGAGTTCCATGAAACAATACGGGTACGTTGACATCTGGCGGGCAAGAGCAGGTACGAAACCAGGTTTTTCTTTTTACAATCACAAGTATCACCATCGTTCTAGAATCGACTACTTTCTGATAAGCCATATCTTGGTTGATTCAGTTAAAGACATCTCTTACCTTCCTTCGCATCTCTCAGATCACTCTGCTGTTCTTTTGGAACTGGTCGGTGTAACTAAACCTCTTACCTACTCTTGGTCATTTGATAGATCTTTACTTTCCTGTTCCCAAGATGTGTTGTCCATTAGATCAGAAACCATTGAATTCATGCGTATAAACATTGGATATTCAAATAAAGATATTGTGTTATGGCCCATATACCTTGTTTAACCTTACCAAAGATGCTACAGTCCTTCTGTGTCCAATATATATATATGTTTTGGACTTGGCTCTTTTTGCAAGATCATCCCTGAACTTTTTGCCTTCCTCCTATATTTTTTCTGACTTGTTGTTGGTGGTTTTATGACTCAGGACACTTTATCACTGCTGGTCAGTGTTAAAATGCATGTCGTCTCTTTTGTAAACTTGGTAAGATTGGTCTACACCTGTTTGGCATATTTAATGTACCTATTAGTCCCTTGTACAGTGGAATTCCACATACCCAGGGCCTATAAATTAAATGCTACTGGAGGGCTTGCAGCACTGTTTGCACCACCCACGTAAGTTCAAACCCTTTCAAACAGGTCTCAGTCCTCTGCCACTGCAGGGCCTGCGTGCGCAGTTTTCTCCTGCCGTAACGTGGCATACAAAGTGGTTGCCACATCTGCAACTCCCCTTTTACTACATATCAGTCACCCCTAAGGTAGGCCTCAGCTAGCCCTATGGGTAGGGTGCGGTGTCGGTAAAAGGTACGACATGTGACTTAACTGTTTGGCATGTCCTGGTAGTGACAAAGAACCTATTGAAGTGAGGCTGCCCTCTCATAAGTCTGCATCGGAGATTCCCATATATGTGCTTCAGTGGTAATTTCTGACATGAGAGGGGACATGAGAGGGGTAGCGTGACCATGTTTGGTTTGTTTGGAATAGTAGTGATAAATCCTGCTTATTGGTGAAAGCAAATTTATTATTACTATTTTAGGAATGGCACTTTTAGAAGTGGGCATTTCTGTGTGCTATGTGTCTTTGTGCCCTGTTTGGATGTAATTCAGTGGCGGCTCCTCGAGGGAGTGCTGCGGGGCGGTGGGGAGGGGGAGGGGGAGCGGCAGGGTGGGGGCTAGTAAACTCCGGCATACAGCTGACCCGAGTTAAGTGAATAAATAAATAAATAAAACAAATTACATTGCACGCGCTGCAATGTCATTTGCGTTGTAGCGTGAGCAATGTAACGAGTTTTATTTATTTATTTATTCACTTAACTCTGGTCGGCCGTATGCCGGAGTTTACTACCCTCGCCCTACCGCCCTGCAGCACTCCCTTGAGAAGCCGCCACTCTGTATATTGAAAGTCTGGTTCTGACTGACAGGTGAGAGGGGATGTGCATTCACTCCAGCCAGTCCCTGGTGGGGTTGAGGTGTGTCCTGCCCTGCCTGGGTGACTCAGCGCTAGGCTGAATAGACCGTGGTTGATTTTAGAGTAGCAGGAGATTTCCCTTGCACCTGAATAGACCTGGTCTGCATTTGGAGGGGTGGGAAGAGTAGCACCAGCACCTGAATAGGACAGTGCCTGCCTTCCACAATGCTGGCTCCGCCCCCCCCCCCCCCTGGGGTGTATCTGGGACCAGGGGTTACACTGTGAATGGGGGATGTTGTTCACTTGCAATAGTATTTTAAAGTGCCCCCAGAACAAAGACATTTGGACTATAAGTAAAGGGGCTGTGACCCCATGCAAGAAGAGAAGAGACTGCGTGGGACGTGTGACGAGCAGTCTGCTGGACTGCCAGGAGGAACCGCCTTGGGAGTGAACTATTCTGGGGGGGGCTGATCTACTGCCTATTGGGTTGAGATGAGGACTGACACTTTGTTCTGGGACCCTTGTGTTGGCCTGCCTGGCTGCACCCTTATGGCAAAGGTGTCCAATTTTGATGGACCTTCATCAGATACAGCTTCAGGCTTGCCGCACTGGAGGAGTTTGAGCTCCAAAAACAAAGACTAAGTCAAAAGGTAAAATCTTTGACCCACTTTGGGTGTCTAAACCATGCTCAATCACGATTGGCCTGAAATCAGGTCCTGGTTTACACTATAATTGGCGCGTAGTGCTTTATTGGTGTTATGTTTAGTAAAAAATTTACAGAATTTGAATATCTTCTTCCAGTATTGGATTTTTGTCCTTTGGGTGATTTTGTTTATTAGTTTTTACTCTATTTTTCTAATTCAGTTTGGGAATTTTATTATTTGGTATTTTGTTCTTATTACTGTTTTACTACTGCGTAAACTATGTACACATTGCCATAGGTTAAGCCTGTCTGCTCTGTGCCACAGCTATCAGCAGGTTGAGCTTAGGCTGAATTAGTGACTTCTGGATTCACGCTGACAACTGAGTGTCATTAGTTTGTGAGGAAATAATAATCCACTCTTTTACACATTTTGCGTGAAGGAAACTTCCAGTGGTGTTGCCTGTGCTGTGCCTGTCATCTGTGTGAAGGAATCTTCAAAGTCTGCTAATAACATATATTTTTGTGGGTGAAGCTTGCAGGGTTGCTACCTTCTTAGTTCCTCCTATGGGTACGTGAATGAAGCTGTCACTGTTGCTTCCTGTGAAGGACCTCGCGCATGTGAGGAACTTGAATGACTGCTGCCTCTGCTATCCCTGTCCTCTGAGAGATGATCTTACTTTATTGCTACTAGGATTGGCTACAATGTGTACCTGTGCATTGCAAATGTACTTTTCAACAAAGCAATGGCAGAAAGTTTGCACATAGCCATCTTTGATATGTGTGTAACCTTATGTCTGAGATCCCTCCTCATGACTTGAAATCTCTCCCTTTCAAACACTTGTAAGTATATGCGCGGAGCCCATCAGAATAAACATAGTTCCTGCTTACATTGAGAGGTCAGCCAAGAATTTTTAGAAAAGTAGACAGTATATGACAGCAAGGTATTCCCTTCACCTCTCCAAAGAGACATTTCATGGTTCTTGAAGAGTAAAACGCAGAAATGGGATGTGTATATAGTAGCTAATTGTAAATGTATAGGTATTTATATAGCGCCGATCACCACTACGGGTATCTCAGCGCTGTACTCATACCGCTGAAGGAACCCTTCCTGGCTTTCCGTGTGAAGTGTCCACTCCTGGGCACCCCTATGGTGAAGCCAGGCATCCCAGCGCTGTTGGGGCGATTAAGCAAGCTATTGCCCAGAGTTGCAACGTGGGACCCATGATTAGAATAGGCACTGAGGCGAGAATATCCGGTCCGAGGAATTTATAGCCCGAGACCCTGCCACGGCAGGAATCGAACCCTGGTCCCAGACCGGTGCTCTGCATCGAGGTCTGCCGCTCTAACCATTGGCCATCACAAAAATGGGGTTACCCTTAAAGTCAGGGACCTGGGAGTAGAATCAATACAAAAAACAATGGTCCTAACTCAATTATTACCAAAATACAATAATCACATCCAATTACGTTGTTTCAAAGTTTAGAGCTAAATGGCAAATGAATTCAGGATAGCTCAAAATATTCAATATAACATTCCGACATGAAGCGATGCAACATCCAAAACTTAATTCATCGTATATTTATTTACAAAAAACCCTAGATTATATAAGATTTGACACATGGTTGCTCCAAAAGGAACGTGCATAGAACAAGAGTGATAAGAAGTGAGTGTGTAGAAAAGTAGATTTGAAGGACAGAAGGACAATTATTAAAAACCTTTACAAAGTGCACGGTTATAATTCACCGTTTGAAATGTCCTGGTCACGTTCAGAAATATCATCAATGAGTTTACATATTTCATGCACAGAATTTAATTCAATTTGTAGCACGTTTGAGGGATTGCGTGTACCAGGCTTAACAACAAGAGAGATGTCGACGTTTCGACCCGTCTTGGGGTACAGAGGTATTTTGAGACCTTGACCATGCGGGTCTTCTTCAGGACAACAGGGGGGATAAGAGCAACCTGGCGTGGTCCTTGACTCGACTCTGTATCTAATGTATATCCAGGCGATAGTTAACCATAGATAACGTATCCCGGTCAATCAATTACCATGTGTACAGTCCTGTCAGGTATATTTACACAGGCTGTCGCGCTGCAGTCGTAGCATCAATCAACCCTGCAGTGTTTCGGGCCTTCTATTTAAAGGATGGGAACGGAATTCATTTGTGCATCTCGTTTCCAGCCGAATGGCGCGCTGCGTCCAACTGAGTCCGTGCTTCCCGTGGCGTCTTAACCGAGAAGCCACACTTCTCCACACTCCTCCACCAATTATACTGCTTTATATTTTTTCTGTGTTATTTATTGGTGTTGCTTTGCCTACTTTGTGGCAATGATGTAACTTGCATTGAAATGTGTGCGGTGCTAGGGTGATGTGTAGAATGGCATTATTGGAACAGCTCTAACCGAGGGATGAAACTGTAGCCAAGCCCACAAGATCTGTACAACAAGGGTTTATATGTTAGTCACTGGCCATTGAACCTTGAGCCGGCCCAGGCACCATTAGCAGCCCAAACATATTTCAGAAGCATCACTAGTGCACTGAGCGTCACTTCCTCAAACGAGCAGAACCCCAATGGATACATGGAGTATTATACTATTAGCATCACCGCAGAACATATGAGCACAATGCTGGTTTACCTGGGCTTGCACTAAACATACCACTCTAAATGTGGGCAGTACACGTACATGTTGGGAATGCTCTGGCATATAGCTAGCAGATCTATATATTTGTCAACGAGGAAATAAAATGAGGGATTTGGTACAATACTGTAGTGTAATAAATTCTGATATTTTATTTTCTTGCACACACTTTTATATGGTCTAATAAGTTGGGAGGGATCATTGATGGACAAACAGTAGCAGGAACTGCATCTCTGCGGCACAGATATTAGTCTTTTCTGCATCTAACGTTTTTAATCGGCACCCAATTTTCTAACACCTACATTCATGATGTGTTGATTCAGACAAATGCCGCCTCTGAGTTTTCAGATAGACCTCAAAATATTGCAATGTGTTAAGAGCACCCCTTGAGAATAACCTGTACAAAGAATTCCTAGCAATTTCCTTTCTTAACCATTGTTATAAAGAATGGAGTATAGTAACATTTTGTTTCAAATTTCCCTGAAGGGTGAGCCACCTGCACCGCACGGCCTCCCGGCTTGCATTTCGGCTGCCTACGGTATTTATGCATCAACTACAAACAGTGCCAACTCCAGCCAAGGTCAGTCCTGGCAGATGAGTGACCCGATATGTAGGGAGGTACAGTGAATCGCCAAGGATCACTCATTTTGGTTGGTTGGGACTGGCATCCACATCTAGGTCTCCTGGACCATGTGGCCATATTGCAATATCTCAACCGAACTCGAGAATATATTTCTTTTCCACAGTTTATAGCAAGGGGTACATGTACTGATGATGGTTAGCCTTTATTTCTTCTTGAATGGATCTCGTTTGTATCCTCACATCCTTCTTGTAACAAGCCCCTGAAGGCCCTTCATGTACTTAAGCTCTGCATGGAGGTTGGTTTCTTTATACTGCTTAGGCCAAAAGGCCATGTTCGGTAAACAAATAACTATGAAAACATTATTTAATGTGCCCTAAAGTCACGCTGACTACAGAGCATTTCGGTCTTCTTGAAGCTAATTGTATCACTGATACTCCTGCTGATATGTTAGAGCAGGTTGCAGGGGTGAGCTGCTTGAAAAATTAGGTTGGTGCGTTGATTTGATCTGGGGACTCCCTAAAGGGTTTGTTGCACCACTGGTGACTCGTTTTCAAATGTCAGCACTCAGCTCGTGTGCTTGTCACTTGCTGCATTGTTGCTCTATGGCACTTTGCATCCAGAGACTGAAACCAGATTAACCTTTAAAACTGCTGCCAGCTGGAGTAGAGGACTGGAAATGTATCTGTCCTGGCCACATTTTGGTCCACAGGGCAGGTGGACGCCAGGCTGAGATGGAATGTTCACAATTTATGGGACCGCCCAGCAGAAGACTCCCAGCCAATCAGAGACAGGGCAGTGAGCAATCACTGATGGGGTGTCTCTCCACTGGGAGTTGCAGGGTGTGACGGTCTTCACACCGTACACCCAGGGGCGTAACACAGGCCCCACATCCCCCGCGGTGCGGGGGGTGGGCCCGAGCTGTAGGGGGCCCCATGGCACAGTACTTATGCCTGAGTGCTCCGGAATAAATCCAGAGGGGGGCCCCTCCGTGTATATTGCAGGGGGGCCCCTTGAACTTTCGTTACGCCACTGCGTACGCCTACATGATACCACTGTTGTCCTGGTCCCAAAAATGAGTATCGGTGTCCCCGCTGGCAAAAATGAGGCAGTGGTGCTCTGTTACCCATCTCTCAAACACACAACATCAAACAGGTCAGGAAAGAGAAAATTGCCAGTAACTAGGAATACAAAACATACCTCGGCCCTCACCATGATGGCGTTAACCCTATCTTACAATGTCACATCGTTGTTGTGTAGGTTTAGCTCGTTGCCTGTTTGCTTGCTCACATTTTACTCACAAAAGCTTATTTGTTGCGTGGGTCATGTACGGATTGGACTTCCCTTTACACACTCCCAGGGGAGCATGCATTCTTTTTAGACCGTCTGTGTGCTCTGTACAAGTTGGTGGCCAAGCCGCTGACACCCCTTCACACTTCCCACTCTCCATCTAGAGCGACCCTTCCTGTCTCCCTCCTGAACCCATCTTCCTGCCCATTCCTTTTGGCCACTGCAGGTTTCCTCTTTCCTGGCTGGATAGAACCCATACTTCCATCCTTTGATATGTGGAACTCATGTCGTTTAGCAACTGAAATGCCCGTACGGTCCTGATTCTAGCTCTCTTGGTGCATTTCGGGTGGTGATTTTCAGCAGTCGGCTTTGTATTTTCACAAGTGGCCACTGCAAACAGCATGGGATGAATCCGTCTCTTGCTAAAGAACAGTAGCTCTAAACGTGGCTGTTCTCTCTGTTAGGTGCATTTGCTCCGAATATTTTGGAATAACGTGTAATGAATAAAGATTTCTTTGCACATCGACAAGCATGCAATGGTTGCCTTCTGCTGGTGTTGCAAAATGTTCAAAGGGAGGGCGTTTGCACTCTGTATTTTTTTCCAACGACATTTTATTGAGTTTATATTTCGAATTTACTAACAGTATCAAACCCCCTCAAGCACAAGTAATAGGCAGTTTGAAAAAGACCCACCCTCCCCCACCGCGGACATTCAAACATGTGAGCAAGTGAAACCTTTGAATTAGTTGCACAACAAGTACTCAGTTACAGCTTGCATATCCTAGCCTCAGGGAGCCATGCGTAGGGATCCCAAGGAGCCGGGACAGCCAAACGACACCCCTTTGTCCGACAAATAATCCACCAGCGGTTGCCACTGGCAGTCGAATTTGTGGCCCATTTCAACTTCTCAGTAGCCATGAGCGTCCAAAGCTTTCCTGCCTATTCCTGCATCATAGGTAAACTCGGAGACTTCCATTCCGCGCTATCAGTTCGCAGTTGCACAAGGACACTTTTTAAATGCTAAAGGCAGAGCTGAAGCTCATATGAACCACGGGTGGTTTCAGCGTAGGCAGTACATTGGGTGGACAGGATGCACCTGACCATCTCCCTTTACCTCCCAGGTTTATGGTAAACCATTGATTGGATCCTGGCAACTCATTTCTCAAATGCCCAAAAATAGAGGGCGCGAAAGCACTCCGGTCCCCAGTGATGACAGGCCATTGCCTACCAAAAGAAATGCAGTGGGACGGGCCCACAGGAAGAAGAAAGCCCTGAGGGCAAAAGGGAAGACTGCTCCCCAAGGAGACCAGCAAGACAAGAGGCAGTTTTTAACCAAGGCAGCATGACCCAAGAGGATAGTAGAGGAGAGGTTCTCCAGCCACAAATGGCAGAAGCGAGCAGGAGTGGATAGGGCATGGAATGTCCCAGGAGCTGGAGCTGCCACGGCAGAGAGGAAGGAGCCAGACGAAGGTGCGACGGGGGCAGCTGCAGTGGCGAGCATCTTGGACCCAAGGGATGCCCAATATATCTAACTGGAAGGGCAGCATCAGCGGTACATTTACCAGAGCAGCAAGGAGCGTGGGGGGATAGTGTGGTGCAGTAGGCCCGATAGGTCCACAAAGGGCGAAGGGCACCCACCTGCCCCTGGCAGAGATGGAAACGAGGGCTGTAGTGAGGGAGGTGAGAGGTAGACTGCAGCCATAGGGTGCCTGGTGAAGAGGGGAACAACCTTTACAACGCAACTTTTACAACGCACTACACTTACAACGCATTTTTTACAACGCAAAATCCATTACAACGCCTTCCATTACAACGCATGACACTACAACGCATTTTTAAAAACTACCTTTACAACGCATTCCATTACAACGCATACTACCTTTACAACGCATACCATTACAACGCATTATATTACACTACACTATCCAACACTTACCCTACTGTTGCACCCCCTGGAGTTAGAATAGTAATTTTTACCCCTATACTATCCAACACTTACCCTACTGTTGCACCCCCTGGAGTTAGAATAGTAATTTTTACCCCTATACTATCCAACACTTACCCTACTGTTGCACCCCCTGGAGTTAGAATAGTAATTTTTACCCCTATACTATCCAACACTTACCCTACTGTTGCACCCCCTGGAGTTAGAATAGTAATTTTTACCCCTATACTATCCAACACTTACCCTACTGTTGCACCCCCTGGAGTTAGAATAGCAATTTTTACCCCTATACTATCCAACACTTACCCTACTGTTGCACCCCCTGGAGTTAGAATAGTAATTTTTACCCCTATACTATCCAACACTTACCCTACTGTTGCACCCCCTGGAGTTAGAATAGTAATTTTTACCCCTATACTATCCAACACTTTCCCTACTGTTGCACCCCCTGGAGTTAGAATAGTAATGTTTACCCCTATACCATCCAACACTTACCCTACTGTTGCACCCTCTGGAGTAAGAAAAGTAATTTTTACCCCTATACTATCTAATACTTACCTTAAATGCAATTTAATATTATGCGTTGTAAGTGTAGGGTAGGGTAAGTGTTGGATAGTATAGGGGTAAAAATTACTATTCTAACTCCAGGGGGTGCAACAGTAGGGTAAGTGTTGGATAGTGTAGTGTAATATAATGCGTTGTAATGGTATGCGTTGTAAAGGTAGTATGCGTTGTAATGGAATGCGTTGTGAAGGTAGTTTTTAAAAATGCGTTGTAGTGTCATGCGTTGTAATGGAAGGCGTTGTAATGGATTTTGCGTTGTAAAAAATGCGTTGTAAGTGCATGCGTTGTAAAAGTGTGCGTTGTAACGACATACATCCGGTGAAGACAGTGCTAAGAGTGGAGTGGGGCTAAGGGCAGGCGCAGATGGAAATGGCCAACTACTGTGCCCAGGGCCTGGTACCTAGGACTTGAAGGAGACATAAGGGTCAGCCAAAGGCCTGCATGGAGAAGGGTGGACTTGTTGGAGTCGCTCAGAGGATCATTATCAGAGGAGTGAGAAGGAAGAATCATGAAAGAGAGCAGCCGTCTAAGAGAGTGGCAGGTGAGGGACTGAGGGTGGCTTTAGTAGTGGAGATGCGGGGTGAGCGGTTTGGAGTAGAGTGCGGTGCAGGGGGTTGGGCACAAAGGGGGGATAACAGGAATGAGATGCACAAGGAGAATGTGGGCCGGAGGATTAAAAAGAAATGGTGGGACTTGTGGGACCAACTGTTGTAGAAGTGGGCTGAGGTAAGGATGGAAGGAGGAAGTAAGCAAGAAGGGGCTACAGAAACAGACATTATGGGACAAGAGGTGACACGGCACAGGCAAGGGGTGGTGGAGTCGTAGAGGGGAGTAAAGGCGGAAGGACGGATTTGACAAGAGAGGAAAAAGGGAAGGAAAGTCTAAGGTGAAACAAGACAAGGCAGGGAATAGCAACATCTTTGGGGCGGGTTATTTACTGACAAACACCAAAGCAAAAATTTGAGCCAGCAAACACCTACACATCTTTAAACTATTACACCAAGAGAAGCGAAGTAAAGAGGGTTCAACAGCGGAGTAAAGGAAATTCACCAGAAGTCCAAGAGTTCAGTCTAATATTGACATATGGGTGGCAGCGTTCACAATTTATGCCAGCAGTCCTGCCAAACATATCCAGAGAGCAGCATGGCACAATTAAAATATATTAACGTCGTCATGGCTGTATGTATAGGTTTTGGTGAGTGGGCATGGATGTGATACAACGAGGAGTTCAGGGTGAAGAGAAGTGTAGATCTTGAGACGTCATAGGGAAAGGATGGCCAAGAATGTTGGCTACAATACAAGATTGATACCAGGTGATACTGGCTGTTTACACAGCAAGTGAGCTACATTACCACTCGTGCCCTTTGAGACCCATCCACCCTGAGGACGTCGGTCCCAATCTAAAAACGGACAAGGTAGGGCACGCTTGATCTTAAATAAGGAAAGCTGTTTCAGGGCACAGTGTAAGTTCAGAAATAAGTGCTCCAAATGCAGAGGTAAGTACTCATTGGTGCAATGTTTCACAAAGCAGCCAGGCAGGGACATAACTATGGAGGTAAAGGAGAAGTGAAGTGAATCTTGGGGAAAGCCAGTACACCTGTTTGATTGGAGACGCTGAAGCCATGGCTGCACTGAAACGCTGACCATGCGGCAAGGAGAAAGAAAGAAAACAGCTAATTATTTTAAAAGAGTACGGATTCCTTCGTGTGTATTATTGCTCCTTGGGTAAAAGTTACCTTGTGGCTTAAAAGAAACAGTGCAGTTCGGTTCAATCAGGGGGAAGCTGTTGCATGCAACATGGAAATCAATTTTCATGGCCTCGTATTGGCTTCCTTGATACTTTCATTAAAGGTCGCTGAGTTGAACAGCCGCAGTCATGAAAAGGCTCTCCGGTACTGGATGCAAGGCGCCAGCTTCTTTATTCAGGGCAGTGGACCCCACCCTCTGGCCACTTGATGATGGGACTTAGAGGGAGAGGTCTACTGAGTCATCAGTGGTCGCAGATCGGATAGAAACATCCTTGATGTTTTCGACTGTAAAAACAGTGAAGGACATTGAGGATATCTTCCAACGGGGAGTTTTTAAGAGCATGATTGATACACAGCACACTAAAATTATTTTTTTAGTGTGCCAGACAGCTTTTTAGGTCTGGCCTAGAGACAGCTTTTAACTGATATCTCTTGAACACCTCTTGTGGACAATACCAAATCTTACAGTGGACTTTGGGCCAGTCTATTGTACCATTGGTAGGCTTTATTGTCAGTCTCGTTTGCTTGCTTCTTATTCAGTGGGTTTCCTTCCTCTATTTGCTTTTGTTCCTGTGCAGGAGCAGGTCTTCATAACCATCGTTATGATTGGATGACTGGTATCCTTCCCCTGCTTTTTTCTTTAACTTTTAGCACCTCACACAAATGCATGTGTTTTCTTGCTCTTTCTCTCTCTCCCATTTACTCGTGCCCCCTCAAATCTCCACACCTGTGGTCCCAGGGTCCCCCCTCCCCAACAACTCATACAGTGTTTCCCCCACTATTTCTGTTCTGGCTTATTTGTATATAATTTTTCAACCCCCACACCCTAAGCTCCTCTGTTTCTTGTCCCACCACTACCTGTCCCACTTTTGCTTTTTTCCAAACCCTTCGCTGCTCTATTGCTTCTCTCCCAGCCAATCACAAATTCTCATTTTTTCTACCACCTGCTCTACCCTTGAACCCCCACCACAGGCCCTCGCATGCTTCTTCACTTTTTTTGAGGGCCCAGCAGCAAAAATTTCCCAACTTGATGAGCATTGTTGGTTGGGCGCTATTGGTATAGGTGCACTACCCAGGGCAGAGACTCTTGGAGCAATGCTTTCTGCATGCTCCCAACAGACAGTGGGTGGTGAAGACTACCTCTGAATCTTAAACACTGACCATGAGGCTGGAGTATCAAAACACTCTGTTAGAACCAGCACTTTATGTATTCTAGGCACTTTCAGTACCACTGGCTGTTCAGTGTTCGGCGTTAATATCATGGAGCAAGTGCCTTGTCTTTCCACTAACTCTGATGTTGCTACACACCGCACCCCTCCCCCTCCAGCCTCCACCAAAACTCTTTCTCCACATAATGAGAATCTCACAGACCATGAACAGACCCCCACAGGGAAATGGATGTAAATATCTATCAGACCGAAAACGTTCACCGTACATGGAAGGACTTTTCAGCATGATGATGTGTGCTCCATGTTCGGGTACACATACCCCATCTCCCACACTGAATACTGCGGGCATTTATACTTTAGCATCATTCTTAGACTCCTCCACCAAAGCCTGTTCCCCACACCAACCCAAAAGTCTTCAGGCCAGCACAGGAGTTTTGAAGAAAACCTAACACTTAACCTAACATCTGAAATGCTCGTTCATATATGCCTAACTCGAGCTATGTCAGACGCCATTAAGGGCCATACGGTGCACAGGGGCTACTAGACCTCAACTGTAGTCGTTGGGTTCATTTACCATTAGTGTCCCGGGCTGCCCTACTATGACTCTGCAAACTGGGCAAAGCACACACTTTACGTACTTGACTCTTAGGTAGGTGAAGGCGAGCAGGCAAAGGGTTTTCAGGGAGGTAGTATGTGGTGCAAAGACTCAGAAATTAAGTCAACCAGCC
Source organism: Triturus cristatus (assembly GCF_964204655.1). NCBI lineage: Eukaryota > Metazoa > Chordata > Amphibia > Caudata > Salamandridae > Triturus > Triturus cristatus. The sequence goes on along the minus strand of NC_140586.1, from coordinate 131,318,245 downwards.
AGCCAGCTAAATAATTCACATCCAGTCCTGTGCTTGTCTTTTAGAAAAGAAAAGAACTTTTAATGTCCCAGCAAAAAAAAATACTACACATATGAATGGAGAATAATTCGGGGTCAGTACTCCTGACTATGAGATCCGGTTAAGTGCCCCACCACCTATAGGGCACCTTTTCCAATACCTATAAGGTTCCGACAGGTCCGGAAAGTCTCATTGTGATGGCAGGGTTAGGCAACAACAGCACAGTTCACTAATCAATCACCGTGTGGTGTTAAGTCGAAGGCCAGTTTGTGTGATCTTGGGCTGAAAGAGTTCACATTGATATTGTTATGATTGTATAGCAGGTGAATGTTTACAGTTCCAGATACAGTCTCAGTCTCTTTCTTTCAGGCCCATGTTACCTGCTTGGAGTGGATGCAGCAGAAGCCGTTCTGGTCTGTGAGCTTCTCTGTTTCGTGCTTGCCGCATCACAGGCAGTGACACAGATCCATGAGCAGCAGGATCACCCTATGCTGGCATTACTTAGGTACACAAGGTGGCAGGCCTTGTTGTTGAGTGCTATATTCAAGGCAGTTCTAGCCTCCGGGCTGACAGAGTGGGCTACCGGCTACAGCGATGACAGCGATCCTCTTTAGCGAGTCGCGCAGTGAGTAGCGGCAGCACTTGTCCTTCCGGATGCCCTGTGGTATGCTGGGTAGCACACGGCAGTCTTGGGAGGCAAATTTACTTCACATGGCTCACCACATGCATTGCATAAGGAGTACAGGTGAGCACTCATGTCTTGAGAGGCACCCGTTTTGCTCCCGATTGTATCAGTCTCTTCTGAATGTTCCCCATGCCAGGAACACTGCTGGTCTTCTCCTCCTGGGCAGCCACTCCCCCGCTGGGCCTGGCACACACCTTCTATTCTAGGCTTCTAGGTGCTAGGGAGATTCTTAGGTTCTACAGAATGTTGTGTAGACTTTAAGTAGTGTCCCCTCACCTCTGGGTGACTGGCTCTCGCGCAAACACTAGCCTGGCCCCACAGTGGTGCTTCAAGTACTCTGCGGACCAAGCTTGGAAGGAGAACAAAGTGGGGTGGGGTGGGTCCCACTTTTATACTCATTTTACAGACAGTGGATTTTGATATACTGTTTACAAATTGGGGAACGGTTTGTGGTGGTTTTCTTTGAAATGTTATTTTCTAGCTGTACTGCTGATACATGCTTTGTGCAAGATGATGGCTCTTGTCACAGGTAGTGATGATTCTGGCTGCAAGCCAAAGTATTGAAAACACGGGCACAATGAGGTCAGCCTTCCTAAAGTAGGAATCAGGAAAAGACAAAAGGGCAGACCGCCTCAGAATGTTCCCCACCTTTAACAAGAGAATCTTCTAACTTACTTCTCTCCCTCTACCATCCACAAAACGGCAATGCTCAGGAAAATCTAATCCGCAATCCCTTGCTAAAAGGTCCTCGCAGAATTTCCAAGAGCGGCGTGTCACTATCCTTCATCACTACAGTATCTGAGTCTCCACCCACTTGCTTTAATGTTCCCCACCTTTAACAAGAGAATCTTCTAACTTACTTCTCTCCCTCTACCATCCACAAAACAGCAACGCTCAGGAAAATGTAACCAGCAATCCCTTGCTAAAAGGTCCTCGCAGAATTTCTAAGAGCAGCCCTGCTTTAGCAATGCAGTCAGTACACTTCCACAGTTTGGGAAAGCTAAACATTCTCCACCTTGTGCTATGCTAAACCAGGGGCTACCCAAACTGGAGCTCAATGGTCCCAGCAAACATATTGACAGTGCACAAACTCTAGCTGTCATGGAAGAGTCACACATGCAGTGAGTAAACGCATACAGAATGTCAGTGAAAGAGTCTGGGTTGTACATAAAAGCAGAATTTTTAGATGATTGTGGCCAGGAGGTTGCACTTCCACTAGAAGAGAAAAAAGGTCTGCTCAGAATGGTTAATCCTTAAAAATCAGTACACTGCGGTCACTGCTTTATGTCAGCGATCCAGTATATGGACAGTACTTCCATGTCATCAAAAGAGAGCACGCTTCGTGTTTTCCTCCAGCCCACAGAACAGGTTCTGGACCTTGGCTTTGCCATGGACAGAGATTAGCATGAACAGCTAGATTAGCATGCTGGTTTGGCCAACTAGAGTCAGGATACCGATTTGACATGTAGTAAGGTCACAGAGGGCAGGGGTACACCATGAAAATGACATTCCTGCCCCAACATAAGGACATCTTTGATCTTTTTAGGATTTTTTGTTTTTAGGAACTCTCCAGTTGTGTCTGTCCTAGTGACAATGCCCTCCCTGACAGCAAGACCTCAAACTCTCACACGAAAATAACCAAGAACCTGGAAATAGGAGAAACGTACTTCAATTCAAAACTACCTCCCCCCCACAGATGTGTCGGTGCAAATGCAATACCAGACAGCCACGGTTTGTGCATACCTGCCAACTCACACAGTGCCACCGTGTGACCCATGATATTGGCTCCCATCACACTCTCTCCCAGTGAGTAGCCAATATCACACGGTGGCAGAGAAACAAGCTGAAACCACGGTAAATAGTGGTTTTTCAGCTTGTTTTCCGAGGCTTTGAACTGACTATGTCTATTAAGGGTGTGAAAACACCCCCAGGACATCTGCACCAGCCTAAGAAAGCTTTTTTGGGGGAGGGTAAGGGGGCGGGGTCGGGTTCAAAAGAGCCTCGTAGGTACTTCTTGGCATGAGGTCCTGCTCCTTCAAGACCCCGCCCCTTCAAGGCCCTGCCCCTCCTCACACAGTGAGATTGTTCTTCTAGTTGGCAGGTATGGCTTGTGCTTGGTGCATTCATTTAATTTCTGTACCTACTTGTTCTCCAAAACTGTCCAGCATGTCACAATGATGGCTAATCTACAAATTAAGCCTTTAACCATTGTTTCCCCCCTCTCTTTCTCACAGTTTGCCCACTACACTAACATTAGAACAAACTAAAAGAATAACAAAATAAACAGCATGCTGTTTAACTTTAACTGTGTGCCCTGTACTCATATGTAGTGAGGCAAATGGAAAATAAACAGAAGAAATATTACCTTTTGAATAGAGAATATCTAAATCTCTATGGCTGATCACACAAACCCACCAAAATAGGTACTGGTTGGATGTATAAACCAGCCTGGTCCAAGCTTAACAAACCTATAAAAGAAACTGGATCTGTTATGTGGAAAAAAATGCGGATATTTTTGTGATAAAAACATACACAAAACTATTTTTTTGTATATGTATTTATTTGGTTGGTTGAGTACAATAATCATCCTGGGAGAAGGAGAACTGATTCAAGATACAGCCATGTTTTTAAAGTATGTCTGAAACAGATACCAGATCTAAGCACAATCGGAAAGGCGCGTCCTTTGAGTCGTGTTGCAGTTAGCGCTTAAACGTGAAAGCAGTGCTAAATGGGCATGTTTTGCTGAATGCAACTACTCATTAGGATAGTAAATTTGAAGACCTAAAGATAAAGGACTGAAGGTATTACTATAAACAGGTTTGTGCACCAGACCAAGCGATATACATTTATCCTTTTACCTACAAGTAGCCTATGTAAAGAAGGTTAAATGGAGATATGTGCTCATGGTGTCTATTTTCAATGCTGCTTAGGGTGTAGCATTGTGTACAACACCAAAATTGTAAATAGCCTTCTTAGGCCCATCTGTAATATAGCACTGCAATAGCCCACTCGAGCAGACAACGCGTTCATAGGCCCCCTATTGTGAAAAAGTGAACAAATATAAAATATTTTTAATTTTCAAATGTGAAAAGGGCAGGACTGAATTATTGCATTGATTAAAATAAGTTGAACTGAGTTCGGAATTAATTCTGACTCTAAAACTCCTTATTAAAGGCTTTAGGGCCGAAAATTGGATTAATTCATTGGTGAGTGGGAGGGATATCTTGGCCTTGTTTCCATTTCGCTTCAATCGATTGAGATAAATCTATTTATCCACAGTTCTGAGCAGTTCTGAAAGGGGAGGTGGTACTTTCTATACCTAAATTGATTTTAATAACAATTGGGTGTCGTCTGCATACATAAACAGGTCGAATCCAAAAGACGATTGGAGTCACCAATGCGATCAAATATATGCTAAACCTTAGGTTCATGGTGAAGTAGCAGGCTAGACTTCAGCCTTGGACCATTACTGTCTATCAAAGTGTGTTGAACAGGAAGTGCATGAAGTTGGTATTGGATTTGTAACAATGCGGAGGACACTGCATGATTTTTCTGAAATAACTTACAAAAACACATACATCTACAGCAACTTCACACACCAACCACATCTCAGTGAACTCATCACCAACCTGCCTGTCACCAATCATGACAACCACCTGACCAGATGGAAGCCTCGCACCAGCGAATAAACAGCCTCAATCATGTGGACCATCCAATTTAGGGCTCTATCAGACCCTACCCCACCACATCTTCAAACTTGGTGTATCACCAATTAGCACAGCACTCATCCACATCCTGAACACCTCCACCACCTCTGCCCCTTCCAGGAAACCTGGAAGCATGCAGAAGTCAACGCCCTCCTCAAATATCTTCAGCTGCCCCAAGGCAATTGGCCAAATTCAGACTTATCTCCCTGCTTCCCCACCCAGCGAAAGTAATTGAAAAGGCACACAACTCACCAGTCACCTTGAGCTCCAGCACATATTGGACAACCTACAGTCAGGATTCAGAAAGAACCACTGTACAGAAACTGCACTAATCGCAGACACCGATGATATCAAGACCATCCTTGACAGAAGCGAAACATCCGCTCTCATCCTGCTCATCCTCCCTAGCATTTGGCACTGTCTCCCATATTACATTTATCAGTAGACTCCACAAGTGTGTTAGCCAAGAATCAACTGGATCTGCCACTTCCTCACAGAAAGAACCCAAAGAATCAGCATGTCACACTTCACACCTACGGTCAAGAAACTGGTATGTGAAGTCCCCCGGGGTTCTTTCCTCAGTTCAACCCTGTGGTCTACATGGCTCTTCTCGCTAACATCATCAGATCTCAAGGTATCACCATCATCTACGCAGACAACACCCAACTCATCCTCTCCCTGATAAATAAGACATCCACCTCCAGAACCATCGGTGGAATGAATGGTAACCAACTGCTTGAAATTCAACTCTGAGAAGACAAAAGAACTCCCTTTGGGATGACACCTAGTGGCCAACCGAAGTGGAACCCACACCAACACCCACCAACCACACCAGAAATCTGGGTATCATTGTAGATGGCAAGCTCCACATGACAGCACAGGTCAAAGCTGTGAGTTCCACCTGCTTTCACATCCTACAAATGCTACACAAAATCTTCAAGTGTCTTCCACTGAACACCAGACAAACTGTTACACAAGCACTCATCACAAGCTGACTCAACTACGAAAATGCACTGTATGCCAGAATTTCCAAAGAACTCCTGAACAGACTTCAGACTATACATAACTCCATCAAAATACTCATACTTAAGCTCCCATCCCACCCCATATCTCACCTCCAGGAGCTCCATTGACAAACGCAATCAATTCAAACTCCTCAAGCACTCCTACAAAGCCCTGCACAACATTGGAACCCGGATACTTTAGTAGCTACATACACTTTCACAACATCAAGACACCTACGTTCAGCCTCAAGTTCACTCGCACACATCCCCCGCATTCACAAGTGCAGAACGGGAGGTCGTTCTTTCTCTTACATAGCACCCGAAAAACTGAATGACCTCCCACAACACATCTGCGCGTCCTACTTGCTACTTGAGTTTTACAAGAAGCTCAAAACCTAGCTCTTCAAATAATGTGGCGGGCACCACACTCCTATAACCTGCTTAAGCACCTGGAAAACCTCACGGGTGATTATTGTTCTATACATATTAAAATAACATAACATAACCGGATGCAGGTATAGTAAGGTTGACTCCAGGACAACAATTAAAGATCGGGAGGTCACCATACTTATATATCCCTCATGCTTTATAAACGATGGCCTCTCTTGAGAGTTGTAAATGTACTCTTTGTAACCGACCTAGAGTCCAAATATCTACCTGCTTCAGACTCTATCTAGTCTCTCTCTCTCTCTTTCACTTTGCCTCTCTCTCTCTCTCTCTCTCTCTCGCACACACACACATACAGCCAAGATGTGTAGATCCTGCAATACAAACTGTTCAAAGTCATTTGGCCCCAACACAAATTCCACAGGCTACTGAAACCAGTAGCTTGATTGATACAGATTTGCTGTAGTCTTGTGAGGTTCTATGCCATACCGATTTGAACATTTTATCTCTTTTTCAACAGTATTAATATATTTCCTTAGTCCTGTAAAAATACTGTAAAGATTGACTCTATATGGGACAACTATGGAGACTACAGAATTTGATGTGTTACCGCGTTAGCCTTCTGCCTATGACTCTAGAAGGCAGGCCGTAATTCTACGGCCAGTCCCATTCAAGGGTTAACATTACAGCTCCGCTTTATTAGAGTTATTATATGCCTTTTTTTTGGAGGTTTTTGCACGACAAACCACCACCAGCGGTCTCAGCATCCTTTGGATCAGATACAACGGTCAGTGATCGGTGATAGTCAAAGCGCTGAGTTGACCCGCGAGGTTGTCATTGGCTGGCATTGGGTGTCCAATCTGCAAGTACTTCCTGAGCAATATAGTTTAGGAGTTGACAACACAAGCCTTGCAGGAGATAAACATATTCCTAATTAATTCTGATTAGTCTCCAGAGGCAGGAATGATCGCTTTACTCATGTGTAGCATAATTCAGCTAAATTGAGCATGGAAAACGTCTGAACTTTGACGTAACTCCCAAAAGCCTTGGTGGACACCGAAGGATAATAAAAAGATCAGTCAGCCAGGTCACGTGATTAATCTACGGAAGGCTTGCCTGAAGTTGTGAATTACTAGATCATTTTCCGCTCGGAGCAGACTGATTAATTCCAGCTCCTGCTAAATTCTAATAATCCAACTGGACGGTGGATTTCGCATCTTTAATTCTTTTAAGGACCACAAGTGGTACCCTACACCACTACTACTGGCTGTCCACATCTTGTCCTGAAGAAGACCCGCGGTGACTTTATCGCATTCACGCACATTCTTGGGTGGAAACGTCGACGTATCCTGACAATCCATACCCTACGGTCTCCACCCCACAACAAATACCAGAATCCAAAAGAGGGCTACTGGAGATTCACGCTCTTAGGGACGGATGTATATTGATTCAAACATTATATATGCTGTTTTTGTACAATTACACTGTATATATTGCCTTCACTTAAACACCTTGTCACTTTAAGATCGCTTATTCACTTGTAAGTCACTTCTTTGTCTTTCCAACTATGAACCTGTATTGGTGACTGTGAGAGGCTGGCCTGGTATATGCTGTCCACTAATGTAAGTGGACACCTTGCACCAGTCCAGACAACCCTTATGGTGATTTAAGAGGTCTCAGACAACCTTAGAAAGCTATCCAAGAGGTAGCTGTAGAGAGAAGCCTTCAGGCTTAGTCTTGAAGGAGTGTAAAGCAGCTTGTTTTACCAGAATGCAATCTTACAGTATAGATTAAATAAAAGGAGAACCACACAGTAGTTATAAAAATATGTATTAAATATATAACACTATCTAGTACGTTACAGTATCTCCCACACAGAGATAGACACAAAGCACACAATACTTTAGCAAATAAATCACAGTAAATAGCACTAATACACAGAGGGCCACAGGATGGGACCAAACCATATACTAAGAAAGTGATATAAGAACCAAGACTCAAGTCAGGACAATGTTGAGAGGATGTAGAATTGCTGGGACCCCAAAGGAACCGCCCAAGGTGAGTAGACAGGGACCCCACGGAGTGCGTGTGCAGGGTGCGAACACGACCGCGAGCTCCGTACAAGTCTATGTGCAAGTCACAGTTGGAATTTTAAAGATTAAGGACCCTTCACAGTGAAGAAACCCAGTGGAAGACAGAAGGTTGGAGAGCCACCCCACCACCTGTGGCTACCGTGGTACCCAAGTTACCTATCCCAGGGAAGCCGGGTGCATAGGTGTGAAGTGGCGTCGGAAACCGCTGTCTAACCCAGTGGAGGACTTCACGAAATTGCCGCTGCTGGAAGAGGAGAAAGTGCCCGGAGGAATCCAAACATGGATTCTTGATGAAGAGTACCTGAAAGCAAAGGGGACAGAGTCTGGGTCACTGGGGAGTGACCAGGGGATCGGTAAACAAATACCCACTGATGTAGGGTGCTTCAGAATGGATGTCAATGACCTTGACTCTAATGCTGTAGGGACCAGGCGATGCTGAGGATGACCAGGAGCTGGATACTGTCCCACCAAGGATGTCGAGAGCTGAGGGGTTGGTTTCTAGCAGGAGCACCAACAAGCCTTGGCTAAAGCAAACCACGCAGGAAGTCAAGAAAGTGTACGGTTCGGACCAGCAAGGTCCAGGAGACTCACCACAAACAGGGAAGTTAGGGCAGGCCCCGAGCAATCAGGGGAGCCCAAGGAAATAAAAGGTGGCCCTCAAATGGACCCACAGGCCAACGGCATAGGAGTCATGAGAGGACCTGGAGCAGCTTAACTAAAGAGCCAGGCCACGATGCACATGATGCGGTGTGGCCAAAAATTCTGGTCACAGGAGCTGCTCGGGGTTAGGGCTACTAGGAGCCCAGAGATATTCTTGCAAAGATGCCAACAAGCCTTTGCAACTGCAAAGGTGATGCGATACCCAGGGGTTCGGTTATTGCAACCCCCACTTGGGCTTCTGGCCTCAAACTTAGTCAGAGGGGAGAGCAGGCCTTGGGGGCTGAGGAAAACCACCACCTTAACTGCAGAGCCCACGGAGTCCGGAGGAGCTTGGGATCTGTAGACCGATCATCTTTGTTGTGGTGCCTGCGAATGCAGGGGTTGAGATCTGCAGACCGGTCATCTCTGTTGTGGTGCCTGCGAATGCAGGGGAGTGACTCCTTCACTCCAAGGAAGATTACTTTGATTGTCCTTGATGCTTCACAGACCTTGGAAGGTTCCTGAGGATGCACAGACACAGACGATGCAGCAGACTGGAAGGGAGACGAAGTCAGGCTCAAACAAGGTCCAGAGTGCCCAGATGGTCGAAGTGCAGTGGTTTCAATTCTGAATCTTGTCCACGATGAATCTAAGGTCCTACAACCAGCTAAGCCCTTCAGTACCCACGGGAGATGCTTAGATAGATTAAGGGAACCCTCCCATGGGGAGGGTCTGGACAGGGGGGAGGTTACTCCCATGTCCTTTGATCAGTTTTGCACCAGAGTGGGAGCCAACGGCTCCCAGGATTGGTTTGAACTGGACTATGCACAGGGACACCAAATGTGCCCCTCCTGCAGGTTTTCTGGTGCTGGCAAACGCACCCACCCAGCCCTAATACACTAAATCGTGTCAGGGAGGTGGTCACACCTCCCTGTGACAGGATGCCTATTGTTCTGCCTTCCCCAGCTCGAGCTTTGCTCAGCAGCAGGAGGCCAGAAATGTGTCTCTAGTCGGCAGCAACCATTTTGTGCTGTCCGGCACTAGAAGGCTGGTACGTGGAACACTGAGGGCCCCACAAAGGGCCTTCCTGGTGGGTGGAATCATACCTCCCACACCAGTTACCGGTGTGGGGGTATGATTCCAACATGATTGGCACCAAACACGATAGGCTTTGTTGCAGCCGTTTTCGAGATGGTCATCACGCGGTCGCGTAATGCCCCTCTCTGTGAGTATATGGCTGCTTCACTGACAACCCATGAGAGTGGACTCCGTAGGCTACAGGGGTGTCCTGCACATGCAGGGGCATCCTCTCACTTAGAACCAAGCACCCTGCCCTCAGGATTGTAAAGGCCTGCTTTAGGGGTGACTTAAAGGTTTTAATTGCAGTGACCCTTAGATATAGTAAACCTATATCTTAAGTAAGTGGTGCATGCACCAACTTACACAGACTGCAATTGCAGGCCTGTAGTTCCATTTTGCATGGCCTCTCCTGGGTGGCATAATACATGCTGCAGCCCATGGCAGACCTCTGGGGTACCTATGCCCTGGGTACATGGGTACCATATACTAGGGACTGTCAAGAGTACCCCAGTATCCAATCTGGGGTGTACCTAGGTACATGGCATAACAGTTTAGGTAGAAAGCAGATAGACTGGGGTCCTGATTAGCAGGATCCCAGTCAGACTCGTCAAAAACCAGCTTAGCACCAGGCAAAAAGTGGGGGTACACATGCAGAAGGATCCTACCTTCCTACAGTGACAGCTTCACATATGCAAAAAGAAAAAAGAAAAATAGTACAATATGCTAACTTTGATATAGCTCATCTTTGTGTGTTTCTTCTTATTTTGCACATTAAAGATGGAATGCTAAGAAATTGATTGCCCAACAGAACCAGCTGTAGTATATTTTCTAGATGCCCGGGTTCTGAGGGATACTGGGTTACCCCAATATATTTTATGCATTTAGCCAGGTCAGCAAGCCTCTGGCCCCTCATGGGCACAATACGGCACCAAAGCCACGGCTTAGCAAAGCACTGCTAACTCAACAGCAATCTCCACACAACACCACACACCTTAAATAATTTCAGCATCTTAAAATTACCACATCCTCATGTGCACACTGCCTTGTAGCTGTGTACCTAGCTAGTGATGCTTCTGCAAAGGTAGGCAATGGGCAACCCCACAGCCCAAGGAAAAGCACCGAAGTCCTTCAGCACACCCATGCATCGGCACAAAACTATACAAAGACCCAGATCATTTAACTTTGGCATAATCATTACAAACCATTACTAAACACTTAACAAATCTCCACTGTCCATCACAGCCAAACATTCATTCATGCGATCACAAAACACAACACAGCATATGCAATATCAACTCCCCTTAATCATGGCCGCTTAGTGGTTTTTGAAAACATGGGTGAAGGGTGTGCCTTACCAACTATGGGGCTTATTTACATGCCCTTGCGCCACCCTTACGTCACTTTTCCCATGTCACAAATGACGCAAAAGTGGTGCAAGGGGCTTGTAAATTTGCCCCCATGTGTCTCGAGATGTAGCACTCTCTGCAGCACCCATTCCCACCCCCCAAAATTAACATTCCCTAACCCCAATTTAGGCACCCCTTGGAGCTGCATTTCTTTTTTATACATTTGTCTTTTTGTCTTTTGCTTTCATATAACTTTCTTTTCTTTTTAGGCAAATTTGAAATCCTTACTGTAGCTGTTTGCTAAAATAAGAGCTACAAAGACTTGAGTGGGCGTGGAACAAGCGAAGGACAGGAAAAAATAGTGTAAACGGAGAAGTTTTTCCCGTAGTTTTGGAGTGATAATAGGTGAGGAAAGAGGTAAAAAGGGGGCGGTAGGAGGGTTGCCACTGCAAACATTTTAATGGCATGCACTTTTGATGGATTTCATTTATAGTAAATCCTATAGAGCCCTCAAATCAATATAGGCAAATTAATTATACCATGCTTATCGCATGTCTTACCTGTCGGGCACTGGTTCATATTTAAAATGTTAATAATTTAACTAGTTTACACCACAACATTAACTGGATTAAAAATGTATGAGTATTAATTGTCACCATCGAGGCTCCAGGTGATGGTATAGGCAATTCTACTTTTTAAAATGAGACCAACACTCCCAAAATTAAAATAAATAAAAAATACACAGACAGTGACTAATATACAGGTTCGCTGCTTTCACCGCAATACTTTGAGATTCTGTCCAACCGGTTGCCATCAGGAGCTCCAAAACACAAATGTTCTGTATACCACAGCCTCTGCCTGGCATGGAGAGAGTTTTAAGGTAAAGCATGTCTTTTCATTCCAGTGAGTTAGTAACTACGCGAAAAGTATAGAATACAACCTAAAATATCCATGTTTTAGAAATTCAATTTTCAAAGACATTTCAATCTTGTCTCAAGCTCCAATTACAATGCTCAAGGGGACGCGTGTTCCGACAACTGGCGCGCAGATGCGCGCAGATCCACGCAGCTGGTGCAGTAACCCACTTGACTATCTTCCTGCTATTGAAACGGTGACTGTACCTGAGAGGAGAGCTGTGGAGACAAACGCTGTCCGTCGCCGCTGTCGAGGGCGCTCGCCAGGTGTGACTGCACGCGCTGAAGTGTGGGCCGATAAGGGCCGCCCAGTGCCTGAAGACAGCTGCGCGCCACCTCACATCAGGCCCCCCTGCACCCAGAACCCCCTCGCCCACCTGCTTCAGGCTGACTGATCACATTTGACTACGTTTGCATCGCCCAGGCCTCCTCACCTGGCAACCGCCCTCGCCTCACCTGCCGCTAGTCAAATAAGGAGAAGCGGAAAAAAATCTATTTGTTTATATTCAAAGCAGTCGAGCAGGGAGGCTTCCCCTTAAACGGCTTTTTTTTCTTTTCTGTGCATTATGTCCCCATCTCAGCCCCACCCGCAAACATCTCATTGATTTGTCTAAAGTGCACATCCAGTGCAATCAATAATTCAAGAAGTGGGCTCTAGCAATATTGCAGATGCATGCGCTGACGTCGGCAGAATTATGGAGGATTAAAAGCACAAAGGCGAGACAGGGCCGAAGGCAACTGACTGGAAGCAGGGCTCCCAGCCGGATGCGAGCAGCAACTGCGCTCGAAGTCCTCGACTCCTGTCTATCTATCCCACACTGAACCCACTGATACCTCATCCTGGGGGCGTGAATGGTGAGGGTCTATGTTGGGTTTGATATGTGGGAGGCTGGTTTTAATGCGAGCTGGGTCGGGTGTGGCGCTGCCTCTACAGTGCAGAGTGCAGACTGACAGCTCTTGCCACAAATGGAAAAGGCGACTGTCCATTTGTTCCCTTCTTGGTTAAAAACCCCATCGAAACGAAAGAAAGTTCGTTGTGGTATACTCTCCACGAGCAGTTACGAGCAGAGTTTATTCCGGAGGAATATGTACTTCCACAAAAATCATTCCAAATTGTAGTAAATGTACCCGGGGATTCGTCTGCTTTGCATTGTTTGCCGCCATTCGCCATTGTTGTGATACAGCAATCACCAGGGCATGCTGCTAACACATTTCCTTCAACACCCCCTCATTCCACTTCGCTTCTCCTTAACTTCCTATTTGCCAGAGGAGTCATTAGTGTACCAGCACTCTAAAACCACAGTCTCCACTCTCACTTTCCACTCCCACCTTAAGTTGTTGTTGGGGAAGAGTGCTGCTCTCAAACCATTCCATCCAAATCTCTCTTGTTGCATCACGGTGGATGCTAGTCAAGTGGGACTGGGAGCCACCTTAACGCAGATAGAGGATGGTGTTGAAAATACTATTGGGTTTGCCTCCAGAGTGTTGAGAGCGGCTGAACTGCAGTATTCTGTGATTGAAAGGGAGGTCTTGGCTTGTTGCGAAGCGATTGAAAAATTGTGTTTGTATGTTTGGGGAAAACGTTTCATTATACAAACTGAGCACAAACCTCTCATGAGCATTCTGGGAAGCAGGATGAGCAAGTGCTGTACACCCATGATATTAAGGAGGGTCACCAAACTTCTGCAATACCAATATGATGTGAGACACATTTCAGGAGGTGAAAATGGGAGGTCCGAGTGTCTGTCAGGAGTGACAAGTTCTCCAACAAGTGAATCTTAGGAGAAGTGCCAGAGTCATTGTTAAGCTTATGATTTGTTTTATTTTTGTGGGGAGGAAGAAGGGAAGATGGGTTGTATGTGCTTAGTTTTATATGTCCTTTAAGTTAGGTTTTAGTTGTGTATATTTCTTTAATGTAGAATTGTATGACTATCTAGAATGTCACTTGTTTCCAAGTGACATTAGAATGTTTTCTTAGGAGGAGTTAGAGTTGGAGCTGTGTCTGGTGGAGCCGTTGTGTTTTACTGGCTCCACAACCATGTAGCTACTGAAATAAACTTCTTCAAGCCGAACCAGTTTCCAGCGTCATAACTACAGAGTCCTTTTGGGCTTTTTTCAGGAGCATGCGGTAGAGGTTTAGTGCCTTTTTGAAGTTGGCTTTGTTATTGGGTGTTTTGCTGGCTCGCCAGATTCTTTTCAGTCATTCGCAGGTGCGTTTGGAGGATTTGAGCTCCAGGTGAACCAGCTGGTGAGTTTGATGGGTCTGCCCTATTTGGCAGGTTTGTGGGGGGGGCAACTCTGTTGGTGCATTCTGTGATCCATGGGTTGAAGTTCTTGACAGCCAGCTCAATGTTGGAGGTGGTGTCAGGGGTGGATGCGTTGAGGGTGTTACTCCAGAGGTCCTCGGTTACCTTGTTCCAGCTCCTGTGGTCGCTGACAGACAGGGTGCCGTGGGTGTCAGGGGAGGCTGTGATGGAGAAGTGGATGATTGAGTGGTCAAACCAGGTTATTTCAGAGGCATGACTTTATATGATCCTTGTAGGAGGATGGCTTAGTATATGGGGCTCACTCATGTAAATGTAGCACCCTGCACTAATCCAGACAACCCTTATGGTGAGGTTAGTGGTCTTAAACAACCTTAGAAAGCTCTCTAAATGGCATCTGTGGAGAGCAGCCTTCAGGCTTAGTCCAGAAGGAGTGTACCAGATCTTAATCTTATTGGTATAGGTTAAGTGAAAAAGAACCACACAGTGTATTTACAAAAATAAGTATTTATTATGAGACACTTACTAACACACAACAAGATCTCCTACCCGGAGAAATGACACAATGCACACAATACTTTGCACTAAAAACAGGTAAGTAGCACAAATACACAGTGGTCGCCAGGGGGAGACCAAACCATATACTAAAATAGTGGGATGCGAACCACGACTGGAGTCAAGACTGTACCCAGAAGACGTAAAAGTGCTGGGAACCCAAGGAACCACTCGAGGTAAGTACCCAGGAACCAGATGCAGGCCGTGTGCAGAGTGGGAACACCACCACATGCTCAATTCAAGTTAATGGGTAAGTCACGGTTGCAATTTTAAAGAAGAAGGACCCTTCCCAGTGGACGCTGAAGATACCCCATGGAAGACCGAAGGTTGAAGAGCCGCCCCACCCGTGGATCCCTAGGAACCAGGATACCTAAAAAAAGGGAAGCCAGGTGCATAGGTGTGAAGTGGCGTAGGAAACCCCGGTCAAACTCAATGGAGGACTTTAGGAAGATGCCATTGCTGGAGAAGGTGAAAGTGTCCGGTGGAACCCAAAGGTGGATTCAAGTTGAGAAGTACCTGCAAGCAGAGGGAACAGAGTCTATGCCACTCAGGAGTTACCTGGAGGCATGGAAGACGAATGCCACTGATGTCGGTAGATGCAGGAGAGTTGACGATGACCTTGAAGCTGCAACTCTTTGGACCAGGGCACGCTGTGGAAGACCAGGAGCCGTTCATGAGCTGTCCCATGCTGGATGACGAGAGTTGAGGGTCCGGTGTCTGTCAGGAGCACCAACTAGCCTTGGCAACCGCAAACAATGTGGCAAGCGAAAAAGGTACAGAGTTAGGACCAGCAAGGTCCAAGGGACTCACCACAAGCAGGGGAGTTGGAGTAGGCCCTAAGTAATCAGGGGAGCCCACTGGAGTCGAAGGAGACCCTCAAGAGGACCCACAGGCCAGAGGCACAGGAGTCACAGAGGACCCCGAGCAGCTCACCAAAGATGCAAACCCACGGTGCAAAAGGATGTGGTGAGGATGAAGATCTTGGTTATAGGTGATGCTTGAGGCTGGGGCTTCTTGGAGTCCAAACATCTCTAGTGAAGAGAGCCACCAAACCTTGGCAACAGCAAGTCAACGTGGTGCACAGGGGTTTGGTTCCCGATGAGGGATGCTGGCCTCAAACTTGGTAAGAGGACAGTGCGGGCTTCAAGGGGGTTTTAGAACCGCCACTTGTGTTGCTGAGTCCATGGGAGCCCAGAAGCAGCAGACCGGTCAGCTTTGTTGTGGTGCCTGCAGATGTAGGGAAGTGACTCCTTCACTTTAAGGGAGATTTCATCAGGTGTCTTGGATGTCCAGAGGCCTTGGAAGGATCCTGTATGGAGCACTGGCACAGATATTGCAGCAGACGAGTAGGACGATGAGACCAGGAGCAGCAGGAGTCTTCTCAGTTGCAGTCTCGGTGCCCAGAGCAGAGTCCAGCGAAGTACAGAGTGCCCAGACGGTCGAAGATGAAGTGTTGTCTTAATCTGAATCTTGTCCCACGATGAATCTAGGGACCCAACCACAGGTAAGCCCTTAAGTACCCTAAGGAAAGGGTTGGGACGATTCAGGGGTCTCACCCAGAGAAGGGGCTGGACAGTGGGGAGGAAACTCCCATGCCCTTTGTCCAGTTTCACACCAGAGCGGGAGCCAACAGCTCCCTGAACGGGTTTGAACTGGAGTATGCAAGGAGGGCACCAAATGTGCCCTTCCAGCAGTCCCAGTGGCGCTGGCAAGCACCCCCACCCTGCCCCTATACGCTGAACCCTGTCTGGAAGGTGGTCACACCTCCCTGTGGCAGGATATCTATTGTTCTACCTTCCCCTGTTCGAGCTTTGCTCATCAGCAGGAGGGCAGAAACATGTCTCTGGTCGGCAGCAGCCCTAGCTTACTGTCTGTTTCTGGAAGACTGGTACCGGGAGCACCGAGGGCCTCCTGGAGGAGCTTTACAGTGCATGGAATCATACCTTTCAGAACTTCTTACCTATGTCTCCACAGAAACGGCATGCAAGATGAAGAGATCCCAACTTCCCCTACTCTCCCACCGTGCTGAACCATGTCACAGCACAAGTGGTAAATCAGAGGAAGAGGGAAGGGGAAAACATAGAGCAAATAGTGTCCCACGATGTCTCCCACTCAAGAACACAGCCAGGCAGTCAGGAGGAACTCCTAAATGGGGAAAGAGGAAAGGAGCATATGTGTAGGTGAAAAATATGAGCGATGAGTTATAACAATAATATTGCTGTGAGGTGTAACTACCTGGGCAAATCCCCTCTTCCGCTAATGCCATATGTAAGTAATAAATAAAGAAAGATTACATAGCACTCACCTATGGTATGTAAAGAATGGCTCAATGCAAAAGGAGAACTAAAGAAACCAAAAAGTAGTCTAGCTATCTGCTACTTTTGAGCCCCTTAGCAATGCCTTGTACTTCCTTTACATCAGGAAGGAAAAAAAATATTCCTATGTTATTTGTCTCTATTATAGGAATGTTCTAGCCATATAAACAAAAGAGGAAAAGGCAGATTCCCATAGACAGAAGTCTTCCCACAAATAAGCATTTATAATTATTGGTAGGCAGAAGGAGCAATGTGCACCATTACCGTAATTGGTAAAAGTGCTGTATTCTGTCTTGATTGGATTTGCAGGGCTATAGGACACCAGAAACAGGCATGAATGAGATCTACCAGCAAGGACCACAACAGTTGCGAGGATTTCATGGAAAACTGTCATCTAGAGCCGGAGAGAATCAAAGGAGTTCTGGGAGCCACCAGAAGGAGCCCTGGAGCAAGGCCTCGGGAAATAGAGCACTGGAGTGAAGCAGCAGGAGAAGTAACGCCGGAGTGATGCCGAAGAGGATGAAGAGTTGCCGTGATCCCGGCGACGGACTGGAAATGCAGAGGCGAGTAACCCACAAGACCAAACAGGATCCCGAAACACTAGAACACAAAGCGTTTTAGTATGGGAGTGAAGGAGTTTTATACTCCCCTGCCGGAGCCCGCTTGTTAGCCATTGTAATGAAAGAGCCACTCTTGTGGTTTGGCACCCTATGACGACCTTCGACTACCATCATTTTAACTGACTTTAGTGTGTTATTTTACCCTAGCCTTAATGTAGGACAGTCCTGCATATGCTTGCTTCCCTTCTTTCTTGTAATCTTGCTGTCTTTTAGTGGGAGCTGTCACGGAGTAGAACAGTACTATTGTCTTTGACATGGCCTCATGTCATCTTGTTTTCTGACTTTTTCTTGCTTGTGCGTGCATAGCAGTGCTTGCAAGTTGTTTGGGGTTATGAGAATTATAAGTGCTTACTTTTGGCTTTGACATGGCCTCATGTCATCTTCTTTTCTGGCTTTGCCTTGCTGCTCACACGTAGCTGCAAAGTGGGGAGGGCAGGTTTCTGCTCCTCACTTGTTTTTCGCTCTTCACTGACCAGAGTGAACTGGATATTATCTGTAGAATGTGCAACTCTGCCTCGAAGTCAAAATACGGGAGCTTAGCCAGCCTCCGTCTTGGCCTTGACGCAGACTGGTACAGCCAGCTCAGTTCTTTCTCATGAGAAGGGGGCGAGGCTTTCTAGAAGCTTTGCCTCACGTTGAGTAATGATATTTAAGCTGGGAACCTTCGAGGGCCAGATGGAAGTTCACCACAGAATACACGTATTGCTGTGGAGGTGATGGACCTTGAGTCTTGATCGAACTCCTTCCTGGGCTGTCGAAGGGCTTCCCCAGCTTGAGTTGGCAAGGATGAAGCAAATTCAATCTGTGAGGTGTTCCCAACCATTTTTGTATATATTTTCTACTCTTTGCTACTAGTATATACTGCATTTTATTTCAATTGTTCATTTAATTGTTCACTTGACATTTGGGAATCTGCACTCATTGATATATTTGGCCTACCGTTCATCAATAAACTTGTGTGTGTGTTTTAAATGCACCTGAATTTGTTTTCTTGCATTGCCTAAAGGGAGTGATGCGTCCTTTCCTCGTCTTTAGGGGGTGCTGCTCAAAGTGTGTGTTATTTTAAATGCACCTGAATTTGTTTTCTTGCCTCGCCTAAGGGGAGTGATGCTTCCTTTCCTCGTCTTTAGGGCTGCTGCTCAAAGTGTATTATTTAAAGGTGCAGGGGTATATTTGCCTCCAAAGTGGGAGTGCAGGGTTTGGGTGTGTCCTTTTAGTGAAAAGCACATTCATTACAGCCATAGCAGGCTCGGCAGGCATGACGGTACCTTTTATACCGTTTATGGTGTGGGGGTACCAACATGCCCACTCACATTGTCGAGCAAGATTTATTCAGGACAAGCTAGTTTTAGGGACTACTTGCCCTTTGTGGGGAGTTGAAAATCCTCCAACTTCAGGGAAGACAAAATGACTTTTGACCTCTGTCTTTGAAAGGAGAGAAAATGTGACAAGATAACAAGATTTAAAGGCATCTTTATTGCACACAAATTTAAAGAGCAATAAAAACGCCATTAAATCTTGTTATCTTGTCACATTTGCTGGCTTTCAGAGACAGAGGTCAAAAGTGAGCTTATCTTATTACATTTATTTTTCTTTCTGTGACTTTAGCTAGAGAATTTTGTAAAGTTAACTGTGTGACAATTGAACTGTGCATACCATGTTAAATGAAAGGCTGTGAGATGTCAGGCTTTTTTCTAACACAACACTGACATAGCTAAGTGAATTGTTCAAACATTTCAAATATATTTTACTAGTTATGGAGATCCATTTTTAGGTCTCGCCTGAGCCAGCGCGCATGCGCTGCTCTGCGAGACATTTAGTAAAGGCTTTTCAGCTTCGAACACACGCTCGAGCGTGTGCTTTATCAAAATTAACCCGCGATTGGCTTTTGCGTACGTCTGTCTAAGAAAGACAGCACGCAATTGGATCAAGGCGGGTGCATGTCCCGCCTTCTCTGGTCCTTGGCCTTGGGTCCTCGGGAGAGCGGTCGACCACCATCTGCTTCCAATTATCGCGACCGGTCGCGTTAATTGGAAACAGATGGTCTTCTCCTGCAGCAGCGGGCACAAGCGCGCTCGCACGCGCACCACTTCCGGGCTTGTTTGTGTAGGCGCTATTAGTTTTTTTACACGCGCCCTATATATCGAGTGCAAACCTCAAAATACACCCGGATATACCTAAGGCATTGTATTTCTTTCAAATGATATTTGCTTGCGTGTGTTAATTGTTGCTTTGATCCCGTCTTTCCTTCTGCCCTCGCACCACCCTCCAACACAGATGCAGGCGCCATAGAAACTTTGGAGAGAGAGCAGCGGGTGTTTAATGTAGGTGGCTGCACTTCGGAGCTCAATGTGGTGACTTTTTTTTAATAAAATGGTTGCTTAGCTCCCTTTGTTGCTTCCGCCCTCCCACCACCCTCCTGCACAAATGCAGCCTAAGTAGAAACATATTAAAGGTGAGCAGCGGGTGTTTATTGTAGGTGGCTGCACTACGGAGCTCAAAGTGCAGGCTCCGTACAAACTTTGGAGAGGCAGGCTCCGTAGAAACTTCGGAGAGGCGAGCAGTGGGTGTTTATTGTAGGTGGCTGCACTATGGAGCTCAGTGTGGTGACTTTGAAAAAGTAGTCGCTTTTTTTTAATGGTTTTGCTCCCGTATTTGCTTCTGTCCTCCCACCACTCTCCAGCGCAAAAGCAGCTTTTTCTTTAAACATGGGACGTGCCCGTCACTGCTTCTGCCCTCCAACACAAATGCTACGATTATAAACATCAAGGTAGAGCTGGATTTAGTCAATGGCATAATGCATATCCCGTCTCTATAAGTAATAGCTTTTTCCTTGTATGCATACTCCGTTTTACTTTTGTAGTTATTTTTACAGAGGCATTGTATTTATTTTTAATAATATTTGTTTGCGTGTGGCTGCGCTGCCTTAATGTAATTAGTGGCACTCACTTCGCAAACACGCAATGTTCACATATTACAGTGTACACTGCCCGCGTTCCGTGATCTCTAGAAAACAAACTGATCGGCTTGTCTGAGCTCTGCAGAGACCTATAACAGGCAAGCAGCGGGTGTTTCAGGTAGGTGGATACACTATAGAGCTGAGTGTGCTGACTTAAAAAAAAAATTTTGCTCTATTCCTGTCTTTCCTGCTGGCCTCCCACCACCCTCCGACACAGGTGCAGGCTCTGCAGAAATGTATTAAAGGTGAGCAGCTGGTGTTAAATGTAGGTGGCTGCACTATGGAGCAGAGTGTGGTGACGTTTAAAAAAAAAAAAAGTTGATTTGCTCCCGATGTTGCTTTCGCACTCCAGGCACAAAGGCAGGCTAAGCGGAAACGTATTAAAGGCAAGCAGTGGGTGTTTAATAGAGGCGACTGCATCGGGGAGGTGAGTAAGGAGACTTTTTCTTTTTTAATGGCATTGCTTTCTCCTTGATTCCGCCCTCCCACCACCCTCCGACACAAAAGCCGCTTTTTCTTTAAAGAGAGGTCATGCCCGTCAATGCTTCTGCCCTCCAACACAAATGCTGCGAGTGCGACATTAAGGTACGGCCGATTTAGTCTAAAGCATAATGCATATCGTATCGCTTTAAGTAATAGCTTTTTTGCTTGTATGAATACTCCGTTGTATTTTTGACATTATTTTTAATTGTATTTGTTTGTGTGTGTGTGGCCGCGCTGATTGTTCTGCTGTTATGTTGAACACTGTGGAAGTGGAATCTTTAAAGCAGACACGACACTGATCTTGAGGAAGTATTTTACATTTATCAAAAAGCCCTCTCATCGTTAAAAGCTGCAGATTCAGAACAGTATCACAAAAATGTATATCGATCTTCAGCTACTGAATAAACTACAAGGTTTGCTCATTTATGTCACAATTGATTTAACAGCCTGTCCCTCCACGCATCGTTATCTAAAACACAGGAATCATTAAGACCTGGCCCACATAAATCTATTTTACACATGTCTGGAAGTACGCACATAACGCCTCATGTGTTTCACTTACCCCTGTACTTTAAAACGTCTTTAGTCCCTGTCTCAATATCTAACTTCTAACCTGGCTTCTCTCAGTCTTTAATCCCTAACATAGTAACCCCCACCCTCACTTCCACTTATTCAATGTTTGGTGTCTCAATTGCAGGCTCTCCTTTCGTGCGTTTTTCTTTTTCTCATTCAGCCAACCTTCACATCAACTTGCCCTCCGTCTTGTGGCCTACTCTACCCCTCATGGCCCCTTGCCATTCGCTCCTGTTCTCTCTTTAAATCCCTCCAGCCCCTGCAGCCTCTATCCCCCCCAGGCTGCTACATGGACCCTTGCTGTCTTCTCAAAAACCCCCTGCCTACCGTTCCACAGCCCCTTGTTTCCTCCAGCCTCAGCCCCCTCGCGACCCGTTGTTTGTGTCTATTTTTCTTCAAGTCCCCCCTGCTTCTTAGGCCACACAGCCCCATGTTTCCCCCAGCCTCTCTCCCCCAGCTGTTACATATCTCCTAAAGATAAACTTCTACCCCCTGCAAAAGCCTCTGATCTCCATGCCCCCTCTTCTTGCTCCTGCCTGTTACCCCTACCCCACCTTTTTAGTCTGCTCACTTCTTTTCCCCCTCCCCAGTCTCAGCATCCCAGACCTCTCTCTACCTGCTGTATGTGAAGAGGCCCCAGCCCTGGCCCAGATGCATATACACAGAGGGTGTTTGTCATAAAGTAAGACAGGTTTCCTAATCTCAGCACAGATAACTGATCATTAACAAATACAATATAATCACTGGGCATGCTTCTCTGTGCCTCTAATAGTTTGTTACAGTGTTTTTCCACTATCTGCCAGTGGTCACGGTCTGAACAGCTGGATTTCTGGTCTAAGGGTGATCTTTTCTGTTATTCATTAGGCCTAGCTGCTTCTCTGGTCCCGTCAGTAATTCCTCATTCAAACTCCTCTACACAGTGCTGCTACCTGCTTTCATTGGTCTCATCAGCATTTCCTCATTATAAATCTGCTAAACAGTGCAGCAGCTGCTTCTCTGGTCCCAGTAGTATTTCCTCATTCTAAGTCCTCTATGCACTACTGCAGCTGTGTCTCTATTCATACATCCACTACACTCTAAACCAAAAGAAACAGATAAAATACATTCTCATTTACAAAGTCAATAGCTCTAACTTTGATTGCGAGACCTATTGCATTGCCACCACAGCATCACTCAGCGCCACCACAGCATCACTCTGCGCAACCAAACCATCACTGAGCACTAACACAGCATTACTGCGCCATCACAATGCCAGAAAGCATCACTCAGGGTCACCACAGCATCGCCCAGCACCACAACAGCATCACTCAGCAGCATCACTCAGCGCAACCACAGCATCACTCAGCGCAACCACAGCATCACTCAGCGCAACCACAGCATCGCTCAGCGCAAAACAGCATCATTCAGCACACCACAGCATCACTCAGCGCACCACAGCATCACTCATCATGACCACTGCATCTCAGTGCCACATAATTACACACCACATAATTGCACTCTACTCAATGCAACATAAATACACTCAACATAATACCAGCTAGTACCACATAATTACACTTCACATAATTACACTCTACTCAATGCAACATAAATACACTCCACATAATACCACTCAGTGTGACATAGTTACACGCCACATAATTACTATCTACTCAATGCAACATAAATACACCCCACATACCACTAAGTACCACATAATTACAAGCCACATAATTACACTCTACTCAATGCAACACAAATACACTCCATATTATACCACTTAGTGCCACATAATTATATGCTGCATATTTACACTCTATTCAATGCAACATAAATACACTCCACATAATACCACTGTGCCACATAATTACACGCCACATAATTACTCTACTCAATGCAACATAAATACACTCCACAAAATACCACTCAGTGCGACATAGTTGCACACCACATAATTACACTCTACTCATTGCAACACAAATACACTCCACATACCACTCAGTACCACACAATTACACACCACATAATTACACTCTACTCAAATGTAACATAAATGCACTCCACATAATACCACTCAGTGCCACATAATAACACACCACATAATTATACTCTACTGAATGCAACATACACTCCACATAATACCACTCAGTGCCACATAATTACACGCCACATAATCACACTCTACTCAATGCAACATAAATACACTCCACATAATACCACTCAGTGCCACGTAATAACACGCCACATAATTACACTCTACTCAATGCAATATAAATACGCTCCACACATTACCACTTAGTACCACATAATTACACACCACATAATTACACTCAAATCAATGCAACATAAATACACTCCACATAATACCACTCAGTACCACATAATCACACATCAGAATTACTATATTCAATGCAACATAAATACACTCCACATATTAACACTCAGTGCCACATAATTACACACATCTAAGCATCCCCTAAACATCACCTAAGCATCCCGTCAGTCTGCCCACGGAATCTGGCATCTGTTGATTCTCCCCTAGTGTCCATCCACTGCTCGTGTTCTAATTAAATTACTGTTTTCCAACCTCCATTCCCCCGTTATTTATGTCCCGCTCCCCCATAACAAAAAAAATTATAACAAACAAGCATGAGAACAGGCAGGAAGAAGTTCCCAGCAGTGCAACTACAAAAAAACTAGAAGACGTTTTTTATGTTAAAATCATTTTTTAATCAGGTTGTTCAGTTGTATATAATGTCATCTTGGTTTGTATAAAAGTAACAAACATGCTTAACACTTTTTATTATAACTTTTCAAAATGATGCACAGCAGCCACAATGCTCTACAACATAGCCAAAAGTTCTGGCTAAACACATATGGTCCCAAAGGCGAGACCTATTAGCTATGCCAATGCTTGCTGTAATTATGAGGTGAGAAAAATATTTGTGTAGGATTAAAACAAATTATAACATTTTACTTGATGATGTGCAAATTTTAAATATTATTGCTGAAACCCAATTTACTAAAATTGTTTATGCGCTATTATCAGTAAAACTATATGTTAGTGGGGCGTTTTGTGCCCATTTCAAAGGAAAATATGCTATCTGTAAATGACAATGCACTACCACATCCTGCTTTGGTAATATATTTAGGGAAAGGACGTTTTTAAACATGAACAGGTAATTATTACTGCTCCTGCCCAGATGACAATGCTATTAGTGAACGCAGTTTCAAGCACGGGAATCATGTGTACCCTATATATGCACTCGATTCTTGTTATACATGAAGCAAACATTTAGTCTAGTAAATAAAGAGTTTTATGGTACAGCAGAAATAGTGAACTTGCATATTTGAAGGTGCTCTCTTATTTGACAATAAAGAAAAAGGCAGCTCCTTAAGACAAAATATTTGCATAGGATCACATAATTTGAGACCAGTTCATGGGTCAAGTACATTACAGTTAGGTCAAGTAGATTATTAAAGTTACAAGGCCTGCAGGTCTAGTAACATTTTTATGATTTTTTGAGCCCTAATATCGTAATGGCTGTTGCACTTACAACCCCGGAGAAAGGTTGTAGGGGTGTCCCGCTCATGCAGGGGCACCCTCACACTTAGAACCGAGCACCCTGCCTTCAGGACTGAAAGGCCTGCCTTGGGGGTGACTTATAGGTTTTAAGTGCAGTGACCGCAGATATAACAAAACATATCTGTTGTAAGTGGTGCGAGCACCAGCTTACACAGGCTGCAAAGGCCGGCCTGTAGTCACAATTTGAGTGGTCTCTCATGGGTGGCATAATACATGCTTCGGCCCATGGGAGACCCCTGCTGTGCCTATGCCCTGGGTACCTTGGTACCATATATTAGGGACTTATAAGAGTACACCAGTAGCCAATCTGGTGAGTACCTAAGTACTTACCATAACCAATTTATGGGAGAAATGCACAGAGACTGGGAGTCCTGGTTAGCAGGAACCCAGTCAGACTGGCCAGAAACAGCATAACATCAGACAACAAGTGGGAGTAACTGTGAAAGCTGTTCCTCCTTTTCTACACTCATGTTAATGGCTGTGAAGAAGGGATCCAATGTTTGTCCTGCTATGTGTGTGGGGTCGGTGACTAGTTGTGTGAGGCCAAGGTTATTCATGCTCTCGATTAGGCTGGCCATGTTGGGGTCACTGGAGTTTTCAAGGTGGAAGTTAAGATCCCAGAGGAAGATGAAGTTTCTGGATTTGATGGCCTGGGGGTAATAAAGTCGGAGATGGCCTTATAGAAGGCGGGCCTTGTCCTTGGCTGTCTGTATACCAGGGTGCCCCTAATGATGGTTTTGGACTTTGAGTTGACTTGGAAATTTAGATGTTCCTTGATGTGGGTGGTGTCCTCTGTGGATGCTGTGCAGTGGAGGAATTCTTTATGAAAGATGGCTATACCACCTCCGTTTTTGTCGGCGTGGTCCCTGTGGATGATCTTGTATTCGCTTAGCATGGCAGGGGCGGTGTCCAGTGCTGAAGCGGGGTTGAGCCATGTCTCTGACAGGAAGACTACGTCAGGCATGAGATAGATAATGGTATCCAAAACTTTGGTGGCGTGTTTGTGGAGAGAGCGGGAGTTGATCAGGAGGCACTGGATTCCCCTGAGTTCTGTGACTGTAGGTGGGGCTTTTTGGATGGCAGTCTTATGCCGCAGGAGAACCTAAAATTCGTTTTTTGTTCTGAATTGTTTTTTAGGTTGTGGACGGGAGTGAAGGGCATCAATTGCAATTGCACTACACAAGAGTAAGTGTTCAAGAAAACTGTAAGTTAAGGATGGGAGAGCAAAGGGACATGGGAAATGGTAAAGGTAAAATAATCAAAAGTTTATTGACAACCCCTCACTAAATGATATCAGGGATGAGTTAATCCCAGAAACCCCCAAAACATGAAAATTATGAAAGTCACTTACAACCATCTTGAATCACTGTTTTGCCCCTCCAACGGAAGATCACAAATCATTGTAGGTAAACCAAAA
This sequence comes from Triturus cristatus, assembly GCF_964204655.1. Classification (NCBI taxonomy): domain Eukaryota; kingdom Metazoa; phylum Chordata; class Amphibia; order Caudata; family Salamandridae; genus Triturus; species Triturus cristatus. The sequence goes on along the minus strand of NC_140586.1, from coordinate 131,291,621 downwards.
TTCTTATCTCTAGATCACTTCATAAAGGCTACACACGCTCTACTCACAATTCTGGACTAGGGCAACTCACTCGTTCTACAGAGACACTAACCTTCATACCCAGCAACCAGTTGCAAACGTGGCAGTCAGGCTAGTTTTCCCCCCCAGCCGATGGCACCAACATTTCTGCCACAGGCAGCCAACTTCTCTGCCTTCACATTAAATCATGAATCTAGTTTAAGATACTTTTAGTCAACTTTCCTGATTTTTGTATAAAATAGAAAGTCTTCACCAGAGTAATTGAACTAAAATTGATTAGAATTGATAATGAATTTGACATCAAAGCCTATTCGCATTCATGTGTGGGCATTGCCAAAAGAAGAGTGAAATGTGGAAATCTTATTGCAAAGTTTCAACAAATTGGCTTTCAGACAATGATTGTGTAACAGGCTAAAATGACATTTCTTGGAGTTGGCAAAGGTAAACCTTTTTTGTGATCTGCAACCTGCATAGAAATATTTAAAATACTTGTAATTTGTCAACAAGCCTCTAGCTCTAGGTGTTATTGATGTTTCTCTTTTTTGTTTTACTTTCTTTTGCATGTCACTCAAGGTACTAATAGGTGGGGGTGCTGAGGTTTCCTTACAGGTGCAAATACATAGCATCAAAGTAAAAGAGGGTGGAGTCAGTGAGGGCTGTATATAGGAACGGTAACCAGATTGAAAGGGAGGGTTGGGGCAGTGAGGTGACCCTGCTGGAGAAGAGTGATGTAACGCTTGATCACTAATGTGTTTGGTTAAGTTATCCTGTAGGGGCGAGGTGCAGTCCAGGAAGGTGGTTCCCAATGCCTCCTAAAGGCTGCTACAGTCTGAATTCTGTTCCTCACTCCAGACCAGACCAGCCTCCAGGGGAAAGGGGAGAGGGATTAAGAAAATAAACTATCTTCTTTATTTATTTATTTGAAGAGTTTTATACAGCGCTGGCTAGACCCGGAGGTATCAGAGCGCTTTACGTAAGGATCAGCGAGTTACTGTTTACATCAGTTACTGGAGCATAGCATAACATAGGAAAAAAACAATGTTACATAAGTACATGACAGAAGACAAATGGGGCATAAAAGGAAGCAGGGTAAGGAAAAAAGGGTTGGAATGCTTTTAGGATCTGTCAGACTGGCAAGGGTGGAAGCACTAAAGGGAAATAAAAAGTCAGAGTGAAAGTGAACAAACCGGCTGAGGACCAGTAATCAAAACGTCCGGAGCCGGGCGCACTCGCTGCACCAGATCATCTAGTGTGAGAAGTTGGCCTGGTATATGATGTTCACTAGTTAAAGTGACCACCTTGTACCATGCCAAGCAACCCTTATGGTGTGGTTGTAAGTCAACCTTTTCGGACCAGCTGCCCTAGTGGTAGCGTAGGCTAAGCAGTCTTTCAGGCTAAACTCATTTTGGCATGTAAAGCAAGCTGTTTTACCATATGTAACCCCCCTTTATACCAATGAAAGGACACCACACAGATATGTATTCAAAGTATATATGTTTTTATTACTCAAAGTATCCCCTAGACTCTTTATGAGCGCAGGAGCACAAATCGTTAAACAAGAAAGTATTACATTATACAGAAGTTGCACTTTATATGGATAGGCCCTGGTGGCCGATCAAACCATATACTAAAATAGTGGTATAAGTACCACAAATAGAAAGGGAAAAGGCCTAGGGCCTCTAGAATCGCTGGGCCTACAAGGAGCTAACTTCAGTTAGTGACCAGGAGGTCCACGGGTCGCGTGTGCAGTGAGGAAAGTTACACGCGGGCTCTCATAGGTTTTCAATGGATGCGTAAAAGTTCAAAAGTTACTGCTAGAAGGGTCTTCTGGATGGACTACGAACTTAAGACTTAAAACACAGACACTAGAGATGTTTCTCTACACTTGGGCACCGGAGTGCCAGCTTTACCTCACCCACAGGAAGCGGGTGCATAGGTCTCGAAGTGCGTCGGGTTTCGTCTATCTGTTCAATGGAGCCTGATGACAAAGATGCTGCAGGCGGTCGGTCCAGAAGAGATGCGGTGGATCTAAGGGTGAATTGGAGTTGTAGAAGACCTGTAAGCAGAGGGGACAGTGTTCACAGTCACTAGCCAGTGACCGGCGTGGCACCAGGTAGGTACCAGGCGATGTTGGGTGCAAACAGGCAAAGAGGTGTAGCTTGTCTCTGCAGTCACGTGGTCCCTGAAGGTCGACGACATCCAGGAGTCGGTTCACGAGCTGTCCCACACAGGCTCTCGCTGTCGGCGGTGTCGGCGACTCAAAGGAAGCAAACAAGCCTTGGCAAAAGCAGGAGTTGCAAGAATTGAAGAAAGATGATTACTCTGACCAGCAAGGTCAGAGGGGCTGCTCCTTTGGAGGGAAGCAGGGGCCAGTCTGGAGCAACCAGACCAGCATCGTAATTTTCAAAGTAGGTCGCCAAGATGGCCACTAGCCAACGGGCCAGGGTCCGGTTAGGCGCGTCAAGTTGCAAAGTGCAGAGGGGCCCCACGCAGATCATGGAGATGCTGGAGGGCTCACCTTTGGTGCAGATGCTGCTCGGGTGTTGGGCTTCTCAGGTCCCAAAGCACAACTTGGAGGCAGCCTCTGTTGTCGCGCTTGCAGCTTGTCGTGGGTCTTTCAAGATGGCTGGCTCCACGTGTCTCGGTGCCTCCACGGGTTCCTTCTTTGCAGGGACTGTGGATCGGGCTGTGAGAGGTCTGGAGGGCCAGGTCTTGTCGGGCTCTGGGCTCGGGCTCCGGCAGGAGGCAGCGGCAAAGCAGACGTCGAGTTGCTGGATGGTGCTTGCGTTAGCAAGATGGTCACTCCCTGACCATAGGGGAGATTTCCTTCTGTCCTCTCTGCAGCAGAGCGTCGAAGTTCCCGTCTTCTTCTTTGTAGTAAGTTGATTCCAGGATGTCTGAAGTCTTAGGACACAGCTCCTACCTTTAAGCGGATTCTAGGGGCCGGACTACCTGCTAGGTCCCTCCCTAAGGGTGGGACCAGGAAGGGGGGTGGTTACACCCCCAATCCTTTGTCCAGCTCGCCCCAGGTCCAGGGCTGGTGTGCCCCAGGACCGGTTTGAACTGGCATATGCACCGAGGCTCCTTGTGAGCCTCAGGCATGTCTGATTCCATTCAAGACCTACCTGACCAATACACAAAATCCTGTCTGGGGTGGTGCACGCACCTCCCCTGGCAGGAAACCCTTTGTCCACGTCTCCCAAGCTGGAAGGACTCCCAGCAGCAGGAGGGCAGACTTGTGTCTGTGGTGGCAGCGTCCATTTTCTGGAGCTGAGGCTATGTCTGATTTTACCCGGGTTTCAGGTGCTGTACATGTCGTGTCCCTCTAGAAGGGTGGAATGCTAACCCCGTCACCAGAATTGGCGAGGGGTTAGTATTCCAATTCGTATGACACCTTACTCGACATGTTTTGGTAAAGCCAAACCAAAGATAGCATTTAACCGCGAGGTTCATAATGCACTTAAGAGTATATGGTATGACGATACCTGGAAACGGTAGAAGGAAGTTTTTCCGACCACTGCAGACAGGCTCAGCTCATGCCAGAGCACCATCTCACATGGAACCAACTACTCTGCCTTCAGGATTGTTAAGGCCTGCCATAGGAGTGACTTACAGGTTAACATGTGTCCCATTTAACGTTAGGTATAGGTATACTACACCTAAGTAAGAGGTGGTTACACCAACTTACCCCAGCTGAGTGATCAGCCAGTTGTGTCAAATTGTTAGGCCAGACCAGGGGTGGCACAATACATGCTTCAGCCCCTGGTAGGCCTTAGATACACCAATGCCCTGGGTACCTAGTGTACACTGGTACAGGGGCTCACAGGGTGATCCAATTCCAATTGGTTATGTACCTAGGGTACATGGAGTCCATTTTAAAGAGAGAGCAGATAGGCTGAGATCCTGAATGGCAGGATCTCAGGCCAACTAAGTCGAAAAACCAGCTAGACACTAGGCAAAAAATTGGGGGTAACCATAGTCAGATATCCACCTTCCTACACAACCCCCCCCCCAAACGAAGGGAGATAAGGCTGACCTTGACCAGGTAAGCCTATATTGCCTAAGTGGCCATATAAGGAAGAACCAGCACTGGCATGGTTACCCCCTGTCTCATGGTCCACTAAGCAACCCCTCACCCTAAAGACATCATAGGGTCTCCACCATAGGGAATCTCTACCTTTGGTGTGTCTTTGCAAAGGAAAAGGCTGGTGTTGAGATGGAGTACTGAAGTGAGTGTCCTCAAAGTGAGGCCTCCGCTTCCTCCAATCATCCTCCACCATGGATGCCTTTCTTTCCTTAACTGAGTTGCACTGTGCTCTCAGGGTCAGCCTCTGGCTACCTAAAGCTGGAGGCTGGGTCCCTTTTGTGGGCTTACTGGAGGGACAGATCAGGTTTGGGGCCCTAAGGTCCCAGGTTTGCCTGTGCCCAACAGAATCCCCCTGGGGGAGGTCCCTAACTACCTGTAAAGGGGATCCCTCAGGAATGTGTTTAACCCTCACCTGGCTAGGGCTACTAGCCAGGCAATCCTCATTCTTTTGATGGGGGGGTTCTTGTGGACAGGGGCCCTCTTGGGGTCCACTGGCCTCCCTGACCTCTGCAGCCCTGGGCTGACTGAGGCAGGGTAGAGAGAGGCAGGCTACCTGCACCAGACTGGGTCCCACCTTAGAAAGGTCCACTGACATCAGAGGCTCTGCCAGGCCAGGCCTGGCTACCTCTGGGGCAGTTCCTTCACAAGGGGTGGGGTCAGATCCCTGGGGAGGCTGACCTTTTCCTAATGTCTGGGGAGAGGGAGACTTTTCTTCCTCCCCACTACTCTCTGTTTGTGTGGAGTGATCCATAGTTTCAGGCTTCACTTCACCTATGTCAGTCTGAGTATGGACTGAGACCATTACAGTCCTGCCAACCTTTTCAGGGGGGCACTCAGTTTGGGTTTGAGCTGTGACTGTCACAGCTCTGCCAGTCTCTACAGGGAAGTCTGTCTTTGCCTGGGCTGTGGCTACCACTGCCCTTCCAACCTTTTCAGGGAGGAAATCTACTTGGACAGGGGTTGTGGCTGGCACAACCCCACTACCCTTTTTTGAAAGGCCTACCATTTTAGAATGGGTGTCTTGTTCAACTCCAGCCCAAGCTGAGAGTTCTAAGTCATTCCCCAGTAAGCAGTCTACAGGCAAGGTTGGGGACACTGCCACCCTTTTAGGGCCAGCGACACCTCCCCAGCTGAGACATACCTCTGCCATGGGATGACTGTTCTGTTTGCCATCAATGTTAGTTACCTGGTAGGAGCAACCAGGCAAAAGCTGCTCAGATGGAACTAGCCAATGGGCCACCATAGTGATGCTAGTTCCAGTGTCTCTGTAGGCCTCAGCTTTTGTACCATTGATGTAGGGCTCCTGTCTGTACCTACCCAAAGTGTTGGGACAGGCAGTGAAGTTGGCAAACCCCATGCCACCATCACAGACAAGAGTAGTGGCTGTAGGGGAATTGGCTAAGCCAGGGTCCCCCTGTGTTCCCCAAGTAAACCCAGCCAAAGTTCTGGGGGCACTCCCACCACCTGGGGGATTACTGCTGACAGTAATAGGTGGTGTGACAGGAGTAATTGGAGGAACAGTTTTGTTTTTAGCCTTTGGGCAACTGCTGTCAGTTTTCCAATGCCCAGGAATTTTACATTCATGGCAGTAAGGCTTTGTAGCTGTGGTAGAGGAGGGAGCTTGGGACCCACCACCCTGTGTGGAGTTTTGGGGCCCTGAGGAAGAATTCTCTTTTGCTTTATCCCCACCCTTCTCTTGAGGCTTGTTGGTATCTTTCTTTTGGTCACCACCCTGGTTTTTAGGCCTAATCCTGGTCCTGACCCATCTATCTGCCCTCTTTCCCAATTCTTGGGGAGAGGTCAAATCTGAGTCTACCAGGTGTTGATGGAGAAGCTGGTTTTGACAGTTACTTAAAATCTGCTCTCTCATCATCAAATTGTACAATCCTGTATAATCTGAAACCTTACTTCCCAGCAACCAACCCTCCAAAGCCTTAGTGGCACATTCCACATATTCACACCAGTCCTGAGTCTGTGCCTTCTGGGTATCTCTGAACATTAACCTGTACTGTTCAGTGGTTAAGCCTAACCCATCAATCAGGACACTCTTCAGGGCTCTATAGTTTCTGACATCCTCCTCTCTAACAGTGAGGAGTCTATCTCTGCCTCTAGCTTCACAGGAGAGCCATAAGATTGCTGCCCACTGGTCTTCAGGAACCTACTGTACTTTGCAGGCTCTCTCAAGAGCAGTCATCCACTTGTGGATATCATCCCCACTTTTGTAGGGGGGCACAACCTTGGACAGGTTCCTATTATCAAAGACCCTATCTTTGTCCCTAGGGACATTGCTGCCACCAGTGGGCATAGACCCACCCTCTCTAGGTTGCCTAGCCTTGTTCAGTTTCTCTTCCATCAGGGCTACTTCTAGCTCCTGTCTCCTGATCCTCAGCTGAGCTTCCTTCATTCTGGCCTCATGCTCCCTTCTCTGGGGGCTGGTCAGCCTTCTTCTGGAGTGACCCTGAGAGCCTCTAGAGGCATGAGAAGCATTAGAGTCACCTGAGTGATTCCTCTGTCTCCCAAACCCCTGGTTAAGTCCACTGGGGAGATCCAATGGGGGGACCCCATTGTCTTTCCCAAATAGCCTTAAGTTAGCTGGGCCAAGTATAACACTTGGCACTGGGCTAGTTCTCCCTTCATCCCCACTACAATCTGTATCAGTACCCTTATCACTTTCATCCTCTGTAGTGTGATTCTCATCTAAGGGGTGACTATTGGAAAGGGGTACGTCAGTAGCATCTTCAGAAGGGGGGCCTCCTGTTCCAGTCCCTGAGGGGCCTAACTGGGAAGCTTTCTTGAGAGCTCTCTGATCTTCATCAGCCTGTAAGAGTTCTCTGAGTTCAGCAGAGGTAGGGTTCCTGGGCTGTTTAAGGCCCCTGATATTTGCCAACTGCCTGAGCTCATTTTGGTTTAGGGTAGCAAAGATGGATGGTGCCCTCTGGGGGTCACTCTCGATAGAGATGGGTACATTGGACCCCTCTGCCCCAGCCATTGCTCTTAAGTGTGGGTGGATGTGTTGCAACTACCTACACTTGGGTGTTCCTACTAAACCTATCTAGTAGTTGTAGTCAGGGTGTGCTACTCCCTTTTCTCTACAACAACTAAGTTCAGTAGAACTTATGTATATAACTAATCTTGTTTTATATGTACCTACAGGTACCTATGTGATCTTTCAATTGGTAACAAAGAGATTAAAACGGTAAAACACAGCAAGCTCAAATCCCAACCGCTGCTCACCAATGTGAGAAGTTGGCCTGGGATATGATGTTCACTAGTTAAAGTGACCACCTTGTACCATGCCAAGCAACCCTTATGGTGTGGTTGTAAGTCAACCTTTTCGGACCAGCTGCCCTAGTGGTAGCGTAGGCTAAGCAGTCTTTCAGGCTAAACTCGTTTTGGCATGTAAAGCAAGCTGTTTTACCATATGTAACCCCCCTTTATACCAATGAAAGGACACCACACAGATATATATTCAAAGTATATATGTATTTATTACTCAAAGTATCCCCTAGACTCTTTATGAGCGCAGGAGCACAAATCGTTAAACAAGAAAGTATTACAATATACAGAAGTTACACTTTATATGGTTAGGCCCTGGTGGCCGATCAAACCATATACTAAAATAGTGGTATAAGTACCACGAATAGGAAAGGGAAAAGGCCTAGGGCCTCTAGAATCGCTGGGCCTACAAGGAGCTAACTTCAGTTAGTGACCAGGAGGTCCACGGGTCGCGTGTGCAGTGAGGAAAGTTACACGCGGGCTCCCATAGGTTTTCAATGGGTGCGTAAAAGTTCAAAAGTTACTGCTAGAAGGGTCTTCTGGATGGACTACGAACTTAAGACTTAAAACACAGACACTAGAGATGTTTCTCTACACTTGGGCACCGGAGTGCCAGCTTTACCTCACCCACAGGAAGCGGGTGCATAGGTCTCGAAGTGCGTCGGGTTTCGTCTATCTGTTCAATGGAGCCTGATGACAAAGATGCTGCAGGCGGTCGGTCCAGAAGAGATGCGGTGGATCCAAGGGTGGATTGGAGTTGTAGAAGACCTGTAAGCAGAGGGAACAGTGTTCACAGTCACTAGCCAGTGACCGGCGTGGCACCAGGTAGGTACCAGGCGATGTCGGGTGCAAATAGGCAAAGAGGTGTAGCTTGTCTCTGCAGCCACGTGGTCCCTGAAGGTTGACGACATCCAGGAGTCGGTCCACGAGCTGTTCCACGCAGGCTCTCGCTGTTGGCGGTGTCGGTGACTCAAAGGAAGCAAACAAGCCTTGGCAAAAGCAGGAGTCACAAGAATTGAAGAAAGCTGATTACTCTGACCAGCAAGGTCAGAGGGGCTGCTCCTTTGGAGGGAAGCAGGGGCCAGTCTGGAGCAACCAGACCAGCATCATAATTTTCAAAGTAGGTCGCCAAGATGGCCACTAGCCAACGGGCCAGGGTCCGGTTAGGCGCGTCGAGTTGCAAAGTGCAGAGGGGCCCCACGCAGATCGTGGAGATGCTGGAGGGCTCACCTTTGGTGCAGATGCTGCTCGGGTGTTGGGCTTCTCAGGTCCCAAAGCACAACTTGGAGGGAGCCTCTGTTGTCGCGCTTGCAGCTTGTCGTGGGTCTTTCAAGATGGCTGGCTCCACGTGTCTCGGTGCCTCCACGGGTTCCTTCTTTGCAGGGACTGTGGATCAGGCTGGAGAGTGATTAAGCTATTGACATTGTAAATAACAATGCCATTTCTTTAAATGTTTTAAAAACAAAAACATACAAGAATGTCATTAGCAATGCCAACAGCTCTAACTTTAACAATGCCAAGACCATTGCATTGTAAATGCTTGTTATGGAAAGATCTCAGGTTCTTTTTGTGGGTGCTTTAATATACTCTGGATAATATAAAAGCAAGGTCTAGTGTGTGAATGTTGATGTTTTACTGGCAAGAACTGTCTTGACATTAGTCCTGTCCAAAGGGAATATTTATTTTTAACTTGATAGTTACTGGGTGCTCCATCCCTTTGGATTAGAGAGCCCCCTCTCCTTGATTTCAAGGCAGCCCAGAAACAGCCATCTTGCATATTAGGCTCTTCACTTCCTTGACAATGAACATTTCTTCCTACTAATACTCTTTGACACATTAGTCACTTTCTTTCGACAGCCCCAATCACAGCATCCTACTAAACACTCTCAAGGAAAGAACACAAATAAATGATAAAGATCTAAATTGGTTTTCCTCATACTTGAATAACCAGACTCAACAAATCAAACTGAAAAGGTCCTTATCAGACCTAGTGCCTGTTATCTTAAGAGTGGCTCAAGATTCCATAAAATCCCCAACTTTTGATAAGCTGTTCATGGAATCTCTGGCTACAATACAAAAATGCTGATGAGACACAGTGCTATCTGAAAGTTTCATCTCAAGAAGACAATCTTCCTAGGCCTTACTCCAAAGACTGAATGAATGAATTTGATCTTTATTCGATTATATACTGTAGTAAAAGAGCCACTCTTGTGGTTTGACACCCTATGATGACCTCCGACTACCACCATTTTAACTGACTTTAGTGTGTTATTTTACCCTAGCCTGGATATATGAGACGGTCGTGCATATGCCTGCCTCTCTTCTTTCTTGTAATCTTGCTGTCTTTTAGTGGGAGAACAGTACTATTGGCTTTGACCTGACTTTGCCTTGCTTGCTAATTATGAGTGCTTACTATTGGCTTTGACATGGTCTCATGTCATTCTTGTTGTCTGACTTTGCCTTGCCTATGAGTTCTTACTATTGGCTTTAACATGGCTTCATATCATCTTGTTCTCTGACTTTGACTATTGGTTTTGGCATGGTCTCATGCCATCTTGCTTCTGTGTGCACAGAATTATGAGTACTTCCTGCCTACACAGCAGTGCTTGCGATTCACATTCAAGGTCTTTCTGCTCCTCACTTGTTTTTCGCTGCTCACCGACCAGAGAGAACTGGATATTATCTGTGGAATGTGCGTACTCTGCCTCTGAGCCACAATACAGGGGCCTGGCCAGACTCTGTTTTTGGCCTTGACGCAGTCTGGTACAAGCCAGCTCGGTTCTTTCTAATGAGAAAGGGGGCCAGGTTTGCTAGAAGCTTCGTCTTACATTGAATAGTATTAAAGCTAGAGGCTTTGGCAGCCCAGGCGGAAGTTCACCACAGAATAGACATATTGCTGTGGATTGGTGTCGGAATTTGGGTCCCGGCTGGCACTTCTTCCTGGGCTGTTGAAAGGGCTTCCCCAGCTAACGATGGAAAGAATGTTGCATAGCCAGTCGGTGAGGTGTTCCTAACCATTTCTACTTTATACTATCCTATTCTATTTGTATATATTATCTACTCTTTTCTACCTGTACATATTGCATTCTATTTTGATTGTTTATTTCAATTGTCCTTTTGATATTTGAGAGTCTGCCATAATTGATATATATTTGGCCTCCCTTTTTAAAATGTTATATCAATAAACCTATCTGTGTTATATTCCACATATTCGGATTTGTTTTCTTGCCTTGCCTTTGGGGTGCTGAAAGTTTGCCAGCCTGAGGAAGTGCTGTGCAAAGTGTATCATTTAAGGGGTGCAGTGGTGAAAAGTACCTCACCCTAAGGGAGTGTTGAGTTTTACCACCTCTTAGGGCAGTGTTGGGTTAGTGAGTGTGGCTTGTTGGTAAGCAGCCCCATTCATTACATATACCATTATCATAAAAGATAAAAACATGTACATGAAAACCACATTAAAATCTTTAAAAGCCTTATCAAACTTGATACAGCACAATTCATTCCGAAAAACAATGTATGGGGATTTAAAAACCTTATCAAATTTAGCAACCCAGCCTAACCTAGACAGCATTAATTACTAAACGCACATTATTTTGTTCCAGTATAAGGCACCTTTTAAATAACCAGTAACTGCCAACATCACCCCCTGATCAGATAATAACTGTAAATATAAAAAGGCAGGTTGAAATTGAGTAAAGCCCCTAGCTTTTGAAAGTGGTAATAAGTACCTTCTACATAACAATTCACAATATTTACAGAATGAAACCAGGTGTATCAAGGTCTGGGGTAAACTGTCATCACAAGGGCAGGTTAAAAGAGTGTGGGCAACGAACTGACCCGGAGGGAAACAGATCATTGTACATATAGAACCCAAACGAAATTTAGTAAGCAATGATCTGTCACTGGGATGTTTAACTGCTGTGAGATAAGGTTCAACACCAACAACAGAATTTATCAGTAAATAGGATCTGTTGGAGTTTTTCTCCAGCACCCAGGCTTCCCTATCATCTTTAAACTTATTTAAAATCTGTCCCTTAAAAAGACCACGTCTGGCTGGTTAAAAATATCCATGCAGTCTAGGGAATGGGCAACGGATTTTATATAATGAATCCACGGAATCTTATGGCTATATGTGCATTCCATGCAATCCTCAATCACACTTCCGTTGAACCACAATCTCCCGTCTACCCAGACAGATATCCAGAGTAACAGTGCCAGTTTGACCTGATTCTCCACATAGTTCAAACCCAGCTCCTCATGGCTTGAAAACGAGGAGCTATTTGGGCCCAGCCCCAGCAGTTTTCTACAGAATCGGTCCTCTTCAAGCTGGATCGTTCTACACCTACGGTACCCCCAAATGGCTGCACCGCATATCTGGACTGGGAGACATTTTATTCTGTAGATTTGAAGGGGCAAGATGGGCGTATGACCAACCGACAGTGAAAATTTAAACAAGGCACAGCAGGCTTGTGTGTACTTGGAGCAGCGACTGAAAATGCAAGAAAGCCAGTTGTTCTGATGGTCAAAAGATAACCCCAAGGAGGGAAAGGTGGAAACCCTAGTAATTTTGTTCCCTTTGATATCAATAGGTCGTGTTCTAGCTTTCTTCCTCCCACAGACAATATAATGGGTCTTTGTGATGTTTATATCTATGTCCAGATCGTCCATCAACTCAACAAACCTGTTAACCAGAAGTTTTAACCTGTTTGCTGTTCGGGCCAACAATACGGCGTTGTCAGCATATAGCAGGGAAGGCACACTGACAGGTTTTACTCTAGGCAGGTCAACCTAATTTTCACTCAATTAGTCATTTAGGCTATTAATATAAAATAAAAATTATATTGGAACCAACACACATTCCTGCTTAACCCCCCGTGGGAGGCTAAAAGATTCAGTTGTCTCCTCGTCTGTGCAGTATCTAACGCAGGCATTTACATATGCAGGTAAAGCTCTAAGAAAAACAAACAACTGAGTTGGCAGTCCCATTTCCACAAGAATATTCCAAAACTTGGACCTGTTCACCCTGTCGAAGGCACTACTGAGGTTCATGAATTAAAGAAACATGGACCCCTGCTTCGCCACAACATACTTCCCTATGATAAGGTTAAGGTTCAAGCATTGTTCCAATGTACCCATCCCTTTCCTGAATCCATATTGGACAGGGCAGATAATATTGTTTGCCTGGGCCCAAGCTTCCACTTGCTGAAGGACAATACGCCCAACCACCTTCACCACTGAACTTAACAAGGAGATAGGTTTGATTGATTGATTGATATGTCTATAGCTGGTAGGGTCCTGCCTATTCCCCTTATTGAACACTGGGACTATGGTAGCAGATTTCCAAGTCGGCGGAAGGCCTAGCTGGGTCATGGCATTAAGAACATTAGTCAAAACTGAAGCCCACAGGTGTGGTTCAGCCCATGGGTATCCCATCTGGCCCATGTGCTTTATTGGATGGACTCCCTATGGCTGCCTCATAGGCCTCCTCATACTCAAACCGAATCTCAAGTGGATACAAGTTATCAACATCACCCTGATGGATGGGGAGTTCTTTCCCCAGCAGGACTAAGTTGAGGGACTGAATGTCCTCGGGGAGGCGATCTTCACCTATAGTTGGATACCTTATGGTAATGGGCAACCCAAAGGGCTGGAGAGATAGAAGAGCCTATGTCATCTTGCACAGCCACATTGGGCTGCCTTCCATTAACCACCGCCCAAAAACCCTTAGAATCTCTAGAAGAGCTAATGGACACCAGCCGATCCCAAGATGCTTCCTTGAGTTCAGCCTTTTGCTTCCCTATGGCTATTTTGTACACCCTCCTGGCATCCTTAATAATGTCCTGGTTACGGGTTTAGTGTTGGGAGCCTCTTGCAAATGATTACACGCAAACCTACAGGCTTTATCTAGCCAGCTTTGCAGCGCTGGGTCTGCTCGCCATATCCCTTATGATATTTACGGTGGACTCATTTAGCCTGTTAAATGCATCCACTATTAAGGCAGGAGATGTTTCCAAAGATAGCAGGGGCTCCATAATGATAGCAATACTGAGACTTACTACAGATTTAATCACTATAGGCATTGGGAGGTTGGCCACTTTACATTCAAACCCCGTCTTTTGTGGTTAAGCCCATCAATCCTGGATCAGGATTATCAACAGGACCAACATTTACTCTTAGTACAGTTTCTATTTGGTTGTGGTCACTAAAATTAGTTTCATGTACCACACCTGGGCTTATATAACGATTAAGAGACCTTGACCAAAAAATATAATGAATGATGGTCACTTTACTCCTACCCACAAAAGTGGGAAGTTCCCTAGACAAACCAGGGTCCACAGGCATTACATTTATTTAGCCAGCTTGCCCAAGCGCCTCCGATAATTTGTGTCCCCTCAGGTCAGACCCTTGATCCCTCGTCACTAGATCCTCCAACACAAAAGGGTTACCATCAATGGAATTTTGTCCTAGGTTAGCGTTAAAATCCCCACATATTATAATATAAAAAATTGGAAATGGGCATATGATCTGGTCTTTTGGCGTGACACTACTTCAAACAGCGACTCAATCTGACACCCAGGGTCACTGGTCGAGTTGTAGAAGTTCACTAGGAAAAAAATTAAATCTTTAGAGATGGGCACCCAAAGAATTTGGACTCCTCTATGTTTAAGAGGAATTGGAAATACCCTCAGATTGGCTGAAAATCGGACCAAGGTAATTAGTCCCCCTCTTGGCCTATGTCCAGGGGAGGGAATTGCTGCCACATAAACACTTTCATAACCATCCAGGCCAACTAGATCAACGCGCAAGTCTCCTGGAGCAAAATAACATCAAAATCAGAAATAGAAATTCTGTCATTCAGAGTCAGCCAATTTATCCCTAATCCCTGCTATGTTACAGCTTATTTATGTATTTATTTCAAAAGGTTTATAAAACGCGAACATGACCACCGAGGGTATCAGAGCGCTTTACAGTTTATACATCCAGAAAGGGTACAAGCAAACAAAAACATAGTCTAACAGAGTCCGCAATTCTTGTGAGCCAGGCAGCTGGGCTATATGTCCACGGCTGAATCCCCATATCAAATGGTGTCGCCCGACTGAGGCAGAAATTTCTTCATCAGGAGCCCTCTGACTTCTTTTTTGAAGAGGACAGTGGAAGGGTTCACCCTGATTTCGGGGGGGAAGGGAGTTCCAGATCCTCGGAGCCATCCCTGAGAAGGCTCGATTGTAGGTCTTCTTTTTTTAAATATTTGTGGTTTGAGCAATAGAGTGCTGGCACTTCTGGAGGCTCTCAAGCCACATGAGAGCTCCAGTTTCTGAGCGAGGTATAGCGGGGTATTGAAGTGTATGGCTTTGTGTGCCATGCATGCGATTTTTAGCTGTATCCGAGCTTAATGTGGAAGCCAATTCAGGGCCATTAAGTCCGGAGAAATATGGTTGAATTTTTTTGTATCAGTTATGAGCCTAGCAGCAGAATTGATGGCAATCCTAAGAGGAGCCGTCATCACTCTGGGCAAGCCGCAAAGCGTTGCGCTACCATAGTCCAGCTTTGAAATCACTAATGTTTGCACTGCAACCTTTAGGTCAGGAGCAGGGAGATAGGGTTTGATTTTCCTTAGGATGCTGAGTTGGAAGTGCGCTCCTTTGGTGAGGGTACTGATGTGCTTCTGCATGTTCAAACTTTTGTCTAACACAATACCCAGAGAGGTTGCCGAATCAAAGAGGTGAGGTCTACAGTTGAGAGCAGTAAGCTGATTCAACCATTGTTCCATGACCGGAGATTGCTTGCAGGGTGAGATTAGGAGGAATTCCATTTTGAGAGCATTTAGCTTCAGGTGGTTACGTGTCAGCCAGCTTTGTATTTCAAGGAGGACTGAGTTGAGGGACTGAATATTATCGGGGAGGCGATCTTCAGGTATAGTTGGATATCATCCACATACATGTGTTAGTGGATGCTGGATGCTTTCAAAAGTTCTATCAGTGGCTCCATGAACAGGTTAAAGAGCGTGGGAGAAAGCGCTGAGCCCTGGGGAACCCCAGAGTGACCGGCGAAGGATGGGACAGGAATTGGTTCACCTTGAAGTTTAGGGATCTGTTATGGAGGAATGAAGAGAACCAGTTTAGAACAGGCCCAGACAACCCCATCCTGTGTTCTAGGAGGTCAATTAGGTTATCGTGTTTAACAGTATCAAATGCTGACGAAAGGTCAAGAAGGATCAGTAGACACGACTCATTATGGTCCTACATTCTAAGTGCATCATCGACAATGTGCGTTAGCGCAGACTCTGTACTATTGCCCGGGCGGAAACCAGATTGGCATTAGTCCAGGAGTTGGAAATTGTCGATGTGATTATAGGGTTGGGCGAGCACACATTTCTCCGGGAGCTTTCCCAAGGTGGGGATTTTAGAGATTGCATGAAAGTTGTGAAGGTCAGTGGGATCAGCAGATAGTTTCTTTAGAATCAGGGTAATTGACCCGATTTAAGGCAATCTGGAATAGCACCTTGCTGAAGTGATGCATTGACGATCGTAGTCCAAAGAGTTAGTAAGGAGGTTCTGACTTCCGGTAAAAGGTTCGATGGCAGGGGGTCGTTGTAGTGATTGGAGGGTTTCATTATTTCGCGAATAGTGCATTCAACCAAAGTTTGGAAAATACTCCAGGATGCGTTGCTTTTGGGATGTGGGGCTGCGCAGGGACTGTGGTATCAAACCCTGGGGGAAGGAGGGTGTTCAGTGGACTGATCGACAGGTGATCAAGGGCAGAGTGTAGTTCAGTTTCAATCTTAGTGGTCTTATCAGTGAAGAAATCAGCAAATTCTTTGCAGTTCGGCAGTGACCCTTGACCCAGTGACAAGAGATTAGGATGACTGTTATTTGGGACAGCTTAAAATTTAAAGAAAGCACCCTGGAACACTTAGAAGTGTAGACCCAGCTGTGGAAATTTAGTTTATAACTGAACATTATCTGCGCCATCTTGCCTCTCCCCAGCGCCACGCACAGCGAACGCACGGCCGCCATTTTAGGCACCCCGCCCTCTCCCCCGTTCATTGTCGATCGCCAGCGCGTTCCCCTGGCGCTGCAAGCATCCCCCGCGCGCCGGCCACCCCTGCTCTCTCATACACGGGCCATAAACCCTCTCCTTCTGCGCGACCCTGCCATAGAACCACATCCCACGCCTAACCGACATCCCATACATGGTCATGCATCTCTTTGATAACCCCCTTCCTCTGCGCCCCATTGTCCGAACCGATCCCAGGCCATCACCTAGCCCTGCGGATGCAGTTTATTACCCCTACTGTAAGGGAAACACCCCACATCAAAGGGATTACAGTAGATCAAAGCCCCTACCCCCTGAGACCCGGCCGGTCGCACACACCCCCGGGAATTGGCGGAATGTCCAGCTGTGTGATAGCCATCTCCTACTGTGGATGGGGTGGGGACTTCCACTGTAGATATGTGTGGGAACAAGCTCGAAGTGGGGATCCCGAGGATGTTCTTTCATGTTCCAAAACAATCTCAAGAATGTGCCATGTATGATAACCCTGCAATAAAGTCATAAACCTGTGTATAAGAGGCCAGGCCTCAGAGATACAGTTAGAGCACCTCGTGACGATACCTTGCTGTCTGATCTGATGTGTTCTGCTCCGACGGAATAAAAACTTTGTTTCCTGCCTTCCAGTCTCCGGCGCCTGCCTCTTCCATTGGTAAATTATCGAATGGTATGAGAGGCGATTACCGCCGGGCAATACTTGAAGGGTTATCGACTGAAACTGCCGCTACCATTTAACAATTGGCGTCCCAAACGTGGGGCCCATCAGCGACACGTGGATCCAGTGGGAGAGGTCCTGACGACAGAGTGAACGACTGCAACGATCGGGAGAGCTCCTGCCCGATAGACCCTCGTCTGGCAGCCGATCATCCGAACTTCACTGGTTCCGAGCAGACCTCTCTCGAGTGATCTACGGTCCTGACTGGGAACCATCAGGAGTGCCACGGCAAATACGGAAAGTAGAGGACGATCGGGCGCTGGAGGCGGAAGACGAGAAACTGTCCACGCGGTCCGGGTAAGGTCGTGAAACACGACAAATTGCGAAATAATTGATTGATTATTTGAAATACTAGTATTGCTCATTGATTGTTCTCTTTGAGATATTCGCTGTCTACAAATGGGGAGGAGTAGAAATATTCTCTCTCTCTCCCTTTGCAGATAGTGAAGGGTAGGTAACGCAGACTTTTGTCCCCGTTGTAACCCGTCGTGCCTATCTTTATCTCCCAACTGATTGATTGCCTGAACATTGATTGTTTTGAAGAATAGTGCTCTTTGAGATATTCTCTGTTTGCAAATAACGTAGAATAGAAATATTCTGTCTAGTCTTTGCAAATAGTGAAGGGTAGGTAACGCAGACTTTTGTCCCCGTTGTAACCCGTCGTGCCTATCTTTATCTCCCCATTGATTGATTGATTGATTGTCCGAACACTAGTTGTTCGATATTGGTTCTTTGGAGGTATTCTCTGCTTACAAATAACGAGGAATAGAGATATTCTGTCTAGTCTTTGCAAGCAGTGAAAAGATAGGTAGTGCTGACTTTTGTCCCCGTTGAAACCCGTCATGCCTATCTTCTCCCCACTGATTGGTAGTTGGTTCTGCCCGGACCGCTTATTAGAGGTGAACCATCCGGCTCCTCTGGAAGGCACCCCTAATAAGGACATGTTCACTAAAATACGAACTAATCGCCGTAGTTTATTGCAAGCTATGGCATAAAATATACAAAGGGGGACCCCGAGAGTCAGTGGCCACTGGTAGGATCTTTTTTTGACCCTACAAAACTAAAGAAACGCTAGGAAAAAGCCCTTTGTAGGATATATGGAACTAGGGGAAGGAACCAAGCTCACGGTCAAGACGGCCACGAGGTAGCCCGGCCCCATCGCTCTCACTGCCTAAACATGTCTGCCCTACCACCCACCCCACCCAATAGACACAACCGGAAGTCCGTTGATACCCACCATCAACGTCACCGAACTTGACTAGGATTACGCGCAAGTGGACAATGCCATTTTCCGATTACACTAACTAGATTGCAAATATGTACAACACTCCAACAAAGTAGTATGGTTAAACATTTTAATAACTTATAGGTATAACAACATTCCGACAAGATGAACAGGTTAAAACACGTTTTAAACAACTATTTACATGACAGTCTGCTGCGACCTGCATCCCAAAGCATTTACGTCCACGTGACACCGTCCTCGCCTCTCCTTCCTCGAAATTGCAACATTGGCCTGTTTTGGGCGGTCCTTTTAGTCGGTTTTCGGCTATAAAAGCCATGCAAAAATCCATTGACATCAGTGGCGGACGACTGTGCGAATAGGCCGGAGGCTGCACGAAGCGCCGAAGCTCTGGCAGCGCCAAGGCGGAGTCTGCCACGCCGTGCGGATCTTCCCATTTTCTTCTTCTTCCTTCAATAACGAAGGGTGCCCTGGCGGGGGGAAGCGACGCGGACGGGCTTCCCCCGCCTCCCCAGGTGGAGGATCACCAGCAGATGAGGGCACCCCAACCATTCATTCACCGTTCGGCAGAGTTGGCGCCCCTGCACTCGACCTCCGGACAACCACCCAAGCACGGGTTCACCAGGATTGCCACTAGCGCCCGACGCGAGGAGTGGGCCCCCGCAGCCGAGTAATCGGGGACCCACCCCGGTGGCGATACCATCCAAACTGCTGTTGTCGCTGCTACTGGACCCACCCCGGTGGCGATACCATCCGAACTGCTGTCGTTGCTGCTGCTGGCCCCTCTCCGGTGGCTGTACCGAAGAGCTGCTGCTACTGCTGCCTTTGGACTCCGGCGGTCGGTTCTTCGGATCCAGGCCTAGCCCACCGTGAGACAATTCTGGACTCGAAAGCTTGTCTGCTTGGGCGTGGGCCCCACCCTTGACAAAACGCCCCCCTCAGCTTTGCAGAGTCTGTAGGAGTCATTGGCACTCGACTCCCGCGGACTTCCGGTAGGGACAAACCGTCGCCATTGTTCTTTGCCCCGGGCGGCAGCCACCTTGCCTCCGCTTGGTGCAGTGAGAAAGACTGATTCAAGACGTCGGCGGAAGAACCCGCCTGCTGCCCCGCCCCAAGAACGGACCACGGCATTGCTACAAGATCGCGGTGACGCCATGCTGACGCAAACTGACGTTAACGAAAGTTCTCGAACTACCGAAAGGAATTCTGGTCCAACAGCTAATTCATGGAAAGACTTAGACTGTACACTGGCCCGACCTCGCCCCAAAATGGCGCCGATGTAGGAGAGGCCTACAACTCCTTGTGGCGTTCCAGTCACGTGGCATTTGTGTTAAAAGGATATGTATGTGATGTTTCCACACATGATGAGCAGAGGGACGGGAAGGGTACTGACCGAGCATACGTACAACCTTACTGATTGCTGACCTACCCATTTTTATTTAGCTAAGATAGTATTGCTCATGATATTCGACGCCTCTCACGCCGTGGCCGGCCTGAACGGTTGTAGGCCCGTATTTGTATACTGACATTGTTTTAAATAAAGGGCTTCTTGAAAGGATTACTGAATCAGTGTCATGACAAATCATATAGGTTGATAAAGATTTTTCTTTTGAATAAATGATTGTTACTCCCAATCAATAGGAAACAGATAATGCAGACCCCATTTACATGAATCTTTTTGATTAACGGAATTTGTGCCCGTCACACCTGTCTTTTCCAAGAGTTGTCAGAAAATGGTCAACCATAGCTTAAGGTGTATGTCGAATGCAAGGTACGGTATCTTACACCATAATACACGACCGATTAAGAAATGCATGCACGACCAGGGAACCCGAATTTAGGAGATGAATGAAATAGAGCATCTTTGTCTCGGAAGAAAAGAATAATAGGTCTGTGGTATTACCCACTCCTGCGGCTAGCCTGGTACGTGGTAAGTAGAACTTTTTCGTGTCTACGCGCGCTAAGGTACTTTGAATACTGCACATCCCCTCCCCTCTTTTTCCCCTCTATAGGTCACAACGAAGTTCCGACTGAAGAATGGAGTGGGCATGGACCGCACCGTGTTCAATATCAGGAAAAACATAGACAAACGTTGTGGGATAGTGCGTAAAGTGCAGACCACCATTGGGAACATGAGAAACTGTATGGTATGATTGTGCGTGTGTGCTACGATTATACGGTATGAATGTGTATACATTTCATGCTTGGGTCACTTGAAGAGAGCGTCACCGTATGATTGAAGTGCTCGTCCATCGATCAAAGGGAGGAGGGTAAAAGGTCCGACACCCCCCCCAAGATAAACTACAAAATACTGAAAATACGCAGCATGCATAGGAAAGAGGACAGGGAAGGAGAGGTCCCCATACTCAACGTAGCCCTGAGTCTCCGTCTTAAGTTTCTCCGCTTCATGCATGTACTGTCACACCTTATCCGGTATTTGTGTGTACGTGATCACCGAATTTATGTCTTTTCCCCGCTTGTGTTTTCTTACATGGAACAGACCCATGCCACTCCATGTTGTGTGTGCACCAAGTGGCCTATTTTCATACCCATGTCTCTCTCTCTCTCTCTCGTTTTGTGTCGTACATATGCCAAATAGCCTACTTGATGCACACGTCTCTCTCTCTCTCACTCTCACTCTCTCTCTCTCTCTCTTTCTCTCTCTCTCTCTCTCTCTCTCTCACTCTCTCCCCCTCCCTCACTAAAGGCTTTCTTGCCCTCTTTCTTTTTGAATAAATTAACGACACATACCTCTCCGGTAAGTGTATAATTGGCCTGAAACACGGTGGTGTTCGAACAAATTGACAAAAACAAAACAACCATACTTTACCACGTTACTACCTCTCCTTTCTGCAAACGTTGAGCTTAATTGGCTGAGAAAGAAAGGACAGGTAAGACGACTGATGTCTCCCAATCTGACCCTCATCACGGGGACTATATGTCAGTGGTTTTTGTTTTTTTTAGAAGACACCATCTCCACCGCCCAGAATTACCCCCGCCCAATTACCCCGAAGTAGAATGTCTAAAGCACCCCGTTCTCCCAAAAATAACCCCAGCCCTATGCTAGCCGTCTCAGAGTATTTCGAACGAAACAGCTGATGACCTTATTCTCTAATAATACATCGCCTAAACTGATAAAGGGTTACCTATTGTCTCCAGCAAAAATAATGCTTAGCTTATGTTCCTCCCCGAAATGGATACTCGTGAACGCATGACAGTAGCACCTCGCACTTTTTCATAAACTTAGCAGTCCTCGGAGGAAAATGTGTATTAACAAAACTTGTGTTGAGATGAACGAGTCTCGACCGGAGAAGCCGGTTCGAATTTTTTTTAACAGACCAGAAGGTTGACAGATGTCCGGCTTCCTGCAACGATTATAGGACGCAGGAATCGACACCTAGAAGGCCAGACGATGGACAGGGACACCCACAGTAACCTACACCACAGCAATGATTAATAGATTGGTAACACGCACACTAACATCAGAGTTAATAGACACCAATCATACAGCAACCGATAAAAGCATTTTCGCAACTACTCTGTGGTTGGGAGAGAGGATGAAGTATGTAAATGTCTTCCCTGCCAACTCTCTAAGATTTTTGTTTCTTGTACCCATTCAAAGATAACCTGCGGCCATCGGGAGAGAGAGGTCGGACGTGACGCACAGCCTGGCTGCGGACCATGGAACATCTATGGCATCGACCAAGGGGGAAGCATCGAAGCAAAAATGGCGTGAGACGAGGCACCATTATCAGGATGATAAGCGATAGAACGAAGGGCTATATCAAGGCCCCCTGCTCACTGACCAGCGTGCCTGAAGTCCCAACCCGTCGGGCCCGATTGATGGGCCCAGTGCTGGAAGATTCTGCTCTCCTTGGTCCGCATTTTGATCCGATCCCACTCCACCCCCTCTTCCCTCGGCATCCCGAAGCACGTCACAACCTTCTCTCTCTCTCCCCCCTCTTTTATATGGATTATGAATTTGACTTAACTACAGAAGAACAAAAAGCAGGTACCCTGTCTCAAAGTACCTATGATGAACTGTGTTAAGGAACAGGACTGTGATCGGAGAACAGCGAATGGTCACACCCTGCCACGTGAGAAATTGGATTTGAGCTGGACCTTAGCTCCACCGCCGGTGCTCAACAGTGCCAACGAAAGAAGAACAACAATAAGAGCTTACCAGTGATGGCTCTTTATAAAAGGACACTGGAAAGAAGAACCCATGTTAAGTTGAAAATCCTCTCCCAACCACCCTTTTATATTGACTATCTTCCTATGGAGTTTTCATGATGTTGCATCGATCACTTCCGACTGTACACTGAGAAGTTAAGAAAATCTAACTTTGTATAATGACATTCATACAGCACCAGCCATGCACACGACTATACTGACTATTTTCGATCCACACGAAGTCTGGGCCTTAAGTAATGTACGAAATATCCCTTGTTTTGCCAGAAACATTTTTTTTGCTTTACAGTATCCTATTTGTGCTCAAACAAGCTCCCCTCCTCCTATCCCTGGGCCTGACATGCGGCGCAGCTGATGTAATTTTGTATGTACTACCTCCTTGCCTACTTTATCAACTGTATGTAACTATGTGCAGATTACTCCTGCCTGCCCAAAAAACTCTGTATCTTTAAGAAATGTATGAAAAACATTAACGGTATTATAGCTGAAGGGTTAACGAAGGTGAATGTCGGCCAGGCAAGCTGGCGAGATATGTTAAAAGGGAGGACTGTGGAAATTTAGTTTATAACTGAACATTATCTGCGCCATCTTGCCTCTCCCCAGCGCCACGCACAGCGAACGCACGGCCGCCATTTTAGGCACCCCGCCCTCTCCCCCGTTCATTGTCGATCGCCAGCGCGTTCCCCTGGCGCTGCAAGCATCCCCCGCGCGCCGGCCACCCCCGCTCTCTCATACACGGGCCATAAACCCTCTCCTTCTGCGTGACCCTGCCATAGAACCACATCCCACGCCTGACCGACATCCCATACATGGTCATGCATCTCTTTGATAACCCCCTTCCTCTGCGCCCCATTGTCCGAACCGATCCCAGGCCATCACCTAGCCCTGCGGATGCAGTTTATTACCCCTACTGTAAGGGAAACACCCCACATCAAAGGGATTACAGTAGATCAAAGCCCCTACCCCCTGAGACCCGGCCGGTCGCACACACCCCCAGGAATTGGCGGAATGTCCAGCTGTGTGATAGCCATCTCCTACTGTGGATGGGGTGGGGACTTCCACTGTAGATATGTGTGGTAACAAGCTCGAAGTGGGGATCCCGAGGATGTTCTTTCATGTTCCAAAACAATCTCAAGAATGTGCCATGTATGATAACCCTGCAATAAAGTCATAAACCTGTGTATAAGAGGCCAGGCCTCAGAGATACAGTTAGAGCACCTCGTGACGATACCTTGCTGTCTGATCTGATGTGTTCTGCTCCGACGGAATAAAAACTTTGTTTCCTGCCTTCCAGTCTCCGGCGCCTGCCTCTTTCATTGGTAAATTATCGAATGGTATGAGAGGCGATTACCGCCGGGCAATACTTGAAGGGTTATCGACTGAAACTGCCGCTACCATTTAACACAGCGATAGACTCAGCAGGAGGATTACTGGAATAACCTATGTCCAGGTGGGGGGGCATACACTGGATACACAAGGAGAGATACCCTTTGGTCAATTATTTTGGGCGAAAGCACAAAGAGGATCGAATCTGTTACTCACAGAAATAGCTAATTTTTCAGAGGAAATAGCAGGTTGCCTAAAAGTGTTAAAATTCATACTGGCCCTTAAAGGGAGATGAGGCTGTAAGCACGGAAGAAAAAGCCAAGTGGAAGAATGGTAATCTGTGTTTCCTTGATTGGACAAAGAACTAGATAGTAGACGCTTGGCCAGCACAGGTGAACTACAGTTAATAACAACACAATCCCCCCCTAGTGATTTAGGCATAGAACCAACCCAACCTACCCTTCTCACAAACAAAATATCATCAGAGTCCTTACAGTCAATATTTGCATTATTTGTCAGCCAATGACATACTTTGTTTTTGAGTTGGCCGGTAGTTTATATAGTGTTTATGCTAATATTGGGACCCCTGACAAAATAGCTACATAAGAACAACAGTCCAGGGGTAAATTTAGGCAAGGGAGCAATGCATCCGGCTTGATCTTCCTGCCCACCAGTTCTCCAAGCGCTGATTGTTCCACACGAGACTTGCGGGACCTGTCCTCTTCTGGAGAATTCCTAATTGCAGACGAAGCTGGGGGAGCCAAAGGCTGAGAAAGCAGCTGGAATGGCTGAGGTGGATTAGGGACACAAATACCCCCTCCATCTGCGACTTGACCTCTGGGCGGAGTAAGTTGCCCATGAGTATTGAGCAAATCAGGCCCCATAGTCCTTCCTCCCAAAGAGGAAATTGAATTTAAGGCATCTGTAAGTGGATCAACCCCAACAGTCAGTTTGGATATAGCTGATTCCAGAGTAGATAATCGTGCCATCAAAGGGCGTATACTAAACAGGATTGCTTGTCCTTAAATTTGCCAATCACATCAGCCCAATAAATGGCAGCAAAATTCATTCAGCCTGAAGAATTAGCACTAGGCTGGTTTATAGATGAAATCAAAGGTCCTTTTGTGCCCCTTACTTTAGGAGGTTGCTTGGTTTGCCTCTTCCTTTTAGGCCGGGGTGAGCAGGTACTATTGTTAGGGCTTTCAGTGGCTGGGTTGTCAAGAGAATGAACCTCAGGAGAGACGCTGGGAAGGCTTAACTGGGTCTGGGGCACTGGGTGTCCTTGGGAGGCAGACTGTGAGACCTGCATGGCAGAACCCCCTAGAAAAGATCCAGATACCTCCCCTGCCTCCATCGATAACCTCGGTTCAGCCAGATCGATCGCAGTGGTAATAACCGCCACTACTCTAGCTAGAAATGAGTCCAGGGTGGTGCTGTTTGTAGATTTAACACTCGACTCATGGGGGCCCGGAGCTTTGTGTTTCACCATTTTGTGCCCGAGAACCACCTTAGTCTAGGCAGAAGAATATCAAACTCAATAGCTGGGGTCAACCTGCCCAGGGAACAACTTTGAAGTAGCTTAGAGGTATGAAATGTAGTAAAAGAGACTCCCCCACCGGGCCCCAGACTTCAGACTATCCCAGCTGCACGAAGGGGGTGCTCAGCCCAGCCTTCTCCAGGCAATGACTGGCGAAGACGGGCCTGCTCTTGGCCCAGTCTTCACCCGGGCATGTGCCCGGGCACGTCCCACGCACGTCCCATGCAGCAGGAGCCCGCTGACTCTTAAAGCCGCACTCAGGCGCGAGGAATGCTGGCACCTCCGGGCACGTACAGGGTGACATGCTGGGGCCTCTGGGGCCTGTAGATTTCCAAAATCGCAGCCATGTGTAACAAAGTATCGGGCTTCCCGTGCAGCGGGAGCCCCGCAGACTCTTGAAGGTGCCTCCGGGCGCGAGGAATGCTGGCGCCTCCAGGAACGTACAGGGTGATGCGCTAATGCCTCTTGGGCCTGTAGTTTTCCAAAATCACAGCCAGGTGTAACAGAGTATCAAGCTTCCCACGCAGCGGGAGCCCCGCAGATTCTTAAAGGCACCTCCGGGTGCGAGGAATGATGGTGCCTCCTGGCGCGTACAGGATGATGTGCTGGGTAGGCCTGGGCAGCAAATTCCGTTCCGTTCGCGGAATTTGCGGAATTTGGATAATTTCACGTTCCGCGGAGAACGCGAAATTGCACAAAAATCTGCGTTCCGCGACTTCGCGAAATTGTTTGCTTGTTCGCGTTCTCAATATGCGTGTTCGCGAGATATTTCACCCCGAGCACGCAAACAGCGATCGCGAACAGGAAAAAAGTATCGCGAACAAGCAATTCCGCGTGTTCGCGGAATTTCTGCGTGTTCGCGGAGATTTTTTTCCGTTTCACGGAGATTTGCGTAACGCGATTACGCAAATTCCGCCCACCCCTAGTGCTGGGGCCTCTGGGGCCTGTAGTTTTCCAAAATCACAGCCCGGTGTAACAAAGTATCGGGCTTCCCGAGCAGCGGGAGCCCCACAGACTCTTAAAGGCGTCTCTGGGCGCGAAGAATGCTGGTGCCTTGGTCGCGTACAGGGTGAGGTGCTGGGGCCTGCAGTTTTCCAAAAGCACTGCCCTGTGTAACAAAGTGTCAGGTTTCCAAATAAGCTTTGAAATGAAGGAAGGCATCCTGGAACAGACTCAGAATTTTACTTGCTTGGGGGTAACTATCGGCAGTAAACTTAGTTGGAAGCCTCAGATTAGATTATTGACCCTTAGGCATGCCTAATTGTCAGGTGCCCTGCTGAAGGAGCAGCGTCTCTCTTACACTAAACCTGTTGCTCCAGCCTTAAAAATATATAATACTAAAATTAGTGCCTCGGTCTTGTATGGAGCCGAATTGTGGGGCTTCGACAATCTAGCCCCCTTAGTAACAGCCCAAATACATTTTTTAGGGCATTGACCGGCCTTCCCCAGTCAACTCCTTTATTGCCCCTATTTTTAAATCTTGGCTGTTATTCTATTGAAGATATGGCACAATTTAGACCGGTGGTGTACTGGAGAAGGCTCTGGGTTACCCCAGAGCTGTCCAGGTACGCACAAGCACTCTTGGAAGTCAGGGAGGCTGACAGCATGCATAAAATTTCATGGTTGAGACGGGTAAAAATCACTCTTTGTGAAATGGGGTTGAGTAGATTGTGGGTAAATCCCGTCAAAAACCCCTTTCCTGCAAAGAATGAATATAAGGTAGCATATTGGAATATGATTAAAACGAAGCGTTTCTCTGCCTTAACAAGACCATCATTATCCAGGGACTATTTTGAACACAAGCATGAAGTGGAGTATGAAAATTATTGGGACCTTATCACTTCCACTAGAGATAGGAAACTTTACCACCAATTTAGGGTGGGATCACTCCCCACTAATTTATTTGTCAGTAAATGGAACACCCTGAACCACAGCAAATGTCCATTTTGTCCAACGCAGAATGAATTGTTGGCACACATCTTATTTGACTGTCCAGCTTATAAAACTCCTAGGCACAGATGGTTAAAACCTATCTGTTTAAACCTGGGGACTAGGTTAAGCAGCGAAGCACTAAGGATCCTAAAAACAGCTACTAATGAATCCTTTGTGATTTCAGTTTCCAAGTTTTTAAGCTGGATGTGGGTTCTACGTGCAAAGGAGATGAGGCAATGATAATTGTCTCCTTGTATGCTGCCGGGGGCGAATAATATTATGTACCGTGCTGCTTTGATTATAATGTAATTATAATGATTATATATACTATGGTGGGAGTCTTTTTAGAGATTTTTAGTAATTTTAACTATTTATTATATATTTATGTATCTTTTCATTGTGGATCTGTTATCCTCTTGTATACCATCTTTTAATGCACAAACTTGCTCATATTGATGTCTATGAAATTCACCATTATGTTTTAATGTCAAATAACTTGCTTACATTGATAGTTATGGATTTTTTATGGACTTGTCTTTCATGATTTTAAATCGAAATAAAGACTTAATGACTTGACTTGACTTGAAACAAGTGTGGCTGTCATTCAACTACGTGAAGCTGAACCTGCTGAAGGCAGAATTCCTCCCTGATCATTCCTCACCATACGATCTCGGTCTGAGACTGCTTGGACTCACCTAATGGCGAACCGAAGATCAATGAATGTCCAAAGTCACTCTGAATCACCTTTGATGAGGGTCTTAATCTTTAAGTGCACATTAAGACCACAACAAAGGGTGTGCGGCAAAACCTCATCACAGATCCAACCTTTCATTCCAGAAGCAAATGTAAAAACTGTGGATCAATCTCCTGTCATATCGAGACTCCACTTTGGTAATGCGCTGTTCATCGGAATCCCTATAACCCACAGCTCCATCAAACGCAACCCTGAACGCTGCAGCAAGACTGATTTCTGCTGAGACCTTCTAACCACATCACTCCTAGCTGGATTCCAGTTCTATCTTGATGCATACTCAATTTCAAAGAAGCCCGCATTACACGACGCCATGCCTCGTAGCAGAAAAAATACATGCAATGTTGGCCTTCCAAAGTCAAATGAACCCCTATATCCTATATGCATATATTTCTAGTCACCTCCCTGAGGTGGAACAGAAGAGAAGTTGTAAACATGTTTAGATCTGACGCAATCTTTAGAGGTAAACTGGCTATACATTTATGAGGCAGAGTAAAGGACACAGGGTCATTCCCTGCTATTCTCTTCCCTATCACATGCTCTATTGAGACAGTGGACCCCTCGCGACACCCTCTCCTTTATTAAAGCTCATAGTAAACTATCTGGGTTAAAACACCTAAAAGGGCATGCATTTTGCTCCATTAGATACATTTTATCTTAAATTGTACTGTCTATTGCATTCCCTAACCTGCCTTGGCTCTGGTAATTTTCTTCTTTGTAGTTTTATATTTTGTTCTTAGAGTTAGTTTTGTAATCCTGCCCTTTGTATAAAGTGCTGTACATATCGGTAAGGATTAGTACTAGGCTATTGTTTTCAGAATACTGCCAGCTATAAATAGTGTGTCCTAAATATCGTTTTCAAAAGAAACGTCTACTGCAGTTAATAACAGAAAATCTGAAGTCAACGGGAGGGCATTTTTGTACATAACTAAGAGTCCGATGTTTATGTTGGACGAATGAGGTTTCTGTATTCGATATTCTGACATATTGCCTATTGGTAAAGGTGCGCTGATTGACCACCATGAGCAGGCGACAGGTACCAGAGCAGTAACCCTGCTCTCTCCCTGCTTGCCTTGCGTTGTGGGAAAGTGTCCTCACAGTGAATCCCACGGAAATTGACTCTGCAATGCGCTTATTATTTTTTTTCTCCATCTCTATTTATGTTTTGCAGTCTTTACAGTCAGTCAAGCAATACATATCATACATTTACATCTGTGCAGATACTGTTTCTACAAGCCATTAGTTGTTCACATAAAAAGGAATATTGTAGGTTACAACTATATGTCTGACATCTATATATTCCTTTGTGAGTGTGTGCTGCAATGCGCTTATTATACACAATACAAGAAATACAGCTGACCTCTCGGAGATTGTATGCCTGGACTGGCCTCCTGATACACTTCTGCCTACCTGTAACGTTAATAAGTGAGGTTTGCATCCTCAAGTTGGTACACTGGCAATTTAATTTCAAATACATTTTTAAAAGGCGGATGCACACTCTGGGAATTTATACTAACACCTCGGTCACTCATTCTCTCGCTCAAGGACAAACTATTCCCTGTCTAAATTCTCTCGGGGACAGAACATGCTTCTGCCACGCTCTAAACAACCCAACGAGGATCGATCGATTCAGTGTAAATTTCGCGCAAAGGAAAGGAAGTGGATGAGATGGGAAGGCTGCTTAAAGAGATGTCAGGTCTGCTTGCTAACATCAAAGGCACAGTCAGTTTCCCAGATAGAGGTCAGAGATGGCCTACAAGGGGACCTTCCCGCAATCTGATTCAGGCACCTATTTCCTTTTTTATTTATTTCATGCACTTTTTAAGAGCATGGACATTATTCAAAGGTGTTAGAGTGCTTTACAATAAAACAGTTTTTTTTACAAGAGGTACATCGTTGCAAACAGTTACTAGTTACAAAAGACACAAAGAGGCAGGTCAAGACAAAGGATATTTGTTTTGTTCCTTACAAATGCAGATTATTAGGGCATGTAGGTGGTGAAGGTAGCAGCAGCAGGGGTAATGTAAGGTGAGACAAATGTCTTTTTAGAAGAAGGGCTTTCAGTGCCCTTTTTAAGATCGGCAGTGAGGTGATGGTATATAGTTTGGGGAGGTAAAGAGTTCCATATTCTAGTCGCAATAGCCTAGAAAGATTGTGCCAGTAGTAATTCCAATGTAAGGATCAGAGGTTCCACCAACAAAGCTTCTGCATTTCACAATTGCCTGGTGCCCCCTGAAAGCTTCAGTGTGTTCGCTAGGCGGTGAGGCCTTGTGGGTGATACAGGCAGTTTTATAAATTGCCCTGGCTTCAATGGGGGAGCCAGCGAAGAGTGACAGGCATTGGTGAGATATGGTTGTTCCTTTTTGCTCCATAGCCAAAGCGTGCCACTGAGTGTAAAACTGATTTCAGAGGGGTGAGGCGGGCCTTGGTGAGAACTGTCAAAAGAGAGTTACAATAGTCGATTCTGAGAAAACCACTGTTTGAGCTAGAGATTTCAGGTCTTGCTCAGGAATACAGTGATGGATTCCCAAAGAAGGCATAGTTGGCATCACGTATTCCTTGTCATGGTACTGATTTTGATTTGAAGGTGAGCCTTTTATCTAGGCTGACTCCCAGAATTTTGGCACGGTTGATGATGGGTTTGCTGTTGAGGATGTTGAGTGTTTCCATCCAGGAGTGTACTGACAGTGGTGAATAAAAGGAGGAGATGAGAAGGAATTCAGTCTTGGAAGGGTTCAGTTTTAGGTTGTGATAGAGTCATGAAAAGAGTTCCAGGTGTTGGCAAGATGGGGGAGAATATTTGTGAATGAGTCCTTTAAGCAGAGCTTGGGGTCGTTTGCATATTGATGGTATAGGATCTCAGCCTTTCTTAATAGGACTTTCAGGGGTTCAGTACAAATGTTGAACAAGATGAAAGCAAGGATAGAGCCCTGCAGTACTCCTTGATCGACAACGTTCGGTGAAGATAGACAGTTGTCAATTTTAATCCTCTGTGATCTGCCCATGAAGAAGGATTTAGACCGTTTTAGTACCATGCCATCAATGCCAATCTGATGCATCAGTGTGTCTAGAAGCCTATGGTGATTAACTGTATCAAAAGCTGTTGAAAGGTCAAGGAGAATAAGGAAGCAGGAT
Source organism: Triturus cristatus (assembly GCF_964204655.1). NCBI lineage: Eukaryota > Metazoa > Chordata > Amphibia > Caudata > Salamandridae > Triturus > Triturus cristatus. The sequence continues at coordinate 131,260,362 of NC_140586.1, read as the reverse complement.
CTGCCCAAGTCTAGGACTCGAAGAGCATTGTCAGCAACATGAAGCAGTGTTGTTTCAGTACTGCATCCTTGATTGAAGCCAGATTGGAATTTATCCAGAAGGTTATTATCTTTGATGTGTTGGGTGAGTTCCACTACACATCTTGCAATTATTTTTTAGAGAAAATGCAAGTTGGTGAGAGGGTAAAAGCGATTGAGGTCATTCACATCTGCTCAAGGTTTTTTGAGAAGTGAGGTGGCTTGACCAGTTTTGATGGAATCAGGGAAAGATCCCTGGCTGAGACAGAGATTTACTAGTTGTATCCAGTAGGGGAGCATGTGTGTGTTAAGATCTTTGGTAATGTTACTCGGAATAGGGTCCTCAAAATGATTTGAGAATTTGGTTTTCATTATGTTTTTAAGTATCAACAAATCTTTACTCCTCAAACTCCAGACCATCCAGAACGCCGCAGCCAGACTTGTTCTCAGCATCCTACGAGACCTCCACTGGCTTCCCATCGAAAAGAGAGTGACATTCAAGCTGCTCACTCACCCCTACAAATCCCTCCACAACACCGGACCCCAATACTTCAATGAGAGCATCTCCTTCTACCCACCCAAAACCTCCGCTCTGCAGACCTTGCCCTGGCCAAAATCCCACACATCCGCAGAGCCAGAACGGGAGGAAGAGCCTTCTCCTACATAGCGGCCAAGACCTGGAACGAACTCTCCCTCAGCATCAGATAATCCCCCACACTACAAGCATTCAGGAAGAGACTGAAGACCTGGCTTTTTGGATGAGACGGAGCTGCTGGAATACTCCCCCCCCCCCCCCCCAGCGCCTTGAGACCCTCATCTGGAGTAGTGTGCTTCACAAATCCCAGATTGATTGATTGACTGAAGTAAGACATTCCCCGGAGTAATGTCAAAGGTTTGTCAGGTGTTCTTGGCTTTGCAAACCATGGTGGTGATAGGATGCTCATCCTGATATGGGAGTGTTTTCACTATGGAATCAAAAAATTGTACAAAATCTTCTGCTTTCTTGTAGGAGTCATCAAGTTTGGTGGAAGTGGGCATGGGAGGGCTGGTGGCTGTTTTGATCAGATCAAATAGTTGTTTAGGTTAATTCTTAGATGAGTCAAGAAGTGATCTGAAGTTATTAGATTTCTCACAAAATATGTGCTTTTGTTACAGTGATCTAGTATTGCACAGGCATGCCAGATTAGTGATGTAGGGTGCCTGTTTCCATTTCTTATATAGAGACCTCAAGGTTTTTCTTTCCTCGTATAGGGCCTTTTGAATCAAGGAGCTGATGGTTTTGGTCTTTTCTTTTTGCTTTGGAATGGGGTTGCTTCATCGACCAAGTCAGAAACATTGTCAAAGCAGTGGAAATATTGACACTGGAGTCAGGACTAATGGGAGGAAGTACCTTTATTGCTGAGTTTGCCAATGGTGATGTTCTTGATGCTATCCTATTGGCTATTCTCATGCATGACTAGGTTTTTGCTCTGTCTGTTTAAATTCTCCCAAACAGGGGTGGCTCCTCCATGTGGGCGGAGGAGCGTTGCCCCACTGCTTTTTCGAAGTGCAAGAAGCAGAAACATAAAATGGTATTTTGAATACCATTTTATGTTTCTGCTTCTCGCACTGCGAGAAAGCAGATGGGTTTGGATGGGGTGGGTGGGTGGACAGTCCTGCTCTAGGGCAGGGGAGGAGTGGCTAGCCCACTCTGAGGGCTCTGACTGTTTGGTCGGTACCAGTCATACGCACTCTCCCTTTTCTCCATGTAGGCTGCATGCAGTCTACATGGAGAAAATGGCCTCCCCATAGATGCCTATGTGGTTGGTGTCCCAGCCAATCACAACGACGCCATTGCGGTGTTGTGATTGGCTTAGGGGAGAGAGGCTGTCTGATTCCTATGAGGAGCAGAGAGAGAAGCAGACGTGGCACGGGACCGGACCGGGCCGACGAAGGTAAGTCAAACTTAATTTTTTTTTTTTTTTAATTAATACTCCCCCTGTGCGACCCCTCTCCCTGTGCGACCCCCTGCAAACCCCACCCACGAGTCATGCCGGCCGTGACTGCTCTGAAACAAATTCTAGTGCTTATTCTCCAAACACCAATCATACCCGTGCCACAGTCTCCATCAGTAGCCCCAAATCACAGCCAGTGCCAGTAGTCACCATATGTACTACTACCTCCAAAGACCATCAGAGTGGATTGAGCCCCAACAAAAACCCTAACCACCAAACTGCCCAGGCCCCAAGCCGGCACTATATTATTAATCAAGATCCATACCTATATCTCAAATACCCCTTATGCCCCATATATATCTATGTCCTACTGTCACCATTAGGACCAGTGCCCTGAGGTACAATAATCACCAGTGCCTTTACTAAGCCTGGGCGGAGTTTGCGTAGCAGCGGTACGCAAAACACAGCAAAGCGGCAAAAAATCTCAGCTGTGCTACGCAGAGTTCTGCAAGTAGGCGGAGTTGCATACCCCTGCCGTTCGCATGACATTTCTGCCGTACAACAACACGGATTGCGTGTTCGGACAGAAATATTGCGCGATCTGCACCATGCTGTCGCGCATGGGTGCAGCCATCTTGTTTCTTTCTCCAGTTATGGTGCTGGGGCCTGCTTTTGAATCCATATTTAATCTTTTCAATCCTAGATTTCCAAATCTTTTTTTCTGATTTCTTATTTATTATCTTTCTCTCTGTCTTCTTAATTGTGTATTTTGCGTTCTTTTCTACTTTTTGTGTGTTTTAGTGAGTTTTGCACTTAATTTTTTCTCTCTACTTCCTTCCTAATTTTTTTTCACTTTCTTCCCTCTTCTTCCTGTTTAAAAAATATTTTTTTCATTGTATTTTCTGCCGCCCCCAGCATCATGGCTGAGAAGCGTGCTCCAAAAAAGGCAGCAACCAAGAGCTGCCTTCCATGCGGAAGGCGGCGCCCGGAAGGGGTGCAGCCCTGGGCCTTGTTTTCAGAGGTGGCGGTGGCAACGCTTGTTATTTTTTGTACAGCGCCTCCTCCCCTCCACCCTGGCAGCAGGGGGAAGGCCTTGGTCTGGGTCCGGGAGCATTAGCCGTGCCGGGCTAGGGTGCGCTGGGCAGTGTATCACTGCTCTGGGGTCCGGCGCACCCAGAATCAGCTGACGCACCGGTGGTCTGACATCCAGGACGAGATCAGGACCTGCTAAGGGTTGAGGTCGCGGGGCTTGGTATGGAGCTAATTATTAATATTATTATTATTACTTGTGTGTTCTATGTTATTGCTAATATTTTTCCCAAATAGTAAGCATGCTGCTCACAAGCAGGTGAGTTATGTTTACAAATCTTATATTATGAGATCGTTATTCTAGACAGGTGCTCGGCGCTACCTAATCGTACTCGTGTGCAACTTTGCGCTCACTTTGGCTGATTATGTAAGAACTTAAGTAATGCAGACTAGAGTGAGACTCCTTTCCTTTGTCCTGTCACTAAGATAATGGTATTTAGCGGCGCGCGTCCTCTCACTTCAGTTCTTAGAACCTTTTGTAGCTCGTACAGTGGCAAGCAACCAACTAATTTGGTGTATGCATGTGTCCAGCTATGCCTTTAAAGACAAAATACAGACTTAGGGGCATATGCATCAACATTAGCATTTGCGATTCCTTATTAGCGAAAAATAAGGATTCGCTAATAAGGAATAGCAAAAGGCTATGCATGTAGGAATCGCTATTCAAATAGCGATTCCTTAACTTTCCTTAATTGCTACTAGCAAATAGCGAATAGCAATTAAGGAATGCCGTCCCAATCATTCCTATGGGCCTCCAGGCCCATAGGAATGAATCGGAGATTGCATGAGCAAATAGCGAGTACCAGTAGGTTCTCGCAAATTGCTCATGCAATTTCAAGGGTGCAAGGATGTCAAAATGACACCCTATAGCACCCCTGAAAATGATATGTGCACATATGTTGCACACACACATGCTCTAAGGGCATGTGTGTGCGCAACATGAAACTTTGAAAAATGCACAAAAGTGCATTTTTCAAAGTTTTTGCAAATTACCATGCAGTTCATCTTCATGGTAATTTGCTCCCCCTATTAGCGAAATCGCTAATTTTTTAACTTTGATGCATTGCATTTAAGGAATCTCACTTTGGGATTCCTTAAATGCAATCGCTATTTAAGGAATCGGTATTTAAGGAATCCCTATTTAAAGAATCGCTATTTAAGGATTCCTTAAATAGCGATTTTTGCTTTTGGGTTGATGCATTGGGATTGGGTATTTTTAACTTAATACCGGGAGCTATTAGCGAATCGGTATTTTACCGACTGGATTTTGGGTTGATGCATGAGGCTGTTAGTGAATTGGCCCGTTAAAAGGGTTGAGAATGATTGCGAATGAAATCAGAACTTAGAAGCAAATATAATTTGCTGCAATTTATTGCAAAATCTTTGGAACAGGCGGGCTAGGTAGGTTTAGGAAATGTGGAATAAATATAGGATGGTTCTCAACCACGATACTAGTCTACTACTAGGCAATCTGATTTAGGAAAGGTGAATGTTATTGCAATTGCCGTTTCCTGTAAAAAAATCTTTTTGGAGAGATTATTTAATATTTATTTACCACCAATCATTTTTTGTCCTTTTAATTATGTCTCACATAATCTTCCAGGGGCAAGAAGCGGTCATCCAAGGCGGGAGGTAGAGCTGGAGGTGTCTTCTAAGAATGCCCCTAGTACGATGGCTCTGCTTGCCCCAGTAAGTCCTCCTGTTGTTAATATTAATATATATTTCCCTAACTTTTACTGCTCCATATTTTGAACTATTAATTTTTACCCGGTTCCTAATTTTATTTTTTTCCCAAATTCTCTTAGATCTATCCGTTTCTAAATTCTTTTTATCCCTGCATTATTCTGTTTACTTATTTTATATTTCTAGTATCTGTATTTTACCTCAAACTGTCTCTGTCTGTACTAGTCTGTCAGTAGCTTCCTTTCTTCTGGTTTTTCAGTCAGCTTTCCCTCTCCCCTTATATATTTTGTAGACTGCTTAATAGTGGTACTGTAAGACTCACAGAATCCATTTGTCATGGTCACTTATACTACTAGTACTAGTACTACTTCTCTAACGTGCAGATTACATGCCCAACTAAGGTAATCTATGCATGTTTGTTGAGATGAGAACGCTTTCTTTTACTTTCTCATGTCATCATTGCCCAATCAGTAAAACAAGAGAGGGGCCATGGTCACGTGGGGCACTCCAAAGTTGTGTCTTCTTCTTATCTAGGCCTAGTATTATTGGCAACAGTTGATGGTGAACTGATTACCGTGCACCATGGCTGGAAGGAAGTATGAGGAGGAGGAGGACAGCCCCATTGCATTTGCCAACCAAGAAGACCTTGTGTCTGTCCAGTTGGCCACACATTTCTTTTCAAAAACTCAGATTCATCAATAGCTCTAACCACTCAGTTCAGTCCTTTACGGGTTGTCTTCTTGAGGGGCTTTTCAAAAATTGCCATTAACAAAATGCCCAACTGTATATTTTTGATAGATCATACTGTCTATATCCAAATTGTAGTGATGTGTGTGGTGTATGTATTTTCAATATTGATCCAAAAAATAATTAAATATGGGGGAGGCGTATATGGCATCTAAAACATGTGTAATGTTTTTCGAGATGCACCGACCACCAGTGCCGGGGGCAGCAGCGCCATCCAGGAAGCAGATGCGGCAGCTGCAGGGGGTGAGCCAATGGCACTGGTGGGCGGTAGTAAGTCATATTGCTTGCTTATTGACAATTTATATGCTCACTGAAAAGTTGTACACTGCACTGTTGAGACTTGTTAACAGTTTAAGACATCCCTCTTAACAGCATTTACAGCGGGAGTTGAGTAAATAATGGCCTCTTCTATCTTCAACTCAGCAGAGAATGTATTATGTAGAGTTAAACCTTGATGGATAGATAGAAAAAGAAAGAAGGATGGAAGGACAGGTGAAATGTAATATGACTGGAAGAGAAGGATGGGTGGGTGAAAGGATGCATATACTATAGGTGGCTGATAGGATGCATGGGTGGGTGAAGGATGGATGAACGGTGAAAGGATGCCTGCCTGGGTGGGTAGAGTGTATGGGTGAAAGGAATCCTGCGGGGGTTTGATGGGTCAAATCAAGGATGCATGGGTGGTTTAATGTATGTTGGTGAAAGGGTTGTTGAGAATGAGAGCCATTTTTGGATGGATGGATATATGGATGGGTGGTATTCATAGGTGAACACTGGATGGGGAGAGTGTAAAACTTAAATGGTGACTGAGTAGCAAAGCCAAGGGTAAAGAATGAAAAATACTAGAAGAACAATGCAATGATGAATGGAAAAATCCCTGGGAAGAAGAGTAAACAAGGAATGTTTTTTATCAAGGTTTTTGATTCAGAGGGTTGAGGTGGTATTTCAGACTACTCCCTTGATTCACAGTAGTTTTCAAGTGCAACATAAATTATGTACCCACCCATCATCATCATTCGCCTCCCTCCTAGTCCCTACCCATGGCATTTCACCAGTGACATATCGGCTGCATGGTTATATCGGTGGCACTGCATTGTTGGCTGTGCAATGTGCGCCAGCCTCAGTTAATGTGTAGGCCCCTTTACAAATGTCATGGCAATGCAAAACATACATAGTTGTGTTTCCCTTCACTCCCAGAGCCCACTCATTCACTTCCTATGATATACATAACTCCAGTTCTTTCCTAACTTCCTTGTTTTGACCCAGCCTTCCATAAAAGTTGAAAAATACATTCTTTGCATGCACCACTTTCCTCTGGCCACATGATATATGTTATTATTGCTTCCATAACGTATTACATCAGTTAATTTTTTTTCCTTTCAACAATTACCAAACAAAGTGATTCACTACAAGCAAAAGCTTAGGCACTTGATGATGATGATGATCAGTGAAACGTCTACCTATACGGCATATTCCCTCTAACTTACCCGCAGTCGAATAAGTTAATAAATATTCTCCTTGCTGCCAAGCAAATCTATTTTGTTGGGGACAAGTAATGTCAAATGTGGTGACAGACGGAAGGTAGGTGTTATATCCTGCTAATGCTAATGCATTGCCAGTCTACCACCAGTGGAATGTTAATGTGATGATGCTGTCAGAATGTTGGGAATCTGCAGTGAGTAATGACAGTTGACTGGGCTGAGCTGCCTGCTGGCTGCTCCTGGTGGGGTCTTTACAGTAGGGCCGGGGAGTAAAGTGGGACTAAATAGTAGGTGACTGCATTTTGTAGATGGGATAGTCTAATGAATGTGACAAATACAATATCATGTTCCTTAATCCTTTCCCTGCACTGTAGTGCATTGCTTTTCCCCTGGGCAAACAGGAGGATGTCTGTATGCATAACTGTCTTTTTATAATTATTTAGTAGTACCTCATGTCACCTATATCATTCATATAGTAACTATTCATTTGCCTTGTTGTAGTCAGGGTGAAATTAAAGCATTTACAGAGCATGGCCATGATAGGAAAATAGATGATTGTCTAGTACAGCTGCCCCACCTGCAGACAGTAGCAAAGTAATGCAACACAAGTATGTCTTTCTAGGACACAAGCTGAGCTGGCTTGCCCACATTAATTTAGCCCAACAAGCGAGAGATGAATACTTGTATACTTCATAGTGCGTAGTGCCTGAAACTCTAATCACATCAAAATCGAATGGCCTGAGGAATCGAGGATACCAGCAAATGTTCTGTGTTGCTAATGCTACTGTGACACTATATAATTTTATGTGTTACTCTTTTGCTAAGAGTATTGGTTAAAATATTTTTCTTTCTTTCTTTCTTGATATAACTACTCTTGCCAATTCATCATCACAACAACCTAGGACCCGTCAAAGGAAGCTGGAGCCCATCAGGGCCGAATACCAGTGTCTGGTGGCCGAGGAGGAGAAGGAAACGACAGCAGCTATAGCCTCATATGCCCCGGGCCCCAGCAAGGTTGCAGTGCCTCCGGTAGTCCGGCGCCCTTGTCACAAGGCAGCGCCCGCCGCCATGCCACCCCTGCTGCTCACCCCTATAGACTCTATAGAGCCTTTCAGTGTCGCCTTCTCCAGAGGATGGCGCGGGGTGAAGCCAGGATGGAGGAGCCTTTTGACAAATTGGAGAGGAAGCTCCTAGCGCATAGCTAGGCTTCTCTTGCCCCTTTTTTGATCTTTTGTTTGGTGGGTGGAACTTGTTGGGGAGAGGGTGGGAATGTGGGAGTTGGGGCATTTTAGGGGATTTCTTATTTATTTCTTCATTATAGACAATTACGTTTTAGGACTTTCTTTCTTTGGACTCCGCTTACTGTGGACATAGGTTGGGGTTGTGGAGAGCGGTGGGCCATGTGTTGTGGGTTTTCTAGTTTATATCTGTTAGGGAAATATATTTTTTAAAGTTGTACATATGATCTAAATCTTTTTTGAGGGTTACTGTTTTACTTCTCACTGCTTCCTTTGCCGCAGGCCCGCAGTCAGTTTTTAAAATCTTCTGATGATGTAACAACAACAAAATAGTCATGCGGTACCCTTACTCGTCCTACAACATTCTCCTCCAGGTCTCTGCAGTCTGCCACTATATTAACCCCTATGGACTCAGAGGGGTTGTGGGGGTGTGAATTTCCATTGTATATAGATTATTGCAGCTCAACAATGAATCCCCTATAGTTCTTCTTTTACCTGTGGTTAGTTGAAGCGATAGCTGCATGGTTTTTCAAGGTGCTATGGTGGTGGTAGTAGACCGTAGCAGCATTCTAGCGCACTAGTCGAGTAGTGAAAACACCAGATCCAGAAACGAGGTCCCACTCCCTCTTAGTCAAACTCAAACTGTAGGATAAGGAATATTCATCAAAGGGAACTAATTAAATTGAAATAAAAACTGAGTTAATGCCATTTTATATGCAAGTTTTACAAAAAAAATAAGACAGTCACCAGAGGGGGACTAGACTTCTAGTACACAAGAAGAGAGACATAGAGAAAATATGATAAGAAATGCTAAATTAAAATAATCAGAATGGTGAGCTAATAAAAGTTACAAAATGAAGTCAACTCGAGCTATGAAGTGGACAAGAGTAACCTTTGAGACACGCAATACAGTGCCGGAAGGATGATGATGCTTGCAATTATGAATTATGTTCCTCTGGAGAAAAAATAATAATAATACTGTGCATGGGTGGGTAATCTAAATATATATAATATTGCTAGTGTGGGATATGTTTAGAGCTGAAGAAGATCATTGCCCTGCCATGAGTTGGTGTTGCTTTCACCACATCCACCCCACCAAGTGTGTGATCAATTAATGGTGTACATTTTATTTAGTCACACCTCAATAAATCACACAGCCCGGGAGAAGAGGGTTAGGGAATCGATGAATGGATGGGAAGGGGGATTTGAGGAAAAGTTTGACAAAGATAAACACTACACAAGGACAACATTCATCTTGGCAGTCGACCATCATAAATCTGTTATGATGATGAGTAGTACAGGTCAACCAAATTAAATTGTCCGTCTGCCCCAGAGAGACCTAACTTACATTATGTTCTGTTGTACTGAGCTTTGAAAGATAGCAAATAACATTAAAATATATGAAGGAGTCAAGTAAACAAACATAAACAACACACACAGTTCTAATGATTAAAGAGAAAAAATGATATGGTATTGCCACATTGGGAGTTGCATCTGCATTCCTCTTGGACTGTCCGTCAATCTTGGGTGCCTGGTGGATGCGGTTCAGTAAGGTAAGTGTGAGTATGTTATATTGCTTTTCCAGTATGGCGCAGGGTGAAGGGCCTGTAGAATGAAAAACAAAAATGATATTGAAAAATCAAGGAGAAAAGTTAAACTGCAAAGGAGTGCGACAAGAAGACCGAGAGGCAGCATGGCTGAATGTCTGTTTCCTGTTACATTCAACAACAGGCCCCCTACCCAACCACCACTTAGCTTTGACTTTGATCCAAACAGCACTGAGCACACACACGCCCAGCAACATAGCATTTTCCCAATCAAGTAAAAATCAATGCACCACTGTCACTCACCACTCACCACCACTACGCAGAGTTGTATAGGTCTGTTGTTTATTTTTAGACCTCTTCAAATCATCACCAAATCAATTGATTTCAGCGAATTTGAAAAAAACTTCCATCTCCTTCTGGTGGAGGTTCTTAAAGTACTCAGGCCCACGCCCTGGTTCATCCCATCATCTCTGATCCTATTGAGTCTGACTCAGACTATGGTGTCCAACTCTATACCAACTGTGTCTCGAGTCCTGACTCAAACGCAATAGATCGGCCTGTAGTACAATGTTGTTGTTGTACAACAAGAAGGGAAAGATTGAGTAATGTTTTGTGTAGACTAGATTTGTGTTTGCGTTATCTAAGGGACGGGTCTGGTCTGACTCTTTGAAGAGTATAAATAAAGCAGAAAACAATAAAACAAAGCAGTGTGGACAATGGAGTGTGCCCGGTGAAGGAAGCTCGCTATCTCTCAAGGGGAAAGGAAAAAATAACCTTCAGGGGAAAATTATTGATCAGCCATTTGTAGGCCACCAGCATTGTAAATCATCACTACCACATTTCAAGCGTAATAGTTATAGATAAACAAACACCCAGTGTCACCCTGCCTGCCACCCCATGAATCATCTCTTCTCAGCACACATGATGACACATCACAACAAGTTCACAACAAACAACAATCTCTCAGCGTGCAATGCATGCCATTTACCTGTTCTTCCGGTGTGCTCACTGTGATAGATTTGTTTTACATTGCAGAATGCAGATCCATTTGTTCACGAAGCAGATAATGGCCAATGTAAATCGAATTATAATGTCACAGGTGGGGCAGTCCCCCTAGGGTAGGAAAGGATAGATAGTCATGGACCAGAGTTGGAGGTAGGCAGACATTTGTTTGTATTCTCCGCCCAATTCCCGGCTTGGGGGAAATGGGTGTGGGGGAGGTCGGAATTTCTTCACTGCACATAGTTGCAACTTCAATCCAGAAATAAAATGTGTCTAAGAGTAAGATAATGGGGATGACTTGGTCAACCAGACACAAACAAATAATAAAGTAAATAATAATAATGTTCCCAAGTAGCTACATCTTTTTTTTGGCCTGAAAGAAAGAAATAAAGCAGATTAGCGATAGACTAGAGACTGGGAGAGAAAGATCTATGATTGTTTTTGGCCCAGACGCAGTAGATGGGAAAGTAGAGCTCATCCTCAAACTCTGGTGGTTTGTCCAGAAGTAGGTCAGCTAACACACTACTTCCATGACATGAGTCTCCCTCATCTTTCTCCTGTGGTACTTCAGGTATGGTGTAATCCGGAAGTAAAAAGTGCCGATTCATTTTGATCATGGTTAATCTCGCCACATTTTAAAGTGAGAGACTGATCCTTCTCACTGTGACAACGGCACCAGCAGCACCAAAAACACACTCAACTGAGACAATGGCTACAGGGCAAGCTAGATAGTTTATTGCCAGACTGCTAAGCACTGGCCGTTGGCGCCTCTTCCCATATCAATACACCAATGGGTTTTGATCAAGGTAGACCTCTGTTGTATCATCCAGATAGGCCTGGACCATTCACTAAATGTTCATTGCTAGTGCTCCACTTTGCTCAACCTCTTTTGCCTTCACCTCTGCACTGGACTTAAGCCCTGGCAGGAGAAACTACTCAGCTCAAAATTTTGGGGCTGATGCTCCTGGTCTTGTTGTTGATGGTGTTCTTTTTGTTGGTTTTGGCTGCTGTGAGCCAACAGCACAGCCCTCAGGCTCTGAAATTGAAGGCTGTCCCGCAGAACTTGTGCCCTGGAGGAGTGGGCCTCTAATTCTCTTCCGGTTTTTTTCTTAGCTCACTGCCTTGCTCAGCAATCCATGTTTTGTATTTTCCAACATCCCCATCTGACAAAGGAATTCAAGTGGACAGTAATGGTTTGTTCAATGGATCAAGAACTGTGGAACAGATGTAATGTTTGAAGGACATAATGTCTCTTTGAACCCTTGTATTAGAAGACAAGCAAAGGATTAAGCTCTCCACCAAGTCATACGCCTCTTTGACTTCGTCCACACCTGTGTACATTGCACACACTTTCTTTATCTGTTCCAGTTGCATATGCAACAACAGGATAGCTTGGCCCATGGTACTGTCCTCTCTGCTGACTTCCAGTGTGAACACCTCAAAAGGAAGCAGCATCTCTGTCAGGCATTTGACGAGGCCGCATTGATACATCTCAATGATCATGCCTTTCAAAGTTCATCCCCTCTTTGCATGACATATTCATTGATAGGTCTGTATTGCTCAAACAGGCGTTCAAGCATATAATTAGTCGAGTTTTGAAGAACCAGATGATTCTGACTAGCCACAATATGCAATTCTATTTAGCTAACATGTACAATCCGCGTCATGGATTCGTGTTGACCCTGTTTCCGCTGGATATCTTCCATCATCTAACCAGTTTAACCCACTACTAATAACTGGTCGCAGTACCTTGTGAAATGCCCATGCGACGATATCTCCACGCAGAGTACCATGCATATTGTCCTTTTTTGTAAATATTATTCTGGCCTAAGAAAACACCTTATTAAACCTTGGTTCTTACAACTATGTTTTGCATGTCAACCAGCTTTTATGTATTTGAAATTGCTCCCGAACTTGTATATATGTGCTGTATTGTCTCTGTTTTTATTGGCTGTTATAAATTGTAGGAAGCAGCTGCAGAAACATTATTGATTATGTAGGGGACGTACGCTTTTATTCATGTTTGTTTTTAGATTAGTTTTTTTATCCTTTTTAACCAATTTTTTATCTTGATATTGTTATATTGTGTAGCTTTCATGATTCACTATGTGACTTCGAATAAAGCCTATCCTGATCTGAAGTAGAGTTCCAGCATGTTGGCACCCCCTGCATGAGTGTTTTAACTGGCATTCTATTAACAAGCTGAATGACTCTCAGCTGTTTTGGGGCTTTAAATGAATGGGGGAAATGAGTGCAGATTCTTAAGCAGGTGGACAGTAAGTTGCTTACTTGATCTTATTTTTTGAGAATGTCCTGTACAATGATGTTGATGCAGTGTGCCAAACACAGGATTCAGAAATAACCACCATTGGCCCTGGCCGTAACTATATTACTGCCATTGTCCGTGGCAACAAATACAATCTTAAGCCCTCTTGGTTGCAGTCATTCACAGACCTTGTTGTTAAAAGCCTTCCAAAATATTTGCAGCTGTATGGGATTTCTGCATGGTGAACATGGCTACTGTTGCATGCTTCTGAGCAGCATTAAATATCTCCGCAATGTCAACACTTGAAGATATTTTTTTCCCGCCCCCACAAAAGAGATCCAGTGTGCAGTGATGCACATGTAATCAGTAGCTTGGCAACTGGTCCACATGTCAGTTGTCAGGTGGATACTTTAAAGAGCACTCTGCTACAAAGCATTTCCAAACAATTCCAGCACATCGTGATGTAGCGCTGGAACAGCAACTCTGGCAAAATAGAACCAGCTGGGAACCTTCCATTTCAGACAGATGGCTGCCACAAATTTAAGAAAACCCACCCATTTCACAAAAGAAAAAGGGAGGCGGTCCTGTGCTAACATTTTAGCCAGCTTCACTTTGTACAAACGTGCCGTTGGGTGGTAGCGTTCATACTGCCCTTCCGGCCTAAACATGGCAGTAATATTAGCCTGAATATTTTTCTTTCCTGATGCCATTGATGCAGGTGACTTCTTGAGAGCAGGCGGTGGTAGGCTCAATGTGCTTTTCAGCGGGGCAGTCACTGCGCTCTGTTGCCTTGGTGTCGCGACCTGAGTCTTGTGCCATTGCGATGTTGCTGATGTGGAGTGCTACTGCACTGCTGGGGAGAGGGCTGCTTTGCGTAACAGAAATGTCTTCCTCTTGTTAACCTTCCAACTTGATCGGATTGGATTTGTACTCCCTGCTCAGCCCCCTTTCACACCCTTTACCAACAACACTTGCAATTTTTGGGCCACTAAGGTGCGCCTCCCAACAGATCGTATGGTGCTTTCTCAAATGATTTGTCTGGCCCGGTACCATAATTTGTACCAAACTTACCCCCACTAACACTTGCTCGGCAAAGGGAGCATATGGCAATGTTCGCCTCCTTCTGGCTAACCGAAAAGAAGCCCCAAACTGGAGAGCTCATCTTTCTGACGCTGGTGCCACTGACAATGTCGTATGAATTGGCAGTAGGTGGGCGTTTTGATGTTTGAATCTATGCAGTACCTACTTCTACTGAGGTGGTTGTGGATGTAGGTTGCTGCCTGGACATTTCAAATATGGCAGCTGGCGGTGGTTGGATCTGTGGGGCCACTGCCACATCCCCCCCGGGAAGTTGGTATGGGGTAATGTCGGTCTCCACTGGCTCTGGGCTAACATCCATGATGACTGACTCGTAGTCATCCTCCGTTTCTACACCTGCCTCCATACCTCTAAGGCTTTCTGGAACCTTCAGTTTCCCTAGCCTCGTCTCATGGCGTGTCTCACTCTCAGTCTGAGGTAGAATCCAAGTGGTGTCTAGATCATCAGAAGGGGAGCTTGAAGAAGAAGATGATGCACTACTAACCCTTCTTTTTCTAGGTGGAGATCTGGAAGACGATGGATCTTCTGTAGGAGGGAGGAACTAGTATTGGCAGTTGTGACTGTTGTTGTCCACTTCTCTGAAATTCCGGCAACGATTGGGTACTACTTTGCGTTAGAGATAAGTCAATTTCAGCACCACTGCTCGTCGACGTTGCTGTGATTAGACTGGCTGCCTCTGTGACAGACATGGGCTTGGTCCTATATTGGGGTGGGTCCACTGATTTTGGGGTGCTTCTCTCAGCTATCTCCCCATAGGCAGGTGCAGCAAGCACAGTTTTTTCCCCAAAAAAGATCTGGGGCGACAACGACATACCAGTGGTGGTGGTGGTGCTAAGCTCCTTCTTCTTCTCACTGGCCACTTTCTTGGAAGCACTTTTTTTGGGGCCATCTTGAAGTTGCCAGTTAGCAGTGGGACTTAGCTGCACAAGTTGAAGAGATGTCTGTGATGTGTGGGTCACTTACGCATCACGCTGTGCACAGGTTTATTTTCTGGCAGTACTGTGGGTGATGTTGTCTCTTGTGCACCTAAAAGAAAAGAAGCAAGGACATCAGTGAAACGTGGCATTGTTGCAGTTCAATTAGTAGTACAAACAAACACAATATTATTTAGTGTGGTCACTGGTTACTTACTGTTATAAATAATTTACAATATAGTATTTTCTATTCGTAAAACGGAAAACCACACCAACATAAACTTTCATGATGACTGACTGTATACTCAGGAAGGATAAGACACAGCCAAAAATAAACAACATACAGATGAAACTGTTTGTTTTATGTGCGTCACATGACATCAGTTGTGTGATGTGGAAAACAGGGAGGTGCAGCTGACAAATGACAATGGAAGGATTAATCCCTAGGCAATGAAGACTGTTGTGCACCTATAGCAGACATGGGGTTGTTTAATGCCTGATGTAGTGGAAAGTGGTATGAACAAAAACAATGTTTTTACCTAACATAATTGAAAAAATAAAATATACCATTGAACAATTAATTAAAACATGGGAAAAATGTTAATTAAAAAGATTAAACATAACTGGTTATTCTCAAAGATTTAATAATAAGTAAGCTGCTATCTCATTACTCAATTATCCATGCCGTCTATGGCAAAGGGCCAGACTGGCTGGACGGAAAAAATGGCTGCCAGCCAGTGCCACATTGTCATCAACAACAACAACACTGAGCAGGAAGGCATTGAGAACGAAGAGAAGACATGCAGGCCTATAGAGAAAGCACACTGGCTGCCTACACAAAGTGGCCACGAGCATATGGTCATAAGAGAACACATGCAGGGCTATGGGGAAAGCACACAGGCTATCTAGTGGTAACATAAAATGGCCGCCAGTCACATGGTCAGAATAACAAGACTTGAGACAGGAGGGCGAGGTCTGGAAAACAAAGAACACATGAACACTGACCATATAAAAAATGGTCCCTGGCCACATGGCATGTGGAACAAAGGCAAATGGTGGCCTATGGCAAACACAAACACACACTATCCAGACAAAGAGGCATGGTAAAACAGAGAAAACAGCATTAATGCAGCAATGCCAAAAACGAAATTTAATAGGGCTTAAACTGTTCACAACAACAACACACATCCTCCAAAGGCATTATCTACACTGTGTGCATGAAAAAAAGTGAAATACTACGAGAAAACTCATTTTGTATTTAAATTCAAATCCATCCGTGACCTAAAAAAGCCTGTTCATCCAACAGACAACACAGAAACAGTTGTTTCATGAACCAATAACTCTTACTGGGCCTACTGGCTGGAAGGCCCATTGGCAGACTAGGCCATAAAGTGAATAAAAATGAAAAGAATATTGCACATGTATTAGGAAACACACTGGCTGGCTACACAAAATGGCCGCCAGCCACATGGTCACAACAACAACCAGCAAGAAGGCAAGGCCACAACAAAGAAGAAATGTCTGCCTATGTCAAAAGCACACTGGCTGGATACACAAAATGGCTGCCAGCCACATGGACACAACAAGAAGCAGGAAGCCTAGAAAACAAAGAACGCATGCAGGCCCATGGCAAAAGCACAATGCATGGCTACACAAAATGGCGGCCAACCACATAGTCACAACAACAGCCAGCAAGAAGGCTTGGCCACAACAAAGAAGACATGTGAGCCTATGGCAAAAGCACACTGGCTGGATACACAAAATGGCCGCTAGTCACATGGTCACTCACAACAATAGGCATGAGGCCTGTAAAACAAAGCTCACATGCAGGCTTATGGACAGTCCACTCACTATACAAAATGCCCCCTGACCAGTGGCAGCATGGCACCTGGAACAAAAGCAAATGGTGGCCTAAGGCAAACACACCCACACACTGACCAGACAAAGGAGGCATGGTAAAACAGAGAACACAGTATTAATTCAGCAATGCCAAAAACAAAAAATTAACATGGCCAAAAAAAAATGCTTACAACAACATCGATCCTTCAAAGGTATTACCCCACCTCGTCCTATACAGTGTTTGTAGGAACTACTACAAAAAAAAATTCAACAGAAACAGTTGTTACATGCACCCATTACTAGCACTGGGTCTACTGGCTGGAAGGCCAATTGGCAGACTAAGCCACATAGTGAATTAACTCAATATTCCAAATGTATTAAAATAACATGGAGAAAATTTAGTAAACCGTGAAAAAAGGTTCCTTTACGTAAGAAGAAGAAAAATTAAATGCAAAAAAATCAATAGGCCCCTACTGAAACAACAGGCCACCCACCAAAATAAATGTTAAAAGTACAAATAAATCCAGGTGCAGGGCCCCAATCAAACAAACAACACCAGTTTTTCAACTTACGTGTAAAATCACAAATACAAAAAGTCATTAAATCAAGTGGAATATACAGTAGACACAAAGAGTGACCCTTCCAGCGCCAAATCCAAATGGAAAGTGACCAGGAGATGAGCAAAGCACTTGGAGGAGCCTGTTGGACAGGAAGTAGACTCTGGGGGCACTTCCTTCATAATCATAGTGGGTATGTGTGGTTGTGGAGTGTGCAGCTGCAAAAAAAGAAAACTGCACCTGAAGAAAAACTGGTGCTATTTTTTGTTAAAAAAATATTGTGGCCCAGCCAGTGGTTGAAGGGCATTAAAAAAGTTATGGGAATTGTGATGTTGCATTTATTGGGGCGGAGTCATTTAGCGTGGGGATCAGGGTAAAAGGTGTGGCTAAAAAAACACAAAATATCCTGTACGCTTTTTTGGACTTTTACCATCAGGTAGCTACATATAAAATAACACACAGCTTAAACGATAAATAAATAAAAAGTTGTTACTCAGTGGAAAATGCACTATGGTACAGTATGAAACCTCTATAAGTTAATGTACTACAGAGGTCAGTGTGTAACAGAGGAACCACAGAATTAAATCCTAGTTGGTGCTGCGGAGAATAGCGACCTGTGTATTTTTTGTGCTAGGAGGTCAGAGACTGGTGAATATGTCAATATTTTAAACTTACATTACACACAGTATAATATAGGCTGCTACAAAATGCACAAAAACGTTTAAGATAAAATGGTGATTCCAAAATATAGATTTTATTAATACCTACACTGTATGTAATGCAGTATTTATTTACATAACTGTACCTTCAACACCTCGCATGGGGTAGTAAGCGCTATATAAATATAATTTAAATTAAAAGATGCACCACACAACTTGGTTATTAATTCTTGGCACTACATGCTGTACTTTTTATTCCAGCAAATGATGTTGACAATGGAACTTTGTCAGAGGATATACAGACTTTACACAATCTACAGATGAAAATGGTAGATGACAGAGGTGCCCCAGATCAATGGTTTAGTGAGTTGCTGATTTGCTGCCATCCTGGATGTGTGGACTGTTGGGAGCTTTGTTGCCAACTATTGTGGCTCTACTAGCATTTTATTGTGTTATACGATTAGTCCTAGCATGTTGTAGAAGGATTGGTGCCAAGGCAAGAGTGATGTTTCCAGTTAGGACACCAACACAAGTAGTAGATTTTCATGGCAACACCTACCACCTAGTGCCACATGTAGACCAAGGTTTAGATTCAGCAGTTGAAATATCAACTAGAGGATGGAATGTTATGGAAGAAATAAAATATGAAAATATAGAGCAACAGCAGACAACAACCTAGAGCGTCACACAGTTATGCGTGATAAATGAACAGTGCAGGCCAAAAACTCATGTTGATAATGAAAAGGTGAAGAGTATACTTTGGAACAGAGTGTATGACCTGTAAGGTCATTGTTAAAGGAAACCCTGTGTTTGTTAAGCTGTAAGGAATTTATGACCTTAGCATACAGGCCCACAGCATATACTCTATCTTTTCAAATAGATTGGAAACCTATTAGACAATAGAAGTAGGAGATTGAATTAGCCAAGAACACACAGAATTTGATAAGAGGTCTTAGGAGCACAATGATAGAGCACACAAACAAATACACATGCATTCAACCCAAATACGAATGCATTCAAAAGAAGAAGAATACTTAGCGTTGTTAGAACATAACATAACATGTGTATTTGTAAAGCGCACGGTCACCCCTGACGGGGCATCTTGGCGCTGAATAACAAATGTTTATTGTTACCCGACTCAATGGTACTCATTTTATCGACCTCAGATGGATGAAAGGCTTAGTGGACCTGCCAGGATTTGAACCTGTGGCCATGAGGTCGAACACAGACACCTGCAGTGGATGCATTAGTCCACTGAGCCACCAGACCTCTCCCTGAGTCACTCTCCCTGTGCCGAAAGTAAAGATCTGTGTTTACATTGCCAAAGAGGAGTCTGTCTTATTCTTCATTCTTGAATTACACTTCAGAGATACAAGGCGGCGTTTGACACCATCTCACACCATATCCTACTGTAGAGACTTCAGGGCATTGGCATACAGGAGGTTGCACTAAAATGACTTCCTAACAGACCGAACCCAGACAGCCACATTGGGCACCTTTAGATCTAAAACTACAAAAGTTACCAAGGGAGTACCGCAGGGCTCCTGTTTGAGCCCTGCTCTCTTTAACATTTATGTTACTCCCTTGGCTAAACTAATGAAGAACCTAGGGTTTAGTCCCATCTCCTACGCAGACGACACCTAGCTCCTCCTCACCTTCGATAAATCCAGCCCTGATACACAACTCATTTTTTCAGAGGGTATGAAGACCATTGCCACCTGGATGAGGACCAACTTCCTTCAACTGAATGCCGAGAAATCGGAGATCATGTTGTTTGGAGGAGCAGCCATTAGCTGGTCTCCCAGGTGGTAGCCGGAGGAGCTGGGCACGACCCCCTCGCCAAAAGAAGTGGTCAAGAATTTAGGAATCGGGATTGACCAGAATCTTACACTTAAAGCTCATGCAGCTACTACAGCTGGTACCTGCTTTTACACACGTCTGGACTACTGTAATTCATTGTTGGCCTCGGCCAACGAGGCTTCCTTAAACAAGTTGCAAGTAGTCCAGAATACGGCAGCCCGACTAGTTACAAATGCCCTTCCCAGAACGGACTCGATTTCACTTCTTAACAAACTCCATTGGCTCCTGTAGTAAAAGAGCCATTCTTGTGGTTTGGCACCCTATGATAACCTCCAACTACCACCATTTTAATTGACTTTAGTGTGTTATTTTACCCTAGCCTGGATATCTGAGACTGTCCTACATATGTCTGCCTCTCTTCTTTCTTGTAATCTTGCTGTGTTTTAGTGGGAGAACAGTACTATTGGCTTTGACATGGCTTCATATCATCTTGTTCTTTGACTTTGACTATTGACTTTGGCATGGTCTCATGCCATCTTGCTTTCTGACTTTGCCTTGCTTCTGCGTGCACAGAATTATGAGTTTTTACTATTGGCTTTGACATGGCCTCATGTCTGATTTTGCCTTGCTCCTGCCTACACAGAAGTGCTTGCAATTCACATTCAAGGTCTTTCTGCTCCCCACTTGTTTTTCGCACCTCACTGACCAGAAAGAACTGGATATTATCTGTGGAATGTGAATCTGCCTCTGAGCCATAATACAGGGGTCTGGCCAGCCACTGTTTTTCAATCAATCAATCAATCATTTGCATTTATAAAGCGCGCTACTCACCCATAGGGGTCTCAAGGCACGGGGGGGGGGGGCAGTGCACGAAGAGCCAGGTCTTGAGCTGCCTTCTGAAGCAGAGGTGGTCCTGTGTGGCGCGCAGGTGGCTGGGAAGAGAGTTCCAGGTCTTTGCTGCCAGGTAGGAGAAGGACCTGCCTCCGGCGGTGGCTTTGCGGATGCGAGGCACGGCTGCCAGGGCTTGTCCGGTCGAGCGTAGGGTGCGAGGAGCGGTGTAGAAGGAGATGCGGTGGTTGATGAGTTTTGGTCCGATATTGTGCAGGGCTTTGTGTGCGTGGGTGAGGAGTCTGAAGGTGATCCTCTTGCTGACTGGAAGCCAGTGAAGTGTCTTCAGGTGTCCGGAGATGTGGTGGTGGCGAGGTATGTTCAGGATGAGTCGTGCGGCCGCGTTCTGGATTCGTTGTAGTTTCTTCTGTAGCTTGGTAGTGATGCCGGCGTACAGAGCGTTTCCATATTCCAAGCGACTGGTGACGAGGGCGTGGGTGACGGTCTTCCTGGTGTCGGTGGGGATCCAGCGGAAGATCTTGCGGAGCATGCGGAGGGTGTTGAAGCATGCCGAGGTCACCGAGTTGACCTGTCTGGTCATGCAGAGGGATGAGTCCAGGATGAAGCCGAGGTTGCGTGCGTGGTCGGTGGGTTGGGGAGTGCTGCCTAGGGCGGGGGGCCACCAGGAGTCGTCCCAGGCGGTGGGAGTAGGGCCGAGGATGAGGACCTCCGTCTTCTCTGTGTTAAGTTTGAGCCGGCTGTCTGTCATCCAGTGCGCTACTTCCTTCATGCCTTCGTGTAGTCTGGTTCTTGCTGAGGCGGGGTTGTTGGTGAGGGAGAGGATAAGCTGGGTGTCGTCGGCGTAGGATATGAGGTTGAGTCCGTGTTTTCGTGCGATGTTCGCCAGGGGGGTCATGTAGATGTTGAAGAGGGTTGGGCTGAGGGAGGATCCTTGGGGGACGCCGCAGATGATCTCTGTAGTAGTGGATCTGAAGGGGGGAAGGCGGACTCTCTGGGTTCTTCCGGAGAGGAAGGAGGTGATCCATTCCAGGGCCTTGCCTCTGATGCCGGCGTTGCTGAAGCGACGTATTAGGGTCCGGTGGCAAACCGTGTCGAAGGCTGCAGAGAGGGCCAGGAGTATGAGGGCCACAGTCTCTCCTTTGTCAGTCAGAGATCTGATGTCGTCCGTGGCTGCGATGAGGGCGGTCTCGTGCTGTGGTTAGCTCTGAAGCCGAATTGTGAGGGGTCGAGTGAGTCGTTGGTTTCCAGGGCGGTGGTGAGTTGAGTGTTGACGATTTTCTCAATCACTTTGGTGGGGAACGGGAGGAGCGAGATGGGCCGGAAGTTTTTGAGTATGGTGGGGTCTGCTGTTGGTTTCTTTAGGAGGGCGTTGAGTTTGGCGTGTTTCTAGTTCTCCGGGAAGGTGGCGGTGGTGAAAGATGCGTTGATGACGTCTCGGAGGTGGGGTGCAATGATGTTGTCGGCTTTGTTGAAGATGTGGTGCGGGCAGGGGTCGGATGGTGATCCTGAGTGGATGGAGTTCATGATGTGGGTGGTTTCCTCGGTGGTGGTTGGGTTCCAGGTGTGGATGGCGGTGTTGTCGGTGGCGAGTTCCGGTGGTGGGTTCTTGTTGGTTGTGGTGAAGCTTTTGTAGATGTCGGTGATCTTGTGGTGGAAGAAAGCTGCAAGGGAGTCACAGAGATCCTGTGAGGGGGGATGGGGTTGTTTTCGGCGTCGGGGTTGGAGATTTCTTTGACGATGCCGAATAGTTCCTTGCTGTTGTGGACGTTGTCGTTGAGTCTGTTCTGGAAGGCTGATTTTCGTGCGGCGCGGAGGAGTTGGTGGTGTTTGCGGGTGGCGTTCTTGAGAGCAGACATGTTCTCGTCGGTCTGGTTGAGGCGCCAAGACTTCTCGAGGGTGCGGCATTCTTTTTTGGAGTCCTTGAGGGTGGGGGTGAACCAGGAGTTTTTCTTGTGGTTGTTTTTGTTTGCTTGGGTCTTCAGGGGGGCCAGGGTGTTGGCGCATTCGGAGATCCAGTTTGTGAGGTTGTTGGCGGGTTCGTCGGGGTCTGTAGTGCTGGCGGGGGAGTTATGGGAGAGGGCTGCTGTGAGTTGTTCGGTGGTGATACGGTTCCACTGCCTTCTCGGTGGTTGTTGGACGTGGTGGTGTACGGTGGTCTTCTTGAAGCTGAAGTAGACACAGCTGTGGTCCGTCCAGGAGAGTTCGGAGGTGTGGCTGAAAGAGATGTATTTGCTGGAGGAGAAGATGGGGTCGAGAGTGTGTCCGGCGTAGTGGGTGGGGGTGTTGACCAGTTGTTTCAGTCCGAGGTTGGCGAGGTTGTCCAGTAGGGTGGTGGTGTTGTTGTCGGTGCGGTTCTCCAGGTGGAAGTTGAGGTCCCCTAGGAGGATGTAGTCAGTGGACGGGAGTGCGTGTGGGCTGATGAAGTCTGCGACGTCTTCGCTGAACTTTGTGCATGGTCCTGGTGGTCTGTACATGAGGGTGCCTCTGAGGGTGGTCTTGGGGTCGCTGTGGATAGAGAAGTGGAGGTGTTCTGCGTCGGGGAGTGAGTCGTCGGTGTAGGTCGAGACGCGGATGGAGCTCTTGTGGATGATGGCGATGCCTCCTCCGGTGTGGTTGGTGCGGTCTTTCCTGATGATTTTGTAGCCGTCGGGGATGGCTATGGTGATGTCGGGTGCCGAGGAGGGGTTCATCCAGGTCTCGGTGAGGAAGGCGATGTCCGGGTTTGTTGAGTCGATGAGGTTCCATAGTTCGATGGCGTGCCTGTGGACGGATCGGGTGTTGATCAGGATGCATTCGAGGTTATTTCCGGAGGAGTTTTTCTTCTTGGGTGTGTTGTATGTTCGTAGGCAGGTGAAGCGGCAGTTGCGGCAGGTGAAGGCTCCGTGGGTTCGCTTCGGGGCGGCGCGGCAGCAGCCCGGCGTGCGGCCGGGGTTGAGAGTGGTGAGGGAGGCGGTGTCGTAGGTCAGGCGGAGGCGGCGGGGGGGTGGGGGTCGCGGGGACCAGGGGTCGTGGTGCTGGGCGCGGTCCAGGCTCGGAAGGGCGCAGGCGGGCTTGCCTTAGGAGCGCCTTCGGCGCGCCGGCGGCGCGCCCGCTGCGCGCGGCCGCCATATATGGAGTAGCCGGGGAGGAGGGGTCAGCTGGGAGGAGGGGGCGGGAGGGTAGGCGGGGTGGAGAAAAAAGCGGGAAAACGGCAAAGTCCGCGAAAACGGCGAGGGGCCAGAAAAGGCGCCTAAAAAGGCGAGAAAACGGCGAGGGGCCGGGGAACGGCCAAAAAAAGGCGGAAAAAACAGGAAACGAGCACTAAAGGGACCGGGCACTCGGTGGGGGGGCCACGCACTCGGGGTACAAGGAGAGAGAAGGGGTCAGCACGCACTCTGGGACACTCGTTCAGGGAGACAAGAAAAAAGAGGGAAATTAATCACTCAGACCATCAACTGTGGGGCACTCATACGAGGATACACGGAGAGAAGGGGAAATGCTCAGATACACACAAGGGGCACAACCAGGCACACAAGGCAGCAGGCAGGAGGCAGGAGAGCACTGGTGGCACTGGTGGCGCTGCGTGGGCAGGGGAGCGACCTACCCAAAGGACAAGGGTTTGGCCTTGATGCAGACTGGTACAAGCCAGCTCGGTTCTTTCTAATGAGAAAGGGGGCGAGGTTTGCTAGAAGCTTCGTCTCACATTGAATAGTATTGAAGATAGAGGCTTTGGCAGCCCGAGCGGAAGTTCACCACAGAGTAGACGTACTGCTGTGACGGTGTCGGAATTTGGGTCCCGGATGGCACTTCTTCCTGGGCTGTTGAAAGGGCTTCCCCAGCTGACGATGGAAAGAATGTTGCATAGCCAGTCAGTGAGGTGTTCCTAACCACTCTCTCTTTCTCTATCACTTTCTCTCTTGTATATATTTTCTACTCTCTGCTACCTGTACATATTGCATTCTATTTTGATTGTTTATTTCAATTGTCCTTTTGATATTTGAGAGTCTGCCATGATTAATATACATTCGGCCTGCCTTTTTAAAATGTTGCATTAATAAACTAGTGTGTTATTTAAAAAAAATACATCTTTTGTTACTTAGGTGTTTAAATCACAATAATAATAACATCCCATAGATGAAAAGAAACACAGCGGTAAATAAACAACACATAGATATAGCCAAACTATAGAGTTAGTTCAAATGTTAAATCATAGGGGCCTATACCGGAGTAGCCAATTTTTTCCATCTCAGTGATTTACTAGAACAGAGACTGTTTTCTAGATTAAAAATATTGTAGAATTTAGCCCGCCACATTTCAAACGAAGGGGCTTCCTGCTGTAGCCAAATTGAGGCTACACATAGGCGTGCTACTGCTGCTGCAATAAAAATGATATATCTAAACTTAAATGCATGTTGTCCAATACTAATACTATCCCCCACCCCTAATAACATTACATCCCTTGCTATGTAAATTTGCATGCCTGTGATGTCGGATAGGAACAGGTTTATTTGTTGTTTTAGTTGCAAGAGAGAAGTGCAATAAAAAAAAAATATGCACAATGTCTGCTTGCTCCGCACCACATCTAAAACACTTCCCATCATTAGATCCTCTCCACTTCATAATCTGCTTTGGTGTATGATACAAATTAAATATCATCTTGTAGTGTTGGGCTTTCAAATTAGCGGACATAAGAATTCTGCCTGCAACCTCAATCGATTGCTGCATGTACATGCCCTCTTGGCCCAGCCTATCACACCATTTCCTATCTTGTGCATCTATATCATCCAACTGAGTTTCCATTAATGTCTCATATAATACACCTATACGTGCCCCTCGTCTAATTGCCTCTACTAACGAAATCTTAGTTATACCCTCCACCAAGTGATGTTTAATCAAAAAGTCTTGAATCTGTAAATACTTAAAAAATGTACTTCATTTTGGCAAAGTCCATATCTATCAACTAAATCTGAAAATGCAGCTAGTACCACCCTCTCAAATAAATCTCCTAATTGCCTATTCCCGTTCACCCTCCAACTCTGCATCCTAACATCCCACAATATGGCAGGAAATAAAGAAGTTGAATTCAATGGAGTATAATAACTAATCCGTGGTATATTTATCATTTTACGTACAACTTTCCAAACTTTATATGCAGCAATCATAACTTTGAACCGTGTTTTTTTTAAATAACTGGGTTCGAAAAACTGAACTAAAAGGTTCCTAACTTCTAACCCCATCGCTATCTGATAAATCGAAGGTGCCTCCGCCATCACTACATCATTCCCTGTCAGCAATATCCATAAATTTTGCAGTATGCATGCGTAGTAGTAAAATGTAAAATTAGGAACCGCCCATCCGTCTCGGGCATGTGGTAACATCATATATTTAGCCGCGTGCCTAGCTTTCCTTTGTCCCCATAAGAACTTATCACATATAGAATGAACTCTCTGCAGTCGCGTTTTAGTTAATTGTAATGGTACCACACAAAAGTAATACAGAATTTTGGGAAGAAGAGTCATCTTGAGTACATGGCACCTCCCCACCAGCGAAAGATGTCAACAGTCCAGGCGATCAAGTTGCTGTCTTATCCCAGATATTATTCCTCCCCAATTAACCTCAACCAGATCTTCCAGGGACATTCTAATTTTAATACCAAAATAGCTGGCCTCTTCAGTTACTCGCATATCCCCTGGGCATGCCCCTGTTGTACATACAATCTGTGTTTTTGTAGAATTTATTTTATAACCCGTACCTCACCAAGTTTAAAAGCCAACCTTTCTATCTCTATAATAATTGCTTCCATAGGATCTGATGACACCACCGCAATATCATCAGCATATGCTAAAACCTGTGCCTGATTTTGCCCACAACTCAAAGAGCTAATGCGTTCGTTCCGATCCAGCATTAGCAGGAATGGGTTAATATATATAGCTAATAGTATTGGGGAGCGGGGACAGCCCTGTCTTGTACCCCTTCTGATGTTCACCTGCTCAGACTCCTTACCCATTACACAGATCCTACCTCGTTGGTACCTTATACATCATTTGTATAGCTCCGATATACCCCTGCCCGAACCACATCCTACACATAATAACCCATCAAAATGACCATGCAACGCGGTCAAGCGCTTTTTCTGCGTCAAGAAAAATCAGCCCCATCCTGCGATTATAGACATTGGAGTACTCTATAAGACTAACCACTCTATTAATGTGGTTTACCGTACTCCTACCTGGTATAAAACCGTGCTGATATATAGATACCAAAAGAGAAATTACCCGCGCCAACCTTGTCGCCAATATTTTTGCGTATATTTTTCCGTCAGCGTTTAGCAACGAGATGGGCCTGTAAGATCCTGGCTGATTAGGGGGCTTATCTTTCTTTTTAAACACAACTATGTTGGCCTCATCCCATGATGGTGGCGGATTCCCAAGTTGAGCCTTTTGGAATGTGATCAACATATCTGCCTTCAGTACTTGAAACAGTAGACGATACAGCTCCAGAGGCAGCTTATAAGGCCCTGTCGCTTTACCGCTCGCCATTGATCCCATTGCCGACTCCAGCTCCTCCATGGTTATGGTGGCCTCCAATACCTCCTGTTCTTCCAAACTGAATTTATCTATATCGATTTGTTGACAGAAATCCTCTATCTCTTGCGCAGTACTCTCATTGTGCTTATACAAGTCTTTATAAAAATCATAAAATACCCCCAGTATCCCCTCCATGGTTTCTGCCATATTTCCGGCAAAGTCTAACATGGCTGTTATTTTCTGTGAGGATTATTTTGCTCTTAACCTCTGAGCCAAAAATCGCCCAGCAGCTTCCCCATACTCATATCGATCTAATTTATGTACTTTGTACTGAAGGGAAATTTCCTTAGACCATATCCCATTAATTTTTGCTTTACAACATGCAATCTTAGTTTGTGTTTCCGCGACATCTTGTCCCCGCCTAAGCACCTGTATCAACTCCTACTCTGCATTCCTTAAATCAACCAGTAGCTGACTCATCAAAGTCTGTTGTTTTATCTGTTTCGCCCACCCGTAGCTAAAAGCTTCACCTCGTATTCCTGCTTTGAGTGCATCCCATACTATAGCAGAGGAGGTGGCTCCCCTATTAACCTCAAGAAATTGCCGAGCCCAAATTAATATATGATCAATAAAGGCTTTATCCATCAGAAGCTTCCTATTATACGTAAAAGCCCTAAAAACCTTCATCTGACCTAAACTATACACATCTAATAATAATGGACCATAATCTGCAGTTAATCTCGGCCATACCTGCATTTTAGCTCCCACAATGATTAACCTGGACATAAAGATGTAGTCCAACCTCACTAATTTAGAATGAGGGTGTGAATAGAAGGTGTAGCCTGATTCTGGATAATTTAAAGTTGTCCAAACGTCTACCAGTCCATGATCCTTTAACAGTTGTCTTAGGTTTTCGCCCCTTATATCCCCTGTTGCTACCTTCTAAAACATGCCCATCCAAATGAATATTAAAATCACCACAGAGTATCACAGGGGTACTCCATAGAGCCAGTCCACATTTAACATCTCTAATATAGAAGCTTCATCCACATTTGATCCATAAACTGTACAAATGGTCGCCTTGATCTCCCCTATAATACACTCAACAATAGCCCATCTTCCATATTTGTCAGCCATTTTCCTACCTGTTCTCCGAATCCCCCCTCGTACTTGTATAGCAACCCCTCTGTTGGTAGTGGATTGCCGAGTTGCCACCAGGAAACTAGTGTGTTATCAGAGACCAGATCAGAAGATCAGAAAAACTTTATTCGGTTTTTGCTTTCAAAACATAAAAGTTGCATTGACATAAAACAATTTCAATAAAAATGCATAAATTAAGATAACAACCAATACAACAATTAAAATTACATGAAATAAATAAATAAGAAGAGCCTGAGGAAATACTCTTTACACATCCATATAACTCCTAGATTTAACAGTGCTTTTAAAAACCCTACTATAAAAAATATACAGTCCTCTTTCAATAACTGAAGGTACACAAGTGCCTGTCTAAAGTTCATTCTTTTTAAAATAGGAACCAGAAAGCGTTTACGCTGAATTTCATATATTTTACATAAAAACAGGAAGTGCAACGTATCCTGCGGAGACTGACCGTCGCAGCCGCAGGGCGCTATCTCTTGACCTCTATTAAAACCCTTGGGTCTGGCGAGCAAAAGATGAAAAAGGTTCAACCACAACCTGGTTAACAAAAATTTCTCATGTGTGGACAGAGACCCCATGAGGTAGGGTTCCGTCATGGGGGTTGTTTTAAGCATTATATACGTCCGCACACTAGTTTTCAACACCTCCTTAGCTTCCCTTTCCAGTTTCCTCAGTGACAAAAAGGCTAATTTGTTTGAATCCACATCTTTCTTTGTAATAACATCAGGGTTGGCAAATAAGTCCTCCCGCCCTAACCCATCAAGACTTTTTTTAATATATCTCAGCCACAAAATACGAGCCGAGATGTCCAGAGACATGCATTCTCTTAGGATCAGGTGGGTGAGAGGAAGATCTTTATTTAACCAACATTTTAGCCAGAAAATCAGGGGTCGCAAGGCAGGTGCGTCACTTAAATAGGGAACCCCCAGTTCCTCGTGGACCGCTAAATTAGATGTGCCAACGGGAACACATAGTAAGCGTTTCAAAAAATCATTCTCCACTATCTGTAAGGTTTCTGCAATAGTGTATCCCCAAATTTCACTCCCATAAGAAGCTATGGCCAGGCTTTTGGCCTGATACACTTGCAGCATAGCTCCTGTTGGTTTCTTCCCTATTTTGGATGCAAAATTAAAAATTGCTGAATTAACCCTGGCCAGATCCCCTTTTTTCTTCTGTAATAAGGTGCCCCATTTGAGCTAGCCATCAAAGAGGACCCCTAAATAGGAAAATACATTTGTGTGGGGGATCTTGGAATCACCTACACTAAACTGGAAGTTCTTTTTCCCCAATTGCCCCACTTGCATGACATACGACTTGGAATTATTAATTGCCAAATCCCGGTCAGTCATGAATATGGAGAAGGCAGTTAAAAGCAATTGCAGACCCAATTCAGTCCTGGATATGAGGACGGCGTCATCCGCATATAACAGGACAGGAATCCCTCGCCATCCTACACTTGGGTAATCAAATCCCGTTGCCCTAAGTACACTGTCCAGTTCATTAATATAAAAATTAAATAAAAAAGGGGCCAAAACACAGCCCTGCCGGACTCCCTTTTTGATATTAAAATCCCTCGTGACCTGCAAATCCTGTGAGAACCTGACATTAGCTTTAGTTGACATGTGCAGGTCCTCCAGAAAATTGACAATACTGTTCTCCACTCCCATTGTCCTCATGGACTGCCATAGCTTGTTCCTGTTGACACAGTCAAACGCAGATGACAAGTCCATGAAGGCAAGGTGAATTGTCCCAGTACGAGCAACAGTATATTTACTCAGTATCATAAATAAATTAAGACACTGAGCGACGGTGGAACGTCCCGATCGAAAACCATACTGGACTTCCGACAAAATCTTATTGTCCTCCACCCAAGTTGATAATCTCTGTAAGAGGAGCCGTCTCACCACTTTAACCACTGAGTCAATGAGCGAAATTGGTCTATAGCAGTGGGTACTATTTCTATCACCCTTTTTAAAAACAGGAACTATGGTAGAGGTTGCCCAAGACTGGGGACAACCATTCTTTGCTGCAGCATTAAAAACTGCCACCAGTATCGGCGCCCAAAAGGAGGGATCTGGCTTAAATAAGTCTGGGGGGATCCCGTCAGGACTAGGCGCTTTACCAACAGATAATCCTGTGATACCTTCCAGGATCTCACCCTTGTCAAATGTTAATTCTGGGTCCTTCCTGACCTGGGAGTTCCTGCAGTTAAGTTCAGACGGGCAATCAAACATAGTTTTAAAATTAAGTACCCACTCCTCCTCAGTAATGTGTGAGCCGAGGCCCCCCCCCCTCATGGTCAAACAGGGGCCTGTTCACAACACTCCAGAACCTCGAGCTATTTTTGAGAGTGCTGGAATCGATCAATTCCTTCCACGCTTCTTCCTTCAATGCTCCCCTCCTCTTAGCAAGGGCTACCTTGTATTCCCTGCGACAGTTGGAGACTTCCGATTGAATTCTAGGTTTTGATGACAGGACTTCCCTCAACCTCTTAGCTTCTTTAGAGCAATGGGAATCAAACCATCTAGGACCAGACAAGGTTTGACCTCTGGCTGGGGCGCATAACAATTCAGCCACTTTTTGTGAAATAGACTCGAATGCACCAAGGATCGCTTTTGGAAGAGACCACTCCATTGTGCATAGGGACCGTTCTTCAGCACATGCTATTTTAACCTTGTTATAAAATATTTCTGGGGATACCTGAGACCATTTTAATCTGCGCTTCCCATCTGTTGGTCTCAGTACGCCCTTACTTGGAGCATCCCTAAATTTAGCTGAAAGTGGACCTGTCATGTGAAGAGTTAAGGGGTTATGATCACTAAATTCACTTTCTGCAATATTAAAATTTTTGATAAAAAATTGTAAGGAGGACGAAATTAAAATAAAGTCAATAAAAGATCCCCTCCCATGTCCTTTGAAGGTGGGCACAGTAAAGTTAGTGCGCGGGTCAGTTAAAATCATTGTAGCCACCAAATCTAGTTAATTTATCATGGTATTCAACAACTCTCCTTGAGCGGTATGTTCAAAGTGAAAACCCTTCATACGGGGACAACCCAGCTCAGAAATACAAGATGTTGTTGGCTCACCACAGGGATGTCTATTAAAATCGCCAGAGACCAAAAGGTTATGAAGACTTGGGCCTAGGGATTGTTTTATGGTTACTCCCAGGGCAGCTATGTTACTAGCCTCATGCGGGGAAGAAAAAGAATTGTAAAAGTTAACAATTCTCCAACTAATGTCCCCCCTTCGGGCCGATAATGCCAATATTCCTCGATGTGTGGTGGACATCACCTACAGGTTGCAATCAATAGCCACAGAAATGTATGTGACTAGTCCACACTTTGGTCTCCCACTCACAGAGGGTTTGGCTGGGATGAAAAAGGCCTTGTAGCCCTCCAGGAACAGGTCGCAATCCACCGACCACGTTTCCTGGAGGCTAATTACCATAAATTGCTTGACATAAGACACCCACCGTGGATCCTGAAGCTTAGTTGCCAACCCTGCTATATTCCAGGATAGGAAATGATTCAAACTCAACACTGGGAGCTCCACAACTACCTCCCCTAGAGCCTGGGGAGGTACGACCGGCTCAGGCCCAATAAGTATGGGATCCCGCAGTCAATTGCATTCCTCCATGCCTGTTAAGGCAGCAAATCTATTGTTTGATGCCACTATATGGCCAGTAGCAGTGGTTGGACCAAGGGAATGGACTGGTGTCTAGGGAGTATTCTTGTTGAACAGCCACCACGATGGGGTACCCCATGGCCATCAATGGTCATATCCCCATAGGAAAGTGGCCTGTAAAAATAGCCCAAGGGTAAAGCCTTAATGACAGAACCCACTAAAGGGGTGAGACTGCAGTCCCTAGAAAAAATACGGCCTGCGGTGAAAGGGTTATCAAAATTTATGATAATACAGTCGCCTGTCCCCTGTTTACGTGAGCTCCCAATCCAGCTAACCCTGCGTGCCATAAGTATGTTTTTAGATACATGATTGCCCAAGGTGGTATTATATGTGAACCAATGATTTATTTTATTTAACAGCTGCCCATAATCTTCACTCTTCCCATAGGGGAGAGCAGGAACACTCCCCAAAATCACAACATATGGAGTGGATTCGGGTGGGAGATCAATAGTTGGAAGAGTCAGCATCTGGAGGGCCCTACCCTCAGATCTCTTATCCCTCTGAGGCATAGGGGACTCTATTCTTAAAGATGGCTGCTGTGTAGAAGCTGAAATATCTATACTGGTGGGCCTTAAACCATTAGAACTATTCTTATCTAGCGCCTCACTATTTGCTGTTTGCCTCACACTCGGGGCTACCCCTGCTCCTTCCTGCCCAGCTCTTTCCCTTTCCTTGACTATTTGAGCTTTGGGCATATTTGTACTTACTGTTGGAATAACCGACGGAGTATAAACCATCGTCCTTTCTAATTTAGATAGCCTGTCTTCTACTAAGCTTATTTTTTTAAAGATGGGGTCTAATAAGGTAGTCAGCATGGTTTCAAGCCTGCCCCAAAAGTCCCCCTCCAACGTACTGACAATTAGTGGCCCTGCCCTGTTCTGATTCGGGGAACTAAGATTGCCCTCACCAATAACACTTGTAGGAGCAACTAGCTCTTTTCTCCCGGATGTGCCCTTTACGGATTTATTTGATTTTGTTGTTCCCCGGCTCTTCCTTATTACAACAGGGGATTCGTTAATGAGGTTAGATTTTATTTTTGCTTTCTGCCCTCTAGTTCTCGATTTCGTTTTATCAGGGCAAGATTCCTGCTCCATAGATGTACAGGAGACGGAATTAATCAGTGTTGCTGGGACAGCGAGTGGCGACTGGCTCAGCCGTGATGGAGATATGTCCTAATTAAACCCTGACAGAGCGTTAGGAGAAGCAGGAGTTGGAGAAAACCTGCCTTGCGAAATGTGAGGCTCCAGGGATAACCTGTGTTCTGTCGATTTAATTTCAATAATGAAGACAAACTCAGCCCTCGTTAAAAAGGCATCTAAAGTCCCCGCCACACTTTTCCCTGGATTTACTTTCCGCATATTCATGTTTAGCAACTTCTGGGCATTCAGGTTTGTTTACTCAAGACCTTTATAAAGTGCAGATTTGCTTATAAAGATAAAGTGACTAGTGCAATATGGAATGAGCAAAATACAAATAAATTACAACAAGCAGCACAAATAACAAAGTAAAAATATTCCTCAGGACTTTAAAAAAATACTAAATACTTATCATGTGAGTGATTGACATATTAAAGATAAAAAAGAACAAAAAACAGTTGGTCACAATAGGGGCACTAAGGTGCAAAATGCAATGTAAAATCCTGGCTCTTACGATAGATTCTTGGCCCAATTTTATATAAGTAACATAAGCACTCTTAAACCATCAGGCAGATGACACTGAGCGTGGACAGATGACAATACAATCCTTAAACATGTGTCCATCTAGGGGAATAAAAACAAATAAATCCCAAGGCTAACAGTACCTGCACACAAGCTTCAAAGCCTGCACCAGGGACCTTGCTTGCCTCCTTTTGGCGATGATGGACTTCGCCCAAGCGCCACCCGCGGTCGTCCCGCACTGCGAGAAATTGGAGAAATCGGGGGCGCTGAGGTACTGCCTCCTGGCGGCGGTGTCAGAGGCGGGTGCCAAGCAAAAGATGCTGGAGCGTGTAGTCCCTGTCTCTGAACGCCGTTCCTCTCACAGCTGAAGAGACCGGGAAGCTGGATTGATGGCCGTTGTCCTCACGGCAAATGAACTGAAGCGCCTAAAACTGCAAGCCCTCCTCTATGTGGAGTCGTTGGTCGGTGTAGGCAGGTGTGGGCCAATTGTAGCCAAGTTGTAGCCAAGAACAGTCCCTGAAGGGGAAACACGCTCGTCCCCTACCGCGCTTATGCTAAAGCAGTCGATGGGACCTCCAGCTCACCGCTGCCTTTCCAGTTTGCCTCTATGCCTCTATTCCTGTATGCCAGACTAGGTAGTATGAGGAAGCAGGGAGCAGGGCAGACACACTCACTGCCCCCCGACCAGGGCGATGCAAGGAGGCAGCCTACCAAATCTCCCTTCTCACTCCCACCTACCACTTCACTGTGCTCCGGGACACTGATACGGAACTCCGGGGGTAGATAGCAGAACAACCCCGGTCGCTGCCAGGACCCGTTCTCTGCCGAATGCCCGGGTAGCTGCAGGCGAGTCCCCACGCCGTTCGCTGCAATCAGGACCAGTTCCACGCAGTTCAAGCCCAAATCGCAGCTTCTCCCACCCAATGCTCACTGCAGAGTAATGCCGGGTGCCCAAGAAAAGTCCAAAAAGCCCCCGGAAAAGCTTCGGGAGGCCTTGTTCTGTTTTCTCTGAGCTTCTTTGCTGCCGGTTAGCCGCTCACTCCTCCATGGCTTCTCGGGGCGGTCGATTTTATCAAGGGTGGTGCGCCACTGGTTCAATGTCCCTCCGGGCGCCGCGTAGGTAGTGTAACACCCGTGCCCTGCCCGAGCTCCAAAGCCACTCGGGCCGAGGAGAGAGGTTTTTGCCTGCGCAGTCACTCGACGTAGTGCTGGAAACCCGACCTGTGTTCACCTGCCCGAGGACGCTGCTCGCCTCCCCGCCTGCCATGATTCAAGGGCGCCTGCTGCACTTCCGGGTCGGACGCAATAATAGTGTGTCATTTTAAATGCACCAGAATTTGTTTTCTTGCCTTGCCTTCGGGGTGCTGAGAGTATGCCCGCCTTAGGAAGTGCTGTGCAAAGTGTATTTTTAAAGGTGCAGTGGTAAAAAGTACCCCGCCTTGGGTGAGTGCTGGGTCTTGCCTCAGCCTAAGGGGGTGTTGGGGTTTTGGGTGTGGCTTGATGGTGAGCAGCCACATTCATTACATCTTGGCATCATGGCTCACAGGAATCGAACGTTGATTTAAAGGGGAAGAAATATGTTTTTTAGAAATTGAAAGCAGATTCACAGATACCAATTGATATATTTGAATGGGAGGTAGTCCCATATGGGGTGCTAGCCCATGAGTGGGCTAATTGTGCTGGATTAAGTGTAAATTGGAGTGTGTGTTTAGCTGCCAGCAAAATTGGTTGCATGTTTGCAAAAAGTGCCTGTAAATAAAGGAAAGGAGCTTACTACATTAGGCAGAAAGGGGCTGGATCCCCTTAAGTGTTTATTTAGAAATGCATACAAAATATTTTCTATTGCAACGTGAACGTGAAACATTAGAGAAACAGTTTTTTAAGCCAAAAATACCTCTACGATGTTAACTGATCAGAATCCTGAAACATGGGATGGAAATATTTGGGATTCCTCTGAGTTTTCATACACCGGAGAAAAGTGTGTTCAAGCTGGCAGACAGGGGGTTGCAATGAACAGTATGAACAGTATGAAGGATCTTACTCAGCAGGAGATTAATGACATTTCAGACAGCGGTGTCATTTTGAATGTGTTATTTAGAATGTATCAAAAATGTTAACATTTCGAACAAAAATATATTGAGCTGAAAAGAGAGCTGGTTGATGTACAATTTGAAAATACGTCTTTGAAAACAGAACTAAGCATGTGCCAGGCTCTGAAGCCGTTTGCTTTGACCAGTGATGAGTCAGATGTGGAGAATGTAAACTTAGAAAACGTGCCAGTTAATCTACAGGATGTATGACGTTACAACGCACACTATTACAACGCATGCACTTACAACGCATTTTTTACAACGCATAATCCATTACAACGCATGACATTACAACGCATGACACTACAACGCATTTTAAAAAAATACCTTTACAACGCACTACCATTACAACGCATACTACCTTTACAACGCATACCATTACAACGCATAATATTAAATTACATTTAAGGTAAGTATTAGATAGTATAGGGGTAAAAATTACTATTCTAACTCCAGGGGGTGCAACAGTAGGGTAAGTGTTGGATAGTGTAGGGGTAAAAATTACTATTCTAACTCCAGGGGGTGCAACAGTAGGGTAAGTGTTGGATAGTGTAGGGGTAAAAATTACTATTCTAACTCCAGGGGGTGCAACAGTAGGGTAAGTGTTGGATAGTGTAGGGGTAAAAAATACTATTCTAACTCCAGGGGGTGCAACAGTAGGGAAAGTGTTGGATAGTATAGGGGTAAAAATTACTATTCTAACTCCAGGGGGTGCATCAGTAGGGTAAGTGTTGGATAGTATAGGGGTAAAAATTACTATTCTAACTCCAGGGGGTGCATCAGTAGGGAAAGTGTTGGATAGTATAGGGGTAAAAATTACTATTCTAACTCCAGGGGATGCATCAGTAGGGTAAGTGTTGGATAGTATAGGGGTAAAAATTACTATTCTAACTCCAGGGGGTGCATCAGTAGGGTAAGTGTAGGATAGTATAGGGGTAAAAATTACTATTCTAACTCCAGGGGGTGCATCAGTAGGGTAAGTGTTGGATAGTATAGGGGTAAAAATTACTATTCTAACTCCAGGGGGTGCATCAGTAGGGTAAGTGTTGGATAGTATAGGGGTAAAAATTACTATTCTAACTCCAGGGGGTGCATCAGTAGGGTAAGTGTTGGATAGTATAGGGGTAAAAATTACTATTCTAACTCCAGGGGGTGCATCAGTAGGGTAAGTGTTGGATAGTATAGGGGTAAAAATTACTATTCTAACTCCAGGGGGTGCATCAGTAGGGTAAGTGTTGGATAGTATAGGGGTAAAAATTACTATTCTAACTCCAGGGGGTGCATCAGTAGGGTAAGTGTTGGATAGTATAGGGGTAAAAATTACTATTCTAACTCCAGGGGGTGCATCAGTAGGGTAAGTGTTGGATAGTATAGGGGTAAAAATTACTATTCTAACTCCAGGGGGTGCATCAGTAGGGTAAGTGTTGGATAGTATAGGGGTAAAAATTACTATTCTAACTCCAGGGGGTGCATCAGTAGGGTAAGTGTTGGATAGTATAGGGGTAAAAATTACTATTCTAACTCCAGGGGGTGCATCAGTAGGGTAAGTGTTGGATAGTATAGTGTAATATTATGCGTTGTAATGGTATGCGTTGTAATGGTAGTATGCGTTGTAATGGAAT
The DNA here is from genome assembly GCF_964204655.1 of Triturus cristatus. NCBI lineage: Eukaryota > Metazoa > Chordata > Amphibia > Caudata > Salamandridae > Triturus > Triturus cristatus. Next base: position 131,222,921 of record NC_140586.1, on the reverse strand, counting down.
GCGTTGTAATGGTAGTTTTTAAAAATGCGTTGTAGTGTCATGCGTTGTAATATCATGCGTTGTAATGGATTATGCGTTGTAAAAAATGCGTTGTAATGGTAGTGCGTTGTAAAAGTTGCGTTGTAAAGGTTGTTCCCCAATCTACAGGTTTCACAGCCGGTTTTAATTAATTCTTTTGAGGATGTTGCTCAGCCTGAAAGGAATGTGCAGGGAGATCAACAGACCAGTTTTTTAGACCTAACGATCGCTGGTTCTAGGTATAAAGTAGACATGGCAGTGAACGATGAACTATGCTTGACAAGGGAAAATGCTATTTTCAAAGAAGAAATGCAGCAATGTATTTTTGAATTTGCACAGCAGATTGTGCAAAATATTTCAGACATGCGGTCAATTCAGAATTGTGACAATGTATTTTGTGAATCAGTCCAAGAGCAATGTGCTCTTTTTGGTTACAGGGAAGTGCAGGGAAAAAAGAGGTTACTTTTAAATTCAGATGGTGGTCAAATACAGATGCTTTTGTGCTTTTGAGCATTGAAAGACACTGAACAGATGATGGTGAGACACAATGGGATTTGCCAATGGGAGGAAGCAATGGTTATTAAGTGGTATATACAGACAGAGGCTGCAGTTTGGCATAAGCAGTTTACACAGGTCTCAATAGAAAGTCCAGGGGTGGAGTTTGAGACACAAAATTTCCAGTGAAGTGGCAGATTGTACTGCAAAGCGCAGCTGCAGCTACCATTCATGACAGAACATTTAATTTCCTTACAGATAAAAAGGCTAAAATCTTGGAGACAGAGGTGGTGACACACAATTCAGATTTGGTGTGCATGATTAAATTAGAGCACCTAGGAGATAAAGACCATACAAACAGGTGGGCAGAAAATGAAGGGATCCAGATCTCCCTAGATTTTCTCAGAACTATGATTTCTATGTGACAGAACGCACAAGTGCAGACTCAGTCAGACAAGATTATGGAGCATTTGCAAAGCAAGGAATGGGAGGTGAATCCCGCCAAATTATAAGGACCCTCTCAGAGTGTGCATCAGGGACACAGAGAGGTGGTACCCCAAGTGAAACAAAAGATCAGAGAATTTGCAGTGCCCCGAAACAGAAAGGAAGCCCAGAGGTTCATTGGTTTATTTGGTTTTTGGAGAAAATACAGTCCTCATTTAAGTCAGATTTTGGCCCCTTTGTACAAAATTACGCGAAAGAAAAATGTATATGAATGAGGAGAGCAACAGCAGACTGCATTTGACGATGGAAAGAATGTTGCATAGCCAGTCAGCGAGGTGTTCCTAACCACTCTCTCTCTCTCTATCACTTTCTCTCTTGTATATATTTTCCACTCTCTGCTACCTGTACATATTGCGTTCTATTTTGATTGTTTATTTCAATTGTCCTTTTGATATTTGAGAGTCTGCCATTATTAATATACATTCAGCCTGCTTTTTTAGAATGTTGCTTTAATAAACTAGTATGTTATTTTAACTGCACCAGAATTTGATTTCTTGCCTTTGGGGTGCTGAGAGTTTGCCAGCCTTAGGAAGTGCTGTGCAAGGTGTATTTTTGAAGGTGCAGTGGTAAAAGGTACCCCACCTTGGGTGAGTGCTGGGTCTCGCCTCAGCCTAAGGGGGTGTTGGGGTTTTGGGTGTGGCTTGATGGTGAGCAGCCACATTCATTACATCTCCCTGTAAGAAAGCAGGTGAAATTCAAGATCGGCGGCATTGTTTTCAAAGCCCTCAATGGTCTGGGGCCTTCCTATCTATCCAACAAACGGACAAATTACATTTCCTCTCGACCCCTCCGATCTGGATCCAAGCTCCTCCTTTGCACTCCGAGAATCAAAAAAGCCCATAAGGGTGGCAAAGCATTCACCTATCTCGCCCTGACTTTCTGGAACTAACTCCCCCGCCATCTTCGCAACTGCTAAAGTCTTCCTCAATTCAGGAAGCTTTTAAAAACCTATCTTTTCTGAGTTTGGCTTTAGCATACCGCCCCAAGCGCGGAGATACCCCTTACGGGGTGATTCGGGCGCTATAGAAACTGTAAACTATAAACTATAAGGCCAGGTGAGGACTATTCATTGCTTTGCCATATTACAGTTTGGAAAGACACTTATGCTAAAACATGTGTGGTATATATATATATATGTCATTTGGGGGAAATGTAACATTTCATGCAAGAAAACAAAACTCCATTTGCAGTATGATCATACCAGCAGCTGCATGACTTTAAATCGTAACATGTCTTATTGGAACTCCAAACAGTGGTTGTTCGAAACTCACATAGGTGCAACGTTGATCCTCATGAAGTGCAATGACGTTTGAGGTTATGATAACTTATTTGATGAGTCCTATAAAAACAATCATTACAGTATATATACCAGTGTCCCAGACTCGCCAATCCTCAAAAACATGACAAAACCCTAGAACACAGCCCTCAATAACCTTTTCAGACGTGAATCAGTATATTCTGCTCTAACATTGATATATTTGAATGTTGCAAGTTCGCCTGCTGTTCCATGTCTGCTGGTTTTCCATTAAGGTATTTTTAACATGCAACTTCTTGTTTGTCCCTGTGAGAATTTAGCCTGGTATATGCTATCCACTAATTAAAGTGAACCATTACAAAATAATGGGGTGACCCATACTAGTCCATGGACCTGGGTACTGTTCGGTATAGAAAACAATGGTCCTAGACTAATTTCCTTAGGAAGGTATACATTAAGTCAAAATCTATGAACATGGTACACATAGAGCTCAAGTTACATCATAAGTGTACCCCAGTAGTTTCTCAATTCAATTAAGTATATTGTCAAAAAGACACACAAGCACCATAAATAGCTTCAGTAGTGACTGTTTAATCTCACAGTTATTATAACAGATCACTGTAGGGAACTCCTCGAGGAGTACAGCACTGATCACCGGGACTGCGCTACGGAGGCTTACTAAGATGCCTTAATCCAGCAGTGTTAGGATTCAATTGTCACTGCTGTCCTGAATACTGCACATTAAATTTCAAAGAAACTACTGGGGTACACTTATGATGTAACTTGAGCTCTATGTGTACCATGTTCATAGATTTTGACTTAATGAATACCTTCCTAAGGAAAATAGTCTAGGACCATTGTTTTCTATACCACTTATTAAAGTGGGCACCTTGTACCAGTGCCAACAACCCTTATGGTGTTTAGGTCAAAGATAATCTTTATTGACAGCTATCCTAGTGGTAGCTATGGAGAGCAGCCTTCAGGCTAAGTCTTGAAGGAATGTTAAGAACTTTGTTTTACCAGAATGCAACCTTATAGTATTGGTTAAATGAAAGGGAAACCACACAGTAGTTATAAAAATATGTATTTATTACCTATAACACTATCTAGTATCCTCTACACGAGGATAGAACACAAATCAATAATACAGTTGCAAAGATCCAAATGTAAGTAGCACAATACACAATGGGCTCCAGGGGATACCAAACCATATACTAAATAAGTGGTATAAGAACCACGACTCAGGACTAGACTTAGTCTAGGAGGTGTAGAATTGCTGGGAAACCAAGGAACCACCCTAGGTGAGTGAATAGGGACCCCACGGAGGACGGGTGCAGAGTGAGAACACGACCGCGTGCTGTGTACAATTCAATGGGGAAGTCGCGGTTGGAAAATCAGAGATTAGGGACCCTTTCCAGCAGTTTACGAAGACAACCCTTGGAACTTAAGAGTTTGAAGAGCCACCCCACCCGTGGATACCTTTGTACCAGAGTTACCTATCCTAGAGGAGCCGGGTGCATAGGCACGAAGTGGCATCAGAAACCATCGTCGTTTTCTATGGATGTCGACAAAGTAATGCTGCTGCTGAAAGTATGAAAAGTGTCCGGTGAAATCCAAAAATGGATTCTAGATGAGAAGAACCTGAAAGCAGAGGGGACAGGGTCTGGGTCACTTTGTGGTGACCAGGGGCTCGTTAGATGTATGCCCACCGATGTCGGGTGCTTCAGGTGTGTTGAAGGTGATCTTGACACTTCAGCTGGCTGCGAGGACCCGGAGATGTTTAGGACAACCAAGAGTTGGAGGCGAGCTGTCCCACGATGGATGTCGAGTGCTGAGGGGTCAGTGTCCAGCGGGAGCACCAACAAGCCTTGGCACCGGCAAACAACGTAGATGGTCAAATTCGTTGTCAGGGGACTCACCACAGCAAGGGGAGTCAGGGCAGGCCTGGAGCAACCAGGGGAGCCTAAATAAAGCAAAGTTGACACTCAAGTGGACCCTCAGGCTGAAGGCACAGGAGTCGCAAGCGGACCTCAGGCGTTTTCACAGGATACCAGCTAGCAGGGCACAGAGTGCGAGGATGCCGGAGTCCTTCTCAGAAAAGATGCGCTGGGGTCAGGGCTACAAATGGCCCAATGCACGGAATTGTTGCACGACAACAAGTATGTACAGCAGCAAATGAACCCAGTGCACAACAGTACAGGTATACGGTCCCCACAAGGAATATCCGCCTCAAACTCAGTGAGAGGGCAGCTCAACCTCGGAGACCTTTAGAAACCCACCTCTTGTGTTGCTGGAGACTTCGGAGTCCGCAGGAGCTCTGGAGCAGCAAACCGGTCAGATGCGTTACGGTGCCTGCTGGTGCAGGGGAGTGACTCCTTCACCCCAAGGGAGATTCTTCTTTTGTCTTGGAGGTCCACAGGGTCCAGCCCAGAGCCTGTATGGATTACGGACAGTGGCAAGACTGGGGACAACAAGGGAAGATGAAGTCGAGCCCAAGGGAGGTCCAGTGAAGTCCAACGTGTCCAGACGGTTGAAGTGTAGTGGTATCTTCTTGCAGAATCTTGTCTACGTAAAATCTAATGTCCCATTTTATACCCATGGGAAAGTGTTGGACAGATTCTAGGGACCCTCCTCGGGGAGGGACAGGACAGAGGGGTGGCTACACCCATGTACTTTGTCCAGTTTTGCGCCAGAGCAGGAGCAAATGGCTCCCAGAACTGGTTTGAGCTGGACTATGCACAGGGACACCAAATGTGCCCCTTGTGCAGACTTTCTGGCACGGAGACCGTGCACTCACCCAGTTCCAATACACTAAATGCTGTCTGGGAGGTGGTCACACCTCCCTGTGACAGGATACCTATTGTTCGACCTTCCTCTGCGCGAGCTTGGCTCAGCAGAAGGAGGGCAGACTTGTGTCTGTGGCTGGCAGCATACATTTTGTGCTGTAAGGCTCGAGAAAGTTGGTACCAGTAGACTTAGGTACCCCCAGAACCTCGGTTCTGAGGGGAGGAATCATACCTCCCACACTAGTTACTGGTATGGAGGTATGATTCCAAGGTGTTTGACACCAAACACGACATACTTCATTGCAGTCATTTTCGAGATAGCATTTATCGCGAGGATATAATGCACCACTACCTATATATCTGGCAGTATCACGCACAGCCCAGGAGAATGGTCTACGAAGACTGCAGAGGGGCCCTGCTCATGCAGGAGCACCCTCTCACATAAAACCCAGCACCCTGCCTTCAGAATTGTTAAGGCCTGCTATAGGGGTGACTTATAAGGTTTTAAGTGTAGTGAGATATATAGATATAGTGAACCTACATCTCTCGTAAGTGGTGCAAGCACCAGCTTACACAGGCTGCGGTAGCAGACCTAAGGTTCCATTTTGCATGGCCTCTCAGGGGTGGTATAATACATGCTTCAGCCCATGGGAGGCCTCTGCGGTACCTATGCCCTGGGTACATGCGTACCATATACTAGGGACTGATAAGGGTACCCGAGTATCCAATCTGGAGTTGTACCAAAGTACATATATGTCAATTTAGAGGAGAAAGCAGATAGGCTGGGGTCCTGAATAGCAGGATCCCAGCCAGACTAGTCAAAACAGTGGGAGCAAAAAGCAAAAAGTGGGGGTAACCATAAGAAGCAGATCCTACTTTCCTACAGTCCCTACATACTAACAATGTTTGCTCAATTGCCTAGAAGTACGCCTGAGTCTGTGGCATAGCAAAAGAGCCATAATCCATTAAGCAAACAAGGAGTATGGAGCAGGATTTCTAGTTTGTTTTGCAGCCACAAACAATGCAATTAACACATTTAGAGGGTTTAGACTGCAAAATGGCCTTTTAGTATTCACTGAACTTATTTTGCAATTAAACAAATGCTTACCGAATCACAAATGGGTTAGAAATGGATCCCAATTCACAGTTTGAAATGGAGCATGATTAGGGCGCCCCTTACAGTTTGGGGCTCAGTATTAGATGAATCATTGGTTTGTGACCACTAACCATTGATTGTTACTGGCACCTCAAGTGCGATTGTAACCCCTTCGTAAAGGGATGGGGTGGGGAGGGGGCTTTCTGACTCCTTCCTGAGTGTTAAAAAAACGTTTGTTGAGAAGCAGACAGTTTAAAAAAAAAGCACATTTTTCTTTTTCATCTCAGACTTCTTTCTCTCAATGAAAATAGGCTGTATTTAAAAAAAGTCGACATTTTTTAAAGTCAGATGGTAGTCTGCTTACACTAGCAGGCCACAATCCCTGTGATGGCCACCAGTCGGAATGAGTGCCAATTTGAGATCTTCATCCAGGGGTGTAGCGACCATTGGTGCAACAGGTGCAGTGGCACCAGGGCTCCAAAGCCTGAGGGACAACTCACCCCTGATTAGTGCTGTAATTTACATATCAAATAGCAGTCAGGGGGCCCATTCCCTTCCTTTCACTAGAGCCCATGACATACTGGCTATGCCACTGCCTACTCTGTTAATATTTGTGAGGTAGTTTGGATTGAAACCACTCTGAATGAGAATTTTGCAAACTGACTTATTGGTACATGGGCAGATCCGGAAAAACAAAATTGATTTGCAAAAAGTTGGCGCACAATTTGCGAGTGTTTTTTGCAAACTGATTGCTAGTACATCTGGCCTCTGGCTCCCTAACCCTCCAGTTCTATAGCAAAAGACAGCCAAAAGTAGAGTGTACTGGACTGCTTAGGTCCCTGGGAGATGGTGCCACTGCATCTGCTGAATTAATAACAGCCATACACCGCAGGTGTTGCCTGTGACTAGCCTACCTCCCTTATTGATGCTTTGTAGGATTGTCGATCTCCTTCCCAGCACGTGGCTGACAGCCCAGGAGCAGCATTAACTACTAGGCTTGGGCTAAAATTCCGTTCCGCTCGCGGAAATTGCGATAATTTGACATTTTTGCGTTCCGCGGGGAGCGCGAAAATGTCAAAATTTCCGCAATCCGCATTTTACCAGAAATATTTGCATGCTCGCACTGTAAAATAATACATTTTCGGGGGCGCACGATCGCCTTACCTGAATCCCCGCGTTCGCCGACAAGTTTTCCCGATCCGGTCGCGTGCTCCACGAGATGTTGGATTGTTGGTAGCCATTTGCGCTGTCTCGCGACAGTTCGCGCCCACAGTAATGTCATTCTTCGCGCGATCACGTCTTTCTTCTCACGATCATGCACCGCGAGACAAGTGAAAACAAGATGGCCGCGCCCGCGAGCAACCGCATGGGTAAGTTGGCAAGCCGCGACCACACAGAAAGTACCGCGAACGGGCGGGAAAAAAAACTTCTGCATCTTCGCGATATTTCCGCGTGTTTGCGGAGATTTTTAACATTTTCGCGATAATTTGCGAAAGTGAATTTCGCAAATTCCGCCCACCCCTATTAACTACATCATCTCGGAATTCAAATTGGAGCTTGTCCTGTTGTTGAAGGCCCCCGGCCTGAGATCTGTTCTTAGCTCAGGTTTATGAGCTGAAGACATGGCAAGATCAGCTCAACACCACATCTTCCTGCATCTCAAGGAAGATAAGAGCTGGCAATGCTTTGCAGTGGCATCCCATGTAAATGGATGACTTTCTGAAAGGGCATGGGACTCCTGATAAGGCTGTAAGATTACATATATCTACCACAATTATATCAGTAATACATTCCTTTCATATATAATGGCTACACTTGTCATTTCTGTGTGCAGGGCACAGGGGAGAAATGTGACTAGATGCTGAATTTATCACACCAATGGGCGCGCATCCCTGCAGTGGGTACCACCAGCTCAGAATGAAGTCCTCTCTAGCTCCCCTCTTCCTTCAAAACTCTGGCAACTTGCCCTTCTGCCTATCACAATGTCAGCTGGTGGGTGTCCCTATCTGTTTCTGCAACCCACTGATGAGGACGCCTAACCCTAGCTCGGGGGGAGCTGCCAAGCAGGAAATGCCCCTGGCGGCAGGGGCAGAATTGTGCACATTTTTCACTGGGACGAATAATCAAAGTACATTCATTTGGCACCAGCCCTGCGTCCTGAGAAATGGCGAATGGATTAAAATGTGGTCACGTGTTTTACATTGAGTTTGAAACCTGGAAAATATTCCAAAAGTAATTGTGCATGGTGTTTGTTGTTTTAGCAGTTAGAACCTCAGCAATTGCGTCTTTCTTCACTGTTCAAATGTAAATGATGGGAAGAAGCAGGAGACACACTGGGATTGTTAGATTTTGTAAATATAATGGCCGCTGCCTAAATAGTACAACAGCAGCTACGGTCACGCGGTGTTACTCGTTGATCCAGATTCCTTTTGTAAGTTCTAATGCACGCACATGTTAGATGGTTTGTAAACTGGTGGCACAACGGATTTTTATTTTTTATTTTGGCCTGATCCATAGATTTGTCCAATTTGCCCTGGATCAAAATCGATTTGCTCTGTTCCCTGTTATGAAAGCAGCAAACGTCGAAACAGATCTTAAAACGCTCCTCCTACAAAGACACTTCCTGGAATAATTCAACCCATTTCTTGACGATTATGGCCATCTAGCACTCACACGAGGTCAACTTTGTAAATATGTATTTTTCTCCTGTTTTAACCTAATGCCGACACCTTTTATTTTTTACAATATAAATATGCAACTTGTTAGCATTGTAACTGATTATTTCTAAGTTCTTAGCGTGTTTAGTCTACCTTGTGTACCTTTTGTAACTTACCTGGTTCTTTAGTGAAGCGCTCTGACACCTTTGTAGTTTGCGCTATATAAAGCTGCATTAAATAAATAAACGTGGTGGCAAATGGAGCTACTCGCCTTTTGACACCATTGTAAAGGTTGCCCCCCCTACCTGATTTTGCAGTTTGCTCCATGTACCCACTCTTAGAAGGAAAGCAGGCAGGCAAGGATACCTGCAGCTCAGGAGCCACAAGGCCACAACCTTGGGCAGTTAATTTCCGATTGCTGTTCATACAAAGTGCTTTGTGTGTACTCCACTATAGATCAAGGCAGAGAAGTGGCGGAGACAGCTGGCAGGCTTGGTACCACCTGCACCCAAGGCAATGGCAGTGCCTGGTCTGAGCCAGCTGCCTACTGCAGGCCCCTGAAGCCCCTAGGATTCAGGGATGGGGGCGGGGAGAGCATTTAGACCTTAAGGCAGGGCTTTAAGTGAGATAAAAAAATTGGGGGTCTCTCAAAGGGGCGTGGCCAATGTAATTAAGGACGTGGCTTAAAACACGTAAGCTAAAAATCTGTGCTTACCATAGTGTGCCACCCAACTTGTATTTTGCATCCAAATATATAATACATCATAACTACATAACTACAAGTCAGGACTTTTGGCTTTGTCAATGGTTGTTAGTTGCATAAGATAAATAAGCATCAACTATGGCTTTTATATAATATTGAAAAAGCTTACACTTAAAGCCCTGGTGACACCACGGCCATATTGCTGCTCCTGAGTCCCAAAAAGAAAAGGGAAATAAAGAGAGAAAATGTCTCTCTTTAAAGGATTTCCCTTCCCCTACAATGCTCATCTGGCATGACGTCATGCCGTAACTTCTCCACTAGTGAGAAGTGAGCAGTGTGAGCACGTGCACATCCATGTGCCTGCTGTCACTGCAGTCTGGAAACAAGCATTTGCAATGCAATAGGTCTTGCATTTACGCAAGACCTCTTGCATTGCAAAAGCTAGGCATCACGACAACGTGAGCGAGGGCGTACAGGGGGGAGAGGGCATGGACAATGGGAGGCAGGGCGGCTGGGGGAGAAGGCACGGTCAACGGGAGGGCGGGGGTGGTGAGAAGGCACGGTCAACGGGAAGGTGGGCGGGGGAGGCACGGACAACGGGAGGGAGGGCGGGGGGTGAAGGCACGACAACAGAAGGGGGGGGGAGTAAAGAAGGCACCAAAGCATGTCGTGCCTGCAGTAGGAGAACCTCATTAAAATAAATAGTGCTCACAGTCTAAATAACACGTTCCCTATAACAACCAAAGTAAAGGAGCGAGTAGCCATGGGAGATGACAAATGAAGAGGAGGCGGTACTAAGGCGGGACTAACAAGCCTATCGACGAATCAGAAGCCAGCATTTAGGACAGACAATGACACAAGCCAATAACAAATATGGGCGGAGAGTGGGCGGAGCTTCTATTCACCTACTCCTCTAAAATAAGTCTCCCAGAGCAGCGCATGTGCGCTGGCTCTAGGCTCGACCTAAAAAACGGACCGCCTGTGCCAGGGCACAAAACAGAGCACGATATAGACCTGTTTCTAGGCCCCATTTAAAAAACTGCCGGTGCTCAGCACTGGTGAGACCCAGCCCACTTAAAGCCCTGCCTTAAAGAGTGCCCTAACCAGTTTGAGGAGGGGAGACAAACCAGCAGACGACCATCCATTTAATGTCTGTGAGAGATGGGAGCAGGGACGTAGCCTCAGGGGGGTTGTGTTTGGAGTCTGCCCATTCTCCAGGTATGACTTGGGGTTTCCCCACCACAGTAGCCACATGCATGGCAAGTGATATTCCTTCTCCCTCTTGACACGTCTGTTTTCTTTGCTTGTTCACCACTTCTACATGCCCCTATTCAATGGACATCACTCCATATACTGTCTCCACATACCTAATCCAGGTTCTGACCAGGTATCCCTCTCACACGAAGTCTGCTATTCAATATAATATTCCATAATATTCCAGGTCCATAGAGAGCGAGTTAATGAAACTTGGCAGACCTGCCGCTTTGAAATATTTGTGGACTTGCCACATCATTTTTTATGTGTGCAAGGGTTTGCTGCAGGAAGAGGAAGACTTTGACAGACTCATTTTTTTCTGTTGTCCCTTCCACGGATCAGACCAGAAAAGAGAGAGAGGGCAGTGTTGTTCTGGCCTTTTGAGCAGTCTGACGGTCTGGCTCTACCAAGGGCAGTTTTTTTGATCCTGTCATGGCGCACGCAACCAAAAAACATGGCCCACTCATTGGCCCTTTCAATCTCCCTTAGTTACAAACAAGCCAAATGGTCCTGTAAAAAAAACCTTGGGCGAGGCCACCTGTGTGGATAGAGATGCAACAAGTGTGGCCGAGAAGGACGCAGATATGCCCGTTATGGCCTATGGCCCTTTGCCTCCATTGGACCCTGTATTTTTTCTGACCAAGAAATTTGTAGCCCTTGCGGATATCATGGAGGATGGCACCCCAAATGCGATATCCCAGTGGACAGCATCTGAAGGAAGCCCAAGGGGCTTTCTCGTATGGGTACCTGCAAGGGGGTTGTGAGCTTAGAGGAATTGCTTGTCATTGTAAAAACCCCCTGGGAAAAGGTTAGCAATTTGAAGCCCCAAGAGGAAGACCCAACCAGCGAATTAGGGAAATTGAACTCTCCCGAAGGCACTCTGAGGGGCAATGTGACATGTTCCACCCACAATAAAACATATTCATCACTTATTGACGAGCGCAAAAGGAGTAAAAGCGCTCAAGTTAAAGAGTCATAGGGCACAGTGAGTTAAAAAAAGAATCAACAGCACTCGAACACCAACATGCATGCCTCCCAAATGGCAAACACCAGACCCCAGGGAGTGAGTCCTGCCATGCTCACGATGGCAGAGAAGGAGCTCAGTCCACCAGTCCCAGAGCAATCTATATGTGCACGCAGGGTACGCCAAATCCAACTTGCAAGGGAGGAACCATCCTCAAAAGAGGGCTCTAAAGCAATACTGTCTGGATACCCAGCTCTCTACCTAACCAATGTCCCGAAGCTAGCTGATAGGATGCAGGAAGATGCGGTTTCGCTGAAAAATAAGTGTAATTATTTTGGTTAGACGTGCACAAATGTTGCTATTCAAGCTTTAGCATTCCTGCTCAACACATAGGCAGTGGTAACCCTCTTGGAGCTTATTAATATGGGTTTGGCTTTAAATGAATGTAGACATAAGGCAAATCAAGGTTTGTTTCACCGATATTCAAGGTATTTGTGTGCCTCCCATACATTTATAATATTTACAATGGAGGGGTCAACTGGGCGGGAGAATCACCAACACTAAAGATCTTTGCTGCACACAGGGGAAACCCCGCATCCTATGACCCCTTAATTGTTGCCTTGGAACTCAATACTACCTTTGAGCCCTTGACCAACCCCGGCGAGGACGAGGAATGAGGAATCCCTTCTTTGGATATACCCCCCATTAAGAGATGCACAGAAGTAGCCCATCAGATGCTATCTCTTACTCTAGCATTTGTCTGCGGGCCTATAATGGGCGCACTAAATTACACCTCCAAGCGCATCACGCGTGTAATAGATTAAATTCTTGTATCCCTGCCCCAATCGAGATCTGTGGTAGACATAAGATAGTTACAAGGACATATAGCAATTACAACGCTATCCACTGTACGATGGCCGACATCATGTCATACCATGAACCTTCTCCTTTATCTCACAGTTGAGACATTGGTCTCCCTAACAACAGATGTACCCTAAAATGGTCTCAAGTCGTTTTTCAGCCGGAGATTTTAGACAGCATAAATGAGGTGCTCTCGACTACCTTGGAGGACATAGATACACTTCCTAACTCTGCCAGAAGAAACAAGAACATCCTTGCTATACACAAGGATTTGTATTCCTTGATTAGCAATCACTTTCAGAATACATGTAGAAGGGATCACCCCAATCCTACCTCTAATGACCCCTGGTTTAATAAGGATTGTGGAATAGCTCAAAGGGATCTACTGGCAGCCCTACGAATTGTAAATTGATTAAGGTCTTTACATCAAGCTGGGGAAAATCGATGGAGGGCAATTGTCCAATTTGCAAATCATGTAAAGAAGATGTTGTGCACATTTTGTTCTTTTGTCCAGCATACAGTACGATTCGAAAATGCTGGCTTTTCCCTTCGTGCAAAAGATTGGGCCTCAGACAGTGTGTACAAGCCTGCAGAGTTCTAACCTATGATACCGACCCACTTATTGTTTACGCAGTTTCCCGTTTCTTATTTGGTATGTGGCGGAGAAGGTTGAGTTTTACAAATACAAAGTAATGGCTTATGAGCTTCTACCTTTTATCAACTGATCATGATAACTCATTGTTTAATAATTTCTTTTAACAAATATTTGTCTATTTATGATCTTATCTTTGTACTTGTATATATTTTATTGCACTTTTATGGTCTTGTGACCGAAATAAAGTTATCAATGAATGAATGAATGAATGAAATTGATTAAGGCCAGACTGTCAAAGTATGAAGAAGAGCAGCAGAAGGCCAAACGCAGTGTACTCCCTTGGATGTATCTTTGATGCAGCTAAGTCCATGGATTCTAGATTGTTTTGGAAATTAATGGCTAATTCATCCATTCCAAACTACTTTGTCCACTCACATCCAGCCCCAGATATGCTGGGAACATTTCGTTTCGTTTCGTTTCAGAAATCTTTATTTCGATCACAGATCATAAAAGATACATAGCAAAATAAGGACAATTAAAAAAGTATTAAACATGATGTGATCCAATGAATTAAGACATTAAAATGCATTAAGGGAAAAAAAGAAGTATGGTATACTGTGCTAAAATCTAACAATAAGTCAATTTATACAAGTCTTTTCAGGACGCTGCTACGGGTAAACCACATAGAAGTTAAGAATTTCGCAACTGCAAAAACGACAATGGGAGAAAGGTCTGACTTTAAAACCCTATAGGCTGGTTGGAAGGATCTGAAGCCCAAATTCCTAAGTAGCGGGACTAACCAGCGTTTCCTGCTCCTCTTGTAGCCCTTGCAGAAAAAAACGGCGTGAACTTCGTCTTCTTTCGGATGAGCACAAACAGGGCAGGTTGCTGTGGTGGAGCATGGAGACCAAGACGCTGTGAAAAAAGCTAGAGGAAGGCATCCATATCTCCATTGAAAGAATAATTTCCTCGTTAGCAGAGGGGAGATCGCATCTAGAGTGCTTTCAAGGCAGTAGGAGTCTTTTGCTTTCAGGAATAAGTGGGTCAAGGATCCTTCACGGCTCTCGTTGATGGCTCTTGTGAGCATCAAATTGTAGTATGCTCTTGCGAGTGCCTTCTTTGAAATCTTTACACAGGATTTGGAAGGATCGGTCCATAGTTCCGGATAGCCCAGATCCTCAAACCTACCCTTGACATAGGTCAGCCACGGAATCCTCAAGGCGTTCCGCAGCTGTAAGAATTCCTGAAGTTCCTCTCTGTAAATTAAGAGATCGGAGCTACACCACAAACGCCTCCAAAAGGTTAGGGGTTTAAGACCTAGCTCCTCTGATATTGGTCTTACTCCCAGGTCTAATCTAAGGGGGAGTAATGGAGTGCTTTGAGGAAGGGCAGTTACCTGTCTCAGGAATTTGTTTTCGGTGGACTGTAACTTTGGGACATGAGTGTGACCCCAGATTTCACCCCCATATGTAACACCCGCCCTTGCTTGGGTTTTATATATATGAATAATTGGGGTCAGTGGACGGTAGAAAGATTTGTTCGCCAAGCGCAAAGTGCCACCCGCCAACTGTGCCAGTTTGATGGTCGCTTTGGCCTGATGAGACGTCCACGATAGATGTTCGTTTAACGTGATCCCCAAATATTCAATATTGTGCACACGTTCCAATTGTGTTGTGCCGAGCCTGGGTGGGGCTTGAGTCTGGGGCTTGGGGTTCAGAATCATGAACTTAGTTTTTTGAGGGTTGATTTCCAGTCCCCGATCGTTACAAAAATCTAGAAAACCATCCAAGATGCGCTGGATCCCCATAGGGGATTTAGACAGCAGCAGGGTGTCATCTGCAAACATAATTGCAGGCACCCTGCTGCCGGTTAATTTTGGAGCATCCGAGTTGTGAATCCTGTTTAGGTGGGCAACTACCCCGTTCACAAAGATGCAGAACAGGGTCGGTGCGAGCACACAACCCTGTCTCACCCCTCTGCGAACGGGGAACCTTTCGGTTAGTTTGCCACCTTTGCCACACCTTACGCGAGCGTAGTTATTGTGGTGAAGTCTCATCAGGATTGTCAGGATGTCAGTAGGTACGTCCAACTCTTCCATAACTCTCCATAGCCTCGCTCTGGGAACCAAATCAAAGGCGGCACGTAAGTCTACAAAGATGGTGTATAGACTGCCGCCCTCGATTATGGCTGTTCTCCAGTAGAGGAGATTTAACCTGAAGATTTGGTCTATGGTTGACACGCCCTCCCTGAATCCTGCCTGGTAAGGGGACAAGATTTCCATTTCTTCGATCCAGGCCTGCAATCGATTCAAAATCAGTCTACCGAACAATTTTTGGGATATATCGATTAAACTGATAGGACGATAGTTGGAGGGGAGCAAGGGGGATCCCTTTTTGAAGATTGGGACCACCTCTGCTCCCCTCCAAGTATCAGGCACCTCCAGTCCCCCGGCAATGGCATTAAAAATTAGTGTGAGATAGGGTGCCCATATCCCGGGTTCCTGCTTAAACAGGTCACCGGGCACCCCATCGAGACCAGGGGCTTTTCCAGCAGCTAACCCTTTAATGGCTTCCCTCACTTCTTTTTCAGTGAAAGCAACCCCGATCGGGCAGAATGAAATTGTGGGACCATCTCTGTTCTGTTCACCCCCACCCTCTGCGTACAGGGCTTCAAAATGGGTCTGCCATACCGTGGGGGCTATATTGGGCTCTATTGCGGAAGATAAATCCTCCGTGCCATTCGCCACTACACGCCAAAATTTACGGGAATCTCTGGTTGTTAATGCATTAGTGAGATTTTCCCAGTAATCGTGGTCCCATTCTGCCCTTGCATTCTCCAGGAGGATTTTATAGGATCTTCTCCTGGCGCGAATTTCATCTTTGTTGTGATGTTCCTTTATGGCAAGTAGCAAGTTGGCCTTGGCTTCCCTGCAAGCAGCATTGTACCAAGATGTCTTTGGTTTAAGGCCATTCCTTTGCCTTGAAGATGAAAAAAGATCCTGCTCTAGGGTAGTGAGGATGCCTGCATGTATTTGTGCAAGCTCTCCTCGCATAACGTCGTCTAAAACCCTAGATCCTAGCTGGAAGGCATCCTCCAGTAATGGAATTATCCTTTCATATAGGCAGGATATTCGTTCTGGGTTGCTGGCCAGTTTCTCCCACTTGACCTTCCTACGGTTATTTTCAAGTAGGAGGCCCGTTTTATCTTTAACCAACCCATTGATTCTTGGGTCTCTCCCAGGTAGACAGTAGGTCAATTCCAGGGAGTTGTGGTCACTGTCTAGCCTTGGGGTAACTTTAAAGTCCACTATTGCTGACCACATGAACAGTTTAACCATTATGTAATCCAATCTGGATTCGCTGCCGGGTTTATTAAAAGTATGGATACTTGGCGTGTCTGATTTAGTGCGACCGTTGCATGCCCTTAGACCAAGATTGAGGGTGAGGGCGGTTATCTGTAGGGCTAGTGGAGTCCAAGCCCGTGGGGAAGGTGCCACCGTCTCAGGTATGAGCCAATATGAGTCTTCTTCCAGAGAAGGACCATCACGTAGCCCCGGCAGTGGTTCATATTGAGCATTAAAATCGCCTCCTATCAGGCAAGCCAGTTCACTTGGGATACCTTCTAGGAGCTTGGCTAGCTCATCCACTGTGCCAGATTCTTTATGCATTGGAACCGGCCTTGAATAGATATTAATTACTATCAACTTCGATGAGTCTGGCCACTCGAGTGAGACAGCCAGTAAATCATCAGAAGCGGTCTCTAGATAAGTAGCTTGGCATCCTAAATCCGTGGCTACCCATGTAGTTAGTCCCCCAGATGGCCTGCCCCTACCCCCCCATTTAGCTGCTTTGAAGAAGGAGGCAAAACCCGGAAATGCTATTTCTTCACGCGCCCAAGTTTCTTGTAATAGAATTATATCCTTCGAACTGATATATGTACCCCATTCTGTGCAATCTATCTTGCTAGCAAGGCCAGCCACATTCCATGAAATCACTATTATTTCTAGTGGTTGGGTGGAGGCCGTGCCCATATGAGCCAAAGTGGTGGTGGTGCACTCGTGGGGCCGCCGAAGGTTTGTGGGGACGAAGGACGTGCCCTTGGGGTTATTATCATGGAGGGGAGGGGAGGGCACGACACTTGGGACATGTGCAGGATCAGCTGTGCCAAATGCTGAAGGATGAATATCAGCAACCAGGTCAAATTTGAGCCCATTTATGTGAGATATTTGAATTGCGCTCCCCTCATCAACCGCATGTCAGTCTACCATCTCAAGGCTACTAAAGCGGTTATGGGTAGATAGATGGGCGGGGTAGTGTATTCTGTGTGGCCCTGGAATTCCCCTCCTCTGTCCACCGCCTCCCCCCCTCCTTCTTGCAACAGTTTCCCAGCCGGCCTCACCCCCATAAGTAGGGAACTGCTCTGTTGGTCTTTCCCTATATGACGGATAGTTGTTGTTCTTCCTCCGTCTATTTTCCCAACCCTCCAACAGCTCCTGGTGATGCCTCCACCTGTGATCCTCCAGGTTGTAAAAATTTGAGGGGTAAAAGAATGAGAGGGGTAATGGTTGGATGGTGCTCGCAAAATCCCCATCAGCAGCACGAGTGCAAATATATGCGGCTGCATTCGGATCTCTGAAGGTGACCAGAATGCAGTCGCCACCGATGGATTTCTTAGTGTAGCCCACCCACGTTGCCCTCCTAGCCATGGTTATATCGCTAGTAGTACCTCTCGGTAGCGGTCTGTTTACGGAGAGCCAATTGATTACTTTATTTATTAGTGAGATGGTGGATTCAGATGTAGTAGAATTTAATTCAGGGACCCCCACCAGAACCAGAGTGTAAGGTGCTACTTCTGGGGGGAGGTTTATGAATTTAGGTTTAGAAGTAATGTCAGGTTTCTCTCCAGTAGTAGGAGGGTCACTCTTAGCTTTGGCCGGAGGCTGGGTATTATTGTCTTTCGGCGGGAGGGTTGATTTTGGGATAGCAGTAGCCGATTGTTGAATGGGAGTGGGGGCCATATTTACAACCACTGGTGCCGGAGCGTTAATTGGTACAGGTTGTGGGGGTTTGGGATTAATTTGCGGGGATTTATTAGTGGTTGGTGTGGGAGGGAAGTTGCCTTTGGTAAGTTTTGAACCTGATCCCTCGCTAAATATTTTGGTCCCACTGTTGACAGTTTTCCTTGAGTCTACGAGTTGCACGGTAGCCTTTTCAATACTAACTAGTCTGGCTTCCATCTTAATCAGTCTTGCCTCAAGAGGGCTCAACAGAGACCTAACTAAGGTGCCTATATCTTCTAAAGTAATGTCATCTGAAATAGTGTCTGATGGTGCGTTGCTAATAGGTTGTGGTAGTGAAGTTAACTTACTCGTTCTAAGGGGAGATGGCGGTCCTAATGTATTCCCAGTGTGCTCGGAGGAAGCACCTATCTCCCTTTTGCCTCTGGCTTGCTTAGATTTCGAAGTTTTAGTCCTATGATCTACTTTATTTTGGAGGCCCTGCTTCTTTTTTGGAACAGCCCCTTCCCTGGTACCCCTGTTGCTGTCTAGGTTAGTTCCTGCAACTTTAGATGTCTCAGTGTTCTCTATAGATGTAAGCTGGGGGATTTGCGTGGTGGGTAGGGCCATAAGGCTCATGTCCTCAAGGTAACTCGGGGCCTCAGTAGTAAACTCGGGATTGGTGAAATTAATGGCTGGGATAGGACATGTTGCCGGGTCTAAACTATGGTTATTTGGAAGACCAGATCTATTTTCTGGGGTTCTAACATGGGCCATGGGGCCCAATGAGGACCTTCTTACCCAGTCTATTTCTTGTGAGATTCTGCGCTCGAGAACCTCTATTTCCTCAAACAAAAGGGAGCCAGCTTTGGCAAAGTAAGTGTCAATAGGTCCTTTAACGGCCCCAGATGCAATTTGTGAGGAAGTTTTGCTCCTGGTTTCCCGTGTGCACATTTTACTGACAGTTTAAATACCTTTGGATCCAGGCGAAGAGGGGGGCCCGGACCGGACTCTCGCGTACTCGAACGGCCTCAAACGGCCCGCTCTTTGCCCGGTCTTCGCCCCGGACGCTCCCGCGCTCTCCCGCGCAGCGTCACTCTCCAGTATTTATATCCCAAGGACCAATGAGGTGTGTTGTGACAAGGTGTGGGCGGGGCGTTCAGGGAGAGCGGGGCCAGGTGACTCAGCCTCCGGGTCCGGGACTCCTGGGAAAATGAGTCCCGGTTCACGCTCGCAGCCCTGTAGCCTCACAAGCCCCCACGAAGCAGCCAGACAGGCAGGAGACCAGCAGCGGCAAGTGGAGGTGAGGGGGTTCCGCAGCGGGACCCGCGAAGCGGGTTCCGCAAGTCGTGAGTGTGAACAGCCCTCACACCGATGCAGCGCCAGCCAGAAGCATCAAGCAGCGTCCCACGAAGAGAAGGTCCAGGTGCAGTTTAAATTTAGCAAGGTGTGGGCGGGGCGTTCAGGGAGAGCGGGGCCAGGTGACTCAGCCTCCGGGTCCGGGACTCCTGGGAAAATGAGTCCCGGTTCACGCTCGCAGCCCTGTAGCCTCACAAGCCCCCACGAAGCAGCCAGACAGGCAGGAGACCAGCAGCGGCAAGTGGAGGTGAGGGGGTTCCGCAGCGGGACCCGCGAAGCGGGTTCCGCAAGTCGTGAGTGTGAACAGCCCTCACACCGATGCAGCGCCAGCCAGAAGCATCAAGCAGCGTCCCACGAAGAGAAGGTCCAGGTGCAGTTTAAATTTAGCAAGGTGTGGGCGGGGCGTTCAGGGAGAGCGGGGCCAGGTGACTCAGCCTCCGGGTCCGGGACTCCTGGGAAAATGAGTCCCGGTTCACGCTCGCAGCCCTGTAGCCTCACAAGCCCCCACGAAGCAGCCAGACAGGCAGGAGACCAGCAGCGGCAAGTGGAGGTGAGGGGGTTCCGCAGCGGGACCCGCGAAGCGGGTTCCGCAAGTCGTGAGTGTGAACAGCCCTCACACCGATGCAGCGCCAGCCAGAAGCATCAAGCAGCGTCCCACGAAGAGAAGGTCCAGGTGCAGTTTAAATTTAGCAAGGTGTGGGCGGGGCGTTCAGGGAGAGCGGGGCCAGGTGACTCAGCCTCCGGGTCCGGGACTCCTGGGAAAATGAGTCCCGGTTCACGCTCGCAGCCCTGTAGCCTCACAAGCCCCCACGAAGCAGCCAGACAGGCAGGAGACCAGCAGCGGCAAGTGGAGGTGAGGGGGTTCCGCAGCGGGACCCGCGAAGCGGGTTCCGCAAGTCGTGAGTGTGAACAGCCCTCACACCGATGCAGCGCCAGCCAGAAGCATCAAGCAGCGTCCCCATTTCACAATACTCTATGATACATCCGGGGAGGTGGTGTGTAGTATTTCGGACACATCGAGCTCAAGGAGGCCTGCCCCAGAACTCCCCTTTAGCATTAACCTCAAGACAACCATGAGTGCAGTCAGAAGTACCATCCCTGGGAAAGCTGTTGGGCCGGACGGAATCCCTGGGGACCTCTACTTTGTACATAGCGATAAATGGGCAGAGTATTTGAACAAACTCACCCAGGCAATCCAGGGGGGTGCAGAGATATCACATTCTTGGAAGGCTGCTGAAATAGCAGACCAATTAGTCTGATATATGTTTTTTAGAACCTTTGCAAGGCAGTTCCTTCCAGCCTTGAAGCTTGTGTTGAACAGACAGGTGCCCTATCCAATCGCCTGGCAGTGTTTTGGAAGAAAGTGAGCACTTTAGACCATTTCTTTAGATGTATGCTTGTCTATAGGAAAACAGTGATTAGCCAGAAGAAAAACTTATATGTTCAAGATAAACTTTATTCTGCCAGAAGCCATAAAAGCACACAAAACAAGACCACACATTTTAAAATTAAGATAAAAAATATGTAAAACGCATATCACTGATCCGAATAAAAACAAAAAATGTTCATTTCAATTTATAACATTTCATGGGATTTAAAAACATTGCCACTTACAAATTCAGACAGGACGACAAGAAACAGCTTTTAAGGTTCATAACCCTTCCTAATGTGGAACGCTACGTTTTTGAAATTAAGTACAGCAGGCAAACTTCAAGTGAACCTAGTGACTGCATAAGTACTAGCCCTTCCTTGTACTGTCACACATTAGCCTTGAGCAGAAGAGGCAGAAGGAAGCCACGTCTTGGCTCTTGGTACAGGTGTCAAAACAAGAATAGGTGACTAATGCTTTGAACTGAGCTATTATTATACAAGGGTAGATCTTGAGTTCAAGCGACCACTGCGAAAGAGGCGAATTTGAAGTGCAAAGTGCGTAGTCTAAAAAGGGTAAGCCAGTAACGATGAGTGGGGGATTTGAACCATCCCAGATAGGGCTCTAAGCCACAGGTTGTGGAAACTTAGGCATAGTTTACAATTTGTCGCGTCTTCTGCGCCATGTTTAAATGATTGTTTATGCAGTGCTCCAGGTGCACTTTTTTGACACAAGGCTTAAAACGTGGGCCAATTGAAACTTGAATTTGAAAATGGAACCTTTATGTTATTTTTGTGAACTTAAATACAGCCTTCGATTTAGTCCCCCTTGATAGGTTGTGGAGAATGCTAAGGGATAACGGGATTCCTTCTCCACTTCTTGATATTCTCACGCACCTGCATTTAGATACTTCTGTAAAGGTGTGGTGGGGGTATCAAAGAGAGACCACAGACGAGATTAAGGTCAGACGTGGGGTGCGGCTGGGCTGTGTATTACCACTGACCCTTTTTGAACTATATTTGAATGATATTGTGGCCGCCATGGGGCAGTGTTAGGGAGATGCACTGCTGCTAGCTTCCTGTAGAATCCCAATTCTGCTATTTGCAGATCATACCTTGTTGGTATCTAGGTCTCCAATGGGCATACAGGCTTTGATTAAACAGTTTGCTGATTTCTGTTGGGATAGAGGTTTAGTAGTTAGCCTCAGAATAAACAAATGTATGGTTATTAATCCCCAGAGATCCTTCAGAGGGCAGGTTACACTAGAAGGACCTAATCTGGAAATGGTGTCTGAATTTGATTACTTGGGGATCAGGCTGTCATCCAATATGTCCAGGATCCCTCAAGTCAAGAAGAGTGCTCTCAGCTTGACTCACTATGCTTCAGGGATACTAAGATTATCCAATTCCTCCAAAACAAGGCATGTTTCACCAGCCTCCAACATCTACCAAACAAAAGCAGTAGGGAGCACCTTGTACGGGGTAGAATTATAGGGTCATGTGGGGCTTGCGCCCCTGGCAACAGGCAAGAACAGTTTTTAAGATCACCCCCTGTGAGCATGACCATCCTACCAATACTCAGGGATACTGGAGTAAAATCAATCACAAGCAAGGCTAGATTTAGACCGATCGCCTACTGGCGTAGATTGAGGTCAACTCCAGCCCTAGACAGCTGCTATCAAGCCTTTAGGGAGATAGTGGCCCTGGATAAGAGTGGGAAGATCAAGTGGCTTTCTTTCATTAAGCCTATACTCCCAAGGCTGGGTCTGGAAAAGTTTGGTGTACGGAGGCCCCTCGGACTCAGCTTTCAAAGGCTTAGCTAAAAGAAAAGTACTGGACATATGTATGGGGAAAAATGTGATGCGTCCTTGTTGCATTTTGTGCCGTTTCCTGTTGCGAGGACTAGGCCTACCCACACAATTGAGGTACCATTTTTATTGGGAGACTTGGGGGAACACAGAATAGTAGAACAAGTGTTATTATCATTGTCTTCTCATGCAGTTCCACCTTCCAAATTTAGGAGAGCGAGTAAAAAAGAAGTCCTTTTGAAAAATGCCCGCTAAATCACATGCAGGTATGGGTACACACAAATTCAGAGGTGTGCAAATAACCACTACTTCTAAACTCCATATCTTGTTTCCATTTGGGTAATATGTAGGTTTCCTTCATATCTATTTTACACTCTTTATATTTTACCAAATAAATCTTTGTATACCAGTACACAATATAAAGCCATTGCGATGATCTTGCGCTGGACATGTGGGGGGGTACCTTATTACCTATAGGGAAGAAAAGGTATTTTACATAATTTACATTAGCATTCACCACCTATAGATTCCTAATCCTAAACTTCAAGGCACTCCACCCACTTGGTCGACGGACCAATTAGTTGGATTGGTTGATGGTGATTTAGAACCAGCTAAAACACATTTTAGACTCAGAATCCTTTACTCTCTTCATCGAAAAACCACAAACTCGTAATTTCGGTTAATCAAATATTTGTTTATCTAAATATTGTTTGCAATTAATATTAGCATTTGCCCCATCAAAAGTTTAGAGTTTTTGGTTCAATTAATACAAATCGCATTACATTATATTGACCTATTCTTGCTATCTGGAATTTTCTCTAATTCATTTGGCTCTGCATAACCAACTTTAGCCGTTAATTGTCCAAATAAAGCAGGCCAAAGCTCAAAGTCCGAAAGTTCTTTGCTCAGCACGTTACAGTCCCAAAGATCTCCAAAGGACCAGAAATCGTGCAAGCATCTGTCATCGCCTGTGGGGTCAAAGAGGGTGTGCAGTCATCCAAACCACCGAATGCCAGAGCCCCTCCCTATTCTACTACTCTTTTTATAATAAATTTCGGGATAACATGAAACATTTTTAGGCGACGAAAGACGGTGATTGGCTGGTTGGGGAACGTTTTATTTTTATTCTATGAGGTTCTCATGGATTTTGCCGGTTCATTTCCTCTGTCAGTGTTGCCCTTATGCAACAATGTTGAAGGTTTGCTTGTATGTCCCAATTGTTCATTTAGACCAGTTTTTACTGACTGAAGTTTGGCAGTCCACCAAGATCCTATCCTTGACCAGGAACACGGTGAACAGAGGTCATCAGGAAGTTCACGGAGCCATCCGAGTCTGCGCAGTAGGCATCGCGCTCACGAGACGGTGGCCACTTCTGAACTCCATTTCGGACGCCATTTTTAGGTAGGCCCAAATGCCAACTTAAGCGAAACAAACAGAAAAGAATAATTAATACAAAGAAATTAAGATTCTAATGTTAAACCCTCACTAATCCCTTTATGTATTAGTATTTTTCTAGCATATAGTGACATTTAAAGCGATAATACTCACCTTTAGGATCCAAACAGGAAGGCAAACATCACATAAGCAACATAAATCATGCGATATCCTATTACCACATGTACTACTATTAATATGCGTACATAATTTAGTTATTAGAGTTATTTTGCCATGCAAATAGCAATATCCCACGTGTAATTGGTGTATGCAAATGGTTGGTTTAGTTCAACACTGCAAACCGTTAGTAAATTATAATAAGTAGGTTATATAGTTAGTATTTTCATGCAAAATAGAGGAGGTATACAAAATGTTGTTTTACCTGCTCCATCAATCCCCCCTTTGGTGATTTTTAACATCACCACACTACCTTAATATTTTGTAAAATTTGTAAATAGAAATGGATTCAGTTCTCTTAATATTTTGTTAGATCCTATGACTGTTTCTCCTGTCTCTTCTTCTCTTGTCTTTTTATACATATTCTCTTTCCCCAGAAGCTTGTCCTTATGTGCCCCCAGAAGCTTGTCCTTATGTAATAATATTAGCTGGCGTACCCCCCCTTAGATATAATCAGACTGAGTCTTGGGATGAGCTCAAAAATAAATCTATGGACTGGCTGTGTAAACATAAGGGTGTAGGGTGGGAGATCGCGAATGATATCCTAATGGTCCGCAGGGCGGCCTGGGTGGGACCCTCCACCAAACACATCACAGGCGATTGTATAGTTGTATCCTTAAGGTTTCCCTCACTGGCAAAATGGCTGTTGAATGCCCCATTTGATCCATTCATTAGTCCTACAAATATTATTCTTGTACCATTGGGTTTCTTCTATAGACCTCGACCAAGGTCATACAACAATGCCACTCTGATACCCCAGTCATTTAATAGGTTCAGCACCCTATTTGACCTGGAGAACCAGGATTGACCAACGAATAGATCCATCAATATTGAAACACTACAATTGAGCCCTCAGTACGATAATCTAGACATAGTTGAATGCAGCTCTATCGATAACCCCCAGGGATTACGGCAGGTAGAATCAGCACTGGTCACTCCTCCTGTGACCACTGCTTCAAGACTCTATGAACAAAACCTGAATATACTCAGCTGGAACATCGCAGGCTTAAAAGTCAAAATGACCACAAATGAATGGGTTAGCATGGTCAGTCGATTCGATATTTTGATGTTTCAAGAAACCTGGTGCACTAGTGGTCTATTACTTGAGGGATTTACATGCCACAATAAAATCGTACCCACTCCTGATTCTGGTAGACCAAGTGGGGGTTTATCTATATGGATAAAAATCACTGAAGGCAATAGTATAAAACCTATAGAGACTAATAACGACAATGTCCAGGCTTTGATTTATACGCATGGAATTACGGTTTGCCTAATAAACTTTTATAATAACGATTTTATATCACTGCCTAATAAAAATGTTATTAGGTTATTTGAACTCTTCGATAATTTAGTGCATGAAGAAAAATATGGTAAATTAGACGGTATCTGTCTGGGGGAGACTTTAATGCCCACCTGTATAATAGCACAGATACATCTGCCATAAGAAGTGTTGGGAAAACTCCCTGTAGAAGAGGTGATGAACTGTATAATTATCTATCCATCCACGACCTAGTCGATGTAATGGCAAAAGTTGGTCATGATCCAGATAACCCCCCACTGCCTACTTATAGAGGTCGTGGCTGTTCATCCACCATTGACTACATCTTCATTTCAGCCTCCCTCGAAATTTTTTTAGTAAAGGCCGAAGTTTTAGGCACTAGTTATAGCGACCACAACCCAATCTCTACCACTATTAGATTTTTTAATAAATTTAGGAAACGTAAAGAAATAGGGGCAAAAGATCTGACACCATCCACTGACAAGTTGAAAGTGATCTGGAGAGGGATAGATAACAAAGTTTTATTGGCCCGTATCATAAAATCTTACCGTCCACTTATAGAGACGTGTCTGTCTAGTATATGTCCTGGAACTGACATTATCCAGGCTTTTACTAGGTTATGTGCTGGAATAAAGCGAGAAATTTCGAAACCTGCCACGACCCACAGCAAGAACCCTAGATGGTTTGACAGCACCTGCTCCAGGGCCAATAGGGCCCTACGTGATGCACTAAAAGCCGAACCAAGGGACACGGCATTAGTTAAACTTTTGAGAGAGCATTATAAGAACGCTACCAAAACACGTGCGGAGGCGGTGTTAAAGGAACGGTGGGATTCCCTTGCCTGCGCTGCAACTCTTAAAGATGTAACGGGGTTCTGGAGAGAGGTGAAAGCATTCAGATCCACAGGTTCAAATATCACTCCCATAAGTTGTAATATACCAAGCAAAGTATGGGAGGAGCATTTCTCAAAAATTTACTCAGCCAAAACAGTAAGTACCGACAGTCTCCCCTCACCCTCCAACTTAATTATATTATTATCCGAAGTCGAAGATGCCATACATGAAAGTGCAGGGAATAAAGCCCCAGGCCCAGATGGCTTGTCAATTGATCTTATCAAATCTGAACCCGATCTTTGGTCCCCTCTTTTATGTAATGTTTTTAATAATTTGATTAACACCGCAATCCCAGAAACTTGGACCACAAGCATAATAGTACACATTTTCAAGAAAGGGGACAGATCCAACCCTAGCTGCTATCGCCCAATATCCTTGATCGATAACACCTTGAAGATCTTGGGCCGGGTCGTTTTTAACAAAATCAGGAATTGGGCAGAAGAGAAACACATCTTAAACTGCTGTCAATTGGGCTTTAGGAGCCACGTTGGAACTGTCGAACAGTGTCTAAATCTAAACCTCATATTGGGGAAATACACAGTAGCAAAAAAAGTACCCTTATATTTGGATTTTATGGACCTAACATCAGCGTTCGATTTTGTCAATCGCTCACGTTTATGGGAGATTCTTTTAAACTATGGGGTGGACGATGCACTTGTGCACTTTTTGGCATATTGGCACAGAGACCTGAAAGCACGGGTGAGGATTAATAATGAAGGTGAGGTTTCCAGGGATATTTTAATTGGTAGGGGGGTCAGACAAGGGTGCGTCCTGGCCTCCCCGCTTTTTATCCTTTATATCAATGAATTGAATAATTCCCTGATTGAATTGACTAGCGATGTACCAAAAATAAATGGTCAACTGTACCCCGCACTTCTATATGCAGACGACGCGGTCCTTATGGGTCGCACACCTAAAACATTACGTATTTTTATTTCAGGCTTCGTATCTTTTATGGAAGAGTTGGGACTATGTACCAATTTTAACAAATCCTTCATAATGTCATGTGGACCCAAAAAATACTGCACAAAGAACATAAGGATCGGAACCGATCTTTTAAAAAGCACCAGCACTTTCCCTTATCTAGGCCTAGTCTTTTCTGACACGGGCTCATGGCAATCGCATGTAGCCAGAGGCAGAAATAAACTTGGCATGGCAATCAATTCTATAATCAGCCTGCGACAACCCAAAAAGGCAGAAGTAGTGACCCCATTACTGCAGATCCACAGAACCCAGTGTCTGCCTACCGCGACCTACGGTTCTGAAGTCTGGGGGTTCGCGGACTGTAGTGGCATACAAATGGAAGAAAACAGATTTTGCAGAAGGTTACTTAGGGCACAAATTTCATCACCCACTTTTTTATGCCACAAAGAATTGAATTTACACTATGTAGAAGACTTTATTAAATCTCGTCCTGCCTTATTCTGGTTGAAGATATGGCGCAATCCAGCTGCTATTTTAACCCAACGAATCATAACTGACTGCCTCAGATGCGATAGGGGTAAATATATACCTTGGCTTAACGCTGTACATAAAAGCTTAGCCAGCATTCATTTAGAACATACTTTCTTTCTTCCCTCTGCCGCCAAAAACATAATCTTAAAAACAGCGAGGGACGCATTATATGACCTATACCGTACTGACAGAGTAAAGACTGAGCTTAGTAAGCCATCCATTATTAGATATATGTCTATCTCGAGGACAGCAGGTATCAATCACTCAAAACCACAGGAGTATCTAAGGAAAAACATCGGGAGATGGAATAGGTGCCTGCTCTTCCGTCTTAGGGACAACAGTGTAAAATATCTACTCTGCTTCCCGATTGGCTTTAATAAAAATCTGGAGGAGACAGTCTGCCCATGTGGTGATGGTTGCAAACAAACTCTATCACACTTCTTGTTCTCCTGTAGATTTTACGTAAGGTACACAAAACAATATCTAATCCCTTATTTTAAGGCAAATGGGATGACTAACCACAACTCTGCCTATCAAGAAATATTGCAACTAGGCTGTGAGGACATGATCTATCGTGTTAGCTCCTTTTTACTAGCAGCTGTCAAATCTCGAGCCTCAATGCTCACCCCTTGATAGACGCTATTAATCCGCAAAACTTTTACTTGATCATGGCTACCTAAGATATGTTTATTTTGTATAGCCGGTTGCCACAAATTGTCTCTTTGCATTAGGCTTTTGTTTACATGTTTGCCATTTTTGCACAGTAATGTTGGGGATACTGTTATGGCATACACAAGGTACATCATTGCCCATTTGCAATTTATTAATATTGGCATACATAGGGCTTCCATAGTACCCAACAGTTTGTAACACACGACAAACTTGTTTTCTACATAGTCGGATGTTTACAAATTGCCTATTTTGCACAGTGCTTAAAAGTTTACATTTTGCGTCTTTGCACAGTAAGGCTGTCGATCCTTGTACGAATCATTGGTCAAACCCACTCTTATTTAAATTGTATTTTTAAGCTATGCATAGGTTTTATGACAATCATTATATAATTTAATATCTGTTCTTATTTTTAACTATTTTCATGCTTGAGAGAAGATTGCATGTTATATGTATATCAATAGTGATGTTGTACTTTTATGGATCAATACTATATTCGAATAAAGAAAATTGATTGATTGATTGATTGACATATTCTCTTTCCACTCTTTTAATTCTACCTCTTCAAATTCTCTTTCTTTTCTTTCTTTCTCTCTTTTCTTTACAGTTTCTCTTTTTATGTTATTTCGTATTTTCCTTCTTTTGCTACATAGACATCCTAATCTCAGAATTAATACTAGAATAATCACACATGTTACTGGAAATAATATCTTACCAATAAAGGTACTACCTAGTTTTAGTTAAAAGTCTTTAATAGTAGAAAGCCTTTTTCCAATCTTTTCCCAAATACCTTCAACCTCCAGTGGAACAATCTCCTCATGCAAATCAGTTATATTCTTCATGCATGTCTTTAAATCTTGACTTTCGTCAGGAATGTAAGTACAACAATGTTGAACTTTCATCATTCCACAGACTCCACCCTCTTTTGCCAAAATTATATCAAGGGCAAGTCAATTTTGCATTACCATAGCTCTCATGGCAACCAGTTCGGTATTTACCAATAAAAATACTCCAGCAGTGGTTATCGACAAGCGATCCACTACTGTTGATAATTTTCTAATTTTATGTGCATTCAGAGATATTCCAACTGCTGGTATCAATGCTCCAAAAATGTCTCCTACAATTTCTGAGCAAGATTCTCTTCTTCCACGTGTTAGTTGTCTACCTATCTCATGTGCACCATCTTTTCTTCTTCCTACATGAAATATCTTTGGGAAAACCAGGCCTAGATAACATGTGCCATACCAATGGTCAGGTAATCGATAATAAGCTTTGTTCCCGCAGATAAAATATAATCCAGGAAAAAAAAGTTCATTTCCTCCTTTAAATCCCCATCCACCCATGATTCTATAAGTATCATGGCAATCACTTGTGCCTACATAATAGTTATCATATGTCGTTTTATTTCTTCTAATACACAACTTCCCTTTCTGAGGCCAATCTAGAGCCATTGTTGGACTAGCTTCTCCTTTCAAATGTTTTTCTCTTTCAACATCCCAGACTGTCTTTTCTTCTTTTCCCTCAGGTACTTTCTTTTGCATTTTTTTCTCCTTTCTTCTACCATATCTAAGAAAGTCTTCTCCTCTCTTTTCAGACTACAAGTTAGATTATTTCTAAATATTGACTCTAATGTTAATTCTTTAGTTTCTAAGAAAAATGTGCCTAATACTTTAGTAGGTTTTACTTTATTCAGTTTATTAACTACAGGTACTTGTGAAAATATGTTATCTACATCTGAAAAATAATATTCTAGTCTCCCTATTTTGTAAAACAAACTTGCTAATACGCTACAGGTTATTCCATATGTTACTGGGAGGTGATGGTACGTCACTCCCTCAGACACTGGTGCAGGCAACTGCATGCAGACGTAACAATCCCTCACATCTATTGTCTTCACATATTCGTATAATAATTTTGAGAAAACAGTGTTAGAAAAGTCAGTTATGGACCTATCTTTATGTAAATAATTTCTATCTATTTTAGTCGGATAAATCTTTTGAATCTTTTCTACATTAGTCTTATCCTCACTATGACCTTCTATTGTTTCTAATATAACCTTAAATGAGATCATTAAAGCTAACACACTCCATAGAAGCATTAGTAATCCTGTACAACAACAACAACACATTTTGCACCATCTTCTAAGGAACACACATGTAGATTTTCTACTTTCTGGGTTTGCCATTTTGAAAAATGATCAGTGTCTTTTGACTTAGCCTCTTCTACTTCACAACTAGTTTTGTCTAACCCGAGGCTCTAAGCACCTACTTGGTTCTCTTCAGTTTATGCCTTTTTCGGCAAATATCAAGTTTCTCCTTTCAGAGCACTTTTGTTTATTCAGTTTGGCATCTGATCGTCTTTCACTTTTCTTTCACAATCTTGATTCAGAATTTCGTGAACATCCGTCTCTTCTCTGATGTCGGACAGGATAACTCTCAGGATTTCCGATTCTTCGTCGTCCTCAACCACTTCTGGTATAGTCACCTCTAGATCTCCTTGGCTGTCTGCCTCTTCTCGTACTTCAGGAAGTGCCACATATGACCATTCTGGTGACTTATACTTCTGGTTAGGTTTTCTCGTTCGCTTGTTTTCTTCTGATGGTGTGTGTTCTACTTCTTTTGATTTCTCTTGGCTAGACACCTCATTCACTTGTTTAGCTCTAGATGAATTTACTCGTGTTAATCTGTATCTCAATCTCTTTATCTTGTTTGGCCAAATTTCATCCTTTGCTGGCCTTTTTAGCTTATTTCCCTTTTCATTTCTCTCAGTTCTCCATGCTCTTTTCCTCAGGACTCGACCTTCTGGTACTTCTTCGTCACTGTTGCACCTAAGATGACTTTCTCGTATTTAGTCAGACGACTATGCGTCATGAACTGAGTGCGGCTCCTTGTTAAAAGGATTGCCACAAGATGAGGTACAAACACTCTCACAGGATATCCCATCACAATTCCTTCACACTGTTCCAGACTCTTACAAGTAGCTGCTACAGCTTTCAAACAACCAGGCAATGCTACAGCTACAGGGTCTAACATAGCTGAAAAATATGCAATTGGTCTCTCAATTTTCCGTGTTTCTGTGTAAACACAGAAAGTGCACATCCATTTCTTTCGCTGCAATAGAGCTCAAATTATTTTTCTTAGTCAGGTATGCCGAGAGCTGGCGCTTCACACAACCCATCTCATCTCTCAATTGTTTAAAAGCCTTCAACTCTTCTTTATTTAATTCAATGGGATCTTTTACATCACTCCTTGTCAAGCGTACCAAAGGTTTTGCAATCAGGGAAAAATTACTAATTCACTGACGACAATATCCAACCATTCCAAGAAACATTCTCACTTCTCTTTGAGTCATTGGGTCTCTCATTCCTTTTATTATCTTGATTCTGTCTGCAGTTACTTTTCTTAGTCCTTTTTCAATATTGTTGCCTAAATATTGTACTTCTTTCTGACAGAATTGCAATTTCGATGGAGATACTTTAAGTCCTCCATCTGCCAAATGATTCAACAATGCAATGGTATCCACTACACAAGCTTCTCGGGTTCTCGATGCCACAAGTAGGTCATCGATATATTGGACCAGTACTGAACTTTCAGGCATTTTTAAATCTTCTAAAGACTTTTTCAAAATCTGATTAAATATTGAGGGACTCTCTGTATACCCCTGTGGGATACGGCACCATGCCAAAATATGTTCGCCAAAACCGGAACGCAAAAATCTGTTGGCTGTCAGGGTGCATTGGAATAGAAAAGAAAGCATGACACAAATCAATCACTGTGTACAATTCTGCATCGTGAGGAATATGATACAAAATCACAGATGGATTCGGTACAATGGGACAACATGATACAACGATTTTATTTATTTTTCTCAGGTCTTGTACTATTCTAAAAGTTCCGTTTGGCTTTTTCAGACCCATAATTGGTGAATTACATGGACTGCTCATTATTTCCCTCAAAATACCTTGTTCAATCATTCTCTCTATTATAGGAGTGACTCCTGCAATTATCTCGGGTGTCAATTTGTACTGTGGAATATTTGGGTAACTTACTCCTTCCTTTACAGCAATTTTTACGGGATCTACATTTTCATTAATCCCACATCTTCTCCTGTGAAATCCCATACCTCCGTCTTTACTGTCTTTTTGAATTCTTGAGGCAATTCCTCGGGGTCAAATACAGCAAATGCTTCGGTAATTTCAGGTTCCATATTAGCCATAGTCATTTTATACAGTACGTCCTCATCAGGAGTCTCAAAAGCTATACCATCCGGAGTACAGAATATTGTACAGTTCATTTTGCACAGCAAATCTCTCCCTAACAAATTTACAGGGCTAGAATCGCACACGACAAAACGGTGCATTTCAGAAAACTTCCCTATGTTAACTTTAACTGGTTCAGTGAGATACGTTTTTATCTGTCTGTTGGATACTCCAACTACTTGGATCGTTTCATCCGAGAGAGGAAGATTTTTGACATCAGCTGACCTAACAGTTGAACAAGTAGCACCAGTATCTACTAGGAAAGTAATGTTTTCATAATTTACCTTTCCATCCACAAAAGGGCATGTCTGGTCTACTTCTAGAGTTGCGCCAAGTACGCACTCCTCTTCCTACCCTCGGCACCGTAAATAGCTTTCTTCTGACTCCCTCTCATCGCGTTGTAGCCAATACTGCAAAACAGCACTAGCGCGTGGCAGCTTAGTTACCTGTTCTTCGTTGTAGAATCCTGTCTCATTACTGTATTTCTGAGAATTTACGCTCTGTGGAAAAGGCGGTTTTGGCGCCTGACACTCTTGGGCAACAACCTGCTGCTGGTCGCTGCAGTTGACAACTCACCTCATTCTGCACCTGTGGATTCAATTATGCATTATCACCATTAGCACTTGGGGGAAATTTACACTCGGTTCTCCAATGCCCTATTCTTCCGCAATTATGACATGGCTATTTCTTTTTGGCTTCATCTAAACTAATCTGTCCTTTCTCTTTCCCAATGTTGGGTTTTTGTCTCATGCCCGTACCATTTGCTTGTTCAATCAATTGAGCTTCCTGTCTCTCTGCCACTTTTACTTGAGCACACATGGCTTTTTCTTTTAATTTACGCTGCTTTGCTTCAATCTCATCACTAAAATATTTTGCATGTCTCAGTACTTCATCTATCTTTTTATTTTGCCAATCTACTGTATGCTGTTTAATAATTTCACTTACTTCAGGTCGCAACCCATACACAAATCGATATACAAAATGACTCAAATCCTTCTCACTCAAATTTTCATCACCACTGTATTGCTTAAAAGCGAGTAACAATCTCTCGTAATATGCGTGTACAGACTCTTTCACTTCTTGATGACTTCTATCAATTTTTACCCAATCAGTTTCTTTAGGAGGCACTTTATTTTTCAGAAAGGTAACTACTTGTTCATATTTTCTCATTACTTCTGGATCAGGGGCACCTGTTTTTGGATCTCTAGGGTATTCTTGAGTAGGCCAACCTATTGTAATTTTGCATTCTGCCCATAGGTCTGCTGGTACAATTATGTCAAATAAACTATTCAAATCAACCCATAGTACTTTTGATAATTTTACAAACCTGTCTACCTGCCTGTACCATTCAACCGGGTTCTAGTTTCATCATTCTTTCTCTCAAATTCCTCAAAACCTCTAAATTGAATGAACCATGTTCTGGAAATGCTAAAACTCCATCATCTTTTGTATAATTTGCCCAATTGTCTAACCAAATACATGTATGATAGCCATATTTCGCAACCATAAAGGATGCAGGTGATTTCGGTGGAGGAAGCAACTGTCCCTCTCTAGTCACAATCGGTTTGTCCTTTTTAAATAAATTCTTGATCTTTCCGAACCAGGACTTTTTCTCTTTCCCTGCTGGATCGTAATACATCATTTTCTCTTTTCAACATCGCTAGATTTCTCCTACGACTATTCTGTTGTTTTATCCAATCGTAGCGCAACTCACACTAACGCACCAATCCGGAGCGTCTACGTCACCCTGCAATTCTCCACTCCTAGCACGGCGCACACTAACGCACCAATCAGGAGCGTCTACGTTTCTTACTGACTGGCCAATCCCAGCGCGGTCTTTTCTGACGTCAGCTTTTCTCGCTACTTCTGCTTCTGCTGACCCCTCCTTTACAAAACTTTCTTACATTCACCTTTTACTCAAATTCTGTTAATAACGATATAAAAACGCCACCATATTCTGTTTCGCTAACAAAAGAGATAGTCTTGACCTTTATCACAAGAATTCCGTCTTTCCCGAGAGCAGCGCTTCAATCTGCCCTACTACGGAATCATTACATCCGTCAATAAAGTAGCACTTCCCTCTACCTTACCCTTCTAGCAAGCATTAACTAACCGTTTCTCTGGAAATAAGACCCCTGTTGGAGACGCTCTGCTCCTGAGAAATAAAACTATAGTTTCACAATTATGTCAAATGCTATTTCATTTACACACTTTCATACAGAAAATGTAGTTCATTCACACAGAATCCTGTCTTTCCCAAGAGCAGCGCTTCAATCTGCCCTACTACAGAATTATTACACTCGTTAATAAAGTAGCATTTACTTTACCCTTCTACCAAGCTTAGGGAACACCTATTACCTTTCCAGTGATAAGCGTAATCAGAGTTCACGTGGACTCCTGTTACTTAAGACCAAAATCTCACAGGTGGCCTTCGCTACCCATACACCTCTTTCACACAGAAATGTCCCTAACGATAACACACGACGATGTTACCAAATCGAACCCAGGCAATGTGTCGTGCAACTTCAATCATCACACGTATTCCCTGTGTACCTACAGGACAACAAACAATTCACCATGTGACTTCACTTGCCACAAGGCATCCGACTTCCTACATCCCAGAAGTCTTCAAAACAACATAGAACGCAACGCGATTCAACATAGAGTGTTAACTCCTTCGATGCTCATGACGGAGTGGTTCCGTCACGTGCGTCGGTCGCGCTGTGCGGATGAAGGAACCACTCCGTCACGGCCCCGCCCGCTCAAGAACCCTTCAGCACAGCGCGGTAATCCACGCCGCGCTGAAGGGGTTCCCACCACTCCTGAAACAGTTATAAGCAACCATAGTTGTACTAGGTCCACAGGCATTATTCGTGACTACCTATATATCCTCCATGCAGGGGGCACCAGAACACAGTTTAATGGCATTCAAATAAACAGGAACCCTAAAGCGTGGATAGTAATCAAAGCAAAGAGAAAATCTGACAACAAACATATCTGAAAAGTTAGTGACTTTCTAAGAGTGAGCAGTGAATGAGTGTATAACTGGAAAATTAGTTGAGTGAGCATTTGCAAGTGAGCCATTGATTGCGTTCAGTAGGGTGAGTGAATAAGTGAGTGTGTGCATCAGTGAAAGAGTCAGCTATGAATTGAGTTTGGTCACTTGTACAGTGTACCTGACCTATCAGCGCCCACGTGCCATTCCTGCTAAATGCGTTAAATGTAATCACCACAGTCAGTTTTCAATACTCTACATGTACACCAGTCACCATATGGTCCTCACCAAATTTACGCCAACTGTATCTAAATAATGGAATTATGCCCTAAGAAGGGGAAAGGAAGACTGTCCCATACAGGGACAAAATATTGTTTGACAGACAAAAGAACAGAACTTCTGCATTCAGGAAATTCTCTGCCATTCTCATATACGAACACTCAGAAGAACGGGGATCAAGGGAACACACATTCTAAAACATAGCTGCCATTGAATATGCAATGGGTTCCTTAAATTCCAGTACACTCTTTATCCCTTTATCAGTGGTAGTATCTGAAAAACTGTCAAAGCTAATCATGGTTATGGTAGAAGTCAAAACTCAACTGGCGTCTGTGTGGAGAGACTTGCGGTACTAGCTGTGGTGTAGCAGGTCATCACGAATTCAGGTCACCACATGTGCAGTCATATAGAATCAATGAAATTGGTCTCCAACCCCTGATTTGGTTTTTAAAAACAGACTCAAATTGGGCCTTCAACTCTCCTGTGTCCCAATGCCACTGCACCTGCTGCACTAATAATAGACACCTGCATGGGAGGTGTAGTGGACACTTACTTAAGCAGAAACACGTCTGTAATAATGCCAAAGTGTTGATTTGTTTTCAGATTACTAGGTGTGTACACCTGGAGTAACATAACACCTGCAAAGATATACACTTGTACAGCCTTTAGAAGACTTAGTGAACAGACAAGGTCAGTCAGAAATCGTTTGACAGATGAAAATGTTACAGTCAAACCAAGCGATGGAGGTCACCCCATGTAATATAGTGAGTGATTTTCATTGAGAGGAAAAAGAGGGATACTCACTCCATTGGGTAAGTTCCGGAAAAGGTAAGTGTGTCTTTTCTGGACGCAAGGAGGGTGGAGTCCATTCAACTGGAGGTTGAAAGTCCAGCCAACCACAGGCTGCTTCACCTTTCTCCTTCTACCTTGCTCCAAGATGCAGTGAATAACTCAGGGAAGGGTATCTAGCTAGGCGGGAAGGAGGTTGTTTCGGTACACCATACTTCTCAGTCTCCAAAAAGTCGCTAATGTGGTGTAGCATCTGCTTGTTCTCCCAGATCAGAACTGCTCTGATGACTTTTGGTGCCACTCAGAATCTCTATCTTAACCATGACTTTACCGAATGGAAGAAATGTATTTGACATTAATCGAGCGATCAAAATAAATGTTACAGCGATTGGGCTGGGCAACCAATCGCTCTTGTGTTGATATAGATTCATGTATGGCAGTTGTGCTGTTGGACCACTTTTGTACCTCTGTTCAGCACTCTTCCACCCCGAAAACCCTACAGAGTTTGATTTCATTTACGAAACAGGAGAACTACCCGGCAACCAGAGCTATTACCTGGCTCTTACCCTCCCCGGTCTACAACAACCATGTTTACTCAGGGTCTTAGCTTCAGTGATGATATTTTGGCTGAAATCCTATGAGCTCCATTGCTACTGGGAACTGATGGTAATGATCCATCAGGTACTAAGAGTGAAGATTGGAATACAATATCAGCCTAGAAGAAACTATAAACAAATATTGCCCTGCATGGGGCACTAATGACAGAATACCTACGAGCCAACATAGCCCCCAACGGGTTATTGGTAACTACAGCACCATGCATCTTCTTGGAAGACATAGGGTTTAGACATGAATGGTCGCAAATCATGTGGAATTGTACGAGTGACTAGCACATTCTGATCATCCACACAGCCAAATGCCTCTCTGACAAACTACTCATCCAAATTTCAGTCGCTGAAAATAACTTGAAAGCAGGCATCAACATATCTACATTTAAAACCCGCCTGCGAAAATCAACTCCGAAATGGAAGAACACAGAGACCGCTTGATGCGACAAAAGATCAATACATTGCAAAAGGATATTAAGAAATTTGATAAGGAGAAGGTTTTTCCTTACATCAGAGAGGACTACCAAGAGTCAGGGGGCGAGAGCTCCTCAGAAGAACCCTTCATAACTAACCATCGTCGGCAGGGATCTTTCAGCAGCTTGTCAAGCGGAGAGAGCTGGGGGCTATAAAAGTAACAGGGCGCCACCACCACAGCCTATGTATGGCTGCCCGATGGGTCCATACCTAGGCCCACCCCTACCCTGGAACCCCATGTTTGAAATGCTGCAGCAACAACTACCCTATTTTTAACAACATAACTACACCCAAAAGCCATTTTTAAGAAGAGGCTGGTGCAGGAGAAGAGGCAAAAGAAGAGCAGGACACAAGTGTGTACAATGGCTAGACCCACCAGAATCTCAATCCCTGTTACAGATGCAACTCAGAAGCAAGACGACTCCACGAAGTTAGTGGTCAATCTATCATCCATGATTCTATGGAAAACAAAGTCTTGGCTAAAAGTGTGGGATTTGTACCCACCCCACAGGAGGACACCTTCCACCTAACCAGAGAACTACATAGAGGAGGAGCACAGAGGAGCTCAGGTCGATCCTGGACACGGGGGGAAATGCAGCACTAATCCTACTGGACCTGTCAGCAGCCTTTGATACTGTTGATCATGGGCTGCTGCAGGACTGGTTGTGCACCATCGGGATCAGGGGCGAGGCGTTATCTCTGCTTAGCTCCTTTTTGTCTGAGCGGTCTCAGGAGGTGACATTGGGGAACATGGTATCACTTCCCTTTGCATTGCCTCGTGGGGTTCCCCAGGGTTCATCCCTTAGCCCAACGCTCTTTAATCTTTACGTCACCCTGCTGGCTAGTCTATTGAGAAGCTTTGGATTCACCCTTGTGTCATATGCAGATGACACAAAGATCATCGTCTCGGTGAGCAACCCAGCTAGCCAGACGGCCACTAAGTACTGCGACTGTATGAGTCACATTGCTAGGTGGATGTCAGACAACTGTCTGAAATTGAACTCATCTAAGACCGAAGTCCTGTTGCTGGGGAACAATCCTGTTTTTTGGACCAACAGCTGGTGGCCGGACCAATTGGGTTTGCTGCCAAAGCCAGTACTTAGAGCTAAAGCTCTAGGCAACCTGTTTGACACAAAGCTGACCTTTGAAAATCAAATAATGCCACCACCTCTGCATGCTTCTTCATTTTGAAGATTTTGAGGAAAGTCCTCCTGATAATTCCAATGGACTTAAGGAAGACAGTGGTTTCAGTAATTATTTCTTCAAGACCTGATTATTGTAATGCCCTTTTCTCCAGTGCTCCGCGCAGTAGCATTAATAAACTTCAATGGCCAAGAATGCAGCTGCTAGATTACTGTTGGGTATCCCCAAGTTCGTCTCAGTTTTCCCAGTTCTGACCCAACTCCACTGGCTTCCAGTGGCGAAGAGGATACAATTTAAATCATTATGTATCGCTTTTTAATGCCTCAACAACATGGGGCCGTCTCAGCTGACGAAATTTCTGAAACCTTACTTTCCGGCCAGAGTCCTTAGATCAGCCTCATCGGGAAACCTAACTGTTCCCAGAATCAATAAGGTAAGATGGGGCGGCAAGAGTTTTACAGCCAGAACGGCACACCTGTGGAATTCCTTGCCTATCTCACTGAAAAAAGAAAATAATCTATTTAAATTCAGGAAAGGCCTCAAAACCTGGTTGTTCTCGGTTTAATTCTCTTACCTTCACTGTACTGAATGCACTGAAATTAGCGCCTAGACACCCCAGGGTATTTGTCGCTCTCTAGAAATTTCTCATCATTATCATCATAATTTCTTCAGGAAACTAAGATTACAAGCCTACTTTCAGAACAAGACACCTCCCCCAACTGAGGACTCAGGGCTATGAGCACCATCAACATTTACCCTTCATGAAGGGATGACTCACTGTGAAATCCTCTCCTTTGAACAGGCTGTTCTCAAGGATGTCTACGGCCTGGGCAACAACAAACCCTTCCAAAATATGACTTCTCAGGAGAGGAACACCATTAGGGAATTATCCAATGATGACTCCATCATGATCAAACCAGCTGCTAAAGGGGTAGCCATTGTGATTAACAAACCACAGACTATGACCATGAATGCCTTTGTCAACTCTGGCGGCAGATACTACCAACGCCTTTCCCCAGACCCGATAGCAACTCTAATGACAAGAATAAGTACCCTTGTTAACCCGGCTGAATCACATGGGTGGATATCATCTAGTGAAGTGGGATTCCTGATCAACACAAACCTGAGGGTTCCATATTTTTATATCCTCCCGAAAATACACAAGGGTGTCCTCCCTCCTCTAGGACATCCCATTGTTTCAGGAATAGGATCCATTTTGGAACCAGTGAGCAAGTTTTGCGATCACTTCCTACAGCCACTAGTGAAGAAAATCCCCTCCTACCTACAGGACACCAGAAATGTCCTCAAATTGGTCAGAGAGAGACTCTAATGACGACATCACCCATCTGATCACACTAGATGTGGAAGACTTGTATACAAACATTCCCTAGAAGGTCTCATTGAATGTTGTTGAAGCCTGTCTACTTGCTGAAAACTGGACCTCATCATGGAGTGCGCAACAATGGCCATGTCTGAAAATTTCATCCAGTTTCAAGATACTCTATTCCTTCAGTTCCAGGGGACTTCCATCAGCAGCACCTTTGCCCTGAGCCTGGCATATCTGTACATGGACGACTTTGAGCATCTGCACACCTATAACAACAATCCCTACAAATCAAATCAAATCAAATCGGGAATACTTATTTAGCACAAATATCACCCGAAAGTCTCATGGTGCTTTGCGGAAGCTCAGGAGTTTGGTTTAAGCAGAGGCCAGTTAGGAATCGAACAGCCAGGTTTTTAACCCCCTGCGAAAATAGTTATGATTTGAGATAGCGCTTAAGTGTAGAGGCAGTTTATTCCAGAGAGCGGGTGCGAGGAAAGAAAAGGATCTCCCCCCCATTCTAGTTGCACGGATTTTGATGGGTGTTAGAAGGAATTTGTTGCTGGATCTTAAAGCCCTACATGGGCGGTACCAACTAAGTTCCTTTTTCCAGTAACCGGGACCATTGCCGTGTAAGTTCTTATGGGTTAGGCAGAAAATCTTGAAACAAGTTCGTTTCCTGACAGGAAGCCAGTGAAGAAGTCTCAAGTTGGGAGCCGAAGGGGATCCCGAGGGGAGATTCAGCACCAGTGTTCTGCAAGACTTGGAGCCTGGTGAGAAGATCTTCATTTATTGAAGACAGCAAAGCATTACCGTAATTCATACGGTTGATGATCAGGCCTTGGATTAGTGGCTTCCTGACTTCCATCGGGAGCCATTTAAAAACTTTACGTAGGTTTCGCATAATGCCGAAACAGGAACCAATTAGGTGGTTAACCTGATCTTTCATAGACAATTGATTGTCTATTTGGATGCCTAAGTTCCAGACTGATTTTCTTGGCACTGGGCAAGGTCCAAGGGTTTGCGGCCACCAGTCATTTGACCAGTGTTCATGTGCTTTGCCAAAGAGGACTATTTCAGTTTTTCCTCCGTTTAGATGTAGATGATTTATGTTCATCCATCTGTCGATCTGGGTCATGCAATTTTTAAAACGAGACCAATATAAATACTTGGCGACGCTACATTGATGACATTCTATTCTTCTGGCATGGTGACGAGGACACTTGCAAATCCTTTTACAGATGGATAAATTCACTGAATTTCTATTTCAAATTCACGAAGACTATTTTAGACACAGAGATTACCTTTCTAGACCTCAGGATCACTCTAACAGAAGTACAACTATCGATTACCACTTTTAAGAAACCAACAGATTGCAACAATCTACTACGTTACGACATTCTCCATCCCAAGGCCCTCCGAGATAACCTCCCGTTCGGTCAGTTCCTGCGCCTACGCCGCAACTGCAGTTCAACACTCAACTTTGCCAAGAAAACCGGACTCCTTAGGAACCTGGCAGCCTGGAATTACCCGACACCTGTAATCAAAAGGGCATGTAAAAGGGCTAAAAACAACAATAGAGAGGCCCTCCTTCAACCCAGAGTCAGACAGGAGGAAGACACAATCACCTGTGTTACAACTTTCACCCCAGACTCTAACCAGATTAAGAAGGTAATACGCAAACATTGGCGGATTGTATAGTCTGGATCTCTACATAGCCTGATGCCACAATTTGCATTTAAATGCACTGAGAATCTTTTTGACCTTCTGATACACACAAGACCACAAAACTAAACCAGTTCAAAGAACATTGTGGAACATGCCACCCGTCACGGCACTATCCCTGTGGCCAATGTGGCATCTGTCAAGTCACGGAACCATCCAAAGAAGTCACTTTGTACGGTAGTCACTCTTGGACCCAGAGAACACATACCACCTGTAATTCCGGTACATTGGTATGACCACCAGACCGGTTAAAACAGGCATAAGTGAACACCGTAGTAACATCCGTTGCAAAAAGAACTCCCCCAAAATGAGCGCACACTTTGTAGATAAACATCACACTCCAGATGATATGAGATGGATCATACTGGAAGCAAATAACTCCTGGAAATAGAAGAAACTATTCGAAAAAGAGCAATGTTGGATTTTCTGTATATCGACTAATGTGATCGGCCTCAATGATGAAATCCTGTGGCATGAACTTGATCATTAACTGCTCTTCCTTCCATATATATATGACTTGCAACACTATTAGGGAACATCTATCTGAGGGAGTGATCCTTCGTAACTCCTTACACCGTAATAGGTGGAGGAACCACTACACTTCCCTTACTGAGACTTTTTGCACCTTACTACTGTCACTTTCATCTCCAGCCAGGTTACTGCTAAATTCGCTGACTGACCATTGAGGGTCTAATATGGGCTGTTCCACTCACTTGAGCGACCTCTTTTCCTAGTGGGACATCTGCATCCTGAGTTTAGCTCTCCACACTGGTGAATTATGTCACCGTCTTCCTCTCTTGACCCACGATATTACCGATTCCTTGACCACTGTAGGATTGATATGCCTCGTCTCAATCAAGTTCCAGAGCTCTTTCTTTTTACATTATCAAGGCCCTGAGCTTGACCTCTGCCTGAGATCCCACTACAAGATGGCTCCTGTGATTGTGCCATCATCGCCCTACCTTCACGGGAATCTTCCCTTTCATTTGGTGTTTTCTACAAAGCCTGTTCTCACACCCACCATATTTAATTTCTGTCATTAATATGGGATAAACCTTTCTGTGCATATACAGACCGGATGAACTCCAATCACTAGTCTCTAGAATGAGCAGCTGCTGTCCTTCCAACATGGCCGCCAGTTAGAGACTTGACGCCTTGCTTGTTGCTAGTACAGCTTTCAGCATGACATAGGCAATGCGAGGACCGGTGTTGGTTCGCTCGGCTGCTGGTCATGATGGCGGCTAACCTCCTCCCTATGCTTTCTGCCCTGTTATGTCGGGCGCAACACTTTTGTAACCTTCAGGACCCTTCTGAACCACTAATCAGTCCTCTGTTCGTGGATTCGGTCCGCCATTCTTTTGACACCCGTAGGTATCCGTACCAATTGCACCA
Source organism: Triturus cristatus (assembly GCF_964204655.1). Classification (NCBI taxonomy): domain Eukaryota; kingdom Metazoa; phylum Chordata; class Amphibia; order Caudata; family Salamandridae; genus Triturus; species Triturus cristatus. Next base: position 131,179,305 of record NC_140586.1, on the reverse strand, counting down.
CGTGACTTTCCCGGCCAACACTATTTAACATGCAGTTCCCAGTGCATTCAGTATCTACAGGAAGATGGAGGAGGGTAGGTCGAGGGAGAATGTCTTGCAAATTTTAGAGTGGGTGTATCAAAGGTTATGTTAGGATATGAGGAGGTGCATCAGATTATCACGCAGATTATATCATCAGTGATGTCATTAGTGATGTCATTGGAGATGTCATCAGTGTTTTGTATGAGTGAAATGTCCAGCTAACTATAACAACCCTGAAACCTGTGTTTTTTCAGTGAATTTTATAGGTTTTTTAAATGCTTATTTCTAACTATAACGTCCCTGAAACCTATGGTTTTTTCAGTGAAAAAAAATTATATATATATATATATATATATATATATATATATATATCCAAAAAGTACTCCAAATAAGAACGCACACTCAAAAGGCCTTTGCAAACGCAGATAGCATTTAATCCTCAAACGTTATGTGTTTCGACAACCAAATGTCTTGATCACACAATATATATATTTACATTTGCATGTTGTTTTACCTGATTCATTTGACATCTGCGAAAGCCTTTCTGTTAGAGAGTGTTGCACTAATGAAATCCCACATTTTATTCTGAAAACTGATGAACTTCATTTCATGAGTGTGGACCCCCCTTTCCAGGTGCTTTCTTGCCTTACCAAGTGCCTCTGCTGGGGAGTGCTGGATTTCTTTTATTTGGGAGTGTAAAGCAAGACAGCAGTCCAACACTTACATACAATTATTTCCAAAATAACTTCATCTGAATTACTGTCCCTCCTGGCTCCATTGGAAAGCTCTGCATTGTGCTGGAAGACATTGGCATCAGTGTCCCCCAGTGCTCGTTAAGTTGACAATATTTACATTTATGAAATTTGTGTCTCACAGTCACTGAAAAGGTTTGAGTGCAGGACAGGTAGCAATATACCACTGTGTCTCCAGCCGCTTCTCTTTAAGAAAGGTTCTGAAAAATGGTGTCCCCCCATCAAGGCTTATGTGCAGTCTTCATGAAAGAGATGAGTTGACATTAATCAAGCTGGTTTGGTGTTCATCAGTGCGCCGAGACTGGGGGACGGTAATCAATTTCAGTCTGTGTTGGGTTTCTCAGCTGCCCTTGATACCAGTATTCGAAGGATAACTGTTGCATTGCCTCATATTTCTTTTGTGGGTTATGGTCACAGTGTTTTAGCTTAGTTATTTTCCATGCAATAGGACTACATCAGTCGTCATGGGTTTTCAAAGTTTGTCTTTTAACAAAATAGCCCCTGTGAGGTAAGTAGGAGCTTACCTTTGCAGCCACTTTAGTTCAACACTTGCGCATGATCTTTGGAAGGCATCTGTTAACGCTATCTTTAATGATCTGATAGGTAATGAAAAAGCGCCTTCTCAGGATCAGGGCGAGGTTAACTTCAATAATTAATGAGGCAATGTGTCCCCAACAGAATCAAAATTGTCAATAAAATAGGCGGCATAATCAGTTAAATAAGCCTTCTTGAAACAGAGTATACGTTCGAAACCATGCATGTTTTAAAAAAATCAAAAATCATTAGAGAAGGCAAAAATAAAGTGTATAAGTTATAGGAAATTTGCATAAGGCTCAGTCAAATGCAGCAGTATGTCTAACAAAATATTCCTAAGCATTAGACAGCCTGATGATGGAGCAGGTAAAACAAAATTTTGTATACCTCCTCTGTTTTGCATGAAAATACTAACTATATAACCTACTTATTATAATTTACTAACGGTTTGCAGTGTTGAACTAAACCAACCATTTGCATACACCAATTACACGTGGGATATTGCTATTTGCATGGCAAAATAACTCTAATAACTAAAATATGTACGCATATTAATAGTAGTACATGTGGTAATAGGATATCGCATGATTTATGTTGCTTATGTGATGTTTGCGTTCCTGTTTGGATCCTAGAGGTGAGTATTATCGCTTTAAATGTCGCCATATGCTAGAAAAATACTAATACATAAAGGGATTAGTGAGGGTTTAACATTAGAATCTTCATTTCTTTGTATTAATTATTCTTTTCTGTTTGTTTCGCTTAAGTTGGCATTTGGGCCTACCTAAAAATGGCATCCGAAATGGAGATCAGAAGTGGCCACCGTCTCGTGAGCGCGATGCCTACTGCGCAGACTCGGATGGCTTCGTCAACTTCCTGATGATCTCTGTTCACCGTGTTCCTGGTCAAGGATAGGATTTTGGTGGACTGCCAAACTTCAGTCAGTAAAAACTGGTCTAAATGAACAATTGGGACATACAAGCAAACCTTCAACATTGTTGCATAAGGGCAACACTGACAGAGGAAATGAACCAGCAAAATCCATGAGAACCTCATAGAATAAAAATCGAATGTTCCCCAATCAGCCAATCACCGTCTTTCGTCGCCTAAAAATGTTTCATGTTATCCCAAAATTTATTATAAAAAGAGTAGTGGAATAGGGAGAGGCTCTGGCATTCGGCGGTTTGGATGACTGCACACCCTCTTTGACCCCACAGGCGATGACAGATGCTTGCACGATTTCTGGTCCTTTGGAGATCTTTGGGACTTTAACGTGCTGAGCAAAGAACTTTCAGACTTTGAGCTTTGGCCTGCTTTATTTGGACAATTAATGGCTAAATTCGGTTATGCAGAGCCAAATGAATAAGAGAAAATTCCAGATAGCAAGAATAGGTAAATATAATGTCATGCGATTTGTATTAATTGAACCAAAAATTCTAAACTTTTGATGGGGCAAATGCTAATATTAATTGCAAACAATATTTAGATAAACAAATATTTGACCGAAATTACGAGTTTGTTGTTTTTCGATGAAGAGAGCAAAGGATTCTGAGTCTAAAATGTGTTTTAGCTGGTTCTAAATCACCATCAACCAATCCAACTAATTGGTCCGTCCACTAAGTGGGTGGAGTGTGCAGAGTTTTATATAGCGCAAACTTGACCCGAATCCAATCATATATCCGAGTGCTTTACATAGCACCAGTTACGTTACATTAGGACACGCATTCATTCTTTGAGAGATTAAGTGATTTGCCCAGAATCACAGGATGTTCAGCGTCATTACCGAGACTCGAACCTAGTTCCCCATGTCCGAGCGCCCTAGCCGTTAGGCCAACTCCTCTCCCCAATGATGTTGATGTTTAGGATTAGGAATCTATAGGTGGTGAATGCTAATGTAAATTCTGTCAAATAACTTTTCTTCCCTATAGGTAATAAGGTACCCCCCCACATGTCCAGTGCGGGATCATCATCCCTCCTGTGTGCAGACTCGTGAGTGGAAACGTGTGAGTGTTGGTGTTATGGGCCCCACCAATGAATGCGTGTGTGAATGAGCTTGTTTGACGTCGGGTCTGCGACGCAGGGAGGATAGTTGTATATATTTGTTCCCTTATTCTTCTTCTTCTTCCCCGTTCTCTCTCTCGCGCTGGATCAGTTTTTCTGGTAGCCATATGATGGTTTTATTGCATTGGTTTGGTGATTATTGCTTATAGATTTGATTATTGCTTATTGATTCCGATTTTTGAATATTGATTATTGATTGCGGGTGTTTGGCTGAGTATTGGTTTATGTATTAACCTTAATATTGTATTTATATATTTTTTTTGCAGTAGTGGCTGCATGATTTCCCATGGTTAGACGGGCTTTTTTGCACAGCCAACAAACAGGAGCTCGGTAGCCATTGTTACAACATAAGAAGTCGGACCACATGCATAGCTTGATTACCTGTAAGAAGTGGTGGCTGTTTTCAGTAACTCTGTGGTGGTCACCCAAGGGGCCCACCCAGCTCAACATCTCCGATCGAACATTATTCAATGTTTTTCGCCTCGGCTTGCATCAGCACATATTTGGGAATACTTGTGTAGAGTTCCTTGTATGAATAAATAGATTAATGCATCCCTAAGTAAACTCCAGTGTCTCCGTGGAAGTGAGTGAATACAGAAAAGGCTGGATAAGATTTTAGAAGAAATATGGCATGTCCTCTAGGATGTATATCTACATTTCTGGATCCTCTGCAGTTTGTTTTCAATCTCAGTTATAAATCGGGTTCTTCATAGATTAGACACAGGGGATTGCTTGGTACCACTGCCTATGCTGTACTGTATGTTAAACACAGAGAAAACGTAGCTGGAACATGGCTGAAGTTAATAGGCAAGTTCGAGCAGAGCTTGGATGTGGAGTTTGCTAGCAGAATACACACATTTGCATGAAGTATGATTTCATGATGATTTTCTGGTATCCCACGTGCTTCACTGTTTTTATCATTAGGTATACTAATATAAAGTTCAAGGTCTGTTCATGATGGGTAGGTAGTCTAGACCTGCGCTGTGACTAGACAACAGTGGCTGCCTGGAAGCTAAACAAGCATTTGCAATGCAATAGGTCTCGCATTTTTCATGTGTATATTTGGCATGTTATTGACTGGTCGTGTACATAGTAATAAACAATGATTTATATTCGCATTAATCGGCAGGGCAGGTGTTTCCTGTAAATTCAACATCCACCTCCGCGTTCTTTTTACAAAATGGTAATAAGACATCTAGAAGCGTAATTCTTTACATTTAATACAGATATTTTAGAACATTATTAAAAGATGGAATTGCAGTGTAAGGCTTGCATGAACACTTTAGGTATACTTGATTTCTTAGCCTGATGATACACGAACGCGAGATACTGGAAGAAGCCACAAGAGGGCGCACAAGGAACAAGAATTAAAAGTTGAATTATGTAGCTTTAAAACATCGAAACTATGTTGGGTGCAATTCAGAGCATGCCAAAGCGAAGAAAGTGAGGCTAGAGGTCTTCCGTTATGAGGAGGAAACCGAGCGGAGAGGAAGTAATGAACAGGAGTGAGTGACCCAAAACCGGCCCTGGCAAAGTGCTTGGCCAGCACCCCAGGGATTTGGCGGAGCGGTCGAGCTGTTTGCCAGGGCCGGTTTCTGACGATTTGGTTACAGCGGCCGATATTGCAGCTATGCTGCAAAAATGGCCCTGTAACAAAATCGGCCCCCAGGGGCCCAAGAACGGCCCCCAACCCTGGCGGTCCACTGGGGAAATGCCCGGTGCACGCTATGGCCAGTCCGGCCCTGGTGAGGGAGGAGGAAGGGAAAGGGAACAATATAAAGGCGAGATAAGGGAAAACAAGCCCGCATCACAAAGATATAGGCATAATTAAAATCACAAGCAGCGGCATAGGAAGGACGGCAGCAGTGACAGGAGGGAGGGTGTGCGAGCGAGGAGGCAAGATGATATCCGCTGGGAGGGGACCAAGCACACAAAGGCGGGTTAGATGGACAGTATTGACCAGAGGCGCAACTAGAGCCACATTTCGGGGGGGGCTGAGCAAAAATTTCGGGGGGGGCTGAGCAAAAATTTCGGGGGGGGGCGGGTGAACTTTAAGCAATAGGCAGAGTGGAGCTGCAGGGGCTCTTAGAGGGGGTGAAACAACAGCAAGGCCTCATTAACATGCAAATGGTCTTTTAAAGACCTGTGAAGTGCTCGGGTGCGGCTGCTTTTTTGCCCGGGAAGGTGTCTCAGCCCGGCTGCCACACACGACGGGGGGGGCTGAAGCCCTGTGAGTCCAATGGGTGTTGCGCGCCTGGTATTGACCAACCACAGTAAAGGAATTTAGAAAGGCAGGCCAACTAACCAACCAGAAGCGCTGGGCGTTTTGAAAGCCCAAATCATGAATACCACGTGTCTCGAAGAGACAGCGCAAGCACTGTCTAAACAAGACCTAAAAGCTAAGACTGTACGTGTGCCTTTGGCATTTAACCAGAGATAGTAAGCAGCCATATTTAAGTAGCTTGCATGATAAGCCTATTCCTCAAACCGAGGTTCACGGAATAGGCTTATCATGGTCCTGCTGCGCTTGGAGTAACTGAGGAGTTTAATTCCGTGGTGATTACTGTGGACTACGCACCTACAGGGCCGTTTGGGGCAAACGGACTTATGCTCATTAGAGTGCATTTGGAGGACATACAGCATTTTACACTGTTTCTGTGGTTGCAGTTAGAAGGAATTTGTACATTGCCTGGTATTGTGTAGTTAATACCGGACATATAATTTAGTCTTGAAGAAGTCCTGTGGACGAAACATGTGTTGGCTGCCTTTGTGATCAAACTGTCCACATCACGTTTTATATTGAATAATAAATGGAGTGACTGCATACAACTATAAAACGACTACTCAATCTTATCAAGGAACACAGTGAGATAACAAGTGTGTGCGTCGGTGCCATTGCTACAAAAATAATCCTGCTTGCTGCGTTGGAGGAAGGCAGCATATAACATGCCAGTTGAAGGAGAGGGCAGGAATGCGCCATATAAAGTTAAATATGGTGCATTCCTGCCCTCTCCTTGTCATGCAACACAGCGCAGCAAGGTGTCTTGCTGCACTGCGTTGCGTGACATTTTGATAGATCTGCCCCTGAATATATGTGTGTAGGCAGAGGCTTTGCTTTGTGATCCAGATGGCGTGACTAATCATGGTTTATCCAGAATACAGTTATCATGAGCTCCTTTTTAAAACTGTAAAACTGAATACTTAAGCCAGAGACAGAGGAAGAGCAGGGCTTCTAAATAATTTTGGAAATTTAAAATAAATGCTCAATTTAATTTTATGTGTAGAGAACAAGGGTACCCCAGTAGTGAGACCAGGGGTAATATATGTAGTTGAAAAGACAGCTGTCTGGGGGAGGCCACTGAGGTCCTCAGGTAGCCAGGGCTACTATTATTTAAAGTATAGCCTTCGTCTAGGTTTTAGTAGTTAAAAGGGAGTCCCAGTAGGACCGGAGAAACAATGTATGAAGGGACACAAGGTTGTACGAATGACATCACATTTATTAACATCATAAACGGAGTATCATCCACTTTTTAGGAGCTAGTCCTGGTGCTCACACAGAAGGTGAAAGTGCGTGAAGTGATAGGTGCTGGTGACTTAAAATTAACATCGGATTGACAACACTGTACAAAACTCCGAAAGTATTGTTATGTTAAAGGAGTTTCGGTTGTGAAAGTCAACGGCGTTTCGATCTCCTTAGTTAGAGACCATCATCAGGACGAAAAAACATGTGAGCTGGTAGGATCTGGAAGCGTGATGCTTTAAGCGGGGATCGTCGCTGGGTCGTAGAAGGTGTAGTTCCGGAGAATATGGAGGCGAGTGGCCGACTCTAGCACCAGTAGCTGGTTGCTGCATGCACCGAAAGTAACCCGGATTCACTCCCTGCCTATCCTCCAACAATTGGCCCCCTTGGGCAGTCTGGTTCCCTCTGATTGACTTTACAGAACCCAGCCCACAATTCAAACACAGCAGGAACTGTGGACAGCTCGCCTCCATATTCTCAGTCTCAGCCTAATTATATTGAGATACACAAATGTCAAAATAAGTCCAACTCCCTTGAAGATATGTACCCTAAATAGTACAAAGCAAGTAACTATCTCTAAAGTGATGGTACAAAGGATCAGGAAAAAGAATTCTCCATAAAACGTCATCAGATGATTTTCTTCAAGAAGTATGAGCAACCTATCTTTCCTTAAACTATTCTAAAGTGTCCCCCTTAAACTAAGGAACATCCGGAAGGAATAAGTCTAAGGAAGAAAGGTGTCAGCCGTCAGAGTCATGAGTAGAAGTACTCCAACAATGGGTATTAGTAGCATAAAGCCATTCAAACAGAAGCATAGATCTGTTCTCCGTGAGACTTTAAGATGGACTTTCTCCCTCACTAAGTACAGCACATAATATCAACTGGAGTCGAACTTACACTCCCACGTGACCTCCTCTTTGGTACTTTTCCATAGCTCTGGCAGAACTGGATACTTTCACCACCTTTCCCACATCGATAAGTTGTATTTATTTCTTGTCCTTGGTCATTCCTCTTAGTATAAGTTGGGTTGACAGAAAGACCCTCTCTATTGCCCCTTTGGCCAGGAGGGCCTGCACATCCTGCTGCAAGATGGACAAGTTGGTCCTCTGTCATCCGGCCTGACGGTGGTGGAAGTTAAGGCGGGGTAGAGAGAAATGGGAGGGTATAGCCCTGATGGACAATTTGTCTAAAGTGATGGCCTACCGTCCTTGGAGGAAATAGCAGATTCTGCTTTCCATAGGGTGCCTGTATGCTGGCATGGGTACACTAAGCATTTTTGCGGCTGCAGGAGGGGCGGGGACTGAGCTGCATGTTGTCCCTGCTGCTTAGAACGTTGTCTGGTGTTGGCAGAATGGAAAACCTGAACTTTAGCCATGGTAAAGGTGAAATTGCTGGTGGATTTGTCTTGTGGGAGCGGAAATGCCCAAGGGACATGCATTGGCTCTGCTCTCCTTGAACCATTTAAGGCCTAGTTTAATTCTCGGCAGAAAAAGGTGAAAGCCATCAAACGGCAAGTCCATTAAGGATGCCTAGCCATCCAAGCGGAAGCCTGTGGACCTCATTCAGGCATGGTGCTGAAGGGCCACACTAGTACCCATTGCTTACCCTAGGCAGTTTGTCAAGGCCAAACCAACCAGTGTCAGTCCTGAATAGCTGTGGCAAGGGGCACCGGGAGGTCGCCCACACAGCTGGTAAAACTTGTGCCACGATATCCCAAAGGACACACAATTGATGGACGGAATGCAGAACAAATCAAAACATTCACCCCCAATCAAGAGATCTGGGTTAAATCCATCATTCTTTTTCTCACCATGCCACCCCAGTTTACCTCTGGCAATATGCAAATCAGTCTTGACCCTGTGCCTCATGGGAACAGTCCAGCCCGAACTCCCAATCCAAGTCCTCCCTGGACTGGAAACAAGCATCCTAGGACCGGTTTCGGGGTTTCACCCCCTCATCAGCCAGGATACCTTGAATCCAGTGGCACAGTGAACCCGGGACCCACGTCTTGGCATACCCGGCACATTTAGGGTGAGGAAGCAAAAGACACACAATTCATGGACGGGAATGCAGAACAAATCAAAACATTCACCCCCAGTCAAGGGATCTGGGTTAAAGCCATCATTTTATTGTTCTACATTCTGTCCACCAATTGTTTTTTTTGCATTTGTCACCCCGAGCGGGACGGGTATGTCCAGACTTGGGTCCTGTGCTCTCTATGCCACTGGAGTCGAGCTATCCTGGCTGATGAGGAGAGAAACCCCAAAACCGGTCCTAGGATGCTTGTTTCCAGTCCAGGGAGGACCTGGCCTGGAAGTTCGGGCTGGACTGTTCCCATTGGCCACAGGGTCAAGACTGATTTGCATATGGCTGGGTTCAAACTGGAATGGCATGGTGAGCAAAAAAACGATGGATTTAGGCCCAGATGTCTGTACTGGTGTGAATGTATGACATTGTTCTGCATTCTGTCCATCAATTGTTCTTTTTGCATTTGTCAGTCCGAGTAGGACAGCTATCCTGGCTGATGAGGGGTGAAACCCCGAAACCGGTCCTAGGATGGTTGTTTCCAGTCCAGGGAGGATCAGGCCTGGCAGTTCGGGCTGGACTGTTCCCATGAGGCACAGGGGCAAGGCTGATTTGCATATGGCTGGTTTCAAACTGGAATGGCATGGTGAGCAAAATAAAGATGGATTTAGGTCCAGATCTCTGTACTGGGGTGAATGTATGTCATTGTTCGGCATTCTGTCCATCAATTGTTGGTTTTGCACAATATCCCAAAGGGCATGAGAATAGCAACCAAGAAGACAGCTGCCATTCACAGATCTGAGGGCCGGGCTGGTGGATGAAAAAATAATTGGATTGCAAAATGGCTCTATGTGTTTGGATTCGTACTCAGGCAGAGTAGTAGGGAAAGCATTGGGATTCATTTTGCTGGTGGACGCCTGAACCACCAGGCTTTCTGGCGCTGACTGTGGAATTAGAAAGGCTGGGTCGCCTGGTTTAGGGTGTTGGCGACGAGCAATCTGCCTGTTAAGAGGCAGACCTAAGCAGGGTTTTGACCAAGTACCCAAAAGAGTATGTGAGGGCCTCATTAAATAGTAACAGTGGCTCTGTGGGAGCCTGACAAGGCTGAACTACCTCTGTCAGTACATTAGTCTTTACAGTGCTGGAGACACTTTCCACCATGGTAGGACCACAAGTGGACATGAAACTAATATCTGGGGAAGTATCCAAACAACTGGTTTTCTTAAGTTCTTCATACCAGTTTTCTTCATCCCCTTCATCATAGTTATCCTTGGCTGAATCCATGTTCAAAAGATTGTGTAAAGTCTGGGCATTACCATGTGGCAAGAGCAAAGTACCGGAATCTGAAGGGTTGCCCATAGGCTGAGTGCCAGTCAGAGCAAGGCACTATCTTGGTTGAGGGCATCGTGGTTTCTACTCAGAGTCAGATAGCACTATGGGCTGTACATCTTCCTCCAGTGTCAACAGCATGGGCATTGATGCAAACGTAACTGGGTCAGGTGAGTGCAACAGAAGTAAAGTCAGCATGAGAATCGCTGCAGAACCAGAACCCTATTGTGGATCCAAGGGACATGAATGGTCCCAAGGCGGACCCGCTGGTGGAAATCCGACTAGAGGCTAATGCTGATCTTTGGGGCCCAAACGTGCACCACAAGGAGCTGGTAAAGTGCCAAATATCCAAAGCATGGCCTCTCTGAAGGACTGCACTTCTTGCCATGTCACAGACGAACCTGGAAATGCCCCGGGACCAAATTCAGAATCCGCTTCTATGGAGAGACTGGGAGGCACGTAGATGTCCTTGCGCTCTGGAGTCTGAGTGGTTGGACTGGGCCAATTCCTGCTCCGACTTTGGCTGCTTGTCCTTTTTACTGGGCTTACCCAAAGGCTTTGACCGTGACAATGATCCGCCTCCAGAACAACTTCAAAAGCAGGAACAGGATCTTCTCTTCTACTTCAACGAGTCACAGCATGGAGTCTTATGTTTGACGATGTAAAGTTTGGCCTCACGTTCCCGTATGGCCTTAGGAATCATTTAGCCACAGCAGGCCCTGGACCCCAGGCATCACAAATAGACTTTGTGAGGGTCCATCACAGACATCCGCCGGCAGCAGTCCCTACACAGTTTACACCCTGTTGTTTGGGGCTGACATGCTCCCCTGCACACTAATTTGTCAAAAATAATGGTAAGAGATGAAAGAGAAGCTTCAGAGTAGCATCTGGAGGTGTGGAAAGAGAGTAACGGAAGTCAGTGACCATGGGGTGTCGCTTATGTGTGGCTCTACTCCTCATTTCCAGAGTGGAACGACATTAGGGGCAGAGCCGCACAAAGCCACCTATCAGCAGGAGAATTGCTTTTAAAATTTAAGGATCCAGTCAGATGCCTGGGAAGTATCCACAAGGTGAAGAATATGCGGTAAGAAGTAGCTATAAAAAAGGATAAAATAACAGTCATAGAAGGGAACAAAGCAGAAGGACAGTACCATTATGTGAAATACCAAGACAAAACTGAAGAGCTTACGTACATGTCCCTTGGACAGCCAATGACCTTCATTATTTTGCCATTTTCCGAATATTTGGCAAGATCCAGAGAAATTTATGCAAGAATTAAGATTTTTGATGGAAAGTTATGACTTCACATGGAATTAATACACTAAGGATATTGACTTTGTAGAAACTTATAAAAATAGTAAAACTTGATGCAGTTAATGAATATAAAAATAATTAAAAACAAATAATGTAAATAATAATTGGTTCTGGCTTCAGTGGCCATAACTAAGGCTTTTGATAGTTGCTCAATCTGTAGATCGTTCTTCAGCAGAAGGGATTGTGACCTGATTCCCGTAAGTGGGTACAGGTCTTGTACACAATACCTGTCACGCGGGTACATAGTGGGAGGTTGACATCCGAAGGCAGGGGTGTGACGGGGCACGAGACAGGGTTGCCCACTCTCACTACTCCTTTTTGATTTTGCACTGGAGCCACTGGCGGTTAAGCTGCGGGCCAAGATGAGGGACTTTGGATTACGGATTGTGGCCTCCACCCACCCGATATCTCTATATGCCGACGATGTATTGGTTTACTTGCAGCGCCCGGCAGAGTCAGTGCCATTGTTGTCGGCAGGACTGGACGCCTTTGGGAAGGTGTCGGGACTATGTATTAACAGTAAGAAATCTCTGCTATTCCCATTGGGGGCCTTGGAGACACTGCCAGTGGAGAGATTGGCCCCATTAGGATTGAAATGGGAGGTTGAATCCTTATGTTATCTTGGTGTGGTGGTGGGCCGCACAATGGAGGACCAACGGCGCTACTGTGTGAAACCGCTGGTGGGTGGCCGTGTTGGAATGCACTGCCACTCTTGATGGTGGGGAGAGTTGCACTGGAGAAAATGGTGTTCAGGTGTCTCTATGTGTTACAGAATGTCTTATATACGTTATCTTGGACAGTTTATCAATCTCATTGGTATGGGCCGATAAGAGATGCAGAGTGGCTCTATTACAACACAAGAAGGGCATGGTGGAGGGGGGTTTGGGGCTCCCAGACCTGGAGCTCTATTATTATGCATCAAAGCTGCGACACGCAGCACACTGGGGTGCAAAGGAGCCCAACTGGGAGACGAGCCTCCTGGAGGGCACTTATGTTGAACACTCTCTGATGGCACTACACAGGAGTGGCTCACGTATCTGATCAGACAGGTGGCAGAAGTATGGGAGAGAGTGGTTACTAGGTTGTTTAGGAGACCGCCCTTTGCCAGGTAACTGAATGTGTGGACGCTGCTTCTTTTTAGTCGTATTGGGGAGGACGTGTCAGTGATTAGATGGCGGGAAGGGGGATGCGAGACATTGGGTGGCCTGTACTCAGGTGAGAAGTTTCTTACATTTGTTGAGGAGAGGGAGATATTTGCGATGGAACCGGGTCAGTTTTTGCAATATGCTAAACTGGCACATACGGCGTGGGGGATCTGGACGGAGTTCCCGGACCCCCCCTAAACAGACAGTAACTCTTCAATTACTGCGGACATTGGGCTCGGCATCTAATGACACATGTATATAAGGCGCTCAAAGAAGATAGGGCTTGGCCTGAACCTGGAGCGTGGGGAGTATATTTGGGGAAGCCATTAATGGAATCCAAATAGAAGGTGGCTTGTGACTTTGGGGGTCATTACTATGGCGGGTGGACTTTGCAGCGGTCCCGCACCTACAATTAGGATGCAATGCCACAAAAGCAAGTTGTACCTTTCAATGCACAACGTGACAGGCACCGCGCTGTGCCTGCCATGTTGTACATTGAAATGCAGGGGGGTACCATGGGTACCCCCCATGGGCACCCCTCAGAATCCCTGAGGGCCCGCTACGGGCCCCCAATGTCGAAGACCGCATGCCTTCACGGAAAAGCATGTCCCCGTCTGCATACTAATAAGGATGGTGGTGTCTACCAGACACCGCCATCATAATAACAGCTTTTCCGCCCGGTAGGCAATCGGGCGGATTGCCTACGGGCGGAAAACCGTCAGACGGTCTTTCCGTCCGCCGGGGTCCCCCTGCCATAGTAATATGGCGGGGGGAATTGGCATGCAGGCGGGCACAAATGGGCGGATCGCCACCACCATGCAGGCGGTGGCGATCCGCCCGACATGCTAATGGGGGCCCTTAGTCTGGAGAGTGTACTGCAATGCCAGATTTAAATTGGCACATTTTAATTATGTGCATAGAACGTACCTGACACTGAGTAAACTACGTAAATGTGTGCGACTGAGGCAAAATGTCCTTGGTATGAAAAAGAAGGGGCATCGTTCTTGCATATGGCATGTGAGTTCTCATAGGGTACATGCCTATTGGACACAAGTGGTAGGGTTCCTCAATGGGGTAACAGCACTTGCAATAGAAGAAATGCCTAAGGCGTGCCTGGTTGGTATTGTTCCGAAACCTAGAAGGGGAAAAATGCACTGGAGAGTCCTTCAATTGTCAGGGGTGCTGGCTAAACGCCCGGTGTCCATGGAATGGCTGGGTGCGAGAGCTCTTTCAGTATTGGCGCTGGGATGTGTTGGAGTGGGCAGCAGCCGAGGAGGTGCACATGAAGCTTAGTTGTAGGGACAATACGCTGCAGGAGGACTTAAGAGACCAGGGTTGCCTTGTTGGAGAACTTACACAGGACACGGATGGGGCAACAACATAAGCAGGAGGCCCAAACTCAAGCATAAACTCAGGTAATGGAGCCCATGGTGACTGTGAACTTACAAGCGTAAATGGGGAAGGGAAGTGGAAGCGGAGTTACACAGGGGATTGGGTAGGCCAGGTTACAACAGGAGCTGCAGAGGAATGGGAAGAGCAAGATAGAACAAGAAGAAACAATACAACTAACCCTTGCTATGGACCTTGAATGTGTATTCCATGGACACCACTGTATTGATCCTGAGATATGGGAGGGAGTCGGGAAAAGGCCACTGAGGAATGGAACTAGGAAATAGTTCAGTGACTATGTTACTTATAATGTGTCGGGGATTTAGATGTCGGGGACAAGCTGCAGGATGGCTGTACCATTTTCAGGTTGATGTTACTGTTCTTGTTTTGATTTTTGCTTTCATTCTTTTCCTTTGATGTAAGATGACAATCTTTGTGCCACTGAGAGCATTTGATGTGGTCTTACCTGAGCCCTGATCCAGGGCACAATGTTAACCAAAACGAAATGAAAAAATGTTTACAAAAAAGGCAGATAATAATTAACCAAATAACAGTTAAAACAATTCCCTTTTCTATTATGTATTAAATAGTTTATAAATAAACTAATTTACATAATTAATAATCAAATTAAAATGTATAAAATAAACTACTTACCATCCCACTTCCCTATAACTCCCACACCTCATCAATAAATCTATATTTTTTTTAGTCTAACAATCTTTTATTAGAGTAAAAAAAAAGACATATACATAACATAACATCTAACAATAAAAGTAATTCAATGATTTAAAAATTGATTATATACAACTATATCAAAATAGATATTGAAATAACGATATTCTTGCCTGCATTATTCAGTCCCATGATGTTCTTGAATATTTTTTACGCGATATTGGAGTCCAACAATATTAAGGTTGTGCACCACTTAATCTTCTTGGAATATTTAACATTCCTAGTAATTTCAGAAATGCTACAAGGAACATGTAAGCATCTGTTCATAGGTATAGTGCTTACATGTTGTTTTTCAGCAAAGAAGTCTTGAGTTACGAGATATGGTGCGACTCCTACTCTTGGGGGTACATTGTGCATTGGCACTAGCTCCATATTAAATTGTTTTTCCCACAGCACGTGAGAGTATGTAGAGTGTTAACATTAAATATGGTGCGTCAAGGGCAAAGTGCAGTGAAAGACAGAAAGCAGGATATCTGCAAAAGACACAGGCCTCTAGGGAGGCGGGAGGGTGCATGTGAATCTACTGCACGACACAACACAAAAGAAACAGATGCTTTAAGGCGAAGAAGCTTTTTCGGTTCGTAGCATGTGTAGCTACAGATACACATGCTTAGCATACACTATAAACCAGTGCCCTCCCGAAGCGGTGGCTGCCATGTGAATGAGGATGCAAATGTCTGAAATATGGTCCGTTACACCATCCAGTTTACCAAGGCCTGCTGACGGGCTAAGATGTCCACACAATATCACTTGGTAAAGGTGTGTGATGTTGACCAGGTGGTACAAAAATCCACATAGCTATGCCGGTTTTGGAGAGAGTATGGCCTCTTTCTTGACATCCAGTGTAGTCAATGCTTTTTCAACAACAAACTCTTGCTGCAGAAAGCACACTGGGAGCTCTATGGTTTGGTTAAGATGGAAGGGTGATATCAACTTGGAGAAACTTAGGATTGGTTCTAAATAAAAGCGTGTCCTTGTGGACTAGGTGAAGGGCATGTACAGGGTGGGTTCTTGCAGTTCCATAATGAGCCTAAGAGAAGTAATGGCCACTAAGAAGGCCACATTCTAGGAGAGGAAATGAATGGGGCATGAATGCAAAGGTTCAAATGGTGGTCCTATGAGCCTGTTGAGGACTACATTAAGATTCCACACGGGAGCACAAGGCACTCTAAGGGGTAGTACCCTCTTGAGACCCTCCATGAATAACTGGGAATCTGAGGTGGGACGAGTGCTCCCTGTTCAATATTTAAGATGCAACAGCAGCTAAGTATAGGCGAATAGAGATATAGGCAATGTCTGATTCTGTAAGTGCAGAAGGTAGGCAATGATACCCTGAACATTAGGATTTAGAGAGTGCAGGCTGTTGGAAATGCAGTTTTGAATGAGGCTTCTCAATATTGCCATACAACAATGTATTATTGTGGGAAGTCGACTTTAAAGATGGACATAAATTCCCAAGGATGGTTGAGGCAGCTAAATTCTAGGACCTCAGGTGCCAAATCGCAAGTTTGAGCTGCCGGGGATCCGGTTGCCTAATTCTATCTTGCCTCTGCGTGAGAAGGTCTACCCTAAGTGGGAGCCTATTGTAAGGGCAGATTAACATCTCTAGGAGGGTGGAGTGCTAGGCGTACTTTGCCCACGTAGGTATCCTAGAATGAGGATGTGATGTTTGCCTTAGTTTCATCACCAAGTGAGGAAGCAGCTATAGAAAAGCATAGGCATAGTACATTGCACATGTAAGAGTGGGTAACTGGCAGGGAATTTTAGGCACTTCACATTTTCTGGGGTAGCAAACAGGTCTACCTGTGGGGTGCTTTAACGTTGAAAGTGTCTGTGAAGAACCTGGGGGGGTCCTCACTCATGGACTTGTTGAGGCATCCTCCTGAGCACGTCTGCAAAGTTGTTTGCCACATCCTAGGAGATGGTTTGCCATGAGCTGAATGTTGGGGAGCAGGGCCTAATTCCAAATCCCTGGGCTAAGTGGGAGGGCTAAATGGAAGGTGAACCATTTGGATTCAGCAGGTAGTCCATGGAAGTCATGTTGTCTATCTTGAGGAGGAGCACTTTGCTCCGAATGACTTGTAAGAGTAGATACGGATGTTGAAATAGGTGCTGACAATGGGTTGCTGCTCCAACTGTCACCCTATTGCTCACTGCATCAATCCTTTTGCTGTTCTTGTCACTTGGAGAAGCATTACCCATAGCCTGGATGGAGGCACGCTTGTGGGTGGTGTGGGCCATGACTCAGGCAGAACCTGCACTTTTATTTATGTTGGGTTACTTGAAGAGGGCATGGACCTTTTCTCACCCCTCAGTGTGACTGCTCTAACCTTGTCTGCTCCTCAAAATTAGGAAGAGTCTGGTGGCTTTGTACTTGTGTTTCATCAGTATCGGCTGACAGTAGGGAGGCCTAGAAAAAAGTTCCCTATCAAAGATAAGTTTGCTCTTACAAGCAAGAGGTTCCAGGGACAGCTGTGTACACTACCATTTTACTGTGAAGTTGACTGTGACTGGGTGGATAATCAGACATTCTTGTCTGTGGTCCTGGTCTTGTTTGAGCTTCTCCAGTATCGGGGCTTTGACGTTCTCACCTCCAGGCATCAACTGAGGCCTCAAGGTTGGCTTTGTCTTCTGCTTTGGTATCGAGATGGGTTTCAGCCTAGAGGCAGGTTTCATCATCTAAGGGGTCTTTTGCACAGGCACTGATAGAACCTTTTGTAATGGGTTGAGTGGAATCGATGGTGCTCAGTTCCCTTAGAGCGACTCGGGCTCAACAACTCATGTGGGTCCTTGTCTGGACGTTTGCTCAGCTTCCGAGCCCTTGGCTTGCTTCTTCTTGAGGTCCGTGCTCAGGGCTCAACTCCCGACTCCCTCAGGGGTGGTGTTGTACCTCAGCATGGGCTGTCTTTTGGGGGGCCCAGCTTGGTAAAAAGGGCCGGGGGGGGGGCAGAGTTATACTTACTGCCTTCGTGCGTATCTTCAGGCAAGACACAGCCTATAGCGCCGGTTTTGTATCCTCCATAATCTGGGCATCAGAATCACTCAACAACCCTGCATTAAGACTGGGTGTGGGTTGCATGGTCAGGAGACCTTACGTGCTGGCCTCTTCCTGTTCCTCAGACGGAGGGGATCTTGTTCACCAAAAATCCCCAGAGAATACGAGGTGTCTTGTTGGTGTATAATCTTGATGCTCAGCTCCATTTCCTTCGATATATAATGTTTTTCTTGCATCCAAAGGCAAGACACGACAGACAGGACATGCTGTTGTGGTCGGGGAATAGGCCCAGATTGCACACCAAATGGTAATTTGCTTCCGGATATTACGAGTGACAGAGAAAGATGTTCTGAAAGGGTGCCCGTTCCATCACCCACATGGCATTCTCTGGTTAGGAAATACTGGAAGTGGTTCTCGGTCTTTGAGGGGCACAAGGCCCTTGACGCCCTGGGGCATAGACACCAGTCTCTGGTGCAGCCGAAGATATTAAAGTGTCTTGGAGACCAAAGTACTGGTGCTTATTCAAATTGATGCAATTGAATCAAAAAGTATCCTGACAGGGCCAACGGAAACTTGTTCAGGACACAGCAAATGGAAAGGTAAGTTATTGATCTGAGTAGTTTTGCAGGTTGAAGAGTTTTCTGGATTCACATGCTGTGCATTATACCAACATTTAGTGGTTGGGTTTGGAATTGTTCGTTTGTCAGTCTTGTCTTTTTTTTGTTTTTCTTTGGGCGTTGTCAACCATTGGGTGTCGTGTCCCTCCTCTAATAACATCCTACACAGGCCCTGGAAACTCTTCGACACAATTACCAACTTCAGATTCTTGTTTCCAATTGCACGAGTTTCTCTTGCTATAGTAGGTTGTTGTCTTTGCAGATGCATCTGCACAAGTGCAAGTGGGCAGGTCCCATGTGAATCCAGAAAATTCTTCAAGCTGCAAAACTACTCCTACCGGTAAGTAACCATTTCATTTTGCTGTATTAATCTTTTCTGCATTCACAGGCTCTGCATTGATTTTGTAGCGGTATCCTTGGTCACCCTTCGAGGATGGGTTGAAATGAGGTTGAATGTGCTCTGATAGCTGAATTGTTTGATTCATGTGGAACTGCAATGTGATCTTTGGTACGAAGTGTGGATTGGCTTACATGATTACTCTCTCCTTGTGTATTTGCAGGTAAGGCTCCTGGGTCGTTAGAAGTTGCAGCTTGCTCATCCTTAATAGCAATGTGATTGCAGTTAGGAAAGCAGTGTTCAAGACTTAAGAACCTTAGTTCTGTCTTTTGGAGCCATTCAAAAGGCTCTTTCATTAGTTGTGTCAGCACCAGGTTGAGGTTCAACATCGGGTTTGCTGCTGATATGAATGGAGCTACTCTCTTTGCTCCCGCTAGAAACATTTTGCTAACGAGTGTTGTGAAGAAAATTCTCCCTATTTGTCCTCTTGTGTAGGCTACTATTGTTGCCAAGTGGACTTTTTTTTTTAGAAGCATGGGTTCGGCCTCAAAGGACATATCTCCTCCATTTAGCTGTGCACATTTTCCTATGCTTGGCCTATGAGCTTCCTTTAGGATGCTCATTGTCTGATTTGGGAGGTCTAGGAGCCCAAACTTTATGTCTTCATGAACCAGGCTGCTAGACTCATGCTGCTGGGTTCCAGGTTGGTGGATCCTGCCTCCCTGCATGGAGAGCAGGTTGTATGTCTCTGGCAGCCTTTTTAAGTTTCCCTGCACCATTTCCACTAGGTCTGACTGTCTGCCTTGCATTGTTGTGGGACAATTAAAATTGTTGTTTGTGACTACCTGCACTTATCACTGGACAGGTTTGGGGAATTGGCAGAAAGACGTGTGCAAATTAATCAACAGTCTATTGACAGGGCCTATCCCAAGGAGCAGTTGTATGGCTGTCTGGATGAAAAGTCGTAGTATTTTGCATTTACTGGACTTGCAAACAACTCTACCTCGAGTGCCCCACTCTTGAAATACCCTTAAGAGTACTTGCTAGTTTAGTTCCTTGTTTTTTTTTTTTATATACAAATTTTATTGATGACAAAAACCTTCCAGGCATTACAGAATCAGCAGTGGCAAAGCAAGAATCAGTTCGAATAGGCAGTACATCAATTATACAGAGTGTGAGGATACTTATCACCAACTTAGTGCTGTATTGAGTCTTCTTTGGTGGTGGATAACATCTGAACAGTTTACAAAAAACCCTGGAAATATGTGTAAACCCTCCACGTCGCAGAGCTCTAACGGCATACACACAGTGATACAGGTACTCCTCTCCCATCCTGTAGAGCCAGTAGTGTCCGCCTCGCCCTCCTCAACTCCACTGTAGGAGAGATGCATATATCGCCCCTATACTTGTTCCACTTCCCCCATTTACTGTCCCATTTTTTGGGGCACCCACGCCCCTTGAACACCGTCTTTTCAGCCACCATAGCATAGTCCATATCAGAGGCCCAGTCTCTCACCTGCGGCAGCACCCCTGAACCCCATTTTTGGGCAATATTACGTTTGGCTATAATCCAACCCATTGTTACCCAAGATTGTTCCATCTGGGTAAGGTCTGTTGCATCCCAGGTGTTAAGGAGGCAAGTCTTGGGGGAGGGATGAATGGTTTTGCCGCAAGCCCTGGACATTTGTCGGGTAAGATCTATCCAATACTTTTGTATGTGGGGGCAGTCCCAAAGTATGTGTGTGAACGGGCCGGTCTGGTTGCAGTGTCTAAGGCAGAGTGCGTCCGTCCTCCTACCCAACCTAAACAATAATGAGGCATCAAAGTAAACCCTGTGGAGTACCTTTAACTGGACAAGTCGTAGCCTCTGTGGAATCGCCTCCTCTCCAATCATCATCCTCCATCACACCAAGGTCCCGCTCCCAGCCCATTCTTAGTTTCAGCATCGGATCCATCCGGTTATTTACTAATTTTTTATAGGTTAGGGATATTGCCTTGCGGTCCATCGGGTCTAATAAGAGTTGGTCCTCCAGGGGGGAGGAGTCTGGAAGGGGGCAATCTCGGGGGAGGGCTGAGTCAATCGCATGGCTGATTTGTAGATATCTAAAGGTCTCCGTAGGTACGAGGTGGTATTTCGCTTGTAGATCTGTGAACGTGGCTTTCCTACCCTTAACCCAAAGGTCCCCAACCCTGGAGATTCCAATCATGTCCCACTTGTCGAATCCCGGGCATGCACTAAGGTGTCCTAAGAGATCTGGCTCCCATAGCGGAGTAGCCTTTGTGAGACGGTTGTGCCACCCCAACTTACGTTATACCGTGTGCCACGCTTCGACCGTACGGGTCGTGGGGCCTGTCAGACGCAATTTACGAGGATTGGTGTAGAGAGCCCTATTGTAACCCCCCCTTCGCATCAGCCAGTGTTCAGTGCGGAAATTGGGGTCATCGTGACAGCCAAATGCCCATCTATTGATGGGTGCCAGTTGCGACACCCAGTAGTAAAGGCGCACATCTGGCAACCCTATACCCCCGTCATACCACCCCATGGTGAGTTTAGTTATAGCAATTCTAGGGGCCCGACCGTCCCAGAGCAACTCCCATACCACCCCTTTGATTTGGGAAAAGTAGGAGTCAGAGATCCGGTATGGGGCATTCTCCAGGGCATATAAAAAGCGCGGAAGAGCAAGCATCTTAAACAGGGAGGCGCGTCCCAACAACGTCAGGGGCAGTGACCTCCAATGCATGACATCCGATCTCAGACGTTCCAGGGGCTTCTTGAGGTTACGTTCATAAAAAAGATTCTCGTCTGGCGTGAGGAATAGGCAGAGGTATACAAAGCCCTGATCCACCACTGGGATGTTGTAACCCCTTGGGCTGGGTGGGGGCTCGCCCCAGAGGACATACATTTGGACCAGTTGATCGGATAACCCGAGTGCGCCCCGAATATGTGGAAGATATGGAGAGCCCGACGTATGGATCGTGCCGGTGAGGCCAGATACAATAAGAGATCGTCCGCATAGAGCGATTTAATGATCTTCATTATCGTGGGTCCATTTTAAGGCCCTGATCTCAGGCTCACTCCTTACCCAGACTGCCAGGGGCTCCAACACCATGGCAAAAAGGAGAGGCGACAACAGGCAGCCTTGCCTCGTGCCCCGCTGAAGGGGGAAAGAGGTAGAACGGTGGTTATTAACTGAGACATGCGCCGTGGTTAGCCCATGAAGCAGCCTGATCCACCCAATCAATTTAGGGCCCAGTCCCATACGGGCGAGTACAGCGAAAAGATATTCCCATTCCACCGTATCAAACGCCATAGTGGCGTCAAGTGACAACAAGATCGCTTCTTCTTCAAGGCTATCAACCCGTTCCAACACCCCATTAACACGACGGAGATTCCTGGCGGTATTCCTACCCGGCATGAAGCCTGACTGATCAGGATGGATCAGGTCGGGAAGATAGGGAGTAGGCGATTGGCCACCAGTTTAGCCAGGATTGTCGCTTCTACCGGCAACAGCAAAATTGGGCGGTACGATTTGCATTCTTCTGCCGGCTTGCCAGGCTTATGGATCACCACAATCGCCGCATCGCGGATTTCAGGCGGCAGAATTCGTAACATTCGTTGTATAGATTCAACAAGTGGGGTGCCAACTTCACAGCCATAGGTTTGAGGAGCTCGATGGGCAGGCCATTAGGGCCCATCGCTTTGCCCGATCTGATGTCTACTATAGCTTTTTGGACTTCTGCCGCTAAAAGGTCAGCTGCAAGTGACTCACAATCTTGCGGCGACAAACACGTCACATTTATAGTGGCTAGGAGGTTTCTAGCCCATCGGGCCTGAGAGTTCTGTGGGACCCGGTAGACTTCTTCAAAATGCGCGGCAAACACGTCAGCAATTCCCTGGGGGTCCGTGACGAGCGTCCCATCCTGACCCGTTATCGCCTTAACCCACCTAGCCGCCTGTTCCTTGCGCTCCAGCCACGCAAGAAGCTTACCCGTGCGCTCCCCCTGCTCATATATACTATGTCGCGTGGCCAGGGCTCGCAGAGTAGCGTCTTCTAGCAGGAGCTGTTTGTAGTTGTGCCTCTTAAGGCCAATACTATGTTGAGTCTCCGGATTTGGGTCCGAGGCAAGGGCCCTTTCTAATTGTAGAATATCGGTTTCCAGCTCAGTCACCCTCTTGTTGCGTTCACGCTTATGCCCCACCATCCGCGACAATGCACTCCCTTTAATTACCGCACCATACGCCCCCCAAAGCGTGGCCGGCGACTCGACTGACCCTGTATTTTCTGTAAAGTAAAAGTCAGTGTCTTGGCGGAGTCCCTCCCTAATGTGGGGAACCTTCAACGCCCACGGCTGTATTCTAATAGTGGCAGGACGTCCGAACTGTCGGGCACCAAAGACCGCCATCACCAAGGAGTGATCAGAAATACCTTGCGCGAGTGTCGTGGGTTTCACAAAATCCTGTATGTCTTGTGCGTGTGCGGATAAATAATCGAGCCGGGATTGACTGCCATGTAATCCCGACTGGAGTGTGTAGTGTGTGTGCTGAGGGTTTAACCATCTCCACACATCCACTATCCCCAAAGCATCAGCGAACCTCTGGAGCTGGGAGCCCCGTGGTGGATCTTGTCTAGGCGGGAGTCTGTCTCTGAGACCATCTATAACTAGGTTGAAGTCCCCCCCCAATATCAAGGAGTCCATCGGCAGTGCCAAAACCAATGTTCCAATCTCCTGCAGGGTTGGACGCTGCAAACCCGGCGGTGCATATACTGAGATGACACTACTTTGCCCTCCCAGAGTCCCGAGGCTGCTGCGTACCTGCCCAGTGGATCAGTCCAGGTGCGCTGTATGATGTAGGGCCAGCCCTTACGAAGAAGTATCCCCACTCCCCGGGAGCTTGTCGAGAACCCGGAATGGACACACATGCGTTATCCCTTCTTGTTGAGTGCCATACACGTATTGCCTATCAGGTGAGTCTCCTGCAGTAGTACTATGTCAAGGGCCTGTCGATATATTGCATGACTATACCTCGTTTGATTTTATCTCCCAGGCCGTTAACATTCCATGTGGACACTCTAAGTCCCTGTCTGAGAGCCATCAAGACACAACTCTCCCCCTCCAATTGACCGGAAAGGCGGGGCAACCGCACCCCACGCGCCTTCAGTCACCTCCCGGGCCAGCCCAAAGTGCTCCTCAACTCTGTACCCACCTTGGAATCAAGTATCTCTGATCATCTTACTAGTGCCACATAGGATAAGCTTAGTCAAAAAAACACAGTTGCCTGGTGAACACCCACAAAAAAGAAACCCCAAAATGACCCCAACCCATGAAACCGCGCCCCCCTCCCTGCTTCCCTGCTCAGTGGGTCCAAAACCGCCGGCCCCCCCGACATGCAGAGTGCCTGTCGCCCACCCATATACAACTTCAGGGAACGTGCGCCACCCCCCTCCCCATCCCCTCACTCTAAAACCGAAAAAACAATTCCCCCCCCCTCCCCCCCCCCCGGCCCGGTCCCCCCCACAAAACATTATGCAGCATTGAGGCTTAAAACGGCCTCGAAGCAGTCTTTTAGTGCCCAAATCCTGGAGCTTCCACCCTTCATGCCCCTGAGTTCAAAGTACAGTACTTGCATATCTGGAAACCGGTGGGTCGGCCAATCAATTAGAGTCACCGGTAGGTCCATGGTGAGCCCTGATCTGTCCCCTGGGCCTTGGTCCACTGTACCCCTGATCCCAGTGCGCCCGTCATGTCCCATCTGAAGCAGCGCATCCACGATCCCTCCACCCGGGGGTCAAGTCAACACGAACATGCGTAGCAGAGTTCCAGAACACCCCAAGGGGTCAGGACCCATTTCGTGCAACATTACCATACCATGATTTAGCGTCCGCCCGACGGGCCCTGGGAATCAGCATCGGAGCTTGGAGGAGAACGTCTCTGTTGGCGCCAGTCTGCTGCATCAGAGGCCGCCGAGTGCCCCTTCCGTGACTTCTTTTCAACCACACGCCAACCTTCCAGCCAGTCCCAGGCGTCTTCTGGGCGAGTGAAGAACCACGTTTTCCCATTCGATTCCACCCTCAACTTCGCGGGAAACATCATAGTTCCTTGTTTGTTGAGGTAAAACATTGTGACTGGGTTGTCAATTTAGACTTGCACCATCTCTCCCCACAAGAAAACCATCTGGAGCTCCACAACATTTAATGGATTGCTTCCTCTGCTTTTCCCAGCCCTCTGATGTTGGTTCTCCCACATGTACTCCCAAGCCCATGTGGGATGCATCCGTGGTGGTGGTCACAGTTGGAGTTGGTTGCATGAAAGGTCTGTCCACCGTTGTCTACATTCCACCATATCCTCTTATACCCTTTGCACTACAACCAACCACTAGATCTCCCAACACACTATTGCCTGTGGCCATTGATTTTGGATCCAGTCCTGAATTGGTCTCTTATGCTGTCTTGCAAAGACAATCAGTGGAATGTAGAAGGCCATCATGCACATCAGTTTTCCTATAGTCCTCACTATCGGAGACTGATCCTTGCAGTAGCAGCAAGCCGGCTCTGTGATCCCTTGAATACACTTAAGGGTTGGTAAGGATCTTGCCCCCCACTATGTTGATTCATGCCCCCTAAAACTACCTTTTCCCTGTGAAGTTGTGCTGGATTTGTCTAGGTTTATTGTGAACCCTAGCTTGTGAAGGGTGTCCATGTCAGTCTTAATACTCCTCTTGCACTGAGAGGATGAACTTGCCTTCACCAGCTATTCATCTAGATAGAGGTATAGGAGTCACCATTTTCTTAAATATGCAGTTGCTGCGGTTAAGCATTTTGTTAACACTCTAGGGACTGACTTGATCCCAAAGAGAAGCAGCCTGAATGGATAGTGATTTTGGTTTATGACATAAGGAAGAAACCTGTGTTTGTGGCAATATGGGGATGTGAGGGTAAGTGTCCTATAGGTCTTTAGTTAGTCTTTTTCCCACAGCTGCGGAATGACATCTCGGTTTGTTGTCATTTTGAATTTTTGTGTCATTATGAATTTGTTTGGGAAACAAAGATCCAGAATTGGTCTCAAAGAATTGTCTGGTTTGGGGACTAGGGAGTAAGCTGAATTGTTTTATTGACTGATCTGTGCTGAGAGCATTCTTTCTGTTGCCCAGTTTTGTTGTAATTCTTCCTGAACCTTGCATTGCAGACATCACATTTCTTCCTTTGTGTGTGTTCTTTTCTTTGCCCTGACCCCTGGGGTGGTTTTTACAAGTTCTTTGCCATAACTGTGATGGATGATGTTGAGAATGCATTTGTCTGACGGGACACTCCTCCTCTCCTAGAGGAAGCCCCCTTATTCTACCCGCCACAGCTTGCGCCTCTACTCTGTTTCCCTTCCCTCTTGCTCTACCCCTAAAGGGCTAGTGCTTGGTTGTTTGGAACTGCCACTGCTGTGTTGTCGCCTGCTGTTAACCTGCGTTGGTAAGACAACTGCAATGGTGCACCCTGGAAGCTTCCCTTTCCAGTTGATCTCCTAATAGGGGCTGTCCCTCCTCATTGGTGTCCTCGAAATTTCACTGCTCCAATGGCTTTTGCCATGACATTGCCCTTTTGTTTAACTGCTGCAGCCTGTCCTCTACCGTCAAACAGCTGTTCTCCAGTAAAGGGGGTGTTGGTGATGCTTGCCTCTACCTCGGTTTTTTAGTATGACACCCATAGTCGTGGTTGCCTCCTCAGGGTTGTCCCTGTGACCATCAGCCTGCCTGTCAGATCTGAGGCATTTATGGAAGGCTTTACGCATGTGTTGGCAATGGTCTTTCCCCTTTTCATGAACAATGATGCCCGTATCGGACACTGCACTAGGAGACGTTTCATTAGCTCCCCCACTTCTTCCCAATGTTAGTTGGTATAACTGTTCATGAGGTTTTTGGAATATGCAATTGTCCACTGGGTTGCTGCTCAGCTTTCCACTTTTAAACCCACCATCCACACTTTTCTACTCTCCTCCGGTGGTAGGCCAGTGGATGTGGGTACACCAGTCGTCTTTCTTGCAGTGTCCACAAGGATTTAGTTAATGACTGCACTGCCCCGTATGTACAAGGTGTCCTTGAATGAGTGCTAATATTTCCTCTCAAAACTCTGGCTTTTGGCCTTGCGGGCCATTGGCTTTCTGGAAGTCTTCCTTCTCTGGTCTAGAAAGATGGATAGCATTGAGAACTGTTGGTTCTTATTCTGCAAGGGCAGGAGAATGTTCAGGGGAAAACCAAACCTGTGCCTTCCCTCCTTCAAGCTGGACCCCATATTTGTCTGCTGCCCTCTTCACCACTGAATTGTACATTGCGAGGTCATCCTAAGAGGATGGCTCAGAAGGGTAAGAATCGACTCCCTCCTCTAGTGAGCTGGTGTGAAGGTCTTGCCACTGGTCGTCAAGGCTATCAGAGAGTTGAAATATTGCCTAGGCGTCCAGGTCTTCTTCGAATAAAATTTCCTGCTCCTTTTTATGTGGCTCTAGCATGTTGGGTCAACCTGCTGCACTTCGTTCCTGTTCAGTTTCCTCAACTGTTTCAATGGGATTAGAAATTCTCAAAGGGATGCATCGAAATCCTTTTTTCTGAAGGATAGCCACAATTTGGCTTTAAGGCATCTCTTCTTCTATTCAACTTCATCTTCAGCATTGACCACGATCAGTGCCCTCTTCTTCGGAGCTACATATTTCCATTTCCTTTATCCTCTCTCGCTCTCGATCATCCTTTGACGTCTAGGGTTTCTCCAAGGGACGTACTCCACTAGCGTCCTTGTGTTAGGATCCAAGGTGCTCCTTGTGTTTTGACTTTCTTCTAGTCACCAATTAGTTCAGAATTGAGGTAGTCTTGTGGGATTTGGAATCTTGGCATTTTCGGTTCGGCCCCCCCTTGTTTTCTTTGGTACCAGAGGGTGTTTTCAGTATTCTCGCTCCTTGTGTTTTTTCAGTGGTAGCCCTGGCTCTATCAACATCTTCTCTCTCGGTGCCATATCCTTTGACCTATTCCAACGTTGTCCTCTTCTTGGCTTGACAGGTTGAAGTCTCTCAGAGATGAGCTCTCCTTCTTCTGTACCGGCATAGTGGTGTAGTGTGCCTACCTCTGCTTAGCCCTAGTCCTTAGCATCTTTGGTAGGAACTCAGTGCACGCGGTGCACCCATCAACGCTGTGGTCCTTTGGCTGGCAGATGTTGCAGACCTGGTAAGTGCCCTTCTAGGTGAATTTATGGTGACACTTGTGGCAAAACCTAAAGTGGGTGTTCTCTATTTGCATCAATGGTTCCTGTCTTCTGCTCTTGCATTCTTCGACCTCGTGGTCAGTAATCTGTATTTTTCCATTTTTTCTCTTCCCTCTCACTATGAATGTTACTCATAGCATGTTTTTGCTTTGCTCTCCTTGACATTCATCCAACTTTTTGCTCATCTTTTTTTCGGAATGTGCAGCTTCAACAGATCCTGCCAGGACCAACAGCGAAAAAAATAATCTGAACATGGTGAACATGCACGGGGTGAACATGCACGGGGGCTTCCAGCCTAACACAAGGGGACGGGCGTAGCACAGCTGAAAAACTTGCAACAATCCAAGCCTAACACTAGATCACAGGAGTATGGTAAGCATGTGTATCTACAGCCACACCTCCTACGAACATATGGTTACCCCTTAAAGGACCATTGTGAATTCAGAAAATGGACACAGAATAGTGAAGTCCAATCAATGTAACTTACATTTTAGCTTAGCAAGTAATGCAGATAAGGGTGCTGGCAGTCTTTAAAGTGCTATCCTACATTTGTGGTGTTAGCGCATATATGTGGCTACCTCAAATTAAGTGTGGCTCTTGCTATTTAGTTTATGTTTATCCGGCCATATGTCACACCAAAACTGATCCCTGGAAGGTCAGGCAAAAGAAATTGGCAGGGGTTTCAGGATTTAACGAAATTGATGGTGCCTTCTCTAGGAGTAGGAATGAATAGAATAGAGAAAAAGAATCGTGGCTACTATAATGGAGCATATAACTTATCCATTGCTAATGATCTGGAGAATATGATGCATTTATTCAAAAGGGGTCAACCTTGGACAACCTGGAACTAGGGGTATATAACACAATAATGAACGAAGGTCACTTGTGACAATATTCTCCATTACAGTAACCATAATAACAGGATTTCATGAAAAACCTTTCTTCAAACCATCTTATTAATGGACAAAAATACGACCATATTTTTCCAACACACAACCAGTTTAATTCATTTGAATCTGTGCTCTAGTGATCACACAGTGAATAAATAAAAACATTCACAGGAAGTGTGTATAATGTAAAATGGGAATGGATCATACAATGAATTGCAAGTGTTGGGATAAATAGATCCAAAAAGTCCATTTTAAAATAGGAGTCCAATTCAGTAACCCAATTGCTAGAATGAACAATGACATTTCAACTACTATAGATCAGTCCAAACTATCCAATTCTTAAAGAAACTAATAGCTTTGGATGTTCCTGACTAAATTAGTTAATTCAGGAAGAGAAAGTTGCCACTGCTAGATGCAGTGAACAGTAACACAGAAACAAGAGCTGCTGAAATCATGGTATTTTGAGTCAGAGACGGTACCCCTGGCTACTAAGATGCTTTTTATGAAATATTACTCATGAATGAAAATACCACTTACCTTGTGAGCATCTGTTCATAGCGTGTAGTGCTATAGATTCACATGTTCTACATACTCCGGCTATTTAGTGTTGCAATGTGTTTTACTTCGAAGAATTCTCTTGAGTCACAGGGCATATGGTGACTCCGCATTGCGCATGAGCATAGATTCCATTTTGGATTGTTTTTAGTCGAGAGAGTGAGAGTGATATTGAGTGGTAAAAGAAAGTGGTGGACATTTGCATTGATAAGCAGGTAAGCATAGGATAGAAAGAAAGATCTGCAGCCAGAGCAACATCTGTCCGGAGAAGAGGTTGGGCACATCTTAATCTACAGCACTACAAACTACGAAAAGAGTCTTACAGGGTAAGTAACATTTTCATTTCCTAGCATGTGCTTCTGTTTATACACATGCTCTGCATAGATTGTAAAGCAGTCCCTTCTTTTAAACAGTGACTAGTGTGTGGATGGAGCAGGTGTCTGAAAAAGGGCCTTAGGGCTGTTTGGCCAACTACAGCTAACAGTCTAGCAAGAACATCCACATAATAATGCTTGGTAAATGTGTGGGGTTGACCGAGTAGCTGCTTAACAAATATCAGCCAATGAAATGTTTCCTAGGAAAGCCATGGAATAGGTCTTTTTTTTAATGGTGTGTGCCTTAAGGGTTACAGGGTTGGCTTTAAGGTAGCAACTATCCATCTAGTAATTCCTGCTTTCAAGGTAGTCTGACCTTTTTACAATAGGACTTGGTCCTATCAATGTAGGGCACGAGAGCCTGTTTGACATCTCAACTATGGAGGGCTCTCTCTGCCACTGACTGTGGCTGTGAAAGACAACAGGGAGATCTATATTTAGGCTGAGATTAATTGGAGAAATAACTTTAGGCTGAAACTTTAGATTGTCCCATAATATCTTTGAAGACCATAATGTAAGTCTCCTGTAAGATGAGTGCTTCCAGCTCACTAATTTGCTTGACTGATGTTACAGCTAATAAGAATGCACCTTTCCATGAATTGGAGGGGGCAGGAATGCATCTGCTTAAAATGGGGCCCCATGAGTCTGGTGAAGACTATGTTCAGGTTCCATTGAGGGGCTGGTTGCAACCTTTGGGGGTTAAGACCCTTTTGAGGCCTTCCATGAAAGCCTTAATAGCAAATATAAGGAACAAGAAAGGGTGTTGTCTTTTCCGGCTTACATGCGAAAAAGCCAACACCCTTCCTTAGTCCTGGAATGCGTACACTTTATAGAGCCTTAGTAAAAACTTACAGGAATCTTACACAATATATAACGAGAACACCGACAGTTCAACCTGTGAGGGCTGCTCCATAGGCCCCCAAATGCTGAACATCACTATGGGAAGGATTCCCAACAGTCGGGAGCAAACTCCGATCTGGATAGCGCAGAAAACAGCTCAGCTTGAAGCAGTTTTTCCCCATACGGTCCCACAGGAAAAACATAGAATATTAACAATTTGCTTGCCAATGGCGATGGCGCCCCCGATAAAAGACTGCAACAGTTGGGGTACAATCTTCGCTGCAGTGTATACCACAACTCATGCTGGCCCTTCAATAGCAGTAATACCAGATGTACAGAAACAAATAAAGAAAGAGTACAGGGCAGAGCCTGTCCTGGACCTGGGTATGAAACTAATAGGCAATTTTGCTCAAGTATCTGCAATTATGTTAAGTAACATAAAAGGGGAGGCAGCAGCAGTGGCTATACGCTAGCGTCTGAGGGAATTAACTCCTGCACAGCAGGAGCGAGAATTACCCAAGATCATCGAGGACACATATGCTTCACTAGGTTGAGATAATCTGGGAGCCAGACCTGGGAAACCAATAGTTAAGAGCCATTCTGAAAAGGATAACTTTAAGCAAGCACCCGATTATTCCAAGAAGAAATGGGATGAACAAAACACAGTCATGGGTGGGTCTACTCAACAGGAACACCCCGAGAGAAAATAAAATTAAAGAAACCGTGACAATATTAGGAAGCCTGACCGGTATCAGGATACTGATACACGTTCCTCTCATTCTTTTCAGGCGTCATCCAATAAATGTTCGGAGAAAGACGGGTGGTCAGAGCACAGAATGGAAGAGAGAGTCAAGTCAAAAAGAGAGACACACCACACTTCGGACTCCATCATTAAAGAGGAAGACAAACAAAAAACTCCTAAAACTCAATTTAAAAAGAAGACGGAAGCTGGGATCAAAATTAAAAATGCCCAGGCTACTGAGGACTCTGTTTCTGAACAGGGAATGGGCAGTGACAATGTTGGACAGCGTAGCATAAGTCACCATAGCTCACCAGAACCAGATAGATTAACTGGTGGCAGGAGCGCTGAGTGAGCATATCACGAAGGAAACACATGATACAAGGGTAAGTGTCCCACATTGTTTATTCGAAATAACGCTCCAAATGGAGGGGAACATACCCAGACAAGTGATGGGTCTATTTGGGGAGAACCGGACATATGGTTACAACATTCTTTTGGCTGAAAAAGATTGGCCACCTGAGTTAGTAATGGATTGCCCAATGGGGGAAGAGGACATTTTACCTGCTTTCTCCGACCTCGTACCAGAATCAGTCAAAAATTCATATGCGCAGGAGTGGGCATTAGCGCTAGCTCCTCCATTTTACCAAAACCATGTTGGGTGGAATGATGAGTCACCTCCTCACGAAATCCCATTAAAATCTATTCCTTAACCACAGAGACAATGCCCAATAAATCATGAAGCAAAGAAATAAATCAGGGAGATCCTGGATGAACTTGAGTACCAGGGTGTGACAGAGAATCGCACCTCATCCATGAATAGTCCCTTGTTTCCTGTAATGAAACCAGATCAATCATACCATTTAGTCTTAGACTACATACATTTAAACGCTTTCACACGCACATTTGCAGTTCAAAATGCACATAGTGACGCACTAATAAATACAACATTGTGCGGAAAAAATACAAAACACTAGATATCTCAAATAGATTTGTTTCGGCCAGAATATAGCACCCGGGAGCAGATGTTTGACAGCATTCTCAACTCTAGGATCTAAAAGCCAATTTTGACAATTACCTCATGGGAATAAGAATAGCCCCGGGCTGTTTTCAGCCAGAGGGACAGAGTTACTTAAACATTTTGATGAGGAGGCATTGTCCTACTGTAGTGAAAGAGGCAGTCTTGTGGTTTGGCACCCTATGATGACCTTCGAGTACCACCATTTTAATTGACTTTAGTGTGTTATTTTACCCTAGCCTGGATACATGAGACGGTCCTGCATATGCATGCTTCTCTCCTCTCTTGTAATCTTGCTGTCTTTCAGTGGGAGCTGTCACAGAGTAAAATAGTCTTGCCAAGAATAGAAGGTGTGGGATGTGCATTTGAAAGCGTGAGAGAGAGAGGGAGGTGTGGAATGTACTTTTTGGTCACGAAGTGCAGTGTAGTGAGCGGTGGTGCACACATGTGTTCGGTGTTCTATATAGAGAGATAAAGTATGTGATGCTATAAGCAGTTGTGCAGAAATGTGCATTGTGTTGTACACTGGTGAGAATTATGAAGGTCTTACTATTGGCTTTGACATGGCCTCATGTCATCTTGTTTTCTGGCTTTGCCATGCTTCAGCTTTTCTGCGTGCACAACAGTGCTTGCAAGTTGTTTGGGTTATGAGAATTATGAAGTGTTTACTATTGGCTTTGACATGGCCTCATGTCATCCTTTTTTCCTGGCTTTGCCTTGCTGCAGTTTTTGTGCGTGCACAGCAGT
Organism: Triturus cristatus; assembly: GCF_964204655.1. NCBI lineage: Eukaryota > Metazoa > Chordata > Amphibia > Caudata > Salamandridae > Triturus > Triturus cristatus. Next base: position 131,146,138 of record NC_140586.1, on the reverse strand, counting down.
GCTTGCAAGTTGTTTGGGTTATTCACATTCAAGGCATTTCTGTTTTTCTGAGCGATTGCTTTTGTTTAATGTACTCTGGAAGGCCTTGTGGGAGCTTTGTCAAGATAGAGGCTGGAAGATGTGAGAATGTACAACTCTGCCTCGGAGTCAAAATACGGGAGCTTGGCCAGCCTCCGCCTTGTCCTTGATGCAGACTGGTACAGCCAGCTCGGTTTTTTTTAATGAGAAGGGGGCGAGGTTTTCTAGAAGCTTCGCCTCACGTTTAGTAATGGAATTTAAGCTGGGAACCTTCGAGGGCCAGGTGGAAGTACACCACAGAATAGATGTATTGCTGTGGAGGTGATGGAACTTGAGTCCTGATTGAACTCCTTCCTGGTCTGTTGAAGGGCTTCCCCAGCTTGAGATGGCAAGGATGATGCAAATTCAATCGGTGAGGTGTTCCTAACCATTTTGTATTTATTTTCTACTCTTTGCTAATTGTATATACTTCATTTTATTCTAATTGTACATTTCAGTCCCTTGACATTTGGGAATCTGCATTTACTGATATATTTGGCCTACCGTTCTAAAATGTTGCATTAATAAACTTGTGTGTGTTATTTTAAATGCACCTGGATTTGTTTTCTTGCCTCGCCTAAAGGGAGTGCTGCGTCTTTTCCTCGTCTTTAGGGAGTGCTGCTCAAAGTGTATTGTTTAAAGGTGCAGTGGTTTATTTGCCTCCAAAGTGGGACTGCAGGGTTTGGGTGTGGCTTATTGGTGAGAAGTCACATTCATTACACCTACGTGGATGATATCTATCTGATGGAACACTTGGCTAGAGTAAACCACATAATTCTTGGGTTTGCTGACCTGGGCTTCAAATTTAATTTTAAAAAATCTAAAAGTTCCCACCACAATGTCCTGTTCCTGGGATATGAGTTGTCGAGAGGAGGAAAAAGCCTGGCAGCCAAATTGTCAGAAAAATGTGCGCTGCTTCAACCTTCTACTTCTCTGAAAAGAATACAATCCATTTTAGGATTTTTGAATTTTGGCAGAACTTACATTTTGGATTACGCAGAAAGGGTAAAACCTTTCTACAACATAATCAGACCTGCTTTTTCGGTGCATCATTGGACACAGGAACATACAGATATTTCACGTTCCATACAAGCTCATATGATAGCTTCTAAACATTTACACACGCGTGTCAACACAACGAACATGGTGATCCGTGTAGTAGCTGGACCAACCAGGTACAGCTATATCACTTTCAATGAAGGCGATACCGTACCTATTGCATACAAATCACATTTGTACGCAACCGCTGAAATTCCTTTTGCATCCACTGAGAAAATACAGTAGTACAGACTGCTGTAGTGTGAGAAAGCACTAGCGCTGGGGAAACACATAATAGTCATGACCCCGGTACCGACCTTAGAGGCTGTCACCAAGGAAAGCGTTCCAAAAGCAAAAGCTTTGCCTCTTAGATGGATTCAATGGGCTAACTCTCTCACTGCAACAGACTCTGCATTACAAACACAAGCACTTCTGCAGTACGAACAAGAATATCCTCTGCCAAATTAAATTTTGCCTCTAGATCGATATGAATGCATCCTTTATACTGATGGTTCTGCCCAGCCTGCCGTAGGAACTAAACCGCAATATTCAGCGGCATGCGCAATTGCAGCAGCATGCGCAATTGTTAAAGAGCACATGGATGATGGAAAGTTCCACCCTGGGAAAACACACACTCAGTCCTTAGGGGACCGTACAGCATAGCTGGCAGAACTCAAAGCCCTGATACTGGCACTACAGAATAGAGATTGTGAATTCCCCACGCTTATTGCATGCGATTCATTTTACTGTGTCTAGTCCTATAATGAATATTTAAACTATTGGGGCCAGAATGGATGTAGAGGTTCTAAAGGTTGCACAGTAAAGCACAAGATGCTTTGGGAACAGGTGGCTAAGTTGAAAGAGGGCCACCACAGGCTCATGTTATTCATACATGGAGTCATCAACTTGTTGGCGTTCACGTTGAAGGGAATTCAATGGCGGATGAAGCCACCAAGGCAACAGTTAACTGCTGCCGTTGCCGCAATAACTCGCTGAATTACGAGGATAGACAGAACACCTATGATGGCAGTTAATGCCACGCACAACGGATTAGCCCTGCCAAAAGACTTTCCACTCAAGTACTCCTACAAGTTAGATGCACAAAACATTCTGTATGCTCAGATTTCAGGAGTGGGAGATAAAGTAATACCAAACATTGATAGCGGATTAGGATGGATACTAGCTGCACATGAGGGTCTGGGTTCCACTCACGCAGGGATTACTGCTACAGTTTCATTACTGAAGCACTGCTATTGATGGCCAGGACTATCAAAACAGACCAAGGACTTTGTCCATTAATGTGACATCTGCCAGCAGATGAAAGGCCCCACTGTAGCACGTCCAGCATAAACCCCTTTATTACTCTCAGAAAAGCCTTTGGCTTGTGTTTATTTGGACCACTGTGGCCCCTTACAATCAGATGGGGCTTACATGTAAATCTTGGTGGCAGTGGATTCATGCTCCAGATTCCTGTGGGTTTGGCCACAGCGCTCGGCTGACGCTCAAACTGTTATAAAGGATTCAGGACTGTTCATCGGCACATATGCAATTGGCACACTACATGGTCCGCCGTTCAGCTCTCCCGCTTACAAAGAAGCCATGGGAAGTTTGGATGTGGCCTTGTGGTACTCCTCCCTGTACCATACTGAGGGAAATTTGGAGGTTGAGAGGAAAAAACACAACTTAAAGCAGTCCTTAACAGAAAAGGGTATTAGACTCAGGTGACAGTTGGGTCAATCACCTGTATGGGGTCCAGAGGGCACTTATCAACATGCCAAGAAAATCTCTAGGGGGACATACACCTTATGAACTCCTGTTTGGTGCGAGAATGTGGGTCACAGGTCTCGATAGTGTCAGCACAGTGGCGGCTGAAACATAATTTGACATCAATGAACATTTGGATGTTTCACAGGAACTCAAAGAATTCCGGGATTTACAAAGCAATGTCCAAGTACAACGCACTGCCACTGGGGAAGTGAAGGTAGTTCCGGCAAGACCTGCCTGGGTCCTGAAGACTGGGGACCTGGTCAGAGAGAAAATAGTGGACAAGAAAGAATTTGGGCCATCTTACAGAGCACCTGTACCTGTCCCGACTGTTGAAGGCCCTATAACTGTACTTCTTCCGCCCCTTGCAGGTTGCAGAGACAAGAGGTTAGTCTCTATTGATCTGATCAAAACAAACTATGTGGCTGATTCTCAACAGTAGGCCATGTGGGCTCCTTGGTAACTACCTAACTCCTCTGGCTAATGCACAGGAAGTTCAAATGTAAGCTTTAATAATGACAGAAGATTCTACTCTCCAAAGAGAAGGGGTAAACAACAATTAAATGATGCTTCTCCCTGTTGAAACTACAACTGTACAAATCGACAAGTACAGAAATCTCAATTCGAAAAACTGACGACATCTATGTGAACATGCCATAGAGTGAATCATCTCCTAGTTCCACAAAACCTGCTGAGGTGCCAAAAATAGACCAGACGGCATCTGGCTACTTCATTTATTTATAAAGTTTTATACAGCGCAAACTTGACCCAAGAGGGTATCAGTGCGCTTCACATTTAGGATTGTGGCGTTAGAAGTTACATCAGATACAAGAGCATACAGTACACATGAACAATCTTTCAATAATTCGTAGGAGGGATGGGAGGAAGGAGTAATAGTGGGGAGACGAGGAGGAACTGTGCCTAATGTCCGGCTGGGTAGGTGACGGTCAAGGGGGAAACCAAGGGCCAATCTCCTCGTTAGCTGTCTAGCATCTCCACCGGTCATCAGCCATGTTGCTCAGGTCTCAACGATCAGGAAAAACAGTTTTTAGTCAATTTGATTTGAGAAGGCTATATAGCGCTGTCTAGACCCGGAGGTATCAGAGCGCTTAACCAGGGGATCGTTGCATTACAAGGTACATCAAAAAGGATTATGTAGGGCTGGCTAGACCCGGAGGTATCAGAGCGCTATAACAGAGAAACGTTGCGTTACAAATTACATCAGTTACAAGAGTGTAGTAGGGAAAAGTAAACAAACAACAAGGTTGAGAGAATTTGTAGGAGAGGAGGGGAGGAAGCAGCCATAGCAAGGAGACAGGGAAGAACTGTGTCCAATGTCCAGCTGGGTAGGTGATGGTCGAGGGGGAAACCAGGGCCAATCTCCTCATTAGTTGTCTAGCAACTCCACCGGGCATCGGCCATGTTGCTCAGGTCTCAACGCACGGGAAAATGTTTTGAATAGATACATAGGCAACGAGGATTGAGGTAAAAGATGGAGGTGGGGGGAGGGAGTGAAAAACAAGCCAGAGCTGGGGCTACCATGTAGGCCGATGGGGGATGTGATAAAGGTCTGTTCGGAGTCCAGTGGTAGGGAAAACTGTGGCAGCTATCTTGGGGTCAGGTAAGGGATTCTGACCGTGGAGACAGCCGGTAACCATATTTAACTTTCGCTCAAGGGGGGCCTCCGGCTGAGACACGCTTGCATCTGGATGAGTAGCACTGGGATTAGGGTTCTGGCCACCATGTTAAGGTCAGGCACATCAGGCAAGTCCCCAGAATGCCACCGATACCCAGGAGCAAACTGATCATTCAAAGTGCTGCCCCCCCCCCCCCGCCACCATTTGAATCCTCATGGGCTGGTTTAAAGATTTAAGATTCAGCTCACCTGCATGGTTGCATGCTAATTGGTGCCGGGATGGGGGAGAAGGATTCAGGGACTTGAGACTGTATGGCCGTTTAAGCCGCACCGGCTTCTTGCATTAGGATTACTTCTCATCAAATTCAAGTGAACCAGAGCTGCCACCAACGTGCCTCCCTTTCAAGCTACGTGTGTATGCTTTCTACATTTGGCTGAAAAAGACTTATTTCCTCCCACCCTGGTTACATCTCTGGATTGCAATAGGGTTACTTTCCTGGCACTTTAGATTGGTTTTGTAATGGTCTTATTCCTACTTCTGAAAGGACATTATATCCCAGAACGCTCCGCAGAACAACTCGTGAACATGGTTCTTAAACCACATGCTTCATCACACCATGAACTAAGGGACCTGTCCCTGGTGAGCATTACAACAGTTCCAGTTCCTGAAGCAATTGTTTGGGATAGGGTATCATATGATGAATATGGTCCTACTGAACTTTTGCAAATTCTTTCTTTAAAATTTCCTTAAATGATATCATCAACTCTACTAATTTCTCTGATGATTGCAACATTGAAACTGCATAATTTGCTTACAGGTCTAGAGCAATCTGCTGCATTTTCTAATGGTGAATTGTATGATGGTACATTTAATTATGGAGACATGTTCTGTTACCAACATTATGGTCACCCACCATTTTTTAGAGCTAGTATCCCACGCGCCGTTTATAAACACACGATGGGAGCACTGCCTAACACCGGCAAAAGGTAGCTCAGACATTTGCAAAAACGTTTGCTTCTTTTTTAGGATTTGAAACATCGGCCTTGTATTATTTTAGGCTTGCACCTACACCTGCAAAGAATAATATGCTAACAAACACCAAGCTAATATACTCTCCTTTCATTATTTCCCAACTGTCTGTACAGGGTTTCGACATCTGGAGACACCACAGACCCAAAATCTGTCTGGGGGACAAAAGATTGGTAGGTTCGTAGAACTGAGACCTTATTTCGAGCATGCCTCATACCACATCAAATGATTTTCCTGAACAAAACAGTAGAACAAACTTCATGTCTTGGTAAAGCAAAAATGGAGGATTTGAACACACTGCGTATTCCCGCATTCTCACGCTTTGAGAATTGGCAGCATTAACACACTTTAGTGAGGATACACTAGATACCATGATACGTAATGGTTCTTTCAATTCATCAGACCCCAATTGGAAGGGATGGTTGGTTTGGCCTACAGACACAAATAGGTGTCAATCTAGATTCCTGGGCAACACCGAAGGGTTTAGAATCAATAGGCCTGATCAGCGATATGTACAAACAGAACACTTGGGGTGGTGACGTATTATAGTGTTGGGAAGTTGTGCCTAGATTGGCCAAAAACATCAACACTTCCAAGGTGAAGCAACACTTGTCCCTTCCTTCTGATGTCATGGATCTCAGGGATTTTATATTAGGTCCCCGGAACCCATGTCAAAAGTGCTTTTTGTATGGAATATATGAGTTGTGGAAGATTTCTCAACAAGAAGCTGCTGAGAAATTGCGGAAGATCGACCGGGTTAATTGAGAAAAAGCTTTGGCAGCGGTTGACAACGGTATGACCACATTAGCATCCAGAATTTATTGACTGGGCAACATAGTGTCTTCTGCAATTGACATAAAACAGCAAGACATGTCTATTTTAAAACATGGACAGTCACAAGTATGCTCCATCGTAATACTGAGCTGGACATTACAAACAATACGTTCTTGCCACGTGCCATAGCGTTACATCAACAGTACTAGTCTGTTTACGCATTATGATCTAAAAGATAGATAGAAGTGGCACAAATAGATGCCAAGTATACTATGTTGCACATTGAAAAATTAGACCAATCACCTTTCCCCGTGGCTGAGACACCATCTACAGACTGGATAATCCATGGATACATCACCCTACCAATCACGACTTTCCAATCCAAATATTGTCTCCAATACCAACAAGTAGGCAGATATGATGCTCTAGGGGAAGGTTATGTGCATGAGTATTGGTAATTACCGTTCAGGTTTAGATGCAGGAATGGGGGCAGGGAAGTTTTCCTTAGTGGTCCCGACTGTGAGGATGCTTTAAGTGGGTCCTTAGTTTGCAAAGAAATTTCTCTCCACAGGGCATGCAATGCTTCGGTAGCAATTTTTTTTTGTTATCTGAAGCATTCCCCAGCTGCCGTTATTCATCTGGTCTTCAAGCTGCTCTCGAATGGGTGCTATTTGATGCTAAATGATCAAGGTTGCTGCAGAATGGAACCGGGCACCACTTATCTAGTGACGGCCAATTCCATAGTGACTTGGTGCACACAAGTATTGTTTCCACCTGCCCGCACACTTAAAGAGGCAGCGCTATGGACTTCGATACATTTTTCCAACATACAGTTTGATTCTCTGAGCAAACTGAAAGCCATGCTTTTTCAAAAGGATGAAGTCTTAACTTTGGCCAAAGAAACATTTAATCTCCATGTTGCTAGGTCCTTGTCTGAGATACAGACACTACTCCACACTAACTTCCCACTGCATTTTAGGGAGCTGATCCACCATATCTTTAACATGTCTGATAAGAAAGGAATAGTGAATTTTTTAAATGTATCAGCTCTGGTCTGGCTAGCACCTTTCAGACAATTTTCTGAGTTATACCATCTTTCATACACTCTGTGTTGGGACGCGTTCTGCTAGTTGGGCCAGAAATCTTGATTTACATTTTTCTGCTCCGCAATGGACGTCCTAGTTCAACCTGGAATGGAGACAGTACTGCTTGTGCTGCGTTGCAGTGAGCGCATGGCACACTGCTTCGGAACACATCCACTTCAAGAACTGAATGAGCACTTGTTCTTATCCTTCAGGCCTGTCTGGCTTGACTGCATACAACCTATCTTCCGCTGTCTGCTTTGCAGCCACAAATGCATCCTGGAGATAGGTCTGGGATCACAATTGGTTGAACCACAGGACAATGAAGTACTGATGAACCCCTTAAAGGTTCTTGTGTATTATAGTCCCCAGCGTATTCCGTTGATGATGAATGTATTCTGAGAGCCACCCTGTGATGCTGCTGGGATCCCTAGTGATGTGAACAGCGTCTCTGCGGATCATTTATGGGTAACAACACCTCCCTCAGCCGCTGCTGTGGGAATCGGATGGAATCCCCTTTGCTCCATGAACCTGCTTCAAGGTGCGCCACTGGGAACGTCTGCGATTGTGGGCAACAGCAATGTTGCATCTACCACTAGGAACACAAACAATTGGCTTTTTCGTGTGGGAACAATTTGGCCAGTTTTCAAACAAAATGAACCAAAACAGCTTTTGCTCTCTTTTTCTAGGCACCATGGCTTTCTGGGTGCTTGGCATTTCAAACTGTATATAAACTTTTGAGGCTTTTATGAAATATAAGTAAGGGAAGCTTGCCTTTAGCTTTCATATTTTCTTGGCCTGCAAGTGTTTTAGAATGGTTCTCGATTTTCATATATCTACCCTTAGCATAAGGAGTGGGTTTTATATTCCCGGGTTAGACCCCTGTAGCGAAGCAGCTTATTTCTTACATTGTCCTAGTTTTTAACAGCGAACCTTTGCACATATTTGCGTGTGCAACAAAGTTGGATTTGTTTCCTGAAACTGAACTTGTTCACACATTTAGCTTCGCACAACATTATTACAATGCCCTGATCATCATGTCTCTTCTCGCACTATGTACAATTGTCATCTCTATCTTCATCCATGGGGCGACAGGCCTGTCTACATATCCATAACCTCACTAATCTATACACACATCGCAAGGCTGCATTCTATATTAAAAGAAAAGGATCCCGGTAGATTAGTAGAGGAGGCACTTCAGCTAATATTGAGGGTCCTTGCATGTGGAGAAGTCAGCACGTAGCTGTCTGACATCTTGTGAGGGGTGTTCAGTTTGTGACCAATACAGGCTCCTTTATTCTCTCCCATCAGGTAATGGAGTTACATCGCCCCTTGGGGGAATTTTTGGCTCTACACCTACACACACTCTAGGTACCCTTAGAATAGGGTTTGCATAGTAGGAATACGCTCGATTGCTGCCTTATTTCATATGCCTGCATATATACACTGTTGTAGAACCACAGTAGGATTATATCTACTATTTACACTGTTGGTGCTCGCAATCACGTTTATCTGCTTCTATTAATCATTGAAGCACACATTTTATACAATAATAAAGTTGATTCAATAACAATATTGAAAGCGTCCCACTGTGTATTCTCTGTATACCTCTCTGAGAATAAGTAAGCACGAGTGATTGAGCGAAAGGTTCTGTACCGTTTCCACGATCCAGGAGGGTTCAGGATCGTCCTGTTCAGTGGTTGCCAGAAACCATTCACTTCCTGGTAAGGTAAGGGAGGCTTACGATGGCACTGTGAGCTAGCTGTTCTCTAGGCCAAGATATCCTGCAGGGGTGTCCGGAATCAGTTTAGACCCAAGCCCTTAGTTTATGTGGTCCAACAAATGCACAGATCCTATGGATTAGTAGGAACTACACGACACAACCACCACTAAATATTTGATAAAGACCCTTGGAGCAGTGGTTACAGTGAATTATAGGACCTTGAATTGATGATGCTGGCCACTTACCATGAAGCACAGGTAGAGTTGGTGATCTGGGTGAATTGGGATGTGGAAATATGCATTCTTCAGGTCCATTGCTGCTAGGAAGTCTCCTTCCTGCAGCAGAGGTATGATGTGATGTTCTGTACCATGTGGAAGTGTTGTGACGCTATGTATCGGTTGAGAGGTCTGAAATGGAGAATAGGTCTGAATGACCAGCCCTTTTTGGGGTGATGAAAAAGTATACTGAGTACGTTTCCTTCCCTTGACATCGTGAAGGGACAGGTTCAATGGCCTCTTTTTGTAGGGCTTGTACTTCTTCTAGAAGGTGCATGTGGTCCTCGCTATGGCTTGAGATGCAAGGTGGTATGTTGGAGGGGAAGTATGAGTGAAGCTCTAGACGGTAATCGTGTTCAACTATGGCTACAAGCCACTTTAGCAAGATATTGTTGATTCTCCCCTTTAACAGGGTTACTGTGATTAAGTGGGGGTTGTAGGAAAATCAATGTTTTGTAGTGGTAGAGGCTCTCTTAGCAGAAACCTCTTTGGATCTTACTTTGTTGTTTATGTTAGGTCTATACTCCCTTCGTGTGTAACCTCTAGAGGTGAAAAGCAGATTGGGTTGCTTTTGCTGCTGGTGCCTTTGGTAAGAGTTTGCATCTGGGGAGGTGGTCTTTGAACCTGCAAGGTATAGCTACCTGAGAAGAACCCCATTTGGTTACTGGTTTGAAGAGCCCAGGTGGCCATATCAGTATCCTTTTAAAGTTTCTCTAATATTTGGTCAACTTGTTGTCCGAACAAATGTTCTACATAGAAGGGGAAATTAATTAGGTGTTGTTGCTCCCTGTATTTTAACACAGAGATACGAAGCCATGTGTGTCGACGAATGGGGACACTTGTATTCTCTCATCATGCTGCAGTGGCAGCTTCATCTAGGACACAATGTAGAATTGTGTTAGAAATAGCCTTGCTCTCTCTGACCCATTCCTCTCCCCTTTTTCTCTATTCAGGGGGAAGATGTTTAAGTAACTCCTGCACTTGATCCCAATGGGAACTATCATACCTTGCAGCCGGTCAAGAGAATTTTCAATGCACCTGTGGTTAGCTATCCCCATGGCTACACTCTTGCCTGCTACATCTAGCTCCTTCTCCTTGTCGAGTGGCTGGCATCCCCCATGGCTTAAGATTTTGCATGCTCAAGTGTAGAGGGGATGACTTACGAGTCTGGTTCAACATGTCCCCTGATGTATGGTGTGTCAGAAGGTGAGGCCTTGCACTTTTGTTCTATCCTAGGGGTTACTATCCTGGCTTTGACCGGGTCCTTAAAGGGCTTAGTAGCTGGGAGCATGGCCTTTAACATGGGTACAAACAGAATAGTACACTCTGTCTTAAAGAGAGCCTTGACCAAGATGTTGTCCTCCTCCTGAACTACGTGCGGTCTGTTTTATGGTACTGGGCCACCCGCTGTTTTACCTAGTCGTATGTGGTTGTATCATGTGGGGAGAGAGTTTGAAGGGATACAGATCTGCAGTGTCCTTCGTTTTTAATCCTGGCCCAGGGGTGCACGAATGAAGTTGTTTGCGTACTCTGCAGCCAGTGTTAATTATCACACTACTATTTGCACGCTCTGCTTACCTCACTACCCCAAGCTCATTATAGAATATTTACTATACCTCTGAAAAAATGTGCTGTGCTTTTCTCTTTCAGTGAGAGTGTTGTAACCCGCACCGTGACTGGGCATCACAGTGTGAGAAGGTTCCAGATGATGAAGCATGCCACATTTGGTGAGTGAGGGAAATAGTCCTTTAAAAGGAATACTCAATTTCAGCTAAGCTATCTTGTTTCTTGTTTTACGTTTTCTTGTTCAGACCCTGGGGTTCTATTGTGTTACATAACGTTACACTGGGAAGTCAATTCCTGCTGTTCTTTAAATCTCCTCTAACCCTCTATTTGTGTTTCAGTTCACTTATCCTTGCGCCTCATTTTATGCTTGGGAGCTGGTTCTGGTGCTGAAAGTCCTTTCCAACAGCCAGTTTCCTCTTAGGTGTTATGGTGTTGATCACCATGATAGGTAGCTTAGTAGCCATCTGTCCCAGCTTAGGATGTATGTACAGTCTCTTTTACCAACGATCGAGCTCCGCTTAGAGGCGCTTAAGAATTGGATGCTCCAAATCATCAGGGCTTTAAGAGCCACTTGTCCTCAATATCGAAGGCTTAGCTCACGGAAGCGACACCTTCAGGATCGGGCGGTACTGGCACAGAGGTATGTCTTGGCTAGCGGTGATATGGCGCTGAAGGTGGTGTCCGCTCTATGAGGTCTTTGAGTGCCATCGGAGGACTCAAGCCTGCTATCTTTTTTTATGCCAACTTGGGTTTTGGTGTTGAAGAGGCTAAAAACTTAGTGTTAACAGCTGGTTGGGAATGTTGAGAGCCTGCGGACGGGGTTGGGGTGCTGGTTTTGTGGGCTTCTCATGGGTTCAATCTGTGGCATAATCAAGCAGTGCCCCTGGAGGGCTGGTTCAACTTCAAGGGGAAGACTCAACTCCTTTCGGGGTGGTGCTCAGCCTTCCCTAAAGGGACTTTGGTCGGTTTGTTTTAAGAGTATGCCCCACTCGCAGCTCACCGCATTGTTCGTGTGAATGGTTATGTTTCCTCAACATTGAGGCAGGATTGTTCCTGTTCTTCATCTGAACAGGAAGTGAACACCGCCTCTTGCGACAGCTGGTTGGCCGGAATGTCCGAAAACAAAATGGTTACATACCAGTAGGAGTAGTTTTGCAGCTTGAAGGGTTTTCTGGATTCACATACTTTGTATTATTCCACCATCTAGTGGTTAGTTCCGGAATAGTCTTTTTTTTTTCCTTTGGGGCTTCGTCGACTACCATTTGGTGCTAGGTCTATCCTTTGTGTAACGTCAGACGGTGCTCCGGAAGTTCATGTGTGTGGTAGGTATCTTCGGATTCTTTTTTCCCTTTTTCCTGTAGAGAATGTCTTAAATTCTGTTTAGATGATAGTTCTTTGGTTTCAGTGATATCTGGTCCCACCTGTTAGTATTCCTCATCATAGGGGAGGTGGGTGGGTCGCATGTGAATCCAGAAAACTCTTCAAGCTGCAAAACTACTCCTACTGGTAAGTAACCATTTTGTTTTGCAGTGTGAATCCTTTTCAGGATACACATGCTGTGCATTAGATTATGTAGCGGTTTCCTTCTCCTTGAGGTGGCTGTGGTAAGATGAGGAAGACTTTGCATACAGGTGTTGAAGTACCTTTTGTCCTACTTGAGCTTCCTTAGTCATCTGAATATCCACGTAGTAATGCTCGGTGAATGTATGTGGAGATGCCCATGTTGCAGCAACACATATGTCTATTGGCACATTGGCCATGAACGCTGGGGCTGCTCCTTTTTTTCCCTTGTTGAATGTGCTTTTGGGCATGTGTTCAGGTTCTTACCGGCTGAGGAATACCAGGTCTCGATTGTTTGTACAATCCAACGAACAATTGTCCCTTTTGTCACGGGTGCTCCTTTTTTGGAGTTCTAGTAACAGATGAACAATTGATTGTTTTTATGAACTTGTTTTATCTGTTGTAGATAGTACAATAAAGCCCGCCTTACGTCTAAGGTATGGAGTCTCCTTTCTAGATAGGTTTGTGGTTTTTTGAAGTAGACACTAGCTGTATGCTTTGGTTCAAATGGAATCTGCTTACTACCTTTGGTAGGAATTGAGGATTTGTCCTTAAGATGACCTTGTGCGTGTGGATTTGCATGTATGGTTCCTCAATAGTTAATACTTGTAGTTCACTTACTCTTCATAAGGATGTTATGGCTATCAAAAAGGCAGTTTTGATGGTGATGTATTTACGTTCTGCTTTGTGCATCGGCTCAAATGGCTCCATCATTAGTTGTGTTAGGACTGTGTTTAAGCTCCACATTGGTGCTGGAGACTTTCTTGGGGATGCAATTCTTTTTGAGCCTTCGAGGAATCCTTTGATGACTGGTGCCGTGAAGAAACTTTTACATGATTTTTCCCTGGTATAGGCTACAATTGCTGCCAGGTGCACCTTGAGGCTTGAATAGTTTATGTTACAGTCAAGTGTCAGATTATGAGCACTGTTTCCTTTGTGGAAATTGAGCTTAGGATATTGGTTTTTGTGCACCATATGGTGTACCGTTTCCACTTTGCAGTGTAGCTTTGTCTGGTGGTTTGTTTACTTACCTCTTTCAGTATTTCCATCGTTCTTTGAGGTAAGTTCAAATGTCTGAACTCTATGTAATCAGGCGCCAAGCTGTTAGGCTGAGCGTCGCCGATGCTGGGTGAAAGATTTGCCCCCCTTGCATTGTGAGAAGGTCTTAGTCTGCTTTGAGCTTGATAATTTGTCCCTTGGACAGTTCGAGCAGACTTGAGTACCAGGCTCGTCTTGCCCATTGACTGCCTATGAGTATTAGTTTTTCCCCTGGTTGTCTGGCTTTCTCAAGGACTCTTTGTATCAGAGGAATCGGAGGAAAAGGGTATGCAAATGTCCCTGACAAGTTTAGTGATAAGGCATTCCGTTTTGATAGGTGGTGATGAAACCTGGAGGCAAAGAATTGGCATTTCTTGCGAATAGGTCTATCTCTGGGGTATCCCAGAGGTTGAAGATTTGTTGTAGGGTCCTGTTTTATTTCCCACTCGTGAGAGCTGCTGTTTTGTCTGCTGAGTTGATCAGCTTCTGTGTTGTCTTTTCCTGGCAGGTGTATTGTCTGTAGGCTGATTTTCTTTGAAATGGCCCATATCCAAATCTCCTGTGCTAGCGTTTAGGGTTAATGACTTCGTACCTCCCTGCTTGTTGAGGTAGAACATAGTTGTGGTGTTGTTTGTTTCAATTAATTCAGTTTTCTTCAGTATGTGGGTTTGGAAAGCCTTCAGTGCCAGGAACACCATCTTCATCTCTAGGAAATTGATGTGCTTTATAGAGTCTGTACTCTCAGGTGTCCTGAATGTGCTCCCCACCCCTTGTGGGACGCGTCAGATGTGATGGTCACTAAGGGAGTTGGAGTCTTGAAAGGTGTGCCTAGTGTTATGTTTTTTGATGCCCACCATTGTATCTCCGTCAGCACTTTTTGTGTTGCAACCACTAGATCTTCCCAAATCACTGTGGCTTGTGACCAACTGCTGCAAAGCCACTCCTGAAGAGAGCGCACATGGAGGTGTGCATGAGTGATGAGGGGGATGCATGATGCTATTATGCCCATGAGTTTCATGACAGACCTCACTGTCAGAGACTGCCCCTTTTGGTACAGGTGAGTTTCTTGTTTGCTAGCTTGTATTCTTTTTTGTGTTGGGTATGCTCGCGCAAGTTTGGAGTTTAATCTTGCTCCTAAGGTTTTTTCTTGCTCTGGCATTGTGGAAGATTTTTGTGGTTTATTGAAAAACCCAACCTTTGGAGTGTGTTGATTACTTGATGGACATGTGCCTAACACGTTCGCTTTAATTTTGCCTTTATTAGCCAGTCGTCTAAGTAGGGGTAGACATGGATCCCCGTCCTTCTTAAGGATGCTGTCACTGCAGCTAGGCATTTTGTGGATACTCTTGGTTCTGATTTTATCCCGAAAGGGAGGACATTGAATGCGTAGTGAGTGTTCTCATGGAAGAACCGGAGGTATTTCTCGTGAGCTTGGTTCATGAGTATGTGTAGATAGCCGTCTTTTAGATCTATTGTTGCCATGAAGTCTACTTTTTGCAGCTGCGGAATGACCTTTTGAAATGTTGTGTGCAAATTAATTTGTTTATGAATCGGAGGTCTGAGATAGGTCTTAGTGTGAGATCTTGCTTCAGGACTAAGAAGTATGGTGAATAGTTTCCTTTGTTGTGTTGTCTCTTTGGTACCTTTTCTATTGCTTGTTTTTGCAGGAGTTCTTCATCACTATTTGTAACTGTAAGAGTTCTGGTTTTTGGATCATTTGCTTCTTTGGAGGGTTTGTTGGTGTTTTGTTTGTTTTTTCTATACAATATCCATGTCATACCAAATTTAAAACCCAACTGTCTGTGGTGATGTCTTCCCACTGTTGCAGGTGGGGTGCCATTCTGCCTCCCACTGGTGTTTTGTGTGGGTCTTGTGTTGTGGGCAAGTCACTTTGAATTTGCTCCTCCACCTCTCGAGGGCTGCCCTCTCCCTCAAAAGGGCTGCTTTGGCTGTTGTTGCCAAGCTTGGTATCCGTACTGCTTGTTTGACTGCTGTCCACTGCCTTGATTCTGTTTTTTGTTATTGCTGGCCTGTTGAGAGGACTCCTCTTCCTGTGGGTCTTCTTGTGTTAAAACCTCCTCTTTTGATGGTGCCTCTCTGTTGTAGGGCTCCCATGGCCCTAGCTGTTTTATTGTCTTTCTTTAGCGGTTGTATTGACTCATCTACTTCCTTTCCAAAGAGAGCCTCGCCTGTAAAAGGTCTGTTAATAATTGAAGTTTGTACCTCTTGTTTGAAGCCTGATATTCATAGCCAGGCATGCCTTCGTAACATTGTACCTGTGCACATTTGCCTGCTGGCTGAATCGGCTGCATCTAGGGCAGATTTTAGGCAGGTATTACCTATGTTCTTACCCTCTTGTATGATGGATTTGGCTATTCTCTCATAATCCGCTGGGAGCTTCCTCATGAGTTCCTCAATGTTATCCCATTGTTGGTGGCCATACCCGTTAAGAAGAGCATAGGAGTTTGCAATGCGTCATTGTGTTGCTGCTTCTTTTACCATTTTAATACCCACCATGTCAATTCTTTTGCTCTCTCTCTCTCAGGAGGAGGGCCTGTAAAAGAGTGGGCATTGCCCCTCTTTCTTGCTGTGGGGACAATGATGAGTCTGGCACTGTGTTTCCCTGGATGTATTTAGAATCCTTAGTTGAGGGTTTATATTTATTTTCCACTCTTGGTGTTATCCCTTTAGCTGAGGCTGGTTCTTTGAAGGCCTCTTTTCCCTGGAATAGGATGCTTGGTAGCATTGGGAGATACTGTGTCCCCTTGGTGGATGGTGGCCAAGTCTCTAGGAGAAAGCAGGAGTCTTCTTTTTCTTCCTCTAAGAAGACCCTGAAGGTGTCAGCTGCTCTCTTGATGAGGCTGTTGTAGAAGGCTATGTCATCTGGTGGTGAAGCCTTCGAGGGATAGCAACAGACCTCTTCTTCTGGGATTTCTGTGTCAAAGTCGTTCCATTCTTCCTCGAAAGTCTCCGAGGCTTCTTCCTTTTCTGGAGCGTTGAGTTCTTCTTCGACGTCTTCGTCACATGGTTCAGGGGTGCACGCGAATCGAGGATCTCTTCCTTTTCTTCGGTGGGCTTTGCTGGAATACGGAATTGCTTCAGCACTTCGTCAAACTCCTTTTTTCTTTGAAGGAGTGCTGCCATTTCCGTTTCGAGGCGTCTATTCTTTTTCTGCACCTCGAGGGCCCTTTTGGCTTCTGAAGCCGGGGAGAATCTTTTCTTAGGTGTGGTGGTTTCTAGCTTCAAAGGTGATGTCTTTCCCTTTGTGGCCTCTCGTTCGGTACTTGCCTTAGGCGGTTTTAACGATCTTCCCTCGTCGATATACCTGGAGTGGAATCTATGGGGTTCTTTTGATCGCGGCTCACACACAATCGTCGTTTTCGACGTCTGGGGTACCTTTTGTTGTGCCTTCTTTTCGTGGCCCTTGTGTTCCGACGGTTGAGGGTTTCTTACCTTGTCCACCTTTTACTCTGCGTCCTTCGTCGCATTGTTCGCGGTACGCCTCTTCTTGGCGTCCCCCTCGAGTATCTTGACATCCGAGCCTCCATGTGTCGATTCTGTGGGCACACTCTGGTCGTCCCCGTCGGTTGGGAGGCCTCAACGAAGGTTGTTTCTGGCTCTGTTTCATGGCTACGTGGTGGTCCTCGCTCTGCTTTCGGCATACCTTGAGTGTCTTCTACACGAATACCGCGCAAGCCTCGCAGTCTTTATCCTGGTGATCCAGTGGCAGGCAGAGGTTACAGATGTCGTGTGGATCGGGGGTAAACTGGGTATACTTGTGGTGGCACTTAGGGCAGAATTTTAAAGACCCTTATCTCGCCCTCCGTTGATCCATGTGCGTCGCAGTTTCATCGGAGTTACTCGACGAAAAAGTGGTGTCCGGAGGTTTCTTCTATTCTCCGGTGTCTTCGTAGTCGATGATCGATGGTATCTGTAGTTGAATTCCTTGATTCTTTCAGGGATTTCATTCAAATCTTCAGAGAGTCTCCCTGTGCTTCCAGACCCAACGGCGGAAAAAAGAATCTGAAGATGGCTACCACGCACAGGAACTTCCGGGGTACTGTGACATCACACAGGGGCTGGACCTAGCACCAAATGGTGGTCGATGACTCAAACAGAAAAAAAAAACAAAGACTATTCTGGACAAACCACTAGATGGCGGAATAATGCACAGCATGTGCATCTAGAAAAGGATTCATGCTGCAAAACCAAGCCTCCTCAATGCCCTCTGCGACAGGGGTTTCATCCCTGAAGATATCAAGGGTGTCCTCAGTAGAGTCTCTGTACAACTTATGATGTGCCCAGTGCCTATCCCTCTGGTGACGTAGTCTTTTTGGACCTAAAAAGCAGGCAGGCCTCACGCTTGGTATTGTCATGCAGAGGAGACACATACAAACTACACACATGGTGGTGGTCAGATCAGGGGAATTTTCGTTACACCTGGGGCAGTGTTGAAACTGGGTCTGTTCCATCATCAGCTGTGCATTCTCGAAAGAGAAAATGTTGAGAAGAGGCTTCGGGCTGGAAGACCTTAGCCGAGTCCAGCAGTGAAAAGTCTGTCAATGCTCAGCGTCATGGAGGTCTTGGTAGCAAGTCGGCAGTAGTATGTTGTTTTCTGTTCTGATCTGTGTTGAAATAAAACCAGGAAAGGAGCATTGGAAGGAATAACGGAAGAAAGCATTGTTCCTTGAGGTACAGTCATCACACCCAAACATTATGGTAGAAATAACGGTCTAAAATCAAGTCGGTGCCCATGCGCAATGCATATAGGAATCACTAGATACCTTGTGACTCAAGAGAATTTAGAAAAAAACAAGTTGCAAATGTCTAAGTCCAACACTAGTTGGCAGGAGAACGCAGAGCATAGCTACAGCAACACATGCTATGAACATGGTGTCATTATGATGAAATATATTGGTAAATATCACGGACCCTCATTCTTTTCTGAACAATAGGACAGCAAAGATGATTGCTCTGAGTGAACTGCTACAAAGACTAGGATAGCACCAGATTACATGCTAGACAGCAAAGGAGACATTTGTGGATTGGTTGGTTCGGAGTGTTGTACCTTTATTCCTGATAAGTTGGGGACTATCCATATAGCGGTAGATAACATCAGGAAAGACGCTAAAGAATTACCAGAGGACTGGTCCATCTTATTTGGCATTTCACCAATGCCTAGAAAAAAGTCAAGAACTCCCTCCCAGGACAGAAAGGAGATGTTCCTACTTCATTTGTGGGGCAAAGCAAAGGTTATTGTGCCTACTGAGGAAAATGATACAAGACAGAAGCATTGCAGATTACACCAAGAGCAACAGATTTCCCAACCATTTCATTAGATACAACAACCTTCATTCTTCAGGTCCAACAAGAAGCCTCTAGTGTAGAGCTAAGCACTAAGATTAATAACAATTCTACATTTAAAAAAAAAAACACTTTGACTTTATTATTTTGTGCGTCTTTTACTGGCATATTTTTTCTCAGGAACATAAAAGGTAAACCAATTTTTTAGAATGTCTTTACAGTACTGATGGTTTTTAAACAATGTCTAAATCACTATATAGGCCTTTAAAATGCCATTTCACTCTCTCGCCCTTTCAAATGCCATTTGAGACTAGACTTCCCCCAAGAACTTATAATGGGATCAATCCTTCTGACCTTGGAGATAAAATAATCCTTCTCAGAAATGTTGGTGCTTTTCGAATTGTTTTTAAATTCTCGCCATTAAAAAAGGAAACAATATAATAATGATGGATGAACAATTCTTACTGCATAGGACAAAAAAAACGAGGAAAGGTTGTTAAGAGTTCCACACTTAAGTTTGCTAAAAATCAAAATCTGGCATGTTGCTAAAAGACATATTTTACCTACCAAAGCAACTTTAAGATTGCCATTTGAAACAGTCCATCGTAGCTCTTCAGTTTCCAGGTCACCAGTTTGTAAATAACTTTCACTTAGATTTACTGTATGTACCTTATATTGATACCATATATTAATATTGTGAAAATGCCCTAGGAAGACAGCTCACCGAACCTACACTGAACTCCACTGGAAATGTAGATATTTCAATTTCCTGATCTTTACCGAAAGACATTCCGAGTGTTTCCCAAAAGCATGGCAGACAGACATAGAATAGTTGAAGAACTGGGTCCCAAGCAATGGGGAATATGTTATCACTGTTCAGAAATTACATTGGGGAACTCAAAAAGTGTCCTTTCGGACAGTGTCTGCATGTAATTCTTAGTCTCTGGTGCACCTGGTTCCAAATAATCTGATCTTCCCGATGTTTTTATCTCTATCCTTTACCATTTTTCAGCAGTGTTGGTATTTTTTTTATACACAACAAATGCTTTCATTTTAGTTTTGTATATGTTCATACTTCCCCGTACACTTCACTCACCATGGAAGCTTTATTTTTAAAATTCCCCTTGATAGGTTGTAGTACAAGTCGGAGCCATACAGTGTTTTGCTGGAGGAGTCTCAGCAAATCTAGGGCATTTTCCATGCAAGATTATGTAGAATACAAAAAATTTCAATGTGAAAAATAAAATACCTATGAGTTTAATTATCTAAAAAAGCAACAAAAAAAATGACATTAGAAAATACAGCAACAGTGAAAAAAGACAAATAAGAATAAGGATAGACAACTTGGCCCTGTATTGTTTTCTTGTTACCCATTCAACAAAAAAAGCAGTCAGGTAGGTATCCCAGAATCTGAAACACCAAAAATGTGTTGAATGTCCACTGGGGTCTTATAAATGTTTAACCATGCCAACTATGTACAGTCTGGATAAAGGATAAACATATTCTGATGACTTTAATAGTTATGATGCACACACCAGTATTTCTTTCACTTTAAAAAGTTATTTCAAGACATGGTAAATTGGCCATGTTTTTAACCAAAAATTTGAAGTGAACGTTTTAAAATGCATCAATTCAGATTACATTTAGTACTTGGGCGGGTTTAAAGTTTGCAGTATTTGTTGAAATGCAACCAGTAGAAGGTATGGTTGCCTGTAGGTACAAGGAAGGAAAAAAAATGTGTTTCATTATTATTTTTTCTTTTTAAAAAAAACAAGCGTTTAGAAAAAGATCTGTGGGACTGGTGAACAATATTCCCAGTTCCTCCATATTTTCCCCCTCCAAATGTGAAAACGTTTTCTGTTTAAAAATTTTAAAAGTTTCTAAATAATTCTGGCACACTACGAGACCAAAATGTTATCTTACTGCTGCAGAGCCTCAGTCTGCTTTGCTATCAAATGGAATAAAGTTGTGAAAAATATCCTCAAAAAGTGCAATTAAAAATGTTGCACTTACAAAGAAGACCCTGAGATCTGTCAATGCAAGAGTCAGATTCCTGCAAAAGATGGCTGTTTTCTTGCACACCGAAGGGCCACCTGAGATGGAATTTCTTTGGCCCTAGGCAACCCTGAAATTCACGGCTGTTAAGTGCTGTTCCTAGGAATCATACAAATTCACTTGAAAACAATGCTAAAATGTTTATCCATACCCATCCTCTCTCAACCCACTCATTCCCACTTTTCAGTGTATTAAAAAAATAAACCTTATAAAATCGAAGCCTTATATCTTTGGACCCTATTTATCTAAGCTGCAGTGCATACAGAAATAGGTCAAGCACCCTCTGCACTAGCAGGGTAGGAGATTGGGGAGAAGGGTAAGACAACCATGGATCACTCAAAACAGCTCTTTTCACACTTTTTCCCTACCATTGTCCTCCAACTCCACAAACATACAGTCACCTTCACCAAGATAGCACTGACCTGCTAGTGAACTGACTGATCTATGTGCCTAGTATTTCAAGCCACCTTTCTCCATTCTAAACATTCCGCCGCTATCTTTGTCTTGTGGCCAGGAGATGTACGATACAGTATCTCGAGAAAAAAATGTCCTTTGGGAACCCCTGGTCATGGCTGTACTCCAGCACACAGAAACCGCAAAATATTTAACTTTGACCATGCAATGCTGATTCCCTGTGTGATCCATAACGTAAGGTGTCCTATAACCCAGCGAGTAGATGACCAACTAGGAAGAGGTTCCTGGGACATTCCATTCAACATGAACTAATCCCACTCGACCCCTCCAAGCAAGCCCCCCTCTCCAAGATGTCACACGCCTTCCCCTCTTTTACAACTTCTCTTCCACGGCTAAAACTTGAAGGCACTGTGAGTGTTAAGTAGTCCCAGAAGAAAGGTTGCTTTTGTTGGCCTGGGATGATTCCCCAAAAGAAAGGTTGCCTTTGTTGGCTTGGGGGGGATTTAGGGTCCGCGTAGCTGTCCAAGGCTGGTATAGATATCCTCAGTCTCGCTGAGATCTTCGAAAATTGGGATCAGGCTGAGCAATTCAGTGTCTGCCATGTCATCGAACCAGGACTGTACAGGCACCTGGAAAGACACCAGGAAATAACACACAGTAAAAAATAGCAAAGAGATGAGAAAACACCTTACAGAACTTTGATAAAGAACTTCTATTCCTGCCAGAAATGTATGTTTAGTGTGTGCAAGCCTGTGGAAAGGGACCTCAAATCACCCTGCTTGGGATTATTTACTAGCATTGCTGCAATAGGCTGTTCAATGAGGTTACCGTACTGACCAGGAATTTTCCAAGTGGGATACCGTGTTTCAGTTCCGACAATTGACAACATTCCACATGGATCAGATCAAGATTATCCAGCATTGAAAGTAAATAAATGACAAACGTCAGGGTTTAGTACGTGATGTTTCGGCTCATTCACCAGCAGGCTGCCATCCAGTGATACCCAGTATATGTCAGAGGAGCTTCTACTCCCACCTCTGCAGAGACGCCCTTGCAAGGCTTGGTAACAGCGGGATGCTCCCTCTTCTGTGGGATGGATGGTCATTAACAGCGGTTTATGTCCATAATCCTAGAAATAGTGAGTTGTCAGCTGTGTAGTACAGAGACACCTCAGTTATAAGTAAGGCTCCCTGTTTTCCGTTTTTACAGATAAATGTAGATGTGTTTTCTGTCTGCATTTATTTTTTTAAAGTGGGTAGATACAGAAAATGGATCTCCTTTTAAGAGGCTCTCTGTGCTGTCTTTGATGAATTATAGGCCAGCAGCTGAGCATATGGACAGCATGGGAAATTAAAAAACAGGATGAAATCTATCTAAATAACGGCATATGTCAACATACATTTATGGTATAATGCTAGTATTTACCAGTGGATGTATTGTTATGTAATATTTGACAGCTTAAATAGCTAAAACATGACAGACATCAAAATATGAGTGTGCATCTATCAGTTAAATAAATATGGAAATGTACAGATTTTCTACTTCATTTATATGCAAAACACAAAATAAAAATGGATAAATACAGATAATATGGCCCAAAAAGTACAGATGGAAATGGTTAAAAAAAATTTAATACAATAATACTGGTAGCCCTGGTTATAAGTGTGTTTTGTGCCTTACAGGTTGTTTCCATACACAGGGGTTATAACATAAGATTATATTGCTATACATCAGTTCAGTAGGATTGCACATCCCATGTCATCCTGACAGGAAAGGACGAAATCTCAGTTGGACCACAGTGTTCCTAAGATGGCTAGGATGCTGTCAATATTCACAAGTGGGGGTAAACGTGCCCTGGGGTCCCCATACAAGATTCCACCAAGGGGACAGCACTGGCCTGGAGCATAGCCTAAGTATCTATGGAAGAGGGGGCCACTTCGGTATAAATACTGTGAGCATGGGGTACAGTAAGACTGCTACAGAACAAAAGGATAAGGGGGTGAGCAGTTTTCCCCTATACATCGGTGATGCAGCCTGCAACTGTGCATCAGCTTTTGAGGTCAAGTATCTGCTGCTGGAGCTTTGCTAAAGAAGGAAAGCTCAACTGGTATGTCAAGGGAAGATGAAGAACAACACTTTCATGCATAGGTGATGCTCGTGGTGTAAAACATCAAGGCAACAAGCATACTCAACTTTCTAAACCTACCACGGGTGGCTGCATTGCCACACTGCACGTCTCCTCAGAGTCAAACAACCCCAAATGCCAATGATGACCAGAAAGTTTCAGAATGTACAGACGTGACTTAACACTTGTTGAGGAACCAATGAATTTATGATCCCTGCTATTATTTGTGTTAGTACATTCCTCTTCAGCAGGTTGGTAGAGGCTCTGTCATATACTCGCAATGGTCACTGTCATGAGTTAATGTGACAGGCAGACACAAAGGTGCACAGTTTAAGCACCAGTGATCGACATTTAGGCAGAAAATCCGCAGCAACCACACAATATTTTCAAAATTCCTCTTAAATGATTCAAATGACAGAGCTAGCCCGCAAAACAGTCAGTTTGGTTTGCCCTCTTCTGCCTATCCTTAAGCTCTAGTTTTGGCTTACAACCCAAAACGTAGGAAATACCTGGTGGAATCTGGTGGAGAATTGATACGCAAAGCTTTGTCCAAGAACCTGGTTGGTGTTGTTGGTCATCGGCGGGACTGCCTGGATCCCTACTTCAGCCCTGATCTACCACCGCGCCTCGCGGCCCCCGCTTCGCGGGAGCCGCTCGAGGGTTTGGGACTCTACTACCTGTCAGCTGGGGCATTGCTGGTGTGCTGACTCCTCGCTTGAAGTCATCGCCATTATCGAAGCGAACCGGAGCTTTCAGGACTGCGAGGACCAGGGTGCCGCGCGCGAAGCGGAACAGCCGCACCTGGTCCTCTTTCTGACTCCTCCCCCATCATCTTTATCCAGCCGGTTTAGCCCCTGCACTACGGGCTTTGTCCAAGAACCTGGTTGGTGTTGTTGGTCATCGGCGGGACTGCCTGGATCCCTACTTCAGCCCTGATCTACCACCGCGCCTCGCGGCCCCCGCTTCGCGGGAGCCGCTCGAGGGTTTGGGACTCTACTACCTGTCAGATGGGGCATTGCTGGTGTGCTGACTCCTCGCTTGAAGTCATCGCCATTATCGAAGCGAACCGGAGCTTTCAGGACTGCGAGGACCAGGGTGCCGCGCGCGAAGCGGAACAGCCGCACCTGGTCCTCTTCCTGACTCCTCCCCCATCATCTTTATCCAGCCGGTTTAGCCCCTGCACTACGGGCTTTGTCCAAGAACCTGGTTGGTGTTGTTGGTCATCGGCGGGACTGCCTGGATCCCTACTTCAGCCCTGATCTACCACCGCGCTTCGCGGAAGCCGCTCGAGGGTTTGGGACTCTACTACCTGTCAGCTGGGGCATTGCTGGTGTGCTGACTCCTCGCTTGAAGTCATCGCCATTATCGAAGCGAACCTGAGCTTTCAGGACTGCGAGGACTAGGGTGCCGCGCGCGAAGCGGAACAGCCGCACCTGGTCCTCTTCCTGACTCCTCCCCCATCATCTTTATCCAGCCGGTTTAGCCCCTGCACTACGGGCTTTGTCCAAGAACCTGGTTGGTGTTGTTGGTCATCGGCGGGACTGCCTGGATCCCTACTTCAGCCCTGATCTACCACCGCGCCTCGCGGCCCCCGCTTCGCGGGCGCCGCTCGAGGGTTTGGGACTCTACTACCTGTCAGCTGGGGCATTGCTGGTGTGCTGACTCCTCGCTTGAAGTCATCGCCATTATCGAAGCGAACCGGAGCTTTCAGGACTGCGAGGACCAGGGTGCCGCGCGCGAAGCGGAACAGCCGCACCTGGTCCTCTTCCTGACTCCTCCCCCATTACCGGTGCCTCTTACTACTTTAACGCCTCTCTGCCTATACGCGCTAGCGGGACGCGCGCGGGTCTCAGCACGGGGCTAAGACCGGGCAAAGAGCGGGCCCTCTGAGGCCCTCAGAGTCACGAGGAGACCGGACCGGGGGAATCCCTTTTACCTCCCAGCAAACGTGAGTTTTGAATGCGATAATTGTATCATTCATCATGGCCGAGACCGTCCCTATAAATGCACCCACAACCACTGGTGGTATAAACAAAGGTACATTGGTCGATTATTTCATTAAGGTTGCTGCGGCCACGGACAAGGAGACCACGCTAGCTGAACGAAGGGCTGAGCGACGTCGGTCCATAGAGTGTATTAAAAACAGGACACCGTTGGATAACCTGTCTCCTCCTACTCCCTTTGAGCTAAGTTCCCCCACTCTTACGCAGGAGGCATTAGCTATTGACAATGTTCCTGTGTTGCTCAGAGTCATTGATTCTCCATCTGATAAACCTAACTGTCCGCACGGTTCCACTGATTCGCCCCCTTCTAGTACTTTTATCAAGGAAACTGATATGATCACCATTCCTTTCCAATCTAAGGCTAAGGCTACTAATAAGAAGGTGGGGAGGGTTGCGGTGCCCAAAGCTCCAAGGCCCCCTCCCACTAAAAGAAGAAAGAGGCTAGGTGATCTGCCAAGGGATAAGATCTATCACTCAGACTTTGGCAAAGGACCCATTCAAACTTCAGTAATTACATCCCTGCCAAAGGTATCACCCACTTTACTAATAACACACACCATGGCCACAAGATCTCCTACTTTATTGGTACCCCCCTCTTCTGACCTGATTTGTCCCCCGCTGTCTCTATCCAATGTAGGTCCGATGCCACCCTATCTTGAGGGCATCGAGCAATTGATAAGGTCATTTGTCTTACCCATTATCGAAAGACTAAAAAATATAGAGCAACGTCTAGGGGATCTAGAATCAGCGATCACAAAACACCCGGGGGCACCTAAAGATCACGTACAATCAGTTCTGCCCCCCCCTGTGGTACCAGTCTTAACTCCCATCTACACTAGGAAAAACGACACGGCTAGTCTTAACTGCCAGTCTATGGCCAAGTCTTCTAATATAGCCCATCAATGCCACGGACAAAAGCGATGTGGGTGAATCGATAAAGGAAGTATCAGACCCTACTATAGAAACGATACCAAATGAGAGGGGCGGGAATCATCCTTCAGCTAGGGTAAGAGACCGACCTAGGTATCAAGTCGATCTACCCCCAGAGGCGGTTCCATATGTGGTAGTGCTCACAAGAGTCCCGCCTCTGGAAAAGGGTAAAAAGGAGGGTTTCTACGAGCTCAAAAATAAAACCATGCACTGGCTCATGTCAAACAGACCCCTTCCTTTCAATATCAATGGGGAGATACTACATGTCCGGAGACTTCCTTGGTTAGGGTGTAGAAGCAAGGATATCGAAGGGGACATAATTATCATCAACTTTAGGGACCCTAGAGCAGTTACCCACATTCTCGACTACCCCTTGGGTAATACCTGTGGGTCCATAAATCCCCGCGAATTGTTATACTTCTATCCAAGACCTTCAGTCTCTTATAACGTATACCCTAGGGCCCCAGTACAAATGTCGACACACCCCCGTGCATTTTCTGCATTCTCTGTTCCCTCTGACAAACACTAATACCTATGCACCTATTTTTGCGGCTCATGAAAATGTATCAGAATGGGTCACAGTGCCCCCTGGGAGTCACAGATATGGCCCAAGGAGGGTGAACTATAGGCTACCATTTACCCCCCTTGAAGTCGCAAACAGATTCGGCTCCTTATCAGGAGTCGATGATTGCGATTGACAGAGGAGTCCCTCCAACAATGGGCCCAGTACCTTGGTGCACCAGGCTGTGGACATTGATCTGATTCTTCCATCGCAGATTTTTTGCCCGCAACATTTCACCACTCCTGGGCTAGCTCTGCCTCCACCTGACAACCACACAGCGCCCCATGAACACGCTTCTGTGTTTGCAGAAGAATTAGCTACAAATCCCTACCGTCCCGTATCTAGGGCGGAGAGGAAAAAGGCGCAGGGTGGCTGTCTGCCAAGACAGATTAATTCGACACAGGTTTTATCAGCCAAGGAACGCTATGATATAGGGGTTTGCGCCCATTTGGGGCTAGCACAAAGCACTCCGGATGAGATTGCTATGACCACAGATAGGGTTCTGAGGTCACTAGAAATCCTATCGTGGAACGTTGCTGGGTTGCCTAACAAGCTAGATTGTAGTGAATGGGAAACTTTCATTAAGGAATATGATATATGCATGTTTCAAGAGACGTGGGCCAGAGAAAACCCTTGTTACCCTGGGTTTGCAACTTTTAACGTTCCAGCCAGATGGGGAGGGAAGGGACGTCCATCTGGTGGTTTATCAATATGGATTGGCTCCCATCTTGGCTGTATGGCCGAGATGGTAGAAACAAACTCATTTGACATCCTGTGTGTGGTCCTACGTTGGCCCACTAGGATGGGCCTGACCTTGGTAAATGCATATTCCAGACCGGTCGGAGTTGCAGGCACTTCAGGGACAATGGAGGACTTAGTGATATTCCTTGATTCCCTTTCTGGTTCAGAAACACTCCTGGTTGGAGGTGACTTCAACATCCAGTATGAACCATTCCCGATCCACCTAGATGGGCTCAGTAGTGAGGAGGATGATCTCTGGGATATCCCAAGTATTGCGGGTCCGCCAGTTAGGTCATCATCACCACTCCTACTTCAAGTTATAACAATGACCCTTGCAAACTCACTTAGAGCTTGCAATGGCAGGTTCCAAGGGGACATACCGCCGCAACCAACTTTTAACAGACCAGGCCAGGAGTCCCGGATAGATTACATAATGATCAAACTTCAGGACTGGAAACTGGTCCTAGATTTTAAAATAGCCCCCAGGTTCGACAGCGACCACAATGCCCTAATCCTTTCACTAGCTGCTGACGGATTTTTTAATGCTGCTGTTCCAGGAAATAGAGTATCTGCCCCAAGTCTTACCTTATCTAGCAATAGGCGAAGAATAAGGTGGGACAAACTCTTAGAGAAACCGAACTGCATAAGGACCATCTATGAGATAGTGGCATTAGCCCTTGAAAAGGTGGGAAGACTTCTCCCACAACTGCCCTCGTCTGATGGGTGCCTCTCCCTTGGGGACATCCACCAGACCCTCTGCAATAACCTCGCCGAGGTATTGAACCCTGTGGTCCGGGACAGGAAAGTGAGGAGAGAAAGAGCCTCATGGTTCAATGCCAGCTGCAGGAAAGCTAAGAAAGACCTTCTCCGGGCATTTAAAAATAAGGAGGCCCCCTTGGTAATTAGGGAAAAGAGGGTCGCCTACAAGCTCCTCCTTGAAAATGCCAAAATCGACTGGGACTGGGAGAACTGGGCAGAAATGACAACTGCACTTAAAACCAGAGATCCAAGGAAATTTTGGCAAGTAGTCAAACATGGCTCAGCTGAGCCTGTTATGGCTATAGAGGGAAATATTGCGCCTGAAGTATGGGAGGAACATTTTTCATCGCTTTACAGTGCGGCTGGGCTGGACCAAATAGGAACCCAGGCTGGGGCACTAGCTGCCCTAACCACTGATAACTCTCCTGAGATGGAAGATTTCAATTTGGAGGAACTGGAAATGGCAATCACTCGCCTTTCCTCAGGAAAAGCGCCAGGTCTTGACAAGCTCCCAGGTGATCTCCTAAAGCATGAGGTTGGAATTTGGGCACCCTACCTCTTGGTACTGTTCAATGCCATCACCCACGGTATGGCGGTCCCTCCAACTTGGCTCGGGGCGGAGATTGTCCCTATTTTCAAAAGGGGCTCACCTTTCCTCCCTGCTAATTACAGACCGATCAGTCTGATAGACGTCCCTCAGAAGCTCTTCGCGAGGCTTCTGTTGGATCGTCTCTTGGACTGGATCGAAGAAAGGGACATTTTGAGCCCCCTTCAGGCCGGGTTTCGGCAAAAGACCTCCACCATAGACCAGGTCTTTAGGCTGTCCCTTTTACACTGGAAAACAATACAGCTGGAGGGTGGCAGTCTCTATACTGTATTTGTGGACTTAAGGGCAGCCTTCGACCTGGTTCCACGCGGTAAGCTCTGGGAAGTGCTGGCGAAAGCTGGGGTGCCAGCTGATCTTTTGACAATGATCATCCGCCTCCACACCAACACCTATGCTCGTGTGAGGTGTGGTAGGCAGGGTGCTCTATCAAATAAGTTTCCCGTTGACAGAGGGGTAAGACAGGGGTGCGTACTCGCACCAACCCTGTTCTGCCTCTTTGTCAACGGTGTTATTGATCACCTCAACGGGGTCCCCGATTCCGATGTCCCAAAGCTGGCGGGAAGGAGGGTTCCGGCAATTATGTTTGCGGACGATACCCTCCTTCTCTCCAAGTCGCCGATGGGAATCCAGCGTGTGTTGGATGGATTCGGGGACTTTTGTAGAGAGCATGGATTAGAGATAAACACCCTAAAGACAAAATTTATGGCCTTCAATCCGCCACCCAGGTTCCACCGCATCCCACGCATAGGGAATAACACACTTGAACGAGTCAACACCTTTGAATATCTTGGTGTTACCCTTAATGAGGAATTGGGGTGGGGTCCGCACCAGGAGAAAGTAAGGATGAAACTAGTGCAACATGTGGGTGGGATACTAAGGATGGTAGGGAAGAATAGGTCGACCCTCAAACCCATAGGCCCTCCCCTCCACATTTACAGGGTGCAAGCCAGAGGAGCTGTCATATATGGTAGTGAATTATGGGGTCATAAAGTCTTGGCTAGTCTGTCAAAAGAGGAGAACAGGTTTCTTAGGTGTCTAGTAGCCCTTCCTCCAAGTACACCCTTAGTGCCTCTAAGACTTGACCTAGGCATTAGACCCCTGGAAGAAGAATTGGCACTTCGCCCTGTGATCTATTGGCGTAGATTGTGGGCGGTGCCTGAATTGATTCACTACAGACAGGGCTTGCAGGAAGTCCTTAGTTTTCCAAATTCGGGGAACATTGCCTGGCTTAAATTTGTAAGGAACAGTCTGGTGGGCTTAGGCCTTGATGCACTTTGGAACGACCCCCTGGATGCTTGCCCCAGGCTTCCTAAAAAAGTTCTAACCAAATTGTATTATAATTCTAAGGCTCCCGCATTCCGACCTTCAAAATCTCCAGGGTCTTTAACGCATCAATTCCTTTACATTAAAAATACCTACAGCTTTGACTGTGAAGTTTAAGTCAGATCCTGCCTCTATGATTAAAAATACAACATATCCTATCAATATATTAAGGGGCCGATTACGATGTTGTTCAGGAACTGTTACGACTGAATCGGTTCCGGAACCGTTTGACCGAATCGGGTTGTGCGAGTCCAACTGACCGATTACGATGCTTCCCAACATTGTTCAGTCGGACTTGCATTGACTTTAATGGTAGCCTGTGTTCCGAATGAGAACACAGGCTCCCATTGAAAAAAAAGGGGTGGTTGGGAAAAACCTTGCACCCTGTGGCGTGCCTGCCACATTGTGCATGGTTGGAAAGAGGGTCCCTTGGGTACCCCCTCCGGCCCCAACTGGACGCTTCCGGGTGAAGGGGAGCCTGCAACAGGCCCCCAAAGACAGATTCTGAATGCTGTTTCGTGTCGAGTAGACTGAATCATAACAGCTGTCCGAATCGGTCAAGGTAATCGCTTGCTCGGAAACAGTTTCCATAGAGATGTACGATTCAGCTCCGTAAGACTCTTCCTGTCTGAATGCCTTTTGGAACCGAATTGGACAGCCCGAACGGTTTCCGGGCATCGTAACCGGTCGTTGGGAAATGTGTACGATTTGGTCGGAAACAAGGGTTCTGAATCGGATTCTGAGAAAAGGAATCCCATTCGGAGCCTTTCTGAATGACTTTGTAATTCGCCCTTAAGTAGGAACATAGCAGGAATTGCCACCAAACCGATCCCAGACAAAATGGATATCTTTGACTGATAAACATGATATTTTTCTTTTCCAGGAAATTTGGGCCATCTGTTCCTTGCTATGCAATAGGTTCTCACTTTTTATTTATGTCCCAGCTTCCCCTTTTAGTTCTGGGCGGACAAAATGTGGTCCATCAATCTAGATCAAACTTTCTCTAAATGTTAAGATAACCACTTTGGAAACTAACAGCATAGAGATACATGCATTTTGGGTGAAGGGTGGACAAAATGTACGTTTTTACTTCATTTTTACAATAAGTTTGTTAACACAATTAATCGAAAATGCATATTACTGTTTAATATAATTGATGATCTAATGTTTCGAAAAGAC
Source organism: Triturus cristatus (assembly GCF_964204655.1). Taxonomy (NCBI): domain Eukaryota; kingdom Metazoa; phylum Chordata; class Amphibia; order Caudata; family Salamandridae; genus Triturus; species Triturus cristatus. The sequence goes on along the minus strand of NC_140586.1, from coordinate 131,114,593 downwards.
TGACTCCATTGGAATTCAGATTAATCCTCAGTTTATGTGCACAAATGAACTGGATCTATCAGATAGCTTGTTTTCCGATTCAAGATCATGGGGTACCTCTGATCATGGGGGCATTTTATTAAGCAGTTATATATTAATACATGACTTAAATAATATTAAATGAGCCAGAATGTAATAATGTGAATAGTATACTCATTTCATGTGAGGGGCCGTGCTTTATTTATCGACTACACATTCATTACACGAGGATTGTTAAACTACCTATTGGGGGGGGGCAATAATCTCACAGTTAATTTTGAAGATCATAATCCATCTCAAAATTAGATAAGCAGCACCACCATGTGGCTGACTGTCAGAAATTCAGTGTTGACAATTAGGGGCCGGTGCCGAGCACAGGAAACCACCGAGGCAAATTAAGCACCAATTAGTACATTCTGTTCCCGACCCATGTCATTCTTGGCATACTGTGCGACTTGGACTTACTGCATTCTCGGGATGAAAGATGTAAGATGCAGGAGAGTTATCCAGAATGATTGTCTTTTTCAAGTCTCTCCCCAAGCGACTAAGATCTTTGACGTAGCAGCCCTGATGAAAGACACAGGATTCCCTGAAGAGACGCGATCGGAACACCCCACTTTTGTCCAGGAGGTCGGTCACTGGGTCAGCGTACTGGGAAGGAAAGAAAAAGACACAATGGAATCTTGGTTATGTCCTCTAAATAGACATAGGGTAACTACTAGGAGGCTGGCCCGGAGACTTTTGAGAGCATCTCTCTAATTCTACTGTCCTTGGAAACACGATCTGTCTAGTGGCAAGACACAATACAATCATTTCCATATAGACTCTGATTTTGCTATGGGGATGCTGTGAAGGATGCAGGACGATAACCAACTTGGAAATACCTTTATTTAAGTACATTTGCAAGGATTTTCGTCCAAGGAAGCCTACTACAAAATATACGTGAATACCGGGAATTATCGGTGCTTGCACGCAATCTTGCAGAAAGCGGAAGCCAAAAACAGCCATAAAATCCACACCAAACACATTTGCAAATGCTGACATTCCCTCTTAGTTCAGATTTTCATCATTTCTAAGAATATACATGTGGACAACTCAACCATCAACTTAGGATCATCAATTCTTTGGGGAGCAGGCTCAAAGATCCTTCTAGAGAACCATATTTGCTAGAATATAGGTTTTCAGAATCCATAGAACAATACAGAAAGAACCACGTCGGCGAAATCTTAACAAGCTGAAAACTACAAAAACGGTAGCAATTCCACAGCAGATTGATGAGAGGATGTGGCCTGCCGGCTAGGGCGGTCTACCTCAAACCTGGGGAACCGAGTCTCGGCAAGGACGTGCAACTTCCTGCGATTCTGCACGAACAAATCACTTAATCTCCCCGTGCCTAGCAATAAAATGAATGTGTCCTCATGTAACGCAACTGGTGCTCGTGTAAAGCGCTCGGATGCCCAATACATTCGGGTCAAGTTTGCGCTATATAAACCTCTGTTTAAAAAAAAAAAACAATTTAAGATAAGGTGATTTGCCACGGTGGAACCTCGAGAGTCTTTGAATACATTCTGTTGCAAAGCGCACTGTGTCACCAAGGTAGCTAGCGCTCACTTCAAAGGAAAGGACACACTCAGGCAAGGAAGGGAAAAGATCTAGAATAGGCTTATGAGAAATGGAGACAATTTTGTACAAAGACCAAGCCTTAAAGCCATCGATAAACCTCAGTCAGTTTGGTGGTACCATGATCCGTGCAGCGAGTGTACTCCCCTGGCCCCTGAACTAGATACTTGCGGTTCTTTCAATCTGCTGCCGTGAATACTCTAGTTCATGAGAAGCACAGCTAGAGGAACACAAGCTCATACCCCCAAATCTGGCCATCAAAATCAGCTGCTAACAGTGGGGAGCTACTGTACCAGCAAATGGGAAACGAGCAGGGCAAGGAAAGAAGCACCATCAAAGCAGACACAATACAAGTCATTTGAACAGAGAACCATTACGGAATCGCTTGCACAGCATCTGTTAACGTTAGAGCAGGAATTCTTGACCTGCCTACTTCTGAAGACAACTAATCCGGGCACTGGGGCCAGCACATCACACTCGGATACAGAGTATGGGCTCAGTCACGTACCTAGAAACTCCTACTTTTACTAGTTTTCAGAAATGTTTCACCACTTCGAGCAGCTATCATGACCCAGCAGGCTCCCCAAGGCATGCACCCACCTCCGCCATGAGACGGTCCATGTAAATCTCTCCACTTTACCTTTGCCAGGCTGGCAGTGAACAGGACGCACTCGAACAGTTCACCCATCCGTCGCAGGAACTCGTCTACGTAAGGCCTCTTTAAAACGTACACCTGAGGGAAGAAAGCGCACAGCAGGCTTTAGAAGGTCTGTTGGGGTATGCACTGCCACAGCACTGGGCTGCTCCGTGACCGACACCAACATGTTGAACAGAGTCCAATTTCACACTGAGCAGCAATGTTCAGAATCACACATTTGTATGATCTGGCTTGACAGCGCAGCTGACTCCAGTCAATTTTGTGAGCATCACTAGGGATGGGGTTTTGGCTCTGCCCACATATTGAGATCCAGGAGTACATGTTTTAATTGAGCAAAAGTGTGTTTCCACAAAAAAGGTGCTTTCCCGGCTCTCAGCTGTGAGGATTTGCTTTATTTAAACAGCTGTTTGAAATTTCAGGGGCCCACACGTGACATTTGAGTGTCTTGGGTAACTAGATCATTTATGCTGTTTTCTCCGGCAGCAGCACAGATGGGAGGAGGCCAGTCATCGACCTATATGTATTTTTAGTGCAACTGTCACCTGATCCTTTAACCTACACCAATATGTTTCTACAGTTCTTTGTTTCCACACACATACAGATCTATTCACATGCTATTTACTTGAAATGCTTCATATTGCAATACAACATTCCTTTAAAGCCAGATACATTAGCTTTGGCAATACTTGTTGTTCCATTCCCTACTGCTCCACCAAACAGCCCAGTACTTGAGGTTCCCTTCAATTAGCCTATTCCCAGCAAAAAAGTGGTGGCAAAAGGGGGTCCCACCCAGTTTAATCTCTCTATATTTTGAAAGGCAGTACTGCCCCGCAAAAGACCAAAAAGATAGTTTTTTAAAGTTTATTTTCTACTACTTTATCTGGGCCCCAGTACTATTTTCATTTTACCTTCACCTAAAGGGGTATTCCCTCCTTAACTTGGTCATTATTCTTGATTACTGACACAAATGGGCCTTCCGTGCTTCACAATAACATGATGCTGGCTAAGAAGCAGATATTTGTTTTATTTATATCCTCAAAATAGGTGTGATGAAGTTTCATTTGTGGCAGCAAGTGTTCGATGCAAAAGTTAAAATGCAGAATCGCGAATGCGCTGCTAAATCATGGTAGCTGCAACCACATATGTGTCCTGCTCACAGGAAGAATGCAATACCATACAGTCTAGCAACACAATCATGCTACGGGGCACGGGAACTGCACAAGTGTGCTCTACAAGTACAAAGTAATACACATTGTAGGTGCCTTGAGACCCTGCCTCCTGATCAGTCCTACAGGTAAACATGATTCTAGACGATTAACAAGTTGGTGCAAGGCTCTGCAGAGACCGCAGCCTGCGTGGCTTCCTCCGAGAGCCCCGGGCCATGTGCCATGAAACCAAGCAAACAAAAACACTTGTGGAATCCACTTAACTTCTGAATGAAATCATTTGTTAAGCACCCACAGCAAGTCCCAACCCATCTTCCCATCCATGAGAACTTCAGATCTCGTGTCTCAAACTGCACCAATGTGTGGGAATGGCAGCAAACAGAGCCATGCGCCTCTGGTTGCATTTGTGTAATGCAACTCTAGCTGGAAAAGTGCACTACTGCCACACTGTACTAAAGGAGTTTCCAACACAACCTCGCCGTTTGGGAAACAAGTGCATTTTGACGAATTCTGTAAAGATTTTTACACCAGTGACAGCTTGCACAGCAAACAGAAATACTGTACGGGGTTAATCAATAGCATTAAATAGGGCTTTTTCTGGCTTTTGAAATAATAAAAGCAAATAAAGGGGTGGATCGCAGGCTGCGAGATGGGACAAGACGAAACATCAGGTTCTTCAAGTTATCATGAGACGTGGAGTTGAAAGGATGGCTTATGTGGTTGGGTTGATGGGGGACAGCCTGTTGTGGTTCACTTTGAGAGTTACTGTAGGGGAGTGGGTAGAGCTCAGGTCTAGGAAGGCCGGGGTGGAGTGAAGCACTCCTTCACTGCGGCAATGAAAGGGAAAAGTGATCGCAGTTATGAAGTGGTGCAGGCAGATTTCTTATTGGTAAGAAGTGATTGTTTCCAGCTGAAGGGGAGGGCCTTCAGATAAAGGGAAACTGCAGGAGATGGACAGAGGCTAATGGAACGTTTTGACACAGGCACTTACTGGAAAGAAGCTTGCAAGGGAGTGAAGATCTGGAATGTTTAACAGGGACGGCGATGCCGACCAGGGTGTGAAATTGCAATTGCATTTATATAGCACTTACTACCCCATATGAGGCATCGAAAAGCTTTTTCGGCGAGTAGCACGCTGCTATGAAACCCATAAAGGATTTGTTGTGAATTAGTATAGGGAAATATGAAAATAAATTTGAGCAGTGGACATGTTAGCCTGTTATTTGGATTGAAAAGGATAGTGGATGGATAGAAGAGGGAAGGGTTTGCATTTATATAGCGCTTGCTACCCCTGATGAGGTGTTTACATTTTTAAAACATGGCTACAAAAAACTGCGCTGCTGCTTCCAGAGTCTCCTATTACAGGCTTCTACGTCAAGAGCATAAACCTCTATCCGTGTCACTGTTAGTCATAAGAAGCTCTTCTTTCTTCATATACCTTCTGAAGTCTTCAAGGCCAACTCCAAACAGCACAACCTTCCATCGTGGCACGAGGCTGCCTCCCGAGACAAGTAATCGAGAATAGGCCGCACTGCGAAGAAACAGCCTATCCTGGATTACTTGAAGCGGGCCACAGCCACTCTGAAATCACATGTGGCAGACCAGAGAGAACAGAGCTGCTTCAAGAAGGGAACTGAGAGAAGAGAGTGACAGGTGGATTAGAAAGATAAGGAGAAGGATGGAGAGGAATAAGAGAATACAAGAAGAAAAGAAACAAGGACAGAAGAAGAAAAGAGGGAGAAGAAGAGTAGGAAAGGGGTGAAGGTGTTGGGATGAAAGAAGGCTGGATCAGGTGATCAGCATCTTCTCACATACATGCAAAAATAAATCTTAACATAATTGCAACAGGTATTCTGACTTGAGCATGCATAACTAGAAGAACTACATTTAGCACATGACAAGAGGTGCGGGGAGGTACCAGAATATCAAGTCTCAAGAGTTCAGAGTATGCAAAGTGCTGGTGGCTGAAAAGCTGGGGATGACTGAGGCAGCATACATAGCCGCTATGTGGTGGCCATCCTGGGGGAATGTCTAACATTAATACAGATCAGATATTGGGTCACTGGCACCTCATGAAAAGAAGCAGGCGCGGTCTCGCTGTTAGATTCGCTGTCTGCTTGAGGGAGAGACAACGGGTCCATAGTAGGACCAGGGCTTCTTGGACTTCAACAGGAATGCTTGCATACGGCAAGAATCTGACAGTGACTTTTATTGTTGCATTTCTGCATGCACTACATCGGCACTCAAAACATCCCAGGAAAAACATTCATCCTTACCTGATGTGTTGTACCTTCTATCTCTACAGGCACTATAAAGTCAGCATTGCTGATTGGCTGAAAGACAAACATAGACTATTCAGAACGAGCACATAGCAGGAAAAGAAAAATTCAACAAGAACACTGCATGACTGCTGACCACTAACACCCTATAAGCATTGTCCAGCTGCCTGACACAATGACTGAACCACTGACGCCATATTGATTTTTGCCAAAGAAACTACAGGAAATAATTCAATTTGATGGCTGGGTACAAGCGGAGATGACTTACATGATTGGATGACCTAGCAAGTCACAAAAGGACAGAGATCCCACATTTGTTTGTTTTTTTAAATCATTATTGTAACTGGCAGCTGACCCAAGTCACAAGAATGCACTTCTACTAGTCTCGTCATCCACAGCGCTGTATTTCTTTACATTAGTTGCAAATCCAATTGGAATAGAAGCAGATCACTCAGCCAATGTTGTGTTGGCGTTTGTGAAATATGGACTCCTACACCAACCATGCATCTCAACAGGGGTAAACGGGGTTCACCACCATATGCACTATTGCACAGCTATTGCTTCTAGACATTTGGTGCAAGATTGTATGTTGGCAGCCAGAGCAGTAAAATAATTATACTGTCCCCAAGAACTCCTTTTGTGTGGGTATAACTAAACAGGTGTCCTTTAGGTCACCTGTCCCAACAAAGTCAATGTCCTATTGCCAAGGGATGTCATCTGACAACATCATTATCATGAACTGTGTGGTCATCTATTGTGTCTCAGGTAAACAAGTCTAGTACAAATGAAAGTGTGCCTTTTGTTGGGACATTCACAAGGTATGGAAAGCAACACTTCCCTGTCGCCATATTTGATATTCTGGTAAATAATCGTCTGTTGTAGTCACAAGCTGTGCATCACCTTACAAAGTAGTTTTAGGCTCAGAACGATGAAAGTTGTTTACCCCTTGATCCCTTTTGCTGGGTGTGGCAATAAGGGAAGTGACTTACTTTTGCACTGTTTTAATAGGAGCAGGAGTTACTAAACCAGCCTAGGCGACCCATCAGCATCAGTAAAAAGCATTGGCAAAAACAACATGTCTGGCGCGCATGAATACTTGCAATACACAAAAGTGGACACACGGTGGCGCCAGAATTCCACGTGTACGAAAACTACATTACCCAGCCATTAAATAGGACATAATGTAAAGTGAAGGGAAACGAAGTCTAATGACAATCTGCAAAATGCTGTGATCTAGTTGCCCTGTACGGATATTATTAGAGCTGCAGAAGACAATTGAACCTGTCCGCAGCCACATGCCAAACGGAGAGAAGAGAATACGTTCCCAAAGAGAGCAGAGAAACTCCGACCGAGTGTTCACTAAGAAGTGTTTTCAGCTTTAAACCAGATTTTTTTAAACATGGCATCAGTGACTTTGGGTAAAAAAACACGACAGGCTTAGCTCCAGGCATCTATCCCATTTCTGTGGAAAAGGGAGTTACAAGTGCATATAAATAAAATGGTGTGGAGTGCAACATGTGTTTATAAATGTTTTAGGTGCATTGTAACCTTTAGTTATTCGAAAAGAAGAATCAAGTGTTCAAAAGGGAATCAGCACAATCTTACTCCACTAGCGTAAGCTCTGTACAGGCGACCGATATTGAAGGCCACCTTTGCGGCTTAGGGAACAAGAAAACATAGATAGGAGGTGCAAACTGGTTTTGGAGACATTCTCCAGTTGCCTGAAGTGCATTCTTAGCTCGACACATCGCCCCCACCATACCAACCTGCCTGAGAACGTCCAGGTTCTCAATAGGGGATGAGTGATGTACAGATGTTTGCGGCACGAGGGTAACTGGTGAAGTTCATGTGAGTGTGCCTCATGGTGCACGTGAGCGCATCTTTTTGTCTCATGCAGGCTTTTCCACTAGGAAGGCCATTGTGAGCATGAAGATGTGCACTGCTGTATTTTACAGATAGATGTACGCTATAGGGTAGTGTCAAAGTATCCAGTCGGCTTCCTTTTGAGATTCTTGGGTCCATGAGTAGGAAACGTATTAGTAATTTCTTCCGACACTGGCTCAATACCCTAGCTGTTCCAAGGAAGTTCAAATAGATTTCTGTCCTACTATCCTCTTCCAGATCATGCCGGTGAAATGGCCACAGGTTCCCTCCTCACTCAAGAGACAAGACTTGAGCAGGTCATCGTTGTTTCTCCGCCGCGATCCAGGCTTCATGCAAGCAATGATACACTCACCTTGAAAGAGCTGTGCACTAGCGTCTCGTCGAGGTCGATCACCACACAGATCTTTCCCAGGTCCTGCTGGATCACCTCGGGGAGCAGACAGGTGCCTGGAATCTGAAATAAGACGATGAGTCAAGGGGACAAATCACCACCAGGGACAAATGCTGCTAACAACGAGCCTTGCATGAAGGACACACACTGCTTCACAAGCGGTAGAACATTTACCCGAAAATTTGTAAACGATAGTTGGCCAAGTCCACACTGCACAGGCGCAATTTAGCTACAACAGAACAAGTCACTTCAATCAGACCCGTTTATATTTAAAGAAAGCTCCTCCAGTGAGGTTACATTTCAGGCACTTTGGCTGGTTTCCATTAAGTCCGAAGTTCACAAGCGAGAAACAGGACAGAGAAGCAATGACTCTCTTTCAGTGTTGTTGAGCGCTATGGGCACCAAGGACTCATTAGTCCAAGTGCAAGGGAAAGTGCCCGAGATTACAGTACCTTTTAGCTGTACCGCTCCTCTGAAGGACATGGGGTAGGGTAGTAATGCATTCCTTATACACCCTTTCGTTTAGTTTGGACTTGCACCGGACCATAAGCCTCCCCCATGTCTAGAATGTGAAAGACCACTCCCCAAAAACTGCACCCTGGACCCACTGAACACACGCACGGTGTGCTGGAAAGGGCACCAGGCCTTCCTGTGCTCAACTAATAAAAGCACAGTGACAACGCGCTTTACCACATACGAGGATTGTCATCTAACAATTGGGATTCAACAACTCTTCATTCCAAGTTTGAAAATGTCTAAGGTATTTAAGGATTTGCCATGTAATTAGAGTGTGAAGTTGTACAGTTTACAGAAAGCCAATAATGTAAACAAATAATGCCATGCCAAGTTACCATACTCTATCACCTAAATCAGTAGGGGCCATATGTAGGTAGGCTGTGTTTTGCGATTCTCTAATTGCAATTTTTAGGGAATCGCAATTAGAGAATAGCAAAACGCCATGTAGGTAGGATTAGCAATTTTGTTTGCGAATCCCACCTATTCCTTATTTGCGATTCTCTAATTGAGAATCGCAAATAAGGAATAGCTTGCCATTCATTCCTATGGGCTAAAAGGCCCATAGGAATGAATAGGAAGACATTCTCAATTTGCGATTCTCAATTAGAGAATCGCAAATTGAGAATGTAATTTCAAGGGTGCAAGGGTGTCAACATGACACCCTTTTGCACCCCTGTAATGAGCATGGGTGCACATGTGGCGCACATACATGCCCTAAGGGCATGTATGTGTGCCACATGGCACTTTGAATAATGCAAAAAACTGCATTATTGAAAGAAATCGCAAATTACCATCAACCTGAAGTTGGTGGTAATTTGCGATTCCTTAAGCCAAAATAGTACAACTTGGGTGCTTTCTACATTGCATTTAAGGAATCGCTATTTGGGATTCCTTAAATGCATTTGCAAAATAAGGAATCGCAAATTTTGCGATTCCTTATTTTGCATGCAGATTTGCCTTCCTACATCCCACTTAGCAAAATTGCGATCGCAAACGCCGAAATTCGGCGAATTTCGGCGTTTGCGATCGCAATTTTGCTTTCTACATATGGCCCTAGGTCCCCAGAACTGAGGATGTCTGGGGGATCCCGTCGCAAAATGCTTCAGATGAAGAAAATCTACCATAAGACATGCACGCTCTTCTACACACCCAGCCTGTACTGCCCCCCTAAAGCACCAGTACCCCTTTCACTTTACTGACATTCAAGGGCCTGGAGTTGGAAACTGACAATCTTGTTACAAGTTATGGACATTGACAATCTTGCTTCAAGTCATTGCACACATTAACAGGTTTGCGGCCATGCTTACCTGGTAAAACTGGTACTGGAGGCACTGCAGCAAGTCAGACTGAGGAGAGAAGAAGAAAAGCAGGAATTAGATGCTTCGTCTCGTGAGAAAATTCAAAGTGGAAATGTGAGTGAGTTCAGGACTGGAAGAACACAAACAGAGGAGGAACATTATGAAACGTGAGGCCTCCACCTACGCTCACCCCTTCAACGCTCTCCATCTGAACGACCGCGTCACAGACCAATATAGATGTCAGTGTTTCATCACAGGATTCCAGAGGAGAGAACATCCAGTCATTACACACTCTATAAAGGTGAGGATGAGGAATGGGATGTCTGGTTGCAATGGTGCCCATACATGCTGGTGAAGGGATCCGTCGGGCCTTCTCCTCTGTCTGGGCTACCACATATCGAGAGGAAGCCACCCCAGGAGAGGTGGGAGGACCCTGCAACGCCCACCCCAGACTTCTAAATCACTGCAGATTACCAGTTAATTAGGAAGGGCATTTAATCTCTTTTTTCTGTATAAACAAATCCCAAATAACTGCAGACCTGCCAATGCAAGGGTGAAAGAACATGGACGGTGGCCTCGTCACATTGTGATTGCAGTAAGGCCCATCCATGCTTGCATGTCCGAGGGAACAAGCAAAGGGCAGCCTTCGCCCCTACAATGGTGCTTCGCGCAGAGTCTGCATTCTGTGGCTGCCAAAATGCCATAAAGTAAGAAAGAAAGAATGAATGCAATTTAAAGATTGTATTAACCACTCCAAGGGAAGAAAACCAGAGTCTGAGGTGGAATTTTGAAACTAAGCTTAATATGTGGCATATTTATGGATGGCTCGCCATTTGGAAAGGAAAGCCAAGAGATGGCCGCCCTGACTGACATGAGGGAAGCTTCCGGAAGAAGTGTGGCTGATGCGACGTTAAGAATGATGGAAAGCGAGAAAGGACAATGGCATTTGCTAGAGAAGGAGATACGAAGGTACAGAAGCCTGGGAGGAAGGGAGAAGGACAGATGAGAGGAGGAGAGACACCATCAGGAACGGAGTAGAAGAGGAGAAAGAGAGTGAACCAAGCGTATGACTAAGACTGCCGCAGTGACAACATTTACACCATACTCTGCCATCGGAAGAACGGAGGTTAAATCGAATAAAAGCAAAGACAGCAAAGACGCGATGAACAAAGGATCAAATAAGTGAAACTGGTAAGCTGGAGCTAAAGTTCATCTACAGTTAGAGAATCCTAGGCAGCCAAACTAACACAAACACAGAGGCCCGAGTGTGTCCCTGCGTACATGTTGTGTGGACACTGACCAAGGGTGAGATCCGTATTAATCAAAGCAACAGGACTGACAATGAAATGGTGTCAATTATTGGAAGTGTGGCTTCTCTTACTATCAGCATAAATGCGATCCTTATCCTAGGTTTAGCTATTACTGGCGGATTACGCCCCCGCACGCTGCCATCAGGGTGCCTCAATGCAAGCAGGACTCGTTATCACTGCTATCAAAGCTCTCCTGAACATCATTCGGCGTGAGTGGGACTAATGCGGAGAGATTCTTAAAGCCATTAAATGGAAACATAGAACAAGGACAGGCTTTTTATTTTATTTCTTAATTGTATTATGATCCTCATTGTTAAGTAAGACAATTCTAATTAAAGTTCATACATTTTTTGCTGGGATCACTGAGTGAGGGTTTAATTATTATAATCAGTGCAGCAATGTTCGCCTTCATGATCATTATGACAAACTAGAGCTAGGAAAACACCTAATACCACAGGATATGTCTTATACTAGAGCTAGGAAAACCCCTAAAACCACAGGATCCCACGCTGGTCCAAGGGAAGCTGGTCCCTGGCAGGTTTTCAAGGTGCTTCCGATAAACAAATCGTGGACATAGTCTGGGGTTATCCTGATAATCTGGCATTGATCCTGCCTCGTGGGCTTTCAGACGCCCCTTTTCCAGAAGAACTCTGGGTGTTCTGTTGTGGCAGGTTCACCATTAGTTCTCTGAATATAAAGTTCTTCTTTTCTCCTACATCCCCGCTGCCCGAGGTCAAAGGAAAGCACTTCCCTTGACTGCCGGAACTGTAGCATTTCGTGGGTGGGGGGGTCGCGAATGGCTGCCAGCATTACGGGATGAGCAAGCCATCCATAAAATGCACCCAATGACCAGCCCATCAGGACACTCTTTCAGAAGCTCAATCACAAACTGCCTAATCCTTCCAATTCCTCTCCTGCCCCAAATGCAGGCCAACTGTTCCATTACACTGTAATCACTATTGTCAACTCTAGTGAAAGAGGCTTCTCAGGGTACAACACCACACAAAATCAATCACAACAAACTCTTAGGACTAGAAGGAAGCAGGGAATTCCACTTAGCTCTCAAAACATGTTTCCTAAAAAATCTCAGCCTGCATGAGAAGTAAAAGAGGCTAGAAGCAGCAAATTGGATCGGAATTAAAATGGCAAAATTATCTTCTCTATTCTTTTACCAATAATGTTTTTATATCAACAGGCAGTGGCGCACAAGGCTCAAATTCTCTGTTACTTACCTTTGGAAACAACATTTCTGGTGGATACATAATCTTCCTGCAGATTTCTTGCCTCGCGGATTATGCTTTCAGGCTTTATTTAAACATCTGCAGAAATTGTTTTCCTCCTCAAGATGTCTCCTTTGACATCATGCGGTCTCTGTCAGGCACCTTCAGCTGTGATTTGGACTCCTGAGTATGTTAGGCACCAACAGGTGCACTGGCATTTCCATGCCCCATTCAGGTGTGTGGAGAGGAACCAAAGAAGTGTTGATGACAGCAACAAGTAGATCACACAACATGTTTACACATCTTGGGATCTCATGAATCATGGCACTAACACGGAGGGGAGGCCGAATGGTGGATCGGAATCTGCAGGAAGATTATGAATCAGCAGAAATATCATCACACAGTGTAAATAACTTTCTTCTGATGGATACATCTTCCCATAGATATTTCACCTTTTGAATATGTCCCAAAGATGTAGCCACCAAAGTAAAACCGGTTACGTAAGGAAGGCAAGCAACACAAATTGGGTAAATTACCAGATAGTAGATGCTGGAGATGTGAATGCTTGGCAAAAGTATTTAAGAATGACAATGTGGCTTTCCAACAGATATCAGCACCGGGACTCCGCTAAAAAAGGCCATGAACCAAGCCATGTCCCTGGTGAAGAAGCATAAATTCCTGCCATAGGATATTTCTAGGCCAGGACACAGCAGATCTTCATACAGATGACCAAAGGCAAACATTGTGCATTTGATTACTGCCTTATCCTTCTTAGCTCCAGTGAATCATGCAAAGAGCTGATCATCAACGTTGTCCTGTTGGGTGCGCTAGATGTAGTTTGACACCACATATCTGGGGTCCAGGTTATGCTGCTGTTCCTCCTCCTCCATTGCAAATATGTAGGATGGAAAAAGATGCATGTGTGACAGACTGCCCTACAGGAAATACAGATACCACATTAGTAAGAATGATGGACAGGTGCTAAGGACCAACTTATCCAAGTGGAAATCTGTGAAGGGTAGACAATTTGCTACGTCTGAAGCTCTCCACGGGGAGGAGTCACCGGCCCCGTGACTGGAAAGACTTCTTTGAAGAAAAACAAACTGCAAACATCCGGACCCAACACAAGATGGCGTTCTATGCACAGCATGTGATCTACAGCTCACATGCCTCGAACATACAGATACCACATTCGTAAGAATGATGGACAGGTGCTAAGGACCAACTTATCCAAGTGGAAATTTGTGAAGGGTAGACAATTTGCTACGTCTGAAGTTCTCCACAGGAGCAGACCGCGCAGCCAGGTAGCTTTTAAATAGAGAAACCGCCAAATTATGTTCCACAAGAGGCAATGCCAACCTAAAAGACAGACAGGTGATATTTTAAAGGGTAATGACTTCCAACACACCGCTAAAGAAACAGGTTTCAACTGCCTATATAGATGGCTTCAGAAACCGGCTTCATGGCTGTCAAGAAGACATTGGCAATCCGATCAGCAAGGCAAAAGGATTATAGCTGGCACAGCACAATCTCCATGCGCGTAGCTACAGCATCTGGGGGTTGTAATGGAGGATCAAAACATCCTTTTGTGACAGCAGATTCGATCTTTGCACGAGGGGGAAGAGGTGGCTGGATGTGGAGTGCCATTGGATCGCCACGGCAGATCCTCCTTGCCCAGTTAAAGTGATCTTCCCTCACATTCTGCAGAACTTTAGACAGAAGTGGGATTGGCATGTGTACGTACAACAGGCCTCAAAATCAGCTCTGCCTGAAGTAATCGCAGAGAACCTCCTCGCTTGAGGTGTATGGCACATAACTGACGAAACTTCATATTCCAAGCCGAATGAGATCCATGAATGGAATCCACAATCGGGAAAGGATCGCCTCTGTCACTTTGGAGTGAAACTCCCACTCATGGTCTTCCAGTGAGCGATGACTGCGGGCATCTCACGGTGAGGGAGCTTGCAAAGTGAGCTTATACTGGGAAGATTCACCATCGCTGTGCCCACTTCTTCAGGGGAATCATCTGCCAACATAGGGTGCAAAACCGCATACTGCCATGTTTGCCGATATAATGGACAATAGCGATGTTGTACAACAGAATCTGGACGTTGACCCGAAGATAAAAAGGACAAAGGCCTTGAGTGCAAAATGGACTGCCCCAGACTCGGTCATGTTTATGAGCAGGTGCTGTCCCAACACAGAACAAAGGCCCGAGTGAATCATGCCACCCAGATGAGGCCCCAAGCCCAGCAAGGAGGGATCCATGACTACCGTAGTCAGAGCCTGAGGGCTGATAGGGCAACCCATTAAGAGGTTGGAGGGGTGCATCCTCCAGTGCTAATGGGAAGCACCAACTAGAAGATCTGTACTTGAGCCAAGAGGATTCCTTGGTGCTGAAGCCATTGCCTTCTCAGACACCACTGGAGGGCTCTCATCTGCAAACTAGTGTCAGGTACTCACAGGATGTCGCACATCACTACACATGAGGCCTAGCAGATTAAAAATCTACAGGAATGGGTCCAAACTTCAGTCAGCCATCAGAGTTATCTCCCAAACATCCATGATCTTCAGAGGAAGGGCAAAGGCTTTCATAAGAGGTCTGTCAATTAATGAAGCAATAATGGTCAGCTTCTGTCTGGGAGAGAGATGAGACTTTTGGGTATTGATGGTAAAGCTCGGGTGGTGATGAGAAGTCATAATTCTCTGGAAAGGTCTCTGTACCAGCAAAGGGGACTCCCCTTTCACCAGCAAGTCATCCAAGTACAGATCTCCATGGGCCCTCGATTGTCACAATGAAGCTTCCACAACCACCCGGGCCTGTAATCAGTACAAATGGTAGGACCAAAAACTGATATTACTGGAATACCACCAAGAACCTGAAGTAGCACCTGTGGGTGCAAAGAACAGGAAGATGAAAGTAGGCCTGAAGGTCCAGGAACACCAGGCGCTCTGCAGAGTTCAAGACCAACAGAACCTGGTTCAAGGATAGCATCTTGACTTTGTCCTGTTGGTGAGCAGGTTCAGAAGACAAAGATCCTTTATAATGTAGGCATCCATTCTACTTGGGGAACAAACAGTAAAGGGATAAAATGCCATGCCCAGCAGAACACCACCTCTTTGAACCCCCTTTTTTCAGGAAGGCAAGGACTTCTGCTGCTAGGATTGAGGCATGAGCCAGATGGCATACTCTAGGATGGGATGGTCTGGAAGGGAGAAGTTCGACAGGAAGGCCAACGCCCCAGTAAATTAGCTGGAAAACCTATTGGTACATTGTGCTTGCCTCCCAAATGACAACACAATGGGACACCCTCACTCCCACTTGAAGATGAGGGGAAGGGGTAAGAGGGGTTTGGAAGCAGAGGAGCCCACAGAGTGCAGTGGGGACTGGATCTACGTCCATTGCTCCTGGTAATGGCATCCTCTAGCTCCACCCTTGCCTTGAAAGGAGTGATCTAAATGCTTTCGCATTTGGATACGTTGTTTTTTCAGATGCCTTTTTCAAAACTGCATAGCGCTAGTTAGCCGCAAAACGTTCACAATGGCTGGTGGATCTGCGGTGCTGAAAACACTAAGCCAGGTGCATGAACCGTAACCCTCCTGGCTCTTGAAACATTCCAGGGAGGAGACAGCCTTGTCTTTGAACAACTGCTCGCCGTCAAAGGGTAGGTCCATGAGCGTAGCCTGGCCATCTCTCAAAAATCCAGTGAATCATATACAAACACGGTGGTGCAAAATGACAGCCATACCATTGAGTGAGCACCACTGTCCGTAGAGTGAACCCCACACTTTAGGATCTGTTCAGACACATCCAGCCCATCACGCAAGGGGTCAGTTAGCTGATTTTTCCAATGGTCTGGTAGGCTTAAAACTAAGCTTTGCCAGTTCCCACATGGCATTGACATATCAGCCTAGAAGGCAGGTGGCATTAGCAGTAAAAAGGGCCAAATGGCAGGAGGTGAAACCTCTGCAACACAAGTTATCAAGTATCTTGAATTCCCTGTCCATTTTGACGGCAACAAAACTCTCCAGTGACTTATGACAAGACTAAAGGTGTAGGTGACCAGAAGCAAATTTATGGTGCCTGGAAATCTCCCTATGAACTCCTGAGCCGGAAAGAATTTCTGCTATGCATCCACAACACGGTCCAGGACAGCCTCGCTAAACTGAAGCAGGGCACCACCATTGCTGCAGATGACTGCAAGATCTGCGACAAAATGTTTACTTCAATTCCAAGGCTTCTGCTGCATTTCAAACAACTGCTGTAAAGGATGAAACCTCCTCCGAAGCAGAGCTAGAGAGGTAGGGAATGTCACATTCTGGTGCAGTATCTAGGTCAGCCACATTTTTAGGTCCAATGATATGCCAGAATCAGTATTCTACGCCGAGAGGCGGTGATGAGATTCAGAGTCATCATCCTTTGAGCAACTAAGCCTATGTCCTCCACAGCAAAGGCACTGGAAGCTGAACTGAAAATTACCCCCAAATGGACTAACCTCTAAACCTTGGGCAAGTGTTGACATTAGGGTAGATCATTAAGATTGGCAATGACCTTCTCTATTTCCACACGGATTATACCTTCCTCTATTGATTCTTTGCATAGTCTGCTCTGTGGGTGGCAACTCTATTGGTGCCTAGGAATGAACTGAGCAAACACTGGACTCACCTTGGGCAGTTTTGACTTCAGCTTAGGCACTAGAGCCTGGGGAAATGTGGTGTCAGGTGGTATGGTGGTCAGATGAGCAAAAGCCAAGTGGGTAGGAACAGACCCTTGTTCACTGACCCAGAGTGTTGCAGAGCTGTCCTGAACAGATCTAGCATGGCTAGCCAGAATACCTGGACATGCATCGGGTTGGATCATAGACTACAAAACTCCAGGCTCATTTTTTTTGTGATGGAAACCTGCCCGACAAAAAGGAAATATCTGGTGTTAGTCAACGGTGTTGAGTCCCTGAATTGTTCTGGGAGTGGGACTGTTTACCTAAGGAAGATGAAGACTTCTCCTTTCTGGTGTGCTTTTTTAAGGGTTTGTTGTGGGAGAAGCTCTCAGGAGAATGTTCTCTGGATGGTGACTTACCTCTGGAAGAGGAGGCTTGCTTTGGGGTCTCCCTGCAGGCCTTATACAAAAATATTTTTGGTTAACTTTCAAAGATGCTCTCCGGGTGCATGGAGGCGCAGAAGTCACAGACTGTGGCTCATAATCCGACCCAAGACACCACATACAGTTGTTGTGGGGGTCTGAAAGAGGTATCTATTTGTTGAACCTTCGACAAGTCTGAAGTCTGATAACTTTTGTGGACACACTTGATCTATTCACTTTTGAAAGCTTCAGAATTGTTCAGTGAGACAAACAACTAACAACCACCATGCCAGTTAGCGCTTGATCAAGTAACATGACATCCAGGGGTGGCAGCCGCAGCTTTCTGAAGCCGCCTGGCAGTGCTGGAGAGTCACTGCTGAAGTAAATGTTTTCAGGACCAGTCTGATGTCTGGAAAAAGTATTAGTAATACTTTCCCTTTAAGGGTTTCAATTCCTTTGTCGAAGTCTGAGTTTCAAGTAGCGTCTACTGCTACCTAGAATGTTGGTTCGTAGGCGGATCAAGATGTGAATGCTTGTAAATAATGCTGGAATACTTTTGTTTAAACTGCAGCCTACCCTGTCCTATTTTGGGTTACTAAGTGGTCATATACCTTCCTTACAATAACACAACCACCCCGAACTGACCAACACAATGGTACACAACTGCATCAACTGTAGTTTGGCAGTAGCATGTCCTACTTATTGTACACTGTTAATTGACAAAATTGTGCTACTGCCAAAGTAGTCAATGGCAAACCTTTACTACACAAAGGGCAACCGCTCAGCAACTACGTTAAACACCAGTCTGACAACAAATCTGCTCATTAGAACAACCAGAAAATATTCTCACCCTATAAATCATGCAGGTTTTGGGAATGGATCAGCACCTTCAAAAAAACATGTGTAGCCACCGAAATGAATATTCAGTAGCCATGGCCCTCGAAAAACTATCTGCCGTGTCTAGAACTCCAGATGTTCCTATTCTGTAAAGGTTTGCAAACACAGAGCTACTTGGTGAGTGTTTCGACGCCGGGGCTCCCAGTGTTAGTTTTGAGCCTGTTTTTCGAGACTCTACTGGTTTTTTCGAGGTCGACGACTTCCTTACCTCTTTTGAAAGTCTTCTTTTTGACCTCCACGACCAAAACATCTCTTTCCTTGATACCCTCGGTCCCTCGACGACATTATCTTCCTCTGCACTGGAGAGGCACAGGTCTCACAACGAAGGCGGTGGTTCTTGGCCCTGCATATTGTGATTGGCACGTCGCTGTCTTTCCCTCACTCTCAAAGTCTTCGGGGTGAAGACAGAGCAGGGGTTGCAGTCAGCGCTCTGGTGATCCAGCGGCAGGCACGGGTTACAGACTGGGTGCTGATCCTTCTGTGCGTACTTGTGGTGACAGTTCTGACAAAATTTTAATGGTGTTTTGTCCATTACTGCGTCCAGGGAGCCCGATGCATGCGCATTCTCTGATCGTCGTCGAAGATCTTAATTTTCGATTCCTCGTTGACCTCCGGTTGCACCGGGTAGTTGAAAGAACTTCCTCACGGTGTCTCTTCTTTATTTTCTTCGATTCTTCTCTCCAATTTTGGGAGCTTCTCCGTAACTATCCAGATCCAACGGCGGAAAAAAAGAATCTGAAGAAGGCTACCAAAGGTGGGAGCTTCCCGAGGTAACCCGTCGACGTCACAGAAGGGCATCAAATGGTACTATGTCGTCGACGCCCACCAACAACAAAAAAACAGGAGAAGAAATACTACAATACTACAATTCCGGACCCAACCACTAGATGGCGGAATAATGCACAGCATAGTGAATCCAGAAAGATTCACGCTGCAAAACAAGTGTTTCACAACTTGAGATACATTGTAGATTCATATAAAAGACATATTCCACCACCTATGATTGGGCTCCGAAAACATGTACCTTTTTAGAAGATCGAACTGTACTATGGCAAATGGCTGCCCTGTCGGCCTTCCTGTCACTACCTACCTACACTGTGAAAATTCACAATTAAAGAAACCAGTTTGCTTATATACCAGCGGCTCTAAATCTCTCAGATATTTCAAACAGAAGCCTTAAGGCTCTGGTATCGCTTAATGCTCGGACGCGAGGCTGTTTCTTTCACTCCATGGTCCAGTATCACCCAGCCTTGTCCTATGGTTTGAGCAATCCAAAATAGAAGAGAAAGGATTCTGCATGCCCCCACTGGAACGTAAAACGGGAAATAGGACAGACGGATATTCACATGGTATTTAACGGACATCAAAGAGGAGACTAAGAAAACATTCACACATGCTTGTTTTCACACCCCTGAGAAGGTTCAAATCGGATTCAATATAGGTTCAAGTGTAGGTCCTGTGACTAACATAACCTAAAATACACAACTCCTAAATACTGGGTTTATTTGGGAAAAATGTCCTGCAGTCAGCTACAAACATGAAACAAGCCTTTACAATGCAATGGGTCTCGCATTTACGAGAGTTTGAGCTATTGGCGTTGTAAATGACAATGCCTTTTAAGTGTTGTTTTAAAAACAGATAAAAGGCATTGTCATTTGCCAATAGCTTAAACTCTCGCAAATCCGAGACCTAATGCATTGCAAATGCGTTTGTGCTATAAAAAAATGTTTTTAAAGCGTTGGAAGAGAGCATGTCCTGACTGCTTTAAGCTATTTGAGAAAATAGTGCTCAGAGGCTGTTATTAAAGCCTACCGAGTAACAACACATGTAACAGGGGGTGTTGCCATGGGAGGTTATAAAATGAGACAAGGAGTACGAAGGAGGGACTATTAAGCCTATTGACCAATGAACAGCCAGAGTTTACAGTGGACAATGACACAAGCCAATGAAAAATATGGGCTTCGAGTGGGCGGGATTTAAGTCCCTACCTGAATACGGCCTGCTTCACAGAGCAGCACATGAGCAGCCCAGGCGCGACCTAAAAATATATATGAGCAAACATCAGAAGAATGGTTTGCAGTTTTAAATACTGGAACTATTCAGTGAATAAAACAGCATGGAATTCTAGTTGCAAAAAAAAATAAAAAAAATGTAATATAGGATAAAACTACATATCTGATGGGACTATCTAGAAACAAACTCTGCAACATTATGCAACTCCGGTCATGGAGCCAGTAGTGCCTGCTGCTGTAACAATTGTAGCAAACATTTCTCCATTTTTTTTTTAATTTAGTTCTAGATTAAGGATTCAAGAGGTCATTCAGAGTATTCCCAAATGTATTTATTGGAGTGTCAAAACAGACGTTTTCGCTTTAGCCCATTCTCATTCTAAGCAAAAATGTCACCATATCAAACTTGCTGCGACATGAAAAAGCTACAGGAGTGGTTTCAGATTTTTGGAAATAGAAAAAGGTTTGGATCAGGGAGAGGAAAAGAGGGAGCAGAGAAGGGGAACATTCTCAACACATTATCAGAAGCACTTAACTGAATGGAAAAGCATGCCTTATTATGAGAGAGGTGGAGAAAGCCCAAGCGACAGACTTTAGAAAGAAAGAAAAGGAAGAAAAAAAGAAACATTAATATGAACAAAGAAAACAAATACTGTTAACATCAGCAGAGCACAATCAATGGAAACATATAATCAAACTAGACAGCCCCGGAAGTACATTTGAGCAGCCGTCATAAAAACTGATTTCTGAAGAAAGTACAGTGAATATTCAGTTTTTGAAACACAAAGTTTATGTCTTTTTGTGTATATCTATTTTCAGATTTTTGGCTTCCAATGGCACAGTTGTGGCTGTTCATAATAGCGCCCAGTGCAGTCCGTAGTAAAAAAAATATATAAATATACTAAGCACAAAGCCACGCCTTTCATCCTACACCACAACATGTGCGCACGTGGCCACTGTGTAAGTGCAAAAAGAACTTCACAAAGAAATTCGGAGACATAAATCAGACAGGTCTTTATATTTTACACACTCCTAATCCACTTTATCAGTTCTCTTCATTTCCCGTAGGCAAAGGTATTCTCGCTGGGCTCCCAGTAAATCAATCACCAGCATAGAATCTAACAAACTTCTTATGACCAACACTGCCCAATGGGGGCTGGATCCTGGCCACATTTTCAGGAACCGGATTCGAGTCTGGGCAACGACGCTCAACATCCTGTGATTCTGGGCAAATCACGTAATCTCCCCGAGCCTAACAAAAATGAATGTGTCCATCTGTATTGAACCTGATGCTCATGTAAAGCGCTCTGATAACCGATTTCTCGGGTCTAGTTCGCGCTTGGCAAACACTACAAAATAAAAATAAAATAAATCCCCAGAAGGAATAAACTTACATGCAATGTATCTAAATGAGCAGCATTTTATATAGTTCACGGCTATCCTGAAAATATGACATGGATGGACTTGGAAGCGAAAACTAGGAGCTCTGGAATCGGTGTGCCCCATGACCCGAAAGCAAACGCCGCTTCTTCCAGCCCTCCAGCAGCTCGAGGCTCGGCGGCTTCTCCAGACGTGAGTACCGCACTCCAATTAATTGATGGAGGTGATAAACCCTCATCATTAACCGCTGTAAACGCTGCTCTAATTAGAGACGCAATTAGCATGTGTTACACTTTCCAAAGGAGCAGAGAAGGGAGAAGTGCCGGCAGCCTAGAACTGCTAA
This sequence comes from Triturus cristatus, assembly GCF_964204655.1. Taxonomy (NCBI): domain Eukaryota; kingdom Metazoa; phylum Chordata; class Amphibia; order Caudata; family Salamandridae; genus Triturus; species Triturus cristatus. The sequence goes on along the minus strand of NC_140586.1, from coordinate 131,092,524 downwards.
TTTCCCATTCATTCAAATGACTCTTCTCCTGCGTGGATGTTAAGGAGGGTTGTATGACGCCATCTCACGTCACTTGTACAGTGACGAGAGTTATTAGGTTGAGCATCTAAAAACGTCAAGTATTACAGCAGTGTTTTCTTAGGTGTGTGCGAGACCAACAACCACTAGTAGAGGCTTCTGAAATACAGAAAAGGTTCCAACAAGAAACAACGCTCTCTAAGGAAGGGGGGGGGGGGTGCGTGGAGGGGGAGGCTTAGAGCATATGGTTACTCACAAACATTTTCCAGGGGGGCAAAAGGTTTGCCTGTCGTGTGATCGAGGGCTGCATTGATGGCAGGTGGGGAATGTAAGGTGGGCATAGCGGAGGCAAAGCTGGTACATATAAAGGCTGAATGGCACATTATGAAGCAAGAAAAGGATCAATCCTGGCCTCACCACTTGACCAAATTGTGTGATCCTAGACAATGGTTTTATTTCACTTTACCTTCTTTCCCCTGGTTAATACATATAAGAGAACCTCGAAATACATGACTTCAGGATGAGCACTGTATGAAACCTTCTCTTGAGTTTTAGTTGCTAAACTATGTCATCCATGTATAATAGGAACCCTGGTCAGTCATATGGTAAAACTTCCCTCGTGGTTCACTATTTGCAGTGTTGCCAGGGTGGAGGGGAAGCAAGAATATTTCTAAATTCATCTTTTCAAACTATCACTTTAAAGAAAAAAAATCTCCATGCATTTATATAATATAATGTACTAAAACGATACGCCTCTGCATGTTAAAGAAGTACACTTTAATTTTGAAGAGACTATCATATTTTTACAGTTGCAACATGTCTTTAAAAATGTTATGCATTCCTACATTTAAATGGTGCCAACACCTTACTTACACCCTTTAACTTCAGTTAAGCTGTGAATAAATGTGTGCCCCTTCGTTTAACACATTTCTTAACGTTCGTGCTGAGTCGAGAAAACAGCTGGTTAGGAGGGCCACACTTTGAGAATCAGTGGCTTAGAGAGTTAAGCATTTTTTCTTTTTTACCTGCATGTTCCCCATGTCATTATTTTGTTACATGTTAAACTCTGCCCTACTCAGTATATGACCCTCAGTCAATAGCCCTTTAAGGTTCAAAACTACCTGTTTCAAAAGTGGATTTGTGTACTTTCCCCATGGATATCTATTTAGAACATTAATTCCCATCATCAAATTTCCAAGATTTTAGGGCAGGGCAGTGAAACAGGAGAATGTTTGGATAAAAAGAAAATCCTGCATGTTCTCTAGCCACAAAAGAAGTTACTTACCTGCAACACCGACTTCGTAGCTTTGCATCACATGTAGACGCACATGCTTTGCATACTTCTGCCTTGTAATGGTAGGCTCAGAAATAATCGTGAAAAAGTTGTAAAAGCAAACTGCAAGCATCATAGATTAGAAGTCTGTAAAGCCGACTCTCTTGAGTTTGATGTTGCTCTACTTGCCAGACCTGTGGAAATACTCTAATAAAACACTCCTCTTTATGAGTGGTGTATCTGAGGTCTTAGGGTAAGTCTTGTCAAGAATGAACCTAAGAAACTGCAACGTCTCTGCATTTCAGATGGGAACTGCAGGACGGGTACATATTGCCCACCTCGGAGAGACAGCTGGACCTCATCTCATGGGCCCAGGTTGATGCTTATGCTTAGTGACTGGTAACGGTACATCAGGGCTCTTTGTTTCTGTTTAATCGCCTACCTTATGCAAGCTGCAGCACTGTGCATTAGACCTTTGCCAGTCATTTAAAGTACTTTTCTTAAGAGTATATTTTTTCCCTGAAATTTGGAATGAGCTCATCACGAATGTCATTTCAGTGCATCACAGCCGTGTCCCTGCAGGGCGCTCCTTCCCCCCCCCCCAAAAAAACCTTTATTGTGAGGGTTTCCAGCGCTAACCGTCATCTGTTTTACTGGTAAAGTTAACTTGGTGCCTCAAATTACCCTGTCTGTGTCATGACATTATCCTCTTCGGGTTACTCAACATGCAATAGTCCATTAGAACCCATGTAACTGGAGGGAAGTGTCAGCTTTCAGCAGAAAACTCGTATTAAGCCTTATATTACATTAGGGGTCTCCTGCATACGTAAAAAGCCCTAACAGCATTTAAAATCTAGGACAAGATCTCAAAGACAGGAGTACTTCTGCTAGTCTTTGGCCAAAAGAAAATCGGACGAAGGAAAGACCTAGGGCTGCTTTCAAACTATCCAATTGTGAGCTAGTTTGGTTATACCTAAATTAGGCCAGGGCGGTAAATTCCGTTCCGCCTGCAGAATTTGGGTAATTTCGCGTTACATGGAATTGCCCAAAATTCTGCATTCCACGGCTTCGCGGAATTTTTTGCTTGTTCGCGTTCTCAAAATGCGTGTTGCGAGATATTTCCCCGAGCACGCAAACAGCGTTCGCGAACAAGAAAAAAGCATCGCGAACAAGCAATTCCGTGTGTTTGCAGAATTTCTGCGTGCTTGTGGAGACTTTTTACCATTTCACGGAGCTTTGCGTAGCGCGACTACGCAAATTCCGCCCACTCCTAATCTAAATGAGGTCCCCGACACTTGCCTTAACTCGCTGGCTTCCTACACCCAGCTCAACATACCACACTTGCCTTCCCTTTTAAGGTGCCTCATTAGCAACCCCAGTCTCCTGCTACTCACAATTAACGTACTATCTACCTGCCTTGCATTATTTTCATCTACACCTACCATGTCAACTTTATCTCCCAGTTTCACCAACACCACCTGCTTCCTCAGCTCCACCAACCTTGCAGGACTTTTTTCTGGTTAAACCTGACTCGTCACCTTGGTTTCTAAACCTACTTTTCTGTATTTGTCCACCATGACATTCTCTTACCCTTCCTTCCACCTCACATGTCTCTTCCCTAGATACCAGTAGCAACCTGCCTACACTATGTCATAATCTATGTATATAATCATATGAAGGAGCCCGTCACGCAAACAGAGCAATATAAATTTAGGCAAACTATTTAACTGTCTTTGGCTTGAATTGCTGGGGTGCCGGGCTGGGCAGCAGGCAGAAGTCCTTTGTGGACTGTAGCTCATCTATGGTCCTATCTAACTTTTACCACACGGGCATTTTCTTCTCGCACCCGCTTCTTACCTTGGCAATGGTGTTTGGCTCCTCCTTCGGGACAGCATTGTCACCCCCACAACCCGACTGGCTGACATTCTGTGCACGGAGGCAACAGAACAGCGCTTTGAAGATATTCCGGCTGCGAGGCTTCTTGGGTGAGGACTTGGATGCTAATCCTAGGACAAGGCAGAAGAAAAGGCGTGAGTCCAAGAAGTGTTGGCATGAACATCAAAGTCTGCATTACGAACGCAACAAGATCCTCACACTCACTCTGCAAAACATTTTGACTGCAAGTCTATCATCAGTGGTTTATAAACTAGAGGTTCTCTAAAAGATTTCAGTTCACTTCAGTTCATATCCAGAATGTTCACGAGGTGAATTTTAAGGTGGGGCTCATTTAAATGTTTGCTTACAATAGATTTCAACATTCTTTTGACTATGTTTCAGGTATCTCTTCTCTGGTCCTTGAATGTTGCAGGAGAAGATATGTGCCTGGGGGTCAGAAACAAGTCGAACAAACTCAAGAAGCACACAGACACACACTTATGCTCCTACATGTGCCTCGCTGCTCCCTGAGTGTTCACCTCGCGCAAAGGAAAAAACAAAACCAGGAAGAAAACAGTGAAGAATACTTCTAGCATCAGAAAAATGTGCCGAGTTTGTATCACTTGTTTCGGACTCTGGATTCTGAATCTGCAGCGGCAACAGTCTAAAATGAGAAAAGAGGCTTCAAATACATAAAACAATCTTCACAAAGTACCCTTGTGACTTAAAACGTGTGTAGGCATTAGAAGTATGAATCACTAGTCAAAAGAAAGAACCAATTTCATTCAAACCTTCTGTGACCGGCACAAGGTACCACATGTTATGATGTGCGGATTTAAACTGAAATAAAATATCTGTTTGAGAGTAATTAGTGCATGCATTGGGCTGCCAACAAGTTGCACCAAAGTTATGGTTCGATTTTTTATGGCAAAGCATGGAGGTCAATATTTATTGTATCAATAAATCTGGTGAACAGTGGGTCTAAGGGAAAACAATATTTATAGACCTGCCCAAGTTCCAATCCCCTAATACTAAACTGAACACAAAAACGGAAACTGGGGGTCTAGTAGCAAAACAGCACGAAAATGATGAGCAAGAAGGAGCCAGAGTGCACTAGACCAACACTAACCATGAGCAGAGCATGGATAACCATCAATAGTGCTCAGCGAATCGAGCAAATAGTGAGAGAAAGATGACTCTCATGATCATTAATCTCATTTGGTAATCCAACTATTGGCAGAGATATATCCCTTGATCATGGGGATTGTCTCGCAAGTTAGAAGCTCTGTTGCTCAAGCTGGCTAGTAAATATTGGCCAGCAGCACACCAGGTGTGAAGGATACAGAAAGAGGAAAAAATCCTATGAAGTGCAGTGCAAAAAAGGAAAGTTGGTGAAAGCTAAAAAAGGTTATGTAGAAGGGATAGTTCTCAATATTCCAAGCAATCTACACACCTTGATTAAAAGAGTGTAACAAGGTTATAGCAGTGTTGACGAATAACTGCTATGTTAAGGTCAACATGTTTCAGCCAGCAGGGTTTACCTGCCTCCGGCTTTCGTCAGGACCTATGTTGCACAAACACAAGCTACTGCAAAAAGACACATTGATAAGTGTGAAAATGTGACTAACATATATAAGGTTGAAAAAAGAGAGATAAATACAACCTTCAGTAATCTAAATCCTCTAGATCAAAGGGTGTAGTCATCACCTAAAAAATAAAACAATTAATGCACCATGTGCAACCCTCCAAATCAAACAAAAACGTGCTGTAAATTAAGGCAAGAGCCATACTTTGCATTAATAATAAAGCATGAGAGCATTGCTTACCCCACATAATCTGGGATTGTACCTCACCTACCCGGGCACCATGCTCGTGTGTAAGGGGCCCCGCTCTATATCAAGGGTGACAAAAAATCTCGAAATTTTTTGTCACCCTTGATATAGAGCGGGGCCCCTTACACACGAGCATGGTGCCCGGGTAGGTGAGGTACAATCCCAGATTATGTGGGGTAAGCAATGCTCTCATGCTTTATTATTAATGCAAAGTATGACTCTTGCCTTAATTTACAGCACGTTTTTGTTTGATTTGGAGGGTTGCACATGGTGCATTAATTGTTTTATTTTTTAGGTGATGACTACACCCTTTGATCTAGAGGATTTAGATTACTGAAGGTTGTATTTATCTCTCTTTTTTCAACCTTATATATGTTAGTCACATTTTCACACTTATCAATGTGTCTTTTTGCAGTAGCTTGTGTTTGTGCAACATAGGTCCTGACGAAAGCCGGAGGCAGGTAAACCCTGCTGGCTGAAACATGTTGACCTTAACATAGCAGTTATTCGTCAACACTGCTATAACCTTGTTACACTCTTTTAATCAAGGTGTGTAGATTGCTTGGAATATTGAGAACTATCCCTTCTACATAACCTTTTTTAGCTTTCACCAACTTTCCTTTTTTGCACTGCACTTCATAGGATTTTTTCCTCTTTCTGTATCCTTCACACCTGGTGTGCTGCTGGCCAATATTTACTAGCCAGCTTGAGCAACAGAGCTTCTAACTTGCGAGACAATCCCCATGATCAAGGGATATATCTCTGCCAATAGTTGGATTACCAAATGAGATTAATGATCATGTGAGTCATCTTTCTCTCACTATTTGCTCGATTCGCTGAGCACTATTGATGGTTATCCATGCTCTGCTCATGGTTAGTGTTGGTTTAGTGCACTCTGGCTCCTTCTTGCTCATCATTTTCGTGCTGTTTTGCTACTAGACCCCCAGTTTCCGTTTTTGTGGTCAATATTTATTGGCCACACCTGGCAGCTAAGACCACTATGCCAGATCCCAGAAGCTTCCAGCACAAGCGTGAAAGGCGTAATTCCAGAATGGCCGATGCATTTATGCGCTTGCACATTTTCCCTAAAGAAGACTCTTATATCTCTGGTTTGCCAACTAGTGTTTGAACTGGAAGAGCACCTACTTGCTTCTGAGAAATGCCGGCACCCTCCAATTAAAAGTGCCACACCTTTGCTGAGAAGTGCAGGTACTCTTCCTCTCAAAATAAAGAATGGAAGGAACTCAGTATCTGACAGTACCAGGCAATTTAAAGCGCTGGGCCGATAGAGTGGCCGGCTTGTTCAAAGAATATCCAGCAGTGTTTCCACAGGCCGATTTTAGGCACTCTCAAGCTCAACACAATTTTTCAGTGGTCTAAAAAGGCAGAAAGAAGTCTGCTGGAAACTTAAAGTTCATTCAAAGGGAGAGGACTCTCATAGTGAGGGGAGCATTTTCTTTTTTGATTCCAAAAACGAAAATCCCACTTCAGGATTTTCTTTCTGAAAATAAAAAAGAAAACGGTTTGGTGCAGGTATCCATCATGTTGACAGAGCCCTGTACCAGACAGTGAAATGCATTGACAGGAACCGATGCGACACCCTGTTTGGCGGTCAATATAAATCTGGAGGGGAGTACCTCCACTAGGGCAATGGAGAAATGTACTCCGTTGTCCTGGTGGGGCAACTAGCCATTCGCCGGGTTATAAATAGACCCTTTATGTTTTTTTTTTCCCTAATAATGCAAGCTCTTTTGTTGTCAGGGCATCCCAATACTCCAACTGAGGCCACCAATCGTCCATACTAGACTCAGTTTGCCAAAACTTACACTGTTTCCTCAGTAAAGTTACGGATACACTTTTTTAGCCTCCAATTTTAAATTTCTTCCCATTTACAAAGTGTTTTAATATGTTACATTTTTGCTTTTTTTATGTACATACTTTCTTCCTCTACTAATATTATTTAATTTTCTAAGCAGATCCAGACCTTCCGAGGACCCCAAGCATTTTGCTCAACACGAATTGAGAACTATTGAGTTACGGGAAAGAACGTGACTTTCCCAGGACCACCAATGTGACGAAGTTCCACACCTGTAAATATTTCTACTGCAGCTAATCTGCACCACCAAACACAGAATGTTCCCTTCTTAGAGAGGAGGGTCGCACAATAATATTTCACAGTTTAGAATGCTAAGTCCATGGCCAACTAAGGAGGTAGCACAAATGAAGATAACGAACACTGCATCGACCAATGTAGCCAGGGAGGATAACCTGAAAAAAGGATTTATCAATTTAGGAGGAACACACTGAAATGTGGGGGAGATCTAGCATGGACACCCCCCAAAAAACCCCACCTATTCTGTATATTTTGTGTCCAGCGCCTGTTCCTCCGAGCATCGAAGGGATGCCCGATCAATAAAACCAGGACTTTGCTTGGTTTGACCGCAAGGAATCCGTTATTCGGCCATACTGAGTTGTGAGGTGGAAAGCAACGATGGGCAAGCAAGCCAGTGTGGGTGGAAAATGGAAAAAAACTAACAATGCAGGCTGGAAGGATGGTAAACGTACACCCAACCGACCCTCTGTCCATCTCCCCACCCCCAAAGCCAAACTAAGCATGCATAGTTGGTTTTGGAATGAATGACTGTCATCTATTCAAATAAATTTGGGTCTTTTTACATGCATTTTATTTCACTGTATGCCACTCTCAGCTAAAACAATAACAAATTCCCTGATATTGCCCAAGTTTAAAAATAAAATAATTCCTTCTGCGGCCATGTGACACCAATAAGCCTGTTGAGTCTCTAGAAGCACTTCAATGCATTTAGATCCGTAGCCTTGTGATCTTGTTGTCACACTGCCTTATACAAGATTATATGCTCAGGTACTTATCTAGTGTGCGGTTTACACATGGAAATGAAAATGGAACATTAATTTCAAACAAAAATGTCACCCTTAAAGTTTTATGGTATTTGATATGTATTCGTTTATAAAGCGCCCGAATCGCCCCCAAGGGGTATCTCCGCGCAATGGAAGGGCTGCAGCCAACCAGAGAAGGGAAACAGGTTAAAACAGTACAGTTTTAAGGAGCCTTCTGAACTGTAGGGGATCAGGGCATTATCGAAGATGGATGGGGAGTTGGTGCCAGTAAAAGGGGGCTAGGTGGAAGAAAGCTTTACCACCCAGACGCAATTTTTTTTGCAACTTGGAACAAGGAGTAGAGACTTAGGGCCATATGTAGAAAGCAAAATTGCGATCGCAAACGCCGAAATTCGCCGAATTTCGGCGTTTGCGATCGCAATTTTGCTAAGTGGGATGTAGGAAGGCAAATCTGCATGCAAAATAAGGAATCGCAAAATTTGCGATTCCTTATTTTGCAAATGCATTTAAGGAATCCCAAATAGTGATTCCTTAAATGCAATGTAGAAAGCACCCAAGTTGTGCTATTTTGGCGTAAGGAATCGCAAATTACCACCAACTTCAGGTTGATGGTAATTTGCGATTTCTTTCAATAATGCAGTTTTTTGCATTATTCAAAGTGCCATGTGGCACACATACATGCCCTTAGGGCATGTATGTGCGCCACATGTGCACCCATGCTCATTACAGGGGTGCAAAAGGGTGTCCTTTAGACACCCTTGCACCCTTGAAATTGCATTCTCAATTTGCGATTCTCTAATTGAGAATCGCAAATTGAGAATGTCTTCCTGTTCATTCCTATGGGCCTTTTAGTCCATAGGAATGAATGGCAAGGTATTCCTTATTTGCGATTCTCAATTAGAGAATCGCAAATAAGGAATAGGTGGGATTCGCAAACAAAATTGCTAATCCTACCTACATAGCGTTTTGCTATTCTCTAATTGCGATTCCCTAAAAATTGCAATTAGAGAATCGCAAAACACAGCCTACCTACATATGGCCCTTAGTCCCTGAGTGTGGGACCTAGATGGCAGGTATTTAATGATTTTTTCGGAGAAGGTAGCTTGGACCTTTGCTATTTGCAAAGTCTTCTATCCATAACAGGTAAACCGCAGAAGTAACGGTCACTGGCTTCCACGGCAATGGGGGCGCCCGCAAGGACGTCCCTGGCAAGGCCTGTCTGGGACTCCTCGTGAGTCATGCCTTTACCACGGACCTTTATTTAGCTCTGAGTTGACAGGTCAGCTTACAAGAGCACATCGGGCGCTCCCTCCGGTGGTCGCTTAGGGATTTATGTGGCTCAGAGGTAGCGCCCAAAACATGTGAGCACCTATTGCTGGCAACCAAGCGCAAGTAGTATTTTTTTTCTGTTAAAAACTAATTGGAAACCTACTTTAATACAAAAATTAACACGGAAAATAGTGTGCAGTAAATTGCGTGTAATCAACCATGAAAGTTAGCCTGGTACAGTGCGGGATTGCCTGCCTCAATGTACTTTTATTTTTTTATATCTTCGAATTTACAAAAACTTTTGCAAAAATGTTGATGATCCCTTATTTGTTTTCATCCTTGCCTCATTAAAAAAAAAACAGTTTTAAAATTACAATTCCGAATTGGACTTTATGGATCAAATGAGTTACGGTAGCAAGAAAAGCCCACTCCGAAATGGTTTTCTCCAGCTAACCTCAATCAATCAGGTGACTTGTAAATCGCGACTACTCACTTGTAACGATCTCAAGGGGAGGGGGGCGGGCTGCTGATCGGCCTCATTGTGAAAAGCATCGAGGTATGGTATAGGAAAGTGGAGTGGACAGCGCTGCGCGCACACACCGCACATTCCAAATTTGAACGAGAAGGGGAGTGAGGAAGAAATGGGCAAAAGGGTGCAGGGTTGGGGCAACCCGTTACAAATTAAAGATATATATTTATGCAAACAATAAACCATCCAAACCTATAAATGCTAAATTATTTCTACGTCTATTTATCTTAATTTTATTTCTAGCCTATTACACAAATATTATCCGATATTCGGTTTATTTGATCCCCGACAGTTTTAATATTTGCCATCGCCATGTACGTAAACTGCATCCAAGTGCCACATGCGATCGTCACTAGATGGCGCTAAAGCCGAGGACGTCGGGGAAATGGCAGCAGTTGCTAACACATTAGGTAAAGTAAGGCATACTTTCTGCAACAAGGCATCACTGCTCGGTGTGAAAAGGCCCCAAAGTATTACATTTACGACACGCATAAGCAGGCCTTGCCAGAGAAAATCCATCCAGTGTTCAATGAAGGTGGGGTCCTGGCCACCTGAATGCGGGGGTGCGTCTGGAACCTCACTGCTCAGAGCTAGCCTAAATAGGGTTTCCAGGCTCTACAAAACTCTATAGGAAGACGTTGTGCCATCCGCGTCCAAAATCCGAACATAAAATCACAAACGTCTCTCCTTGAAATGTCCCTTTTGGCTAATGAGTAGGTGGAAAGGCCACCGGATTGATGGAAAGCGCACCACGTCACTTCCGTTTTGTATCAAAAGCTCCAGAGAGGACTGGCTCCTCGTGGCGGAGATGGTGGCCCAAGAGAAACATTAAACCCCCCGTCAAGTGGCATCCCAGCTGCTGCGTCACCCCGAACCTGACTGAAAATAAGTAACTCGGTTATCATTTTTATGCAGAGCTTCCCGCCGAGGTCAAAGCAGTGAGCAAACCAACCAGCTGTCTCTCATTCAACAGAAAATGGTTCCATCCTCCGATCCAACCAACGGACACAGCTGAGGAGCGCTGGTGGTGGCCCGTGCAAAACGACGAACCCTCGTTCCGATGAAGCTTGGGCTAAAACTCTGCCACTTGCAAAAAGAACTGATGGGCAGAATGCTTAACAATGTCAAACATTCACCCCAGTACAGAGATCTGGACCTATATCCATCGTTTTTTTTTTTAGGGGGGGATCCCTGTGGGGACAGTCCAGTCCTCCCTGTCAAGCCAGCCCCCCCTGGACCAGAAGCAAGCTTGATTCTGGTCCAGGGAGGACCTGGCCTGGACTGTCCCCATGCTCGAAGGACACCTGTCTCTGCAACGGTACACCGGACTCTCCTGACAGCCCTTCAAGTGTGGAAGATTGGACCTGGATATCCCAGGGTCTGTGGCTGCCCTGCTCCTACCGGAGACTAAAGACTACATCAGGGGCCATATTACAGAAAGCGCCCTGGGGTGCAGTGGGCGTTTGCGCCCACTTTGCGTGGTCCCGGGTTGCTTTGGTATTACAGAAGGGGTTTGTGCAGGCCCTTCTGTAATACTGATGGTAATCGTGCACTTAAAGAGCCAGCGCTATCTTCAGGGGGCGTTTCCTGCACTTGCATGGGGGGAGTGCCTCCTGTAAATTAATGAATCCCCTTGCCTCTGCACCCGTGCCCTATCAGACGCAGAGGCAAAGAAGCACTCCGGGGCGCAGGCGCACTGCGAGTGTGCCCATGAGAGCAGCCCTCCGCTCACTAACTGCACCCGCTTGCACGGGGATCTCTAATTCCCTTTAAAAGTGCAGGAGGGTTGCCGCCCAAACTGAAACAGAGCGGCTGCTTCAAAGCTGCTCCGTATTGAACTTGAATGCATTGCCCCCACGGCAGCACGAGTTCACGGCTGGGGGCAGCGCATTGTATGTAATAGGGCGCACTTTCGCGGTGTGTACCCAGCGCACCTATTTTAAAGTGCGCCAGGCACAAACAGGGAAAGTGTGCCCTAATACATAAAATGGCCCCAGGTTAGGTGACAAACACAACAACAAAATTACTGCAGCTCGCCTACACGCCAACTGCGCACAATTGTGGACAGCAGCCGAAAAACACTTCACACACTGGATTAAACCTATTCTCTACAGCCCCCACCGACCTCCACCACTGACATCAAGTCAAACCTCTACAACATGTTAAGTAACAGCAATACAAAGCACAGCGCGCTAGAACACGTTACATAATGTGCCTATCTACCTAGAGTGTAAAACACTCCCTTCCTGTTACACTACGCTGCCACTAGATGGCGATAAGGCTTCGGGACTTTGCAGAAAGGCCAGCAGTACGCAGGGAGTAAACAAGGCACACCTACCGCCATTAAGGCTGCCCGCTGTTAAGAGTCGGGGCGCTAAAGAAATATAAAACAAAAATTACATTCACGGCAGGCCCGGACAGAGGAAACACACTGTGCTGTGGGAAGGGGGGCGCTCTGGGTACGATGGTCTGGAAGAATGTAAGGGGAGGGGTTTGAGCCGCAAAGGAAAGGAATGCACAGCTGAACTCGGGCAGTCCGAGGACGCAGATGCGCCCTTCCTACAGTGAGGCCCCACCCGCGCTTCCCACAGGCCGGCGACAGGAAAGGAAAAGCAATGCATCTGGTCTATGTACCGATTTATACAAAATCTCGTTACTTCGAAATCCTCCAGAGTACAGTTGTTCTTTTTTTTCTCCGTCTTCTGTACCGTGTGCGCAGACCCTTTATTGTTCTAACCGTTTGGTTTTCTCGCACGCAAAGCATGAACGGTTGTTAGACAATCACAATGAGCGCGAGGTGCACAGTTTAACGACACTCAATGAGCCAACCTGGGAAGGATGAAAGTGGGAGGGCCTCCGTCAACAGTCCACCTGGTCCCCGACAAGTTTCCCGCCCATCTGTCTCTGCAACGGACGCTCAGTTCCAGGAGCTGTCTCACCATGGTAGTGCGGAGGCAGCGCTTCGGTAGGAAACATACCTTTCGGCCGGTGGTCACTATCCCCACCGCACACCTGTCTTCAAGTGTGGCGGAGAACTTAAACCAGAGAGGTAGAGGAGCTGTGAGTGGCTACAATAAGTATCTACATAGAACAACGTGGGGGCATGGCTGACACGGGGACATACATGGCTGACACGAGGATATGCATGGCTGACACGAGGATATGCATGGCTGACACAGGGACAAGATTGACACGAGGGCATGGTTGACACAGGGACATGCATGGCTGACATGAGGACATGGCTGACACGGGGACATGCATGGCTGACACGACGGCATGGCTGACAAGGGGACATGGCTGACACGAGGGCTTGCATAGCTGACACTGGGACATGCATGGCTGACACGAGAACATGCATGGCTGACGCAGGGATAGACATGGCTGACACAAGGCATGGCTGAAACAGGGGCATGGCTGACACAAGGGCACGGCTGACACTGGGACATGGCTGACACAAGGACATGGCTGACACAAGGACATGGCTGACACAAGGACATGGCTGACACAAGGACATGGCTGACACGTGGACCTACATGGTTGACACGAGGGCATGGCTGACAAAGGCATGGCTGACACAAGGGCACGGCTGACATGAGGGCACGTCTGACACGAGGGCACGTCTGACACGAGGGCACGGCTGACACGAGGGCACGGCTGACACGAGGGCACGGCTGACACGAGGGCACGGCTGACACGAGGGCACGGCTGACACAGGGACATACATGGCTGACACGGGGACATACATGGGCACGGCTGACACGAGGGCACGGTGGACACGGCGGACACAAGGTCAGGGTGGACACGGGGACATACATGGCTGACACAAGGGTACAGCTGACACGAGGCATGGCTGACACGCGGGCATGGCCGACACGAGGGCATGGCTGATTTAAGGGCATGGCTGACACTGAGACATGGATGACACGAGGGCATGGCTGACATGAGGGCATGGCTGACACTGGGACATACATGGCTGACACAAGGGCATGGCTGACACAAGGTCATGGCTGACAAAGGCATGGCTGACACAAGGGCACGGCTGACACAGACATGGCTGACACGAGGACATGGCTGAGATGATGACATGGCTGTCACGAGGGCATGGCTGACATGGGGACATACATGGCTGATACATGGACATGGCTGACACGAGGGCATGGCTGACACAGGGACATACATGGCTGACATGGGAACATACATGGGCACGGCTGACACGAAGGCACGGTGGACACGAGGTCACGATGGACACAGGGACATACATGGCTGACACGAGGGCACGGAGGACACGAGGGCACGGTGGACACGAGGGCACAGCGGACACGAGGGCACAGCGGACACGAGGGCACGGGGACATACATGGCTGACACAAGGACATGGCTGACACGAGGGCATGGCCGACACTGAGACATTCATGGCTGACACAAGAACATGGATGACATGAGGGCATGGCTGACACGGACATACATGGCTGACACGAGGACATGGCTGACTCGCAGCACATGGCTGACACAAAAGCATGGCATTGCTGACTCGAGGACATGGCTGACACGTGGACATACATGGCTGACACGAGGACATACATGGCTGACACTGGGACATGGCTGACATGAGGGCATGGCTGACATGAGGGCACGGCTGACACGAGGGCACGGCTGACACGAGGGCACGGCTGACACGAGGGCATGGCTGACACGAGGGCATGGCTGACACGAGGGCATGGCTGACACGAGGGCATGGCTGACACGAGGGCATGGCTGCGTGACGAGGGAGGATCACAAACAGGGTGATGAAGGACCAGTCAATATTTTCTTGTTTGACTGGACACGTTTCTAGAGAATTCTTAACACATGAGCTCACTAGGCAGCCTCTTATCAATGGTAATAGTCCCAAGTCTGCATCCCAAACACCGTTCTGAAAAAACTTTGTCAATATCGGGCATCTCAGCAAATATGTGGTAAATGCTGTTTCAGGTCATATAACATATAAGTTAAGATGTATTTAAAAGTAACCTGTCTTAATTATTTGTCTCTGTTTGATGAATTGCGGTTGGAACGCTGCGTAAAGCAAGCCACACAAACGAAAGCTTTAAAATTAATTCAAAAAGAAAAAAACATCATTAAATACCCCCCCCCCCACCTGGATATGTCAAACATTGTTATGGTGTAAACCTGTATCTCGAAATCGTTTACTTTGGTCATATATATCAGACTGGTATTTCCTATTGAGCTTAAAAAATATATTTTTAAACTACAAATGCATCTTTAATTAAACCCCACTCTCAAACTGCATGAGGACTCCCAGCCCCAAGATTTAGATGTACACAGGCAGGAGAAACGCAGGTTCCTATTTAGACCCAGGGCTTTAAGTGAGCCGGGTCCTGCCAGTGCTGAGCACCGGCAGTTCTAAAAAGCAGGTGCTGAGACGGGTCCCTATCGGACTCTCCATGGTTGCCCTCCCCCTTCAGGGTGAAAAAAACAAACCTTAACTAGGCAGGAGTACCACACTTCACTGCCTTTGATGTAACTTCAAAAATAGAATCGTTAAAGTTCTTTCACTCTCATCATTTCAGAACTGAAGCATTTTCGATATTCTTCACAACAATTCCATGGTTGTTGCCTATGTAACTTATGCAACTAACAACGATTGACAAAACTAATAGCCCTGGCTTGTTGTAGGTGAAATGTTAACGTGTACTTTTGTATCTGGATGTAGTGACAGGAGCAGCAAAAACTACGCTAAACACAGATTTTCAGTTTGCGTTTTAACAGCCACCCTCTTAATTACATCGCCCACGCTCCTTTGAGAGAACCCCCCCCCCCGTTTTTTCATCCCACTGAAAGCCCTCTTTAGACCTAATAAAAAAGGTGGGCCCGGGGCGTGTTCAGAGTCGGATTTCATTAGCATTTTCAATATGAAATTTGTTATAGCTTGTAAACCGCCAGTTCAGTCGCCTCGGAAACTGAGTGGAGCTCCAGACGTTCCTATATCTACACCTGGACACAGGCGCGCAACACCCATTGGGCTCACCAGGCTTCAGCGGCCCCGCACCCCCCCCCCCCCCCCCCCCTCGTGTGTGTCAGCCCGGGCTGAGACAGCTTCACGGGCTGGCGAACGTTTAATTGCAGCCGCACCCGAGTACTTCACAGGTCTTTAAAAGACCATTTACGTGTTAATTAGGCTTTTGTTGTGTTGTCACCCTTTCTTAGAGCCACTCTGCCAATGGATGGAAGAATTGGCCACCCCCTCCCCCAAATTTAGCTCTAGTAGCCCGCCTGCCTGGACAAATGCTGGAAGCAATCGGGGCTTACTCACTTCATGGTACAGCTGCTCCCCGGGGTCTGCCCTGTGTGTCTGTGGCTGCCCTGATCCTACCGAAGACACAGGCATTCCGTCCTCAGGTCTCAGGACAACCTCCAACTCGTCTCCATCCTTCTAGAGAAACCCTCCGCTCCAGACGCTTCTTCCACCTACTAAAGAAGCCTAGAGCCCCATCACATGACCGCTGCACCAACACGACAATAAAAACCTCTTGTCATGACATGGCTCAGGCACCCACATATCTAGAACTGACATTAGAATAATAGCTGCAAAGCCAGGTCTGCTCACCAAAACTGCCATGCTGATGTGAAGGTCTCTTGCACTAGTGGTTAAATATATGGTGAAATGTATCCCTCCGCAACTGTACAGGGTACTTCGAGTGCGGCCTTCGGAGTCTTGCACTTATTGTTACATATATGGGAAACATGTATCCCTCCGCAACTGTATAGAGTACTTCGCGTGCAGCCTTCGGAGTCTTGCACTTATGGTTACATATATGGGGAAATATATCCCTCCTCACCTGCACAGGGTACTTCGGTTGTCACCCACCATCGGAGGAGTCTTGCACTAATGGTGGGGAGATGTATCCCTCCGCAACTGCACAGGGTACTTCGAGTGCGGTCTTAGAAGCCGCACGCGACGCTCCACGCTAAAAAATGCTGCAACTGGAGTGTCACCTTCGCTTTATTTGCGGCACCAGTAAAGACGCGATGCTACTGTATCTCCGCGATGAGGTAAGGGAAGCAGTTGGAGGATCTTTTTCAAGAATATGAGACAAACGCCAGTATTCTGAACCCCTGCTGTGATCCCGAGTCCGGAGGAAAGTTATGTGTCACCCTCTACTCAGGATCAATTTTTTACTATAGAGCAGGCGCTACTCATCTCAGCCAACAGACTGGTTGTGGTTGGTGGTCACAGCCATCCCATTGTAATAATGAAGGTGTTCCTCATAGGAACACTTGTACCGCAGAGACCTACCTTGCACCAAATAAGTCCCGCCCCAAAAAGAAGTCCCATCTGTATGAAACCGGCAGCTTTTAACCTGGTGATTGGGTGGTTTTATTTTGGTAATTCCTTTTCTGCTGTGGCCTCCATAGCACAATACAGACAGTGTCTAGGGGAGTAGGGGAAAAAAGGCTCAAGGTGGAAGTAAACAGGAGGGCTGGAGTTCCCCTTCATGAAATGCACAGCTAGGCCTGCACAGGGGACACATTTCCTATTTCCATAATTGTGCAAGTCTCCAGTTCAGTCTGTGATGAGACATTTGAAGCGATGCCCTCTCACACCCAGCAGCTGAGCATTACATACAAGCAAACAAACAAGCAAGAAAGCAAAACAACCACTCCTGGCCTGCTCCACCCAAACACTGGTTGTTTTGTGTTTGCTGGCAGCCAGCCGGGAGTCTTGGTGCTTTTTCTGTGGTGTTCAAACTGCAAAGCAAACACAGCGGCAGGACCACAGGGGCGTTTGGCAGCAGGCAACGCTAGGCCAACAGAGCATATGATGCACAACCAGTGCTCAGAGATCAATAGCAGCCCATTGATAATGCGTGATGTGGACGCAGAGCGGCCTGACGCAACATCGCCTTAAGTGACCTCCCACACCTACTCACGGTTTACTGCCCCAGTGCCTTTGGACTCAGAACCCAATGAACCTTCCAGCAGAAGAGCAGAGCTAAGAGCCAAAAGAGGTTTTTCTGTGACGGAGGTCAGCAGCTAGAAGTTTCGATGCAATTTTTCTGTGTGCCTGTCGCAGGAAACCGGCTCACCTCGGCCTCTATAGCCATTCAAGCTGTGCTGCTCCCGTGTTTGTCACTGGGAGCCTAAGCCGTTGTGTCAGAAATTCAAAGGCAGCAGAATAATCAGATAAAGAGAAACCTCAGACATAAAAGGAGATTACAAATTAAGCTTGGATCATTTGCTTGTCTTGTTCTATGTCAATCAAATATGTCCTTTGTGGTATCACACGCCCACGTTGAGCACTCAAGTGGGTCTAGTCGCCAATTTTAATCTCTTAAATTGACCACAAGGCCCCACTCTTCAGTCTTTGTGTAGGATCAATTGGGGAGTTTGTGATCAAATTAGTCACTTAACATAGTATAATAGAGTTAGAGCTGTTAAACGTTGGGAACGGGCAGCTCCCTTTCCTAAATGCTGGCCAAACGACTGACTGTCGTGATGGGCTTCTAAAGACTATTTTATTTTACGCTGCAAATTGTACAGCACACACTGTCCACAACACTTTTTCGGTGTGGGTCTCTGCACGTGCTATACTTTCTGTTGGAGTATATCCTGGTGGGGCTCGACAGAAGTGTCCATCAATATAAAGTATTTGGGGTCATGACCCCTGGCTCTATGCAGGTTCTTGCTACTATCAGCATCTACCATAACTTCTACCGTCGCCCATGCTGCTCAATGGCGCCTCTGTCCAAAGCTGGTATTAAATGAATTGTATCTCTTTTCAAACAGGATGGTCGTCCTTGCATTTCCTCTGCAGTTGCCTTTACTCTAACTACCGCTATGTGCAATTGGCAGTAGCAAACGACCACATGTTAATTAAATTCCTTTACAAACACTTCCTCATACACAGTTTCAATGTTCATGATCTATGGCTTTGTTTTTATTTGTCTGTGCAATTCACAAACCTGCTATTTCCTCCCAAAATATTCAAACTTTGTCAAAGAGATCTGAATAGAAAACATATTAGTGGCAATGTGCTCGTTCTATTATTAATTGATTTTCGTGAATTTTCACAAATTTGTTTTAAAAAATATTTCTTTCTAATCTACTTGGTTGCATGACAGTTTCTCTCAGTAACGCATGTTGGTATTATTGTGAGTAACTCACGCATTGTTTGTGACTCGTATGCAAGGCCCAATCTGACTCAGTGTACTCAATATTTTTGTATGGATGTTATACAATCTGTTTTCCTAGGTTTGTTCAGGTTGCTGTGGCCGTCCTGAATAAGGCGTTCTTTCACGCCGAAACGCGCGTAGACACATTAGTATGAACTTGTCTTAAAATTCAGCCACTTTGAATTTCAACCAGCAACAATGTATTTCTTTACATGATTTTCTGTTTAGTATTTATGTATTGCATTCTTATTTATGTTTTGTATGTAATATATATTTGTTATTATGTCACATGTATCAATGCCTACCATCAGCAACTTCTCTTTTTTATGAATTTATATAAAATATATAAAATGTATATTTTATTTTAAGTTTTTCTTGTACACTGAGTCAGTCTATATATCATTCTTGTGTGCTATTTAGCATTATTTAATTACCTGGGTTTTTTCCTCAGTTCTTATTACCCTGCCCTAGGACTTATCATAATTTGCAGGGGGTCCCTTTTTTTCTCTCAATTCATCTCGTTCTATTCTTAGTCATAGATTATTCAATTTCTGTGCTTCCAAACATCAACAGGCACGCTTCTTTTTAGAGGAAGTAGCAGTTGTACTTGTTCTATTATTGTGTTCTGAGATGGTACAATGGTCGGTTTTTCGGGACCACTGCATGTTTGAAACACTGTGTTGGTCTTGAGAGCCAAATGTGTGATGGTAAGCGAGAACTTTGGAGCCGCACGACCACCAGCACAAACGCTCAGTAGAGGGTACGTCTTAATAGCATGGACGACTACTGAAGGCCCATGAGAATCTGTCCGGGTTGGGAGGAGAGAAAGTTTGCCAGGGCCGTACCAGAGCCAATCGTGGTGGGTCATGTCCTGATGTGGTAAGGGAGGATGTCCCCAAGCCCAGGAGTTTGGACAGCGAAGCATCTTTTTGTCAAAGACAAACCTGTTCAGATGCTGCCAATACGTGGAGCTCTACAAGACCTCACAGGGTAAATTATGTAAAGGAGCCATGGCTCCAGTGCTTTACGGTTAGCGAGGAGAGTATGGGCAAATATACATCTAGAATATTTGCAAAATAGGTGTTATCTGAATCCAACATGGTCAGAAAAAACAAAAGCTCCTACAACCTTTTTCGATTAAGAACACCTGTATGAAGAAAATGAGGGAGTTTTGTAAAGGAGCCAGGGCTACTAACCCAGAACCTGGGAAATTGAATATCGTAAGAACACTCAAGGACACCACAAAATAAAGCGCTGATGGCAGTGGAAGTCCTTCTGCTTCAGTCTACGAAGAGTCACGGCTGTACCAGGGGCTGGAGTTTACATCAAAATCCTTCTGCAGGGCTGGTCTTCAGTACGAGTCATTACTATTGGCGCGGGTAGAGACACCATATATTTTTACTATAGCATTTACCATGTTAGAGGTGTACTGTATATCTTGCAACTAACAGATGAACATGTAAAATATCTTCTGTAAGATAGTTTAATTTATGTTTAAAGGTGACCCTGGAGTGCGACTCTGACTTTGTGCAACCAAACTTCCATAGGCACCAACTTGTTTTCCTCCCGTATGCTTTCATAATGATAGCTTTTTGCATAATAAAAGCATTTAATACAGTATTTTTTTTTTAATTGGGAGGTTTCCTAGAAGCTAACGGATTTTGGAGCTGTAGAAAGTTTAAGTGGAAAGGGACCAGGGCTGGAGTGGGAAGGGTGATGCCTCCTCTACCTGTTAAGACTCCTCTCTGGCCTTAGGCAGTCACCTGCAGGGTGACACCCTAACAGGATGAGGAGAGGGCGACAACATTGGAGTAGATCAAAAGGGTGACGTCACAAGTCCCGGCCTGGAACGCACGTCTTCTCGTACAACCTCAATATTAAGTTGACAACACGACAGCCTGGTCAGTGTGCAATAACACTCACAGGAGGCGACCGTTGGCTTAGCAGTAGACAAATGCCACACGCTGTTCTGTGCCTACCATTAAACTCAGAAGTTCCCCGATTTAGACATGCATACTTCATGTTAACCGCAAAACCTGCAAGTTTCCCCAATCTCAGCTCTAGACGCTGTTTATCCAACCCGTCACCACCACCCTACACAAGATAATGGTTCTTCGGGACAGACTGCTCATTAAAGTTTATCCCAGAGACCAAAGAACGGTTAAAGTAACTGCCCTGTGGCCAACTGGCCCACGGACCGGCACCCATAGCCATATGTCAACGAATTACTACTATTCAATCAAAGAAAAAAAATTTAAGGAGGGGGTGAAAATTAGTTCAGTTCTTTAACAGGTAAACAAATCGCGTGGCAGTGTAAACATTTAAGTAAAGTAAAAGAAGCTCGCACCCTATACTTTCCCAATGTTGTGACGTCCTTCTGCTGCAACTCACTGGCGTCCATAGTTCCCTCGTGGACAGAACTCATTTAACAAGACCATAATGATAACAGGCGTACGAAGTCTTGGAACGGGGGGCTTTGTAGTGCGCCCGGCGCCACATTCTTACATATGGCGTGGGAATGTCCCAAGTTGGCCACCTTCTGGACTAGGGCAATGGAGCTGGTGTGTGCAATCACTGGCCTACTGATCCCATGCACTCCGCAGACTACATTACTGGGGATCTTACACATGGTCAAGCCTAAACACCGTAAACTGCCGGCCACACTGCTTGTGCTTGCAAAAAGACAGGTTGCGATACACTGGGGAGCGCCTACATCACCTACTATTAGGGACTGGATCAAAAGCGTGGTCTACTGCCAGACACAACTTTCTTTATATTGTGAGCTCTTACCAATGCGATCAAGGCCAAAGGACATATGGGAACCATTCACGCAATGGTTAGCTCAAACTACGATTCAGGAATTTTAAAGCAATAATATACACCGACAATAGCCGGGGCGAAACAGGAACCGGAAGAAGTGTGGGGTGTTGAAGTCATCATGTGTGATGAGAGTGGGTTACGGGGCGGGGGGGGGGGGGAAGGGGGCCGTGCAAGACTTACCGAGCAATAACGGGTTGGCACCTAGACCTCCTATTTCTATTGTTGTATTGGTGGGGGACTGTGTTGTCACAAAAATATCTAATTCATACTGCGGAGAATTGTATTTGTTATGCTGTTGGAAATGCAAATAAAAAGAATTAAAAAAAAAAAAAAAACGGGGGGCGGGTCACTCGGATTTCTCCAGCTAGGACCCACGTCAGTGAGGGTCGTTCTCTTTAACTTGCAGCCGTTTCCCATGTCACTGTTAGAGCGCTTAGAAAAAAAGAATTGACGCACTACACGCTCCACTAATAGTTGGGGAGTTGTTAAAGAGAAAACATTATAAAGGATAACTGGATGCCTCCCTTTTAAATGTATGTTTTTTTAAAGTCTTGCATCCAAGTGAGCGTTCGGGGCACCTGCCGTGAAGCTGCCACCCCTCGCTCAGACATGCCTGCTGGACCCGCCCTTCTGCTGGACGAATGCTTGGCGGGAACAGTGTCGCCGCTCCGTCGCCGGCACCAGAGACGTGGCACTGAAAACACCAGGGCAGCCCTCAGCCGGGTCAGATCCGGAGTCAGGCGGGAGGCCGGGCTGCCGACGGTGCTGAAAGATTATCACAAACGGCGCCCTACTCCCTGGGGACGCCATCTTGTCACAGGCCGGCCCCAGCCGCTCCGTTATTGGCCTGGCACCCGACAAGCCTGCCCCTCACCCCCGCGGTTTCCACCGACCTTTTCTTATCTACGACTGTTCCCACAGGTGTGACGCATCTGAATATTCGTAAATAACTCCGCTTAACAATTTCCAGTCTGTCTTTAGCCCCGGGAGAGGATGCCCTCGTCTTTGCTAAATCGTGGCATACCGTCTCCCAGGAGCCCGCTCAGTTCGGTGACATTTTCACGAGCCAGGTCCACCCAAGAGATGCCGCCATGTTTTCTGTTTATTCGTGGAGGCGTCTGTGTGCACGGCCTTTCTATACTCCTTTCTTTACAAACTAACGGACAGACAGACGGAAGATGTCAGCGGCAAGTGTATAAAACCACTGACCCCTTTCCCTATTGACTTATTCACTCGCCATACTTGTAACGCACGCGAGGGCTCTCTGGGTGAGGTCCGGAGCCAAAGAGCAGAGCATTCGCCCCTTCAAACCTATAAAAAAAATACCCTGCAAGGAACAGAAAATAAGAGTACGGTGACATGAGACCGAGGACCACACAGAAGGCGTGACCGCCTGCCTATGTCTCATAGGCAGGAAACTTGTGTTCGCAGGTCGGTTGTCAATTAACTAAAGGGCGAAAAATAACTCACTTTCGCGGCAGTGAATATTGGGGAGAGGGTAAAAAAAATTCTGATCCCGGAGCATGTATTGTCCAGGCTCACCCATCAACCATGAAGAAAGGTAGAACACACAAACTGCAATCCCAGATTGAGCTCCGTAATGTGGTTTCAACAGTGAGGTACAATGATTTTAGTTTTTATTATTAAATTTATTTTCAATATAAGGGTTGAGAAGAGAAAGATCAGCGGTCCCCGTCCACTATGGCGCGCGGGCGGCCTCCATTTACAGGAGCGCGGATGTCTACTTTGTATATCATGTTCTGGAGAAAACAGGGTCTGAAACCTACATCCATGTTTGCGACTTTCATCAGAATCTTTACGTGGGACTAGTCTGTGGGCAAGGTTGGAATACAGCCTTCCGCCTCCGGGCTCTGCCACGCAGCTGCCCACCTAAGTGGCCTTGGGTAGTGGCGCGGATCGAGCACTGGGGCCCTGAGCTGCCATAAAAGTGAGGTAAACCTTAGGCTGCCACCATCATGTGCTCTCAAACTGCAAGAACATGGCAGAAAAAAACACCTTTTTAGAAACAGATTCGGAGTCCAACTGCAGCAAAGTTATATTTTTGCGAGGTGATGATCATTCTTGCATCCTCCTGGGGTCTGCAGGTTGCATATTTATAACGTGCACCCGGCACTGTGTTTTGGAGATATGCTTTTATATCCTAAAAGGACTGCCACATAAAAGTCGAGGTACATTACTGAAAGAGTGCAGCTTGGTTTTCTCTTAATTCTGCTGAGCACCAACAGATCTAGCAGAAGTATATATTTTTTAAAGGTCAAGCTTTTTGTCTGTTGCAAGGATATTGTGGATTACCAAGGACACAGAGGGGCTGCTGCCCCCACATTGCTTACCACTGGTTGGCTTTCCTTGTCACTCATTTGTCTGCTTCCTATTTGTCCCAGCTGATTAATCTTCAGCTTGTCCCTGCCAAGGGTCATTGCCTCTTTACAATGTCTTTGATTGGCTGGCATTGCAGCTTACACTTCTTGCTTTTCAAGGGAGAGGATGTAGCCCAACGGCTAGAGCAGTGCTTTAAATGGGCCAGTACTCACTGGTACTGAGTACCGGCACTTCCGATTTTTTCTGCACTCAGTACCGGCACTTCTCTGTAGCCAGGGAGAGTACCGGTACCCTGATCCACAGCACGGCAGGCGCAGGTTAGGTTTCTCCTCCAGGGCAGATTCCGCTCTGCTTCGGAGGAGCATGTAATTATGTGTAGGGGGTTAATCTGTTTTAGTGCCATAAACGCATTTCTCGTGTGTTTTGACATGTGCTGCATCTGCTACAGAAGTCATTAGGTACGATCATATATTGCTCTTCGCCCCGCCCACTTGCCACGCCTCTATTCTAATGAGTACCTGCACTTATTTTTTCCCATTTAAAGCACTGGGCTAGAGCGGTCAAACTCGAAGCTGGGGAACTATATACTGCGATTCTGGGCAAACCACTTCATCTCCCTGTGCCTAACAAAACAAGTGTGTCCATCTGTAATGCAACTGGTGCTCAAGTAAAGCACTCCGATACCTTTGGGTCAAGTTCACGCTATATAAAACTCAGAAAAAAACCCCAAAAACTTTTTTTCTTTTGTGTGAAGCACACCATTAGAGTGTGTCTGTGTGTGTGTGTGTGTGTTAAAGCCACCTCCCTTGTGTACGTCTTTCCTCTGTACTCAGTGTTGTGTGTTGACTGACAGCTTCTCCCAGACCCTCACTTTTATACTCACTTGTGCTTTTTCACATCTCCTCACCTGCACCCTCCATGTTGCTTTTCCCCCAACCCCTGTTTCTTTTGCTCCCACGTGGCTAAAAAGCATCAGCAAAGCCAATAGGTCACTAGGGTGAGACCTACTGACTTTGCCAATGCTGGTCTCCATTGTTGCTTTTGCTGAAGGGCATCAGGTCCCACTGCCTGAGCAATATGTAAAGTCAACAAGTTCCACAGGACTGGTCCAGGGCTTGGCCAAGTGTCACAGCTCCAGCAGCCTTGATGCATGCCTCACACAGAGAACATCTGGCAGCCGAGCACCACACTTGCTATAGGGCAGCAAAACCCGGAGGAGGATTTACTTGTTTCCAACCCCACCTGACGTTTGTTCCGGAGATACAAGTACACAAATAGAGGATAAAATACTGCCCCCTCCAGAGGGTACTGTGTGCTTCTCTTTACAAGCTGGGTGCTCCACAGCGGATGTGCTGTAATGTGGTAGTGGTGAGAGCCCCTCAAGAGCAGCTACATGCCCTGCCCTAAGGTGTGTTAGGATTTCCACCAGCTGCTTCCTACGAGTCTTGGGAGATACCCAAAGAGCACTGGGCAAGTCCTCTAGGGTGCATTCCACGAGATTCTGCGTGTTTTCCCAACAATCACTGGTCTAGCCTTCAAGGTGCTAACGCATATAGATACAGGCATGCACAAATTAGTGCAGACTATTTGTTCCTCCACTCCGTGCACCCCACTTTTTTCTCTCGTCCAATGGCTGTGCACAGTTTTCATTCCCAAGCTTGTGGTGCCATGTAGCAGGTTAGAGAGAGAGAGAATGCACAGCCTGTGCATATTTGGGCACGCCTGTCTGCATGTACGCGGACACTAAGGCCAGGCCTACTGTAAGCACTATTAAACAACGACATATAAAAAAAAGATTTATCAGAACCCCGAATGACGCTGGGGGCGACTAGCGCACTCACTCCTTGCGAGAAATATCTATTAACATGTGGAGATGAAAAACGCCCCCTCTCATAATTTTAGGCTTCCAACTACAACAGGGGTGGGAAGGAAACTCCCCTTTCTAAAGTCTGAGTTACAGATATCCCTAGGCGGCAAAGATATACTAACCATAACAATGTTTTCACACAAGTGGGAGGGAGATGAGGATATAGTGTTTGCATGAAACTCTTTATTGTAACAATACATTTTCACTCTGTGGCACTGACTACTCATCTATGAATGTCATTGGGGTACTTGCAATATGGGTATGCGTTGTTATTGAGGTCTTTATTGTTGTCTATGATCATATTTCATATTGTATTTTTTTTCTTCGGTTATATGAAGGTATTTTATTGTTGATCATCATTTGTTTAATTTTGTAAAATGTAATAAAGAATTGAGATACAAACTACTGCACAGAGGGCACTGCACGCCCACACGACTGGTAGCGATGGGACATCATGGGAGAGAGGTGAGTGAGACTAAGTGGTGAAAGGAGTACCGTCATGCAAATCATCTGATCCTGCCCCCAGGTAAAACCTTTTTGGAAGAAGGTGCAGCAAATAACTGAAGAGACGGCAGGTTCTCAGCTGGCGGGCTGCCCGGAAGTGGCCATCCTGGGCACACTGTCGACTCAAATATACCCCTTATATGGGAGAAAAGGACGAGAACCTATTTCCCATCGGCTCTTGGCAGCCAAGCAGGCTATTTTGGCCCTGTGGGGACAGACGACGGCGCCCACTGAGAACAAATGGTTTGACAGACTGTGGTGTGGGTGTTTCGGATGGAAAAACGGTCTAAATCTGCCCACGGCAAATAATTTGAATTCAGAAAACAATGAGGCTACTCTTGGGCTATTTTAGTAGAGACTTTAAAGAATCATCGCGCCACAGGAGACGCTGAACACCAAATATCCTAGAGGACGCAAAAACAGGCAACTACTACCACTCAATACAGGAACAGGCCAATTAAACTACCACCTATGATCTATACAAGTACCATGTAATGTAGCCTATACAACCGGACAACGAGAATAAGCAACAGGGGTGGGCTGGGGAGGGCGGGAGTAAGGAAGCAGAGGGACGGCGTACTCTTTTTTCATGGTTACTCGTAATTTGAAATGTTTGTTGTTACATTAAAGTCAAATAAAATATATTGAAGCAGACTGAAGACGTTTAGGGCAGCAGTAATGTTAATATATGTTAGTGCCAAAGTCAAACTTCAAAGGCAAGAAGAAAGAAACAGAAATGTAATTGTGTCAGTCTTAAGGAAACCATCTGATTAAAGGTTGGATTTAACCCAGATCTCTTGGCTGGGGGGTGAATGTTTGATTTATTCAGCATTCCGTCCATGATTTGTTGCAGGAGCACAAAGATTATTTTGAGCAAGAAAGTGAAAGATGTAACCCCTAAAACGAGGGGATACAAGTATGCTTGAATAACGATGATGGTGTCACATCAACAATCCAGAAAAATCTTTTTTTAAGACCCAGAAATGTATTAGGCTGATGTATAATTTTGTATATTAATATATATTTTTCAAATGTGCATAACAAGCTGCAAAGATGATTCTAAATATATGTAAGCGGTGTTGCAAGCACACACACTAAGGAAGAGAGATTTGCGATTGTCGTTCAAGACGGTAACAAAAATAAGATAAGAAAAGGAAGAGGTGGTGTTTACTGGCACAATTAATTTAAAAAAAAACAATGTGTGCCCGAGTGTATAGCTGAACCAGCAAGAGCAGAAGTCTTGTTAAACTGCTCAACCTACCCACTATTAAGAGTGTCGCCATGTTCCAAACTCCAAATACTTTTTTAGGCACATGACTTTTATCCAGGCAGATGAATAACATAAGAACATAACAAAATTAAAACACAATTCAAAACAACAGTGGGTTAAAAGTGTACATGAACAATTATCTGGAGCGCTGGCGGCCTAAAAAAAATAAAGGGTCAACGCTTGAAGAAGAGCCTGGGTAAATAAAGACCCAGGACCAAGAGCTCCAGATCATAAGAGGAAGAGAGAGTAAGAAACACCACTGAGACAAAGAGTGAGCAAAGGCTGGTAAAGCTAGGGAAGGATGAATGAGAGATCAGAGAGCACAGGGGAAGAGGAGAGATAAACAGAGATGTCAAAGAGTGAAGAGCAGAGACAGAAACAGCAAAGAACACGAGCAATAAGGGGCTGCACTGCAGAATTTATGTAGAGCTTACAAGCCCTATGTAGGTAGTTCAAGCGCTTGACAGATGGGTAGCACACTACATCAGGTAGGGTGTGTGGTTAGAAGGGTGCTGTGCTTTGATTTGATACTAGGAAGAAAGGGTTTCCAAGTTGTACCTAGTGACCATTATCGTGTTACAGGACGCAGTGATGGAGAGGGCAGGGTGATAAACATTGCAGTTGTGGTTCAAGGCATGCTGGCAGCTTGGATCAGCTCAGTAGGTCACTTTACGACCAGTATGAGTTCCTTACACGCACTAGTCTGCTGGTTCCAGTACCGGATCAACCACTCAGATATTATGGACCTGGGAGGCCAAGGGGAGAAGGACCAACCACTCGGATGGAAGGCTTTAAAGCCATCCCATAAGAATGCCATAAGTTATCAACCAGTGATTGGAGGATGTAGCTAGTCAGGTCCAACATGGTGGACTATGTTAGTGTCCTCCTGTGGTCAGCTGTGTGGAGCAGACCTCTTCAATCATTATGTGCCTGTCCAGTTGAGGTGAAGTGCTTTGTTGCAGTGCATCGATTGCTAATGTTTGCAGGAACACTGTGGACAAAAAGACTGACCCTTTGTGGTCAACAACAGCTATTCACCAAGCCCAAGCCATGCAAACCCCTGGTTGGTCCGAAAAGGACATGGTGAGTAGATTTTTCGGAACAGGGGACAACAGATCTATCATTCCCACCTTGAGTGAAACTTTTGTGTGCAACTAGCGGGAAATCTGGAAGAGAGACATCTCTCTAGAGGGCAAAGAACTTAGGAAGAGAGCGAGGCGCCAAAATATAATTGCAGTTTTTGTCTCACAACTACAAAGTGAAACAATTCATGCATAAAGTCTTCTGGTGAAGCCGCGCCTGGAGCGTGAATGATGTATATAAATGGCAGAAGGTGCGCCATTTACTCAGCAACTGCTGAAAGAAAGCAGAGGAATCATGCACCAAACAGCACACACTGCATGCACATTCTGTAAAACAAAATATATATTGCGGATTTGTCAGATATATATATTGACACCATTACTCATGGGTGGACGGCATGAGTCCAATGATGCTCCAGAAAGTAGAAGAGAACAGGAGCGAGCAAAAACATTAATAGGGAAAGGAGAGGGTGAGCAATACTCCAACAATCAAGGCGAAGACTGTGCCCACAACAGTTGCAAAACCGGAAGTTGCCGAAAATTGGCTTTAGAGATATAATGAAGTCTGGAATAAGAGTCTCCTTGCATGCATAAGTCATTTTTAATAAGCCTCTATGGCTAAAGGTATTTTTTCACAACCTGGATATTGCAGTCACTGAGCATTTTATTCAGGGTGTCGTTATACCTTCGCTGTTACAATATAACATCTGATCAATATTATTTACCTTTAAATACGTAACAAATTGTTATGTCAGGGGCAACGGATCTATAAATTGCAAGGACACTGTTGCAAAATGCCATGGTTTAGATTATTGCAAAAACAACAAGAGGAAGGAAGGGATTTCGGTCACTGGCACCAGGCGGGTCTCAGTGTAGAAAGGCACGCACGGTGGCCAAAAAATGATAGTCTGTAATGTGACCTGAGTGACTGCCAGTGGATGAGATTAATTCAAAATTCCTCCCATCTCCTTGGTGTTTTTGCAGTAGATACCCTAAATGCGACAGGTATACCCAAAAATGGCCCCGTGCCCACTGTGCCTTAGGACTCACGCTATACCTCACGGATGACGCCCAAGTAAGTTGAAACCAGTCAGGGTTGCCATGGGTTTCCATCTAGAGGGGACCTAACCTGCCACTTCGGGCTGGACTGTTCTTATTGGAGCAGGACTAAGACCGATTTACATACGGCTGGGCTCTGTCCAGGATGGCACAGTCGACTAAAAAAGATGCAGTTGAATACGGCCCAAGCCTTTGCCAGCAGCTGGGATTAGTTCAAGCATTCCTTCGATCGCCCTGGTGCTTTGTATCTTGGTTCCAATAATGCCCTGCTTGGCTAGCACATTGGTAGTTATGAGTGGATGTGATTATGGCACAGCACTAGTTATGCAACTGGCTCGCTTCCCAACAGGGCTTTAGTTCATTCCAGAGGGTTTGGGTAGGTCAGAGCCCCATTTATGACACTACTATTCCTGCCCTGGTTTCCGGGTGATGAGAGCTGGTTTGCTTGAAAGCAAGCAGCATCAACAGTGAACACACCTGTTACACAGATCCAGTGGCTTCAGTGATCAACTGGACAGGGCGGACCACGCGTGTCCTCTCTGGCACAGGCAGGTCGAAAGGCTGGACTATCCTGGAGAGGATGTGGCTGAAACGGCTAGAGTGGCCGACTCTGAAGCTGGGGAACCAGGTTCGAGTCTGGGGGGAGGCTCAAACATCCTGTGATTCTGGGCAAATCACCAAGTCTCCCCGTGCCTAAAAAAACATGAATGTGTCCGATGGTAATGCAACTAGTGCTCCTGTGACACCTCCAGGGTCCAGTTCGCGCTATATAAAAATAATCTTCCTACCCAGTGAATTTGTAGCCACCTGAATGAATGCGGAGGACACCCACATGCCTTTTGAATTAACGGGAATTACCTTTACGCTGTTGCATTTATAACCAGAATCAGTAGAGTGAAAAGCACCAGGCAGCTCTCATCCTTCGGATGGAAAATAAACTTTAAGAAATAGAGCGTTTAAATTTACTTTCAACGGTAAACGCTTTTTCACGTGCACAGCAGCCCAGCCCGCGATTTTTACATGCAAAGAAGGGAGACGGGTTCTAATAAATTGCCATCCTGAAAGGGCCGTGGGCAGAATCAGGGAAGGCGGTCTGCGTTTTCCGCCAGGAACTGCATTTCTGGCTGCAAACAACCACGTTAATGTCTGGGTGATTTGAAACGTAGACGCCTTTCCTTCTGAGCAACCAAAACCATCTCGGGGAAAATATGAATTGTGAAGAGAAACAGATTCACTGCTTGCAACGTACATTATTTAGCAGCAACAACATATCAGT
The DNA here is from genome assembly GCF_964204655.1 of Triturus cristatus. Classification (NCBI taxonomy): domain Eukaryota; kingdom Metazoa; phylum Chordata; class Amphibia; order Caudata; family Salamandridae; genus Triturus; species Triturus cristatus. The sequence goes on along the minus strand of NC_140586.1, from coordinate 131,061,461 downwards.
GTGGGGGAAGTGAGCGGAGTTTACTAGTTACATAACATGGCGGGCATCTACAGGCTGGAGATCGGGGGAGTTCAGCACACGCTATCAATTGTACACTGGGTGCGCCATGTTCCCCTCCTCTCCCCGACCGTGGAAGGCGCCAGCGGAAAGAGAAATCTGGCTCGTGGACCCTGTGGGGGTTGACGAGCACGTAGATGACGAGCACGTAGATGACGTGCGCGTGTGACTGCAACGCCTGGCGAGGAGCCGGGAGACCGGAGCTAATCTGACCCCGCAGCCAGAGGACCAAAGGGATAGCATGACTTGAGTTAGTTACAAGTATCGGACTCCATTACCCAGAAACACATTGACCAAAGTCTATCGCCTCCCTACATCTCATTTTAATTGGTTATTTAATTAATTATTTGTTATCTTATGCATTGGGCAGTAGAACCTTAAAAGTAATAGAAAGTAAAAACGGTTCTGTCAAAAAGCCATTGAAAAACGCACTAAAAATATGAAATGAAATTGCTGAAGGAGGGGACCCAAAAGCCTTTGTAGTTATCAATAAATCAATTAGGGTTTATAGGGCGCAGCTAATCCCCCGATGGAGGGTATACAGGTGCTTGCAGGTCCCAGAGGCTTATTCAAACAGCCCGGTCTTGAGGGCCACTCTGAATTTCGGAAGTGAGGTGATGGTCCAAAAGAGCATGGGAAGGCTGTTCCAGAACACTGCTGCTATGTGGGAGAAGTCCGCCCTCTACTTCTGATGATTTGGGGAGTATGGGCAAGTGAAAGGGCGGTGCAGTGTAGTCTTCAACAGTTGGTGGAAGTTCAGCCAGTGGTTGATGTATGCGGGTCCTTGGGTCCTTGTGTGTGTGGGTCAGCAGCTTGAATTGGCATTTCTTCTGTATGGGGAGCCAGTGGAGTTGCCTGAGGTGGGGGGTTGTGTGTTTATCGGAGGAAGCCGAGGAGTCTAGCTGCAGCGTTCTGTATGGTATGAAGTCTGTAGGAGGTGTGCGGCAATTCCTACGTGAGGAAGAAGGTGATACATCCGAACGCATCCCTTTAGATGCCGATGTGGGGGGGTCTTTCGATAGGCATGTGGTGGGATACGGTGTCGAAGGCTGCTGAGAGGGAGAGGAGGATCAAAGCTGCTGTTTCTCCTCAATCGAGGAGCGTTCAGATGTCATAGGTGGATGCAATCAGAGCGGTTTCAGTGCTGTGATGGCTGGAGAAGTCGGAGTGGGAGGCGCAGAGTAGTTGGTTCTGCTCCAGGTGTGTCATGAGTTGAGTGTTGATGATCTTTTCCAGTACCTTCGCTGGGGATGGGAGCAGGGAGATTGGCCAGTAGTTTTTGAGTTAGCTGGTGTTTGCTGAGGTTTTTTTTGCATAATGTTCGGACTTTGGCGTGTTCCTAGGCGTCTGGAAATGTTGCAGTGGTGATAGAGGTGTTGAGTAGGATGGTGAGTTCCTGACATATCTTTTGGTTCCCGAAGTTGAAGATGTGGTGTGGGCATGGGTCTGTGGGAGCTCCTGAGTGGATGGATTTCATGGTGGAGGCGGTTTCCTGGGTAGATAGGATGTTCCAGGTGGTCAGGGTGTGGTTTGTGACAGTTATGGTGGGGGCATATCTGTCGAGGAAGTCTGTAGGTGTGGTTTGGGGTTCGAAGTTTCTGATTATGGTTACGATCTTGTTGCGGAAGAAGTGGATGAGGTTGTCACACAGCTCTGTGAATATGATGTTGTTTTTGCTGGCAGTCAGGTTTGAGAATTCTTTAACAGTGTTAAAAAGGTCCTTGGTGTTGTCGGTGCGGATATCGATGTGTACAGCAAGGGCTGTCTTCTTTGTTGCCCTCAGCAGGCGATAATAGAGGCTAAGGCTGCCCTGTCTGAGGCACGCCATCTCTGCTCCAACTGTTTGCTGTTCTGTGTGTGTATATATATATTTATATACATACACACACACACACAAATACATACACTTCGAATGTTTTAAAATAAACATCAAGCAAACAACAAGGCCAGACCTAAAAATTGCATTCACATTTGCCTTTAATAGTAAAAGTGCCTGTATAAAAGTTCAAATAATTGCATACAACTAACCCTCTAGTGGTGATACACACAACCTAAAGAACTGCCAATATTTTTCTGTTCTCCTTGTAAAAAAAAAAAATATAGAAATCGGCAACCTTACATTTGTGTTGCCTCAAAGAAAGGAAAATGCTTCTTACCAGTATGCATCTGTTCTTGGCATGTAGAGCTGCAGATGCACACACTGTGCATAGATCGCCATCTGGTGTTGGGCCCGGATGTTTGCACTTTGTTGTTGTATTGGAATAAGTCTTTGGAAGTCACGGGATAGGCAACTCCTCCTTTGGACACTAGTACGCATGGGCATCGACTCCATCTTCAGATTGTTTTTTCGCCAAGAAGGGAAATGATGGAGTTTTGTGAGAAACAGAAATAGATGTCCATGTATGTTGTATCCAATTAAGATAATACTGGAACAGATAAAGGTAGCCGGGGAGGTGGGTAGGCGTGTGTGAATCTGCAGCTCTACATGCCAAGAACAGATGCATACTGGCAAGTAGCATTTTCCGGTCGAGGCATATGAGCTGCAGATCACACAATGTGCATAGATTGCATAGCAGTACTCCTCCTTAGCGGCGACCACCAGTATCTGTTGCAGTAGTTTGAAATAGTGTTTTGAGTACAGCCCGGCCCACACTAGCTTGTTACTTTGCCTGCACATCTACACAATAGTGTTTTGTGAATGTATGCGGTTTAGACCATGTAGCCGCTTTGCAGATATCATCTAAGGGAATGTTCCCTAAAAATGCCATTGAAGCCCCTATTTTGTGGATAGAGTGGGCTTTTTGGGGGAATAGACTGTGTACGTTTTGCTTTGTGATAGCAAATTTGTATACATTTGACAATTCATCTCAGAATCACAGACTTTGATATGGGATTGCCTTTATGTGGCGGTGAAAAGGATACAAAAAGTTGTTTTGTTTTGCGAAAGGGTTTTGTTCTGTCAATATAGTAAAGCAGTGCTCTTTTTACGTCTAGTGTATGAAGAGCTCTTTCTGCTAGAAGAACACTGGCAACTCAACAGATTGGTTGAGATGGAAGGGAGAAATAACCTTAGGAAGGAATTTGGGATTTGTCCTGAGAACCACTTTGTTATGATGGAGTTGTAAAAATGGTTCTTGAATAGTTAGTGCATGTAGTTCACTGACTCTGAGAGATGTAATGGCCACAAGCAAAACGCCTTTCCATGTAAGAAATTGTAGCTCGCATTTATGCAGAGGTTCAAATGGAGGACCCATTAGTCTTGAAAGGACGATGTTTATATTCCACACTGGCGAGGGTGGTACCCTGGGAGGAATTATTCTTTTGAGGCCTTCCATAAATGCTTTTATGGCAGGTACCCTGAACAATGACAGATGTTGTCTGTTTTGTAGGTAAACTGCTATGGCAGCGAGATGTAATCTAATGGATGTGTCAGCTAGATTACATCTTTGAAGATGCAGCAAGTAACATATGATGTGTTGAGTGGAGGCATCTAAAAGATTGATGGTGTTGTTGTTACAGTAACAAATAACAAACCTTTTCCACTTGGCTGCATAGCAGGCTCTAGTGGTGGGGTGCCTAGCCTCTTTGATAACGTTCATACATCAGATGGAAGATTGAGGTAACCAAATTCTAGGACTTCAGGAGCCAGATCGCCAGGTTGAGCTGTGTTGGATCTGGATGTCTGATCTTTCCATGGTTCTGTGTTAAGAGCTGTGGGGAGAGGTGTAGTTTTTGGTGCGGGACTACAGATAGTTCCAGCAATGTTGTGTACGTTGTCCGGCCCATGTTGGAGCAACTAGGATCAGTGTTAGTGACTGTTTTTGCAGCTTGCGCACCACTGATGGAATGAGTGGGAGAGGCGGAAAAGCGTACGCAAATCTGCCTGACCAATTTATCCATATCGCATTGCCTTTGGACAATGGGTGTGGATATCTGGTGATGAAGCTTGGGCATTTTGTGTTGTAATGTGAGGCGAAGAGATCTATCTCTGGCTGCCCCCACATTTGGAAAAACGGTTGAAGAGCTTGTGGATGAAGTTCCCACTCGTGAATCTGTTGTGTCTGAGGACTTAACAGATCTGCCATGTGATTCTGAATTCCTGGGCTAAAAGGAATATGTTTTGAGGAATAGCCCACCTCCATATGCTCTGTGCTAGTTGAGAGAGCTGCAGAGAGTGCGTCCCCCCCTGTTTTTGTAAATAGTAGATTGCTGTCATATTGTTCGTGCGGACTAAGACAGCTTTGCCTGATATCTGTTTCTGGAATGATTTCAATGCAAGAAAGATTGCTAGTAACTCCAAATGTTCGATGTGGAGTAGCTTTTGCTGAGGTGTCCATGTACCCTGTATGGTGTGATGAAGTAGATGAGCTCCCCAGCCAGTGAGCGATGGGTCTGCTGTTAGCACGATCGGTGCAACCGGCTCTAGGAACGATCGCCCTTTGGAAAGGTTTTGGGTGTTCCAGCACTGCAGAGAGCGATGTGTGCGGCCGTCCTCCAACACCAGATCTGTTAGCTGACCTTGAGCTTGGTTCCACTGATGTGCCAAGCATTCCTCTAAGGGGCGCATCTGGAGTCTTGCATGAGGTACTATGAATATACAAGAGGCCATCATCCCTATTAGTTGTATGAACACTCGAGCAGGAAGGGAGAGTTGCGGCTGGAATTTTGGTATAAGGGCTTGCATGCTTGCTATCCGGGCCGGCCTGGGATATGCAAGGCCTTTTCAGGGGTCTATTGTGGCACCTAGATATGGTTGCAGGTGAGACTTTGTGAGGTTTATGGTAAACCCTAAGTCGTGAAGTAGTTGGATTGCGGTGTGTGTGATTTACACACTGGGTATGCGACTCGACTTTTATAACCCAGTCGTCCAAATATGGGAAGACATGAATTTGTTGTCTTCTTAAGTGAGCTGCTACCACTGCCAGACATTTTGTGAAGACTCTGGGTGCTGTGGTGACTCCGAATGGGAGAACCTTGACCTGGTAATGCTGACCGTCTACTACAAACCGGAGATATTTCCTGTGAGCAGGGTGAATGGGAATGTGGAAGTAGGCGTCCTTGCGATCTAAGGTGGCAAGGAATTCGCATTGTTTGAGTAAAGGAAGTGTCTGTTGAAGAGTAATCATATGAAAACAGTCTGATTGTATGTAGAGGTTTAATGGTCTGAGGTCCAAGATGGGTCTTAGGATTCCGTCCTTCTTTGGAAGGAGAAAGTACAGGGAGTAAACCCCTGTGTTTTGGTGATGAAGGGGAACTGGTTCTATTGCATGTTTTTGTAGGAGGGAAAGCACCTCCTGTTTTAAGAGCGTCAAGTGCTCTGTTGACATTGGGCGCTGTCTGGGTGGTATGTTTGAGGGAGTTGAAATGAGTTCTAGGCAATAACTGGATTGGATGATTTGTCTCACCCACCTGTCCGTGGTACTGGTGTTCCAGACAGGTAGGAACTGTAGCAATCTTCCCCCGACCGGAGTAGAGTAGTCTGGGGGGAGTGGAGGAAAGTCATTGTTTGGGGGTGGAGACAGTGCGAGTATTGGTAGTTTTGCCTCTACCCTTGTTGTTATTGCCTCTATAGTCTCCTCTGTAATAGCCTCTGGTAGATGAGGTCTGGGTGGGACTCTTAGGAAGTGGAGGGGTTGTCAGTGTGAAAAGTCTTTAGAGGCGTCCCTATAAGAGGAGCGACGAAAGGAACTTCTGGGAGCTTGCGATTACAAAGCTCCCATTGATTTGGCAGTGTCGGTATCTTTTTTCATCTTCTCCAAAGATGAATCTACACTAGGCCCAAATAAGTGTTCCTGGTCAAACGGTTGGCTTAATATGGTAGTTTGAACCTCGGTTTTGAAACCAGAAATGCGTAGCCACGCAGGTCTGCGTAAAAGGACACTGGTATGAATAGCTCGGGATGCTGTGTCTGCAGCATCCAGAGCGCAACAAATGGAGGTATTAGTTATGAGTTTGCCTTCCTGGGTGAGATCATTGGCTCTTGTATTATATTGATCTGGAAGGTGCTGTAGTAGGGTCTCTGGCTCGTCATAGTGTGCCCTATCGTACCTAGCCAGCAAAGCCTGTGTGTTGGAAATTCTCCATATGTTGGCTGCTTGGGACGCTGTTCTTTTACCAGATGCGTCCAACAATTTTGACTCCTTATCAGGAGGTGGAGCATCGCCTGTGGTTTGGGAGTCAGCCCTTTTTCTGGCGTTGGAGACTACTAAGGAATCCAGGGGTAGTTGCCCTTTAATGTAAACAGGGTCAGTTGGGGCAGATTTGTACTTTTTTCCACCCTGGGGTTAATGGCTCTGGCCCTTACAGGATCTTTAAACACTTCAGGAGCGTGTTTGATTACCTCTTTTAGCATTGGGAGAATGAAAGTGGACCTTTGAGATGGTGCAAAAGTGTCCAAAAGGAAATCCTCTTCTATAGGGTCTGTGTGTAAATTCACACCGTGGTATTCTGCAGCTCTGTATCAGCTGAGTGAACCCTATAGTGTCCTCTGGAGGGGATGGTCTAGATAGGTAGATATCATCTTGTCGTGCATTAGGGACATCGGGTGTGCCATAATCTTCCTGTGGGTCCTCTGGGGTGTTAGGGTCACTAGGTTCCCCTAAAGGGTCATTATCCCCTTCCTCCCTGGAGGTGTCCTCATCATCCTGTGGCAGAGGAGATTGTGAGGGTACTGGAGATGGGATAGGGGAGATGTGGTGTGGAGGAGGAGGTGGAGAAGGAATTCTCAAAGGAGAAGTGGCAATGTCTCTCTTCTTTGGGCGTGGAGCTGGTACAGGTTTGTCCATTTTCCTTTTCCTGGAAGGACTAAGTATAAGTTGACCTGTCTGTGGGTCTATTTCGAGAGTTTTTTGGGTTGGATCAGGCCGAAAAAGCTCCTCATCAGGAGTGTGTTGTTTCGGTGCCACTTTTTTGGGTCCGATTGTTTGTGTGGCACACGTTTTGGTGTGGTTTTTTGCTCCTTAGGCTTGGAATCAGGAGTTTTTCTGTATTCTGTTGGGGTCTGCGGAACAGACTGTTTCTTTGGTTCCGTTGATTTTTTCGAATCTGAAGGTTGAACGCCAGTGGTCTTCGGAGCCAGTTGCTCGTTTGGTTCTGATGTTTTTTTGAAGATTGAGCGTCAGTCTTTGGAACCGGATGTTTGGCTGGTTCAGACGATTTTTTCGTAGTGGAGACGTCCGTACCAGCTGATTTCGGTGCCGAAGGCGCCGATGTGGAACCAGGTGTCGGTGCAGATGAAGACAGTGGTTTCTTCTTTGATGCTGGGGATGGGGTTTCGGCACCGAAGGTAGGCTGACTCGATCCCGAGTGGCCTGAAGGCTTATGTATCGACTTCTTTGCCGAGCCCGAAGGCGGGGCGTGGGAAGTTTTGCCCCGGTGTGCACCTAGCCCCGAAGGTGAAGGTGTGACCGAAGCCTTCTTGTGAATGAGTGGTGGGGAGGGGTCGACGTCCGTACTTACGACCCGCTGCCCTGGAGTGATGTCTTTGATGTCGGAGTAGTCGGCACCAATGTTCGATCTGCTTCTGCTCCGGTACATTGATGCCTTCTTGGAAGATATCGTCCGGTATCGATATTGAAGATCGAGGCATGCTTCTTCGAGCTCGACGATCCCGAATTGTTTTCTTGGAGCGGAAAGAGGCACAAGCTGGACAGTCTTTGGCCTCGCGCTCGGGCAAAAGGCAGAGGTCACATGGCTTGTGAAGATCGGCGTGTGGAAACTTGGATCCACATTGAGGCCACTTTTTGAAAGGAGTCCTTTCCATGAGCCAAAGGCCTAATGGTGCAGATAAGCCCGAAGACCTGCGTCGACGACCGGAATCGAAGAATTCAAGTTTGGAGAGATGTGCGTCGAATGGGAAACGCGATCGAAACAATACCGAAGAATGGGTGAAGGATTGCGCGTCGAAAGGTAGAACGGTAACGACACCAAACTGGAGCGCGACGAACACATCCGAGCCCGATGGCGGAAAAAAACAATCTGAAGATGGAGTCGATGCCCATGCACACTATTGTCCAAAGGAGGAGTCAACTATCTCATGACTTCCAGAGACTTATTCCAATACAACAACAAAGTGCAAACATCCGGGCCCAACACCAGATAGCGATCTATGCACAGGGTGCGATCTGCAGCTCATATGCCTCGAACATACTTTTTTGGGGGTGCCAATTTTGCGAAATGCTTTTAGAGTCACTTCCACGGTTTTGAACTTGCCACTACAACAGCGCAAGGAATGGCCACGGCGACAACTTGCAGAGGATGTTGTGGGGCGCACTTGAAACATATTACCCATGGCATTAGGTGATTGGCCTTAAAAACTGTTTAATGATATTTTGACGGGGTCCAGTGACAACGGACCTGGGCCACCACCGCTCTGCCTCGACTTTAACACTTCATATCAACCAGTGTCTCCTCTGCTGTCCAGAATATGTTAAAACATGTGAAAATGACATCAAGCAAACTAGGGCCAGTGACAAGCGAACCCCTTAAGTCAATATTAAAACACTGAAACACTCTTTGCAGGTATTTAGCTGTACATGTAGCCAGCATTTTTACGAGTTAATTTTTACATTTTGGAGGTATAAGGCTGCACTCTGAAATCAGGGAATGCATGTCTGATTGTATTGCTTAACTATATCATGCCTTAATCTTTGTACAGTTAATGCAACCATCACAACCTGCAGATCGCTTCGGGGATTCTTCCCTTTCAACCCCTGCCCGTGCCATGGAAAAGGGGAGTTAACCCGTATACAAATATTTTCATGTCCCTAGGCCGAAACCCCACTTCTTTGCTCTCCAAATCACGTCATGTGACAACATCATGCTCAGTAACTTGCTAGATAGGACTGGGGTCATAGGCCATGTGTTGTCACTTGGCATGCATTCCACCACTACTTAACTCTCCCTCCTCCCATCACATGCACAGCATCAAACTGCTCTGTATTTCCTCAGAAAACTTTTGTAGGTTTGAAAGCCCTTAAAGTATTGCCCATGTCACAACATGCTCCTCATTTCCAAATGGGAATCTAAATATTACTCCTTTTATCGTGGGTGACTAGAGATCGCATGCCCAGGCTATGACCCTACCAATGGCTGGTTGCATTTAATTTTTTATCATAACCGAACTGTGCGAAATGTAGTTTGTTGTGTCCCTGTAGTTTTAACTGGCCTTATGACCCTTGGAGTCCACTTATTTGTCCCTGGTGGGAAAGACGGAGCAGAGAGAACAGGTCCAGTACTTCAGGGCTCTGATGATGCTGCAGACTGCAGGGTTAGTCCTCTTCTGATCTTCCCCAGGTCCAGGAGTGTTCTGAAGTGGGTGCCTGTGGATGTCAGATTTATGCCTGGCACAAGCTAGTGGGGTGGGAATGACTCTGAGCACACCCTGAACATTGCAGTAAAAGTTCACAGGGTCAACCCTACCCACTTAGGGTATTTTCAAGGTGGCGGAAATCTTAGCCCACATTAAACTGGACCTTGGGGGGTGGGGGTGGAGTGTGTCCGGGAAATGTGTGTGTGCACGTACGTACATACATACTAAGGTAATCCCAGTGTCCTCCCACATCTCAACACTGAAATCCAGTTTGAAGCAGCCACTGTACCCCCAATAAACCCAGACACAGAAGTGTGGTAGGACAAAAGCAGGGTTTTCCAGCAACCTGATAATGAATACAGAAGACCTGTCTTGGCATCCTGTTTCCTTCCTTTCAAGTGCACCTTAACATGTTATATGTAAACCCAGAAGGCCCGTCAAGCAAGCTTTGAGACTCAAGCAGGATTTGACACTGTAATGTTAAAAATGATTCTCACAGCACCCACCCTTCTGCTAAACTCAACTAAGTCATCCCTGCCCATTCCTGCTGACCGATCAATCAGAGTGACCTACTGTGTAGCTCCTGTGAGACATTTCACGCAATTAAAATACTAATTCCCAGCTGGTAGAAGTTGGAGTGCAAATGCAAATTAGGATCTGGGAACTTCGGGTAGAGAAAAGGTAACTTTCTAAAAGTTATGTTTCCGTAATATTTTTTTTTTAAATACAACTTCCCATTGAATAAGATTTTTATCAACTATTAGAACATTGGAATGTTGGAAGCTCCATTGTAAACAATGGGAGTGCTCCGGGCTTATAATGGCTGGTATAAGCCCGGAGCTCCAACATTCCGCTTCAGGGAGCCTGAGGGGATTTTAATCCCCTCGCGCTCCCTGAAGGCTTTGTTTTATGTTAGAACATTCTGCCCTCTAGTGGCAGAATGTTCTAATAGCCTTATAGCCCTTTGTAGCAGGGCTATACCGGCTATTAAAGTCCCTTCGGCACAGGCCTTTAACGCTGCAGCGGGCCTTTAATAGCCGGTATAGCCCGCTACGGCGGGCTATATTAAAATTATGTTTTAGTTATTTTCCTAGATGGTCCCAATCCCTATAGTATTAGGATTTTAAACTGTACTGTGGTTTTCTATATAGGGCAGCTAGGTCTGCCACAGTATGTCATACTTTTAAATACAATGCATTCTGCCTTGTGGACTACAATGCCTACACAGGCTTGACTTAATAATAGTTTTAAGGGAAGTTTAAATCTGTCAAGAGGGCTTATTTCGAAGGGCTGAATTGCAGTTTCTTCTTTACTATAACAATGCTACACATGGCAAGCCTGAAGCAATTTTTGCACAGCCACTGTAGTGGATGCACAATAAATTCTTTGATCCACTGATAGCATTAAATTTCCAAGGCCTGGTAAAATTTGTACCATATACTAGAGACTTTGGGGAAAGTTCAATATGGCAGTTAGGAATATGCCAATTTAACCATGTTTAAATGGGAAGTTGAAGGAACTTTATTACTGGTTAGCAGTGGTAAAGTGCACAGAGTTCTAAATCCAGCAAAAATATTGAGTCCAGCAAGATGTGAAAAATCGAGGGTGAACAAGCGGAAAAGGTGGATTTCCTACACTGTACTATCTTGGTCTCTGCCTTTTGTGGACAGCAGATATACAGGTTACAAGGATGGTTTAACTGACTTTCCTTAGTGCAGACCACAGTTAACTGTATAGAAAACACTTTAGACATCTAGGGAGAATTATAAAGAAATGTTCGCTCAGTGGTGCTCCACAGGAAGATGGTAGAGATTATCTATGTACAGTGTCCCACCAACAGGACCGCATTCCTCAGACCGCATGACACACTCACCACCACATTCTAGGCAGTCTCAACCTCATCTTAGGGTATTCCCTCTCACTCGAGCATGCTGCACTGCTCTGTACCGTCTTCAGCTACATCTCCCTCCCAGTACCAGGCCTGCACTCTTTATTCTTAATAAATTAAGTATGATTAATCTCCTTCCAATATAAGCAGTCTCCACCCTCCTTTCCAGGTCGCCTCCTCCACACATTATTTTCAGTTTTCTCTACACAGTCTAGGCAGGGTCCTTCCTAGTGTCTCTTCAGAAAGACTTCTCAGCAAGTTCTACTCTGATACTGCTCTCTGTGCCATAACCAGATATAAACATAGCTATAAGACAATACTGAATTTCTCACCATCCATCTGCACAGCAAGTGACACCACTTGCCATCATCAATCTGCACAGGAAGGGACATTACTTCCTGCCTCTCCCTACTTCAATGAACTCTTCATGGTAGGCCACCCTAGCAAGGGCCCAAGAAAAGTCAAACAAGAAATCATACAAACCTGGTTCAAAGGTATGAACCTTGACAGCCTCGAACCCCAACTTTCACAGAATGCCTAGTCACTGGGATTCAACCTAGACACATACAATGCATTGATTTAAAAAAAAAAAAAACACAACGATGTACTGGTGCAAGCTCTCTCTTCTAAAAAAACAAAACTTTCTTCCAGAAACTGATTTCAGAACTGCTGTTCAGGCCCTCTTACTCTCAAACTTGCATGGTGGTAAGCAGGCTCAATGGCATTCCAGACTCCACACTGGCATCTCTCAAGGGAATTCTGCATGCAGCAGCACGTCTCATCCACAGCCTAAAAAAATATCATCACATTACCCACATCCAGATGGAACTCCATTTACTCCCCTTGCTGGTCTGTACCATCTTCAAAACCAGCTGCATCATTTACAAAGCCATAAAACCAGCATCCCGGCTTGTCATGCAGACAATCTTACCATCTCTGGTGGTTTTCGGCACACCGCAGCCAGGACACCATTCGACTACAAAGTGTTAAAAAAAAAAGAAAAAAACGAAATAGCAGACCTTTACGATTTATGCAGGATCAGGAACATCCCCATATCGATCAAGACCACCCTAACACTACACCAATTTGGAAGAGGTGACTTTAAAAAAAACGCTACATCACAATGCATTAACCAATCGCAACGCAGATACATCTCCTATCGCCTGCTAACTTTATGCTGGTCACGACCATGTACTGCGATCTGCTGCCTTTTATGTATGTTTGCACTATAGAAATATACATACATATATCTTCCATCAAACATCCCTATACAAACACTCAAAAGTATGGTACCTTTCTGCTAAGGTTAGGAAGTCAGGGACTGTACATACCCTAAATGCGGAGGAGTCGGGCTGTCTGAGTTGAACGTTGCCTGGCCGAGGATTTAACAGTCCTGTGGGCGTGACCTCAGCCCAGCAATGCGCGTGGAGGTCCCCTCCCCCATGACGAGTGAGCATGTCGCAGATAGACTTGAACCTGGGTGCTTTAGTTTTAAGCTCTGAACTGCCCATGGCTGACTGCCCATCATGGATTCCTCGTCACAGTGTGTGGTGGGGTCAGTCTTCTAACTGACCCATCACACTCTGTGACGAGTAAGGGACTGCTGCCTCCTCCCACTGGCCCGATCCATAACAAGGCCAGTCAGTTAGAGGAGGCGGCAGTCCCAATCCCCCAGGAACCATCCAGGCTTCCCTCCCATCACCCAAGAGCACCACTGCCGTCCAGTTTTGTTTAATTTTATTTAAATGTTTGGTGAGTGCGTGTGTATGTATGTGTATTAATGTGTGCATACTGTGATTGGATGTATGAGTGTGTGCGCATGTGCTTGTGAATAGTGGGTGTGCGTGCGTGTGTGGTGCTCCACCACCTCCATTTGCTCATTTTACCGGCAGCTACTCGAGGGCAGGATAGTAAAGGAAAATGCAGGAAGAAAACCGAACTGGGGTTAAGGACAGGGAGCGTCAGAGGAGCAGGACAAGATCATGGCAAGGAGGAGAGCAGGGATCTCAGCCTGACAGACACTCTTCTTTTTTTCAAAAACGTGGGGCGGGGCCCCGTCTCCGTTAATGAAGGTTCACGCCTACTGCCATCCCCTCCTCATTTTCTCCCTTTCTCTAACACTCGCCCCACCCACCTTTCCACACACTCCTTCCCCCCCCACCTTCCGCTCCCTTGTGTCTTCCTTCCTTCCTTCTTACGGACACTTCCTATTGGTCTTCCTTTCCTTCCCCGTCTTCTCATTCACACGTCCATCCCAGTCCTGCTCTCTTTCAGTTCTCCAGATCACTTCCGCCATTCTTTCTCTAGTTTATTCTGATTCTTCTTGTTTGCGCGCACTTTGTATCGCGGTTGTTCTTACTATGTAAAGTGCACCTATACCTTACGGTGCTACTAGGCTATATAGAATAGTTCAATGAATCAGAAGGTGTAAAGCTCTACAGGAAATGGGAGCAGTTAAAACCTCCCAAAAGAAAAAGCCCCCAATGAACGGCATGGGGCTTTCTTAAATGCCATATATTTAACTGAGATGGAGATGCCGCCCTGTCAATCTTTGGACGATTCGGAGTGATGGTATGCATCTAGGAGAGACCTATATTCAAGGTTATTAATCGGGGTCAATTTCTAGCATACTGGGGTGACCTGGCTAGTTTGTCTTGGACATTCCCTTTGCATAACAAAGAGTCAAACGAGACCTTGCAAACTTGATAACAGTTATTGGTTGAACTGATGTTCACATCGAGTAAATGTACAGATTGACACAAACACCTGCTCGTGCCTCAGTAAATGTTTGCACACTCAATCTTCTGTCGCATTGTTCTTGGGGTTGAATTTCACGAGGTGTGGTGACTACACGCTCATGTGATTACACAGTTTGTGACTCCTTATGTTCCTCAACTGAGGCATCTAGTTGACAATCCTGTTTGCTGGAGTCGATCTCCCTCCCACGCTCTTGCTACTCACGAAAAGCAGGTCAGATCACACCAAGGTTACTCATACACTTCCGCAGTCTATAAACAGCCTTTTCCATTCCATGGCCAACTGCAGCTACTTCCCTTCCATTCAAAATGGAAGACAGTGGCATGAATCTGAAAGACACTTCCTGTAGAAGGACATCTCTCGGGTGTTTTCCAGGGATCCTGTGTGTTGCATGCAAGAACTTCGACAAGCCAAATTTGAGCTTTTTGTAGCGTGCCGTCACTTCGACACATGGTCTGCAATTAACTCATTGCTGCTTGCAGAGTTTGAAGGCCATTCACGAACCAATCAGAACTAAAAGCGTGTCGAACTGCCAGAAGGCACAGGCAATCCAAGGTTCCTTGGCTCAAATGTCCACATACATTTTCTTCTTGAGAACATGTTTCAACCCCTCACTTGTCAAATCTCATTGGTCTTCGGGTCTACAAATCGCTTCCGAGCCGCAAAGGTATTTTCAGTCCTGATCTAGGCTGCTAAACAGAAGTTTGGTGTGCTGAAACCACCAGGCGCTGATTTCTGCTTCCTTACTGGTTTTGAACTTCTAAAAACAAAATCATAGAAAAGGATCGCCCTTTCCTTCTTCCGATTAACATGTTTACTGTATGTACAAGAACAACATTTTAGGTTGGAATGTATTGGGAAGTCAGGTGAAATAAAAAGCATTTATTATGAAACAGAATTAACCTCCCATTGAAATTGTGTGCCCTTGTTTAGAGCTACTGTGAAATATTGTAATGTATTGTGTCCCTTATACAAAGCTTCATATTCCGGACTGTGTCAAGTACTCAGATTTGTGTTGGGCCCTTGCGTGCCCTTTCGGAGTCCATGGCTGAAAAGGGTGTGGCTGCAGATTAATCCATAGGGAGGTATGTGGAGTTCAGAAACATGCTCTAAACATGGTACCACGCTGTCTCTGTGCTCACACATGCAGCGCTGCAGAAAGTGAGAATAGAAACAGTTGTGCAAGCAGACACTTGGCATTTTTAACCTGGTCTGGAGCTTACAATAGCAGCTACAATTAATGTGGACCGTGGGTGATCAGGTCAAATTTCTGGTAGCACAATTAAGCAATCAGACAACATTATATGGAGTCCAAGCAACAGAGCCAGAAGGCAAGCAAAGAATGTTACATTGAGTAAAAGCAGGGAGGGGAGAGGAGGCAAGCATTTTACAACCAGTCTGGGTGTGAGCTTCTGAGAAGTCCACGCAGAGGTAGCAGGAACAAGCCATTATCCACTGATTCTGGGATGTGAGGTCCACCCAGAGGAGGTATCTCCCAACCCCCCAGGGTGAGATGCGTTGTGGAGCCTAAAGGGAGGGTGCAGTTATGATTACTGCCAAATGATGCCTATAGGTCACTGAACAGTACAGGTGGAGGAGACAGGGCGGGTCAAGGAAGGATTCAAGGCAGGCAAACAGGTTCCGACGCTAGGCCCTATCCGGTCAGAACAGGCGAGTTGCCACAAAGTCTCCCTCAACCTTTACACCTTTTACATGGAAGCCCTAAAATGAGAAGTTATAAATGTTCGGCAAGTGAGCGCCAACGATGGGGTGGGGGGGCAGCCGGGGAAGGCCTCCATACATAGGCACCCGTCAGGTGACAAAAGCTCTGGGCTCTTCTTTGCATGTCAGAACTACTTCCGTCTCAAGGCCTGTGCTAGATACCTACGAGTGCTGTCTCAACACCGAGGCACCATATTCAGTGGCACTCCCTTGTCTCTGCCACGGGTGTGGGTGCGCCTGTGAGACTGCACCAACATCAGTGTGGTATGAATGCTTTGTTGACCTGCACCAAGAATGAGTTACAGCGCCAGGCCCTTGGCTGGGAGCTCCGAGAGAGAAAATATCCTGAAACGAGGAATTCTCAATCTAGACGGCCTGTGGTATGATCAAGAGTGACCGGTACTAATAAGAATCTACGCCTTGAAGTCCTTTTTGCAGTCGTAGGCGCAATCACCATTTGCGTATGCCCCACTAGCGCGGGGCTAATAGCGGAGGCTGTGGGCCAATCTGGTGGCCAGTGTTGGGGACATCAGGCATGGCCATCCGATTTTAACTTCCCGAAGAACGGGATTATTCTGCTCAGGGGGTGCCTTCTAACACAAGAAATCCTAAACCTTGAAAGGGCTTTGGACCCCCAGGTGAGGCGAGATTTCACCCTCTCCGCCCAACATCCCAGGCAGGAGGCAGCCTCCACTTCTGTAGAAGCCTCTCACCCCTTTTACTGGCTGCACCTCAGACGGCTGCCAGCCTGAGCCCAGCAGCCAAAGCGGCACGTGAAGGTTCGAGTCCTGAGAGTGTCGCGGCGCTATAGAAAGAGCCGATACCGTAGGAGAGATGACATGTTTCGCTGCCCCGGATGCAACGCCCGATTGGCCGTATCCGGGCTCTACTCCCCAGGAAGCGAGCAAGACAAGAGGCGCCAGGCCGCTGCCAGCTGCTGAGAGCTGCACTGCTCAAGCCCCTTCTTCTGAGCCAGTGGGAACCACCGCACGGTCAGAGTCACAGAGGCTCCGGGCCTCACTGCCAGCGATTAGTGTCTGTGAGACTCCAATTACCCATTTTATTCGGAAACGAAGCACTCCGCACCCACACACTACCAGCCACAGCAAAGAGGGCGCCCAGCGGCAAAACTCAATTGCTGTTTTTTTATTGGCATAGGGGGCTTTGTGCCAAGGCACCAAGGTAGGTATTGCAAAAAAGAGACACACATCGTCGTCTGCATGTATAGACTCGACACGTACTACGTCTGCTTGCACAAACGGCGCAAATAGAAAAAGTCACAGAAACGAAGAGTGAAACACAAACGGACCACAAGCAGCACACACGTGCTTGAGCATAAAACAGACAATGTAAATTAGGCGTAGAGAACTACAACACAACACATACAAAATAGACACATCAGCATGGACAACACAGAATAAGATTAATGCACATGCCCGCGTTCATGTGCAACACAAACCAAAAGCCATGCACTAAAAGTTAAAGAGACATAAGCAGCTTAAGTGTAACACGGACAAAAAGCAACAGGAGCAAGGAGCCACAGGCTGCCAAGTTTGGACCTCCCAGCCGTCATTCCATAGGACAGACGTGATGCACCCCACGGGCATCCCACTGCCCACGTCCATGTACAGGGACTAGGTCAGTTCCTAACGGGTGTCCCTAACTGGTACGGTCTTCATTTGAAATGGGCATGCTCAGACTTCTATGAACACTGATAAGTTCAGCAACTCTCTTGGGTGGCTAAAACTCGGCTGTAGCTTCACAGGGTGGCAAGCTCTTCATCCACCCACCCACTCACTAAGGGGCCACCTCACTTCATACCATAGCAGAAACAGGTGCCTGCCTAAAAATGAAACAGACAAATCACTGCTAGCAGGCATGCTAGTCACCAGTTCTATAGAAGCAAGCCAAGACTACAACAACCACAATGCATTAGGTTGTTTCAGGACTGGAAACAGTGGTGGTAATGGCAGAGCCTGGTGGCCCCTTACGACGCCCTTTCCAGGCCTCACTTGAGCTTCGGGACACACTGAATGTGTAATACAGTCTGGCACCAGAAAATGAGGAAAGCCGACCCAGCCCAGGCGAGCTGGCCAGGACTCACGGTAAACGCTGAATAATTAATGCTGTAAATAAGAGACGGCCCCGGGGGTTTATGGATTCGCTGGGTTTTATCTGCGCCGAGCAGCTGCCGCCGGTGAGGCGTGCAGACAGGGCCTGTTACCCGCCATTAGGGCTCTTGAAGGCGCTGCATGGGGGAAGGGGGGGGGGGGGGGGGGGGGAAGTCGTATGTGGCCGGATCGAAACGGATAGCGTCACAGAAACGCTAGTCCCATTTCTATAAATAATATTAATAGCATAACGGCTAGAGGGGGGGGGGGGGGGCGTGGGAGGATACACCGAACCTCAGAACATGGACGGCTTGAATATGGATGAAAAGTCAGCAGGAACAGAAGCCTCGTTGGCCCCGACTATATCCGAGCTCTAGAGACCAGGCGCCCCGAAAGCGAAACAGTGATTACTTAATTGAGGTGCACTAATCTAGACCTTGAACTCTGACCTGCCGAGGGAGAGGTCAAAGGGAGCCAAGTTCAGAAACATGACTCTAATTAGCCAATGTTGTAGTTGTCAAGGCCCAACCTCGGGAGACGCCACAAAGCACAGGTTTGCCAAATATTGCGGGACTGAGGTAGGTTATGTATTAACCTTGTATAGTTCTGTGCACTCGGGCGCCTCCTGGTGTCTGAGTGAATTCAGCTTTCGGGCCTCCTCAGCACAGTACTCCGGCCTGAGAGCTCCGGATTAAATCCGGAGCAGGGGCCCCTCCGTGTCCCCCTCAAGTTTCCGTAGCACGTGCAGTGGGACTCAAAGTTGTTCAGACTAAATCCAATTGCATTTATATGGAGCTCACTAGCTCTGACAAGGCGTCAAAGCACTTTTTAAGCAAGTTGCACACTCCTCTGGAACCCATAAAGGATTAGTGGTGAATTAGTATAGTAAAATAAAAGAAAATGCAGAGCTTACAGGCAAGTAAGTATGGGGTGTGTGTAGGGGGTGGTGAAGATAAGGAAATACAGGGAAGTATTCGCACGGCTTAGTGAAAGGTGGCCCCAGGGGGAGCGGAGAAACAGTCTCCCCCTGGGGCTGTTCGCCCGAATGGAACGGGCCACGTTAGGGACGTCAGGGAGAGGCGCGCGCGCGTAGTTCATTCAGTCAGGTGCGCGAAGATTAGGGAAGCGCGAGCGTGGGTGAAAGGAGGAAACGAAGTCCCACCCTCCCAACCCCCCCCCCAAAAAAAAGCCACTATTAGACAGGTTACTCTTGGGCAATGTTCATTGGTAAGGCAAGGTTTGGGGTGGGTGAGGCAGGAGCGGTCTTACCCGGCATCCCAGGAAGACGGGTAGGGAAAAGGGGAAGAAAAGAAAAGAATGACAAGGTAAAGGTAACACAGAGAAGTTTGAAGGTTGGTTTAAAGTTTTGAAATGGGGAAATGTGATTTTAGAAATGGTTTTGGCTCAGTATTCCAATTTGTAAAGAGAAATAAATAAATTGCCGAGTTATTTGAGAGTTTACCTGTTCTAAATAAAGTGGCCTTTCTACTATACAAAGATGTGTGAGGGTCAGCTTGTTTAGGGCGAAGAGGCTGCTGAAGGGGAAAGAAATGAGGCGTGTGATGTGCAGATGGAGTTTTGCAGGAAGATGAGGGGAGAAGAAAGGCGTAAAGGTCAAACAAAGAGACTGCAAAGAAAAGTGGTGCAAGGAAAGAACAGAAGTGATTCAGACACTGCAAACACTACTACCTTTTCCACAAATCTTAATAAATGTTTAATTCACAGTCTCATTTCAAAGCAAAATTATTGCTGTTACTCAGCTATCAGATACGGCTAACAAGCATTGGAAAAGCCAATAGACGTTTGGCTTGTTTTAGGTCCATGTCAGTTATTGGGTGTGATGTGTCTTCTGGATGCATTAACAGAAAACTCACAGAGATGCGAAATATATATATTTTTTTAAGCTGTGCATTTTTTTAAATTAAATTATATAGGCCACACATCTTGGAAAGGATCCCTAGTTATTCTCTTTAGGCCACGTCCCTTAAGCGACCACCTTATTAAAGGCCTGCTTGTAATCCTAATTGAATAATGTAATAAACTGGACTACAAACCCCAGAATGCAAAGAAAAAAAAACCCTGGACGGGATGAGCTACTCACACAGCTTGCACGTGCAGCACTCTGGGGAGGTCTGTGTCCACGCCCCTCCCCAGTCTCCTCGGGGGATGTGGAGAGATACTTCTGTACTGTGCCTAATTGCATCAGGTTGAGAAGAGGTTCTTGAGAGGGTTGATGCACCCCCCTGCGTGTACGTGAGCAGGGATGTTTTTTTACACATGCAAACAGTTGGCAAGTGTCTCCCCTACTAATTGCAACAATCTTTGAAGTCTGCAACAATGTCCATAAAGTCTGAAAATAGCAAAACTTCGGTAGTGCAAAACAGTGATGGTGAACTGCAGCAGCCATCTTGATTGCTTTTTATGAAGAGGTAGGGTAGAGAAGAATAAGGCAAGATGGCTGCCACAGCGGGCTGCGCACAGAATGCATGGGCAGAATGAGGTAGGTTTCTGTTTGGATCGCAGATTACAGAACCAAATTCTTTTTTTTTTTTTTAAACGTTTAATACACCCAAAGGGTATATATACTACGTAGGGTTCCATTATCCTGTTTTATAAATCCATCCAAATAAAGGCATTTTAATCTATGCTCATGGATTCTGTATGGTGAAATACCAAAGGGCAAAAACTTGCAGCACAGAACCGGTATGCAGAGGCACGGCAGGGCACGCTGCACTTCTGAAACAGAGTCGCCAACTTTACCAGCAAACACGAGAGAGTTTTCAGGCAAAAACTGATTCGATTGTTCAACATCCTTAAAAGCTAGCAAGTAACTAGCAAATCATTTTCGAGACAGCATAGTGAAAGTCTAGTCCCGACTCCCTCACTACATAAAAGAAAAGGAGAGGTGAGAAAGAACTGCAGTATCACCAGCGGAGAGTGAATGAGCTAACTTGTAAAGCAGCAAGACAGCAAAGAAAAACATTTCCAAGTGCACAAGCGGGAGTTTAGAGGCATGCTTTATTTTTTTTAAAAATAAATACAATGTTTCATAATGTGGGTTAACCTGTTTCCAAACGACTGACCGAGATAGCGAAGCACACCCAGATAAATGAAGAGCAACACATCATTGTTTGAACAGCGCTAGCTGGCATTACATTTCACATACTTGGCAACCTATCAAATGTTGAAGCACGCACTTCTTTTTAACTGTACTGGGAATCTCAGTGGCGGCTCCTCCGCACTGGCGGAGGAGCGTCGCCTCACTACCTGGCTCAGAGCCAGCAAATGTAAAATAAAACGATGCTCTTGCATCGTTTGAGTTTACATTTGCCGGCTCTAGCCAGTGGTGTAGGGAGGGGTGAGGCTTGGGCATGGGAGGGGGGACGAGGAATGCCACGTGCACTCCACTTCCTAAGTGCGCATATGTGTTTTGGCTGACCGTCTCAGGCCAACCGAAACACACATGCGCACTTAGCTTTTCTCCAACCCAGCTGCATTGAGCAGCCTGGCTGCAGTATACCCCACAGACTCCATGGTCTGAGCAGGGCATCTTTCTCTGCCTGCTCAGACCAATCCCCACGCTGCTCTGCAGCACGGGAATTGGATGGGATTCTGGTTCCCAGGGGCTGCTGGGAGGCAGCGAACACGCAACTCTGGAGACGTCGGTCGCAAAAGGGACTTAAAAAAATAATAATATTGTAATTGCCCCGCCCCACCAATCTAGGTTTGTGGCAGCCGCCCTGATCTCAACTTGCTAACTTTAAAATGCATTGAAAAGCCGGATGGCTGCCTTTCTTTTACCAACACACCCAGAGGTATGTATGATTCAGTCTGCGTTTTCAAATGGTTACAAAAATAGCCTAAAAAGGTATTAAAGTTGTCTGACGCTTTAAAAAAAAATACCCATTTTGTTTAGGTCTGGGCTTTGACCCTAGGGCTGGCTGTCAAACAGACCTAATATTACTAACATACATAAGGCAGGCTTTGGGAACCCGTGTCAACCATTGGATTTCTTCGAAGGTCGCCTTTCTGCCATTTGCTAGCTTGAGGCTTTAGTAATCACGCCTTGGCCCAGCCCCATGGAGTATCCATCTCTCACCCACTGCACTGGGTGTATCCATCCGCCTCCACTCGAGTGCTTGCACTAAATTGTATCAGATATTCCTTTACAACTCTGGGCCTCTCTGCCCGGCACGTCTGGCTACCTCCTGTGTCTCTAGTCCCAGTATGTGACGCCACATGAAACCCAGACACACTGGCTTTGCCAATGCTCGTTTTTAAACGGCCTGAAAAACGATTGTATTTGTTAGTATGATTAATATTTGTGTTGCGTTGTTAGAAATACAGTTATAAAAAGGGTCTTGGCGTGAGACTTAGTTTCCGGCGAATCAGGAATAACCTGTGTTTTTTTTCAAAACTGCCAATAATGGTCAACGTCAATCCAATGAAATCTCAGTAAAATGTAAAGTTAGGACACCCACAGATTATTTTAGAGTTTTAATTTAGCGTTCTTTCATCGGCACTAGCTCGCTGTATCGTCAAGCAACGGATGCAGAGCATTTTACAAGAGGCAGCTCACATACCAAACAAAGCGAGTCATATCAGACTGTTCTAAATGTGGATTTTATGAATTCGGACACCATCAACGAGCTATAAAAAGTGAGAGCCTGGCAGGATAGTTGCAGTTCAAACCTGAAACACCCATCTATGTGACGCATTTCCAAATCCATGACAAACATCACAGCAAACATTCTTATCAACCCAACCGGGCAGTTCATTTCAACAAAACAACCTCTTTCATCAAGCCATATAAGAACCAGGTACTTAAAAGTGCAAACTTTAGTGGCACTTAGATGGCAAGCACCGTCTGACCACACACGGTTCCCGAAGGTATTTCCAGACTGAAACGGGCACAAGCACACATGATGCACAAGACCCAATAAACAAACGGGCACGACAGGTAACACTTCCTGTACTGGCGCCAAACCGATCTGTATTCCAGAGAAACGCTCCAATACATTTTTCCCTTCATAAGTAGCGCCTGGAGGCTGGAAGACTTGCGAGGTGTATTTGGTCAGTCAAGAGACTAAATGGCCTGTGTTACAGAACACGATGCCAAACTGTGGCGCCCTGACAGGCCCTCTCTGGTGGTGCGGGCCCACCTCCCAGTGAATGTGCCACCAGAGGGTGCCAGCTCCTAGTTCACAGAGGCAGCAGGCCACTTAAGATATAGAAAACACAGCCAGTGGTAGGAAGCCAGCAATAAGTGGGGGGGAAACACACGCGGTGCACTAGAGCCAAGTGAATGACAATTTGTGAACACTTCTTAATGACCTTATTAACTACGTGGTGTCCCCACTTCTGCAGTTTATCCGGATTATTGTTTTGGGCCAATTAAACAGTTCTCTGTAATAGATATGGCGCTGCTCCCCAAACTCACAACTTTTAGTAAAGTGTCGCCCACCCCAGCACTGAAAAATTATCACTGAACATGAAAGGTTTATATAGTCTGCCAGAATGTCCTCTGGGGTAGCAGTGCACTTAACAGGTAGCCATTATAAATAGATATATATACTTCATCAAGAGACCAGTTTGATCCAGGTTTTGCAAAGTCATCGGTTGTCCCCCCCCCCCCCCCCTCTTGTTGGAGGTCGGAGATTTCAAGAACCCTACACCGCACACTGTCATGGAGTTGTATGGTCACATCATCTGAACCCACACACCCCATCACACGTGTTTGCAAATGGAAGGTCTGCAAGTGAAGGCACTACCCCGATGCATGACCGTGCTATTACGGAGCGTGCAGGTTGTTGGCCTTCGCCTCTCAGGCCAGTTAGTAAGACAAAAGCAGAGCAGGCAGGCCCAGGCACTGGATGCATCAAAGAAGCCAGAACAAGTTACACCTTCCTGTGATCATCCATGCGAGAAGTGAACAACAGCACTATCCTGGTCCACAAAATGGATTCCCTCACCAACAATCAAGCTTCTCTCTCCAACAATTAGAACCAACTTACCGCAGGAATCCCTCAAAACCTCCATGGACACACCTCATGACACATCTTTCAACCACTGTAAGCTACTTGACCTCTATTCTACAATTTCTTTAAAGAGGAGTCCTTACCAATCATTTGCAAAGTCAACCGGTCTCGCCTATGAAAGCTATTGACTTTGGTAATGATTTGTAGCCATGCTGTACAGCAGCATAGCTACTTTTTTTTATAGCGCTATGACACAGCCAATTCTTTCACATAAATACATATTGATTTTTTAGGACTATTATTAGCTCCCCTGTCCCGCTCTCCGTTTCTATCCCCCCAGCCGTGTCCTTCTCCCCTGCCTTACCGGATCCTATAAGGGGGGGCACGGGAGAGGGGATGGCAAGCACATGGGCAACAGAGGGTGGGTGGGAAGGATGAGCAATTGGACCACTGAGGGGGGGGGGGGGGGGAGGGAGGTGCTAAGAGAGAGCACACAGACAACCGGGGGCGTGTGGGATGGGCTAGGTTGAGCTCACTGGCAATGAAGGGCTAGGGCAAGCAAACTGAGAAACACACAGGAAATAAAGGGTGGTCAAGAAGGGCTGGGACAAACACAGGCAATAGATGAGAGGGACTAGGCAAAGCACACAGGCAATGGGGTGGAAAGGCGAGGCTGGGGAAGTAAATCAGAAACACAAGGAAAATGGACGGTGGTATGAGGCGCTGTGGGAAGTTCACGGACAACAGAGCATGGACGGGAGGGGAATCTGGGAGGAACACAGTGGGGAGAAGTACATGAGGGAGACAGCTAGAAAACATATGCCACTCTGTTACGGTGCTTAAACAAAGAAAATTTAGTGTTTGAAAAAGCGAGCAGTGAAAGGGCAAAGTGAAGCATCTATGCTCCAGGGGAAGAACAAACACAAGAGCAGGAAGGAAAGTCTAGGGAAGTTGACAAATTAGAAGCAAGCAAACGAGTGACAATGAAGTCAAGCAATGGTAAGTAATAGGCGGGCTACAAGCCCACCGTAAGGTAACAAAATGTCTGGTAACAGACAGCGCATGTACTGCGGCGAGACCTAAACAAAGACCTTATCCATCCTTCATATAAAAATCTTTGCTTTGGCAGCTGCCTGTTGCTACATAAATATCTGCACAGCTCCAAACAGACACCTTACTTTTCTCCCAGAACACTGTCCGAATTACCAACCTTCTAAAGGTCGACTTCTCCAACTTATGTTCTATTATACGCCTCTCTTTCCTCGACCAGGTCCTCAAAAGAGGTCTCTTCAACAACTTAGCCCCCTTTATAGCCACAACCTACCCCAGACTTTCAAGCCATGTTTCCACCAATTCCCTGCAGTGGCAGATTATACTCATGGACGTGAATAAAGTTAGCACTATGTCCCCTCTTCAACTAATCCACAGCCTTGGGCACCGTCCAGCTGCATTTCATTCCTTTTTGTTCCATGCAGGCGTATATAACAATATTATTGGCTGCTTCTTCTCATTCCTAGTAAATAGATGCTGTGTGTGCAAATGGGGATTGCACGGTCTAATTTCCCATCACACAGTGTCAAGCATTCAGTCTCGCATGAGTCCTTCCCTGCAACCATGCGTTTTGCTCTGTTTCTCGATGTGAGAAGTTGGCCTGGCATATGCTGGTCACTAGTTATAGTGGCCACCTTGCACCAGTCCAATTCGACTCTTATGGTAGATAGGTTTAAGACAACCTTTTAAAGAAAGCTATCCTAGTGGTAGCTGTGGAGAGCAGCCTTCAGGCTAAGTCTCTGAGGAATGTAAAGCAGCTTGTTTTACCTTATAATCTCTTGAATTACCAAATGAAAGGACACCACACAGGTAGATATATAAAATATATATGTATTTATTTCTAGACACTCTACTAATCTCTTTATGAGATTAGAAGTCAGGAACAAATTCAAATATCAACGTTTCACAATAAGTTAAGCACAAATATGGCTGGGGCCCTAGGGGCGTACCAGACCATATACTAAAATAGAGGTTTATGAGAGTCGACTTGCAGGCCTAGGGCCTGTAGAATCGCTGGGGCTTCACTAATGCAGCAGAAGCAGGTAAGTAAAAGAACCACGGGAGGCGCGTGCAGTGTGAGAACACAGCCGTGGATTCCCTATTGATTTCAATGGAGCAAGTCGCGGTTAGATTTTTAAAGTTTAAGGGTACTTCAAGGAAGTCTACAGGCAAGCCACTTACAAGGTAAGTAATTCGAGGGCCAACACACACTAGGGCACCAGAGTGCACGAGTTACCTCACCCAGGGAAGCCGGGTGCATAGGTGTCTCTTTTGGTGTTGGGTCGCGTTGCTGTTTTCTATGGAGACCAAAGAAGATTTGCTGCTTACGAAGACTGAAGAAGTGTCCGGTGGAATCCAAGGCTGGATTCAAGATGAAGATGACCTGAAAATAGAAGGGACAGTGTTCACAGTCACTTGCCAGTGATCCGGGGCCAGGAAGATGGATGCCCACGGAAGTCGGGTGATTTCAGGTGATCAAGGGTGTTTTGACTCTTCACCCACGAGGTCCAGGAGGCAACGACAATGACCAGCAGCTTGATTCGGAGTGTCCCACGAGGTCTGCAGCTTACTGAGGTGTTGGCAACCGGATTGGAGCCAACAAGCCTTGGCAACAGCAAGTCTCGTGGAAAGTGAATAAAGTCAGCGGTGCAGACCAGCAAGGTCTGAGGGACTCACCCAGCGAGGGTGAGTGAGGGCAGGCTTGGAGCAACCAGGGGAGCCCTTTGGTTCTATCAGAAAGTCTTCGGGGGACCCACAAGCCAACGGGCAAGGGATCGCGAAGACGCCTCGTGAGGAAATGCTTCACAGGAGCTCACGGTCACTCGGGACGGGGTAGACCTCTTGATTTTCACTGCAAAACCTGCTGGAGGCTTGGGCCACACATGGTTTAAAGCACAAGTTCGTAGAACGTCATGAAGGGGTTGCACTCGACAATAGTACACAGTACCCAGGTATTGCAGTTCCTCGTCACTCGTGGGGTCCACTCACCTCAGCTTTGCTGGGACTCACAATGGCCGTCAAGAAGTCAGGAAATCCACTTCGGGGGCTGCAGGGACTTCGGCGGGAAAGTTTGCGACCGTTGATTAGAGTTTTTGGTGTATGCCAAGCAGGGGAGTCACTCCTTGACTCCAAGGGAGATTCTTCTGTCTTCCAAAGGTAGTGGAACGTCGAAGGGCCAGGATTCTTCTTGAAAAGCGTCATCCAGGGTTATCTAACTTGCAATGGCAAGGTTTCCCTGCCTTATACTGAAGGTAGGGGAGGGACTAGCTCTATGACCACTTGTCTGGGAGGGTCAGGGTAGGGGGTGGGTACACCCACTTCCCTTTGTCCAGTTTCTCGCCAGAGCAGGGACAGGTAGCCCCTGAACCGGTTTGAGCTGGCATATGCACAGAGGAGCCTACTGCTCTTCCAGTGCAGGACTTCAAAGCACTCTAGGAGTGCACCCACCCAGCACCAATACACTAAATCCTGTCTGGAAGGTGGTGACACCTCCCTGTGACAGGATGCCTATTGTTGGGCCTCCTCCACTGCGAGTTTCGGTCAGCAGCAGGAGGGCAGCCCAGTGTCTGTGCTGGTGGCATCCATTTTGTGATGCCAGGGCTCTTTCAGATTTCTACTGTGTTACCACAGTAGGTACATGTCGTCCCCTCTAGAAGGGAAGGATCATACTCCCACACCAGTTACTGGTGTGGGGGTATGATTCCAAGTTGTTTGACACCAAACACAACATGTTTTGATGCAGTCATTCCAAAGTTAGCATTTACCGGTAGGTTATAATGCACTTATGAGTATATGGTTTAACCGCATCCACAAACAGCCACAGAGAATAGACTCTGCCAGCTGCAGAGGGGTCCTGCTCATGCAGAGGCACCCCCTCACATAGTAAACCAAGCACCCTGCCCTCAGGATTGATAGGGCCTGCCATAGGGGTGGCTGATAGGTTTAGATGTGTGTGTGTATGGTGAGATATATGAACCTATACCTCAGTGAGGAGTGCTAACACTACCTCACCCAGGCTGCAGTAGCAGCCCTGTGGTGTCAGATTGAGTCCGCTTCCCAGGGGTGGCATAATACATGCTTCAGCCCCTGGTAGGCCTGTGAAGTGCCTATGCCCTAGGTACCTAAGGTACCATATACTAGGGGCTCATAAGGTACCACAGTATCCAATCACTAGTGCATCTAAATATGCACACCAAGTCGTTTAGAGAGAACAGAGAGACTGGGGCACTGATAAGCAGGGACCCAGCCAGACTATAGCCAGAAACCAGTGTATACATCAGAAAAAAAGTGGAGGCAACATAAGTGCAGATCCTACTCTGCTACACTCGAGCACCGTCTTCCTAGCAAAACCATTGCACTTCAAGACCACGCCTGCAGACTCAACCACACTTAAAGGTTTCCTCTATGACCAACATTCAATTCCTTAGAAACTGCCTGGACATTATTCCATCCTGGATGTTAGCAGAATGCTTAACAATCATTTGAAAAACCAAGCGGCCTGGCTTGTATTTCAAGACAGGGGTAAAACACTTTAAAAAAAAGGCTGCTGCAGGGAAAATTAATTTCTTTCTTTATAGAACGCAAATAGGAAGTAAAACATTTATGCACGGATTCAGAGCCCTTTTAAAAAAAATTAATAATGACATCAATTACAAAGAAAGCACTCCATAGGAGGCGAAACGGTACACTACACCAAACAGCCAATAGAAGGAGGCGAGAAAATACTCTTCCTCTGGGCGGGGTCCAAGCCTACTCTATGTATATTTTTAAGATTAGCCAGCCGTAGGTTAGCAGACAGCCGCACTGTCAATCCAGACCTAAAAATGTCCCTGCAAAACACACGTAGTCATAATCAAATAAGGCAGGCTACAACCCCAAACAGATAACTGACTTAACACCATGCAAGTCAATGAATTCTGGACCCCTGGTGCCACCAGAGTCAAATCTATACGCTTCCTAATCTATGGCAGCATCTTCTTCAAGGAACACACAAAGAGTCCACTCTGCCATAGACACAGAAGTCTACCAAATCAGACGTACATGCAAAGTTAAACCCTTGCTCTTCTTAAAACACCTTTCCTGTCAGCTGTGCGAAATCTGGTATCTGCTTATATGGATATAGGCAATGCTGAGCTCAGAGGCATCGGTGATACCAGCCTCCCATACCTAAAATATGCATCCCACATCCTATTAATGAGCGACACAAATATGAGCAGATTACCCCCAATCTCCAACGGTGTCTGAATACCCCTTGCAGCCTGCAACAACTTCAAGTCCTTATGCATCACTACAAAGCATTGCATACCAAAACTCCTCTAGGCGGCAAAATGTCTCACACTTGCGAGCCGAGCTGCTAATGCATACATAAAAGAACAAAGCAAGGGGAAGAAAATGATAGGCTAGTCGCACGTCACTGCTGTCCTCCAATAAGATGCGGTGACTGGCTGTCAAGAGCAGAAACACGTACTGTATGGTTTTTAGAGTATCAATCTGAAAGAGCCAGTGCCATCTCTAGCATTTGTGATAAGGACTGAAGACAAGCTTCGTGCCATAAATAAACAAGCATTGGTATAGCCAATAGGTCTCGCCTTTGGGACCTTAGAAGTGTTTAGTCATGCAACAGTTGCGTAACTAAATACTAACAAGGTCCCAAAAGCGAGACCTATTGGCTATGCCAAGCGGCCGCGAAAGTGAAAGTGATCGCGATCCGATCACGATCAAACATCAAAGCGGCCGAAAGTGCGCGCGCCCGCGCACATGCACTAGGCTGGCCTGGTAGCACTTTTTTGGAGCCCTCTCAATAAGTCTCGCCAGACCAGCGCATGCGCTGGGTCAGGCGAGACCTAACAAGAGGTATCGTGCCTTAACACTGAAGTGGAAGTGCAGTCTGAAAGTGCCAAAAGGACAGCATCGCAATGAGGCAACGCAGGTTATTTCCCGATTCGAAAAATAGGATCTGATGTCTTTCACTTGTAGAAGACGTACTTCTGAGAGGAGTTTTAAGGCATGGTGAAAGTGGGCTCTGACCCAGGGCCCCAGCCTTTCAGGGGGCGCCCTGATCGAGCCACCTCTGTTCTGCAGAGTCTCCTGCCCTGATGACCTTGAATAATTCTTAAGCAGATTGTTTGAAATACCGTTTTATTTAATTTATTTTAACGTGGGTGGTGTGTGAGGGTCTATTTCAGACATTTTGCAGAGAAATGTTGTGTTTATGTTTCATGCAAGGTTTCTTTTAGATCACACTAGGAACTCACTCCCAAATGAGAAATGGAAGGGTGTCATGGAGACAATCTGAGTGATATTAGTGATGTGCTGCTGTGGTACAATATTGAAAACAGATATCACAACTCCTGAATAGTAGATGTAAACGTATTTATAATTTGGATGAGTGTGCCAGTGCACTGGCTGTGACCTGGCCAATGATGGAATGAAAGAGCTGAAATTGGATCTTAAATTCAAACCGTTTCTGTACAGGAACCCCAAAAATAGGTTTGGCCCAGGGCCTCTAAAATCCTCAAGATGTCCCTGGTACTTCTGTCTGGAGAAAGCCCCCCACTCTGGAGATAAAGGAAGGACTTTTTAATATGGAGTTGTCCTTTGACAGTCTGACACTTGCTCCCCAAGTTTGTTTGAGGTTTGAAACATCCAAGGTCTTTGGTGGGAGGAGATGCAAGAACGCTGCTCTGCAGCGGATTTCCTGCATGTCCGCACATGCCAACAAGAAACAGCTGCCTGATAACGGATCACAGAAATATTAAAAATCCCAAATGTGGGAGGCCTGAGAGGAGGAAAAAACAGCCGACGCTTAAAAGGAAATTTATCACCTTCAGGGACGGCTTTTATCCAGGGGGTGGAGACAGACAAACCGCCTTTACTTTGAAAACGAAATGATGTGGCACATTTGGCTTTTAGGCAACTTTTCATTCGAAAAAGCACCTGGGGGCAAACAATGCTGGCCCACTTACCCCTCTGATGATAGGAGGAGCGCCTCTTTCCTGCATAGTATTTAACAGGCAGTAGTCGCAACTGTAAGGCTTCCCGTGCAGTGTTGGGGTGCAAAACTCATTTACTGCAGGAGTCCGAACACCCCGATTCGATTTCATTGTACCATACTATGGGCCGATTATGACTTTGGCAGTGTGAAAGGCACCACAATGAGAACGCCAAACCACGTTCCTGCATGGACCAAAATGCACAACGTTGGGCATTTTTGTCTGTGCAGGAGCATAGGGGTGCATACAGACAGGGGGCACACCATGTGCCTCCCTGCATGCATCCCTGTGCACAGAGACACCAGGTGCCCCTTTAGGGCCCCCTTTGTTTCCTTGCCGCCACCTTTTTCATGGCAGAAGGGCAGTGAGGACACTCATAATATGCTTGGCAGTGCAGCAGCCGCACCGCAAGCTTAATATGGCCACTGACCACTGCGCCACCGGATCAAAGATCCCGGCGATACCAGCGGCCCTGTGGCAGTCCCACCGCCGTAGTCGTAATACGGCAGGTGGATCGGCACCATGGGTTTGGCAGTCCCGTGAACCACTAAACTCGTAATTAGGCCCTATGTCCTTCTCGATGCAGAAACAGCAAGCCATACAACTCGACCTACAGAATTTCGAAATACAAGCAGCTGACAAATGCAGCGCTACAGAAAAATCAAGTAGCATTACAAAAAGGCGCTAAGCTGCACAATTAACAAGCACTAGCCTAGCGAATAGGGCAAGATTTTTCAATACAGCGCGTCGGCTGGCAACTAAAAGTGACAGCAATATGTTTGCAACAAACTATTTACAATTTTTAAAAAAAAGATTACACACTGAATATCATTTTAACCGAGTGTACTTAGCAGGCAGGCAGGCACACTTAAAACAGGTTTACAAAATGGTTATCAGATTGCATGATGATAACTTTTTCTAAGGAAGATGAGGCCGAATACGGGAATTGACCAACCCATGCCCAGTCAATAAAGGGGGTAGGCAGGACTGCGTACTTGCCCCTACTCTATTTACATGGTTCACCCATGATCTGGTACCATACCTGGAACAGTGTGATACTGACACACTAAGTTTGGGATATGTCAAGAGTTCCCGCATTGATGTTTGCAGATGGGACGCTACTGCTTTCAGAATCAATGGGGCTGCAAAGAATTATCAACCATTTTGATTGTTTTTGCAGGGAAAGAGGCTTGGAGATCAATATAGGAAAAACTAAATACATGGTGCTTAACCCATGCTATACTACTCACTCCAATCCTACTCTAAGAGGCCCCTCCTGGAGTGTGTGCAATACATTGATTATTTGGAAACCACCTTAACAGAGCAACTTGAATGGCAAACCCACATTGCAGAGCGAAGGCTCAATTTAGAACAAAGGTGAGGATTATGAAAAACACACGAGACTCAATTTCGCCCCATTTCTTCAGCACTCCAAATCTATAAACATCATGCCCTAGGAGCAGCACCTTATGGTGCAGTGCTGTGGGGTCAAAGGGATGCAGCTGCCCCTGCGGCAGCCAAAAATCGATTTATGTGACAAGTGACAGGTCTCCCTATTAGTACCCCATTGCTCCCCGTAAGGCTTGACTTTGGGCTTAGATTAATCGCTGATAGAATGGGAAGAAGACCCATCCTGTGGGCCACACCTGATTTACGTCCATATCAACAAGGCCTGGAAGAAGTGCTGCGCATACCAGACTCAGGCAATATACCCTGGATTAGGTATGTAAAACCAACATTATGAAGATCGGGTACGAGAGCTTATGGGCAGTTCCGGGGAAGGGTTGTGCGATTTCCAAACAATCTATCAAGAGTGATTCCTAACAACACAAATGAGCAGTATGCAAGGACAGACTAACCTTGGCTCCCTGACTTCCACCTTACTTACAACGAAGAGTGGGTTTGCGGAGGAGCGGTACCTGGATGAAAAAGAACGTACAGCCGCCAAGAAGTTCTATCTGCAGTTCCGGTAGGGGACCTTGCCGTTCCGCTCTTTCACAGCTAAATGGGTGCGAGATCTTAGGGCGACTCACAGTCAGTGTCCCTCTTGTAATACCTCCAAAGAAACAGTCAAGTACGTCATTCACTTTTTTCTGCCCAGCCTATCAGACCAGCAGGAAGAAATGGATCTTACCACTTAGTTTTCATAATTCTCAATGCTTCTTTGAGTTCCCTAACACCCAAATTACGAAAATTTACAAGACAATGTACAGTTTTCGCAGTCTCCAGATTCTTGACTCTAATGTGGAGGACAAGACAGAAATTGAGCACCCAGATAGCTCAATAGGGAATCAACACCCATCTGGTATTATATTTCATGTTCCATTATGGATATTGAACACAACTTTTTACTGAGTAAGGCTAGTCCTAAGACTCTCCACATGCCTAATATGAACCACTGCCCATTTTTAAAGGTCTATTAACCTAATGAAATGTAATTGATATGGCTGTTTTTATTGCTTTTATATATTCATTGCATTTATTTACTTTTTTTTAATCTTGAATTTATCTTCTGCTATGTCGCAATACGATGCTCTGATTTACTTTTATGGCAAATGCCGAATAAAGTTATTTGATGATGATGGTTTAGACACCCTATTCGTTTTAGTGCACATCAAAAGAAGATATGATTTTATAGGCACGGCAAACGTAATAACATTGAATTACTGTAACCTGAGGACACAAATACACAAGCATAACCTAAAAAATGATAGTGAATTAAAATGAAAAAAGCAGTGGCAAATGTGAGTATTTGCACGTGCACCACGTCTTTTTAGGCAGATGTTGGCACGTGTCGTCCCTCAACAGACCGTAAAGCTGGAACAACCGAAGAATAGACAAATGGATGACAAAGGATGAAGAGAGAGCTGCTTAATATATATAAAAAACACACACAAACATGCATATATTTCTAAGCAAGAAATTCCAGGTATTATACACAGCTTGGGGCTTCTGGGCAGCCTATAAACTTTGGGAAGGAAATTCAAAGCGAGGATATAAATCTTGGGCTGTAATTATAGTTTTTCTGAAGGTTTCCGCGACTCCTGAGCAAACGGTCTTTAACTTCCAATAGATCTCAAATTATTCCATCAAAACTCAGCAAACGAGCGATGTGGATATGATGTTGCTCCACCAGACCATGACAAATATTAGGTCTTGTATTAAAGCAGACAAATCAAACCACGCTAATTGGCACCTCTTGTGGCACCTCAAGTCAGACTCTTCAATAGGATTGTTTGTTAAAAACAGACCAACAAGTCATCAGTTTTCAACATTACCAACAAAGTAAAACTGCGCAAGCGGAAAGTCTTGTGCGACTGATGGTTTACAAATATTAGTTATATTGACTTTTTGAGCACAACATTAGAAAAAAAGCAGTTTGCAATTATTATACTTGAGGTCTTCCCAGGAACAGGAATGGAACTTTTTTGTTGATCTAGTTTGTTGTTGTGGCCATATCCCCTGAATGTGAAAATAGATCCAGGTAATATTTTTAGCGATTTTGCATAGTTGCTAAAGAACCAATTTAAGAAAATGAGGTTGATCATAACAGACATGAGCAGAAAAATTCATGCTATAAACAGGACCACCAGAGACAATAACTAGGAGACTCTGAGGATACCTAAGGGCCAAATTTAGGATTGTTTCAGGTTGTGCTTACCTGCCTAGCTGTCCTCTCGGGTTTTGTTAATTTTAAGGCGGTTATGCAGGAAGGCGGTTATGCAGGGAAACTTATCTTGTGCAAGTTCTGGTTCTTCTCTACGGTACCTCCCTGTGTTAAACGGGTTTCCAGATTGTTTTTTATAGGAGCTACTGACTATGGGGGGGGGGGGGGAACAGCCATTACAACGCGATTTTTACCACGCGCAGCTTTTACATCGCCTGCGTTACAACGCAATACCATTACAACGCAAGTCTTTACATCGACTTGCGCTAGATGGCGTGCTAACATTACAAATAGTGTAGTTTACTATCCCAACACCTTCCCTACTGTTACGTGGACTGGAGTTGGAATAGTAAATTACACTTTTCTAATGTTAGCACGCCATCTAGTGCAAGTCGATGTAAAGACTTGCGTTGTAATGGCAT
This sequence comes from Triturus cristatus, assembly GCF_964204655.1. NCBI lineage: Eukaryota > Metazoa > Chordata > Amphibia > Caudata > Salamandridae > Triturus > Triturus cristatus. The sequence continues at coordinate 131,026,506 of NC_140586.1, read as the reverse complement.
AGCGTTGTAACATCGCATGCGTTGTAACGCATGCGATGTAACTGCATGCGTTGTAATGACACGCGTTGTAATGTCATACATCCGACTATGGGCACACCCCAAATGATAATAAAAACGACTGTGCTGAAAATTCCTTCAGTAACTCTTCTGGAGGGTTCTTGTACTGGATTATAAACTGGCGTTATGACGTTCAATGTTCTTCACTTCATCTAAAAGCACCATTGAAACGCCTCTGCAACATGACAATAGTGGGCCACCCGCTGTGATAATGCACCATTGTACTAGGAGTATGCACTATCAAGTACCCAGAACAGGGCTTTAGAGTTATTAACGCTATAGCATTGGCCTGACTCTAAAGCACTCACACTGGCTACCTGTGGCTAACCCTGGGGGAATTCGACCATATCTGCCTACAGCACCTGCCAATCGATGCCATGCGCTTGACGCTTCATTTTTAATCAGCTGTTTGGTCCTCAATTAAACACAAACTGAACGGATGGTTCTTTTTTTGTCTATTTTGGTAGCCACTCTGTGAAACGCCTTGCCTTTGAGTGTCAGGTGCCTTGAAACTTACTCAATCTTTCACAGTATGTTGAAAACCTTTCCATTTCCACATTAACCTGTTGTGGGCGCCATAGACACATTGTCAGGGGATTCAACTGAGGTGGCTGTGCTTTCTTTATAAGAACTTTCCACCTAATTTCAAATAAACACATCTTTAATGTTGCTATAAACACTGCAGACCTGATTCACAAAGGGCCCACGCATTCGTGGCGGACCCGCACATGTGGCGGAGTCTCCGCCCTTGAGGCGAAATCTTCTTTGTGGAGATTCCACCCAAAGTGTGGAAACTCCGTCAGGAGTGTGGAGGCCCTCTGTGAATCAGGCACGTATACTTTGAAGCTACGACTATTCAAAGGAAATCTTTATAGCCAAGCAAAAAAAAATGCTCAAGTTATGGAACAGTGCCCCAGGCATGCGTTCACGCACAGATTAGAGGGCAAGTAGAGCAAGTCCGCACTTGACTCTGTTTTAACCGGAGAGACCAAGTGTGGAGGGAGAGGCCTAGTGGGGACAGGACTGGCTGCAGTGACGTGCCCTTCCCCTTCACAACGCTTAGAGAAGCCCTTCACTCCTGATACCATTTGAATAACTATAATGAGGACATGTATAAAATGGGCATGGCTTTCACAACTTAGTAGATTTTTCTGTGATACCTGCATGCCTAAAGCAAATCCTCTACACAGTGATTCTGAAACTGTGGCCCACGGAGCCCTGTGGTATGCGATGCCTATTCAGGTAGTCCGTAACTGTTTTTAAGAAATCGCAATTTAGGAATCGCAAATGCTTACGCATGTAGGAATCACACAAAAAAAGTGTGATTCCTACAAATTCCTTATTTACGACTCGCAAATTGCGATTCGCAAATAAGGAATTGCTTCCCATTCATTCCTATGGAATTGCATGCGCAATTTGAGAGTACCATATAGGTACTCGCAAATTGCGCATGCAATTTCAAGGGTGGAAGGGTGCCAAAAGGACACCCTGATGCACCCATAAAATTGCAATTTCAACACATGTTGCTCACACACATGCCCCAAGGACATGTATGTGTGCAACATAGAACTTTGAAAAGTGCACTTTTGTGCATTTTTCAAAGTTCTCGCAAATTACCATCAACTTTGAATTGATGGTACTTTGCGTTTCCTAATTGCGAAATCGCAATATTTTTGGTTGTTGCATTGCATTTAGGGAATTACAATTTACGATTCCCTAAATGCAGTCGCAATTTAAGTAATCGCAATTTTAGCGATTACTTAAATAGCGATTTTTGCATTTGGGATGATGCATCCCAATTGCCAACAAGCATTGGCATAGCCAATAGGTATCGCCTTTGGGACTCTATAAGTGTTTAGCTAGAGCTATTGGCTTAGCCAATATGTTAAAGCTATGTTGTACAGCAGTGTGGCTGCTGGCAATTTTTTCAACATCTTGAAATGAGAGACAAATAAAGAGGTTGTGTGTGTTTTTGTTGTTGAAAGTGAGATAATGTAAGCATGTGCGAGAATTCGTGAAAGTACAAGAGGGGGACTAGATAGGGTTTGTTATATAGAAAGTCAATGTAGGAGATATTAAAATAGAGATATTGAAATAGTGGATGGGTGTGTGGGTAAATATGAGATATAGAAAGAGAGAAGGTAGAAGAGTAGAGACTGAGAGAAAAAAAAGAGTTGCATATCGGAAAATAAAAGTTGAAAATAGCGTAATTAGAGACCTATATAAAAAAAACCTAGATACAGCTTTTAATTGTTGTGCCTCGTTACAGCAGGACTGGCTCCATCCTGTAGCTCCGAGGAAACATGTAAAAGAAGTGTAAACAACTGACATTGAAGTGAGACAAACAGAGACAAAATAAAGCTTACTGATGAGCAAAGGTTAACTGAAACCTGTGTCTCCACCTCTCTACACCAAATGTAATCCAATAACTTTTTGTTTTAATATACGTAATAATTTTTCTCCCTAAAACAAAAATCCTTTAGACTTTGCTTTTGTGGGGGAGTTTTTTTATAACGCAAACTGAAGCCAAAGGAATCAGCACACTTTACAGGAGCACCAGTTACATTACACACAAAAACATTTAGTTTTACGCACGGGGAGATTAAGTAATTTGCCCAAAACCACAACATATGGAGCCTCCTGTCACGATTTAAAGATGGGTTCCCAGGTTAAAATGCAGCTGCTCTGTTCGTAATATCCCCATACAATTATGTCCAAAAGGTAAGAAATTCCACGTTACTGCATTAGATATACTGTAAGGGCTGCAACAGTGTCGATAGCGCAGCAAGTTCGGTTTCTAGGCAGTCAAGTGGCCATTTTTCATTTTTTTTGGTAACGTTTAAAAACGTAAATTTCCAGATAAAACTTGTTTGCCTGCACGCGTGAACTGAATGCTCCTCAACTGTGTGAATTAAAACAGTTAAAATAGGTAAACAAGTTAGGCTCAAGCATGTCCGGCCTAAGCAACTACAAGTACCTTCAAGTGCTGTCAAAACTATGCCAAAGTGAATGTACATAGCAGTCTTGTCTCGCGCCCGCAGTGTATTACTTATGTAACCCCCCCCCCCCCCAAAAAAACAGTCTGGCGTGTGTTCAAATAGTTGGCAGCAATAGAGATACAGGTTGAACTATTGTATGGTCTATACCGGAGTTAAAAAGCAGTCACCATTACAGTCTGGCAATGTTGAGTAGTTGCTCGGGTTAGGGCAAACCACATTAATAGTCATGAGCATCGGTTGAGCTGTGCTCATGACGGAACCGTTCCGTCATGGCCCCGCCCGCGCTAGAACCCTTCAGCACCGCGGGGGAATCCGCGCAGCGCTGAAGGGGTTAATTAAAAGAAAATTGGTGATAAGTCACAGCTTGCTGAGCTCTGAAACGTTGCATAAGAATTGTAAACAAATTTAAAGTTGCATAAACCAAATTAAATGCCGTTCGAAAACTGGAACAGAACGACTGAAAATATGTGCGCTGGTGTTAAGGCAGATACATGCCGATCCTAAACAAAGCACAAAATGCCAAATGCGGATACTAAACAAAATAAAAACATGAACCCAATTTAAAAAAGAAAAAAAAAAAAAAAAGGTTCTCAGAAGCATTGTGCATAACAATTGTAAACCTATTTAAACAATGCTTAAACCAAATTAAATGCCAAACAAACATCAAAGCATGAAAAAGCTGGTGTTATGTCGAGCAACTAACGCAAACAAGCGTGCGCTCGCGCTGCATATTAAAACAAGCCTAGGACTAAAAGTTGAGCAAGCAGCGCATGCGCTGCTCTAGGCTCGACCTAAAAATGCGGTCGCAAAGGTGTAGATTCTGCGAATTTGCCCCTTTGCGACCACAATTTACAATGATGCATGTGGCCCAAAAGGTTTATTTCATCGTGACAAGACGCCTCGAAGAAGAAAAAAACCATTTTGGCCACCAAGCGATGTTGGTGCCAGTCCTGGGCTGCGAGACACGTCGAAAATATCTCTTAAAGTAATTAAAAGATGGCACTCCAGTGCAGGAACACACCAGTTTTATTGTGCTATAAAATAACGATGCGTGTTGCTTCCAGGAAGCCTGTCCTTGGAAACGAAACGCGTCGTTGTTTTTCAGCGCAATAAACTTGGTAGGTTCATGCAGTGCAAGGACATCTTTTAATTGTTTATAAGAGAGTTCCCTTTTCATCCACGGTTTGTGCCACTATAACTCACATTCCGCTTTCTCCAACTTAAGTATGGACACATGCTGAGCCCATTTCAGTCTTTGGTTTTTCTGAACCATGACAAGCATTTTTCATGGTCCTGTATGAATGACTGAAGTATGTAAACTGCACGTGCACCATAGGGCACTAAATGGGATATTAGCGCGACTAAATAACTCAACAGAAAAGGTGTGCTTTCAAGGCTCTACAGATGGAGGTGCAGTGAGTAATGGTGAAGAGAGAAATTTACAATTTATTCCACAGTTTTAGTCCTAGAACATACAAGCCTGCCCCCATACAGGCCAGGCTGATGCGAGTGGCGGCAGTGAGAGAGTAGAGTGCAGGACAGGACGCACTAAGAAATTCCGGCGTCAACGTCAGGGTCACATAAGTGTAACCAGACCCTCGGCTTTGAACGTGGCCTCGGACTCTGGTATACAGTGCAAGTAGCATCAAGCGACCCAAGTAACAAGCATTGGCATAACCCAATCTGCAGAGAAGGATTATGCCACCCGTGAGGGTTGCATCCTCACAAGAATAAATAGAACGATCATCTCTAGGACACGTAACTGGAAAAGACACAGCTTGGCTGCTGAATTAACCTGATTTTCCAGAAGATATATGTTTTTTCAAACTTGAAACTGATGTTTGATAAGGTGTGAGGGTGTCGGGGGGGGGGGGGGTGTCTTCTCGCCCAAACAGCTAAACCAGGAACTCCCCAGGCTACCTGGGCTGCACTCATCGAGGTGTGGACGGAAAGCAGGCGGCTTGAAGTATTGTATTGTAATTGCATCTATATAGCGCTTACTACCCCTGCCAGATACTGAGTATGGCCAGGACAGGACAAAGCCCAGGCCATAAGATCTGATGATCTCATTCAAGGGCCTCACGCACATAATACACATAGGATTAGTGACAGCGATAACTCAGGAGGGATTCTGCACAGTGCAGGAGAGGACGGAGACTTGAGAGGTGGCCACAATAACAACGGGGCTCGTCCTAACTGGAAAATACCACAATGCGTTAAGTCCACAAATGAGCTGCCTCTTCTATCAGTCGGTTACTGTATGCTGGTCTCTGACCCCGCACTGTGCTCCCTGCCTTATGGCTAGGTTCGCTTTATCGAAAACCACGTACAGGAAGGGAATCAGGAGAGGGTGGAGCTGCTCGTCCTCCCACAGCCAACCCGTGGGGCAAGACGGAATGACCTCCCACCTGGGCTGTAACTAGTACATTGTGGTTCTCTAGAAAATTAGACAGTCACTGTCTGTACCAGATATTTCTGAGCTGAGACACAGGTCTTTCATTACCCTCAATCCTGAGGTCGTGATTGGGTTCTTTTGCAAAGGCTCAAGAGCACACTTCCATAGAGCACACGAAAAGGACCTAGTAAGATTCAGGGAGCAGATGGCGAATTGTAAGACCCCGATGGAACAGAGGTCATCAAGAGAGCCTGGATTAATTGAGGTCAGATCTGAGGAGTCTTGGAAGCCTTCAACAGGTGGGAGGCCTCCACTAAATCATCCCAGTTGGGGGTAGGATACTTAATATCTGCCTTGCCATGATCAAACAGGTCTGTTCTGATATTATAATTACGGCTTCCACTTTTCTGTTTTTACTTATTTTTACAGATAATTACAGACCGAAAACCAAGTGTTTCCCGTTTGTATTCATTTTTAAAAGCGGAAAAATGCAGAAGTGTGCTTCTTGTGGGTGACTCGCCATGCTGTTTTTCGTGATTTCTAGCACAACGGCTGAGCAGATAGGCAGCATGGGAAGTTAAAAATAGTTTGAGATTTCCTTAAAAGCAGGAGTATGGTAACATATATTTGTATTATGATGCTCATATTTACCTGAAGGTGTAGTGTTTTGGTATATTTGGCAGCTTAATTTGCTGAAACGCGACAGGCAGCACAGGATGAGTGCATGTTTATCAAATAAATGTGGATATACACCATTTTATGATTCCATATATTCGCAAAACAAATATGTATAAAATACCAATAAGATGGGCAAAAAATAAATATGGATTAATACAGACTGAAATGTTAAAAAAATAAATACCATAAAACTGGGAGCCCTAATTTTAATTAGAAAAATCAAAAGACAGACCAGGAGCTAGCAAGGTGAAGGTGCTCCTTGTAATAGGATTTGGATTTTATAGGGCAGAAGTACTTCCAGGAATGGCACATTCTCACAACCTCCGTATGTGCAGGCATTCTGCCCTTAGTTAACCCATGACCCACAAGTTCTAGTTCTTATGGTTGATGTATTTTTGGTTGAAGGAGTTGTCTACCAAAAACAGACACTAGACATTTGTTGAATGCAGGGGACACCCCTTCAGGGCTGGTGGTAATGGCCACCAATGCCCAGACGTTTCTAAATATTCAAACTGGTTCATTGGTTTCAATTTTATTTCAATGTCGAGTTTCAGAATGAATGGGACAAGGGGCTGGTTTTCTAGGGACGGTGATAAGGAATAGGATCCTATTCCTATCCAGCGCCTGGGTGATATGTAGCGCTTTACAAATTGATTGATCGATCAAGGTGCGCTCCATCGACTAAAGAGCAAGAGCAGATGCACCCTTGGTGGTATAAGGGAAGGCGAAAATGAGATCCGAGATGAGTCTGCCTGGATGGGTAGCATGAATGATTTTATTTTCACCGCCAAGGATTAAGATATATAAACAGGATTTGTAAAGTGGACGGTTACCTTTTAGGTGGCGTGGCGCTAAATCAAAGGATGTCGTGTTAGCATCAACTAAAGGGATTTCATGCCGCAGATTGGAACCGCTTAGCATAAAGACATTTTGGAAATGGAATGCTTAAGATCCAGCTTTTTCTGAAAGTTTCTCCACAAAGACTACTGGGGTAGTCTGTCAGTGGAACACAAATAACACAGGCAGCTGCTAACGATAGCCGCCTATACCAGAGCCTCATCGAATCCATGACTTAGCGACTGGTACGTTGTTATGTTCAAGTTGAATTTTGAAGAGATGAACCCATAGTGGGGTGAAGGGGAGCAACAGGCTTGTGCTATGTCCCAGAATCATAAACCAGCAGCATACTCCATGCAGATGGGCGCAAACAGGCTTCCATTGGTGTGCCCGCTGCACACAGCCACCTCTAAATAGGACGTCCACGCCCAATACGGCCCCCAACAAGTAGATCAACTGATGCAAATCAGTGCTTCTCCCAAAATGGTGCAGTACAGTGATTTTAAAAAAAATACAACTTGTTGATGACCTGAATGTGCACAAGTAAAAGAAATGTCGAGTTAATAATAGGGGCATGGTCACTTGAAAAGTAGTGCCACTCAGTGACAATGCCTTAGATCAGCCAATGCTTAATTATTCTCATTCGTTATCATTTTAATTTTATTAATCATTCTTGTATTTTTAACTTAGGTCTTCAGTATTTCAAAACATTAGTACGTTTTCTGTGCGTCTAGAATAATTCAATTTTTTAGCGATAAGCATTAAAACTATTAGGAATCTCACCCGTGGTATAAGTACACTTGCCAACCAGGAAGCACCTGTACTGTTGCATTGAAATAATATGCATTTTTGAATGAAAATATTTTATAGCCAACATACGGTTGTCATTTTTAGGAGGTGGCATGTTATTCTTTTTTTGTGTGTGTGTGACGTAGGCTTACAATTAAAAAAATAACATGTTATGTAACCATAGCTTCTGCTTGACTATAGGTTTGCCAATGCCTGATTTAGATGTAGATATGAGAGGGAGGATTTGAGCAGATACATCTACTAATTAAATTTCCTCAAGACATCATTTCTTTGGAACAAAAGACAGAATATGAACTGGCAGTTGTAGATATTTGCCTTCTATGGAGGAGTGTGCATGCAGGCCAAAGACCCGAGGCAGCCAGGAGACGACGGTTGATGAAATCAAAAGATTTTCCGAGCCATTGCGCCAGAGCTCACTTTTGCTACCTGCATTCAATAGCAGGGTGGCCTTCACCAAGAAAGGTGTCATGACAGGTTTCCCAGTGCAAGATCTCTAGCTAACACCAGAGGTTCTATCATCTTTGGCTAGGGAAGAGAAGCAGGTCTAGAGGGTGCAACAACTACAGGGCGGCGATGAAGGCAGTAGAAAAATAAACCACTATTTGCACACTCAGAAATGCTAAGCTCGTCTGTAGCAGAATTATCCAAAGTCATGAATGAGAGTCTGACTCTGGGGTCAATTGATGTGTGTGATGAAGTGGTTGGTCATTAGCTTCCAAATCAATTAATTTGACCTCCAACTCAACAGGCTAATGTTGAAAACATAGGCTGCCGGCACACAACTTTGTTGAATCTGAGTTGCCATTCAATACTCTTAATATATTATGGTAAATGTCAAGACAAGTTTTTTTTTCTCCAAGTGCTGAAAGATAACACAACGGACCCAGAAATTGAAGGGTATGCCCAGTGTTATAAATACAATGCGGACCAAACCTTAAAGTTGGGATTAGAACAGTACTGGCCTCCTGGGTCACAGCAAAGGCCTTGGCTACAAGACCGCATCTGCCCTGAATACCCTTTTAGGTCTCGCCTAAGATGGCACATGATCCATCTCTTGTCAGGTCTTGCCTAGTACTGTCCATTGCAATACCTTCAGTTGACCATCAGTGGGAACTGAGGCCGTCTTGTGCTTACCAGTGCTTGATTTATTGTGTCTCTCATTTTTTGCTTCTTGTCAGTTCTGTAGTATTCCCTTCCTCGGTTTGTGTTTATCCCCCCTCCCCTAGAGCATGGATGCATTACTGTGTCCTTCCACTGCTCACTTTTTCAGGGGCTACTTTTTCCTTCTCGTTTAAGCACTCTACAAGAGAGTGTGTGTTTTCTAGCTATCTCTCGTGTGCACTTCTCCATTCATCAATTGTCTATGTGCTGACCCAGCGCCTCCCGCCCACACTCCTATGCCCGTGTGCTTCTTGCATCCCCTCACGCCCACCCTCCAGTGTCAGTGTGACCCCCATAGCCCCTCACACCTACCCTCTATTGTCCATTTGCGTCCCCATCCTCTCCTCCTCACCCTCAGCTGCCCCTATGCTTGTCTGTTTGCTTCCCCACCCTCCTGCCAATGCTCCATTGTCCCAGTGCTTCTCATGAGCCCCACTCACCCACGCTCCGTTGTGCATGTGCTGCCCCAGACACTCCCGCCCATGCTCCAGTCTCCATGTGCTTGCCCCAGCCCTTCCTGCCAACTCTCCATTGTCTGTGTGTGCCCCCCAGGCCTTCCTGCCTACCCTCCATTGCCTGTGATCCCCCATCCCCACACACCTGTGCTCTTCACCCACTCGTTCTTCATCCACCCTCCCTCCATGTTGGCTCATCCCCAAGCAACTCCTATTGTTTGTTTGTTTAACCTGTACAGTATCGCTACAAACCACTGCCTAAGGCAATAGCTCTCATAGGCGAGAGCTGCTAGCTTTACCAATGCTTGGTTCCATAACTTTGCCACTGGCGCCTTCGGGTGAGGAATAACAAGTAACTGAGCAGCTGTTTCTTGTTTGATTGTATAATTTTAGCACAGCTATGTTTTTACCCCAAAACAAGTGATATCTAATGTTAAGCACTCTATTGTACATTCCAGCAGATCCCCGGCCAAAAAAGGATTGGGTAATTCGCCATTTGGCTGCACAACATGTCACTGCAGCTTGAGAGGCTGCCTCGCGAGGGCGCATGCCATCAAATGCCCTCCCTGCACTTGCTCCTGCCCAATGGGACCCAAGACTATACATGTAAAAGACACTCATGTCTGATCTCATGATACCTGGGTTCAGAAGACCAGGAGGCTAAGTTGAGTCCCAAGGAGCTGCAAGCGTTTTTTACAAGTCAATACTTTTACATCACTGCGAACGGAAGAGGTGTGACGCCGCGGCCAGGGCGACTGACTCCAGAATCTGGGGATCACGGTTCGATCCCCGGCATCAGCGGCAGATTAGCCCAGCACCATGTGACTCTGAGCAATAGCTTGCTTAATCTTCCCGAGGGCCCCAGCGCGTAGAAACCCTTACGGGTGATTGTTTGCGCTTTACAAATGTGGATTATTATCCGCTGGGGTCTGATGAGAGCAGGATGACCAAATACAGCTCAGAAATGTAGAAACTGCACAGAGTATGTGCATCTCCAATAATTCAACTAAAGTCTTGAAAATGCCTTCATATGATTTGTCTTCCCCCATCGGCTTCTTCAATGGATCAGATGAATGCAACAAGTGATAAAACAGTACTCATTTCGACTGTTATGAGAGTGGCAGTTTTGAGGTTTCTCACTTTACTCCACTAAAAAGCAGAAACAAAACAAAAACGACTTCACTGATATAATAGTTTGGCCCTAATTCCAATAAACCTCAAAGGCCAGGCTTGCAACATCAATCACGTGAAAATAGCAGGATGCAAAAATGCCCACCTGACAAATGTGTCCATTTTTCTTTTTGGCAAAGCAATGACAAGCAGGGAAGGGGCACCCAAGTCAGATGTGCGATACCCGTGAACACAACAGCTGGAACACTGGCATACGTCACCGGAAAGGGGCCTACACTCTCTACTGCACCATGCCAAGATCTTCGCTGAGGGGCTGAATATAACAAATGCAGAGGAGAGATCTCTTGGTGGGTGCGTGGGAAAGCCCTCTCTTCCCTTATACTTAACCCCTTCGATGCTGCGCAGATTCCGCCGCTGTGCTGACGGAATCTTGCGCGGGTGTGGTCATGACGGAATGGTTCCGTCATGAGCACAGCTCAACCGTGGGTCATGACGGAACCATTCCGTCATGAGCACCGAAGGGGTTAATACGTAAAAACTGTTTGTTTTGGGGACTTCGTAGCTTTAAGATCAGCAAAGTCCCCATCACTCCCTCAGCACTGCAATCGTGAGGGGGTGATCTTTGACCTGGAAGCACAAAACATGGGTAGGCACGGGGTTCTCACTGCATGACAGGGTGAAGTCACCCTGGCCTAGGCGCTAATGGAAATGTTATCCAGAAAGGGTTTAAAAACCCCAGGGAGCGGTCTATAAAACTAGGACTGTTTGGAAGTACTTGATGACAAGTGGGCATCTGATATCTTTGAGTACACTGACAAAGTGACAGTCTGCGGTTACTTAGTGTCATCCACCCCCATAGCCTCACTCCCCTCCACTGGCCGTCTAGCCAAACTGCCCTCCATCACGAGTGACAGAGTGGGTGGGATGCAAGAGCGTAAATATAAGTAACTTTATTTTCCAAATTACTCCCCGATAAAAACACAGGGAACAAACAATACATTCTGGTTTAACCACCTTTCTAATTGTGTGCCCTGGGGAGATCCATATACAATGCAAAAGATTAAACACCGAGGTCACCAAATGTCATCGCATGGCGGGCGGTTAGGCTGCTAGCACAGTAGGTGTAGACTCACAACCCCCCCCCCCCAAAAAAAAGATTTCCTATAATGTTATGGGTTTTGGGGATACCTGGGGTCAACTGTCATAGTCTTAAATTCAGTTCATGCTGTTTTAGATCTCTTTTATAGACCGCTTTCATTTATTTGTAGTTGAAAACCTATTGTGTACAAAATCTATACTCATAGTGGGCTTAGAGTCACTCCATTGCTTATCATTGGTTTGCTTTCTTGTCAGTCTCGGTCCCTTGCTTCTTTTTCAATGGCTTTGCTTCCTCCTCTTGTGTTTGTACCCCCCCCCCCCCCCGGGCATAGTTTTGTTACCATCCTTTTGATTGGATGGCGTATCAATGCACAGCTTCAATTCAGGGAATTACTTTTCTCTTTCTCTTTCAGCCCTCCGTGGAACTGCATGTGTTTTCTTGTTCACTCCCTCGTGTGCTGCTTCCCCATAATACATCCCTACCCCCATTCCCTCCATGTTGCTCCCCCGTTCCCCTTCCTGCTCAACTATTTTTGACTTTTTGTAACCCCAACAGCTCCCCATTCTGCTCCAATGATGCTCACTTGTCCTTACTTCTCCCCAGTGCTTGAAATGGAATAATAGAGGTGCAGGTACTCTGTACCAAAGTACCTGCTTGTTTCTGAGAAATGTTGGTACTCTCCAATTAAAAGTATTGCATTTCTCTTGAGAAGCGCCGGTACTCTCCCTCTCAAAATATAGAAGTGCCAGTACTCCGTATCGGACAGTACCGGCCCATTTAAAGCACTGCTTCTCCCTTGCTCTTGCCACTCTGTGGCGTTTACTTGCTCCACTATTGCTCCCACACATTTCCCCATCACTTTTTTTATCTTCATTTATTTCCTACATCTGACAGGTCTGACAGCTGTAATTTGCGACAGGCCTGATCCTTTCTAAATAAAGTGCTTTTGCAAATGTTTTGCATTTTTTCTTCTAATTTGTCACTCCAAGATGGGCGTCCACAATCTGGGAACCATAAATTAACAAGAATTAGAAATGCAATAGGTCTCGCATTTTTTGGAGTTAGAGCTATTGGCATAGCTCAACAGCTACCGGACAGAAATTGCCACTTTGCAGGTGCAGAACAGAGCATTGCTCCATAAAACGGCCTGAAAGCCTAAAACGATGTTGATAGCCTACAAAATAAAAAGGCAGATCAGGATGACCAGGAGGAACGGCGGACGTACTGGGATGGCCAACACACGCAAACAATTAGTGAAATCACCTGGGCGTGACCCAAGCATGCAAAGGCGGGAGTATCAGACCCAATGCACCAATAAAAACCTGTATTCCTAAGTGGCGCAACAACGAACAAATATCAATTCATGGGCATGCCAAAATCCAATAGAGGAGATAACAACAGGTCTTGCAGACTGCGCATGCGCGCTACCTAGACTCGACCTACAAATGGCAGTCTTAGCATCACAACGCATACTAGGTGATGTTTGCATGCATGTAAATTAACCAGCTAGAAGGATCTGTAGTGCCATGAAACATACGTATGCTCATATGACCGGGCATGCAGGTGCATACATAATTCAGCCTACAGGATTTCATTTCGCCCATGCGGCAATAAAACTGTTTTTTGCCAATGCTTAAAACATTGGCACACAGCATTGGCAAAGTCAAAAGACAAGACCTATTGCCTATTCCAATGTGTTCTATTGTTATATTTCTATAAGATTGGCATATTGAAGTGTCATCTGATCGCACTACAGAGACACCAGAGCAAAAGGCCGGGAGGAGTGCGTGGAGTTCAGGATGTACTGTTTATGGTGCAGAATATGACGAGAAGCAAAAGGTAGGGAGTAGAAACCTGGGGGGTGCAAAGAAAGAAAACAGTACCTAAAGTGGCGACTTCAGCCACATGTGGAGGAATTCAATCTACAGAAGAAGACTACCCTAGGTTGACCATCTCACTCTATGCCCTTACGGACATAGAATCCTGGAATTTTCACCTAGAGAGACCTGCTTTCAGATGTACTAGTCTAATCAGGTTAACTGATGCACATAATGACTACAAAATTCAGAATGCATGAGATGGCCATGCTTAAGCCCAGAACTGGAAATATTGTCAGTAATGACAAGGGTTAAGGTGGTCACCCTAGACTTCCAACACACTGTAGTAGTCAAAGCGAGGAGCAGCTTTCCAATGCACTGGACCTCTCAAAGATACACAGGGGGGAGTCTCACACTTAGTTGCTGGTAGACAAACTGCACCTTGTCAATGAAACACACTGGATGAGAAAATGCTTCGAAGAGTCCATGCACTGAACGACCCATTCAATTGGTGGTCACTTGTAACCTTGTTTGCTGTGAAGGCAGAAGGTGTCTTATTAAGGGGAGGTGAGGGATATTAATCTCTGTTCTTGTTAGCCGCTTGTGATCCCTAGGTAGCTCAGTGGACTCTACAAAGAGCTTAAGAAGCAGGAAAAAGGAAAGGCTACCCAGCGGAAATGGAAAACGAGAACATAATGTTGAGACAGTTAGCAAATTGTCCATAAAGCGAGAGTCCTTAATTTGGCGGCCTAGCCATCATTTTTTTTAGTTAATAATAAAAAGGGGGCTACTTACGCATTGGTCATCTAACTATTTCTCGTCCCATGAATTCCAAAGTAAACTTTATGAAGGACCATATGTTAGGGGACCCTAAACAGAACTGTGAGAAGATGAGGGCTTGGTGGATATTTTTGAAAGTGCTAAATATCTTTATAAAGCTTACCCCCAAAATATGGGGTCTCGCTGGAGACCTGATGTCACCGAACAAGAATAAAACTGCTTTTTTTATACACCAAGTTCTGGTGCAATGAGCAATGCCACTGAAGTCCCCCGGTCCGAGTTGAAACTTATTTTGTTTGCTACAAAGGAAATCAGGGGTTACACCTCAACCTACTTATTTTCATGACGTATTTAACAGTCAAGTCTGTTGTTAAACATTGGTAAATGTTCGTAGATAAGACATTTCATGGGATATAAAGTGATTTGCCCTTGATCACTAAATGTGACTAGGGGAATACACTTGGACTGAAACCAAAGACCAGAGGGTTCTAATTTCAGAAAGGCATGTTCAAACCATCCGACACAGGAAAGAGCCACTAAGGTCCACTCTGTCGCTGCCGGGCTCAAGGGCTCCACTAACGTGGATTGAATTATGGGATCGCTTTCCTTTTTAATGGCATAGCTTAACTTTTAGACACGCGAATCCCAAATGCCTGAACAGGGAAATTGTGGTCGGTGGACACGAAGCCAAAATAGATAGATGGGTAAATAACTATATAAAAAACATAACAAAGGAAAAACACTCCAACTGCAAGGCCAGAAGATTGTGTCTATCTTTAAGTGACAAGAGGATCAGCGAAACCAATTTACAAAAGGTCTTTTTGGGGTGTACGTCAAATTTATACTGAAAAAACAAGACTTGTGCAGAATTGACAACGGAGTAACAACCGATGTGTCTAGGGTGTAGTTGCTCAACTTATTCGTGGATGCGTAACTTAAGGGCGAATAGTTCTAACACTATTTTATGCCTGTGGCCTTGTCAGAGAAGGACTCTGCGAAATCCAAGGCAGATCTTATGCAAATATGATGAACCCCCACTCGGGTGTAGCTTCGTGCTACTCCAAAACTCCATGTATCTGCATTCCTCACACCTGTTGGGGCATGTGTGGCTTAAAATGCAAGTAAGAAATCCCACTGCCCTGATTTTGAGAGGACCGGAAGGAAGGATTTTTGGTAAACATGTGTTGGACTGAATATAAAGTCAAAATAAGCATTTTTCAAATTGTTTCAAATTAAACACGTTGGCATAGGAAGACAAGTTTATGCGCCCTTCATTTGTTAATATCATTCACTTTAGCGAGTTCCTTCGTGCATGCACAAATTACACCAGTCTGAGTTGGAAAGGTGCATAAATGGCATAGAAATAGGTGTAACTCACACTGCACTGTAACTTACATATATGTATAAGCTTCACCTATTTTAGTGAGCCGGGCACCCGGTATTTACTTAGCCCTTAATCATATTTTAAAGAGCGTTTTGTTAGATTGGTGTCTTTATAAATATAATGTTGCCTATTTCTATAGCACGAGCCGGAGTGGGGCCTGCTGGGTGTTAACTTCTCACCTTCAAGTAACACATCTTTGGTGCAGGGGCTCCAACCACCACGCTATCCAACAGACACACAACGAGTAGGTATTACACAACTAGGATGCAGCCAAATCAAAATAAGCACAAAATCAAGAAGCTTTGGAAAGCCAACAGATGGGATTCCATACAAACCACTGCTGCAGTAGATACAAAAACATATAAAACGACTGTATATAGAATTTGAGTCAAATAATCCAATAAACAGCAATTGCAATTCAGTGCATCATTTCTGCGCTGTGGTATGGTTCCGCGTGTACTGTAATGCAAGAACTCTATGGTGGGTGGAGGGATACACTACACAGCAAACTGCATGATGCATTACTACTCTTGAAGGAGCCAAAGCCCACTCACTGTATGGTATGCATATGTTAAAAAAATGGTAACATTAGGCACCAATCAGCAAGCACTCTCAAGTAGGACCTAAAGAGGCAGCAGCAACCCCGTGCCGTTGTGTAGGCCGTGGCTGTAAATCAGGTACTATTTTGACATTCTATGTCAGGGCGGAGCGCGCTGCTCGGCCTGCACCGTCGGTCATACTGTTCACCCCACGCATGACCTGATCACCCCAGTCTACTGGCACTCTTGGCTTTTCTGCGGTGTCAGCCATTAGATATGTTATGTTGAGATTTGCAAAAGTGTCAGAATATCAAAAAAACAAAAACTGAGACTGGATGAAATGCTCGAGTGGCGAAGTTGACAGTGCGCTCGTAAGTTTTCCGGGGGTTAAGATATTTTACAAAAGTGCCACTGTCCGTGGGAATAAAGGTGGGAACGCAAGTGGGACACAGCCGCCCTCGTATCCTTCCTGGGGCCCGGGTGACGCCGCCACACATACACACGCCATCCACACCCAAGCGCCACCGAGCACGCCCACAGGTCACGTGCTCCGCTCCCATAGGAGAGAGGCGCCAGAGAAGCCCTCAACGGCTGACAAGCCCTGGTTGGGGTCATGGAGGGCGCGCACGCGACCCCAGCGAAAGTAAGGGGCCAAGCACCCACCCAGAGAAAAGGAAAGTCGCGGACACAGAGCAAAAACAACAAAAGCACAGGCGACAATACAGACCACCCACCAATCACAGGAGGAGCTGAACAGGCCGCCAAGACGAGCGGGGAGTACCGTAAACATGCAGCCTATGGATAATTTAACAGATGACAGGACCCCACGCAGCTAGCGCGACTAAATGAGCATGCACGACCCCTAGGAATGAGACGAGAGCAGGAGTACGCGAGAATACTCGACCCCCAGCAATGACACATATGGGAGCAGGAAGGAAGGGGTACACGGCTGTGTATAGGAAAGAGCGACCGTCGGAGCGAGAGGAGAGGCGCGACTGGTTGAGCGGGAAACTCGACTGACTCCCTGCCAGCGCTCCTTCATTAAACCAAAGGCGGCCGAAAAAGGGGTGTGCACTCCGCGGGTCAAAACCACGGGACATAGACAGGGAAGAATTTGTGATCGGCGGCCTTAAACCACCACTAACGGGCATTAGAGAATAAACAATACTCACCAGGAGCAAAGAAGAAACATTTTTGTTGAAAGGTCTAGCTTTTTCTAAAACCCTATTTCCTTAAAAAATAAAAAAAATTCACAGACGAAAAGTGAAAGTAGAGACCACACCAATGTCGGTGAACTGACCGCTGAGCACTTAAAAGGAGGCAAAACAGTTGCTGAAACCGAACCTCCGCACCCTCTTCCTCAAATGGAACGTGCTTCCTGTCAGAAATGACAACTGCAAAGACCTCGGTGACAGCCAAAGCATAACAACCACAAGAAAGGCACTGCCTACCAGTGACAGTTGTACACATTTTTCACTGCCGTTAATCACGCCAAAATGTTTTGCCTTTAGGAATGGATTCCCACCAAAATCGTGGCTATTGAGACCCAAGAGTACACGAGCATTGGACTGTTAGAGTCTTCCCAAAATGTAGCACATAAGTAAGGGAAAGAAATGTGCCCTAGTGAAACTCGAATACAGCCAATGTTTGCCATTCGGACTGGCCAGCCGTCTGCCAGCCATCTCTAAGGCGTGACACTCACACTAAACGAGTGAGACTCGGATTTATAATATATATATATATAGGAAATGCGTTTTGATAAACACGCCAGTCTTACGCCTATTTGAGAATTAATGTTGCAGAGGTCCAATGCCCTCTTGTAAATACTGTTTTTCTTCTCGAAATAGAATCATCACCTTAATCTGAAATCCATGCTTTTATTCACCTTTAAAAAGGTTTCCTTTAAAAGTCGTTCCTTACATGTAATTCTGTCCCCGCTTTATCGAGAAGCGCACACGTAAAGCGCCCTGGCACCCTAGGGATTATGAGGAGCCACATCAAAAACTATAAATAGAATATAAATAAAATGGCTGCTCTTGTTGCTCCTATAGAATTCAGAATCGTGGCAATCTTCAGAAATGCACGCTCGTGACATGCATCAACAAATCAGCCGTTCGGCCGACAAGATTAGATGGGTGTTAATGGTCGAATGATTGTATATAGGTTTCGAGGTGCTTTCCATCGGTTTTGTTGGCACACTATCTCACATGACCCCGCCTCCCTCTGCTTTTCAGCGGAGTGTACCATTTGCCATGGTGTTGGGTTTGTTTACATTCAAATCGTGCTGGCTGTTCTGGTGCCTAAGAACGCCAAAGTTTGTGTTTAATAAACGGTTCGAGTCGTACACACACACACACACACACCTTGTATTTCGTCAACGCCGAAGTGGCCAACAGCACGGCTACTATGAAGCACACTTAGCATCTACTGGCAAAATGTAGGCCACAGAGAGAAAGCTGTGGGTGGGGTTAAAAGATGATAGATACGACATTAGTCGGGTTTGTGGCCATTCCACACAAGAAATAATGCATGTTTAAAATAAAACTGATCCGCCGTTCTCCGCGACATTAAAAAAATGAACCCCCCCCCCCCCCCCCAAAAAAAAGGCTAGAACACCGACAGGCGACTGATCTGTTGTATCATAGCGTGGAGGCTCGTAGGCAGAGATTACAATCAAACCAAAACAACATGAATGTATATCTTCCTCAATAACAACATTCCACTGCAATTGGTGCATAGCCATTATATATCCTTACAAATGTCAAAATAAAACCAGGCGCTCCAATCAATTCGGTGGTAAGGTGTAAGAACCGTTCCTCAACATTATAAATCATAAAAAGAGGAACTGCCATGGTTTCGAAAAACGTAGAAATAATAAGCAAGGGCTAGCATCCTGTTGATTGACTTGTGTGACAAGACATCAAAACAATACTGCTAAGAAACTCCGGCAGTCGGAAAAAAAACGCAATAAATATAAACCCGAGCATTTTTTTCCAGATGCCCTGCATGCAAATAAAATGGAGGGAAAGACAGGCAGAGGGGTGTGTACGGGGACATGTGTGGGGGAAAGGGAGGAGTAGCAACATGATTTAAAGTCACTCTGCCTAACATTCAAGTGAAAAATTGCCCCTCTCCAAATATGTTTCTCTCCCACACAGGCTTCCGCCCACCTTCCGCTCTGTGCTACAAAGTTGTCTGGCATTTCTTACCTTGCTTGGAAAGCACGAGCGCTTCTTCCCGGTGCACTTGGGTGATGATGGAACCGCTTTCCATCTAACAATGACACAGACCCAGGACCCTTCGCTTGTCTCTCTCTTTTTTTTGCTCAAAGATCCCCTCTATTCCCCCTCCTCTTCTTCTTCCTCCCCCCTTTGATTTGGAAGCTCCGATCTTCAAAATCGGCCAGAAGGAGAAGGGGGGAGTTCTTTTCCTTCCCCGTGTTGAGATTTCTTTTGGGGGGGCGGAGGGGTTCTTGTGCACCAGGCGGGAAAGAAGGCAGGTCCCCAGGTCTCAGAATTGGTCCAACATGGAGAATCCGAGCTAGAGCAGCAAAACAAGAGGGGGAAATGGGACATGGGCAGTTTCAAGGCCCCCCTTCCTTCTACTACAGATAAACAAGCTGCTCTTGAGCCGGCCTCCCTCACTGAGGCGTTCCTCCCGACGGTCCCAGGAGGTGCTCGGCTTGCAAATGAAAGTCAATGCAGCTTCGATTGGCAGGAGGGAAAAATGCGAAGCTTTTAGCTGAAATCCGGCGTTGTTTTTTTGCAGCCCATGGGACTGGGGCATGGAGGGGGCGCTTGAAACAGCGGGGCTCCTGTGATTGGCTGCCAGGGCAGTGGGCGGACGATGGAGGGAGGCATTTTTACTATGCACTGTTTACCTAACAGCATTCCTGGGCAGAGCTGGGGGAGGGGGTAGGGGGCCAGAGAGGGGTGGCAGGGACTTTCGGGCTTCATGTTTACAGTGCAGCGCTTGAGAAGCGAGCAGCAGAGGCAGGGCTCTGGACCGGGGTGGGAACGCTGGGTGGTGGAGAGGGAGGAAGAAATACGACCCAACATGGCAGCTGCAACCGAGTGCAAACACTCTCCGTGGGCAAAGGCATGGATACCCGACGGCTTAGGTGCATTAGAGATTGCAAATATAAAAGTTACGTTTCTTTTTTTTTCCAGCCGGGTATCCGCTACAAAGCTGACGCCCCCACTATCCGCCAGCTCCAAGAAACCATTTGGGTCCCAATGAGCGCTACGCACATTTAATGTGACCCTGTAGGCGTCGAGTTGAAGACAAAAACAATGCACTGTCCAACCAAAATACCCCAAAAGCGTCCCTGCGTCGTGCGTGTTATGCTCTGCATCTGCTGTTCCAGACTACAGAACAAGCTTCCTGCAAAGGCTGCCCACCCAGCCTTAAAAAATAAATTCATAACACACCTCTTCTAATACCTCTGCTTTGCAATTCAAAGCACACCTCCTCTAGCCCCTGTTCCGCCTCTTCACAGTCGGGTAGTGCCGAAGGGATATACTCTGTTATATAAATACAACACTATAGAATATCGTACATTAAAACGTATTGTTTCTTAATCAAATTGTGCCTCGAGGCACTCACTATCGGTAACAGAGCTTTGAAGATACTAAGGGCCTTGTGTGAGTGGCTTATCCGCTTCAGGGTTTTTATTTGCATTCTGGGATTTTTACCCTGTTTATCTCGATATAAAATCAAGCCTGCAGTCCCAGAGGGCAAGGCACACGTCGACTACCTGACCTACTCCTGCGTTGACCTCTGAAGCGTGAACGTTTTGGTGTAGTGCTGTGAAATACACAACTTCAAACCTTTCTCCGCCAAATGCTTTCTTGGGAGGTGCATACAGATGTTTCAGTCTGCAGTGCGCAAACCTCTAGAAATCTAACTCTCAGGGAACTGGAACCATGTAGTGACGCCTCTCCCCATTTTGTCCCTTTCCTTTCTACAATGACACCTACTTTCTAGTCAGTTCTAATTATTGCCCCCCTTTCTTCTTGATCCTCTATTTCCCAACTCCCCATCAAGCTTCTTCCCTCCTATCTCTCCTTTTCCACCACCCATCCTTCCTTCCACAATGTAAACATTCTAAGGCCTTTTAAAAGTAATAAGAGCCACTGGGAGGTAGGGAGAAGAGGTTAATTTCCTAAGAGTGTAGTTCTGCATCTAGGCAAATTAGATCAGAGTGCTTTGTGGATTGTTTTGTATTTGTTGATATTACAATATGGAGCAAGAGGAAGTGAGCTTTTGTTGGAAGTGTCTTTCTGTTTTTTTTCTTTCAAAAGTGTCTAATGGATAAACACGTTCCCGGAAATGGGGGGAAGGATACAAGTAAAAAAATATATATATTTATACATATACATTATTTCCAAGAATAAATAGCACAATTTACATCATACGGATTAGAATACATTTTAAAGTTAAATAAAATGCTAAATGTTATTACTTTGTGCTTTTATGGTTGTATGTATTGGCTGAATAAATATATTTTGACTTGACTTGAAAGTTAAGAGCAATCTAAACTTTCAAATTACTCATCCTGATATTGCACAGTATCGCAATAAATAGTCAACCTCAGTTTTTTTTTATTTCTCCTGATATTTCTTGATAAAAATCTCAAGATAACATCAAAAAGATATCTTCTGAATCAACATAAATATTCTTTGCAATTGTGGTTACAATATCTAAAGTCTTTCTTCAACATAAAGTGACTGGTGCTTCATTCCTTGAACTTATACAATTCTGCCTAAAAATAGGTTCAATAATTTTTCCCTCTCACTCAGAAAGAGGGAACAATCTACCATTTTTTATGGGCTACAACAAAAGGTTTCCAAAGTCAAAATCAAAATCAGGGCATTTACGGTAGCAAAAAGTGAGGTTCTTATATTTAGTATATGTTTGTCTCATTTTAAATTACTCATGAAAGTAAGACCAAGATATCTATAGTCAAGAACTTGCTCCAGCGGGACACTATTTGAATACCAAGTAATTTTTTTGCGTGCTTGGAGAAAATCAAAGTCTTGTTTTTTTCAATATTAACAATAAGTCTGTTGGAATCCCAATAAAAATGTAGAGGATAGATTTACGATACAACCCTACCAGGGTGTAGTACAAGTCACCAACACACATTAGACAATGGACACATATGCCCCCATTTGAGGAGAAAAAGTGTTTCTTTTGGTAATGACATCAGTAAATCAGCGATCAAAACGCTAAATAGCAGGAGTAATAAAACACACCCGTCCCTTAGCCCATTTCCACTGGGATTTTTTTACAATTCCCAACTATTTAGATTTACATGAACCCTATTACTGTGAGGGAAGAGTAGACACTGAGAATAATTTTTGCTTGAAGTCATTTATTGAATGGGGTATTGAAGGGGCAGGAACACTAACAGTGACAAAGCAGAGTAGGCAAACTCATGAAGGGATCCCGCAGCATTGCTCAACCTCACAGCATGCTCATAAACATCCTAAGAGGCCACAGAAGTCGCTGAAATCATTTATACAAATAATTACCATATTAAATGTTTGACTACATTTATTGCAAAGAACATAGCAGCATAAACATCCATATTACACAGGGACCTGTGAAAAACGGATTACAAATATTTCATTTTCAATATGAAAAGTATGTCATAGGTCCATGTGGGTTTTATTATCATAACCACAACCTAAAACCACTCTGCAGGGCGTTAATATTTTCAGTTGTTTAATTAACATTAAATTCATGAAAGGTAAACTGAGCTTCACAAAATATGAGGCTCTAGTAAGCCTGTCAAAGTTTGTTTAGTTTTTTTAAAAAGTTCTCACACATCTGACCATGCATGCACAGTACATTTACAAACCTTTGCAAAAACCAAACATTGAAAGATCATTAAAATGGAGTTCCTGTGGCCTAGGCCCACGCCTAGGCAAAACATAATATGTCACAGTTGGAAAACGAGGCAGTATCTGTGAGGCCTGCACAAATAACATGACTACATTTGTCCTTCACTGGGAACCGAACACCCCATTGTAGCGCTTGACTCTCAGAGGGTAGCGTTGTAGAGCAGTCTAAGGCTTACTCAAGGGAGGTGGTGTGGGCTAGTAATCGCCATTTACCAGTACGCAGAGATAACACTCAATAATGGATTGTCCAGTCTGTACTTTGCTTTATAAAAGGAAGAGTAAATTTACTAAACACACACACACTACTCAATACTATGCACCAATTTACAAATATACATATCCTGTTTTAATTACTTTGTGACATTGCACAACATTTCCACCCCTCCTGCGGGTGGGGTGGGGTCTAGTACCCCCACTTCCATGTATGCACATCATCTTGCCTCCTAATGCCGTGGGTTGAACATAACCTTGAGTGAGGGCCTTGCTCACTGGCACCATCCCAGTGTATACAAAACATCAATCAGTTGATCATGAAAAATCCAATGAATAGAAATTGGGGGTGAGTGACAGCTATATATTTTTTAAATTTCAGTTTAGGACCATGGGACAGTTGTACCAACCTCGAATTCTGTATTACCCGTGATGCTAGGAGATTCTGAGGAAGTTTATGCAAAAAAATGTTCAGAACACTGACTTAAAATAGGAAGCAAAACAGAGAAACTCAATTGCTAGTAATACTTTTTTTACCTTGTGCATTCCCTCGCTCCCACTAATTAAAATGGTGGCCCTTAAGTGTATTGCTTGGAACAGGAAGGACCAAGAATGAGATGGTGGGAAGCACATGAAAGAACCTTGGAATTAGGTAAATTTTAGGGATGAGGCTAACTATGCTATTTGAACCCGGGATGGACCAGCATCTAGCAAAACCTACCAACCTCAGACATTTGTGAATACTAGACATCTGGAGGAGTCGTGGGTGGTGTGTTTTTAATGAATGCCACCCCTTTATTATCCAGAATGCCCTGCAAAGTTCAAACAGTAAAAAAAAAACATTTTTGAGACGTGAAGTTTCTAAGGAACAGCAAAACTCACAAAATCAGTGTTCCCGCACTTCTTCCTCAGTACCTCGCCTGTTTATCTAACAAAAACAGACTGAATCTATGACTGTGTGAAGTCGCTTTAGTGTCAATGTTGACTTCACATGGCCACAAATTTGGTCTATTCCAGCCCTGTAAATCGTAAACACAAACACCTGCTCCTTGGGCGCTCTAAGTTATAATCGTGCATTGTTGCATCAATACGAATTGATCAGCATTTACCACTGAAGATGAGTTAAAAGAGACAATTTCAAGAGTACATACAAAAGCAAACATTTTTTTCTATTTATTTCTAAATGTCTAGATGTAACAATGCACAATTATAACAAGATCTCCCAAGGGCCAGTTGTTTGTGTTTGTGGTATAGTGGTTACCCCAGATCCTTCTAATCAATTTGAAGGGTATGCTACCTCTGTGCTTCGAAATAATCCCATTCACTATCTCCTGGTCAGCCAATCAGTGTGAGGAAGGTCTGATACCCAATTATAGATGTGTAGATGTTAAAAATACTTAATTCTGGTATGTTTCTGTAGAACCCTGGGGTGATACTTGTGACCAAAACGACATGTAGCTTAAACCAATGTATTGCGTGCAGTTGCTTCCCAAAGTTCCAAAGTGCACTGCACCCATTTTATAACCTCTTGGACACCCTGCACCCATAGAAAACTGTTAGATGCCTGGTACTCTAATTTCATCAGTCTCAGAGAATCAAGCTCAGGATCAATCATTGGCAGAGACGTGTTACTGCACAAAGGAGACTGGAGGGAATGACCATGTTATGGAAAAATAAATACTATAAAAGCATACAAATGTCATGTTCAGAGTCAACTACCTGCTAGCCAGCCAGGTCACAGAAGCTCATACTTACAACAAGAGATTTCTATAGCTTTATACTTTTTATATAGTCCCATGTTTGATATTTGTCAACAAATGAGCAGTGCACTAGAGATAGCAATTCTACCACAATTTAGTTATCTTTGTCAACATCTCATAATGGATTGTACAGACTACATTCCTTGGGGAAACCCACACATATTTGGTAGGGCCGGACATAAGGCATTTGGGGCAACAATTCCATGGCTAGGGATCCAGGATTTATGTTTGTCTATTTAAAGAATGCAGCAAAATATTGAGGACATTTGCTAATAAATATGAAAATAACTCCTCATTGTTTTATTATTTTTTCAGAATGTAATGAGGTATTGATGAGGTGTTTACACTACTATATAGCTTTGATGGTTCAAAAACATATAATTTGTAAGAGTGAAGAAAAAGACCAAAGAGGTACATGTATATAAAAAACCTAAAACCGATTGTTTTTAAAGCTATGGCAAAGGGGCGTGGAAACACCTCGTCAGAGAAAATGTTAACTTGAATAAAGCACAATTTTTTCAAAATGCAGCTTTGCAAAACTGCACTCCACATTCTGAATTTTTTTACACTTGCATAGCACTGTGGCAAGCAGACACGTGAAGCAATACCCTTTTTCTTAATATTCCCCAATACAATTATTTACATTTGCTAGCCACATTGTGTTTTTTCTTTCACAGCTGGATAGCAAGCCATCACTCACAACCTCTTGTGAAAGTTGGGAAGCTAACTGTAGGAAAGTAGGATCTGCTTTCATGGTCACCCCCACTTTTTGCTGGTGTTTTCTGTCTAGTCTGACTGGGATCCAGCTAATCAGGACCCCAGTCTCTGTGCTTCTTCCCTAAATTGGACATGGTGAGTACTTAAGAACACTCCAGATTGGCTACTGATGTACCCTTGTAAGTTCCTAGTATATTGGTACTAAGGTCCCCAGGGCATAGGTACACCAGGGGTCCCCCATGGGCTGAAGCATATATTAGGCCACCCATGGGATACCACTCAAATTATGACTATATGCCTGCCATTGCAGCCTGTGTAAACTGGCGCTAGCACCACTTACAACAGATATTTGTTTCCTTATGTCTGAGGTCACTACACTTAAAACCTACAAGTAACCCTAAGGCAGGCCTTTCAATCCTGAAGGCAGGGTGCTCGGCTATAAGTGTGAGGATGCCCCTGCATGAGCAGGACACCCCTATAATCCACGGAGTCCATTCTCCCAGGTTGTAAGTGCATCAGCCATTACGATATGTAGAGTGGCCTTGCATCATTATGCAATGGCTATCTCTAGACTGGCTATAACGAACCCTGTCGTGTTTGATATCAAACATGTTGGAATCATACCCCAACACCATAAGCTATGATTCAATGCACTGTAAAGCTCCTCCGGGAGGCCCTCAGTGCTCCGGGTACCAGTCTGCTAGACCCAGACAGCAAACCATGGCTGCTGCCGACCAGACACGATTCTGCCCTCCTGCTGCAGAGCCAAGCTCAAGCAGGGGAAGGCAGGACAATAGGTTTCCTGTCACAGGGAGGTGTGCCAACCTCCCAGACTGGAGTTAGTGTATTGGGACAGGGTGGGGACACTTGGCAGCGCCACTAGACTGCTTTGAAGAGCACATTTGGTGCCCTTCTTGCATACTCCATTTCGAACCTGTTCAGGGAGCCGTTGGCTCCTGCTCTTGTGCGAAACTGGACAAAGGACATGGGAGTATCATCCCCACTGTCCAGCCCCTCCTGTTGTAGGGACCCTTGATTAGTCCCAACCCTTTCCTTAGGGTACTTAAGGGCTTACCTGTGGGTGAATCCTTAGATTCGTCGTGGGACAAGATTCAGATCTGAAACCACTTTATCTTCAACTGTCTGGGCACTTTGGACTTCGCTGGACTTCACCCTGGGAACCGAGACTGCACCTGGGAAGATTCCTGCTGCTCCTGGTCTTGCCGTTCTGCCGGTCTTCTGAGTCATCTGTGCCTGCGCTTCATACAGGTTCTTCTACAGGCCTGTAGACATCCAAGACACCCGAAGGGATCTCCCTTGAAGTGAAGGAGTCACTTCCCATCACCTGCAGAAACTGCAACAAAGCTTACCGGTCTGCTGTTCCTGAGCTCCAACAGACTCCAAAAGGTTCAGCAACACAAGTTGTGGTTCTGCAACTCCCTCGAGGCCTGCGCTGTCTTCACAGCAAGTTTGAAGCCAGTATCCCTCCTCTGAACCCCTGGAGCAGTACCCCTGTGCACCCGGTTCGACTTGCCATTGCCAAGGCTTGTTGAATCTCTTCACCAAAAATCTTTGGGCTCCAAGAAGCTCTAACCTCAAGCATCTCCTGCAGCCAATACCTTTGCCTGCATCGCATCCTCTGCACCATGGGCCTTCATCCTTTGGTGGGCTGCTCGAGGTCCTCTTGCGACTATTGTGCCTTCGGCCCATGGGTCCTCTTGAGGGTCTTCTTTGGCTCCAATGGGTTCTTCTGCTTGCTCCAGCCTGCTCTGACTTACCTGCTCTTGGTGAGTCACTTGGACCTTGTTGGTCCTGACACTGCACATATTTTGCCGGCCACGTTTGTTGCCACTGCCAAGGCTTGCTGGTGCTCCTGCCGGACACCGACCCCTTGGCTCTTGACAGCTGACCTGGGACAGCTCGTGAACAGCTCCTGGTCTTCCACAGCATCGTCTAGTCCGCAAAGCTACAGCGCCAAGGTCACCGTCAACTCTCCTGCATCTTTCGACATCGGTGGGCATTCGTCTTCCGTGCCTAGTGGTCACTTCTGAGTGGAATAGACTCTGTCCCCTCTGCTTGCACGTACTTCTCTTCCTGAATCCACTCTTGGGTTCCACCGGACTCTTTCACCTTCTTCACCAGCGGTATCTTTACTGAAGTCCTCCATTGTGGTCTACGGCGGTTTTTGATGTCAATTTACACCCATACACCCGGCTTCCCTGTGGTAGGTATCCTGGTTCCCAGGGTATCCACAGGTGGGTTGACTCTCCAACCCTCCATATTCCACAGGGTTTCTTCAGGATCCTCTGGGAAGGATCCTTCTTCTTGAAAACTGCAACCATGACTCCCCATTGACTTGTATTGAGCACACAGTTGTGTTTCCACTCTACACACGGACTCTATGGGGTTCCTGAGTACTTACCATGGGTGGTTCCTTGTGTCCCTGGCTCTTCTAAGTCTTCTGGGTCCAGTCTCAACTTAGGTCGTTGTTCACATTCCACTTTATTAGTACATGTTTTGGTCTCCCCCTGGGGACCACTGTGTATTTGTGCTACTTACGTGTTCTATTACTTAAGTATTGTGTGTATTGTGATCATATCTCCAGGGAGGAGATATTACAATGTGTTAGTGAGTGTTCATAATAAATACATATTTTGATATCTACTCTGTGTGGTTCTTTATCACTTAACCTACACTATATTATTAGTACTGGTGAAACAAGCTGCTTTACACTCCTTCTGGACTAAGCCCGAAGGCTGCTCTCCACAGCTACCACTCAGAGATTTCTATGGTTGTCTAAGATCACTAAAATCACCATAAGGGTTGTCTGGATTGGTGCAGGGTGCTTCACTTAAATAAGTGTGCACCATATACTAAGACAGATTCCTATAGCAACACTCTGTTAGGAGGTAAAGATCCTCTGCTACCACCTGCTTCGCTCATGTTTATGAATTTGAATCAACGAAAAACCTAACACAAAAACAATATTAAAATTAATTACCAATATGATGGTTAAAACATATTATAGAGCCTCCATTTTGGAAAATGGTGGATGGGTTGCTCTGAGGGGGTATTTTCTGTCACTATAAGACTACATAACCCTCAAAACCTATGTTTTGACACAAAAATGAAGTATATAGGTCTCATGGTTCCTGAATATTACATTCTCACTGCATCACATCCGCCATTTTTAACAAGCATAGGCATAGCCAATAGGTCTCGCTTTTGGGACCTTATAAGTATTTAGTTAGGCAGCACAATATCCTTGGTGCAACAACATTAGCTGTTGCATGGTTAAACACTTATAAGGTCCCAAAGGCGAGACCTATTGGCTATGCCAATGCTTGTTTGATTTGCTAAAAGTCTCTCTGTCTATTTTCTTCTGCCAGTGTGGCAGATGGAGGAAAAGTTGTCCACCATACTCAAAAGTAATGGTTAATATTGCCCAAGCTATGCCCTCTTATATGCAACTAAAGCCAGCAGTGTGTGCAGACTGCCGGAAAGTTCCTCTAGTGTGCATGCCCTCTTCAGTTTCTATGTAGTATGCCATTCACATATGCTGTACACACCATAACTAGTCCCTCAGCAGCAAGTACAGTGGTGTTGAGGGTTTTAGGGCAAGTCAACTCTGGGTATCACTGAAATTGTTTGGGATGTCATATCCAATACCCTTGGCTACCTGGAAATTCAATGGCTATGTTTAAGTCTCGGAAGAATAGTTTTATTTAAGCCTAAATCACCAATCACTTATACAGTGCCAAACAAACCCCACAGACATCCAAACGCTTGAAGCAAAGTGCAAAGATAATAACATCAAACAACTGGATATTAGTCAGTCTGCTGAAACATTAAAGGTTGTTCTTGGTTTGAGGGAATTCAGGACGGCTTTGAAGGTCAACCAGCAAAGAAACTGAAAGATTATTCTCCAGGTGAGTCACTGTAAAAACTTTTAAATCTGGACTTTGAATGCCTTGGCCAATTTAAGACTATTGTGGGGTTTGGTTAAAGTCTTGAACACTTCTATCTCGAAAGTCTAAAGGAATCCCAGCAGTAAAGGGGTCAGTAAGACATATCAAGAAGTGCCAGGTGTAATCTTGAAAGTTTTTTTATCTTAAACAATAAAACCTCTACACCTTTTTTATTGGTCACAAATGAAGATGTCACAATCCGTCAACTATCATAAGTTATGAAGGACATTGAATTAAAAATATGAATTACAACTATTTCCTGTCCATAACAGTCACCCCTATGCAGAAACTATTTTTTAGCTTAGGGAAAATGTGGTGTTATCTATAGGATGAAAATCCTATGTTTTCATTCGAATATATGCACTGCTCTTCCAAAACGAGTGGACAATACACATGTATTTGATATAACAATCATTTTGACCACTAAGAACAGTACGGGGTTGATCCCTTGGGATGCCCTTAGCCCCTCGACTTTCTGTTATGTTCTATAAAGACTAGAGCAAGGACACAGAATGCAAATAAAATGTGACTCAGAATCCAGAACACTTTGTTTCTGCCACTGCCGATATGCCCCTAAAACAACAGGTACAAGGGCAGAACAAAGAGAACACATGTGCAAACCCTAACTGACGTCCATGGTCTTAAGGAACATCTTCCACTGCATTTCTGGCATAACAGGAGTGTTGTGGTGGCTTGGAGGATGCGGAATGTTAGGAATGGAAAGTTTTTAGTAATGTGTGTGGGTTCCGTAGTGGAGGGCTGAGCAGGGAGTGGTTAGAGGGCAGGCTGTGATCACATTCGGTACTGCTCCACTGGTTGGATGACTAAAACTACACTTTTATTGGAATTGTTCAATGTGTACCTAGTTAATGGAAAGGGTCAAAAACACACGTGACAAAACCAAGCAGTATTGTGATACCAAGAATAAGACTAAACCAGTGAAGGTTCGGATGGGTGGATCAGTGAATTTGTGCGAAGAGACACAGCAAGGTTTGCAAGGGGGGAATGCCAATTTTACGAACCAGTGGAAGTGTTAAGGAACGGCCATACGTTGAGCGATGGAAGGGCATGAATCTCTACTTCATGGTGTGTTGAAATATGAGGGTTTTTGAATTGATGATTTGGGGGAGTGACGGGTGAAGCATGACAGCTGCGTCATATATGATGTGGATGATTTGGGCAATAAGTGACTGTAACCTGGATGAGGCAGTGGGGAATCACCTACTTCTGATAATATGGAAATATGGAGATAAAGACATCCTCGAACATAATGCAGCATGCTGCTGCATTTTAACACGCATCCGGTACAGGACGAAAGGTGGAAACTTAAAGGGGAGAAGGCGTCAAAAAAATACTTATTGTTTTTACAAGCGTCACATTGGCACAAGGGTCCAATTTGAGTGACCAGTGAGTAAAAAGCAAGAATGAATTGGCCGCGCGGCCGTGAAAGTTACACAGAAGTGATCGCGATTAAGCGAAAATAATCGCGATCGCAGGGACGCGCTATGTGGTGGGGGAGGGGCGGAGCGAGGCGCTTGGGACAGCAAGGAAAGGGTGTCGCGAGGAATGCACATAATAAAAAAAAGCAAGCAATGAAAGTGAAAGGAAAAAATGCTGACGAAAGCCAGATGGCAGCTGTGCACATCGTGCGCGCTTGTGAGCATAACAGCAACCTGGTGGCCGGCAGCCTCTTGGTAGCACTTTCAAAACCCGCTTACTAAATGTCTCGCTTGAGACAGCACGTGCGCTAGCTCAGGCGAGACCTAAAAACGGTGATGTTTCAGGCGGCGCGGGAAACTTGTACTGGCAGAGGTCCCCTGCGGAGGCTCGGCTGACAGGCTGTACCGGACGTCAGCCATGGCCTGCTTTTCATGGGCAGATAAGCATGTCTTACAAATAAACTAATATACTTAGGTTCCTGAATAGCGAGTGCTCGGCCTTTCTTTCCTTCTTAAACTCAAGGGACGCCTGCCACAGAGGAAAACCGCCAGCTTCTTAGTCTAAGCGCAGCCATGTTAATTTATGGCTGACCCATTGCAAAACACGTCCAAGTCAACGATTTAAAAGGACTTCTGTGTTTATTGTTGTATCTCGTGCAAATCAAATGTTGTAGATCGGGAGGATGGATCCTGCCGCCATTAATGGAAGTTGCAGGAAGATGGAGAGTGGTTTATGCGAGCCTCGCCTGAACAATTCAGAACCAGGCAAAGTGAACAATAGTTGGACAACGGCAAGGCCCTTGGCAAGGCGATGTGGCTCTGTACAAGGACGGTTATCCAGGCGCATGGAAGCGGCCAATGCTTGACTGCAGATCACATATTTAAACTAAGGCACCAACAGGTGAAGAGGTTCTCTTTGCACAGTCTTAAATCTCTAGTAACAACCACTATCACGCCTTCCAGACTAGAATATTACTTTGATGGTGACGTCTGCTTGGGTTTTGAGACGTACTGTGGCTTCATTCACCGAATGTCTGCTTTTAAATACTTACAGAAGCTTGCGCCAAAGGGGAAGTTGGCACAAGATGGAGGGCGGTCGTTGATGCGAACTGAACCAGTTTAGAACCTGTCGAGATGAACAATAATTTGACCAAGACGAGAGACCCTTACACGGAAGGCTGCTGAGTATGCACTTGGAGGGCTATTGTACAGTTGTGCGCAGGCTAGTAGTTGAAGGGGCGGAGTATCGGGAGGAAGGGAAAAAGGAGGAGCGACTGCTGAGGCGGGCAGTTAGAGTAGGGACGGCAAAGTGTGAGGAGATGAAATAAAGCTCCGTAGTTAATGACCACGGTGTCTGTCGTTATTGGGGTAACACGACACGACAGCTGGCGACGAGGATGGGATGAGCGGCATGCTCCCCTGAACCCTGAAGAAAACCGTGGTCTGTCCCCTGGGCGAGGCGCAAGAGAAGAAGCTTGAAAGCAGCGCTGTCCATGCTGAAACCGGAGCCTGTGCCGGATCAAGTGCCCTAAGAGTGCAGGGCGAAAGCGAGACCCTGGCCCCCTGCCCTGACCCCTGCTGCGGGGACTAGAGTGCAGCGTCGGTCCCAGGCGAAGAGCAATTCGCCGAGTGGAAGTCAAGCCCCCAGCGTGAAGCCAGAATCACGTGCGTGCCAGGAGAAGTGGCAGCAACAACGCGCGCCTACCCTGTGGTGAATGAGGTCCCACGGAGCCAAGCCGGTGAGTGAGGCCGCCGATGTAGCGTGATTCATGTGGGGAGGAACCCTGAGGAATTGCTGAGCCTCGTGTCAAGCCCCGTGTGTGGTGCCGGTCCGGCGGCCATCTTTAAACCAGGCGGCTGCTCTAGGACACCCCTTGTGAAACAAGTAAGCATCCATTTTGAAGTCAGGCACCAAACAAGCACAGGCGAAGGCAAGAAACAAACCCAAGCAAAGGCAAGGAAGGAACTAAACAAACCCAAGCCAAGGCAAGGAAAAAATTAAACAAGCACGGGCAAAGGCAAGAAGAGAATTAGACAAGCACAAGCAAAGGCAAGAAAAGAATTAAACAAGCACAAGCAAAGGCGAGAAAATAATTAAGCAAGCACAAGCAAAGGCAAAATAAAAGAAAGCAATCAAGCCCAAGTAAAGACAGGAGAGCAAACAAGAGAGGAATTAAAACAAATGCAAGCGAAGCACGATGTCAAACCAAGGATCGCCCGCACGTCAAGAGGTGAAACCCGTTGTGATGGGACTGTCGCACTTGCGCCCTCCAGAGCCTCTGGCACTCATGGTTGGGAGTAGTATGGGGCCTCGATGGGAGGAATGGATTGAAGATTTTAAAGACTACATCAAAGGCTCCAAGGTGCTTGGTGATGAAGACCAACTAATAGCGCTCCGCAACCTTGTGGGAAAAGACATCAGCAAAATTATCAAAGAAATTCCAGCTGCGGATGCAGGGACGTACGCCAAGGTACTAGAAGCGTTGGATAAGAAATTTCTACACAAGAAGAACGTAGACTACGAGAGGTATGTGTTCCAGCGGGCGCACCAAGGAAAAGATGAGATGATGAGTACATACATAACTCGACTACGCCGGCTAGCACGCCACTGCAACTTTGAAGCATTCTCGACGGACGACGCCATCCGGTTGCGCGTCATCGACGGTTGCCAGTCTGAGACGCTCCGGAGAAAACTGTTGAAGAAAAGTCACACCCATGACGAAATCGAAGAAATGACAAGAGTGCACGATCAGGCTGAGGAACACGCTAGGACCATGGAAGCAGGACGTACAGAACGCAGGGAACAGGTATGCCATGTGCGAACCAGTCGCTCCCGCCGAGTGTCCAGGGAGCGAGGGCGGCACTCCCGGCCATCGTCGCACCACCGTCATTCTGGACACCGTCGGCCGGAAGCAAGGCGGAGAAGCAAGCGCCATGATCATGTGAGAAAAGCACCAGCACGGAAATGGTATGATTTCACGCATACCGGAGCATGCCCAGCTATGGGACAGCAGTGCCGCAAGTGTGGACGGAGCAACCACTTTGAGGCCATGTGCAGCGAGTATCGCCGGGAGAAGGAAAAGAACACACACGGGACGTCACGAGGCGACACCTGCCAACACCACGCGCGATCGGTGCATGACCGCCCAAAGTCCTCGTCAAGATCCTCTCACTCCAGCCGGGAGTCGCAGACATCGCGATGGTCAAGGAGGTCACCATCTCGGGATTCCAGATCACCATCAGACGAACGAGAATACTCGGTTGAATATGCCAACATGATCGCTGACCCAGATCAACTTAAGAAATATCCCCAACTGGACATCAGCGTCGGCGAACACAACACAAAATTTGTAATGGACAGTGGTGCGTCACTGAACTACATCCCCGTGACAGAGTATAACAATATGAAACCTCGTCCTCGACTGAGTCCAGCACATGTCCGGGTCTACACCTGGATGTCCAGGAAGCCACTTCCTTGTCTCGGGAAGTTCTCGACTATACTTAGACACCAAACAATATCAGTTCCTGCCGTGATACATGTCATAGAAGGGCCAGAGGCTGACTGTCTTCTTAGTTTGCCGACGGCCGAACGACTGCGGTTGGTGGAGATCTTGTATCGTGTCAGCAATGACTGCAACATTGTCCACAAGTTCCCAAAGCTGTTCATGGGACTTGGCAAAATGAACAGGGGCCAGATCCGTCTACACATTGATGACCAAGTCCGGCCGGTTGCCCAGCATCCTCGG
This sequence comes from Triturus cristatus, assembly GCF_964204655.1. NCBI lineage: Eukaryota > Metazoa > Chordata > Amphibia > Caudata > Salamandridae > Triturus > Triturus cristatus. Next base: position 130,991,616 of record NC_140586.1, on the reverse strand, counting down.
AAGGTACCGTTCCATCTCCAGCAGGCCGTGGAAGATGAACTGCAAGATCTGCTAACGGCCGACATCATCGAATCGACGGAAGGTCCCACACCATGGGTGTCACCAGTGGTAATTGTTCCGAAGAAAGGGACTCCGGGAAAGGTGCGGTTGTGTGTGGACATGCGGATGCCCAACACCGCCATCGAGAGAGAGCGTCACCCAGGCCCCCACCTGAGTGACATGATAGCCGCACTGAATGGTGCTCGAGTGTTTTCCAAGCTCGACCTCAACAAAGGGTACCATCAGTTGGAACTTCAAGAGAGCTCTCGGTACATCACAACATTTGCAACACATCTGGGGCTATACCAATATAAAAGACTGAACTTCGGCATCTCCTCAGCCGCCGAAATATTTCAAGAGGCCATTCGCCAGACCATCCATCACATCCCCAACACACTGAACTATAGTGACGACATCCTGGTGTATGGGGCAAATGTCCAGGACCATGACACTGCCTTGGACCGAGTCTGTCATGCCCTTCTGGAAGCAAACTTAACGCTTAACAAAGATAAATGCAAGTTTCATCAATCGAAGCTGAAGTTCTTTGGGCACGTCTTCTCGGGGGCCGGGATGAAGCCCGACCCTGATAAAGTGAGCACGCTAAATGACACCGAGAGCCCACGAGACGTCAGCGATGTGCGGTCCTTCCTGGGAATGGCGAGCTACTGCTCGAGGTACATCAAAGACTATGCCACCCTCAGCCACCCACTCCGAACACTGACCAAGCAAGGACAGCCATTCGAGTGGACTCGTGAGTGTGAGCACGCCTTCCAGGAGATTAAGCAGGCGGTAGTAGCAGCTGAGAGTCTGGCATACTTCAGCCCTGACCGCAAGACTGAAATAACGGTGGACGCAAGCCCTGTCGGCCTAGGTGCCATCCTAGCTCAATACGACAACGACACAGATCAACGCCACATAGTGGCTCATGCCAGCCGGAGTCTCTCCGACACGGAGAAGGCATACTCCCAACCCGAAAAGGAGAGTCTGGCGGTAGTGTGGGCCTGTGAACACTTTCACGTGTTCATATATGGGAAACACTTCACCATGGTGACGGATCACCAAGCGCTCGTCACCATCTTCGGGAATCCGCGCTCCAAAATGCCGCCTCGCATTGAACGCTGGGGACTGCGCTTGCAAGAGTATACATACACCATTGTACATAAGCCGGGAAAGTCAGCTAACCCGGCAGACTACATGTCGCGACACCCCAGGGCATCCCAACTCTCCAGACCGTCTGTGGCCGAGGAGTATATTCACTTTGTGGTGGATCAAGCGCGACCACCTGCTGTTCCTCTGGAGGTCATTCAACAAGCCACGTCACAAGATGAAATGTTACAGAGGGTGATTCGCAGGGTGCAGACACATCGATGGCGGCACGAAGAGCCCCAGGAAGGGAGTGATCCGACGACGCGTCAGGAACTGCAGGCGTTCAGAAATGTGAGCGGAGAGCTGTCTGTTACCGCCGAGGGCCTGCTATTAAGAGATCACCGAATTGTCATTCCCAGCCAACTGCGCCAAGGAGTCATTAACCTGGCTCACGAAAGTCATCGAGGTGTAGTTGCGACAAAGAGGGCTCTCCGAGAGCGGGTCTGGTTCCCGTTTCTTGACAGAATGGTGGAGCTCACTCTGAAGGATTGTCCGCAGTGCCAAGTGGTTGGGCACGGTGATCCTCCAGCCCCACTTCAGATGACGCCACTACCACCTGGGGTATGGCACAAATTAGCCATGGACTTCTACGGCCCAATGCAATCGGGCAAGTACGTTCTCGTAGTAATTGATGAATACTCACGATTCCCCATCGCCCAGTTCGTGCCATCCACCAGTGCTGCCACCACCATTAAAGTGTTGGACGAAGTCTTTGCAGCCTGGGGTGTGCCCAAGGAATTGAAAACAGACAATGGTCCCCCTTTCAACGGACAGGAATTCAGCGACTTTGTGAAGTGAATGGATGTGCGGCACCGGAGAATAACGCCCCTATGGCCGCAAGCCAACGGCACCGTTGAAAGGTTCATGGCCACCCTAAAGAAGACATTCCAGCAAGCCACGCTTGACAAACGAGACTTGCAAACGGCTCTCAATGATGTGCTTCGATCATATCGAACAACACCCCATGCCACCACTGGCAAATGTCCGGCCACACTCATGCTAGGGCGCCCCATTCGAACACGGATACCCACCTGGGAGGGAGCCTTACGATCAGTGTCCCCAAGCCGCATCCATCACGAAGTGGTGATCGCTGACAGAGCCGGCAAGGAAAACATGAAGGCATATGCTGACAGCAGGAGACGAGCCAGATCCCTCTCCTTTCAGGAAGGGGACTGTGTTGTGGTCAAGCAAGAACAAGGCAGAAAGACAGACTGCAGGTTTAGAGCGGAGCCCTTAACAATCACTCGACGAAAAGGCACCATGCTGACTGCGGAATCAGAAAACCGGCGCATCACTCGGAACGTGTCTCACTTCCAAAAATGCAGTCCAGCCATGCAAGAAGCACTTGTGTCGGGGCCAACGATGGCTGGAACTGAGCACTGTGAAGAACAAGGTGAGGCTACCACAAATCAGGAAGGGGATGATGGAGGCCCCTCTGGAACTGTGGCTGAAGGCTGGTCCCTCCGACCGCGACAGACAATTCAACGGCCCAAGCGGTTAATAGAAGAAATAAAAACTTATGTCACATTGTTTTGTTAACAAAGGGGGAGATGTACAGTTGTGCGCAGGCTAGTAGTTGAAGGGGCGGAGTATCGGGAGGAAGGGAAAAAGGAGGAGCGACTGCTGAGGCGGGCAGTTAGAGTAGGGACGGCAAAGTGTGAGGAGATGAAATAAAGCTCCGTAGTTAATGACCACGGTGTCTGTCGTTATTGGGGTAACACGACACGACACCTATCAGGCATAAGGTTGTGTTGTGTGATCGCGCCCCCTTGGGCGCCATCCAGTGAAGAGAAAAACAGAGCTCTACTATTTAACGAGTCACGCATCTGCATCACTAACGTATATTAGGCGTTCTAGAATGTTCCTTTGTCTGACAAAGCCTGCTGGGGTTTCGAGCACTCTTGTGGCGTCATTAACCGAATTCCCCATCGAAGTGTGTGCGTCTCTGAGGAACCGAGAGTTTGAAGAAACAAAGGGGTAAAAAAATAATAATCAGCCATGTACTTTAAAAATAGATATCCTCTTGAAAAGTGACAAAAGAAATAAACACACGCCATTGCGGCAACATAGGTATGCCTGCAAGCCCCTGGCCTCACGTTCAGGCTGCTAAGATCAGGTTGGCTGTGTATTTGGGCAAAGATGAAAGCTGAAATATCGAAGGAAAGAACATGCGTATGCTTCTTTGTTGCGTTGACATATTTGAAGAAGACACATCTGCAGCACAGACGGGTGTTGTGGTCCGCCGTATTCTTGTGGTCAGGGTGGGGTGTAATAATCTTTGCACTTAGACAAGGTGCTTAATATGTGCCGGTTGTTGCAGGCTGTGGGCTCAGCCAGTTATTTCTGGGGACCAGGGTTTAGTTTTCATAATCAGACTCCGATCTACAGCAGAAGAGAGAAAGGCCGAAAAGTGGGGACGAAGATGGAAGAGAAAGGTAGTAAAACAGTGAACTGAAAAGGAGAGAAAATTAGGGTTGGAAGAGCAAGAGTGGGGAAGTGCGGGAGGTGAAAGAAAGAAGTAGGCGGAGGAATTCACACAAGGCAGGCTATATTTTAGGAGATCCCAGCATTCGCAGTGAGACCCAATCACCTGTTCCTTGATGTTTCTGACCTGCCCTGTGCCTGCGCCCGCTAAGAAGGTAGTGTTTTGGAGGAAGCCGTGATGGGCCTGTCCCTTCCTTCACCTCGCGCCAAGGCTACCATGTGCAGCCAGGAAGCGCGTGCTGTGAAGATCGTAGCGCGCAGGAGCCGCTGCCACAAGCCATGCGCGCACACGACTGTCAAGAAACACAGGCGGGCTCTGTTTACACAACAATGCTTAAACACTACAGTGAAACTAGGAACAGTTATCACAGGTCCCTGTTCGTTGGCCTCCGCGGCTCTAAAAAAAATACGGCTTTCTGGCACATTCACCGTAATTTTGAGGAGTACATTTAATTTTTGTTGTTACCGTGCACTGTAAAACGACAGATAGATGTAGGTTTATGTGATATAAAACGGGCTGTCTCGTACAACCTAGACATTTAATTAATTTAAAATTATTATACTTGGATATTATCAATACAACATAGGGTTGTGTTTGACAGACACCTCCTCCACTATTTCTGAATAGGATTATGGATGGTAAATTACAATCCCCGGTTTTAAATTATATAAAATAAATACGTAATGATTTCTCCAAATAAATGAGCGCACTGGTCCAATCCCCACAGAAAAATGCGATGTGTAAACATTCCTCTACACGACATAAACAAACACAACAGACGACTGGCGACTTGTTTGTTGATTGAATATATTTAGAAAATATGAAAAAACAAAGCATACACGCCCGACAGATGGACTACTCTTGGTACACACAGACACTTATACAGGTAGGGTGGAGTCCGCAGGGCACACTGCAACATCAGCAGCGGGTAAAGTGACTTTTATAGGGCAAAGACACTGGCTCCACGGACCAATGAATCGACATCAGAGACCCGATGACCAAAGGTTTTATCCCTACGAGTCCCTTCGGCCCTTCATCCTCGAAGTCGATCAGATGAGTACCATCGGGGTAGATCACCCCCACCCCCCCAAAAACAGTCTGTTACTCAGCGCCAAGAAACCCATGGGCGAGTGCGCGCTTCCCAAATACAATTCATGCATGAAAAAACACGCATTCCTACATACTACAGCAAAGCTGCATGTCGCGTTTAATACAAACGTCAAAGTGGAACAATATTTGCTCCGATTTCCGTTTTTAACAAAACGAAATCTTAACAAGTCCAAAAATATAAGCAAATGTTTCATTTGGCAAACAGCACCCGGGAATATCCCAAGCATTAAAAAAACACAAAATCAATCGGCCTTATCACAACACACCGCATCTCGGTAAACGTGCAATCTATTGTTCTCTCTTTTAAAAGAATATTTGAATGAGACCCCTCAACCCAGGCAGCACTTGTGGGTTTTTATTGCCGCAGTGGTTGGTGTCACGGCTTTGTCGCGTAACAGTATTCATTGACCTATGTTGGAAAGATAAAGGGTCGAGTAGGATTATTGGGTTTCGTATCCAAGACATGCACTTTACATGCGGATCTCACAATCAACCACTTCACTCATTGCGCTGTGTTATTAAATTAAGGACATTCCTTCTGTATTGTTTGAGAAGTTACGGATACAACGGGTTGCCTTGGTGCTAATAAGGTAACGTCTTGTTCTTGTTACTGCCTTGAAAAAGTTGCAGGGATTTGTAACATATGTTATATTTTTAGCCATCCCTGTTGCATTTTCACGCTTTAAAAAAAACAACTTTTTACATAAAAAGGGAGAGTGGCTACATTAATAAGATGGGCATTGGCGCCTTTTTATGTTCGTAAACCATAGGCAGGCGGATTTCTTGATAAAATAACAGAGTAAAGTATCGTGTTTGTGCCAGAGCTGCAGTCTTTGGAACTGGTGAACAAGGTCGAGTCCCGGCGTTGGCTCGGCATCATGTGATTCTGGGCAAATCAGTTAATCTCCCCGTGCCTAAATAAAAAAAAAAAAGGAATGTGATCTTGTGTAATGTAACCCGCTCCAATGCCTTTGGGTCTGGTTCGCGCTATATAAACGTGCACAAAATATATAACAAGCACTGGCCGCTCGCGCGCCTCGCGCTCAAAGTAAAAAAATAAAAACCAAGCTGTGAGACGCGCTCTGTGGTGCGGGAGGGGCATTGAAGCGAGGCGCGCGCGCTTGGACAAGCAAAAGGAAAGCCATATGGCACCTCTGCTCGTGCCTGTGTGTTGAAAAGTAATCCTCTTTGAAGAAGAAAGATGCTGAGGCTTGAAGTAGGGTGTCTCAGGTTTATTTTCAGTAGTAGGTATAAACAACTCATCCACCCAACTGTCAGTAAGATAATGATCTCACTGCTCACACACATTCCACAGCTGGCTTAGTCCTGACATTCCAGAACACTAAGCATCATCAGAGTGAAGAACATAGACAAGATGCAATTACAGGAAAAGAAAGCCATTACAACATATCTCCCTCCTTTACCCCTAAACAAAACACAAACAAAACACATTAACATCATGTGACATTAATTACATGACATAGTCCTTTAAATGGGAGGGAAAACAAGTATTCCTCCTTGGCCTTATATTAACCTCCGGAGCACCTTCCCCTTCCATGGCAGAGTGAGGAAAGCTTGATGACACATCAGTATTGCATAGAGCAACACGACCTAGATTCCAAACCCTGTGATCACTAGTTCTAACAGCATTCTTAAACACTTTGACAACTTTTACCGGTTTGGTGAACTTAGATCCAGACACAGCAAAACCAGGTCTCTTGATCCGAACCCAATCACCCACCTTAACCTTCGTTGACTTAACAGCATGACGAACATCATAGTTTTTTTTACTCTTAGAACATTTCAAATCTTCCTGTTCTTGCCATGATGTAGAATCCACCTCACGAGATCTGCTAGTCAGAAATTTATTTACCCATGGTGGATCTAAAAAAGTAACAGGGTCCCTTCCACGAAATAAAAGAAAAGGAGACTTCCCTGTAGTGGTATGTGGGGTAAACCGATACACAGACACTCTTTTCAAAACCTCCTCCTGCCAATTAAGACCATTGGACTTTGCTAAAGACACCGTTTCCTTCAAAACCCTGTTGAACCTTTCTACTGTTCCATTGGATTCTGGGTGATACAAAGAACATTTCTTGTGAACAATGCCACAATCACCAAGAAAACTCTCCATCTCACTCGAAACAAGTTGTACCCCATTGTCTGTAAGCAAAGTCTCAGGAATCCCTTCCTTGGCAATAATATCTTTTAGACATCGAATAACCGTAGCAGAATTAATATTCTTCACAAAAATCACTTCTGGCCACCTTGAAAACAAATCCATGACCACTATAACAAACGTGTCAGAACCATCCCCATGAATAGGCCCTAAAATATCAAGAGCAATATCCTTCCAGGGGCCACACGGACGAACTCTTTTTTCCATGGGCTGTGTCCTAGTTTTCAAACCCTTTTCACTAAGAGCACATTGAACACATTCCCTGACTAAATGTTCAATCTGTGTGTCTAAACCCGGCCACCAATAGCTAGAACGCACCCTCTCCTTAGTTTTAGAAATTCCTAAGTGTGCCTCATGTGCCAAATCCAAAACCTCTTTCCTTAAAGACACAGGGGGTACTAATTTGTGACCTCTCAACAACAAACCCTCACAACTTGAAAGTTGGTCTTTTACCAACCAAAAATCTCTCACGGAGTCACTGCCTTGATCTTTATGGTTCCAACCCTCACAGATTAATTTGGAGACTTCTTGAATAGTGTTGTCACACTTACAAGCATCCAACCACCTCTCACGAGAAATAACCTTATAATCTACTCCACAGACAAAGTCCTGTGGAAGACTAAAAGATGGATCTGAATCCTGATCCAGTTTGTCTTGTTGTTCGTCAGGAACTAACCTAGAAAGAGTATCCGCAACAACATTTTCTGACCCCGGAACATGTTTAACAATGAAGTTAAACCCCTGTAATCCAACCACCCATTTTGAAATTCTGGGAGATATCGAGTCAATCCCTTTTTTAGTTAGTACTTCACAAAGGGGCTTGTGATCAGTTCTTACAACAAATGAGGTCCCCCACAAAAACTTTTTTAATTTCTTAATGGCCCAGTGTACCGCAAGGGCTTCACGTTCAATTACAGAATAGCGACATTCAGCTCCTTTCAAACACCTAGATATAAACATGATGGTATTTTCTGGCAGAACACCCCCTTGATACAGGACTGCACCAATACCTTTCAGACTTGCATCAGTAGATATAATAGAGCTCTTACTGGGGTCAAAATTCCTTAAATTTGGAGCATTCTGTAATTTCATTTTTATGTCATTAAATTCCTTGTCACACAAACTATTCCAACTAAACTTCTCTCCTTTCTTTAACAAATTTCTCATATTGAACGTGACCTCAGCAAAATTCTTTATGAATTTATTATAGTATTCAGCCATACCTAAAAATCTCATGAGTTCCTCCTTGGAAGAAGGAACCACAAGATTTCTAATGGTATTCACAAGGTCAGCTTTTGGAACTACACCTTCCGCACTAATAGTGTGTCCCAAATAGTCAATTTTGTCGAGACCAAACTTACACTTTTCCTTCTTTACAGTCAAATTGTGAGAGGTAAGCCTGTCCAGCACTTGCCTAACCCTTCTTTCATGTTCAGCAACCGTAGATCCATATACCAAAATGTCATCTTGGTACACACAAATTCCAGGGATGTTAATTAAGACCTTCTCCATGACCCGTTGAAAAACTGAGGCAGCAGAAACCAGGCCAAATGGAAGTCTAATAAATCTAAATGTCCCAAACGGAGTAATAAAGGCAGTGAGATCTCTGGAGGACTCATCAAGTAAGATTTGATGGTACGCCGATGTTAGGTCAATTGTACTAAATACCTTTGCCCCACCTACCATGCTCAACAGCTCAGAAATGTTAGGTAAGGGATATTTATCTACCTGAACGCATTTATTGAGTTGTCTGAGGTCCACACAGAGCCTCAAAGAGTTGTCAGGTTTCCTTGCGGCCACCACCGGAGCAAGCCAAGATGTACCCTCCACCTCCTCAATTATGCCCTGGGACTTCAGTTTATTTAACTCCTTAAGCATGTCTTCCTTGACAGTGAACGGAACATTTCTGACTTTACAGGAAACAGGAGCTGAGCCAGGAAAAAGTTTAATCTTATGACAGTAACCCTTAAGGCAACCTAGCTTGTCACCAAAAACCAGTGGATATTGGCTTATCAAAAGAGCCTGTAGTGAAGAACCATCCACCACCGACTCAACACTTTTTTTTTCTCTCAAAATGATAGGAGGATTGCTGTTCGGGTCTAACATGACACCAAGATCTTTTTGGTGCCACCAGCTAATAATGCTATCACCTTTCTTTGAAACATAAACCTTCCCACTAGCAAAACGTTCCCCGTATTCAATTAGACCATTAAAGTAACCCCTTAACTCAATGGGATCACCTCCATATGCAGTTGGACGAATGTCTGGCTTCAATAGTTTAACTTTCTTGCACAAATTATCTTCAAAGAATCTGCTAGAAATGATAGTAATTTTGGCTCCTGAATCAAACAAAACCTTGGTTCTGTGACCCTCCACCAAGATGAAATCAAGAGGCCCCTCAGCCCCAACCTGGACCACAATTTGTCCACACTCAAAATCATGTTGATCTGATGTGCTGCCATCAGAGACTTCACTAACTTTTTTCTTTAAATTTTTGAACCTGCAGGCACTTACAAAGTGACCCTTCTTCTTACAATGAGAACATGTAACATTTAGTGCAGGACATGACTTATCATTTGCCCAATGTGAAGTGCTATTGCATCTGTAACACTTCCCACCTCTGTTAGAATTCTCATTAGATTTATTTGCACTCATATCTTTAACACGGGTCTTTACGTGAGAGTCACCCTTGTCCGCTTCTTTCCTAGACGCCGAATTTGTATTAATCAGCGACACATCTTTATTAAGATCCTTTTTTATCACCTTTACACATTGTAAAGAGTGTTCTATTCTCTTAGCGACTACTAGAACTTCATCCAAAGAAGGTTCATCTTTCATCCAGAGTTCGTCACGTACTTTCTCAGATACACAACCAAGCATAAACTGGTCACGTATTCTTTCATCCATTAGTGCGTCAAACTTACAACTAGAAGCTAAGCGTCTAAGTTCCGTTATATAATTCTCTATATTTTCCTCATCCTTTTGCATACGTTTGCCAAAATGGTATCTTTCCAAGATGGTGCTAACTTTTGGCAAGTAGTGAGCATCAAGTTTATAAATACACTGCTCATACTCATTGAGACCCGAACTGGAACTGCTAGGGACATCCGGTAAATGGTCAAAGACATCCTGTCCCTCAGACCCCAGACAATGCATCAATAAAGCTGTCTTCCTCTCCACACTTAAAGAAGTACCACAGACTCGAGCGTAGCGCTCGAAAACCTTCTTCCACTTGGACCATTTAATGGGAGGGTCACCTGGGGATTGTAGAAAAAATGGGGCTGCAGTGACGTTTTGCATGTTAAGAGGAGATAAAGATGTGCAAAAAAAACTGATCCAATAACCAAGTGTCTGGTAGCAAAGAGCTGTGCGTGTCAGCGCTGTTGAGTTGAGGATGATTGGCACACTAAATGTTAAGAAGAAGGCTGAGAGCAATTCCGTTGAGCTGAGCGTGCCAGCACTGTTAACAATAAAGATGACTGACACGCCAAAAGGCAAGAAGATTAGCTGTGCGTGTCAGCGCTGTTCGGCGTTAAGCTGTGCGTGTCAGCGCTGTTAGGATCAAGACGATTGACACACTAGAGTAACGCCGTTAGGCTGTGCGTGTCAGCGCTGTAAAAATAAAGATGATTGACACGCTAAAAGACAAACAAATTAGCTGTGCGTGTCAGCGCTGTTCGGTATTAAGCTGTGCGTGTCAGCGCTTTTAGGATCAGAACCATTGACACACCAGCTATTGAAAAGGAAGACTTTAAATCAGGGCGTTAAGCTGTGCGTGTCAGCGCTATTAGATAAAGGCAATTGACACGCTGGAGGTTGCAAAGAGAGTGCTGTGCGTGTCAGCGCAAAAATGAATATAAACACTGAAAGGAGCTTCCACGTTTGTTCACGTAACATGTGTTCAGTAGTAAAGTTATCAAAGACGGCGAAGACTCTCTCTTAAAAAAAACTCCTCAACTATTTATGACGATGTTTGCTTAGCAACCCATTGTTGTAGCATCCAGCAAGCTTTCGAGCGAATCAGATTACGTTAAAATACACAGCAGCCAATCAAGATACAGCTTCTTATCCACCAATCCAGGAGAAGTTCTGAAATTAGTGTACGCCCTTCATGCGTTTCAGCCCCCATGCATTCCAACCTGTGACGAGGGATATCCAGAACTTCAAGGCGTCAAGGCTTCTGCAGGCAGGAGAACGCGCAGTTGATAACGACCAGAGCGCGTGAAGAAGCGCGAGGGCTAGCGTGAGTAATTTGATTATTTCCCAAATTACCGTTAATGAGAAAAGTGCGTGATTAGTGCACTCTTAGTACAAACTATCACAGCTACCTCGTTATCTCAGGGAAGTAAGGTCACTGAATGCTAGTAGAGATATTAGGAAGAGTTTTAGAGATTGCGCAAATGCCGAGCAGAGCGTTCTAAGCAGTAGTTGACAGGAATAATTAAAAAAAATGTCTCTAAGCGAAATTTATTAAGTAAGGAACGTTCTTACTTGATGTAAAAGGTCTTCTTTGAAGAGAAGAGATGAAATATTGTAGTTCGCCAGAAATGAGATGAAAGTTGGAGTTGAGTTGAGATCCCAGTCGTCGCCAGTGTTGAAAAGTAATCCTCTTTGAAGAAGAAAGATGCTGAGGCTTGAAGTAGGGTGTCTCAGGTTTATTTTCAGTAGTAGGTATAAACAACTCATCCACCCAACTGTCAGTAAGATAATGATCTCACTGCTCACACACATTCCACAGCTGGCTTAGTCCTGACATTCCAGAACACTAAGCATCATCAGAGTGAAGAACATAGACAAGATGCAATTACAGGAAAAGAAAGCCATTACAACACTGTGCACGTGAACGCAGGCAGAATGCCAGCAAAAAGCTTGCGGTCGCACTTTTAAAAGCCCATTTACTAAACGTCTCGCCGAGCAGCGCATGCGCTGGCTCAGGCGAGACCTAAAAATGTAGTCCGGAAAAATTTGACTAGATTAGCAATGTGTGCCCAAACTAAATTACTTATCTAATGATACAAAAACACCAATCGATAATGTAAATCTCTGGACAACAGTTTTTTACTGAGGTATATCAATGTGCCAGGACTATCAATAATAATCAGTTAGAACCATTTTGGCAAATAAATCTTTAAGGAGAACTTCACCGATACGAACACAGTGGTGTTTGTAAGTTGTTTATCATGTTTAGGATTCAATGGAATTAAAAATGCTCCATATGCTTCCACAGGTTCCAGAAATTGCTCGGTAGATCACTAACATCCATAAAAGAACAAAATACGACCTCAGAACCACACTTTAAATTAAAAGAAATATGATTTTTGGGGGAGGGTAGAGTTGGCAGCAGCCCATGTGGTCCTTGCTAACCTAACAGCATTTTCCGCCCCTCAGACAGAATTTGTGAGAGACCCAGAGCTAAGGCCTGCCAGATTGCCCCGCTAGAGACATCAAATATGACCGCATGTTAGGGGATGGAATCAGCGAAAGTGTACTATTTCTAGAGCAGCAAAAACCTAGACATAATTTTCTGCTTTTCTGGACTTTCATGAGTAGTGGCCCCACCTGGTCACAGTTTACATCTGACTTTGGGTTGGCACTACTTGCAGTGCATTCTACAGTTAATGTGGAATAAACAACTTCCTCTGTGTGACTTGGTCCCCAGGCACCATATCACACCTTTTTCCTAGGGAGCACAGTTCTTTTGCTCAATAAAACCTTTCTAAAGGAAATACTCAACAGCAGTAATGTGGCCTGGGCTCTGTATCCCCCATCTACAGTAAACTGCTTCTCCACTCCCTGTGGCAGGCCCTCTGCTTCCCCCATAGTAGAGGACACATGCAATGACACTTCCAATAGACATCCCAGATGGCCACCAATACAGACCGAGGTACACTCTGAGACTGGGTAATACTGAAGACATAATCACCAACTGGGTAGGAGAACACTGAACCAGCGTATCAGAAATATAATGTCAAGGAATTAATGTGATTCGGGCAAGATGTCATCAGAACACACAAAGGGCCCTCATAGATGCAAAAGCTGACCAGAGCGAATGGAAGAGAAATCTAAGACTTCTCTCGCAGTGGCAGTGGGAGAATACTGTGGGAGGAGCTAAAACAATCAATTTAAAAGGTTTAACCTCCAAAGAACGATTTCATGCATGGGCCCTGACCAAAGATGCCACGAGCATACCACGTCATTGAGGTAAAAGGTTACAATGAACGTGATTAAGATATAAATAGAACCTAAAGCAGAACAGAGTGTGGTCAACTACTTACAGATGAGGCTGGGTTCAGAGCAAGTTAGAGTATTGTTTGTTACAAAAGGAGACCACTTCACAGCCATTGTCTGATAACATTTGAGGAACATGTTTTACGGCCATAGTTTGATAAACTTTATGAGGGAGAGGAGTTGGCCTAACGGCTAGGGTGGTCGACCCCGAATCTGAGGAACTGGCTTTGAGTCTTGGCAATGATGCTGAACATCCTGTGATTCTGAGCAAATCACTTAATCTCCCCGCGCCCATCAAAAATGAATGTGTCTTCATGTAACGCAACTGGTGCTATGTAAAGCGCTCTGATACCCGGTACCTTCGGGTCAAGTTCGCACTAAATAAAAAAAACCTCTGTAATGATAAAAAAACAAGAGGAATTCTAATTGTCAAATGAACATCTGAGAACGTTTCATTATTTCTTGAATTTCTCCATTAATGCATTGACTTTATTATGAAAGTAATGATATGTATGTATGGGATTAGCTGTACTATGTGGAAGGATGAGAGGGTACGAATGCATGTACGGATGCAACAATTCTGAGATACGATGTTGAGATTTTTTAGATCATATTTAAGCTAATACTACACTGTATATGGAAATTAATATATGTACCAATTTTGAGAAATAAGTGGATTTTATTTGTAAATATCCGTTTCCTTAGTCATTGCTATAGAGACCCCAATGTTACTAAAATAAACTTTTAGAAAAATATAGTTGCCTGAGATTATTCAGTACAATTTAATTTGTCCCTGCCTCAGGAACTACCTTTGTTAGCAGGGGAACCCCTATATATTTACACCAGTCACAAAAGGAGATCCTTGAAGAGTTATGTAGCTTAGCATGTGACTAATATTTATAAAGCGCTTGTACCAGTAAAGTCCGCCATATGTGTTCAGTGGCATTGGATGTCGCTGGGTTGGGTTGTGCAGGTACGCGCCTTTTCTGATGGAAATGCCACGACCGCTAAATCTACTATGGAGGACTGGGGGCTCAATGGGCATCCGCTCCACCTTGAAGGGAAGCCGTGGAATCTTGCCACTTTTTTGTTTTACTAACTAAGGAAGTTCCAAGAAGCAAGAGTAATTGCATTATCATATCTGGGCGAAAATGTGGGTGAAATGTGTGCTCCTTCCCCTAAGCATCTGCTACACTCCTGTAGGTTTGGGACCCCCAGAAGTGTGATTTCAGAGCACAATTTTGCATTGAAACATGCAGTGTACAACAAATCCCCTTGAGCAAAGCTAAACATCAGTGAGAACAGAAGGGCAGGTTCTAAATCTGGTTATTCTACTGTTGCTATGTCACGAAGAAATCCCAGGCTGCTCTCACAGGGCTCCATGAGAGCCTGTCAGTGCACCGCTGGCTCTAGCACAGATCTGAGAGCAGAGTGGGTATGAGGGCACAGCGGGTGCCTAGGATGGGTGGCAGGAGGCTAGGATTTTTGTTGTTCCCATTTGAGACAGGGTGGAGAGCCTTGTTATGTGTGGCGCCTCATTAGTTCTCGGCCTCTGCATAATGGAGGAAAGCAGGGGCACCGGCTTTTAGTGGGTCATTCATAACATTAAATATAGGTAAAAAGTAAATAACAAGGTTGTTTTTCACTTAGGAGTTCTGAGTGACATCATAAAGAACTCGAGCTTCGCTCTCCTTGTTAATTCGATTGTACCCCTTGTAGAACGCCCCTGTTATTCACTCTTGCCCATCTATAATTCTATACGTTAAACAAAGTGGTTAACCACTGTTGTGACGTCGCCCAGGGCAAGTGATCACTTCCCTGTTGCTTCACTGCCTCGCCTGAGTCTCCAGAGGCAGAAGCGTGATGGCAGAATGGTGGCCTCAACCGCCTTCTCCCTTCTCTACCGGGACTCTACAGGTCTGAGGGAGACAGGAGATAGTGGGCGGCTCTGTTCCTGCACCTACAGTCCTCTCCTCTGTCAATGTGAGTCTGCGGAGGCCTGCGTAGCGGAGATATGAAGCGGTGCTGCAAAGCATCTCCCAGTGAACCGGTCATCCCAGTGCCAACTCTCTGCTTTCAGTGTGAGAGTAGGTAGTGTAGCTTTGGGCTGGGAGGGGTTGGGGCAGCTTAGAGGTTGGCAGGAGTGGTATAGAGAAGACAAGGTATTTTATGGCCACATTTCTCAAGTGGTGAAGGGGTGTGGTGGATATATGTAGCGGGAGCTGTGGGTGGGTGGTAGCAGGCCAGGTATTGTGTTTTCAGTTTATGCAGGGGTAATGGGGAGGGTTTTTGAAGAGGTTTGAGGGTGGGTGGTAAAAAAAAGAGTTTTATTAAATCTTTTTTAATCCATGTTATTTATGACTCCCTCAGTTCTCTTCTGCCCTGCATATATGTTGGAAGCAGAAGAAGATTATCTGGGGATGGGGGGCATATACAACATGAAATTGCAAATGTGGTAACTGATTCACAGGGATGCTCTTCATCTATGTCTCTTTCTCTAGCTGATGTCACTCTGGCTAATAACATCCCCATCATTCACTGTTACGCATATTAAATTCTAATATATAAAACATTTAAACCTGCAATCCATGTATAAAAGTCCATCTCTAATTTCCTGAGTTCAATCAAGTTATGATGTCTCCAGTCACTTGTAATTATGAATGACAAAGCTGATCAACTGTACTTTTATTACAGATGAGTTGTGATGTCATTGTGGTTGTTGCCAGAGCCAGCAGCCAAGGTGAAAGGCAGGTCACAGAGCATACCTTTTGTTGCAGTTTAAACCATCCCTTTTCTGGTCTGTTTACGTCTTACCTAAGACAGCACATGCGCTGTCTGTTCTGAGACATAATGTTAACTTACAGTGGGTTTACAGCCCGCCCATTCATACGAGTTGGCTTTATTGTCACTCTGATTTACTTGCTTCTATTCATAAATTTCCATGGGTTTTTATTCTGTTCTGGTGTCTGTCCCACCCCTAGAGCATGAACCCATTACTTGTTTCCTCCTAACTGCTCCCTTTTCAGGTGCTACGTTTTTTTCTTTTTTGTTTAGCACCCTATGAAAGAGCATTTGTTTTTGTAACCCTTTCCTCCTTGTGTACTTCGTGTTCCTATTTCTCACACATGTTTCTCCCCTCATTCTCCCTAACTTAGTTGCTATTATTCCTTTCACCCCACCCACTCACCTTCCATAGCCAATCTTGCTTCGCCAACCCCTCCTCTTATTTTGTCCGTTTGCTTCCACATCACCGCTCACACACCCTCAGTTGTCCATGTGCCTCCCCATCCCAGTCATCTCACCTTCAGTTATTTTCTTCCCCATCCACCCTCTGCTGTCCGTGTCCTTCCCCATTCCTGCCCGCACACCCTCAGTTGTCCCTGTGTTTCCCCTTAGACGCCCACCCACCCTCCATTGTCCATGTGCAGCCTCATCCCCAGCCCTCCATTGTTAGCGTGCTTCCCCATTGTTGTCTCTTGGTTGTCCCTTTCTCCCTCACCCGCATCCTTCTCTCTTTCCTTCACCTCCATGTTGCCTCATCCCCACCTACTTCCCACTCCAACCCAGTACCTTGCTTGTGTTTTTTAAACACACATTAGCACTATTTAAAAAAGCACATCAGTCCATTTCCAATCCATATCATAAAGGTAAAGAAAAAGAAAAAAGTGCTTGCCTCCTTTTGCAGGCACATGCATCCGTGTTGGTGCACTCCTTAAAAATGATGCGACAGCCACATCATCCTGATTTCTTTCACTTTTTTTTCAGCCACACTTCACAGCAACTTTGCTGCTACACAGCATGACTAAAACAATGAAGTTGAAGTTGAAAATGCTTATAAAGCACGCTGTGACCAAGCGGTTTCCTGGCGCTAGTAGATTACACGGAGCAGACGGAGGGGCAGGAGGGATCAGTGAGAGAGAAACGCTAGGGTAAACAGGTGAGTCTTGAGTGCCTTCCTAAAATGTGAATAGGAGGTTATAGATCTAATAGAAAATGGAAGATCGTTCCAGAAGCGGGGGGCAAGGACAGAGAACCTGGTGCCACCTGCTCTCGACTTGCGAAAACGGGGGATGATGAGAAGAGCCTGACTGGAGGAGCGGAGAGTGCGACTGGGAATGAAAGGAGTGACCAACGAATTGATGAAGAGAGGGGCAGTGTGAGCATGGGCCATGAAAACTATGCATCCCATTTTGAAAAGGGTGCGATGCATAATGGGGACCCAGTGAAGGGATTTAAGGAGGGGGAAGGCGTGATGAAATTTGGGGAGCTGGTGGATAAGGCGAGCCGCCTGATTCTGGATGGTCTGAAGGCGTCGCAGCTCGTAGGCGGGGGCACCCGCATAAAGGCAGTTGCCATAGTCTAAGCGAGAGAGGACCATGGCTAAGACAATAATTTTAAGGGCATCCAGAGAAAAGAAACAAGAAATCTTACGGATAATCCGTAATGATAGAAAACAAGAAGAGACAACGGAGCTGATCCGAGGGCGCATGGAAAGGTCCTGGCTGATTTTGATGCCAAGGGTTCTGACTGAGGCAGAGGGGGCCGGGGGGGAGCCAAGGCTGGGGGGCCAGAAGGCGGAGGACCAAGTGCTAGAGGTCCCACCAGTCAGGATCAGCTCAGTTTTATCCGGATTGAGTTTAAGATGATTTAGACTCATCCAGTCAGAAATAAAGACAAGTGTACTTTGAAGTTTGGGAAGGGGGTTAGAAGAGGAAGAAAGATCAAATATTAACTGGGGGTCATCCGCATAGTTGTATACGGAGACCTCCAATTTGAGCAGAGAAGCAATGAGGGGGTAGATGTAGAGGTTGAAAAGAAGAGGGGAAAGAGAGGAGCCCTGGGGGACCCCGCAGGACACCGTGCGCAGCGGGGCAGAAAAACCAGAGAGCTGGACAGCCTGCTACCGGCCTTGGAGGAATGACGCGAGCCAAGAGAGGGCGGTGCCCTGAATGCCCGCTGCCCTGACGCGATCGAGAAGGATGGAATGGTCGACCGTGTCAAAGGCGGCGGAAAGATCAAGAAGCACCAAGGCTTGAGGGCAGTTGGAATCCGCCTTATTCTTGAGCTCGTCCAGGACAGAGAGAACCACTGTTTCGGTCGAATGGACCGGGCGGAAACCAGCTTGGTGGGAAGCCAAAAGATGGTTATCCTCAATGTATGTAGACAGGCAAGAGGTGATGTAACTCTCAAGAACCTTGTGAAGTACTGGGTTTTTAAAACCCAGCGGTGCAGGGGAACACACCCTAAGACTTCGAGTTCTTCCTGTTTCAGACCCACAGAAACACAGAGTCTTCTAGGTGAAGTCAAAGATCAATTTATTGGCTGCAGACCAATTACAGGTATCCGAGAAGTACAACACAATGTATGTTCTCAGGAGACTGCTCAAACTTACAGAAACGGCCTTCTCCTTATATACAAAATATCATGCTTCAGGCACACATTCCTCGTTTTACGATATGGTCATTCATATGTATTCATTACAAACGAAAAGGCAGAGTCATGATGACTATCCCACATTCCAGTTTAGCCAGCCCACAATTATTTACCCAGCGAGGCTCAGATCCCACATCAGATATCAGCAGACCCCAATAAACACGGGCACCTCCTGTTTGTAAAACAAGCCATAAAGCAGGAAGAGTCAGGTGTGAAAGAGATTAGCCGGAGGCTTGTGTGGGATGAAAAGGCTTTATGGTGTGTCAAACCCTGATGCTAATCACAGGTGGCCGTAGGACGGGGAGCTCGTGGGACCGGACTGACCTGGGGCGGTGGAGCCAAATCGCATAGGTCACAGAGAAGTCAATGGAAGGCACATGTGTTCTGAAGGCCTGTACTTGTCCTTAATGTGTAGCCTATGTGAAGGCAACCATAAGATGGCCACCGCTCCAAGATGGAACCCACGAAGTCAATGTGTAATATCGTATACACAGTGCATTTATCGATGAAACGTTATGCAAAGCACTTGTACATACTGCATTGGCCATTCGCGGTTCGCTGATACCGGAATAGGCAGGGTAGGGCCCTGCCTCCTACGCGGTCCCAAATTTTAAAGTACCACAGACCCTCCTTTTGCCCTTACATAGGCAATAACTATACTCATATCAATCCGAGTCCAGGTCTATATTCATGAAGTCATGGAGATGTTGCTGTAGCATCATCCTATTACTTAGCTCGTCCCTCGATACAGGTTTCCTTACACATAATGTAGCACAGAGGCCACATATCGCAGGAGCGCACTGTATACACAGACAGAACAGGAAAATAATGGCTAAGATCATACCAATGACCATCAGAATCTTCCAACCCCAGGCAGATATCAGTTCCCAGAACCACCCCATCAGTGACCAATCTCCTTTATCCACGTGAATAGATTCAGATATTTTATGCAGTTTGGAGATGGCTTGATAAACTGTTGGAGCGTTATCTGGTATGAAAATGCAACAGCTAGATTGGATGACCTTACATACCCCACCACGGTCTGCAAGTATGACGTCTTGAACCATACGGTTCTGCAAAGTCATGAGGCGATCCGCTTGGAGCTCAGCTGTCAAATTACCAAGGGCACCAGCCGTTACATTAACAGTGGATTCAACCACACGAGTCAGTTGTCTCAGGTTCCTACTATTGACCATCGGTCCCCAAAACGGCAGGAAACCCAGAAAGAAGTCTCCCGCTTCCTGACCGGCAGTATCCTCCTGACTAACAACGCCTCTCACAACTCTGGTCTTGTGATAATCAGAGGCAGCAGTAAATGTTGGCGGTAGCAAGTTTGCAATATAACATGTGCCCGAGAAATCAGGGGGCAACCATGTATATGCTCGGTCATTGCAAACAAAATATGTACCCTTGGCAGCCAAAAACGCAGGGGAAAACTGTGATGGAAAAGTGTACGTTTCAGTACAGTCACTTTTCCCCAGTTGAGCTCTTGGATTCTGACCATTACCTTGTAAACAGAACCGACCTATGTGGGGTACGACCCAAATTGGGGATGAGATTTTTCGCTGCCTTTCACCCAGACTAATGCTATACCCCGTCGCGTTCCAACCTACATAAGCTCGCAATTCATCCTTGGGAATAGATGAGTATGCGTCGATATCTCTGCTCATATCGGCAACTCCTTTCATTAAGGCTTTATTATTTGTGCTAGGTCTGATGGAACGCGGTTGTCGCGGGGAGTAGGCATCTAATGCAAAAAGAAACATGGTCTGGAATGCCCATGACGATCCATTATAGCTAAACGGCAGCACTAGATATGGGATACCCTTATTAATGGTATGTGGCATTAAACCACACACCCAGCAATTGGTTGTATTCATAACTAGCTGGTGCTGGTGCAGGAGTTGAATAAACGAGTTGTTTATGAACTCAGATCGTCTAGCTTGTTCGTGTTCAGGCAGAGGGTGGAAAGAGTGTAAGGAGACAGTAGGAGGAGGTATAGGCTGTTCAGTGGGTGCAAATGGTACTTGAGAGGAGAAGAATACATAACCTACAGTAAACACCACCATACTACATAGTATAAACAAACATAATAATACAAAACGTTTGCTCTTCATTATTTTACATATTTTCATTTTAAAGTTCATTTCCTCAGCGGGTCTCTTCATCTTGAAAAACTCCATCCTCTAATCGTGCCGCTCGCGGCGGGTGGGTATCTTCTGCTAGGGAGTACGCCCGTCAGTCCAGGGAACGCCCCAGACCAACCAGAACCGTTGACCTAACGTCTTCGGCCTGAACCCCGAAGTCTTGGCACCGCGACCCTGCGGCTGAACCCGGATGGTGGTTCGAAAAATCAAAATCAAAAAGTCCTTCAGATGGGAGAGCTATAATATCAAAAAATAGTAAGGGAAGGGAATTTTTATTTGTCCATAGGCCTTGGTCTCAAGTTATAGCGGTTTCTGCCAGGTACTGTCTGGTCTTGAAACAAGAGTTCAGGCTCTGCGGTGTCCAATCGAATTGACGGTGGCACAGCTTCCTGCAAAATATCGTCACTTTCTTGTTCTGAAGTTGTGCCTCTTACGCGTGCATCACTAAATGGTACAAAACGAGGTACAGTGTCTGTTTCAGAATCAGCGATACCCTCCTGGACCCACCGGTGATATGGTAGGGGCAAATGGATCCGTTTGCAGTGGGCGCCGTGTATCCAATTCTTTTTCCCTTTCACTCGAACCGCTGATCTTGTCGATAGAAGTACGAGGTGAGGGCCGATCCAACGGGGCTCATTGTTGTTTTTTCGCTGAAAGTTTTTCACAAGCACCCACGAGCCAGGGTCGATAGGGTGTCCTGGAGCTTCAGAGTCCTGGGGCAGAGTATCGTGCACCTGTTGGTGTAAAACACGCAATTTAGCCGTCAATTCATACAGATAGTCAAGCAGTACTGGATGTTCGATTTCACTGAATTTTGTCGGTCTTGGCACACCCCATACATTGGCCGGGCGGCCAAAAACCACTTCATACGGACTAAGTCCCACCCGTGAATGCACAGTCATTCTTGTTGATAGGAGTCCTAAAGGCAGAGCGTCAGGCCATTTAAGACCGGAGCTCGCCTGGATTTTGGCCAGTTTGAGTTTCAGAGTGCCATTGTAGCACTCTACTAATCCCGCTGATTGGGGGTGGTTTGCAGCGTGGAACTTCTGCTTGATGCCCAATCCCTCACACACATTCTTCATCACTCGACCCACAAACTCACTCCCATTATCACTCCACACCATTCTTGGCATTCCAAACCTAGGGAAAAATTCTTTCACAAGGGCTTTGGCTGTGGATAAAGCAGTGTTGTCTTTTAGGGGATATGCTTCTATCCATTTTAAAAAAGCGCAAACAACAACCAGTACATATTTCAAGTTGTTGCACCTTTCCATGTGGATAAAATGTAGCTGCAAAACCTCAAATGGATATGATGGAGGCGCAAAATGACCAGCTGGAGTTGGGGTTCCCCTACCAGGGTTGTATTTCAAACATACCATACAATTCTTGACCACATTCTCTGCACACTTGGGAATTCCAGCGTTCTGCCATACTGGAGCTAAAAACTTACAGATTCCTTTCACACTGATATGTGCCATTCCATGTGCCATAGTAACCACTGGAAGCACATATGCATCAGGTAGCAACCATCGCCGATGTTCTGACAAATCAACCCAACAACCATTTTCATCCAATTTACCCTTACTTTCTCTCCACTTGCTCAACTCTTTCTCTGTGGCTTCAGCTTGAAGGGACTTCACACTCTCTATCGTGTCTTCACACATTCCAACATCACCAACTCATCTTGCAGGGCCTGCAACATATTCGAGTCTTCACATCTTTTGCTGTTTCTTTCGCGATTTCGTCAGCAAATGCATTACCATGACCAACATCATCAGTGACCTTCTTGTGTGCACTGCATTTCATAATCGCAACTTGTAACGGTAAGGTCAGTGACTCAAGGAGATCATTCACCAACTTGCCATTCTGAATTTTAGCTCCATGCGAAGTCAGGAACCCACGTTCTTCCCATAATCGCCCAAAACTATGGGCCACACCAAAGGCATACTGACTGTCAGTATATATGTTCACTTTCATTCCTTCAGACAACACGCATGCTCTTGTAAGGGCAATTAATTCTGCTGCTTGAGCCAAATTATGTGGCACACGTGCAGTTTCAACAATCGTGTGCAAAGTCGTGATAGCATATGCAGCAGTCGTATCACCATTCGGAAGCTTGAAGCACGAACCATCCACCCATAAGGTACCATCACACTCAGTCAGGGGAGTATCTTTAAGATCCACTCTCCCTTTTGTCTCTTCTTCTGTTCTCAACAGACAATCATGCTGCTCAATCTCATCCGTGTCCGCTGGAATCGGCAATAATGTAGCTGGATTCAACTTATTGCATCTCTTTATGTGCACATGGTTTGCTAATAGTGTCAATTCATACCCTGACAATCGAGCACTAGTTAAATGCTGTGTCTTGGTCCTGTTTAACAATGTGTCCACAGCATGTGGAACCATTACAATCAATGTGTTATCCATCACTAGTCCAGCAGACTGTCGAATAGACATAGCTGCTGCGGCTGTAGCTCTCAAACAACTTGGCAATGCCCTCGCTACCGGGTCCAAAGTTGACGAAAAATACCCGCATGGACGCGGTCTGTCTCCAAAATGCTGTGTTAACACTGATAATGCGCAACCTTCCTTTTCATGAACATACAATGTAAAAGGCTTACTGTAGTCGGGGGTACCCAACACAGGAGCTGAACATAATGCATTACGTAATTCCAAAAAACTTTTCTGACACTCTTCAGACCATGGGACAGGATTCGGTGTGTTTTTACATGTTAATGCTAACAAAGGTTTTGCCAGCAAAGAAAAATTTGGTATCCAGTGCCTACAGTATGAAGTAATGCCCAAGAAGGCACGCACTTCTCTCTGTGTTCTTGGCACGCTCAATTGTGCAATGGCTTGAATTCTTTCTGGGGTCAGTTTCCTTCCCTCCTTCGATAAGAGATGACCTAAGTAGGTCACTTCTTGTCGACAATATTGCAGTTTGGAGAGAGACACTTTATGATGAGAGGCAGACAAATGACGCAACAATGACAATGTAGCTTCTTTACAAATCTTTTCAGTATCCGCGGCGATTAGTAAATCGTCAACGTACTGAATAAGGATAGCGCCACTAGGTAAAACAAGTGCATCAAGCTGCGCTTTTAAAGCCTGACTGTATATTGATGGACTTTCACAGTAGCCCTGTGGAGCGCGTTTAAAACGGAAGCTTCTACCTCCTAAACTGAAGCCAAAAATGTCCCTGCTTTCCTCTGCAATTGGAATGCTAAAGAAAGCATTCTTTAACTCGATCACTGAGAACCATGCAGCGGAAGCTGGAATCATAGTTAACAAGGCAGTTATATCAGGGACAACTGGAAACTGTGGCACAACAATCTTATTTACCTCTCTAAGATCAATCACAAATCTGTAAACAGGTGGCTGTGAAGGGTCCATACGTTTTAAAACAGGACTATTGCAAACGTTGCCTCTTGTCTCTTCAATTACACCCTTTTTAATTAAATCACTGATAATTGCTAACAACGCTTTCTGACCTTCATTGGAGATCTTGTACTGGGGAATGCGTGGCAATATGACATTGGCCTTTAAAGTGACTACATATGGCGGTATTTCCAAAAGACCCACATCATTGGGACCAGTAGCCCAAAGGACATCCGGAAGGGATGACAATTCAGGTGGCAATTTATTCTTTGACAAATACATCGGGGAAATCACTTCCTTACCCAATGTAAGTTGTACTCCTGAGGGAGAACAATATAGCGTTGCATGCAATCTTTTTAACAAATCCAACCCTAACAGATGTTCACCACAACCTGTCGTTAGGATGAGGGGTGCTTTTAGCTCACAAGGTCCAACAGAAAGGGGCATAGGACTAGAAATCGGGTTCCTAACCGGGGCGCCAGAAAAACCTACTGAAACATTCATTTCGCCAGACAAAGGCGCGCCAGGGAGTTTTGAATGCATAATTGAACTCTTTGCAGCACCAGTGTCCAGCAGAAAGGGCTCTGTTACACCCGCTGTAGTCACCTTAACATACGGTCCACTCTGATCCACTGGTACTGAAACAAATCCCTCTCTCTGTCTATGGCTGTCCTAGTAATCATTACCTTCCACATTGTCGTCTTCTGCATAATAGTCATTATTATAGTACTGAGCTGTATTACCAGTTACATTGGCTTGCTGATCAAAGCTATTTATCGTATTTTGAGGCGGAAGAGGACGCGCGTTCTGGGGAACATTTCCATGCCCTCTACCTCTAGGAGCTTGCGGACCACCTCTACCTCTTGCGCCATACGCATTATTAGTACGCTGCAACAATTTAGGACAACTATACTTAAAATGACCTTCCTCTTTACAATATGAACATTGATTGGGACCTATAGGGATACGTGGTTGATAATACCCATTCATTTGCTGGTTATTCTGAAACTGTTGGGGTTGCTGATAGATACCTTGGGTTTGCCTATAATTATTCTGACCTCCACGTGGCGGATAAGCCTGCTGTAAAAGGACCTTCGTTTTCAATTCTTTCGTTTTCTTGTCTGTTCTATCCTTCTCGTCTTTATCCCTATTTTCGTAATACTGTGCAGTAGCCAGTATTTGCGCTGCAGAGGAAACAGCCCAAGAACTCTCTGAATCTTTTAACTTCTTACACAACTCGGGAAGTAGATTCTGCACAAATTTATCAACAAATAACCGTTGGCCACCTTCAGTACTCATGTCTTGACCACTGTGGTCGATAAACGTTTCTTCAAACCTTGTAAAGAAATCAGACACTGTTTCATCTTTCTTCTGCTTGCATGCGGATAGTTTATCCCAATTCACGCGCATCGCGGGCATTAAAGTTTTCATGTATGTAATAATTCTACCAGGGAGTTCTGCTACGAGGGGCTCAGATTTTGCACCACCAACTTGTCTAGTGTCTGCGGCAACGATATTAGCCCATGTGTTACCCAATTCTGCAGCGTGATCTACATTACGAATGGATCCCCATAAAGGCTGTGGAACAACATTCCCAAACAACATATCTATATCAGCTAGATTCATGACACATGATTCTGCAGTTTGTGATAACTCCTTATAATATCCTGCAGGGTTTTTACGGGGGTCAGGCAATGTCTGTTTAAGCGCTAACACTTCAGAACGCTTCCATGG
Source organism: Triturus cristatus (assembly GCF_964204655.1). Lineage (NCBI taxonomy): Eukaryota > Metazoa > Chordata > Amphibia > Caudata > Salamandridae > Triturus > Triturus cristatus. Next base: position 130,965,737 of record NC_140586.1, on the reverse strand, counting down.
GACATGTACCCAAACACGCTGAAAATGTGCTAAAACAGGTGGATTAGCATTTGCATCACCAGGCCTCCAGACTGGAGGAACCTCACGCATTGGATATTGGCGTGCTTTTACCTTTTTCCCCACAGGGAATTCCTGTTCGAACAACGATTGTTGGCAATCATCATTTCTGAAGGACAGTAAAGTCGCAACTGCTTTATCTACGGCGGGACCCACAATTGTACCTGTTCCAAAATCAAATCGCACTCGACAAAACTCCTGCGGGCTTGAGTCTCTACCATGATCCTCCAATTCCTCACAGAGGAATTCACACATTTTTTCAAACACATACCTCTGTTTTGGGGCGTCCCATTGGTGAAAAACATTAACAACTGACTCCACATCATAGAGTGACGAAAAAACAATCCACCTACGTGCCATATGGTCTAATACCTCTTTTTCTTCAGGATCAGGCAGCTGACTACGCAACTGCTTACGTTGTAAACCAGGTGTCATACTAGATGACCCAAAGAGAGGCGACATTAAACTAGTAACTACATTAGCTATTCGTTGTCGTGCAGAAGGAGAAGTTGAGGCGAAAACGGGGGGAAAGACAGAGGGAAGAAAAACGGGTGCAGATGCAGGTACAGGGGCAGTGTTAGGAAGAGCGCCAAGGGAGGCAGCTGATGTTCTAGGCAAAGTCGCAGGAAACGCAGGGGAGACAGGTAACGAAATTGGCGGCCCTTGAGAGGGCTGCGCTGTAGGGATAGGAGCCAGCTGAGGGGGAGCTGGCGGCTGTGGGAAGGCTTGCGGCACATTAACTGGAGGCTGCACATTTACGAGCTGTGGAGGCGCTGTGACATTTTGCGCATACGGGGGTGGCGAACTTAGCAAATGGGACATTAGGGAATCTTTTTCTTTCTCTTTCGTTTCATCTTGTGGAAGGGGTGACAAAACTGGGTAACATTTATCGATCCCTAGTTTGCGCTGTCTATGTAACTGTTCATTCATTTGTTCCTCCTCATTATCTTTAAATTGCACAGCTGCTTGCATCATTGACATACCTTTTTCTCTCTTATTCCTTTTTGCTAGCTTAATTTCCTTCTGTTTGGCTTCCTTTCGCCATAGGCGGAAAGAATCAAACATCGCCGGCCGGGCTTTCTTTTTAAATATTTTAACTTCCAAATTATCTAAGATATCTGTATCGAAACTACCATTTTGGGGCCATTTTAAAACGCCATCCTTCCTGGTGTATCGTATCCATACTTCATTATATGCAATGGGGCCCACGCCATGTTTTACATAAAGTTCATAAGTTGGAGTTCCAATTGGAGGAACCGGACACGAATCCTCTAATTGGGAATCCCTTCTACAACCCAAACAAAACAAACTTCCAAATACACTAGAACCAGGCATCTTCGCTCGCTAGTCTAGTTTCAAACTTCAAAGGATTATCGAATACGATAATCTCGTGAATACACGAGTCCTCTGGCTTTGGCACTTGCAAGTTCCAAATCAAAGCGATCCCGAAGGATACCAAAATCCCGAAGGATACCAAACAAACTGGGAGACGCTCCACTTATACTTAACTGAATATCGATGATCGATGGCGTCACCAGAAGACTCTCTCAATTGTTTCGCTCTACCAAATCGTCAAGGGTCCAAAACAGGGCGATTAATCAGGGCAGCAGTCCTTCGTAGCCGTCGGGACGCGGAGAACCTCGCAGAAAAGACTTTCGGACCACGTCGACATGCAGGGGTCGATGAAGTGGCGGCCTTCCTCCGGAATTTCCACACGAAGCTCCTCACAAACCTCTGGCTTGGACCGGTACCGCTGAAATCGCCCTACGTTGGGCGCCAACTGAAGTACTGGGTTTTTAAAACCCAGCGGTGCAGGGGAACACACCCTAAGACTTCGAGTTCTTCCTGTTTCAGACCCACAGAAACACAGAGTCTTCTAGGTGAAGTCAAAGATCAATTTATTGGCTGCAGACCAATTACAGGTATCCGAGAAGTACAACACAATGTATGTTCTCAGGAGACTGCTCAAACTTACAGAAACGGCCTTCTCCTTATATACAAAATATCATGCTTCAGGCACACATTCCTCGTTTTACGATATGGTCATTCATATGTATTCATTACAAACGAAAAGGCAGAGTCATGATGACCATCCCACATTCCAGTTTAGCCAGCCCACAATTATTTACCCAGCGAGGCTCAGATCCCACATCAGATATCAGCAGACCCCAATAAACACGGGCACCTCCTGTTTGTAAAACAAGCCATAAAGCAGGAAGAGTCAGGTGTGAAAGAGATTAGCCGGAGGCTTGTGTGGGATGAAAAGGCTTTATGGTGTGTCAAACCCTGATGCTAATCACAGGTGGCCGTAGGACGGGGAGCTCGTGGGACCGGACTGACCTGGGGCGGTGGAGCCAAATCGCATAGATCACAGAGAAGTCAATGGAAGGCACATGTGTTCTGAAGGCCTGTACTTGTCCTTAATGTGTAGCCTATGTGAGAGCAACCATAAGATGGCCACCGCTCCAAGATGGAACCCACAAAGTCAATGTGTAATATCGTATACACAGTGCATTTATCGATGAAACGTTATGCAAAGCACTTGTACATACTGCATTGGCCATTCGCGGTTCGCTGATACCGGAATAGGCAGGGTAGGGCCCTGCCTCCCACGCGGTCCCAAATTTTAAAGTACCACACTTGCCTAAATACGGGAGCAGAGAGATAGGCCTGAAATTAGAGGGGAGGGTAGGGTCGGATCCGGGTTTTTTTAAGATAGGGATGACCGTGGCTGATTTGAATTGAGACGGCACAATTCCCTGAGAAATAGATGAATTTAAGAGGGCCAAAGGGGGGTCAGGGCAGCCAGCGAGCAGCTCTCTGAGGATGCGAGCTGGTCCGCAATCGGCAGGAGAGCCCGATTTGACCTTCGTGAGCAGAGTCAGAAAGGATGCTTTTGAGATGGGGGGAAATGGGTGAGAAGAGGTCAAAGGGGGAGGAGAGAAAGGGTGAAATTGAGAAGAGGGTGGTAGGATATTTAATTTAATAGTAGTGATCTTGTCAAAGAAATAATCATTGAGGGACAGACAGAGAGTATGTGAAGGAATAAGATTAGGATTGACTCTGTCAGATGCGGCCAGGTTGTGGACGATGGAGAAAATCTCCTTAGGTTTGTTGGCTGCCAGTAAAATTTTACCAGAGAAATAATCAGATTTAGCTGATAGGATCGCTCACTTATAGTTGGCTAGGCGGGACCGATATTGGTCCCTCAGGGCGGGACAGTAGTTGCGCCTCCACTGGCGCTCTGACTGGTGAAGAGCCAGTTTGAGGATTTTAAGGTCGTTAGAGAACCATTTGTTGGCATCATGGAGGCGGCAAGCTTTGACCGTCCTGAGCGGGGCGATCCGATCACACGAAGTGGAAAGCCAGGTGTTAATGGCGTCCACTTGAAGGTCAAGGGAAAGGGCAGACAGGTCCGGAGCAGATTTAGTCAGAGAAGAGTGGAGGGAGTTAAAGTCGAGGCGATTCCAATTACGAGCAAGGACGTTCGTGGGCAGGGGAGGCTTGCCAATGACTGTTAAATCAATAGAAAATGAAATAAGCGAATGATCTGATCAGGTGCAGGGGAGGATGGTGGTCGGGGAGAGAACCCGATTTGCCGACCAGATCTGGTCAAGAATGTGGCCATGAACGTGAGTGGGGACGTGAATATAGGGGATGAAGTTGAGACAACGGAGAGTGTCGGAGAAGTCCTTGGAGGCATGATCTTCCCTGGGGTCGCCAAGCCAATAGTTAAAATCGCCCAACAAGAGGACTGACGAATTATTGACCACGAGGGTAGCTAGAAGTTCCTGTAAGTCGGGTAAGAAATGGGGCGTTGTGTAAGGCAGGCGATATACAAGGACCATGGTAAGAGGAGAGGACAGATTGACCGAACGAGCCACAACAAAGTCAATTTTGGGTATAGGAGGAAAGGGCAGGGGCTGGAACTGAAGAGCGGACCGGATAATCAATGCCACGCCCCCACCGACTTTCTCGTCAGGGCGATCAGCCCGAAGTATGTAATACGAGTCGGGGAGAGCAGATAGAACATCAGGCTGGGAGTCTGCGGAGAACCAAGTTTCCGTCAGACAAAGGAAATCAGGGTGTTCGGTGTCTAGGAGGTTGTAGAGCTGCAGCTGATGCCTGCCTTCTGAGCGGGTATTGAGGAGGTAGGCAGAGGCCGCAAACGAGGGACAAGGGCGAGGGGAAGGAGAATGTGTAGGGGAAACAGTAGCCTGCTGACAGATTGGAGCGACGACAGGAGAGGCGACAGAGGGGGCAATGATGTTCAGCGCCTGAATGCGGTTGTAAGTGAATAAACTGAGTGGCCAAGAACCCTGACAAGAGCGAAGCTGGTCAGAGTTGTAGACAAAGGCAGAGACAGGGTTTATGGCCCTGGGCCCCGACCGGGCGCAGACGGGCTTGCCTTTGGCGCGCCCGCTGCGCCCGCCCACTGCGCCGTCGGGGAGTAATGAGCATTTTATAGGAGGAGAGGAGGGTGGGAGGCAGCCGCGACTAGAGCGCTACCCCTGCCTTCTCCCAAGATGGCGACGATCCTCGTCTCTACTCGGCGCCGGATTTACCGGGCGTGGACAAGAGCAGAGGTAGGAGCGGACAATGGGCAATGGCGAGATGGAGAAGGAGCGCTTCTAAGAGGTAGGCAAGCGCGCATTTAGTAAAAAACAGAATTGAGCTTTAGAGTGGCACACAGCGTCAATTTAGTGCAAACAGCAGTTAAATGTTAAAAAACACACACACTCAATCACTGCCCCCGGCTTCCGCCTCAGGGGTAACACACAAGTAATCTGTGTGGGAGTGGGAGCAAAGGTTTTAAATAGTCCGGGAGGGCGGGAGGCAGCCGCGACTAGAGCGCTACCCCTGCCTTCTCCCAAGATGGCGACGATCCTCGTCTCTACTCGGCGCCGGATCTACCGGGCGTGGACAAGAGCAGAGGTAGGAGCGGACAATGGGCAATGGCGAGATGGAGAAGGAGCGCTTCTAAGAGGTAGGCAAGCGCGCATTTAGTAAAAAACAGAATTGAGCTTTAGAGTGGCACACAGCGTCAATTTAGTGCAAACAGCAGTTAAATGTTAAAAAACACACACACTCAATCACTGCCCCCGGCTTCCGCCTCAGGGGTAACACACAAGTAATCTGTGTGGGAGTGGGAGCAAAGGTTTTAAATAGTCCGGGAGGGCGGGAGGCAGCCGCGACTAGAGCGCTACCCCTGCCTTCTCCCAAGATGGCGACGATCCTCGTCTCTACTCGGCGCCGGATCTACCGGGCGTGGACAAGAGCAGAGGTAGGAGCGGACAATGGGCAATGGCGAGATGGAGAAGGAGCGCTTCTAAGAGGTAGGCAAGCGCGCATTTAGTAAAAAACAGAATTGAGCTTTAGAGTGGCACACAGCGTCAATTTAGTGCAAACAGCAGTTAAATGTTAAAAACACCACATACTCACTCACTGCCCCCGGCTTCCGCCTCAGGGGTAACACACAAGTAATCTGTGTGGGAGTGGGAGCAAAGGTTTTAAATAGTCCGGGAGGGCGGGAGGCAGCCGCGACTAGAGTGCTACCCCTGCCTTCTCCCAAGTTGGCGACGATCCTCGTCTCTACTCGGCGCCGGATCTACCGGGCGTGGACAAGAGCAGAGGTAGGAGCGGACAATGGGCAATGGCGAGATGGAGAAGGAGCGCTTCTAAGAGGTAGGCAAGCGCGCATTTAGTAAAAAACAGAATTGAGCTTTAGAGTGGCACACAGCGTCAATTTAGTGCAAACAGCAGTTAAATGTTAAAAAACACACACACTCACACACTGCCCCCGGCTTCCGCCTCAGGGGTAACACACAAGTAATCTGTGTGGGAGTGGGAGCAAAGGTTTTAAATAGTCCGGGAGGGCGGGAGGCAGCCGCGACTAGAGCGCTACCCCTGCCTTCTCCCAAGATGGCGACGATCCTCGTCTCTACTCGGCGCCGGAACTACCGGGCGTGGACAAGAGCAGAGGTAGGAGCGGACAATGGGCAATAGCGAGATGGAGAAGGAGCGCTTCTAAGAGGTAGGCAAGCGCGCATTTAGTAAAAAACAGAATTGAGCTTTAGAGTGGCACACAGCGTCAATTTAGTGCAAACAGCAGTTAAATGTTAAAAAACCACACACTCACTCACTGCCCCCGGCTTCCGCCTCAGGGGTAACACACAAGTAATCTGTGTGGGAGTGGGAGCAAAGGTTTTAAATAGTCCGGGAGGGCGGGAGGCAGCCGCGACTAGAGCGCTACCCCTGCCTTCTCCCAAGATGGCGACGATCCTCGTCTCTACTCGGCGCCGGATCTACCGGGCGTGGACAAGAGCAGAGGTAGGAGCGGACAATGGGCAATGGCGAGATGGAGAAGGAGCGCTTCTAAGAGGTAGGCAAGCGCGCATTTAGTAAAAAACAGAATTGAGCTTTAGAGTGGCACACAGCGTCAATTTAGTGCAAACAGCAGTTAAATGTTAAAAAACACACACACTCACTCACTGCCCCCGGCTTCCGCCTCAGGGGTAACACACAAGTAATCACAATACTGCCAAGGTCAATAGGTCTCGGAAGCAAGGCTCTCTGCATGTTTCTACACATTCTCAACTGAAGCATTTTTTTACTTAGACTTACATTAAACTGATTCAGATATCTTTTTGCAAAAAAAATTACTAACTGCTATTTGGTGTGTTTAATTTTTCACCACAGATTCTGTTTTTATTCTGCATTTCTGCAGCCAATGAACATGAAAGAATAGGACACCAAGGATTTAAGCGTTTTATGGGAAGTGTGATGTGTAACCAGGCACGGCGACCTGTTGCCGTGGTTTTTGTTCCACCATATCACCACCCCATTGTGTATAAGCTCCACTTTGTAGGAAAAATGTCTGGGAGATATGACTAGTGTGGAGCATCTTAACTATATGGCGGCCAACCACCAAACTAAATGACCCCTTAGGCCATGGATACTTTACTCAAAGTACGGCCCGGGGCCGCATGTGCCCCCCCTGACCTTTACATGCAGCCCCCTGATCAACAGGAGCAATGGGCTGCTGTTTACTCCACTGCACACTAATAATAAATAAGATATTAAATAGGGAGGCAATGATTTATTTCAAGGTTAATTGGTGTCAATGAAACAAAGTAACTTGGGAGTCCTGCCCTTAACTTTAGAAACACCTTCACTTTTAAAGACATCTTGCAACAAAAGTGTAAAATAACGAGTCTCTAATTAACATGTAGAACCTTTTCACCTTAGTACAATTAATCCGTGCATTTAACAGTATTCATTTAAAAGTGATAGTTTTCAAACATGAATTTAGAAACAAGAATTCTTCCCCCTACCCTGACATCAACACCAATAGTGAACCAATGAGGCAAGATATGTGCACTTTTTGGTTTGCCTGGGTTCCTAGTATACTTGAACATTATAGTCAATTAAATCAAACACAGGAGCAAGTTTTGTACAGCCCGCAACCTGATATAATTTATTTCGACGTCCTCTTATATGTGACAATGAAGAAAAAGGAAGGAATGTGAAATTAAACAATTGCCTAGTATTACACAATTTGGAAAAGTGGGGAAGCCAGGATTAATTTCCAGGTTTTATGGTTGCATATTGTTCAATCCAGCCACTACATGTATATCCTTTGCTTGGCCTACACCTACCTTACCGCCAATCCTCCCGACCCCGTTACCCGACCGCCAATCTGCTCACATCAATGTGGCCCTCGGGCACATCATAGACCAAACGTTTTGGCCCTGGGAAAATGTTTGCGAGTACCTATGTCTTAGACCATCATTTTCCATTGTTACCTGCCTACGCCCATCTGTTTGTACCTTAGCAATGATTGAGGAACACATAACAATTTAGAATTTCGGACTACGTACCTTTTGATCTTGTTTTGACCATTGTAAATCATGCACATATTTTACAAATTGGTTTTAGCCTAAAACTTTTTTAAATTATTGGTTCTATGTAAATAGGCCTTTTTTACTCTTAAAATGTGAGACATACAAAATGTGTTAGGAATAGGATCATGTTTCGTATCTTCGTGGTATCCATGTACTACATACGCTTTGCGAGTTTTGTTTCAAAGATGCGTGGATTACTTCCATTTCTGAAAAACTCCAAGACACAAACCCTGGAACTCGCGCAAGACCACAGGTCACATACCTTATGTTACCAAAACCACAATGCGGCATTCGAAAGCCCAAATTACCTATTTGGGCATATTGCTTATGTTACACTATAAGAAAACTATCATTAAAATACGTTTTCAACCTGTCTCTGGACCCCTTCAGTATTATTTTTAGACGATACTGTAATTAACTGTATTTTAAGAAAATCAGTTTCATAATTTCACCTGAGGCCATGTGGGGCCCAGGCTATGAAACCGAGGGAATGATTTCCCTTCTCTTGCAGCGTCTCCCAGTTTGTGTTTTTTTGAAACTGCACCATCCTTTGCATTTGGTGTGAGCATTCGATACAATATTTACTAAGATGCGACGACGGAATTCTATCGCATTGCGCTGTGTGAGCAACACATAATTGCGCCGCGATCTATTGATTATGGATGGCTTGTCAGGGCTGTCATTGTCCATGCTGGAGCTTAAAATGGAGAGATTGGGCAACAATAAACAAGATTTAGCATTGAGGTGTGGTTAGCAAGCAGTGTATTGTATGAGATTTGTACTCGAGTAGCACATATAACACGTCAAAAAGACACCAGTTTTCTTATCCAAGGATAAAGTTCTGTGCTACTACAACTAGCCCCAGCAGAAAGAGTATCTCTGACAGTGGGGCTTATTTACAAGCCTCTTGCGCCACTTTTGCGTCATTTTTAACATGGGAAAAGTGATGTACAGGTGGCACACGGGCCTTCTAAATAAGCCCCAGTGTTTTCTGACTCACGACACTAAATCTAGATGAACCTAACTCATTATAAAGAAGAGTGGGAGACACCTGCCTCTTTGCTTTTGCTCCAAAGGTTGGAGGGGATAAGATAGTTTCCCTTAGAGTTCCTAGGGAAATCCAGGTGTGCCCCACATTTAGGGGGGTTCACAACACCTATACTGCTTATTCCACTCCCTCTCCCTGCACAGACATTGTAGGCAGGTTCTTCTGAGTCCAGTTTGGATCAACAACCTCTTCATTGGAACCAGAGGAGCTGTTCGTGCTCCCCCTTCTGGGTGCAGAACAATTTGGACATATCACCCTGTGGCCTGCTATGGAGCAACTGTTTAGAAAAGATTACTGTGAAAGGCATAGCTACAGGTACTACAGGAAAAAAAGAGCTGTGCTGACTGCCACCCCAACCAGGGCCGTCTTAACAGCATATAGGCCCCCGGGCAAAGCAGTGCACTGGACCCTGCCTACACAACCACTCACAGGATTAAAAATGTTTAACGGAAAATTAGGGTTACATTCTGGTCTGCATGGTGCCCCCATGCTTGTGGGGCCACCAGGCAACTGCCCAGCGTGCCCATGCGTTAAGATGGCACTGACCCCAACCCCTGTGGAGACCTCTGGGGGAACAGCTAACGTGCAGAAACAATGCCTAAGTGGGGAACCTTCTGAGCGACATACAGGTTTCCTAGTGGCGTTATGAGATATAACACAATAGGAGACACAGAGATCACTGTGAGATGGAGCGGGTGTGGAGAAAGATGCACTTGAATCTCATTGGTTTTCCATCATTTCACGCACTGCACCGTTTCGGAGTGGCCGGTTGGGCTAAAGCCAACTGCCAGTGTTTGTTAAAATAAACTAGCTCAGTTAGTCAAGTATCCAAACTCACTTCTGATGTCAAGTGGAAGCTCTGCACTCTGGCCAGAGAAATGACTGAATCAGAAGCAGGAAGTCTGGCTTTCCTCCTGACCAGACTCAAAAGATTGAGGAAACAACATGTTGGTTTTGTGATCAAAAGGATGAGACAGAGTGTACACTGAGAACTGGCCTTGAACCAGCAACATAATTTCAGGTCCTGTTCCATAAAGTGTGCGACTGCCTTAGCGAAGGCTTGGTTAGAGCAGGTGACTAACCCGAGCTTAAGGTTTCTAGATACTTGCTCCAAAGACTGCATTGTGTCTCGCCACCAGCAGTGCAAGGGAGGAGCTCAGGGAATCTCAGGGGCGAACCGCTGTTCCTGTCATCAACACATTAGACCCTCTTCCTCCTTTTGTGTCTGGGTCGTCCCTTGTTGTAATGTTAACCCCTTCGCCGCGGCAGGAATTCCTCCGTGGCCCTGGGGGGTTTGGGGGCAGTTGCGGGTCCGCTGTGCTCGTGACGGAACCACTCCGTCACAAGTCACGGTTGAGCTGTGCTCATGACGGAGTGGTTCCGTCACGTCTCCGCCCACTGCGCTAATCGCCCGCACAGGCGGGGAATTAGTGCCGCGTGGGCGGAGCGGCCCCCAACGGCCGCAGCATGACGGAACCACTCCGTCATGAGCACAGCGCAACCGTGGCTCATGACGGAGTGGTTCCGTCATGAGCGGGGAAGGGGTTAAACCTGTTCCAAGAGTTGCTGCTCCACCTGACCACAAAATTGGCATCACCTTGGGACAGCACATCTCCCCCTCTATTGTTTTCTGAGTCACCCAAGGACCATTCGATGTGTGTGTCCCAAGTCATAGGTCACTTATCTACCAGCTGCAACCCTTCCACACATGTCTGTACCTGAAAGACGCCAGAGACCAAAAGTCACTCAAAGTCTCCAAAGCATGGACATACACCCCCGCGAAACACAGTAAGACTTCATCAAAATGCCCAAGCAAATTTTCCAACTCACTTGCACAGACCAAACACACATTACTAGAGCGCATAATATAATATCTTTGGAGATGCTACCAGTGTATGCATTGTCCCTTGCATACACAAAAAAAGACAAATTCTTGCATAGAACGACTGAATGAAAGCTATTTGATAGATTGCACTGTAACTCTTACAGGATGGCGTGACAAGTAGAGCTAGGTCTTATTTTGTTTATAAGACAGTGAATGGTTGCTAACAGAGGGCTGTTCTGAAGTTGAGTATCAATGTTTATTGCAAGTAAAGTAAAGATTTGCAGCTGCAGCTTTCTGTAACCTGGGACTCTGAGGAATACAGAAGGCTGGGCCCAAAGGTCTATAGGGGGTGCATCACCTGAATACATGCTGAAGACAGAGAAGTCCAGATTGTGATAAGCCCAGTGGCACAGGAATAAGGCTTTCAATTTAGAAAGTTTGGCCACAGAAAGACAGTGCAGAGTGCCAGGATGTTGTGAGATGTAGTAGAACATGGTGAAAGACACACAATGAGGTGAACTGCAGTATTTTGAATGATTTCCAGGTTAAATATAAAATATGTGGAAAGGCCAAGGTATAGGGAATTACAGTAATCAGACCGAAATGAAATAAGTAATTGAATCACTGTTTTATGACTGTCCTTGAGACAAAAGGGTAGGATCTTACAAAAAATGGAAGGACCATGGTATCAGGAAACGGCAACCGTAATATGTCTCAAAAATGAAACAGGACTGTGAAAAAGCACCCCAAATTCCAAGCAGATGTCACCGAAATGGAGGTGTGTCTAATTTGCTATGACACTTAAGGGAGAGCAACACAGAGAGAGGACATCAACAAACCAGGATCTTCTTTTAATCACTCTGAAACTTCAACATATTGAGCTTTATTCATGTAGAAAACACAGCTCATGGCTCTTAAACTAGAGTGGGTAAGAAACAGATCATATTTAAAAGATATGATAACTCAGACGCCATCAGCATAAGACATCAATAGATATAAAGGGCTCTAGGATGATTGAAAGATTTAACAAAGTTACACTAAGTAAGGATTCCTGCAAACCACCACAAGGTATTGACTTACATGGGGAATGGCAAGAGAGGAGGCTCGAAACCTGTCTAAAGCATGGTTTAGCCGTGAGAGGGAAGCTCGCAAATGCCAGCCTAGGGACAGGTATGAATCAAACCTCCTGCGAGAGTGTGTCAAAAGCAGCACTCAAATCTAAGCGAATGAGAGCAGCTCTACGTTCATGATCTAGGTTAGCACAGAGGTCTTCAGCTATATCAAAGAAGGACAATTCAGTTCCATGGATTGGACGAAATCCAAATTGCGCTGGGTCAAGCAATTTAAAGTTCCTTATGAAGAGGGAATGCTGGCAATTGACCACTTTTTCCAAATGTTTGGTTGTAAGTGAAAGAAGGGAGGAGGATCACTAGAAGTCAGTACCTTAGGGTCTGCATAAGGTTTTTAAAGCTGCTAAACAACCATTGCCTGCTTGTATTCCAAAAGAACTGTATAGCAGATGAGAGAAGAGTTGCCCAGAATTTTGCAAAGTTAGAGACATCATTTTAAGAATTTTGATGATATCGGTTGATAACTAGGGACTTAATAAGATGCCTTCTCAACTCCATGTAACAATGACGTTTATCATAAATTTGTGGCCATATTATGTGCTGATTTTCACTCACTGCAAGGTTAGCTAGATTACATTTTACTTCAATGTGTTTTTAGGCATGGAAAAGTCTTATACTTTAAAATAAAGTTATAATACCACTCGGATATCCTATTTATTGTGTGCCATTCAAGTGTTATGTGCCTCTGAGTCTCTACCCCACACCCTTCAGAAGTAAGCCTTGGCTGTTCTACCTCGCTACCTCCGATACGCACCCCCTAAAAATCAGATTCTTGACCCTCATTGAGCTGACAGTAGTAAAAGGCTTGTGAGGGTTCAGAAAAAATAGGCAAAAAACATTGTCTATTTCACCTGAGTTTTCTAGATCCTAGAGAACCAACTCATCATCCACGAACCTAAGAACATATTGCAAGGTCGCATAGCTCGAGTGCGTCTCCTTATTTATTCTTTATGGTTATTTCTTGAGATCCCGACACAACTGAGAGCCAGGTTGGCTGCTGGCGTTTCTGGGTGGTGCTTGTTTCCTTAATCCACAGTGTTACAAAATCAGTGCTTTAGTTCCCTCTCTGAAAATATGTTGCCATTGATCATGTGTGTCAAGGGCAATCTTGGATTGAAATGAAAAGGCGCAGTGCCTCTACAGTGCCCTTTTAATCTTTCCTAGGGCAACTCCCTTTGCGGATAGCCACCCCTTGGCTGGATGAAGCTGGGCTGCCTCACACTCCTTTCCTCTGTGCAGAGGATTCTGGTCTGTAAGTGAGTGCCAATGCCTTCTTCGAGATGAAGAAAATTGGAGCAGGACAGTATTTACATTTATGCTAAGTACTCCTCCCATGGGCTCCTTACCCACTGGAGTAGGACCTATGCTTTTTTAACAACATATTTCATTGAATTTTCATGGTACTTAATGGGCCGTGGCCCTATGTGTACATTTTTTTTAAACAATATTTTTTTTTTATTGAGTTTACACTGTAGATGCCAGGTCGTGGCCCCAAGGATACAGTGTGTAGGAAATATATGACAGTGTATACATCTAGTCGTGTCTTCTGGAAAACTTGCATATATAACAAAAACAACATTGCGCAGTTCGTCACAAATCCCACTAGGTTATAATTAACCAGTTGGATACACGGTCCGGAGGTGTTGGATGATTTTCTAGGTTGTGTAATGACCAATTGCATCAGGGGATCACAGCAGGTCAGGTGTCTGGGACAACAAGGGGGGGTAATTCTATGCCCCGGTAATCCGCCCAGAGCAGCCATATGTTTATATGCTTTAGGGGGCAGCCACGAGCTTGAAACACAGAGATCGCGGCATTCGTATAATTACCGATGGCCCTTTTCCACCTGCCAATCGTCGGGGGGACTCACTTTTCCATTGCTGGGCAATATCCCGCTTAGCAATGGTGATGGCTAAAAACAATAGGTGTTGCTTGTACCGATTCCCACCTATACCCTCAGTACTATGCAATAACAGTACTTTCGTCTCGAGTGGGAGATCCCACAACAACACCTCGCTCAGGCATGCCACAATCCGCCGCCAGAATGGTTGCAGTGCCGTACAGCCCCAGACAGTATGTACAAAGGTCCCATCCTTCACCCCGCATCTCAAACATAAAGGGAGGACCTATGTTTTGTTTGTGATATTGATTGGGATAAATCATCTTGAGGTTGCGACTCGCGCGTCCAGATGGTCAGCATTCACCTTCGCCTCTTGCCACGCATAACACAGGCGGAAACAGTAACAGTAAAGGACACAGTGGCAAGATAAGTCCACTCAGACAGCTATATAATATGTATGCTCTGCACACTTTAATTCTTGTTTCATTATTTTGTTTGCAATCTTTGGATGTGACATAGATCAAACTCACGGAAACGTGGGGGGAGAAAAGGGGGCTGGACAAAATTCAACCTTGGGGATACATTTGACTGTTCTACCAGAAACACGTCCTATGCCAATGGTAATGTTAGTAGCTGCACAAAAACTACTATATCCTGAAGCTTGGGTGACTACAATATATCTACTAGACCTGGGTAAGCATTTCGCCTGAATTCCAAGGATGACTGGCCTTTTGAGTGGATAAGCAATTGACACGAGGCAGCATTAGGATGCTAAACGATAACGGATAAGGAATATATAGAACAATTAAGAATTTAGAGTCAAGCTTTATGAGCTAAGCCCAAATGTGCAAAGCAAATAAGCTGTCTAGTGAGAAATAGCTTCCATGTTACTATCACCATTGAACTCGGGTTGTGGCGGGACACACAGAGATACAGTTTAACATTTTAGTTTTTGTACATACATTAAGGTGAGCTATCTGAATACGTTACAACATGGGCAGTGTCATGAAAAACTTAAATGACAGAGATGCCATTTTGAGGTAGTATGTACCTTTAGCCAGAAAAAGACTTCCTGGTGAGGACGTTGCCGGAAGTCTGCCAGTGGGAACTCCTTCTTCCCTTTCCTTTGATGATGCCGGAGTTTTTATGTGATAAACCAAGGGTTGCACACTTTTATTGATTTTTCCTCAGCACTCTAGTCAAACTGCCTGTAGCGATGATTTCACATCATTTCAGTCAATAAATGATGTAAATATTTAATGTCCCTTTTTCCCAGTAATTATTACCTTTATGAAATGTGGCAGCTCGTTGCCTTTTGTTGGGTTTGACTTATAGACACTCATTTTTAATATTACTTAAAAGGAAAAATATGTGTCAACCAAGTAGTTCTGTCTATCAGGGCCGGACTGGCCGTAGCGGGCACCGTGTTTTTCCCCGGTGGGCTGGAGTGGTGGGGCCGGTTTTGTACCCGTGGGGGGCCGGTTTTGATACAGGGGGCAGCGCTGCAATATGGACCCCCTGTAACAAAGATGGGAGCTGTACTGCTCCCTAGCACCCCAAACCCCCCCCCCCTACCCGCTCCTGGTCGAGCAGCAATCTGCCAGGGCTGGTTGCTGTTCCTAGTCTGGCTGTGCTGTCTATAATGGAGTACCAGGGGAAACTAAAAGTGTCTCCTCCTCTCTTCCTTAGGATATTAGCGACTAACTTCAAAAGTGAACAGTATATTGTCTCAACTCCTTAACAGCATAAACATTCATACTACAAACACAGACCGTTACAGACTTCCCTTGGCCTTTGCTCATCAAGTTTTCAAACTTTTTCAATTCTGTCTTTAGTATTGCATGTTCAGCCCTTATATTGTTCACCTTTCTAAAGTCATCCTGAGCTTCGATTTGGGAAGCGGGAGATGAGGCGGTAATTTCTGAGCGCTTTACACGGTATATTGTAAAAACGCAGAAAGATAGTAGTCTTCTGAACAATGGAGCAAAGTTTGGAGACAGTGAATGGCTAATTTGCGTATAAAATTGTCAATTTACAAAGATGTAGTGCTTTCTTTAAAAAAAAGAACAACATTGGATTATTTTTCAGAAATATAGCGCCCTTGTTGGGAAAATAAGGTAGGATTAAGAAACATTGGTGTGAAAGTGAGCAGGTCCAATATATTAGTTTTTTAAACAAATCTAAATATTTATTTTGGTGGGTATAGTTAGCCCATACCATTAATGAACTGGTCATATAATGCATCCAGTTAGGTTATTAAACTGCCAATAGAAGTTAATAAATTCCTTCCATTTTCAGTATCTTGAAATTTTCCAACAGAAACATGACATTGGCACCATTTCAGACCAAGAACTTGCCCCACAATCATTCAATTGAAATTAATCACAGATCAGCACCGTAAAAGTGACCATATAATCAACACCAAGGAGTGGCCCATCATGTTCATTGGCATAAAATTCCCCACATAATCAACATATTGGAATTGCTCCCACAATCATAGCCATGAATGTTTTCTTAACTAGTGGCACAAAGTTTGACCGCAGTCAGGACCATTCTATATCCTATGCATTTAGAGTGATGCACCGTAATATTTGTTATAGAGTTTACCATACAAAAAGCATACATACACAAAAATAACTGCCTATTTTCTGCAAACCTAGATTGCCTCCGCTAATCAACATCATGAACTTAACAATAAACCCTACAAAATAAAAGTCCTGTTTAGCACCATATCATTTTTCTCGTAATCAGAATATTTGCATGGTTTGCAAACCATATCAGCTCCAAAACTTTTGAAGGAAATGTAATAAGAGAAAAAGCATGCAGATGTAGCGTGTCACAGTTTGTTTATAAATGAGCCTTTCGTTGTGCTTTTAACTCTTTTTGAAAAAAAGCATTCTAGGTTTTTAATCATACTTTATAAAACAGGTCTTCCAACCTGATGGCACAAGACCCAATTGTGAAAATAAAATTTAACCTCAATCTTGCATTGCATGACATATTGGTGCCTCAAGAGCTATGTAGACTCTGTGACAGAAAAATTAGGAACAGCCAAAATCACTTCACACTGCATTTGCCAAATTCCCTGAAATGCTTCCCATTGAATGTGGTATGGGGCAGAACAATATCGGGGGAAAAAAACATAAAAAATATCTATAGATGACATAATTCCAAAATTATGCCTTTGTTTGACACTTCTATAGATTAGTTCTGTGTATGCACACAACCATGGAAGGTTGTGGTTATATCCAAGCTGGTCAGGCAAATACCAAGAGCAGAAAGGGGGGCTTTCCATGAATTACATAAAACTGCATAGAAAGCTGTGCATTTTGCAGGATTATGGAATACATTAACCAGCAATAAGAAGTATAAAAATGCAGTTTGGGGTTAAATTCTGGGTGTAAAACCACAAGGTTCCTCGACGTAATGAGGGATAGCCTCCGGGACATACAAGATGGCTCAAGTGGGAACGCCACACATTGCACCTACGACCTTCAGTATCCGTAAAGAGTGGACCTCTGGCAGTGTCCACTAGGAGCTACCTTTTGTATCAAGAAGCCCTCCTTCATCTCTAATCGCACTCTGTGTTTTCACTTTAAGGTCTACAAGTTCCATCATCCCATACTCCATTCCACTGAGGGCAGACAACGTGTAGTACTCCATATCAGATTGCCTGCTTCCAAGAGATGAATGACCCAGGAGAACCTGTAATGTCAGGAATTCTCTGGTAATTACGTGACTGTATATGCCACTAGAGCCGCACTTGGTAGCATGGAAATAACCCACAATAACCTGTGGAGCACAAAGCTATCTTTCTGTTTCCCTAACTGCTTTAAAGCCATCATCCAAGGAAGGAAGCACTTAGCTTTGCCACCCTGAGGATGCTTAGATTAATGTCTAAGAGATGAATGATGGCAGTGAGAGGGTGGTAGCAGCATAATTTATGTCCACAGTGGTGTCCCCAGATGTGGCTTCATCAGCCCTAGTCTCTTCGCAAATCTTTAATCTAGATCACCTTCTAGATGAAGAGGATAACTTTTGTGGAATTCACAAACTGCAAACTGATGCCCCCTTGCAAACTGTTGTGAGTAGTCCCTAAAGATCACGCCAGTAAAGCATCCTCAAGACGTACTAACAATCAATCAATCAGCGTTTGAGGAGCACAGCACTATCACCCCTAGGGGCATCTGGGCGCTGGGGGTGCGAGGTCTCAGTTGAAAAGCCAGGTCTTGAGTTTCTTTCTGAAGCCTGCCACGGAGGGTGCTGTCCACAGGTGGAGGAGCAGGTTATTCCAGGTCTTGGCGGCGATGTGGCGAGCGAACAGCTCCCGCTTCCGCTGTGACGGACACAGGGGTGCACGCAAGGGCCTAGTGAGGAGGAGGGCAGGTTATCTTGTGGGTAGATGGAAGCTAAGTCGGTGGTTGACTAGGTGGCTATGGCCAGAGGGTGGGCACTGAATAGTTTCCCCACTGCAGGGTAAGGGCTGCAGTTGCCCATGTTATGCCTCTAGGCATACATTTTGGGTGCATGCAAGCCACCAGGGGTTAACCAATAGATGCCAAGTATACTTTGAAGGATTTTTATAGAATTAATTACGGCTACTTTGTTCTTGAAATATGGTTTACAGCTGGAGCCATGTAAATAAAACCACTAATTTAATAATATCCTTTCTATTTCAGTAACAAAGTAAGATTTATCAGACAAATGTCAGGCAAGTTGCTTGGGTGCTCGACTGAATGAATTCTACCAGAGCCTACAGTTATACAGTCGTTGAACCAGGCACCCTAGTACTCCTGGAGACCGTGCAAGATTGCAGCGGGCTGACGGGGCAGCATTAACAACAAATAAAGTCTCTTTGGGTAGATGACATAAAACAAGTCCACCACTCGGGTCCTTCTGAGGGAAAGAGATGACTCCACCAAAGCTACCGTATGAGTGGAAAGTGAGTTATAAGGGTCAACGGTGCAGAACAGACCCAGCGGGCTATTGACCAACACCAGGATACTAATGCAGCTGGTCTTCCGCCACGCTTAGCACTGCGACTACCCCTAGGTTGGGTCTATGAGCTGAGAACTTATTATCCAGGGCTGTCAAAGTCACTCAGTTCACAATGAAACCAGCCTCAAACCCAGCACTCGGTATTCATCTTGATGAAACATGTGGCGGCTTTTCCAGTTTTTTTTCTTTCTTTGCTAAAACTGCCCCCAAGTTCCCGCCCGTGTTTCCCAGAAAACAAACATTTATTTTCTCTGTCTGTCCATAATCAGTTGCACATGTTCCTATTTTTATTTTGAAGTATAATATCTTGTGTGCATGTCTTTAATTACTCCTTGCTCTTGCGATCTCCTGCCAGAGCCCGCCTTTGAAAGAAACCTTTGTCTCAGCGGCCTTCCCCCATGCCTCAATTCTCTGCTACAGTTTGGTACATTCTCCCAAAAAATATTAAAAGCCTGAAGCTGCCAAAAAAACGCTGGAAGCGTTGAATGAAATTTCCAAACACCCCCGGAGCTTATACCATATTTCTCATTTCAGATCTCGGTCGTCCGGTTGAGGCGCGTGAACTTTGTAGTGACTGAAGGTGGGTGAATTCCTGGTGGCTCTCCAGATCGGCAGCAGCCGGCTGTCAGCCCTCCTCTGGGGCAGTCACTCAGTCCTGTGTACCAGAATACTAGGCTCGTGTGCTGAGCCAACAGTAGGAGAAAGACGCTGGTAGGGCCCCTATCAGCTATTCTAAAGGATTCCTGTGGTAGTTGAGGTTGGGAAAGAGAGTGACCTACTGGTAGTTATAAGACAGGAGGGGGTCTATTCACTAAGATGGAACGCCGTGTTTGCGGCACAAAAGTGGTGCAAAACGACCCTAAATCTTAATTTGCTAGTCTACGTTTTTTTCACTATTCTACTTTCAAACACTCGAAAATACCGCAAACCAGAGCATAGCGCTGCCTTGCATTACTTAGCGCCAAGAGGGCGTTCCATGGGTGGTGCATGGGTTTTTCCATGCAACCACCCAAGGTTTCTGATGCAAAAAAAAAATTTACTTAAAAAAGTAGATAGGGTTTAGCGTGGGAAAATAGCTCCCCCGTTTCAAATAGGTGCTATGAAGGAGAAATGCTTTCATGTCTCCCTTCATTTCGGACTTCGTATGTATGCTGCACTGTACAGCACACACACAAAGTGGGAAAAGGTTTCAAGTCAGTCTAAGCATGTTATTTTGTACTAGAATGGTATCCTTCCTACACAAAACCTATGCTTGACTCACGGCCCCCAGCGCCTTGAGACCCCTTAGGGGTGATTAGTTTGTGCTTTACAAATACCGGATACATACAGACACCCTTGCACAATAGTGCAAATGTGTGTCCATGGCGCGCAGCAGCACATTTCTGCACCGGCATTAGGGAGAGGGGAGGAGAGTGCCACATTTCTGTAAATATGGTGCTCTCCTGCTCTTTCCTCGTGCAGCGCAGCATTTGCGGCTGATGCACTGTGCTGCGTGAGAAACTAGGAAATACGCCCCGGGACCGCAATATATCAGTTGGGAATACATCAGTACTTTTAGACTGATATACTTTTGGAAATTAGCATATAAATATTGCATAGATCTTTTTTAAATCCCTTCCTCCTGAAACCCATAGGATGATTTTTTTGGTTGGTTCAACCCAAAAGAGGAGATTTCATATCAAGGTCATCTCCAGTAGTGGGGTCTGTTGGGGATTGATTACATGAACGTATTGCTATTTATGCACACTAAATACAAAGCAACATTACTGCTTACTGCCATTGTCAATTGCATCCTATGAAACTTTAATAAAGATTGTAATCTCCAGGAGCGTAGCCAGTGTGTCACGGGCCCGAGTGCAAGGAAGGATATCGGCCCCCTGGTTCCTGTTAGCACTGTAAAATATACCAATAATCAGGGTTCATTGGGCCCTCAGGACTCTGGACTCTGTGCCACTGCACCTCCTGCACCCGTAGAGGCTACACCCCTGGTAATGTCCCTCCTTGGTTTTAGTCTGAACCTCTATAAGAATAATCCAATAGCTAATTTTTCCTAAAACATTTTAGTCCTTAAAAAATATACTTACTTTGTGAATAGGTTTTATAAACCAGAATGGCACAGTTGGGTACTTCAGAAATAAATGGATTGCCTGAGATTTAAACGAAGACTGCAAGGCACAACTTTTCCTGAAACATAACTGTATCCTAAGCTTTTTGACACATGGCCGCTGTTTTTTTCATCTCAATCACTTTAACAATCCTGACACTGAACATTGGTGCAGCATCGTACAGAAGTCAAGGTACCAACTTATGGATATGAAAAGTTAATAAATGGTGGGTGGAATGTTAGCTAAGCAGAAGTAAATTATTTGTTTTAAATAAAAGGTATGTTATTGCAGAAGGGTTGACAAACATAAACAAGCATTGGCATAGCCAATAGGTCTCGCCTTTGGGACCTTATAAGTGTTTAGCCATGCAACAGTTGCATAACTAAATACTTATAAGGTCCCAAAAGCGAGACCTATTGGCTATGCCAAGCGGCCGCGAAAGTGATCGCGATCAAACATCAAAGCAGCCGCGAAAGTGAAAGTAATCGCGGTCAAGCGCGGCGCCCGCGCACATGCACTGTAGCTCTAGGCTGGCCTGGTAGCACTTTTTGGAGCCCTCTCAATAAGTCTCGCCAGACCCGCGCATGCGCTGGGTCAGGCGAGACCTAAAAACAATGCAACTGTATTAAGAGATAGACTAGTAACTTGACTTGACTGTGTCCATAAAGGGAACAGGACAAATTAGGAAACCTCTACCAGAGGACAAGATGGCTGTCCTTTTGATCAAGAGGACATAAAAATCTATGAGGATCCAAACACGAAATCAGGTTGGTAACTGGTTAGGAGAGATCTCTAGCTACATGCTTTTATATATTTACACCTCAAATGTAATTAGACTCACAAAATGGTGCAACGGTAACAAAAAAACAGCCTTTCTCTTCAAATATTGAGATGTCATTTGATTTGGTTACTATTATAGAGAAAAGCCGGATGAAGCACTGCTGTGAGTTTCTGGAGAAAAGCATACTGCAGAGGATGTATCGTAATTTGCTTCCAAATAGCAATTAATCTGAATTATGTAACGGGTAAAACTGTAGTCTCCCCTTTGCCATCTTGGGTAAGGGGAAATGTGCGTACAACACTAACTCAAGAGATTATATAAGATCAGCACCAAAGTGCTGTTCCATGGCTTACGTGTAATAAAACAAGTATCACTATTACGTTTGATGTATTACAACACTCAGCATGGTAATTACGTATATGGAAGTATGTACTGGAATTTATACAGCACAACCCTAGTTAGAAAGCATCAGGGTACTGTAGACAGAAATCTCCACAGAGTTCTCCTTAGGGCTCAACATGGGCTGAGAGGCTCTTTATTGATGGCGGATGAGATGCCCTTTGACGGGGAGCATTTCCAGCTCCTTTTTGAAGTGGAGGAAAGCTGGGGCAAGCCTGAGCTGTGGGCAGTTAATTCAGATCCTGGGTGCCTAGTTTAAAATGTATTGTGCTAAAATGTTTTAAAGTTTGCCCTTTTGGATTTCCAGCCTGGTGATGTCACAGATTTGCGTGCTGCACTGGTCTCCTGAGTTGGATTTCCAGCCTGGTGATGTCATAGATTAGCGTGCTGCATTGGTCTCCTGAGTTGGATTTCCAGCCTGGTGAAGTCATAGATTTGCGTGCTGGATTGGTCTCTTGAGTTGGATTTCCAGCCTGGTGCTGTCATAGATTTGCGTGCTGCATTGGTCTCTTGAGTTGCATTTCCAGCCTGGTGATGTCACAGATTTGCGTGCTGCACTGGTCTCCTGAGTTGGATTTCCAGCCTGGTGCTGTCATAGATTCGCGTGCTGCATTGGTCTCTTGAGTTGGATTTCCAGCCTGGTGCTGTCATAGATTTGCGTGCTGCATTGGTCTCCTGAGTTGGATTTCCAGCCTGGTGATGTCATAGGTTTGCGTGCTGCATTGGTCTCCTGAGTTGGATTTCTAGCCTGGTGATGTCACAGATTTGCGTACTGCATTGGTCTCTTGAGTTGGATTTCCAGCCTGGTGATGTCATAGATTTGAGTGCTGCATTGGTCTCCTGAGTTGGATTTCCAGCCTGGTGAAGTCATAGATTTGTGTGTTGCATTAGTCTCCTCAGTCGGTGATTTATTCCAAAAAGCAGGGTGATGTGTTGATTGCGTTGAAGATGATACGGCAGGTCTTCAAAAAAGCATTTGAACAGCAGCAAAGCAACAGACATTTCATAAATATTGGACAAAGGCAAAGGATAAGGGAGAAAACAGAGACATTTGAAAAGTACAGTTAAATTATACATTACTGTTGACCCAAAAATGTATATAAACGCGGTTGAAGATTCCAATACTGAATTCTTAAAGATCCTTTGGGATTTAAGATGCTGCCACACAAAACAAATAATGCCGCTTGGGCCAACACAAGGTTTAAGGACCACCCATGCTCCTGTGATGATGCTTTGGTTGAAACCAAAAGGCATTTTAACCCTTGTCATATTGATTTCAAAAAAAGAGAAGCATATTAAGGATTCAACCATTCTGAAGCCCACCTACCAAGCTCTCACAGCATACCTGCTGTAAGTGTTTTTAGGTATTGTAAATCTTCCTACCTCAAGCACCGTGGGTTAGATCAATAAGCCTGAACGTCAAGTAGGTGAGCAAAATGTGCCACATGTCGGCATAAGTGGCAGAACTTGACACATCACAACAGGATCTGCTCACATTTATGCCCGCGCATTGAAAGTATGGCTGTGGAAAATATATACGCGTGGCCATTTCCCTCCTGATGTAAGCTGAACGGTGGGAAATTTTGTTTTTTCAAAGAAGAGGCAAGGGTGGATATTTGTGAAGTGATTGAAACTCACAAAGTCGTAACTATGTGGACATTCACCAACATTCTCAACGGATTTTCACACCTAGCATGCACACCTGCAAAGTGGCTACAAAGAGCAGGAACTGTAGGAACCTAGATTTCTTGGCATGCCCATGTTTACCATGTGGATACACAACACGACATGTACATACACATTCCATTATACATTCCCATATGGATTGTTTGCCCTGTGGACAATTCACAGTAATAAATACAGACCATTGGGGGTGTTTGAAAAAAACACAAGGAAATATACAATTTCATAGATTTTCAAGTGCAGGGTTGGATATATTTTCAATCTACAGAAACGTGGAAGTCTAAGCAAGCCTTAAAGAAAAGCAACGGTGCCTAGGCCTTGATTTAAAATGTTAGAAACAACGTGGTATGAGTTTGCATACTTCTATACAATACAGTAAGATTGTAATCTGCCATCACAGTTTATGTGTGTATGTTTAAAGTTTGTATTTTTCAAGCTAGCTTTTATCATTGAATTTTTCCAGTATTGTAGTTTTAATGCCAGTTTTCTTTTCACGTATTATATGAATGCCAACTTTGCTGGATTCCTTGATGAATTCGTGGATAGTTTTATATTGATTTTATTAAACCTATCCCTGCCTGGCCCTTTGGCCGGGTGAGGGGGGGGGTGCAGAAACAAATCAAGGAGGCGAGGCAGCTGCAGTCTTTGGCAAACAAAGGCAGGGCCGTGCCTAGGAAATTGGGACAGTTTGTGACCTTAGCGCAGAGAGACAGGTGGCAGATAAGGTGGCCGGGTGAGCGCAGGGCACTGTGTTTGTAAGAGGGCGGGGGCAGCTCTCTGTGTGCTGCGACACCCCCTCCGCCAGGAGAATGTCAAACGTGAAATAATAACCGCCGCTTATTTTGAGATGAGGGCTAAGCAAAAAATAAACAGGAAAGGCGGGAGGTGCCGCGGAGATCCGGTTCCTCTCTGCCCCCTTTGGCCAAGCTCTGGAATTTCGCGTCGCCTATAATGTATAGGGCATGTGACATCACCGAGCGGGAGCCTGGAGCGAATATAGCTCCCCGGCCCTGTTTACTTCCTAAATAGGAAGTATTAGCCACGGGACGTTTACGCCAAGCTTTGCAGTAACGTTTTCAATGTCTGCCCTTCTCCTCGCGGTTTGATTCAAGTCAGTGCCGTTGTTTTTGGCTGCCTCTGTGTTTTTTCAGCCTTCAGTGCTAGCGTGTGTGACTGAGTGCGTGGGGACATGTGTGTCCTGCGAGGCAGGGTTCCTGCCCGGCTATCTTCTTCTGCCTCTTGTTCTCCAAGCCCCTGAACTGCTGCGGGACGCCTGGATTTCCCTTCGCAGCCCTGCCAAGCGGCTGTCTCGTCGGATCAAAGGATCAGGTAAAGTCAGTCACTCCTTCAGTCATGTATTTTTTCCCAGCGCCTTTCTTCATGTGTACATGCAAACAAACTGGTAACGCACTTACAGTATGTGATCTGCATGACATCACTCTGGTGTATGCCATGTTCCCCGGCTCGCCCTCCTGCGCACCCAGAACTCGTGCACACCCCCACGGCACCTCCACACTTCACTCGTTGTCCCACATACCCACACACATTCCTACTGCCTGCGCGAATAGCCTAACAGCCCCTCCCTCGTTTTCCAACATGCCCGGGCATTCCTGCTGTCTCTGCAAACATACACCGGCAGCGCCCACCTTCTGCGGCGTCCACCCCGTGAAACCTCTTATGGTGGTCCTGCGGGCGGCAGTGGCCAATGAACACCGGAAAACGTTATCCAGAGGAGGAAAAATAGGCCAAGATATCTAATTGTACATGGATCATTACCAGGGCTTCCAGTTTTTTGGTACTTATATTTTTCAAGATTTCCGTCTATATTTATCCATATTTTTTTTAGGCCATTTTATTGGTATTGATCCATATTTAGGGGCAGATTTACAACCCCCTTGCGACACTTTTGTGCCGCCTTTGCGTCACTTTTGTGACGTTGCGGCGGCGTAAGCAATGCGCCACGTTGCGCCACATTTACAACGTGACGCATCTAGGGAGATGCGTCACGTAAAGCCCTGCGCCACATTATACATGCGTCAGGTATACTGTATGCAAGGTGGGCGTTCCGACCCAAGAAAGCCTCGTAAAAGTGACGTAGTGAAATCTACAAGATTTCACTGCGCCACTTCTACGATGCCACTGCGTTAAAACCTTACCCCTGCTTGAAGCAGGCGTAAGGCGACGCAGCATAATAGGTGTAGGCCTTCCTGATCATTGCTGGAGTTCCTGTGTCCTTGCAACATGACTCCAGCAATGCGTGACCTTTGCGCCAACAGATGCGTGACACATCTGTCAATCGTTGCCCCATAGTGCGCCGCATTTTAAATGTGACGCATCCATGGTGGCGCAAGGTTTTTTTTTGCGTGGCGCAAGTAAACTGACACATCTCTGCTATAATGCAGAGAGAGATGCGTCAGTTTCTTGTAAATCTGCCCCTTAGTTTATATTTTGAGAATAAATGAAGTAACGGTATGTTTCCACATTCATTTAACTGATAAACCTGCCGCCATACTTTGATACCTGTAGTATTTTAGAAAATGAAGCAGCTAAATATAACAAAGCACTACAGACACAGGTAAAATATGAGCATTGCATACAAATATGAGTCAACATATGTCTGCAATTTAGGAAATTTCATCTTGTTTTTCAACTTTCCATGCTGTCTCTCTGCTCAGCTGTTGGCCTGGAATTTATGAGACAGCATGGAGAGTCCTTCACAAGAAGCCCAATTTTTTTCCACTTTTAAAAATAAATACAGACAGGAAACAAATTGTTTTCTGTCTATATTTATCTGCAAAAATCAGTAGCAGTGGAAAACTGGGAGCCTTAATCATAACCCTACGGGTGCAGACAGTCTGAGTGCAAAGATTAGAAGCAACAGAAGAAGTATGCAAGTGAAGTTAGTTTCCTCTGGTGTGTGCTTGTTGAGTATCACATGAAGTGAGCTCCGCTCTGCATATCAGGAGGGTTGGCTTACACAAGCACGGTTTACTCCTAACTAGTGAGTCACATCTGGAAAAGCGCATACTATAAGGAAGCGCACAATTAGGACACGGCCCCCCGGGAACCCGGCAACGCCCTCGTGGCTCCTCATCGAGGGATCGGAAGTGTCTAATGCAAGGATTACTTCCGGGGCAATGCCGTGATGTCACGTCCGGTCGGGGCACGCAACAAGGAGGGGAGTAGAGGGCGGGGCCTATTTAGACCAACTTGCCCAGGTCCTCGCCCTCTCTTCCTTACGGCACCGGCCCCGTGTGCAGAGGACTTTGTGTAATCGCCGGATCGTCGCAGGCTTCTGTTTTCTTGTCTCTTCTTCTGCAGGTCGTCGAGTCAGCGCGACGTTGGGGGACCGGCGCTTGACGTTTTTTACGCAATTCAGGGATGTGGAGATCCGTGGAGTTGCCGTACAGCCAGAGCCTAGGAAGCGGGAATTTAGCTTTAGTGTACTTGCGGTACACGGAGGTAAAGGGGGGGCCCTTTGGTTGTGTCACGGGGCAGTCGCGGGGAGGCTTTGTGATTGTTTCTTGCGGTAAAACGGGGGGGGCTGGAGCAGGTGACCCCTTTTGCCTCTGTTTACTGCGGCTGCCCTGTGCACATAATTAAAATGCGCGGGAAAGGAGTGACTGCGTCAGTCAGTTGCCCCTCTCCTCCTCTAATTACCAGGCAGGGAACAATGAAACAAAACAGGGGGGTGTTATTCTTATGTCAGGTTACTACTGAGCGCACTGTTGATCACGTTAATGTATGAGCCTGAATAAATCTGAAACAGTGCCACAGAAGAGGGAAAATTTACCCCTAAAACCCTCTAATGGTGGACCAAAAGTCCACTCGTACGAACAAAATGCAAGCTGTGCACACGTTTGATGGGTGTAAAATGTGTATTGGCATAATCAATCGACAAAAATTCAATGAACAGAGTAGTTGCAAGAACAATGGACCACAGGAAACAGGATTGTATTCAGTCTCTCTGTTTATGTAGAGTTAGGAGATCCAACCAGCCAACACGTGTTTCGTCAAAGGGCACAAAACCCCAGACTTCTTCAGGGCTTCTATATATGTAGCAGGTGTATCAGACCTCAAAACCGGTGATAATTCCGACCCGGTAGGTCTTAACAGAATATGTGGACCGTCTACGTCCTCAGAGAAATAAATGGCCGTCCCAGTGTTGCCAATTAAACCGCTTCAAATCTAGGACGAGTACATCCCGGACTCTCAGCCTCAATCAACTCGCGTGTAGTTTCTTCGGTGTTTTGGTAGGGAAGGAACAAACTGTTTTCACAGAAACTGGACGAGCGGGGCTGATTATCCCTGAATCTCCTGGGAAATGGCAGATTTACTTGCTAGAAGACCACGTGCGTTATATACAGAGTTTCGCTGGTAATACTCGATGTTCGATAAGGGCTAGGTAATATCGCAGTTCATGGGTCAGGCAAATGAATGCAGCGTTGGTTGCGGGGCATAGACCTTTACAGATGCGTGGCAAAAAGTGTACACATGCAAGTTTCTACATGCTGCTGCACTGCGTAAGGATGTGTTGTACTTCGACATAGTGTAATTACAAGGGCTTTAGGTGGGCGGCACCAGCCCAGGGTCGAGCCTCATGTCGGCTCAACATCATGTAATTCAAAACATGAACATGCGCTTTATAAAACTGAAAAACAAGTTTCTTTCAGGATGCTTCAAAAGAAGTGACGGCTGCAGAGAGTTACATTACTGGAAGCGGTTGTAAACCTCCAATTTTGGCTTTAGTAGTGAAAGGCACTCTCCTGTAAAACGAAACTTTAAGAATATGTGAACTCAGCTCTCGTTGGTCCTACAAATAGGGCTCATGGTGGTGAGTCATTGCAGTTGAGTCCATCAGCGGAAGGAGCAATGGGAAACTTTGTCTAGGTATTTCTGGTTGCGCCTTATAAGAAGGGAAAAACAAGTTTCTTACAAGTTGCTTCAAAAGTAGTGACGGCTGCAGAGAGTTACGTTACTATAAGCGGTCGTAAACCTCCGATGGTGGCGTTGTTAGTGAAGGGAGCTCTCCTTTAAAACAAAACATTAAAATAGGTGAACTCTGCCCTCGTCGGTCCTAACAATAGGGCTCGCGGTTGTGAGTCATTTCCCACCCGATTCCGGCGGCGAGGGTAGGTGAGCCTGCACACAATCTCTGGATTTCCGGACACTAACTGTTGGTGTCCCTTTTATTCCGCCGGTAATTGATGAGGCCATACTATTTAGGCCCTTAGGTTCCGTGACATCAGTGGGACATTGGCCACTGTATTACGATATGGGAGGTAGGTTTCCCCTCTCATTTTGTGTAGATAGCATTTGATACCCTGGTCCTGATGAATTGCCCATGATCTTACTGACAACAGAGGTAAGAAACATGTCGACCGAATGAGAGTAGGACGTAGGCATCTTACTTCCGGGGCAACGCCGTGACGTCACGTCGGGGCACGCAACGAGGGGGGGGGGAGAGGGCGGGGGCCTATTTAGGGCAACTTGCCCAGGTCCTCGCCCTCTCTTCCTTACGGCAACGGCCCCGTGTGCGGAAGACTTTGTGTAATCTCCCACCCACCCATCCCTAGAGGTAGAGCTTGGGAAGGAGTTTGAAGTTGAATGGAGAGTGGCGGTAACGAGGCCACAATAAATTGCCTTACATTGTTAAGGGGAGTCCTCCTGCATACTCCCTAGGCCAGCACTGAGGGGGAGAGATGGTAAGCTCACCCCAGAGAGAATGGAGACGCCGGCTAGGGCGCCAGTTTACAAACTAGGGCATGGGGCATCCGCCCCTGGTTATTCCCTACGAGCCCCGATGGGCAGCCTGGTGGTGGAGGGTGGGCCCCTCAGGTGGGGGACAAGGACCAGATGGCAGGGGCTCACCTCTCAAGGACGCAGGTGGGTTGCGCCTTGCATGGTTCTCAGTTGGTTTGGGGACGCGAGCCAGAAGGCCCCTTAGTGCTAGAGCAATAGACATCATTCTTTGTGTATATAAATAGAGTTCTGTCAGACTTGCTGATGGATTATGAATTTATGATCAACTTAAATGTAAATATCGTTTAGGAATTGAATTTGATAAATCCATATCGTATGAAATTGTAATACTATTGAATTTGATAAATCCATATCGTATGATATTGTAATAATTATATATTGTCATGTTTGTGTGATGGTTTGTAATAAACATGGCCTATTTTACCCACAGCTCTGGTGAAGTATTGATTTGTGGGTTCGGATGGGGGCGGGGCTGGGAGCAACCTGGGGGATACGGGTCCTAATAGGACATTGAAGAGTTGGATGAGTAAAATGTTCGGCTAAGATGAACCCCCCTACATAGCGTCACATGTTCATTTTATGCTTAGAATGAGCCGGTGTAGTCTATGCTCTGCTCGTCTCATGGCTCCAAACCTAATATTACTGAGAGCTTAAGAGATGGGCCCAGCCCCTAACTCTTTGCCTACGGACTGACTCTCCCGACATTTAATAACGCCAAAATAGAGACTTCCCCTGCAAGTCGAAGTCGAGCGAGGATAGTCAAACGTGTGACAGGGAGAGATGCAAAAAAATATAAGCAAAATTAAAAAAAATACTCCAAAGTCACAAACCAAGCCCCAGGAGCCGGCAGACTGCTGGTTGGAGGGCGTAGATCATGGCTTGCTCGAGCTGCACCCTCGGGTAAGAAACGTCCACAAAATGGTGACAGCAGAAAAAGGGCTGAACTTTAAGCAATTGGCAGAGTGGAGCTGCAGGGGCTCGTAGAAGGGGTGAAACAACAGCAAGGCCTCATTAACATGCAAATGGTCTTTTAAAGACCTGTGAAGTGCTCGGGTGCGGCTGCTTTTTTGCCCGGGAAGCTGTCTTATCCCGGGCTGCCACACACGACGGGGGGGGGGGGGGGGGGGGGGGGGCTGAAGCCCTTTGAGTCCAATGGGTGTTGCGCGCCTGCACCTTAGTCACTCCCTTAACACTTGCTGATATCATCATCTCGCTGACCTGCGTCATTGGCATTTTCTTTCCGCCCGTGGGACCTCCTCAGAGGGCAATCTCAAGGTCTCTTGAGCCAGTTGAAAAGAAAATGAACTGCACAGATGTCTGTGGGATTGGACAGTGTGAGGGTTTACACACATGGGCCCCACCGAAGGGGCCTGCTGGTCCATATCTCTAGGTGGGTCATCTGGCCTGTGGACAACTTGTAGCAGCCGAACATACTTGCACCCGGCCCTACAAGCCTTGTGGGAGGCAGCAGGGCCAGGATGTAGGGTCTCCTGGCGAGCCTCCCTGGAAGGAGTTAGCCTCTGGTTTGCTGGATGGCCTGCGAGCATAACCATCCGAGCCGGGCGTGCCGACTCTATGCTGGCAGCCTGCTATGCTCACAAAATGTTCTTTTAAGAGTACGAGCCGGGAGCATCTGAGACCGTGGCAGCCAGGAGCTTCCTGCGTGTAGCCACCCACCACAAACTCCAGCGTAGTGAGCTGCCTCGCTTCTAATCAGCGCGGAGCTATTTTTCCTGGCGCTCGAGCCCAGCATTCGAAACACCCACACGCTGTACTCAGACGCCCCGTGCCAGTAGTTTGCAATTCCAGGTCACTGGAACCAGCCGAAAGCGAGGCCAGAGCCTACACTAGACAAGCACATCCCATCCACATAGACGCTGTGTTCTTTTCCGTGTGATTCCCAGCAGCCATTTATGGCACCATCCTGTGAGGGAACAGGCTTAAGAATTTCCACTCCCCATAGGGGATTCCATTTGCCTAAAGAGGGTATATACTTTCCAGGACTCTTTTCCCTTTGTGCAGAGTTTATAGTGTTTTTCTTTCTTGTTCTCCTTCTAGTGTTAAAACAGGTTGATCAAAAACCTGCAACGGTCCTTTCATCAAGACAGATTTCGATGGGATTTTGGACTGTATGTCTAACCGACAGGGCTTTATGACGGTAGTCGGGCCACCCTGCAGGGCCCCAGACTCTCCTAAATAGGGGCCCCTTGAAGGGTTGGGGTCCCCCTGGCGGGTTGCTCCACCCCACCCCGCGCCTATTTACAGGTCGAGGGTGAGCACGGATATTTTATCTAATGCTGCAATGACTAAACTGGTCACTCCTGGTGTTTTTTTCATCGGTTACTATTCTCAGCTGCCGCAAAGCAGAAGTGCTCTAAAATGACAAAGCTTCCTTCTAACATTACACACTTCTTTTTAGGTCGAAGCCTACCAGACAGTCTGGTTTACTAAAGACATCTTGGGGACATTCAGAATGCATTCCATCCATTGCTTACTTACCATTGGCTTTGTGGTTTGTAACTCACATGTGCTTGATTTCCATTTGCTGACTCTGTTTTAGGCTGTCCTTTCCATTGCCCAAACCATATTTACAGTAATTTTCTGAAAACATGCCTTTACATCTTGTTCCTATCTTGTCACATTTACTGTCCATTCAAAGACAGAGGTCAAATGTCAGGCTGTATTCCAGGGAGATTGGTGTTTACTTTTCTTTCTCTGACTTCAAAGTGAGATCATTTATGTGACAATCATCCTGGCTACTGGGGGTGTGCTTTAGGAAGGTTTTAAGATATTATTTCTTTTCTATCACACAACAAAATTTTAATTTCGTAAATGAACTGAGCAGATATTACACAAAATATCAGAATTAGAAAAGCACAAATGAAACACATTTTTTGGTTATTCTGAAGAGTGGTGAAAACAAATATTTGAATGCAATCAAAACAAATCAATACACTAGGAGATGACATTTCTACATATAGTTTGTGCACTGTATACTTTTATCAGTCAAAACAGTCTTTATTTCGAGTATTTCATCTTAAAAGACATATAAAATTCATCAAATACAATTAAAAAGTTAATGTATTATTGATAACAATTGAGACTAAAAACTATTTAATAAATAACAGGTTAAGATCAATAAAAAAGTATTAAACATACATAGACTTTGACTTGAAATTCATTCTACAGTTGGGGGTAATGCTACGCTATAGTATGTATAACCAGTGGTAAAATTTCATCTTTTCCATATAAGCCACGCCCAACTAATATATTTGGCTAGACCAATGACCACAAGAGAGGATGTATCAGTCTTTAGGATCCTTCTAGCGGCCTGGGCTGATCTGACACCTAGTTCACGACACACAGGTCGCAGCCAGACTCGCCTAGGTTGGTAATATGCCGGGCATACAAATAAAAAATATACTTTTATCAGTAAAACTGTATGTCTGTGCAAATGTAATGGTTATTTCAATTGAAAATGTGTTGTCTGTATTGGCAGTGCGCTACCACACTCTGCATACTTCACTTTAACCCACTCCACTCTACACCACTCTACACCACTCCACTCCACACTGCATCACTGCACTCTACTGTGCACCACTCCACTCTATGCAACTTCACTCTACGCCTTTCTTCTCTACACTGCTCTACTGTGCACCACTGCACCCTTTGCCACTGCACTCTCCACCACTCCACTCTATGCCACTCTACTCTGCAAAACTGCACTCTATGGTACTGCATTCTACACCAATTTACTCTACTCTCTACTACTCCACTCTACGCCAGTGCACTCTATGCCGATACAATCTATGCCATTCTAATCTACTTTGCACTCTACACCACTGTACTGTACCAAGCACCACTCAACTCTACTCTGAAACAATCTACTCTACGCCATTGCACTCAGCACCACTGCACTCAGCACCACTGCACTCAGCACCACTGCACTCAGCACCACTGCACTCAGCACCACTGCACTCAGCACCACTGCACTCAGCACCAATACATTCAGCGCCACTGCACTCAGCACCACTACATTTGGTGCCACTCTACGCTGAACTATTGCACTTTACTCTGCACCACTGTAATCTACATCACTGCATTCCATGTCAATGTACCCTACACCACTTTACTGAAAACTAATGCGCTCTATGCCACTGCATTGTACGCAAATCTAATCTGCACCATTGCACTCTACACCACTATACTCTACTCTGCACCACTGTACTCAACAATATTCTACTCTGCACCACTCTATGCCACTGCACTCTATGCCAATGCACTCTACACCATTCTGCTATACATCACTGCACACTACAACAGTCTGCTCTGCAACACTGCCTCTGTGCCACTAAACTCTACGTCACTATGCTCTATGCCACTGCGCTCAACTCTGCATCACTCTACTCTACGCCATTGCATTCTACGACACTAGGCTCTGCATCACTCCACTCCATGTCACTGCATTCTGCCTTGCACCACCCCACCCTACTCTGCATCACTCCACTCTATGACACTTCACTCTACTCCACTCTATGCTGCAATACTGCACTCTCCGCCACTGAACGCAAAGCCACTCTTCTCTGCACCACTGCACTCTATGCCACTGCACTCTACTCTAAACCACTCTACGCCACTGCACTCTACTCTGCACCACATTACTCTACGCCAATTTATGCCAATGCACTGTACGCCACTACACTCTACGTCGATCTACTCTGCATGAATCCACAATACGCAACCGCATTCTACGACAATCCACTCTAATCTACTCTGCACCACTGCACTCTACAACACTGCACTCTATGCCATTGAACTCTACGCCTCTGCACTCTACTCTGAAACAATCTACTCTACGTTACTGTATTCCTCTCCAGGCCACTCCAATCCACTCCACTCCACACCACTGCAATCTACCCTGTACCACTCCACTCCACGCTACTCTATTCTACGCCATTGCACTCTATTTCACTGCACTCAGCGCCAATGCACTTTATGCCAATTTACTCAAAATCAATACACTTTACGTCACTGCACTCTACGCCAATCTACTCTGAACCACCGCACTCTACGTGCCTATACTCTTCTCTGCAACAGTCTACTTTATGCCACTCGACTCCACACCATTGCACTGTACGTCACTTTACTCTGCACCACTGCACTCTACACTAATGCACTCTACTCTACACCACTGAACTCTGCAACACTCTACTCTGCAACAATGCATACTACGCCACTCTACTCAGCACCACTGCATGCTATGCCACTGCACTCTATTCTGCACCACTCTACTCTGCGCCACTGTACTGCACTTTACGCGAATGCATTCTGCACCACTTCACTCTTTGCCCCTCTACTCTACTCTGAACTACTCTACTCTATACCAGTGCACTCTACCCCACTCTACTACGTAACACTGCAGTCTACACCACTCCAGTCTAGGCCACTCCACTATGCACCACTTCACTCTATGCCTTTCCAATCTATGCCACTCTACTCTGCAACACTCCATAACACTGAATTCTATGCCAATGCAGTCTGCTCCAATACCCAATGCTCTGCACTCTACCCTGCTCCACTCCACCCTGCACCACTCCACTCTACTCTGAAACAATCTACTCTATGCCACTGCACTCTACACCATTCTACTCCACTCTGCACCACTCCATTCCATGCCCCTGCACTCTGCACCACTACTCAATGCCATGCCACTCTACCATGCAATACTCTACTCTACCCTGCATCACTCCACTCTACGCCACTTCACTCTACTCTGAAACACTGCCACTAAACTCTACATCACTCTACTCTATGCCACTGCACTCTACTCTGCATCACTCTACTCTACGCCAATGCATTCTACGCCACTACGCTCTGTATCACTCCACTCCATGCCACTGCACTCTACCTTGCACCACTCCACTCTGCATCACTCCACTCTACTCCACTTCACTCTACTCCAAGTGAAAGTGCAAACTGAAAAATCGATACCTGCAGCTATTTACAACAGGCCAATGCTAAAGTGAATCACATGAATGAAAAGCACAAACAAGACCATCTAGTTTACACAGCTACAGGCAAACACTGGAAAATGCTTAATGATTTCAGATATATGCACAGGGTACGTGAAAAGCTGGGAAAATATCCAAAACACGAACGAAAAAAACATCATCAGAGGGCATTACACTTGATCATGTATTGGAGGGCCTATTGAAAGTAGACTGCAGGGCCTTAAACCATGGGCTCCAACAGCTGTCCCTTTTAAAGCTGAACCATTGCAGACCGTTAGATTATAGAGACATCCTCATGGTGCCCTTGTTGCTAAGAATGGGGGAGCGCATTACTACATTACTAACTTCCTGGTGGGAAACAGAAGGAAAGTGGACACCGCAGATTTTTTTTATTCTGGTCTCATTGAAGCAGAGTTTCCCGTATGTCTTCGCCCCACATGCATTTCACACTAATACTGGATTCCTGAAGTCAGAATGAGAGGGCTTCTTTGTACAGCAACCCACTTGTAGAGGTGTCTGCTCCTGAGGGTTGCACGGCATGCCAACTCCTTGAAGGATGAAGGGGCTGTTTGCAGACAGTGTTTTTCAGCAGGGCTGGTATAGATCTTGTTTTTGGGGGTGTAAAATATTAAGAATATAATCCAGATGCAGGTTTCAAATGAAGAAGAATGAAGTTTATTGCAGAGGAAATGAGATCCCATCCACCATGTCCAATCTGTCAGGTACAACTGACTCATAACCACACCAGTGTATTCCATCACCATGGAGCTTCTCCAACAATAGCAACTTCACCATACATTTCTGGTACTACAGATATATACACAGTGAATCCATAAATATAACATGCACATTACTACAGGGGGCATGTCAAGCGACCCCGGATTTAAGACAGCTTGGCTCCAAGATGGTTACAGGCCTTTCCGTTTACAATCTGCAAGAAAGAGTTAGTGGTTAGGAGGACACTTTGGTTCTGCACAGGAAGGCCTTTGAGCTTTTTGGGCAGCTTTCCCAACAGTCGATGGGAAGCTGAGCATTAGTGTGCGTGCAGGGTTCCAGACACTCTGTGCCACCATGGCTGTTTTATCTGCAGCTATTGTCTGCCTCCCTTGTGGGTTTTGGGGGTGCTTCCCAGGTACAGGCAATGGCGAGCAAAGAATTCCACTGAAGGGGACTTGGATTTGACAGTACTAGGAGCACATGTGGTAAGAGGACTCGAGAGGACTCGCGCAGGGCCCAACTTCGCACATACTTCAGAGGATAAAGCTGGAAGGTGCAATAGGGCTGGAAGCAATCTGCGGCTCAATGAGAAAAAGTGGAGGAGGTGAGCAAAGGGCCATGGGGAAGATTATGTTTGACACTTTTTCTCCAGGTCCAGAAGCAGAAGCAGTCAGTGGTAGTATACTGGGTAGCATCCATGGGGGTAATGTAATTTACCACAGGTGTCCAATAGCCATAGGTACCAGTGTACTCCAACTGGATATCCAAGTTCCACTCTTAGTAAACTTGACTCCAGAAGGGTCACAAGGATCAATCAAGTACTCCTCCAGCAGAAGGTATAGGATTTGGAACTCAGATACTGTATGACACGAATGTGATTACATACAATAAACTCAATACTCGGCAACATTGATGTAAAAAGGTATTTGATTTATAGATGGTAAAGTGGGCCAGATAGAAGTAGGAACACACAAACAAATCAGACGTCAAGCACATTCTGTGTGCAAGGCAAGGTGCCTCAGACACTTTAAGCCGATGTGTGGTAAGAACAATCACATTCAGCCCCGCTGTAAGAAACTGGGTTATTACTCAATGGGAGTGAATACCTACCTAGAGTAATGATCACAATCCATGCCAGGGTGAACTTTCAAAGTCACTAAGTTAGCCTGAACCCATACCCCTGGTAACTAATGCACAGAGGACACAGGCTTAATTCAGGGCAATGGGTAAAACATGTATGCAGTAATCAGTGGCGGCTGGTGAACTTAGAAAGTGGCGAAGCAAAAATATATCACTTTATATTATCATAGGAGTATGCGAAGGGAGCAAGCCTGATTACCGGTGGGAATTGGCAGGGAGTTCTAACACTGAAAATATATATATTTTTTTAAATAGTGTGATATTGATTTAACTGCCATCTACTAAATTCTTCTATGTAATTATTTTATAGCACCACTCACCTAAGTGTAGGGTGTCGGAGTGCTTTCATCACGCAGAGAGACACAATGAATCATACAAGTGTGTAAATCAATGTACAGGAAATGTTAAACAAGACATTGAGTCTTACAGGGTGTAGGAATCTCATATCATCCAAACTTCTAGACGTTCTATGTTAAGAGTGAATGGCTGGGAGGACCATATAGTTAGAATATCAAACGTAATGCAGTTGATTGTAATTGTCTGTTCTAACAAGACTTTATCACTTCCCAAAGAAACTCCACTTTGCAATCTTAGAACAACAACAGATTGAGAAAAAATAAGGATGTAAACCCAAGACTTACAGTTTGCATGCAGCACCTTCATGCCAGTAAATAGATCACTGCACAATATTAGAATATTTCAACGTAAGAACTGGGAGGAACAAAATGGCCTCAGTGTCAGAAGCAGTAACCCACTTACCTAGCTAAATATTCTGTGATCTACATGTTACACAGTGTGCCTTGTGTCAGGCACATTCATCCTCTTTTCTACTTCATGAGTCAAAACTGTGAATGGAAAAAACAAAGAACTCTCCCAGAGCTGTGTTAATCACTAGAGTCATCATTTCCAGCATAATCTCCTCAAAATTGCTTGGTGGACACAGACCTCTGCATCAGGTGTCTTAACCCTGTAAAATAGTTTGCAATGCAGCCTCTTTGTAACCAGTTAGGTAATCTAAAACAGATTTACTGTCAAATATGTGCCTGATGCCAATTTCATTGCAGCAGATTTATTTTGAAATACATTTGGAAAAATACTGTCAGAATCTGGTTTTCAAGCTCTGGCCCTCATGACTTAAACCCCCTTTCCTGTGCCAACATTAGAGTATGTTGTTTTCCAAATTAAGCACTTCCACTCCCTGATAATTACAGCAAACAAAGCCAGAAAAATGAGTACAGAATATCTAAATAAAACGTGTACAGAAGCGTAATTGTCATGTAAGATGTATTGTATTGCATTGTAATTGTATTTATATATAGCGCTTACTACCCCTGACAAGGCGTTGAAGCGCTTTTTCGGCGAGTAGCACGCTACTCCGGGACCCATAGAGGATTAGTGTTGAATTAGTATAGTGAAACATGCAAGTACATTTTAAGTGGTGGCTAGGCTAGTCAGTTATTTTTAATTTGAAGGATAGCAGAAGGATAGAAGAGGAAAAAAATGTTTGTATTTATATAGCGCGTGTTACCCCTGATGGGGTGTTGAAGCACGCTACTCGCGAAACCCATAAAGGATTAGTGGTGAATTAGTATGATGAAATATGAAAGTAATTTGAGTGGTGGATAATAGTCAGTTAATTATGGTAAAAATGTCTGCATTCTGAAACAATGCGGTCTTGGAGAACTGTGCTGATAACTGCTGCCTTTCCAGGATCTTGTGCTCACTCAGGATGTCACCCCTAAAGGAATGTGCCCATCCCTGCTGATCTCCGTTATTCTGAAAAACTGCAATCTTACCAAAGAGTACTCATCATTCCTCTCACCAACCCTAGGTGAAGGTGGCGATCCTTGCCAATTACCCAGGAATCTGAAGTAGTGCTATCTCAGCGAAGAGTGCCATTAGTGAAGGTGCCTGGCACTGCTGATTCCCCAGGATTCTCAAATATTGCAATCTCAGAGAAGCATTCCTCTCACCAATGCTAAGTTTAAAAATGCCCATCACCGTAGATTCCCAGGTTTCTGAAATGGTGCAAACATAGAGATGGGTGCCTATCAGTCTACCACTCATTAAACACTAAGCTCTAGTAGTGTGTGTCAATCGCTGGCACCTCCCCAGGACCTTAACCACTAAGAAAAGCAGTACTCCTCACAGGGTTCAGAGAGATGACTCCTGTGATCACGATATACAGCGCTCTTCACAATTAATGCCCACTCCTATCCTGCAGATCTTAGGTGCTGGTGCCTACAACCGCTGATGCCCCTTGCACTCCTGGAGTAGTGTGTAAGGCCCCTGCCAACCACAGTAGCGCAGTGCCAACTTCCACATTCGGGGAGAACAGGGCCTCCTATTTTGCAACCTAGTGTGAGTTTTCTCCCACAATAGGCTATTAGTGGCAGTGTGTAACCGTGGGCCACCCTTGCAAAGCTGTTATCCGAGGAGAGTGCTTAACCATTGCGTGCGGTCTTCAAACTTATTGGAAATGTTTTTAAATGAATTATTCCTTTCCATAGTTTACTTACCTGCGTTTTTCTGCACGTCTTAAATGGCTCCATTCGGTCTTTTTATTACAGCGCCAGGAACGTGCTGATCACTGCCGTATCAGGAATCAGGTTAGAGCTGAGCTTTAACATTCTTTTCAACCCTGCTCCATCCTGACTCCTGATAGGGCCTGGGACGATTATATCTCACCGCCCACGCATGCATCCATTCTTAGACAAGCGTGCTGCAAAGAGCATGCGCAGCAAGTCTATGGGATGCAAATGTGTGTGAAGAGGGCACACATGCGCAAAACATGGAGCTGAAGCACCCATGCCCTGTGTTGCTTCTCTGTGCACTTCCGTTGACACCTGCACAGAAATGAAAGCAAAACGAACGGTCAAATCGGTCAGTTCGTCCGTTTGCATTTCTGCAGGCTGGAAACGCAGAGAAGCTTTTCTCTTCTCCTGCGTGCTGCTCATGGGAGGTTGCCGCCCTTGCGCCCCCTATGGACCAGCCGCCACTGGCAGTAATAAAACAGTAATAAAGTCAAAACGCAAAACAAAAAAAATCCCAAACCAAATTAGAATAACAGAATACAATTTAATAAACAAAATGACATAAATTCAATAATGGAATCCTGAGATATGAATTTGAAAGTTTTAAGTAGAAATAGTTCCAAAAACCACAAAGTGCCAATGATAGTCCAGGATCGTTGTAGCCTGGGACCTAGGCTCAATTTGAGGCTGACTGTGATGGAGCATGGGTCAAATGCACAATTAGGCATTGTTCTGGTCAAAGATATTACCTTCTGATTTAGTTCTCTATGTCCCAATCCACCACAGGAGTACACGTCTAAAGCCTCTCAGGGCCTCAGGGGAGGCGCTCAGAGACTCACTGGGTGTCAGACAGAGGACAACTGCAGGGTCCAGAACCAGTTGCCCCTGGTTAGTTGGGTACTTCTAGTATAAGGCCTCTTGTAGCTTGTATTCCTGTAGCTTGAACAAGAGGTCAGCCATATTACATTTGGAGTCCACTTCTTTGACCTGGGTACAGGAGGGAAACGGTCCAGTCCTTGTGGGCTCCTCTTAGGTCACCAAGTGCTGGTCCATACTTCCTTTGATCTTCCTCAGGTCCACCAAATGTTCTGAAGAGGGTGCCAAGGGATGCCAGGTTTATACCTGCCACTAGCTTGTGGGCGGGGGTGACTCGTGGCCCCATCCTAACCAATGGGACACAAGTTCCCTGGGGTAACCCTCCGCACTTTTGCAGCAGTTCCTGTTAGCCCTACTGCAAACAATCCCACAGTGTCCTTCACTTTAAACATACACAATGGTGAACCGTTCTCACCTTCTACAGAGCCTGTGTGCCCACCAAGAGGTGTGGCCAGGGTAATAAGAAGACCTTCACCGTTGGCCAATCCTACTCAGGTCTAGGGGTAGCTCTCCTCTTACTGGGAATGGTGCCTGCCTGACTGGGGGAACAATGGAAGGGGCCTGTACAGGCATCATCTGATATCTGCATGTGACAGAGGAGGCCCCTTAGAAGTAAATTACATTTCTCAGCATAGTTCAAATGCTTATTCTGCAAGATCAACAAAACACTTTCCCGCAACTAGGCCCTTGCCTCTGATCTGGGAGAAGTTTTCACACCTCATTCAGTGCCACTCACCAGTTGGGCGACAGTTGGAAGGCTCATATAAAATAGAATTTAGAAGTTTCAGGAAGGGTAAAGGTAACTTTCTAAAAGTTACTTTTCCTTAATATTCATCAAAAATCCAACTTCACCATTAAATTGGACTTTTGATAAATATCAAAAAGAGTTGTTTATTCATAATTCTGGCTGTTCACTACCATGATGCAGCAGAATTAATATTTAACATAGCTTCCCAGTGTTTCACTATGGGTCAGTCAACATTCCTACAATGAAAACAGCCTTTTGATCCTAGCCACTGTAAGATCATGCTAACATTACATTTCTACATATCCTACTTTTAAATACCATACATCCTGCTGTGTGAGCTTTAAGTCCTAATTAGGGGTGACTTAGTAATATTTGAAAAGATGGTTTAGACATGTCAAAGAGGTTTATTTGTTATGTTTTTTCCACTGCTATAGTTAGGCTACAATGGTAGACCTGAAGCCACATTTGCACTGTCACTGTAATGGATAGAACAATAGGCATTGCAGACCACTAGTGCCATTTCACCTATAGGCCCTAAGTGTACCTTGTACCATATACTAGGGACTTATAGATAAGTTAAATATACCAATTAGGAGTATACCAATTCAAGCATTTTAAAGAGTGGAGCACAGGCACTTTTCTAGTGGCTGGTGGGTGTAAAGTGCACAGTGCTCTATATCCAGCAAAAAAGAGAGTTCAGCAGAAAGGTGAAAAATATAGGGTGACCATGCAGAAAAGGCAGCTTTCTTATACAGGCCTACCCTAGAGCTACGCTAGACTAATCAATACCTTGATGGATCCCCTACTCAGGCACAAGATCAAGAACAATGTGCCACATCTGCAGTGGCTCCTGTCTGTCCTATGCCCCTCTGAACCTCTCTGTACTCCTCTGTCAACATCTGTCTCAGTCTGTACCGCTGCCCATGGGGACCCCTTCTCCTCTCCTGAAGACCCTACCTGCAAGACAACCAACCCTAGATTGCTCCCAGATA
Organism: Triturus cristatus; assembly: GCF_964204655.1. Classification (NCBI taxonomy): domain Eukaryota; kingdom Metazoa; phylum Chordata; class Amphibia; order Caudata; family Salamandridae; genus Triturus; species Triturus cristatus. Next base: position 130,923,186 of record NC_140586.1, on the reverse strand, counting down.
CATCCGAGTAGGCAGACTGTACCACCATGGCCACCATGGGGTTCAGCAAAAAAGTAAAAAATCCAAGGTGATCCTGCAGGAAAGACAGATTTCTAACACCCGTCTCTCAAGATATGGAATGATTTCTTACCTGTAATCCTACTTCTCCTTCAGGGGAATGTTCATTGAAATCATAAGTACTCAATAGACACTTCTTCCAACGTTGCATTTTGTGTAACATCTTCACCTTACTTCAAAATGGCCACAAGCTTACACGTGACATAAATGCATAATTTAGCAGCCTACATTGCCTATTCAATTCATTTACTTTAAAACCTGGGACAAAAACATAAAGTTGTTATATGTCAGTAGAAAGTAAGACAAGTTATATTTTAAACATCCTTCACAAACCCTTTCATTTTATTTTCAAGTGGATGAAAGGAAAGAACAGGGCGTATGCTGCGGCTTTGTTAGAGTGAAAATGGACATAGCCTTTCGGGTCTCCCAGGCCACCAGTGTCTCATCATGCAGTGTAGTTGGTACTTACCACAGATATTTTTGACATTGCAAGTGAGTCTTAACCTTAGATCGACTTAGATAAAGTCTATCAATACTTAAGACTCACTTGCAGCGGAGAGGTGGGAGGGTAGCTTATGATTTAAATTGAGATTTCCCTAAGGGAGAAGCAGGATCACAAGTACAAAACCTTTTCTACTCATTTACGGGCTCTCCATTAATATTCATAAGCTCTGAATATAATGGCTAGTTTATACCAGAATTTGCGATGTAAGAAATGAAAGAACAGAACTATAAAACTTAGCATAGAGATTTCTCAAGGAGGCTTGCCGGACTTGAGATTCTGCTCTACAATCTGAATCAAGACAATAGGTGTGAACAGACATCCAGGTTGCTGTTTTATAGATTTCAGAAATTGTCATATTTATTAGTAATTTAGTATTACCCACTTTACCCCTGGTTGAATGGGCCTTTGGTCTCCTAGGTAAAGATTTATTAGCTTTTGATAGCACAACAGAATGAAAGAAACTATCCACATACACAGTGATTGTTTCAGTGAGGCAAACATTGTCCGCAGTAGACCCCGGTTGACAACTGTTTGGACTTTTTTTTTGTTTTTGGTCTTATCCAAATCAAACTTTAACATACTTCTCACATCAAGTGTGATCAGGGATCTCTCTACCGGAGAAGAAGGATTCTGAAAAAATGTTGGTAAAGTAATGATTTGATGAACAGGAAAATCTGAACTCTCCTCAGGAAGGAAACTAAGGTATGTTCTCATTACTAACCTATTATTGTGAAATATTGTGTAAGGTTCATGGACCCATAGGGCCTGTATCTCACTAACCCTGCGTGCAGATGTCATCACACCTAGGAAAGCTTTCCAGGAAAGGTGTTGCGCATAAACTCAAAGGGAGGGCTCACGAGATGTGAATGGACGATTTTCAATACACATGTGGTAGAAGGCCTCCAAATAGGGGGGGAAAAGTTCTCAATGCCCTTCAAGACATCCTTAACTATAGGAATTCTAAAAAAGGGAATTTATGAAGGACAGTTTCTGTATGCAGTGATTGCTGCATGGTGGACTTCAATAGAGAGCTTTGCCTGGCACAAATGAAGAAGATATGGAAGTATGTCTTCTACTTGGCAGGTAGTAGAGTCAAACATGTTCTGTACACACCAGATGCAGAACCTCTTCCACTTAAAGGAGAAGGAACCTCTTGTAGATAGTCTTCTAGCTTTCAGTAAAATATCCATGCACACCAAAGGAAGAATCAAGTGACCATACTGTGTGGCTTCAGAAGCCAGGATATTAAGTTCAAGAAGTGATGGTTGGGGTGCATTATATGGTCTCTGTACTTGTGCAGAAGTTACGACCTGTACAGCAGTTTTTGTGTGGATGTTCTGATAGATGGAGAAGGTTAGAGAACCACCAATGACAAGGCTACTCTGGTGCAATGATGATAATGTTAGCTATTGATTAAGACAGCTTGATGATTACCTCTGTTAACAAGGGAATGAGAGGAAAAGCGTAGAGATATTTGCCTTACCAGTTGGTCAATAGGACATTCTCCATTGTGCCTGGTTGGTTGTTTTTTTTCTTCATTTGCTAAAAGGTCTGTTTGAAGGAACTCCAATTTCAAAAGGCATCTCATGAAACTGTATTGTTTATGACTCATTCGTGGTTCCTTGGATGGTTCTGCTCAAAAAGTCCACTTGAGCATTCTGGATACCTGGCATATGGACTGCTGAAATCCCGAACCTTCTGGCAACTAGCCATATCTAGCTTGTTCAGCCTCAAGGATCAAGGCTCTAGATCTCCTTCCTCCCTAATTTTTCAGGAAATGCATGGATGTTGTGTTGCCCGTCTAGACAAGCAAAGAGTTTGTCTTGAAGGATGGAAGAAAGGCCCTCAGGGACAGGTGCTGCGCCCCCCACTCCAGCAGGTTGATTAAATGACAGTTCCTTTGGGAACCAAGTGCCTTGAATCTGAAGATTATCAATGTGAGCACTCCAACCCGATAGGGAGGCAGCTGTTACTCCTGTCTGTGTTGGGATGTCCTAATGAAAGCAAATTCCAGGAAGGAGGGCCTCTGGAAGGCACCACCAACTGCGAAATTGCACTGCATACTGTGTTAAAGTTAGTTTTCTTACAAGTTGCCTGAAAACTGGTCTCACTGCTCCTCCAGACGTTATTGCAGAGGTCTCATGTTTAGGAAAGCATATGGTAGTAGGAAGATGCAAGATGCCACTAAAGCTAGAAGAGAAGATATTTGCCTTGCTGTTGGATGGGCTGTTTTCTTCAGATTGAGGCATTTAAGATGTCTAGATAACTATTTCTTTTTCAAAGAAAACACTTTTGTGTTTACATTGTACAGAATTGATTCCAGATTATGAAGAAATTGTACTGGGATAGAAACTGATTTTGCGCAGTTTATATGCAGACCCAATCGGTATAGAGTAGCAACTGCAATCTAGTCAATGATTGCACGCTTGCTGAAGTGTTGATGCCTTGATCAGCCTATCGTCTTGATAGGAGGAGATGAAGATCTTCAACTTCCTGAGATGTGCTGCAGAGACCTCTGTGCATTTTGAAATGGTCCTGGACACAGATTTCAAGCCAAATGGAAGGCCCTTGTACTGATAATGGTCGCTTCCCACTATAAATCTCAGGAATTTATCATGTTTGATTGGTATCGATATATGAAAATAAGCATCTTAAGGTGCCAATCCCCTGATGGAGGTGGGGATAGATCTGATGCATAGCCAACATCTTGACTTTTCTTTTCAAATCCACTTGTTCACCGTCTTAAGATCTAGAATGGGTATGAAATGGTTATTTGGCCCTTTTTTCTTAATCAGAAAGTGATAGGAATAAATCCCCCTCACTTTTCGAGGAGTAGGGACCTTCTACACAGCTTGTTTTCATAAGAGGATGGAGGTTTCTTGCTGAAGTTGCTCCTGATTTAAAGGGGACGACTTCTTTCGTGGAATATATTCAAAACCCATTTATCGATGGCTATGGATTTCCACTGTTCCAGGTAAAACTACAATGCTTCCACCTACTTGACGGAAGAAGGGTAAGTGGGAGCTGATTGCTTGCCACCAGTGGTGGGTTCAGTGGCTGGTGCAGACTGCTGATGACCTCCTTTGATTCTGGATTGGTGCTTCAGCTGATGTTGCCTCTGATTTTGCTGTTGACCTTGAGTTTTGAACCCTGTGAACGTAATAGTGTTAGTTGTATGGCTCATAGGAGTGCTCACAACTGCTCACAGAGTGTCCAATTCGGCTTTCACCCGAGACATTTCATCATAGGCATGCGAACCAAATAATGTGTTCCCCAAAATAGGGAGATAAAAAATCCAGTATAGTGCCTCAGTTTTCAGACCTAAGAGTCTAAGCAAAGAAGACCAGTGTAAGGCCAAACCATGACAGTATCCATGAGCTGAGAGAAGTGATGTATCTGCCCAGCACTGATGACTTGATTGGATACCATCATACCTTTGTTTAGGATCAGGGTCTGATTCTAAAATAAGTCTTCATGCCTTCATCCTACTAAGCTACACAACAGTCTTTTCCACCTCACCATAAGAGTGTCTCGATGTCAAATTAACGTCAATATTTACCTCGATGTCGAGGGTCTCTTCCTCCTTTGCGTTGAATGCTTCCTAGACATCGATCCAGTCCTTGGCAGTGAGCTGCACTTCTTCTCAACATCGACGTCTTTGATAATCGATTGGAATGTCATTTCTTACCATCACATCTCCTTTTTAGATGTCTCCATTCGCGAAGCCTCAGAGAGTGTAACAGGGGCACTAGAAGAGGGAGCAGCCTCTCCTCCATCTTCACATTTTCCAGCTGCTTTAACTTTTCTTCCTGATTGTACAGGTAAATCTTCTCACTTCTCTCAAATATGATGCTTAATGGCTATTGCGGCCGACTTTGAAGCTGGGGTACCAGGTTCAAGTCTGGCGGGAAGCTTAACATCCTGTGATTCTGGGCAAAACACTTATTCTCCCTGTGCCTAAAAATGAATGTGTCCGTTTATAATGCAACTGGTGCTCATGTAAATCGCTCTGGTACCTTCAGGTCAGTGTACATGGAGCGGGAGCTGCTATGAAGACACCATCTGAAGTTGTGAGATCCTGGCTGGCATAGGGTAAAGACCCGGTGAAGATCTGTTTTGACCATTTTTCTACCACATTCTGGGCATTTAGCAAAAAGAAATTACATTTCTGTGAAAGAAAGATATTTCCTTTGTCAGGAAAAACTGAAAAATGCTTTCAGTCCTAAAGGACGTTAAGTGAACCAATTTTAAATAGGTTCTGAAAGGTTTTTGTGAGGAAATTGGCCATAAACTGGCCAAGGCCGGTGCTCCAAAATCCTCTCAGGTGGATCTCGGAAAGAGTAACCCTCCCACCTCTCCGCTCTAAGTGAGTTTTAGGTATAGATCAACTTTTTCTAAGTTGATCTATATTTAAGAGTCATTTGTAGTCTCAAAAAGAACTGAGGTAACTATGACCTACAGGGTATGGTGGGACGTAGGAAGTGGAAGCCCTTAAAGGCGTGGTTACCATTTTCACTCTAGCATAGCTGCAGACTAGAGAGCTACATTGTCCTGCCCTTCTCTTTCGTTCACTTGAAAATAAAATAAAAAGGGTTTGTGATGGATATTTTAAATGTCAATTTTCTTATTTTCTAATGACATTTTAAGACTTTATGGATTTTTCCACTTTTTATAGTAAATTAACGAAAACGTCAATATAGCCTTCTTCTCCAGAACTGCAAGGATTCAAAATGGTACCAGAATCAGGGAACTCTACAGCAGCTACAAGGTCACGAGCCTACGACTTAAGGTGAAAAGGGAAAAAGTATTTGTCCCTCCTAAGCAAACTCGCTGTGATATGGGTTCTAGCAAATTCAGAGATGGTATGGGGCTGGATACTTGCAGTCCTAGAATACTCCCCAGAGCTCTTCAAGCCACTAGTCACATAAGTATGCCTGAGCTTTGTTCCGGCTAGCTGGAGTGCAAGGTCCTCATGGTTTCTGGGTAGCTCACTTGCTGGGTATGAACTCCATGTTGTGTACAGCCAGATGGTCCTGGCTCATTGTCCTCCAGGTCACAAGTTTGACTTCACACCGGGTACTGCAGTATCCTCACCTTGAACACCTAATCACATCAGCAGCAGGGCTCCCCGATATCCTACCGTGTACTTGCCTAGAGGGAAACAGAAAATATATGGGGTGGTGTTTAGAAAAATGTTTCTCTGGTTTTTGCAGTTTACACCTCTCAAGTACAAAGTGAAACCACTGACTTAAAAGGACCAGTATTTATCCTGCGTTTATGACACTGGCTGAAAGCCAATGTCACTTAACTCAAGCATCTTCCCACCTTTACCCCTGGCGTTTGCAGAGCAAGGGAAGGGCAGTGTACAATGGATCAGTATGCGGATGCAGGAGGAGTCCAGTCTAATGTTCCAGGCCAGACTTCCCTGTTGCTGGGTGGTGCCTTTTACAACGTAGGAAGGAAAGGGAACTCTGGAACTGCTGAGGCGTAGGTGTTTCTGCCAGCATGATGTCAATGTTTATTCCAGAAGTGCACCCCCAGTATGCAGGGTTTGTTACAGAGAGTCAAGCTCTTCAAATCTAGAAGGATTAGGGCAACCTAAAGAGGGGCCGCCATTCTTTACATATTTCAATCTGCCCATTATAAGAAGGCCTCCCGGTTTTATGGTATTTATGTTTTTTAACATTTCCGTCTGTATTTATCCATATTTATTATTGGGGTTTTGGTTTAAATTTTCTTTTCCATGTTTATTTTTTGGCCATTTTATCTGTATTTATCTATATTTATTGTGTGTTTTGCATATAAATGAAGTTGAAAAACTACATTTCCATATTTATTTAACTGATTGGCACGCACTCATACTTTGATGTCTTTCGTGTTTTAGCTATTTAAGCTGTCAAATATTGGGGGCGTAACTTGGACGGCAATGGGTGTAGACGCCTGAATCCAGCGCTCCGCCAAACCTGGAGAGCGAGCAGCAAAAAGAACACATAAGAGCCGATCGTTGGAGGGGAAGGAACACACTGAAAGACGTCGGAGATACCAAGGAATAAAGTGACCCGGACACACGAACCCAACACCATCAGCGAAGTGAGAAAAGCACAGAGGAAAAGATCTCCCGGAGCGAAGAGGAAGAAACCAAGATGGTGCCCGCTAGTGAGACCCGCCACCGCTGCCAGATCTGTTGCTGACTGTGCTCAACAACGAACACCGGAGGACCAGCAGCTAGCTTACGTAAGTTTAGTGCGGAGACCTCCCGTGGTGAACACCGAGGCATCGGTAATAATAGAAGGAAACTCTCGTGGGGAGGACACTCGCTCACTTCAGAACGAAACTGAAACTACAGAAGGGGGCCGCCATCTTAGGTCTGACTGCCTAATAATCATCATCATATAGTCTTTATTCGAATTTAAAAATAATTCATACAAGACACAAACATATACAAAAACACATGATTATTACTAGGCACATTCACTATAAAATGTATAAAATCATCCATTAAATACCTAAAATTTCAGTTTAAAAAAAAGATTAAACGGTCAGCAAACTAATGAAATACTGACAGAATAAGACTACGTTTGGAATTAAAAAGAATTTTTAACCAGTGTCCCTGAAGGGTGAAGCCCTACGGGAGCACACCCACAATTTCCCTGAGAGCCCTGCGCCTTAAGACCCATGCCCAGCCCAGATATTTAGCTAAGGCAATTGAATGGGCTGGAAAAGTGCTTGTGCTCAGGATTCTCAAAGCAACAGCGGAGCTCCTTGTAGCCAGTGTTTTGCACAATGGAGACAGCCATGTTCGTCTAGGATTGGCATATGTTGGACAAACAAACAGGAAATGGGCAATTGATTCCTCTTGATCACCACAAACAGGACAAGGTCCTGCACTAGCACCAAACCACCCGTTAGTTAGGGCCCTGAGTGGGAGAGAACCTACTCTAAATTGGAAGTATAGTTTCCTATCTCTGGGTTGGGTGATTAAATCCCAGTACGGTTCAAAAACTGGAGTTACCTTTGCCTCTAAAAAACGGCTAGTCATCGTGGGGGAAATGGAATCACTCCAAACCCGATGGATTACCCGCTCCCAGTAAAGCATTTTCAAAAGCCTCTTTGTGGGAAACCTGGCAGCAACTGGGTCACTCCATAGGCCCTCTAGACCCAGGTCTTTCAAAGTTTCCCGGAGGTTCCTAAGCCACCCAATCTTATGAAACGTGTCGGCCTGCATTACATCCATGAGGCCCATTGCATAAGGCCGAAGCTCCGGTTTGGTCCAGAGTCTCCTCCAATAAAGGACCGGGCGGAGCTTGGCTAAGTCCTTAATGACCTAGATCGTAATGCAGTGGTACCGTAGGCGTACTCTGCGGGAGACCAACTATGCTGCGATAGAATTTATTTTCAACGACTGTTAAAGATGACAATACGTCGAAACCCCAGAGCTCTGCTCCGTACAACACTGAGCTTAGGGCCTTTGCCTCATATACTTGGAGCACGGGTTTGACAGGCTTAGAGTAGGATTTTTTATGCTCTCTAATCAAGGTTCCTGTTATCTGCGTGAGTTTCAGTGAAGACATTTCCAAATGTCTATTCCACTTGTTATCTTGTGTCACTGCCTAATAAACAACTCGGATTGGAAAAGAACTAGCTGGTGGGGGAAGAAAGAATCACTAGGTAGATTGCAGCAGAGGAGGTGCGCGGGATCAGTCTTGGAAAATGCGCTCATTCGCAAGTGCGGGGAAGACCAACAAAAAGCCACCGACAACGCAAGCTCAGAAGATAGGCGTAACCCACAAAAACGAAAGTAAAACCATCAGTGCGAGCTGCCATTACAGTTAGGGAAGAAGTACAGCGGTAATCAAAGCAGCGAGTACAGAATAAGGGAAGCACCTCCAGCGCCATACAGCGATAAAGGAAGGCAAAACACCAAACGAGGTTTCTTTTTCCTCTAATAATGGCAGTAATGAGCTAGCGGGCGAACATGTGATCAAAGGAAAAAAAAAAAAGGCAAGCCCAATAAAGAGAGAGAGACCTGGCAGAAAAGCGTCGACACAGCCGGACCAGACATAGAGCTACAGCAAGCGCTACACACCTGGCAATGACACGCAAAATACAGAGGAAGTAAAGACCTCAAACCCCATTCGCTGGCACTCGCACAGGGCATAGAGGCGCAAATTACAACAAAAGAAACGAGCAGCAGAAGTACCAACAAATCAGGGGTGATCAAATCACGTGGTCTCAGAAAACTCCAACATATAAGAGAAACCAGAAGGAGAAGATTAAGCACAACATGAGTAAGATGTACAAAACTCAGTGGGGTGCATACCTGGGAAGGAAACAATCGATCAGGCTAGACGGAGGTTAACAGGAAGACAAGAGGATAAAAACAAAACTCCACCAACCGCACCAGCAATCCATACAGTTCTTCCAAATAAGATATACGCTGGCAGCGGACACGGCCACTATTGTGCCCAACACAGAGTAGTGAAGCTTAATATCCATTAACCAATAACCAAACAACAAGAGAGATGACCAACACATGCTGTTCAGGCTGCGTTAACCCAAGAGCAAAAGGAGGTCTTGCGGTGGTAAGGGCAAGCAAAGTCTGCAAGAGCAAGAACCAACAATAGCTCAATGCCATCAGCACAGCAAATCCAACCACGGTCGGAGGGCAATAGGAGATGCCAAATTTTCGTCAAGGTAGGGGCACAAGAAGCTAACCATAGAGCGGAAAGTGAGAGGAAGGATCAGCCTACAACAAGAGAGAAGAGGGCTATAAGGCATGGCTGGCACCGACGGAAGAATCACGCAGCAGCCAAAAAAGAACAAAAGTGACCCTCTTGACTCCCGTATCAAACAAAGAACTGACATCAACACCCCGCTGGACATTATCCTAAAAAAACTGGCGGACATCCATGACCTAGCTAAATCAATTAAACAAACTACTGATGCTATACAGCTGGAATTGGCAGCGGTCAGAGCTGGCATCCACGCGGCGAACAACAGACTTACGGAAGTAGAGCAGAGGGTGAGCGATATAGAGGATGGCAAACAAAAGGCAAACAAGACTCTGATAGAACTATCCAAAACCACTGCAATACTTCAAAGACAAACAGCAGAACTAGACGATCGTAACAGGAGGGGAAACATCAGAATAGTAGGGGTTGCCGAAGGAGAGGAAGAGAAAAGCGGGTCGTGCATCGCCTTTATACAAGACATGATCCATAAAATTACTAACCTTAAGTTTGACCTCCCCTTTGAGCTAGACAAGGCCTACAGAATTCCAGTCTTCAAAACCTCAAATAAGACGATCCCACACCCCATTATATCCAATCCTCTCCGACTACAACACACGGAAGCCATCTTCACAGTGGCCAGGAAAACCCAGAATATACAGTGGAATGGCCAAAAAACACTACTCCAAACCCACAGTGGACCTAAGAAAAGGATTTCTGGCCCAGCGAGACAATTTAAGGAAGGAAAACATCATTTTCTCATTCATAGGCCCTACAAAGTTCAGAATCCCCGACAAAGGTAGAACGCACGTCTTTGAAGATCCCAAAGAACTGACAAGATACCTACAAGGTCCCACACAACAAGAAATGGAAACCTCTCAAACAAGCACGAGCAAGAGGAGAGCTTCACCAGATCTAAGACTGGAATGAAGTATTGCAAAAATCTCAAAACTATCTATGCTGGCAGTCCCTGAATCTTAAACCTACCTCTATTTTAATACACACGATCTACCTCAGACAGAACCTTAACCTCACATTACCTACCTCGAATGGCCGAACGGCCGAACCAACCTCAGGAAAGAAACCTGAAACTTGGATCTTAAAATCACCCCAACGCGAAGAGTTGAAGTCTTCAGGGTTGCGACTGTAACAGAGCGCGCTAACCAAACAAAACAGTTGATGTGACAAAGAAGTTATATAAGAGAACACTATAATCACTGATATCCTTTTTTAAGAACATTTCTACAGGAATGTATAAGTGTGAATGTAGTAACCATGATTGTACACCTGTATTGAACAATAGGGGTCTATAGTGTGCTAGACAAGATATGCAGAAGCAGTGAGGCTGGGGAAAGTAACTATATAGATGCTCTGACTTACAGAACCATAGTGTTCTAGGGGAAAGCGGAGCCGGATCTTTGCTGTCGCACGTCCAGAATTCTATGTGTAGAAACCGGGGGGGGTGGGGGTTTGGGGGGGTTTTAGTGTCTTTTGTGTCATGGTAGTAATGTATGTCAGGTACACATGCTTTGATTCTACCCACTGCACTATATCCTTTCTAAACCTTTCCCTCTACACTTTTGCATTCAAGGGAGGAAACAACTTTAGGTCTTGGGAGGGAGCAATGATGAGGGACCAACGGGGGACGACACAGCTAGCACACACCCAATGGGCCAAAGAGGGGAGGAGCAATACCGAACAGAAAGGGAAAATGATTTTGGCTAAACAGCCAACACCCAGCATAACAAAATGGCAATAGACAGTCCGAAAACACTAACGTCCAACCTAAAGATAGTCTCCCTAAATGTTAAAGGTCTTAAGCACCCAGTTAAAAGAAAAAAAATACTAGATTACCTAGATAAAACTAAAGCAGATATCTTCCTCCTTCAAGAGACCAGACTATCCCTTGACGATGCAGAACGGATTAGGGCGAGATGGGTTGGACAGATGGCCTGCTCTACAGCAGTAGGAAAGAAACGGGGCGTGATCACTCTGATAAATAAGAACTCCAAAATAAGTATAGAAGAACAACAAAGCGATGAGGAAGCGAGAACACTGTTGACGCATTTGAAAAGGGGGGAAGAAAACATATATGTACTCAACATCTACGTGCCAAACTCGGATGATTCCGACTTTTGGGAGGGCATCTCTAAAAGGTTGGAGACACTCCCACAAAATGACCTAACAGTGATAGCAGGTGACTTCAATATGGCGTTAGATTACACTCTAGACAGACAATCACAGTGCTACTCACTACCCCCAAGTGCACACACCGTACTAAAAAAAGTATGTACCAGGTTTAATCTTAAAGACCCATGGCGGCTACAACAACCGAACACAAGAGATTACACTTTTTTTTCCAACCCACACAACTCATACAGCAGAATAGATTACATACTGATCACAGGAACACACACCCACTTAATAGAACACACAGACATAGCCACGAGAACTGTCTCTGACCACTACTGCATTAGCCTACTGCTGTGCGGGCGTCACAATGAGGAACACCCACGAAGATGGAGATTCAATAGTGATGTCTTGTCAGATCAGATCAACAGAATCAAAATAGAGGAGGCCATTAAGGAATACATTAGTTTTAATGACACTGCAGACACAGATCCTAAAACCATGTGGGACGCACTAAAAGCCACAATTAGGGGGACAATTATGGACATTAAAGCCAAGATTAACAGAAATGCGAAGGCACAGTTGGGACAACTGGAAAGGGATATCCAAAGATTAGAGGCAATCCATATCTCAGACTCAAAGAACGCATGTGCACTTACAGAACTCACAAAGAAGAAATACGAATTCAACAGAATTTTGAGAGAAAGAGCTGGTATGTGGATAAACAAATTTAAAGCAATGAACCTATGCGAGGCCAATAAAGCGGGAAAGCTCCTTGCCTCTTACCTAAAACATAGACAAAGACAGCATACCATCTCATCGATCACAGACTCACAAAATATCACACACACAAGACCTAAGGAAATACTACGAACATTTAGTGAATTCTAGCAAGACCTCTATAAAAAAGATCAAACGCTGGATGGAAATGGTTGCACCGAGTACCTAAACAGACTAAACCTCCCAAAGATAACACCAGAAGAAGCACACACTTTAGGACAGGAGATAAGCTCAACTGAAATTGAGATGGCAGTTAAGTCTCTAAAAGTTAACAAGGCACCCGGGCCAGATGGATACACAGCCACCTTTTATAAGACTTTCCTAACTCACTTACTACCTACTATGAAAAAAGTATTTAACCACTGCGAGGGGGCGGGTATGGTCTCACATACCATGTCCGAAGGTAATATAATAGTTATCCCCAAGGAAGGCAAAAACAATCAGATGCCCCAAAACTACAGGCCTATATCTCTGATTAACGTTGATTGCAAGATATACACAAAACTTCTGGCAACAAGGCTTAATAAAGTACTACCACAACTGATAAGTAACACACAAGTTGGTTTCCTCAAGACACGCATGTCATACGATAACACCAGTCTTTTATGCCACATACTAGATAGGGCCGCCAAGTCCGACAAACCAGCGGTGACCATCACACTAGACGCAGAGAAGGCGTTTGATAGGGTATCATGGCACTTCCTGGAGCAGTGCATGCGGACTTTCAACCTGGGGAACTCTTTCACGCGGAAAGTTATGGCACTATACGAAAAACCCAGTGCTCGTATCTTAGTCAATGAGGCTGTCTCAGAGCCCTTCACCCTGCAGCGAGGGACTAGGCAAGGTTGCCCCCTGTCCCCATCACTGTTCCTACTGGCCCTAAAACCACTGATTAGGGACATCAAGGCCAATGAAGAGATGAAAGGGGTCACCATCAATGAGCTCACAATCAAACTAGCCGCATACGCGGATGACATTCTCATTGGCACAGAAATCCCTAAATCCTCTATCACTGCCCTCATGGAATCCATAGATAAGTACTCATCCCTCTCCGGTTACAAGCTAAACAAAGACAAATCAGAATGTAAACCACTCAATATACACACCACAAGAGACATACTGGGTGATTTGGGCCTTGCCTGGCAGACTGGTTTCGTAAAATACTTGGGTATATACTTTGGGAATGACCTCAAAAACACACTGGAACAAAATGAAAAACTAATGCTGGACAAGATAAAGACGCTGTTGGAGGGCTGGTCACCCAAATTCATAACATGGTGGGGGAGGACAGAGACAGTAAAGATGATGGTCACCCCAATGGTCAACTATCTGGCAAATATGCTCCCTCTAATACTCACAGACGACTTCCATCGCAAATTAGATAAGATGCTGAATAATTTCATCTGGCGAGACAAAAAAGCAAGGATAGGCCTTAAAAAACTATGATTGGGGAAAAAACTGGGGGGGGTTAAACCTGGCGGATTTTAAAACCTTTCAAACGGCCTTCTTGGCAAAACAAGGGAGTTATTGGATCCTGCCAAACCAGGAATACACACCAGTATGGCTGGGAATAGAGAGAGCCATACTAAACAACCTCGAACCCTTAGCGCTACTAACAGCCAATAAACATATGCTAGCAGCAAACCCAATACTCAAAAATACGAGAAACGCCATACTGAAGGTAGACTAGAAGATGGAACACAGCATAAAAAACTCGAGATGGGAATCTTTATGGGCTAACACAAAGATAAAATATAGGGGCAGACCGCTCTCTATGGACTCGTTGGGGAAAACAGGCATCTCCCACCCTATCCAACTCGAAGAGGGAGGGAATCCCACCACTTTCAGTATGCTAAAAATCAAACATAACTTACCAGACATAGAACTATATAACTTCTTAAAAATCAAAACAGCACTGACCAAAGCGAAGCTTTCGGATACCAAGCCGTCAATTATCCAATATATGACCAACCTCAATAGAATAGGGCACCAGGTATCACACCTCTATAGACCCATACGGCCCAACTCAACAAAACTTAATGAAAAGACACGCAAATACTGGGAGTCCCAACTTGGAGACACACTTAGCGAAAATGAGACCCAGATGCTATGGTCCTCCCCCACACAAAGTGAAATATACCCGGTACTAGCTTAGACAAAGTTCTGGACACTACACAAAATCTACTGGACCCCGGCGTGCCTGGCGACCCTGGTACTGAACACCAATGACCAGTGCTGGAATTGTAATAAGGGAAAGGGGGACCTGGCCCATCTCATATATTACTGTCCCAAAGTCAAAACATTCTGGGAGAAGATCTTCGCCTTTTTAAACAACATATTAGGTTGTACTCTTAAAACAGAGTTTGCCACTCTGGTAACTGCCTTCATTAGAACAGATGCAGACTCACAACAAGACAGAGACCCACTGGATCGTCTACTAACAGCAGGTGTAAAAATGATACTCAACAAATGGAAAGACACCTCCAAGGCAACGTTTAAGGGATGGCTCAACTGGGTGACGTAGCTCAGAGGAGCGGATACAGTGACCCTACCAAACTGACCATGGCGACAGCCCTGCAGAAAAATGTGGGAATCCCTGGACAAGTATCTAGACCCTTATGACCCGCCCTGAAAAGGCCTAGTATAACTACCAGATTAGCAACCCTCATTAGACAATAGCGAGTAGGCTAATTCTCCCTATATGCGATATCTCTTCTCTCTCTCCGCTCTGGTCCCTCTCCCTGTCCCTCTCTTTGCTTTCTCTGACCCATACGAGGACAGTGGTTGGGGGGGCAGCCAAAATAGGCAAACTGCACTACAAAGTCAATGTGGGCTGCCCTGTAACAACAAGCGATGCAGAGTACATGTTATATGTCATATGTATGCGATATGTTATATGTAGGCAGTCCGGTTTTAGGTTTAAACCTATAATAACTGATAAAACCCCACTGAAAGAGAAATAGCCCTCACCAGTGAAAACATATAAACACTGAAAAAACACCTGCACAACCACAAACTGAATGCCATTCAAAGAAAGCAAAAAGAGAGTGAGAGTCATTTTTCTTTCTTCCTGAAGGGACCAATACAATGTAACATCATTATACAATCTACCAGTAAGAAAGACTGGGCTTACATTATTCTGCTTGAGTTTTTTTGTTTAGGGATGCCACTAAAATATTGTTTCCTCTGCCTTTTTTCAGTTTTGTAGTCTTTGGTCTAAAGATGCATAGTTTATAAGCATGTTTTAGGTCTTATTTAATTATTTTATAAACTGTAGAAAATCAAGAAATATCAAAATCATATTTGATATTTTGGCTGCATTTGATTCTTTACTGATAGGTAAAATGGCTGGTTTCATAAGAATCTTTCCTAATATGTGTCATCACATTTACCCACAGAGAATGGGTAAAAATACTTAATACATCAGCCCCCAGTTTCTAGTGAGTCAGTATTGATAGTAGGTGAATTTCCAACACCTCAGGCTTTAAACATTCAGTGCAAGGTATAGTGACAAGTATATGTGAAATGAGCGCTATCACCAAGCATCTGGGATAGTGGTGAAAACATGACACCAGACTTTTGGAAAACATGGAACGCAGTGTCACTTGGAATGCTCTGCAAAAAAGGTTCTTTCCTAGCTCAACAAAGATTGGAGTTATATTATTTGTATTTGCAGTAATTCAGCTACGTATATGAAAAAGTTGTGTGATGACCTGTCAAAATTGATACCTGAGCTGAAGTGCTTCCCTGTAAGAGATCCTTGCCACTTGTTAAATGGTTTGCTGAAAGTGTCTTTACAATCTTTAGAGTTAATGAGAAATGGTATTGAATTTCTAGTCCATTCTGGTGCAGTTTTTTTATGCACAGGAACTAAATGCAAATATTTCTCATTTCGTGAATTGTGTGGCATCAAAGAAAGAGTCATCCCAACTGTGTCCCTTAGCTGATGGTTCTCAGTCCAAGGGACTATGAATGCTATATTATCCATGTGGCAACCGTTTACAGAATTTTTGCTCAATGATGATGCCAAAGGCAAGAAATGTGAGGTTCTTTGGTCACGTATTGATAGTGATGTGAAAAAAGAACACTCTACTGCATTCTTAGATTTTTACAGGAAAACATAACTGCTGTAGTGGACATAAAAAAACTAGAGCCTGAAAACACCCTTGTCTGCCAAGTGTTCAGTATAATTGGTGTAGATGTGAAACATCTCCATGAGAGTAGGCTGCGCGACAGCTTTAGTGACTTTGGCACTGCAACATGTTCCATGTTAGAGTGCTTGTCACTTGGTAAGCAAAGCAATGTTGAAGAGAAATTCAGGAACTTTTATTTTACAATGTATGAGAAATTGCTTGCAATGATGCATAGAAATGTTCCTTCACCAACCATGGCATTTGAAGTCAATGAAACCTCACTGTGGTATGTGATGTTTCAGAACCTGCCGTGAGAACCACAATCTTGAAGTGGACCAGTATTGGCATGGAAAGCTATGTCAGTGACCAGAGTTAACAATTTGTGTACTGGCTGTTTTGGCGTTGCCCATCTCAATTGCCAATGTTGAGAGGGCCTTTTCACAGAAGTTTACATGGGAAGGAAAGAGCGAGCACACATGATTAAGGACTCACTGAAGAAGTGTTGTATGGTGTACTACAATAAGTTTAATTTGCAAAAATCAATTTGGACCTCACACACACTACACGTACACTGTCTATATACCATGCGCTATCAGCGCAGAAAGCACGCAATAATAAAAGCAAAACGTTCCATAAACACCGGAAAACACTGTTTCTGTAGTGTTTAATGGTTCGAAAATGTATAACCACTGATAACCACTGTTTTTTTAAGGTATTGAAAGCACTTGAAAACACTGAAAAAACCCCACCAGAAATGACCAAAAATAGAAACTGAAAACAGGAAAGCCTAGTTATATGTTAAATTTCATATGCTGTTTTGAAAAAATAATTAATAAAAATCTACTGAAATCAAAAAAAAAAATAAGCTGTCAAATATTACATAACAATACATCCACTGGAAAATACTAGCATTATACCATACATGTATGTTGACATATGCCGTTATTTAAATACATTTCATCCTCTTTTCTAATTTCCCATGCTGTCCATATGCTCAGCTGCTTGCCTATTTCATCAAAGAAAGCATGCAGAGTCACTTTAAAGGAGCACAATTTTCTGTATTTATCCACTTTTAAAAATAAATGCAAGCAGAAAACACATTGCTTTCTGTCTATATTTATCTGTAAAAATCCCTAAAAACGGAAAACAGGGAGCCTTAATTATAGGACATTGTTCATCTTACACACAGTTTTCCAGACAAAGAACACATAACAAGCAGCAGACATGCACATGCACAGTACCAAAACTTTGGGAAAGTAGAATCTCCTGCTAAGAAGGATAGTTTGCATTTTACATGAGACAAAAATTATGCTGACTCACCACACAGATAAATAGACCTCTGTCCTGCAGCAGAACCAAGTGTCACCAGCCATCAGTTTTCCCACAGCCCACAACTGTGGGTTTGTAGCCACCCATGTAATGGGTGCAGGTCCACCAGTGAACTCACAGATTGTCAGCAACACTGGGGGAAATTCACTGGGCGGTCCAGAGAAAGTCGAACGTATGCATGGATGGTCATAAATTCTTATGTGCACCCAACCTTCCTGCAATATTTGGATGCTTCTTACTAATCTTATATGAAATTAAAGTTTATGAGCCCGAGGATGGGCATCTTTCCTACAAAAGATATGACCCCCCGTTGGAAGTATCACTGGCCATCCGAAACCTGTCATCTTTGTCGGTACAAACAAGAAACTGTAATACTGTATGTATTTATATTCTTTATTGTCTGAATAATTAAAATCATTACAATAAAACACAGTTCATAAAATAAGGCAATTTCTTACATACCTTAAAAATAATGAGGAGGTGTTAACAAATCTTTATAGCTGTTACAAATACATAAAATATCATAAAAAGGTATTTTGTTCATAACCAAATATGAACATTACATTTAGTTGTTTTCACCATACCTATTAGTAAACCCATTCATACAGAAAATCTTTGACTCCCCTGTCTGGTTTTTAAACAGCCCCTTAAAAGAAGTAAAGCATACAGTAACACATGGTTGATCCAATTATGATCTTAATGCTTAAAATATAAAGTGCATCCGTACTTCTTAAAATTACGTCAAACCTTAGATACTTTATAAAATGTATCAAGTTACATTGCCCGTATAGAGGAAAACAATATAGTTGGAATCATAACCACTTTCTATTCTTATTATAGGACCACATCATCATCCTGAGCCAGTTTTTTCTCAGCTATAAAGATAAATTTAACAAAGTTAACTGTTAAATTGATGATACGTCCTTGAAGGCACAGTATTATCGCTTGACGACACGTTCTCACCCTTTGGTCGTTAAATATTGGTTTTAAAAGTGTTAATATTTCTTGACACAATTTTGGGCAAATACATACAATGTGCAATAACATTTCATTTATATAACCACATAATCTACACAATTGTGTTTGCCAAACTTGTACCCATCTAGGTGTACCATCTTTTGTTGGGTAGCGTCCAAACCTAAGCTTAAGCAATATATCCCTTACCGCCGGTTACAAACAAGAAATTAGATAAAATTGTGGATCAATTTTATTATACAAATTAATAACCGACCAGGCTTGCTTTTTTTTTACAGTCTGCTCCTGATCCAATATTAATGATACCAATTTAGTTGATTGCTTTAAAATCTGTTTTAAAATGTTATTATTTCTAATCATATTGTCAAAAGGTTGGAGCTTAAAAGTATTCAAACTTTCCGTTAAGTATGACCTCCATGGTCGGGTATACTCCTTCTCATTCATTTCTTGCCAACACATATAAGCAAGGGATTCAGGGTCCGATAAATAAAGTGAAAATAGGCATTTTAAAAATGCAGCTTGTCTTACCAATATTTGGTTTAGCAAACCGAATTCCAGTCTAATTATAGCGTGTCCAACATTTTTTGAAATCCTAAAAATGGACTTAAAAACTGTTATTTGTAATTTATCCAACAATTGGCTATCTTTACCTCTGAAAACTATTGACCCATATGTAAGCGCAGGGATACGTTTCGCCTTCATTACTTTTAATAAGTGATTGTAACTTGGGCATGAAAGTTTATCACGCAATGATCTAAAGGCAAAAGACAATGAAGTTGCCTTGGCCTTTAAGTTATCGAAGTGTGGTTTAAAAGTCATTCTATCATCCAGCGTAACTCCTAAGTATTTATACTGCTTTACTGTTTCAATAGATAGATCCTTCATTTTCCATAATGTTTTATCTGATTTTGTTGATCCTATTATCATAATATTTGTTTTTTGGTATTTATTTGTAAACCATTTGTCAATATATATAGGTCAAAGGACTCTATCAATCTTTGCAGCCCTATTTGCGTGTGACTTAGCAGAATAGTATCGTCTGCATACTGCAAATATTTTACACTTTGACCTGCAAGGATTGGCGAGTGTGCATTAACACTATGTAAATAATGTGACAAATCAGCCATAAAAAGGTTAAAAAGACAGGGGGCAAGTACGCAGCCCTGTTTAAGGCCACTATATGTTTCAAGGCGACGAGTGGTACTACTTCCATCCCCCCACTTTGACCTGTACCTACGTATTTGTATACAATAGTATAATCATATCTAAAAGATTTTTTGGTACGCCCCATGCTGATAACTTTGCCCAAAGAAGACTACGCGGAACAGAATCAAAAGCTGCCTTTAGATCTACATAGCATATAAAAAGTTTTTGTTTTTTTGTATTTGGTTTTCTCTGCCAACATGGTAAATATCAGCAGATTTGTTATTGTTGATTGCCCCCTACGAAATCCAGTTTGAAAAATTGGGATAACTTTCCTTGTAGTTGCCCATTCCTCTATATCTTTAAGTAATAATGTTACAAACATTTTTGCCTCTACATCCGTTAGGGCAATTAGCCTACAGTTTGCTGGGTTTTCAGACGGGCCACTTTTATAAATCGGATGTATTATACTGCCTTGCCAAGATTCCGGGACCTGCTTTTTTTTACGATGTCTTCAAACATTTTGGTAAGGAATTTTTGACCATATGTCCCATTTGGACCATGCGCACCATTTGTTTTCATCCAAGAAACTGTAATACATGTTCTTTGCTCTAAGCTGATTAATGTACACAGAAATTGTATGTGCAAGCACTTTAATAATTTACAAATAAGAACTTGCAGGCAAGTCTCAATTCAATGGTTAAGTGGTTTGAATTCAAAATTGTCATGCACTCTTCTAAAATATATGGCTTATGTTTCCTGTATTCTTACATTGGTGGCAGTTTTTCCGTTTTCTTTCACACAGATACTGATTTTGATTAGTAATGTAAAAAAATGCGCATTCTAGCTTTTTAAAAACTATTGAGTGTTTCGTAACTTTCGTCACTAATAGGGTTGTTTTTATTGGTAAGAAAGAGCTTGAAAGTATAAGTAGAACAGGCAGTTTTTTAAAATAGGCTATACACATTTTTAATTCTTGAGTAGTCATTTTGTTCCTATACCTTCTTGTTATAGAATCTTTATTGAGTTAAATTTGTAATGGCTTTTATTAACTATTGTTAGACTTGGCATCTTTTGGCGTGTTTCCCCTGAGTTTTTGCTTTCTGACCTTCCGGTTTTGACTGTTTGCTGGTGTAGAGTTTTTGCGCACTTTTCGCACTGCTGATCAGTGGTAAAGTGCGAGTGCTCCTGTGGTAAAGTGTGTTATGGATTGGTGTTACCATGATTGGATATTTGATTTACTAGCCAGTCCTTAGTAAAGTGCACTGAGTGTACCAAGGCCTGTGAATCAAATGCTACTCGTGGGCCTGCAGCACTGATTCTGCCACCCATGTGAGTAGCCCTGAAAAGGTACCTCAGACCTGCCATTGCAGAGTCTGTGCGCAGTTTGTAACTGCCATGTCGACTTGGCCAGTGCACACACTGGCCAGTCCCTAACCTTCCCTTTTCTTACATGTCAGGCACCCCTAAGGTAGGCCCAAGGTACCCCTGTGGGCAGGGTGCAGTGTATGTGAAAGGTAGGACATGCCCTGGTGTGTGTGGCATGTCCTGATAGTGAATTACAGTCAATTTCGTTTTTCACTATTGCAAGGCTACCTGTTCCCCATAGGACAGAATGGGAAGTTTGTTTATAACATCTTATAAACATAACTGGCCCGGGGAATTAGGAAGGAAAATAAAGTTTAGTATGCCTGAACTCAGAATCTAAAGATGCATCTTTTAGTGAAGGTGATTTTTACATTCTGGGTTTGAAAATACCACTTTTAGAAAGTAGTTATTTTCTTGCTCTATCATCCCGTGTACTTGTGCTGGAATGTGAATTGCATGTCTGGGTTTTGGATGACAGAAGGCTGGGGGAGCAGGAGTGGCTCCAGATAGTCTAGGTGGGTCAGGAAAGGGCTGAATAGACCTGGGCTGCAATGAGGGAAGGGGGAGGAGATTTCCTTGCACCTCAAAGGGCCTGGTCTGCCTCTGACAATGCCGTCTCCACCTCCTGCCGGGAAATCACACCAGAGAAGGCAGAACTGGGCACAGACACTCTCTGCCTAAGAGATCAAAGGATTTTGAGATATAAATATTGGGGCCCAGACCCCTGAACTTTAGAACTCTTTTAGACCAAGAAGACTGCCAAGAAGAAGAGCTGGAGAAGCTGTGAGGAGGAACTATCACTTTGCTGTGTGCTTTGCTGTGTTGGCCTGCAGTGGCTGCTTCTGTCTTGGGCAGTGAAAGGACTGGACTGAACTTTCTGCAATCTACTTTTGTGAGTTTCTCCAAGGGCTTGAGGTAGAGCTTGCCCCCTGTTCAAGAAGTCTCAGGAACAGCAAAGACTTCAAACTCTTCTGCCCTCAGCACTGGGGACTGTGTGTTTTGTGCTGCAACAGAAGACAAGCAACCCGACGATGTCTACGATGTCGCTACCAACTCTGTGTCCTGAAGGCACCGCAGAGGGCACCGCCGCAACGCCGCACTGTGACCCTGGTCTCACCGGACGATGCCTGCTGACAACGCCACCAAGCCGCTGCTCGCACCGCAACCTGTGGGCACCGCACTCCGCACCACCTCGATTCACAACGACGCCTTGGTATCCCCGATGACACCGCTCCACGCCGAAATCGATGCCTCTGCTTGCACCGTGGTTCGAGGGCACCGCTCATAAAGTTACACGACGAACCGCCCTCATCCCGCACTGCAGCCTTGGCCTACCGACGCCAGCGCCATTGACTCCAGCTCATCAGCAGACAACAGCGCTTCAGCAACGACGATGCCGCTGCTTGCACTGTGACATGCCAGCAACGTGACGAGCACCGCCTTCATCTCACCGACGGCGCCATCTGACGCCGCCACCGAGCCGCCTCTCGCACCGCGATTTGAGGGCACCACACGTTGCACCCCTACACTTCGCACTGCAGCACACGACGTCTGCCGACGCCTGCGCTCCTGACTCCAACAGAGAGGAGATAAACCCGCAACGCGTGTGACTTCAATGGCCCCGACGACTCCTGCACCGACCTCCGGAACCGTGCTTTCGGAAACTCAACGAGAGGTCGCCGACGCCCTGCATTTCTAAAAGGTACTGTTTGCGGGTCTTCCCGACACTGTAGCTCGCCCGCGACAACGCGTTCAGCCGGAACTTTTTGGATTTGTTTGTTCACGACGCCAGGATATCCCCAGACGGAGCTATCGACATCAAGGAACTATTTTTCAAGCGTATTTTGACAACTGTAGATTTTTAAGTACTGTATTGTGGATTCTTATTGTTTTTGGTCTTGTCTTAAAGTATATAAAATATTGGATATTTTTCTAAACTGGTGTGGTGTCCTTTTGTAGTGCTTACACTGTATACTGTTTGTTATGTGCAAATGCTTACACACTGCCTCTCAGATAAGCCTTACTGCTCGTGCCAAGCTACCAAGGGGGTGAGCAGGGGTTATTTTAGGAGTGTAACTCCCTTATCCTGACTAGGAAGAAGGGTCCCTATTTGGACAAAGGTGCAAGCCCTTGCCAACTAGAGACCCCCATTTCTAACAACTATGCAAATAAATTTTGACTATTGACTGCATGTACCTCTTTCTATGGGCCTTCTGATCCTTTTTAGGTTGAAGCCTATCAGACAGTGCAGCTGACTGGTTTCCTAACAACATCTTTGGGACATTCGGAAAGCTTCCCTGGGAATGCATTCCGTCCATTGCTTACCATTGGCTCTGGGTTTTGTAACTCACATTTGCTTGATTTCTATTTGATGGCTTTATTTGCTTTAGGCTGTTCAACTTTAGTTCATCCCTTCCATGGCCAGACCCTATTTACGGTATCCTTCCACCAGTGCTCGATTTCTGTAAATAGGCCTTTATATCTTGTTCTTATCTTGTCACATTTGCTGTGCATTTAAAGACAGAGGTCTGTCTTCTGAGGGAGCTTGGTGTTTACTTTTTTTCCTCTGACTTCAAAGTGAGAGGATTTATGTGATAATCATGCTGGCTACTTGGTATGTGCTGGAAGGAACGCTGTACGATGTTATTTTGTTTTAGAACACAACAAAATTTAAATGAACTGTGCAGATATTTCGGAATATATCAGAATTAAGGAAGCACAAATGAAGCACATTGTTTGGTAATTCTGAGGTTAGATGGAAACAAATATTTTAAAACAATGAAAAGCAATATCACTACAATTGGTGACATTTCCACACAATATTTTGTGTGCTCTGTATACTTTTATCCGTAAAACTATATATCTGTGCAAATGTAATGGTCATTTCAATTGAGGATGTGCTGTCTGTAATTGCAGTGTGCTACCACACCATGCATAATCCACTTTACCCCACTCCACGCTATTCTGCACCACAGCACGCCACTGCTCTCTACTCTACACCACTTCACTCTATGCCATCCCACACTGCGTCACAGCACTCTATCCTGCACTGCTTCATTCAATGCTTCTTTACTCTACTCTGCACCACTCTGTGGGAGTATAAATGTGATACTGAACACCTGTTCTTCCATGTTGTGTCTTGACCCTGATTTCATGAGCCATGTAGCTGTACAAACTGTGGCTTCTGCACACAGGCCGGACGAGGGGTGGGTAAAGTCCGAGAACTGTTTATGCGTGTTAGCTTCCCCTTTGTTTTCAAGAACTGGACGAACCAGTAGATAAGAAAGAACGATAACAGCAGATGTCGAAAACAGACCTGTCCTCACACCGTGAGAATGTATTCATGCTTTGTTAAGATTCCTGTTTGCGATTGTTTTGTTTAAAGGTTAAGTTATGAAACCAAATGTCTGAACACACGTCTAACTCAGCTATTTAAATGTATGTCAATGTAGTTCAAACAGTATATAAAGATTGCGGCAGCTGCATCTGGCCGATCCCACTTGGCAGCTGACCACTTCTTATCTCTCAAGCTTCAAATAAACCTCTCCGCGACTGTGTTCGATTGCTGTGTCTCATTACAGGCAAGTGTACCTGATTTGTGTGTTCACAAACTAGGGGCACACCTGGGATCCACCAGGTTAATCTAGACGGACCATAAAGAATCGTAGTCAAGGGTCCGGTTGAAGAACCGACTGACTTCGGAGTACGTACCTGCAGAAGGGATTGCATTTGCTATGGTTGTAGTCTGAGGGGATCACCGGTACTCCAAGACACAAGTTTGACTTGTTTAAATCTAAAAGAGTTCTGAGGCGACACAGTCGTTTAGACCTGGTAAGAAGTACCATAGATATGTGTAATGAGGTAAGATGTGATATGAGAGACATCTAATGATAATTATGGGCACAGGGATAGTACAGCGCATTGTACTTTGTTATGTAATGGTCCCGCATGTTGTTGATTTTTAGTGGATAGTGGTGTGATGGGAAGAATTTGCATTGTGACAACAAAGACTAAACATTACCGCACTAAAATAATTATCTTATAGAAGAAATGAAACATTAGTAGTTGTAGTAAATTGTGTGGTGCAAATAAACATTATGTAGATAAAGTAAAACCATCTCCGTTCGAAGGAAGTCCAATGTGGGAAATGATGACGAAACAGGGAATGCAGACTGGATTGTTTTTGCATCTATAGCATGAATGTACTGAAAAGGATCCCTTGCTACAGTTTCAATTGAATGGCACTTTTTGATTTGGATAAATTGAATTATCTGAGGGAATGCATGTTTGAGAAAAGAAAGAGGAAACTGAGACTGTTGTAGTTTGATGTGCTGAATAAGTGGGAAAAATAAGCCAGGCAAAAACATATGAAGGATGTAATGAACACCGAAAGGGAGAAAGATAGGGAATATGATAGAATGAATAGGGCTGATGAGTTTGCTGAAGAAAAGAGGGAACATAATATGAAGGAAATTAAAGTGTTTGTGGTACATAACCAAGCACAGACACCCTCGGCTCCTCCTGTTTCGGAGGACCCTATAATTGAGCACATATTTACTAGAATACTACAACGACCACCCTCCCGGGCAGCCACTGTTTGTGTAGGGACATTACAAGGTACTCAATCGGGAGTCAATAAATATGTGATAGAGTCAAAGCATTTTTTCATGATTTTTGGCAAAAAGGCACTACAAAATAGCCCAAGAAAGAAGACAGGCATTTGGGTACCTGCGATAACATTGTGAAAAAGTAAGCAATGCAAGAATTAGGGAAGGTAATATATGCATCATGTGTTAACTATAATTCAGTACATCAACATCAACAGCCAGCCTCAAGATTTGGCGCTGCCTCCCAATTTCACCCATTATGATGGTAGATCTGACACTTTTACCCCGATGGATACTGAATAAACTCATGCTTTTGCCATATATCTTGGGTGGATTGACACATGTCAATCTTGATCAGCCAGTATGATTATGGGCCCTATGTGTGAAGGACCAGGGTTTGATGCCAACAACCCCCAGTACCATGTCCATGTCCCTTGGACCAAGACAGAATTAATAGATGTTTCCAAAGATAAGCCTGACATTAGCGAAAACCAGAGAAAATAATAAGAGTAGGACAGCTCATATTGAATAATCTAGACCAAATGTTTTCTTATATCCTTTTGCCTGATTTATGGAGAAAGTGTAGGAAGCAGAATTTTGAAGACAGAGATTGGACTACAATAAACAATGCATGAAATGCACGAAAGCCTGATGACCAAGTAATTGATGAAATAGCAGCCTAACAGGCAAATTGATGACTAGATTGCAAGAATTAGTGCCTACAAAAGATTAGCCTGGACTAGGTTAAATAATTGTAAACAAGGAAAGGACGAGAATGTGGCAGCATCCTTCTCCTGGATACAAAAGGTGTTCTCTGCCCATAGCAGGATGGATGCTGCTGATGACGGGGCTCAGCAGGCTCTGCTCAGCTGTTTTGTAAATTGTCTTCAGGAAGCTATAAGATTATCTGTCCATATCTATGAGCCAACATGGAGAATAAAGTCACTAACAGACGTTTTTGCCATTGCCCAATAGTACGCTGAGATACAGGCACAAGAAAAACAGAATAGGGACTAGAAACACAAGGAGGTAAAGAGTAAAGGGTTGTTCCAGCACCTACAGCAAGGGAGAGGCAGGTCCACATCCCAGGGACAAAGGGGGGGGGAACAAGGGGATACTCAGCACCAACTTACAGACCCCAGGATGCCCAAGTAAATAATGGATGACCCAACTGTGAGGACCCCAGTCACTGGATAGGAGAATGCCATTACTACAGAAAACAAACAGTGGATGCTCCATATCACGTGGCCGCGCCCAAGGGAGATAAAGACATTCTTCCAACAGGGGATTGCAATATATGCCCCTGTGTCGAATATTATACTGACATAACTGACAATACCTAAAGGGGGTCACAAACACAATTCCTGTGATAGACAAGCCAACGGATCCCAGATGGTAACAGTCCATTTGTCTGACTATGACTTTGTCCAATAGGGAATCCAGGGAAGGAGAGAGGAATGAGTGGAGATTCCAGTAGATCCAAGAGGAATCTATATTGAGGTGATAGTATGAAGACAAAGGGTGACGTTTCTCTTGAACACCAGTGTCATCAATTTTTCAATTTCTTGAAAAAGAATCCCACATGTACCCCTCTTGGGAAAATACAACACATCTGTGGGTTTTCCTAATGTTCCAATACATAGCCCTGTCTCCGTCCCACTGACATATACCATTGGTCCAATAACTGACAAGCATTATTTTGTTAACTTGCTGAGCATTGACTTGCTCCAAAATTGCATGAAACAATAAAATGTATCGCTATGGCATATATCTTGAATGCATTCAAACGATTCCCCTACTTACCCACACGTACCCTGTCCGATACCTAATAATGATACCACAATGGGTGTGACAGAGTTGACCAACATGTCTGGGCCTCTGATAAGAACAACATGGACGTATGACAATAGCACCTGTACAGATAATGGTGAAACAGAATATTTCCCTCCCAAGAATACCACAGTACAAAATAGTGGAACGACTATTCCCTGTGGCACCTAACATTGCCACCATGTTAGCTGAAATTCCTCCTTATGCAAGCTACTTTTCTGTCATTGTTTTGAAAAATGCTTTCTTTTCCATTTTCCTGCATGAAGACTCACAATACCTATTCAATTTTGTATTTAAAAATCGCCCCTACTGTTCTACACGTATTCCATAGGGCTTCCCTTCCATATATTCACAGACAGTAAAAGCACAACTATACACCTTTTATTTGACACCAACCACCACTCTCATACAATACACAGATGACATATTATTGGCCAGCACCAGCGAAACAGACTGCGCTTCTCACACAACTACCCTATTAAATGTCCTTAGTATACATGGCCACAAGGTATCTTCCACTAAATTGTAATTTGTTCA
This sequence comes from Triturus cristatus, assembly GCF_964204655.1. NCBI lineage: Eukaryota > Metazoa > Chordata > Amphibia > Caudata > Salamandridae > Triturus > Triturus cristatus. The sequence continues at coordinate 130,895,063 of NC_140586.1, read as the reverse complement.
ACAGGAGGTTGGGTATTTAGGACACCTACTGTCGACGGGGGAAAGGAGACTAGACCCTCAAAAAGTGAAAGCTATATTAGACATTCAACGCTTTAAAACAAAACAGGTACAAGCCTTCCTGGGCATGGCAGGCTATTGCAGACAATGGAACCCTAACTTTTCCCTACTTTCCAAACCCTTGCTAAACCTTACGACTAAAGATACCCCACAACTTTTACCATGCTTAACTGAACACCAGAAAGGTTTTCAGAAAATCAAACAGGCACTTTGTGACGCTCCTGCTCTTGGAATGCCTGACTATAGTAAAGAAGTTCATATTTTTGCACATGAACAAGATGGGTGCACACTTGCTGTTCTTACACAACAACACGGTGACAGGAAAGGACCCTGCGCTTATTTTCCACTACTTTAGATATAGTTGCTTGAGCCTTACCAGAATATCTGCAAAGAAATGCAGCAGCAGCTGTTTCCCTAAAACAGGCAAAAATAGAGGCAGAAAGGCTGACCAGTCGTTGTTGGGGACGGCCATGATGGTTGCCAAACACGACATAGCCGCCAGATGGAATTCCCCTTCCCAGTCCACTCTTTCCCAATGGTGAGGAGGTGTGGACTGGTGTGCACAGCAGGAAAAACCAGTCTATCTCCCCATAAACACAACCAAATAAGGGGAAATGGCCGAGCCAGTAATTCTATGTTCTCGACTGAGGGTGATGGGAGTGTTGATATCGTTGATCTGTGATAATGTATCATCTCAATCTAAAGTCATTATTTTAAGATTGTGCCTTCTATTTTCCTCTGAAGACTAAAGTGTGTGTCACAATGTTCTTAACTTTGATTGCAAAAATGTAATAAAATCTGTTTATCAAAATAAAACAAGCGGAAGTTCTGATTCTTGGAAATAAAGTGCATCTGTATGTACCTCATTCTGTAGATATATTGTTAAACAAAAAGCAAACTCAATATTTGACAAATGCCAGACTAACACATTATGAGTTATGTTTGTTTAGTCCTTGACTTACCATACATCCATGTAACACACTTAATACAGCAACCCTCTTGCTCCTCCCTTTAGAATGATGATACTGACACGCCCGATGATTGTGTACTGATCACAGAAGAACAGACCAAAGGGAGAACAGATTTACAGGACACATTGATGGAAGAAAGAGATGGTGACTTATGGGTTGATGGCTTTTGTTTTAAGCTCAAGGATGGGACAACCACTGTAGCCTAAACTGTTACTACCTTAAACAATAAAATTGAAACTTGTAGACTATTTGAATTATTGGCCCGTGGCGGCTGGTGACATTTGGAAGTGGTGGGTGTCAAATTATTGTCATACTGCACTGTGGCGAAAAGTTTGAAAAAAGAGTGTACAAATGGTGCATTTTCAAGCAAATTTGAGAAAGCAGGAAGGTTAATAAAGCAATTGTGAAAGTGCAGTTATTACATTAATAAAGAGATATCATATAACAACATAGGTAGCTGCTTATTCAGTATAACCTAGGTCATGTCGCCCGCAGCTCCAAGCATACGTGCTCGTGTTTCTAAAACTAAAATGCTGTAAAATATGTGTGTGAAGTGCAACAAAAAAACGTGCGTGTCACCATATTCCTTTCACATCCTCCAGGTTTATATTCCAAGCCCAAGGCCATTGCACACTGCTCACTCACTGTCAACAAATTACGAGGCAAAATGGTTTCCTATCGGAGAAAACATTAGCTCCAGTTGCAGGGGCTTATTTGTACAGCGATTAAACATTTTGTTTCTTGCTTTCCCAATATGCCCCGTGACATCTACATGCTTGAGCAGACTCAATTAGCTGCTAAAGCTAATGCCTGGGTATGGCTGTGTTAACATGACTAGGCCTGGCCTCATATTCTGTAACAGAAGAGCCTGCGGTACTGCTGATGCATTTGTGGGGTACAAACATTTGTCATGCACTGCAGTAAGCTATTTCAGGAATTTGAAAACATAATCTGTAATTTTTAAGCAAGGCACGCATTACAAGATGGATCTAAATTAAGTACAAAAAATATGTATTGCATGACCATGCCACAAACTGTAATGCAAAATGGACATCTGGTATAAAAGCCCGTTCAGAAATGATAAATGTGTGCTGCAAGATAAAAGTTCTCGGCCGAAATGCACCTGAAGGCATAAAAAAATTAGGCTCTGTAGTAAGGCTATGATGATTCGGGGATAGGCCTAGAGAAGCAATCTAAAGACCCAACACTTGTGTTACCCCACTGGCTGTAATGCACCCCCTTTTCCATTAATGTCAATTGATCCGTTGTTTTGTAGTGAGCTTCATTCTATGTGAAGTCACAGAAGTGCCTAGGGGGTTGTGAGTCCTTCACTGCAGTTCTTGGCTTTTAAACTACAAATCATAGTTATCTGTAGGATTACAATTATTTTTTGTTATATTGCCTGTAATTCAGAATTTCGTGTTACATGAAGTGTGCAACATTTTTGTCATTTCACAAAATGCAAAGTTTTCCATGATTTTTGCTCACCTGGGGCTCATGTTAGTGGAAAAGAAAACATCTCACTTGAAAGACATTTTCTCTTGGAGCGAGACATTTACTCCTCAAACTTTTCTCATGCCCAACTAACTTTTCTGAGTGGGTTATACACTCAAAGAGAAAAGCTGCTCAAAATACAAAGCGTATTTCAGTAATATGCTCATTTTTGGAACGTTATGAGTATTTTGTAAGAACCTGTTCAATTCTGCACACTTCTAGTTATCAGGTTTGTTTGCAAACATGATAGCCAATATCGTCTGTGACGCCCAGAGAGCATTAGGTTGTCATAGACCCAGGACTGAAAAAAGTGTCTGTGATGACCTTGAGAGAGATGAGCAACGTAATGGATGCCGATGTGCCACTTTGGTTTCTGACCACTTTTTGGTAAACCATTTCTTCAGCTCCTGACATTTCCTCTCTCCCCAGGCTGTTTATTTTAAACTCTTTGAAATGGAGAATGTACTATACATTCCAAATAAAATCAAAGTATTCATTAGTGGGCTGCAACACCTGGAGCTCTTGTCAATGCAATCTCTAGAAAGTAGTTTGTTCTCATGTTTTCACAGTGATTAAATATGCACAGTAATGTCATGATTATCACCCTGTTCTAAACCAAATCAGATGCAGCTATGCCTTTCTTTGTGCAAAGCCAGTTATTGGATCAAATTCCAAAACAAACCCCTAAATTTGGAGGATCATAGTTTTTAAATGGGGCTTGTTAAGGTAATGATTAAATTAAACCACCCCTTTAAGAACATTTAGATCTGACTGGTCCACCAAGTGGAAGTGTCTAATGGTTTTTAAATTAGAGGCTGCAAACGCTGGTGAATTTCCTTTGTGGGTCAAGTGGGCATCAAACTTGAAATCTGCAAGGAAAAGCAAACAGGCAGGAAAGACACAAGCAAGGTCCTAGTGCTAGCATTTTACAAGTCTCCTTTTCCGCAAGGGCAGTCTCAGATTTACAAGGTTGCAAAGGAAAATGTAGATTGGTTAAAGATTTCGTTTGTAATCTCCATTAGCTGTATTTAGCTACGGCACAGCTCGAAATAATGGTACAAATAAGTTAGCGCACACGTGCACGAGGACCAGACCCCTTCAAGCCTAGTTTGCAATTTCAGCCACAGAACGCGCATGATTAACCCTCCTCCCGTTTGTGAATGAACATCATGAGGTTAGAGGTGTAATGAGAAACACGTCATACAAATGCTTCGTTTTGGCATACACCACATGATATGGCTTTTAATTGTTTAGAAAACATTTATTCAGTTTGCAGCAGCTATTAACTATCAGGGCCTCGCTCTCTCTCAGTCATCCATGTGACGACAAGGCCCCATGTAAACAGGTTTATATAACTTTAAAAAATGCCTGCCTGCCTGCCTGAGCCTTACCCGGGCTAGTGAACTGCTAACTCCTGAGTTCACTTTAGTCCAGTCCTACTCCAGACAGCAACCTGCAGTCAGTGCTGTGGCAGCGTCAAGCAGCAACCATTGGGACTAGCTACTGCCAGCACTGCAGTAATGATAGATTACCTCAATACCCGAGTAGGCTCTAAAATGCAGTCTATCTCGCTGGCGTCGAATGATGAAGCAGTAAATGCCTTCCAGTAAGTTCCACTACCACAGTGGAGAGTGCAGACTCACGAGCGGGAAACAGTCTCAGGTCGAGTCTGTGCAGACTTGATTCCTTGGCTTCCCGCCTGCCACACCCCTTTCCCAACTCGTCACAGGATGGGTCCCACCACACCCTGAAAGAAGTTGAGAAAGGGTGGGGTGACAAGTTCTCCACTCTCTGATTCATGTGAAGGTTTAGCACAAGACTAACTTTACCTCCACGCCATCAGGGGATGGAGACTGCGCCTTGCAGCTAGGTCTTTGCCGAGCTGATGACCTCACAGGCTTCAGGGCTGTGAGGTTGTCAGCCCAGCAAACACTTAAGCTTCTTTGCGCCTGACCGTGGAGCATGCTAGGAGAGTCAGTCACGTCACGTGACATGCATCCAGACTCCACAATGGCCACTGTCACATCGGCGGTATCGGTGAGTGGGGCAGACAGTGCCCTGTGTTCTAGCAGCATAGAAGACTACAAAAAACAGGTATTTTTTTATTAAATAAAATATGAGCACTTTTGTTGAATGTAACGGGGTGGAGGCCCGACGCCCTTGGAGAGAAACCGCCACTGTTATCAGCTCAAGCAACCAAATGAATAGCATTAACAAGAGCCTGTAAGGTGAGCTCTGAATTAACTGTGAATATATATACTGATAGCCACTATGCGTTTAGAGTTGTGCATAACTTTGGCAGGCTTTGGGCGGAAATAGGTTTCCTCACGTCTCAAGGAACAAAAATACAATATGTTACATTGATTGTTAAATAACTGAATGCTTTATCATCGCCCAAAAGAGTAGCTATCGTCACATGTAATGCACACAACAAGATGGTAGCTGACATAGGCAAAGACAATGCTTTCGCTGACGAGATAGCCAAATGTTTCCCATCAAATGTTTATTGAAGAGAAAGAAAGTGCATAGGACTTTAGTAATAGGGTCATAGCAGATTTGCAAAAACAAGTAACTTAAGAAGGGTTACAAAAATGGCAACAGTATTGTACTCTGGTAAATGGGTATTGGAAGGAGCAACTCGATTATCCCATCCTGTTACCTGACAAACTGTTATATCCTATGACATTGGTGATGCACAGCCTTTCCCATATGGGAAGAGATGGCATTGTTAACAGCATAAAACTGTTTTGGAAAAACACTAAAATACGGAAATGTGCTAATAAAGGAATTCCTACCCCTACATGAAAATTTACACCTGCTGAGGCACCCTTCGAACATCTGCATATGAAGTTTATTGAGCTGCCCCCTACAAATAAGCCTTGGTATGTACTGACTATGGTATGTATGTTCAGCAAGTTAATTGAAGGCAACCCTACTAAGCGATGCAATGCTATGGCCACAGCTAAATGCTCACTGAAAGAATTATTTCCATGCTTTGGTTTGCCCCGGATGATTTCAAGTGACAATGGGTGCACTTTGTCAATAAGGTATTAGAATTGGTCTGCAAGGCAATGGGCGTACATCAGAAGTTTCATTTTGTATATCACCCTGAAGCAGTCAGTGCCATCAAAAGAAGAAATGGCATCCCGAAGGCCAAGATAGCTAAAATATTCACAGAATCTAAATTGACTTGAGTGGATAACTTGCCACTTGCCCTTAAGAGTATGGAAACTACCCCAGATACTGTGACACTCCTCAGCCACATGAAATAATGACTGGACGGCCCCTCACCTGCTGAAGGTCCCCAAAACATTGCTAACAATACAAATAACTGTAAAGTTTTTTTATTTGCAGATTAATTAAAATCATTGCAATTTTAAGCCATACAAAATATTGAGTAAGAAATGTTACTAAAACAGAGCATTATAGATTAAAAGAAGAATTCATATTTAAAATTTCTTACGGTACAAGAAACACTGGTTATAGAAAATAATAGTCCATAAAGTGCTCTGTGCGGGAATGCTCCCATGGGGATTATCTAATTTCTGCTTGAAGCGCATCGGATTATTTGCGGCCTTCACAAAGATGAGTTTAACAGGAGTAAATCTGAGTGCTGGGGCCACCTGATTGATGGCAAGGTTTTTAAGTGATGATAGAATGTAAGCACACATTTCAGATGACATTTGCTAAAAGCTTTGTCTTTCCCTGCCCCACAACTGCCATTATTTATTTAAAGTGACCGAGTAACTGATACAATGCTCTGAGAGTATTGTGTTAAAGTGACAACACGTGTTTCTGCCATTAATAAACAGATGAAAGATGCCTTGGTGTTGCCACTTCAGGGGGCTGGACGCAATCTTCCACCTGGCGAGTGGGTAATAGTTAAGAACTTACTCCCATAACAGCCATTGTCATCTGCTCCTATGATCTATACTTCCCAAAATTACTGGGTTCAATTAATACCACGGTTTACTGAAGATCTGCACGTCCACCATTCTAAAGAGTACCATAAAAACGTTGTCATAAAAATGAAGAATGCCTATCACGAGGAATTAAGGGCCTGATTTAGATCTTGGCAGATAGGATATTCCGTCACAATGTGACAGATATCCTGCTACCATGCACCATAGGATATAATGCACTTGTAATATGGGTATGGGATAGCCATTATGTTTGTGACGGAGTATCCCATCCACCAAGACCTAAATCAATCTCAGATTGTTGGATTTGTCTGAAACTTCCTTCCATAACACAACACTGGATTCCTTTGTTGCCTTTGAGTTTGGTGCTTTATGATTCTTATATTCTATTTAAAGCAGTGATCACCTGCTTTTCTGACCCGAGAGGTACTGATGTCAGACACAAGTACAGAGATGAAATAGTGGCACCATTGGGTTGTTCCGTCAGAGGAGAAGGTTTCACCCTACAGAGACGCCTTCAATGATAGTGTCATGAGTAAAATATATAAACAATTTGTAATAGGGATGAACAGTTGAATTCACAACACATCTGTCTTGTTTAATAAGCCTGCGGCTTTATGGGTAACAAGAGGACCCAGACAATTATGTCTCACATCAAATGGATCGCAAGAGATGGGACGCAGTACTGGCACCCATGTATTCAGTCTGGCCAACACCTCTTGGCCCTCATTACCAGTGGCAGCAACAGAAAGCATTTATTTTATATGAGGGCAGAAGGCATACCCTTGGCTGCCCAAGGGGTTGAGGAGGGTCTTGTAATCTGGGCCCAGTGCTTCCCCATATTTGACACCATTCTAAGGAGCATGTTAGTAAATATTTGCAAACAAATCATTCCTTCTTCAAGGGGAAGAAGAAATGCCTGCACTAATGCAAATTAATGCCTGCACTAATGCAAATAAATGTTGAATAGCAATGTTATAACAACATGTTGAACTGTTGTTCAAAGGGTGGTTAGTGGCAGCAGAAATGTGATTTTGAGGAACTTTTCTTCCATGTAGTGTATTTGCTGGGATTTCATCAGCCATGCAGTTGTACAAACCCTGGCTTATGAACGTAGGCCGGACAAGAGGTGGGTACAGTCTGAGAACTGTTTATGCTTGTTAGCATCCCCTTTGGTTTTAAGAACTGAAGGTACACATAGATAAGAGGTAGACAAGGAAGAACGATAACAGCAGATGTCCAAACTGCACCTGTCCTCATACCATGAGAATGTATTTATGCTTTACTAAGATTCCTGTTGTTGAGTGTATAAAACTTAACTTACGAATCCTACTGTCTGCACATATGTCTGACTCAGCTATATCAATGTATGTCAATATAGTTCAAACAGTATATAAAGATTGCACCAGCCGCATCTTATAGAGCATGCTTGGAATCTGACTGCTTCTTATCTTTCAGGCTCGAACTTAAAATACACATAACTCCATGACTGTGTTTGATTGTTGTCTCTGATTACAGACAAGTGTACTTGATTTGTGCATTCACAACTCTACTCTATGCCAATGCACTCTACCCCACTCTACTCTACTATGCACCACTCCACTCTTCCCCACCGCTCCCTACACCACTCCAGTCTAGGTCACTGCCCTTTACTCTGCAATACTACACTCTATGCTACTCTACTCTAAGTCAATGCACTCTACTCTGTACCACTCCACTTTAAACCAGAGCACTTTATGCCAATCCACTCTATACTACTCTTATCTACTCTGCACCATTGCACTAAGCGCCACTGCATTGTACTCCACTCTGTGCCACTGCAGTCTACCCTTCACCACTCCACTCTAACGCGCACCATTCTAATCTATGCCACTTCACTCTTCTCTCAATTTACTCTGCGCCACTCCACTGTCCGCCACTCCACTCTACGCTGCACCACTCCACCTTGTACCACTCAACTCTACTCTAAACCTCTATACTCTGTGCCACTGCACTGTACTCTAGCCACTGCACTCTATGCCTCTGCGCACTACGCCAATGTACTGTACACCACATTAATCAAAACCAATGCACTCTATGCCAATCTACTCTGCACCACTGCACTCTACACCACTACCCTCTAGTCTGCAATGCTCTACTCTATGCTACTGCTCTATAGGCCACACTACACCATTGTACTCTACGCCATTCTATTCTACTCTGCACAACTATACTCTATGCCACTGCATTCTATGCCACCCCACACCACTCTATACATTGCACTCAGCAATACTCTACTCTGCAACACTACACTCTCCACTACTGAACTCTATGCCACACTACTCTATGCAACTACATTCTACTCTGCACCACTCTACTCTATGTCAATGCACTCCACCAGACTCTGCTCTTCTATGCACCACTGCACTCTTCGCCTCTGCACTCTTCACCATTCCATTCTATGCCACTCGACTCTGCAACACTGCACTCTATGCTATTACACTCTATGCCAATGCACTCTACTTAGTACCATTCCACGCCAGAGCATTCTATGCCATTACTACATGCCACTGCACTCTACCCTGCACCACTCTCCTCTACCCTGCACCACGCCATGCCACTTCACTCTACTTTGAAACTATCTACTCTATGCCACTGCACTCTATGCCACTGCACCCTACGTCACTCTACCCACTGTTCTCTGCACCACTAAACTCTACGCAACTGCACTTTATGCTTCTTCACTCCTCCCTACTTTGCACCATTCTACTCTACACCACTGCACTCTTCATCATTGCACTGTATACCACTTTACTTAGAACCAATGCACTCTAAGCCAAATACTCTGCACCACTGCACTTTACGCCACTATAGTTTACTCTACAACGCTCTACTCTATGCCACTGCATACTACTCTACACCATTGCACTTTATGTCACTGCACTCTACACCACTCTATTCTACTTTGCACCACTCTACTCTCCACCCCTGCACTCTATGCCAATGCACTCTACACCACACCACTGCACTCTACGACACTTTACTCTGCAAGACTACACTCTCCACCACTAAACTCTCCACCAATGCACTCTAAGCCACTGCACTCTACACCACTGTACTCTGCATCACTCCACTCTACGCCATTGCACTCTACTTTGTACCACTACCTGCCAGTGCACTCTACTCCACTACTCTATGCCACTGCACTCTATACTGCATCACTCTACTTTACCCTGCACCACACCACTTCAATCTACTCTGAAACAATCTACTCTACGCCACTGCACTCTATAGCACTGCACTCTACGTCACTCTATCCACTCTGTGGTTCTCCACTCTACACCACTGCACTCTAATCTACTTTGCACCATTGTGCTCTACACTACGGTGCTCCATGCCACTCTACGCTTAACCATTGCACTGTCCACCAATGCATTCTATACCACTTTACTCAAAAGCAATGCACTTTACTGCAGTCTGCGCCAACTACTCTGCAACACTGTACTCTATGCCACAATACTCTTCCACACTCTATGCCACTGCACTCTATGCCACTCTAGACCACTGCACTTTACACCACTCTATTCTATTCTGCACCACTACACTCTACACAATTGCACTCTACACCACTCTACTCTCCACCACTCTACACCACTGCACTCAAGGCCACGGCACTCTACACCAGACCACTGCACTCTGTGACACTCTACTATGCAAGACTGCACTCTTCACAACTTAACTCCCTTGCCACTCTACTCTGCATCATTGCACTTTATGCCACTGCACATTCCCTGAGCACCACTCTACTCTACACCACTCAACTGCACTCTATGCCAATGCACGCCACTCTACTCAGCATCACTCCCTTCTATGCCACTGCACTGTACACCCCTTTACTTTATGTCACTCTAATCTACTCTGTGCTACTGCACCCCACTCTACTCTACGCCACTCTACCCTGCATCACTCCACTCTAACCCACTTCACTCTACTCTGAAACAATCTACTCTACGCCATTCCACCCTGCGCCACTCCACCCTGTGCCACTCTACGCTGCACCTGCAGCACTCCACTCTATGCCACTCTTCTCCACACCACTCTACGCCACTACATTCTACACCACTGTACTCTGCTTCACTGAACTCTACGCTAATACGCTCAACACTACCTTACTCAAAACCAATGCACTCTTTGCCAGTGCACTCTACAAAACCCTGCTCTGTACTTTAACCACTTCAATCCAGGCCACTCTACGAAACTAAACTCCACGATACTCCACTCAATGATGCTCTACTCCATTAAACTCTACTCCACTCTATGACGCTCCACAACACTCTACTCCAATCTTTGCCACTATACAACACTACTCCTTTCTACGATGCACTACGCAACTCCTTTTACCCCACTCCATGACACTTTACTCCTTTCTATTCTACGACACACTACACCACTCCACTACTCCACTGTACGCCCCTCCATTCAACACCACTCCATTCTGACACTCTGTGCCACTCCACGATATGACACACTACTCCAATCTACGCCACTACACTCTATAACACTGTACTCCACTCCACTCTATGCCACTCCACTCAATTACAGTCTGATCGGTTCTACACCACTCTTCTCTACAACACTCTACTCCACTCTACCAACACCCTCCTCATTCCTCCACTGCGCACTATGCCACTCCACTCTATGACACTCTATGCCACCCCACTCTACGCCACTCTCCTCCACACCAACACTCTATGTCACTCAACTCTATAACACTCTACTCCATTCTACACCCTTCCACTCTATGATACTCTACTCTCTCCATGAAACTCCACAACCCTACGCCACTCCAAACCTTCCAACTCTACTCTATGCCACTCTATGCCACTCCACGCCACTACATAACACTCCACTCTACTCCATGACACTCCACTTTACAACACTGCACTCGCCTTTACACCACTAACATTTAGCCATAGTGAACAGCAGCCGTGCTGGTGAATAACATTGCTAAAACACATTGGTAAAGCCAGGAGACCTTGTATAGGGGAGACCTATTGGCTTTGCCGATGCTTGTTGCATATCATGAGGTAAACAATCTCTATTTTTTTCAACTTTGCCCAGGTTCTGTAATAAGATGTGGTAAAAATGGGACCCTGACAATAAAGTCAAATAGTAGAGTATATTTTTCACCATCTGTTATCTCATAAGGACACTAGGATCCTGCAGGACAACGTCTCTCCAAATCTACAACCAGGACGCAGGGCATGCGTCAGGACCTGGACATGAAGTGGGGGAGGAAGAAGGACATCCAAGCAAGGTAGAGTGTAGGAACTGCACGGGTGGAGACCAGCTCCCACAGTAGCAGAGGAACATTGTTGTAGAGAGGATATAATATAAAGTAGGCATAGTACACTTACTTGGCTTTGTGTCTTCATGCCATTTAAGCCACTACACTGATCCAATAGTTCACCTAGTCTCACGGCAATGACGCTGAACTTACTGTGATTCTGGGCAAATCTCTTAATCTCCCTGTGCCTAACAAAAATGAATGAGTGTCCTCATGTAATGCAACTGGTGCTATGTAAAGCGCTCTGATACCCGATTCGGGTCAGGTTCGAGCTATATAAAACTTTGTAACAAAAAAAAAAAAAGACAGAAAAAGTAAAATCTGGGAAAATATTCAGAATGCGAGGAAGGAAACTTGTTGCCTGGAACTAAATTATGAGAAGAGGAAGGAGTTAGAAAAACCTCAGTCAAAGACTCCAAAAAGGCAGCCAAGATAGCAAAGGGTCCTCAAGATGGAGAAGGTTCCAGGACGTGACAGACAAAATTCGGAGCATAGCTACGGTTGAGCGTGGGGGGATGTTTATGATGCAACACCCCTCAAATAAACGCATTCTTGCCATAGTTGACTCTTGGGGCCATGAGTTTGGTAAGCTATGTCGTTGCTGGTTTTTCTGTTGTTCTCATTTGACTTAGAGGTTTTAACTTGTTCATTTTTTGGAACTAGAACTTAAATATATATAATGACTGGTTTACCACAACAATTGTAAATCGGCATCCAAAGAAGTACTCCTTGAATGGGTGCAAATGTATTACTTTTTGGAATACACAAACATTGGCAGTAGTAGGCTTGTAAAGCTGCACCAGTCTCTGGTCTTTATGCTTGCAAATAATCTAACGGCTGAATATCACTTGAAGTAGCATGCCAACCTATCGTTTTTCCCCATTGTATCACTCTAAACAGAGGCCAACCTTTCCCCCACAATTTCTTTATTTAATTTTCTCTTACATAGTAACACTGCATACATAAGCAATTAATTATCAGCACTCAATTTATGCATTTCAGCAGCATTCGAGAACACAGAAAATTATTGATCCACCATGGTCACCATTATTATCACATCATTCTATCGAAGAAAGACAGATCTATATCGTTCATCAAATTTAACAATTTTAACCTTCATAATTTGCACAGGAAGCCAATAATACCCATCTCCAACCTCCCCAGCACTTGGGCATTTCCATCTATCCTCACTGCCCCTTTACTAATCCTAATTACACTGTGAGCCCCTCCATCACCGCCCTCCGCATCTAACGGACTAGCCAGCCCTTTCCTGTTTACTATGGCTCGCTCCTGAAAAACAGGCATCCTTCCATGCAATAAACATTACCGTGTCCAGCTCTGACACATCACGCATCGTGCAACTATCCCATATGTCAAAAGTGGTCTTTCATCAGACCTGGCTTCCAATTTTTCCAAGTATGCTTCCCATATTGCAAACGCTATTACTTTACCTCCTTTTTAGCAAAGTTTATGAAGCATATCAGCTTCCGCTCTGGTCCACTCCTTCAGATCTCTGAATCAACTATTGATGCCCAGACCTCCGGGCACCTTCCTGGCCAGATCTTAAACAAGACCATTGCTTGATCTGCATGCCTATTTGTGTGCTTTTTCTTCTTTGTGTGGACATCAGACCCAAAAGACAAAGCTGGGACTCAGGGTCAATATCCCTCCCTTCAAGCCTGATATTACGTTGATCATCGTTGACCCATACCCAGACAACAGCGGCAGAGCCATACCATATGGTAAAAGTGCACCTCAGTCCCTCTGCACCTTGGGCACTCTGACGTGGCTCCTCTGTACATACGAGATGTGTGGTGTTTCGCAAGATAAGTCGGATGCACAGCGTGGAATCGCGTGTGCTTTAGTGCAGGATTCCTGGATGCTCTCTTATCTATCTCTTAGACTAGACAGAGGCTCAACAAGTGGAAAACAGTGCTGATCCTGTTGCTCATGGGAATAATTGATCTCAAACCTTGGCCATCTCACCCCTCTACCCTGCGGTCCAACACTTTTCAGATGGGAATCTTGAGGATCACAGCCCCTAAATCTCACTGACTAATCTGCGCCGCTGTACAAAATTTGAAGACGCTTGATTTTAGAAAGGGGAAGGCTGAATGCATTGGCTGTCCTGGAAATGAGACCCTAAAAACCACTGGGTAGACATTAATAGAGTAAAGATAACATTTTCGTCTTTCCGTATTCTTCCAGACTGCATACAACAGAAGTCTTTCAAGCATGTTGGCATACAAATTGTGCCAATATCACTGTTCACCATCTTCTAATGATGTGCTTGGTTAAATGTGTTTTCTATTGCTAGTAGGCATAATTTTGCAAGTGAAACATTTGATGATTTATGTTATTTCTTACCAGACGTAGCCGAGTTGTCTTTCAAGAATAACTTTATTAATTTCTCGGTTGCAGGATGGTAAATATATTCATCTGTCTATAAGTCTGGTTATCCTTATACTCCTCCCTCTTCACCTCATACACCAGCCCCAACAGGAGCTGCCTGCCTGCTGTTCAGCCCATCTCCAACTGTCACCACTCATCCACACAGGCACCCAAGCATTCCACACATCACAGTCACACCAACATTCGAATACCAACTCTCACTCTGGCTGAGCAGCAGGGAGATAGGTAACCAGGGATATATATGATAACATAAGCAGGATATAAAATATCCCCCTCCTTTTAAATGAAAAATGAAAAGAACAATATAACAAGGGAAGAACTATAAACAAGCATATACATAAGCAAAGAAAAATTTCAAGACTCAGGGAAGCAAACTAAAATACAACTTCACAAGAGACTGAACAATAAGAAATCAGAAATGAAAGGCAAACATATTGGCAAACAATAATAAACCCATCCTCCCCAACAAAACGCTTCTGAAAAACATAAGAAGAAAAGGGTAGACCCACCCTTAGACAAACACCCATGACCACAACTATCGGGTGAAACCAAATGTGTAAGGGACAAAACTAAAAAAACCAACCCTGTATAATGGTGTGAAACTAATGGACACATGTAGCACAAGGTGATGTAAACACAATGGGCCATATTCACAAGGATCTATCGCCGACTTAACTGCACTTTATCGCAGCCAAAGTTGCAATAAATTTATCGCCCCAATCACAAGCTGGTGTTAACATCTAACAGCACCAGTTTACCTGTGATAGCAGCCACAAAAAACATTGCAACAGATGACCCCCACAACTATCGCTAATGAGATGCAGAGTAGGCGTTCCCGTGCCAAAAGCCACAACAACACCACTCCACAACATTCACAACGAACAGCCAGAACTGCGATAAGAACACAAAACAGGCGATAAGGCGCGTTAGCACCAGGAAAATAACACCTGCTCTGACCTGGTGCTAAGTCGGACCACAGCCTGCACCACAAAAGGGAGCCCAGCCCACAGCCACATCGGAAGGGCAACAGATGCCATGGAGCCACTGGTCATGCGGCACGGACACCCAAGAGGGCCACAACACCCACCGCCACCACCTCAGGACCCCATACAGCACCCGGAACACCACCCCGGACCACCACAGAGGCAGCGCAGATAAAGACAGCGGACCCCCAGGAAGCTCACCAGCCTCACAGACCCAACACCTGACAATGTCCTTGTCCACTACAGGCTCAAAAGGACAACCATTGCACGCATCATGACCAACAACGCCCAACAGGCCGACGGCACCAACACAGCGAACAACCAACCTCCCACCCCACACAAAGCTGCTGGCTGTGCTGCACCTGTTGGCCCCTGCTACCCCCCAACCAACACCCACCAGAGTCAGAGGAGTCACACAGCCAGCCACATCCAGTCCCTCACACCTGTCCTGGACATCACCATCAGCCTGATACCCCAGTTCCCATACGTCCAACATAATGCGCAGGATCCGCTGGAGACCAAGCAAGGACCATACGCCATAGCTGGATGCACACACATGTTGGGGGCAATCCACAGCACACGTCCTACCTGTGCCCCCTGGTGACACAGCACACAATCACCGCAACAGAAAGCACACGTCTCACATCAATGTGCAGGCAACAACAGAACACCGTGGAACCTCCACCAATGTCGCCTCCAAATTCCCCGCCAGTGTGCATGATACCTTCATCCTCCGACAGTTCATCAGCACCCAGCGTTCCCTGGATGGCACCAAGGGAAATGCACAGTCCCTTGGCAAATACAAAATGAACACCTCAATCACCTCAACTCCACAACCATGCAACTCACAACACTGGCAATGCACATGACACAAAATCACAACCAACATGCAAAACAACATGCCCACCCACCAGACACGACAGAAGAACTCACAATGGTAACCTGGGCAAGCCGTGAACATGAGCCATCAATGGCATGGCACCTCAGCCACACAATAGCCGAATGTGGGGAGAGGTGGCAACCAGGCATGTGTGAAGGAGAAAGGACAACCATGAGTGGGAAAGTACACAATGCCAAGAGTGGCGGAGATGTGCTGGACAGACTGCAGCATGCAGAACACACCCTTACCCATGGCGACATACACCTCTGGTGTATGGAGTGTACTGAACAGTGGACGCAACCATGTCACCCCAGCCAGTTGGGGACTTCGCAGAAATGTTGCCTGTTACGTCCCCCCCATAAGCATGAGCGGAGTGGGATAGCCCGGCGTATGCCAGGCCAGCGTAGGGGTGTGAATAAAAAGCACGTAGCCATGGGCGTGGTCCTCTTCCGGAAAGCCCAACAACTCTGCCAGGGCAGCACCTCTCACCACGCCACGAGGCCGACGCCATCCTCGTGAGCGGAGTTGCCTGCGATCCTGTGAGCCTGCCGTACCCCGGCCCGCTGGGCCCCGAAGCCGTCAGACCCGCCCTTGTGCAGCCAGGCCACACTGATCACCTTCCCATACCGGCGTGTGTCAAGGAGGGCCCACCACGTGCCCGCTCAAACTCCAAGCCCGAGGGCCATGTCCTTGGCAGCCTCTCAGACCATCACGGCCTCCACGACACAGGCCCGCTGTAGTCCTTTCACATTGATGTACTCTACTGCCACCTCCGGCCTACACCACGGTCATGCAGGTCACACATTTGGGACTGAGTACATATGTTCATTGCAGAGTTTACATCAGTGTACTCCCTTCGACGTGGTGCCACAAACTCTGTGCATAGCATTACAACCACATGTGTCTGTGGGCCTACGCGGACTATGGCCCTCGGCCAACGCTGCGCATGAGTAGGTCACAGAACTGGAACTGAACATCGATTTTTCAAAGGCAGATTACATATCTTCGCACGCAAGGAGAGGCGTGAGAGGATGACGCATTGCAGTCTGGAGGGAATAGGATCATCGTCATGCAGGTGATTGAACATTACCGACGACTGCCCTGTTGCCACAAACTCTGTGCATCGTGAGCCAACGACAGGTGTGTGTGGTCCCCTGCTGACTACTGCCTTCGGCCTACACTACGGACAAGTAGGTCACAAATTTGGAACTGAGTCTTGATCATACATTGTCCGTGTACGCATGAAAAGGAAGATTCCACTTCACTGAACTCCCTTTGGTCAGGTGGCAGCGACCATGTGCATTGCATACCAACGACAGGTGACTGTGGGCCCTTGCTGACCGCTGCCCCCGGCCTACACTGCGGTCGAATAGGTCACACACACCTTCGAATTCAGCCTTGATTTATTTATGGAAGACTTTATGTCTTTGTACAGGCCTCATCGCAGACTGCATCCCCTTTCAGCCCCGGTTCCAATATGTCTATTCCCCGAGACCCATGGTCACTTTCTGGTTGGACTTTGGGGGCGACTGACCCCATGGACTTGGGGTTGTCATCGCCATCATGGCGGTGATACTGACTTTGTGGCGAAAACGAGGCTGTGGCATTCCACTCCACCATTTGCTGCTTTCGGATAACATCAGACCTTTTGCTTCATACCCTGGAGGACACCTTCCACTGTCCTCCGCAACATACACCTCGGAAATTGATGAGGATCTGCTCAGGTCGCATGGCCCATCTGACTGCACCGCAAGTCACCGTCCCGTGGCAGGCTGCCTGTGCCGGCCGCTGTGCATCCGGGGCCACTTACTCTGTCCTGGTCATGTCCGGGACCCCTTCTTCTGGGGTATTGGATGGCCTCTGAGGCAATGGCCTTAGTGTCATCAATGCCATGTGTCTGTGACCTCTGCGCTGTCCGCTGCCTCCGGCCTCAACTGAGGTCCACCAAGGCTCACACATGAAATCGACTCCTGACCGGCCCGGATGTCGCATCACTGCAGGAGGGACACGCCACCTCCGCCAGGACAACCTCCAACCGCCATCTGCCAGAGTCGAAACGGTGGTACAAAAGGGGGTGGTCCTGACAGACCTACGGAGTTGCAAAACACCTGTCGTGGATGCCATCATCAGGCTGATACCCTGCTCAGCACTCCAGGTGCCACTAACTCAGTGCACCGCAAGTCATCGTCCGTTACTGATTGCGTATTGTGCTGTGGAGAGGCTGCGCAGCAATGTCATCTCAAGCAGTGTGGGAGACCTGGGACATTGTTGAGGAAGCTGATGCAGGTCTAACACACCCCACTGCATCTGCATCAGGAATATCTCGAAGGGACACAATCCAAGACTTTTTCTTCACATGAGCGCGCTCATCTCTAGTGCACCAACCACAGTGCACTGCAACTCATGGGCACTTCTGTTTGCATATTGTGTGTCCTCTGGACTTTTTCCGGCTCCCTCCATGTTGCTCAGCAGTTGACTCTGTTATGCAGGTGTTTTCAGTGCCCGTTGCACTGGTGTCCACTGTTCAAATGGTTGCCAGCACCAAGCACTCCGTGCGTGCTGGCTTACACTCACCCCACAGACATCCAGCACAGGCATAACTGTACATGTGGCCCTGCCAATAAAGGGGCCGGGCGCACATGCCCATAGCCAGTTCAACATGATATCTGTGTGTGTCCCTGTGGTCTTGTTGTATGCATGAGAGCCCTGGGCCCTACGACATTACATTGTACTGTGTACAGCGGATGCAGACATGTCACCGCAGCCAGCGGGTTGAAGCTTGGACATGTAGTTTTGTCATCACCCACTCAATTCCTAAGGGGGGTGGGCTGGGCCGTCGTAGGCAGAGCCAACGTGGGTGTGTGACTGCTATATGCGTGCCCCTGGGCGTGGTTCTGTACTGTGAATGTGCATCTGCATGTGTCTGTATGGCTGTGTGGGTCTCCTTTGTGGGGTGTGGGTGGTCCCTGAAGTGTGATGGACATCAACGTATGTGATCTAGTTCGCCTTCCATGGGTTTGGACCCAACCCATGCCTGTTCGGCCACCTCCTTTTGGCGTGCTGACACATGGCAACGGGGTGCCATGTGTGGGTGGGTGAAGTGTCGTGAGCCAGCTGTGCTTGCGGGTGCTTCCTGCTGTGTGTTCAGTTGTAGGCTCTGTGTCCTCCTCTGAGTAGCTTGGCTGCCCGGGTCCTGGTGGTGGGTTGCGTGGGATGTCCATGGTCTGTTGTAGGGCGTTGCTGTCGAAGGTGTGGTGGTCCTCTCCGGCATCACAGATGTGTTGTCTTCTGTGCTCTGCTGGAGGTGTTGTGTGCCCCTCTGCAATGTGAAGGGGAGATGCATGTTGACATTGTGTTGACATGTATGTTTGCGCATTGTTCTGGTCTTCATGCAGACTGTATGACAATGTACATTGTGACTGTTTGTGAGGTGCTGAATTCTGCTGCGGGACAGTGTACATTTGGACTGCATGATGGATGTGAGGTCGTACGCGTACATTTCCATTTCACAGTTTCCTGCTCTGTCAGATGTAGTGGGCATGTTTCTGTGCGTGTGTGGAGCCAGTTGTGTCCTCTGTTCTGCAGTGTCAGCTATGTGCAGTGTACTACGTTGTCGTCAATGTGGGTGTGCTGTTCTTGCTATGTGTGTGTGCTGCAGTTTGCCAAGGGGATCAGGGTCATGATCCTGGGTAATTGTGGGTGTACAGTGTGCTACGCCTCGTTGTGCATGTGTGCCATTGTGCCCTCCCCCCAGTCCCTGTTGGTTACTCTCCCTGTTGATGTTGTGTCAGGTCATCTCGAGCTGTGTCCGTACTCCCTACTTCTTGCACCGTCTCCACACTGATGACTGTGGCCTCGGTTTCCTCCAGGTCCCCCTGTGGTGCAGGACTCCCACCTCCTGTCGCCGTTACTGCCTTCCTGTTGGCAGCGGGTTTGTGCCTGGTTTAGATTGTCACGTCATGCCGGCGCCTCTTGGCCTCCTGGATTGGCCTCCTCGGCACTCCGACTGCATTCCAGGTGGTCTGCTTGTGGGTCAGTTGCTGGAAGTGTTTTGTCACCTCCGTGACGCTGGTCTTGTTTTCCTGTGGTCCGCACCCCGTCTTCCTCTCCTTCTTCTCCTTGGCCTTCCCCGACCCCGTTGTTCCTTGCTGGTAGTCTGTGGGGGTTGTGGGGTTCGAGTTGGCCTCTGCGCTGGGTCAGGGTGCATCCATGTTGCTACGTGCTTTGGCTTTTTTCTGGTGTGTTGTTTCTGTGGTTTTAATGGTGCATTTTCCCGCCAGACGCGTGGTATTTGCAGGCCTGTGGCTGGTTTTTGCAACTTTTTGAACCGTGATTGGCCTCATCGCATGTTTTTCTGTGTTCGCGTTTCGCATTTTTGCGGCATGGCATTGGATTTTGTGTGGCCATTTGACGCGTTATCTGGTGACTATCACATGCTACCGCCGCGTTGTTAATACTTGGTTGGCACGGCGTAATTTTCCCGCGATGGGCTGCGATGTTGAGAGTTGCGGTTGGCTCCTCTTGCGTTCTTGTGAATATACCTCAATGTGTACAAGAAGTGAAACGCGAGGCAGCTTACACACCCAACAACAACACGTGTGGCGCAGAGCGACTTACACACAAGACAACAACACGTGAGGCGCAGGGCGACTTACAGACAAGACAAACTGGAAGTGTAACGCATGGTGACTTGCACACTAGACAAACAAGAGGTGAAGCGCAAGGCGACTTATACACTGACAAGAAGAGACGTGAAGCGCATGACGACTTACACACATCACAAAACACAATGTGTAACATAGTGTAACTACAACTATAGAAATGGGAAACCACCCACAAAGACTAAGACCACCCTTGAATAAGGGAGTGCAGTGTAAAATGAAACCTAGAACCATACCCATCCCTCATGTAAGGAAGTTTAATGTGACCACCACCCACTAAAAGACAAGAACCTCCCTTGTGAGGAAACCTAAACTGTGGCATCACTAAAAGAACATGCTATGAATGAAAGAATGAGAAATACTTCCAAAATAAACTATAAACAATGCAAACTCATCTCCTATACTCATGTAGTTTTTAAGCTTGTAACCCATCACCGGTGAGCGATCTCTCACCCAAGTAGAAGAACTCTGGGCACACACTAGTACAGTGTCCCCCACATGAAACATGTTAAAGAAATGTAAACACATGTGAAACTTAGGCATCACAAAATACCCAAGCCAGTAACGCCTAAAGTTCACTGTTTCAGCCTACAGATCAAAAATCACCAAAAAGTTCCAGGTGAATAACAATATATGGCATTTCACAGATGTATACTTTACAAGTTGTGACTATTTCAAGTGTAATCTAGCGTGTAACTAGTTAATCAATAGAGTGATATCAAAAATCTAAACGAGTCTGTCCTAATTTTGGATTGTTTTTTACGACCACAGTCTTGTGAATTCCCCATGTCTCAAATCCAGATAATCTGATCTAAAGAAAACAGTCTTAGGTGAGCGTGTCACCGATCTTGAGCTGTGGCACGCCGCACTCATACCTGGTGTGTGTGTCACAGCTGAAAATTTAGCTAAATTAATACCTTAAGAGAAGAGGTGGTAGAAGGCGTCCTCAAATGCTTCTGAACAGAGCTGACAAGTGAAACTGGGGTTAACGTGAGGTTTAGGCAGGGCAGCTAGAGTGCTGACTCCCCTCCGCCAAGTCGTACTCAGGGCAGCTGAGAAAATCGACCATACGCACCACTGCTGAGACACAAGCAGTCAACTGGTGTGCTGACTCCCCTCTGCATAAGCGGTGCCACAACTACCCAAAATGGCAGCACGCAAAGACACAAGAGCCAGAAGGCTTCAGGCGTGTGCGTGCGCCAAAAACTGCCACAAAGCAATATAATGTGTGGTGGAGGGGTGCCCTGTCACAGAGGATTCACGAGGAGCTGCACGCATCATCAGTTAGGTAAGATTTCACCTGCTGTATACGAAGAGTAACTCCATCTTAAAAGAGTACACGCGCTCCAAACGGCACACACACTAAACTAGCCTCAGAAAGAAAAAAAAAGAAAATGTCACATACCGTCGTTGCTAACAGTAACTGGACGAAAGCTGCAGCCCGTACATAGATGAAATAAAGCATGCCTACTAACACACAACCACATCACTCCTGTGTGGACCCATTGGTGTTCACGCCATGAGACAGTCAATCATGCCCCAAATGATTGTGAAATGCATCCATATTTCGACTCTGTGTAGCCACTCATCTCATTAAACTACGATGCTCCACAGAAACAAGCTGTACAATGCCGCTGATTTCCCAAAGAAGTTAGCATCCATCACACCGTCCAGGAGAAGCAAAACGGAGCAACACGGATAGACTTTTGCCGTTTAATGTGGATGAAACTGTAGGGGCTCAGTTAAGTCATCCACCCACTTGGATAATAGTCATTTTTAGAAGTAGAATGAAGCATGTCCTTACTTGAAGTCCAATGAAGCATATCCAGGCTGGGTCTGTCCACTGTCAAGGACACTGGTGGGGCTGGCTTGATTGGAACTCCATTCTTGACGCATAAATCTTTGTTTCTCTTGGTTTCCTTGAGTTCTGGTTCATCATGTTCATACTATAGACAGGTTCTTGAAATCTTGTATCTTGAAGCACCCTTGAGTTTTGGTCCAGGTCGTCGCCAAAATATGTTGTTTCTTACCAAACGTAGCCGAGTTGTCTTTCAAGAATAACTTTATTAACTTCTTGGTTGCAGGATGGTAAATATATTCATCTGTCTATAAGTCTGGTTATCCTTATACTCCTGCCTCTTCACCTCATACACCAGCCCCAACAAGAGCTGCCTGCCTGCTGCTCAGCCCATCTCCAACTGTCACCACTCATCCACACAGGCACCCAAGCATTCCATGCATCACAGTCACACCAACATTCCAATACCAACTCTCACTCTGGCTGAGCAGCAGGGTGATGGGTAACCAGGGATAGATATGATAACATAAGCAGGATATAACAATTTCTATCATGGCTTAATGGGGCACTTAAGTGTAAATTGACTCTTCGAAAAACTACGCGTTATTTCAAACGTTCCATTTTATTTGGCTGAGCCTATGCGACTAAATGCTGGGAGCTGCAATGTGTGGAAGATAGAGTTGGTTTTTATGATTTCCTTTACTTTGTGTATTCCAAAAATGTAATGTTCTTGTCATTACTACCTCCCAGTGGAATGTGCCCTCTTCCCACAAGGGTTTCACAGGGTCAAGACTGATTTGCATATGGCTGGGCTCAAACTGGAATGGCATGGGGAGCAAGAAAACAATGGCTTTAGGCCCAGATCTTTGTATTGGGGTGAATGTATGACATAGTTCTGCATTCTGTACATCAATTGCTCTTTTTGCACTCTTCCCACAAGAGGCTGATGCTTCATTGACATTGTGCCGCACCCTTCCTCGCAAGAGCCTGCTTTGATTGCAGCCGTGGTGTATGAAGGTGCCATTGGCCTTAATGCAAGCAAAGAAAACATGCCAACACTCCTGGTTTGGGGAGTAAAAAGCAACCCAAATTGTTTTGCAATGCTGGTGGCTCTGCACCTCCTCTACTAATGATGGTGAGGCACCTGGAGTATAGGGTTTAAAACCTTTCCATACACGAGGAGGTAAAATTTATTTTCTGTTTAATGCTCAGTCTTAAAATATATGCCCCCACACACATTTTATTCGCACCCAGGTTAAAGTGTTGTGACTCATACTTCACGAACACTATTCCAAACGGACCTCTCTCCCTTCTTCAGAGGGATGTATATGCATCTCTGGCTCTCTCAATGACAACACCTCACAGCACAGTGAGCACAACGAACCTCCTCACACCGACTACTGCCTGCTTGTAATCCCAAAGCACTGGTTATACTGAATAAGCAGCTACCTATGCTATATGACACCTCTTTATTAATGTAATAACTGCACTTTCACATTTGCTTTATTAACCTTCCTGCTTTCTCAAATTTGCTTGAAAAATGCACGATTTGTTCACTCTTTTTTCAAAATTTTCCCCCCTTAGGTTGTTCGGGCTCGCTCGCTACGCTCACTCGCTATGGTGCAGTATGACAATCATTTTACGCCACACCACTTTCAAATGTCACCAGCCGCCACTGCTACCGCATGAGGACTGCACTAAGTCGGATGGTATGATATGCTTGCCACGTTCATTGAGGTTGCAGGATGAGTGCTCTGATCACTGATGTCGGCAGTCTAATGGTGGTGAAGCACTTATGCAAATCAGTATGTTCTTCTGTATATTCCAGCTGTATGTCTCCAGTTAAAAATATTATTAAATAAAGCTATGCAAAAGATAACCCAGTGTAATTGGGTACTAGCTCTGCCTTGGGATTTAGCATGCTGTATCATTTTACCTCGATGGATTCCTATATTGTGTTCAGTACTTTAATTTGTTCAGTTGAGAGTTAATAAGATCATCTTGACACCATAACATATCTAAATTGAAATATATAAAGGAATACTGATGTGACTATAAAGCTGTATATAGTTATGCAAACTACTTTACAAGTCTTGCAATTTTTATGATGTATCAAAACACCAATTAAAGTGAGGTAAATAAATAATTGAAGCAATACTTTAACAAAAAGGACCAGGACATCATAGTTGTGCATCCTGTAGCACACTTCTCCAGAGCTCCAGCATCTTTAGAGATCAATTACACTATCTATAACTGGGAGCTCCCTGCCACTGAGGAGTGGTTAGGTCACTGCAAACATTGTTTGAAAGGAGCTCAGCACTGCATAATATTCTAGACTGATCACAAGGACGTGGTATACGTAAAATCAATGAAATATATACATTCTACACATGCAAGATGGTAGCCCTTCTTTTCTATGTTCAATTACAAGATTACCTATATGTCAGGAAACAGACACAGGAAGGCAGATGCCTAGTCCTGACAGCTGATTTGAACCCTTTGATCACTCCACCATCCATTTTAGTCCTAAATGGAAGAAGTGTAGGGTAAGAACTGGAGAGACTTCCTACAGAAATGAAAGGAAAGTTATCAATAAATCCTTATTGGGTAGCTCAGGACCCTAGTCAAGGAAAACAAGAAAGCATTCTCCTTTGGCACAAGAATCAAATATTTATCCCTGGCCAAGAATTACAACAACAGATTATGTAATGGGGTAAAACTCTCCAATTGCCATACATCCAGGAATCCAGAGAACTAATAACTTGTTTGTTTTGATGGCCACGAATGAAGAGAGAAATGGAAAAGTATGTGCAAAAGTACAAATATATCCAGAAGAAAACGAGTGGGATTAATACAGCCCTTACCCATGCCCCAGCAAATCTGGTCACAGATTTCTAGGGATTTCATGGTTGCCTTAACACTAGCTGGAATTTCTGTACTATTAGTGATATCTCGCAAATACAGCACATTTGTGTTCCCCTATACAAAGTTCCAACAGCTTTAGCAGCCACGTTTCTCAAAGAAATTGTGATGCTACATGGAATGCTAAATATCATTATTACAGATCTGGATTCCCAATTTATTGTGAGATTTTGGAAGGCACTGCTGAAACAACTATGAGTCATATATTTCTTATTAACAAGTTAAAATCCCCAAACAAATGACCACACAGAAATAATTAATCAGACAATTTGTACAATATCTAAGTTGTTTCTCCATGATCTATTCGGATCAGTGGGTTTGATGGATTCCTATTGCTGAATTTCTGTATAACAATACTTCCACGTCTCATTAGGATATTCAATTTTTTACTGTTCATCTGGCTTCCACCTTCACATTTGCCTCCCATTATTCCCCTTCCTCGGTCCCCTCAGTAAAATCCCTGCCCCAAGACATTCAAAACATTGAAGAATTGGTTCTGTTGCTGAACTTGAGGTCCGATAAAGATAAATGCAAAACGTTTACAGACTGATGACGTAGTACTGGTATAGCATTCAGGTTGAGAGATAAGGTGTGGCTTTCCACTGACTATCCAATCAGGGAGCTCATTCTAATGCTCTCCAAAGTATGTAGGCCCCTTCCCAATCTGATGACTGGCATGACAGTCTGCAACAGAGTTAAAATGACTGTGTAATTTAAGAATTCACCCTGCATTGCATATCTGTCGGGTAAAGAAGGATGTTTCCTCTACTGCAGTAACTCCACCTCCTGTTTAGTTGATGGAACACCTAAATATGAAGTAGAGGAAATCTTACTTTTGGGGGGAATAAGGGACAATAATAATACTTGGTGGTCTAGAAAAGGTGTGAAGTGTCTGATGGCTCTTGGGAGTCATAACAATAGAACAGCGTCTCAACAGGTAAATCAAGCGGGGGGACTGGTTAAACAGTGTATTAATCACATAGCACAGGAAGGAAACAAGGGAGACCGAAGGAGGGTGAGAAGATTGTTATTTGCATATAGAGGCACAGAATTACAACTAAATTGCAGTAACCATAACAATCAGATGTGCACTGAAAGTGTTGTGGTGAATAAACAGCGTAGTGACACAAGTGATTAAGAACCAACGTGAGGCGGGGCAAAGGAATAGTAAGGTAATCAGTGAAGGTCAAACAAAGTATTTACATTCACAAAAACATAATTTCATTGTTTGTGGTGACCCATAAAATTGCCGCAATTGGCGTTGTAGAGTCGACGGCGTTTCGAACTTTCTAACTTGGTGTCATCATCAGGACGATGGTTACGCAATTCAATTTGATGTGCTCTATAGAATTGGAAGAAAAAGGAGGGAAAAACAATAGGGTGAAAACCCAGTCGAAAGTGAAAGAATCAGGGGAGGAAGGTAGAAAGGGAATAATACCTGTAGGCATTCAATGTGAGGGAAGAGGAGATTCCAGAAGATGGATCCTATATATCTGGCACCCAAGGGTGAAATGACTTGAGGAAGCAATCAAATGCGGGGGGAGGTCTTGGTGAGGGAAAAACCAGTTAGGTAAAGGCCATCAAGGATTACAAGGTTTGGTGCAGGGGTCAGAGGGGCGGTAACAAGGACTTACCGGAGATGGCAAGTCCAACGTCGAGGGACACGAGCGAGTGCAATGAAGAGCAACGCTCTGAAAGGGAAGGGAATCACGTCAATGCAAGGCAACGATCGAGATTAAGAGATGGTTAGTAAGTGAAGGAAGCACTGTGATCTTACCGGAAAATTGGGCGTGGTTGGCGGTGGGTTATGTCCAATGAGTGTACGCACTCGGTAAGAGGCTATGGAAGCCGGAATAAATCCAGACGAGATCGGGGACGAGTGAAGCGTCTCTCAGATGAAAACAAGGATGTATCCGGATATAAGCGGCGGCAAGATCACGTGACAATACTTGCCGTGCGTGAATTAAAAAACAACTAGAGAGTGAGCAATTGTATGGTGCCCCAGGGAGAAGTAAGAAGAATGTAAGAGGGGAACAGAGCGTAGGGACTAGAGAGAAGTACCCAGAAGGGGGGCGGGGAGGCAAAACGGCAAGAAGTAAAAAGCCGTCTTACAAGGCACCGAGTCTGAGTGACACAAAAAAAGTATATTACAAAACATTCAAGATTATGCAATTACAATGAAAAGAAGTGATCAAGAAATACAGATAATGGGCAACACAAAACTAACAATTTACAATGGACTGTTGAATACACTGAATAATAGAGGAATATGAATATATCAGACAGATTACAAATTACAAAGACAATCAAAATATAACGTAAGAATATAGTTATAAAAAAAAAAACACAAGGGATAAAGACAATCAATGGCATCTTGAGTAGGAAACCATTTGACTTAAGCGAATTGCAAGGATTGGAGCATGTCACATGATCAGATGAAGTAATAATAGTTACATTGCATAGGTTAAAAAACATACATTAGGGAAGGAATATATACAATAAAATACAGTAAATTACAGCTCAGAAAAATGGCCCTCAGAAACAATGCCCATGCACAATAGGAACCCAGGACATTGCCTAGAAAAGTAAGGTAGGCGATACTATGTTATAATGGTGACAGTATTCCACTCATCAAGTGACTTTAGGCCTTGGGCTATGGAGTTACAATGTGTGATCCATCTGCACTCACATTTATTCCTCAGGAGTTGCAGGTTACCACCACGAATGGGTAATTGTGGACGGTCGATGACCTGCCAAATCATGTCTGTTTCTGAGTGGTTGTTATCTTTGTAATGTGTTACCAGTGGTGCAGTAGTGACATTGCATCTAATACGACTCTTATGTTGGGAGATGCGTTCTTTCACCATTTGTGTCGTCTGGCCTATCTAAAGTAAATTACATGGGCACTGAATCACATAGATAACATTTTTGGTGCGACAGTTGGAAAATTGCTTGAGTTGGTAAGTACATTTTGTGGTGACAAATACCTTAGTGTTAATGGTAAGGTCACAGACATTGCAATTCTGGCATTTAAAACGGCCTATGATTGGTGGGAGGTCCCATAATGATGTTACTGACTGATCATTCTTCTCTCTAGATGGCCATGTGATGGCATGAACCAATTTGTCTGAGAGGTTGTTTCCTTTTTTGTAGGATAGTAAAGGGAGTTCAGAAAAATGTGCGAAAGTGCGGAGCAGTGCCCAATTTTTCTTGATTATTCTGCCAACCTTGTTGCTGTAGGGACTGTAGGTTGAGACAAAAGGAATACGTGTGTTTTGACGTTTGGTGGATGGTGCCAAAATGATTTCCCTATGGCTGTACCATGCACGTTTGAGGGCCCTTTTAACTAGGTATTTAGGGTAGCCTCTGCTGGTCAATTTTTCTGATAGGATGGCTGCCTCACGAAAATAATCCTTGCGGCATTTTCAATTATGCCGTAAGCGCAGGAAATGACCGTATGGTAGACCGTCACATAGGCCACGGGGATGATAGCTAGAATAGAGGAGCAAAGTTTTCCATTCTGTGGGTTTTCGGTATAGAGTCGTACCAATGGTACTATCTGCATGTAATGTAAGGTCAAGGAATGGAAGGTCATTTTTTCTGATGTCAGAGGTGAATTTAAGATGTGGTTGATTATTATTGAGCCAGATGACAAAGGACGAAAAGTCTTCTAGTTGCCCTTGCCATAGGAGGAGGATGTTGTCTATATATTAACGCCATAGTGTAATCTTATTCAAAAATGGGTTTTGGGTTGACAGGATAAGTGTGGACTCTAAATGATGAACATACAAAACCGCAGAATTCGGCGCAAAACAAGCTCCCATGGAGACTCCTTTGGTCTGGAGGTAATACGTTTCTTTGTAAAGAAAGTAGTTATTGGTCAATGCAATGTTAAGAAGTTGAATTATAAACTCAGTGGGGATATGCATGGGTCGCAATCGTGTATTCAATAGATGTTCAATCACCCCCAGAGCCTCTATCTGGGGGATGTTGGTGTACAACGATTCGATATCAAGGCCGGCCATAAGGTCGGTATCGATGTTAAATGGGATGTCCTCAATGATGTTGATCTGATGGGTGCTGTCTTTGACAAAGGTATCGGTGAGTGAAACAAATTATTTCAGGATGGCGTCAATGTATTTACCTAAGGGTTCCAAAATGGAACTACAGCCAGAGACTATAGGCCAGCCCGGTGGTATGGATGGGTTTTTATGTATTTTGGGTTAGGTATAAATTAACGGTGTTCTTGGGTGAGGATTATTCTTGCTACAAGTACATACCAGCTTTACCTGTGCTGCAGAGTTCCAATCTCCAGGTTTCCTGGTTTACCCAGGGGCTAGTCACAAGATAACTCCTTGCTGTACTAATAAGGTCATATTTGATATAAGTGATTTCATTCAGAGTGGTTCACTGTGGACTCATACATACTGTCTCCTCTCGATCTATTGGGAGATATGTTGTATTTCCCTCCCGTGGATCTCCTGTGGTATTTGAGGCAGTGCCACACTATAGTCTTGTGAGCCCAGTCCAGCTCTTCCACCAACCATCTTGCTAGAGCCAGTGATTTTCCTCTCTCTCTCTTTTCCCCCTTTTTCCCTTAGAGCTTGGGTTCCCTTTACCTTCTGAATTCTTTCCAGGGAGTGAGCAAACTTTCAAGGGCAGAAGTTGGGATTGGCCTCACTGTCCAGTATTCACTAAATTCAAGGGTTGTGACAGAAACGCCCTGTTGTTGTAATTCTTGGCCTAGGATACACACATATGTGGCCCTTGCTCTCTGTGCCACAGGATCAAAGCTATACCTCACTGATGAGGTATTCTGGAGGGGGCTTTGCCTGGCAGTGTTGGATGGACTGTTCCCTTGAGGATCAGAGGTCAGTAATGGTTTGCATGACGCAGGCCTCTTTCTAGAGTGGCACAGTGGGGGGAAATTGATGAGTTGGAATGCTACCCTGAGTGATTGCCAGTGGTTTAGACTATTTGCAAGCCTCCATCCTATCACATTTTGTGTGTTTCTTACAATTTTACCCATTGTTTGTGATAGCACTTTTGACTTCTCATCACAACCGTTGGGAAAGGAGGCAGCACACCACAAAGAAGTGATCAGACCATTCAATTGGAATGGTAGTCTTAGAATTACAAAACACTTTCCTTTTGTTAAGTCCTAGATAGTGATCACGTCTGCAACCTCTAGCCTACGTTTACTACATGATCTATAGTTGCATGAGAGGCTCTTTAATATTGATTGTCTCTTTCCCCTCATTTATGTCGGTTCAGTCTTAATTTCAGTCACTTTATTCACATTTTGGCTCTTGTGTGGGTTCTGACGCATTATTATGAGGATTTTGGAGACTCCTTGTAGTTTATTACTTGCTGCTTCTGTTTCTTAGTCGTGTAGGAGAATTTCAATTTCCTTCTTTGAAAATTATGTTAAAGTTCTGTTTGTGTGGATCTCTGTTACTGTAAGGTACGTGCTTGTGTTTCATTTATGGAGGGGAACTGGGTAAGGAAGGAAGAAGGTTGGATTTAATGTTGGAATTAACCTCTCTTCAAATAGGCTTCAAAACCATCATCAGTAGCAGGTTAAGACACCCATCATCAGATGTATTCACTGTAGCCAAAGTATTTAGTAGCAAGAAGATGAGGCCTTATATGAACAAAACAAAGTAGGACGTCTTTAGCAAGAGCAAAACAATGTTTGTGGTGATGGTGGGTGGCTCTATTGTCCAAACTATCAGTTCCTGTCAATTCATAGAGCAAGTTATTCTAGCACAGTTAGGTCATCAACCTATGTTTCTTTTAAGTGCACAACTTATGTTCATTTGTCCAAGTTCAAAAAGAACTTTGAGAGTCGAACCCAAACTACATATTTTCTGTAGGATAGGTCACGTAAGGTACAGTACAACATGGTTATTATTCTAGTTTTTTTACTTTGTCCATTAAAAAATCTATTTTAATAGACCTGTGGAAAATGGAATATGAATTATGGAAACTGGAAGTTATTTATCAACAAAGCCACCTTTCCTATTAATGGAGATGCTATATTTTCATTGAAAAAAGCACAAACTGTGAAATAAATCTCATTCAGGTTGTTTGTACACATCATCTGAATACAAATAGAGGAATCCCTGATGACAGTCAGATCGTTCAGTCTGCTTTTTTCAGTAAAAGGTAAAAGGACCTTCATGCTATGGGGGAAACCTCCCAGGGTTTGGGAGTCATTCGTTTTACTTTTTCCAAAAAGAAACTACCACTTTGGGAGTTTATTTTTGGAAAAAGTGAGACTTTGTTATAGTTTCATGTACAGCTGTCCTGTTTGATAGAATTGTCTGTCAAACATTTACTACATTGACAGGAACTTCCGTGAGGGTGGTTCCTTCCAGTGTTCTTAGCTATCAGCAGAGCTGGTGTACAACACTAAATATGGCAGGCAGAGGTCATACACGATGGCGGGGGCAATGTCTTCCACCCTCCTGATGGAGTAGCCTCTGACCACCATATTCAAAATCAGCCCCTTAATTCCTTGTTTAAATGATTCAAAAGTACAGGATTGATGATACAAATTTCTTGTTTATTAAAGTTGTACTCCCAAACGATTTGGGCTCCTCAACTACTACTATCTTTGCATATTCATTCAGATATGATCTTGACAATAGATAGCCAATCAATTTTATTGGCTCTAGTAACTATGACAACGTTGAGATTCAGCCAACATGTGCTTCGTTCCAATGTGGGTACCTTGTGAGTAACAGTTCTACATTACTGTCTGACTGATTTAAGTTTGGTGCCAATAAAGAACCTGTTTAAGAAGTTGAACTGTTAAGGAACTGTCAGGAGCTGATCCGTCAGGAACAGATAGATCCTGTAACCTGCTGCCAGGTTATTTCATAGTTAATCCTGTACCACAGGGGTGTCCACCGTCGGTGCAAGACAAGAGGGCCAGATCAATGCCAGTGATGTTAGCACCCTTGGGAGAGGAGATACAGAAATGTTTGTACATCACCTCTTTCTACAACAAGCTATTAACGTCCTGGCTTTCTGGGGCAAAGCAACTAATGGTGCATCCTTAGACGTCATAAACAGTTAATGGCTAGGTAAAGTCACACCTGCTGCTCCTTTGATTGCAGTGAATTGGCACTAAGGTCATCTATAGGCAGCTATAGTTATCCAGAGTATTACAAATGGATGCAAGGAAACAAATGTATTTATTTATGATAGTTGTTTGCTTTTTGGCGTATTGTCATGTTAGCACAACCATTTAAAGTTGTATCTATGAAAATCTGTACTCATTGGCACGATTATCCACTCCTGTAAATAACGCGAACCAATCCTGCTAAACGCAACTCCAACCTTCACCAGAACTTGCGTGGCAGCCATTTTCCCAGTGACCTCTGCAAATAGGACCTGCTCTATGAAGGTAAGCTCAATCTGACTGGCCTCTAGTTGAAGCAGCTTCAGCGACAGCCTATCACTAAAAAGCGTCAGGGCTCCTTCCAGCTCCCCGTTCAGGGTCAGACCTCACCCTGTGCTGCCACAGCAGCAGTCGCAGCTGCTACCTGGAAGCAGCAGTGGGGCAGGTGGGGAGAGAAGGGGGGGTTGATCAGGTTAAAAAAAAAAAATACTTATCTCCCGGCCTGCTGGCTGGCCGGCCGCCGCCACCTCTCCTGCATCCTCATCCTGGCTTCTTGAGAGAAACAGGGACCAGGAAGCACTAGGGCTCCCACGCCCCCGTAGCTAATCACAACGCTGTAATGTAGCGTTGTAATTGGTCTGAGCACCTTGACATGGCACTCAGCCAGGGGCTGGAGGTGTGGGCATGTTCTCCACGCAGGCTGTAATGCAGCCTGCATGGAGAACAGGGAAAGTGTGCATGACTATTTTGGGTAGCCCAAGAGGGGGGCCAAACAGTCATTGCACACTTACGAGTGGGGGCAAACCACTCCTCGGCTGCTCTGTCAGTCCTGCCCGACCCCCTCACGCAAGCTGCAGCAGCAGGTCAAAATAAAATGATGATAACATTACGTTATTATCATTTTATTTTTTCCTTTATTTTGCTGCTTCAAGGCAGTAGGGCGACGCTCTTCCGCCTGAGCGGAGGAGCCGCCACTGCACAGCAGAATGCCCCATGTACGCGTAAGCCTTGACCCAACCTCGTTGGTTGCTACCGAAACACCCCCTCTCATGCAAACCCCACAAAAGGCCTGCGCCACCGCTCAGTGCCGCTGTGAGAGCAGTGAGCACGACTACAGCTTCACTGATGCTGCCCTTGAGCTAGCTGTAATTTGTGTATATGAGGAAAAACTACACAGCTACTCCACAGGTGAGACGAAGCTTGCTTTCTGTGTGCTTGAATGCGTGCATCTTGCACTTCTGCTGCTTGCGCTGTAGGAGCTGTTGAAGGTATTATCTGTATTTTGATCAGAGAGTGCAGTAGTTGCTACAAGAACGCCAATGTTACAAATAAGAAAGACTGGATAGTCAGGGGCGCAGCTTCAGGGGGTTGTTTGGGCTGTTACACCCACCCTAATAAATGTATTTTCTGGTAAATAGTTGGGTACAGGTGCTTTCAGTCAGTGATATATCTGTTGGATTTCACTAGGAATTTTGACATACACAGAGAAAAACGCACACACACCCTCTCCCTCTCTCTGTATTAAAAGTCTTACACAAATTGGACAGTTTACAAACTATTGTGTTTTGCCTCACTTACTACCCCTACTAATCTGCATTGCTCTCCCTTTCCACTGCCCCTTAAGCTCCTCTTATGTGCCCTGCTAGTTGTGCATTTTAACATTATATTCCCACGTGATTGTTGGAAAACCTGAAGAAGCTCACCACCCAGTCTTACTGACCAACCTACGCCCTTTAAGGTAGTAGGTTGTGTTCAAGTCAATGTACATGGGGAATCGGCTGTGAGCCATAGGCTATTTAAGATGTGGTATTTCAGCCCCCTTGATCAAAAACTTGTGTCCTGCAGTTCACACAGAAAATGCCTGCCTACATCAATTAACTGAATTTTTACATATCACTTTTTTCAATTCCCAAGCGCCTGCCATCTTTTTCCGATAAAGGGAGAGATAACGCAGTAATTTGACTGTGCACCCAATGTAGTACGATTTGATTGCGAAAGTCAAGATTAGAAAACAGATATGCTGATTGCGCTGTAAACAATCAATGGCAAAGCCAATAGGTTTCACCATTTGTTTTCGCCAATACAGACTTATTGCCTTTGCAGGAGCTTTTTTTGCAAGTGCCATTCAGCCAATCACATTCACCAATGGTAAAAAACAGAACACCCAAAAAATTGTTTTGCTGACAACATTAACCCAAATATGTTTAAAAAAAGCATGACGATGCTAACATTTGCATGGGTCATCACACATGCATAATTATTCGTCAATACCCATCGCCAGCCCAAGTGTCACCACACATGCATGTGCATGCGTCGTCATGTCATGGTGAACCATGACACGGCAGCCATTTTGTTTATTCAGCATTACTGTACCGCATCTTGGAATGGTAAATAAAACAAACAAGATGAGTGCATCGAAGTGCAGCTGCTGGCCCTTACAACAATGCTTTTTTTTTTTTCTTCAATGCAGACGGTGAGGTAGATGGGGAGGGAGCATGGGCGGAGGGCTTTAAGTGGGATGAAAAACTGGGGTGTCTCATAATGGGGCGTGGCCGATGTAATTAAGGGGTGGCTTAAAAACGCGTAAGCTGAAAATCTGTGCTTAGCTTAGTGTACTGCCCGACTGGTATCTGTCATTGCATCCAGATATAGATTTATAATACAACATGTAGCATTACACCTACATTAAGCCAGTACTGTTGGCTAGGCAATGCTTGTTAGTTGCATAAGATAAATAATCAACAACTATGGCTTTGTTGTACAGCATTTTGAAAATGCTTCCGTTTTGGAATGATGAGACTGAGAGGACTATAACAAGTCTCTTTAAAGTTAAATTAAAGGCAGTGAAGGGTGGCTCTGCTGCAGAGTTAAGATATATTTTTTTCACCCTGAGGGTGAGGACGAACATTGAGAGCCCAAGAGGGACCGGTCCCAACACTGCTTTTTGGAACTGCAGGTGCTGGGCACCGGCAGGACCCGACCCACTTAAAGTCCTCAGAGGGGGTGTTTAAAATTAAAAAGCAGCAGAAGCAGCGGCAGGGTAGCAAGGAAAGACCTAGGTTGGTGAGGGTTTAAAATGAAGAAAAAAAAATGTAAGAAATTCGAGCAGGAAGGAAAGGGAAGACAAGGTGGAGCAACTGGGAGAGCATTTGAGTGCAGGATGGGGAGGGTTGAGATAAACAGCGGGCGAACTGCGAGGGATGGGGTGGAGCGACAGGGAGGGAATTTCAGTGGTGAAGCAGCATATGAGGTAGAGATGAAGAATACATTTATATATTCACATAGAGGTCTGAAAGAAAACAATGTAAATCTCTGAAAGTAAGCAGTGGAAGGATACAAGTCGTTCAGTCAAAAGGATGGTAATGGAGGAACGAAAGCCAGTAAATAAAAATCAAGCAAATGAGATTGACAAGACAGCCAGCCAATGATAAGCAATGGGTTGGCTCTAAACCCACTGTAAGTTTTGGTATTGTCTGCAATAGGTCTTTTCAACAACAGACAGCATACACGTCAACCCTCCCGATTTAGGCGGAGACTACCGATTTCAAGGCTGGTCTCCTGCCCCCCGATTCCTGCATGCAGAACCGTGATAGCAGCTTGAGCTCAGAAAATATATATCCTGAACCAGAACGCTCTGTCCTTAATTCTTGGAGGAGGAGATTAGAGGGTGTGATAGGCCTCGACGTTTCATTTTTGCCAGTTTTACATAGCGCATACAAAAAAAAAGAGTTTTAAAATTTTGTTTTTGTTTGTGCTAGTTAAACTGCCAAAAATCAAATGCTGATTGTCTGTCAATATGCATGCCAAAAGATCGATTCAGACATAATTGTCTCAGCTTCAGTCTAAATCAATGGGAAAAATAATTGTCTTTTAACTCTCCCACTTGCCTGCGCTGAAACGTTGGCATGTATGAGAGCTAAGAATTGTGGGAAGGCGAAACCTAAACTTGCTGCAGCTACACCCTCAGAATCTCCTCACAAGACACAGGCATTGTTCCTCCCTGGGCATGGAGGCTACTTGACATGTGACTGACTATGCCCACGCTCGACCTCCCTTCCAGGGCAGCTGGTCCGTTGGGAAGTCTCCAGAACCCTCGCAGGACCGGAGGCCTCTTGCCCACAAGACGACACTTGTTCCTGGCTGGCTTTAGGACCTTGCAGGCGCTGGGCCTGCTCTGTTTACTTCCCATTCAGAGGCCTAGTCCCTGCCGCCCCTCGCGCGGGGCCCCTCGCCATAATCTCTCTGAGGTTGTTTCCCATTGCTGTCACATTGGCCATGCATTCCTGAGCTCTGAGCAACAACTTTCCTCCTCCTCCTCCTCCTCTGGGGTTGCCGAGTTCTTGCTGGAGGGACGCCTTAGCTCAGAGGCCTGAACAGGCAGACGTCTCAGTTTTTTCAATCCACTGGTGGAAAAATACGCTCTGTGTTAACCGAGCCTTCGAGCTTGTGGCTAATTGCAGTTCACCTATTGGAATTGCGCGGATTAAATATACCATCACCCATAGGCTCTACATGGGTGATTTCAAAAGTATTTTTTATTTCAAACATTCGACAGCTGCTAAGAGAAGGTAGGCCCGGATCTACTAACCTTTAGCGCGGACACTGGCGCAACACAAAGGAGTGCCACAGAAAGCGGTGCAAATAACACTCTAAATCAATTTTTGCTCACAAAGGGTCTTTAAAGAAAAAATTGATCCGAGCGCAGCGCTCAAACAGCACTGTATTGAGTTGCGCAAAGCTCCAGTTAGCGAATGCAAAATGGGTGTAACAGAGCGGCTTGGCTTTGCGTCTAATATTTACGCCAAATGAAATCAGGTACAAACAGTTGACAAGCTGAATACTGCATGGCATTTCCAAGTTCACTGTTTAATTGCACATTTCACAGGGCTTTCCCAGGGATATTTGTCGAAGTATAGAGATTTGACCTGGAAGGTGTGCATGGAGCGCAAATCTCATGCAAGACATCGCTTGTGCGCACTTGTGTTGTGATGTCACAGCACCGAGCAGGTTTCTATTGTTCATGCAACGCAGTGCTGTGTATTTTCACACAACACTGCCCTGTATGGTTTTTAAGTAAATCTAGGCCCTAGCACTCGCTGCATAACTATGGATGACCTATTGGTCTGACTTTCCATTTATTTCGCTTTTCAAAAGAGCTCATTTTATTGGGCTTCTTGGGATCCTCCCTCTGGGGTACACTCACTACCAGCTCCAACAGCTAGTTATAAACACCCCTGGACTTCAGGGATCATCATTCTAAGTATTATTGCTTGTAGGTGTTATTAACCGCTAGCTTCACTAAGATTACTGCTCCTGAGTATTAAACTCTACCATCTACCTTCCTCAAGATGATTTCAAGCAGGTAGTCAAAGCGCTTGTTTTGCTGAGACGAGATTATGGCAGTGCTACGCTCTGTGGCCTCCCCAAATATACCTTGTCCCCACTAAGGGCATCATTGAACGCTGCTGCCAGATTGGTTACGGGTACCAAAAGAAATGCGCACATAACCCGAGTCCTAAAATCCCTTAAGTGGTTGCCCTACGAAGCACAAATTCAGCTAAAGATTGCCTGCCTGTCTCACGCCCTCCATCTCAAAACCCCAAGCTATCTAGCGCAGAAGCTAGAACTATCAGGAGGCGGTAGACCCTCAATAAGTGCTAACTATTTCCTCTTGAAACCACAGATCTTTCGCAAAAAGAGGACGTGTCACCGCACATTCTCCGGCACTGCCCCGAAGATCTGGAACTCTCTTCCACCAGAAGTACGCAGAATCTCCTCCACGGTTGCTTTCAAATTGGAAGCTAAAAGATTCCTTATGAACAAATTCTTACCTTAAATGAATTTGGATCATCTGCTCTAAGTCAGGGGATTTACAACCTTACGACTTGCACTGGGTGCAACTCTTATTTAGTCTATCATTTGCTCCCCGCTTGCTCACTATGTACCATTTATTGTATTACTTTCTATTGAACACCTTGTTTTGTAATTGTTATGTTGATTACTCTTATTGAAGCCGGCACTGCATTGTATTACCATCCTTCCCTCTTACTTTAAAGTGCTCTGATATCCTTCGGGATCTTGGTCGTGCTATATAAAACTTTATAAATAAATAAAATACACTGGGATTACTGTTTCTCTACCGCATTCTACTGAGTCCATGTTAGTAACACTCACGAACTAGGGGAGCAACTACTCGCCAAAGCTTGTGATCCACTCCCAGCGGGTGAAATGGAGAAGTGTATTCCTAGTCCCTCCCTGGAGATCTAGGGCCAGATGTACAACCAAGAAAATTGCGCATAGCAAATTGCGACTCTTTTGTGAGGCACAATTTACGAGGTGCAATTTCCGATGTACAACAGTGTATTTCACACTGTTTGCGATTCCCAATGGGGTCGCAAATTGCGAGGCTCATATATTGATGAGCCTCTCGCAATTTGCGAGCCCATTGGGAATGACAGCCATCCCAGGGAACGTGGCCTGCTAGGCTCAGCAGACCACCATGTCTGGGGCTGCTTTTTGATAAAGCAGTTTTTTTCTTTAAATGCAGCCCGTGTTCCTTAAAGGAAAATGGGATGCATTTAAAAATGAAAAATGAGACCTTTCAGTTTCATTTTTTTAATGGCAGGCAGTGGTCTCTAGGACCACTGCCGGCTCTAAAAAAATATTTTCCAACATACTCGCAAGGGGAAGGGGTCCCTTAGGGACCCCTTCCCCTTTGTGAGTGGTTTACCAACTACTTGAAGTAGGTGGTAAACTGCAAGTGTTTTGCGGCCGCAAAATGCGGTCGCAAAGTACTAGTACATAGCATGTTGACTCGCTATTAGGAAGGGACGCCCCTTAGTAATAGCGAGAGTCGCAAATGCTATTTTGCGAGTCAGGGACTCGCAAAATAGCATTTCTACATGCTATTACCCTTTTTTGCAGCCACAAACCGCAAACAAAGGTCGTACATCTGGCCCCTAGTCTCATTCTGACCTGCCGGTCTCTACCACAAACATACATAAAATGAGAGTAATTGGAGTCACACAGGTGGATTTCCTCCCTTCCTCTCTACGCATATCTGATTTGCCCACTGTACCACCATATCTCCAATGGCACCCTTCTGCTACAACCAGCATGGACAGGGATCGGATGGAAAGTCTCAACTGATCTGCAGAGCTCATGGGTGTCACTAGTCAACACAATTTTAGCATCAATCTCTTAGCTCATCAACCAGCACACCATTAAGCACTACATTCCAAGACAAAATAAGAGAATATCTAGTCAATCATGCATAGCAAGAAAACACTTCGCACATAGGGACATAACAAATACAGCAGTCTTCCATCCAAACACCCCATAAGGTATAGCATGCTACCCGAATGGGTTAGAGCATTAGTGCCCCACATCGGGACAGAAAGAGCTATAAGAAAGCTATAAAGCAGAATTATTGCTCTAATAGTATACTAGTTTTCGTCCTTTTTTATTTTTACGAATAAGGTACTAGTTAAAATCCGTGTTTATACTAAATCTCTGATAAATCTCTGCGTAGATCTGTGTTTTTATCTTGCATTCACAGGGGATCCCCTCATGGTTTACTGCAGGGGCCTAGTAAAGATACAGGAAGTATGCTGTTCCTAATTACGAGGCACGGGAAAACTACGGGAACCGTTTTTGCGTGGTCATGAGAAGTAGGAGGACGGGGATTCCTCCTCTTGGAATTTGGGGCCCTCACACACCCGCCTGGGTGTCATGCTTCTTCATAGGGCTGCTCCTCGTCAGGTTGGCGCTGCAATACCTGATGGACTCCCTATGAGGGGCTCTTTGGCGGAGATCTTTTATTCCAAATTGCCGTTTGGTGCCGTGTGGGTAAGGGACCTAACCAGTGTAGATGAGTGAGTGGGGGTGTGTAACCTGAAGGAAGTTTAAAACAGGTTTAGAAGTACCAACGAATTTTTTTTTAATCAATAGGTCTCCCAACCTGATTAAAAGAAACAAGGCGCAAGTCTGAGGTTATGTCTCAGGTAGGGCGCTCTATTGTGTGGTCAACATGTTTCTCGCCTGGTAGTCAATCAATCCGGTGGCGATTCGCCGGGACCTCCTAAAATCAAATCTATCTACACACGGGTGGTTATATGGTGTAATCTACCTCTTTAAACCGGCCTAACACATACTACCTGATAGAATATGACCAACCCCAGTCGGGTTTATCATTTGACTTCATCAATACCTGGCAAGTATCACACACGGAATTTCCCTATGTAGTTTGCTGAATCAGCAACAGGCTCTCTACCTACCCACTTCTGCCAGGACCTGTCAAAAAAGCCCAGAGTCCCTCCTTTGTGATTGGTTACTGCAGAGACCCACATCGGGTTGGAAAGCGCTATATAAATGCATAACAATGATAAAACCACAAAAGCTGCATTAATTGTACGCTAGTTTACCGAAAACCTTCATGAGGTGTCTTTTTACGCATAAGGTAGCAGTTCAAATCCACTTGTTATGTCACATGTCTGGTAAATCTATGCATAAATCTGTGTTATCTTGCACTTACATGTGATCCCCTCGTGTTCATCGGTCCAGGCTTTTAAGTTATACGTTGGTATAGCCGTGCCCACAGCATCCAAACAAATGCATACAACCACAGCCATTATTTTGCGTGTTATGAATAAGGATGTGATGGAGACTTTAAGGGTATATGAAGCCAGAACATTTTGCTTACTTCAACTCTGTCAAAGTTTTTTAAATCTGTGTTGTCTTTGTGAAACGTAAGAATATGGCAGTTTTTTAATTTTTAAAGTGTGAATACATTTCAGAGACTAGTTTAGCACACACCCCTCTAAGCCGTGGATTCAGACTAAATAGCCTTCAGTGGAGAATCACCATCATCATAATAAGCTTTATTTCGGTAAAACCATAAAAGCACATGTAAACAATAAAAGTCCTAAATATGTAAATTCAGAGTTAACCAATC
Organism: Triturus cristatus; assembly: GCF_964204655.1. Taxonomy (NCBI): domain Eukaryota; kingdom Metazoa; phylum Chordata; class Amphibia; order Caudata; family Salamandridae; genus Triturus; species Triturus cristatus. The sequence continues at coordinate 130,853,557 of NC_140586.1, read as the reverse complement.
ATCAGCAGAGAATAAATATGAAAAATCAAATTCATAATGCAGATACAAGACAAATCATACAAAATGTTAAAACATGCATTTCCTCTAGCAGCAGATGGGCATATACTGTGAAAGTTCCCTCATACAAGCAGGTGTGCCAGCACCAAAATGGGCCACAATGCTGAAATTCAGAGAGCCAAAATTGAGTCTCCATATGGAGTTCTCCATGTTTGAGATTTAAAGGGAGCAATGGTTTTAGGCCTGAAAAGAGGGACCATTTTCAGGCTACATGCTAATATGGTTGTCTAAAAGGCTCATAGAGCCTGTTATAATCGAGACAGAGTATTTGATCATATAGACCAGCTACGGTGTAAACATTTCGCAACCGCGTAAACGTGTACTTCGGAAACATCAGCACGCAGCAGTTAGAGTGCTCCAGCGCATTATCTGAATCCCAAATTTCAACAAACTGGGATTATCCATGGTTTCCTTGGTTGTACGTAGCCCCGACAAAAGAAGAAAAAATGCATGAGGGTTTCGTCAGCCTGTAGCATACAGAGCTATAATCGATGTTAGTCTTCCAGTTCTTGGTGAAAATCCTACCTGGAAGAGTACCATGTCAGAACTTGATATACAACTGCTTAGCTAAGAGGGCTGTAATAAAATCTAGGAAATTCTCAAAATCCACTCCTACTTTAATGTCCATGAACTCTGAAGTAATAGGGCCAAGGTTAGGTCTTCTTACTTCCTCAGCCCAGTTATGCTCCCAAAAGTCTTCCATTAGATGTATTCTGGATAGGGAGTTCCTTTGGGGTTCTGTGCTACAAATCTCTTCACAGCCAAAAGATGAAAGAAAGGCCTTTAAGCTCGCCACCCACTTGATTTTCCTGCCCTTTTACAATTTCCCTAAAGGCACAAAAGTCATTTGCCTTGGCAGGAGTATCTTTAATCTCCACCAGTACAAGACTGGGCTTAATTTAGCCTTATCCCTGATTGAGGTTATGCCCATATCCCACCTTAGGGGTAACATAGGGGTGCTCTGTGGAAGCTTCATTAAAGATCTTAAGAATTTGTTTTCGGCGAGGGCCAATAATGTGGTGTCAGCGTGGCCAGCCATGGCCCATGCAGGAGAGAGCGGTAGGGCGGTTGGGCCCGTGGGGAGGGGGGTGGACTTCGACAGACGACAACAAGGGAAAATTAATTATTTATTTAATTTCCCTTCGTCATCGTCCGTCGAAACCCCCCTCACCCAGCCCCACCGCTCTTATCTGCACAGGCAGCTTCTGAACGTGGCCCCATAATTCGGCACCATAGAGGGCACTAGCTACTGTCTTTATCTGATAGGTGAGTAAGACCAGGGAAATCTGGCTCGTGTAAGAAGAATTGTGCAGTTTGGACATCCTAAATGCTTGATGGGACAAATCTAGAGCACTCTTTCTAATTTGGGTCGACCAAGACATATTGGAAGTCAGTCTGATGCCTAAATAATCAAAGTCATGTACCTTGTCTAAGCAGTGTTCATTGATTTTAATGGAGCCTTTAAACTTTTTATGTGGGTTTATAGACATGAATTTTGTTTTCCCCAAATTTATTTCCAGACCTCGTTCTAGACAAAAGCTGCAAAGTTCTCCATCAGGGTATGGAGGCCTGTTGCGGTTTTGGAGACTAGCAGAGTGTCATCCGCAAAGAAGAGTATCAGTACTTTGATGCCTGCAATCATTGCTGCACTGACCCATCTCTTTAAGTATGCCTTTAAATACAGATAAAAAAGCTGAGGGGCGAGAACGCACCCCTGCCGTACCCCCCATTTATTCTAATGTGCTCCGAAAGTTTGCCTTGCTGTCCCCATCCCGCTTGTGCATGTGTTATCATGTAGGTGAATTAAAATATCCCATAAGGGGTGAAGGAGCCCCATCTGCCCTCACGTTTCCCACAGTTTACTGCAGTGAACTGAATCAAAGGTGATTTTTAGATCCCCAAATATTACACAGAGATGGTCTTTCTGAATAACCACAGTTTTCCACACTATTGGCAGAATTCTGAACACCTGATCTATGGTGATGACATTTCTTCTAAACCCAGCCTGTAGGTCTGACAAAACAGCCGCGACTTCGATCCAGGACTCGAGGGGCACTTAAAATCTGTCTATAGAATATTTTGTATGACACATCAATAAGACTGATTGGTCTATAGTTTAATGGTAAATCTTTAGAGCCCTTCTCGTGGATCAGTACAATTTGGCTGCTTTCCAAGAGATGGGAATCTGTGCGCCTTCCACTATTGCATTTGCCAGTTCATTAAAATATGAGGTCCGACTCTCTAACTCAACTTTAGCAAGGTCCCCTGGTATCCCGCCTCGGCCTGCCGCTTTACTTGGCAAAATACTACTGATGACATCCCTAGTAACAGTGAGTTGTAACTGCAAATCAGTTGTGATGATAGAGCCCCCTGTCTCTGCCCAATTATGAGGGGCTGGAAGATCCTCACCTCCTGTGTCATATGGGTCAGTAAAGTGCTGCCACCATACCTTAGGCTGAATAAAAGTATGTAAAGATTCATTTCTACACTGGCCCCCGTTAGCCAGTAGTTCCCAGAAAATGTTACAATTTTTTGCCTTAGCGGCTTCAAAATGTTGGTCCCAGGGGCTTGGATCCCAAGCCTGGGGGGCCTGCGCATAAAGTTTATTTTTTTAATGCCTTTTTTTTGCTCTATTGAGTCACTTCTGCCAGATTTGAGCACAAGGAACTATTAAATTTTTGCAGCCCTAGACTCTTTGTTAAACCATGATGGATTACGTTTGAAAAGAGAGTGAGCCTTCCCAACATCCTGGCGGATACAGCTACTTACTGTGTTAAAGAAGGTGCTGTGAGTTTCAGAGATAGTAAGAGTTCTATTCTCGGCCTGATATAAGCTATCTATGTCCTCCAGGGCAGTATTAAGTGCGCCTTTAATAGGAGTCAGGACCACAGGAACAGGGTTAGTTGACACTCTAGCCCACTTCAAAGTGTGCCTATTGTTAGCTGGCCTTATGTTCCTACTGAGTGATATGGAAGGGGCCTCTTGGTGCTATGAAATACCCTATAGTAAATGTAATGTGTTATGGTTGCTGTCCTACCTATCAATCCCCATCAAGACAATTACGAACCTCCATAAAGGCAGAGAGACAACAACACAATCGATTCTACTGGAGAATCCTGGACGGTTAAACAAATTCCAAGCTTGGGGATCAGATCTTATACAGGCACTACAGACTCAAAGGCCGTAGGATAAACACAGGGCCATCAGTCGCGAGCAGCATCTGTGCTCCGCTTCACCCGAGGAATCGCTAAGTCAGGGATGCCTCATTCACAATTCTCGGCCTCTATAGGAGAGTCTTCATTAGAATCCAGAGGCTTAAAAGTTGTATTAAAATCCCCTGTAATGACTAGGGCATCACGAGTTTCCCCCACCAGACATGAATTGCTTAAGGCGAGCAGTTACTGTAGCTCTTCTGATCCAACAATTGTAGATGTTATACATATGGGTTAGCTGCCAATCCTTGTTCATAAAGTCAATGCCAAAAATATCTGGGGAATTCAGATTAAGTATGGAGATGCCCGCGATCAATGACGACCTAAACCATAAAAAGGGGCCACCCAAAGGGCGACCCTTCCCAGTATGTAAAGCGTGAAGAAAAAGTTTGAATAGCCTGCCTTGTGGATGGGTTCCAAACACCACGTCTCCTGCAGTAAACAGATATCAAAGCTATCCATGAGGTTACCCCAATCTGAGTCACCTAGCTTGTGATTTAAACCTGCAACATTCCAGGATATAATATTGATATGTTTATAAACTGTGATTAATTCCTAAGACTGGCCATTACAGGGGGAATCTACTTCTAGGTCAGATAGACCAGATAGACAAATAGAGCGCAGTCCCCACTCCTGCCGGGAATAATATTTCACTCCAGTTTATGCTATCCAGGCCCTGCTAGGTGTAGTGGTGGAGGGCCTGGGATTCAATCAATCGACCATCGAGGTCTTCAGTTGGTCTCTGTTGGAGGGGTGAAGATGTGAGGGCAAAATTTATTTTCCGCAGGCCAAGTCCCACCAGTCCCTCAACAAAATGTCTGCCCCTGAGCGTTAGCTCGATATAATCGCCATTTTGCAATGGTTCACCATTAAATCTGCTTGCACTAATGATGTCTGTGTGACTTATTGCATAACAGCTATAGACAGATCTTATCAAGTGAAGACATTTGTTTTTGAGTGAATCCTCAGGCTCCCTCCCCCCCCCACCCAATGCGAAACACCTACCAAGTAGATACAACTTGGGGTAATTAGTTCCTTACAGTGTTCCTCTCTTGGGACCCCTCTTGTTTGGAATTTGTGTGGACTGCCTTGGTATGAGGCGAGTAGCCAGGCCTGGTATATATAATCTGCAACTAGGCTGTGGATCACTTTCCCTATACGGGGCATCTCTCCTTGGTATCAGTGCTGGGAGAGGACACAGATGAATTGGTGGAGCAGGCTGTAATGGGGCTTATGAACTCTGCCCTGAGACATCATATCTCCAGCAGTGTTACGCTCGTTGATTATGGAGGTAAACATGCTATAGGGAAAATTAGTCGAAACCATATCGTACCCTCGTTTTGACAGAGGGTTACTACGTCTTCCGTCAATGATGCCACTTGGGCTTTCAGATCAAAGATTTCCTTCTGGAGACTTTTAACAAGGGTCATTATTTAGAAATTTGCAAAAAAAGAACCCACTTCTCCCATCCGCCAGGGGCTTAACACAGGCCCCTGCAGTGCTGGGGGGGGCAAAGTTCCAGTACTCCAGCCAGTGAGCTCCTGATTGAGTCCGGAGGGGGCCCCTCCACATACCTTGCAGGAAGGTCCCCTCAAATTTCATTACACCACTGCCATCCATCTGGGAATCAGCCACTGGATTCCCGACTTTGTCACTACAATGTTCACTCGCACTTTGACCAGAAGAGGGCTGACAGTCAGATAGAGGTGAAAATCTCTTCGTGCATATTATCATGGGCACTAGCAGTACAGCAACGCATTCGCCACATGGCCGGACTGGGAACAGCAACCAGCACTGGCAATCTGCTCGACTGGCCCCGGTAGCCGGGGAGGGGGATGGCGGGGGTGCTAGTGAGAAGCACCACTCCCGCTTTTGATACAGGGGGCTGATACTGCACTGCTGCGAAACTGGCCCTCGGTAATAAAACCGGCCCCCACGGGTCCAAAATCGGCCCCCATCCTTCCGGCCCACCGGAAAAACACCCTGTGCCCGCTATGGCCAGTCCAGCCCTGATTCGCCACTTATTAGAGAGTCAATGCACACAGCAATGTCCCTCAAAGGCTCCATAGGTAAACAGGATGTTGGGGTTACCAGCTTCGTCTTATGTTTAGCTGGATTCTTTTTGGGTTTGGCATAAAAAATAAAATGCAATTCTGCTTGCCAGATCCCTCTTGTTGCGACCTTTAGTTTTATCACCCTCCAGTAGGGACTCAACCTCCTCGATTAGAGTGTCAATATCGCCGACTGTTGTGTTGAGTTGGGCCCCTCCAGCTTTATCTATTTTTATTAGTTAGAGCTTTTATGTCTTGGGGAGAATTTTATTGGTTTTCCTCTTGCCCATTGTCGTGTGGATTTGAAATAGGGCACAAACATTAAGCCAAAACAAATAGATGCACCCCAAAGCATAGAATCATAAACAAAATAAGTCAAAGCAGCCTCTTTGGAAATAGGGCTTTAAGGGGGTTTGCCTTGCCCTGCCTCCTCCTGTCGCAGACGAGCCCACAATGGGCCTGCCCTTAGCCTGGGCTTTGCCTGGGCAAGTGTCCTGCACGTGGTCGGACACTTTTCAGCGCATTGCGTGGGGTAATTGGATGCAGGCTCTCCGCTTCACAGTCAGCAAAGGTTTCTGGGACAGCGAGCCCCTGTGCACAGCGACAGCACTTCAAACATCCCGCACCACAGAAGGTGGTCGGACACATTTCAGCGCCCGGCGCAAGGTAATTGGATGCAGCTCCTCCTCCTCCTCCACACAGGCAGCAAAGGTTTTTGGAACAGCAAGTCCCTTGGGAAAAGTGAGAGCACTCCAAACGTCCCACGCCGTGGAAGTTGGTCAGGTGCTTTTCAGCACGCAGCACAGGAGAATTGAAGGCAGCCATTCCTCCTCACAGACTGCAACATTTTCTGGGACAGCGAGTCCCTGGGCAAAGCAACAGCACTACAAACGTCTCGCGCTGCGGAAGGTGGGGGGCGCTTTTCAGTGTGTGCTGCAGGGGAATTGGATGCAGCCCCTCCTCACTCTTCCTCACAGCCAGCAAAGGTTTCTGGGACAGCGAGTCCCCTGGACACAGCAACAGCACTGCAAATGTCCCACACTGCGGAAGGTGGCCGTGCCCTTTTCAGTACATGGCATGGGGGATTTGGATGCAGCCCCTCCTCCTCACAGGCACCAAAGGTTTCTGGGACATCAAGTCCCCTGGGCACAGGGACAGTACTCCAAACGTCCTGCGCCGCAGAAGGTGGTTGGGTGCTTTTTTTTTTTGCCATTCGCTTACCACAACAATGCCATGTACCTCCATTGAAATTCAATGAGCCCTGACTAAAGCAGACTCCATTGTGCATCTATGTCTTTATTCTGCTGCGTGTAAGTCAGTACTCAATATTCTAAGCTTGTCTTCAACTCATCCCTCCAACGCTTGCGTCACAGGCTTACGGTATACAGTGGGAGCCAAAAGAGTTTCAGCGTTCTTTTATTACTAGACACTTCATCTCTCGCTTTGTTAAATTAAAAAGCCACAACTTTCACAAATAGATAAATACATAAATAAATATACAAATAAATACATAACTAAATACACAGATACACACACTCTGATCCGGTCACTGAAAACCGGGAACTGGCAGTTGAAGTGATCTGTCATTTCATGGTGAGTTTGCTTTCCAGGATGAAGCTGAAGTTGTGGGCGTAGTCTGTCTGTGTGGAAGTGGGTCTGAGTTGGGCGGGCCACCAAGTGTCATTCCAAGGGGAGGTGTTGATGCCAAAGACCAGCACTTCAGTTTTGTAAATGTTTAGCTTCATTCAGTTGGCGACATCCTTCATGCAGTTGTGACAGTTAGTCTTCATGGTGGACGTATGTCAATGCATATGCTTACAGCTCCTTCTTTGTCTCTTTTGGGCACTACTACAATGAGAGAAACCCATTGCGTTGGACCAGTGGAGCATTCAATTATGTCATGTTTGAGGAACAGATTAAATTCCTTTTCAACAGCTACTTGCAAGTGAAACACAATTTGTCTGCGTCTTTCAACAACAGGGCGATCATCTTCATTTATGTGTGACTTTACTTTTATTGTTTTAAGTTTTTTTAGCCCATGAAATAAAGAAGGAAATTGACTTCATGATGAGCATTCATATTGCAATTCACGGATATCAGTCCCATATCAGCAGCAGTATTAAAATTCAGCAAACAGGTACTTGAAGCTGTTCCTTTCGGCACACAAATGGGTGCTTGTACTACATTGTTCTTGTATTTTATCGTGGCTACAAAGGATCCTTGACTTTTTAAGGGTATCGAAGCAGCCCATGTATATACTTTTGTTTTTGAATTGGTAAGTTGTGGGAACGGAGACAGTTCTTGATACTTCCCCTCAGGCATGATATTTATCGACGCACCACTATCAATTATGAATGGTATTGAACACCCATTTATGTGTTTGGTGCTTCTTCTTATCAATTTTTCTTCCCTTTGAGTTTTTCCTCACATTTGACCAGTCCCACATGTGCATTACTTTCTGACCGCACAATTATCATTGTCACTTTCACTGTAAGCCTGAGACTTAGGAAGTCTTTGTCGATGATTTAGACGACAATTGACTTCATTTGGTGTTACTTTGCCTCAGTTGGTGTGACGGCTTGGCCTTGTGGAAGCGAGTTGAACATTACTGAGGTAGCGTTGGTCAGCCATTTTGTCTTCACGCTGTAATGCATTTACTTTTCTCTTCACCCAGCAAGTTGTCACAAAATGCTTCGCTTTATTACAGCTGGGGCATGTTTGTCCAATCACGGGACATTAACCTTTGTGTGGAAATGACAATCCACATCTGTAACAGGTTCTCTTTTTCTATGGAGACACTGCCTTGTGTCCCTTGGCCTTATGCTTTGGCTTACTTGGCTTACTTTTCATGCTCATGACTGACTCACTTTGGGTACCTCCGGCCTCCATGTCAATTACTTGACGATTAGCATGCTCTTCAGTGTGAACAGCCTAGAGGTTTCCTTCAGTATTCTCAGTCAAAAGGAATCTGACAGATATGTGTTGTTTACTCTGAGGCGGGTAGCTTCCACCATTAAACTCTACTGGATAAAACTTGACATTCATTGCTGTTTTGATTTGTTTGTACATCACTTCCCCTTCTTTTGGTATCTTTTCATGGCTTCTTCCACTCCTTAACCAGCCATGTTTCTCAGATACTTTATAAAAATATCATATTTTTCTCATCTATGAAATCTTCAAGAGTCTCTATCCATGCCGTACATCTATTGCCAATATTGTGTTTTTTTAGCAGTATCAAATGCAGTTGGCTGTTTTAAGAATGCTGCAGCTGTATATACATTGGTGGACAGTAATGGTCTCTCGTTTCGTGCGGAACTAGATCAAGCAGAAGCTTCTATAACAGCATGTGACATGCTGGCTGCAGGGTCAGCCTTACCAACTTTTGCCACTTGGATCTTGCCCCTACTCTCCACTGGAGCTCTTTACTTGATGGCAGTCTGGTGAGTTGTTCTGGGCTCCTGTGCCACTTCGAACACACAACCCCTGACCCTCTTCCTAGGGCTGCTTTGCAGCACGTTGTGGCACGACGACTCGTTAATGTTTTTGGTAAGTAGATAGTCCTTGTAATCTACTGGTTCATGAAAGCAGATAACGTAATGATTTTTGGTCAACTTTGTACTTAAATGTTTCTTCACAACTACCTGGTTAATCTTTTCTTTGTAGGACATGAATTTCAATTTGATTTGTACAGAAGTATTGCTGTGCTCTAATTTGGTAGCCTGGTTGCATCCGCCTTTAGCGTTATTTACACCGTATAGCACATGGTATTTATTTGCGTGATGGCGCAGTACCTTTGATTTGTGGCCATTTCATTCAGTTCCTGACCACCAACATGTAGACTTTCAATGTTGCTTTCTTTATCTTCAAACATTTTATAAAGTCTGGCATTGCGCTGAGACTCCACCTGTGCCAGCGTCGATTGTACATTTCGTCTGCAGCACACGTGGCACGCACAAACAGTTTGCTGGACCACGGCAAACTGAAAGAGGGCTTTCGGTGTACAGGCTTCGGATCCCCTATCTCATCATCAGTTGTAGTGTCCTACCAGCATAGGCACTCTGCAATAAGTACGCCACACACGGAGAGTAATTTTACACTACTTCATTCCGTTGCATGTAAGTCAGAGCTCAACATTCTAAGCCTGCCTTCATCTCATCCCTCCAACACTTACGTGACAGCCTACAGTAAACAGTGGGAACCAAAAGAGTTCCAGTTTTCTTTCATTACAAGACAATACAAGTTAGCTCCTGGTCTAGTGCACTGCAAGTGTAAAGTTGGGGTATATAGATATCTCTGACCCATGATATAGCTGGGTTCTTTCTCTGTTGCAAGTTTGAGGGTTGTGTCACGAAAGTCAAGGAGTCATGGTATTGGGAGCCACAGAGGTGCCACCGGTGGGGGCCTCAGGCTCGGTGAACGATGGCCTTGCTCCACCATTAACGTCTTGGAAAAAGAAGCTCTTCCCAAGCTTTTCACCTTTCCAGTATAAACTGGTTTCTTTAGCCTAGATAATTTCTTTGAGTCTGAGTTGGAGTCATCCTCTAGGTTCGAGATCTGTCTTTCCACCCCCATCCAGCTGTACATTTTGTCGATCTGATCATTCAGTGAGATGATCCAATCTAAAGGTCATAGGGTCAAATGTTCTGTCTATCATTGTAAGGCTAGCCTTAAAGTACAACAGCATGGCCTCAGTACTTTTGCTAGGGCAGAAGCTTCTGTCTGTGTCATTCCTGTCCCGATCCCTCAACAGGGATCGTCGACTCTGGCAGCCTGCAATATCCAAATGTCAGTTTGCGTTGTTCCTTTTGCTCTGCTCTGCCATCTTTACAGCACCAAAGCTGTTAGGGTGATATCCTTAGAGCCGAGCTTCACCAACATCTGGTTCAGCATGTTCCCTATGCCCCACTGATCACATTCAATATGACTTGCGACTCATGGAAGGTACTATGCGACCCTAAAGATTTTACTTTAATAGCTCCCCGTGTGAGGCAATGCAGCAAGCAGCACAGGTATCTCGGCAGGTGCAGCAGTGTACTAGCGAAGCCTCTCTGAGTAACTGTGTATAAATGTGCTTTCCAAGATCATTCATTTGAAGCGTTGGCCACCATTACACTCCCAGTGGAAGTGCTGGAGAGCTATTGGTTGGGTTGTTGCAGCCTGGGCGCTTCGTTCAGCAGAGGATTAGGTGATGGTGATGCTTCCACGGTATGCATCCTTTCAACACCTGTTGTTTGACCTGGATAGAAGATTCGGAATGTTGAGTGTTATGGAGACCAAACCGGGAACCACACACAGCGTGGTGAGTAGCTCCTCGACAACCCATCTGCATGCAAAGAGCTCAATCACCTTTGTACGCCTTCTGAACTGGTCTGTAGCTAAATTGTAGTACAAGGGGTGGTAACTGGACACAATGGGCAAAATGGAGCAGATGAGGCTACAATTGGATAAGGGGCAGGGCCATTAGAAGAGCAGCAACAAAAGCCTACCAAGCCTGATGAGAATGCTGCACTGCTTAAAGACATGAAACACAGCCTGTGGTCTATAGATGGGAAGATCGGCAATTTGACCAAGAGAAAAGATCATGTCCAGGAGTGCCTAGATAAGCACAATACATGCCAGATGGTGGTAGAAATGCGGATCTCGGATGTGGAGGACTCCCACTGTGAACTATCTGATACTCTATCTAACTTGGTACATAAACTAAAAATGGTAAAGTTGTAAAATGAGGAGCTGAAGTGGAATTCACACCAAAGCAGCATCCAAATCCTGGAGGTACGAGAGTCCAACAATGTAACCAATATGGAATAATTTGTTGAGAATCTGCTGGACTCTTTATTTGGGCATGAGCCCTTTTCAAAGGGTTTTATTGTTGAGAGGCGCATAGATTCCTACCTACCAAGCCACGAACAGATCAGAGGAGGGGCTATCTTACTGTTGGTGCTGCAGGTGCAGTGACAACGAGACCTAAGGGGCACATTAATACATGATTAATGTTAGATTTTATAACCTAACCCGCACATTGGACATTTTTGTTGCTTACCCTGGTGCCCATGCCACATTTCCTAAGCAACTGAATCCAAGGCCCATATTGGCATGCCTACAGAGACAAGGAAGTGCTACTCTGCTTGAACAGGGCAAATCCAGAACTGCATTACACCGACTACCCCACTGTGTTTAATCTTGACGTCACGCCCCTGGTGCAGGAGACCAGAGATCGTTTTTGGAAGTCAAGAAAATATTGTGCAAGTCAACTATCAGGTATTCAATTCTATACCCAACTAAACTGAGAGCGAAGCATAATGGGAAACTTCACTTATCTAGTCAACCGGACTCTGTGTTGGAGTTCATTGAAACGCATCTGAAGCACACAGGAGGAGCAAGCAGTAAGCGAGGTCTGGGTCCAGCAGCCCGGGTTCCACTCAGGGGCTCCACTAGACCCAAACTTTGGTGGGCTAACAATCCCAGCCAGGGCTGGCCCTAGCACTGGTCGCACACGGTGCAACAGTCTTTTTTGGCAACCCCCCCATTTCCTCCTTCTTCATGAATTTCCTCACTACCAATCACCAACAATGCGCCTCATCTCTCTATAGTACCTTTCTGAGAAACATTTCATTTTGTTTTAGCGCTACTCATAGTTTACTCACACTCAGTTCTATGATCTGCATGGTACACGTTCTTTTTAGCAGGTACATTAACTCTCTGTGCTGTATGGGTGGCAGGAGTGCCCATGTGAGTGCACGTTGAGTGATACAACAGTGTGAGAGTAGGGTAAGAGGAGTATATGCAAGGTGAGGGAGGTGACCATATGAATTTGGGTGCGGATGTAAGTGCAGAATGGGACTAATTAATGCATGGTTAGTAATGGGCTTGTTTAAGTGAGATTGCAAATTGAGCAGTGAGGGGGACAGGTGATTGAAGTGTCACATAAGTGCAGGGTGAGTAGTGTGTTCATGTGACTGCAGGGTGAGGTACAGGGTGAACAGCACAAGTGCACTGTTAGTGCAGTGATCACTGTGAGTGCAGGGTAAGCGGGTGAATGGTGTGAGTGCATGGTGATCAGTGTGAGTGCATTGTAATTGCTGTGAGTACAAGTTGAGCGTGACAGTGAAGGGCGAGAATGAGTGAGTTGTCTGAATGCAGGGTGTATTCCCAGACACTTGAAGTAACTCAGCATGTTATTGACAGTGGTGCAGGGTTTCAGACATAAGTTAAACTATTGCTATTATGGCATTAATCAGAGATCGAGGGTGGACGAAATAAATAATATACGCTGATCCTGCAACAAACTTCCAGTCTTATGATTAGGGTTGCTAGGTCATTATTTTGATGTCCCAGACGGTATAAAAATCAACAGTCACCTAAAGCAGAATTTTCAGGAATTATCTGTGCATACTTCGAACAGCAAATATAAATAGAAAGCACTTTTAGTTGTGTTCTAGGGATCCCTGAATGATCCATGACTGATAATTTAAGGGAACAAAAACAGAAAAGTCACATTACAAAAGAATACATACTTTTTTATTAAGTCTCGCCTAGCGTTGCAGCGCATGCGTTGCTCACTCGGCGAGCCATATAGTGAGAGAGGAGATTTCAGAAGAGGACTTGAAGCCCCGCCCATCATTTTCATTGGGTCGCATCAGCGTTTATGCTAAACGCTGGCTTCCCTTTGAAAAGGATGCTTTTTGGTCACTGCCCTCTCTCCCTTTTGGATGGCCCATCCGGACTGGGCGACTGCCGTGAAGCACTTTCTTATCTTTAGGGGGGGGGGCATCTGTTTCTAATTAGCATGGCCTTAGCGTGGCCATGCTAATTAGAAACAGATGCCCCCCCCTAAAGATAAGAAAGTCTGCAAGCACTACCTTTTATTTCGCAGAGCGGTTCAGCGTCGCCTTCCTGTCTCCTCAGGGCGCCACAAGGACAGTGTACAGGTTGGCTTATTGACAACGCGTTTATGTATTCTCTAAATAATGGCGTGCGATTACTGTACCAGAGATGTGGTGATGTGTCTTCATATCAGCAGGGAGTGTCTAGTCTGACGCTCAGGTCTTCTGCTTATATAAACCAGACGTGCTTAGAAGAAAGCTAGGCTGCGCGTTTTATAAGTTTCAAAAGGCACTGCTGACTTGGAGGTATGTCCTGTCATTGCGCCTCCGCAGAGGTCTGACGTATTGATCTAACGTTATTACGTGTCAGCTATGGAAAACTCGTAAGCTTGCGTGCTTTTTTGGGGGTTTTATGTTTGCCTTATGGTAACCGAAACAAGACCCTTATTAAAAGTCACACTACAGGTACCAGTCTGCAAAGTAAATGCCATGAATGGGGGTGGCTGGCGCAGTCCCACATGACGCAGGACATTCAGCGTCTTGGTGACACAGAAGCGTTCTCTTGGGCCTCTGGAGGCCTCTGCCGTGGTTGACCTTGTAAACATGGATGGCTTATGTGCAGCGCCAGATGGCACAGTGTCTGGAGAGAACTCCGCACCACGTGCATAAAGGAGAATGGCTTATCCCCTCAGGTACATAACAGCTAATCATGTTACTAACTACATCAGAGCGGCAGGAGAGGAACACGTATCCAATCCTCTTTCTTAGAATACAGCTCATCAGACGGTTCACGTAAAGGTGACGTGACATGCCGCACTCGTAGTCGTGCAGCAGACAACACTGCGAGCCGCCGTCTTTTTAGGTCTCGTACCTGATTTTTTTAAAGAGCTTTCCTGAGGGCACTAGGAAGAGATTGATTTTGCTTTTGTTTTGGTCGACCATGCATTACAAATTACACCTCGTGAAGATGGTTCAAGGGAGGACGTTTGGACTGATGCTGGGGGAGGCACACCGTGAGAGGAGCGAGGGCTGCTACTGATGTCGCCCTTTACACATCTGGAATGGATTGCACTACCAGCGTGGTCCTCTTCAAAGGCATCCAGACCGTGTTTGAGAGGAACTGTGCCAACATCTGCAAGAAGCAGGGCGACAGCAATGCCCTGGAGTACACAGCGCACGGTCTGGCGAAGGAGGACTCTGCGTTGATCCATTCTGCGCTGGTAAATGCGTATTCTTTTCAATACACTATGTATGACATGCCGTGTGTGTGTGTATCAGTAGAAGTGCAGATAGTCAATTGCAATATCATAATTAAACATTAACATGTTTCTTGCATATCTTATTGAGTGCTTTACGGATGAGAACCCCTATATATACATCCAGCAGCCCCCTAGGCTGCTGGATGTATATATACACTGCAGCAGCCAACAATGGTGGCCACAATAACTGTGCTCTTTAAGTCAGTTTGCGATCCTTACCAGTGTTCATCATAAAGACCAGTTTTGATAAATGCCGATAATAATATCCTGGCTAACATCTTAGCTCAGGAATTACAGCCTTTGAAGCAGATATTGGTCTTATCGGAACAATCTGGGTTCATACCCCAGAGTCCCATGGTTTTTAATTTATGGACTTTAATGGCTTACCTCCATCAGATACATCGGAGCTTACCAAAAGCAGCTACTCTACTCAGCACCAAAAATGCGGTTCATGCGTTAGAAGGGCCACCCATTAAGCAGAAGGTGCTCAGATTTATGAGACTAGGAAAGTCTTTTCTGAGTTTAATATTTTTGCTGTACACAATCCCATTGACTCATTTGAGAGTGGAAAATCTGTATTCAGAACATGCATATATCAGCGGGGATACTCGTCAGGGTTGCCCGTTAGTTCTTGAGCGTGTTGCATGTCTGCTTTGTGAATTTCCCTCCTAGCAGAGAATATATGTCAGGGGTAGGCCTCTTCTGATCTCCCTTCATGCCTATGATGTTGTCTCATAAGTAAAGTCCAGAGCATTATTAAGTTTGGTGGATACTCCGACCTACAAACGAACTGGGACAAGTCAGAAATAACCCCACTCACGGATTGTACAGTCCTATGTATTGGGGAATATCCATTGAGTTGGACAGCTGATGGGATGAAATACCTAACAGTCTATGTAACCAGAGACAAAATGGAATAGCTGAGCCAAAACTTTGTAGCGGCTTTGGAGTATCTCAACAAGCGTGTTGAATGTTGGTCGTAGCTTCCCACGTCCATGCTTGTGCATATCTGGCTTGTTAAGTTGGTGGTGGTACCTAAATTCTTGTATTTGTTCAACAATGTCCCTTCTCGCATGCCATAAGAGTTCTTCCATCAACTCTGGCAGGTCCTCTTAAGACTTATATGGAGCTGAAAGCCAAGCAAATTAAGTGGGAGATCTTTAACCAATCAATGCGCATGTTAGTGCTTGAGCCTTTTCTCTACTACTTGATTGTGCAAGCACATTATGTTTTATACTGGACTGGGATTTAGGCCTCCGTGACACGTGAGAACAGAAAGGTCGGTGGCTTAGGCCTATTCACTGTCATCAGTATTTTGTAAACAGTCAGTCTTCGCAGAGGCGATGTGGATGTGACCGGGGTGGCAGCTGTGTGTGGTGGAAAATAGTGAGGCTGGTTGGAAAGAATGTAACCTACCTCACATGTACTGAGTGATATATGTAATCCCCTGCTTCCATCCACACTAGAATATGCCCCGGAAAAAATACTGACATGCATGGGAGTAAATGTAATGGCCAACCTTTTGCCGAATAGTACTTTCATGGGGCTGCACGAATATAGAACCAACGGGGACAAGTGGGCAACAGTCAGCTGTTTCATTGCACTATTGATTGCATCAATCCCCAGACTTCTCTAGAACCCCTCCAGAGCTCACTATATTTACCAAGTTAAATCAGAGGGTGGATGCAGGGAAGACTTGGCGGGCAGCATGAAAATTCAAGAGTATGCTGATAGGCGGGCCTGGAAGTCTGATTTGTGATGTCCCTTGTCTAAAGCATGCTGGAAGTATTGCTGTGCTCAGTTTTAAGATATATCATTTAACTACAGAGACAAGATGATTCCTTTTAAATTCATTCATCGATTGTATCACACTCCTGACAGCAAAGCGAAATTTTCTGCAGTTGGAGTGGTGGAATATATGCATGGCTTCAAGACTTAACTTATTGTAAAAACAACAGATGGGCGAATATAATGAAATAGTGCATCTAAGCGCAAGCCCAAAGGATTTCAAGGACCCTCTCTGGTGTTTACTATTGCAGCAAGAGTCAGTCCCTGAGTCGAGGGCCTGTAACGCACTGTATATCGTTCTGTGCTCTATCTGAGTGTATCCTTGAATTATGAACCAAATATGTAATCTGTCTTACCACTGAAGCTGTTAAAGTGGTTTGGATGTCTCATTGGGCCATGCTGAATTGAATTATTAACGGCAATATGCTTAAGAATGAATTGTGTCCCCTGGTGTATGTATTGCTTCTGTTTAAATCAGAAATGTAAATAAAACATCAAAACAAAAACGTACGCATCTGGAGTTTCTCTAGGTAGTGGAAAGACACTCATCTTAATGCTGATCTTACAGTTAAGGACACTGAACATCTACCTATCAGATACTGACTGTCAGCATTCAAAGAAACAACATTTACCAAATCTGAGAAGTTTACCATTGGGAAAAGGTTTCGACTAAGTAATCAAACCAACTTTTTAACAAATCTAACGGTCTAAGCACATTGTCAGCGAAAGACGCTCCCTTGGATCATATACCAGCAATAAGGTGCAATTTTGTCATTTCCCTTAATATCAATCTGATTAAAATATTCCAGTTTGCAAATCCCTGTGGTAACTTCCCAAGATGCAGTTTTTCTTTTACAGGGGATTGCCTGGATGACAGAGCCCAAATAAGTCAAGGACAGAGCTATTAAATAGTGACGTATCACTAAGTCTCAGGCACCCTGGTATCCAAAGCCAACAACTCCATACCATATAAAACACCCGAAAAATTGTTTTCATAAAAAGTGTTTTTGGAAACACCATGATAGCCCTGCTCAAAACTCAATAGTCATGAGATGGAAAAACGAGCACGAGTAGAAACAGAACATAAGTGACTCTCCCAAGATAAGGAGTGTGAAAACAGGAGGCCTAAGAAATGAGTTACTTACCTTCAACTCCAGTTCTCCAACACTGGAATCTTTCATTTATTGTCATGCTTAAATCATTCTCTGTCGTCAGAATGGAGATCCCTGTTACATTTAAATAGGCGTAAACAATGTTAAAGTGATCATAGTCCTAAACAGCGATGTTTATTTAGTGGCACATCCACCTCATTTAAAGAACCCAGACTTTAGCCAATGAGATGGAAGTGCCAGCTCTCCTACTCCCACCAGAGGCTACCATAGGCCAGAGAATTAACAGCACAAAGTGTGAGAGAGGTATATCATAAATAAGCCTCTGACCTGGGAGGAGGGAGGATGGAGGGTCGCATGTGAATATATGAAAGACACCAATGTTGGAAAACGGAAGTTACAGTAGGTAACTAATTTCTTCTCCAACACTGGATCCTTCATATATACGCATGCTTGAATCAGAATAGTAAGCAGGTGCCAATGATTAAATATTAAAAAAGCAGGAAGCAGGCTCATCTTTTATCAAAACAGGTTTCTGAGGAATGCCTGTCCTGCTGCTGAATGTGCTACTGTGTCCATGTCAAGGCAACAGTGCTTCATGACTACTATTGAAGGTGGCTGCACAGCAGACATCTTGCAAGGGCTCTCCTGCATAGAGTACTGTAAAGCTGATAAGTAAGTCAAGCTCTTTTTAGGTTTTCGGTGGAACTTGATTGAGAGGCGCTCCTCTTTTTTCCAGATGGCCTTCTATATCTTTGACTTTGATTGTGATTAGAGGCATATGCATGGTCATAAGAAGATTGTTTTTGCAGATAGTATCGTTGGCCTTGACCTCCACACTGGTTCAATCCTCCCATGTAATTTTGGGATCTTCGTAATCCACGAAACTGAAAAAAACAGATCTACGGTACTGTAAAAGACTGTAATGCCTTTACTGTATCTGTGTCAGTTTTGAGATCTTAGAATGACTTATCCACATGTTCGCCAAACAAAGTGAGGCTATAGAAAGGCATGTCTAGGATTTTCAATTAAACCTCAGGATGGAAGACTGTGGATCATAACCAGTCCTGTCTTCTCAAAACAGCTTCTCCTGCATGCTGGCAAAAGCCTGTATTTGAGGCGTCCATTGCTGCATCAATTAGGGCTGTTGAAGTAATTTCCCCCTTCTTGAGGATATCTTAAGGCTTAAGCAATTTCTTTTTTATTCTCCGGTATGAGGTCGAGCAATGGTGCAATATCATGTCACATCTGGTGATCTTAACGTCCTAAAATTCCCAGAGCATTGGCTGCCTTAATGGTTGTCCCTGCCACTGAACTCATTCTTCAGCCTAGATTGCCTACACACCTACTCTCCCTGTCTGATGGGCCCGAGGATGGTGCAGTGGGGTTCTTAGATCTCCTCTAGGCAACAAAAGTTATCACTGATGAAAACAACAAGGAGATGTAGGGAATGCTTGGATTAATTTCAGTTGCTGTCGATCACTCTGGGCTGCATTCCAGACCATCATTTTTTGCCCACTGTGCAATTCTAGGCAAAGACATGCCTTATGCAAATCTTGGTTGTGCTGCAATAGGCAGTCAAGCCAGAACTACCAGGCCAGGCCCCTTCCAGATGGGAACACAAGCAACCTCAGATTGGTTTCGACATACTGTGGTCTCATCAGAGAGGTATTTCTTGAGTCACCTGGAACAGTGAGCACGGGATCAATGCCTAGGCATACCCATTGTGTGTTTGAAGTTATCATTGACTCCAGCTTTGGATGGTTAATCAGACAAGCTGGAGCTGAATCTGGGGCTTTGTACTTTTCTCCAGACATGGTATGACCTCTGGAACAGTACCAGGTGTATGAATTAGCTTCAGCCCCGCAGACTAGACAAGATCAAGGATTGTTATGGATTTTGTAGACTTTTGTGCCTGTTCCTTAAAACCATAAAGTTAACATTGCTGTTCCACTGCTATCACTGGTAGGTTGAATTTCTTGGAAGCCTTTCCATTAAGGAGTAGACACAGGATATATCATCTGATGAGTCCAGCAGATTGGGCAAGTTATTAACATCCTTTGAAATGATGAAGCCATCTTTGTCATTAACACCACCATCATCTCCTTTTAGAAGTTTCCCTTCCTCCTCGTCTATATCAGTATATATAAAAGTAGCCATATCCTTGTCATCCTCTATGTCCTTAGCAGTTAGTGGGATAAGAGGATTATGGACTGCTGCAGGAAATCGTTCCCTTGGAAGTGGAGGAGGTGGATGGGGTGACGGTTGGCAAGGAGATGTAGATGGCAAGGGGCCGGTGGAGGAGGTAGATGTATGAGTACAGCAGGTATTGATGGTTGAGGAGGCTGACCCTCATGTTGCTGGGTATCAGTCTTCAGAAAGTGCCCATCATTTGTTGCAAAGTCGATGAAAAGGCCACAGGTACTTGAACTACCTCTGGCTCCCTCCTGTATCAAGGAGGTCCATATGAGTGTGAACTACAAGAAACATAATCTTGTTGATAGCTATATTCGAGGTAAGGCTCATCCTCATGCATTTCATCCTCAAAATCTGAGACGTAGTGTATATCCAGTTGTGTTGGACTTTATGCAGTCTATAAAGCAAGGCCACTGGCATTCTCTTCCTGTTCTGACTCCAAAATTTGGGAAGGTAGAGATATCATCCTTAATGGGGAAAAAACAGGTTATGCAAATACTGTCATCAACTATGTTATCATTGACTGAGCCGTCATCAAGGGTATTGCGTCAATGGTATTATCATCAACGGCATCGACTTCGCCTGTTGTTGGTGTTGACGTCTACGGTGTCATCTTTGATTGTGTTGTTGTTGATGTTGTTGTCAATGGGTTTGGTGTTGAAGGTTTTACCAATATTGATGATGACAAAAAGGGAGAGATGTATGGGTCTGTAGTTGATGGTCTAGTCCTCGTTGACAATGGTGTCATCAACAGAATCCTCCTCTATGAGGCCTTTATGTGGTTGTCACCAACAGAATGCCTTCTGAGGATCTTTTCCTTTCATTAACTTTTTACACATTTTTTGGGCACAGAAAATCTTCTTTTCTCTAGTGTTTTCCAGTTTTAGTTTGTGAGGAGGTGGCTGCAAACACTGTACCAAATAGATCTAATTCTGGAAACTGTACAAGTCTCATTTTCTGTGCTGTCTATATGGAAGTGCTTGGTGGGCAGCTTTTCACAGAATCTTCCCTGAAGAGGGGGCATCCCCCTCTGCAGGAGGGAAATTATCTTTAAGCAGCAAACATAGTGCCAAGCTCCTCACTTTGTCCTTTAGAGTTTTTGAAGTAAAGGCTTTACATATGTCACATATTTAAACCTTATGAACAGGATAAAGTTAATAAATACACTGGAAATGAGGATTGTCAGTGTGAATCTTTTCCTGCCCTCAACATGAACAGGATTTGAAGAGCAACTTCTCTCTGTCAGCCTTGGTGACAGTTTGTGACAGCTCGTGACAGAGTCAAAGGATCTCCATAGCCCAGAAAAAAGCATACTTCACTAAAAACATCTCACAGTACTGCAGAAGCTGAAGATACTGCTGGATCAGTCCTAGAGTAGACCAAGAAAGTAACACTTTTGAGTTCACTGAAAGGTTGGAGCAGAGCTCTGCTTGGGGACTCCCTCACACACGACATACAGTAGAAACCTGAGCTGCTGTGGCCTCTAATCATAGGATAAGCAGCTTAAATTTTCACATATAGAGATCACTACCTACTACCTTTGCACCTCAAATTCCTCAAAATATGTTAACTAAGATATAAACACAAACAAATAATCCATAGGTGAAACCTGAATGCCTAATCAAAATGTGTTCTGAGTAGGGCAGTCACAGTAAGACACCCAGTTAAAAAAATGAAATCCAAGTTGTTCAAAACATCTCCTAATGAAGACTGAGAATAAATACACCCATAGTAGAAAATTGGCTAACTGGGATATACTGAAGCGTAACATTTCTTTCAAATCTCTAACATACCCTGAGACATCACAGCGAACATTCAGATCACCAGCCAACTATAATAAAGGCTTGAGATAATATGACTGGATGTCTAAGAGATCATCTCCAAAGATCTTACCAAGTTTCTATCCTTGGGTTTGATCCCATGAGGCACATAAATATTCAATAAGCCTAGTTGTTTTACTACATGTCCACTTCCATGTGCTACTACCTGTAACTCCTGAGATACAAATCCTGAAAATGAAAGGCAATCTTTAAGCCAAACCTCCTGAAATAATAAAATATCATACTGTGCTAGATCTGCAAATAAGTAGCAATCAGGTAAATGGTTAAACCATGCACATTCCAAGGCAGGAATCTTAAGCCATTAAGGAGCCCTTCCCGTTATCCACATGGCTTAAACAAATGCTCCATTGAGTTTAGGCTGTATTATTGATTATAATTCTGAAAAGTGCTCACACCCAAATTAAAATAACTTGCTTTCAGGGTAGACACAGGCTTTCAGATAGTAAACCTATTAAGTCTTCAACTGCCTTGATACTCATCACCCGACCAGTAACCAGGCCATCATGATGCTTCAAGAAAAGATGGGAAACTGCAAGAGAGGCCAAGATGTAGTCATCAGATTTCAGATGATTGACCCTCGGTCTGTGCTTGCAGACCACTTATTTCCCCGGACGAGAATATAATTTCACCTTAGTTGCTTAGTCTCATCCTAGCCATTCATTTTTGTTACAAATCCACCCAAATTAATGTCATATGAAGTAATCAATAACTATGAGGAAATGTTTCTAAATATTTTAGGAATTTCTAAATAATTCATAGGGTGCCATTTGCAAGCTTTCATCTAAGCCACATTGACACAAAAAAAGAGCACTAATCCTGAATCAAGAAGCTCAAAATAGGCAGGCTGGGGGTTTACAGTACTTTTCTATCTCAATTCATCTTTAACATCATTGCAAGAGCCGCTCCCTTAAACTTTACTAAATTTAAATGTGCTTGCTACTCCTGGCCAGGATCTCAGTAACAGTAGTCGGGGGCAATGGTACATTACTCTCAATTTGAGAGGGAGATGAGAGGACTACTTCAGTTACCAAAGCTCTAGATGACTTCCTTTTACATTTTGTCACACCCCCTTCAACCTACCACCCCCAAATGCATTTTAGTATGAATAGATATTTTATTTCTTCTTAATAGGCCATTCAAATGGCCGTTGCTTGGACCAGGATAGTGATCACTTCCATATGCTGCCATGTTGCAATGTGTTATAACAACAGATCATACAGTTTCAAAGGCCCAACATTTTCCTTCTCCCAGACCCTTGACATTTAAGGGATGGTTTGCCTTGAGGTCATTAGCGGCTTTCTAGCAAAGTCTTAATTTTCTTGAAGAGAATTATTTGCTTATGCTGACTTTTATTAATATTTAGTAAATTCCCATGGAAAACCTGCATTGTTTCTTGCATTAACAGCAAAAGACCAAGCATCAATGTCCTACAGAAGGAAGATAGCTGGAAGTACTAATTTAGGGGCTCATTACGATGGCGTAACGATCGCCACCGCCGAACCGGGGGTGGTGACCGTTACGCCATTGTAACGTGAAATACCCCCCGCCATATTATCATGGCGTGGGGTATCGCGGCAGACAGAAAGTCCATCTGCCGCTTTTCCGCCGGCAGGCAATCGTCACGATTGGCTGTCGGGCGGAGCAGGGGCTCCAATATTCTGGCAGTGCCTAGCAGGCACCGCCAGCCATATTAGGATGGTGAGTTTCAAAGGCCTTTCGAAAGGCTGGCGGGGATTGGCTGTGGGGGCCTGTTGCGGGTCCCAGGGGGGAGGGGGATGGAGGGTGCACTTGGGGGGTACCCATGGTACCCCCCTGCAGTTCCCTGCACCAAGTGGCAGGCACCGCGCAATGTCAAAATGCGAAATGCAACCGCCAGGGTGGCGGTCACATCCTAATTCGCGGCGTTTGTTTTATTTGAAAAATACAGTCCAAATGAGGAGAGGAAGAAAGACGTAATGTGACTAAGGTAACTGGTAAAGCTGGCAAGTTGCCCATTTCATTCACCATCCCATGCAAGTTAGAAGGCTATTTTTCCAAATGTTTTTAGGTACAGATACAATCATCAGTGCTTCCGGAAAAATAATTTCCACCTTCCATAAACTGCAGAGTGACAAAGGTATGTATTGACCTCGCTACAGATGAGGACAACTGGTTTGTAGTCACATCACTGGTACAATGTTTTGGAATTTCCTTACCAGATTCTGTAGCAGCCATAGGGTCTCCCTGCTTATCATATTCCTTCAAAAGACCGGGGGCCTCTATCTTGCTGACAAGGGGGTTCAAGCCCTTGTCAGCTGTTTCCTTCAGATGTGTTCATCTCAGCATAGCCTCGGTGGCTGCCTTCTTTCCTCTCTACCAGTCTAATTTCAAGGAAAATCCATTTAAATTAACATAGGACTCATAATCTCCATTTCCAGTTAATCATTCCAGGTTCAAAGTTCCAAGTTCAATCTGAATAAGATGGAGGAGCTAGGTGGTACTACTCCGCCTGGTCATTCCCTGCTCCCCTCATACTCTGCTTTTGGTCATTCCTCACCCACCTCGACCACTCTTAACCCACCCTCAGTTTCGAGCTCCATGGAGGACTTGAGAGTGGCAGGAGGCATCATGAGGCTCTGCAGGCAGATGCAGTAATAGGAGCTAGGCCTTCAGATCACAACAATCCAGGGCAATCCAGGGTCTAGAGTTGGAAACCTGTAGTCTCCGCCGGGGTAATTCACTGTAGCCAGGTCGGCACCCTCAAGGCCGGGCATCTGTCAACAGAACAGCAGGATAATTGTCAAAGCTAATAGCATCTTAGTATCACTTACCCGGTAAAGATTTCACCTCAGCTCAATGTATTCCCTGGGTAATGCTATGATGCAGAATCTGAGGTGCGCGTAGATGGAGAGCCAAGGGCTGTCTGCCTTTAATTGCTATTGGACTTCCATGGACTTGCCCCTTCAATCTCTATGTGACTGTTTACTTTGCCACGTTTAGGTGGGCTCTTCTGACCACCTTGGGAGGGTTTGTGAGCATTGTTATAGGCCTGAGAGTTTTGTACCAGATGCATTGCAACCTCGAAACTAAATTGAAACTTTGAACATTACTTAAAAAGCAGCAAGGGAAACAAAAAGATGCATTCCTGTTTGAAGTGCAGCAAACTGACTGTTGGCTGCAATGAACTGGAAAGCTAAGATCATACATTGTAATTTTGATTGTCAGGGCCTGAGCTCGTAATCTTTGTGAATTGTCCCTACTGAAGTAAATAGCCATGGGTCTTTGTGCCTTAGTTATGAGCTCATGAAGAGGGGAGCTGACCGTAAACACTCCCATAGACTTATCATTGGATGAAGATGCAAGGACATGATAGCGCTTATCACACAAGTGTTATACTAAATATTGGGTCAAATCTCCAGTTAGGAAGAAAATGTATATCCTTATTTTATTAAGTCGTATTTTGTTTATGTGTATTAAACTTCTTCCTTTTCTTTGTGCAATAGTAAATCTCCGACTGGACATCTATTAAGGATTATTATTGCACTTCAGTGTTTCTAACCTTTACCACACCCTTGAGTAAGCCTTGAACTGCTCTGCCTTATTAGCACAGAGAGTCAAGTGTTAATTTATAATTCATTTTTGGGCTCAGGACACTAGAAGCAAATGACTCAAATTGGCACAATGAGAGGCCAGTACCCACAAATCTTTGGGAACCATTCAACCCAAGTCTTGCACTATGGAACATGTTTCTTCCCCTTTCCCCACCCTCACCTTGCCGATGCTGGATCTGTTTTCTATCCCTGCTTGCCTAAGAACAGGAATGGCTCCTATTAGCTACCTTGGTCAATGATCCTTTTTTGTTCCTGGTCCCTTGTGCTTTGGCCAAGGAAGTATAATATATTATTCACCTCACAAATGATATTCATAAAATCAGTAGAGATAACTAAAATACAATACGTGGCATGTCCAGGCTTCATACAGCTGAGCAGGTTGGAGGGCTAGCTAGGGACAGGAAGGTGGAGAAGGAGGGGTCAATGAATAGAAAATGTTGGGTGCCCCCACTAGAAAACGTCTTGTGTTTTAGCCGTGGCCAGTTAGTTCACTGGAGAAAGGACTGCCCGAACCCCAACCAGGTATCACATGGACAATTCAGACAGCTCCATTTTCTGCCTGCTCATCTTCTTCATCGCCCTCCGCATCAATTTTCACAATACCACGATAGGGCAAGAGAAGCTGAGTGCTCCATACTCACCTTAATCCTAGTAAACCAATAGGGATCATAATCTAATGTGTTATTAGTGGTAAACTGTCTCCCAGTGGTGTTTGGACAAAATATCAAGTTCAAAATATCGTAATACATTAATATCTGGGAAAAAAATATTTTGATGCAAAAATATTGTGCTCTAGAATATTGTTGTTATTAATATATTTTTGGGGTGATTGTAAACAATATCATTTTTAAATTATTTTAATGTGTTTTAGTTAATGTAATCATTTTATGTGTCAGTATTGTTGCTATAATAGTTATTAATGTTATAAAATGCAGTTAGAAATATTAAGCGATGTAATATTTTTAAAATGTTATTAGTAATTATAGTGTCAAAGTTAGTTGTTAGGTTTATAGGGGGATACAGTGGGAAGTAATTTAAATTAGAAATATTTTTAATTTATTGTTGATTGCTTTATTGTTAATTTGTTTATTGATAATTAATTAATTATGTAATTATGTATTATATTTTGAATTCAAATGGTATATTTTAATTTAGTTTTATTATTAGTAATAATTAGTTTTAGCTGTGGGTTGTTGAGTTTGTAGGAGTTTAGGGTGGGAAATTAATTCATTATAAAAAAAAGAAAGTTGTGAATTCGTTTTTAATTGTTAAATAAATATTTAATTGATTGTTAATTATGCAAACATTTAATACTGATTAGTTAGGTTATATCTTAGTTGCGGGTTGCTAGGTCTGGAGAGGTATAGCGTGGGAAGTTAAATTAAATTAAATGTTTTTTAATGTAATGCTATTTATTAAAATTAACTATTATTTAATTAATTATGCAAAGTGCGTAATTTATTAATTATTGTTTTATTGTCTTCATGTTTTATTTATCTTAATATGTATATTAGTTTG
The DNA here is from genome assembly GCF_964204655.1 of Triturus cristatus. Lineage (NCBI taxonomy): Eukaryota > Metazoa > Chordata > Amphibia > Caudata > Salamandridae > Triturus > Triturus cristatus. The sequence continues at coordinate 130,827,113 of NC_140586.1, read as the reverse complement.
ATATGATAATTAAACTGACATTTTTAAGGCTGTGTTATTTTGCTTAGGTTACAGGTTGCAAAGGAAATAAATATATATTTTTATAATAACTGATATGTATGTGTAATTAAATTTGTAATTATGTATAATGTTTTATATTTTCTACCACAAATTAAGTATTTTTAAGTTCAGTGTTTGTGAAACTTTGTTTGTACAATTATATTTATTTAAATGTATTTTGTCTGTTATGTATCAACTGAAATTGCATGTAAAAACAATGATTTCGTTTTTTGTGGTGAAGGTGATCTTACATGTAATTTTTTTTTCTTTATTTCTTTTTAATTTATAGGTTAACATTTTTCTATTTTTGTTAATAAATATATTTATTTCTGAATACTATAATGTATTGTTTTGTTTTAAGTGTTCAAAAAATGTATAAAAAATTGATAGAATTTGTATTCATGTATGTAACCCTTTTTGAATCAAACACTTTCCTTACTGTTGCACAGACTGGAGTGGGTCTAGTAAATTCTAAATAATCCAACACGTTCCCTACTGCTGCGTAGACTGGAGTAAAAAGAGCAGCAAGATTTTCAAATGCTGGCAATGGGATACGAGTTCATACACAACGGAGGAAGCAGATCTGCTTCACCCGTGGCAGCCCCCCAGGCACAGATGGAGGAGGAAGAAGACAATGGGCCGGTGCTGGCCCCACAGGAGGATTCTTCCATCCGAGCACTTGTCAGTTTAAAAGAAGGAAGCTTATCTAACACCTGGAATGATCACCTGGAATGATCACCATACTTCCCCACAGGAAACACCCACAGGGAATGGCAGCAACTCTGGCTCTACAATGGAAATGTTATTCCAGACTTCGAAACAGAACCAGGAGGAACAAAGGCAGATGAACACCAGATCACGAAAAAGGAATCTGAAGTCTGCGGTGGTCCCCCAGAAGTGTACAGCAGCAATGCCAACAATGCTAACACCAGACAAAAAATCCTCACAGAATATCAGCTTGCTTTTACAAAACTTACTTAAACTACCAAAAGCACACCAATGGCGTATATGCAAGTGGTTTTATTCAAACATAGACAAGCCACTATTTGAAGGGGATAACGATTTCTGTGTCTGTCTAAAAGAGTCCTTTCCAAACCTGAAAATACAAAAATTATCGAGAGTCGGATGGTGTAAAATTAGGCGATTAATGGGTAAACCATGAAAATGTTGTAGTGGAAGAGGCACTCTTGTGGTTTGGCACCCTATGATGACCTCCGACTACCATCATTTTAACTGACTTTAGTGTGTTATTTTACCCTAGCCTGGATATATGAGACGGTCCTGCATATGCCTGCTTCTCTTCTTTCTAATCTTGCGGTCTTTCAGTGGGAGCTGTCACAGAGTAGAATAGTCTTGACAAGAATAGAAGCTGTGGGATGTGCATTTGAAAGCGTGAGAGGGAGAGAGAGGTGTGGAATGTACTCTTTGGTTTCGAAGTGCAGTGTTGTGGGCAGTGATGCACACATGTACATTGTGTTGTACATTGGGGAGATTTATGAGCTCTTACTATTGGCTTTGACATGGCCTCATGTCATCTTGTTTCCTGACTTTACCTTGCTTCTGCGTGCACAGCAGTGCCTGCAAGTTGTTTGGGTTATGAGAATTATAAGGTCTTACTATTGGCTTTGACATGGCCTCATATCATCTTGTTTTCTGACTTTGCCTTGCTTATGAGTTCTTACTATTGGCTTTGATATGGCCTCATGTCATCTTCTTTTCTGGCTTTGCCTTGCTGCTCACACGTAGCTGCAAAGTGGGGAGGGCAGGTTTCTGCTCTTCACTTGTTTTTCGCTCTTCACTGACCAGAGTGAACTGGATATTATCTGTAGAATGTGCAGCTCTGCCTCGGAGTCAAAATACGGGAGCTTTCCCAGCCTCCGTCTTGGCCTTGACCTTGACACAGGCTGGTACAGCCAGCTCGTTTTTTTTCTAATGAGAAGGGGCGAGGTTTTCTAGAAGCTTCGCCTCACGTTGAGTAATGTTATTAAAGCTGGGAGCCTTCGGGGGCCAGGTGGAAGTTCACCACAGAATAGACGTATTGCTGTGGAGGTGACGGAACTTGAGTCCTGATTGAACTCCTTCCTTGGCTGTTGAAGGGCTTCCCCAGCTTGAGTTGGCAAGGATGATGCAACTTCAGTCGGTGAGGTGTTCCTAACCATTTAAATGTATATATTTTCTACTCTTTGCTATTTGTGTATATACTGCATTTTATTCTAATTGTTTTCTGTAGTTAATTGGCACTTGGGAATCTGCATTTACTGATATATTTGGCGTACCGTTTTAAACATTGCATTAATAAACTTGTGTTAAATGCACCTGACTATGTTTTCTTGCCTCGCCTAAAGGGAGTGCTGCGTCCTTTCCTCGTCTTTAGGGGGTGCTGCTCAAAGTGTGTTTTATTTAAAGGTGCATTGGTATATTTGCCTCCAAAGTGGGAGTGTAGGGTTTGGGTGTGTCCTTTTAGTGAAAGGCACATTTATTACATCTTGGCGTCATTCTCATAGGATTCGAACGTTGAATTTAAAAGGGGAAAATGCTCTCTAAAATGCTTACAGAGTCCCAGATGCCAACTGAGTTATTTCAAAGGGAGCTGGTCTCTCTCAAAGAAGGAAAACTATTTGGTATTTCAGACAGAGACAGTGGTGTCATCTTGAATGTGTTGTTTAGCATATATCAAAAATTTGAACATTTAGAACAAGAATGTAGTGAGCTGAAAAGAGAGTTGGCTGATGTTCAATTTGAAAATAAGTCTTTGAAAACAGAATTAAACATGTACCAGGCTCTGAAGCCGTTTGGTTTGAGCAGCGATGAGTCATATGTGAAAAATGTGAACTTAGAGAACATGCCAGTTAATCTGCAGGCTTCACAGATGGTCTTAATTAATTCTTTTGAGGAGGTTATTCAGCCAGAAAGGAATATGCAGGGAGATAGACAGTCCAGTCTGGTTCCAGGTATAAATCAGACATGGCAGTGAATAATGAATCTTGCTTTACATGGAAAAATGCTATTTTGAAAAGAGAAATGCAGCGGTGTGCATTTGAATCTGACAACAGACTGTGCAGTGTATTTTAAAAGCACGGTCAATTCATAAAGAAGACAGTGAATTTGATGTGCCAGTCTAAGAGCAGTGTGCTCTTTATAGTTACTGTCAAAAACAGGGAAAGAAAAGTATACTTTTAAATTCAGATGCTGGAAAAATACAGATGCTTTTGTGTTTTTGCGCATTGAAAGACACTGGGCAGAGGGCAATAGAACACAATGTGATTTATCCATGGGAGGAAGCCACCGTTATAAAGTGGCATATAGAGACTGCAGTTTTGCATGAACAGTTTGTGCAGGTCCCAATAGAAAGTCCAGGGGTGGAGTGTGAGACACAGGATTCCCCAGTGAAGTGGCAGATTGTACTGCAAAGCGCAGCTACTGTGCATGACAAAACATTTAATTCCCTTACAGATGAAAAGGCTAAAATCTGGGAGACAGAGGTGGTGACACATGGTTCAAATTTGGTTCGCATAACTAAATACAAGCACCTAGGAGATAAGGACCATACAAACAGTTGGGCAGAAAATGAAGGGATGAATATCCCCCTAGATTTACTCAGAACTGTGATTCTTATGTGTCAGAATGCACAAGCCAGACCAGTCCCACAGAAGGTGAAGGGCGAGTTGAAGAAAGGAAAATTACCAGAGCAGACAGAGCAGCTGGATTGCCTTGGGCTTTTGCCAATTGATAAAGGGAGCACGTATTCAGCAGTGAGTGGAGAAATAGTCAGGGAGGAGAATGCCCCAGCCCTTCTTGCTGTGCAGGGAAAAAGAGAGTTTCATCCCAATACCAAGAATTCAGAGGCTAAAGCGTGGGTAGAATTCTCAGACAATTCCCTAGAGCCAGCAGTGAACCATGCAGACAGGAATGATAATATTGTGCCTTTAGACCTAAAACAGGGACAGGAAAATGTGCGCTTTTTGAAAAATGTTTTTTGCAAGAAGAGTGATGCTTGTTTCTTTTCCAGGTCATCATACTGCGACGTGTCCCGTGTCCTCCTATGAGTGGGACCTCTCCCCTCCCCTCCCCTCCCCTTCCACCCCCCTCCCCTCCTCAAGCCTGGAGTGATCACCGGACAATGCAAGCTGACATCCTGTGGCTGAATGGACCAGACAGACCTGTTTGCCAAGACCGATAAACTGATTTAGTGGAGATGAAGTTAAATGCAAGAAGGCTGTGTGTCTTTCACACAGAAGGACTGTTTGTTTAAAGAGAAAACAGAACAACAAAAATGTGCTGCAATTGAAACTGTTTTATATACATGAAGTTAAAACAAAATGTGAGAAGGCTGTGTGTCTTTCACACAGAAGGACTGTTTGTTTAAAAGAAAAAGAACGGCAAAAATGTTCTGGATTTGGAGAATTTTTTTTTTGAGTTAAAGAGTAGCTTTTGGTTTTTGGCACTATATATATAGTTTGGCTGCTTCAACAGTAGAAGTTCCAGTATTAGCCATTTGAGACATTGGGAGCATTACTGAGCTCATATGCTTGGATCATTTATTTTGTGTAATTCTTGGTGAATTTCTAGATATGCTTGAGTTGTTTCTACATGCTTGGAAATGATTATTACATGCTTTTATGATTTCACAGTATTATACTTGTATTTTCAGTTCAGCACATGAGTTTCTGCTTCAACATGTGCTTTAAACTTAGTTGTGTTTTTCAGTTAAGAAATGCACTGCTTCAATCGTAGTTGTGTTTTTCAGTTAAGAAATGCACTGCTTCAATCATAGTTGTGTTTTTCAGTTAAGAAATGCTTTGAAGTGATTATCACATGCGTTTATGCTTTCAGTGTTTTTCAAACATAGTTGTGCCTTTAGTTAAGAGATTCAGCTTTTGATATATGTGAATGATGATAGTCGAAGGTCATGGGGTGGAATGTAGTGAAAGAGGCACTCTTGTGCTTTGGCACCCTATGATGACTTCTGACTACCATCATTTTAACTGACTTTAGTGTGTTATTTTACCCTAGCCTGGATATATGAGACGGTCCTGCATATGCCTGCTTCTCTTCTTTCTTGTAACCTTACTGTCTTTCAGTGAGAGCTGTCATGGAGTAGAATAGTCTTGCCAAGAATAGAAGGTGTGGGATGTGCACTTGAAAGTGAGAGAGGGAGAGAGAGGTGTGGAATGTACTCTTTGGTTTCAAAGTGCAGTGTTGTGGGCAGTGATGCACACATGTGCATTGTGTTGTACATTGGGGAGAATTATGAGCTCTTACTATTGGCTTTGACATGGCCTCATGTCATCTTGTTTTCTGACTTTGCCTTGCTTCTGCGTGCACAGCAGTGCTTGCAAGTTGTTTGGGTTATGAGAATTATAAGGTCTTACTATTGGCTTTGACATGGCCTCATATCATCTTGTTTTCTGACTTTGCCTTGCTTATGAGTTCTTACTATTGGCTTTGACATGGCCTCATGTCATCTTGTTTTCTGGCTTTGCCTTGCTGCTCGCACGTAGCTGCAAAGTGGGGAGGGCAGGTTTCTGCTCTTCACTTGTTTTTCGCTCTTCACTGACCAGAGTGAACTGGATGTTATCTGTAGAATGTGCAGCTCTGCCTCAGAGTCAAAATACGGGAGCTTGGCCAGCCTCCATCTTGGCCTTGACGCAGACTGGTACAGCCAGCTCGTTTTTTTCTAATGAGAAGGGGGCAAGGTTTTCTAGAAGCTTCGCCTCACGTTGAGTGATGATATTAAAGCTGGGAGCCTTCGGGGGCCAGGTGGAAGTTCACCACAGAATAGACGTATTGCTGTGGAGGTGACGGAACTTGAGTCCTGATTGAACTCCTTCCTGGGCTGTTGAAGGACTTCCCCAGCTTGAGATCAGACATGAGGCCGGAGACCGCTGAATCAGCGTGACAGTCAAAAAGGTCCACGCCATTGAATGACAGATCCCAAAGAGCGCCCGAACATTGTCAGGAAAACGACTATCGCGCAGCCATGCAGGAGCTCAACCAAGTCCCAAAGGGCAAAGGAAGCACGTGCGAACACGCAAGACATGTTAAAGACACGGATGCCCGCACTGGCGGAGGCAGAAATGTAGTGCCCACATGTCTCCAGCCACTGAGACTCCCTAGTGGGAGGTAGCAACGGCAGAGCGGCAGAAGGCTGCAAGGCGAAAGCCGCCTGGACAATCAGACCCTGAGCTCTAGGGTGAAGGGACAAGCAGACAGGATTGTCTGGGGCCGGACAATGCCGGCGAGCAATGGCCCGATCAACAGGGTCACCAGAGGAGGGCCGTGCCCAGGTATCAAGCAGGATATCAAACAAAGACCCAACAAGGGGCAGCAAAGGCGCCATGTCCACAGGCTCCATGTGGAGGAGATCCAGTAAAGGATAAGGGGGCAGGGAAACCACAGGGGGCTGCCAACGAAGAATATCCGCAGCCCTGCGAACAGCCCTCGCGAAAGCCGCACTAGCCTCTGTCGCCATTCTGGGGGGTAACAACAAATCATCGGTCGGGAACGGTTGGAGGCTAACTCATCCACTAGAGAGTAAAGGTGGAGCAGCCTGAGGTTGATCCAAAAGCCATGGAACGCTAGGCACCTGCACTAAGGGGCACCGAAATGACCCTGGGCATGGTGAGACCAAAGGGATCTCATCCTCCTATAACAGAGGAGCCGTAGGCGCCGGCACCGACGTCGGCCGATGCCGAGACGGCGTCGCCTTGTCGTCGAGAACCTCCAGAGGAGACTCAACCTCCACCTGTTGGTAGGAAAGAGGTCGACAGGGCGTTGACCTCGGTGCCGCAGCCGACGTCAGTGCAGGAAGCCGCACAGGGCTATGCGGCGGCTGGATGGATGACTGGGATGCCCCTCCGGGCCGTGACCCAACGTCGTATCGACTATGGAATCGGAGTCGATGCACGCAGCCAGCGCCGAGGACGAATCCGCCGGCAAACGACATGAGTGCCTTTCTTCTCTGTGGGACCCGAAGGGGCACCAGGGAGAGGGGGTGACCCAAAGAAAGACTGGAGAGCCTTTGAATAGGCCTCCATTTGGGTCCTCGCCGCTCCGACACCCGGGAAGGGTGGGTATGGGGGAGACGACTCCTGGGCACCTGTGCTTGGCAAAGACCGAGAGCACTGGGCCCCAGCGTCATGTTTACGGGAGGACGACCTCCGTGATTTACGCTTGTGCTTACCTGTCTCCGAACGACGTCTACGGGAACGACCCCATGAGTGGGCCCGATTCCTAGAGGGAGAACGGCGGCGTGAAGGTGCAGTACCGGACATCCGGGCGGCCAGCAGCTTCATACGACGCTCCCTTAGGGACTTTAGTTTCATCTGACACCAGGCATCACACTCTTCGGAGTCATGGTGCACTCCCAGGCACCACATACATATTGTGTGCGGATCCGTCTCACACGCCTTAAAGCCCGAAGGCATTGCACACTGTTCCGTGACGTCGAAGACGTCGAGAATGCCTGACAAACAGGCCAAAGAACCACTGGTTTTCCAGGATCCACGTTGGGATGCGGAAAAGAAGAAAACTGACGGCAGAGCGCTGCGCTGACGTCACGTCCGTGGACGACTGTCTCTATCAGATCACAATATTTTTCCAACATTATTGTCATTTGCATTATAAGCATTATAAGCATTATAAGCATAGGAACAAGATATTGTGGTGAATACTATTTTGACACAATATTTTTATCAACGATATTGTGTCATTAAGTCATTCCTCGTCTTATTAACATTGGTGCCTACAGCTCATGTTTGAAGATTTCCAGTTTCCCATCTATTCCTGTCTGGGACAAAGCAATTGCTGAAGTTTTCATTTCTAACCAATGAGTGTCTCATGAAGTTTCATGCTCAGTTACTGTATCCTTAAGTCCTATATCTGATCAGCAGACTTGTTTTGATCAGTCCTTCTTTACCTATAAAGCTTTTAGGGCAAGAGTTTTGAAGCAAATTTAATTGCAACTGTGTATACTACTACTGGTGGTGTTTATTTGGAAGTTCAGTCAAGAAATTAAGATACTGTTTTAGCTTTGCTGAAATAATCACTTCACAATGTCATAATTAGAACTGCAACTCCTTAAGTGGACTTCCCCGCCATTTTAGAACAGAATCCCCTTTCTTTATGGTCCAGGCATGCTAGAAAAGTGGTTCCGATTCACACTCTAGGACCTGCTAAGATCTGCTGATACCCTGTGAAGAAGCTCCCTCATATTTCCCAGTTTCCCCTTGTATCTGAAGCTGTAGATAGAATTTGCACCGGCTTTTTGGGGTTCTGGGTAAGAACATGTTGGGGGATCCATGCAAGCCACACCTCCCTGGACTCCCCTGGGTGTCTAGTTTTCAGAAATGCTGGTTTGGTAAGTTTCCCTTGAAGGCCACCGAGCCCGGGACCAAAAACCGCAGGTGCCCCCCTTGCAAAACCAGGTCCTTTTGAGATAGATACTTTTGATGTCTCCACAATACGTTTTGTGCCCTTCCCTGTTGCAGAAACTTAGCCTAGCCACACAAATGAGGTAGCATTTCTATCAGGGGATCTGGGGGAACACTGGGTGGTAGGAAATGTGTGCTGGTCCATTGATCCTACCACTTTCCAACACAGAAATGTGCAGAAGATGTGACTTTTTAGCTAAATTTGAGTTTTGCTGGGGATTCTAGGTAATAAAACGTTAGAAGGATTCTCGCAATCCACACCTACTTGGACTCCCCAGGTTGTTTAGTTTCCAGAAATGTCTGGGTGTGGTAGGTTTCCCTATACGGCTGTCTAGCCCAGGACCAGGACCAAAAACGCAGGTATCCCCATGCAAAACTGGGTCGTTTTGTGGTAGATTATTCTGATGTCGCCACGATATGTTTTTGGTCCTTCCCTATCACAGGCACTTGGTCCACTGACACAAGTGAGGTAGCATTTTTATCAGGAAACCTGGGGGAATACTGGGTGGTAGGAAATTTGTACCAGCTCGGTGATCCCACAACTTTCCCACACGAAAATGTGTGGAAAATGTGACTTTTTAGGTAAATCTGAGGTTTGCAGCTGATTCTGGGTAAGAAAATGTTGGGGAATCCTCACCAGCCACATCTACCTGGACTCACCCAGGTGTCTAGTTTTTAGAAATGTGTGGGTGTGGTAGGTTTTCCTAGATGGTGGCCGAGCCCGGGACCAAAAAGACAGGTGCCCCCTTGCAAAACCAGTTGCGGGAACTTGGCTCAGCCACACCAGGGAGGTAGCATTTTATCTGGAGACCTGGGGGAATGCTGGGTGGTAGGGACTTTGTGCCAAACCAGTGATCCCACAACTTTAACACACAGAAATGTGCGGAAAATGCAACTTTTTAGCTAAATTTAAGATTTGCACGGGATTTTGGGTAAGAAAATGATGGGAGATCCTCGTAAGCTACACCTCCCTGGACTCCCCCAGGTGTCTAGTTTTCGGAAATGTCTGGGTTTGTCAGGTTTCCCTAGATGACCGCCAAGCCTGGGAACAAACACCCAGGTCCCCCCATTGCAAAAGCAGGACCTTTTGTGATAGATAATTTTGATGTCTCCACTGTGGAGCCGATTACGATCTCTTCCGGAAAGCATTCCGACCGATTCAGTTCCGGAATACTTTCCGAACGACTCGGATCCGGGGAGTCCAACCGAGCGGTTTTAATGCATCCGGATGCTTCCGGATATGATTCGGTCGGACTCCCATTGACTTCAATGGGAGCCTGTGTTCCGAATGAGAACACAGGCTCCCATTGACAAAAAGGGTGGTTGGGGAAAACCATGCACCCTGTGGCGGGCACCCCTTGGTGCCTGCCACACTGTGCATGCATGAGTAGGGGGGACCCATGGGTATCCCCACGGAGCCGATTCGGAGGCCCCCGGTTGATGGGGAGCCTGCAATGGGCCCCCAAAGTCAGATTCCAACAGCTGATTCGTTTCGGAACAACCGATTCGGAAAGGCTGTCTGAATCTGACATCCTAATCACTCGGCTGGAAATGCGCGGAACAACCGATTCGGAAGGGCTGTCCGAATCTGACATCCTAATCACTTGCCTGGAAATGCGCTCCATAGACTTCTACGATTCGGCTCTGACTGTCTCGGTTACTCCCAGTGCCTTTCAGCACTGAGTCGAACAGTTCGAATGCTTCCTATTCATTGTAATAGCTCGTTGGGAAACGTGTTGAGTCGGTCCAAAAGGCGGGTTCCAAATTCGATTCGGATTAATCGAATGCCGTTCGCAGCCTTTCCGGATAACATTGTAATCGACCCCTATATGTTTTGGACCCTTCACTGTCGAGGGCACGTGGCCCACCCACACAAGTGAGGTAGAATTTTTATCAGGAGAGCTGGGAGAATGCTGGATGGTAGGAAATTTGTGCCGGTCCAGTGATCCCACAACTTTTCCACACAGAAATATGAGGAAAAAATTTTTTGTCAATCAATCAAATTTATAAGAGATTCTGGGTGAGTAAGACTTGTGGGATCTACGCAAAACATACTACATATTATTCCCTTAGTGACCAGTTTCTAAAAAGATGTGAGGGCAGAAGTTGTTCACTACAAAGAGAGTATGCACTGAAGGAAAAAAGCAACAAAAAAAAAACATTATTGAACATCAATTTAATAGTCAATCACATGCATACTGGTTGGATTTGGCACAAGGGTAAATAAATGGTTCATCAAAAATACTTTATTTACCAGAGACTTTACTAAATAAAATCCGCTAAAGTCATTGTTAATAATTTCAACATTAGATCACAGAACCACTGACTTACAGCTCATGAGCTGTAAAGCCATGAGAAGGCACCAACCACTTTACAGTCCATTCACATGCCTTTCATGCGTTACACACAGAAAAGCATTCACACTGCCAGCTGTTGGCGCGACACAATACAACACTTACATTTACAAACAGCACCATTCATGGGCCCATTACTCTCATACACCAACAGAACTAACAAACCAATCACACCACCAAGCACCCAAACATCAGTTAACTGACAAACACATCTCAAGCAAGTCAATACACATACTAGCTACCAGCCACCAACAAACCTCCAGTCCACTCACACCACCAGCCAAACACCAGTCCTTGCTTACCGTCAGTCAAGTGCCAATCTACACATACAGCCAGCCAATCACTATTCCACACACACTGCCAGCCACACACACTATCAGCCGAACGCTAGTCAACACACACCACCAGCCAAGCTCTAGTCCACGCACACCGCCAGCTAAGTACCAGTCCACGCACTGGAAAGTAAAGAAAAACATTACAAATATCACAGTGCAATAAAGAATGTGCACAAATCAATACGTTACTTTGAAAGACAATCACACAAAAAGCTAAAGATTCAAATATTAGTACAGCAGTCAAAACAAATTATACAAACAGGCAAAGGACACACATTAGATGAAAAGATTAAAAAATTAGTTACTTACCAACCACAACTCTCAAACAGGATTTACCAACAAGACAAAGGACATGATTAGCTCTACAATATAAAAGAAAAGAAAATTACAATACAAATAAAAATGATAACAAAATATCAAGCAAGACACTGATATTCCCCCGTAATGAGGCGTGACAAAGGCAAAAAAAAGACACCACCAGATGGAAGTAAACCTTACCCCAGAAGCAGATCCCCCACCACATACATAACCTTATTCCCAGGTGACTCAATTGTTACCACCCACTCTGAGGCCCAACCACTCAAAAAACGAAGCAACATAGCCCCCAAGGGAAGTAACTCTTACCCAAGGGGTCGCTCCCCCTCCAAACATAATCTCTGGTATCTATTGGGCTTCGAGGAGGGGCAGAATAAAAAAATATGGCTCCACTATGGGGTAGCTTCCCTTCAGAAAAGTATTCCCTGGCGTCTAGTGGGCATCTGCCCCCCTCACCCACCCAGGAGGCAGATCGGCCTAAAAACACCAAGGAAAGCGATGATTGCCGAAGGGGTCCCTCCTCGAGATTACATTACATAAAATCGTGTCACTCCCTGCAAATTTATCAAATAAAATTCCTGCCATCAAGTGAGTTTCAAACCCCCTCTCCCCCCCCCCCCCCTCCGGGTGAACACATTGTCTTAAAAAAAGGTCAAAACACAGAAAAACATTTTGTTCCCTAGGAGAGCGACCCTTGACCAAGGCATCGTTGTCTGCAAATTGATCAAATAAAATCCCTGGCATCTCATGGGTTTCGATTCTCCCTCCCCCGGAAGCAGATCAGCCAAAAATACGGCAGAACTAGCCCCCGGGGGGGAGGGCCGAAACACAGATAGCATATCCCGCATGGGGAGCAACACTTGCCTATGGGGTCGCTCGCCAAGAAAACACAAACAAATCCCTTGTGGTCCAGTGGATGGGATTCCCCACCCGCGATCGTCAAGCAGGAATCCACTCCAAAAAGGGCACAGGGAAAAGGAGAAACTCTTTCCTTTCCCATGTATCTGTTTTTAATTTCCTTTTCAGAGGGACCTGACCTGGTCCTATCTCGTTCTATGTTGCAGTGATGGAGGGTTCTGCACCTGAGAAGTGGGCCAGTGGCAAGAGTGGAAGAGAAAGTTGGCTTACCTGAGACTTGCCCCTGCAACCATTTTCTCTATTCTGACCAGGACGTTAAGGCAGCTATTAGCTGTCAAGACCCTCACTCATCATTGTGTTTTAGAGGGAGAAAGAGGTCTGGGAGAGGTGACAACTGCCCTGATTCCTCTTGCAATTACAAACAGGGTTCACATGTGTCAGCTTCATCATTAATTGGTAGTCAACAATCTGGAGACAGTTTTTTGGTAGCACATTATTTAAAACGCAATATTTAGGTAGTATAACATGTGTACATTAACACCAATATCTGACCACGCGCCTGCATCACAAAACCACACAGCTACATTAATAAGCCCACACCCAGCAACATATGTCTAAATAATCAACATCGAAAGGCCACACAGACACAATTCTATATATAAACACAATGCTCCAACATGTCTACCTTCTTACATCACTGCACACATTATAATACACACTCACAACAACTATAATGTAGCAACACTTATACCATTATTATCCAGCATTGCCACTGTCATACAATGCTGGCTAATAATGGTATAATGGTACAGAGCAACCACTTACCAATGCTATATTGTGTGTCTGCATGAATGCAGTAATACAATCATAAAACATTCTACACACATACAATCATAACAAATGAAGGCCTCAAAATACATCACATTGCAAACTTACTTAAGTAATACAAGAAATGACATAATCACCATCACATATACACACAGCCACAATTATACACAACACAATTAGAATAATGTACCCAAATACTCACAATCATTCACACATATCTAAAAACAGACCACCACCATTATTTGCTCTTATGCCTACAGTATAAAGCCACACATCCACCATTTTACAATGCTCAAAAGTCTCACTTCAAAAACTTGACCAAGCCATGATACTACATTTCACCCATGTATACACAAACCAAGAAATAACAGGGGTGGAAATTGAGGGCCTACTGCATAAATCACTGCCTTTTACAGCTTCAGCCCACAACCAAATCCAACAGACCTCGCCAAATGCCTCCCGATCTTATCCAAAGAACCATTGCTAACCACATCGCCCAACATCACCTTAGAAGAAACCGCTGACACCATGAAGTCAATCCACTCAGGGTCCTCATCGGACCTATGCCTCCACCACCCCTATTCCAGAGCACTCCAACCCATCAGCACCATGCTCACAGCCATTTTGAATGCCTCCACCTCTTCTACGAATTTCCCAGATGCTTGGAAACACGCAAATGTCCTCCCATTGCTGAAGAAACCTTCAGAGGACCCTTCAACACTTGCCAACTACAGACCGATCTCCCTGCTACCATTCTTGGCCACGATCTTAGAGAAAATTATCAACAGACACCTCACCGAATACCTCAACAACCACCAACTACTTGTCACCACTCAGTCTGGTTTCAGCCCCAACCACACCATGGAAACTGCCCTCATCACTGCCACAGATGACATCCACATGACTCTGGACAGAGGAGACAGGGTGCCCTTTATCCTCCACCTCTCCACAGCATTTAACATAGTCTCCAACCCCCTCCTCATACAACACCTACACAACAACAGAATCCAAGAACATGCACTCTGATGAAGTGACTGCTTTCTGACTGGAAAGACCCAGTCTGCCAGTCTGGCACCGTACATCTCAGATACCCGGGAGTTCCACAATGATCCTCCCTGAGCCGATCCTCTTCAAAGCATACATAATCCCTTTAGCTAGCATCATCTGCTCCCACGCAATCAACGCCCTCTCCTACACCGATAATACACAAGTCATTCTCTTCCTCAAGACAACACACCCAGTACATGGATCAGGTTCAATGTCTGCATGACTGAAATTGCCCACTGGATGAAGACTAACTGTCTAAAGCTGAACACCGACAAGATCAAAATCGTGATCTTCAGGAAGAGCACATCACCATGGGACACCACGTAGTGGCCAAGTTTGGGTCGATATCCACCCCCACCACCCACATCAAGAACCTCTGGATCATCATCAACAGCAAACTCAACATGACCACCCAAATCAGTGGCATCACTGTTTCATGCTTCCATACCCTGAAGATGCTGAGGAAGATTTTCAAATGGCTCCCAATCAGGACCCAGAAAACCACTGTGCACAACCTGGTCACAATCAAGCTGGACTATGGGAACACCATCTATGCCGCGATCAAAAAAACTCATCCGAAGGCTGCAGACCATTCAGAATCCAGTGACCAGAATTACTCTAAACTTCCCACGCCGTACTCACATCACAACACACCTGAAGGGGCTCCATTGACACCCCATAAAAAAAACAGGCACAATTCAAACTCTTCACCTACTCTTTCAAAGCACTACATAGCACTGGCCCAGCATAACTCAACAATCGTATCTGCTTTCACAAACCTTCAAGGCTCCGCCACTCACTCAAACTCCTACCTGCAAAAAGTCCACTCATACAGAAAACCAGATCTAATGGTCAAGCCCTCTCCTACATTTCTCTTCAAGCATGGAACACATAGGAGCCTCCTACTCACATCTTGAATCCTGCAATAGGCTGAAGACAGGACTTTTCGATTAGTCCCTCTAGGAGATAGGTGAAGCTAGACTCACACCTGTTCATCGGCAGGATACCCTCTCAGGTGACAGTGCGCTCTACAAATCTGCAGAACATAACATAACCTTGCATCAACTTAGAGACCCCAGCAAACTGAACAGAGATTGCTGTGCTGAAGGTGTTTTCACCAGTGCAGTGGTAAACCTCTTAGCAAAACTGAAAAGTTGGCTGGCCACCGGGCATGGCAGAGGTTTGGCATTATTGCTATTAATTTTACAGAAACAATGTCCCAAAGCATGAGTTTATTTCTACAAACAAAAAATCTGTGGCCCTAATGTATTGGAATTTTTCTCCCAGCGCACCGGGGTCATTCCTGTTGTTCTCTGTTTGGAACCCGCAAATTTTCCCTGACAGTCCTGAACATGAAAAATTGACAGCTGAAGGGTGTACATTGATTGAAAAGCCGATGACAAAAGGACCTTTAATCAAAGGTTTTCACCAATGGACCCTCCAGAGGCTTCACAGCGAAAGCCCGCCTTTTGCTCACCTCTAAATGGCGTTCAAAAACCACACGTTTCGTAAGTGGGGACTGTGCCGCTTATTGGAGGATGGATTCCTCTGCCAAACTCTAACTGACCCCATGAGAAAAGTGAGTTTGGGAAATAAGGTGAAGGTAGCACCTTATTTCTTACCTTTTATGAATTTCCAAATCACTATAAAAATATTTGTTAACCTTAACTCCCTTTCAAATTTAGTGTTCTCCCTACAAAACTAAAGTTGAAAGAGAACTAAGGTAGTTATGATTCAACTCTAGTTGTTTTAGCGAGTGTGCGTTAATCTTTAAAGTGACTAATAGGTTAATAGTGGTTTTGCAATACAAGTCGAACCTTTGCCCCATGTCGCAATGACACTGTACTTATTCAACCTTAACTCTGACCCATGTTGTTTCTTGAGAATACTAGAAATAGCATGCATTTTGTAAACTAATTCCTGAATTCTATAGGTGTAATAGGTTAAATGATTATGGGCCTCATGTAGGTAGCTAAATACCGGTCGGTAACGGCCGAAATTCGGTAAATATCCCGTTACCGACCGGTATTTAGCTATTTGAGATGTAGAAGGCATATTTCAGGATTCGGTAAATTACCGAATCGGTAAAATTCCGATTCGGTAAATACCGAATCCTGAAATCATATGTAGGGAGCACTCTAAAGAGTGAAAATTAGTATTAAGAATTTGTTATTTACCACCAAATACAGGTTGGTGATAAATAACGAATACCTTGCAAAAAGTAATATTTTGCAGATGTAAGAGTGCCATGTGGCAGACATACATGACCTTAGGGCATGTATGTGCGCCACATGTGCACACATGCAAGATTCAGGGGTGCAACAGGGTGTCAATGTGACACCCTGCCACCCTTGAATATGCACCCCCCATTACCGAATCGGTATTTACCGAATCGGTAATGAGGCATACCTTCCCATTGATTCCTCATAGGAATCAATGGGAAGGTATGCCTCATTACCGAATCGGTAAATACCGATTCATAATTACCGAATTTTTCCGATTCGGTAAAATTTACCGAACTATTACCTACATCACATTTACCGATTCATAAATACCGAATTGGTAAAATTCGGTATTTATGAATCGGTAAATGTGATGCTACCTACATATGGCCCTATGTGACTAATGTATTGAACTGAAACCATAGAGCATTGTTAAATAACAGCAGTGTGAGTGCACATAGGTTGTTTTCTTGGCACATAATAGTGTGGGTGTGGGTATATGATGGCACATATATGTATAATAGCACTGTTTTGCAGTTTCGTAGAAGTGTTGGTTAAAGTTTATCGCTCTGTGTGTATTCGATATGCCTGCATCATTCCTATTATTACTTAACTAAGGTTGAAATTTGGTATATTTGAGAAAATGATTCTTTGTGTTTTTAAGTGCCTACAGTGATGTATAAAATAACATAACATAACGTGTATTTGTTTAGAGGCGGACGGGACTTTGGTGTTATGGCAACCAGCGGTGTTCAGATACTTAGGCATATGTATTTATCACAATGATCGGGATCTCCGGGACGGCAACATATCCAGAGCAGTCACGGCTTTAAAATCCCAAATTGAATTTGGGAAAACACTCAACCTTTCAGTTATAGGAAGGGTAGGTTCTGTGAGAAAAGGGGTAAAAAGGTCCCGATCCCTTACTGGCCGTTTAATGAGCGCAGAATTTGTATTTTATATACTTACCCTTGACAGGGGGAAAGCCCTAACCCCCTAATTTATGGACAAAGTTCAAAGTGGTTGTAAGGGCAAGATTCTTTATAATTCTTACAGGGAAAAATTCCAGTCAGACAAAATATCATTTTTTGTTTAAATTTGTTTATTGGTTTAACAACATCATTATGCATTGTAGACTGGCGACATTTTCCTGTCTTACACCACTTTCATAGCTAACGAATCATTAAACAAATTATACATTACATACAAACTGCTTTTTCTGTCTGCTGACGCATTTCCAGTTCCACCAAAGGGGATGCTACAGGCTCCCCTCGATATTTGTTCCATTTTGCCCACTTACGATCCCATTTTTTTGGGCATCCCCTGGTTACAAAAACCTCCGTTTCCACCAGCATGCATCTATCTAGCTCCGTCATCCTTACACGTGCCCGTGGTGCATTAACTGCCCCCCCACCCCCTAGCAATCTCCCGTTTAACTAATGTATATCCTAGCGTTGTGAATTGTTTCTCCACCGTTAGGTCCGTTGCCTCCCATATATTCAAGAGGCCGGTTTGCGGCGTCAAGACAATTTCTTTATGTAGGGCCTTCTGCATATGCCCTGAGGCCTCCTCCCACAGGACCCGTACTGTCGGGCAGCTCCACAGGGTGTGATAGAATGTGGCCCGCTGGCCACACCCCCGCAAGCAAAGATCATCCGATCTGGAACCTATTTTTGCTAATGTCTGTCCTGTCATGTATGATTGATGCAGTATCCTGAACTGAATCAATCTACATTTTTGTGTGATGGCTGCCTCTCGAGGGGACATAAGGGCCTCCTGCCAGTCCTCGTCATTAATCAACCCCAGATCATCCTGGCATTTTTCCCTGAGAAAATTATCCGGGAGATTATTGCACAGTTTCTTATTTGTAAGTGATATTGCTTTCGAAGTTAAGGGCCCATCTAGGAGCCTATCCTCAAGTGGTGTAGATTCCGGTATGTCCGCAAAGGACGGAAAGGCCGCCCTTAGGGCAAGCTGAATTTGCAAATATCTATAGGTTTCCCCACGAGCCAGGTGATATTGCCGTTGGAGTTCCTCAAATTTGAGTATAGCCCCCTGTTTAACCAAATCTTTGACCATCGAGATGCCGATAAGGTCCCATTTGTCAAAGCCAGGCTGGAAACACAGCATGCCCAGTTTCTGTGTATGCCAGAGAGGCATTACCTTTGTAAGAATATCTACCCAGCCCAGGCGAGAGTGTACTTTACACCAGATCTCCAGTGTATGTAGGGTGGGTCCAAAGAATCGTCCCCTGTTTCTCCTACCACTAGCATACAAGTCCCCCAGATATCCAGACCTATCAGTTTGATAACTGTCCAAAGCGTATGCTGGGTCATCTGGAGGTTGGTATATCCACTGATTAACAGTCGCTAACTGTGCTGCCCAATAATAAAGTTGCAGGTTTGGCAATGCAATGCCGCCATCATACCAACTTTTAGTCAATTTCTTTAGTGCCACCCTCGGGGTTTTCCCATCCCATAGCAGCGTTCGGACCTCTCCGTCAATTACTTTGAAGTATGAGTCTGGAACTTTGTGCGGGCAATTTTGTAGGATATATAGGAAACGGGGTAGAGCCAGCATCTTAAAAAGCGCCGCCCGTCCCAGCAGCGACAACGGTAGGGACCTCCAATGTTTCACATCTGCACGTAATCTAGCCAGTGGGGGGGCCAAATTGGACTCGTAGAAGAGGTGTGGATCTGACGTAACAAAGACCTCCAAGTATCGGAACCCCGTTGCCGCCACCACAATCGGGCAACTCGCCGGAAGCTGGGGGACCTGACCTCTCAACATGTACAACACAGACTTATGCCAGTTAATCGCATATCCTGAATACTTCCCGAAATTTCTGAAGATATCTAGCACCACCCTTATAGAGATGTATGGGGAAGCTAAGTACAACAGTATATCATCCGCGTAGAGAGATATTCAATCTTCTACCCCATCTGCCCATCGCAGCCCATGGACCATAACATCTCGACGTACCCATGCCGCCAGGGGTTCCAGAAGGAGAGAAAATATCAGCGGGGACAGAGGGCATCCCTGCCTGGTACCTCGTTGTAATCTAAATATCCGGGACGTATGCCCATTCACCCTCACTTGCCCCAAGACATCAGTATACAGCAGCTGTACCCAGGCAATAAACTTGGGGCCGAGACCCATCTTTTCCAATACTGCGAACATGTATGGCCATTCTATTGAATCAAAGGCCATCGAGGCATCGAGTGACAACAGCGCACCATCCTCCTCACTGTATTCCCTACGGGCCATTATGTTATGCAGGCGCCTTAGATTGAGGGAGGTATTCCTTCCAGGCATGAACCCTGACTGATCTGGGTGAACCAACTTGGCAATTAATGATACCAGCCTATTAGCGAGGACCTTCGCCAATACCTTCGCTTCTATATTGATTAGCGAAATTGGCCTATAAGAGCCGTAAACATCCTCCGGTTTACCCGGTATATGAATCACTACTATAGTTGCCAGTCATTAATCCTCTGGCATCCGTCCTACCTCTAGGCTCTCCTCGTACATAGCCTTCATGTGCAATAACGTACGAGATGCCGTAGCCTTTAGGAATTCAACCGGGATACCATTAGGCCCCATCGCCTTACCCGACTTAATTTGTCCTATAGCTTTGCCAATTTCCTCAACTGAAAGATCCTCATCGAGAATCTTCCTGTCTGCGTCGGAGAGGGTCCGAACATCACTATCTCGGAGAAGCTGGCGTGACTCCTCAGCCATATAGGACGTAGAGGGGAAGTACACCTTTTGCAGGTGCGTAGCGAATTCCTCTGCAATGTCCCTCGGATGGGTCACAGTGTCCCCCCCCCCAGGGTGGTCAACTTATGTATCCATCTCGAGCCTTGTTCTCTCCTCTCCAGCCACGCCAGGGTTCTACCCGTCCTATCCCCCATTTCATAGATTCGATGCTGGGTATAGCTATACTTAGCCAACATATGTTCCCTGGTTTTTATCCGATACTCGTCCTGCTTCAATAGAAGCCTATGGGCAGTGTCCAGGGAGGGACTCCGTGCATGCTCGCGTTCTCGGTCTAAAAGGTCTGTTTCCACTTTAACCAACAGTTCGCGTTTCTTAGCGATGTATCCCAGCTTCAAGGATAACGCCTTTCCTTTCAGAACCACCTTGTATGCCTCCCACAGTGTCAAAGCCGACGTAACCAAACCTTTATTGTCAGCAAAATAATTCTCCGTTTGCATTTTAAGTTCCTCTCTTATGTCTGGTATGTACAAGAGCTATGGGTTGAGGACGATAGTGGAGCGTGCCTGTCTTTCCCAGTGCGTGTAGTCCACCCAAACCGGGGAATGATCAGAAATACCCCGTGGCAAAATACGGGACGTAACGAAATTCCCCACTGACAAGCTGTGCGTAAGGCAGTAATCAATACGCGATGAGCTGTGGTGCTTATTGGAAAAGAAAGTGAAAAGTTTGTCCGTAGGGTGGAGCACTCGACCTACATCTATCAGCCCCATCGCCGTCATGAAATCCGCCATTTGCGTGTTGAGTTTTACCTACGACCTTGGCGGATGGCGATCAACTGTGTCATCTGGTGTCATATTATAGTCCCCTCCCATAATCAGTGTACCGTCATGAAGTCCCCCTAGTCTGTCTCCCAGGTTTCCCAAAGCTGTTTTACCCAAGGCGGGCGGTAAGTAAACCGAAATAATGTTGAAGTCCCTCCCATCCCAACTGGCCTCCACTCCGGCGAACCTCCCTGCTGGATCCACCCACAACCCCCGGACTATGAGGGGTACAGACTTCTTCACCACAATTGCCGTCCCCCTGGATCCTGATGTGTATTCTGCATGGACCAAGAGCCTGTACCCCCATCTAGTGAGGGTGTTGGACCCGGCCTCGTGGCGTGGTCCTTAACCCCCTGGATTGTGCCCGTTCCCCGCCCCGGCCTTCACAGGCCACCCGTCTGAACTGCACCAAGGCCCTTCACCCGGAGCTGCACGTGGTCGCATACTCCTCGTGGCTCCGCCATCTTGTTGGCATCCACGTCACCCCGTGCACCAACCCGGCCTCGACCCCAGCGAAGCCCGACATCGAGGCACCACGAACTAGCCAGGGGGTGCCGCAGGAACCATTCATCGCCCCCGGCGGAGGACAGTATCGATGGGACTCCCAACTGTCCTCCCCTCTCGAGGTGTGATCGCCCGGCAACTCCCATGGGCCTGGCGCCTCTCCTGCTGGGCGTCTGGCCACCTCCACCCGGCCACTCCGCCCCCTCGGGCGCATAGGTCCGGACATCAAAGGGCTCCAGACCTATATCTGGGGCGACCCCACCACAGCTCGGCAGTTGTATCCCGGAGTCGAGAGCCCTGCTGATTGAATCGCGGCTGACCCTACGGAGAAGAACTCTTGTCGGAACCATCACGAGCCCTGCTGACTGCGTCGCGGCTCCCTCTTGTGAACTCTTTCTGAACCACCTGGAACATCGGAGCCCTGCTGACGCTGTCGCGGCCCAACCTCGCTGGAACCTTCCTCGGAGCCCTGCTGACGACGTCGCGGCTCGAGCTGAACAGAGACCATCTTGAGAGCCCTGCTGATTGAATCGCGGCTCTCCACGAACTGTACGCCAGAGCCCTGCTGACGCCGTCGCGGCTCGACCCCTCCTAGATCGGAGGTCCTCCAGCGTGAGGATAAGAACTGGGCCCCAGGTACCCTCGTACCACATTCCTGCCAAAGACTGTCCCGCTACCCCTACCCTTCCAAAGAGACATTGAGACTTTTGGTGGATCCCTCGATCCCTTCGTGTAAATATTGAACTCGTAACCTTTTATTGATGATAAAGAATTGCTTGTCTTGAGACAACCTCCTTGAGTCCGGTGTGGTGGTGTTACTGTGCTAGTACGGGATAGGAGAAGGATCTCTCAGGAGACTTCTCGGCAGCGCTCGGCTACTTCGTGCAGTGAGAGGGCCCCCCCCTTGGTGGTCTCACCGACTCCTCGGGGTCCGCCTTCCAACATTTGGTGGCCAGCGACGGGATCCGAGCCGAACGCAGTACGTACCAGCCAGTACCCACTAGCTACCCATCCAAACAAATAGCATCATGAGCAACCAGGAAAACAACGCGACAATGGAGTTCCAGCCCAAACGGCTGGAGGAATATACGCACAAAGAATTAAAACAGTTCTGCAGAGACAAAGGCATTGCAACCACCAGCCTCGGTACCAAGGAAGAGATGCAGAAAGCTCTGAGGGCATGGTTGGAGGCTGGGGCAGGCCCCTCCCAGGAAGAAGGGCCCTTGCCCCTGACGGAGACCACAGCAACCGCACTGACCCCGGCAACCGGAGGAAGAAAGAGCCTAGAAACCGGCCTCTCCGAGGAAGAAATACGAGAGCGGGAAAAGGTCCGGAGCCACGAACTAGAGCTCGCCCGACTGCGGCTGGACGGCGAACTCCAGCTGGCAGAAAAGAAACTGGCCCTCGAGCAGCTACGCCTTCAAGAAGAAATAGAAGAGAAGAGACGACACCGGGAGTTGGAGGAAAAGAAAATAACTCTTGAGCACGAGCGCAGTCTCAAGGAGCTCGAGATCAAGGCCAAGAACGGAGGGACCGACACCCCCAGTACTAGAGACACTCTACCGCCCCCCGAGGCCAAGGTGCATATCCCGAAGGAGGTCGTCAAGGAGTATTACAAGAATGACGATATCCAACAATGGTTCAAGGCCTACGAGGTGGCCATGACCTCCCATCGGGTGCCCCGAAAAGACTGGGGCGCAGGCCTGTGGGGGCGATTCCTGAGTGAAGGGCGGGACACGCTGCTCCAGCTACCGGAGGAGGTGATGACCTCCTACGATCACATGAAGGAGGCCCTGCTCACCCGATACGGGCTAACAGCGGAGATGTACCGCCAGCGGTTCCGAGACTGCAAGAAAATCCCGGGTACCACCTGGGTGGAATATGTGGACTTTTTCAGTCGGGCCCTAGAAGGGTGGATCAAAGGCAGCAAAGTAACCACCTACGGACAACTGGTCGACCTCATCGTCTGGGAACACCTTTCCAATAATTGCTTCGTGGAACTGAGACAGCACCTCCTCGACAGCAAAATGACCGACCCGCGCAAACTTGCTGTCGAGGCCGATCGATGGGTCAACTCCCGGGTCCCCCGGAGCTCAATGGGGGAGTACCAGAGGAACCCCAACGGACCCCCACGCCAGCGCGGTGGGGGGGGAGGGCCGAACAGGAACCGAGACCCTCCCGCTGGGGCCCCCAGGAGCCCCCCTCGAGGGCCACCGCAGCCACATCTCTCCCCGAGCCTAGCGCGAAGGGTGGGCCCGGCCCGACCCGGACCACGCCCACCAGTGACCTGCTATGGCTGCCAACAAACCGGACACTTTGCCAGCGACCCGGCCTGCCCCCTGAACCGGAGAAACGGGGCCGGCGGGCCCCCGCCCCGGCAGCTGACAGCCGCCGCCTTGGGGGGAGAGGAGGAAGAAGAGGCCCTCGACCAAGAAAACACTGAGTGGGAGCCGGCAGCCATGTCCCTGGTCTGCCTGGGTAGCCGAGAGATGGTACCCTGCACCCCCATCCCAACCAACACCCAGAAGTACCGGCAGCAGGGTACGGTCAACGGACAACGGGCCGAAGCCCTTCGCGACACCGGCGCCAGTATCACCGCTGTCCGCTGCCACCTGGTGACCCCTGAACAGATTCTACCGAATGTGCTGTGCCCTGTGCGGACGGCCGACAACAGTGAAAGCCTATGCCAGATGGCCCTGGTCCCCTTCGAGTGGGGAGGGGTGACGGGCCTGCTGAAGGTGACGGTGCGCGACGACGCCCCGGTCGACTGCCTCCTGGGGAACGACTTGGAGAGTTCCCCCTGGGCTCAAGTAGAACGACGAGAGCACCTCCGAATGTTGGGACTGGCTGATTGGGCCTGCGCCATCACCCGGTCCATGACCGCCCCGGCCCCCCGCTCCTCCTCGACCTCCGGGACGGCCCGACCCGAGGGGCTCACACCCCCTCCCGCCAGCAGCGAGGAGGAGGCGGACACCGACCCCGGGCCCAGCGAATCCTCCCCCGAAGAGATGGCTTCTCCGAGCGCCCTACCAGAACTGACGCAATGGCAACATGAAGGGGGCCCCACCCGAGAGCAGTTCCAGCAAGAGCAGCAGTCCTGTCCCTCTCTCGAAGGGGTCCGACAGCAGGCGACCGCGCAAGCCAACGGTGACCAGACCGGCACCCACTGGATCTACTGGGCCGAGGGCCTGTTGTACAGTGAACAGAAAGTGGCAGAACTCGGGGCCGGCCGCGTGTTGGTGGTCCCCCTCCGCTTCCGGGAGTTCCTTCTCAACCTGGCCCATGATGTGCCCCTCGCCGGACACTTGGGGCAAGACAAAACGTACAGTCGTCTGGTGACCCACTTCTACTGGCCTCGGATGCGGAGAGATGTGGACAACCACTGCCGGTCCTGCCAGACCTGCCAAGCCAGCGGAAAGACGGGGGGTCGGGTCAAGGCCCCCCTCCAGCCCTTTCCCGCCGTCAGCACCCCGTTTGAACGAGTCGGAATCGACATTGTGGGACCCCTGGACCCCCAAACCGCCCTGGGCCACCGCTTCATCCTGGTCCTCGTGGACCACGCCACCAGGTACCCGGAGGCGGTCCCGCTCAGAACTATAACGGCCCCTGTGGTAGGCCGGGCCTTGATGGGGATCTTCTCCCGAGTGGGATTCCCCAGCGAAGTGGTGAGCGACCGTGGCACGAACTTTATCTCCAGGTACATGCGGTCCCTGTGGCAACAATGCGGGGTCACATACAAGTTCACGACCCCCTATCACCCTCAGGGGAACGGGCTGGTTGAGCGGTTCAACCGAACATTGAAGGGGATGATCCAGGGCCTGGAAGAACCCCTCAGGCGGAAATGGGATGTCCTGCTGCCCTGCCTCCTGTTTGCCTATCGGGAGGTCCCGCAGAAGTCCCTGGGGTTCAGCCCGTTTGAACTATTGTATGGGCACCCGGTCCGCGGACCACTCAGCCTGGTCAAGGAGGGCTGGGAGATGAAGCCCCGAGGCGCCCCTCCTGACGTCTACCGATACCTCCTGACCCTCCGAAACCAGACCCGCAAGTTCCGAGCCATAGCCGAAGCCAACCTCGAGGCCAGCCAGGAGGACATGAAGCGGTGGTACGATCGCAACACTTCTACGGTAGAATTCGAGCCAGGTCAGAAAGTATGGGTCATGGCCCCGGTCGAACCCGGCGCCCTCCAGGACAAGTGGACCGGGCCCTTCAAGGTGGTGGAGAAGAAAAGTCCCGTCACCTACCTGGTCGATCTGGAGTCCCCCCGGAACCCCCTCCGGGTCCTACATGCGAACAGGCTAAAACCCCACTTCGCCCGGACCGAACTGAGCCTGCTGCTGGCGACCGACGAGGGGAGCGAGGACGACTCCGAGCCCTTGCCCGACCTCTTGCAGTCCAACATACATGATGGATCGATCGAAGGTGTCCAACTCGCCTCGTCCCTGACCCCGGAGCAGCGCAACGACTGCCAGCGATTACTGCGGGACTACGCAGCCCTCTTCTCTCTCACCCCGGGGGTGACCCACTGGTGCGTCCACGACGTCGACACCGGGGAGAACCCCCCCATACGACACAGAGCCTACCGGGTGCCTGACCGAGTGCGGGCCTGCATCCAGGCCGAAGTAGCGAAGATGCTGGCCCTGGGGGTCATCGAGCCTTCCGACAGCCCGTGGGCCAGCCCTGTCGTCCTGGTGCCCAAAGCCGCAGCTCCCGGTCACCCCCCGGAGTTGCGATTCTGCGTGGACTACCGAGCACTGAATGGAGTAACAAAGACGGACGCACACCCGATACCCCGGGCCGACGAACTGATCGACCGCCTAGGGGCCGCTCGCTACTTGAGCACACTGGACCTCACCGCCGGGTACTGGCAAATCCAGCTCACCCCCGGCGCCCAAGAAAGATCCGCCTTTTCGACTCCGGATGGGCATTACCACTTTCGGGTGATGCCCTTCGGAATGAAGAACGCCCCGGCCACCTTCCAAAGACTGGTGAACAAGGTTTTGGCCGGGCTTGAGGCCTTCAGCGCGGCCTACTTAGATGACATTGCCGTGTACAGCAACCACTGGGCCGAGCACCTCCTCCACCTGGAGGCCGTCCTGGCCGCCCTCCAGCGGGCCGGGCTCACAATCAAGGCCAGCAAATGCCAAATCGGCCACGGATCCGTGACCTACCTGGGCCATCAAGTGGGGAGCGGGCAGGTGGCCCCCCTCCAAGCGAAGATAGATGCCATCCAGACCTGGGAACCCCCCACTACCCAGACCGCTGTCCGGGCCTTCCTGGGCCTCACCGGATACTACCGGCGGTTTATCCGGGACTATGGGAGCATTGTTGGCCCCCTCACAGAGTTAACGTCCAAAAAGCAGCCCAAGAAGGTCCACTGGACACCCCGCTGCCAAACAGCCTTCGACACCCTAAAGACAGCCATGTGTACTGCCCCGGTGCTGCAGGCCCCGGACTATCAGAAGGAGTTCGTAGTACAGACGGACGCCTCCGAGTATGGGATCGGGGCCGTCCTATCCCAAGCCGACGAAAAGGGGCTCGACCGACCAGTGGCCTTCATCAGCCGACGACTACTGCCCCGAGAGCAACGCTGGAGCACTATTGAGCGCGAGGCCTTCGCTGTGGTGTGGGCCCTCAAGAAGCTCCGGCCCTACCTCTTTGGCACCCACTTCCGGGTCCAGACCGACCACCGGCCCTTGCAATGGTTAATGCAAATGCGGGGCGAGAACCCCAAGCTGCTGCGGTGGTCCATCTCGCTACAGGGGATGGACTTTGACGTCGAACACCGGCCCGGCAATGACCACGCCAACGCCGACGGCCTGTCCCGCTTCTTCCGCCTTGACGAGGAGAATCCCCAAGGAGATGGGTGACTCTCCATGCCTTCGGCTGGGGGGGACGCCTGTTGGACCCGGCCTCGTGGCGTGGTCCTTAACCCCCTGGATTGTGCCCGTTCCCCGCCCCGGCCTTCACGGGCCACCCGTCTGAACTGCACCAAGGCCCTTCACCCGGAGCTGCACGTGGTCGCATACTCCTCGTGGCTCCGCCATCTTGTTGGCATCCACGTCACCCCGTGCACCAACCCGGCCTCGACCCCAGCGAAGCCCGACATCGAGGCACCACGAACTAGCCAGGGGGTGCCGCAGGAACCATTCATCGCCCCCGGCGGAGGACAGTATCGATGGGACCCCCAACTGTCCTCCCCTCTCGAGGTGTGATCGCCCGGCAACTCCCATGGGCCTGGCGCCTCTCCTGCTGGGCGTCTGGCCACCTCCACCCGGCCACTCCGCCCCCTCGGGCGCATAGGTCCGGACATCAAAGGGCTCCAGACCTATATCTGGGGCGACCCCACCACAGCTCGGCAGTTGTATCCCGGAGTCGAGAGCCCTGCTGATTGAATCGCGGCTGACCCTACGGAGAAGAACTCTTGTCGGAACCATCACGAGCCCTGCTGACTGCGTCGCGGCTCCCTCTTGTGAACTCTTTCTGAACCACCTGGAACATCGGAGCCCTGCTGACGCTGTCGCGGCCCAACCTCGCTGGAACCTTCCTCGGAGCCCTGCTGACGACGTCGCGGCTCGAGCTGAACAGAGACCATCTTGAGAGCCCTGCTGATTGAATCGCGGCTCTCCACGAACTGTACGCCAGAGCCCTGCTGACGCCGTCGCGGCTCGACCCCTCCGAGATCGGAGGTCCTCCAGCGTGAGGATAAGAACTGGGCCCCAGGTACCCTCGTACCACATTCCTGCCAAAGACTGTCCCGCTACCCCTACCCTTCCAAAGAGACATTGAGACTTTTGGTGGATCCCTCGATCCCTTCGTGTAAATATTGAACTCGTAACCTTTTATTGATGATAAAGAATTGCTTGTCTTGAGACAACCTCCTTGAGTCCGGTGTGGTGGTGTTACTGTGCTAGTACGGGATAGGAGAAGGATCTCTCAGGAGACTTCTCGGCAGCGCTCGGCTACTTCATGCAGTGAGAGGGCCCCCCCCTTGGTGGTCTCACCGACTCCTCGGGGTCCGCCTTCCAACAGAGGGCCTTAGTCTTCTGTCCCACCAAGTGCCTCTCCTGTAGCAGGACCACATCCGGAGAGTGCCTCTTCAGAAACTGCTGCACTATCCCTCTCTTAATCTTGTCCCCCATGCCGTTTACATTCCATGTCAACACAGAAAGCGTCCGATCTCTACCCCGCTCCATCCCACGGCACAGAGTGAGCAATTATTGCACGGATTAAAGCGATTAGCAAGAGACATGAATATGTCCAGTCCAGTATTAAGCATCCCATCTTCCTAGTTAACCAATGAACCTCCCAACTTCCCTCTTCCCTCCCAACCCCAGTCCCCATCCCCCTCCCTGCCCGTGGATTTTGTACTACCCACTCCCAAACATGGCAGAGTGCCTCTCTCCCCCCCAACATGCTGAAAAAATGCATGGGGTGTTTTAGCTCCCCTCCCCACCTATACAGATCACATGTATCTTATATTTTAAGCCATCCATGAACATACTAACTTCTTTCTCCCAGGTCATAATCATGGAACATGTCACTGTACTGTTAGTCTAAAAGTCCCTTCCTAGAATGCAGTCTCTCTCCGGTGGATCCCCCCCCACCCACGCCCACAGCCGAGGCCGCATGCGTGTTCCTCACTACCCAGGTCGCTCAATTCCTGTCCTTCAACTGACTTTCTTCCTCCGTCGAGCCTTTTTCTCCGACTTCTTTGCCAAGTTCTTTGTGCCGACCAGGTCTACTCGGTCTGTCTCTCCTACGGCTACCCACCGAGCTCCATCCTTCCATCCAGTCCCATACTGCCTCTGGAGAGTCAAAAAACCACGATTTGCCCTCTGATTCCACTCTCAAACTTGCATGAAAGAGCATCGCGTACTTTACTTCTTGATCTCGTAGTTCCCTCTTCACTGCCTGGAAACTGCGCCGTTGGGCCTGGACCTTAGCCGTAAAGTCTGGAAAGAAAGCCACATCATAGTTGTCTATGTGGAGGGGGGGATTGGACCGCGCAGTTTGCAGGATAGTGTCCCTATCGTGGTAGTTGAACACACGAGCAATAATGGGCCTCGGGGGGGCTCCCGGTTTCGGTTTTCCTCCTGGTACCCTATGGGCTCTTTCAATAGAAAAATAGCTGGACAACGTCTTAGGCTTTAGGTGCTTTGTGATGAGGTCTTCCACGTAGAGGTCCGCTGCCGGGCATTCCGTTCTCTCCGGAATCCCTAGAATTCGAATGTTATTGCGTCGGACCCGCCCTTCATAGTCATCAAGCTGCTGCGACATTCTTTCCTGCCTCTTCTGCATGTCGAGCATCTGCGCTTGGAGTTCCGCCGTGTCTGACTGTAGGGCACTAGTGACCACCTTTAGTTCTTTGACCTTCTCATCCATTTTCCGGAGATCGGTTCGGACCAAAGAGACCTCCACCGTGACTGAATCCACCGAAGCCCGCACCCCGTTAATGGCCGCCATGACTTCGTGAAGAGTGGGCTCCGGGGCCTGCCCCGATGCGGCTGCTGCTGCCGCCGTCTCCCCGCCCGGGTCTGATCTCGGTGAGTCCCCTGTGCCCGGTGTTTTGGACCACGCAAATTTTGCCAACTGCTTTTGGGCACTAGTATTGGAACCCTTTCCTCCCGTAGCCATAGTTACACGACAGCCGGAAGACTACTATTGGCTGGATTCAGTGGTTATGTGTCCGTCTCTCGGAGCCTCTGTTCCTGTGTTTCTCCCTCCAAGCGGTGGGTAAGGCCGGTGGGATCTCTCCTCCTACAGCACTGGTCGACAGAATAGCCGGGTTAGCTGCTCCAGTTGCCCCTGCGAGATGTCTCTGCCCGCTAATCGCACCTTTCTAGTGTCGTAGGCTCTGTAGAATTAGACCCCGTACCTCACTTCCCAGCCATAGAGTCCGGGCCTTAGAAGCCCATCCTGCTCAGACTCCAACTATCTCCACCTCTGGTTGTCTGCAGCTACTTCTAGACGTGTCGGAGTCAAGGCTCTTTCTATCAGTTCCAGTCCTGCAATAGACTCCGAGCTACCCCCACACCTCCCAAGGAATGTGCTGTCGTCCACTGCACCACCACCTGACCATATTAGGAGAGCCTCAGGGTCCACCTCGTCCCTTCCAGCATGTCACCCACAGCCTATACTTGCCGCCGCATATCACTTTAGTAGCTCTCCCTGCGGGCCACGGGCCTCCCACTGTGAGCCTTTCCAACCCTATCCACGCTGCTGGTCACCTCTCCTCAGCCTCCGGTATACCCCCCCCGGCTGGACAAAATATCATTTTGTGGAGTAGGGGAGATAGGGGGATGAGTTGTATGAACAGAACGTAAAGAAGGACGGAAAACACAGAAAAACATCATATAATCATGTTAGCCAAAAGAATGTATATATACAGCATTATTCAAGTGTAATGGCCAAAGTGAAGGAGACAGCGGGGGAAAGGAAGAGGAAAAGGACGGGAAAACATGAAAAGAAAAGAGACGAAAGTGACAGATAGAGGCACAGCAAACATCATATAATAATGTTAGCAAAAAAAACATATATATAGAGCATTATTCAAATGTAATGACCAAAAGTGAAGATGACAGCGGAGGAAAGGAAGAGGAAAAAACGGAAAAAGATAAGAAGACAAAAAGACGAAAGTGACAGATAAAGGCACAATAATGAAGCAATAGGGCAAATTATAAGGCAAGAAACATATGGGGCATTGATGTAATTCACCATCATATAGAGTGATTTCACAAACAATAAATATATAAAGACATGCAAAATTTGGATCGAGAGATGTTAGGACGATATGTTTTGTGGTGCAAGAAGTATCAAGGCAATAGTAATTGACAAACAACCGGTAAGTGTGTAAACATGGTGGAGCAGGTAAACGAGATTTTGTATACCTTCTCTATTTTGCATGAAAAATACTAATTGCGTAATCAATTTACATATTAACCTGTATTAACTGTGTGCCTCGGTATAACTAACCAACGGGGCACCTTGATAAACACGAATTACACGTGGGACTAAATGCTAATTGCATGGCAGAATAACATTGATGACTAACTGTGGTACGCATATTTAACAATAGAAGGTGCTGTGATAGAAATTGCATGATTTATGTTGCTTTGTAATGGTTTGCGTTCCTGGTATAGCGGAATGGTGAGTATTATTGCTTTAAATGTTGCTATAAGCTAGGAAAATACTAATATATAATGGGATTAGTGTGGGTTTAAACATTAGAATCTTAATTTTCTTATATTAATTATGTTTTATGTTTGTTTTGCTTAAGTTGGCATTCGGGCCTACTAGGCCATGATATTCAAAATGGAGTTCGGAAGTGGCCATCGTCTTGTGAGCGTGATGTCTACTGTGCAGACTCGGATGGCTCAGAAGATCTCCAGGCGTCCTCAGATCAGAGCACAGTGTTCCTCGTCAAGGATAGGAACGTGGAGGACTGCCAGAATTCAGCTAGTGTGAATGACAAGAGAGAACAATAACCACCTATGACTGGAGGTCAACACGTCGATACATCGGACCTTTTCGCATGAGAACTTTATAAGCTAAAGGAATGACATAAGCCATTTCCCTGAGTACCCGGGAATGTGAGAACGGAGAGCTATATTACAAAATTTGAGGGGCTTAGCCAATCAGAGTGTTTGGATTTAGAAATTGTTACCGATTAGTTTAGAAATCATTATAAAAGGGGAACTGTAGGAGAGGGGAGAAGTTAGTGCTAGTGCGTTCCAGAGGGGTGTCCCGAACTTGCGTGACCGATTTGCTTGCACGATTGGTTGGTCCTTTGGATTTGGGACTGTGTCGTGCCGAGCGAAAATAACTTTTCGGACTTATTTGGGTATTGGCCTGCATTCGATTGGGACGATCTGCCCCGAAGGGACTTGAGTTATGCAGAGCTAACAGGGTTAGAGAAAGAGCCCCCGATATCAAGAATAGGTAAATATGAATGTCATGCTAAATTGTGCTGAATAATCAAATTTGAACTTTGTGTTACCCGAAATGCTAATTATGCAAATGAAAGCAAATTAATTCGACTAAAACATTGATTAGCAGAAAATGAGTTTGTGATTCTTTAAGTAAAGGTATTGAATTCAGATTCCAAAGCTGTAATGTGTTTTAGCTGGTTCTAAATCACCATCAACCAGTCCAACTAATTGGTCCGTCGACCAAGTGGTGGAGTGCCTTGATGCTAAGGTTAGGAGTCTATAGGTATTGATGTAAATATGTACATATTGTAACAAATTTCCTTCCCTATAGGTAATAAGGTACCCCCCCACATGTCCAGCGATTCTCATCTTCCTGTGTGCAGATTCGAGTGAGACGTATGAGTGTTGGAGTTATGGGCCCCACCAATGAATGCATGCGTGAATGAGTTGTGGGATGAAGGGTCTGTGACGCAGGGAGGATATGTAAATTTGCCCTTTCCGCTGGAGCAGTTTTTCTGGTAGCAGAGGATGGTTTTATTGCATTGGTTTGGTGATTATTGATGATTGCTTATTGATTATTGAGTAATGGATGATTGATTGATTATTGATTTATGTACTAACATCCTATGTTGAGTCGCGTTGCGTTTTATGTTGTTTTTGAAGACTGGATGTAGGAAGTTGGATGCCCTGTAGGTACACGGGTAAAATGTGTGGCAAGTGAAGTCGCACGGTGTATTGTCTTGTTGCCCTGTAGGTACACCTGGAAAACGTGTGGCGATTTGAGTCGCACGACGCATTGTCTGGGTTCGATTTGATAACATCGTCGTGTGATATCGTTAGAGACATTTCTGTGTGGAAGTGCATGAGTGCAATAGCAGCAGGTTCTCTCGTGAAACTCTGGCCTTAAATCTCAGGAGCAGTGTAGTCTCCACATGTGTTTTATCCCCAGAGAAACGGTTAGACTTTTTGCTTGTTAGAAGGGTAAGGTAGAGGGAAGTGCTACTTTATCGGCGAAACTGAATAATTCTGTGGAAGGGCAGAGGTAAGCGCTGCTCTCGAGAAATACAGGATTCTTGCGTAATTGGACAAAACTATTTCTTTGTTTAGCGGAACAGGCAATGGTGGTGTTTTTATGTCGTTACTAACAGATTTGAGTAAAAGAAAACATAAGAAAGGTTTGCCGATAAATTTTGTAAAGGAGGGGTCAGCAGAAGCAGGAGTAGCGAGAAAGGCTGACATCAGAAAGACCGCGCTGGGATTGGCCAGCCATTCAGAGACGCGGTTTTCACGAATTGGTGCGCTGGTGTACGTCGCGCTAGGAGTGGAGAATTGCCAGGGTGGCGTAAACGCTCCGGATTGGTGCGTTAGTGTGAGTCGCGCTGGGATTGGAGAGTTTCAGTGTAACGTAGACGCTCCTGATTGGTGCGTTAGTGTGAGTCGCGCTACGATTGGACAGTCAACAGAATAGTCGTAGAGGAGTGATTCAGGGAATCTAGAGAAACAGGATAAGGAAAATTATGTATTACGATCCACCAGAGAAAGAGAAAAAATCATGGTTTGGGAAAATCAAGAACCTATTTAAAAAGGATAAGCCAATTGTGACTAGGTAAGGACAGATACTTCCCCCACCGAAATCGCCCGCATCCTTTATGGTGGCGAAATATGGGTACCATACATGTATTTGGCTAGATAATTGGGCAAAGTATACCAAAGAAGATGGAATCTTAGCATTCCCAGAAAGAGGTTCCTTTAGTTTAGCTGTATTAAGAAATTTAAGAGAAAGGATGATGAGATTAGAACTGAGACCTAGACCTACTCAGTTTGAAGCTTTAACGGAATGGGAAGATGAGATGTATGAAAGAGAGCGACAGCGAAGTGGCGGAAGGGACAAATACATATTTGGGAGACCGTGTGGACAGGAAAGTCATCATGATAGGATGAGAAGATTGCGGAGTACAAACATGGCCGATGGGATGTTCCCTATGAGAAACGCTGAAGAGACTAGTAGTAGAAAGTGTACAGAGAAGAGAAACAATACAGGGTCAGAAGGCTACAAGTATGGTGTGAATGAGTCGGAGGATGATGTGCTAGAGGACATGTTTTATAAAAATCCTCCCCGTATCAACCAAACTCTACGTTGCTGACGCCGAATGCGCCAGTAAAAGAAGCACCACGAAATAAGACTTTTGAGCAAACGCCACCTGATTTAGGGAAAAATAATCCATTTAGAGAATCTGAAATTACACAGCCTGTTAGGATGGTAAATGAACATTCAGCTGAATTGGCTAGAACTACCCTGGAATTAACTGAGAAGATTAGGGAATTAACCAAAAATATGGAAGCCGTAACTGTTCCTGTAACAATAGGACCAGTGATGCCTGTCTTTGATAAACAGAAAGATAGTGAGCATTGTTTAACGATTCTTTACAATAGCAATAAACAAATTGAGATGGGAAAAAGAGATTCAGGAGAGAATTCATGGGGAAAATTGGTAGGAACCTCAGGGTTAAGTACTCCTAAAAATCTGAGAATGAATCAAAGTCCAGCAAGTAAAACATTGATGACAACAGAATCTGCACTAGAATCCCCAGAAAGAAGTATAGAACGAGAAAGGAACGAAACAATTCCTGTAGGTCCCACTTCTGAAGAACTAAGCGATTGGTTAAGAAGTTTACAGTGAAAAGATGCAGAACCACAACCTTTAGATGTGGCAAAATTAAAAATAACTTTGGAGGAATTAATAGTAGGGACAATTCCAATGGAAAAGTTAAAAGCATATCAGGATGAATAGCTAATGTTTCTATGTAAAAGTATAACTTGGAGAGCAAGAAGTTTGCATGAAAAATTGGAAGAAGTGGCGAGTGAAATGGGTATTGATTTTGAAAGAATAAAATCGTTACAGAAATCATATAGAGTAGATTTCTCTGAAAAGGATATTGAGAATTTGAATACCGCAGGAAGATTAACTCAAATTAAAGAACTGATTGCTTTGGTAAGAAAATGGGGTGATGTAGATAGATGGAAGAGCAGGTGGTTTCGGAAACGAGACGATGCAACAGATAAGACATTTTCAGCTTTCCCAGTGAGAGAAAAAGAGACAGTGGTAACTGAAGGGAGATCCCAGGAGGAGGTTATGTGCATGTTCCTTGACAGGACATTTTGTCATTTACAAATGATTTTCCCCGACTACGCGAGAAGCCGGTGGAGTGGTACCGGCAGGTAGAAAGGTTTGTCAAATTATCAAAAGTAGTATGGATAGATTTGAATGGGCTGTTCGATATAATTGTGCCAGCAGATTTATGGGCGGAATGTAAAATCACAGTGGGGTGGCCCACTCAGGAATACCCTAGGGATCCTAAAACATGTGCCCCTGATCCAGAAGTAATGAGAAAATATGAACAGGTAATTACTTTCTTGAAAAATAAAGTCCCTCCAAAAGAAACTGATTGGGTGAAAATTGATAGAACTCACCAGGAAGCAAAATAATCTGTACATGCCTATTATGAGAGGTTACTATGGGCTTTTAAGCAATACAGTGGTGATGAGAAATTAAGTGAGAAAGATTTAAGTCATTTTGTATATCGATTTGAGTATATGGGGCATTGATGTAATTCACCATTGTATAGAGTGATTTCACAAACAATAAATATATAAATACCTGCAAAATTTGGATTGCGAGATGTTAGAACGATATGTTTTGTGGTGCAAGAAGTATCAAGGCAATAGTAATTGACAAACAACTGGTGAGTGTGTAAACACAAGTCCAATAAATTATAGTATGTTTCGGTTGGTGGGCCGACCACGTTATGCGAGAATTTTTGTATTGTTTAGGGTTTTTTTTAGGCCGACATTTGGTAGGTGCCATGATTCAAGTAAAGAGAGACAATTGCATAAACGTTTTATTGTGCACAGTCAGGACAAATATGATGCAATTCAGGTTACCGTGACATTCATCATTAAGAATGATGATTGATTGCAAGTGAGAGAGATATTATTATAAGCACGATACGATGAGACATATAGGAAGCAAACAGAGGTATATGTGTCATCGGGCCAATGGAATGAAAGCAGGTAGAAAAAACAGATTTATAGGAAGAACGTGACATTGTGCATTTCTCACATCCCTTCTTTACCCCTTCCTCATTTCTCCATGCTTTCCTTTCCCCTTCTTTTCCCTTCTCTATCGCTTAAACAATCACCGTACATGATGAATGTCATGTTCTTCCTATAAATCTGTTTTTTCTACCTGCTTTCATTCCATTGGCCCGATGACACATGCACCTCTGTTTGCTTCCTATATGTCTCATTGTATCGTGCTTATAATAATATCTCTCACTTGCAATCAATCATCATTCTTAATGATGAATGTCACGGTAACCTAAATTGCATCATATTTGTCCTGACTGTGCACAATGAAAAATTTACGCAATTGTTTCTCTTTACTTGAATCATGGCACCTACCAAATGTCGGCCTACAAAAAAACCCTAAACAATACCAAAATTCTCGCATAACGTGGTCGCCCCACCAACCGAAACATACTATAATTTATTAGACTTATGTTTACACACTTACCGGTTGTTTGTCAATTACTATTGCCTTGATACATCTTGCACCACAAAACATATCGTTCTAACATCTCGCGATCCAAATTTTGCATGTCTTTATATATTTATTGTTTGTGAAATCACTCTATATGATGGTGAATTACATCAATGCCCCATATGTTTCTTGCCTTATTATTTGCCATATTGCTTCATTATTGTGCCTTTATCTGTCACTTTCGTCTTTTTGTCTTCTTATCTTTTTCCGTTTTTTCCTCTTCCTTTCCTCCGCTGTCATCTTCACTTTTGGTCATTACATTTGAATAATGCTCTATATATATGTTTTTTTTTCTAACATTATTATATGATGTTTGCTGTGGCTCTATCTGTCACTTTCATCTCTTTTCTTTTCATGTTTTCCCGTCCTTTTCCTCTTCCTTTCCCCCGCTGTCTCCTTCACTTTGGCCATTACACTTGAATAATGCTCTATATATATATTCTTTTGGCTAACATGATTATATGATGTTTTTCTGTGTTTTCCGTCCTCCTTTCCGTTCTGTTTATACAACTCATCCCCCTATCTCCCCTACTCCACTTCCTTGTCTTCTCCCTCTTTCCCATTCCTTTCGCCTCTTCTTTACACTATATCTCTCTGCCCTCTATTTGTCGGTGATCACAGGGATACACACCACCCCCTTGCGTCCTTTCCCTGTTTTTTCTCGCATTGGTTTCTTTATTTCCTTACTCACTACAAATGTATGTACAGCCCTGAGAAAGCCACAGGCCGGATGGCCATGTAAAGGGGTGAAACACGTGTTGGCGGTCTATCACTCACTCTCATGGATACAGTGAATATACTTTAAAGAAACTTCCAACAAAATGATCTTTTGTCTGACTGGAATTTGTTTCCTGTAAGAATTATAAAGAATCTTGCCCTTACAACCACTTTGAACTATAGGAAGGGTAGAGCTGATTAAAATGGTAATGTTGCCACTTTGCTAACCTCCCGATTTATTTGCTGGCCTCCTTCTTCCAGTCACTGGAGGGTGTAATGAAGGACTTTATCTGGAGCAACACACTAAGCAGGGTGGCATTAGCAAAGCTATATTTGCCTCGGTCACAGGGTGGGCTGGCTCTACCCAACTTTGAGCATTACTATCTGGCATCCCAGATACTCTGGGTGGCATAGTGGGTGGAGGAATTACACCTGGCGGATACAGCAGAACTTAGACCCTCATATGCCCTGCATAGGATTCTTTTGTTTGCCATCCGAGCAATAGATCACATCAATTGCTTCTTCTTCTGGTGCAGGTTGCTCGGAAGTGCTTTCGTAGGGCATTACACCTTACTCGACATGTTACGCCATATGCACCAGCCATCCCACTGTTAGGTATGCCGAAAGGGGAGAGATATGTCTGGGGGTCGGATCTTGCTGACTGGCAGGGGGCAAATATATCTACTCTGGGGAATCTGTACATGGAAGGTGCGCTGAGGCCATTCCTCTCTTTGTCTGGTAAATTCCTGAGCCATGCTTCCTGGTTGGCTATGTTGAGATATCTCGCAGGAACCCTCAATGCATCTCATAAGTGGTTTGCAGAATCAATCCGGGAACATACCATGAAGGATTTAACACCATTGAGAAATAAATGTGAAACAGATATGGCGCGATCATACACAGCTAAAGAATGGTCCATATTATTGGAAAGTCCTAGACAGATCCCAAGGAATGCACGTTTCAGGCTGATCCAATTTTATGTTGTGCATAGAGCGTACCTATCCCCAGATAAGATTAATAGATAATTCAACAGGGCGGATGCATGTTGCCCGCGATGTAAGATGATAGATGCCGATTTGCTGCATATGCTCTGGTCCTGTCCCAAATTGTAAACATACTGCAAAGAGGTGGTTCAATCCCTGAATACAAGTACAGATAGAGAATTATCGCAGTCATGGGAAGTGTGAGTAACAGGGATATTCCCTAGGAGCAAGAAGCATAAAGCCTCTTTGAGATTTTTAGATCTGGGGTTGGTCGTGGCTAAAAGGCTTATCACACAGCGATGGAAGGCTGAAGACCCCCTGTCAATAAATGCATGGTTACATTCCATGATAAATTGGGCCACGGGTGAAGCAGTCTCATTAGTACACATTGGGGCTCCATAAATACCCCATTTCCACGGCATGGAGTGCAATGTTGTGCACACTTCAAGGGATGGTTTCTGTGGATGACCTGTCTGACATTCCTAATGTTGAATAAAACTACTCTAATGCAGGTGATGTCATATGTCCCAAATTCACACACCTCACCCAAAATGTACTCATATATGCTGATAATATGTACAAGTGTACAAATATATAATTGATAAAACTGCAATAGTCACTGTCCGCCTTCGCCCCTCTATTTAGGCATTCCTGCGTTTTTTCCCTTGTCCCTCCAATTGGGTGTTTTATTGTTTTAATGTTATTTAACAGGTATTTGGTCGAAATCTTGCCACACAGACTTGGAAGGGAGACACCCTCCGCACTGCACATATGGCAATAATATGTACATGCACAGTACACTTCTACTGTATTATTATAAGTAAGCGTACCAAACTTGGAATGATTTTATTTATATGTTAGACCATGGGTATGGGCAAACCAGGTTAACGAGACAGATCGTTACTATTTTGGCATCCACTTATTGAATTATTTTGTTGAATTCTCTGTTTTGTCAATTTTCTACTGGTTCTTCTGAAAATGTATACACCCGTCAAATATATTGTATATGTGAAAATTTAATAAACAGGTCAAACAAAAAAATAACATAATGTGTATTTGTAAAGCACACATTCACCCAAAAGGTTATCTTGGCACTGAATAACAGATGTTTATTGTTACCCAACTCAATGGTGCTCATTTTATTAACCACAGAATGATGAAAGGCTAAGTGGAGCCACCGGGATTTGAACCTGTGACCATGAGAGCAAACACAGGTCCCTACAGTGAATGCATTAGTCCACTAAGCCACCAGACATGGCTTGAACTCATGACTAAGTATCTGTAGAGACACTGTTTAGCTTTGTTAAATGGTGCTTGTGTGTGTATGATAGTTGTGTTGACATATTAAGTTGCATATGTATGGCTCTTGAGAACAAGCAGTATGTATAAAGGCAGGTGTGTTGAAATATGATTGTTCCTGTTGCATATAATTATCTGTTTGTTGGCGTAGGATGGTAAGTGTGGGGGAACCTAATGGTGGCTGTATAAAAGTATTTTTTGGGTGCAGGAATAGAACCCTGGCTGTGTGATAGGAAGTGTGTGGTCATGTAGTGTTTAGTGATGAGACATATGATGGTAGTTATTTGCTCATGTATGATCATTGTTATGCTGTGATTTCAAAGTAGTTGATGAACCATATGAGTGTCTTTGCATGTTATGGTTAATTTCTTGACATATGACTTAAACTGTGCAGATATTAAATTGATGGTGGTATGCTGGGTCTGTTGTATATAAGTGAACTTTCAGTTTCAAGAGGCATGTGATGTTGGGAAGAATGTATGCTCTTGTTGGCAGATAAGAGTGAATTTGCATGGTGGGTTTTGGAAATAAGATTAAGTGAGGACCTTATATTGTATTGTAATTTAATCTATTTACTGCTTCATTTTTTGATAAAAAAATTTTAAATATTAATTTTTGTTTTATGTGTAAGTTGAACATCTGTCTTTAGGGTTATGTGTTTATTAAGGGCCTGATTTAAAATTTGCTGGACAGAGTAGTGCCTGTCACGATGACGGAGGACATTACCTTCGCTATCGAGGGTACTCCGAAGTAAAGTTTGGTGTATGTTCTCTGTCGGTTTGATGGACATACAACAAACTCTTGAAATGTTTTCCTTTTTCACAAACAAACTACCAAAGTGAGAGTTTGGTTTTGAAAAACAAAATAACTTCCACGCCTTAGAAGTTTTCTCCCAGGGTGTAGGGTCATTATTGGGTTTTTTCCTATCCCTCACTACCAGGTTTATCCTTGAGTTAACGGACAGAAAAAAAGGCATTACACAGCCATCCCTAAATAAGGTAGACAGTGAAATGTCCTTCCTCTGACAGCCCTACTCCATCAGGTTGTATGAGGAAGTATTCCGTCAACGGAGCAAATGGGAGCTCCATCGAGAGAGCAGTTAAGGTCCATCAGTCTATCCTTAAATGAGGGATGCACACTGTGTGTTTGGCAGGCAAGATACTCAACCATGTGTGTGAAGGAGTACTCTGTTTGCCAAACTGTAAACCGGGCACTAAGTAGCAATTATTTTAAACTATTACTCACCTATGTTTGATATCAACATCTTAAATCAAAATAGACAAAATAGTTGTTGTTTATATTTAATGTTCTGCATCCTTTGTACTAGATAAGTTATGTCTACCATGTAAATTTCTTTTTTATATTTAATGTTTGCGAATATTACCCCACGAAATGGAATGCACTTCTGAAATTGTATATGGCGTATATGAGTTACTGCTTGCAACATTTTAATGAGGACACACAATACAAGATTGAAAGTAACCAGCTGAAAAACGAACATTAAAAAATAAGTAACTTGTTCATTAATGTAATATGTTCAGATAGTGACGCGATTGTTTTTCACCAATCATTGGTTAATGTATCTGCTTTTGGGTGTTTAATAGTTGTGGAGGTAATATCCTACCACAGTTCTGGTGGGGTGTAGATTTTAGGTCACTCCTAACTGAATTGAATAGAGCTGTATTCTGTACAGCATAATTTGGCAACAGATTTGGGTTATGCGGGAATTCAGGCAAAGTGGTTTGAATTTTGTGGTATTAGATGAAGAGCAAATATCCAACATTGCCTCATATGTCTAGTCACACCATAATAATGTAATAATTTTACATGTTGTAGGTAATGATCTTGGACATTTACCGGGTTCACACCTTTTCTCCGTAATGAAGGAAAATCTCACCAGCTTACATGCCATTTATCTTAAAACACACTTTTTCATGCATTGTTTACCATAAATTGTGGCTGCTCACTACTGATTTTAACTTAAAGATGAAGTTATGGTCTTTCAATGCCAAGCATGTCACAACTGCACATTTTGGACATTAACGACTTAGCAGTATTTACCATGGCAGAAGAAGATATAACAAAGCTGTCTGTTTAAAATTTGCGCAATGTTCCAAAGCATCACAATGAAGGTTGTGAACATTTGATAAATCAGTTAAAATAGTTATATGCCATTTGTCAGCCCAAGAGCAGACCATAGAAAGGGGTGAAATAAAGAAAGGTTCATAGTATATGACAATACAGGAGAGTGGAAAACATAAAAGAGAATGCATTGGTTATAGAGAATATTGCCTATGGACAACTTGATGTTCATGAATGATAGAGGATATTTCTAACTGCTTTGTCCACCACAGTATAGGTACCTGCTACAGCAATCACAACGAGGGGACAAGAGGGCCAATAACTGCTGTGCCCAATGTGTACTACCATCACAGTGGAAAGACCTGCCTCTGGGATTTACGCTACTGATGGTGTTTCTGAATTGGAGTCACCCAACTTCAAAAGTTTAAGACTTTAGTCCTTGTCCTGAATAAGATGCTTTTGAGGTGGCTCAACTGCGTCTCTATTCTCAGAATGCCACCTAGAGTTAGCTGCAGACATATTTCACCAAGAATGTTGCCTTTCGATGATGCTTTATCATAGCTGTTGTGCTTAGACCGTACTGAAAATAAGGTTTGTCATGTTGAAGGACATCACATTGGCGACATATTACCCCTTTCGCATGCTTGTGATCTGCACCATCGAAAAGGAGGAAAGAAATCTCACAGCCTGGACCGAGGAGGTCCAAAACTGTTATAGTTATAAGATACTTATTTTGTTATTCTGTGAATCAGGTACCAAAGGTGTTAATTGTCCAAAGTTATCCTCTTCTGGTTGCTTATCTTTTGCACTTATACCAGCAGTAGCTATTGTGCACTGTCAGACTTTAATCTGACTGTTAGCTTCTCAACTCTCATAAACTGTGACTGATGTCAAGCTGTGAGAGAGTAATTGAACGTGTTTCGATATGTAATTGGTTAGCTGTGCGAAATGAAAGTAAAGGGGACTAGTCGCTGCCATGATCTATTGCTATCTTTCTTAGTGTCTAAGAAACTGTTTGCAAGCCGGATTACAGAGAATTTTTTAATACTGTTCCAAAAAGTGTTTTTTTAGCTTAACGGTAACATTATTTTTTACACATTAAATAATGATACATTAATACATTTCACTGTATAGCTTAAGTCTGTGTTCTAAGTTTATTTACAGAAATCGTTCTAACTAATGTATGTTTTCAATCATAAACTTTATTAAAGTGAAAGTACATCTGGAACTTCTGTTGTACTTTGTTGCCTCTTAAAATGCGACATTATTTTCTAGAGTGTCCCATTTCTAGTAAAATTCCAGAGACATGTTTTAACAATTCAACTGTTGGATATTCTGAATATGTAATATGAATGGTATTTTACTCACCGTTTTGCCTTGGAATCTGCTTATGTTCAGATTTTAAAGTCTTATCACTTTAAGAAATTATTTGTTACTTTAGTGAAGATACAGTGACGACATTGGACACCTCACTGGGAAATATGGTATTTCACTTTTCAAAAAACCACTTTGCACCAAATCAAACCATATGTCTTTACAGCATGATCCTGTTCATGATCAATGGGCAAACAACACACACTTCTCCAGGTCGTGTTTTTTTTTTTTTTGCATATTTATATTGCGCGAACTCGACCCGAAGGTATTGGAGCGCTTTACATAGCACCCTATTTACATTACACATTCAGGCACGGGGAGATTAAGTGATTTGCCCAGAATCACAGGATGTGGACGCGACCTCGAGGCTCGAACCCTGGTAAAGCCTCTAACTTGTCACTCCACAATCACATGCCCACCAAGAAACAACATAGAAACTTCTCCTTATGGCATTACTTTTTGCACCATACTACTTTGTACCATTTTGATGTTTGCGAAAATCTGATACACAATTCATTTCATATACACAGCTCAAACCTTTGCAGTCTCTAAACACACAACTTGCAACACATATAACATCTCACTTGAACATATACCGCTTTAGTTTCCTCTACATAGTATGGCATTTGTGAATATTCTAAAACACATAAACAAAAGAAAAAAGATTCAAGTGTTTTTTTTTTATATCAAGTTGGGATTCATAACAACCTTGGGCTGAAAAGTGATTTGACGCCCGCTACTGCACACTTCTAGTATTTTTATAATACAATCATTGTCAGCCCCTCTTTTGCGTGACATAAGGAATCCTCCCTTCAGCCTTGCACCAACATGATTAATGTTAGTTAAGTTCACCCCGTTTCAAGAAAGTGTCTTCTGTTGCACTAGTACCAGGAGAGTTATATGAGTGGACTCAGGTGTTTTACCTTACAAGTTCCCAGAATTTTGACTCTTTGTCCAATGAATTCACACAGTTCAATTATCTCTTTTTAAGAAGCAATCCTTTATTTCATGTTGATTGATACATTTCATCCAATTAATTTATGGAAGGTCCCAATGCATTTTGGGAATGCCTTTCATCAGAGAATAAAATTAATCAGGGGACGACATATCCCCGAAATGCAAGCAAAAAAGAACAATACAGAACTCATACAATAAGAGAACATTTCCTGCGTCAAAAACATGTCAACAAAGCAAAGCAAATGAGGTATGCCACTGAGGTAACGGAAATATCATCAAGCGATAATTAACATTCTGCAGAAAACGCCATGTGTGAACCTACATTATACATAGATTTCTGTTGATTG
This sequence comes from Triturus cristatus, assembly GCF_964204655.1. Classification (NCBI taxonomy): domain Eukaryota; kingdom Metazoa; phylum Chordata; class Amphibia; order Caudata; family Salamandridae; genus Triturus; species Triturus cristatus. Next base: position 130,782,351 of record NC_140586.1, on the reverse strand, counting down.
ATCACTATATTGTAAAGTAGTACTAACTAGCCAATTATTGCCGGATCAATAATGGCATACCATTAAAGGAAACACATGTCTCAAAAAGGGGGAAACAATTGTCAGACCATCCTCAAGACACACGCCTGCACATTTACCACCCAACAGACTTCATAACTACCCAAACTAGGCGCAGCCCAGGAAAACTGGCACCATCTCGTTGATGCATCTGGAAAGTAGTATAACTAATGGCCTGAAACACTGTTAGTATTTGAACTTGGTGATTGCCAAATGGGATCTGTATAATAAATAAAATCTTTGGTATATAAATGGGTGAAGAGCACTGAAAATACAGGGTACCACAAGTGAAAAAGGCCAGCCTCAGCGAGACCAACAACTGGGTACCGTCTGCAGAAAAAGACACTGCTCCCTGCACTGGCAGGGGGCTCCTCTTCAGGGGTCAAGTCATCCCCCTCAACTTCAGGTGGTACCACAGGAAGGTCCATCCCATTATCCCCTCCTGTGCCTTCAACTAGTGACTGATGGGCATGCACCCAGCTCCTCTGCGCTTTTTGGAGTTCCACCTTCCAGGCGGTGCTCTTAGTTGGATGTCTACTCTCCTTGCAGAACTCCTTGAGCTGTTCCACAGAACTCATGTTAGCCTGCTCAAACTCTTTACTTAAAGAGGTGGGTTCGGGCACAAAAGTCAGAGAGAGAATTTAGAAAAAGCAAAAAGGCCAATCAGAAAGTATTTAAACTCGAATTTGTCTCAGCTATGGGATGGGAGTGTAAATAAAATTACTGTATGTCACTGCACAACCACAAGTCCAAATACCACCGCTGTCATCAATGTAAGAAATTGGTTGAATGGTTGACTGGGGTGTGAGTCCTGGCCAAGCAGCAACCACAATCCTTGTCAGTTTGGGGCACAAACCAGCCCTAAATTAACCTGTGCTCAACCCTCTGGTAGCTTGGCACAGAGCAGTCAGGCTTAACTTAAAGGCAATTTGTAAAGCAATTGTGCAACACTTCAAACAGACAATAAAGTGAAAACATCACACAAAAAGGATCCCACACCAAGTTAGACAAATATAACTTACGTTAATAAATAAAACAAGACTAAAACAAAAACAAAAAAATTAATAGACCGGAGAAATTGAAATTTAAAGATTTTAGTGAAAATAGGGCTAAAATCACAAAGCACCAATTGTGGCTATTTGGTCCCGCCAGACCGGGAGACAGTCACAAGTTCAGGTTGAGCGAGATGGAGCAGGGACCAGCTGCAGTGACCCAGTTAGGCCCACTGAACACAGTACCTTAAATTATGGTTTCCAGAATGTTGCAAGGATCCGTGTCGAAGAAGCATTGTGCCCCCGAAGCGATGCGTCAGTTCTGAGATGCAGCAAGGCTGCAATGCGAAATCCAGCATCAAGGATGCGGCCTGCAGTCACGGTGGTGCTGTAGTTCCAAAGAACTGCTGGGCACTGACGCAGAGTCCAGCATCGCCGTCGAGGCTGCCGACAAGGAGGTATGCAAGAGTCTGCACCAAGGATGCATTGCAAAGTGGAGGTACCAATGGACAGCAGCGGGGAGCAGGTATTTGTGACAGGTCCAATCTACACAGCAGTGGAGATGCGTTTGTAAAGCTCGGGGATGCACTGTGCAGCAGAGGAGATGCGTTGGCTATGCTGGATCCACATAAGCTGGCAGAGCGCCTTGAGCCCATTTCCAAGGGTCCAGGACTAGGGTGGCACCACTTGGCAGGGTAGACTCACAGATGACAGAGTCCAGGTGCAGGTGCAAACTCATTGGAAGCCTGTTGTGTCCCTGAGGCTTCAGATCAGGAGGCCATGTCAACTAGCCCATGCGGTCACTTTGGGTTCAAAAGATGCAGGTCCAATCCTTCTCACCCTGGCAACAGGACAGCAAGCAGCAGGTCGCACAGCAGGACAGCAGTTCTTTCAGAGCAGCCATCCAGCAGTGTAGCAGTCCTTGTAGCAGCGTAGCAGTCCTTCTTCCTGGCACAGTACCCACAGGTCCAAAAGTGTACTCAAGTGGTGGTGTTTGAGGTTCAGTATATATACCCAGTTGTACCTTTGAAATGGGGAGAAGCTTCTTCTAGAGGCATGGCTTTGAAGTGCATAGGCTCCCTGTTTTCCTGGCCTTGGCTCCACACTAACTACAAGAGGTATGCAGCATTTGTATGGAGTCAGGACACAGCCTATTCAAGTGTAAGTGGAGCTGACTCCAGTTCCTCCCTTCCATCCTGCCAGTGATGGGCTATCCAGTCACACCTACGCTTCCCATTATGTGTGGCTGTCTACGACTGCACAAAGCCCAGCTTGCAACTACACCAAGTCATGTGACCCAGAGACAAGCTGCATTCACCAAATGGCTAAGACAAGAAAATGCCAACTATCTAAAAGTGGAATTTTCCAATCGTAATTTCAAATCTAACTTCACCATTACTTAGGATTTTAAGTTGCGATTCCAGAGTCACCAAACATAAAGGGGTTACCTGTTTCCATTTGGAAATTACATGTATAAAATGTAATAAAGTAATACTAATGTTATCTTATGGGAGAGGTAGGCCTTGCAGTAGTGAAAAACTAATTTAGGAGTTTTCACTACCAGGACATGTAAAACTTAAAAGTACATGTCAACTTTTTAAATACACTGCACCTTGCCCCAGGGCTGTCCAGTCCTACCTTAGGGGTGTCATATATGTATTAAAAAGGAAGGTTTGTGCCTGGCAAAAGGTTTCCTTTGCCAGGCTGAAATGGCACTTTTCAACTACATACACACAGGCTGCAATGGCAAGCCTGGAACATGTTTAATGAGCTACTTAAATGGGTGGCACAATCAGTGCTGCAGGCCCACTAGTAGCATTTAATATTCAGGGCCTGGGCACAGATAGTGCCACTTTACTAGGGACCTACAAGTAAATTAAATATGCCTATTGGGTATAAGCAAATTCAATATGTTTTAAGGAGGGAGCACAAGCACTTTAGCACTGGTTAGCAGTGGTAAAGTGCACAGAGTCCTATGGCCATCAAAAACAAAGTCAGCAAACACAGGAGGTCTGAAGGAAAAAAGTTAGGGGAAAAACATGCCAAGGATGCCAGGTATAACATGTGACAGGTCTAACAATAGCCCTCTACAGTAGCCCCTCATCTCTTGGAGCATTATGAAGAGGCCGGGAAATTGAGGGAACTGCAGAGCGACTAACACAGCATCACAATAGCTGTTATCCCTACGCCTAATTAGTGGCTGCTCCCCATACCACCCGATCTCACAGATGCACACTGAAACAAACATCCTCCCCAAAATCCTTGCAACCAGGCTAGTTAGGGTAATACGAACACTTATCCACATGGGTCAAAACAGCTTTATGCTGAACTGCATTACCCGTCATTGCATTCACTGTTTCCTGGTAGCACTAGCTAGAGCAAATACATTTTCATAAGCCTCAGCCTTATTTCTTTGAAAAGGCTTTGATATCTGTACATTGGCCTTTTATGCTCTAAATTTTGCTGAAAATTTGCCTTGACCCATTGTTTCTCAAATATGTCCAGACTTTGTACAATGACCCATGGACACAAGTAAGGGTGAGTGAGGAGCCATCCTGCCCTTTCCATGTAGGGCAAAGTATATGTCAGTGTTGACCCCTCTCCCTCCTTGCTGTTGCCCTGATAGTGGAACCACTTGCGGAGTGGATTAGGTGTGACGTCCAGGTATGGGGAATTATGTGTCATCAGGATATGAAGCTCGAGTCTCGTTTTATGCATACAACCTGCTCTTATACATCCAACACCCAGAATTTTCAACCCCAAGGCTGATGGACATTATGCAGGTCTATGGGGATGTATCAGGCCTTAAATTAACCAGTGTAAATCACCATACTTTCCAATTGTCAAATGTCTTCCAGACTTCCCAGCCCGAGCGGTGCAGGGAAAAGCCAGGGAACGCTTTAATTACCTAGGTGTCCACACCTCCAGAGATCCAAAATAGTGAGGAGATCTAAACATCACCCTACTTCTGACCATAACCTAGAAAGAATTGCCAGCCTGGGAGACTTTGATTCTTTCCATAATGGGCATTAGAGCTCTTTTTACGATGATTGCCTTCCTGCATCTCCTCTATTTTCTTCAGAAATACCTGCACATCCTCCCTGCTGTCTTGTTATTGGACATAAATTCCCTCTTTGGGAGATTCCTTTGGCCTGCCTCCCAGACATGGGTGTCACTCTCCAAATGCATTCAATCGCCATATGACAGGGGCTGGGCATAGCATCTGCCTTTACCGATGGGCATCACAGCTTGTCATCAATGAATGGATTTTTGGGGACCGTTATGACATGGCGCATAGGCTGGAGATTGTTCTCATCTAATCCTAGAATATGTAGGATATTCTGTATGCCTGTTTCCCGGTCCAAGGAGGAGCTGGCCTGGCAGTTCAGGCTGGAATGTTCCCATAGGAAGCAAGGTCAAGACTGATTTGCATATGACTGTGTCCAAACTGGGGGGGCATGGTGAGCAAATAACACTATGGACTTAACCCAGATCTGTGACTGGAGGTGAATGTTTGACAATGTTCAGCATTCCATTCGTCAGCTATTGTGTTGCTACTCCAAATAACACCAGACATCCGCCAACCTTAGTTTAAATTTTAAGCACAAAGGAAGCTAGGAAATGTGGATGTACTTGAAACTTCAATTTATGTACAATGGTCTGATTACAGAGATCTCTGTGAGAGTAAGTGATAAGAAACAGATATTGAAAAAAAGGCAATTCTACGAAAATATACAAATAGGCAAATTTCGTCCATATGCAAAACAAAAAACTCTGCAACCAAGATTAATTTCTAACTTATTCTTACAAAACACATCAGGAGCGATATTATGAAAACTATTATCGCAGGAAAAAATATGCTTTTTGTTTGATGTCCACTACCACAGACTGTACAGCTTTCAATACGTAAATGTTACTAAGAGAACACTAGCTCATTATGTACCAATGCCGCCAGTACAAGTTAGCTGGAGCGCTATCCCAGAAGCAATGGGGAATATCACTCTAACCAATTGCGAATGGATCCCACTCCTGGTAATGCTGGGTCTGGAAAAACAGGGCAGAGTTACCTCGTGCCTGGTTACACCTTATCACCAGAAACGTGTCTGCCTACTCCCTACCCCTCTCCCTATTGTACCTTGGTGGGGAAGACAAAGCTCCCCAGCATTACTCAGCTCTGCTGAGTCCTCTCTCCACCACAGCTGTGCTACGGCCGGCTCCTCAACTGCTGAGCTCCACAGCTGAAATTTACCATCAGCTCAAAGGAGGTGCTAAATGTCAGTGGAAGAGAGCCCGTTATTTATACTGGAAGGGAGAAAGACATAAGGGAAAGTACACGCTAGTCCCATGTCCAAGTTATTCCCCATTCGTGAGTAGAATAACTTCTGATTCCATTGTTTGGTGCAGAGATACTGTCCAGAATCTGCGCTCCTGCCCCCCCGTTATTATCGAACCAAATAGTGAGCAACCCCTAAAGAGGCCTCTACTGTCCAAGGACTACGCACTCTATTCGAAAATCAAGCTAGCATCAAGCTCAGGCTATTGGATACATCAATATCTACAATGTAACTTAATGGTTTGTGTTAATAGTTAGATAATGCTTTGAAGAAACATTCTAACAAAAAGCGTACTTGTGAATGTTGGACGGGATGCATTGCAAACTCCGGCTATGAATTCAAAGAAAATTATATTGAATTTATTTTATTTTAATTTGATCAAATTGAAGGACCACTGCAAATAGCATGTTCCTGTGTTAGAACTTTACTCTGTAAAGATTTCTATATACAGCAAGCAAAATGTCCTAGGGGCATATGCCAATATTGGCAAGTGTGCCCTATCCATCAAACTCTAAAGGATGGCCTTCTTTTTAATTTTGTAAAGTACGACAGGAGTATCACCCATAAACCACGTTGAGAGGTGGGTAGGTACGAGAGAAAAACAACAATATCTCAACTGGTATAATTATGAGAGACGGTTTAGAGTATGCATGTCAAAGAACAATGCAGCACAGGAAAAAGAAGACTCTTGGTCAGGGTGAGTGCCGTAAAGGTCATCTAAAGGAGGGCTGGCATGTAGTCCATCTTTCAGCAATGGCAGCGATTTGTTTGCCAAGGATAGCTGAGAGGAACCGCCGAACTGCTTGTAAGAGAGGACACCCGATATTTCTCTTACACGCAGTTCGGCGGTTCCTCTCAGCTATCCTTGGCAAACAAATCGCTGCCATCGCTGAAAGATGGACTACATGCCAGCCTTCCTTTAAATAACCGTTACGGCACTCACCCTGTACATACTTCGTGGATTTTTACACCACCAGCACCGCTTTAAACCAACAACCCGGTCCTGAAGATGATCCTGACCTAAAGGATCGAAACGCCGTCGACCATTCAGTGCAACTTTACAGCGCGTTATTCATTATGGTTCCATCAAATAATTGCAAAATTTGTTGAAAGCAATGTCCGAACCATCCTTCACTGTATATATTATCCCACCTTGCGCCGTTTTTCGCTGTAAACACATTGTCACTTGCGTCGCCATTTGTTTTGTCACATGCACATTCTAGCACCAAGTTCATTGTCGGGTTGTTTTTTATGCAATTCCTTGCCTGCAGTGCTGATACAACTGTACTTGATTATGTTTAAAAATATATGATGCCTTGTGCACTTCCCAAAAAAATCGCTGACCAAGAGTCTTCCTCATAATTATACCAGTTGAGATATTGTAGTTTTTCTTCTTTTTAATTTAGCATTAGTCAACATTGGACCAAAAGTATTAAATTAAGTCATGACTTGTGTACCCCCATCAAGAGTTCACAGATTTCCAATGTAAGTCCCAAATGTTGGACTCCTTGTGTCGCAATAGGCTATGGTAAGCGCATTTAATGGGACTGCCTTCATATTGCCAAGTTCTGGTCTGAAGTCTTGGTTTCCCCCTAGGGGATCCTGGTTACTCTATCAAACAGGACATGGCCAAAATACTACATCAAGTGAGACATCCTAATATGAAATACCAGACATGGGCCGATAGGACGGCCCTGAGGAACTGTCAAGGAGCTGCTAATGTAACAGTGGCTTCATTCTGGAAGAAACCCAAAGTACCACAACTCACATAATGGTATCCAGGGCCGGACTGGCCGTAGCAGGCACCGGGCATTTCCCCGGTGGGCTGGAAGGGTGGGGGCCGGTTTTGTGGCCGCAGGGGGCCGCTTTTCTTACAGGGTGCAAAATCAGCCCTCTGTAAGGAAAGAGGGAGCAGTGCTTAGCGGCTAACACCCCACTCTCCTCCCGTTCCCAGGGCCAGTGGAGGAGCAACCTGCCAGGGCTGGTTGCTCTTCCATGTCAGGCCCTGATGGTATCCACGACTTTGGGAGCTCATAGCATTCGAGAAACTGCCTGATAATATAACAAACAGTCAAAAAATAACGTTGAATTCATTTAGGGACCAGTGGAGTCCTACCTCTCTGAGGGAACTCCATCCCTATCTTTTCCTCCGAGGTTAAAGGCACTAAATCTACTGTCATTATATCCCACAGAGAGGCACATTTTGTGCTCTCACAGTATTTGAAACAGTTGCAGTGGAGGGAGACTTCCATACCAACGAAGGGTGCCATGTTCAGAACCTACTCATGGTGGAGAGTGGTGGAGCTGTTGAGGTACCTTTGTGTGATGGAACTTGAAGAGTGGGAGAGCGGGGAGAGGGAGGAAAGTTGGGGTTTAAGTAGGGTTTGAGTTTTGGTTTTGCAATACTTGACTAAAGAAACACGAGACCTGCCTACTGGTTTTAATGATCAGATTGTTTTAAGAGTTCACACATTAAACAGATCATTTTAATTAGATATTTAGAACACTTATAAAGCGCACTATCACCTTACAGGTATTCTAGCGTTGGAGGCCTATATGAAGACAAGGTGTAAGCTGCTAACGATGGCGAAAAGATGTGCTCCTAGAGTTACACGGGGGAAAAACCTGTTTGAAAGGCTTCTCTAAAGTGTAATAAATCAGTGGCAGACCTTAGGGCTCCCTGGAGCTTACTCCAGAGCTGAGCCGCTCTCACCATGAAGGCTCGACCGCCTTGTCTGTTTTTGCATAATTTTGCAATGCAGATGAGGTTTGCAGTTTCAGAGCAAAGACGTCTTCCTGTAAAGTATCCTCTTAGTTGTCTTTGAAGGGACAGGGGCCTTTGCTTTGCATAGGATATACGATGCTTTAAATGCCATCCTCTGTTTTATTGGAAGCCAGTGAAGTTCCTTCATGGTGCTGGAGGCAGGAGACCTCCTTGGCCTATTCACTTCCGGTTTAGTTTCTGAGGCCTGGACGCAGTACAGTCTCTTTAGTAGGAATTCTGGTACTCCAAGTAACAGTGTGTTACAGTAATCCAACCTGCTGAGAATCACTCTTCTCACAATCAGGGTTTTTTCCTGCAGTGGCAGCATTGGTAAACGTTTTCTCAAATCTCGAAGAAGCGCAAAACAGGGGCCTGCTACTTTGTTTACATGACTCTCCAAGGATAGCTGATTGTCAAATCTGACTCCTAAATTAAGCACTGTTTGATTGTTTTAAATCGGTTTCTTTAGTCAGAGGCAAAAAATTCAGGGGGATTTTTAAAGGAAATGTTGCTGCTGGGCAGCACAAAAACTCAGTTTTGTCCCCATTGAATCTTAGCGAGTTACTATCTAGCCAGTTACCTAAGTCATTTATACAATTATGAAAAGAGTCAAGCGCGTCCGGTTTGTTGCTATCCATTGGCAGGATCAGCTGTATATCATCAGTGTAGTTCACCAACCTGATGTTGTGGGACTTGATGAGGGTTATGAGGGGTTTCATATAAATGTTATGACGGATTTCATATAAATGTTAAAGAGGATCAGATTAAGTGCCGACCCTTGAGGGACTCCATGCTTATAGATTTTAAAATCAAAGCAGTAGAAAGGCAGCGAGACCGCTTAACAGCGATCTGACAAATAATATTCCATCCAGTTCAGTGCAGTCCCACTGAACCCAAACCTAGCTCGTCTTGGCAGTAGTGTCTTATGGTTCACCGTATCAAAGGCAGCTGATAGATCGACCAATTTCAGTACCGCTGACTGGCTGCTGTTCACTCGCATCTGGAGTTCGTTCATGTCCAGGATCAAATCAGATTTAGTGCCATATCTAGGTCCAAATCCGAACTGCTCTTCTTCCAGGAGGTTTTGGTCTTCTAGATGATAGGAAAGTATTTGACTCATGAAGCATTCCAGAATTTTTATCGGAAAAGGCAAAAGCGATATTGGCCTATAGTTACTGAGGGGCAACTATAGCCTTTTTCCAGGTTTGTGGAACTGTACTAGCATCCAGTGACTAGTTGCATATTTTTAGTAATGCAGGAAACACTTTATCTGCCATGTCTTTCCAAACTCTGTGTGGCAGAGGATCTAGGGGTGACCCAGAGGTGGTAGACAGTGCTAGTACTTTGAAGCTCTCATCCGTCATAGGTTCAAAAGCCTCTAGCTTATTGATGCGGCTGGCAGGAACGTCTATAGGGCCAGAGCTTGTAAATTTAATGATTCTAAAGTAAATGCAGGGGGGTGTAGATGTGACAGTGGCAAACTGGAACATCGAGTGTAGGGTTCCAATTCCATTTTGGCACAACATCCTGTGATTCTAAGCAAATCACCATGTGTCCCCAAATAAATTGTGTAACATAGTCTGGTTAATTTGTAAAGCACTTCAATGTCCTTGTGTCAGCTTTGCACTGTAAACAAGCATTGGCATAGCCAATAGGTCTCGCGTTTGGGACCTTATAAGACTCCCAAAGTGGAAGTTTGTAGTTGGAAAAGAAAAGGCTAATGGCCCAGCTACCATGGGAGTATTTTCTCATGGTATGGAAGGTAATTTAAATTATTTTGACTGCCCCTCAATGCCAAGATATTCCTGACGGTGACGGACAGTAAGAGAAAGACATCCGACGACCCACTCTAATTAGGGTAGTTGGTCAGCTGCTTACCTCTGAAGACCTGTACTCCTTCAGGCTGTCAACGGAAGGTTGTTGATGATGGAGTAAATTTTACTCTGTCAATGTAAGCCTGACGGTCAGCTCTTCTCTAAATCCGGTGGATATATTTGGCAGACAGGGTACCCCATTGCTGTTGTGACCCCAAGTTCCTCTGCCAGGGGAAACAACCTTTACAACGCAACTATTACATCGCACTACACTTACAACGCAGGCATTACAACGCAACATCCTTTACAACGCATGACACTACAAGGCATACCATTACAACGCATACCATTACAACGCAGACACTACAATGCATGCCATTGGAGTTAGAATAGTAATTTTTAACCCCTACACTATCCAACACTTACCCTACTGTTGCACCCCCTGGAGTTAGAATAGTAATTTTTACCCCTATACTATCCAACACTTACCCTACTGTTGCACCCCCTGGAGTTAGAATAGTAATTTTTACCCCTATACTATCCAACACTTACCCTACTGTTGCACCCCCTGGAGTTAGAATAGTAATTTTTACCCCTATACTATCCAACACTTACCCTACTGTTGCACCCCCTGGAGTTAGAATAGTAATTTTTACCCCTATACTATCCAACACTTACCCTACTGTTGCACCCCCTGGAGTAAGAATAGTAATTTTTACCCCTATACTATCCAATACTTACCTTAAATGCAATTTAACATTATGCGTTGTAATGGTATGCGTTGTAAAGGTAGTATGCGATGTAATGGAATGCGTTGTAAAGGTAGTTTTTAAAAATGCGTTGTAGTGTCATGCGATGTAATGGAATGCGTTGTAGTGGATGTTGCGTTGTAAAAATTGCGTTGTAAGTGCATGCGTTGTAAAAGCATGCGTTGTAACATCATACATCCCTCTGCCAGTGACCATTCCAGCAACTCTCTTTCCCAGGAAGCCATTGTTGGTCCTTCTGCTTGTATCCATCTGATTGCTCTGCATCTTTTCACCAATGCTAACCCCAGCAGAGTGCATCTATGCTGTATTCTCACTCTCCTGGGTCTGGTGTAAACCTCAACATACAACAGTTACAACTAGGTTTGTTATTGTCTTCAGCCTGGCTGACACCCAAAGTCAGTATTCAGTGACCTTCTCACATGCCCACGTCATATGTGCAAATGTGACCTAATATTACTTGCACTTGGGGGACAGAGGGGATCTGTCCAGATACATTTTATGTAATTTAAGGGGCGTCATGAAAGTGCAGAGGAGCAAATTGAAATGTGTCTATTTAAACTATGCATTACTGCATACTCCAAGAACCAGTACACATGCCGTGTTCCATTCTGTGTCTGTGAGCAGCACCTCTAAGTCTGTCTCCCACAGCTGGCATGCTTTCAATGGAATTTTACATCTATCTCTTTTCAGGGCTCTATAAATATGTGTCATTTAATCTACAACACTGTCCCATTTCCAGCAACATGTCCAGTGTTGCTGTAGTAGATGGGGCTCTCTGGAACTCCAGCCAAATCTCTCTGTCAGTTGTGGTTAGTTTTGCATATTGCGAACACTGCCTTCAGGGTACATCACGCTGGTCCTGCGCCTCCACAAAGGTGAGAAACTCATCTCCTCATACCAAGCACTTTGACACCACTCCACTGTTTTTTAGGATCTGTTCTTAGGGGATAATCAAACATGCAAAAATCTAGTGGCACAGAGAAGGACGGCATCTCGTCTGCTGCTGTGCTGAGTTATGATTTCCACGTACAAATACACCACATCTGTGCATGTGGTACACCTATGAAAGGTGTCGCATCAGAAGCACACCAAATTTTTTTTCAGGAGTTAACAGGTCATGAGGATACTGATTTCAGTCCAGGAGCAACCTAATCTTAGGCGTAATCTTGTTTTGCTTCCATTGAACTAATTAGACAAAAACACCTGAAATCAATGATTTGTAAGCTGAAAGTTCAGGACTGGAGACCTTGTCCGTAGGGACTTGGAGTGAGTTGGGTCATTCCACTCTTAATTCAAATGCAGAACATGCGCGTGAAAACCTGTCTTCACTTGTGGATCATTGAAAACTTTTAAGTGTGGGCTCTTTCTCAACTCGGGGGAAGTTCATGAAATCAATATAAAACAGATTGCCCTGACTTCCCTTAACTTTGTGCTTATTCTAGAAATAATTATTGGAGTTACTTTGATTTAACATATAAGTAATACATCTTTTACCAGGGTGTAGTGGTTTAGTAACCCAAATAATTAAACGCCGGCATTGCCCTTTGGTGTTAAACAGGAGAGAGGCCATAGTCATCCAGTGGAAGAATTGCACAAGTTATTCCTCAAAAAACAAATTGGGATGAACACCTGCTTTCTCGTCTGACAACATGGTGTAATCCTAAAGTAATTACATTCCTGCTCCTCCTTTTCTTTGATCACCGCACGTGAAGTACTTATAAAAAAATACTTCAGCTTGGGGCTCTGCAGAATGTGGTTTAAAACGACTATGCTTCTCCATTATAGTTAGGGCTCCCGGTTTTATCTTATTTATTTTTTTGACATTTCCGTCTGTATTTATCCATATTTATTTTTTGCCAATTTTATCTGTATTTATCCATATTTATTTTGGGTTTTCTGGAAAAATGAAGCTGAAATTAGTATATTTCCGCATTTATTTAACGGGTAATTATGCACTGATGCTTGAGTGCCTACTAGGTTTAAATGTTGTAAATCCCCACAGAAGATAAATCAATGCACTGATAAGAAAATGTGCATATTTCAGCATCAATTTTGTGCATATCTACTGCTGTTAAAACCTCTTTACTAAATTTCCTTACTTTTTTAGCCCCCTTACCTATCAATCCACACAGCAATTGGCCTGGCAGTCATGGCAGACAGTATTCAGAATTGCTAAAAAAGCAACCCAATTTCCATTTTTTTCCGCATTTAAAAATAAATACAGACAAGAAAATAAATGTTTTCTGTCTGTATTTATCTGTAAAAATCAGTAAAAACGGAAAACAGGGAGCCTTAATTATAGTTCAAGTATGGGTGGCACGCGGCAAAGGACTTGCCTTTTAATTCACTAATAGCATCATCAGGGTAGAGGGGGCAGTTCATGAATGTTTCTAAGTTCATTTTTAGCAACTATCAGTTCTAATTAATCATACTAAAAGCAGCGACGCCATTTAGTGTACTAAAGTTAAACACTACCAAAGGTTACAAAAATACACAGTCCTCGATTTTGAAGAATCTTAATAGCTTTCCACCTGACAGTTGCGGCATGATTTACATGGCAATTTGTTTGACATCTAGGCTCGTGCTCTTAGGTTCAAGTCATACCCTTAGCTGTGGTCTGGACCCCTGCCTCTTATTAACCTTTTGGCTTGGTAGGTCTCCTGTACACACGGCACAATGTGGTTTACAAGCACCCAGAGGGAAAGTGTGAGCCACCTAGAAGGGACACAGCAAACAATAAATCATGTATTAATAACTAACAGCCAAGAGAGAAGTGGAAACCGTACAATAAAGAGGCAAGTGGAAATAAGTGTCGTAAAAGGGCCCATAGTTATAGAAAGTAGTACAATTTAACAGTACGCGGGTCCGTTAGTTCTCATTCACTTCGACCTGTGTCACACATAGTCCCATGAGGTCATACCTTACCTGCGGGTTCTGGCAGCAAGAAAGGGGGTTGGCACGGGTGAAAAGACTTGTCCTTAAGACTCCAGGACCTGCACAGGGCCAGAGTGTCAGCGGGTGCAAGGGCGGCAATGACATACAGGAGACTCGGACAAAACTCACTCTAGCCGTGGCGTGGGCCCTGCCAGTGCCCTACGGTGGTAGCACGCACTCTCGCTCCCTGGACTGCCACGGTACTGGGGCAAGCAGCGCAGCACGCATGCTCACACCGGTCCCGACACTCAGCTCGGGGGTCCTAGAGCACGTGCGCAGGACACTGGAAATAACTTTCTGTCAGTGGCCTGCGCCGCAGCTGCACTCTCCCTAACCTTCAGCACTTCCAGGGCAACAGGCGGGAGGGGAGGCTTCAAGCAGAACTACAACCATGCTAGGCACGCATGCATTTGCTGTAAACTGTCTCCGCTGCATGAACAACTTTTCGGTGCGTTTGGCTCCGTTTGCTTTTGTGTAATACCGGCGGCAAGTGTGCTACATCTGTAGTCTGTATTGTCATCAATTGGGCATGATGTGCGATCTACTATGGTTTGAAGTTTATAATAACAATACCTTTATCTCTCATGGACGTCTATGGTCACTCCTTTGGGGTGCCTTATCACTCGAAGCAAGCAGCGCCCTAAGCCCTAATAAGAGTTGTAGTGTCGCGGTCTAGTTGACGCGCGCACTACGTGGAGACGGCGATGTGCGTAGCGGCCGTTTGGACGCTACTGCGCATGCGCGAGATAGCGCGCGAGGAGAGACGGCGATCGGAGCGTGTTGCCCGGCGCTCTCTCGGCATTAGCAGTTATAAGTGAATTAAAGGTTTCTGCAACCTCCAGAGTGCCTCCTGTGAGTTATTGGGGGAAACCTACTGAGACCCTGGCACCTAGCATCATTACAGTGGCGACGAGACTGGGACAGTGAGAACCCTACGTGCAACAGGAGGAAGGTGCCCCCAACCTGCATCAGAGAAGAGGTCCACCAGGAGGGACACCACCCCACGCGGTAAGAAGACCGAAGGGGGCGAGGACAGACGCCTACGCACCGGGAGAGCGCGGCAGAGGCAGAAAAACGCCGGGAAGTGGCACGTGGGCAGTAAAGGAGCCGGCCACGAGGTAGAGGAAATCGCAGGCGGACAGCGGAACCACAGAGGAGACCCTGGCGGAGTCGGGGGACGACGGAGCAGCCAGCCCGAACGCAGCCCCAGGTACCCGAAGCAGGGGAGCGGGGACAGACGCACCAGGTAGCCCAAGGAAGCTGGTGGAAGCCAAAATGAGTGCACAGTCATCGACTCTGACGACGCCGATCCCGTTCCTACCACGCCCGGGAGAACCCATAATGAAGTGGGAAGACTGGAGGGAGTACTTCAAAAACTACCTGGAGGCGTTAGAAGATGAGAACGAGGAAGCGTTCTCCAGTGCCAGGAGGAAGAGGATACTTCTACACAACCTGAGACCGGAAGGAATACGGGTGTTCCAAAACCTCACACCGAACATCAGGCAAGTAGGGGACACAGACGTGTTCGCCCACGCCATAGCAGACTTGGACAACCACTATCGGCCAGCTGTGTGCACCTCCATCGACCGCTATAACTTCCAGCAGAGGAAGCAAGAAGCGGGGGAATACGTAGATGACTACGTGGCGGCGCTGCGAACACTGGCGATGACGTGCAAATATGGAGGACTACAGGATGAGTTCATCAAGGACCAGATCGTCATGCACACGACAAGCAAGTCAGTACAGGACAAACTATGGGCGAATGGAGATGCGACGCTGAACGAGGTGATCGCCATAGTGAAAAGAGCGGAACTAACCAAACGCTGTGCGGAAGCGGCCAAGAGAGAGCCGGCCCCCAGACTCACAGTCAACAAGGTGGACGACGCGGACCATCAGGCACGGGGAAAACCAGCGACGGGGGAGTACAGAGGAGCGACCAAAGGGAAAACAAGACCCGGACAGACATGGAAACAAGAAAAAGGCGAGGCTATGAGATGCTACAGGTGCGGAACCTCGAGCCATGCGGCGCACGACAAACGGTGCCCCGCATTCAGAGCCAAGTGTGCGTTCTGCGGCCTAGTAGGTCATTACGAAAAGGTATGCCGAAGGAAAGGGAGACAGCAGGCGGTGAAATTCATAGCACAGGATGAGGGGGAAGAAGTGGAAGGCCGTGAAGAAGACGAAGAAGTCCTGTGTATCGAAGACCAGGTACTGGGCATTGAAGGGAGAAGAACGCGCAAACCCCAGTGTGACATGATTATTGGAGGAATACACATCACCATCGTGGCGGATTCAGGATCCCCATACACAATTGTTCAACGTTCGGTATGGAATGAGAGGTTCAGACCCACGTGGGGCGCGCAACTAGAACCCCCCGACATTCGACCGGTCACCTACACAGGGGATCCAATCCCGATGGTAGGGTTCAAGACACTGAAGTTCCAGTTCAAGGAGCGGAGTGCGCTCTGCAAGCTGTACGTCGCGGAGAAGGGACCGTCAGTCCTGGGCTGGATGGACCAAGGAGAGTTAGGCGTACAGCTGAACCCAGGAGGGGACACCCAGGTGATGGTGACTCTGGATGGAGAGGAGTCGACGGCGGAAAAGTGGCGGAGCGGGCACCCGAAGGTTTTCGGCGGGAAGATTGGGAAACTAGAGAAGTTCTCCCACAAAATCGTCCTGAAAGAAAACGCCCGGCCGGTAGCGCACAAAGTACGGAACATCCCGATTGCGGTGAGGGAGGCGGTGCAATAGGAACTACTCCGACTGGAAGAAGGGGGAATCATTGAGCCCATCGACAGTGCGGAGTGGTTGGCGCCTCTGCTGGTGGTGGCCATGAAACCGTCAGGCAAGGTGCGCCTCTGTGTGGACCTCAGAGAGTTGAACAAGTGCATAGTGGTCGAAAAGTTCCCCTTGCCGCGCATAGAGGAAATGTTGGCCCGCACGAAAGGAGTGAAATGGTTCTCCACCATTGACTTGCAATCGGCGTACCACCAGGTAGCGCTACATCCGACAAGCAAGAAATTGACGTCGTTCATCACGCCGTTCGGCTGCTACCAATTCTGCCGCATGCCCTTCGGTCTCGCCTCGGCAGCGGCGGTGTTCCAGAAGCTAATGGCCCGCCTATTCAAGGACATTGAGGGAGTGCAATACTTCCAGGATGACATCCTAGTGATGGGGACAGAGCTGGAGGACCATGACAAGAAGCTGTCGGCAGTATTGAAGATCCTGGAAGAGAAGGGCCTAACGGCAGAGTGGGAGAAATGTCACTTCGGGATGACGTCAGTCACCTACCTGGGGCACGAGATAGGTGCGCAAGGAATAACGCCGAAGAGAGGGAACGTGAAGGCCATCTGCGAAGCACCACCGCCCACCTCCAAGGAAGAAGTACGGTTATTCCTAGGGATGGCGGAGTACTATAGCAAGTTCGTCCACCACTTTGCCACAAAAACCCACCACATGAGGCAACTCACGAGAGACAAGACGGCGTTCATCTGGACCGAGGAGACGCAGGAGGAGTTCGACACAGTGAAACGGGAAATTGGTGGAGCGATCCCGTTGCAAGGATACGATCCTCAGGGACGGTCGATATTGATGACAGACGCGAGTGAAAAGGGACTTGGAGCGGTGCTCATGCAGGAAAGACCAGAAGGTGGAACGGAGACGATCAGCTTCGCGTCCAGGACGCTGACGGCGTCGGAACAAAAGTTCAGTGTGATTGAGAAAGAGATGCTGGCGGTGGTGTGGGCTATGGCGAAGTACCGTCAGTTCCTGTGGGGCACCAGATTCAAAGTGAAGACGGATCACAAGCCTCTAGTGAAGGTATTGACATCGGACGGCCATGCCAGCGCCACACCTCGGATTGCGAAAATGACTCTGAAACTCCTGGAGTACAGGTACGACGTGGAGTATATCCCGGGCTCCAGGAACAAGATAGCGGACTACCTCAGCAGGGCATCCGCAATGGACAGCACCTCCAATGACAGGGAGGACGACGATGAGATGGTGGCCCTGACTGACGACCCGGAAAAAGCCATCAGCAGGCAGGAATGGAAAACGCGTATGAGGCGGATGGTGATATGGACGACATCAAGGCGTATATTGTACGAGGATGGCCAGAAAGGAGAAGACAAAGACAAAAAATCAGGCAGTTCTATGAGGTCAGAGAAGAGCTGTCGGTGGGAAACGATGGGGTGTTTGTCTACAGAGGTGACAGAGTGGTACCACCGGAGAACATCGTACCGACCCTGCTAACCATCCTACACGAAGGCCACCTGGGAATCGTGAAGACTAAGGCCAGGACAAAACAAACATACTGGTGGCCAGGGATGGACACGCATATAGAGAGGCACATGAGAGACTGTGTGCAGTGCCTGGGTGCGGACAAGACACTTAAACCAATGAGACCACCATTAGGGAAGTTCACGAACCCCAGCAACCCATGGGAAGAGATGGCTGTAGACATACTGGGCCCGATACTGGACGACCAAGGGATCCCCAAATACCTCTGTGTACTGGTTGATAAGTACTCGAAATGGCCAGAAGTGCACATCAACGAGATCATGGACACGGACGAGATACTACGCTTCCTCAAAGCGGTGTTCCTCCGGGAAGGCATACCCAGGAGCATTATCAGCGACAACGGTCCCCAGTTCATCTCCGACAAGTGGGTCACGTTTGCGAACAGAAATGGCATAATACTTAAACACACCTCGATATACCACCCGTCCAGCAATGGACAAGTAGAGAGGTTCAACAGGGTGCTGATGGGCTCCATACAGGCGGCCATCACGAGAGGCAAAGACTGGGAGAAAGAAGTGCAAAGCACGATATGGGCGTACCGTATCACCCCCACCGGTACGGGGTACAGTCCCTTCCAGATCTTACGTGGAAGGCAACCCTTCACCAGAGACAATGTGGCGTGGCAGGAGAAGACCATCACCAGCAAATGGTCTCCAGCAGTGGTGCAACACAACCTGCAGAAGGCACAACGCATCTACACAGAACACTACAACCGCCACAAGAGGACAAAGGAGACGGCGTTAAAAAAAGGGGAGTGGGTCAGAGTGAAGCTGGCAGTCCTAAAGCGAAAGGGAGAAAGCAAGTACTCCCCACCCCTCAGAGTAGAAGAAGTGTACGACCGGGCAGCGTTGCTCAGCGACGGAAACGTGTGGTCACATGAGCGCATGGCCAAGTGCAATAAGATCTTACAGTGGCCCCGAGAGTACACGGAAGGGGAAACCCCGATGGAAGGGCCGATAAGAGACACAGACTTATCTGAAGGAGGCCGCGGAGAGAACTTGAGCGGAGAGCAAGAGAGAGAGAGAGACAACCCAGGTGGAGGATCCTTGGGGGAAACCACCCGAGAAGATGGTGAGGTAAAAGAGAGAGAGGGCCAGGGCACTCCGAAAGGTACCGACGGAGGCCCGGTCGCAGAGAGAAGCCGAGAAGGACATTCCACTCCGGTAAGACACACCCGGGGGGGAAGAGCAGTGGTGAGACCATCCAAGTTTAGAGACTTTGAAATGGACTGACCACCTGGTCGGGGACATTGTGTTGTGTGGTATGAAAAGGGGGAGATATGTAGTGTCGCGGTCTAGTTGACGCGCGCACTACGTGGAGACGGCGATGTGCGTAGCGGCCGTTTGGACGCTACTGCGCATGCGCGAGATAGCGCGCGAGGAGAGACGGCGATCGGAGCGTGTTGCCCGGCGCTCTCTCGGCATTAGCAGTTATAAGTGAATTAAAGGTTTCTGCAACCTCCAGAGTGCCTCCTGTGAGTTATTGGGGGAAACCTACTGAGACCCTGGCACCTAGCATCATTACAAGAGTTAACAAGACGCTTCGGGAGTCCTTCACACCTTTCCGTGCTCAAGCCCTTAACAAGGAATTCAAGGACGCGAGTAGTGCACGCGCACGCACCACAGCGAGCGACCTGTTTTCAATTATCGCTACCCGTGTCTGGGCACGATAATTGAAAACAAATGGGGCCTGTGTGGGTAACCGCAAGTAATAGGCCGTGGGCGGAGCAAAGGCAGGATATACACCTGCCTTTGCCCAATTGCATGCTGTCTTTTTTAGACAGACGCACGCAAAGCCCAATAGCCTGTAGCGAAAGCTGACCACACGCACAAGCGTGTGGTGAGCTTTCTGAAGCCCCTTACATAAAGTCGAGCAAGGCTGCGCTAGGCTCGACCTAAAAACTGCACAAACATCTCATGCCTAAAATACATACTGACCTGCGATCTATTTGCACACCAGAATTACCTCAATATGACAAACCAAAAATAATGCAAGAAACACTGCAGTACTTGTACAATCAACAACACTAAACAAGGAAATGCCAAAGTAACAAAGATGGATAAGCAACTTTTTCAAAAGTGTGACTTAATACAAGTGGAATTTTTTGCTATTTAAATGAGTTGTGTTACACAGGAAATCACCAACAATCAAGATAAAATACTATCTGGAGCTCTTTCAAACAGTCTTCAAAATCGAACTAAAGAAACAAGAATTATCTCTGCATCAACGAAACCCACAGCATAGGATATTTGAACAAAACACACACGATTCAAAAACATTACTCAAGAAGATACCTATGCACTTTTAATGACTATATGTCAGTGTTTAAAAACGTGAAAATAGAAGAAGCAGTGATGGCATTAATGCAAATTACAGCTTGGACTACAAATACCAAACTTGCCAACAGAACTAATGGAAATAATACCCACAGAAAAATCCAAACGTAATCCTCCATTCCTTTCCAAAAAATTAAAGTATGATGTCAACCAAAATGTTCAACAAATAGGATGTAAAGGGATATCACAACGTATTCTAATTCAACCATATATTATATTAATGTTAGTAAGATATACTATGGACACCACACTATACACACTTCAATAACCGATTTTAAACTAGGACCAGTTTCAGTAGGTGGGAAAAAATCACAACTAATGTAATTATGTATAATGCTAGCCAGCGGTGGACATTATGCTGCATATACAGGTAGAAAATCTTCATGGTATGAAGTTCTTATGCATGTCAAAAGAACGAAGCTACACTTAAGTAGAATCTGGAAAATGCATAGGTGCTACTACTGAAAATGCAAGACTCAGTAAAATATCTATATGACTTTGAAAGCTTTTTATACGGGAATCCCAAAATAGATGGTGATAGAAGGTGGTTCTGACACTATGGGCCGCCCGGATTTTTCGCTTTTTGAGCACCTTGTTGTTGAGCTTTTACTGTGGGGGAGCCTCATAAGTTGGGACTCACCCACAGTGAACTCAGGATGTAAGAGACTGCATGGGGATTTTACTGATGTTCCCCTGGCTTGACCAGGCCACTGCGCAGCAGCTGGAGTAAGGGACACCGGGCTGGTTACATGCAGACCCATGTGAACATGCGTGTGCACACGTGTACGGGCTGCGCAGGGGAGGTTCCTAGCGTGCGCAGTCCAGGAGCAGCTACAAAGTGAATGGTGTGGCAGGACTTATGCAGTATTGGGTGGTGATATGGAATAGGCTTTATACGCTGGAAAGAAACATGCCAGGGAAAGTCAGTGTGTTTTACTGTGTTTTCACTTCCTTATTTCCCTAAGGGAATGTGGGGCCCATGGCTAAATTAACTTCCACAAGGCCTACAGTTTCCAGACATGCACTAAAGTCCATTGTATTGGAGGTGAAAAGAAGTATTCTGCAGAGTCCAAAGTCATATTTGTACTGCTTTTGGGTCATCCAGAACTGTCATATTTCTGTGAGCCAGCCAGGACCAGACCCAGGCTGAGGGCTGACCTCAGCTGGATGGATTGATAACCTTTCTTCCACAAGCTAGGGCCTCCTCTCCACGAAGAGAAGATGGGAGGGGCTACAGGCTCATCAATTAGCAGCTGTCACTGGGTGCCAGGCATCAGGCTGCACCAAGGAGGGAAGGCAGCGTGAGGGATGAGGCTTTAGACATGTGGCCAGAAACCCTGGACGACACCATTTAGAACAAGCTCAGAGGCTGGACAAGAAGGAGGGACCAGG
The DNA here is from genome assembly GCF_964204655.1 of Triturus cristatus. Classification (NCBI taxonomy): domain Eukaryota; kingdom Metazoa; phylum Chordata; class Amphibia; order Caudata; family Salamandridae; genus Triturus; species Triturus cristatus. The sequence goes on along the minus strand of NC_140586.1, from coordinate 130,760,659 downwards.
GGCAGGGACGTGATGTGTCGCTGTTTGATAGGACCAACAGAGACTTCCTGCCAGCCCCCTACTCAACTTTTAAAAAGTGCTTGCACAGGAAGAGAAGGTCTCTCTGGGGTGTGTGCTCGGCTGAGGCTGAAGGGCTGGAGCCTGGAGCAATGGGCAGTTGGAAGGAGAGACCCCCTGACTGGACCCTATCAGCACCAGAAGAAGAGCCCAGGTCTGGTGCACAGAAACAGGGGCCTCTGCGCAGGGACAAGAGGGGCCCAGAAAGAGAGCCTGGCGAAAGGCTGGTGCAGGTAGCCAGTGAAGACAGCACACTGCTGAATCTACCCTCTCAGAGACCCAGAGGGCAGAGGAGAGTGTTCCCAGTGGCGGGGGCTGGTAAAGAGGAGCAAGAAGTGCGCCATAATGCCTTGCCAGGAATTTGGAAATCTGCCGTTTTGGTGCTTTGTGGCCCCCAGAGGAGGGGGGTCACCCTCACTTGTGAAAAGGTGCTGGGGGAGCTGCTGGAGAGGCCCAGTCTTTCCCCGCCCAGCACGAAGAAATCTGCCATTTTGGTGCCTGGTGGCCCCCAGAGGAGAGGGGTCACTCTCATGTGTGAAAAGGGGTGCAGGGGGCTGCAGGAGCACCGCAGCCTCCCCCAGCATAAAGAAGAACAGTCCACACATAAGTTTCACGGGGCATCTGAAAGAATAACCCCTCAAGGGCTCAGCGCCAGCCTTTAACACCTTCTAGGCTGGAACTTATGTTCTACAGCTGAGGGTGTACTATGAAGTGCATCAAGGAGTGAAGGGCTGAGTTGGGGATGTCTGGCGAAGGGCATCCCCTGGAGGTGAAGTGGTGTAATTGCACCGAAATGCATTTACTATTGGTTATTTCTTTTTAGGTGGACTGAAAGTCACATGTGTAAAGTGAAGTACCTGTGTAAGGTGATGTTAAGCTAAATGGAGTTATGTTGCTGGACCTTCCTGCTAGGGGGTCTGGCTGTATTTACGTAATCCCATGCTTTTACCTGGGATTCCTTTTAAAGTGAAGAGGCACACTGAGGAGAAGTGTAGTTGCCAGGAGTACTTCTTTTGAAGGGACTGTAAGTCACATGTGTAAGGAGATTTCATAAGCCAAGTGGGGTTATGTTCCCAGACAGTCCTGCTAGGGTGTCTGGCTGTATATGCGCAATCCTGAGATTTCATCTGTGATGCCCTTAGGGGCTGTAATTGCAATGCATTCAAATGATCAACCAATGTGATGAGTACTGTCATTCTAAAGTGTGCGTGAAACATGGATTCTTGCTGCTGCGCCTAGGTGAAGACCCCAGACTGCTAGCCCTTAAGATATAGAGGTGCATACTTTATGGTCAGTAGGTGATGCTCAGTCAGGGTCATGTGTCACCAAGGCAGGTTTACCCCTTTTTAATGCTTGTTGAGGTAATGGGGTGGGTCGCCACTGGGACGGTGCCAGTGCGCAGGGCCCTTGCTCCAGGTTATGTTCAACTAACTGCATTGGGGGCAAGTTGATGTGCATACAAGGGAGTGGTGGTACTAGACCCCCCCCCCCCCTGCGGGAGTGGTGGAGATGTTATGCAATGTCACAAAGTAATTCCAACAGCTTATGTATATTTGTAAATTGGTGCATAATATTGAGTGGTGTGTGTGTTTAATAAATGTACTCTTACTTTTATAAAGCAAAGTACAGACTGGACAATCAATTATTGAGTGTTATTTTTGTGCACCTGCCAATGGCGATTACTAGCCCACACCACCTCCCTTGAGTAAGCCTCAGACTGCTCTGCAACGCTACCCTCTGAGAGTCAGGCGCTACAATTGGGTGTTTGGTTCCCAGTGAAGGACATATGTAGTCATGTTATTTGTGCAGGCCTCACAGATGCTGCCTCGTTTTCCAACATTGGTGTCTAGCGGCGGGAAACATAGAATCCCATTCTGGTGTGCATTTATAGCATTTGATAAGTCCAGTTTTGCCACACATTACCTATGCAGCATTGAGCAAATGGAAGAGCGCAAGGCTCTGAGAAAGGTTCAAAGTTTTGGTTATGTGAACTAAAGTTATGGGAAAGGAAAGCCCAGCGCCCATATGTGTCATGTGAAGTTATTATGGTTTAAATGTAAGCTGTATTGATATGATCGCGCTATGTTGATTATAATGTGCTAGTGGGATGGTGCTTTCCAGGAAATGATTGCATACAAATGTTCTAAGCCATATTGTACACCTTTGAACCCTAACACTACATACACTACACCTGCATGAGGAGGGTGTCTCCTCAAGAGATAGGGACAGCAACTGATACCTACATCACAGGTGGAGGTGTAGGGGTGGATTGACCTTCAAGGGGGACAGGAGAAGTAGGGGTCCTGGGAGGTTCCCGCGCTTTTTAAGGGCAGGGAGGGTTTCCACCAGAGGGGCCCCAGATATCCTTCCCCCACTGGAAGTTTCTTGCTAATGGCGCAGGCCAAAACCACTGGAAGGGTGGGGCAGGAGGTTTCTTTACCTCGGGTAGTAGCGCCCCAGCGGTTCCCATGGTAGGGGACCCCAAGAAACTTTTCCCACAGTGGGAGGAGGGTGTGGTAGAGTTGAGTGTCAGGCAGGTCCCCCAGGTTAACTGGTGGGGAGGTGAGCAACCCAGGGGTGGCCCCAGGTAGTGGGTGGCCCCCAAGGAGGGTAGTTCTTGAGTGATGGTGTGTAGTGGTAGCCCCTAGGTACCCTAGGTGGGCTAGGTAACTGACCCAGTGGAGATCTGAGTGGGGGCGATGTGCTCCATAGTTTCCAGGGGAAGGGTTAGTGGTGGATCCTGAGGTGTCGGGGTCGGGTGGCCGGTGACCAGTCCGGTAGGTCCGGTGGAACTTGAACCCCAGGACCAGGAGCTGGTGGAGGGAACCTGAAGTGGTGGCTGGGGCAAGGCCTAGCCGGTAACCAGTCAGGTAGGTCCTGTGGGACTTGGACCCAAGGACCAAGAGCATGGGGGTGTTCCCCCAGCTGGAGGCAGGAGGTGGACTTTTGTCAGGTAGTACCACCCTGAAAACAGGTGGGCCCTATCTTAAGTGAAGGGACCCTGTGTTTCGCGAAGGGGTGGTGCAGGCCTAGCCAGGATTTTTAGGGTCCCTGGCTGAGAGTGGTAGTACCACCCTGAACACAGGTGGGGCCTATCTTAAGTGAAGGGACCCTGTGTTTTGCGAAGGGGTGGTGCAGGCCTAGCCAGGATCTTTAGGGTCCCTGGCTTAGAGTGGTAGTACTACCCTGAAGGCAGGTGGGGCCTATCTTAAGTGAAGGGACCCTGCTCTTCATAAGGGGTGGTGCAGGCCACTGGGCGGTCTCCCAAGGCGCTGCAGGGAGACCGGGGAGAGCCCTGAGAGGTGGGCCTGGGTCTAGCTAACTCGGGACGGCCAGGCTCTCTAAGGGTACTCCGGGAGGAGAGCGCATCTCTCGGAGGGAAGGGTACATAGGCCCTGTTCTTGCAGCGGAGAACAAAGAAGGGGTCTAGGTTCCCGGGGTAGTTTCCGTGTGGATCTACTGACGGGGGAATGAGCTGTAGGATGTCTGATGAGGCACCCTCAGTGTTCCTCCCTGGCACTGCCAGTGTGGTGGTGAGGCCGGTCTGAGGTCCTATCAGGGAGCCAGGCCAGTGGCCAAAGGGTGCTTTTCTGTGTGGGGAAGCACAAGTGGCTGTGCTTTCTTTTGGGAAGACAGTCATCCCGAAAGGGTGGTGGCAGCATAATGACCTCAGCGGCAGGCTGAGGGTGAGGGTCCAGAGAGGTTGCATCTTGAGGGTGCAAGGACCAAACGGAGAGAGGCTACTGGTTGGAACAAACTCTGGAAGGGAGACCAGCTAGTGACCCAGGGGATGGGATTTAGACCTATTCCAGAAGACCGCATCAGTGCTGAGGCACTGCACCCTTGTCCAGAGAAGTGGTAGGCATAGTGTTGCATGCCCAAGGGCAAAGTTGAGCCTAGATAGGCTGAGTTCATGTAGACCATGAGTGACCTAGAGGTATCTAACCTAGAGCCTGGAGGGTTCTTAGGGTAGTCTGGGGTCCTTGTCATAGGTGGAGATTTCATGGATGGGAGGAGTAGGTGGTCTAAGCAGATAACTGGTCAGTAAGGGGGGTCTGGTCAGAACCCCTTATAACTAGTTATCGCTGACTACGGGAAGTGTACCCATGTAGAGTGGCTACTTCTTCCCTGTAGGAATCAGCTCGGCGCGGCGTGTGTTAGAAGGTGGTTCTGACACTATGGGCCGCCCGGATTTTTCGCTTTTTGAGCACCTTGTTGTTGAGCTTTTACTGTGGGGGAGCCTCATAAGTTGGGACTCACCCACAGTGAACTCAGGATGTAAGAGACTGCATGGGGATTTTACTGGTGTTCCCCTGGCTTGACCATGCCACTGCGCAGCAGCTGGAGTAAGGGACACCGGGCTGGTTACATGCAGACACATGTGTACATGCGTGTGCACACGTGTACGGGCTGCGCAGGGGAGATTCCTAGCGTGCGCAGTCCAGGAGCAGCTACAAAGTGAATGGTGTGGCAGGACTTATGCAGTATTGGGTGGTGATATGGAATAGGCTTTATACGCTGGAAAGAAACATGCCAGGGAAAGTCAGTGTGTTTTACTGTGTTTTCACTTCCTTATTTCCCTAAGGGAATGTGGGGCCCATGGCTAAATTAACTTCCACAAGGCCTACAATTTCCAGACATGCACTAAAGTCCATTGTATTGGAGGTGAAAAGAAGTATTCTGCAGAGTCCAAAGTCATATTTGTACTGCTTTTGGGTCATCCAGAACTGTCATATTTCTGTGAGCCAGCCAGGACCAGACCCAGGCTGAGGGCTGACCTCCGCTGGATGGATTGATAACCTTTCTTCCACAAGCTAGGGCCTCCTCTCCACGAAGAGAAGATGGGAGGGGCTACAGGCTCATCAATTAGCAGCTGTCACTGGGTGCCAGGCACCAGGCTGCACCAAGGAGGGAAGGCAGCATGAGGGATGAGGCTTCAGACATGTGGCCAGAAACCCTGGACGCCACCATTTTGAACAAGCTCAGAGGCTGGACAAGAAGGAGGGAGCAGGAGCAGGGACGTGATGTGTCGCTGTTTGATAGGACCAACGGAGACTTCCTGCCAGCCCCCTACTCAACTTTTAAAAAGTGCTTGCACAGGAAGAGAAGGTCTCTCTGGGGTGTGTGCTCGGCTGAGGCTGAAGGGCTGGAGCCTGGAGCAATGGGCAGTTGGAAGGAGAGACCCCCTGACTGCCCCCAGGACCCTATCAGCACCATAAGAAGAGCCCAGGACTGGTGCACAGAAACAGGGGCCTCTGCGCAGGGACGAGAGGGGCCCAGAAAGAGAGCCTGGCAAAAGGCTGGCGCAGGGAGCCAGTGAAGACAGCACACTGCTGAATCTACCCTCTCAGAGACCAAGAGGGCAGAGGAGAGTGTTCCCAGTGGCGGGGGCTGGTAAAGAGGAGCGAGAAGCGCGCCATAATGCCTCGCCAGGAATTTGGAAATCTGCCGTTTTGGTGCTTTGTGGCCCCCGGAGGAGGGGGGTCACCCTCACTTGTGAAAAGGTGCTGGAGGAACTGCTGGAGAGGCCCAGTCTTTCCCCGCCCAGCACGAAGAAATCTGCCATTTTGGTGCCTGGTGGCCCCCAGAGGAGGGGGGTCACCCTCATGTGTGAAAAGGGGTGCAGGGGGGCTGCAGGAGCACCGCAGCCTCCCCCAGCATAAAGAAGAACAGTCCACCCATAAGTTTCACGGGGCATCTGAAAGAATAACCCCTGAAGGGCTCAGCGCCAGCCTTTAACACCTTCTAGGCTGGAACTTATGTTCTACAGCTGAGGGTGTACTATGAAGTGCATCATGGAGTGAAGGGCTGAGTTGGGGATGTCTGGCGAAGGGCATCCCCTGGAGGTGAAGTGGTGTAATTGCACCGAAATGCATTTACTATTGGTTATTTCTTTTTAGGTGGACTGAAAGTCACATGTGTAAAGTGAAGTACCTGTGTAAGGTGATGTTAAGCTAAATGGAGTTATGTTGCTGGACCTTCCTGCTAGGGGGTCTGGCTGTATTTACGTAATCCCATGCTTTTACCTGGGATTCCTTTTAAAGTGAAGAGGTACACTGAGGAGAAGTGTAGTTGCCAGGAGTACTTCTTTTGAAGGGACTGTAAGTCACATGTGTAAGGAGATGTCATAAGCCAAGTGGGGTTATGTTCCCAGACAGTCCTGCCAGGGTGTCTGGCTGTATATGCGCAATCCTGAGATTTCATCTGTGATGCCCTTAGGGGCTGTAATTGCAATGCATTCAAATGATCAACCAAGGTGATGAGTACTGTCATTTTAAAGTGTGTGTAAACATGGATTCTTGCTGCTGCGCTTAAGTGAAGACCTCAGACTGCTAGCCCTTAAGATATAGAGGTGCATACTTTATGGTCAGTAGGAGATGCTCAGTCAGGGTCATGTGTCACCAAGGCAGGTTTACCCCTTTTTAATGCTTGTTGAGGTAATGGGGTGGGTCGCCACTGGGATGGTGCCAGTGCGCAGGGCCCTCGCTCCAGGTTATGTTCAACTAACTGCATTGGGGGCAAGTTGATGTGCATACATGGGAGTGGTGGTACTAGACCCCACCCCCCCCTGCGGGAGGGGTGGAGATGGTATGCAATGTCACAAAGTAATTCCAACAGCTTATGTATATTTGTAAATTGGTGCATATTATTAAGTGGTGTGTGTGTTTAATAAATGTACTCTTACTTTTATAAAGCAAAGTACAGACTGGACAATCAATTATTGAGTGTTATTTTTGTGCACCTGCAAATGGCGATTACTAGCCCACACCCCCTCCCTTGAGTAAGCCTCAGACTGCTCTGCAACGCTACCCTCTGAGAGTCAGGCGTTACAGTTGGGTGTTTGGTTCCCAGTGAAGGACAAATGTAGTCATGTTATTTGTGCAGGCCTCACAGATGCTGCCTCGTTTTTCAACAGATGGAAAAACACTAATTCTAATACATTTGCTCCACATTAGGCACATGTACACTAAGATTTAAAAAGAAACAAAAAACGATATTTGGATCAATTCAAAAGGAATCGATGTATACACCAAGGAAATACATCAAAACAATGAATACAGCAAAGACATTCGCATGTGAGGACAAAACAATTTTAAATCAAGTACGGATTTTAAATACAGACATGGCAAAAGATCTACTGTCCAATCAAAACATTAGTAAGGAGTGTACAAAGAAGGGAAAAGACAACAATTCATTACTTCCTTTATATAAACAAAGATCAAAGATGTAAACTGGAGGACAGTCTCGTTGAGGAAAATGCCTATAGTTTTGATAAAAGAGTAACATTATATTATTATTATTATTAACAAAACAATATTTGAAAGTCAAAATTAATATACATGAAAAGAGGCTTTCTGAGAGGTATCTCGCATAAGTTAAGCATTAACAGTAAAGAACAACTTTCATTTGAGGAAACCAGTACATGCCTTCTTCAAAATGTAGGAAGTGCAGAGAGAATTCACAGCTCTCCTCTGCTGCATCAGTAATATTGATACTAACAAAAGCTAAACCAGGTTTGACATCTGTTGAAAAAGACCACTCTTAGCAACATAACAAAGACGAAAGGCTGTAAACAAAAATGCGTTGGGAGGATTTGTTGCAGGAACTAACGCGTTCCAAGGTTCCTCGTTATTTTCTGACCAAAAAAAAGTTGTTTTCTTTTGCAGATCAGGGTCAGGCAGAGATGAAAGGAGGAGGAAGGGACTCTTTATCTCCTCTCACTGACAGACTGCACTGCACAGAGGGCACGGGCAGTTCAGGACACTGTGGACTGCGGAGGAGAGACAGGCACACAGACTCCAGCAGCACAGACTGGACCCCTTCCCAGAGCAAGCCAATTAATTTCTGTTCAGGAAGCCTGGAGGCTGCAGTGAAGAAAGGAATGCCTCCCCCACTTGTTGCATTCAAAAAAGACCCTAATTAGCAATTATTTACGCACAGTGCAGGAAAGGAAGGCCGCCTCAAGAAACCTGTAAAAAGGGGGGGGGGGACGGGGGGGGGGGGATATTGGAATTGGACGCTATTTAGAAAACGTGACTCATTTTGTATTCGTGGAGAGATCATATCTAATTAATTAAAGTTTTGGTTTACAATGATTAATGTGGCGCTTAGGGGATGTGTGAGACTCGACTAAATGACACAACCAGTTGTGCCCTGACTCTCATCTCGTCTGATGCAACAGAGATGCAGAGGGGAATGGTAAGAGAAGCCAGCCTTGTCCAGTTTGAAGGGGCGGACTGGGGCACAAAGTAGGCCAGGGCACCAAAATAAAAAATGGCCCCATTAGTTAATTAAATACCTAAAAAATGTGGAGCATGATTGCAAATTGAGGCAATTTTGAACTTGTAAATACAAGCTGTATAAGTGTTTTGCACGGTATGGAAGACTGCATGGATTTGAGATTGCTGCAGGCAATGTCTGTTTTAATATCAGGAAAATCAACAGTAAAAACCTGCCTAGAAGACCATAAAACAACTTCACAAACAGACAGAATAATGGCCCACTCACTTACCTGTCAGACCAGCCCATATGGGCGCTGCCTGATTGCCCTGTAGGGTAATCCGACCCTGCCAGTTTGCCTGTTCCCCAGGCTGTTGTAGGGTCTCGGACTACATCTGTCACCAGCCTTGCTTCTGCTTTCATGCTTCTATCAATGTTGTGTGTCTGCTGCCCCAGGCCTTAGACATTGGTGCACTTTTGTTCAGCACCACAGTTAGGGCAGTATCCACAATCCCCAAAGCACCCCTTTTAGGTCAGTATCCTTGATGTCCCTGTATGTGTGGCACGGCCCACTCCTCAGACCAAAATCCACAGCACCCACACATCCCGGGATGAGCATCCGCAGTGCCAGTGTATGTAACCCACTATCTGCATGGCAGTATGTAAAGCCACAACTCTTGGCCATTACCTGCACTCCCAACCCCAGTATGTGAAGCCCTATTCCCAAGTCTGTAAACATGGGACATCAGCGTTAATCCCACTGCAGTAGGGGCACGGTACTGTGTGTCAAGTACATATCCCCAGGTCAGTATGCAATATTCACATTGTCTCAATGTGAAATACGCTGTATCCAGGCCAGTATCCGTAATGCCCCAGCATGTGATGAAACAAATCTAGGCCACTATAATCTCCCCGTATCTAATGCTTTATCCGCAAGCCATTTTTCACACAGCCCAGTACGTAAAACATTATCCTCCACTGATCCAGCAAAGAGGGGGTGGGTGAACTTGAATAGGTTTCGGTACAGTCCTCCACCTATTCCCCAGTAGCGCAGTTCACTGTTGTCTTTCCAACGAACCGGGTTGCAACTCTGACAGAAGCTGCTGCAGAATACACTTTACTCCCAGACTGTGCAGGGTGCCCCTGAGCCTCTCCATGGAGACCTTGTAGACAGTAGAGAATTCATCTTTAAAACTTGCACACAGGCTTTGTTGAACAAGCATACAGGTTTTATTATAACGCCAAAAAGCCATCTTGCCAACAAGACAAAATTGAAATTATAACATTAATAATGGAACACCTATTTAGAAACAGTAACAAAACAGAGAGAGTGGCAAACTCTGGAGGAGTCTGAATGATCACAAGGGAGTGCTTAAATCGAACTCACCTGCCTCACAGGCTTAATTGCCACCAAAGGCAGAACACTCTTTTGGAGAGTCAGAGAGCATTGACCAATCAAGTGGGCAGAAACCCTAGCTAGAGTGCCTATGGCCAGGCAGAAGCAGATCATTACGAGAAAAGAGGGGTGCATGTGACCCCCTCTTTATGGGCATGCAGTGATGTCAGGGACACATGCAGGCTTTCACCCACAAATCAGCAGATAAGAGTGCTAATTCAGTTACCGGCATATCTGAACATGTATCTTGTGCACTAACCAAAAATCAGTTTTCTCAAAATGCCACTCCATAGATTAAACGTTTGAGGGTATGGGAGTAGCAGTTTCAGTGAAGGGACCCATGCCATGTAACATGCACGACAGGCCTAGTTATGAGAGCATCGCCCAGATGGTGTAGGAAGCTTTTACCACTTCATATGTGCAAGCATTAGCCATGGGACTGAAGCTCGGCAGCATGACAACGTTCCATTTGGACTAGTGGGATGTCATGTGTGGAGAGTACCACTTGTGACTTGCAGCATGTGCTACACTGCGTGACGCCAATTTAGAATATGATGCTGTACAAAAATCAGTTAACGTAATCCAACCAAGGTGTTTCAAGCCAGTCATAACATCATTTCTAACAGGATAGTAGTGAAAAGACAGTGGCACAAACTCCTGGACGCAGCACATCCTCAATGAACACCAGCAGGCAGACAAGCCTGAGTCTCGCTCCCTGGATACAGTTGAAATCTCACTCACTGGGCACAAGCCTCAGCATTAGACATCGAGCCTCAATGGGCCCCACCAAATAAGATGGGTTGTCCCAACTAAGGTTCAGCCCCTCCAGTCTGTTAGAAGCGCTAGTCCTTCTTCTTATCTACAGCCATACATAGGACATACTCTTTCCAAGACCCGCCAGCTGTTCAAAAGCCCAATCCTGTCCTGAAATCACTCCTTTTCCCTAAATACCTACTTGTGTCTGACTCTGCACTCGCCCCCTACCGGTCTGCAGAGGCCTCTTGCTGTCCTGAAATGTCTTCTTTTACCTAAAGGTATTTCTTGTGTAGAACTGGGCCTTAGTCCTTTTATCCTATCAGAAACCTCATTAAGTTGTGATGTTTGTCCATATTTATGTAAGCCTATATGTGTCAGACTCTGAACACAGAAACACTACAATTTCATGAAATCACTGCATTTACTAATACTTCCAGTGATTCCAGCAAGGCTTTCCAAAGACACTCACAAATGTCTTGAGCGTCCTCCACAGATCGAATGCCCTTTAGTGCTGGCATTCTCCTTTAGTCTACCTAGTGTTGTAAACTTCCGTTGATACCTTCTCAGACCTATCCCTTATATCTTGCCTTTACACTCCCTGGGTCCATCTGTTCTATCTATTCTGTCTCATTTATCATTGTTTTGAAGCCACCCTTTGGTGACATAATACATTATACAAATAAGAAACATAATAAATTGTTTTGTGAAAAGATACAAACATTCGCTTAACAACCCTCAAATCAACTACTGGTGCAACCTCAAAACTTCAGTTTCCAGCAAGAGTTCAACATTGCAGATTTTAGCATGCATATTACATAGTAAACAAATCAGGTTTACTGCCTTGGTTGTGACAGGCAGTGACTTTTTTTTAATTTTTTTTATTTAACAACAAAGTTTATTGGTTTTCAAGGTACCATATGGGCAAGCCCAGCGAGCATCAAACATGTATGAATACAATGTACATTAGCAAGGCACTAAATATTATCCCCAATGAAGTCTGCGAAACGGCAGACCCGAAACCCGCTCCCCTTTCCCAACCACGCACCATACCTCATTAGTACATTACAAACAGTCATATTGCAATTTTGCAACTTTTACCTCTACACAACACCTTGTATCATATTGGTGAATTGCTCACTACCAGTCTATCAATTGGATCTGGGGGAACCACTGACCCTAGGGGTGACAAGTCAATGCCACGATACGTGGCCCATCTTGCCCAGATCTTTTTGTGTTTTTGCGGACATCCCCTGGCCTGAAACACTGCACCTTCAGCGGACAGGCACCTATCCATTGCTTTCTTCCAGGTACCAATACTGGGTGGGAGTGTTGCCTTCCAGTGTTGTGCAATGTCGCGTTTCGCCAGTGTAAATGACAGGCAGTGACTTTTTATACTATATAATACAGACCCATGACATCTGAAATACATTTTCCAAGTAGACCAGGCTATTATTCTCACCTTTAGTTTTCCGCTGGGGCAAGATGCAATCTTCCCTCACTCACCATAGAAGGCCAACAGTGTCAAAGCAGGGAATGGTGAAATGGGGGGGGGGGGGGGGGGGAGGAAAACAAGGGAAGAAAAGACACATGTCCAGGGTTTTTAGGGATGAATAGGGATCTTCGGAATCTCAGAGGTTGTCTGCATGAAAGACAAAAGGTATGTGTGTAACTAAAATAACTAATCTATAGCTGCAATTCCAGTTTCCCCTATGCATAGCATTGTATTAACACTCAGTACATAACTACCTGTAAATTTCCCCTCTTCCGCTAAATTCATAAGTAATAGAAGCAGGATCAAACACCTTTTCTTTCTATGTAAAAAGATAAGAGCATTAGGTATTTCATTAACCAAAAAGCAGGGCAAATATTAAGAGAAGATATACCATATACTAACCTCTCAAGTAAGATAACATAACAATCAGAAAAAAGCACGAAACTAAATAATAAGTCCAAAAGGAAAAAACCAAAAAACATATTTCCCAACTGTAGAGATTGTACAAGAAAAATTAAAACAGGAAAAAAACACCAAAAATAGGCAAGGCGGAAATATATTCATAATTAGTTCCATGACTTCAGAAAATGACTGATTATATTTTTGTTATCTCTCATAGCTTGTAGTAGTGCACAACGGGAACCGAAATCTCCAAATGCCATGGAGAGACATTAGATAAGTATAGCACTGTTATATGCAGCACAGCACACATTACAAACTTTGTAGAATACGTGAATCCTTTAAATTATCTCTGTTTCTTTCCTTTTTTGCAGGTTTAGTCGTCTACGAACAGCGAGGCCAGCTGTGATGAAGATGACTCTCGAGGAGCAAGGAAAACCTCTGTAGTGCAGCCCGACGCCGACATCGGCCGTAGAAGTGACCCGGAAGCACACAGGTGAGTAAGGGCAGGGACGGAATACATGCATGCGCGCACTAGAATGCGAAACACTCTTCCTTTCCTGCCTGACGTCTCTATTCCTGACATGCTCCGCTCCATTCGAATATGGCGTCGCGTGCGGAGCGAGCCCGACACGTGCAGGCCCATAGCTGTTATCATTAGCTGGCCACCATGATCAATGAGGCCCACTGTATTAAGCTTAAACTGTCCCACAGGTGATCATCAGGCACACAGTCATAAAATTACAAAGATATGCAAAAGAACAGCTGTCTACAGTTAGCTATCTCTCCTAAGAGGGTCTGAGAAGGATTTTCAAAGAGCAAATCTGCTAGATCCACGGTTTGTCACGGAGGTAACCCTTCTTACTACTGAAACAGTGTGTCCGTCTTGTATACTACAGTAACCTGTGACATTCCATGTAACAAAATCCTTCTCTGCAGGCTGTCATACGGAGTACAAACAATCCACCCTTAAATGCAATGATTTTAACATAACCTTTTCACAACAAATATGTCAGGCCTACTGACATTATCGTTACATTTAATAATAAACAGATCAGGTGGTTAAGCCACAATCTAAGTCTTACCAATAAAACCAACTCAGTCCTACTGTATTAAGTATAAGCTTTGCCCCAAGCAAAAAGTGCAATACTCTTTCCAGTGGAAGCACACAGCCTCGGCCCAGTGAAATCCAGTGCTCAGGTGAACTAACACGAAGGTAAACTAACACGAAGGGTTAGTCTACTCTGAATGCTCTATTCATGTTGATAACGTAAGGTCTGGCGACAGCAACGTGGTCAAGCAAAACCTAAAAAGGATAAAAAAGAAAAAGAAATCTGAAAAGTGAAAGCACTTACAGTGAAATTCACTACAAAACAGGAGGATACAGCTTTTGATACCATTCCTTGTCTAATAAAGTACGTCGTGTCATCTATGACACCGATAGCTATTACCATGTTGCATCACCCAGGAGGTTCTATGTTTGCCCAGCTGTCTGTCGACACTAGAAGGCGATGGACAGATATCTTCCATTACAGAGAGCAGACCTTGCTTCGGGCCCGGGTTAATGATTGACGCTAACAGTCACAGTATTCCTGCCTGGGTGGAGCCCTCTTAAGTACACACATTTTAGACGGACTCGTTCTGTTGCACAGGTTTATTAATGTTTATTTTGATTTTGAGGGAAGGCGAGGGGGGAAAACAAAAGCACCACAAAAAAAACATAAAGGGGGCGGCGCCACTGCTTGGCACGCGCGATTAGACAGCTCGCGTGCACGGAGAGATGTATTTTCCCGCCCCAGGGTGTCGATGTCGATTGTCCGTGGCTGCCGCCGGTCACAACCCGGACATTCGTATTCAACATGCGTGGGGGCACCGGGGTCAGCTGTTCCTTCTCTGCCCCTCATTCTGACACGAGCGTCATTGCGTAGCGCGCCCGTTCGCGTCAGACGCACCACCCCCCGTCACAAATCAATAACCGCACAGAGAAGGGGGCTGCAGCCCCTGCACCCACCACCTGCCCTTCCGTCTACGGCTCTCGGTCTCAGGGGACGGGGCCTGTGGCAGAGACTATGGGGACTGCAGTCATGAATTATTCATGGGGGATTTCAAGACTCACGTTTAGAGAGGGCCACTATCTAAAACTTTAGGGTGTGAAATATTCATGTAATTGCATTTCATGTGTTCGTTCCAGAACTGGGAGACCTCGGCTGCCCACGCTACCTGTTTGATCCTAGGCGTTTGTCTTTAACATCTAGTGCTACAGTTTGCTTAAAAATCTTCAGCGCTTAAAACATATACTCGTGGCTTTAAGTGGGATAAACAAAAGTTGGGGGGTTCTCTACACGGGGCATCAACTTCGTTGCTGTGATTATGATAATGTGCCACCAAACCGGTATTTTTGTTCCACTCAGCTTTCTATTTTTCCACCCCACTATATTTAAATTTTTTGATACTTGTATAGCGCACTACTCACCCGCAAGGGTCTCAAGGCGCTTGTACGAATACCGCTGTGGAACCCATCCTGGCTTTCCCTGTGAGGCGTCCACTCCTGGGCACCCCCAAGGTGGAGGCCAGGCATCCTTAGCGTTGTGGGGGCCGTTGTGGAGATTAAGCAAGCTATTGCCCAGAGTTGCAGAGTGGGACTCCATGATTGGAATAGGCACCGAGGCGAGAATTATCAGGTCCGTGGAATTTTTTTGAGCCCAAGACCCACCGAGGCGGGGAATTGAACTCTGGTCCCAGGGTAGACCTCTGCATCAGGGTCTGCCACTCTAATCATTGAGCCACACTTCTCCACTATATAACACAACTACTATCATACAACTAAAACCAACCAAGACTATTGATTTTTGTTGTAAATAATCAATTCTAAAGATGTTTCAATTCTGATTGTGTGACAGTAAATTAAACATTACTGAAGCCTGTTTAAGGTGTAGCTTTCTTATGATATTTTCAATCTCTCCTGTTATGTTCACTCTATGTTAGACACGTATGCCACTTTTTAGACCACATCGTGTCCTTCTACATTAATCCGTTATGTAAAATAGGAAAATGTCCTACTAGCTAGAGGCTGAATTGCACAACGTGAAACTACAAAAACAGGGACCAATCCCGGCTTCCCTGCTTGACCAAAGTATGTGATCCAAGGCGAATATTTTATTTCACCGAGCCTCCTACGAGAGCCCTTTAAAAAATGCAGGATGTGAACTGGATCAAAACCTTTTGCTTTTGCTTCAAAACACTATAATGTTGCCACATCTGTATTCTAGGCCACGGGTAGGGTACGAATAACAAAAGATTTGCCTTTTACCTAAGTAATGGCATTGTCATCAGGGCAGGGACAGGTAATGAATGTTTATAAGATCATATTTAAAAACTTTCACTATATATATATATATATCTAAATATATATACACTCATGTACCAAGGTGAAATACTCATACATGTGAAAGAAATACAGTTTTTATTTTTATTTTAAAGTGACTTTAAGTAATTTAGCATGGTGTTTGTTGCCTGATATACATGGCAAACATTTTCAGTGCTCGGCTTGTGAAGGGCTTCTCAAAGCCAAGCCAGGGCCTTGGCCCAACTTTGCCTTGGCTCTTTGTTACACCCTCAGCTTGCCCACTTCTACTTACACCTCATCTCTTTCTCTTCAGCACCATCTTTTCACTCTTGCCGAATGCCCTTCTCCGTATCTTCTTCGCCTTACCACAACCAAACACACAATGTACCCACTCACCTGTAAGCATTGCATTTTCTTTTCGCGTTGTCAATATTTTGATAGTTATATACCTCATGTGCACACATTTGCAGAGAATCACAATTGCAACATGAACAAGTGACCGATGCTCTGTGCATTCTGCAGAGAAGCCAAGGATTGAATGACCTTGTATTCTAAACACGCGCTTTAAATGGGGAAAAAAAGGTGCTCATTTAAATGTGGGGATTGGGTGGGGCTAGGGGCGGGGCTAAAGGCAAGACATGCTGATGCTTTTTGACTTTTATACTAGGTGCAGCACATACCAAAACACATGAGAAATCTGTTTCTATATACAAATCAGGTTAATTCGTTATACAAAACGAAAGCCAAACAGAGATATTTTAACGTTTCCTTATTTTGTAATATTTCTCTCGATTTTCTCTTACACAAAAACAAGCACACACAAGCAGGCAAACAGACAAAGATAAGCAGACACTCACACAAAAGAATCAGGTGGGATTAATGCCCTTTTAACCTCTTTATCTCCCATGGCTTTCTTCATTGTGCTGTCACTGTGCTGCCTCGACTCCTTGCAACACAGCATGATGGTGAACACCTGGAGATCATGAAAATGAGCCCACACTGAATGGTTCAGGGGGGGCTCAGCTCAGGGCTATTAAAGTGCTTTAGCTGTCACAGAGCCAGGCTACCACCACTAGAGGCCAATGGCTACCCTTTCATGACTACCAGTACTCTCCATGGCAGTAGAGAAAAGCAGGTACTCAGAGTGATAAAAATAAGAAGTGCCAGTACTCAGTACCTGTGAGTACCGGCCCATTTAAAGCACTGTTCTGTGGCACGCTGTATCTCTAGGCTGTGCTGGTGCGGGTGCTGTGCTGGGGCTGCTCCCGCTGAAGCTTCGTGATCGAGTACACGCCCTAGCGATGCTGGAGCTCGTCTTCATGGCTGATGAAGCCCAACCCTACCTAGCCTCATAGTTAAGTGAGCGGCTGTGGCCGAGCCCTGCAGGACGTGTGGACAGCTGTCCTTGCTGTCATAGAGGCGGGTGGCCGGACCTGCGAGACGTGACTCCGGGAGACACAGAGAGAGATGAGACGGAGTGAGCCGGGGCTTTGCTCGTGTGTGTGGCGGGCTGAGCGCCCCATTGTGATCATCCTGCTCCCAGGCAGACTGGCCCAGTAACGTGACCGCTACTGCCCGTGGAGACTCCTGGTGAGAAATGGGGCCGGGGTGACACAACAGGCTGCGTGCGGATGTTGTAACTGTGTGCCCTGCGGCAAGTAGCAACATACTGCGACGCGGTCTGCAATGCTTGCCCAAAGTGGATGGCCTGACTCTGGTAGACGCCCGGCCATAACCTTGCATAAGCACCAAAGAACTGATATTGACGGTACTGGAAGGGCGCAGAGGGCCCTCCCACCCATTCTGAGCCCAAACAAACGGCAGAGGAAGGACTCTGTGACCTGTGCGGGTGGAGTGATCTGAGCCCACACTGTGGCTTGGGACCCAGTTCTGGACATTGGGCAGATAATCAGGCCCCCCCCTTATAATTGCTAAAAACAGGAAACCCACGCTGGAATATGTGCACGATTGCTCGCAGGTCTCGTGTGTGCCCTAGGAAAGTGCCGCAGAGCACCGGAGCCCCCATGAATGGCTGACCGGAACACCACACAGCTTCCTCTCCCCTCATGAAGAGTAAAACTAGGGCAGACAAGCCGGTGGCCCAGGCTGGGAGTGTGCCAGAACCAGTGACTAGTATCGCTGGCGCTGTCCAAACTTCTAAACCGACAGCGACGGACCAGACAGACCACTCGCACCGCCTTGATGAGCTCTTGGCTGTGGTAATGGACATAAAAACAACATTGGGCCCCAAATTAGATTCACTATGAGCGGAAAAGGGGTTCCTGTGCAAAAACCAGAAAAAACTGAAGTACAGGGTCGAGGTATTTGAATAGACGCTGGCTACCCTGAGACCTATGATGGCAGCGGCATCAGAGCAAATAAAGTTACTGCAAAAGTAGGTGGAGTACTTAAGAAACCGTGCGGAGGAGCAGGAAGGGAGGCCTCGAAGGAACAACGTGCGAATAGTTGGCCTACCGGAACACATCGAAGGCCAGAGTATGGAACTATATCTTGATGGCTGGTTCTCTGAAGAAATACTGAAGGGCAAACACTCCAAAATCTTCTCCGTGGTAAGGGCCTACAGGGTGCCAGGCGAGCCTCCTTGCCCAGGTAACCCCCCCAGGCCGGTTCAATTATCGAGACAGAGACCATATTTTGCTGGTAACAAGGGCTCGCGGGTCGTGCCAGATAGAGAATGCCGAAGTACACATATACCCAGACTACACACTAGCGGTGCAGCGCCACAGGTCCTCCTTTTTGGAAGTCAAAAAATGCCTGTGGGGTCATGAAGTAAAGTATGCTCTGCAGTTTCCAGCCACATTGTGGATCCAATACAACGAGAAAATCACATTCTGCTCTTCTCCAGAGGAGGCTTGGAGCTCGATGGAACAAAATGGACTGCCACATAACTCACAGATAGAGATGGGACCCCACCAGAAATGGCAGTCTCACATGCAACGAGGGACGCGTGGTGGCGGTCAACTGCAGTACCCCACTAAAGCCCAGGCAGCAAGAGAGAGAGAGCGCAGGCTGTCAAAAATGAGGAAAAACATGCAAACATTGGATCCCCCTCGCAATCGGGGTCAGAAACTGCTTTGAAAATGAAGCATGCCTACCAATTAACAGAATCGCAACAGACAGCAGTGCTGGGCGGAGGCCCCGATGTGACTCCGCAGACCGCAGATGACTTAATGTGACACAATGATGCATGTCTCAACAGCTTAAGCAGTCGTGGCGACAGCTGCCACTGCAAACAGTACTAGCATGGTAATCCAGGAAACGCAACACAAGAAAACCTTGGCCTAAGCAAGTAATCACTACTAAAGCAGGCCCACAGAACTTGACACATCTCCACTCCCCACTCACGATAAGTGTCTGTTACAGAATCACCTAGACAATGTTTTCCATGTCTATTCTCTCTTCACTCTTTTCTCTACAGTCTCTTTTATTACGACTATCTCTTCAGTACTTGCTATTAAGTTTGTTCACAGTCAAGTGCGGATGGCCATTTGCTCGTTGGCAAATTGGCCTGGGTTTGGGCGTTGGGCATCAAAAATGTCAGAAATGTTCTGTCTGAATTAATAGATCACACATGCTGTATACGAGGATTAAAGCATCACTAGGGGCTTCTGAATCTGCCGGCAGGGCATACACGAGCAACTTGTACCTAAAGACTAGAACAACAATCACACCATATAAGTTAAGCAAAAAGGGATGCAAGGTAACCAATTGCTTTTAATTACATGGAATGTCCGTGGATTGGCGGGGCATGCCAAAAGACACTGGGTATACCAATACCTACGCAGATGCAAGATCTCCATAGCACTCCTCCAAGAGACGCACTTGATCTCACAAACGCTCACTTCACTGCGTAACCGATGGAGGGGCACAGCAATAGGGACCACATACTCCAGATATGCAAGGGGTGCCATGATATGGGTAGCACTCGGGACCCCACTGCAGACGCTCTACACACGTATAGACCCGAATGACCGATATGCCATATTGGAAGGACTCCTAAACGGCTCCCCAACAGGACTAATATCGCTCTATGCACCAAACTCAGGACAACCCGTATATTTGCACACACTGACCCCGTCATTACTCCGCAACCACCCATCGGTCACCACATGCTGGGGAGGGGACTTCAACTCGACTCCAGACCTTCAACTGGATTGGTCACGCCCACCACTTCCAGGGGCACAATCCATTATCCTGTCTCAGCAAATGCAGTCCTGGGTCACCAATATGCATCTGCTAGAGGCTTGGCGATGAAAATATCTCACAGGGCGAGTGTATTCTCACTACTCAGGCCTACATTGCCTACACACATGAATAGATGCAATATATTGCTCGGCAGAGGCCCAATCCTAGGTTACTCAAGCAGAATATCTCACCCGCACATTATCGGACCATAGCCCCCTACAACTACAGTTAACATGAGGCACATCCAGAACCAGCATCCCAACATGGCGTCTCCCTATAGATGCACTCAAAGATGCACCTTTGCGCGCTTCCCTCTCATAGTCCATCACAACATACTTTCAAATCAACGAAGGCACGGCATCCCAAGCCTGAATGGAATGGGATGCATTCAAAGTGGTCTTGCGCGGGCATGCAATAAACGCAGTATATGGATCACGCATGTCCCTTAATAAAGAGATGCTAGATTTAGAAACCGAAATCTAACGCTATGAGCGTCTCTCCCCCACAAATCCACATATTATACCTTTTCTGACTAAAGCCAAACTAGCCCATAAAATGACATTGGACCAACTAAGCACCCTGGATTATAAACAATACTTTGTCAGACAGCATGCTGAGAGGGACAAAGCGGGCAAGGCACTTGTGTGGCTGCTGAAAAATGAAACGTTCCAAACTCCCATTACAGTCATCTGCGACCTAGATGGTCAGCTGGTAAACACGCAATACGGGATCAATAGATCCTTCCACAAATATTTTGCTACGTTATATAAAGCTCCTGCTCACTACGACCAGCAGGAACTACAACAATTCCTAGGATGTATTGCCGTACCTGAAATCCCACAGACATATTATGCAGCCCTCGAGATCCCCATATCCGAAGGCGAAATCTCTGAGGCTATTCAGCAGTTGGCGAGAGGTAAAACCCCAGGGGCAGACGGATGGCCCATACAGCTCTACATGACGTTTCATATGCAACAGACCCCGCGCCTACACCGCCGCTACAAAGAAGCATTCGTTTGCAGCATGTTGCCGCCATCCCTCCACGAGGCAGTGATAGTGGTACTGCTCAAACCTGGCAAAGACACACTGCAGATAAGCTTGTATCGTCCACTATATCTCCTGAATTCGGATTATAAAATATTGGGCAGAGTGCTGGCTAACAGACTTCTCTAAGTGGTGCAGCTTCTGGTGCACTCTGACCAGAATGGCTTCATTTACCGAAAATTAACAAAGAGAGGGAGTGGAGAGGATTCCTGGTAGAACCTTCCTCCTATGTCAGACTTCAAATAAACAATGTGGTTCTACTCAATGTGATAAAAAAAAAATTCTGTATTTTGTTGTTTTTAAATGGTGAATAAATAAAGCAGTGCCTTATGTAATGTCAATGAAGGCACTAAATGTTTTTAAAATACCCCTCACACACTATGAATTCCCATAGTGTCATGCTTCATCATGGGGGTCTTCCCGTCCCTCTATGGGGCGGGGCGTGCTTCGACCAATACGTATATGGGAGCACTGTTGTTAGGTGAAGAAAGAAGACTATGTGTAAGGTGATGGTGAGTGTGATAGGGTTAGTAAGTGAATGCAAAAATTAAAAATCCTCTAGCTAGTGGAAAAAACAGACTTTATTCAATTCCCTAGCTGAGAATGTTAAAAATTGGGGTTACGTAGGGGGTGTATGTCAATTAGATACTCCCTACTGGGTCAACATGTTTCGTAAGCAGTCCCCACTGCTTTACTCATCAGGACCTAAGAGGATGGGGACATTTCCAAGGGCCACAAATGTGTCCACCACAGTTTTTTGGACAATCTCCCTTTCCACTTCCACAGGGAGCATATCCCCCATGGGGCTATCCACCTCAAGATTTTCCTTATTTTGAACAGCCTCATTTTTTAGGATCTCGTCAAGGGAGAAACAGGGGAAGGAATCGGAGAGGAAACAACGTCCATTGGACCCCGAGAGAAGAAGATCAAACAAGAGTGTCAACCAGGAGCATGACAAGAGCAACAACGAGCAAGAAATGAACCTTGTCGTAAATCTGACTGACATGCAGCTAACCCCGGAACAAATCTCGGTTTTGGAGAAAGGTTTGGGCTTTGTGCCAACATCAAACATGGATAAATTCTTGCTATGCAAAGAGATACAAGAGTTCATGAGGAGATTAAAATTACAAATCTTCTTCAAAGACAAAGAGACTTCCTCCATACAAGAAGGAGATACAGGCCTAAAACTGAAATCCAGCTTCACACCATCAAATTGTACCCTTCCAATCAAATTACTTGTTTTTGAAAAGGCAGTCATGAAAGATCTGGAAAATCTTGACACCACTACAAACAAAACCTTCCAAAACATAACAAAAGAAGAAAGACATGCAATACGAGAACTAAGTAACAACGACAATTTGGTGATAAAACCTGCGGATAAGGGAGGAGCTATTGTCATACAAACAACGGAACAATATGACAAAGAATGCAGACGACTCCTTCAGGACAGGAGAAATTACGAGGTCTTAAACCAAGACCCTACGGAAAAAATCAAAACCAAAATAATGAATATGGTAGAAGAAGCTCTTGCTCATGGATGGATAACGAAAAAAGAGGGGGATTTTTTAGTCCAAGAATCCCCAATAACACCATACTTTTATACCATCCCAAAGATACATAAGAAATTGGAGAATCCCCCAGGTCGTCCAATTGTATCAGGAATCGGATCAATTTTGGAACCTGTCTCGAAATTTGCAGATGCATACCTAAGACCTATGGTGCAAAAAACATCCACCTACTTGAAAGACACTAAAGATGTGCTGGTATTATTAGAAGATCTCATTTTTGATCCACAACAACAACTACTAATTAGTTGTGATGTTGAAAGCCTGTACACGAGTCTCCCCCACACCGAGACTTTGGACATTATTGAAGAAGTCCTTTTTGATGTAGATTGGGAATATCAAACTCCTAGAAATGTCGTCATGGAGTGCTGTAGTCTAGCACTGAGAGAAAATTTCTTCGAGTATAAGGATACTCTCTACCTCCAGAAGCACGGGACCAGCATGGGGAGCGTTTTCGCTCCTAGCATAGCTGGTCTCTATGTGCACCATCTCGAGACCACCAAGATCTTACATCAAAGCAATGCTTATTTCAAACAAATCAATACCTGGAAGCGGTATATTGATGACATTCTGATCATTTGGGAAGGTGACGAAAGCACCGCAAAAAGTTTCATTACGTGGTTAAATCTCCAAGATGATTTCTTGAAGTTCAACAGCACCATTTCTAACAAAGAACTCTTATTCCTTGATCTCAACATATCACCAAAGGATGGCAGACTTATGACCACCACACATTTCAAAACCACATCTAAGAATTGTCTCCTCTTGTACAAAAGCTTTCACCCTAGACGTCTGCGTGACAATCTTCCGTACGGACAATTCTTGAGACTCCGACGGAATTGTACAGAAGTCGGTGACTTCAAAACCCAATCAAAAGCTCTCACTGACAAACTTGAGAAAAGGCAGTATCCAAAAAGAATCATAGAAAAGGCCTATAAAAGAGCACGCAATAACTGCAGGGAAAGCCTTCTTGAACCCACCAATACTAAACCTGAAGAGGAAAAAAGACCATTCTGTATTACAACATATAATACCAATTCCAATCAGGTCACCAAGATCATCAACAAACATTGGCGCATCTTGAACAGTGCAGATCTGAATCTACCGAAGCCAGTCTTCTCACATAGAAGAGGAAAGAGCATTCGAGATATGATCATACACACAAGACCCCGCAAAATTGAGAATATACAACAATCAACTGCAATGGCAAACATACACGGACACCATCCATGTGGTAAATGCAAAGTATGCCCACTTACCAAAAAGAGTAAAGAAATCATTTTCCAAAATGGAACAAAATGGGAACAGAGAAAATTCACTTCATGTAATAGTAACAATGTAGTGTATCTCATTTCCTGTCCATGCATGCTTGAATACATAGGCATGACGACCAGACCAATAAAAGTAAGGATTGGTGAACACAAGAGTAATATAAAGTGCAAGAGAGGAACAACGAAAATGGCATCACATTTTCTTGAACTTGGCCATAAACCAGATGACATAACCTGGACAGTAATTGAACAGATATCAAATGAGAAATACCTTTTGGAAAAAGAACAAAGATGGGTGTTCCGCCTTAAAACAAATGTTAAAGGATTGAACGATGATATTCCCTGGGGCCAATTGTGAAAAGAATTTAATCCCAAAATAACTCTATGTCAGTCGTTTTCTCCAGTCCAGCAATGACTTTTCTCACATGAACGATATGAATATTAATGAATGAATTCGTAATTACTATTCCTATCAAATTACTTTTCAAAATTAATATATGAATACTAATGAATGAATTCAAATTTACTATTCCTACAAAATTACTTCATAAATATCGGTTGGTTTCTCAATTCAAGAGGTTCTCGGCCATATGACAACAAACCGGTAATTTTTTTCATACAGCCAATTAATAGAGACCACCCGATTTTGTAAACACAAACTATCGGATAAGATTTAATTCAAACGAAACTGTCTTCAGGAATCTACAACTTGCTCCTAAGTAACATTCCCAAGTGATATCATAAAGATTTTGTGTATATGTGTTGTGGAGAAACGGTTTTCTCAACCTGGTACGAGTGACAGAGACATACCAGGAAGTGAGTATACATTTAGAAAACAACTATTCCAAAACGGGTAGCCATTTTGTAAGTAGAACGCGCACTAGCTTATTTGGTTGTTCCACGCGCCGCTTCCGGCAACATGTTTGGTTTAACCCCTTCAGCGCTGCGCGGATTCCCCCGCGGTGCTGAAGGGTTCGAGCGCGGGCGGGGCCATGACGGAACGGTTCCGTCATGAGCACAGCTCAACCGATGCTCATGACGGAATCGTTCCGTCATGAGCATGGAAGGGGTTAAATACACCTCAGAACTAAGAAGGCGCTAAACGGAGCGGCGCGGTGGGAAGCTGAGGTGAGGAGTGATTCTCCAAAATGTAAGTACGACCAGCCTAAGTCTCTAAAGTAGGCATCGCTTAAATTGCCCCCTCTCTCGCTTCGGCGAAAGTAATAACGACTTCACGTTATCGGCAATCGCCTTTCTAAACATATTTCACCTTATCCACAGTGTTTGGTAGAAGGCCCCCCCCTTCCTCCGAAGCCAGCTCATGAGATTGGATAATCATCCCTAAAGAAGTATGTATATGTTTCGTTACGCAAATATACCACACGTAACCGGCTATCACAGGTTTATGGAATACAGCATGAATGTCAGTATGTCCTTCTTTGCGAGCTCGTACAAGCTACTAGTTTGCGAAGTAACTGTTTTTTTACAACAACTGAGTCAGATGGCTATTATTATGTATAATAACGATGAGCTTTGTTGAAAGTGGATGTATGAATGTGTGTGTTAGCAACTAAGAATGAAAGAACGAGTATATTTTGCACATTGCAATTTGGTCATTGATAATTTGTTGGTGGAATAAAACCCAGCATTTATTCACAGAAAAATATATCACGCTCTGTGGCAAAGAAATAAGAAAGAATGCAAATGTGTAAACATAGGTGCTGGCCAAATAAGAAGCCAGAATAACCAATGAAATATGAACCATTCAAATACAGCAAAAGAAAAATATATCACTATTTTCCCTTTCAACTAGTATAAAAATTTACAGTATGGAGATGTGTTTATATGAACAACTCACGGGTTGTTTTTCATTCATGCTTTTATCTTTACAGATACCGAAGAAACGCTATTTCCAATCAACAAAGGTCAATGTACCTTTAATTATTCTCCAATTTTGGAGGACTTAAAATTAAACGAATAGGCATATAATCCTATCAACATTTTGAGTGTAGTAGGGACATATTTTTAGGTCCTGATGAGTAAAGCAGTGGGGACTGCTTACGAAACATGTTGACCCAGTAGGGAGTATCTAATTGACATACACCCCCTACGTAACCCCAATTTTTAACATTCTCAGCTAGGGAATTGAATAAAGTCTGTTTTTTCCACTAGCTAGAGGATTTTTAATTTTTGCATTCACTCACTAACCCTATCACACTCACCATCACCTTACACATAGTCTTCTTCCTTCACCTAACAACAGTGCTCCCATATACGTATTGGTCGAAGCACGCCCCGCCCCGTAGAGGGACGGGAAGACCCCCATGATGAAGCATGACACTATGGGAATTCATAGTGTGTGAGGGGTATTTTAAAAACATTTAGTGCCTTCATTGACATTACATAAGGCACTGCTTTATTTATTCACCATTTAAAAACAACAAAATACAGAATTTTTTTTTATCACATTGAGTAGAACCACATTGTTTATTTGCAGAATGGCTTCATCCCAGGCCAAAACACACTCCTGAATCTCCATTGTCTTCTAAAGCTGCTGGAATGAGCACTTGTGGAGACAGACCCAATGTGGATCGCCTCCCTGGACATTGAAAAAGCGTTTGACACCCTGGGGTGGGAGTATCTGCATGCGGTATTGGCGGCATACGGCATGGGCCCAGAGTTACTGCGCTGGGTGAAGATATTATGCACCGCACCATGTGCGCGGGTAAAGACAGGCCGGGTCATTTCAGAACCCTTTGAAATATAGTTGGGCACCAGACAGGTTTGCCCCCTATCACCTATTATTTTCACCCTGGTCACTGAGCCCTTGGCATGTGCGCTCCGCAGTCGAGTTATTGACTGGGGCATCAGCGCATACAATGAATGGCACATTGTCTCGCTATACGCAGATGATGCTCTGGTCTAACTCCGGGGCCAACAGGCATCTTTACAAGGCTTGATGGATCTGCTAGATAACCATGGGGGCATATCTGGTTGGAAGGTGAATTGGAGTAAATCATTGCTAATTCCAATTAAACCCCTGACCGCAGAACAAAGGACTGCCCTACCCAACACCCAATGCCCCTCTCACCTGGTCCTGTGACTGTTTCAAGTACCTGGGCGTGAGGGTGGACCACTCGCAGGAGGACCTGATAGAAGGAAATCTGGGCAGGGTGATCGCCAACGCTCGCGCTACACTTCCATTCTGGAAAGATGTGCCCTTATCCCCCAGGGGCCGAATTGTCAAATCTAAAATGATTCTACTCCACAGGCTCCTGTATTTTCTTTCCAGCCCTCCCCTTTATGCTCCATTGTAAAATATTCAAAGATTTGAGGACGCGCCTCACGTCCTTAATCTTGGGCAACTACAGAATCAGAACTGCCCTCTCGAAGCTCCACCTTCCTATCAGGGAAGGAGGCATGGGGGCGCCCAACTATGAACACTATTATGCGGCAGTGCAGCTCCAATGGCTCATGCACTGGCTGGCTGGCCGTAACCTTGCCAAATTGGATCCATGGGTGCTGGGCCTTTGGCAACCCAAAATGCTGGAGTGGTTGTTTGGCTCCAAAATGTCGACACTGAAGACCAAGGTGATATTCTGATGACAGTGGCCTGTAGAAGCTGGTCAAAATATGTACTAGGAAGACATAAATCTCCACCATATGCCCCGGATCTCTCTCTCAAGACACTTCCCGGCTCATATACCTGTCTTAAGAGACCGGAGATGACAGAGTGGACTGCCGCTTGCCTAAATACTTGGGGTGATCTATACACAGACTCGAGTCTGGGTGACTTCTGACTGGATGTGACACTCATGCGACAGCTGACGCAGACGTGGGGCAACTCGCGAGCCGAACCCACAATATCCAACACGTTACAGATATTATTGACACAAGGCGCGGGCAGGAGGGCTATAACCACACTATACAATTCCTGAAGAGCGGACGCATTGCTCCTGCTGGCACTGCTGCATGAGTACTGGGACACAGCGCTGGCAGTCACGATCACAGACAAACATTGGCTGCAATGCATAGGGGTCCCTAAAGTGATATCCACAAACACCAGAATAAAATACACACAATTTAATTATCTCCATCAATCATATCTAACTCTACACAGTCTGGCACGCATGTATGCGACGTCCACTGACATATGCCCCCGGTGCCAAAACCCAGAGGCCACATTCCGCCATATGGTCTGGACATCCCCCCATTTAGCGGTATTCTGGGCTGACGTGACTAAGGTAATATCCGAGGCAAAAGAAACGGAGCTCACGGCCCAGGAAATGCACTTCATACTAGGCATAAAAAAACAAAATGCTCATTGCAAGAATCTGAGACCCGTTTTATATTCGATGAATCTGGCCCATACTTTGCACATATTGAGAGATGGGTCAGATTAATCGATGATATATTTTTGATATGGAATGGAAATGCAGAAGATCTGGAATCATTCCACAATTGGCTCAATACACGGACACAAGATCTAAAATTTACCAAAAGTGTAAGTGACAGCCAAGTTAATTTTCTAGATGTTTGGGTAAAAAACAACGAAGGAGTTCTAGAAGTGAGTTTATTTACCAAACCCACCGATAGAAACACACTATTGGCATACAGCTCAGGACATCCCAGACACCTTAAGGATAATTTGCCTTACGGGCAATTCCTTAGAATTCGTCGCAATTGTTCGAACAAAAGTGATTATTTTGACAATGCTGCCATCCTGAAGACCAAGCTATGTAATAGAGGATATCCGAAGAAATTAGTCAGGAATTCCCTTAAACGAGCTTGGTTTACACCTCGGGAAACCCTACTTGTACCGAAAAGTAAGTTTAAGAATGATCTGCTTACTTGTGTGCTGACATATAATCCGAAAGCTAACAAAGTGAGACAGATTATTCAGAGAAATTGGCGGTTGGTTGAGCATTTGGGACTTGGTACACCTTTGTTTTCTTTCCAGAAAGGAAAGAACCTGAGGGAACATTTAGTTAAAGCGTCCAGACCAACACCCCCAAAAGATGTAAGAGCTTTGATGGGGTTGCCATCATTACAGGGACACTTCAGATGTCATAACTGCGTGGTGTGCCCTCAGACAAATGACTCCAAATTTACAACTATTGGAGATAAAAAAACATGTGCAATTGGCTTTCTCAAATTGCAATTCCAAGAATGTGATTTACTCAATTGAGTGTCCATGTAAAAAAACTTACATTGGCCAAACAACTCAAGCAGTTCAATTACGAATTCAGCAACACAAATCGCGGATACGGTGCAAAATTCTCGGTGCCCCATTGGTCCAGCATTTTCTGCAACTGGGACAAGAGGAAGACGAATTGAGGTGGACCGTTTTAACGGTCATGCGCCCCATGAATAAAGCCTCGTTACAAAATACCCTCAATCGCCTAGAAGCGCGGTTGATTGAGAAGTATCGCACAGCTATTGATGGTCTAAATGATAGGGATGAAATATGGGCCTTGATACAATAAGATCGGTAGAGTTGAAGATTTTCATGCATGATTTGGCAAGGTTATTAGATTCAGTCAGCTAATACCTGACATGTGCAGTCACTGTGTAGATATGTATATGTAAAATGTTTATAATTATATGTTTTTTTCAGAATGTGAGCCGTTATGTCTACAGGTTCTCTAACTCTGTTTCTTTCACACATGGGGTGTAATTGTGGCGGCTTTATATTTATATTTATTTGATTTGATTTAGAGTTGATTTTTTATAGTTTTACTATGCTTAATCTTTCGAACCAGTAACTACTTGATTCAGTTAAGTTTTTGATTCTTATTATTTTTTCAATCATTTCTGTTTTAAATTATTTTTGTATATAATTATTTTCACCTTTAAATTCTTTTTTAGTTGTCTCAATTCGATAAATATTGTTGTCCCCCACCTAGGGAGAAAGCTATGCATATAACTAGTGGGCCTGTACTCTCACTCCACTTCAAAATGGCCGATTCATTTCACCCCACGCTGGCGAGATGCGTTAGTCCCTTGTCACTGTTGATTTTTAGAAATAAGGCTCCGAGTGCACTTCCGTGTACCTCGGTTCGAAGTAGGACAGCGAACTTGGACAGACGTTGATTAGACCTTACAGAAAAGAGAAGAGTCGTAAGGTAAGAGGAGATGGTATTCAGCCCTTTGTCTCTGAGATTTAGTTGAGATCCCTTTATTTATCCCCGCGTGCTTTGTTGTGCGCTTTTCTTCCATGTAGCGTGTACACCACGGCGGATGGAACTCACTACTTTGGACCTGAAGTTAGCCTAGCGATAAATCGCCCAAGCAAGGTACTAAATTCAATCATTTGGGTGACAGGGCGGTTCTTTGCTTGATTGTATTTTACTTTTTAAAGTGGGGCTGACTTGAACCTTTTTTCCTTCTTTATAGTTGGGCCAAGGGTAGACCCCCCCATACTCCACCGCTAACAAGCAAGTTGGTTTCATGCAGGATGCTCTGAGCGAGGGGCTATAGCTAAGGTTAGTGTAGAGTTCAACAGATTGCATAATGAGAGACCCTCGAGATTAATAACGCTAATATATGTGTTTTCGGTAAGCAGACACACAGGAGTCTTATGAGTTTTTTGTCACATATGGTGCATTCACACGTTTTTGAAAGTTGAGTAATTTTAATTTTCTTTGAGATTCACGTCACACTGGATTTGGTGTTGTTGTTGTGGTGGTGGAACTTTCTGCATTTTGTACTGTGGTTTGGTATTCAGGGGAGTGAGACCTGTATATATATCGGCAAGGATAATTGCTTGGCGATTCTGTATTGTATATGTCATTAGAGTTTATTTTTCTTTATGTAGAGTGTGGCGGTTGTTTTTGTCCTGAAGAGGCCAAAAGAAATAGATCGGCTGAAACGCGACCGCGTCGACAGTTTTGTTGTACAGAAGGACCGCAAATCAATTGAACTTTTTGTGGATGTAACAGTCTCACATTGCTTCTTTGAATTCTTGGAGAGAGACTTTCCTATACGCAATGTATGAGTCTTCTGGGTAGTCTACACTATTTAAAGGTGGCTCCACAATAGGAAACATTTCATGGTGGACAGTAGCGTTAGTTTGTTTTGTTTTAGAGGTGTTATTTGTAAATATATGTTCTTTTTATATGCTCAGCGATAAAATAACAAAAAGAAAATGTGAATATATACACATATGACAGGATAATTAAAGGTGTCCTTGTTTAAAAATATTTCTCTATCTTTTCCTCCTTACCAATTTTCTTCAAATTGTGTTTCAGATACCCAGGTAATAGGAGGGTTATTGATGGGTATACCCCTATCCAATAGAATTGTATTTTTACACTTTTTCAAGTGTGAGGGCTGTAGTACAAATACAATTAATACACTTGGTGTAAGAATATAAGTAATGAACAAGCATTGTATATATGTTGTAAAGTCTTTTGTTTTTGTTTTAGTGACTGCACACTAGGAGGGTAGTTATTGAGATCCCCTTGGGGTTATGGCACTTCCTCATATGGTGAGTTTCTCGGAAGATGAGATTAACAAATTGATTGAGACTCCTTCTTTATTAGGAGGGCAGATAAGTGATTCCACAAACATCACTACAGACAAAGGAGAAAAGCTAATACAACTTAGAAAGAAAAATACCAGGACACAACTCCATGCACAGGTCCTACTTGAGTATCTTAAATCTAACACCATTCCAGTAGGTCTGCAGGTAAAAAACATCCCGATTATTTTTGTAAATGACAAAATTTATCTCTTGGATTTTAGTGGAGTTGGTACAAAGTGCTCCAGAGATTGGCTCATCTTATCTATTCATACAGCATTAAGAATTAGCGAAGAAGAACTGAAAGAAATACGAAAGCTAGAGGAAGAAATTAGTGGTGACAACACTATCCAGGATGCAAAAACACTCCTAGATTCTATAGAAAAACACTTGTTGACTTCAAAAATCAAACCATCAGTGCAAAAACTTCAAAATTCACTAGAGATATTAAGGGGTTTGACAACTTAACAGTTTACCCTTACCTCAAGGAAGGCTTTTATAAAAATAACAACCCAAGCACATTGAACCTTCAATATAGAACACGGTCACGGTCTAAATTCATCACTTTTTCTGATTCTTCCTCAGACTCAGACCAGGGGACTGGGCCCTATTTCCCTCCATATCCTCAATATTACCAATATCCACGTGCACCTCCTCCTTTTTTAGGCAGAGGCAGGGGTAGAGGATTCAGAGGCAACTGGCGAAGCCAACAAATATGGCAACCCCCAGCTCCACAGCAGATTCAAGAACAAAATTACTTCCGGACCAGACAAAGGGCTTATCGGAGATAGATCCATCAACATCTAATATATCCTTAACAACCCATGAAGTAATACCGATTTACAATCTGTCTAAGCATCAGTTATCTGAAATCGAGACCCAAATGCTCAACAAAGGGTTGTCATTTGTTCCACATGCTATACAGAACCCAATTGACACCAAAAAAGAGGTCTTACGGTTCCTCCGGAAAGTAAGATTGAGAGTTTTCTTTTCAGAATTTAACGAAGCCTCTGAGAGTAATACTAGCGGATTAAAAAACAAATCGATTTTTTGTCCTGAAAATGCAGCTATGCCTGATCAAATCCTTTTGTTTGAAAATCAAATACTTAGGGAGCTAGATGGTCTGCACTCCAAAAGATCTTTCTTTAAACCTAATTTCTCTAGAGACGAACAAAAGGCACTTCTTGATTAAGCCAATAATCCCCTTGTGGTAGTAAAACCCGCCGACAAAGGCGGAGGAATCGTGTTATGGGATGCGGATAACTACGATGAGGAAATCATTAGGCAACTAAGTAATCAATTACATTACCGACCTTTGGCAAATAATCCCACAGCGCGACTGAAAGCTGAAATATTGCACTTGACTAATACAGCACTCGAAAATGGGTTCCTTTGCAAAAAGGAATTCGAGTTTTTGAACATTACAACCCAAAAAGTCCCCACACTATATGTCTTGCCTAAGATTCATAAAGATGCCACCAAACCACCAGGGAGGCCGATTATTTCAGCCTGTGGTTCCATTCTGGAACCTTTGGCTAAATATGTTGATCATTTTTTAAAACCACTTGTCCCCGAGACAAAAGCATATGTACGGGACACTATGGACTTTATTGCTAAGGTTGAGGGTTCGATGTTTGATAGTAACCAAAGTTTTTTGGTTACTTTCGACATCGAAAGCCTCTACACAAACATCCCCCAAGATGAGGCACTCTTGATCATGTCGGTGGTATTAAATAGTAGACCCAGACCACACCAAGTTCCAACTGACTTTTTGATCGCTTTGGCCAAAATATGTCTTAAAAACAATTTTTTCAACTTCAAAGAAGACCTGTTCCTACAAGTAAAAGGCGTAGCAATGGGTTGTAGCTTCGCCCCTGAGATAGCGAATTTGGTTATGGATCACTTTGAGACCCGTTTTATCTTCGATGAATCTGGCCCATACTTTGCACATATTGAGAGAGGGGTCAGATTCATCGATGATATATTTTTGATATGGAATGGAAATGCAGAAGATCTGGAATCATTCCACAATTGGCTCAATACACAGACACAAGATCTAAAATTTACCAAAAGTGTAAGTGACAGCCAAGTTAATTTTCTAGATGTTTGGGTAAAAAACAACGAAGGAGTTCTAGAAGTGAGTTTATTTACCAAACACACCGATAGAAACACACTATTGGCATACAGCTCAGGACATCCCCGACACCTTAAGGATAATTTGCCTTACGGGCAATTCCTTAGAATTCGTCGCAATTGTTCGAACAAAAGTGATTATTTAGACAATGCTGCCATCCTGAAGACCAAGCTATGTAATAGAGGATATCCGAAGAAATTAGTCAGGAATTCCCTTAAACGAGCTTGGTTTACACCTCGGGAAACCCTACTTTTACCGAAAAGTAAGGTTAAGAATGATCTGCTTACTTCTGTGCTGATATATAATCCGAAAGCTAACAAAGTGAGACAGATTATTCAGAGAAATTGGCGGTTGGTTGAGCACTTGGGACTTGGTACACCTTTGTTTTCTTTCCAGAAAGGAAAGAACCTGAGGGAACATTTAGTTAAAGCGTCCAGACCAACACCCCCAAAAGATGTAAGAGCTATGATGGGGTTGCCACCATTACAGGGACACTTCAGATGTCATAACTGCGTGGTGTGCCCTCAGACAAATGACTCCAAATTTACAACTATTGGAGATAAAAAACATGTGCAATTGGCTTTCTCAAATTGCAATTCCAAGAATGTGATTTACTCAATTGAGTGTCCATGTAAAAAAACTTATATTGGCCAAACAACTCAAGCAGTTAAATTACGAATTCAGCAACACAAATCGCGGATACGGTGCAAAATTCTCGGTGCCCCATTGGTCCAGCATTTTCTGGAACTGGGACACGAGGAAGACGAATTAAGGTGGACCGTTTTAATGGTCATGCGCCCCATGAATAAAGCCTCGTTACAAAATACCCTCAATCGCCTAGAAGCGCGGTTGATTGAGAAGTATCGCACAGCTATTGATGGTCTAAATGATAGGGATGAAATATGGGCCTTGATACAATAAGATCGGTAGAGTTGAAGATTTTCATGCATGATTTGGCAAGGTTATTAGATTCAGTCAGCTAATACCTGACATGTGCAGTCACTGTGTAGATATGTATCTATGTAAAATGTTTATAATTATATGTTTTGTTCAGAATGTGAGCCGTTATGTCTACAGGTTCTCTAACTCTGTTTCTTTCACACATGGGGTGTAATTGTGGCGGCTTTATATTTATAATTATTTGATTTGATTTAGAGTTGATTTTTTATAGTTTTACTATGCTTGATCTTTCGAACCAGTAACTACTTGATTCAGTTAAGTTTTTGATTCTTATTATTTTTTCAATCATTTCTGTTTTAAATTATTTTTGTATATAATTATTTTCACCTTTAAATTCTTTTTTAGTTGTCTCAATTCGATAAATATTGTTGTCCCCACCTAGGGAGAAATCAATGCATATAACTAGTGGGCCTGTACTCTCACTCCACTTCAAAATGGCCGATTCATTTCACCCCACGCTGGCGAGATGCGTTAGTCCCTTGTCACTGTTGATTTTTAGAAATAAGGCTCCGAGTGCACTTCCGTGTACCTCGGTTCGAAGTAGGACAGCGAACTTGGACAGACGTTGATTAGACCTTACAGAAAAGAGAAGAGTCGTAAGGTAAGAGGAGATGGTATTCAGCCCTTTGTCTCTGAGATTTAGTTGAGATCCCTTTATTTATCCCCGCGTGCTTTGTTGTGCGCTTTTCTTCCATGTAGCGTGTACACCACGGCGGATGGAACTCACTACTTTGGACCTGAAGTTAGCCTAGCGATAAATCGCCCAAGCAAGGTACTAAATTCGATCATTTGGGTGACAGGGCGGTTCTTTGCTTGATTGTATTTTACTTTTTAAAGTGGGGCTGACTTGAACCTTTTTTCCTTCTTTATAGTTGGGCCAAGGGTAGACCCCCCCATATTCCACCGCTAACAAGCAAGTTGGTTTCATGCAGGATGCTCTGAGCGAGGGGCTATAGCTAAGGTTAGTGTAGAGTTCAACAGATTGCATAATGAGAGACCCTCGAGATTAATAACGCTAGTATATGTGTTTTCGGTAAGCAGACACACAGGAGTCTTATGAGTTTTTTGTCACATATGGTGCATTCACACGTTTTTGAAAGTTGAGGAATTTTAATTTTCTTTGAGATTCACGTCACACAGGATTCGGTGGTGTTGTTGTGGTGGTGGAACTTTCTGCATTTTGTACTGTGGTTTGGTTTTCAGGGGAGTGAGACCTGTATATATATCGGCAAGGATAATTGCTTGGCGATTCTGTATTGTATATGTCATTAGAGTTTATTTTTCTTTATGTAGAGTGTGGCGGTTGTTTTTGTCCTGAAGAGGCCAAAAGAAATAGATCGGCTGAAACGCGACCGCGTCGACAGTTTTGTTGTACAGAAGGACCGCAAATCAATTGAACTTTTTGTGGATGTAACAGTCTCACATTGCTTCTTTGAATTCTTGGAGAGAGACTTTCCTATACGCGATGTATGAGTCTTCTGGGTAGTCCACACTATTTAAAGGTGGCTCCACAATAGGAAACATTTCATGGTGGACAGTAGCGTTAGTTTGTTTTGTTTTAGAGGTGTTATTTGTAAATATATGTTCTTTTTATATGCTCAGCGATAAAATAACAAAAAGAAAATGTGAATATATACACATATGACAGGATAATGAAAGGTGTCCTTGTTTAAAAATATTTCTCTATCTTTTCCTCCTTACCAATTTTCTTCAAATTGTGTTTCAGATACTCAGGTAATAGGAGGGTTATTGATGGGTATACCCCTATCCAATAGCATTGCAAGAATCTCAACAAATTCTTGGACCACTCGGCCTGGCCAAGCGCAGACTAGCTATGTGGCTCACTGACCTCCGCAGGGCACTAGTGGCGGAGGATGAGGTCTTTCAAGCTAACGCGGCACACACTCCCACCTCTGCAACCCCCATGGACTGGCATACATATTTAGTCTATGTAGAAACAAAATTAAATGTGGCAAACTGGGCCGGGATAACTCAGATGCAAGTGCACAATAAAAAATTAGTAATACAACATCAAAGTGTAAAGGGGGAACTGATCTGGCCTGACCTTTCTTTCTCTTATCCCCCCTCCCTCCCCTTCCTACCCCACACTGGCAAAGCGCCTCAGCCTTGACAACGGCCACCAACATTAATAACCCACATCTGACCCTCAAGGTTCCAGAAATCGCTCAAGCAACATCAGGAATAACCTGCACAGGCATATGCAACTGATAGAGCGCTTTCAGCACTCTATTTTATATGGGAGCATTATAGTCATAATTGCCATGCACCCCCAATCTAGCATTGTGTGCAGTGTTTATAATCACTGAAAATGTATTCAGTAGATTTATGCATATATTCTTTATAGTGCAATGTTATAATATGACCATGTATGTATCGTCATACCTGCATATACCGAAGCAGGACAGTTTATAATCATATAATGTAACAGTATGTTGTTAAATTGTCCGACTTTCTAGGCCCAAGACTGTATTTGTTTTTGCACCTCTTTGGCTTTTCGAGAAATAAATAATGAAATGCATGTTGTTTTCAAAGAATAGCAATGTTCTCATCCTACTGTAGGTATTGGAATGCCAACTCATTATTTTCAGATGGGAGAAGATACAAGGAATGCTTTGAAGACAGAAGGAAGCAAGAAGGGAGGATATCTTTCGTGTCTGGCTGCTCTGAGCATCAAGGTCAACACACCAAACAAAGCCGTACTAATTAAGAGGCGTGAACCTCCCCGTTTAGAAAAAGTTGCAATGGAAAATTTCACCAGGATGAAGCAAGGAATCGAATCATATATTGTATGATGCGCAGGGACAGAGACCCCAGATTTCTGCTAGCTTTCGGAGAGAAGGGAGCATCTTAGAACTCGCTCCTAGCCTTAAGCATCTTAGCCCATTTGACGTGAGTACTTCTAAGGAAATCAACAAGTGCTGACACCTTTGGGAATAGACGGAAGGGTATAGATAGCATCTCCTCTTAGCATAGTGTAGGGACAGATTTGTTTTATTTATGATGAAAAGAGACTTAGACTCTGCGACTATTTTGAGTTGTATATTAGTCCTCGAATTTACCATATTATTCTTGTTATGCCGAATTACTTATATCCGTAGAATCGGCTCTGTATTGATTTTCTTATATCTTTATATGCTAATCTTATGATGTGTGTACATCCTATTATTCTTGGCCTTATAATAAATTGACAAACATAAAGTCGGAGTCTGTTTTACTTTCAGGTATGATATATTCATTGTGTTATGAATTGTTTTACCCCTCCAACACTGTTTAGTAGGTAAATAAAAGATCCTGAATGCTAATTGTAAGGAGAAAGACAGGGGTGCACTTTAGCGTAATCACCACACTATACTTACAACAGACCTGCCCCACAACCATGACGCTAGGTAAACAAATGTATCGGGGGCGAATAGAGACGCGCCTACAGACAGCAGACACCATACACATACGATATATTAAAGGACAGCTGTCAATAAAAGTTTATTGAAAATGTTACTGTATTATGTACGCAAGTGTAAGACCCAGAAGTGTCACCAACGTTATGACACTGGGAAATTTCTATAGACAATGTTACCTGAAAATGTTCTTGTCTATGCGCTATTTGTAACTGTATGTATGAAAATATGCATGACACATACTGTGAAGGATAAATGTTCAAACGTATGAAAATCAATAAACAGCATTTACATCTTTTTTTTGTTCAGACGTCATGTTACCATACATCGATGTTTGCATCAAAAAAAGATGGTGGACGGAATGCTGAACATTGTCAAACATTCACAGCAGTCACAGATCTGGGCCTAAATCCATCGTTTTTTTGCCTGCCATACCATTCCAGTTTGGACTCGGCCATCAGCCTTGACCCTGTGCCCCATGGGCACAGTCCAGTCCGAACTGCCAGGCCAAGTCCTCCCTGGACCAGAACACAAGCATCTCAGGGCCGGTTTCTGGGTATTACCCCCTCATTAGGCAGGCTAGGTTGAATTTGGTGGCATAGCAAGCACGGGACCCAAGTCTGGGCATACCCATACCACTTAGGGCGAAAATTGTAACACAAAAAGATGATGGATGGAATGTTGAACATTGTCAAACATTCACCCCCAGTCAGAGATCTGGTCCTAAATCCATTGTTTTTTTGCTTGCCACGCCATTGCAGTTTGGGCCCAGCCACATGCAAATTAGTCTTGATCCTGCTCTCCATGGTAACAGTCAAGTTTGAACTGCCAGGCCAGCTCCTTCCTGGACTGTAAAACAAGCATCCCTGGACCTGGTTCAGGGTATCACCTTTTATCAGCTAGGCTAGCTTGAATCCGGTGGCGCAGGGAGCACGTGACCCACGTATGGAGATACCCATCCCACTCAGGGAGAAAACTGCAACACAAAAGTTGATGGACAGAATGCTGAACATTGTTTTGTTTTTTTATAACACTTTTTATTAAAACATCCAGAAAAAATGGTCATTGCGTACAAGAAATCATTGCTTATTTGAGTGTTACAGATTCGTGATCATACAGAGATGTCGTAAATTATGATGGCGTACAGTACAAGGTGGTTGCTTTCTACATACATTAAGGCGTCAGTGGTTCGTCAAGGGAGGGGACTATCGGGAGTTCACACAAATTTCCATAGTAAACATTCCAACAGATCGCTATCCACTATCGGGGACAGCCATGAGCTACATACACTGTTTTCTCCCGTATCATGCACCAGTCCATGTCCTTCTTCCAGGCGTTGAGTGTTGTTGGTGTTACTGCTCCCCAAAGGCGTGCAATGTTACGTTTCGCTATCATCTGCCCAAGCGTTGCCCATGTTTTACCCTTTGCATTCAGATCCATGGGCTTCCAAATATGCAGAAGACACCTTTTGGCTTCAAGTCGCATTTCCACCCCCCATACTGTGCCCATACATTCATGCACCTTTTTCCAGTATGTTTGGATTAGTGGACACTCCCAGAGTATATGTAGAAAGGACCCTTCCAGGCCACACTGCCTCCTACACGTCCCCTCTCCACTCTTACCCATCAGCACCAATCTGTGACCAGAGAGATACACTTGGTGTAAAATCTTTAATTGGATCAGCCTTCATTTCGCTGAGACGGCCACTTCCTTAGGGGAAGAGAGCGCTTCCTGCCATTCCTCGTCATCTATCTCTAGGCCATCCCTCCCCCACTTCTCCCTCAAAGATACTAGGGGGTCGGGGTGTGGTGTATGAGCTTTTCATATGTGAGAGAGATAGCTTTATCTGGCAGGTATCCGTCAAGCAGTCTATCTTCTAGAGGGGAGGACTCCGGGAGGGACGTTCCTGTTGGGATGTTGGCCTGAAGGGAGTGTCTGACTTGTGCATACCTGAAGTATTCCGCATCAGCCAGTTCATATGTCTGCTGTAGCGAGGCAAATGACGCTATTCCGTTCGGTCCCCAGAGATCGTTTATACGGGAGATCCCTATTAGGTCCCACTTGTCAAACCCCTTAGTCCGACCCAGTGTACCCAGACGTTCAGAAACCCAGGGAGGGGTTGCTAGCGTGAGTTTATCAGCCCATCCCAGGTTGCG
Organism: Triturus cristatus; assembly: GCF_964204655.1. Classification (NCBI taxonomy): domain Eukaryota; kingdom Metazoa; phylum Chordata; class Amphibia; order Caudata; family Salamandridae; genus Triturus; species Triturus cristatus. The sequence continues at coordinate 130,720,719 of NC_140586.1, read as the reverse complement.
ATTTACCATATGCCAGAGTTGGACCGAGTGTCTTGTAGGCCCCGTAAGAGGATATTTATTTGGTCTGGAATAAAGCGCCCCCTCGAAATTCCCACCCGGGAGAAGCCACCTGCCCATAACCGGGATCGTCACCACTGCGGTATGTACATTGATTGATGGCTGAGAGGTGTGCTGCCCAGTAGTATTTTTTAATGTCAGGGAGTGCTATACCCCCATCATACCAACTAAGTGTTAGCTTGTGGAGTGATATACGTGGTTTCCCGTCCCATAGTAGGTCCCTCTGGGTGGCTTCTATGTCTTTAAAATACCCCTGTGGGACTAAGTCCGGATAATTCTGGAGGGCGCATAGGAAACGCGGCAGTGCCATCATTTTAAAAAGAGCCTCCAGTCCTAATAATGACAATGGGAGCGTTTTCCAGATAGTGGTATCTCGTTTGAACCTCTGTAGGGGTGGGATGAGATTTCGTTCATATTGGGTTTTAGCATCAGTGGTGATGAAATACCAAGATATTTTAACCCTTCGGTAACTGTCTGAAACGTGCAGTAGCTTGGTATGAGGGGAGGGGCTCCATGCAGGACATATAACAACGATTTGCTCCAGTTAATGCTATAGCCAGAGTTTCTCCCGAAGCTGGTGAATATGTCCAGAGCCACTCTTAGTGATTTGTGGGGGGAGGCGAGATACAGAAGGATGTCGTCTGCATATAGTGAGATCCGGTCTTCCCACCCTTTGGCCCATTTGAGTCCACGTATTGAGGAGTCCCTTCGTAACCAGGCCGCGAGCGGCTCAAGGGAGAGAGCAAAGAGCAGGGGTGAAAGTGGACAGCCCTGCCGCGTCCCCGTTCCCAGAGTGAACACCTCGGAGATTTTTTTCTTAACTACCACTTGGGCCAGCGGTTCGGTATAAAGGAGCCTTACCCATCCAATAAAGTTAGGGCCGAAGCCCAACTTTTTAAGGACCGCCATCAGGTATGCCATCATGGCGTCTAACGGGACCACTATTGTGTCCTCCTGAATTGAAGAGCAGCACCCCAACACTCCGTGGAGTTGCCACAGATTAAGAGTGGTGTTGCAATGTGGCATAAAGCCCGATCGGTCTGGGTGGACTAGTTTGTCTATAATTGGCTTGAGTCTGTTTGCTAGGAGCTTTGCGAGTATTTTAGGCTCTGAGTTTAACATTGAGATTGACCTTTTATGAGGTACATTCATCTTTGGGTTTCCCTTCCTTAGGGATGGCCACCAATGTGGCGATGCGTTGGTCTCTCGGCAGTATTCCCGATTCTTTACTATCTTCATACATATGCTTCGGGTAAGGGGCCAAACCATGGGGCTTGAGCTTACACAGCTCTATTGGTAGACCATTTGGTCCCAAGGCTCTTCCTGGCCGGAAATCTCTGATCGCCGTAGCCAGTTCGTCATTGGTGAGCGCGCTCTCCAGTGCCTCACGGTCTGGATCGGCGAGGGTAGGCAAACGGATGTCTGCTAACAGTGTGGAGGAGTCCTCTTCCGGGAGCTCTGACCTCCTTTGGTACACTCGCTCAAAATGCGCTGCAAACTCGCGGACAATGTCCTGAGGTTCTGTCAAAAGTGTACCTGAACTGCATTTTAGCTCCGATACTAGTCTTTGCGCCTTTTCTTTTTTGTCCAGCCAGGCTATCATTTTGCCCGCTTTGTCTCCCTGGTCGTATAAGCGCCCGTCCCTATCTCTCGCGAGGATTTTAGCAGCGTCAGTTGCTAGTGCTTTGTATTCGACCGCCTTAATTTGCATTTGGTGAAAGAGCTGCTGGATCTTCATCGTTTTTTGCTGCTTCCTCAAGACGGAGGAGGTCACGTTCAATAGTGAGCATTTGCTTTTCTTTTTCCTTATGCTGCCCGGCTATAGCCGAGAGGGTGTTCCCCCTAAGCACTGTTTTAAACGCCTCCCACAGGGTGGTAGGGGAATACACTGTACCCTCGTTCTCCTGGAAGTATTGGTCAATGGTTTGAATAATCGCAGTTTTGGTCTCTGGATTGTGAAGGTACCAAGGGTTTATAGGTGCTATACAGCCTACCTTTTTCTTCCCAATGGATAGGTGAACCCATAGGGGGGAACGATTGGATATGCCCCGTGCCAGGTGTTTGATGTCTTGCGTGGTCGTGTCGTGTTGCAAAGGCATGAGGATGTAGTCTATCCTGGAGAGGGTGTGGTGGGATCCCGAAAAGAATGTGTATTGTTGGAGGTCTGGATGGCGCATTCACCGGAGGTCTGCGAGGCCGAATGCTTCAATGAAATTAGAGAGCCAGTTTTGACCCGTACTGATGTCTCGAGGTGGGTGTCGGTCGAGCCGGCCCGATACTACTGCGTTAAAGTCCCCACCCAGTATAAGTTGCCCCTCAGGGAGGGAGAGCAGGAGCTTTACCAGATCTTGGTATGACTGGGTTTGGAGACCTGGTGGAATAAAGACCGTTAACAGTGTGAGTGTGCGCCCTTCCCATTGTCCCGAGAGTGCCGCGAAGCGTCCCAACGGGTCAATCCAGGTATGTTTGATAACGAGCGGGAAGGTACATCTGAGTAGAATGCCCACTTCTCGGGAGCCAGATGTGAAACCGGCGTGTGCCACCATTGTGTATCCCGATCTTAGTGCCTTACAGTTATTTCCGATTAGGTGTGTCTCTTGGAGTAGGGCGATATCTGGGAGGTGACGTTTCACATATACAATACTTCTTTTAACCTTGTCTCCCAACCCATTGACGTTCCAACTTAGGAGTTTCAAACTTTTTATCCAACCTCATACTCATTTTGACAAAAAACAATTCTGTGCAATCTGTTCGTCATGTAACACTGCCCAATCGCGATATATCGTTTCCTGCATGACCAATATGCACCCCCTCCTTTCCCTCCCCCCAACTCCACAAAGGAATTGTACAAAATACTCAACTGTCAAACCTCCCTGACCCACACCCCCCTTCCCTGCTACCCTGCCACGTAGGTTTGAAACTTCCCACATCCCCAACTAGCAGAGTGCCTATCGCCCCAAATAAGACTTGTCAACAGTTAGGTGGGGAAATGAGCTAGTACCAACTCCGTTGCTTCCGAGTCTTGTATAACAGTCCATTGCGCCCGGGTGAGCCTGTCCGCCACGGCTCGGGCAGCACTTTCAATCTCTGGTGCAACTTTATATGTAGCTAGTGTCGTTTCTGGTTGGACCTACTCCCTTCAGGTCCAAGGAAGAAAATCGACCCCCTTTGCCAAAATGCTGCCTCCTTCACACTCTCTCGCCCCAAGCGCGGGTCTTACAACTGTCCCAGGGCTCGCCCGGCTGCGTTCTGGCCTCCGTCTCCGAGCCGGTCGTCCCCGTGTCGAAAGAAGAGGGGAGCCTCCCGCCGCCACGTTTCGCCATCTCCTCGCACCTCCGCTCAATCACCTCTCCGTGCCCCCACCCCGCCCCGACAGGGTAGGTATGGCAGGCAAAGGTGGAGGGGTCCGGAAAGGAGAGCGCACCGTCGTATTCTCGCTCACCTGGTTAAATTAGGCAGCGCAAGGTAAGCAGTTCGTTGAGGGTCTTGAATGGCCTCGCCCGTCCAGCGCCCACCGTTGCAGTAGAGGCTTCTCCGTGTCCGGGCCACGTAGCTCCACTCCCACAGCCTCCGACTGCCGCGCAAGTACTCCAGGCCAAGATCAGACCTCCACCGGGTGTCCAGTAGGAAGGCGGGGAAGGGGGAATCCAGAGCCGACGCTCTCGTGGCCGGATGGGTCGCAGCGTAGAGTTCTTGTGTCAGCAGCCGAGGGAGTTTCCTCCAGGCCGCTTTCGATTTCACCAGGCTGCCGCGGCAGTGTCTCAGAGACGCTGGGCGGCCAGAGGACGACCCGCAGCCGCTGAATTTCGCAGCGATTCAGTGCCGGTCTTCTTCCTTAACGCTGTGAGTGCTTTGGGTTCCTGCCTGCCGGATAATGCAGGGATTTACGGGGTTTTAGGGCTCGGCTCCGGCGGAGCTCTCTCGTCAGGGGGCAATCTTCATTGGCGCCAAGCCACGCCCCCTAATATATTGAACATTGTTAAACATTCACTGCCAGTCACAGATCTGGGCCTAAATCTATCGTTGTTTGCTCACCACGCCATTCCAGTTTGCACCCAGCCATATGCAAATCTGTTTTGACCCTGCTCCCCATGGGAACAATCCTGTCTGAACTGCCAGGCCAGGCCCTCCCTGGACCAGAAAACATGCTTCACGTGACCTGTTTCAGGGTATCACCCCTCATCAGCTAGGCTAGCTTGAATCCAGTGGTGTAGCCAGCACAGGACCCATGTCTGGGCATAGCCATCCCACTTAGGGTGCAAATTGCAGCACAAAAAGACGATTGACAGAATGTTGAACATTATCAAACATTCAACCCCAGTCACACATTCCGTCCATCATCTTTTTGTGTTGCCATATATCGATGTAACACACTTAATCCAGTGACCCTCTTGCCCCTTCCCCAGAAGGATTCTGATATGCCCCATGATTGTGTACTGATCGCAGAAGAACAGAACACAGGGAGAATAGATTTGCAGGGCACATCAATGGAAGAAGGAGAGGATGACTTATGCGTTGATGGCTCTTGCTTTTAGCTTAAGGACGTGACAACTACTGCAGCCTATGCTGTTACCACCTTACACAATGTCATTGAAACCTGTACACTAATAGAATTATTGGCACAAGCAGCCAAGTCAATAGCATTAACAAGAGCCTATGAGCTGACTGCTGGACTAACTGTGAATATATATATATATTTATATAATGATAGCAAATATGCTTTTGGAATTGCACATACTTTTGGAAGGCTTTGGCAGAAAGAGGTTTCCCAATGTCTCAAAGAATAAAAATACAACATGGTCTATTGATTGTTAAATTATATAATGCTTTATCATTGCCAAATAGAGTAGCTATCACCAAATGTAATGCACACCTAAAAATGGTAAATGACATAGGCAAAGGAAATGCTTTTGCTGACGAGATAGCCAAAGAGACTGCACAGAATGTCATGTCATTAACATATTTATTTATTTATAACATTTTATATAGTGCAAACAAGATCCCAAAGGATATCAGAGCGCTTTACAAAAGGATGGAAGGAAGGTAATAAATGCAATATCGACATCAAAAAAGAATAAGAAACATGAATAGTTACAGTACAGAGGGATCAAAGGAGAATAATACAACAGCTAATACATAGCGGGGTAAGAAGGGGGCAAACGATGAGGTAAAGAGGAGTAGCATCAAATGGTGGTCTAACAGTTGTAGGATCAGAGACTTAGAGCAGATGATCATAACCCATTTAAGGTAAGAACTTGTTCATTAGGCATCTTTTGGCTTCCAGTTTGAAACCAGCCATGGAGGAGATTCTGCGTACTTCCGGTGGGAGAGAGTTCCAGATCTTTGGGGCAGCGCCAGAGAAGGCTCGGTGGCAGCATATCTTTTTGCTATAGATGTGTGGTTTCAAGAGGAAAGAGTTTGCACATCTTGAGGGTCTACCACCCCCGGATAGTTCAAGATTTTGCGCTAGGTAACTGGGGGTTTTGAAATGGAGGGCTTTGTGTGTCAGACAAGCCATCTTTAGCTGAATTCGAGCTTCGTAAGACAGCCATTTAAGGGATTTTAGGACTGGGGATATGTGTGCGTTTCTTTTGGTACCTGTAATCAGTTTAGCCACAGCGTTCAGAGATGGCCTTAGTGGAGCCAAGGTATATTTGGAGAGGCCACAGAGCGTAGCGCTGCCATAGTCAAGTCTCGGCAACACAAGCGCTTGGACCACCTGCTTGAAGTCAGATTGTGGAAGGAATGGTTTGATATTTCTGAGTGTCCTCATCAAGTGGTTAGCTCCCTTACAAACATTACCTATATGATTCTTCATGCTCAGATGTTTGTCCAGGGTGATTCCAAGCGGTTTGGATGAGTCTATAATGAGGGGGGAGCAGTTGAAGGCAGTGAGGCGATTCAACCAAAGGTCTAGCTTGGCGATGTGGTTCGGAGGAGAGATGAGAAGGAATTCTGTTTTAGAGGTGTTGAGCAGAAGGTGGTTCTCGGTTATCCAGTTTTGAATAGACGTTAGGATAGTGTTGAGTGAGATGATGTTATCCGGGGAGGAGAGTTTCAAATAAAGTTGCATATCGTCCGCATACATATGGAAGAGAATGTTCGTGGAATTTAGTGTATTAGCTAAAGGTTCCAACAACAGATTGAAGAGTATAGGAGATAGGGCAGACCCTTGGGGGAGCCCCATGAGTACTGGAGAGGGCTGGGAGAGAGGGTAGTTCGCCTTGACTCTTTGTGATCTGTGGTGGAGGAAGAACGAGAACCATTGTAACACCTGACCAGAGAAGCCCATCCTGTTCTTCAGAATGGATATGAGGTTATCGTGATTGACCGTGTCTAAGGCGGAGGAAAGGTCAAGGAGGATTAGGAGGCAGGATTCATTTTGGTCGAGCATTTTTAAAATGTTATCCAGGACGTGAATGTTTCACATCAAATTTGGTCGCAAAACAATCATACATTGATGATAGACTCTCTATTAGGAACGGACGCCCTTGGCACGCCCATTCCTAATAGCGAGTCGCAAAACATATTTTGCGAGTTGCTAATAGATTAGCAACTCCCAAAATATCGTTTGTACATGGGGCTGACCAATTGTGCCGTCACAAAAGAGCAGAATTCCAGTTTGCGACCGCAAAAAACGGTCGTACATCTGCCCCTTAGTCTGTTTTATTTGCTTTACAGGTAGCTAGAGAGAGAGAGAGTGTGTGTGTGTGTGTGTGTGTGTCTGTCTGTTTGTGTGTGTATGTGTGTGTGTGCATATATATATATCCAACACAATCGTTTCACCAGTTTCCAAAAAACTATGCCAGGGCCACAAATAATCCTTTTCAGCGTGTTTTAATTCTTTTAAGCCAAGTCGTGCATTACTTGTGCAACACTGAATTCGTTGTTTATGCCCTCAGATGCCCCTGCGACAAATACTACATTGGTAGTACCATACAAAAGTCCAAGAAGCGCATTTTGGAGCATCTGAGGGCAATAAAGAACAATGATAAGCAATATCCTGTTGCAAGACATTTTGCAGCCTACCATAACCACAATAATGCATTATTATCCTTCTGTGTCTTGGATAATGTCCCCACCAGACAAAGGGGTGGTGACAGAGTCCATGAGTTGAGACGACTGGAATAAAAAATGATTATCAATTACCACACAATGCAGCCAGAGGGACACAATTGTGATGAAACACTGTCAGTACATTTAGGATAGGATCTTTATGCTCGCCCCTATGATTTTAGAATATCTTATACTGCTTAGCTGTTAAAACAATGGTTTTTACGAATGTTTTTAATCCTCACTTCTCTTGTATATAGATTTATAGTGAATGTAAATAGAGTTGTATGTGTGGTATGTGTGGTATGGTTTTTTACCTTTTGTTATATTTATTATTTTTCACAGGTCCCTGGTTTGTTTCAAACGGAGAGTGGGATGCAAGACTAATAAGATTAACTGAGTATATATTTATTTTTACCAACTGGGGTTTGACCGGACTGCCAACGGGGCATTATATTACTGAACTTATCACGTACAAATGTAGCTGCAATGAGATGAATTTGCAAGAGATAGGGTTCTCAATTTATTGTCTGAATGCCCACACGGGCGGGATTATATTCTATCTGTCGTCAGCACAAGCAACGATGTTGTTTCTTAACAGTACGCGCAAAGATATGCAAGGTGTGGTTTGTCTGTCTCAAAAGCACAGAGTTGTCGCTAGCACTAACTCGTAGACCTAATGAAGGTGCAGCGCTCAGTCACTCGATATTATTATTTAACACGTTACGGCACGGAAAATGTTTTTGGAAATAATTTTTTGTTAAATGTATGATGTCAAGCATTGCATGTTGCCTTCAATGTAATGACTTACGATGTATCTCCAAACACGTGAATTGATAAAAGTCTGCTTTTCCTAGCTCCGTAAACTTTCAAAAACCTTTGAATCTGTTTTCACTGTTTATGACGCGAAGGTGTGTCACTTGGTATGTTTAAAACACTGTGATTTGCATTGCAGTCTTACTCGTGAACAAGGAGGTGTTTCACTGAAACGCGTAGAGTGACTTGGCTTAAAAGAATTAAAACACGCTGCAAAGGATTATTTGTGGTCCTGGCATCATTTTTTGGAAATTGGTGAAACGATTGTGTTGGATGTTTGGGGTTCGCGAACCCACCATGGCCCGCCACTGAAAGAGGCTCGGGTTTCTGCACGAACATTTTGTTGCGGATATATATATACTCCCCCTAGATATATTTATATAGGTAAATACGTTGGTCTAGCAACTGTTCCCAAGCACCCCAGAGGAGGTAATCGAATTCAAACTTTACGTCGCCTCGAGTCACGGTTGATCCTGCTTGCCGGTAGTATGTTCCCAATCGGTATGAATAACGATGAAGAGCTATATGTGCATTTGTAAACTTATTGAACGCTTCCCGCAACCAAGTTATGAGTTTCTAGTTTGTATCATTCTAGTTGATTGATACATTTTAATTCACTCATTGTACCTGTGTGTTGGTCTAGTTTTCGTCTCCTTCCCTCTTAAATCATTTTTACAGTGGGTGGAATATTTGTTATTAAATGTATTGTATTACGAATTTCCATATTGATGTAATGATATATAGAAGTCAGATGTGATATACCTTAACTCTAATGCAGGGGTACTCATAGTACGGCCCGCGGGCCGCCAGCGGCCCGGAAAGCCTTCCTTGGTGGCCCGCGGACCTTGCCGACATCATATGCCTTTGTATATCGCCGGTTGCGAGCTATGGGGTCGGGCGATTCTTTTAAATAACATTCACTTGTTAATGAGGCTTTGTTGTACTTCACCTCTTCTTAACGCCCCTGCATCTCCACTCTGATTGAGTGGAGATGCAGGGGCACTAAGAAGAGGTGAAATACAACAAAGCCTCATTACCAAGTGAATGGTCTTTAAAAGACCCGTGAAGTACTTGGGTGCGGCGGCTGTGTGCGCTCTGTCCACTCTGTGCCCCGCCCCGCCTCCCCTCTCATCGCGCTGGGCTCTTGCGCACCTTGGCGGCGAACTACGGACGGGAGCAAGGCAGACTCGGTAAAACGTTCACAGGCTGCTCCAGATGACCGCGCTTTTAAAAGCAAAGTGAACTAAGTGCAATTAGGAGAATTAGACACAGCAACTGAATTTACTTCTTTGGGGCAACAAGCGGGCCCCACTGCCGCCCGCACTTGTGGAATCCTGTGGCAACCAATGCCACAACACATTCTGGCTCTCACCCTGAATGGTGACAGTGCGCGGAGCTGAGGGCAACCACTCCTGTGGCCGCCGGGCCCGTGGTTCACATCAATCCTAAACGGAACTAATTAAAAATACCGCCGCTGTGCGAGCGTCTCTTCCAGGTTGGCAGCAGGATTTACTTTCACAAGTCTGCCCCTGGAAAGGTGATAGATCGGGATCATCACGCTTAAAAGGAGTTCACACTTTTGTTTCATACCCTTCATCGTTAGTCGGTTGTTTCAACTTGCTTCGCACTCCAGGATGAGAGCTAACCCATGTGTAGGCAACATAACCTAGTGTTAAGTAACTTACAGAACAAGGGCCTCTAATAGCACACATTAACTAAATGCAAACATAATAAAATGCCACCCGTTCGCGCCGCAGCCCATTTGTTTGCACTGTGAATGCTGGGAACGGAAGTAGCCATTGGGCAGCCCGCGGGAGAGGGAGGTAGGGAGACAGAGAGAGAGGGAGGGAGGTAGGGAGACAGAGAGAGAGGGAGGGAGGTAGGGAGACAGAGAGAGAGGGAGGGAGGTAGGGAGGCAGACAGAGAGAGAGAGGGAGGGAGGGAGGGAGGGAGGGAGGGAGACAGACAGACAGACAGACAGAGAGGGAGGTAGGGAGACAGAGAGAGAGGGAGGGAGGTAGGGAGACAGAGAGAGAGGGAGGGAGGGAGGGAGACAGACAGACAGAGAGAGAGAGAGAGAGAGGGAGGGAGGGAGGGAGGGAGGGAGACAGACAGACAGACAGACAGACAGACAGACAGACAGACAGGGAGGGAGGGAGGGAGACAGACAGACAGACAGACAGACAGGGAGGGAGGGAGGGAGGGAGGGAGGGAGGGAGGGAGGGAGGGAGACAGACAGACAGACAGACAGACAGACAGACAGACAGACAGACAGACGTACGGAGGGAGGGAGACAGACAGACAGACAGACAGACAGACAGAGGGAGGGAGGGAGGGAGACAGACAGAGGGAGGGAGGGAGACAGACAGACAGACGGACGGACGGACGGAGACAGAGGGAGGGAGGGAGACAGAAGGAGGGAAGGAGACAGAGGGAGGGAGGGAGACAGAGGGAGACAGAGGGAGAGAGAGAGAGATAGATAGATAGATAGATAGATAGATAGATAGATAGATAGATAGATAGATAGATAGATAGATAGATAGATAGATAGATAGATAGATAGATAGATAGATAGATAGATAGATAGATAGATAGATAGATAGATAGATAGATAGATAGATAGATAGATAGATAGATAGGTGTGAATGCCTGGTCTGGTGGCTCAGTGGACAAAGGCGTCCGCTGCAGGGGCCTGTGTTCAACCTCATGGTCATAGTTTTTTTTACTGTCTAGCCCTGCCCCCTCCCCCACTGGCCCCGCCCCCACCGGTGCGGCCCTCAGCCAGAAACCACGCTGTAAATTTGGCCCCCGAGAGAAAGTTTGTGAGTACCCCTGCTCTAATGCCATACTTTTTATTTTTGACAGATTGACAATGCGAGGAGGATAGCCACTGACATTTGGTTAAGAGCACATGAGATTCAGTAATTTCAGCTGAACTTTCGTCTCTACAACATCACAATTATTATTTGATAATGAATGTCACAAATCTACCACCTGTCAATATCCTAAATAATATCAGTACATGATGCATTGGATAATGACGATGTATATAACTATTGAGTAAAATTAATTATAAGGTACTATACCTTTTACTCTCACCATCACTTTTTGTCCTATTAGTTGGGAGTAAGAGCTAGACATTTAATTCTCAATGGCAACCAATGAATCAGGATTAAGTACTATACTTTGACCTTTTTCGTAATTGCACGATTAATATATATGGTTGTTTATCCTCCAGGTCTCCTTCCCTGCTGTTCCCTTTCCTTCCCTCACTTGATCATCTCAAGCTTCTGTGCTATTATAGCATTACAGAATTGGGGCTATCAAGAGGTGGACATATGTAAGCCTCAAAATGTTTTTGAGGATTTGCCAGGCTGACAATCTCTCAGGAAATAGTCCTTCGAGCTATAGAGTCAGTTTCTGGCTGTGATGTTCCTTCATCTCTAGGTGTGAGGTCGTGTTTATTCGTCTGTTTGGAGGAAACAAACTTTTAGGCTTTCTAATTCCTTATTTATTCCATATGGGGCAGCCAACAAAGGAAAAAGGGTACAATTCCTAATTTAAGCATGTGAGACCAGCTATAGTCTAGGCTTACTGTCACCACTAGAGTTGGCAAAGCGGGCGCATTCCGAGAGCACCCACAGTGAGCGTACACTGTGGACCCGGATATAGATCTGAACAGATGCATGCCATTCTTGGAGTGCCTGGACATGCCCAGGCTTAGGGTAGGAAGAGATTTCCCGTGGTGAAAAAATGGTATTGAAGTAGACTGGGTTATTTTCAACAGAAGTACAAAACATAAGCCCATGTGTTAGGATAGGTTATTTGTTTACTGGCAATAGAAAAAAAAATTTTCACCGGATCAAATTTTGTTTTTGTATTATGTGTTTTTTAACTGGCTTTTAATAAAATATGATGTCTTTTTAAATTACATAGTGGTATGTTTTTATACTAATTAGATATATCCTAACACATGGGCTTATGTTTTGTACTTCTGTTGAAAATAACCCAGTCTACTTCAATACCATTTTTTCACCATGGGAAATCTCTTCCTACCCTAAAGTAGTACTCTATTCCCCTGGTTGGTCAAAGGGGTCACTCTCATTTCTACTTTAAACATGCCCAGGCTTAGCCAGTGGCTGCCGAGGTCCTGGAGGCCCTCATTGAGCTCGAGGAGGTAAGGACAGCATAAAGAATGCTCCCAAGGGCTAAGACGCCTGGGCAGGGATGGCTTCCAACCTGACTTTTTTCAGGCGTTCTCACTGATGATCATGCAGGACAACGGGATGCTGCAGTGGACTCTGAGTGAGGGAGAGATATGCGTGTGCCTCAAACCGGTCAGCAGCAATGCCGGTCACGCAGCATACAGGCCACTCACCATGATTAAATCAGACATGAAGGTCCTATGTAAACTACTCTCCAACCTACTGACACCCCTTGGTCAATAAAGACCAGTGCGGTTCATCCCAGGGCAGAACACCAGTATGAATCTCATGTGCTTAGCCCATGTTCGCCATGAAGTTGAGCGTCGTGACAAGGAGATGGCGTTGGTTTCTGATGGAGCAGGTAAAACAAAATTTTGTATTGCTCCTCTAATTTGCATGAAATTAATTATGTAATCATTCTAAATTAATTCACATAACATGTTTGCAGTGGAAGTAGTATCAATTAATATTTGCACCTTAATAAACATGAATACACGTGGGACTAAATTGCAACTTGCATGGCAAAATTAAATAATTAACAATGGTACGCAAACTAACCTTAGGTTGTGGTGAAATAGTAAAATTGCATGATTTATATTGCTTTGCGATTGTATTGTGGCTTGAAGTTATCGTATGGTAAGTATTATCGCTTTAAATGTCGCTGCAGCTAGGAAAATACTAATATATAATGGGATTAGTGTGGGTTTGAACATTAGAATCTTCATTTCTACATATTTTATTTATTTATTTATTTATTTATTTATTTATTTCGGATACTTGTAGAGCGCAGCGAATCACCCGGGGGCATCTCGGCGCTATGCTTTGACGAGTCCTGACGGGGTGTGGGGAAAAGGGAGTAGGTAGAAAGAAATAGCGGGGCCCCACGAAAATCCGTACTGAAGGATAACAGATCATAAATGGTTAAATAAAAAGGTTTTCAGTTTTTTTCTAAAAAGGATGAGAGAATGGGAGGAGCGTATGGATGTAGGGAGCATATTCCAGAAGCGGGGGGCAAGATATGAGAAGGATCTTCCCCCTGCCCGGACAAGACGGATACGTGGGATCTGCAGAAGTCCTAAGGAATTTGACCTAAGGTGTCTGATTGACTTTTTTTTCATGAGTTTATGTGAAAGATAGAGAGGTCCTTTCCCATTTAGGGCCTTGTAAGTAAGACAGCAGGTTTTGAAGAATGACCGTTTCTTTATCGGGAGCCAATGAAGATCAGACAGTAGGGGGGCTGATGCTGTGCCTGAAGGGCAGTTCAGTATCATACGTGCAGCAGTGTTTTGGATGGTCTGCAGTTTCTTAATCAGCGTCGGGCCCAGGTCAGCCAATAGTGCATTGCCGTAATCAAGACGGGAGATGACCATGGCTTGAACCAGTGTTTTCCGGTATGTGATGGGTAAGTAGGGAAGGATTCTCCGTAAAAGTCGAAGGCTATAGTAGCATGAACTAGTCGTTACTGCAATATGGTCCTTCATGGAAAGCACTTGATCAAGTTTAAAACCCAGATTTTTTACCGCTTCTTTGGCGACAGGGGGGGACCCTAGATCGGTGGGCCAACAGCCCTGTGACCAGCACACTGAAGCTTTTCCAATAAGCATAATTTCCGTTTTGCTGGGATTTAATTGGAGATAATTTTCTGTCATCCAGTTTGCGATGTTACGCATTCCTGCAGCAAAGCGCAGGTGTTCAGATTTTTCTGCGGGATTGACCTTGAAAATAAGCTGCGTATCATCTGCGTACGAAATTATCTCAAAGCCTGAAGACTCAGCAATCTTAGCTAGGAGGGCCATATATTATTTGCTGCTACGCATTAGTCTCAGCCGCAGGAGTGAGTTGTTACGGGGCCATTGTCTTTCCGGGGGTACTTGCTGCTGCCTACTCGGGGACATTCATTGCTGCTAATTTTATTCCTTCGCTGCTGCTAGTTCACTGACCGGATCTCCGGTCTTTTATTGTGTTCCATTGTGTTTTTATTTGTACTTCTATCCGCATACCCTCATTTAAAAATACAGAATTCACTCACCTGCCGCTTGAGCGGGATCTTTCTCTCTCTCTCCTCCAAGTCACGAGCGCCATCTTGGATCGGTCTAGATCCGATACTTTGAGCGCCATTTTGCAACGCGCATCAACGCTCTCAGACGGGGAGACTATAAAATCAGAGTAATGCAAGCGCGCAGCTGTTCTTGACATTACGCATTAGTCTCAGCCGCAGGAGTGAGTTGTTACGGGGCCATTGTCTTTCCGGGGGTACTTGCTGCTGCCTACTCGGGGACATTCGTTGCTGCTAATTTTATTCCTTCGCTGCTGCGAGTTCACTGACCGGATCTCCGGTCTTTTATTGTGTTCCATTGTGTTTTTATTTGTACTTCTATCCGCATACCCTCATTTAAAAATACAGAATTCACTCACCTGCCGCTTGAGCGGGATCTTTCTCTCTCTCTCCTCCAAGTCACGAGCGCCATCTTGGATCGGTCTAGATCCGATACTTTGAGCGCCATTTTGCAACGCGCATCAATGCTCTCAGACGGGGAGACTATAAAATCAGAGTAATGCAAGCGCGCAGCGCGCGCGCGCAGCGGGCGCGCCATAGGCGCGCCAGAGGCAAGCCCGTCTGCGCCCGTCCGCGACCGGACACGGCCCAGGGCCATAACCTCTGGCCCTCTAGTGTGTTACTCTTCTCTGCAACTAAGACAGCTGAACCCTGGCCACTCCGACCGACATTGCATTATTTGGCCTCTCTCCACTGCAGTGGGCGTTACCCCCACCCCCTGTCCTGGGTGTCAATTCCAACTTCCGCAACCTCGTTTCCCTGGCTCCTTAGCCTCAGACCCCCCTAGCAACACACTTTCTCATGAATTGCATATCACTCAATTCCATGGCTGTCAAGCAGCGCTCATCAATACGCGCTCCCTTCCATGTCACAGCTTACAGATCAGCGAGTTTATTCTCGTCCATGATCTTGATTTTCTTTTTGCCACTGAAACCTGGGGAGATGCTGGGTCAGGACCGGATTTTTGCCTGGCAACCCCTGAGGGCTATAGTGTCGCTAGGCATGACAGACATACAGGAAGAGGTGGCGGACTTGCTATCATTTACAAAAATCTGCACCGCACCACACTCGATCCCATACAGTCCACTAACTGTGAAGCAGCCACCTTTGCTATGAATATCAATCATAAACAAGCCCTCAAGGGAATCTTGCTATATCGACCTCCCGGGCCCCGAAATTCTTTCCTTGCCACACTTTCTGATCTTAATGATCTCATCATAAGTTCGTCGGAATACATGATATTAGGAGATTTTAACTTCCCTCTGGAAGAACAGGACAACCATGAAACCACTCAACTCACTGCTGATCTCCTAATCTCAGGACTTCAACAATTGGTGAAGGGAACCACACATCAGGCGGGGCACACACTAGATGGTCTGTTTACTAACAATCCAGACATCTCTGTACTGGATATTCTTCCTCTTACCTGGTCAGATCACAGGGCCATTATCTTTGGAATCCATACCCGGCACGCTAACCCTCCCCATTCCAGGCCACGAACCAGGTTAGTGACCCGTGCTTGGAAAAATGCGGATATCCATCAGATGGCAGATATCCTGACACTATCCTCTCCTACGGGGATAGCCAATCCTGTTTTCTCAGCCTCCGATTTCCAACACTGGATCCGGAACGCTGCTGATCAGGTGGCTCCGGAGAAGTTTACTCGACCTAACAGAATATCCCCATCGGCGGTCTGGTATACCGAAGAGCTTAGGCTCCACCGACAACACTGCAGGAACTTAGAAAGGCGCTGGAGGAAATATTATTGCCCCATAGCCAAGCATTCCTACAAAGACGCCCTTACAATATACAAAAAGGCTATCATTGCCCGAAAAAGTGCATTTTTCTCGGCTCAAATCGAAAATGCCAGCAATTCTGCTAGAGAATTGTTTTCAGTGGTTACCACTCTGTCCACCCCCTCTACGGGACCTGCGGTTGAACCCTCTCAGTCTCTTTGTAATGCTCTATCCAGCTTTTTCACTACTAAGGTGGCAGATATATATTCATCCTTTGCAGGGAACGTAGGGACAAGATCCAGAGTCTGCACTGGTGAAGAACTAGCCACTGATTATGAACCCTTCTCTTTCTTTGTTCCCACTACGCAAATCAGCAGACTTATCTTTACTACCAAGTCTGGCTCCCCCTTAGACCCCTGCCCTCCTTCAGTGATGGCTAACCTCAGCGAGGTGATCTCGTATCCACTCATGAAAATCTGTAACACCGCATTTCAAACTGGTCGCTATCCAGATCCTTGGAAGAAGGCCGTGATCAAACCTCTTCTGAAGAAACCCTCCCTGGACCCCACAGCTCTGGCCAGCTATAGATCAATAGCGTGTCTCCCCTTTCCTGCCAAAATATGCGAATCTCTGATGAATAAACAACTCTCAGACTTCATCGATACTTACCAACTTCTCGACGAAACGCAGTTTGGCTTTAGGAAAGGTCATGGAACTGAGACCGCTTTAATAAAGGCCTCAGATGAGATCAGAGCCATTATGGACCAGGGAGGTGCGGCTGTCCTGATCCTGCTGGATTTGTCCGCAGCCTTTGACACGGTCGACCATGCTATTCTGGTCGACCGTGTCACAGCCCTGGGGATAAACGGTATGGCTAGAGATCTTATTTCATCCTTTCTTGCCAACCGTACCCAGACAGTGAAGTTGGGTAATTTCTATTCTCCTGTCTCTGCACTCCCCTGTGGAGTCCCACAGGGTTCCTCGCTAAGTCCAACGCTATTTAATATCTATGTAGCAGACTTAGCGAGGGTAATAAAGGCCCATGGGTTGCGACTTACATCATACGCAGATGACACCCAACTGGTTCTGGCAATCCACAAGGACGGCCCAGCGGTGGCAGCTAATTTTCAAAGGGCCATGCTTACTGTCAGTACCTGGATGTCCTCTAATTGTCTGAGGCTTAACTCGGACAAAACCGAGGTCATGACCTTTGGTAAACTCTCCCCGGATTGGTCCTCCGCCTGGTGGCCTAACCAGCTGGGCTCTCCTCCTGTCCCAGTTGAAAAGGCCAGAAACCTGGGAGTCATTTTTGACAGCAAGCTCTCATTTAACCTTCATGTCAACAAGGTTGTGTCATCTGCGTTCTTCATTCTAAAGAAAATTAGGAAAAAACTGCCTTACCTTCCCACTTCAGCTGGGAAGACCCTGGTCTCCACCCTAGTGTTTTCCAAAATCGACTACGGGAATGCCCTCTTCCTTAATACTCAGAAACTCGTTCTATCTAAGTTGCAGTCCATACAGAATGCGGCTGCAAGAATTCTTCTTGACATCCCCCGCCGCCAGCCAACCACTCCAGCCATTCGTCACCTTCACTGGCTAAGAGTAGAGGGCCGTATTAAATTCAAGGCCCTCTGCATCGCCTATAAGGCAGTGCATGGCGTGGGTCCTATGTTTCTGACTGAAGCGTTCCAGTTGTATAGTCCCAAGAGACAGCTGAGATCCGCCAACACTTGCCTGCTTCCAGTACCCCGCACGAGAACGGCAACCTGGGGAGACAGACGCTTCTTGGTTGCCACACCCAAACTCTGGAACCTTTTACCCCTCACCATAAAAACTGCCCCCAATTTGATAAGTTTTCGCAGGCTCTTAAAGACATGGCTGTTTAATCAGTAATCCTGCGGCTCAGTCTCTCATTCTGTCACATGCGCCGAGACACCTTTGGGTATTTGTTCGCGCAATAAAAATCTCGAAAATAAATAAATAAATGCCTATTTTCGCTTAGTTAATGTTCGGGCCGACTAGGCCGCAGTACTCAAGATGGTGTTCTCTGAAGCCGATGCCACCCTGTGTGCACGATGATTTCTGCGCAGACCCAGATAGCTTTGGAGATCACAAGGCGACATGAACTCCTGACATTGTGTTCCTTGCCAAGGTCGATGTGTTGGGGATTTGACCGCGAGCCAGAAGATGACAAATTGTGAACCAAAGAAAAGACAAAGAATGAACCGGTCAATAAGAACCTTTTGCCTTGAAAAGTTACATATACTGTTCCATGTATGAGAACTGAAGGGAAAGTGACAATTTATTAACTTTGTGCAAAGTCACTATGCAGAACCAGTTTGCTCTGGGAAAAGTGCAATGAACTATTGATAACCCCGGACTCTCCAATCAGAACAGTAAGAGACAAAGGGGGTATAATAACCCTTCATCAGTTTCCGTGGGGAGAGTTTGGCTTCTAGGTTAAGTTTGGAGTTCAGAGCTCAGTTCGGTGTTGGAGTTTTTCCAGAAGCCGCAGTTGCAGTGGGATTGGAGATAGTGGGTTTGGAAGGAGTTCGAGAGCTGCAGTTTGGAGTTGTGTTGTCTTTGGGTTATTCTTATGTGGTCGACCTGAAGCTATTCGTCATCTATTTCTTTGGTAAATGATTTACTGAAATTTTCTAAAAAATTCATGCTTTAATGTGATTTCTAAATGTTCAATTACTCTTTAATAAATCTGAATTCAAATTATGAGTTGCCGTATATAGATGTATGGATAAAAGAATTGCTAAATGATTTAGATAAACAAAATTGAAATAACAAGAAATGAGTTTGTGGTTCTTAAATTAATCGCTGGAGATATCAAATGTTTTCTAGACTTTAATTGTGTTTTAGCTGGTTCTAATTCACCAGCAACCAGTCCAACTAGTTGGTCCATCAACCAAACAGTGGCGTGCCTTGATGATAAAGTTAGGATTCTGAAGACTGTATATAGAATGTATATATAATTTAGTAAAAAATTAGTCCTGACAGGTAATAAGGTACCCACTTGGTCCAGCAGCCTTTCTCCTGTGTACAGATTTGAGTGAGTTGTGTGAATGAGAAGCGTGTTGGTGTTTTGGGCCCCACCAATGAATGAATGAATGTATGAATGAACTGTGGAGAATAAGAATCTGTGACATAAGGAGATTATGTAAATTTTGTCCTCCTCGCTGGATCATTTCTATTGACCTAGAAAAAGCCTTCCACACAGTGGACTGGGGCAATTTACTTGAGGTGCAGACGGTCATGGGCTTTGGATCCCAGTTTTGTGGGTGGGCCCGACTGCTGTATACTGAATGCAGTGCCAGAGTGCGCGTGGGACGGAGTCGTTCAGATAGATAGGTCCTGGGTCGTGGGATGTGTCATTACTGCCTGCTCTCGCCGCTCCTGTTTGCGCTTGCAATGAAGCCCCTGGCGGTGTTGGCACACAGTGAGATGCGGGAATGAGGTATACACCTGGGAGATGTTCTCAACATGATATAGCTGTACGCGGATGATGCCGTTTTATCTCTCTTCCCCCGCGTCACACTGGAAACTCTGCTGTGTGTGCTGGGTTAGTTTTGGGACCTCTCTGGTCTCCGGCTCAACCATGCAAAATTCGCTGCTGTTTCCCCTTGCATCCCTGGTCAAGACACCGGTGGAGTGCTTCCCGCACATCGGTCTGTGCTGGGAGCTGCACAATTTAGATACTTGGGGCTCAAGGTGGTGCACACCAGAACACAACAACTGTGCCTCAACATAGACAGGGTACTGGACACTCTAAAGACCTAGGTGTCATTCTGCAACACACTACCCCTCTCTCTGATGGGCAGCCCGGCCATATCCAAGATAGTGCTTCTGACGCCATGTTTGTATGTTCTGCAGAATGCTTGATATGCCCTGTTCCGGTGAGAGTGTTCAAGCAATTGGACTCAATCCTTATCTCCTTATTATGGGCAAGCAGGTGTAGCAGGTGGCCCTAGCCACATTGACCAGACGGTTATGAGGCACCACGACTGAGACTGTATTACTATGCCGTGCACCTACAGCATGCAGCCCGATGGCTGGACACAGGAGACGATTGGGAAAAGCGCTTGCTGACATGGATGATGGAAACAGAATGACTCCCAGAACTGTTAATGAAATGTGCGGGGATCTCGAAAGACATCCCATATGTAGTGCGACATACATCGAGAATATAACATTGGTTTGTCGAGTTGGAGCTGAAATGTGCCCCATTCCACCCAGAAGTCCCGGTTTGGATGCTGATGCTGATCAGGCAAATGATGGACAATATGTCTTTACAGGCATGGAAGGAGGGCAGTTGTACCTTACTTGGGGACCTGTACCCGGGAGAGAATTGTATCACCTTTAAGGAGGCTTGCTCGGAATTTATCTTGGACAAGGGCACTTTTTACACCATGCAGGCCTGGATGAGATATCAAGGCTGGGCTGGCCCTTCACCCTGCCGTGCCCGGGACCACCCACACACTGGAGATCCTGCTGCCCTACGGACAGGTAGTCATTTCATCATATTGTTTTATTAAGCTATGCGGACTGATGCAGTGGGAAGACTACCGCAGGCATGTGCAGTCTGGGATTACAAACTAGAAACCCCACTGGTAGATGAGGACTGGGCAGGAGTCTGTAAATGTATCCACACAGTCTCTTGCAACGCCCACTTTAAGTTGGAGAACGACAATGTCCTGCACAGGACCTATTTAACTCCAAAAGACCTTCATCGCATGACTCCGGCCCGGTCGGACAGCTGCCCATGTTGTGGTGCTAGAGGGGCTGGCTTTCTACACTTGGCCTGGTATTGCCGATCGGTGCAGTGTTATTTGAACCAGGTGGTGGATGACTTAAAACAGACTATGCACCTAACAATAGAACACATGCCTGAGTGCTGCGTACTGGGTAACATTAAAAGACCGAAAAGTTGCAAAATGGCATATAAATTCTCGCAATTAGCACGGGGGCTTGTGAGACGCAGAGTTCCAATCATTTGGATGGGTCAGAGGGCTCCTGAGATAGAGAAATGGCATAGGGACGTACAGGAGTGGTTACTAGCAGAGGAGGCCTATATGAAGTTCAGTAGGAGACATTAAAAAGTAGAAAAGGACCTCATAATCTGGCGAGGCTTATGTGAGAACATTCTAGACCCAGATGCCACCACAGCGACAACAGATAGCGACGACTCTGATAACAATGTGGAAGATGACGCTGATCCAGTGAGGGAAGAGGACCTTAGACACTCCCAGCAAATGGACCATGCTACGAGCATGAAATGATGACTTCACCCTTAGAGGGACGCTGATGCTATGAGTGAGTGGTGGATGGTCGTTTGTGCGCTTTCTCATGTTTCGCCTACCGTGTAACATACATCATACTAAATAAACTGCTGTGTTGTATTTGATCAAACTAAAAAATAAAGGTTAAAAAAAAATAGTCTAGGCTTACATGTCACCTAGCGCAGATCTCTCACAAGAGGTACAAGTTTGATCTACTAGATCTGTGTCAGCTTCATGGGTCAAGGCATTGTTGCATCCTTATCAGAAAAATTAAGGTCAGCCACCTGGTGAACCCTACAAAAGTTTGTTAATCTAAGGTATTGAAACCATTACTTACCAGCAATCTTCATTATCCTGAATCGTAGTCCTCCTTGTCCCAGTCCAAGTTCCCAACTACCTTATTTGCACCTTTCTGCCAAAACCTAGGCACACATAAGAGTAATCAAACAGTAAGTATATCTATGTAAGATCTTAAATATAATAGAAACAAAGAGCCATATTCATGTAGGTAGGGTGTTGCTTTGTCTTTAATTCAGTTTTCAATGAGCCAAAACAGAAACCAGCCGACACGTGTTTAGTCACATGTGAAAATTAATTCTGCGACTTCTTCAGGGCTGGGAAGGATACAAAGGGTATGGATGATACACATTTCCTGGAGGGTATAAATGAGAGGTGGTCAAACATGTGTAGTTTTTTGTGACATCAAACAACTCCAAGTGGAAACCCTAATCACCATGAGATTGTGAGACAAAAATACATATTTCCAAATTGCGGTACGGTTAATCAGTGTGTGTCTAAAACACCAGACCTCTTTAAAGTGACTTCCTGAGTGCCTAAGAAATTCAATTTTTTATTTTAAATTGTATATGGAAACATGACAGTAGAGATTTAAGATCGTACGATTTGAAATGTACACGTCACTTAACAAATGAATCAGGGAGAAAATACGATTTACCTGTATATTGGAGTGAGAGTCTATGTAGTCTGGAATGTAAAAGTAAAGAGAAAAGAGGGGGAGAAAAAGCACCATTAGAATAATGGCTCCTGGTAATTTGTAACAAAAGGTAAAAGTGTAGTGTTTCTAAGAAACAGGGGAGAAAGAGAGAATAGAGCGCTTACCGCTCAGCCAGTGATAATTCCAACTCGGCTGGGCTAAATAATTTCAGAAGTGGTTAATGTTTCAAAGAACGCTTGACGAATGAAAAATAAGGAAATAATTAAACTCTACGTGCGATATATGGTGAAACAATAATAAGGGTATCAAGAAGAGGTGGATAGCCTCGACTCGTGATTTGTTAAAAGAAGAGCGCTTACCGCTCTTTCGGTGAAAAAATTCACCCGGCTGGCCCAAACGAAGTCCTGGAGTGCTGGACAAAAAAGTCAAGTAACCTGAGTCAAAAATGACAGATTGCGAGAAGAGTTACCCTCTTAATTGCGATGTATTATTATCCCACACGAAATTGAGGGGTTATAGGGCTTATCCCCTCACCTAGCAGCACCATATAACTTTTTGCCTATGTACACTTGCATAAACTAGCAGAGTGCCAACTTTTCCCTGGCCACTAAAAACCCTTCGTCAAGAGACCTACCTTATTTGCACCGCCTGATGTTTTTTTTTTTTTTGTTGCTTGATACTCACAGGAGATGCGTGGAGAAGTGCTGGGGTATTTTATGGCATGTAGGAGTAAAAGTAGAAAGAGGACTAGCGCCCTTTTACTTTATTTGTATACCTGTTAGGGAGAGGAGGACTTCTCAAATATTTTAGGACTGGACCTGTAAGTAATTGTTTCATTTCTCATGATAGTCTCTGAATTGAGTTTCATGTGTAAGTAATTTCTATAAAAAAAATCTTCTTCTGTGCAAACTTGCACTGACACATCGCTGCAGCAAGACCTGGGACGTAGCTAGAATTCTGGTCTTTTAACAGGAAGTCAAGCGAAAATAAACATAGCCGCTAACGTTGCCAGAGAGACATGAAAACGCACATAGTTATTGCATTGGAAGGAAGATTCAAGCTATGGGAAAGTAATTACATTCTGTTGTTCCCCTTCAGCTACCTAAAGCGATGGTGCTCATCTTAATCTGCAAAAGAGGTCGAGAGAAGAATGAAAAGTTAAAAGGAGACTGAGCTGTGAACAAGTAAAAAGGACCAGAAAGAGGACAGGTTGACTGACAGCAATAATAATAAAAGTAAAGCATTGAAGTGTTCCTACGGGCACCCACATGTAGTTTCATCAAAAGGTTTTATTGGCACTTTGCCACTTCATTGTCTTTGACAGAGTTCCCAACATTCAAGGATAGCATTGGAAAAGAGGGAATAGCTACAAACGATAAAGGTGAGAAGTGAGTCAAAAAGAAAAAGGAAACAGGTAAACTGTAGAGGAAGGAAGAGGTGGCAGAAAGACAGAAAGAGCAACAGGAAAAAAAGGAAAGTAAACTGGGAAGAAAAGGGAAAGGGAATGTGAGGGTCTGGAAGGTTGAAAGGGAGGAAGCATTGGAGGACAGATAGGAAATGGGCTGTAGGCAGGGCTGCCTGCGTGTATTCTGTAGGAGGAAAGCAATCCCAGGAATGCATTCTTCCTTCAGGATCCCATTAGAGTTGTTTTTCTCCTCCTCAGACAGTAGAGTCGTCTGAGGTCAGGTTTGCAGCAGCCACCACATCCTGCTGCTCCTCCAGGCCCAGCGCGCACAGTGCGAAGAGAGAGACGGTGCCAGCTCTGCAGGGTCAGGCTGGAACAGAAAATTGGCCAGGGCACCAAAAGAAAAGCGGCACCATTAGCAAATCAGATGGCTGAAAAACACATGGCCCACATTTGCAGAAAAAGGCACTTTTGAACTTGTAAAGACATGCTGTTTAGGTGTTTTGCCAGGCCAGGCCGAGTGCATATATTTGTGCTTGCTGCAGGCAATGTTTGTAGAATATCGGGGAAATCAACAGGAAGAAGTTACCGACCAGACCACAAATGAAGCCTACAACCAAACCAAAAACTAGCCCACATGCTGACCTGTCAGACCAGACATTCTGGCACTGCCTTACTGCCCTACACTTTGGGGGGGCAGGAGGGGGGACATGAGCGGGGGATAGATGGATAGATGGATAGATAGATAGATAGATAGATAGATAGATAGATAGATAGATAGATAGATAGATAGATAGATAGATAGATAGATAGATAGACAGACTTTATTGTGTCAAGTTATTTAAAACCATCACAATATAAAAACAGCAGTAAAAGCATCACTCAACTCCCTTGTGAACCTAGTCCGCTAAAGTGCAATGTGCAGTATTGACCTCCTTGCTTTAAAAAAAGGTCATAAAGTACCATTCCAACCGTTCTGTAAAAAACAAGACAATAAATAAATTTGTTATTAGTAAAGTGCAATGTGACGATTCTTAAAAAAGGAACACTGTTAATTTTGGCTGAGGTCTACCAATCAAATTTGGTGCCGGAGCAAATATGGCCTCCCCCGCTAGTTATACTTTATGCAATCACAGGGGTAATGAGATCACAAATTAAGTGCTGGTGCCGTTTTAAAATCACCATGCTAGTCTGTAATTAAGATAAGAACAGATACACATACAAAAAGTCAAAGGGCCAAATATGATCCAGCTAAAATGGCTAAAAGGGACAAGCAGTCTCTAACGGGTAGGACAGTTAAAAACTATCCGACGATAAGTTCAGTAGCTTCAGTGCTTCTCTAAGGAATTTCACTCATGGAGCTGAAAGCTGCGGGTTCAAACCACGCAGGCATGCAA
This sequence comes from Triturus cristatus, assembly GCF_964204655.1. Taxonomy (NCBI): domain Eukaryota; kingdom Metazoa; phylum Chordata; class Amphibia; order Caudata; family Salamandridae; genus Triturus; species Triturus cristatus. The sequence continues at coordinate 130,695,751 of NC_140586.1, read as the reverse complement.
TGATAGGCGTGTCGCATTGTCTTACAGCAAATTTACGAAACAGGTTTCAACCAGTAACATCTTAGATTTTTCAAGGCTGGGAACACGCATATAACATGTGAGGAACTTTGCTTCTTATAATTACATAAGCGGTATGCTGTTCCGTAGACCCTGCTAACCGCTCAAATTTTTGTGGAATTAAACCACACCTCAGTCTCAGCAGTTCTTTTTTGACAGCCTCTTTCATGGGATAAGCTAAGTTCACTGCTTTTCCCAGGTCTTGATACAAAAATTCTCATACACTGGCATGGGCTTTTCGAGACAATTCTTGTTTGTCAACAATTCCCGATTGGATCTTTGCCATTTTTACCAACAATTTTGCAGTGAGCTTCAGGGTTAAGTTGTGCTCAAATATATTTAAGTCATCCAGGGCTTAGATTGCCTCACTCAACTAAGGTTCCCGCATATGTTTTTTGTCTTGGATACCTCCCCTTATCATTTCTTTCAAAGACCCTGGTGGTGCCGCTGTGAGCTTTGTGTAATATCACAAAATGCAGGCCATCGACATTTTGGATTGTTTAGGAAGACCACATTCCAGCCGTATCGGTGAGGATGGTGGTGCATCCGGAAGGTTGAATAAATGTCGGTAACATTTTGTTTGCACTTTGTCCAGCCAGACTGAGATATGGGGAGGGGAGAATTCCGCCCATTATGAGTTGGACCCCAAAGGTCCACTAAGAAATTAGGAATCTGTAATACCGATTCTGATTCCCTGGCAATTCCTCCTCTCGGGCAGAATTTTCACCCACAGGTTTCAGCTGTGGGTAACTGTTAAGAGATCTCGGGGTTAACAGTGCATCTCATAAATTCCGATGGGGCCCACACCTGCTCTAACTGGCCCCATCGGAATAAAGAGGCCACTCGTAACTAGGGCCATAGTGTTATTGGATTTTCTGTCACGAAATGCCTATGGCCAAAAGTGTAAAATAAATAAAGAAATATTGAAAGTGGCACTTTCCAAGGTTGTTTAAAAAACTGTTAAAACTTTTGTTTGTTGCAGATGTCTGTCTGATACATGAGGTCAATATAATTGCCACTTATATCCTCAAGAAACACTGCCTTTTACAACCCTTGACCTCTAGTAATCTCCTTTAACTATATGAAGCTTCCAATCAACACGGAGATAGAAAGTGCGCCATGATTGCGCATGTGCTGCAAGGAAGCAGACTCAGGACGTGTCCAATGAAGGAGACAGGCTCGTATTGGCCTATAGGGCAATCAGGCAGTGCCCGATGGGCTGATCTGACAGGCCCATGTATGGGCCAATTATTTGGCCTTTTTGTGGGCCTGTTTTATGGTTTGCTGGGCCAGTTTTTAGGTCTCGCCTAGGCAGTGCATGTGCTGTCTCTCTAGACATGCTGTATCTACTGTATGGACTTTCAGCACACCCATCCGTTTCGATTCATTCCTTCATGTGCCTTTTGACATTCCTTTGTTTTCATTGGTGAATAGTTTACATTTGTCCCTTCTTTTGCTTTTTTGGTCACTCCATGGAGACTGGCCCAGTTACATGGATTACGTCATATTGGCCATATAAGTTAATTTCTGCGCACTACTTTTTCTTTTGCCTGGGCTTGTTTGGTTTCCGATCGCTCTCAGCCGAGGGCTGCAAATCATGTCCTTAGCTTGTTTTCACTGTCTTTCGTTTCACAAGCACTTTTTCAGTCGTAGGCTATGTTGTTTTTTATCCTTTAACATTTTTAGTTTCATTAGCTCAAATGTTTAAACCTAAAATAATATACTTACTTAATGGAAGTGCAGTTTAAGAAGACGGCCGACAGTAGGATCAACCTATTTACAGCGTGCCTTTGACAGCGTGATTATTTGGATAAGAGGTAAACATGCTGTTATTGTTCCATTTTATTAAAATGGAAGCAGCTTAGGTTGCGTGCTTTCAACTTTTGATGCTTTCTTTTAGGTTTCAATCGGTAGTGAAATAAAACTAATATGAAGGGATGCCTCCTTCTGCTCTCCAAACTCAGCATTTAGTGAGAGGTTACTTAATATATCCTGCAAGTATACAGTGCAACATCACTTCAGCACCACCGCAGCACCACCTCAGCATCAATTCAGCACCACTTCAGCACCAGTCAGCGTCACTCAGCACCACTTCAGCAGCACCACCGTACCACCACCTGAGCCTCACTCAGCAACACCTGAGCACCACCACAACACCAGCACATCACCACTCCCTCAGCATCACTCAGCCCCAGCCCAACACCACCTCAGCCCCAGCCCAGCACAAACCTCAAGACACCAGCATAGCAGCAGCACCACCTCACTACCAGCGCAGCGCTACCCCAGCAGCAGCGCAGCACAGCATCACTCAGCACCACCACAGCATCACTCAGCACCAGCACAGCAGTTACTCAGCATCACTCAACACCACCACAGCATCAGTATAGCATCACCTCTGCATCAGTGCACCACCACTGCAGCAATAACTCAGCACCAGCGCAGTCCCACCACATCAGCACAGCACCACCTCAGTAGAAACTGAGCACCAACGCAGTACCACTTCAGCATTAGTGCATCACCACCTGAGCACCAGTGCAGCATCAACTGAGCACCACCTCAGCAGCACTTGGCACCAACTCAGAACCACCTTTGCATAAGCACACTACCATCTCAGTATCAGTCAGCACCACCTCAGCACCACTGCAGCATCACCTCAGCAAAAAAACAAAATAAAACTGCCTGGGGGATTCAGTTGGCGAAATATCTCACCATATTCACAAGGAGGCTCACCAAGTCATCTCGGAGTCATAGTGTATATATCAATATTTTCAGCAATAGATATAAACAGACATAAAGACAATCATCAATGTCATCATCCAAAGCTTTTTTTTAATCAAAAATATAAATTGTTTATTGTAATTGTTGCCATATAAATATACATATATCTACACATATCACAATACAAAACAATCTAAAGGTTCATACATCAGAGGAGAAAAAGTATACCATACCTTTAGGTACCAAAGAGTCCCCCTCACTGATACCCAGAGGCGACACCCATACACCTCTCACCACATTCATACAGCAGACATCCTTCCATATATCAGAAAACCACATTTCGGTGAAGACCCACTCCTGGTCACACCTTCTTCAGGGCGCTAGAAAAATCTATAGTAGGGAGACAAGGGGTACATGTAAATGTGGGTGTACTTGTAAAGCGCACTGTGACTCCATGGAGTATCCTGGCGCTGAAGACCGCTGGGGAACCCGTCCTGGTTTTCCCTGTGAGATGGTCCCTTTCTGGGTATCTCCAAGGTGAAACCAGGCATCCCCGGAGTCTGTGGGGGGCCGTTGTAGAGATGAGGCAAGCTTAATGCCCAGAGTTGCCGAGTGTGTTCCTGGTTAGAGTAGGTACCGAGGTGAGAATTATCGAGTCCGTTTTGACCCTGGTCCACGACCCTGCCGCGTCGGGAATTGAACCCTGGTCCCTGGCCGATTCTCTGCTTACGGGTCTGCCGCCTCTAACCAGTGAGCCACACCTCACCTGTGCGGTATCTGGCTTTTGGCATAAAGCTCTGAATAAACGTAGGGCTCACTAATAGGTTTATAGACAAGATGAGACTACTTCCAGAGAGCTATGTCCATCGCTAGAAACGATATCCTTAATACGAGAACAATCCAGAAACATGACAAAATGAATAAGGAGAGGGCGGCTGAAGATGTGACCACTTATCATGCTCTGAAGATGTACACAAAGGCTGAGTCAATCTCAATGACTTGGGGCTGCAATTAAGTCAAACACCATCTCCTGGGTTTTGAGACGAGAACAATAATTGTCTCTTGGCCTGTCCATCAGCGCAGCACCACCAGCGCAGTACCACCTCATCAGCAACTGAGCACCAATGCAGTACCACTTCAGCATTAGTGCAGCATCACCGGAGCACCACCAAACATCACTCATCACCTCCTCAGTATCACTCAGCACCACCTGAGCACCACCTTTTCATAAGCACACTACCACCTCAGTGCCACCTCAGCATCGGCACAGCACAACCTCCTCATCAGTGCACCACCACTGCAGCACCACCTCAGCACCAGCACAGCACCACCTCAACATCAGCGCAGCACCATTTCAGCATCAGCACAGCACCACCTCCGCATCAGTGCACAAGCGCAGCCCCACTACAGCATAAGCACAGCCCCCCTTAACACCAGCGCAGCACCACCTCAGTAGCAACCCAACACCAATGCAGCACCACTTCAGCATAAGCACAGCACCACCTGAGCACCAGTGCAGCATCACCTCAGCACCAGATCAGAATCAACTCAGCACCACCTGAGCACCAGCACAGACCTACCTGGACACCACCAAAGCATCATTCAGCACCACTCTGCACCATCTGAGCATCTCTCAACATCAGCTGAGCACAACCTCTGCACAAGCACACTACCACCTGAGTATCACTCATCACCACCTGGACACTAGCTCAGCAACACCTGATTACCTGCTCAGCACCACCACCTCAGCATGACTCAGCACCACCTCAGCAGCACTCAACACCACCTCAGTATCACTCAGCATCACCTGAGCACCTCCACAGCACCACCTCAGCATCTGTACAGCACCATCTCAGCATCAGCACAGCACCACCTCTGCATCAGTGCATCACAACCAGCGTAGCCCCACCTCAGCACACGCGCAGCAGCAACTCAGCATCAACGCAGCACCACTTCAGCATAAGCACAGTACCACCTCAGCATCAGCATAGCATCACTTCCTCAGCAACAGGACAGCAGCACCACCTCAATATCAGCGCAACACAACATCAGCATCAGCACAGCACCACCTCAGCATCAGCACAGCACCACCTCAGCATCAGCACAGCACCATCTCAGCATCAACACAGTACCGCCTCCGCATCAGCATAGCACCATCTCAGCATCAACACAGTACCGCCTCAGCATCAGTGCACCACCATCAGCGCAGCCCCACCTCAGCATCAGCGCAACCCTACCTCAGCAGCAATTCAGCACCGATGCCGTACAACTTCAGCATCAGTGCAGCATCACATCAGCACAGGACCAACTCAGCATTACTCGACACCACTTGAGCACCAGTTCAGCATCACTTGAGCACCAGCCCAGCACCACCACCTTAGCATGACTCAGCACCACCACAGCATCACTCGGAAAAACCTCAGCATCACTCAGCACCACCTCACTGTCACTCAGCATCACCTTAACACCACCACAGCAGCATCTCAGCACCAGCGCACCACCACCTCAACATCAGCACAGCACCATCTCAGCATCAGCTCAACACCACCTTCGCATCAGTGCACCACCATCAGGTGGCCCCACCTCAGCACCAGCACAGACCCACCTCAGAACCAGCACAGCCTCACCTCAGCAGCAACTAAACACCGATGCAGCACCACTTCAGCATCAGCATCAGTGCAGAATCACTTTAGCACAACACCAACTCTGCACCAGCACACCGCCCTTCCGTTGTTCGTGCCCCCCCCCACCCCCAAACAAAAAAAAGCTTTAGCAAACAAGCATTAGAACAGGCAGGAAGAAGTTGCCAGCATTGCAAGGACAACAAAAACTAGAAGACTTTTTTATGTTAATTATTTTTTTAAAGGGAAGTTCAGTTGTACGTAATGTCTTCTTGGTTATATATAAGGTAACAAAAATGCTTATAACACTTTTTTATTATAGCTTTTCAACATGCTGCACAGCAGCCACAATGTTCTACAACATAGTTTAAAGACATTGGTAAAGCTAATAGCTCTGACTAAACACTTATAAGGTCCCAAAGGCAAGACCTATTGGTTATGTCAATGCTTGTTACTCTTAATTTCCCTGATAATAAAACAAACATTGTCTGTTGCAAGCTCAATTCCATGCAGTCTTTCATAACTTGTAAAACATTTCTACAGCGTATGTTTACAATTTCTAAAAACGCCCCAATTTGCAAACAGGGGACACAAATTTAGCCACCTAATTCACTAATGGGGTCACTTTTATTTTGGTGCCTAGGCCTATTTTCTGTGCCAGTCTGACCCTGTAAATTGACCTTGGACAAACAAAAATTACACCCATGAGGAAGACAGTAAATGAACATTCTCGTAGTGTTTAATTAAAGAAAGCAATATAAAATGAGCACTTGTGCAATTCAGAACTAAGCGGGTGGATAATAAACATCTAGTAGAGATGTTGGAGAGTTTGAACCTACAAAGAGACCAGGGGTAAACAATAATCTATTGTAAAAAGAGAATGATGTCTGTGTCACACTAGCTGAACGTGAGGTGTGGTGAACTTTAGACCATAGGTTTCTCCATTAAGGAGGAGGGAAAACTTACTGAAGATTCTGTTCCCATTGTAACTCAAAAGGAGATTTTGGTTTATCAGCGTGGGAATCCATTAGGATTTTATAGTAGGATGCGCGTACATCATGGATGAAATTTGATGAGAAGGAGGTCTTAGTGGTGACTTGTAAGGGTGGAGGTCGACACCCCTTTGACACTCAACTTCCCCACTACATCATCTTGGGCCTAACAAATAGACTTACCTTTCCACTTATGTCCCATCAGGGCAGACAGATCAGACTGGCACTGGGGGCGGCCTGCAGAATATCTTAGCACAGTGGGGCACAGGGCACACTCCAACATACCAAGGATGGCGGCACCGAATGTGGTATATACTAGGAATGGAACGCATAACCCTTACCTTATCGAATCAGGGTGCCTTCTTCCCCAAACTATTGAGCCCCTTTTTGAAATTATTAACATTAGAGTTCCATAAACTCACTTGTCCCAAATATCTTCGACTTCTTCGTCTGTCTGAGGCCCTTCCACTACCACCTGAGCGAGTCCTACTTACGGTTTGGATTAATGCATTAGATAGTTCTGTTATTGTGTTTACGTGCTGCTGGGTCCCGGGGTTAGGTGGGTGGGGGGTGTAATGGGGATGTGACGTATTCTAATGCTGTGTTGCCCGACAGGCCACAGGCCTTGAATTGCTAATGTTCTATGTTTCGAAACCAATAAAGAAATTTAAGCCACAAGACTACAATTTTAAAAGCTAAAAAAAGGAAAATGCTAGTGACACTCAGCTCTACATTAAGGTCATCTCCATCAGTGACATCTGCCAAATCAGAGAATGCCTCTCATTCATCCTAGCCTGGATGTGCATATCTGAAACAAAACTTGACTTAGATAAAGTTTTTTTTCTCGTTTACAATGATACAAAAGATTCTGAACCCCACATCTAGGAAGGGTCGCCCAATTTGGAGTTGGACAGTTACAACACAACTGGTCTCCTGGATTCGCCAAGGACTGTGACCTTTCCTTCAGGACACATACATCGCCAAGAAAGCACACTACAATCTCCCCCTCCTCCATAAGATGAAACGCTGTATAGCGCAGAAAGCTTCACTGCCCAAGTTCTGTTCTCTCCCACTGTCCTCACTAGTGCTGAGTATTAGGTGCCGGTGCTGAGCACCTGAAAGCACCGGCTCAGATTAAGCACTGCCTCACTAGTATCACAGAATCCACTCTGTTTTATATATATATATATATATGATCTACTGGCGGTCGCCAGTAGATAGTTATAGTTAGGACCGTGTTTCCATAGGAAATCCGCAACATTCTATTTGGAATAACTTTGGCGCCGATTGATGAATCCTCGCCAAATTTTCAAAATTGGTGGGGCGCTCCGCTCCGCTCCTACCCTGAAAGTCTCGGGGGGATTCGTCAAGCGGGGGCTGAGAAAAAAGGGGGGTCCCAAAACGCGTTTTTCCCATGCAATTTTCCATAGGGACCTTTAGTCCAAGGTACAGCCCAAACGGCTGAACAGAATTACTTGAAATTTGGCAAAGAGGTAGTCCTCAGGTCAGGGATGTGCCTTTTGCTGGTCTGGTGTCAATCTGTTCAGTAGTTCCTGAGAAAATCAAAAGTAAAATCATATATATATGTGGGCGGAGCCTAACCACACATCTCATCCTGAGATCTGATTGGCTGTCAGCACTTCATCCAAGAAGTGTTGGCAGCCATCTTGGGACCAATATACTTGATAGCACCTCATTAAAAAGCATTGCAGTTAATAGAAGGTTTTAAGACTTTAGTTACATTATAAATCATTTGTTGATGGTACCATACTCATTTTAGGAATTGTGGTATGTTCTAAGGTGATTTCACCATGTGAAAAAGCCTTCTGCTGGGATATCATGATTGAGAGAAAAATATTTTCTCATGCTTTTCCCACAGAGGTTTGGAAGGTGATCTATAAGCTAAACTGAGAGCTTATTTTCTGTAAATTCACATTATCTTTCTCAGTCATGTGAGAATGAAGTCTGACATTCTCAGTAAAACATGTACATCCAACAAGGGCAGAGACTGTCAGTTGATTCCTTTGTGTTCTACTGCAGCTTCCCAGAGTGTTCCAAAGAACAACTAGAGCGCTAACAGTCCTACTTATGATAAACGTATGGCACACCTGAAGCCATCTTGCTTGGATTAAAGTGGTAACTCTTAAAACATTTAATTTAAAAAGGAACAAAATGAGGGGGTTCATTTTTCCATAAAAAGTATGATTAGTGCTGCAGAAAGAAAAATTAGGGCACATTTTGAGTGACTTCTCAAATCCTCTTCTATTTCAATAAAAAATTCTGACATGCAGACTGAAACATGCACTTTCAATACCAGCAGCAGTTTTCCCTGGTGAGCAGTAGCTTTACTACAGTGATCTAATGAGCAAAAAGAGAGCTAACATTCTGAATTTATGGCAAATGTGTGACACATCTGACTGCCTTCTTGATGGAATCAAGGTAAAAAACTGAAAGTATTTCCTACTGAGGAGACTGCAGTAAATGAGGAAATTAGGAAACTTCATAACAAATAAGTCTCCCAAGATGGCCACCAGACACAAGAGCCCAAATGTAGCCCAAATATCACCCAGATGTAGCCCAAGTATAGCCCAATGACAGAATGTCCCAGAGTGTTCTTAAAAACAACTAGATCGCTTACTGTCTTCATTATGACAAAAGTATGGCACACCTGAAGCCATCTTGATTGGAATAAACTGGTAACTCTTAAAACATTTAATTTAAAAAGGAACACAATGAGGGGGTTCGTTTTGCCATAGAAATTATGATTAATGCTGAAGAAAGAAAATGAGGGCACATTTTGACTTCTCAAATCCTCTTCTATTTCAGGATGAAACATGCACTTTTAATACCAGCAGTAGTTTTACTACAGTGATCTAATGAGCAACTAGAGTGCTAACATTCAGAATTTATGACAAATGTGTGACATATCTGAATACCTTCATGATGGAATCAAAGTAAAAAACTGAAAGCATTTCCTACTGAGGAGACTGCAGTACATGAGGAAATTAGGAAACTTCATAACAAATAAATCTCCCAAGATGGCCACCGGAGACAAAAGAGCCCAAATGTAGCCCAAAATCACCCAGATGTAGCCCAAATATAGCCCAATGACAGAAGTGTGCAAAACACTTAATATTTTGTGTTTTTGCAGTGTTATATAGTGCAGACTTGTCAGGTATTGGAGTGCTTTACATGAGCATTGGTTACATCACACAAGAACAAATTCATTTTGGTTGTAGACATGGGGAGACTAAGTGATTTGACCAGAATCACAGAATGTCGAGCTGAAGCAGAAACTCCAACCTGGTTCCCCAGTTGCAAAGTCTGCAGTTCTGGAAGTAACACCACATCCTCTCCCCTAAGTGCAACATTTAATCAAGTGGTCAACTGGATAAAAAAACATGAAGATAACAAATAATTTAAAAGTGCTTTGTCGCTATTTGAAAACTCAGAAAATATGTCCTTATTTTAGTCTTTTAGAGCACTAACCATAATTTTGATGCCAATAAGACCCTCTCATATATGTAATTTCTAAAGGAAATGCTCTAGGTCTTATAGTTTTGATTACATCAAGATGACTTCAGGCGTTCCACACTTTTGTAATAAATATAGAATGTTAGCAATCTAGTTGTTCATACTGTTGAGAGGCAGAGGCAGGTAGGAGGGTGCAAAGGCAACAATTTAACCACACTGAGCAGGCAGGAAGGGCCGTGGCAGCACAACAGACTATGGAGGGCAGTGGAAAGGGGGGCAGGGGCAACAAACCAACAATACAGGACTTGCAAGAGAGGCTGTGGCAATGTAATAGACCATTGTGGGCAGAAGGAAGAGGCAATGGTAGTACAACCATACATGCCAACAGACCCGATTCAGCCAGGAAACGTCCAATGTTTTTAAGCTCAAATGGGCTTTATTTGATCTGTCTCCTGTCTACAATCTCCTCTTTTTCAATGTAACTCAAAGGGGAAAATCAATACCCCAGTTTTTTTTCAAAATCTCCCTCTTACCAAGTTCAAAATGTTCGCAAGTATGGTACATTGGATCATGGAAGGAAATGGGGTAGGGACATGGACTTGGATAACAGAGGACAGGAGGGACATGGAGAGGTGCACCAAACTGACCCTGCAGGGAAGGCATCAGGGTTTGCAGCAGCACAATACACCACACAGGGCATGCGGGACGGGAGTGCAGCACAACAATCCATAGAAAGCAAGAGGGAGGGGACTGGACCATGCACATGGACAATAGAGAACAGAGGGGCAAGAGGCAATGGTAGCTAGCTGACCATAATGGACAGACAGGAGAGAATGCTGCAGCATAACAGACCATAAAGGGCAGGAGGGACGGATCAGGGGCATTACAATGGAACAGACAAGCCAGGAGGGAGGGAGTAGGGGTCTGCACATGTAAACAGAGGGCTGGGGGCAAGGGGGCAGGGCAGGAGCAGCAAGATAGCCATGGAGGTCAGGCAGGATGGGCACTAGAAGCAAGACACACCATGAAGAGCAACAGTGAGACTGTGATGGCATACACACAGACCATGGAGGGAAGGTGGGAGGGGGTCAGGGGCAGCTAACTGACCACACAGGGAAGGTGGGAGGGGGCATGGCAGCACAGAAGACCATGCATGGCAAGTGGGAGGGTTAGTGGCAGCACAATGGCTATGATGGGCAAGAAGGAGGGTGCAGGGGCATGTACAAAGGACGATGGAGGATAGAAGGGAGGGTCAGGACCTGTGCACAGACAAGAAAGTTCAGGGGAAGGGGCCTCACAACAGACCGCACGGGGCAGGCAGGAGGAGCAGTTGCAGCACAACAGACCAGGGAGGGCAGAAGGGTGTGGCAGTACAATGGACTATGTAGGACAGGAGGAAGAGGATAGGGGCATGGCATGTGGACAGGCAGGGTGGAGGTGGCAGGGACAGGTTACAGTCATCTGACAATGCTAGGCAGGTGGGAGGGGAGTGGCAGCTCAACAGAACACTCAGAGTAGATAGGAGTGGCAGGTCCATGGAACATGGTGGGCAAAAAGGATGGAGCAGGGGCATGCACAAAGACATCGGAGGGCAGGGGGAAGGAGAATAGGGGCAGCAAGCTAAGCACAGAGTTTAAGCAGGAGGTCAATGATGGGGCATAGAATTGGGCAATGGAGGGCAGGAGGAGTGGACTGGTACATCATACTAAATTGAGGGCAGTGGCAGCACATCAGACCATGCATGGCAGGAGGGAGGAGGCTAGTCCATGGATTCAGACAACAGAAGATAGGGAGGAGGTGGATGGGGCAGCAAGCTAACTGTTCAGAGAAGGCGGGTATTAGGAACTTTATTGTTTTTAAAACGTGTGTCTGTGCAAACTACTTAAAATATGAACAAGTATGCAGCATAATCTCACTTTTATTCAGGAAGAAGAGGACGTTTGTGACTGTGACTCCGGGCTCACTTGGCAGAAACACCCCCTGACCCTCCACCCCCTATCGCAAAATGTAATGCCCGTGAAAAGGGTAGGTGAACACAGTGTTATATAGAACATAGTCGTGAGAGCACGAATGAAAATGAAAACTAGATATAGTGTATGGTATAAACTATGCACCAAAAAGTGTGATATAAGATGAACCGGGCGTGAAATATAATATGCAATACATTGTGCGCAATGACAGATTCATTGGAGAGCGCGAGATAGCACAGGCACTAGCGCGTGCTATATGATATGCGCCTTGGAGTGTAATATGCACAGGGCAGTGTTGTGTAACCTAACTAGTCTCTAAAGTTGTAATATAAAATATGTGCTGGGGAGAGTAAAGTTGCATATGCACTGTGACAAAGATATGGATCCCAGATTGTAATATGTATGGCATAGCACTGTGCGTTATAACATAGGCATCGAGGAAGGCACGTTAGATGGGGCAATATAACCCGTGCGAAGACAAGTGTGGCATGACATATTCACGGGGTGGTGTTACAGTGCACATGGGCTAGAGAGTGTCATAGCATATGCACTAGCTGGTGGAATACAACACAGAGGTGTGAGGCAATCGGCGGGCACTGGTGGGTGTAACACAGCATTGGGCTCTGCCAGGAGCGCGCTGTGACTCTCAAGTGATGTTCGTCCCCTTTCCAGAGAGTAAAATAAAAAGTATTACACATCCAGCAGTGGATGTGTGTTTTATTAACCGTGAGGGGGGTTTCTTGCATAGTTTTGGTCGAATTTTTGTCGAATCCCCTTTGAATGGCTTGGTGTGCATGTGTATTAAATGTGCCCGTCAATAGCTACCCATGTTTGTATAAATAAACGACAAGGGTGTCTACCGGGATTAGGCACGGTAGGGCATCAGACATGTCAGAGCTTCACTAGTGGTGTAAATACATTTCACGTGGATTCATTGTATGCATAGTCGCCTTTTAATGAATATCACGCAAATCGTCATGGTGATAGGTACGTACGGTTTGTCCAGCATGTCCTAGGTGTGTCTATAAATATATATTTTTTTAAAATAATAAAAAACAGTGGCCGGCCCTGGGGATTGGGGTCATAAAAATATAATTAGGAGACAGGCCCTGGGGGATGGGGTCATCAGGGCCAATAAATTAGAATAAGAAGGGGAACCACACAGCCCCCCTTCTTAAAAAATTAAAATAAATGAAAGACTGGCATCGTGCCGGAGGCCACGCCCCCTCCTTGCAGCACTCTGCAAACGCGCCCCCCTGGCGAGTTGTAAGTTGGGGAATTAATTCCTCTTCAATACTGAGGGTCCCTGAGGGCCAACTAGCCCAACAGGCATCTCCAGTATGCGCCAGGGAGCTGCGCTGCAGACAGGTGTTCTGAGGCCAAGCCCCTTTTTACAACTCTCTGCAACGCAGCTCTGTGGCGCTTACTGGAGGTACCTAGTGGTCTAGTTTGACCCTAGGGACCCTTAGGATTCAAGGGAACTTAATCTCTCAACTAAGAACAGCCACAGGGCACGTTTACACAATGGTGAAGGGAGGGGACGGGGCCTCAGTTAACATGTGCAAACAAGCCCTGTGGCGCGTTTTAAGTTGGGGAAATAATTCCCCTTCAACCCTGAGGGCCCCTGGGGGCTAACTAGCCCACCAGGTGCTTCCAGTAAGCGCCACTGAGCTGCGTTGCAGAGAGGTGGTCTAGGCCGTGCCACTTTTTACATCTCTCTGCAACGCAGCTCTGTGGCGCATACTGGAGGTACCTAGTGGGCTAGTTGGACCCTAGGGACCCTCAGGATTCAAATGAACTTACTCTCCCAACTAAAAACGGACACAGGGCGTGTTTACACAGTGGTGAAGGGAGGGGACGGGGCCTGAGTTAACGTGTGCAAAAACGCCCTGTGGCCTGTTTTAAGAGGTAGTTTTAATCCCCCTGCCCTATTATATACTAGGGGCTTACAGAGGAGGTCATGCTAATCACAGGGGGACCCCAATGCATAATGTTCCCTAGTGTATGTAGGTGTTTTCACTGTATTCTAAGTGTCTTTTAACATAGCACTGGCTCTAGGACTGGTTAGTCAGACTCAGTTACCACCAGTATCCGTCTGAAAAAGTTGAGGGTACAGGATGATTTTGCAACAAGGCTTCTTTCTGCTCTTCTTTTTGTTCTTTCTGCACGTTATCCTTCTTCCTGCACTTTTCTTCGTCTTTAAGGACTTCTGTTGCTTCTTTCTGCACTTCTTTTTTTTCTTTCTGTGCATTTTTTCTTCTTTCTTCAAATGTCCTATCTCTGTAGGCATAGTTAGAAATTAGCATTTAAAAAACCTTTGAAATTCACAGAAAAAACCATGGGTTTCAGGCACGTTATAGTTAGGAATTAGCATTAAAAAAACCTCAGAAATTCACTGAAAAAAACCATAGGTTTCAGGGGTGTTATAGTTAGCTGGACTTTTCACTTGTACAAAACCATTGAAATTCCCCCGTTATAGTTAGTTCAGCTAACTATAACTCGCCCGCCCGCAATGCACTGCTGATGACGTCACATATTACATCACTCATGACATGGTCAGTGACATCACTCATGACATCACTGATGACATCTCAAATGACATCACTGATGACATCACTGATGACATCATCCTTGTGATAGAGTGGCAGACCTCCTCTCACCCTAATATAACCTTTGATACACACATTCAAAAATAGAGACTAAAATTTTCAAAACAATGGACATACCAATACCAGTTACAACAACCTCTTCAGTAATTCTAAGATCCACATACACATCCATTCATTCACCAACAGTCCTATACAGTCACTCATACATGTACTCACTCATCATATGTACTCATACACCTATACATCCTGTTACACAATGCCACTCATCCATAGAGTTACTCACACACATAGTCACTCATGCAAATAAAGAATCAAACATACATTTACTTGCATATACAGTTATACACACACCACCACACTTACTTCTACGGAAACTTACACATACTTAGTCTTTTAAACAATCACTTATAGAAACACATACTTATTCCTACAGGAACTCTTTCAATCTCTCACTCTCACATATACTCACTTATATACACCAATAGTCACATATACTAGTTTAAAACATATGTAGTTACTCATAAAGACACTATTGAGACAGTCGTTCACTCACTAACACACCCATACACACACTTATCCACCCATACAGTCCTGCACACATGCTGTCTTCAACACATACAAACAGTGAGTCACTCATTCATGCACCTATGCACTACGTAATACCCCCCACCGAACCATGCAGACACTCAGACTGATACTCAAAAAACCAACTAATAACCTATATAGACACCCATGTAGCTACTCACCAACCCATGCAGCCACTTATACACAAAGTGAGAGACTGATACAGATATTTACATATTTAAACATTACTCACTAAGCCATGTATTCACTATGATACACTTAATCAGTCAGTTACACAATCAATTTTTCAAAAACAAATCATCCATTTAGACACTTATATACCCATTTATTCTTCCATCGACCTTGAGATATACATATATAAAACATATTTAATTTTCAGAAATACACACATTCACTGGATGATGTCATCAGTGATATCATCAGTGATGTCATTTGAGAGGTCATCAGTGATGTCATGAGTGATGTCACTGACCATGTCATGAGTGATGTAATATGTGACGTCATCAGCAGTGCATTGCGGGCGCGCGAGTTATAGTTAGCTGAACTAACTATAACGGGGGAATTTCAATGGTTTGGTACAAGTGAAAAGTCCAGCTAACTATAACACCCCTGAAACCTATGGTTTTATCAGTGAATTTCTGAGGTTTTTTAAATGCTAATTCCTAACTGTAACGTGCCTGAAACCTATGGTTTTTTCTGTGAATATATATATATATATATATGTATATTACCTACTGGCGGTCGCCAGTAGGTAGTTATAGTTAGGACCACGTTTCCATAGGAAATCCGCAACATTCTATTTTGAATAACTTTGGCGCCGGTCGTCGAATCCTCGCGAATTTTTCAAAATAGGTGGGGCGCTATGCTCCGCTCCTACCCTGAAAGTCTCGGGGGGATTCGTCAAGCGGGGACTGAGATAAAAGGGGGGTCCCAAAACACGTTTTTCCCATGCATTTTTCCATAGGACCTTTAGACAGAGCTACAGCCCGAACGGCTGAACAGAATTTAATGAAATTTGGCAGAGAGGTAGTCCCCAGGTCAAGGAAGTGCCTTTTGTAGGTTTGGTGTAAATCTGTTCAGTAGATTCTGAGAAAATAGCATTTAAATCAATATATATATCTGTGGCAGCTTACGGTGCGCTTACCGTGCGCGTACGGTGGCGTGCGCGAGCTCACATCTGATTGGCTGTTAGATCTTAGTAAACATTCGAATCGGAAGAAAGGAGGAAGTGTCGGCCGCCATTTTGTCACTCGCACTGTCAGGGGGGTGAATAAAAAAGGTGGATAATGTGAAAAGGGGGCAGGCTCGACAGTTCCTGACCCCCTAGCCTTGGTCAGGGGGTCCTAGAAGGACCCTCAAGGGCAAAAATGAAATTTATTTTTTTTTCGAAAAATCACCGAATGCGCGTAGCGTACGCGCACGGTGCAAACTGCGAAATTCCGCGAAATTCGCGGAATTACGCGTACCGTGCGCGGACGGCAAAATAAAATTTGCAAAAAGGAAAGCTTAAAAAAAAAAAAAAAAAATTGTGAGGTAAGGTTGGCTCTTATAAGAGCCGTTGGGTTAATACAGGGATAGAGGAAAGAAAGAATGGGAATATTACAAGCGTCTACAAACATGCTGGTCTATCTTATTGTTAATAAGGGGAAGACTGATCTCCCCATAAACAATAAGACCACCACATCTTGTACACCTCATTTCAACCCTCCCAAATCGAGGGTTAATGTCCACAGGAAAAGAAGAAGGTGATGCTCCCACCTCAGAGGAAGGGCTCAGCTGAGCTGCCGATGATGTACTCGGCTGAGCATCTGAGGTTGGGCTCTGGTGACTTACTGAAGAGTTTTCTCCAGTATGTCGAGCAAAAGTCCTGGGATGTCTATCCTGCAGGTGTCTTTTCATAGAGTGATTTCCAAAGGAATATTTCTTCCTTGGATTTCCTCTAGATAAAACACGGCCACAAAGTGTGCAAGTGACCAATTGAGCATTCACCTTTTTCTCCCCCTCTGGAAAAGTAAAATACTCCCATACAAAAGAAGTCTTTTGTTTCCTCCTTCTCTGGATCATGGTGGTGCTGCTGGCCTCACTCTCAGAAGAGCTCTGCTGTTCTGCCATTGTATCCCAATGTCAATCCAGCTCCTTCTCCTAAGGGATCTCAAGCAGTAATGAGGGGAATGGGTGTGGTGTTTGAAGTTTCTGGAACTGAAAGTAGTTTAAACCAATGAAAAGTGTTCTTTCAAGCAGTAATGAGGTGAATGGGTGTGGTGTGGGAAGTTTCTGGAACTGAAAGTAATTTCAACCAATGAAAAGTGTTCTTTGTGGATCACATGACCTACCGTGCGCGCTCCGTAAGCTCACGGTACGCGCTCGTAAACAAGTACGCATGCGCAAACGTGACGCTTACGGAGCGCTTACGGAGCGCGTACGTAAGATGCACTCGCGCATGCGCATTACACGCCCCTGCGTAACCGCGACGTTGCTTCCGCGTGTACGCGTACGTCACGCACGTATCACGTAGGCGCGCTGTACTTATGACGTGCTGACCACGTAGCGTCAGCTTACGGTACGCGTATCCTATTACGTACGCGCACCGTACTTATGACGTACGGAGCGCGTACCGTCAGCTTACCGTACGCGCACGGAAAAAAATGCATAAGAAAAAAAAAAAACCTTTCCATAATGCAGGATATAGTACATATATTATTTTATACATAGGTTTAAAAAAAATGTCCAAAAAAAATTTGCATTTAAAAAACCGTACAAATTCACTGAAAAAACCATGGGTTTCACACACGTTATAGTTAGGAATTAGCATTTAAAAAACCTTGCAAATTCACTGAAAAAACCATAGGTTTCACACATGTTATAGTTAGCTGGAAATTTTACTGATAAAAAACCAATGAAATTCCCCCGTTATAGTTACTGCAGGCAACTATAACTCACGTGACCGTAATCCTCTGCTGATGACATATGTGTCTTTATGAAAAAAAAATATTTGTAATATATGTATAGCTAAAATTTAATGGAAGAACACATGGGCAAATAATTGTCTAAATACAGTATTACCATCAGCAGAGGATTACGGTCACGTGAGTTATAGTTGCCTGCAGTAACTATAACGGGGGAATTTCATTGGTTTTTTATCAGTAAAATTTCCAGCTAACTATAACATGTGTGAAACCTATGGTTTTTTCAGTGAATATATATATATATATATATATATATATATATATATATATATATATATATATATATATATATATATATATATATATATATATATATTTATATGTGTGTGTGTGTGTGTGAGTGTGTGTGAATGTGTGTGCCCGCGTGTGGGTGTGTGTATGTGTGAATTTGTATCTAAGTAAGGTAGTAACATTTTGTCTAGGCACTGGACATTTGGTAAAAGGCCAGCAACAAGTGGGTGTGAACATGCAAAAAGAGGCCTTTTTCATACAGATCTCATATACCATCATCCATGTAATATGTAAGATCATAAGCAGTACATCATGGTGATGCAAGTTATACTTAGGTCCGTTACTGCTAAGCCCTGTGTAAAACTCTCACACATGGGCAAACAACCCTCCTTCCCCCACAGGCAGATAACGCCCCATAGATCAAAGCACCACGTTGGCCCTTGAAAAGAACATTACCCGTCCTACGGAAGTACATGGGGGCCGTTCTGGCTTCTGTGGGACCATGACGACCTAAAAAAGACCTCACAAGAGCTAGGGTGTGAGGATATCCCTACTCCGCCCCCTTATATCCTTTTTAAAAATGTTTTTAGTATTAGGGTACAGAGTCCTGTAATAGCAGCCTCAACATTTCCCTTCATGTTGCAGACAGCCAATCCCAGCTGTCGGTTCCGCGAGACTCATCTTGGTCCTGCCAGATTACTTTATTTTGAAGGGTTTTTTCACAGGACTTCAGCAGGAGTCCTGCAGGAGTCCCAGGTACTAGATATCGCTATTTTTTAAACCTTAATTTCTCACTAAATGCTGAACAGATTTACACCAAATCACAAAAAGCACACTTTCTGAGTAATGATCTTGCTTTATGAAAAATGTGGTGAAATTCTGTCCAGCAGTTTTCTCTGTATCGATGTTCGATAATCCCTGAGAAAATTGCATGGGGGGAAAAGTGTTTAAGACCCCCACGCTCTTTCCCATTCCTCTCTTGACCGATCAACACAAACCTTCCGGGAAGGGGCTGAGACAGATGATTTTTTCTTTTTGGAAGTTTCAAAAAGATTTGTCAAACAACGTCAAATTTCTTAGCAAAATAAAATGGTAGGCATGATCACCAAATATTGGGGTATACTCAAATGTAACAACATGATAGGGGAATGCCTTCTAGATAGACCTAAGCTCACCAACAGATATAATCAATCACTAAGGTCAAAAGGGAGGTAAAAGAAAGGACCAGTACCACATTATGACAGTTCTATGTGGTAAATGTAAGGCAAGCGTGTACAGCTAAAACATTGAGGAGTATATGGTACCCTTTGCAAATGATAAAAAAAAATAAGATAATTCATTACCAGTGGGTCAGACTATGTTATCTACATTCTGGACTTGCCCATGTTATAAGAGCTATATAGGGAGGAAAAGGATACTGGCACACATGAGAGCTATCTCTCACTACGACAAGCAATAACCAGCAGTGAGACATTCTGGGAATCATATGATGGAGGGGATCAAGGGCCTCTTGCAGTTCTTTGCCTCTGACAGAATTCCACACAGCAAAAGGTGTGACAATAGGGAACCTCTGCTGACCTCCGCACTTAATTTTATCAGTATTTGATCATTCATAGAAAGGAATTGGCAAATACTGATGACATTAAGAACCGAGATTTATTTATGTCATGAAGCTTTGTGACATTGATTGATTGTCGAACACGCATTGTATATTTTTCAGGTTTATGAACTTGTACATATATGTTTTGAGAGGTGGTGCGGCACAGAGATTTGAGGAAGGCATATACGCCAAAACTCGTTATCATCTGGAATAAGTTCTACATTCAAACATTCATCTTGGAGTGCCGGTTTATTTCTATACAAAGAATTGAGGAGAGTCATATATGTATATATTTTTGCATTCCAAAAACATTCTAAAAACAAGTCTAATCCACCTCAGCTCCTTCCTGGAAAGTTTCAGGGTGATTCGTCAAACGGGGGGCAAGAAAAGAGGGGGTCCCAAAAAGGGTTTTCCCCATTAATGTTTCCTTAGGAAATTGGACAGTGATACTGCAAAAACTGCTGAATGGAATTACACCACACTTGGCAGCAAACAATATCTTGATCTAGAAAGCCTACTTTTTGTGATCTGTTGTAATTCTGTTCAGTAGTTTTCAAGAATTTAACATTAAAAAATACAGATATTTCACGCCACCGAGGATCTGCAGAGCTGACAGGACTTGAGATAATATCTTATTGGTTATCACCACATCAACAAAGATGTGATTGCAGCCATTGTAGGAGTCAGAGACTCAGTCCCCTGTCCTGAGTAAAAAAGACAAAAAAAACATATAGGGGGCAGGGTAGTTTCCCCCAGGCCTTCAGGGGGACCAAAACCTTATTTTATTTCCTCAATGTTCCGGATCAGCTGCAGCACGAAAAAAAAAGTGCAGGCCCCCTCCCGTGCACAAAGTTAGCCCCTTGGGTGGGCCAGGGACTAAGGGGGACCGCTATATGTATTTTGTTAAGGGGAGCAGGCACACAGTATTACTCCCCAAGCTTCTTTTAGGCCTCTGGGTTCCCATTCTCAGGTGCAGCACTTCAAGCCTAGGGAGCGGGACGTGACCAAACTCCCGACCTTTTTTCAGTCCCAGTCTGTTTTGTCCACAATGCATTTCCATAGACTTTGTACTAATACGTGGCCCAAAAATGTCTGAACTGATTTTAATTAAATTTAGTATGGACATACATTAGGCTGTGTAGATTATCTATTTTGGTGTTTGAATTGAATTGCTTTAGTATTAGGTAAGTTATAAGGAAAAATAACTTAGTGATATCTGTAGATGTAGTAGTACCAGGGTACATGGCTATGACAATATAGAATATGATTGGTGTAGTGCTGGAGGCACTCTTGTGGTCTGACACCCTGTGATGACCTTTGACTACCATTATTTTAACTGACTTTAGTGTATTCTTTTATCCTATCCAGAATGTACGACGGCCCTGCATATGTTTTGCTACTCTTACAATTTTCTTACTTGTAATCTTGCTGTCTTTCAATGGTGGGAGCTGTCACGGAGTAGGACACCCTTGCCAAGAACAGAGGTGTGGAATGTACTTTTTGGTCTCGAAGTGCAGTGTTGTGGGCAGTGATGCACACATGTGTTCGGTATTGTACATTGAGAGATGAAGTATGTGAATCTATAAGCAGTTGTGCACAATTGTGCATTATGTTGTACATTGATGAGAATTATACATTTCTGACTATTGGATTTGACATGGCCTCATGTCATCCTTTTTCCTGACTCTGCCTTGCTTCAGCTTTTCTGCGTGCACAGCAGTGCTTGCAAGTTGTTTGAGTTATTCACGTTCAAGGATTGTTTTTGTGAGAGATTGTTTCGTGAGCTTCGTCAAGATAAAGGCTGGAACATGTGAGATTTGGAAAAGGGAACGTGAGAACTCCTTCCTGCCATGGGAATGCTTGCTTGGATTCTGGCCAGTTCTGGTAAGATTCCTCTGGCGTGGGGGGAGGTCTTTCCCGAACATTCTAGTACGTTTTGAGATTATAAAACTGAGGGTTGTTGACTCGCATCTACCTCGGAGCGTGGAACTCTGGTTGCTGAGGCTCTCAAACACGCCTGTTTAACTTCCCCAGTCAGGAGTGGGCTGAGATGCAGTGTTTGCACCAGGTGAAGTATTGAGTTTTGGTTATTGCCATTGTAATGTTTGGCCAGTGACTTTGATCATTTGAGGCATTTTCTTTGTGATGTGTGAGTGAATCAAGGTACACCTCCAAAGTACTTATTTGATGTATATATAGCTTTCTGATCTCTTGCAGGACATCCCAGTATATTTGCTTGAGTCTTATTTTATATTATTTGCTGCTTGTTTATTCATCAGTATTATTCATGCATTATATTTACCAAGTGTGTTATTATTGCTTGCATATAAACATATATATCTCTTTGTGAATTTGAATCTTGTGCATTTGGCATCTGGGAAAGCCTTTTTGTTATATATCTTTGTGTAAAATAAAACCCCAAGCCTTAGTCTATAAGAGCGAGAGTCCTCGCATTCTGTAAAATAAAACCCTTTTCTAAAGGTGCTGTGTTAAAGTCTTTTGCTTTGCCGGGTGTTGAGCCATCGTGTGGGAGCTGTATTATGTGATAGGCGCAAGAAAGACAATTGGTTAATCCAAACTTTTCTAAAATTAAACGGCAGCCGTCTTGGTAGTATTTAGAAAGTACAGCGGTACCAATAAAATATTTTAAAAATCACCTCACAATCTTTTATTAAATTAATGATAATAAATTATGAATCCTAAAAGAGCCTTTGGTTGTTTGAAAAATAAAAACTTAGATATGTTGGATAAGCCAACATTTCAGGTTTGAAAGAAAGATATGATTTCCATAGCTGGTCAAATGGACGCCATCTGGACATTATACTGCCACTTCACAAAGTTTACTATATAAATGACAAATAGAGGACATTCTGTGATCTCGCAGAAATGCAGAAACTGTCCTTTTCACATGTCTGCAAGTTTTTTCAAACTTTGTAGATTTTACAGAAGACTCCTTACACTTTTGTCTCTGACAAATGCTGGAAAAAACAACATGTGTGTTGGTAAACAGATATTAACTTTGAAAATGTGCCCTTCATTTCTATTTCTAGTCTCACTTCTGTTAAATGTCTGAGATCATTTCCACTACAGTGGATGATCATAAAGTGCGGCTGTTCAAGTGCACTAAGAGAGGAAACTAGAGGGAGTAACTGATGCCACCTCAAACCTCTTTCCCCTTTTTAAGATAATCTCTATTCCTTTCAAACCTAAATTACCTTCAAAATAGGCTTAAGCTGCATGCTCTCTGGCCCCAAAAAATAAAACTATGACCAACAACCCAAACACAAACTATCTTGCACCTGCACTCACATACAACAATAAGGAATAGTCACCCACAAAATCCCACGGAAACAAATATATGCAGGTTTACCTCATTGACCAGTATGAAACATCTTTACATTCACAACTTCTGATAGGTAATATTTGGTAACATACATTTTTTGGGCTACGCATGTAGCTCAATACTACCAATTTCTGGAATGATCTGCTTTCATAAACTAGACTGCAACAATGAAGTTACACATGTATTACAAAGCCTTCTAAAATGCTCATTCATGATCACATGATAATGAAAACCAATACAACACTACATATGAAATAGAATAAATAAATAAAGCAGTATATGATTGGCTTCTCACAAAACTATGGCTGTAGAAACACCCTACTAATAATACACACATATTTTACATCATAAGGCACTGAAAACCTATATAAATTACATGACACATACAATGAACAAATTTCCTACATCTCATTGGTCAATATTTTTAATTGGGCTATGAATACAGCCCAATACTATCATATAACAGCAAACAGCATTGCCATTCTGGTGACTCTTCCAAAGCAATACAATCTTACTACTTCTACACACATATTACAGTGATTTTGGATTACACAGATCATCAATTACAACAACATCTTTCTACATAAAAGAGGTATGTACCTTCCTGTCATATTGTTTTCATACTAAATAGTAATTTAATTGAAAAATCTTTACCTACTAAATTACAACCATAACTAAGAAGCCCTGTTCCTCCCATCAATTGTTTCTCACAGATCTACTCACTTTGAAAAAAATGGCTACAAAACATTACCTCATGGAGAACAAATAACATTGTACAACACGGATCAAAAATTTAAAAATATGCTATACACAGAAGAAGGATGCCTACTCAAACAAAAAACTACTGGTAAGACTACTTCAGAAATATCTTCTATTTCAAACACTTGTTCTCTAAATAATAAAACATTTTCTGCTAAATAATTGCCAAACAAACATTGCACTACTGTTATGCATTCCAAAAGATCATGTGATACATCTTCCAAAGAAAATTCCCTTTTACTAGAAGAGAGAAAATTAGGAATATAACAACAAAGCACTAGAAAACTAGGTTCCTAGAAAATCTACTCCAATCACTTTAATATATAAGGAAAAACAATGTAAAATTGAGAAGTACTTGATTTGTTTTCGAGAAAACAGTATCAACTAAGAGGTGCACCACCTATTCTTATGCTTTTATGGATAACAGATGCATCTAAGTTTGTATATGACTTTGATGAGTCTGTTCTAGATTTTACTGAATGTTATGTCACTTGTGATAAACAAACACAGAATGCAATCAGAAACTCTTTGAACAAGTGTTATGCTACCAATTACTTAAGTGTGAGAAAAACTGTTTATGGAAATATCAGAACAAACCAAAACATTACTCTAAATGTAGCTTTGGATTTCCAACACCAATTATACATAGCGGAAGAGTAAATAATTTCATGTCACCTGTAAGACATGTAGTTACAGGTAAATCACCAACGAATACTTACAATATTAGGAGATCAGTAGAATCACAACGGATCAATGACTACAACGCTTTAATTCTGCATATGTGGGATGCTAACATGGATATACAATTGGTTGAATATAACTGTACAGCAGATGCACATGATGTTAATTCCAACATTAAAAAAAATTGAAAAAACAGATATGAAGGAAGTATATGAAGAAATATCTGCAGAGGGATGTTTAAATAAAAGATTATACTAATTTAGACTTACAATGTTATCTCACTGAGAGGTCAGTAGCTATGAAGCTTACGGCCATTTAAGTTTTAAGCTTATACTGTAAACCCTGGGCAATTCTGTAGCTTAGTTTAGGATTCTCACCAGGATGTCAACATTTTAATCCAACTAACAAAGACGTTTTAAAAACCAATATATTGGAAATATATTACACAAACAGAAGTCCTTTGTCACTATAGGAAGTAGCTCAGTTTTACTCATTTTAAAATACTGTACCAGAAGATATCAACGCTGGAAATGTTTGAGTTTATGGGACCAATGGATGTTTACTACGTCATTGTAAACCTACTCTTATGAATCATTGGAAACTGAGTTGTGACAGGAGAAAAGAAAGAAATTCTACCTTTTATCACTTCTACAACTATTTAAACCATGGAGGAAGGAAAAAGACATTATATGCACCTTCAAATCCTAAGGAGATACCATATATACATATATGACTTGTGAGCAAGGGTATCAGATACCCGAAACGCGTCAGGTTCAAGGTTTTTCCAATAAATAACATCTGGCCTCAGATAGCTGGGTTCGTGTCTCTGTTCGCCAGAATGCTACAACAAGAAATAGCAGACGAGAATAATATTAATGGGGAAATACAATGCAATACTGCAAATACTAATAATACTTCCACTTCCAGAAGTGCTGACCAACTTGAACAACCAATAATTAATATTGAAGCTATGGTAGAAGTTGATGATGTAGTGGACCAAGTGGAAAATGAAGTTCAGCATTTGAATTACTTGGTATCACAATTAAATTCAGAACAACTACAAATATACAAAGCGACTGTGGATCATGAACTTCAACATGAAAAAAATTATGTGATTGTAGTAGTTTTCAACCTACATTACTATATGTCAGCGGCCAAGTTGGAACAGGGAAAATCTTTCTGATTAAAGTAATTACAGCATATGTGCATAATGCTAACTTGTATAGTTACTGCTCTTATTAGATTAGCAGCACATAATGTCAAAGGAATACATTTACATCATCTACTATCACTGCCTCTGGAGCATCTTAATAAATTGGAATATTTAAAATTGGATACAGATACACAACTTGTTGAAGGTGAAGCGAGTTCCCAAAAACATTTACAGGAGAGAGTTATGATCAGTGTTCACGAGCAAATGGCCCAATCGCACCCCTTCCACCAACATTTGCTCAAAAGAGCTTTTTAGACCTAGTTCTAGCCTTAGTGCAGCCTTTTAATGCTAGGGTGTTGACTGATAGTGATTTCCTTAGAATCAGACCTTCAGACCTTCAGTTTTGTCCCAAAAACTCCATTGTGCAGCGACTGTTAATGCCACAGCATAAAGGAGAGTGGGCAGTATTTTAACTCGATACACAGACAAAAGATGGGAAAAGTGCCACAGTCCCATGTCCATATAAAAAGGAGCCAAGCACCCTAGCCTGTGACTGTGCTTTACAGATACTATTCTGAATAAGTTTTGAATCATTTAGTGTACTGCTCATCACTTTGCCTAGGAAAGTATAGGAGTTAACTACTTCCATTTTTTGTTAGCCTAGGTGCCATGAATAATTGGGATAGGTGTGATCTCTTTTTACCTGGAAACATACCACCTTACTTTTTGAGAAATTAATTTTAAAAAAGTGAATATCAGCATACTGTTGAAAGGTGCTGAGGCGTCATGCTAGATCTTTGGGGGTAAAGTCAAGGATCAAGATATAATTTTCATGTAGCAAACAGGTCACTGAGAGTCATGGAGGAAAACCTACACTTTCAGCTAGCAAACTGGAAAAGTCAGATATGTAAAGGGAAAAAAGTAGTGGCATTAACAAACACCTTTGTTTCAAACCATATAAGTGTAGATTATCCCTGATACCCGCATAACAGAATCTGGCACCAAGTGGTGGAATGTAGGGTAATTATTAAATGTAATGACACTCTGGGCATTTCAAGTTTAGACAACTTTTTCCACCGAATTTGCAGATAAACTTTATCAAAGGCTGTGGAAAAGTCGATGAATGCAGCACGGACCGGATATTTCCTAATGGGCACATACTTTTCAGTGATACCTTGTAGAGCTCAAAATTGTCCAAGGTACAATGCTTATTCTTAAAACCGGAGCAGGATAATCGTGTTATCCTCGACCCAAGAGTTTAATTACTCCAAGATGCATCTGGCAAATACTTTACCCACAGCATCTAAGAGAGTGATCTTTCTATAGTTAAAGGATAGATTGTGATCCCCTTTCTAAAAAAGGGGGACAATGACGATTCCGGTCCAGGAAGGCAGCAGATATGCATTACTAACACAGTAATCAAAAACAGGAAAAAGAATCAATGTCCAAAGTTTTATTTCCCTTTTCAAGACTGAGATTGGGACCTCATCTGGACCCATTGCACCTGAGGACCGCATTGCCCTGATTGAGATCTCAATCTCACTCAAGGAGAGAGGACCATAGTTTGGCAGAGTCGTCTCCGAATCACTGGCGATATCTCCTAATCTAATTCTCTTATAAAACAGCCCCAAACTTCCTCACTGATAGTCAAGGGGTGGGAGATCGTTCCAGTTTCACTACAATCTGCAATAATTTCCCAGAATTTTCACATATTTTATCTGAGGGCAACGTCTCTTTAATTGACACACTTAGGTTACATTTTTGTTTTTTAGGCCAGCCTTAAGGCCTTTTCTTCTCCTTTTAAGCAAAAGTAGTAACCTGGCTCATTCATTAGTGGAGACAAATTGAGATCTAAGTAGTTGATTTATTTCCTTATTCAGTGAGAGAATCAGCTACATTGAAATTTGTGATGGTCCATGGCCTTGCTTCGGGAGCCTGAGAAAGTAACCAACTTCATACATTTACTGAAATGTTTACCTACGTCTTCCTTCCAGAGGCCTATTACAATATTTGTACTTTCCAATAGTTTTTTCACATTGAATATCCTGGCTGATGGCCATTGCGCTCTCCCTGTCCTCTTGTTAAATTGAGACTTAGAGCCATCAAGTCTCCATGATCCTGCTGATGGCATGGCGCAGTCCATGGAGAATACTAGAGTTCAGCGATCGTTAAGTGTTGTGTCTATGACTTTCAGAGCTGATATGAGAATGCAAACTGGGTATGATGCAATCAGAATTATCAATTATAAAAGGCCCTGTGGGAGACTTATGGGTATACTGGGCTGGAGAATCAAGCTCAAATCTACCTTTTAGGATGAGGCCATCATTCTGCCTTAGCAGACTAAGGAGAAAGTGTCCTCTCTTACCTATTTTCATTTTAGGGGGAAAAGCATTGGGGGAATATGGAAAGCTTCTTCTTTGTCTATATCTCTAAAAAGATTGAGAATGATTTGAGACTTTACAATTAAAGTTTCCCACTAACACAATGTAGACGTCTTCCTCTGAGGCAGAAGCCTCACTTATGAATGAACAAAGGTTAGTTAGGAGAGTGTTGTAATAGGGATGTGGAGGATATATGCATTTACCACTGATATAGAGCTTCACCTACTCTCATCGAGGAAGATTTTTGTGGCTTGGAAGAGATTTTTTTATTAACTTCATTTGTAAGTTTTAAGCAATATATAACACAGGTGTACAATCCAATGTCAGCATTAAGTTGGCGTATAGTCTTAGGCACATCAGTAACCATCCCGGCAATTCTATATATCATGATCAATCTCATAGTGGCCCCCCCATTCATGCAAACCATCTACTCCCTTTTTTCTTCTGAGCTCGTGCTATCGCCCCCCCCCCCCCCGAGGTGTACATTGTGGGCTTCCCTGAGGCTCCTCGACCAGCAGGTCATCACAGAGTTCCCTCCATGCCCTTAAATCATCCTCCAGTTTCTCATCTCTGTGGCACGCTTTGATGTGTACCTCCTCGGCTAGTGTCCACTCACTCACATTTCTCTGCCACGCTGTAACGCACCAGGACTCCCATCCAGACAATCATTTTCCTACGGCTTGTTAGCACTAGGTGCAGTTGCAGTAGCTTGTATGCTTTCTTGTTGAGTTTTTTAGGTTTGCGTATGAGCCACAACAGACAATGGGTTGGCGTCAACTTCACCCCACAACTAACTCTTCTCCTTATCCTCTCCACCACCTCTGCCCAGAAGAGTCGAACCTCGGGGCACTCCCGGGCCAGCTGCAGGAAATTTGCCCCCTCCGCATTACACCTGGGGCAGGAGTTGGATCTCTCCGAGGCCATGCGATGTAGTCTCTCTGGGTTAATGTATGTGCTGTACGCATAATTATAATGGATTAGCCTAAAGCGGGCATTGCATGAGACTGTGCACGTGAATGCGCCCTCTATCCTCCAGTCTCTGTCCTCCAGGGGCTCATCAAGAGCTGTGTTCCATGCAGTAATTGCCCTTGGGGGCGGCTCTACCACATCTCCCCTCATGGCCTTTTACAGCAGGGAGAGGAGGCATATACCTAGGGTGACCAACCGTCCGTAAATTTCACGGACAGTCCGTAATTTCGGCCGTCTGTCCGTTGTCCGTGAAGGATTCTTTAACGGACGTCATTTGTCCGTAATTTTTGCCGGCACAGCTTCCACCCACCTCCCTGCTTCACTCCGATGCTGTTGGGGTCGGGTGTAACAGGCTCCGATGCAGTACCAAAGCTCAGATACCCAGCAGCATTGGAGAGGCACAGCGGGATGGCAACCCTCACACCTTTCGCCCTTGATGAGCTGTTAAGGGGTGCTTGAAGGTGACTGAGAGGGAGGGGCTGCAGCTTCAGGGGCATCTATTCAGATGCAAACAGCCCTGAATGCGTCATGTCTGCAATTTAGGCCTCACACATTCCCTTTCTGCCCAGGGCCCCAAACATCCCAGAATCGGCCCTGATAACACCTAGGCAGCACGTGGTTCTCTGCACAGAGCTTAATTACTGTCACTAAATTGTAAGCAAACCTCGGTTTTTTAAACATGCAGTTTATAATGTAATAAAATAAAGAAATGGCACAATCGCACCCACACTGATTAACAAAGTATGGAGGACAATCAGTTAAATCAGTTCTCTTGGAGTATCTCCTTTAAGTACTGTACATCACAGTGGGGGATGGCAAAACTAACATTTTAGAAAGAGAGCCTGTCGTCTTGTCCAGGAGGGGGTGAGGAGCCCTACCCCACCCTGGAAGAGACCAAGATGATACGAGAATACTGCATGCCCACCCCTGTGCCCACCCTGGTGGATTCTGTTCCCCCTCCTGTGATGGCTCCTGCCCCCTCCCCCCCCTGTGATGGCTCCTGTCCCCCCATGTAGTGGCCCCTGTCCTGCCCCCCCCCAACCTGTGATGGCTCCTGTCCCCCCCCCTCTGTGGTAGATCCTGTCTCCGCCCTGGATGGCTTCTGTCCCACTCCTGGAATGGCTTCTGCAGCGAGGGTTCTTGATGGGCCTCTTCTCAAAAAGGCTCAGTTCAAAATTAATATGAAAAGGTGGGCGAGTGAGTAAGTGAAGGGATGGGTGGATGGCTGGATGAATTAGTGAAAGGGTGAATGGATAAATGAATAGATGGATAATGAGAGGATGGATGGATTGATGAGTGAGTGGAAGGATGGATGAGAGAAAAGATAAATAGCTGGATGTATGGGTGGAAGGGTAGCTGGATGGGTAAAAGGGTGGATGGATGAGTGAAAGGATGGAGGAGTGAAATGGTGGATGATGAGTGGGTGGATGAGTGAAATGATGGATGGATTGATGAATTGATAAGTACAAGGGTGAATGGATGGACGGAGAGTGAAAGGGTGGATGTAAGGATGGATGGATGAGTGAGTGAAAGGGAGGGTAGGTGGACAAAAGGATGAATAGATGAGTGAAGGAGTGAAAGGATAAATGGATGAAAGGAAGGATGAGTGATAGGGTCAATGGATGGATTCATGAGTGGATGAGTAGATGGGTGGGTGGATGGAAGGAAGGATGGCTAAGTGAAAGGGTCGATGGAGAGAGAAAGGGAGGATGGATGGATGACTGAAAGGGTGGATGGCTGGAAGGATGAGTGACTGGGTGGATGGATGAGTAAGTGAAAGGATGGCTGGATGGGTGAAAGGGTAAATGGCTGGATGGATGGGTACAAGAGTGGATGGATGAGTGCACAGATGGATAGGGTGAAAGGGTGGATGGATAATGGATGGATGAGTTAAAGGATGGATGAAGGGATGGATGAGTGAAATGATAGATGAAAGGATACATGATGGATAGGTTTGCAAATGGTTGAATATGTTTGGATATGGCTGGGTTTCCTTATATACTATTGCGCAACCTCCTCTGATGTGGCTGTAAAACGTACCTATTGTCCTTAAGTTTTGTCCTGAATTTTGACCTCCTGTCCTGAATTTGTGTCCTGAATTTTGCCCCTTTGTCCTGAATTTTTACACTCGCCGTCCTGAATTTGCACCAATGCCAGTTGGTCACCCTACATATACCTGCTCAGCATGTAAGCATTACATCTAAAGTCCGCAAGTTTTTCAGGATCTATAATACTCCCACAGTTCTGATTACCTGAACATAGTGACGGGGATCTACGGGAAAAGTAAGGAGAACACATGATTCAGGCCAGCGGGGTTGGCCTGAATGGTTTGATCTGTCCCTCCGGCGCTGCCTCCTGCCACCGCACTGTAGTGCTGTTAACATCTCCCACCGCCGCCGTGATCTTGGATGTGGGGCTGGTTTGAAGATTCGATATGCCCCTGCTGTGCTTTCACTTGCCACTGCACAATGGAGCTGAGTCTCCGGGCCTCACGAGTTGCGGTCTGAGGTGTCTGTGTTGATTTCCGAGGGTCACTCCTGCCCTGTGGGGCTGGTTCGTGGGGTTGAAACTCCCTGATTCGACTTCCTGGCGCCGCATGGGAGTGTTGAGTGCCAGAGTGCCCGTCCTGACTGAGGTACTACTGAGAAGCTCACTGGTGACGGTGACTGCTGAGCCTCGCTGCCGGTGAAGGCTGCTGGGTGTTGCACATTCCTGGGACACAATTCCTAGGGTCCTGGATGCTCCAGCATGTTTCTGCTTCATTCTCCCGGAGTTAGGGAGGGGAGAGGAGGGCGTGGGGGCTGCCGAGCTATCGCTGCACCTCAGTGCTAGTCACTAAGGATCTGGCCTGCATGCAGGAATCGCCTGCTCATCCTGCTTTTCCTGACATTGACTGTGGGTTACACGTAAGCCTGACCTTTCTGTGTCCCCTGAAGAACTTTGTGTTATGCTATGCTTTAATAATTCTCTTGTAACTATGTTATACTGTTTTCCCTTTCTATGTTATGTGACGCTACAGAAACTGATGTAACTATGTAACAATGTTGTAAAACAATGTCCTACCTCATGTAAAGCGCTCTGATACCTCCGGGTCTAGCAAGCGCTATATAAAACTTTTCAAATAAATAAAATAAATAAATAAGGATCGAGGGGTACGTAGGCCACATTTCTTTAAATAGCTTGGACAGTCCGGCGTATTGTAAGAATTGCCACTGACCCAGCCCAAAGTCTCCGCACGCCTGTTCTTAGGTAATAAAGCTCTCACCTGGGTACAGGACAGCCAGTACGCTGCATACCCCTGCTGCCACACCCAGTATGACATGCTGGACGTTACCCTCCTAACCGGGGCGAGGTCCCACACAGATAGCTCCCGGTGGAACGGTGCACCCTTTAAGATTTGCTCCACAAAGGTCTGCCAAATGTGTGCAGTCTGCCTCACAAAGTATGGGAGTGCGTCAGGGATTCCTGCCCCCTCCAAGAACAGCACCGGTAGGCTAACCTTCTGGTGTCCTGGCTCACAGCAACCTCTTCTCCTAGTTGTCGCCTTCGTCTAGCCAACGAGCAGCGTGCTGAAGCTGTGTGGCATAATAATAAAGATCCAGTCTCTGTGCCTCAAGACTGCTGTCTTCATATGTGCCAGTCAGTGTAGAAAGGAGCCACTCTGCTTCGACTGCCTCCCCAGTAGAGACTAATTAGTATGAAGTCCAGCATTCTGAATATCCCCCTGGGTATGGGACATAATGTGTTTTGCAACATTTATAAACAGCGGGGTAGCACCACCATTTGGCCACCACCAACCTGCCCATTAAGGCTAGGGGAATGGTGTTGCAGAAGCTCACCGAGCACTTCAGGGCATCTATCATCTTGTAGACGTTGATATGTAGTATTTGAGCATCTTCTACTGCCACCCGAATACCCAGGTACCTGAATAGCTCTATCTCCCATCGCAGACCCAGCTGTGGGAGGTCAACCCGTAGAAGGCTAGCCAACCAAGCCAAGAGGAAGAGTAATGATTTGTGCACGTTTAGCATCAACCCTGAACACCCGCCAAACTCCTCCAATACCTGAAGGAGCTTTGGCACGGTCTCCCATGATGAGGAGACATAGAACAAAGCATTGTCTGGAAATTGAGATATAATGTGTGGAATTCCGCTCATAGTAATGCCTCTGTGCCCCAGTTCCCTGCACGCCCGGATTGCTAGTGGCTCAATTGCAAAGGCGGATAAAAGCGGCGAGAGTGAACAACCCTGTCATGAGCCCCTCTCCAGCTGCCACCTTTCCGACCTGCTATGTCCTACCCGGACCCTAGCACTAGGTGCCGTGTATAGTATCTGCACCCAACGGCAGAATCGAGGACCAAAGCTAGCAACTCTCAGCACCTCCAGCAGGTACCCCCAGTCCCCCGAATCGAATGCTTTTTCTAAATCTATGGACACTAGAGCTAGCTCCTCGTCAAACAGTCACACTTTGTGCAGGATGTGTGTTAGCCTTTTGATGTTCATACCCATATTGCAAGATGGTATGAACCCGCACTGGTCCTCGTGGACTAGGTGCATGATGTGCGGGGCCAGTCTTGTTGCCAGAACCTTGCAAAGTATTTTGATGTCTGAGTTTATCATGGAGTGGGGCCGGTATGCCACGGTATCTCAGTCGTGTCCCCCAGGTTGAAGCAGCATAACTATCTCCCCCTCACGCATGGTCAGGGGCAGCAGACCAGTCTCAAAGGCCTCCTCATACACCTGCAGCAAAGGCTGTGCCAGCTGGCTTGAATAGGCCTGCAAAAAGGCAGCAATTGGGAAACCATCGCACCCTGGGCCTTGGCTCCTTGCATTGCTCGGAGTGCCTCTTGGATTTCGCCAACAGTAATTTCAGCATCCAGTTCCGTCACTTCTGTGGGAAAGAGTTTCGGAAGAGCCAGTTCCCCATATGAAGCGAACATAGCGATCAGCGGTCACCCCTGGGTCCGCAGTGTAAACCCGCTGCAAGTGCCGTTGGAAAACCTCCAGCACTCCCACTCTGATGTGGACTGGGTTCCCTCCCTCAGCCATCAAGGTGGTCATCAATGGGGACGTCTGTTCCCCACACAGGATTCAGACCAAAAGATGCCCAGATTTGTCCCCTTATTGCATGTAGCCTCGGGATGGGGGGCGTGGCTAACCACAAAACATGGTCGACGCGTCCTAGCTGAGCTCTGGATCGGGCCCTGGATCCTGTGTATATCCTTGAAACCACGGTGACAGTGGACCCCTGGCACTGCCTGGTGATACCCCCGAGAGCCCCGCGCAACATTCAGACCCGGAAAAGTGAGCTGTAGCGTACCCAGCGATCACATCGCGGCGGCCTGCGCGAACTGGGTGCGCAAGCTGCGAGGCGTCCCCGACGTTGCTTATACTGCATGTGTTCGGACTAGAGACTCCCAGACAGGTTGTGCTGGTTGTGCTGTTGTGGCTGCCTGGAGAGGACCCCACTGGCCCAGCTAATGTGGTCACGCTGTTGCTTGGGGGCCACGGGACTGGACGACCCTCATGGGCCCTTGTGAACGTGATGGCTCCCCAAATTAGATGGCCGTGTCTGCCCACTGAGTCGCCAGCAGACCCACAATCGTGCTGCTCCCTTCCCCCTGTGTTGAGCAACGACAAAACAGTGAGTCCAGCCGGCTCTGTGGGGCCGTTGATTCTTACGTGTAGCTGCGTGGCATGGATGCATGGCGGAGAGGCAGCGTCTTGGCTGCGGGGCTGCCGCAGGGGGCAGTTCTGCAGAGGATTTGCATCGCTGTCCGGGGCGTCTGTCCCGTGGGGGAGACCCGATCCCTCTGGGGCCCATTGTGGGGATGGACTGCTGCTGGTTTTGCTGCGGGTGGGAGTTCAGGAATTACGGCGCCCTGACATGGGAACGGGCGATTTAACAGATCATACTCCCACCCCCCTAGCGTATCAGGAGGACAAGTTCCCTGGTCTGAGAAGGAGCTGAACTGAATATAGGTACATTGATGGAAACCAGCATAGCATGGGGCCTCGGGATCGGAGCTTCCGATTGCTAACGTGGTGGAGCGCTGTGCTCGCCCAACTCTCCCTATTAATACCACTACACTTGACTCATTGATACATCGGCCTTTGGTGGGGCTGATCTACATTGTACCCACCCCTCTATGAGGCCAGTGCGGAGGTAGCTGGCGATCCAGAGCGCACGTGTGGTGGCGGCCAGCTTTGATCAAGCATCGCAGGGAGGAGGGGCGGCCAGTCCAATGAGATACTCGCTATAGGAGTCTGAATTCCTGTTCGGAGCGAGTAGCAGCCGCCACATCAATTCCGACACCATAGTGGGGGAAGTCACTTAAAGATAACGTTGGAAACGTCACTGGGTCTGTTCCGGATTGCCACACCGACCGGACTCCGAGGCAACGAACAGTGAGTAGCGGGCCCAGCTGGGACTGGCTGGTCCATCCCCCTCTCCTCATTCTGCTGCTTAAGTATGTACCTCTACCCTGTATGGCCTACCCTCATATAGCTTGTCACTCTACGAAGTGCACTAGGACATAGCGCCACCCTTCATGAAGCCGGTGCTGATCTATCATTCTGTCACGTTATCAGCCTGAACACTTGTGTTAATATTCACCTTGGTCACACACCCTCACTGGGATATTGAGCTCAATTCTTGGACATTCGCCCTTTTCCTTGCTGCATATCACTAAAGTCACAAAATGGGGCGTACTAGGGGGAAAACACAAGAACCTCCGGCTATTGACAAACCTGACCACATTGAGCTGGAGGATGCAAACGGTACCCCTGACCAGGAATGTATACCACCAACTAACGTTGAAGGAAAACTGATAAGTTAGATTTGATACTACGTGAGGTACATGACTCTAGAAAGGCAACAGAAAGACAAGTAAGCACTCTAGCGACAGGCCTCACATTGCTCAAAGCCGACCATAATAAGCTGGCAGACACGGTCCAGAGCAACAAACAGCACTTGGAAGAAGTATTACCACAGCAAAAAATACATTCGGATCACATAGCACAATTACAGCGACAACTCACACACCTACAAGATAGGGTTGATGATGCCGAAGGGAGAGCCCGGTGCAATAACATTCGCATCGTGGGTCTGCCAGAACGCAGCGAAGCAACTAACCTCACCCAATTCATAGAGCAATGGTTCAAAGATGTGATCGCACCAGAAGGCCTCTCGGAACTCTACAGTGTGGAACGAGCGCATCGGATTCCGGCAAGACCACCACCCCCAGGCTCCCAGCCTAGGCCAATCATAGCATGAATCTTCAACTTCAGAGACAGTGATACCCTGCTTCGATTAGCCCGTGAAAAAGGCATAATACAGTTCGAAAACCACACAATATCTCTCTATCCTGACTTTACGTTGGCAGTGCAAAAGAGAAGAGCGTCGTTCCAGGAGGTTAAGCAGCAGCTCCGGAAGGACAACCTCAAATATGCGCTCCTCTTCCGGGCCAGATTGAAAATAATTCATGATCAGAAGTCTCATTTCTTTGATTGCCCGGCAGACGTGGAGGAATGGAGGAATGGAGGAATGGATGGAAGTAACGCTGTCGCCATGCCTCACCCAAAAACTCTTCTAAAACTTCACAAACGAAGCCTGCTGTGGCTCAGAAAGCAGGGCATGGTAAACCTGACCGAAAGAGACTGCCGAGACACAATATCACTGCAAGCCCATCCCCGGAGCAAATAATTGAGGGCAAGAAGTCTGCGATACAGGCAGTAGTAGCGCTAGATGAGCAGGATACACACTCTAAGGTGGACTCACAAGACTCGTCAGAAGATAATACAGTGCACTCAGACTCTGAAGGCAGCTTGACTCTCTTTCCTTCTATCACCCCGCAAATGGTCAACGATTATATGGGTTGAAGCAGCTGGATATATCTGTATAGGATCTCTCTATTTGGGGGGACATGTTGA
This sequence comes from Triturus cristatus, assembly GCF_964204655.1. Classification (NCBI taxonomy): domain Eukaryota; kingdom Metazoa; phylum Chordata; class Amphibia; order Caudata; family Salamandridae; genus Triturus; species Triturus cristatus. Next base: position 130,658,711 of record NC_140586.1, on the reverse strand, counting down.
TCAACCATTAATGGTAGCTTCAATTGCCTTATATTATATCTGTACTTATGGCTGTTTATACACTGGCACTAACGGACCGGATATGGGCCATTCCAGAATAGGTAACCCTTGGCCCTAATATTGGTATGGGGGAACCTAGTATTGGGGGTTGTTATTGGTTCAACTAGACTCGCTCTCTGTATCTGTATCGCATATTGCAGAGTCTGTCTTAGACTGGGCAAAACACAGCAATGCAATTTGAAGCATGGTAACATCCGGGAAATACAAGATCCTCACTTGGAATGTTAGAGGGATGGGGTCTGTCCATAAGAGGCATAGAATTTATACACAATTGAATAGACGAAAGGCACACATTGTTTTCATACAGTAAACACATTTGACGCATTCGGAGGCACATAAGCTCCGGAACAAATGGCGGGGACAGCTGTTCAGTACATCTTATTCATTATTCGCTAGAGGTGCCACCGTTTGGATTAGGAGCAGAACTCCTTTTGTACTGTTGGAACAAAGAATAGATATCCATGGTAGATACGTACTTCTTCATGGAATACTAGATGGGGAACCTCTGATACTGGGTAGTGTATATTCCCCCAATACAGATCAGGATACATTTCTTGGGACATTGAACACTGTACTGGCAGGCTGGGAAGAATTTACCCTTGGGTGATTGGAAGAGATTTTAATGCAATTCTAAATGTAGACATTGATCGCTGTCATCCTCCTTTGACAGGTGTCGCCAGCAGGAAGCAAGCCGAGGCATTGGTGAGCTGGGAGGAGGGTTGGACACTCGGGGACGCTTGGCGAATTCACAATCTAGTGAGCCGGGAATACTCAATTTACTCCACCACACATCTGTTACACACATGTATAGACAGGGTGTTCTGTTCTGTATCCTTGATTGGGAATATCTCCCTTGCAACATACCTCGGGAAAACTTTTTCAGACCACAACCCCTTAGAGTTGGTACTAGAATGGGGCAAGATCCCCGCACCGGTCCTGACATGGCGACTACAGCCAGTCTCCTTGGAAGACCCGGTTTACCGCACCACTTTATCTACAGCAATAACACACTACTTCACAGAAAACGCCAATACTGCCAGTTCACGACAAATAGAATGGGAGGCGTTTAAAATAGTTATCCGTGGAGTGGCCATTAGCACTAAAGTGGGGGTTCGTGTCATGGTGTACAAAGAATTGAAAGACTTAGAAGTCCGACTGGGTGAACTAGAATCTGCAGCAGCATTAGATGATACACGCAAAGAGGCCCTACAAGAGGCGCATATAAAGCATGTAGAATTGCTTGAACAGTTGAGAACAGTAGACTACCATACATACACACAGAGGCAACAGGCGGAGGCAGACTGAGCAGGTACCCTGTTAGCGAGGATTCTAGGTGACGCCCCCAGTGCAGCTCCTATAACCGAGGTCACTACGGTTGAGGGAAGCACAGTAACCACGCAAATTGACATCAATAAGGCATTCCAGAAATTTTACGAACTATTATTCCAGGCTCCGCTAGCACTACTGTAAGAGGACTTCGATACCTTTTTAGAAGGCCTGGAATTCCCTCAACTCACCAGTGCACAGAAAGACAAATTGGCTGCCCCAATTACAAAAGCCGAAATTCGCTCAGGCATTAAAGATCTGCCACGCAATAAGAGGGTTGGATGGTTTACCCTCGGAGTTTTCCGTGACCTTCTAAACACAACTGGCCCCCCACCTTGAAAGGCTTTACCATACAGCTTTAGAAGCCGGAGCTCGGCCCCTTACCACAAGACAAGCTTTAGTGACATCTATAAAGAAACCAGGTAGAGATCCAAAGGATATGACAGGGTATTAGCCCCTTTCTCTACTAAACACGGATTACAAAATCCTTAGTAAAATTCTAGCTGGCAGGTAACAACAATACCTACCACGTTTAATACACATTGACCAATGTGGTTTTGTTCTAGGTAGAAGCACTTCCTTAAATATTAGGAGATTACATCACATAATATTCACGACGCCCTCAGACAATACCATGGCGGGTTGTACATCACTAGATCTGAGACAGGCGTTCGATACCCTTCATTGGGACTATATGTCATGTACTCTCTCTCTATTTGGTATCCCCCAGGGCTATGAACAATGGGTCCGGCTCTTGTACTCGGACCCGACTGTGCGGGCCCGCACTGGAGCACATATTTCTCGACCATACTCGGTAGCCAGAGTCACAAGGCAGGGATGCCCTTTGTCTCCCCTGCTTTTTGTATTGGCACGGGAGCCGTTGGCTATTAAGATACGAGCTGCGGCGAGGGATAGGGGCATCAATATAGGGATCACCACACATATCCTTTCAGCTTATGCTGATGACATTATTCTGTATCTCAATGATCTTCGTGGGCCCAGTGACCCTCTCCCTGGGATTTTCTAACAATTCCAAGCATTGTCTGGCCTAGCCATTAATAATTTCAAATCTACTGCTTATTATTTTTATGATTCCGATTCTACAGATTCGTTTGAATTTGGACACTGGTCCTTCCCTATGACACCGTTCACATTTAAATATCTGGGTATTCAGATCTACAGGAGACCCCAAGACCTATTGGATGGTAACTTGAACCGAGCAATTAAAACGCTTAAATCACAAATCTCCTTTTAGACTTCGCTGCTAATCTCTGTGGCAGGTAGAGTGGCCATATCCAAAATGGTAATGCTCCCCAGACTGCTCAATTTTTTCACTAATTTACCAGTGATAGTCCCGGCATTTATATTCAAAACAATTAACAGACTACTTATTGAATTGATATGGGGTAAGGGATGTAGGAGAGTGGGGCTCACTAGACTACAGCTCAGAACTGACCAGGGGGGCTTGGGTGTCCCGGATTTTCAGGCATACTATTATGCCAGTCAACTGCAATGGCTATCCTATTGGACCGCCGGACGCCATTTGCATTAAATAGGCATGACACAGACAGCGTGGGAAAACGGAGCGCTACACAAGTTATTGTTCCCCGGTGGTAGGCTCTCTCAGTCAACACCTCCGTTGTTAAAGGTGGCTATGTTGTACTGGAAGAAGGCTATCCGTTACACGAAAGGGCTACACCCGTATGCCCCTAATATCCCTTTGTTGGGGATCCCCATCCCGTATGGTTCGATCTCTTCTAGGGAACTGACTAAATGGACTGAGGAAGGAGTGACTACAGTGGGTATGCTGTTTGCTGATAAGATGCTCCTGGACCACAACGCATTCGTAAGAGAGCAGGGAGTACCTAACTCACTTTATATACTACATGCTAAGATAAGCAGATTTGTGAGAAGCACCTGGGCACCAGATGGTACAGAGCCCCAAACACATGAACTAATATACATGACGTATCTCATGGGGAACGGGAGACACTTAACCAGATGGCTATATAGCAGAATCCGTATGCACGTAAAAATCTCACTCCAAGACCTCCGGGATAAATGGGTGACGGATCAGGGTCATGCTCTGACAGACAAGGAATGGGAGAAGGTACTGGAATACCCCCAAAAAGTGTCACGTAACCCTCAGTTAAAGCTAATTCAATTCATGTTGGTAAACAGAGCCTACTTGACCCCACACGGATTGAGTAAAATGTTTCCGGGGGTGGTAGACGCCTGTCCTAGGTGTCATACTCAGCCGGCAGGGCTGCTCCACATGATCTGGACGTGTGTAAAATTGGAACCCTTCTGGGAGATGGTTTATGAAATCCTTGAGGAGTTAACACACGGAATAGGTAAAAACAAACCGAAATTTGGTATACTGGGGCTTTGTAAGAAACGCAAATCACAGGGAACGCAACTCAGGTTTGCCAACTTAATGCTTAATTTGGCGAAACGTTCCATCACTATGAGATGGAAATCTCCACAGCCTCTGTCAATACTAACATGGCATACCGAAGGGTTGAGATGGGGGAGGGCCGAAAATATGGTATTATGTAGAGAGGAAAACAGAGGCCTTAGGAAAGAGCCGATAGCCATGGAATGGGATATGATGATGGAACAGTTTGTCTCTGCTGAAACCTCGCTGCATTGAAGAGCATGGGTGTGCCCTTTCCAAATAATGATTGATGTGTACTCATAATGACTGTGCGACAGAGCCCGATTAGGACCTCATACTCATATACTTTGTAGGACTACCAACTTCGGCCTAACGGCTCATTCTGTTTTAAGTTTCAGTGGATATGTATATGTAGTGATTTAAATACAATGAGTCTAGGGGTGGGTGGGCGGGTGGGTTCAGACAGTGAACTAATGTTCAGGAGGGGGGGAGGAACTGGAGTTTGTTAAGTATGTTTATTTGCTATACGGAATTATTAATGTCAATTGTTATATAAATATTCCAAGCAAAGTGATTTTGTACGCTTACGACACCATACACACTTTGGTCAATGACAATGGTCTTGGTATGTAATAACTGTGTTTTCTCTTGTTTTGAAATCAATAAAGTATGTTTAAAAAAAAATTAATGTAGCCTATGCTGATACCGTCTCAGTGTATACTTGTCTAGTCTGTCCCAGATACCCGCTATACGCAAGGCGTGGAAGAGATTAGAAGATTCCAAGTAATTACTATAATTCCATTTGAATTTGTGGGTTAGCAAGATGGCTATTCCTCTTGTCGTATGCCCTTTCCTTGATGGAAACACAAAGGGCCTCATGTAGGTAGCTAACTACCGGTCGGTAACGGCCGAAATTCGGTAAATATCCCGTTACCGACCGGTATTTCGCTATTTGAGATGTAGGAGGCATAATTTCAGGATTCGGTAAATTACCGAACCGGTAAAATACCGATTCGGTAAATACCGAATCCTGAAATCAGATGTAGGGAGCACTCTAAAGAGTGAAAATTAGTATTAAGAATTCGTTATTTACCACCAAATACAGGTTGGTGATAAATAACGAATACCTTGCAAAAAGTAATATTTTGCAGATTTAAGAGTGCCATGTGGCAGACATACATGCCCTTAGGGCATGTATGTGCGCCACATGTGCACACATGCAAGATTCAGGGGTGCAACAGGGTGTCAATGTGACACCCTGCCACCCTTGAATATGCTCCCCCATTACCGAATTGGTATTTACCGAATCGGTAATGAGGCATACCTTCCAATTGATTCCTATGGGCCTCCAGGCCCATAGGAATCAATGGGAAGGTATGCCTCATTACCGAATCGGTAAATACCGATTCATAATTACCGAATTTTTCCGATTCGGTAAAATTTACCGAATTATTACCTACATCACATTTACCGATTCATAAATACCGAATCGGTAAAATTAGGTATTTATGAATCGGTAAATGTGATGCTACCTACATATGGCCCAAAGTAGGGAGGAACACTATGACTCCTGGACATAAATTACATCGGCCTTCTGACTATTTAAGAATTCACGTTTCTCTGGATAGTCAATAGGCCCACTGCATTCCAGGAAACCACTGTAAGATAATTGTTAACTATGTGGTCTGAACATAGGACCTGCAGCATAAGTAGCACTTAGGGAACCAGGCAGCCAACCCCAGTTGGAAAGATCTTCTTCCTTTGCCAGAGATATAGAATTCAACCCCCAAAATCCATAGTTAATTACTTGTGTCTCTCCATCCCTTAGTGAAGTCTGCAGGAGCTTTAGATTAGGTTTGGGTAGCCTATTAGTAGAATGATGACACTCGGCTGGAGGGTAGGTCTAATTGACAGGAGGTTGGGAAAGATTTATACCCACCCCAAAGACAGGTATACCATAAATCCTTCTAGATTGAAGTAAATCCCTATTCTGCAGGATCAGACTTGTAGCTATCTTGGACTGAAACAGAACCCTTGTTTTGTTCCCTGTAAAACAATGTAGAAGCCTTACAAAGGATAGGTCGCTACTTTGGAGCATCTTGATATTTTCAATATGTGCAAAACATGCTAATGACAGAGAAGGATTCAAGAACACATCGTGGTGATTATAGAGAGACACAAAGTCGAATATGGGCGTAGTTACTGGAGACGTCATTGTTTCAGTCCTCAATGGGGAACACATCACACGAGGTCTCCACAATAAAGGGATCTTTAGATGGATTAAGGATGGTTGCTACAGACTTCGGAGCTGTGATGGAGGATGGAGCACCTGCAGGCACCACACTCACAACTCCTGCCAGGGAAATTACGGATAAAACAAGTGAAAGCCCAGCCGTAGATATAGAGTGAACATCGTTGACCATTAGAGCTCTAGTATTTTCTGTTGCAGTTTTAAACGCAGGGGCCCCACCTGGCATGCTCCCACTGATGTACGGGAAGCACAGTTTTTTGGGCCCTTTTTAGAGATCCTGTGTTAGGCTTTTTTTTCTTTTTTCGCAGGTGGATTCTTCCAGATTTAAGATTCTCTTTAGGCTGCGTGGACTCTGAAGTCTCGAATGGTGACATTTGTGTTGCTTCTTTAAACCTGAAGATCGGAAAAGCATCAGACGTTGAGCAGGCAGCCACCTCCTCGCAATGGGAAATTACTGAGATAGGGGAGCCTGAGTTTTCATGAAAATAAAGGACTGTCCTCAACCTCCTTTGATCCATGATAAACTTATGTAACAATCATGTTACTTATGTCTGAAAAATATCTAAAAATGAAAAGCAAAATTGGATTAACCTGTATTTAATGTTTACCATTTATATTCAGATCTCATTGTGCTACTGTGATATAAATTTAAAAACGTTTAGAATGAAATGTGTCTATTTCTTATAAGCTGTGTTAAATACTGGAACACAATACTTTAACTGTTGTCACAAACATTTTACTTGCTGTATTAGACACTCTTTAGAAACATATTCCACTGAACAGGACGTCACTCAATGGCACGCAATCACACATCACATACCTAAAAAACACTTATGACTACAACACTCCACTCCACTATACGCCACTCCACACCACTCAACTATACTTCACATATCTCATTCACCTTTCACTTACCTTTCATTACAATATAATCTTCACTTGTATGTAATGTTCCCTCTAATTGTTTTTCCATGTGTGCGGCAGTGAATGGTCTCTGTGCAATGCAGTAAAAGCCATGTGTGTCAAAGACACACATGGCCTAGTAAGTGTGCTACCAGAATCAGTGATTTTTGCCAGAAGTGAGATCACTCACTCTTAAATCCAAGATGACACCTCAGGGCTGACGCCTTGTCTGACTCCTGGCATTCCAGCTGACATCTATTGATAATTTGATAGGGGATGGAACGACCAGGAGTGGACACTACGCAAGGTTAACAGATTGTTTATTGAGTATTGTATTGCAATTACATTTATATAGCGTGTATTAGCCCTAACAAGGTGTTGAAGGGCTTTATGCCAATCAGCACATTCCTCAGGAACCAAGGTAAGTGGTTCATCCAGTGGTTATTTTTGTAAATGGTTTAGTCTAATTCTCCAATGGGGACCATTCCGTGTCTCCATGTCCACTCTAGTGTCTTTGAGGTGGATTAAAATTAGCAACCGTTAGGTATGATCATTAGTGAGGGGGTATACAAGTTCATGCAGATGGTCGGTGCACATAGTAGATTCGCTAGAGCAGATTAGATATTACTAGCTACCAAGAAAGACCAGTTTCAAGCTTTGAGATGAGTTGTGGGCAATTTGCACTAATACAATAACAGAGATTGAAGCAAACATGCGCATGACTCAGAGGGAAGGCATAACGAGGATGGACAGCAAGAACAGGGTAGTTCAAAGAAAAAAAGTAGAGGTGACAATTTGAAGTTTTACATTGTAAATCAAGGTCAACATTTTCAGGGAGGGTTTTAGGCACATAGAGTAGAAGTATGACATAACATGCACTCCGAGGATACCAAATGGTAAAAAGAAACATAACATCATTATTTGCATGTGATATGGTTCTATATTGGGCACCTTGGATAGACCCTAGAATCAGGTGAAGCTTGTGCGGCGGCGCACACTTACCTTCAAAGGTTATTCCCCCGTGTGGGCGTCCTTACAAGTGGCAACCATTGGATTATATATATATATATATATATATATATATATATATATATATATATATATATATATATATATATATATATATATATTACCTACTGGCGGTCGCCAGTAGGTAGTTATAGTTAGGACCCCTTTTCCATAGGAAAACCTCAACATTCTATTTTGAATAACTTTGGCGCCGGTCGATGAATCCTCGCGAATTTCTCAAAATAGGTGGGGCGCTACGCTCCGCTCCTACCCTGAAAGTCTCGGGGGGATTCATCAAGCGGGGGCTGAGATAAAAGGGGGGTCCCAAAACGCGTTTTTCCCATGCATTTTTCCATAGGACCTTTAGAACGAGCTACAGCCCGAACGGCTGAACAGAATTACTAGAAATTTGGCAGAGGGGTAGTCCCTAGGTCAAGGAAGTGCCTTTTGTAGGTTTGGTGTAAATCTGTTCAGTAGATTCTGAGAAAATAGCCTTTAAATCAATATATATATCTGAGCCCGCTTACGGTACGCTTACCGTACGCTTACCGTAAGCGTACGGTGGCGTGCGCGAGCGCGATTCTGATTGGCTCTTAGATCTTAGTAAACATTCGAATCGGCCGAAACCAGGAAGCGGCGGCCGCCATTTTGTCTCTCGCACTGAGTGTTGTTTATCAAACAAGATGGCCAAAAACATGTTACGGGGCTGTTTTGACAACTCCCTCCCACATAGTCATGTTGAGGGAGTCCCCAAACATCCCCCAAGAGCAAAAACGGTTTTATTTTTTTTTCGGCAATTTCGCCAAGTACGCTTACCGTACGCTTACCGTAAGCGTACGGTAAAAAAAAAAAAAAAAAAAAAAAACACTACCCTTACCCCACCCCCTGTGCTTTTGGTGGCTGTAGGCCACCAAATGTACAGGGCTTATTAATAGGAAAAAAACCTAAATTTTGGCAACATGAAATTATAAAATCGAAATAAAAAAAACACTATCCACATTGACCCCACCCCCTGTGCTTTTGGTGGCCGAAGGCCACCAAATGTACAGGGCTTATTAAAGTTGATAAAAACCGTGCACGGAACGAACTGCGTTAAGTGGGCGCGCACGCCTCGAATGGCGTAAAGTAACTTAGCATTTAAAAAACCGTACAAATTCACTGAAAAAACCATAGGTTTCACACACGTTATAGTTAGGAATTAGCATTTAAAAAACCTTGCAAATTCACTGAAAAAACCATAGGTTTCACACATGTTATAGTTAGCGGAAATTTTACTGATAAAAAACCAGTGAAATTGCCCCGTTATAGTTAGTGCTGGCAACTATAACTCACGCGACCGCAATCTTCTGCTGATGACATATGTGTCTTTATGAAAAAAAAATATTTGTAATATATGTATAGCTAAAAATGTATGGAAGAAGACATGGGCAAATAAGTGTCTAAATACAGTATTAGCATCAGCAGAGGATTGCGGTCGCGTGAGTTATAGTTGCCAGCACTAACTATAACGGGGCAATTTCACTGGTTTTTTATCAGTAAAATTTCCGCTAACTATAACATGTGTGAAACCTATGGTTTTTTCAGTGAATATATATATATATATTATCTACTGGCGGTCGCCAGTAGATAGTTATAGTTAGGACCACGTTTCCATAGGAAATCCGCAACATTCTATTTGGAATAACTTTGGCGCCGGTCGACGAATCCTCGCGAAATTTTCAAAATAGGTGGGGCGCTATGCTCCGCTCCTACCCTGAAAGTCTCGGGGGGATTCGTCAAGCGGGGGCTGAGAAAAAAGGGGGGTCCCAAAACGCGTTTTTCCCATGCATTTTTCCATAGGACCTTTAGACACAGCTACAGCCCGAACGGCTGAACAGAGTTCCTTGAAATTTGGCAGAGAGGTAGTCTACAGGTCAAGGAAGTGCCTTTTGTAGGTTTGGTGTAAATCTGTTCAGTAGATTCTGAGAAAATAGCCTTTAAATCAATATATATATCTGAGCCAGCTTACGGTGCGCTTACGGTGCGCTTACCGTACGCGTACAGTGACGTGCGCGAGCGCGAATCTGATTGGCTGTTAGATCTTAATAAACATTCGAATCGGTCGAAACCAGGAAGCGGCGGCCGCCATTTTCTCTCTCGCACTCTTAAGTGGAGAGGAAAAACAAAGGCAACAAACATGTAAAGGGACTGTTTAGACAGCTCCTTACCACCCAGCCCTGATCAATGGGTCCCCACAGTTCCACCAAGGTCAAAAATTAAATTTTTTTATTTTTACGAAAAATCGCCGATTACGCTTACCGTACGCGTACGGTAAAAAAAAAAAAATAAACAAAAAAATATCCACACTCTCCCCACCCCGTGTGCAAATGGTGCCCGCAGAGCACCATTTGTGCATGGCACATATTGTTCAATTCGCAAATGTAAAAGCTTACATTTCACAGCGAAGCGCATAATATGTCCTGCATGTGCGTACATGGCACATCCACGGCACTAACTGCGTAAAGTGTGCGCGCGCAAGGTGCACGGAACGAACTGCGTTAAGTGTGCGCCACCCCGTGTGCAAATGGTGCCCGAAGGGCACCATTTATGCATGGCTTTTAATTGTTGTAGAAAATGTAAAAGCTTACCTTTCACAGCGAAGCGCATAATATGTCCTCCATGTGCGCACGGTGCGCGTAGCGCATCGTGCGTACATGGCCCATCCACGGCACTAACTGCGTAAAGTGGGCGCGCGGTGCCATAGGTTTCACACACGTTATAGTTAGGAATTAGCATTTAAAAAACCTTAGAAATTCAATGAAAAAAACAAAGGTTTCACACATGTTATAGTTAGCTGGACATTTCACTCGTAAAAAAACAATGAAATTCCCCCGTTATAGTTAGTGCAGGCAACTATAACTCACGTGACCGCAATCCTCTGCTGATGACATATGTGTCTTTATGAAAAAAAAATATTTGTAATATATGTATAGCTAAAATTTAATGGAAGAAGACATGGGCAAATAAGTGTCTAAATACAGTATTAGCATCAGCAGAGGATTGCGGTCACGTGAGTTATAGTTGCCTGCACTAACTATAACAGGGGAATTTCATTGGTTTTTTACGAGTGAAATGTCCAGCTAACTATAACATGTGTGAAACCTTTGGTTTTTTCATTGAATATATATATTGGGGCTTGAATAACAGAACTCATGCGGCCATGTAGCATATTTTGGAAGCGGATGCCAGGTTCGTTTCGCTGCCTGTGAACAAGGGCTGATGCGGCCCGAAACGCGTCAGGCACTATGAAAAATATCGGACAACATGCCAGTTTCATGCGGAATAAAACTCTGGATGGATACCCTTTGTAGTGTGCGGCCTCGTTCTCTTTGGACAAACCCTGATGCATATAGTACGGCTGTCCCGCCGTGAGGCTACGCACCGCCATTGATTTGCTAATGGAGCTGTCGGGGCACAGAACTGTTCAAAGCCCCGGTGCAGCTACAGAAGGTTTGGAAGCTGGTTGTGGGTGTCCGGAGGCCCACTGGAGGGCATGTTAATAATTAACATTAATTGCGGAATGATTCTGGCGCACCCACTGAAGGGATTAAATGAAAAATGTTTTCGTTGTTTCCAATAGAGACTACATGTCCCAGCATGCCAACAATAACGGACTCACCTGGGAGGCCTCATCGCGGGGCTTGAATAACAGAACTCATGCGGCCATGTAGCATATTTTGGAAGCGGATGCCAGGTTCGTTTCGCTGCCTGTGAACAAGGGCTGATGCGGCCCGAAACGCGCCAGGCACTATGAAAAATATCGGACAACATGCCAGTTTCACGCGGAATAAAACTCTGGATGGATACCCTTTGTAGTGTGCGGCCTCGTTCTCTTTGGACAAACCCTGATGCATATAGTACGGCTGTCCCGCCGTGAGGCTACGCACCGCCATTGATTTGCTAATGGAGCTGTCGGGGCACAGAACTGTTCAAAGCCCCGGTGCAGCTACAGAAGGTTTGGAAGCTGGTTGTGGGTGTCCGGAGGCCCACTGGAGGGCATGTTAATAATTAACATTAATTGCGGAATGATTCTGGCGCACCCACTGAAGGGATTAAATGAAAAATGTTTTCGTTGTTTCCAATAGAGACTACATGTCCCAGCATGCCAACAATAACGGACTCACCTGGGAGGCCTCATCGCGGGGCTTGAATAACAGAACTCATGCGGCCATGTAGCATATTTTGGAAGCGGATGCCAGGTTCGTTTCGCTGCCTGTGAACAAGGGCTGATGCGGCCCGAAACGCGTCAGGCACTATGAAAAATATCGGGCAACATGCCAGTTTCATGCAGAATAAAACTCTTGATGGATACCCTTTGTAGTGTGCGGCCTCGTTCTCTTTGGACAAACCCTGATGCATATAGTACGGCTGTCCCGCCGTGAGGCTACGCACCGCCATTGATTTGCTAATGGAGCTGTCGGGGCACAGAACTGTTCAAAGCCCCGGTGCAGCTACAGAAGGTTTGGAAGCTGGTTGTGGGTGTCCGGAGGCCCACTGGAGGGCATGTTAATAATTAACATTAATTGCGGAATGATTCTGGCGCACCCACTGAAGGGATTAAATGAAAAATGTTTTCGTTGTTTCCAATAGAGACTACATGTCCCAGCATGCCAACAATAACGGACTCACCTGGGAGGCCTCATCGCGGGGCTTGAATAACAGAACTCATGCGGCCATGTAGCATATTTTGGAAGCGGATGCCAGGTTCGTTTCGCTGCCTGTGAACAAGGGCTGATGCGGCCCGAAACGCGTCAGGCACTATGAAAAATATCGGACAACATGCCAGTTTCATGCGGAATAAAACTCTGGATGGATACCCTTTGTAGTGTGCGGCCTCGTTCTCTTTGGACAAACCCTGATGCATATAGTACGGCTGTCCCGCCGTGAGGCTACGCACCGCCATTGATTTGCTAATGGAGCTGTCGGGGCACAGAACTGTTCAAAGCCCCGGTGCAGCTACAGAAGGTTTGGAAGCTGGTTGTGGGTGTCCGGAGGCCCACTGGAGGGCATGTTAATAATTAACATTAATTGCGGAATGATTCTGGCGCACCCACTGAAGGGATTAAATGAAAAATGTTTTCGTTGTTTCCAATAGAGACTACATGTCCCAGCATGCCAACAATAACGGACTCACCTGGGAGGCCTCATCGCGGGGCTTGAATAACAGAACTCATGCGGCCATGTAGCATATTTTGGAAGCGGATGCCAGGTTCGTTTCGCTGCCTGTGAACAAGGGCTGATGCGGCCCGAAACGCGTCAGGCACTATGAAAAATATCGGACAACATGCCAGTTTCATGCGGAATAAAACTCTGGATGGATACCCTTTGTAGTGTGCGGCCTCGTTCTCTTTGGACAAACCCTGATGCATATAGTACGGCTGTCCCGCCGTGAGGCTACGCACCGCCATTGATTTGCTAATGGAGCTGTCGGGGCACAGAACTGTTCAAAGCCCCGGTGCAGCTACAGAAGGTTTGGAAGCTGGTTGTGGGTGTCCGGAGGCCCACTGGAGGGCATGTTAATAATTAACATTAATTGCGGAATGATTCTGGCGCACCCACTGAAGGGATTAAATGAAAAATGTTTTCGTTGTTTCCAATAGAGACTACATGTCCCAGCATGCCAACAATAACGGACTCACCTGGGAGGCCTCATCGCGGGGCTTGAATAACAGAACTCATGCGGCCATGTATCATATTTTGGAAGCGGATGCCAGGTTCGTTTCGCTGCCTGTGAACAAGGGCTGATGCGGCCCGAAACGCGTCAGGCACTATGAAAAATATCGGACAACATGCCAGTTTCATGCGGAATAAAACTCTGGATGGATACCCTTTGTAGTGTGCGGCCTCGTTCTCTTTGGACAAACCCTGATGCATATATATATATATATATACACATGTATATATATGTGTGTGTGTTGTCAAGACTCTAAGGAATCGAAATTTACTGACCTTGTCAGAGTGGCTGTTTTCTTCCCTGTGGACCCCTTGGGGATGGATATCGTGTGGTATATAGTCTGCAAATAGATCTGTGCCTGTGCTTTACTGATAAGAAGGCTGCTTATACTTTGGCTTGAAAAACTGAAGGGTGATGAATTTCTTGGGAACTAATGGCTTTGTAAATTTGCTCCTCCATTATGTTATTAATAATTTTTAAAAACATTTACTTGCTGATAAGTAGGCCTACATACCATGTTGAAAACATATGTCTGGCTGGTTTCATTCTTAAAATGTTGTAATCTGTAAAGCTGTTGAAGTTTGTTTCTCCACATGCAAGTGAAGTAGTGCAGCCACGGCAAAAATCACCTCAAGCACAAGCTAAAACAGTATGTTCCAAAGAGCTTTATTGGGTGTGTCAATTGTGTGTAACTTGCCCAGTGTTGTTTTGCAGACTAGTGATCGGGAGTTACTTAAGAAAGTTATTCACTGGAGGGTTGGTAACACAGAAGGTCTTTGCCTTTCCACTTACAGTGCACTGGTACCACACCTGTATAGGCCTGTGTAAATTATTTCAATCCTAGAAGTAGAAATTAAATATGCTAACCAAATCACATGCTTTGTCCTCTCCATGCATTGCTTGTTTCTCTACATGAGCCTTGTGCTAGATTGGGACTTCTAATATCTTACTCCGGCTGCCCTCGGGAAACATCCTTTGTCCAAAGCAGTGATTCTCATAGCAGGCAACACTGGAGCTGTCTCTAAGCTGGAGCACCTACACTAAGGGCACAAGGAAGTATGAGATCACAGCACCTGACTGTAATGATCCTTCCTGAACCTGTAGTCAGGGGCAGACAAAGGATATACCTGACCTAGAAACATCCTCACCTTGAAAACTGCCAAATCTCTTCTCCTTGCCATTTACCAAACAACAGTGCTCAAGTAGACTTATCTGCATTTCCTTGTTAAATGAAGTGCATTTAATTTTTTAATGTATTCGGCCTTTCCCTCCTCACTTCAATGTCCTGGTTTCCTCCCTTCAGCTACAGGAATGCAGGCAATGACCTTTCGCTGTCTGGGAAGCAATTCTCAACTCCATCCTATGCAATGCCAAACCTGGGGCATCCAAATGCTTTCCTTTCGTACTTTGTCAAAGAATTTGTGAAGTAAAGTGTACATTCTCTCATGTTGCTTTGATCAGGAGGGTATTGCATCATTCTAACATAACCTAAAGTGCTCAACAGATTCCAATATATGCTTCCAGCCATTACTTTACACTTCCAGTGCCTCAGTTGATCAGCTGTCCATGCTAAAGCAGTGCTCTAGCAGTAGCCTAGAAGTAGACTTACTCTTCACCTGATTCTGTATCCATATATATGTTGCCGGAAGTTCTTTTCATTAACTTCTGGCAGCAGCAGAAAGTTGATCCTTCACACTGAGTATGTGGATACCTTATTAGCATCCGCTTCGAGACTAAACAGTCCTCAGGTCAGTTTTATATTTCTAGTTTGCATCCGTTTCCAGTCTAAAAAGACCTCCAAGCGTATTACCTATTAGGGATTAATTTTTCCACGCTCCCGGACAAGTATCTAGGTATTCCTCATTTATCTGAGGATAACTATTCACTCTAGAATCCTCTTATGTCCATCAGATGTGGATTTATTAATATTATCCAAACCGAAATCCGGTGCCAGTAAAGCACTCCGCTCGGCCTGTTACGGTGCACACGATCAATTCTTCTGTGTGGAGCTGACATCCAGGAATACCTAGATACTTGTCCGGGAGCGTGGAAAAATTCATCCCTAATAGGTAATACGCTTGGAGGTCTTTTTAGACTGGAAACGGATGCAAACTAGAAATATAAAACTGACCTGAGGACTGTTTAGTCTCGAAGCGGATGCTAATAAAGTATCCACATACTCAGTGTGAAGGATCAACTTTCTGCTGCTGCCAGAAGTTAATGAAAAGAACTTCCGTCAACATATATATATGGATACAGCTCTGTGAATAATATATATCACTCGTTTTTATACATGATTGTTTTTGGGACTTTATTTTTTAAAATTTTCCTGAAGAAGGTGTTGGCAAGGAATCAGTGCCCACCGAAACGCGTCGATGCTCTCAAAGAGGAAACCACATAATATCTTTGATTACAGTTTTTTGTGACATGTATAACGGAAAGCAATACTAATTGGGGTCGCAATTGATGAATCGTTGATTTGGTGATTTTCCTCTGTGACTAGGACCTATTGTCCTTTTTAGATTGTTCCCAATTGTGTGTTTTATGGTGTTTTTAAATTACTACTGTGGATATTTTCGTTAACACTAGTCTGATACTTAGGTACTATATTGTAATCGCTTCTTAATTAGCTTTATAACAATATACAGTATTATATTTACAGAATCTTTGATTAAATTGTGTACAGAATTTTGAATTAAATTGTGAATAAAAAATTTGTATGCCATTTTTCTTCTCTCAATTGTTTTGACTATATCTGCATTGTTCATTCCTATCCCGTCAGTGTGAAAGGTGTGTTGACTGTTGTGTATTCATGACTAGGAGGCTTTTTCAGTGACTAAGGTCATCTTGATGTAATCAAAACTGTAATACCTAGAGCCTTTCCTTTAGAAATTACATATATGAGAGGGTCTTATTGGCATCAAAATTATGGTTAGTGCTCTAAAAGACTAAAATAAGGACACATTTTCTGAGTTTTCAAATAGCGACAAAGCACTTTTAAATTATTTGTTATCTTTATGTTTTTTTATCCAGTTGACCACTTGATTAAATGTTGCACTTAGGGGAGAGGATGTGGTGTTACTTCCAGAACTGCAGACTTTGCAACTGGGGAACCAGGTTGGAGTTTCTGCTTCAGCTCGACATTCTGTGATTCTGGTCAAATCACTTAGTCTCCCCATGTCTACAACCAAAATGAATTTGTTCTTGTGTGATGTAACCAATGCTCATGTAAAGCACTCCAATACCTGACAAGTCTGCACTATATAACACTGCACAAACACAAAATAATAAGTGTTTTGCACACTTCTGTCATTGGGCTATATTTGGGTTACATCTGGGTGATATTTGGGCTACATTTGGGCTCTTTTGTCTCTGGTGGCCATCTTGGGAGACTTATTTGTTATGAAGTTTCCTAATTTCCTCATTTACTGCAGTCTCCTGAGTAGGAAATACTTTCAGTTTTTTACTTTGATTCCATCAAGAAGGCATTCATATGTGTCACACATTTGCCATAAATTCAGAATGTTAGCACTCTTTTTACTCATTAGATCACTTTAGTAAAGCTACTGCTCACCAGGGAAAACTGCTGCTGGTATTGAAAGTGCATGTTTCAGTCTGCATGTCAGAATTTTTTAATGAAATAGAAGAGGATTAGAGAAGTCACTCAAAATGTGCCCTAATTTTTCTTTCTGCAGCACTAATCATACTTTTTATGGAAAAATGAACCCCCTCATTTTGTTCCTTTTTAGGTCTCGCCTGAGACAGCGCTTTAGCGCTGCTCTGGCGAGACTTATAGTAAGCACTTTTGGAAGTGCAAACGAGTGCTTTCAGGCCGCCAACTACTGTGCATGTGTGCCGGGCGCGCGCACCATTTGGCAGCCTGAAAGCACTCGTCTTTCACTTTCGCCTGTCACACAGCCTTTGAAGTGTGATCGCGATTGCGATCACTTACATTTCGAGGGCGCTTTGATGTTTTCAGTGAGCCGCGCGGCCACTGAGGACATCAAAGCGCCCGTGAACACCATTTGCCACCCCCACCTCTTCAGCCAACTTACTCGCCATGTCTGCTCTGGATTCTTGTGCCTCTTTTTGTAACTCAGGAGCAGTAACATTGTCGTGGTGTCACTAGGGCTTCAAGTGGATGCTTTTTCAATAATATATACAAGCCACAGTTACTGCTAATTTATCTTATGCAACTAACAACGATTGACAAAGCCAATAGTCCTAACTTGTTGTAGGTATCATGTTACTTGTTGTGTGTAGCTGTAAACACGTAGCTACAGCCGCCCACCTAGTGCTTAATTTGTAACAAATAAGTGCTGGTGTTTTAATGAGGCAGAAGCTTTACACTTTATACTTTTTTTTTATTTTGCGTAACACAGAGGACATCAACTGAAATTTAATAGTGGCTTGGCTACAGCCACTTTCCCAGTGCTTAATTTGTAACAGAAGAGGTGCCGGGGCTCTGATTAGGTGGCAACTTTACACAGCATGTTGTTTTGTTTAGCCTGCCTAACACAGAGCACACAAACCGGAAAAATGGGGAGGGGATGTTCTTTAAAGTCCACTACTGCTAACCTACGAGTTTTGAAACCAGGTTTTAATGTCTGAATATGCTTAATAGCCTGTGATTGTGGACAAATTAGTTGATATTTCTATAGACACAAACATAAATATGACCTAAAGTGGAGCTACGTTATTATTTTATTTGTGTGTAGCTGCAAACACGTAGCTACAGCCACCCTCCTAGTGCTTAATTTGTAACAAAGGAAGTGCCGGTGTTTTGATGAGGCAGCAGCTTTACACTGTATATGTCTTTATTTAGTTTGCGTAACACAGAGCATATAAACTAAAATTCAATAGTGTCTTGGCTACAGCCACTTTCCTAGTGCTTAATTTGTAACCAAAGAGGTGCCGGGGCTTTTATCATGTTGAAGCTTTACAGAGCATGTTTGAATGGTTAGCCTGCCTAACACAGAGCACAGAAACCCTACAAATGGGGAGGACATGTTGTTTAAAGGCCAAAACTGCTACATGCCACACACTGATGCACGCCACACACTGCTGCACGCCACACACTGTTGCATGCCGCTGCACACCACACACTGCTGCACGCCACACACTGCTGCACGACACACACTGCTACACGCCACACACTGCTGCACGACACACACTGCTGCACGCCACACACTACTGCATGCCACACACTGCTGCACGCCACACACTGCTGCACGCCACACACTGCTGCACGCCACACACTGCTGCACGCCACACACTGCTGCATGCCACCACACACTGCTGCACGCCACACACTGCTGCACGCCACACACTGCTGCACACCGCACACTGCTGCAACCGTGACACTGCTACATGCCACACACTGCTGCACGCCACACACTGCTGCACAAATGGGGAGGACATGTTGTTTAAAGGCCAAAACTGCTACATGCCACACACTGATGCACGCCACACACTGCTGCACGCCACACACTGTTGCATGCCGCTGCACACCACACACTGCTGCACGCCACACACTGCTGCACGCGTAACACTGCTACACGCCACACACTGCTGCACGACACACACTGCTGCACGCCACACACTACTGCATGCCACACACTGCTGCACGCCACACTGCTGCACGCCACACACTGCTGCACGCCACACACTGCTGCATGCCGCCACACACTGCTGCACTCCACACACTGCTGCACGCCACACACTGCTGCACGCCACACACTGCTGCACACCGCACACTGCTGCAACCGTGACACTGCTACATGCCACACACTGCTGCACGCCACACACTGCTGCATGCCACACACTGCTGCACGCCACACACTGCTGCACGCCACACACTGCTGCACGCCACACACTGCTGCACGCCACACACTGCTGCATGCCGCCACACACTGCTGCACGCCACACACTGCTGCACGCCACACACTGCTGCAACCGTGACACTGCTACATGCCACACACTGATGCACGCCACACACTGCTGCACGCCATACTTTTTTTTTATTGTGCGTAACACAGAGGACATAAACTGTAATTTAATAGTGGCTTGGCTACAGCCACTTTCCCAGTGCTTAATTTGTAACAGAGGAGGTGCCGGGGCTCTGATTAGGTGGCAACTTTACACAGCATGTTGTTTTGTTTAGCCTGCCTTACACAGAGCACACAAACCGGAAAAATGGGGAGGGGATGTTCTTTAAAGTCCACTACTGCTAACCTACGAGTTTTGAAACCAGGTTTTAATGTCTGAATATGCTTAATAGCCTGTGATTGTGGACAAATTAGTTGATATTTCTATAGACACAAACATAAATATGACCTAAAGTGGAGCTACGTTATTATTTTTATTTGTGTGTAGCTGCAAACACGTAGCTACAGCCACCCTCCTAGTGCTTAATTTGTAACAAAGGAAGTGCCGGTGTTTTGATGAGGCAGCAGCTTTACCCTGTATATGTCTTTATTTAGTTTGCGTAACACAGAGCATATAAACTAAAATTCAATAGTGTCTTGGCTACAGCCACTTTCCTAGTGCTTAATTTGTAACCAAAGAGGTGCCGGGGCTTTTATCATGTTGAAGCTTTACAGAGCAGGTTTGAATGGTTAGCCTGCCTAACACAGAGCACAGAAACCCTACAAATGGGGAGGACATGTTGTTTAAAGGCCAAAACTGCTACATGCCACACACTGATGCACGCCACACACTGCTGCATGCCGCTGCACACCACACACTGCTGCACGCCACACACTGATGCACGCGTAACACTGCTACACGCCACACACTGCTGCACGCCACACACTGCTGCACGCCACACACTGCTGCACGCCACACACTGCTGCATGCCACACACTGCTGCATGCCGCCACACACTGCTGCATGCCACACACTGCTGCATGCCGCCACACACTGCTGCATGCCGCCACACACTGCTGCATGCCGCCACACACTGCTGCATGCCACCACACACTGCTGCACGCCACACACTGCTGCACGCCACACACTGCTGCACGCCACACACTGCTGCATGCCACATACTGCTGCACGCCGCACACTGCTGCAACCGTGACACTGCTACATGCCACACACTGATGCACGCCACACACTGCTGCATGCCACACACTGCTGCACGCCACACACTGCTGCATGCCGCTGCACGCCACACACTGCTGCACGCCACACACTGCTGCACGCCACACACTGCTGCACGCCACACACTGCTGCACGCCACACACTGATGCACGCCACACACTGCACGCCACACACTGCTGCATGCCGCTGCACGCCACACACTGCTGCACGCCACACACTGCTGCATGCCGCACAATGCTGCACACCGCACACTGCTACACGAAACACTGCTGCAGGCCACACACTGCAGCACGCCACACACTGCTGCACGCCACACACTGCTGCATGCCGCTGCACGTCTCACACTGCTGCACGTCTCACACTGCTGCACGCCGCACACTGCTGCACGCCGCACACTGCTGCACGCCGCACACTACTGCACGCCGCACACTGCTGCACGCCACACACTGCAGCACGCCACACACTGCTGCATGACGCTGCACGCCACACACTGCTGCCCGCCGCACACTGCTGCCTGCCGCACACTGCTGCCCGCCGCACACTTCTGCACGCCGCACACTGCCCACATCTGCTGCACGCCGCACAATGCTGCACGCCGCACACTGCTGCACTCCCCACACTGCTTTTATGCGAGTTTATGCTACTGACATTGTAAATGACAATGCCTTTTGTTTGTTTTAAGACCAAAACATAAATAAAAGGAATTGTAATTTTACAATGCCAATAGCTCAAACTCTTATAATTGCGAGACCTATTGCATTGCAAATGCTTGTTAAATTAAATGTTTTAAGAGTTACCACTTTAATCCAAGCAAGATGGCTTCAGGTGTGCCATACGTTTATCATAAGTAGGACTGTTAGCGCTCTAGTTGTTCTTTGGAACACTCTGGGAAGCTGCAGTAGAACACAAAGGAATCAACTGACAGTCTCTGCCCTTGTTGGATGTACATGTTTTACTGAGAATGTCAGACTTCATTCTCACATGACTGAGAAAGATAATGTGAATTTACTGAAAATAAGCTCTCAGTTTAGCTTATAGATCACCTTCCAAACCTATGTTGGAAAAGCATGAGAAAATATTTTTCTCTCAATCATGATATCCCAGCAGAAGGCTTTTTCACATGGTGAAATCACCTTAGAACATACCACAATTCCTAAAATGAGTATGGTACCATCAACAAATGATTTATAATGTAACTAAAGTCTTAAAACCTTCTATTAACTGCAATGCTTTTTAATGAGGTGCTATCATGTATATTGGTCCCAAGATGGCTGCCAACACTTCTTGCATGAAGTGCTGACAGCCAATCAGATCTCAGGATGAGATGTGTGGTTAGGCTCCGCCCACATATATATATGATTTGACTTTTGATTTTCTCAGGAACTACTGAACAGATTGACACCAGACCTGCAAAAGGCACTTCCCTGAGCTGAGGACTACCTCTCTGCCAAATTTCAAGTAATTCTGTTCAGCCGTTCGGGCTGTACCTTGGACTAAAGGTCTCTATGGAAAATTGCATGGGGAAAACGCGTTTTGGGACCCTCCTTTTTTCTCGGCCCCCGCTTGCCGAATCCCCCCGAGACTTTCAGGGTAGGAGCGCCCCACCTATTTTGAAAATTTTGCGAGGATTCATCAACCGGCGCCAAAGTTATTCCAAATAGAATGTTGCGGATTTCCTATGGAAACACGGTGCTAACTATAACTATCTACTGGCGACCGCCAGTAGATAATATATATATATATAAAATTCACTGAAAAAACCATGGGTTTCACACACGTTATAGTTAGGAATTAGCATTTAAAAAACCTTAGAAATTCAATGAAAAAACCAAAGGTTTCACACATGTTATAGTTAGCTGGACATTTCACTCGTAAAAAACCATTGAAATTCCCCCGTTATAGTTAGTTCAGCTAACTATAACTCGCGCGCCCGCAATGCACTACTGATGACGTCACATATTACATCACTCATGACATGGTCAGTGACATCACTCATGACATCACTGATGACATCTCAAATGACATCACTGATGACATCATCCAGTGAATGTGTGTTTTTCTGAAAATTAAATATGTTTAATATATGTATATCTCAAGGTCGATGGAAGAATAAATGAGTATATAAGTGTCTAAATTGATGATTTGTTTTTGAAAAATTGTTAGTATTACTGACTGATTAAGTGTATCTTTATGAATACATGGCTAAGTGAGTAATGTTTAAATGTGTAAATACCTGTATCAGTCTCTCACTTTGTATATAAGTGGCTGCATGGGTTGGTGAGTAGCTACATGAGTGTCTATATAGGTTATTAGTTGGTTTTTTGAGTATCAGTATGAGTGTCTGAGTGTCTTCATGGTTCGGTGGGGGTTATTACGTAGTGCATAGGTGCATGAATGAGTGACTCACTGTTTGTATGTGTTGAAGACAGCATGTGTGCAGGACCGTATGGGTGGATGAGTGTATGTATGGGTGTGTTAGTGAGTGAATGACTGTCTCAATAGTGTCTTTATGAGTAACTACATATGTTTTAAACTAGTATATGTGAGTATTGGTGTTTATAAGTGAGTATATGTGAGAGTGAGAGATTGGTAGACTTCCTGTATGAATAAGTATGTGTTTCTATAAGATTGGTAGACTTCCTGTATGAGTAAGTATGTGTAAGTTTCTGTAAAAGTAAGTGTGGTGGTGTGTGTATAACTGTATATGCAAGTAAATGGATGTTTGATTCTTTATTAGCATGAGTGACTATGTGTGAGTAACTCTATGAATGAGTGGCATTGTGTTACAGGATGTTTAGGTGAATGAGTACATATGATGTGTGAGTACATGTATGAGTGACTGTATAGGATTGTTGGTGGATGAGTGGATGTGTATGTGGATCTTAGAATTACTGAATAGGTTGTTGTAACTGTTATTGGTATGTCCATTTTTTTGAAAATTTCAGTCTCTATTTTTAAATGTGTGTATCAAAGGTTATATTAGGGTGAGAGGAGGTCTACCACTCTGTCACAAGGATAATGTCATCAGTAATGTCATTTGAGATGTCATCAGTGATGTCATGAGTGATATCACTGACCATGTCATGAGTGATGTAATATGTGACGTCATCAGTAGTGCATTGCGGGCGCGCGAGTTATAGTTAGCTGAACTAACTATAACGGGGGAATTTCAATGTTTTTTTACGAGTGAAATGTCCAGCTAACTATAACATGTGTGAAACCTTTGGTTTTTTCATTGAATTTCTAAGGTTTTTTAAATGCTAATTCCTAACTATAACGTGAGTGAAACCCATGTTTTTTTCAGTGAATTTGCAAGGTTTTTTAAATGCTAATTTTTTTTTTTTTCTTCTTTTTTTTTTTACATATTTTTATTTTAATTGTCTATCCTTTTTTAAAGACTATGGTTAAATTTTAAAAATTCTACAATATGTTTTTATTTTACAATTTTTTTAAAATAAACAGGTAAAATTTATTAGCAATATATATATATATATATTTTTTTTACCGTGCGCGTACGGTAAGTGCACGTCTTGCTGTAATTACGTTAGATTTCTACGCTGTTTGCGTTCATTTACGCAATTTGCGTAGATGCACGTCACGCGCGCATAGCGCGTAACGCGTACGCTGCACGCGCACGTTACGCGGAAGTGAAGGGGCGTGCCTGTTTTGCGCATGCGCGCAGGCGCGTGTCTTTTTTACGCGCATGCGCACCGTAAGCGTACCGTAAGCGTACGGTAGGTCATGTGATCATGAAACACAACTTTTGATTGGTTGAAACTACTTTCAGTTCTAGAACTCTCCTACACCACACCCATTCCCCTCATTTCTGCTTGTGATCCCTTAGGAGAAGGAGCTGGGTTGTCTTTGTGATACGATGGCAGAACAGCAGAGCTCTTCTGAGAGTGAGGCTAGCAGCAATACCTTGAGGCAGAGAGCGAGGAAACAAAAGACCTCTTACATATGGGAGTATTTTTCTTTTCCAGAAGGCCAGCAAAAGGTAAATGCACCCTTAGTGACTTGTAAGCTGTGTAAGCGTGTACTTTCAAGAGGGAATCCCGACAGGAAGTATTCCTTTGGGAATCACACCATGATGAGACACCTTAAGGATGTACACAGAAGGACACATGCTTGGCTTACTGAAGGTAACCCTTCAGTAAATCAACCAAGCACATCCACAGCAGCTCAGCCTGGACCATCATCTGCAGTGCTGAGTCCTTCTTCTGCAGGTCAGGTGAGCCCTTCATCTGTGGTGGGAGCATCTCCTTTTTCTGGTCCTCTGGAAATTAACCCTCGGTTTGCGAGGGTTGAAGTACGGTGCGCCACTTGTCATGATCTAATTAGTTATAGGGAGACCAGTATTTCCCTAGTGAACAATAAAATAGATCAGCACACTTGTCGTACCATCTAATATTCCCAATCTTTCTTTCCTCTGTCCCTGCATGAACACAACGGCTCTTTTAAGAGCCAACCTTACCTTTCATCTTTTTTTTATATATGTTTTTAAAAACTTTTTTTTTTTTTTTTTTTTTTACCGTACGCGTACGGTACGCGTAATTTTTTTTTTTTTTTTAAAAACACTAAAAATCAATTATCACATTACAAGGTCCTCGAGAGACTACAATTAAAAACTGAAAATGTGATTGTAGAGAAGTGAAAAAAAGGGACCATGATATTATTGACTTACCATACCCACTCAAAAAAATATTTATTCATTTAAATTTTTTTTAATTGCTTTAAAAATGGTTCTAGTTTTCGAAAATTTTCTATCTCAATCTGAAAAAAAAGAAAAAAGTATTAATATTTAATAAAACATTTTATAATACAGTGCACATATTTACATATTTTTCAAAAAATATTTTTGCCTTTTTTTTGCTGTTTTCAGAATATATTGCATTTCACTATAAATTGTGAAAGCAATTGCATTCATCATTTAACAGCGGGCAAAAAAAAAATTAACAATCTCAAAGATTGTTTTAAAAAAGCCCACAATCTCTTTTGCATAAACATAACTTTATAGAAATGCATAATATTCTTAAAAAATATCATCTAATATCTATACTTATTTCTTTAAAATACCGTCTGATATTTTTGTTTCATAAGTATAATCACAATAATATATCTCAAATAACTCCACAATACATCTGGTTCCATTTCCTTTAGGCCAAATAGTAATTTTAAAATTCTTTTTTGGTTAAATTTCCAATGGTAATCCAATAAAAATCTAAAGTTTAAATTGTACAGATCTCACCGATTCTCTGTAACATTTTGGTTACCGAAAGATTTATTAATAATTAAATAAGTCCACAATAGAATTGTTTACCTTTCCGCATGGCCAAATAGTAATTTTAAAAATCTTTTTTGAAAAAATTTCCAATGGCAATCCAATAACATTCCAAAATTTAAATTGTGCAGATGTTACCGATTTTTTCTAAATTTTTGGTTTTCCAAAGTTTCCTTAAAAAATGGAAAAATTCCACATTACAATTGGTTACCTTTCCATTAGGCCAAATGATAATTTGTTAAATCTTTTTATTTGTAAATTCCAAATGGTAATCCAATAAAATGGTAAAATTGTTTTGTCCAGATGTTGCCAAATCTCTCTAAAATTTAGGTTTCAGGAAGATTAGATAGGAATTTGCTAAATCAAAAGGCAAACGTTGCTTAAAAATCAATTGGGAATCATTACACAGTGTCCAGCCTTTTTCACATTTAAGATAAACTGTGTAATGACCAGAAGTTACAGTAGGTCCATCATGGAAAATTATTGCAACTGTTACAAAAGTTTTTCCTGAAATTGATAATTGCTGTCCTGTAAACTTCTTTATTAAAGTATCCAATTTTGAACCATCAGCTCTACATCGTTGCATCATTAAAATTACATACTGTCCGTATTCCTTTAAAATTAACGTTGAAAACATGTCAGATTTACACTCACCGCATTGCATGCTATGATTAGCATCTTTAACTAATTTAGCAAAAGTGACTGTTTTACTCTCTGGCAATGTTAAATAAATAAACCTTTCATTATCAACATTAGAGCCACATATATTATAACAGTTTTCACAACTATGTTCCCATTTATAAGAGAGACCAAATAAATTTTCAATGGGAACCCCTTCTTCTTCCAGTACCTGAAGAAAATACATCAAGAATTCCTGTGCGTCTTGCTGTACATTTTGAGAAAACTGTGTTCGTCCTGAACATACATCTAAAACTTTTCTAATTTCAGTAGCACTTTCTATTTGAGTTTTATCATTACTCAGCTTTTCAAAAAGGAGACTCAGCACAGAACAGAATCTTTTTCCCTGATTTACTATTATCTGCTCTTGCAAACTTTCCAGATAAAATGCAACATTCAGCACTACATTAGCGTAGCAGTTGACACCAGAGCTATTTTCAAAATGACATCCTACAACCTGTTCTTCATTTTCCTTATTCTTTTTGCTTGCAATTACATCACTCCTCTTTTTTTTCCTCCTCTCTACATCTTCATTACAGATATTCTCATTTCTCCTTTTACGAGAAACTACACGTTTCTCCAACACAGGATACTGACCTAAATGAGGAGCATAGCTTCTTCTTAATCTATTATACTCCTTTACACAATTTGTATCAGCACTAACTTTTGAATCATCAAAGTCTATCATGAATAAACCTGATAATGTTTTCACTCGTGACAAAGCAACATATGCCATACCTTCTTTGAACACAGTTGAACCAATGTTCACAAATGCACAATCTACAGTCAATCCTTGAGACTTGTGAATAGTTACAGCATATGCTAGCGAAAACGGAAACTGCTTCCTACGTACATATAAGTCTTTCACAAGCATGAAACGAACTGAACAACGACAAATGTCTTTAACTTCTTCTATCTGATCAAATTTTATTTTTAAACATTCAATTCCATCTTTTTTCTGATAATTAATAAAACCCACAACTCTTCCCATAGCTCCATTAACTAAACCTTTTTCAACATCCAAATTTCTCCTTAAAAATACTCTACAGTTCATGCAAACATATAGATTTTTTTCTAATCCAGCTGTTTTGGAAATGTTCTTCTCTAGTGAATCCAATTTATTTTTCAGTGTGCCTGTTAATGTGACAGTAATTCTTCCATCCTCAATTTTGTCCACTGCTTCCAATTTCCTGATATCTTCCTTTTCCAATTTCAAAAGCTCCTCATTGAATATTGAGCATTCACGTAGAGTTGGCATTAAGCAGATGACACTTTTCTTTTCTGCAATGTTCTTGTATATCTTCTCTGCAACTATTTCTTCCTTTGGAAATAAATTATGTAGCAGCCGACTCTGTAATGCTTTTTTGCCAGCTTCAGTGAGTAGTCCAATTCTGATATCTTTCAGAATACTTCCATATTCTTCATCGTTTGCTTGCCTCATATTAGTAGTAAGTTCCTTGTACTCAAAGAAGGACCAAATATTTGTATTACCGATGCTTCCCAATGACTTCTTCGTGTCTTCATGTGTCACAGTATTAAACACTGGTTGTCCTTTAACTGGAGTAAGTTGCAAAAGATCTCCAAAAACTATGACGTGTTTTCCTCCAAATAACACGTCATAGTCTGTCTTCAGAATTTGCTGCATTCTTAAATGCACAAAGGCAAGCATTAAGTTTGATACCATGCTCACCTCATCAATAATGAGAACTTGCATCTTCTTCAATACTCTTGAAACTTCCAAGCATGCTTCTCCAGTTAGCTTGTTGTATTGTATTTTGTTCTCATGCTCCACTGGTAACATTAGCAAACGATGTAAAGTGATTCCTTTTATGTTATATGCTGCTAACCCAGTTGGAGCAGTAACCACACAAGACAAAGTAGAATCCGTTTTTTGCTGTAGGTAGCTTCTGATGACTTTTATTAGGAAACTTTTTCCAGTTCCAGCTTGTCCGCTTACATACATCCTGATTGGATGAAATGATGTGCATGAGCACTCTTTTTTTTCATGTAGAAATCCGTGATCAATTTTGTTTCTGATCTCTTCATAAATTTGTTGCTGCTCTTCGTTCAGTTGTCTTTCCAAATTTTGTAAGTCTATAAATTCTTCTTGAGCTTGATTCATAGCCGTTTCCACTTCATTCATGGCTATTGATGCTTCATTTTCAACGATTGGTTGTCCTAGGGGATCTTGACTGAGTGTTCCTGAACTTTGGCTGTCCTGAGAACTGTCTCTAGCTATTTCTGCTGCAATTGTAGTTTCCTGTTCAATTTCTTCATTTAACATTTGCAGATAACTTGAGAATGTACTGCATTGTATGCTGTCTTTGCAAGCATTAAAAGAATCTTCATAGCTTTGAAATTCTCCCAGTAGTTCATCCTCTGTACGCCATGGTTTAAACAGCTGTAAAAGAGCCAAGTAGTAAAATTCCTTTTTGTCAGTAGTGTCGCAACTCAGCTTCCTGTGATTTATCAAACTTCCTTTTGTTTGCTTCACCAAACATCCTTCTTCACCAATGACTTTATATTTTCCATTGTTGATGTCTTCTGTGGCTTTCCGTGAATAAATGTAGTTCTGCAGCACTTCATAGAGACACATGTTCTCCAGATGATGACTTCTCTTGGGATAATATGTGTCCAACATGTTTGATTTCAAAATATCTGTACTTTCTGGGTCATTCTCGGCCAAATATTCAATTTCTCCAACAGATTTCAGTACCCGATTTCTCATTGCTGCAAGGCCTAAACTTGCCCAAATTATTCTTCTTGATTTTGAGTAGAGACTTGCAGAAGATAACCTATCTGAACATTCGTAGGATCCAATTTCTCGATGCGATAACATCTTCAAACTGAAACTGTACAGCTTCTTACTGACAGTTTTCTCGTGAGAAATCTCTTCCCACATTTCCTTCAATTCTGTTTTTTCTGATTTCGTAATGTAAGACGTTACATATCGAGCAACAGCAATGGAATTGTCAGCTACATACTGTATATCCATGTTAGCGTTCCACATGGATAAAATCACTGGGTTGTAGTCATTTATATTTTTTGATTCTTCTTTTCTTTTAAGGTTGTAGGTATTCTTAGGTGATTTTCTTGTGATAGTATGTCTCACAGATGACATAAAACTGTTAACTCTTCCATTTGAAAGAACAGGTCTAGGAAATCCAAATCGACATTTAGTGTAGTATGTATTTTTGCTCTTGTATTTCCGTCGACAGTATTTTCCACACCGATGACTTTGGAAACGTAAAACTTGCTCCTTTAACTTTTTCTCTTCTGTGCTTTTTGGTATAGCACATGTTGCATATTCTTCAATGTAAGATAACACTGCTTCATCAGTATCTGTTCCAAAGTTTGGGGCATCCTTGATCCACAACAGCATATGAATATGAGGAGCACCTCTTGCCTGGTACTCTTTTCTCCAAAAGAAATCCACTACTTCTCCTAGAGGTGGATTTTTTTTATTGCAGATGAAGGACATCATAGCCTCAAATCTATGATTGAAATATCTGCAAACATTAACCGGATCCAATGAGCACAGTTCTCCTGCTGTCTTGTATTCGATGTTTTTAATGTTTGAATTTGCCTCTCGTAGAAAATCCAGTAAATCATCCCAAGCGTACTCGGCACAGCTTAGGGTAACGAACCATGTTGGTGTTCCTAAATTCCGTAACATGCATTTTAATTCACCATGGCGTCGGTACCAATATTCATTTGTCCCACGCTGACAAGCCATCAGATTGATCAGTTGTGTTTCCAAATGATCATCTCGGTGCTGCACTTTCTCCATAAAATCCTTAGCAGACACATTTTGTAAATGTACTCCACTTTTTAAAATGTGATTTACTGCATAAGACAGTGCAGACAAGTCGCTTTCAAATAAAAGATGGAACAAATAAGGAATACTTTGTCGAAATCTGGGATCTTCAGCATATAGTCTTGTAGTCCGATACTCAGAAGCTGGAATCTGTTCCGGACGTTCATCGTATCGTCCTCCTTTTCCTTTAGGAAACAGCTGGGGAAAACATCGAGCTTCCAAGCTCTCCTCCCATACACTCACGGGAGTTCCTTTTGCTTTCTTCATCTGAAATAGATCAATATTGTCTCCCATAACTTCTTTTGAATGAAGAGGATGTATGCTAAAATGTTCATAAATTTCTTCTTCCTTTGACTTGTCCACTTTTTCAATTTGTCCAGTTGGTGTTTCTGTGTCTTCTTGTAAATCTTCTTCTTCTTCTTCTTCTATATAAATTGATTCATACCATTTGTTATTCCTTTTCAAATACAAATTTGCTCTTTGTACTTTCCGTACATCTACCAGCTCCTGCCAAATCTTCTTATTCTTTGTAGGTACACCATTAACCAGAATAATTAATGGTTCAGTTTCCAAAGTATCCGCATCAATAGTTTCCATATTTTTTTTCAAATCCAAGGGCAAATACACCACTCTACCTTTTAAACCTCTCAGTAAATCTGAAGGAGGTAATTTACCAGTTTTGGGCTCCATACGTACTATGGTCTGGAACGGATGAACACATTGACTGAGTATAGACTCATATGTATTTAATTCAGAAAGTTCAGCAGGAATAGCATCCAATTCTAAATTATTATGTACAGCTCTGGTCGGCATTCTATTTTCCTCTAACTTGTTGTAACAGTATTTACAAATACGCTGATCTTCACCCAATTCAAAACAATTTTCAAGAAATATATATGTGGCAAAATCCTTCCACTTATAATTATCTTCCTTTTCACTCTTTCTGTAGAGATCAACATTCCTAGTTTGTTTTCTATAATGAGTTCTGCGGCAACAAATACAAATAATATTTGGTCTTTCATTAGAGATTATTGCAAATTTTGTTATGTGATCATTAAATGTCTTACTTACAGAGGGTTCTACATTCACTTCCACTTCTTCCTCATTTACTGTGTCCTTCTCTGCACTGTTTTGTTCAGGACCAAAGTAACAAAACTGAATTTCATCAACAACCTTCTCTACATCTGATACCGTTCCACGGAACAGAGCCCTATTCAATTCATCTAACTTTATTGCTGGACTTTTAGCAAAATACAACCGTCTCACAAACTTTCTCATTTCAGTATGATGAACAGCCAGCATCCTAAAATGATGGAAAACACTATTACACACTTTTCTAGATAGACAAGCCAGAGAATGACCCTGCAAACCAGTATTCTCTCTCACTCTGCATGGATCCAGACTTTGAAGCACCTTAATCTTCTGTTTTACACTTTTTTTTACTATATTCTCTTAGAAACTCACGAAATTTATCAATAGTTTCCTGACGCACAGTGCAAATACTACTACAATTCCAAGTGTACACTGGGGCTTTAGGACGTCTCCCCATAGCCTCATCCGCCATCACTTGTACCTCATCTCTTGGAACCATTATCTCCTTCTCCATTATGCAACCATTTTTCACTTCATAAGCACGACCTCTGGTGTCAACTGCATGCAGCAAACTATTACTTTGAAAATAACTCTCTTCATTAAAAAAAGGTTCACTACTTGAACTATGCATCCATTTTCCTAAAAACACTTTAGAAAAGTTTGTTCTGTTCACTACTCTTTTCCTTTTGCTATGTGATTTCAGTACATTAACCATTTTGTCTAATGTACGCATCCTATTCAAAATTAAAATGAATAGTTTCCTTTTTAATTCTAATGCCTTTGCTGCAATGGCTTCAATTTCTTTTTTTCTCTTATAAAACTTAGCCTTTTGCTTATATTTCTTCACATCCTTTATCAAATTGGACATAACTCTTCTCTGAAACATTTTTCTACGTATCTCTTTAAACGCTGTTTTTCTGTTTAAGTTAATCTTTTTAGTTGCAGAAGGTATATTTGCATTAACTAAATTCTCAATTTTTTCCTGTCCTTTTCTATTGAAAACATTCTTTCCAGTACAGACATTTTGTACATTTTTCCTTTTTTTGAATATGTTCTTTAGAAATTTTTTTGTCTGCTTACCAGAAGATTTTTTTCTTTTTCCCAACATGAGCATCTTCAACTAACTTAGGTCCTCCAGTTGTCTTCAAATATAGGTTTTTTTTGTGGTCTTTTTTTACTCTGGATTTTGTAGGCATCTTAAATTTTGTTCACTGCTCTTCAGCAATACCTGAAAAAAACTAAAAAAAAATTCCTTTATTTTATTTAAATATATTACTACATTTGTTTTCACATTAGTCACAAAACGAAATTTCTTTGCCAATTTGAAAGCACACTTACTACTCTTTTTTTTGGCAAGTGATAATCACTTTTACAGACTGACACATTATGAATCCACTTTTCAGATTTTTTAAAAAGCACATGTCCAAACTGCTTTTTCAGACCGGCACCATTTGTAACCTGGGTGACTGCCTACACTCCAGCAAGGGCAACCAGCCTTAGTGATGCTGAATGTATTTGCATTACTGACTGAAACCTCAAACCCCACTCGCTTGTGAATACTGTGCATGATTCCACATGGTAAGCAGCTGGGTGTGTGCTAAGAGTCTGCTTCTGCACCAAAAAATGGCTCCCCCTTTCCTTCTAATGCAACTGTGAAATCACCAGAGCAATACGCAATTAATCTCTGTCTGTAATTCCTCTTTGCACACAGAGTCATGTTTTCACATTAGTCACAAAACGAAATTTCTTTGCCAATTTGAAAGCACACTTACTACTCTTTTTTTTGGCAAGTGATAATCACTTTTACAGACTGACACATTATGAATCCACTTTTCAGATTTTTTAAAAAGCACATGTCCAAACTGCTTTTTCAGACCAGCACCATTTGTAACCTGGGTGACTGCCTACACTCCAGCAAGGGCAACCAGCCTTAGTGATGCTGAATGTATTTGCATTACTGACTGAAACCTCAAACCCCACTCGCTTGTGAATACTGTGCATGATTCCACATGGTAAGCAGCTGGGTGTGTGCTAAGAGTCTGCTTCTGCACCAAAAAATGGCTCCCCCTTTCCATCTAATGCAACTGTGAAATCACCAGAGCAATACGCAATAAATCTCTGCCTGTAATTCCTTTTTGCACACAGAGTCATGTTTTCACATTAGTCACAAAACGAAATTTCTTTGCCAATTTGAAAGCACACTTACTACTCTTTTTTTTTGGCAAGTGATAATCACTTTTACAGACTGACACATTATGAATCCACTTTTCAGATTTTTTAAAAAGCACATGTCCAAACTGCTTTTTCAGACCAGCACCATTTGTAACCTAGGTGACTGCCTACACTCCAGCAAGGGCAACCAGCCTTAGTGATGCTGAATGTATTTGCATTACTGACTGAAACCTCAAACCCCACTCGCTTGTGAATACTGTGCATGATTCCACATGATAAGCAGCTGGGTGTGTACTAAGAGTCTGCTTCTGCACCAAAAAATGGCTCCCCCTTTCCATCTAATGCAACTGTGAAATCACCAGAGCAATACGCAATAAATCTCTGCCTGTAATTCCTATTTGCACACAGAGTCATGTTTTCACATTAGTCACAAAACGAAATTTCTTTGCCAATTTGAAAGCACACTTACTACTCTTTTTTTTGGCAAGTGATAATCACTTTTACAGACTGACACATTATGAATCCACTTTTCAGATTTTTTAAAAAGCACATGTCCAAACTGCTTTTTCAGACCAGCACCATTTGTAACCTGGGTGACTGCCTACACTCCAGCAAGGGCAACCAGCCTTAGTGATGCTGAATGTATTTGCATTACTGACTGAAACCTCAAACCCCACTCGCTTGTGAATACTGTGCATGATTCCACATGATAAGCAGCTGGGTGTGTACTAAGAGTCTGGTTCTGCACCAAAAAATGGCTCCCCCTTTCAATCTAATGCAACTGTGAAATCACCAGAGCAATACGCAATAAATCTCTGCCTGTAATTCCTTTTTGCACACAGAGTCATGTTTTCACATTAGTCACAAAACGAAATTTCTTTGCCAATTTGAAAGCACACTTACTACTCTTTTTTTTGGCAAGTGATAATCACTTTTACAGACTGACACATTATGAATCCACTTTTCAGATTTTTTAAAAAGCACATGTCCAAACTGCTTTTTCAGACCAGCACCATTTGTAACCTGGGTGACTGCCTACACTCCAGCAAGGGCAACCAGCCTTAGTGATGCTGAATGTATTTGCATTACTGACTGAAACCTCAAACCCCACTCGCTTGTGAATACTGTGCATGATTCCACATGATAAGCAGCTGGGTGTGTACTAAGAGTCTGGTTCTGCACCAAAAAATGGCTCCCCCTTTCAATCTAATGCAACTGTGAAATCACCAGAGCAATACGCAATAAATCTCTGCCTGTAATTCCTTTTTGCACACAGAGTCATGTTTTCACATTAGTCACAAAACGAAATTTCTTTGCCAATTTGAAAGCACACTTACTACTCTTTTTTTTTGGCAAGTGATAATCACTTTTACAGACTGACACATTATGAATCCACTTTTCAGATTTTTTAAAAAGCACATGTCCAAACTGCTTTTTCAGACCAGCACCATTTGTAACCTGGGTGACTGCCTACACTCCAGCAAGGGCAACCAGCCTTAGTGATGCTGAATGTATTTGCATTACTGACTGAAACCTCAAACCCCACTCGCTTGTGAATACTGTGCATGATTCCACATGATAAGCAGCTGGGTGTGTACTAAGAGTCTGCTTCTGCACCAAAAAATGGCTCCCCCTTTCCATGTAATGCAACTGTGAAATCACCAGAGCAATACGCAATAAATCTCTGCCTGTAATTCCTATTTGCACACAGAGTCATGTTTTCACATTAGTCACAAAACGAAATTTCTTTGCCAATTTGAAAGCACACTTACTACTCTTTTTTTTGGCAAGTGATAAACACTTTTACAGACTGACACATTATGAATCCACTTTTCAGATTCATAAAAAAGCACATGTCCAAACTGCTTTTTCAGACCAGCACCATTTGTAACCTGGATGACTGCCTACACTCCAGCAAGGGCAACCAGCCTTAGTGATGCTGAATGTATTTGCATTCCTGACTGAAACCTCAAACCCCACTCGCTTGTGAATACTGTGCATGATTCCACATGGTAAGCAGCTGGGTGTGTACTAAGAGTCTGCTTCTGCACCAAAAAATGGCTCCCCCTTTCCATCTAATGCAACTGTGAAATCACCAGAGCAATACACAATAAATCTCTGCCTGTAATTCCTTTTTGCACACAGAGTCATGTTTTCATATTAGTCACAAAACGAAATTTCTTTGCCAATTTGAAAGCACACTTACTACTCTTTTTTTTGACAAGTGATAATCACTTTTACAGACTGACACATTATGAATCCACTTTTCAGATTCTTAAAAAAGCACATGTCCAAACTGCTTTTTCAGACCAGCACCATTTGTAACCTGGGTGACTGCCTACACTCCAGCAAGGGCAACCAGCCTTAGTGATGCTGAATGTATTTGCATTACTGACTGAAACCTAAAACCCCACTCGCTTGTAAATACTGTGCATGATTCCACATGGTAAGCAGCTGGGTGTGTGCTAAGAGTCTGCTTCTGCACCAAAAAATGGCTCCCCCTTTCCTTCTAATGCAATTGTGAAATCACCAGAGCAATACGCAATAAATCTCTGCCTGTAATTCCTATTTGCACACAGAGTCATGTTTTCACATTAGTCACAAAACGAAATTTCTTTGCCAATTTGAAAGCACACTTACTGCTCTTTTTTTTGGCAAGTGATAATCACTTTTACAGACTGACACATTATGAATCCACTTTTCAGATTTTTTAAAAAGCACATGTCCAAACTGCTTTTTCAGACCAGCACCATTTGTAACCTGGGTGACTGCCTACACTCCATTAAGGGCAACCAGCCTTAGTGATGCTGAATGTATTTGCATTACTGAGTCCAACCTCAAACCCTTAAACTATTCTTTTTTTATACCAGTACACCTTAATTTATCGTGAAAACATAGTCCATATTATTTTACATGTTCCTCACATTTAAATTTCTCCCAAAACAGAAAATAATAAACACAACTTCAACAAAAAGAATTGCATTTCTATTATTCATTTCTTAATTTACCATATACATCCCCTCTCAAACTCTAAACTCACCTTTAAAATTAGTTAGTTGTGAAAGAAATGTGGCACTCAAACAGCAGATTATCAGAGCCAGGATCTCTGTTCTTTACACCTCTCTCCTCTCAGCAGAACCAGATAATGGCAAACTTTCCCTCTCTTTTTCCACATATATACATGTTAATTTCAAATCTCAGTGCTTCCCCCTTTTTTTCAAATGTAATCACACATTTCTATTGGTTGAAAACCAACCCTTTTCCAAAAGTACCCTTCCCCCAACTTGACTTCTGCCTAGTACCCTTCCCCCAACTTGACTTCTGCCTGCTACCATAGCAACAGCTCATGGAACACTGCTGTGTGGAGTTAGGTCAGAAGTTCGCCAAACAATGTTTCAATTCCACAGAGCAAGAGTGCTTGACTTTTCTAACCTAACAGCAAATCCATAGTACTGTTCTTTGGTAACACATTTTTCTGTACCAATACAAAACATGCTTCTATAAATTTACACATACAGCCTAGTTTTTAGTGTAGAATGGTATGAAACAGCCAATCAGTTCTTTAAAAAAAAAAAAATATGTATGCCTCCATTTCCAAACTGTCTTTTATTTCTTTTTACCATTCTACTGAAATACACCTCCTGAGTGCATCCAGATCTCCTTTGAAGATGTTCACAGTGTGGATTGTAGGACACAGCTATGTCTTCTGGAGTGAAAAGTTTGCAGAGAAAACAGGTATGGTGAGAGACCTTGCTTTGCCAAATGTAGACATTAAATGGATTGGTCAGAGAGGGTTAAAGTGGCACCAATTGATGCCATTGGTGAAATCCTTCATGCAAAACCAACACCCTGACCTCATAATAGTGCACTGTGGTGGCAATGACCTAGGCACTTTGACTGGGGTAGGTCTGGAAATGCTTATGAAGGACACCTTTGCACAACTGTTTTCACTTTTCCCTAAAACTGCCTTTGTGTTTTCTAACATATGCCAAAGGCAAAAATGGAACTGGTCCAATCATTTCTGTCCGCAGATTGACAAAGCAAGAAAGCACGTCAACAAATCTGTTTCTGCTTTCCTCCGTGACTATGGTATGGGTTCCATTTACCACAACAACTTGCGTTACGACATGCAAGACATTTATAGAGGAGATGGTGTGCACTTCAATGATGAAGGGAACAGAGTCTTCCTCTTGAACCTTAGACTCTGCATCGGTACTTACTTGTAGGTACCACTTAAAAATCACTTCATAAACACAACGGCTCTTTTTAGAGCCCCCTAATATCTAAACACTTAAATCTGCATTTCATTTCTTCTTTTTTTTTTTTTTTTACCGTACGCCTACCGTACGCGTACCCCGCGATTTTTTTTAAAATCAATAAATGTTTTCTTTGTACTTTTCTGTCCTTCTTTGACCCCCTTACAAATGTTAGGGGGTCTGTAACTCTCCTCCTTGCCCCCTTTTCTTGTTATCACTCTTTTTTTTCTGAGTGAAACACACGAAATGGCGGCCGCCGCTTCCTGGTTTCGGCCGATTCGAATGTTTACTAAGATCTAAGAGCCAATAACATTTCATTTCTTTTTTTTTTTTTTTTTACCGTACGCTCACCGTACGCGTACCCCGCGATTTTTTTTAAAATCAATAAATGTTTTCTTTGTACTTTTCTGTCCTTCTTTGACCCCCTTACAAATGTTAGGGGGTCTGTAACTCTCCTCCTTGCCCCCTTTTCTTGTTATCACTCTTTTTTTTCTGAGTGAAACACACGAAATGGCGGCCGCTGCTTCCTGGTTTCGGCCGATTCGAATGTTTACTAAGATCTAAGTGCCAATCAGAATCGCGCTCGCGCACGCCACCGTACGCGTACGGTAAGCGTACCGTAAGCGCACCGTAAGCTGGCTCAGATATATATATTGATTTAAAGGCTATTTTCTCAGAATCTACTGAACAGATTTACACCAAACCTACAAAAGGCACTTCCTTGACCTGAGGACTACCTCTCTGCCAAATTTCTAGTAATTCTGTTCAGCCGTTCGGGCTGTAGCCCTGTCTAAAGGTCCTATGGAAAAATGCATGGGAAAAACGCGTTTTGGGACCCCCCTTTTATCTCAGCCCCCGCTTGACGAATCCCCCTGAGACTTTCAGGGAAGGAGCGGAGCGTAGCGCCCCACCTATTTTGAAACATTCGCGAGGATTCGTCGACCGGCGCCAAAGGTATTCAAAATAGAATGTTGCGGATTTCCTATGGAAACGTGGTCCTAACTATAACTACCTACTGGCGACCGCCAGTAGGTAATATACATATATATATCTCCTATACTTAGGTTTACTTTTCCATACAAAAAGCGTTTTTTGGTTTGATAATAACTTTGGACCCATTTGACAAATCTTTACAAAACTTTCCAGGACAAATAGTTCATTCACCTCAGCTCCATCCTGGAAAGTTTTGAGGGGAATGGTGAAGCAGAGGCCGAGAAAAGAAGGGGGGACCCAAAATGCACAATCCACATGCATTTTCCGTAGACTACTTTAAGACGGCTACATCAAAAAACTGCTGTATGCTACAACTGGCGACAAGATAGGGGATACGTAATACAAAGAACCAACAGTGCTCTCCCAGAGAGTTTGACGTGGTCCAGCAAACTACTTCACACATTTGTCAGGAAGCTATATCTTGCTCCTCAGATTGTTGTTTTTGTGATTTGTTAAAAATCTGTTCAGTAGTTTGTGGAAAATAAAGGTTAAAAAATAATTGTATATCTGGACAATTGGTGTCCAGATTGGCTCTGAAATGCTCTGATTGCCTAATTTAAAGAGAACTAGTCAATCTTGATTGGTTGATTTCAATCTGAACAATATGTTTTGGCAGCCATTACAAGACTCAGGGACTTGGTCCCTTTGTCCTGTAAAGGATTTTTTTTTTAAATGTAAGCAGTGAGCGTCAGCACACCCAGACTCCAAAGGTTATGGGGGGTCCCAATTATTGGCTGGCCACATGCTGGCACATGCATCAACAATGCCATTTGCGATTCCTTAATAGCGAAAAATAAGGATTCGCTAATAAGGAATAGCAAAAGGCTATGCATGTAGAAATCGCTTACAAAATAGCGATTTCTAAACATTCCTTAATTGCTACTCGCAAATTGCGAGTCGCAATTAAGGAATACCTCCCCATTGATTCCTATGGGCCTAGAGGCCCATAGGAATGAATGGGAAGACTTTCTCAATTTGCTAATCTCAATTAGAGAATCGCAAATTGCTCATGCTATTTCAAGGGTGCCAGGGTGTCAAAAAGACACCCTGTTGCACCCCTGAAATCTGCATATGAATACATCTTGCACACACACATGCCCCAAGGGCATGTGTGTGTGTAAAATGGAACTTTGAAAAATGCACTTTAGTGCATTTTTCAAAGTTTTTGCAAATTACCATGAAGTTCAACTTCATGGTAATTTGCTCCCCCTATTAGCGAAATCGCTAATTTTTTAACTTTCATGCATTGCATTTAAGGAATCTCAATTTGGGATTCCTTAAATGCAATAGCAATTTAAGGATTCGCAATTTAGAGATTCCTTAAATTGCGATTTTTGCATTTGGAATGATGCATCCCAAATGCAAAAATCCCAGTCGCAAAGGGGCAGATTCTGAGAATCTGCCCGTTTGCGACTGGTTTTTGCTTTGATGCATGTGGGCCATGGTCCCTATTGAAAGGTAGTGGAGTGCTTCAAATGAGCATCATTTTCATTAGACAAGGACACATTCAAATTGGTTTTAGGCATGGGGAGATTAACGGACTGATTTACATCTTGGTGGACGGGTTAGTCCGTCACAACGGTGTCAGATATCCCGTCTGCCAAAATATAAATACCATTATATCCTATGGGATTTTTATTTCGGCGGATGGGATATAAATCACTGTTGTGACGGAATAACCCATCCGCTAAGATCTAAATCAGGCCCTAACTAATTTGCCCAGAATCACAGGATGTTGAGCCGAGGCCAAAACTAGAACCTAGTTCTCCAATTGCAAAGTCTGCAGCTACAACCATAATACCACATCCTCTCCAGCAAGTGCAACAAATAAACAAGTGATCAACTGGATAAAAAACATAAATATAGTAAATAATTGAAAATCGCTTTGTCGCTATTAGAGAACTCCGAAAATGTATCCTCATTTTAATTTTTTAGAGCACCAGCCATGATTTCTGTGGGAAAAATACCCCTTCATTTTTAGAATTTCTAAAGGAAAAGCTTTAGGTATTACGGATTTGATCACATCAAGATGACCTCAGGCGTGCCACACTTTTATAATAAATATAGAATGTTAGCAATGTAGTTGTTCATTAGAACACTGTGGGGAGACAGAGGTCAGGGGCACAGACTCGGGCAATTGAGGGCAGGCAGGAGGGGAGTGCAGTGTCCTGTGAGTTAGAGATGACAGGACCCTTTTGGTTCCTGACAGACTGTGCAGAACTGTGACATAAGTGCTTGGGTGTGGTTGATAGTATTCATAATGTAGAATGTTCAGTTAACGGTTACACGCTGAGGAATAAAGACATTTAATGCCAAGCTCCATGTGTGGTGTAGTCATTTACATGCTCTGAGGCTGGGGAGGACGCTGCAACTGGCGACAAGATAGGGGAAATGTAATTCGTAGAACCAATAGTCCTCTCCCAGAGAGTTTGACGTGGTCCAGCAAACTACTCCACA
Source organism: Triturus cristatus (assembly GCF_964204655.1). Classification (NCBI taxonomy): domain Eukaryota; kingdom Metazoa; phylum Chordata; class Amphibia; order Caudata; family Salamandridae; genus Triturus; species Triturus cristatus. The sequence continues at coordinate 130,617,202 of NC_140586.1, read as the reverse complement.
CGTTCCTCAGTCGAAGTGAAGACCGACAGCTGGCATAAGTGGAGCCAAAGAGCCGCTAGTGCAAAGCTTTCAAACAAGTCGAAGACTTTACAGAAAATGTGTGTATTATTTACCAGGAACCTGCTGGTGAGGCCGTGAAAGAGAAACTGTGCCACAACGCAACACAGAGCCCTAAGCCATACGGAATGATAACGCTAAAGGAAGTGACAACCACATGCAGAGAAACGCTAAAGGTAGTGACAACAAGGTACAAAGTAGCGCTAAAAAAAGAAAGAACAGTCAAATATCGATAGTATAATTTTACTTACCAGAACCTGAATAAAGAGAGCATGCCAATCTCAGCAGGGGGCGAAGCAACCCAAGTGAAAGCACAGGGGTTGTGCTTACAGAGCCGGTGGTCCTCGAAACGACCACCACAGAAGGTACAGAGTGCGTTCCACAGAACTTAAAGGTTGTGATAAAGCTAGAAGGCTCCAATTGCCATATGACATCAGATCGGCTGCAAAGACACAAATGTCAACACACGGCTAGTGCTTGACGAAGGTGGCGGTCAAAGTGAGCAGCCAACATCACCAGGGCGCGATCCGCTCTTGACTACAGGAAGTTCCACAGGTTATGATGCTGCTGCATTCTTGAGACCACCACTCCACATTGATACCACCAAAAAGCAGAACAATATTAGCGCCAGATTAATTGCCTGGATCAAAACTTTTGATGATTTCATCAATGCATTGGAAGAAGCAGATAATAAAAAGATCATCAAATATCTCAAGAATCTTGTAGGTGAAGGAGTTAAGAAAGTAATAAAGAAAACACCATGGTGGGCATGGTCAACTGCCGAAGTTGGTGGCTGTGTAACACTGGAGGTCCTGTATCTGAGTCCCTGAATTCACATCCATTGCATTCCTCTCAAGGCACCCATGGACCTGAGCGAGTGAACGACGGATGCCCCTTGTCATCTGCAGAATAATGGGTAAGTATGGAATTGCAGCACAACAGCATCCGTAAACACCCCCGGACGCCGAGGTCACGCAAATGAAGCTGAGAGCTCCAAGGCCCAACAATGGCTGGAGGCATTGCTGAGCAGGGCTAACCCCCAATGGGTAGGAAGCATGACTGCCTGTTGGATCAGGACGGGAGGCCAGTACACACTTCAGCAGGACCATCGACATAGCACCTGGGGACCTGAGGCTAACCAAACACTCTTGCTTTGAACAAATGACTGGACAACCCCCTTTCTCTGTGCCAGGGAGAGGACCTATCACATTCACTCCTGCTGGTATGGAGTACTCTGCTTTAAACTTTATATATTGAGAGCTACCCTCCCCCCTTATTTCTATGAGCTCTGGTCAACACATCATAATTAACAGTCACATTATGCGCCCCTGCGGCTCCTTTACTGTGAGATTGCAGTTTTCTACTGCCCTGATGAGACCAGGATGGTATGTCACCTGGAACAATGCTGCTGCCTTTCACCACGCAATCTCAACCGGGAGCAAAGGGCAGGTTTGGGTTGATTGCCCACCTATCTGGTGACATCTGCTGTTGGGCAGTTGGCACCAAAAGCACTGGAAGAGGTGTTAACTACACTTGGGGGCTGTTAGTATTGCACAGAGCACTCTCCAACTTCACCTGCCTCCTTCCTACTCCTAAAGGCGGATGCTGAACAGACCTCAACATGGGGCATATTAGAGCCAAGACTGTGGAGCCTCGTGTTGCCACTCCATCGGAGTGCTCATCTACGTTGGCTCCTGAAGACTGTATACCCTCCACATTGGCTGCCCCTCCTGTAGATAAGCTTGATGTCATTTTACAGAAGATACGTAATTCCAGAGTGGGCAAAGAACAAAGACTGGGTGCTATAATGACAGATCTCAGTATTCTTAAAGACGACCACTGATAATTGACTGACAGTGCTTGGTACAACGAAACAACCCTCTCCTCGCTGCTGCCATGGAAGAACAAACAAGCCAATACAGTTGATCAGCTCTGTAAACAGGTGGACGTACTTTAGGAGCAAATAGAGGATGCCAAGGGGCAAGCGCGCTGGAACAATGTCCGTATAATTGGGATGCCAGAGGGAGTCGACAGATCCAATCCACGCCATTCGCGAAGGACTGGCTACGGAGCAATATGGCACCAACAGACCTGTGAGAGCTGTTTACAGTTGAGAGGACGCATTGGGTACCAACAGGTAGACCACCATCCGGTGATCCGCCATGCCCATTTGTGGCCCGCATTCTCAACTTCAACGACCGGGATGTAATCCTCCAGTGTGCCAGAGAGAATGCACCCATTACAATGGACAATGTACCGATTTCATTATTCCCTGGCTACACACTTGCAAGTTCAACGTCAGTGTTCATCCTACCAGGCAGTCAAAAGACAATTACGCAAAGAGGAACTGATGATCGCCCTTCTTTTCCTGGCTAAACTTAAAGTGCTACACAATCAACGCTCCCTCTTTTTTGAGACACCGGAGCCCGCCTGGGATTGGTTAGAACAGCAATTCCCCAATTCCTGGAGACCTGACAATCCAGAGACACGTCACCTAAAGCTCAAAGACCACCCGGAAACGACACCATGGCCAGGGAGCCAGAATCCAAACCAGGGCAGCTCCATCTCCACAACAGGCCCTAGAAGACCAAAGGGCTACTCTAGCTTCGGCCACCTCTTTAAGGGACCCACAGCCCCTTAAATGGGGGGGTCAACTATTTCACACCTCTTATTCCGCCTTTACATGTGAGGCGGCAATCTGGCTGCAAGCTGGGGTTCCTTTTCAAGCGTTGGATACCAGAATTTACACCAATGGCAGTTATGTTCTCATCAGGGGAATATTAGATGGATCACCACTAGTACTTGGTAGCATTTATGCACCTAACTCAGAACAAGACACCTTTCTAACATGCTTATCTACTGTCCTCACCGATTGGGTTCTATATCCTTGGCTATTAGGTGGGGACTTCAATGATGCATTTGATAAAGAACTGGACAACTTCCACCCTCCCCTACCTAGAGCAGGTTTGATTCGGCAGGCCAGAGCGCTGCAGCAGTGGGTTCAGGGGTGGTCCCTGTCTGACGCTAGGCACCAGCGTAACTAGGGTATGCGGGAATATTCATTCTGTTTGCCAACAGATCAATTGCACATATGCCTGATATACTAGTTAATTCCAAGCACAGGCCACTAATGCTAAATACCTAGGCAAAACTCTATCGGACCATAACCTCTTGGAGCTCACTCTGTCATGGGGTCAGGTGTCGACTCCTATCCCCCCTTGGAGAATACAGCCCTGCTTTTGAAAGATGCGGTATTCCGCAATACAATGGCAAATACCATTGACACCTACTTTGCAGAGAATACAAACTCTGCTTCCTCACCAGTGGTGGAGTGCCAAGCTTTTAAAGTAGTGATGCAGGGAACATCCATTGGTGCGGTCATAGGGGCCCGCCAGATGATTCTTCGCGATCTGAATCACGTCAAGAGCAGTTTGGGATCACTAGAAGTGTGTTTTGCTTTCTGTACCCATGTGCTCTGTTGTCCCTCTCCCGCCGTCTTTTCCCGCCGTTTTTTCCCCGGGTTTTCCCCCGCCGCTGAGCCCCTGCGGCCCCACCCCCTTCACTCCCATTGGCCGCCCCGCTCCCACCTCCCAGCTGCTCCTCCCTCCCTCTGCCCTCATATGGAGGCCGCGAAGCGGTGGTAGAGAGCGACCTTTGACCCTGTCACCAGGCAGGTCGCTCCCCCCATCCGCCACGCAGCCCCCTGTGGGTTGAACTTCCGTTGCCGCTTTTGCTGCCTGACTGCTCGCTCCCTTTTATATTCTGTACCCCTGCGCTTGGCTTTCTGTGCCACTTTGTTTTTTCATTCTGTGCCCCTGTGTTTTGCTTTCTGTACCCCTGTGCTCTGTTGTCCCTCTCCCGCCGTCTTTTCCCGCCATTTTTTTCCCCGGGTTTTCCCCCGCCGCTGAGCCCCTGCGGCCCCGCCCCCTTCACTCCCATTGGCCCGCTCCCACCTCCCAGCTGCTCCTCCCTCCCTCTGCCCTCATATGGAGGCCGCGAAGCTGCCAAGCGCAGCGGGCGATCCACTGGCGCGCCAAAGGCAAGCCCGTCTGCGCCCGTCCGCGCCTGGACCGCACCCAGCGCCAGAACCCCTGGACCCCGCACCCCTCGCAACGCCAGACTGCACTACGACGTCGCCTTCCTGACGGAGACCTGGCTGAATGCCACCTCAGCACCAGACATCGCCATAGCCATCCCACAGGGCTACAAGATCTCCCGCAGAGACCGCACCAACGGAGTGGGAGGAGGAATCGCCATCATCCACAAAGACTCCACCAAAATCTCAACGCACACCGATGACACCCTCACCACCGCCAAGCACATGCACTTCCAGATCCACACCGACCCCAACACCACCCTCAGAGGAACTCTCATCTACAGACCTCCCGGACCCCGCCCACAGTTCAGTGACACCATCGCCGACCTCATCAGCACCCACGCCCTCGCTTCCACGGACTACATCCTCCTCGGGGACCTGAACTTCCACCTCGAGAATAACAACAACGCCAACTCCACCTCCCTGATCGACAACCTCGCCAACCTCGGACTCAAACAGCTCGTAACGACACCTACTCACGCCGCTGGACACACGCTCGCCCCCATCTTCTCCGCAAGCCCTCACGTCTCCTTCAACCACACCACCGAACCACACTGAACCGACCACAGATGCGTCCACTTCACCTTCAGAGAACCCACCACACACCACCTCACCCAACAGCTACCACGCCGCTGCTGGGGCAAGGTCACCGAGGACCAACTGACTACTGCCCTTGCCCTGAGACCACCCACTGACCCCACCGACCCAGACACCGCCACGACCAACCTCACACAGTGGATCAACGACTGCGCCAACACCCTCGCCCCTCTCAAGACCTCTACAACCAACCAGACCAACAAGAAAGCCGCCTGGTTCACCGAGGACCTCCGGATCTCCAAGCACACCTATCGGAAGCTGGAGAAGAAATGGCTCCACGACCGAACACCAGACAACCACACAGCCCTCAAGAGCGCCACCCGCAGACACCACCAACTCATCAGGACCGCCAAGAAGACCGCCTTTTCAATACCACCTAGACAACAACGCACACAACACCAAAGAGCTCTTCAGCATCGTGAAAGAACTCTCCAACCCCAGCTCCAACACCAACGACATCCCGCCATCTCAAGACCTGTGCGACTCCCTGGCCACCTTCTTCCACCGCAAGATCACCGACATCCACGACAGCTTCAACTCCGACCCCCCCAGCACCCACCACCGAATCCACCACCCCTGCGACTACCACTCGCACCAGTCGCCTGACCGTCTGGTCCAGCATCAGCGACGAAGACACCATCAAAACCATGAACTCCATCCACTCCGGATCCCCATCGGACCCCTGCCCTCACCACGTCTTCAACAAAGCCAGCGCAACCATCGCGCCCCACCTCCGGAAAACAATCAACTGTTCCTTCGAGACAGCAACCTTCCCAGAAAGCTGGAAGCATGCCGAGATCAACGCCCTTTTGAAGAAGCCCAAGGCGGACCCCAAGGACCTCAAGAACTTCCGGCCCATCTCCCTGCTCCCTTTCCCGGCAAAAGTGACCGAGAAGATGGTCAACAAACAGCTGACCCGCTACCTCGAAGTTAACAACATCCTGGACCCTTTCCAATCCGGTTTTCGCAGCAACCACAGCACCGAGACCGCCCTCATCGCCGCCACTGACGACATCCGGACCCTGATGGACAAAGGAGAAACAGCCGCCCTCATCCTCCTGGACCTATCAGCAGCCTTTGACACGGTCTGCCACCGCACCCTATCAGCACGCCTCCATGACGCCGGTATCCAAGAGAAGGCCCTGACCTGGACCACATCCTTCCTCTCCGGCAGAACCCAGAGCGTCCGCCTCCCACCCTTCCGCTCCAAAACCACCAAGATCATCTGCGGCGTCCCACAGGGATCCTCCCTCACCCCGACGCTGTTCAATATCTACATGGCCCCCCTCGCCCACGTCGCACGACAACACAACCTCAACATCATCTCCTACGCCGACGACACCCAGCTGATCATATCCCTCACCGAAGATCCCCACACCGCCAAAGCTAACCTCCACAGAGGAATGAAGGCTGTAGCCGACTGGATGAAGGACAGCAGACTGAAGCTGAACTCAGACAAGACAGAGGTCCTCATTCTCGGACCCACCCCATCAGCCTGGGACGACTCTTGGTGGCCCACGTCACTAGGCACAGCCCCGGAACCCACGGACCACGCACGCAACCTGGGGGTCATCCTCGACTCCACTCTCTCCATGACCAGGCAAGTCAACGCCGTCTCCGCGTCCTGCTTCAACACCCTCCGTATGCTCCGCAGGATCTTCAAGTGGATCCCCCTCGACACAAGAAAAACCGTTACCCAGGCCCTCATCACCAACAGACTTTTTTTTTTTTTTTTTTTTTTAAAACCTTTATTTGTGCATATTAAAAGAACAAATACGGGCCTACAACCGTCAGGCCGGCCACGGCACATTTAAGCACTGGTACAAACATTACATCCCCGTGCATCCACGGTCAAGGTTAGCAACGAGTCGTGAGGTATACACTGGAGAGATCCTTGACACCAGGGGAAGGAGAAGTGAAGGTTAATTTTAAGGTTTTTCAAAATAATTTTATCAGGGAAAAATCAGTAAAGAATGAGAACCAAGGAGATTCGAGTCCGCAAGATAGCTTCACCACACGGGAGAGCAGCAGCATCATTAAAACTGTCATGGAAGGAAAACCTCAGGCAGTGAGGCGATGCAGTTATATAACAGGATAGTCACATGAGTAAATATGCACCCCTCCAGAGCCGCCCCCACTCAATCCACCCCACACCCGGACCCCGAATCGAAACAAGTATAGCGCAGAAACAGAAAAGAAAAAGGCCCATAGAACTAAGTAGAAACAGTGAATTACCCCCCCACCCTACACCAATGCGGAGGCTACGGCCTGCCCCCCCCCCAGCATAGTGCCTGTCGCCCAATGAACCCGAAATATAGACAAGAGAGAAAGTAGGAATAGAGTGAAGAAAAATAAGAGAACAGAGAGGTAAGTGGGGAGGAGCCTACGTTACCCCAGAGCGCCCGAAACCATCGGCCAGCTATGGCCTCCACACACTGAGAACCCACTACGCCAAAAGCGGTCGTGGGAAGATAACGTGTCACAACAATTGAAGTGAAGGCGGACAAACCGCGACGGGTGCGCACAACATATGCAAACAGTTCCAGTCCCAGTCCAGCCCATCCGTGAAGCCATGGCGATATAAATCAGTTTAGCCCTGGCCCGATCGCGGGCTTAAGATTACACCAGCCCCTACATGAAGGCCCCGCCCCCCGTGCAGACAAAGACAATATGGCCGCTTGGGAGAAGATGGTGAAGTAGAGTCACAAAATGGCCACCGACCATCTATTGAGGTCCCCTTGTACACCACATAAAGTCCAAACCTGGCATGTAAAGCACAGGAGTTCCACAGAAAAGAAGCAGTAGGCCGCCGTGAACAGTTCCTCGAGGACGTCAGGTGTCGCTCTGCTGGATACCCCTGCGGGCACGATGAGGCATGCAACAACGAAGCAGGCAGCAATAAACGGGGAGACAAAGTATCCGCAATTGAGCTGGAGAGCGATTGATCCTGGGTGCCGGTAAAGCCAGAGGCAGGCACCAGTGTAGCACGATCATAAACAGCCATTGCGTCCCCGCAAGAGGACAAAAGCACTGGCAGACCCACGCCTTGTTGATGACGAACGGGGCGCTCACGACCCGCAGCCGACAGTATGGAGTCAAACCGCTCACTCAGCGCTTGCAAGCCAAGACACATTTGTAGACGCAAGTCCCGCAGGGCAGCCAGAACGGAGCCGCATGTCAGCGGAGGCTGCTCCCCCCCATCGGTAGCAATCCGGGACGGCACTGTGAAGCTGGTGTCTGGTAGAGGGAGGGCGAAGCGGGCAGCGGGCGAGACCGGAGTAGCATCCCCCAGCCGCGAGCAAGCAATCATCGCCATGCTTTACCGCAGCACGGTACGGTGGCCAGGGGGGGAGGTCGTAGCAAGGAGGCAATTCCCCTCAGGTCTGCGCCGCAACAGGGAAAAGCCAACAATCGCTGCCCTTCCCTCGGGTTCTCTCTGCAGCCGACTAGGCAATAGAAGAAGGGGGTCTGCAGCCTCCCACAGCGCGGTCCACGGAACGGGGCAGGAGACCTGCCGCACCGGGGCTTACCCTGTAGCTCCAGCCCATCAGCTGCGGGGCGCAGGAGGTGTCTGGGCGTCCCTCCCCCGGCTCATCTGGCGACAGTCCGTGGTGTGAGGTGGGACCGGGACCGTGGGGCTCAGGTTTACGCTAGCGGGTCCGGTAACTGCGGAGCTTCCAGGGGGCCGGCCAAGGCCACAATAGAGCAGGGGTCCAGTGCGGAGAACAAAAGCACCAAGAACTCCGGCTTCCGGGCGGGCCAAGACTCCGGGAAAGCGGCGGCGCGGTCAGCGCGTCGTCGCACACGTTGCACCTCGAAAATCGGAGAGGATAGGAAGCAGGATGATAGTCCGAGGCCAAAGGCCGACGGAGCCGGGCGCTCAAGCGTCTGCTCCGGTCGCCATCTTGGCTCCTCCCCCATCACCAACAGACTTGACTACGGGAACGCCCTCTACTCAGGAACTACAAACAAGCTCCTGAGACGACTCCAACGCATCCAGAACGCCTCGGCCCGACTCATCCTCGACGTCCCCCGCCGCAGCCACATCACACTCCACCTGAGAGGCCTGCACTGTTTCCCCGTCAACAAAAGGATCACCTTCAAGCTTCTGATCCACGCACACAAAGCACTGCAATACACCGGACCCACCTACCTCAACAACCGACTCAGCTTCCACACCCCCACCCAAAGCCTCCGCTCAGCCAACCTCGCCCTCGCCACAGTCCCTCGCATCCTGAAAACCACCGCCGGCGGCAGATCCTTCTCCTACCTCGCCGCCAAGACCTGGAACACTCTCCCCACCATCCTACGACAGAACCAGAACCTGCTGGCCTTCAGAAGACTCCTCAAGACCTGGCTCTTCGACCAGTAGCACCCCCCCCCCCCCCCCCAGCACCTTGAGACCCTCTCGGGTATGTAGCGCGCTTTACAAATGCAGTTATTGATTGATTGATTGATTGATAGCATAGCAGATCCCACAATACACGCGGTCTCGTTGTACACTGATCTTAAGGTGTTGTATGTAAAGGATCTCTTAGCGAACTTATCAGGGCTTTCATGGTTGCTTTCTGTATTGAGTGACCTCTCTGGTCTTTGCGTGAACTATGATAAATCCTACGCCTTTTCATTTGCGGACACATAGGTTAGACCTACAGTATACTTTGATGATGTACATCTTCGAATGGCACCCTGCACTTTCGGTTATTTAGGCATTCTAATATACTGTGAAGCACAAGATTTATTAGCGGGGTATCTCTTGAAAACTATAACGTCCCTCAAATCGCAAATTAGCTTCTGGATCACTTTACCATTATCGGGGGCGGGTCACCTGGTTCTTGCCAAAATGGTCATGTTACGTCAACTACTTTACCACTTTGTGAATCTGCCAGCACTGGTACTGGCACAAATTTACAGAACACTAAATACACTGTTGACTGAATTGATATGGGGAAATGGACGGAGCAGGGTTGGCTTGACCAAGCTGCAGCTGCCCCCCCAATAAGGGTGGAAGGGGTGCTCTTGATTTTAAAGCCTACTGCTTGGCAGGAAAGCTGCAATGGTTATCCTATTGGCTAGCAGGACCAAATCTGCCGGAGACAAGATACACAAACACTATGTTTAATCAAGGGAAACTGCATAGTCCTCTCTGCCCTGGCTCTGCAGCGCCTTCGCCTTGCCTTATTCTATTACTCATAGCTCTTCCTTACTGGAATGTGGCCCTTCGTTATAAGGCCCATTGTGTGCCCTACACCCCGAATATACCCCTGCGGGTATTCCCACACCTTTGAGTACCCTATCGTCGAAGAGGCTTCCTCCATGGGAACTGGACGGAGTGACAATGGTGGAAGCATTGTTTGAGGGTGACACCTTCATGCCTCATATAGATTTTGCACATACACATGGTCTGACAGAAACATTGTTTTTAACCCATGCTAGTATAATCTGCTATGTCCACCAACACTGGGAGCCAGACAGTTCTGAACCAAATACTCATGATTTTATACAGGCGATGCATGTTATGAGACATGGAAAGTCACCTCATTAGTTGGCTGAAACTGTGCTTCAGGTGCAGATTTTCTTTTCCACATGAACGTAACTGTTCGCCATTGGACAAATATGGAAAGGTTGTGGGAAAAAGAATCATAGAATCATTTTGGGATGGCTTACAAAGCACAGGAAAAACTAAGTGCATCATGTTGGGAAAACAAAATGGACGCCTGAATATTCCAGAACCGGCATTCTACTAACGCCCACAAGGCCAAGAGGTCATGTCAGTTGAGGTAAATAGAAACTAAACAAAGTCAACCATCATCTAAATCTTCGTCTAAAATTTCTTCAACGCCATTTTCAAGCAACAGTGAAGAAGATGTGCGATGTCAACTAAAGAGAAACGTGCGTATGTCGGATTGTCCACATGCATGGAGGAATGCAAGTCGAAGAAAGATAAACAAGTGAAGTCATGAAATTCATTTAGACATTGTCCTAAAATCACACTAACGGTGAATGGCTGTTCCATACTTTTTTTCATAGACAGTGATGTGTTGATGCCTGAGGAGAAGTACAGCAAACTCTCTCCAATGCCCCGTCTCACATCGTCGAAGTCTAAAGTGTATACATGGACTGCATCAACGCCATTAAAAAGTCAAGGTTCATTTGAAGCAAACATGAAGCACAAAAAGACAAAAGTACGAACACCAATTCACGTACTTCAAAGTACTCATCAAGTGCCTGCTTACTCAGTTTCAGTACTACTGATGAAATGGGACTGATATCTGTAAATTACAACATAAATGCTCATCGCAAAATAGTGAGTCAGTTTTCATTGATGTTTCATGGTTTAGAAAAACTTAAGACAAAGAAAGTGCAACTACATATCAATGAGTCAAAGTCGATATTGTCCTTTTGCTCAGTGACATCGTCAAATTGCATTTCATTTACAGGAAGCTGTTGAAGAAGTACTTGAGACATTACTAGAGCATGACATCATTAAGCGATCTACTGGTCCGACACCATGGGTTTTTTCAACTAGCGGTAGTGCCTGAAAAGGACAATGAAGGAGCTGTACGCATCTGTGTTGATATGCATCAAGCAAACAAGGCAACTGAAAGAGAACGACATCTAGGTGCACACATTGCCGATATGATAACACAGCTGAATGGGGCCAAAGTTTTCTCTCACCTTGATCAGAACAAAGGCTATCATCAATTGGAACTAGAAGAAAATTGCAGGTACATTACTACCTTTTCTACCCATATTGGTTTATTCAGATATAAAAGATTAAGGTTCAGCACGTCATCAGCTGGAGAACTGTTTCAAGATGTCATCCGCCGCATAATGAAGCCTGTCACGCATGCTTTCAATTACAGTGACAATATATTGGTATTTGGGGCCACACGAAAGTCACATGATAAAGCTCTTACACAGGTGTGCGATTTACTTGCTGATTTACTTGCTGATGCAGGTCTCATTTTACATGCAGATAAGTGTGACTACCACAAACCAAAACTTCAATTCTATGGCCATATTTTCACTGATGGCAGAATGACTCCAGATCCGGCTAACGTACAGGCTTTGTCAGCCACCTGTCCCCCACAAGATGTTACCATGTTACACTTTTTTCTTCACATGACCAGCTACTGTTCTAGATACATACTTGATTTTGCCTCAGTAAGTGCCTCATTATGAGACTTAAAGAAACTAAATGCTTAATCTCAATGGGCACATGAATGTGAACCAAGCTTCAAAAAAATCTAACTGCAATTTACTTTGATCCAAAGCTCCATACAGAAGTTGTTGCTGATGCAAGCCCAGTAGGGTTGGGCGCGATCCTTGCCCAACACAATGGACATCCAAATGCTCAAAGCCGAACCACATCCCCAAGCTAGACCTTTGGTTGAGGCACCTCACTGCTTTCAACTGCACTCCTCTCATCATAGACTCAGCCAAATCTCTAGGAGTCACCATGGACAAGCACCTGAATATGAAAAATCATATCAGCAATATATGTAAGGGAGCAAACCACTTGATGAGGACACTCAGAAATATCAAACCGTTCCATCCACTTAATGATTTCAAGCAGGTGGTACAAGCGCTTGTCCTGCCGAGGCTAGATTATGGCAGCGCTACCCTCTGTGGCCTTCCTAAATACACCCTGGCTCCACTAAGGGCATCACTGAATACTGCTGCTAGACTGGTTACCAGCACCAAACGCAATGAGCATATATCCCAAGTGCTAAAATCTCTTAACTGTCTCCCCTACGAAGCACGAATTCAGTTAAAGATTGCCGTTATGACGCACAAAGCCATCCACTTCAATACTCCAAGGTACCTGGCGCAAAAACTTGAACTATCTTGCGGTGTAAGAGCCTCAAGAAGCGCCTCTACTTTCCTCTTGAAACCACTTATCCTTAGCAAAAAGAGAACTTGTCACAGAGCCTTCTCTGGCGCTGCCCCAAAGATATGGAACTCTCTACCACCAGAGGTACGCAGAATCTCCTTAACAACAGTGTTCAAACTGGAAGTCAAAAGATTCCTGATGAATAAATTCCTACCGTAAGTGGGCTAGGCTCTCCTGCTCAATGACATTTCCTATTAACATGGTACCATCATTTACTACTACGTCCCCCTTCGCCACCCATTTACAATTGTCTATTATAACCTTCCATGTTGCATTTGTCTTGTAATCTGCGATCATTCTTGTTTTTATTCCTTCCTGATGTTTGATTTTGCATTATTGTCCTTCCTTTCCTTCCTAATGTAAAGCGCTCTGATATCCTTACCGGATCTTGTTCGCGCTATATAAAACTTTATAAATAAATAAATAAAATAAATAAATATTGCAGCTTAAGCTAGCAGGAGTTTGTAACAAACTGAGCATGCCAATTCACAACCGGAAAAAGAAAGCCTAGCTGTGGTGTGGGCTTGTGAACACTTCCACATGTTTCTATATGGAAAGCATTTCACTCTTGTCATAGATCATCAAACATTGCTTACCATCTTTGGCAATCCTAAAGCCAAGATGACCCCTCACATTAAGAGGTGGGGGTTGTGATTGGAGGAATATGACTACACTATTGAACACCGACAAGGGAAAGATCAAAACCTTGCTGACTACTTTTCAGGAGTGCCAGTATAGTGTCACAGTGCCACATTCAAAATCGTTGAAGCCTACATTAACTTCATCGTAAACTCCAGTACACCTGCCGGTGTATCAGTGGAACAAATAATTGCTGCCACAAGCACAAACAGTGATATGCCTATGCTCAAAGATATTATTGCACTTCAATCCTGGAAACAGCATATTCGACCTCTTACCAATGACAGTGAATATCAGATATTCAAAAATGTGAAAATGAACTTTCCATTACCCAAGAAGATATCTTCTTACGAGACTCGAAAATTGACAGACCAGAGAGTCGGAGACAACAAGTTACTGAAGTGGCACATGAGGGAGATTGTGGAATTATCACCACTAAGTGAGCTCTCCAAGACCAAGTTTGGTTTCCTCATCTGGACGAAAAAGTTGAAAGGGATCCTGTCATTTGTGCAACTGCTTAGCTCCCAAAACAACCCAGCATTCACTGTTTGAGCTTCCAAAACATGTGTGGGAGAAAACCGCTGTTGACTTTTTTGGTCCCCTTGACAATGGATAACATCTAATTGTAGTCATTGATGAGTATTCTAGTTTTCCCTTGGTAGAAGACCTCTTGTCGGTCACTTAGGAAAGTCATTGAGAGGCTAGATGGTATTTTTGTATCAAGGGGTATTCCTTCAATTCCGAAGTCTGACAATGGTCCACCTTTCAATAGTCAAGAATTCAGAGACTTTCACACCTCTTTGGCCACAAGCAAATGGCGTTGTAGAGCGTTTTTTTAAAACACTAAAAAAAGACAGTTCAGTGTGCTGCGCTGGAAAAAGCTTGAACTCAAATCAGCTCTTTATTCTTCTCTTCATGCATACGGTCAACTCTCCACTCAACTACAGGTGCAAGTCGGGGGGCGCTAGGTGGCGCACAGCGGAATGGCTGCCTTCGGGTGAAGCTCCCGCAGCCCAGCGACGAAATCCTTCAAAATCCTTCCTGACAGTCGTCTTTTGCTGCCTGCACGGGCCTGTGTAGGCGGCCCGACATCCCTACCGCAGCCTGAGCGCTGTTTTATCCTTGGTGGCCCGGCGATATCGGACTGGTGAGCCGCTGCGAGCTGAGCCGGCTGTGGCGGACGTCCCACTGGAGCCGCGACCGGGAGGCTGCTGTGACGCGAGGCCGGTGCTTCCCACGTGGGTGACAGGCCTCGCCTCCGGATCCGAGGCTGCGGACGGCGACCCTGCGGCGTGCCTGCGGGGGTCGCTGTAGCCCACACTGGCTACCCCTGGCCGGGGGCGAGAGGACGGCCTGGATGGCAGCGTGATGCCCGACGGGCGCGGGCGCTGGTGAGTGGCGCATCCGGCTGAGGTCGCGGCTGAGGCGGCCGCCTTCCCTGCCCGCGCCGGATCCTTGCTGCGGCGTGGTGCTGCCTCGTTCGCACCAGCTTGTGCGGATCTCTCGCCCCCCCCCGCTGGTGCCTGGCTGCCTGCCCACTGGGGGCGATTGAATGTCCGACGGATCGGCGGATCGGAGGAGGTGCGGGGCCCGGAGGGACTGCTGCCTGGTGCGCTGATTACTGGCCCTCCTGCGCCGGAGCCTCCGTTGTGGAGCCTACGCTGGTGAGAGACGGGACTGCGAAGGGAGCCATTGACCTGAGGGCGCTAGACAGCGGTGCAGGCTGTCTCCCCCTGACTGGCGGGTCACGGTTGCGGGTCCTGCGTGTGGGGCTCGCCTTGGATCCTTTTTGCCCCCACCTACCTGGCTCTTCCCTGCTGGCGATCTGCGCAGGGGTCATCCTGGTCGCTCAAGGAGTGTTGCTACCAGCTGTGGAGGTGAGGGGTAAGCTTGGGGGATCGCGATCGGTCCCGGGGGCGGCGGCTGGTCCCCAGCGGGGTCCCACGTAGCAGGTGGAGGGGGTTGATCAGGGTGCTTGTGGTTGATCCTGTGATCCGCTGTACGATCTGGAGGCTTCCCCCCTCCCCTGAGCTGCCGCTCCCCCCCTTTTTGCTGCTTGCCCCCGAGGCTCACCCGAGCGCGCCCCCGATCCTGCTGTGGGAGGCTTGCCAGTGCCGCCATGGGGAAGCCGGACAGCCGTCAGCCTCGCCTTACTTTCGAGACCAAGAAGCAGACCAGGTCGCAACCGGAGGCCGCTGCGGCGGGGTCGACGTCGGTGGAGGCCCCGCCGGGGGAGGATGTCAAGTCCATACTGCTGGACATGCGGCAAAGTCTAGCGACCATAGTTGACAAAATGGATTCCATGCAATCCCGCATGGACTCGATTGTGCATAAGGTTGACAGCCATGGCGAACGCCTCACAGAGACGGAGAGGCGTATCTCGGACACCGAAGATCGAACAACGGAACTGTCTGCCACTGTGGCGCGCATGGACAAAGTCCTCCATGTAATAGCAGCCAAAAATGAAGACTTGGAAGCGCGCAGTCGGAGGAACAATATCCGTTTAATTGGCATTCCGGAATCGACCCACACGGGCAAGATGGAGGACTATGTGGAGGGTCTCCTGCGAGAGGTGGTGGGCACGGACTCCCTATCTCCCCAGTTCATCGTCGAAAGGGCACACAGATCTCTGGCCCTGAGACCGCCGCCGGGGGCTCCCCCTCGCCCTATTATCGCACGCTTGCTGAACTTCCGTGACCGAGATGTCGCGCTTCGGACGGCGAGGGAGAAGAAGACCCTATCCTATGGCGGCACAACCTTCACTATTTTCCCAGACTTCACCCCGGTGGTTCAGGAGGAGCGGAAGAAATTTGTCCAGGTCAAGCACAAACTGCGTGCTGCACAAATTGACTATGCGCTTCTTTACCCGGCCCGCCTGCGCATCACTCATCAAGGGAAACAAATTTTTTGCACTAAACCCCAACAGGCGGAGGAGTTCTTGAAGCGACTCAAGAAACGTGACCAGGACTGCCCCTCCTCGCCGGCATCAGGATGATGGTGCTGGATTGTTGACCTGTCGACTCTGAGACTGTTGCTTGTCAGCTGGTAAGGTGTTGCGCGTGTCTGCCATTGTGGGACTTGATACAGGGACCCATGGACCTAGCTGTGTTCACTGTGAGGGGATGTTAGCGGAGTTCACCAATTCTTTGGCTTGCTCTAGACTCTCAGGACTTCATCGTCTTGCTGGGCGCCCTTTTGTCCATGGAGAGGGTCCGGCCCCCGGGCAGGGCGCACTCTTCTGGATCGAGGGGTTACTGTGTATTCACCTAGACTGTCCTCCCAAGGGTATTACCCACTTGACTTTAAGTTTACATGTTGCTCCAATATGGCATTTGCTATAGACGGAGTTTGCTTCGGGGTGGGGGGGAGGGGGACTGTCCAGATAGCATATTTGGGATGCTGCTGTGGGTGGGGGGTGGGGGGGGGAGTTGGGGATTTGGTATGTATGCTAGTTTCGAATGGGATGTGGCGCTGTTGGCATGGTCTTCTTCACATGGTTCGGGGGGCGGCGGTTGCATTGTATTGCTGTGTTTGAGTCTTCTGGTTTTCCATGAGTGATCCGCAGACACGTAGGGACTCTACTGGGCAGCTTAACTTTTTATCCTGGAATGTGAGGGGCTTGGGGGACCACAGAAAGCGTAGACACGTCCTGGCATACCTGGATAGGCATCACATAGGGGTAGCCTTTCTTCAGGAGACGCACCTAGACCCCTCCAGGCCGGTGTTGTTTGCGTCGCGTTGGGCTGTGCACCGTACCTTCTCCTCTTACTCCACCTATTCCCGTGGGGTGGCCATCCTCATTAGGAAACATACCCCTTTTGTGCAAATGGGCGAGCGGATGGATCGGGAGGGCAGGTATTGTGTTGTCTGGGGGCGCATGGGCGTGGATACGCTCACTTTGGTGTGCTATTATGGTCCCAACATAGATGATCCGTCTTGCCTTCAAACACTATGGGGAGAGATTTTGCGTATCGGTTCCACTTACCTAGTGTGGGGAGGTGACTTTAACATAGCTGTTGACCCCGAGAGGGATAGGGCGAATCCGAGCCCACACCACTACTCCCGCTCGCAGGCATATGTGCATGACCTTCTTACTGAGCGTCATTTACTGGACACGTGGCGTTCTAGGCACCCGGTGACAAGGGAGGGCACGCACTGGACTGCCGCGCACTCCACGTGGGCGAGACTGGACTATATCCTAGTTTCCCCGGGGCTTGCTCCCACGATAGGCTGTGTAAAACACCTTGCTCGCACATACTCCGATCATGCCCCGGTCCTGCTGAGCGTTGAATTGACTGACCTCGCTGGCTCTCCGATGTCATGGAGACTGCAGCCAACTGCCCTGCTGGACGACGTCTTCAGATCCGAAATTGCACAGGAAATTGAGAGCTTCTTCCAGCGCAACGGTGGCACGGTGGATAGTGTTGCCGTGGTGTGGGAGGCTTTTAAAGTCACGATTAGAGGACTGTGCATCTCGAAAGGGGTGGGGGTCCTCAAGGTTCTGCGTAGCACCCTTCGTAAACTCGAGACTGACCTGAAAGACTTGGAGACTGCCCCCACGTTTCATACTGATGCTGGGGCGCAGGCCCGCTTCCGGGAACTACTGACCGACTATAAAGAAACTGCGGACAGAGAGGTTCGGTTCAGGGGGAAATACTTTCAGGCTCGTAGGTACGGGGAGGGGGAGCGCCCGGGTAAATACCTAGCTTGGGCAATCCGGCCGCCCCGTTTTAACAACCAAATCCTCGAGATCCAGGGTAGTTCGGGGGAGCTCCATAGGGACACCCAGTCTATCATGCAAACATTCGTTGCTCATTATACTGATCTATACTCCTCCGCTCACACTACACCGCCGGAGTTGGCTCCCTATTTGGGGGAGATCACATTGGGATGGCTCTCTGATGCACAGAGGAAGTTCCTCATGGCACCGCTTGGGATTGATGAAATTCGTGAGGCCATCATGCAAATGGCCTCGGGGAAAGCCCCGGGACTCGACGGGCTCCCAATCGAGTTTTATAAGTCGTACATAGATATCCTTGCCCCGATCTTGAAAGTGGTGTTTGAGGAAGCCCACACGCTGGGAAAGCTCCCCCCTACCATGAGAGAGGCCTTGATTACCTCCCTCTTGAAGCCGGGTAAACCGGCGACCTCCCCTGACTCCTACCGGCCTCTGTCCCTCCTTAACTGTGACGCAAAGATCCTCTCTAAAACTCTGGCTAACCGGCTGACGCTCCTTATGGAGGGGCTAGTACTCCCGGATCAGTCGGGCTTCATACCGGGCAGGGCAACGTCGCACAACCTGCGCACGCTGTTTGCCACTTTGCAGAATGTGGCCCCCAGCCTCCAGATGGTGGCCGTCTTTTTGGACGCGACGAAGGCGTTCGACTCCCTGGAGTGGGATTACCTGGTAGCGGTGCTGACTAGTATGGGTTTTCCCCTGGTTTTCCTGGGCTGGATAGCTATCCTTTACAGTGGCCCTTGTGCCAGGGTCTTGATCAATGGTAGGACATCGGAGCCCTTTGGAATCGCCCGTGGGACCAGGCAGGGGTGCCCCTTATCCCCTCTCTTGTTTGCGCTGGCGCTGGAGCCCCTCGCCTCGCGGTTGCGACAGCGTCATCAACATCGGGCGCTGATCTGCGAGCAGAGGCAGCTTCTGCTGTCGCTCTACGCAGACGACATTACTTTGTATGTGCGGGACCCCCAAAATAACCTGAACCCGCTACTCCGGGAATTCCTAACGTACGGTGAGATGTCGGGCGTACGAATCAATTGGTCAAAGTCTCAGATCCTCCATTTGACGGATGGATGTCGGAAGTTCTCACTTGACTATCCCATAGAATGGTGTGAGTCTGACGTAAAATATCTCGGCATTAAGATTTCTCGTGACAGGGAGGAACTGATGCGTTCTAATTACGGTACGGCGTTGACACAGGTCTCCTCCTGTGTGGACCGCTGGATTGCGCTCCCCCTCTCGATGGCAGGACGTGCTGCCTTGATTAAGATGGTGGTGCTCCCTCGACTTTTATATTTGTTTATGAACATTCCCTTCCCCCCGGGCCGGCATTTTTCAATCGCCTACGCTCGGAATTGATTCGGCTTGTTTGGGGTGGGAAGAGACCTAGGCTGAAGTGGGCTGTGATGACCTCTCCCTACTCACGGGGGGGTTTGGACATACCGGACCTGGAGTTATATTACTATTGCGCTCAAGCGCACTATGCATTTTACTGGTTCCACCCCGTTGCATTTATGCCCCAACTCGCTGCGGAGGACTGGCTGGCGGCTCCTCTGCCTCTGCGCGGCCTGCTGCATAGTACTCTCCCGCATAATATCTCGGATTATAAGGCATTGCAGGGAACGGTGCGGGCATGGCTGGAGATATCTAAGCGAGTGGCGAGCTCGTTCTTGTACTCGCCCCTTCTCCCCATTGCCTACCACCCGCAGCTGCCCCTTCTACAAGAAAGATTGTTTCAAGACTTGATTCGCAAATTGGGGATTCAGAGGTGGGGAGATCTGTTCTCTGCTGGGCGCTTCCGCGACCGGGAACACTTCTTCGACGGGTACGCGCCTACCCCTCTGGAGCTTTTCACCTACATGAGACTGAGGCATGGAATGCGGTCCATATTGCAGACATTTCCGGCGGAGCCCGAAATCACTGGCCCATTGCATAGAGTCCTACAGGCGTCCTCGCCCTCCCACTTGGTCTCCATACTATACCACACAGTTCGCTCTGACACTGCACTTGACACCTCACGGGCCCGTGGGGAGTGGGAGCGGGAGTTGGGGCTGGAGCTGGGGGATGACAGGTGGTCGTACTGTTGCATACAGACAGAGCAGATTTCTGCGAGCAGTAGACACCGTGTCATTCACTTTAAGTTCCTGAACCGCCTGTACTGCACACCGGTCACCAAGTACAAATTTAAGCTGCAGAACTCGGATAACTGCGAGAGGTGTCATGCCCCACATGCAGACTTCCTGCACTTATCCTGGGATTGCCCCGCAATTCAGACCTACTGGACCCAAGTGTATTCTGCCGTTTCGCAGATGGTGGACCTGCTACTTGTGCAGGCGCTATTGGGTTATACCAAACATATTCCGCGAGCGAGCCGCAGGTTTGTCACAACGGCGCTGCTGTTGGCGAAACGGCGAATAGCATGCCGGTGGGGTAGGGGGAGGGCCCCGAAATTTAAGGAATGGCTTAAAGACCTTGTCTACTGCCAAGAGCAGATACTGACATACTCCGACCTGCTCCCAGCTCGATCCCGTCTCGCTGATGTTTGGGGACCATTACAATGTTACCTACTGCAATACCCGGGAGCCCTGACGGAGGATGCTCCCCCTCTGGCCCATGACGACATTGCTTCTGATGCTCATGACGCACATCCTGTGCAAGGTGACGGATGAGCTGTTGCAGACCTGTGGGGGTGAGGGTTGTGTTCATGTGTCCCCTGGCTTCCCCTTCTCCCTGAGCAGCTACTCTGATCTTTCTTCCATGATTCCCAGGCCATGTTGATTGGTTTGCATGCCTGTTACACGTGCTATATGGGTAGCGGTCACGCCCTGGGAGAGGTATAATGCATGGGGGAGCTCCACCCGCGGGCCCCCCATGCCTACATCGATCGCTTAACTTGTGTATGGCTCTGCTGCCAGCTGTTCATGCCCACTGTCCCTGCGCCAAGACTCATGCTACTTTCTGTTTTGCTGTTCACGTTACCCCCGGAAAGGCACTGGATGTACTGCTGTAATGATTTAGACCTTGAAATGCTACTGAAGTTCGCTTATGGCTACTGTGTGACTGTAATGTTTTGGTGCAAAATTCAATAAACAAAGTTTGAAAAAAAAAAACTACAGGTGCAAGTCCTGCAACCATGATGTTTGGGAGTGCCATGAAGACCAAGTTGCCAAAATGGACCACTAAAAGAGTGATTGATGCTGGTGAACTTTGTCAAACAGAATCATGTCACAAATACAAAATGAAGACTCATGCAGACAAATGCCGATGTGCGTGGAACACTGTCTTTACAGAAGGTGAACGAGTCCTTGTCAGACAGAAATTAAAACGTAAGTCTGATGCTCCTTTTGATGATGACCCACTGAGGGTTGTGACAAATAAAGGACACATGGTGACTGCTCACCACTCTGGAAAGTATATTACATGAGATTCTTTGCATTTCAAGCACCTGCCTTGACATTTGCTAATTCCAGATGTCAGAAATTATACTTCGCCACCTGAGAATCCTAAGAGCCCAACAACTTCACTTGTGTCTCTGTCACCAGTGCCAGTCATGAACACCTCTCCTGTATCTCCGCAGCCTCCCATGACAATATCTGGGCGATTGGTTCAAGCAACAAAACGGTTTATTGAAGAGTGATGATGTATATATGTATTCTTTGTACTTTTTATTTAACAAATGGGGAGATGCAGTATCTTGTGAGTTAGAGATGATGAGACCCTTTTAGTTTCCTGACGTACTACGTAGAACAATGACCTAAGTGCTTGGGTGTGGTTGATAGAATTCATGATGTAGAATGTTCATTTAACAGATGCACGCTGAGGAATAAAGACATCTAATACCAAGCTCCATGTGTGGCGTAATCATTTACATGCTACAAGGCTAGGGAGGATGGTACAGGGGGCAGAGGCGGCAAATTGATGACGCTGAGTAGGTGAGAGAGGCAGTAGCAGCACAACGGACCATGGAGGGCAGGGAAAAGGGGGCAGGGGCAACAAACCAACCATGCAGGACAGGCAAGAGAGACAGTGGCAATACAATAGACCATTCAGGACAGAAGGGAGAGACAGTGGCAGTACAACCATATATGCCAACAGACCTGATTTAGGCAGAAGATTCCCGATGTTTTTAAGCCCAAAAGGCCTTTATTTTAGCCCTCTCCTGCCTCAAATCTCCTCTTTTTAATGTAAGTCAATGGGGAAAATCAATTGCCCAGACTGTTTTTAAATCACCCTCTTACCAAGTTCAAAACGTTAGCATGATTGGTACATTGGACCACGGAGGGCAGGGGAAATGGTGTAGAGACATGAACTAGGACAATAGAGGGCAGGAGGAAGGTGGGCACGGGAACCAAAGTGACCTTACAGAGCAGGAACCAGGGATTGCAGCAGCACAATACACCACACCGGGCAAACGGGATGGTAGTGCATCACAATGGACCATGGAAAGCAATAGGAGGGGACAAGGCCATGCACCAAAGGATAAAGGGACGTTATAGTTAGGAATTGTGAGAACATCTAACTTTACATTAAAAAAAACCTTAGAAACTCATAAAAAATAAAGGTTAAAGGGGTGAAAATGTCACATAAAACATACAATTTGAAACTAACAAAACCATTGAAATTCACCAGTTGTAGTTATCTCAAATTGTACCCTAAAGTAACTATAACTTGTGCCCTCACCATGCACTGCTTTCACCCTAGCATATTAAATCACTCATGGCATATTCATTGACTACATTTATAACATCCCTAATCACATCATAAATACCAAAATTGTTGATAATACTGTGCATGGTGAGGCATGAGTTATAGTTACTTTTATGAGTTTAGTGTAGCAGTCAATAGAGAGAGTTAAAGGGAATTAGATTGTTTCCAGGCCTTTTCTGGGTTTAACTGAAGGTCCTTTTTTTGTAGCCTAAAAATACCTTTCCAGGTCTTTGGAGATTAAGTAGTAAGCAAGAGTCACATAGTCCCTATGTGTTGGTTGTTTTGAGGTTGTGCAATCTGGTGTCAAGTTCCTTAGTAGGAACTGTTGGTTCATAAATCTGATGGGAGTAGACTTGTACTATAATGTGGGATGTGCTCTGCTCTGTTGTTTTCTGGTTTGAAATAAATAAAAGGCGCAGTAGAACATTTTTGGCTTCTTCTTTTGGATTCTAAAGATGTTTTGTATTGTCAATTTGTCCCTGGGGCAGTCTATACTTTTCTAGTTGCTTTCCAGTAATCTTTTGTAGGGCTATGGAGATTTCACCTCTGGGCTCTTCCCACGTGACGTAAGCAATTAAAAAGTAAGCATTCAATAATTCATGTATTCCATCCATAATTCTTTTTTTTTCTATATGACATGCCTTAGTAGGATGTGTATGCTTAGAAATGAGTCATAGATCTTGCTTCGTCACATTGTTAATGCTACATAAAATTGAAGAAGTCCCAAAACAAACCGTGTGTGCATAGCTTTTGTTCGGCTACAGAGGGTACGTGGTTTTGTAATCCAAACAGAAATGTTCCTTTAAGTGATGGGCCAAGATCAATTTCCATATGGGTGGTCTCTGTCTGTGGGAGCATAGTGAGCAACAATTAAGGATTGCAATGCAGCCAGAATAATTACAGTGGCTGAAAATAATGCAAGCTTTCATCTACTTTTTTTTCTTACTGAAGCAAACTAAGGACCTCATTACAAGTCATACAAAAGTAATGGGGTTACCGATTCGGGCCATATTCTCCAGGCATTCTGTGTTAAAATACCCAGAATCGCGAAAAGGAATTACAGGGACAAACCTTACAGGTTTTCCTAATTCTGAAAACCTTACACTTAAGTGGTAAATGTGTGCATGCGGCTACAGCAGGTCACTGTGCAGGGGGCTGGGCTTAGGAGGGTGTGAGCTGGCAGGGAAACTCTAGGTTGCTGGAAGGCATTACAGGCTCTTCCAGTGGGAGGGAATCAGATGGAGGCTGTGCTGAGCCTCTTCTCCCAGCTGTTGGAGACCCAGTGGTTTTAGTAGGTGTGTCAGGCCTGGTTTAGTTACACCAGGCCTTAGGTGCCCAGGAAATATCGCTTCAACCAACTTGTAATGGTAATCTAAGGGCCAGATGTACAATGCGCAAAATAGCACCTTGCAAATTGCGAGTCTTTTGCGACTCACAATTTGCGAGGCACTATTTTGCATGTACAACAGTGTGTTTAACACTGTTTGCGATTCCCAATGGGGTCGCAAATTGCGAGGCTCATCAATATTAATGAGCCTCTTGCAATTTGCGAGCTCATTGGGAATCACAGGCCCTCCCAGGTATGGTGGCCTGCTGGGCTCAGCATACCACCATGTCTGGGACTGCTTTTAAATAAAGCAGTTTTAAAAAAAAAAAATGAATGCAGCATGTTTTCCTTAAAGGAAAACGGGATGCATTTTTTCAAACAAAAAATGAAACGGTTTTGTTTAATTTTTTAAGGGCAGGTAGTGGTCCCTGGGACCACTGCCTGCCCTTAAAAAATATTTACAGAGCCTGTCACAAAGGGTGAGGGGCCCCCTGGGTACCCCTCCCATTTGCGACTCCATTACCACCCTCTTGAAGAGGGTGGTAATTTACGAGTGTTTTGCGCTGTAATTGCGGTAGCAAAACATTCGTACATGGGTTACAGAGGCGCTATTTGGAAGGGGACGCCCCTTTCAAACAGCGAGTCTCTAAACACTTTTTTGCGAGTCGCAATTCATTTGCGACTCACAAAATTGTATTAGTACATGGCCAATCCAATTTTAGCATGCGCAAACGGGTAGCTAACCGGTTTGCGCATTCTAAAATTGGCGTACATCTAGCCCTTAGTGCGATAGCAGACACGGGTCTCCCAGCTCAAAATTCTGAAACATTTTTGTAACTGCTTGAGCTACTGCACAAAGGGCAAATGGTCTGACATCCCACACTAAAAAAATTTACCAGTCATTTGCTCTCGTTTTGCTATTGTGGAAGATAGCTGAAAAATTATTCTGTTTAAAATTCTCCTTATTTGTTTGTAATATGACAATGATCCCTCTGTTTGCTTTAGGAACCATACAAACGTCATTTAGACAGCTATCAAATGCTTTTTCAATAATGTCTTCATGTGTTTGCTGTTTTAGGTTTATATTCCAAAGTGGAAATTACCAGTTTTCTCTGAGATCGCTCACTCTCTACTATGCTGATTTTCATTTATTTTCATTTTCACATTTATTGATATTTGTGTTTGTACTAGTTTGCGTTCTGTAATGATTTTGAATTTTAAATAAACCTTCATGTCTTTGACTTTGAACCCACTCTGGTGTGAATTTGATTTGACCTTGTTAATTTCTATTCCAAGGTCACTGTCCTTGGGGACCAATACAAGTTTCCTGGCCTCGCAAATGAACACTTAAAATAATGTGCCAACATTTGTGGAGGAGAATGAGAAGAGTGGGGACTAGAGATACAAAATTTTTAGTTGAAAAATGTGATTAGGAATAGTGTGTGCAATGTGGTGTAATCGGATGTGTTCAGATGCATTGTGGTACCTGCAGTCTTGGATGCGCGTTATGGTATTGTGGTGTTATGAAATATTGTGCGCTGGTGAATTCTTCTGATTTAGGTTCATTTAAGGTGTGTTGTGAGGTTTGTCTATGGTGAATTGTCAATTTTATCTTGCTTTTAAGGCATACTGAGGTTCACTCGGGTGCATGCGTCAAAGTTTCAAAGTTGATTTTTTCATTGTGATGCATTGTTTACTCTGCAGAATGCTGATGCATTATATTGGTTGGAATTGTAATGAAGAGTGGTGATTTTTATATGATTTTCTGAGAATGTTAGGTTCTAGGTTCTAGCTTTATGTGGAAAAGGTTATCAGATTTTAAGAAATACAAGATCTCGAAATATTGGGACAGATGTACGGCCTTTTTTTGCGGTCGCAAATGGGATTTCGGCCTGTTTGCGACCGCAAAATCGGTCTGCTCCATGCACAAACCATATTTTGTTAGTCTGTAACCTTTCACCGACTCGCAAAATATGGTTTGCGACACGCTATTAGGAAGGGGCGTGCCAAAGAGCAGGCAGTGATCCCACGGACCACTGCCTGCCCTTAAAAAATTAAACTGAAAAGATTCATTTTTCTTTTTTAAATGCATCCCGTTTTCCTTCAATGAAAATGGGCTGCATTTAATAAAAAACTGCTTTATTTAACAAGCAGTCACAGACATGCTGGTCTGCTGACCCCAGCAGGCCACCATCCCTGTGAGTGCTACCCATTCCCAATGGGGTCGCAAATTGCGCTTGCCTCATGAATACTAATGAGGCATGCAATTTGCGACCCCATTGGGAATCGCAAACAGTGTCTGAGACACTTTAGGGAGTCGCAAATTGCGAGTAGCAATTCGGTGCAATTTGCGACTCGCTAAAGTGAATGGTCCTACATCTAGCCCATGATTTCTATTACGGAGCTGACTACTAAATAGAAGTGTGAGTCGGGAGGCCACACAACACACTAAAGGTTTTTCAGTCCTTAAAGGTATGGCTGTGAATGCAAACTAACCAAGATTAGTGTTTGTTTATCCTTTTGTGCACTGAGATGGACGCGCTGATCGGTTCAGTGACTAAATATCGAGGGACAGAATATAGACTGTCCAAAATATCGACTGAAAAATATCGAAGGACAGAATATAGAATGCCTATCTACAGACAGGTTAGTACAAAAATATTGAGTACAAAATATAGAATGTTAAAATATAGTTACCTAAAATATCAAATTTTTTAAATGTATTAAAAATAATATAAAAGTAATTAAATAATAAACACAATTAAATAAAGCATAGTTAAAATAACGTAAAAAAGCTTAAAATGTAAAAATAATAAATGTAAAGTAAACATTTTTTAACATATATATTTACTTAATAATATTATAAAATAATTATTAATCTTAATTATAAAATATTTAAAATAGTATTACAAATATATTTACATATATATATAAATAAACCTATTATCTAAATATAAAAATAAATAATATATAATAATTTAAATAATTAAAGTAATACTTTTTGTGTTAGTTAATAATTTACACTACATTTAGGTGCCGATTCCGATCGGGTAAAATTATTTCCCGTACGACTCGTATCCGTATTTTTTTACGTACGAGTCGTACAAGTCCCGTACAAATAGCAAAGTACGATTCGTACCGTAAAAATACATACGAATTGCATCGGGAAAAGTCTACGAGACGTCCCCGGACAGTTTTACGTACGAGTCGTAAAACTGAAGTCCGAGCGCATAAGTCCGATCCGTACCGGCGTCCCGAATACACAAGCGTATGGAAAACGTCCCGTACGGAGCGAACTTTGTACGACCCCTACCCCGGGTACACTTGGGCCCGGGGTACGAGTCGTATGGCCCCCACCCCACCCGTGCATGTCCGCGCTGTACCCCCCACCCCAGCACCCACGTATGTACGCGCCGTACCCCAGCACCCGCGTATGTAAGCGCCGTACCCCCCACACCAGCACCCGCGCATGTACGCGCCGTACCCCAGCACCCGCGTATGTACGCGCCGTACCCCCCCACCCCAGCACCCGCGCATGTATGCGCCGTACCCCAGCACCCGCGTATGTACGCGCCGTACCCCCCACTCCAGCACCCGCGCATGTACGTGCCGTACCCCAGCACCCGCGTATGTACGCGGCATACCCCCCACCCCAGCACCCACGCATTTACGCACCGTACCCCAGCACATGCGTATGTAAGCTCCGTAACCCCCACCCCAGCACCCGCATATGTATGCCCCGTACCCCCTCCCCAGCACCCGCGTATTAATGCGCCGTACCCCAGCAGCCATATATGTACGCGCCGTACCCCCCCACCCCAGCACCCGCGCATGTACGCGCTGTACCCCAGCACACGCGTATGTAAGCGCCGTACCCCAGCACCCGCGTATGTACGCCCCATACCCCCCACCCCAGCCCCGTACTTGGACGCACCGTACCCCAACACCGTACCCCAGCATCGCGTATGTACGAATCGTACAACACCATTGCATATGTGATCACTGTACAACAACATAGCTATGGACGCACCTTACACAAGCGAAAACGACTCGTACTGAACCAGGACACTGTAAAACAGCCCAAGGAGGGTCAATTCGACTCGCACAACACCACAAAACACGTCTACAGGACAAAAAACAACTAAAAGACTGACCTGGCACATCCAAACAGGCAAACAGAGGCCCAAACTCACAACCACCTCTTATAACACACCCACCAAAAGTTCAAACCCAGCCACACCCACAAGTGGACCAATAAAAAGGGCCCACAATCACAAACCATGAGCCTTTGCAACAGACCCACTGCTGACAGACATCACACACAAACAACTGCACCCATACACCTTAACTTACACACCTTCACACAACCTCCTTCACACAGACCCTCTCTACACATACACACACACCTACACATTCACACCCACACACCCACAACCATCCACACCCACACCCCACACCATGCCCACAGACAAGAATCCAAAGTTCACAAGGGAGGAGCTGGACATCCTTGTCATTGGGCTATACTTGGGCTACATCTGGGTGATATTTGGGCTACATTTGGGCTCTTTTGTCTCTGGTGGCCATCTTGGGAGACTTATTTGTTATGAAGTTTCCTAATTTCCTCATTTACTGCAGTCTCCTCAGTAGGAAATACTTTCAGCTTTTTACTTTGATTCCATCAAGAAGGCATTCAGATGTGTCACACATTTGCCATAAATTCAGAATGTTAGCACTCTTTTTGCTCATTAGATCACTGTAGTAAAGCTACTGCTCACCAGGGAAAACTGCTGCTGGTATTGAAAGTGCATGTTTCAGTCTGCATGTCAGAATTTTTTAATGAAATAAAAGAGGATTTCAGAAGTCAAAATGTGCCCTAGTTTTTCTTTCTGCAGCACTAATCATACTTGTTATGGAAAAATGAACCCCCTCATTTTGTTCCTTTTTAAATTAAATGTTTTAAGAGTTACCACTTTAATCCAAGCAAGATGGCTTCAGGTGTGCCATACGTTTATCATAAGTAGGACTGTTAGCGCTCTAGTTGTTCTTTGGAACACTCTGGGAAGCTGCAGTAGAACACAAAGGAATCAACTGACAGTCTCTGCCCTTGTTGGATGTACATGTTTTACTGAGAATGTCAGACTTCATTCTCACATGACTGAGAAAGATAATGTGAATTTACAGAAAATAAGCTCTCAGTTTAGCTTATAGATCACCTTCCAAACCTCTGTGCGAAAAGCATGAGAAAATATTTTTCTCTCAATCATGATATCCCAGCAGAAGGCTTTTTCACATGGTGAAATCACCTTAGAACATACCACAATTCCTAAAATGAGTATGGTACCATCAACAAATGATTTATAATGTAGCTAAAGTCTTAAAACCTTCTATTAACTGCAATGCTTTTTAATGAGGTTCTATCATATATATTGGTCCCTAGATGGCTGCCAACACTTCTAGGATGAAGTGCTGACAGCCAATCAGATCTCAGGATGAGATGTGTGGTTAGGCTCCGCCCACATATATATATGATTTTACTTTTGATTTTCTCAGGAACTACTGAACAGATTGACACCAGACCTGCAAAAGGCACTTCCCTGAGCTGAGGACTACCTCTCTGCCAAATTTCAAGTAATTCTGTTCAGCCGTTCGGGCTGTACCTTGGACTAAAGGTCCCTATGGAAAATTGCATGGGGAAAACGCGTTTTGGGACCCCCCTTTTTTCTCAGCCCCCGCTTGACGAATCCCCCCGAGACTTTCAGGGTAGGAGCGGAGCAGAGCGCCCCACCTATTTTGAAAATTTCGCGAGGATTCGTCAACCGGCGCCAAAGTTATTCCAAATAGAATGTTGCGGATTTCCTATGGAAACACGGTCCTAACTATAACTATCTACTGGCGACCGCCAGTAGATAATATATATATATATATATATAAATTCAAATATGAATTACCATAGCAAAGTGTGTCAATTGTTGAATGAGTTGTAATGGAATACCAAAACAGGTAAGTAGCCAAAGTAAAGAAATATCTTTTTCTAAAATAAAAACAAATTACAAAAAAAGTACAAATCCCCAGTGTGTAGGCTTGATTGCACCTTTGTCCCAATTGCTGGCACTACATGCCATACCATCTGCCGAATGGTATAATGAGGACCTTATACTACTGAAGAAGTCCTGTAAATGCCTGGAGCGGTTGTTGCGAAAGGACATTAGAGCTGAAAGTAAAGCTCACTATATAATAGCGCTTAAAGGTTATCATAGGTAAATCCGTAGCACACGCAGACAATTTTATGCATAAAAGATTGAGGGTTCGCCAAACGCTACAAGATAACTATTTTCTATTTTTACCCTATCCTTCCTGGAACGGGTATCGACTCAGGACATTCTGTCTGTAAAGAGCTGCAATAAGATTGCTTGTTTTTTGTGGATAGAGTAGTTAAATGTATGGCTCTTTCCCGGAGGACCTCATAGACTTTCAATGTTTGGAGGCATGATTTGCTGCCCCACCCTCTGGGAATGGTCTAATTTTTCTCTCCCTTCCCTGGAGGAGCTCAGAGGATCCTGTTCTGAAGTTAAATCTGGGTCACCTCTAGACCAGGCTCCAACCAAACTTTTAGCCCTGGGATGGAAGCAATTTTCCCCCACTTGCACAATCTGATTACTAAGTCAAACAATATGGGTCAATTACCGGTGAAGTGAAAGCATGCCACTGTTGTGCCCCTTCTTTAAAAACCTACTCTAGACCCAGCTCAGCCTGAAAATTTGAGACCTATCTTGCTGCTGCCCTTTTTCGCGAAAGTGGCAGAAAAAGAAGTGAATGTCAAACGAACTAACTTTATTGAGATCAATAATTCGTTTCATCAATGCCAGTCAGGTTTTCAGGCGCAGCAATTGACAGAATCAGCTCTTTTGTTGGCCTCAGAATCACTTAGACTTTCCACAGACAGGGGACAGACTGCAGCTTTAATATCAGTGGACCTCAGTGCGGCCTTTAACACCGTATCCTATGGCCTTCTTTTAGAACGGCTGTGGGGCTGCAGTTTTGTGGGTCTGGCTCTGAGGTGGTTGGTCTCCTTCCTCCATAACCGCACCTTCCAAGTTGCCCAAAGACCTTTTTCATCAGAAACGTTGACTCTGCGTCAGGGGTGCCTCAGGGCTTTACATTGAACCCTACTTTATTTATTATATACTTGCGCCCCCTGGCAGAGATTGTCGAGCGACACAATATGACACAATTGTGTCTTATGCCGACGATACGCAACTAATTGTTTCTCTTTTCCAGGAAATGGAAGATGCGGCCGGAACAACTTAGGCTGTGCTTGGTAGAGTTGGCAGAGTGGATGGGGAGGAGCTGCCTCAGACTCAATGCCAATAGGACGGAGGTTCTGATTGTTGGTAAAGCTCCTTTTGCTTGGTCCTCTGCCTCGTAGCGGGATGGCCTGAGTCCTGTTCTAATTCCAAAAAAGTTAAGAAGTTAGGAGACTGGTTTGACCCCAAGTTGACTTTTGATAGTTGGATAGGTCATGTTGCAAGGAAATGCTTTGGCACTTTACAAATTTTGAAAAAAGATTATGGATCTTGTGCCTTTGGCAGCTAGGAAAACTATAGTCCAGGAATTGGTGGCAGCTCAGCTGGACTACAGTAATATTCTCTACATTGGGTAACCCGGGGGAGACTGCAAAAATTGCAGACAGTGTAGAACATAGTCAGTGTTGAATCTATCCAAACGCGCACCTTCGGGTCTGGCTCTAGCTAAGCTGCTTTGGCTCCCTCTAAATAAGAGAATTTTGTTCAAAGCAATGTGCACGTGTCATTAAATCTTTAATGACAGGGGACCTCCGTTTTTATCATCTATGGTGAAACCTTATCTTCCCAAATGCAGCCTTAGATCATCTAGAGCCAATCTGTCTGTGGTTCCCTCTGTGAAAAAAGCCAAGATGGATGGCGGCGCTTTTTGTTTTCGTGCTGCTAAGTTGTGGAATAGCTCACACCCAATCTTAGGATGGAGGCTTCGGAAGTAGCCTTATATAAAATGCTGAAGACCTGGTTATTTCAGCTGCCCTAGGGCTTGGCAGAGTGGAGGTGGCCCTGCTTGCAGCAGTACTTTTTAGTCTGGTTTGGGTGTAGTTTGGTGGACAATCCTGGCGCCGAGACATTCCTTTAGGAGTAACAATGCGCTGTAGGAATCAACTTATTATTATTATCTGATACAATAAAGGTCCTTCAAAAGAGTAAAGTATTGAGGTAGATCTCCGAGTGTTCAAGGCTACAGACTCCACAACTCTTTTAGCCTGCAGCCCCATTCTTAGGGGCATAATCAAAAGGACTTATTGCCGCGTTAGCCGCACTTTTCTGCTGCTAATGCGGTGTTAGAAATGGGGGTCTCTAGTTGGCAAGAGTTTGCACCTTTGTCAAAATAGGGACCCTTCTTCCTAGTCAGGATAAGGGAGTTACACTCCTAAAATAATCCCTGCTCACCCCCTTGGTAGCTTGGCACGAGCTTATCTCAGAGGCAGTGTGTAAAGCATTTGCACATAACTAACAATAATACAGTGTAGGCACTACAAAAGGACACCACACCAGTTTAGAAAAATATCCAATATTTTTATATACTTAAGACAAGACCAAAAACGATAAAAATCCACAATACAGTACTTAAAAATCTTCAGTTATCAAAATATGTTTGAAAAACTGTTCCTTGATTTCAATAGCTCCGTCCGGGGCTATCACGGCGTCGTGAACAAACAAATCCAATCAGTTCTGGCCGACCGCGGTGTCGCGGGCCAGCTATGGTGTCGGGAAGACCCGCAAACAGTACCTTTTAGAAATGCAGGGCGTTGGTGACCTCTCGTTGAGCTTCCGAAAGAACGGCATCTGCAGGCGTCAGTTCTGGAGGTCGGTGCAGGAGTCGTCGGGGCCCTCAAAGTCACACACGTTGCAGATCAGACTCCTCTCAGGAGCGCTGGCGTTGGCAGGCGTCGGGTGCTGCGGTGCAAAATGCAGCGTTGCAGCATGCAGTGCCCTCAGATCGCGGTGCGAGCAGCGGCTCGAGTGCGGCATCAGATGGTGTCGTTGGTGAGACCAGGGTCACAGTGCGAAGGGAATGCAGTGCTCGGCGTGGTGCTGGCAGGTCACGGTGCAAGCAGCGGCGTCGTCGTTGCTGGCGCACTGTTGTGGGATGACGAACTGGAGTCGATGGCGCCAGCGTCGGTAGGCCAAGGCTGTGGGGTGGAATGAGAGCTGTGCGTCGTGTAACTTTACAAGCGGTGCCCTCGAGCCACGGTGCAAGCAGCGGCGTAGATTTCGGCGTGGGGTGGCATAGTCGAGAATACCAAGGTGGCGTCGTGAAGTGAGGCGGTGCGGAGAGCGGTGCCCACAGGTCGCATTGCGAGCAGCGGCTCAGTGGCAGCATCAGCGGGTGTCTTCGGTGAGACCAGGGTCGCGGTGCGGCGTTGCGGCGGTCCTCTGTGGTGCCGTCAGGACAGGGAGTCGGCAGCATCGCCGTCGACGTCGTCGGGTTGCTTTTTCTTCTGTTGCAGCACAAAACACACAGTTCCCAGTGCTGAGGGCAGAAGAGCTTGAAGTCTTTGCTGTTCCTGAGACTTCTTGAATAGGGGGCAAGCTCTACCTCAAGCCCTTGGAGAAACTCACAAAAGTAGATTGCAGAAAGTTCAGTCCAGTCCTTTCACTGCCCAAGACAGAAGCAGCCACTGCAGGCCAACACAGCAAAGCACACAGCAATGTGGTAGTTCCCCCTCAGAGCTTCTCCAGCTCTTCTTCTTGGCAGTCTTCTTGGTCCAAAAGAGTTCTAAAGTTCAGGGGTCTGGGCCCCAATATTTATATCCTAAAATCCTTTGATCTCTTAGGCAGAGAGTGTCTTTGCCCAGCCAGAACCAGTTCTGCCTTCTCTGGTGTGGCTTCCTGGCAGGAGATGGAGACGGCATTGTCAGGGGCAGATCAGGCCCTTTCAGGTGCAAGGAAATCTCCCCCCCCCACTCTAAATGCAGCCCAGGTCTATTCAGCCCTTTCCTGACCCACCTAGACTACCCGGAGCCACTCCTGCTCCCCAGCCCTTGTCATCCAAAACCGAGACAGTCAATCCACAAACCCAGCAGAGGCACACCGGACGGTTAGGCAAGAAAATACCTACTTTTTAAACGTGGTATTTTCAAACACAGAATGTAAAAATCACCTTCACTAAAAGATGCATTGTTAGACTCTGAGTTCAGGCATACTAAACTTTATCCTCCCACCTAGTTCCCAGGGTCAGTTATGTTTATAAGGTGTTATAAACAAACTCCCATTCTGTCCTATGGGGAACAGTTAGCCTTGCAATAGTGAAAAACGAAATGGGCAGTAATTCACTATCAGGACATGCCACACACACCAGGGCATGTCCTACCTTTCACATATACTGCACCCTGCCCGCAGGGGTACCTTGAGTCTACCTTAGGGGTGACTGACATGTAAGAAAAGGGAAGGTTAGGGCTTGGCAAGTGGGTGCACTTGCCAAGTCGCCATGGCAGTACCAGACTGCACCCCGGCTCTGCAATGGCAGCCCAGAGTTACATGTTACTGGCTGTGCGTGGGGGTGGCACAATCCAGTGCTGCAGCCCACCAACAGCATTTGATTTACAGGCCCTGGCACATGCAGTGCACTTTACTAGGGACTGACACATAAATCAAACAGGCCAATCATGGAAACACCAATCCATAACACATTTTACCACAGGAGCACTTGCTGATCAGCAGTGAGAAAAGTGCACAGAACACTATGCCAGCACAATCAGAGTCAAAACCGGGAGGTCAGAAAGCAAAAACTCAGGGTAAACATGCCAAAAGATGCCAAGTCTAACAAGCAGCGATTATTTTATTGCCCTATTACCAAGCTGTCGCTAACAGCCGTTAGCGACAGTTTTAAAGGCGAAAACGTCCGTTATAAAGATAATTATATGCAGGAGCGGTGTTCCCGTTCAAAAACGCCCACAAACAACACTACTCCATATTCACACGGGGATCCTTGAACTTCTGAAGACCCCAAAAAAGTCTCTAACTGCAGTTAGAGGCAGTTACTTAAGACCAGAAAATAGCTGGTCTTAAAAATGGGGATAATGCTTGGGGCCACATCTCAGCATGTTTTGTTGCTGGAGGCCCTTGCGACAAAACTACAGTGCAGGAATGCACACCAGTAATAAGACAGTGCGCATTCCTGGGCCCCAGTAATGAAAACTGTTGCAGCGCTGCAACAAGACAATTTTCACTACGCCCTTCTTGCGACAGCATGGATGCGCTGTATTCACTGGATAGCGCTCCATGACACAAGTAATGATAGATACGTCAGGAATCCTGACGTATCTGTCTGCACTAAAGTCACGCATTGCTGCAGTTGTGTCACAACCATGACGCAACTCCAGCAATGCATGGGGCCAGCCTATCCCTGTAGTACTGCGTCACCCTCACTCCTGCCATCAGGCAGGCGGAAGGTACTGACGCAGTGCCGTTCATCAGGGGTGCCTGAATGTCGGCGCTGTTGGAGATCCATCGGTGGTGGTTGCGCGCTGCGGTGTCATCGTTTGGAAGCATTGGTGGAATGCTGTTGCAGAGGGAGTGGACGAGATGCTCTTCGGTGGCTTTGATCCAGCTGCGAGGGGGTGTGATGATGGCGGTGGCGTCCAGTGGGTAAGGTGAAGACATGATGTTACCAATGATGGTTTGACCAGGAGAGTCCGTGTTGTGGCTGTAGTTGAAGTTCCCGCTGGTGTAGGTGACGTGCTCAACCCTGTGTCCTGCTATGTGGCTTGTTGAGGTGACTTGCTGCTTGCGTCTGATGTAGGCGACCTTCCCCAGGAGGAGGTGGTGTCCTGGTCACTGGGATTGTCCAGGTGGAACACGAGTTCACCGAGTAGGATGTCGTCGTGGATGGGAGACCCTGGGGTGCAATGAGGTCTACAATGGTATTGGAGAATCGGGGGCCATGACCCAGGGGGCCTGCACATGAGGGTGCCGCAGAGGATGTGCTTGGGCTTGGTCCAGATCTAGGAGTTGAGGTGGTCCATGGTCACCCTTGGGTCATTACAGTGTGTGGTCAG
Organism: Triturus cristatus; assembly: GCF_964204655.1. Lineage (NCBI taxonomy): Eukaryota > Metazoa > Chordata > Amphibia > Caudata > Salamandridae > Triturus > Triturus cristatus. The sequence continues at coordinate 130,581,065 of NC_140586.1, read as the reverse complement.
TCGGAGTGTGCTTCTGTAGGAGATGGCAGTGCCTCCTCCTTGATGGTCGGGGTGCTCCTTGTGGGAGATACTGCAGCCATCAGTGATGGTGATGGCGATGTCCGGTCCGGAGCAGAGGTTGGTCCTGGTAGGTGAGGTGGCGTCCAGGGTTGATGGTAAGGAGGGTGCTGGCGTCGTAGCGGTGGAGTGTCCAAGAGGAAGGCTCCTTGGTGCAGAGCGTGGGTCCAGCGGCAGATGGATGCAAGCGGCGTAGCCTATGGGTTGCCTTTGGCACGAGAGACGACCATTACAACGCAGGCAGTACATCGTCAACAACGCAACTAAGACAACCCAGGTGCCTTTACATTACATTTGATTACAATGCATTGTGAGGTCAGTAATGGGGTAATTTAAAGTTTTTTGGGTGGGTATGGGTTTCGGATGTAAAATATGAATATTGGGGTGTGTGTTGGGGTAAAATATGGAATTTGGGCTGTGTTATGGGGTATAATATGGAAATTTGAGTGTGCATTTGGGGTATAATATGGAAATTGGGGTGTGCATTTGGGTAAAATTTGATTTTGGGGTGTGTTATGGGGGCTCAAAAAGGAATTCCAGGGTTCACTGTTGGGTTCGGGTTGCATAGGTTAAGTTTTAGGTTGCACTTACTGATGTGGGAATAGTGATATTGATGTCTCCGCTATGCAACACCTACTCTACTGTTGCAATGTGCCTAGTATTAGTATGCATGGGAATGGAATGCGATGTTATGGCTTGCGTCGTAAACACGTATGTGCTTTGGCACACGGGTGGTATAAACGCTGTGCATGGGCGCACAGGGGCCGCCGTTGTGAAGTGCTGGGGGGGCTGGACAGCTGTGAGGTGGTAAACGCTGGAAAGAACACTGGATGTGGCGTGGACGCGGGGATGTGTGTGTGAGCAGGTGTTGCAAAAATTTTAATAAGGGAAGTCTTACCTCGAAGCTGGGTCCCTTGCCTTCGTTGCTCCTGCTCTCATGCGTCTTCTTCCAGGAACAGGAAGTAGGCAGCAGGCTCCCTCCCCTGAGCCAATCACAATTCTGCGATGCGGCAGTGGGATTGGTAATTGGCAACAGGACAAGGCATGCAGCCAGGGGCTGGAGGGGTGGACATGTTCTCCATGCAGGCTGTAATGCAGCCTGCATTACGAACAGGGAAGTGCGCATGACTGCTTTGGGCGGCCTGAGTGGGCCGACCAAACAGTCATTGCGCACTTGATTGGGCATGCCAATCTGCCCATGCCTTGCCCTGTGCTTGGAGCAGTCCTAACCAACCTCCCACCCGCAAGGGAAACATAGCACGGTTACATCAGTAAGTTATCATCATGTGATGATTTTCCTCCTCTGAACTGCTTGAAAGCAGTGGGGCGATGCTCTTCCACCATAGCAGATGAGCCGACACTAGCGGTGTGTCATCTACGTGTGCTAGGGCTGGGGGACTCGACCCCCAGGCGTCCTGCGCTATGCGTCCCACCTTCTCCTTACCTGGACAGTGACACTGTGGCGCAATCCGCTGCACTCTCTCCAAATCTGTGACTCAGCCAGCAGGAGCCCCAGCCAGGAGGGATTTCACAAGCCTGGGTACAGCAGTCGCCGCCAAGTCTGTTGGTGAACCTCCAGATGCAGTTGATGCAGCAGGGCCCCCTTAGGCGTGAAGTTGCAGCGCTCAGTCCATACCAGTTCGGCGCAGCTCAGGGGCCTCACCCTCCACAGCGTTCGGCCAGCCCAACATCATCCAGCCTCTGATGCAGAGAGGCGGCACCCACCGTTGGTAATCCCCTCAGTGCACCCTGGTGTAGTGGTGGATCATAGTATGCGATGCAGACCTCCCTACGTGGGGCGCAGGAGCGCCTCGACTAATGACAGCTCCAAGGGGCGCAAGGCGGTCTTCTCACACAGGTCAGCAACGTGTCTCAATGCGACCTGCCAGACTTCACCACCACGAATGGGCGATCGTCCGCCTCAATGTCTACCGCCACGTCTCATCGACTCCACAGCTCCTCCGCATCCCACTCCAGGCTCCAGACGCAGGTCCAGCGTGGCATCCAGGCTCCAGACGCAGGTCCAGTGAGGCATCCCGGCTCCAGCCACAGGTCCAACGAGGCATCCAGGCTCCAGGCGCAGTTCCAGCGAGGCATCATGGCTCTCATCCTGGATGTTGGCTGGCTTGCAGGGGTTGTTGATGTGTGCTGCACTTGATCCTGGCTGCTCCATTCTGCAGTTTATTGGTTTTTATGCCTATTTTATAATGGAGGTTGAGTGATAGGCTATTTTTTGCATTAGAGACAAAAAAAACTCATGTTGTGTTGACTAGCGTGATTTTGTTTGCCGCTAATGGGCCTATCTGTAGTTATTGCCCGCTAACGCTGGATTTCCTATCACGATCGCGCTGATGTTAGCGGCAGTTTTCACCGCCGTTGCCTGATACTATCGCCATGTAGCGACGGCTTGGTAATACATCGCTAACATGGTGATAGTTTTCAGGGTTAGGCAGCGATAAAAAAAACTGCCGATAACTGGTGTTTGCGGTAGGTATCGCCGGTCCTTGAGAATATCCCCCTTAGTTTTTTTCGGATACGGAATTATTCAGATCATCTTTCACAGAGGCATCTGCGGGGGGTTGGGTGGTGGCGGGAGGGGGGGGAGGGGTTGGGGTGTTTGGCAGTTAGATCTATGACAAGTTCCTGAGTTCCATGATCCTTATCGCTCATTTCAGTCTGTATGTTTTATGCTTGTGCTCACAAGTGGACATGGACATTGTGACAAGCAGCACTGTTTAGACCTTCTTGATAAATAAATAATAACGTGGGGCACCTCTACCGATGCTAATACACAACTCTTTCTGAGGCGCGTCAAGCAAGGTTCACCACTGAAATGAAAAGTGATGGGGTGCCGGCTGTTAGTACAAACTGCTGGTCTTTATTTTGTTCCGTCTGATAGCTGTGTATCAGTTCATCCCTCAGATGCGCACGAGCCGCTTTGGTGGCACGAGACAGGAAGGCCGCCTCGGAAACAAAGTCAGGCAGGCACTGGGCACGCTTTGCGTGCGTCATTTGTGCTCTGGTGCCGCTAGAATGTGTTCCCCTTCGAGTCGGGCCTCTGGGACCAGGGCGGTTGGCCGTGTTCCCTGAAAGTGGCGTTCTGTTCCTGTTGTCTGTTAGGGTTCTTGGTGGTTGTCATGGTGTTGTTTCCGTTTGGCCTCGGTCTGCGCGCAGCTCCAATGCACTCTGCTCTCGGCAAGCAGTGACATAAGGCACCTGTGTGAATAGCCAGTCCAATAAATAGCGCCGTAAAATCATGGGCGGCCAAGGATGGCCTGGCGGGAACCCTGGGCGGCCACTGTCCTATGAATCTGGGATTCGGATGGGTCAAAAGCGTCTGATGGTTGGCTGTGTTTGCCTTGCTTAGGCCATCGCGCGGGCTAATGGTCGCTTCCGGCTATTTCCAAAGCCATTTAAAGGCGGTGTGCGGATTTAATATAGCAGCGTTACATTAACATCAGGATAGATTTCTATTTAGGGTCATAACATGAAAAATAAAGCCTTAAGTAGCTGCACAATACCCAAGCATCGTAAGAAATTATTATAAGCGTAAAGGCTCTACGCAGACGCTTGTCGATTCCTTCATTAAATACATGGATATTATTGAATAAAAGGTGAATTTCTGGAATCAACTATAAAGGCCTCCAGAAATGGGGTGGAGCCCGTGCCCACAACTTCTGCAAAAAGCCTTGGAGTTCTTGTGGACAGTAACTTGTCCATGAATCCTCATGTCACAGTTGTGGTATCTAAGTGCATCTTCATGCAGAAGACGCTCAGGAAAATAGCTCCTCTCCTTCCCTTAGAAGCCCGAAAAATGTTAACTATGGCTACTGTTTTTCCTAGACTGGACTCTACCAAATCCATCTACTTGGAACTACCTATTAACATCCTCTACATATTGCAAGTAGTCCAAAATGTACATCAAGTTTCAAGTTCAGAAGAAATGAACTGCTTGGCGCCTCCATCTCCAGCACCAAAACCCCGCTAGTGCAATTCTTTTACATACATATTCTACATAGGAGGTCGATCATTTTACATCCCTGAAAGAAAAGGGTCCATTAGCTTTGTGCACTGCACAAGTAATGGATCCACGTTTGCCCTCCACTGGGAACCAAAAACCCCACTGTAGAGCTTGACTCTCTCAGGGTAGCGGCGCGGAGCAGTTCAAGGCTACTCAGGGCAGGAGGTGTGGACTAGTAATCACAATTTGCTGGCAAACAATAACACTCAATAGATAATTGTCAAATCTGAGCTTTTTGTTAACAAAAAGTACATTTATTACACACACTACGCAGTAATTTTCAAATATACATAAGGCTGGTGGAAGTACCTTTGATGACATTGGGTAACCACCTCTGGCCCCCTAAAAGGTTCAAGATCAACAAACCACATGTCAAAAACACCAGTATTTTAGGAATAAATGCAATAATCAATAATAACCACATGTGAATGAAGATATTAATGCTAATAAAGCATATGCACTTTGATCAGTAAGCACTGTCAACATTATATCGCTAAAGCATTTAAAATGAACATCGCCTGTCTGCGTGCCTTTTGCAGACTTTCAAGCCCTGAACACACAGTTTCAAAATAGCCTCTGGGGAGCATCATATTTGATCACACAACATGTAACCATAGGCTTAGCCACTAGAGAGCACTGTACAACATGCATCTTTCTTTAGACACCTTCAGGCTACAGTAACCGTGGCCATAAATGTTTCCCATAGAGTCCTACCCTCCCAGCTGTAGAACACATACTACAGCCTGGGGAGTGCTTCAACTGAACAGAAAATCCCAGCTTCGTACTTCTTTTGGAGACCCTACAAACTTAGGGTCTGTATTCTCTGAAAAAGCTTCTTGATCCACTGGGTGGGGGCCTGTTTTGATCCTGCAGCTCCCAGTGCTCCTCATTATGGTGTTGGTGGTGGCCAAACCGTCCTGCAGCCACAACAAGCAACAGAAATAGATTGATCAGTTTCACAGCAGAAATTAATTGATCAGTTTTACCCTTTCTCTTCAGCCCGCAAACCTCTTGTCTGTTGTGTGCCTCAGGGTTCGGCCTTGAGCCCGCTGCTTTTCAGTCTTTACCTGGCCCCACTGGCCACCCTGATTATAACCGGGTGTGGGGGCGGGTGTGTGAAGCTGGTCTCCTATGCAGATAACATGCAACTACTGTTTTCCATTAGGAAGCATTCGGACAGTAGCGGCTCATGGAGGGAGTGGCACGGGGTGGTGGTGTGGGGGAGGGGCAGGGTGGGGGGTAGTAAACGCCGGCTCATGGCCGACAAGAGTAATGTACATAAATAAATAAATAAAACAAATTTCATTGCGCGCGCTGAAACGCATTTGGGACTATGGGAGACCACATCAGGTTACTAACGGGATACTCATCTATACCAAAATGGGACTTCAGATGCTACCCATCCCGAGCCTCGAATCTCTGCCTAACACTCTAATCTAGTGTTTTTATTGACAAAGTGTCTGTGAGTACTCCGACACTATTGCCACACACCTTAGCGCGTGTGTAGGCACTTCACTATTTCACGCGGCAAATCCATTTTTGTCACTCATGTTTTCACTCACTCGGTCCTGAAGAAAGCCAACCTTACCTACCTTATCGGGCTGAAAAATGTAGACCACATTATCAGTCAACTAGGAGCAATAATACCTCCCCAGTAGTTGCATCACATATTTTTAACTATATCCTGGGCCTTCATTAATAAATACCACAGGCAAGGATTCTCAGGGATATTTTTAATTCACAACACTTCACACAAATCACACCACACCAGCTCCGCTGTAACCAGGTGTTGTAGCACAACTGGGGGGCATTTGGCCACCCGGTTGGGACCCCTATGATGAAGCATGACACCAACTAGGTTGGTGTGTGAGGGGTCTTTTAAAAAAATCTAAGGGTTTCTTGTGCTCACTACAACAGTGAATATCACACATTTATTCAGTGGGTCCGTCCACATTGTTTAGTCTAGTATTGAATTGGGGACAAGGAGGCACCCCTTTTTAGGTCTCGCCTACGCAGCACGCATGCGCTGCATAGGAGACCTTTAGCCGTCTTTCAGCTTTTTCGAAGCACACACTTGTGTTTGTGGCGGCATACACCTTGCGGGAGCGCGCAGGGGCGAGCCACAAGAACGAATACGTGCTTCAAAAAAGATCAGACTGCCTTTTTTTCTTTAAACGCGGGCGCTTGTTTTCATTACCTCCAATGTCCTCCCTCTGTCGCTCCTTTCCCTCGACCACCTCCTAAGCTTCTGGAAGGTGATCATTGTGCAACATTTAATGACCGTGGTGGTAATATGTAACAGGGAATCCTTGAACTTTCTATCCTTTTTGTTGGTTTTTGTTAACGTTCATGCCTAGCATCGAAGTAGCAGCTGTAGATAACTGTTGAATTCAACTGACCCGTTGTCCTTAAACCCCCCCCCCCCCTCCCCCTTTGGGCCCTGCACGTCTAATGTAGCCGAACTCCCAGATTTCTCTTTACTCTCTGCCCATTTCTTTAATTAACTCTCCTTTGCACAACCAAACCTAATGAGGTTGTTTCTTCCCGCCAACGTAAACAGACGTCCCTTTTTAGGTCTCGCCTGAGCCAGCGCTTTAGCGCTGCTCTCGCGAGAGCTTTTGGAAACAGGGGGATTTGGAAGTGCAAACTAGTGCTTGCAGGCCTCCAAATACAGTGCATGTGCGCCGGGCGCGCGCACCATTTGGCAACCTGCGTGATCATTTCGCGGCCGCTTTGATGTTCTCAGTGAGCCGCGCGGCCACTGAGAACATCAAAGCGGCCGCGAAATGATCACCATTTGCCAGCCTGAATGTCTCCACCTCCCCCCTTCCCCCTCTGTGTCTCTTCAGGAGCTGGAAAGGTCGGGCTTAAAGACTGCCTTTTTTAAAGCACTGTTCCTGAATGGAGGTACATAATATATTCTGCTTATTATAGCGCTGCATAGTACAGCACAGAATAGCACCTCAGCACTATATTATTTTCTTTGGTACGGCGTAAGAATTACTCAGATGTGGAGCTGCAAATGGATTGCTCCTTCAAAAACCTCAGCGAGAAGTATAGCCCTTAAACCATTCTGCGCAAAGTCTGAAAACAAATCAGGAACTTCCACTCATTTCTTCCCTGCTTCTCTCCCTATAGTTGCTACTGCCACTAGTTGCACCTGCCTTTAAGCCCTCATTAATCCCTCCACTTTACTGTTGTTGACCTTCGCTGCTCACTGCTGCATCTAGGCACTTTCTTTAAGCCTCTCTCCAACTCCACTGTTGCCCCCCCACTCTACTGTTGCCCCCATGTCCTTTTTGGTGGGTCTGTTAGCTGCAGTTTCCTGCAAGCCCCTCATTTACCAAAGAGACAAATGCTGTGGAGCACTTTAAATATTTTTTTTATGTACTGCTCCAAGATGATCATCCTCCGTCTTGATAATGTAAATTAAAATAAACAACTGTTGCCTCCTTGACATATGCATGTGCGGTGCCTCTCGGCTGTTGTTGCTTCTTGATGCAGAAGTTGCTCATGCTTAATGGCGTCTGCGTGTCTTTGCAGCATTGCTTGGTTTGCTTTTTTGGATGAGCCGTACGGCATTCTCAGAAAGCAGTTTTTTCATTTTTTTAAAACTTTTTTTGCCGAAGCTAAACAGCAATAGCGGCAATATGTCTGCATTGACAGACAGAATGTGCCAGTACTTTTTTTTCGTGGGGGGAGGGGGGGGTGGCAGGATTATTTTTTTTACGATGCGTGCTTACCTCGAGAGGGTGAAAAAGGGACTGGAATTAGTAACAAGCATTTGCACTGCATTAGGTCTCGCATTTACGCAAGTTTGAGCTATTGACATTGCAAATAACAATGCCTATTGGCATTGTCATTTACAATGCCAATAGCTTTAACTCGTGTAACTGCGAGACCTATTGCATTGCAAATGCTTGTTATCACCTGCCTCCCTTTGGTTATTTTAGACATTTCTCACACGTCGGCAAGCCCGTGACCATTGTAAACGTGCACGAAGGGCTTTGGAAATGGGGAACCGGGTTGTAGTCTCGGCGTCGGCTCACCACCCTGTGATTCTGGGCAAATCACTTTATCTCCCCTTGCCCAAAAACAAACAGCAAACTGAATGTTTCCTTGTGTAATTTTACCAGTGCTCGACCACAGAGTTCCAATATTTTCGAGGCGAGTTCATGCTATATAAAACTGCCCAAAAACCCCCCAGAAAAAAACACTGGTTGCTTTCTGCGTTTTCAACACCTCTACGTTTTGGTTTTGCTCCCGGGAGCATACTGAGATGCCCGCCAAACGGCTCCAGGCAGAGCAGAGAGGCACAGAGGTTTGTGGCACAGGTTCATGCTGACTTCGGAGAGCCTGGAGCCCCCTGGAAAGGCCGAGGCGTGGGTTCTGCCTCCCCCCACTGCCCCAGCTCATTCGTTTCACCAAACCAATTGAAATAGTTACAGAAACGAATAGGTACCTTATCAGTAGATGTGTGCGACATTTTGCTATATCACTAGACACAATCAAACAATTAGATATATGTGTGAGAGTGTGGTTATTTGGGTGTTCCGAAAGATAACTATAGCTCTAACTATAAACGTTAAAATGTTTCTTTGTCTATAATGTATATGCATATCAGTACATATACGACAGATCCACATTTTATATATACATGTGTAAAAGATATACACATATAACATATTACACATACCAAATTATTTATATATATCTTCCCATTCATAAGAGGTGTGGGCGTGTGTATAAATATGTTCGTTAATTCCATGTGCGTGATTTGTGTACTTTGGTGTGTGTTTGTGTAAAAACAAAGCGTAAATATTTAGTAAAGATTATGATGGGTTTGTATTTCTGTTTGCCATGTTCTCATATGGTTATCATGAGAATGAGTAAACGATCAAAATAATTACGTTACCAAACTGACAGCATGATTAATGGTTTGTTTCAAATGTACACAAACACACGTCTAGGTAAAAGTCGCAGACAAAGCTCAGGTTTTCCTCCCTCGGTTTTAAATTAGTAAAACAAGCATTGGCATAGCCAATAGGTCTCGCCTTTGGGACCTTATAAGTGTTCAGCCATGCAACAGTTAATGTTGTTGCACCAAGGATATTGTGCTAGATAACTAAACACTTATAAGGTCCCGAAGGCGAGACCAATTGGCTATGCCAATGCTTGTTTTCCCTTGCGCTCTCCTTTTTTTTTTACCTTTTCCTGGGGGTGCCTGGTCCCACTCGGTCACCCCGTGTTCTTTTAGTGTTGGTGGCAGCCCAGGGAGCCCACCTCAGGCTGCCCCAGCCGACAATCGCACGAATAGCCACGCCTCTGCTGCCCGTCGATGCTGGCAGCATTCTTCTCTCCTGCCCGCTCTTGCAGGCAGAGCTTGTTGCAGTGGTGGCAGCTTCCCCCAGGCATGGGCACGGGGAGAATGGAAAACCACCATGGATGGGGGGAGTGCAGGGGCACTCCCCGTCTTCCTCCTCTCCACTGGGGCCCGGAGTAGGGATCTGGGGCTGCGCCTCCTCCTACCTCTCTCTGGGAGGGTGTGATGGCGCTCCCCTTTGGCGGTTACCTCGAGGGCCCAGAGCTGTGGTCCTGGACTCCCCTAGATTGAAGAAACAGCTTGGAGGTTGGGGTCTCGAGGCATCCTGAGCTCTCAGGAGGGGGCTCCACACACGTCCCCTCCCAGGGTTTAAAATATTGCAGATACTTCTTGCGGTGACCCCTGGGCCATGGCCCACCCCAGGAGTAGAGAATTGCGGGTAGTGGGGCTCCACTTGCTCTGGGGTTGTGCTGGGGTTAAAGGTCAAATCCTTTTCCTGCTGATATCTTGGGCCCGTTGGGCTGTTTTGCTTGTTCTTGTGTTTATTTTGCTCCTGTGGTTAGCCCTAGCCACCTGGAGCACATTCATTTGGCCTCCTGGCCTTTAAAGCGACAAACTCTGCAGGGAGCTGGATCCTCTGGCTCCCTCTGCCAGCCTTTCTTCTTTTTCTCCTCTGGGACTTTTCTCCTCCTTGGTGCAGAAGTCCAGTTCTTCCCCCAACTAGTCCTCATGGGATTTAATGAGACCTGCTTCCCTGGTCCTGGGGAAAGGCCCACTGGTCCTGGGATCAACTGCAATTAGAGCCCTCAGTCCAGATGGGCCTCAGGGAGTTCCTCCTTCTGGTTGTCCATGGCTGCTCACTCCAGTTCCAGTGTCCAGCAGAAAATCACAACCAAGGGAGAGCTCTCCCCCTTGCTCAAGACATTTTAAGTGGGGGCAGAAGGTTCCAGTGAGCACCTCTGGCCTATCCGGAGGTGACACATCACCTTTCAGCCCTTGTCCCAACCCTCCTGCACATCATTCTGGGACATTCCAAGATGGTGTCACCCAGGAGTCACTAGTCACATCTGTTCTGGCAGCCTCAGCTGTGGAGAAGTGTGGCTCACTGGTTAGAGGAGGCAGACCTGGAAGCAGAGGTCAGCCCGGGACCAGGGTTCAATTCCCGGCTCGGCTGGGTCTTGAGTCCATAAATGTCCATGGACTCGATAATTCTCGCTCCAGTGCATACTCGATTCATGGGTTCACACTCTGCGACTCTGGGCAATAGCTTGCTTAATCTCCACATGGGCCCCTTGCGGCGGGATGCCTGGCTTTCACCTTGCGGATTCCCTGCCGGGCTATCTCACAGGGGAATACCAGGACGGGTTCCCTAAGCAAGCGCTTAGAGACCGCTTGGTGATTTGCACTATATAAATTCCTGCACATTCACATTTACATTCAGCTCCCCCCTTGCTGAAATCATTGCCAGGGACTTTCTTATCAAATCTTCAAAAGGAGCCGCCTACTGTGTTAGCTTCTGAGGTCTGGCAGCCACCTTTGATCAGTGGGCTTGGGCTGGCCTATCCCTGGTGGAGTGTGACAGCTGAATTATTAATGCAGATTCTTCATCCCCACCCCTCCACCCCTTTTCTCCTCAGAATCTGAGTGAAGCACTGTTAATTGCCCCCTGTGTGTGTGGGGGCCTTTGATCCTGCTGCTGGAGAGAAATGTAATTAACATAGCACAGCAGGGTGACAAATTGCCTGGGCCCGGATCCTGAGATGCTCAAGAGAAATAGAACAATCCCAGATGATCCATAAGCTGTACAGATATCTTCTTGGAACTCTCATATTTGGGTTTGGCATACAGATTCCACCCCAATTCGATATGTCACTGGTCTCTGTAGGCCTCAGGAAGCAAAACTGCACCCAAGGTAGTCTTTCCCATAGGTGTATAATGGAGTGTCACTGCAGACAAACCAGTAAACCATACTGACTTTCTCTATGAGTGTACACCAACATTGTGAGGCTTACCCTAGGTGGATATCCAATCCAGCAGAGTTCCCTCTGCACCAGACTAACTGTGCCATATTAGCGATCTGCACATGACAGGAGACTCCAATGCACACCCCTCACAAGTGTTCACGTGTAACCAGCCAAGTGCTCCTTACTCTTGCTGTGTCGCAGTGGCATTATCTTAAAAGGCAGTGTAGGAGGCTGGCTTAGTATATGGTGCTCACTTATGTAAGTATAGCACCCTGCACTAATCCAAACAACCCTTATGGTGAGTTTAGCGGTCTTAGACAACCTTAGAAAGCTCTCTAAGTGGTAGCTGTCGAAAGCAGCCTTCAGGCTTAGTCTCAGAAGGAGTGTAAAGCAGCTTGTTTTACCAGCACTTAATCTTATAGTGCAGGTTAAGTGAAAAAGACCCACACAGTGTAGTTATAAAAGTATATAATTATTATAAACACTCACTAACACATTGCAATATCTCCTGGCCGGAGATATAACCACAATACACACAATACTTTGATTCCAGAACACATAAGTAGCACAAATACACGGTGGTCTCCAGGGGGAGACCAAACCATATACTAAAATAGTGGAATGAGAACCACGACCTAAGTCGAGACTGGACCGAGAAGACATAGAAGAGTTGGGGACCCAAGGAACCACCCAAGGTATGTACCCAAGAGCCCCACGGAGGCCGTGTGCAGAGTGGGAACACGACAGCGGACTCAATACAAGTCAATGGGTAAGTCGCGGTTGCAGTTTTTAAGAAGAAGGACCCTTCGCAAAGGACCCTGAAGAAACCCCGTGGAAGATGGAAGGTTGGAGAGTCACCCCACTTGTGGATACCCCAGGAACCAGGATACTGTAACCTATACCAGGGCAGCCAGGTTCATAGGTGCAAATTGACGTCGGAAATCGCTGTAGACCACAATAGAGGACTTCAGTGAAGATGCCACTGGCGAAGAAGGTAAAAGAGTCCGGTGAACCCAAGGTGTATTCAAGATGAGACGTACCTGCAAGCAGAGGGGACAGAGTCTATGCCACTCACGGTGACCAGGAGGTACGAAAGACAAATGCATTGTCCACCGATGACGGAGCTGCAGGGGAGTTGACGGTGCCCTTGAAGTTGCAGCTGTGCAGACAGGTGAGACTGTGGGAGACCAGGAGCTATTCAAGAGCGGTCCCATGTCGGATGTCAAGAGCAAGGGGGTCAGTGTCGGGCAGGGGCACCAACAAGCCTTGGCACCAGTAACCAACATAGTAGTCAAAAAAGGTGCAGTGTCGGGACCAGAAAGGAGCAAATGGGTCACCACGAACAGGTAATTCAGAGCAGGCCCTGAGAAAGCAGGAGAACCCACTGGAGCCAAAGCACACCCTCAAGAGAACCCACGGGTTAGAGGCACAGGAGTTACAAGGACCTAGAGCAGCTTCCCAAATGATGAAAGCCCACGGTGCAGAGGATGTGGTGAAGGCGAAGATCTTGGCTGCAAGAGATGCTTGTGGTGGAAGCTTCTTGGAGCCCAAAGAACTCTGGTGAAACGAGTCAACAAGCCTTGGCAACGGCAAGTTGACGCGCTGCACAAGGGTACTGCTCCAGCGGCTCAGTCGAGGGATACTGGCTACAAACTTGCTGTGAAGACAGTGCAGGCCTCAAGGGAGTTGCAGAACCACCACTTGCGTTGCTGAACCTCTCGGAGTCTGCAGGAACTCAGGAACAGCAGACTTGTCAGCTTTGTTGCGGTGCCTGCAGATACAGGGAGGTGACTCCTTCACTTCACGGGAGATTCCTTCAGGTGTCTTAGATGTCCACAGGCCTGTAGAAGAACCTGTATGGAGCACAGGAACAGATGATGCAGAAGACTGGCAGGATATCGAGAACAGGAGCAGCAGGAGGCTTCCCAGTTGCAGTCTTGGTTCACAAAATGAAGTCCAACGAAGTCCAAAGTACCCAGATGGTTGAAGATGAAATGGTTTCAGATCTGAATCTTGTCCCACAATAAATCTAAGGAACCACTCACAGGTAAGCACTTAAGTACCCTAAGGAAAGGGTTGGTACGATTCTGGGGTCCCTCCCACAGGAGGGGCTGAACAGTGGGGAGGATATTCCCATGTCCTTTGTCCAGTTTTGCGCCAGAGAGGGAGCCAACGGCTTCCTGAACTGGTTCCAACTGGCGTATGCAAGGAGGGCACCAAATGTGCCCTTCAAAGCAGGCTAGTGGCGCTGGCAAGTGCCCCCACCCTCTCCCAACAGTCCTGTCTGGGGAGGTGGTCACACCTTCCTGTGACAGGAAACCTATTGTCCTGCATTCCCCTGCTCGAGCTTGGCTCAGCAGTAGGAGGGCAGAATCATGTCTCTGGTCGGCAGCAGCCATAGTTTGTTGTCAGGGTCTAGTAGACTGGTACTGGGAGCACTGAGGGCCTCCCGGAGGAGCTTTACAGTGGATGGAATCCTACCTCCAACACCACACACGACTGGGTTCCTTACAGCCAGTGTAGAGTTAGCCATTGCGTGATGACGCATGGCCACTCTATGTATCGTAATGACTGATGCACTTACAACCCGGGAAAATGGACTCTGTGGATTGTAGGGGTGTCCTACTCATGCTGCATTCAGGATTGAAAGGCCTGCCTTAGGGGTGACTTATAGGTTTTAAGTGTAGTGACCTCAGATATAAGGAATCTTATACCTGTCGAAAGTAGTGCTAGCACCAGCTTACATAGGCTGCAATGGCAGGCCTGTAGTCACAATTTGAGTGGTCCCCCATGGGTGGCATAATATATGCTTCAGCCCATGGGGGGGCCCTCGTGTACCTATGCCCTGGATACCTTAGTACCATATACAAGGGACTTACAAGGGTACATCAGTAGCCAATCTGGGGGTACCTAAGTATACACCATGTCCAATTTAGGGAAGAAGCACAGAGACTGGGGTCCTTATTAGCAGGATCCCAGTCAGATGAGTCAGACTGGGTTCCAGTGCTTACCTCTGTAATTAACGCGGCCGTTAGGCCTGGCCCCCCGGCCTCATTGGCCACCTCTATCATCGCCCTGGTCTTTAAAAAGGGAAACAGTGATAAGACCCATTGTTACAGACCCATCTCCCTGCTGGACGCTGTAGTTAAAGTGGTCGAATGGGTCCTGTTAGAGAGGCTATCGAATTAGGCCACACAGAATGACATTTTGTCAGACATTCAATATGGTTTCCGTTCTGGCTGCTCGACAATAGATCAGTGTCTTAATCTCTCTATGATAGTGAATAAGTATACAGTTGCTAGGTCCGGTACTATTTTTCTGGCCTTCATGGACCTATCCTCCACATTCGATTGTGTGAACAGATACACATTTGTGGCATACCCTGATTTCCCTGGCGGTGGATAAGGACATAGTCCTCTTTTTACAAGATCTCCACAGAGATACCAAGGCGGCAGTGCGATACTCAGGTGACTTGAAGGTCTTATGCCTGTTTCCTATCAAGAGTGGGCTCCACAAGGGCTGCATACCGGCTCCTTTCCTATTTAATGTATACATTAATAACTTGGAGAGAACCCTTTTGGAGACCAAGGCGGACTTTCCTCAGGTGGGAAGGCATGGTCTTCCAGTTCTGTTGTACGCAGACAATGCTGTCTTGATGGCTAGGACCAAACGGGGCCTGACAACGCTTTTAAACTCTTTTGTTCAATTTATGGGGGAGCACGACCTGAAGGTCAACAACTCTAAGTCATTTATCATGCAAGTAGGGGCCCACCCTAGTAGGCCATATACGTTTAAGGTAGGGTCCACCCCAGTCCCAGGATCGAGTGCTTTCTCATATCTGGGGGTGATGGTAGATTAAAAAATGAAATGGGGGCCTCAACTCACCTGCAAGAAGACTTACCTCATTAGGGAGTCAGCAGCCATATTCCATTTTGCTTCTAGTCTGGGGAAAAGACCTGGGTGTTGCAAAATAGATATGTGTATCCATTTAAATTCATGTGTATGCACTCACACTAACATGAGGCCCAGAGCTCCAAAGGGCTTCCTATCTGACCTTGCCTGGACAAACTTTCAGCAGCTATTCTGAATCAGCCTTAGAGGTAACTTTCCTTGTCCTGATGTCATCATAAGTTTCCCTATCTGGTTGTGCAAGTTGCTTACACAGTGCTGTGCCAGCCTTTCTGGTCTGCCCATATCTAGCCATTTATAATTGGCATGTTACACATCCATGTCAGCCATATTTGGCTATTTGGCTTGGTGCCTTATTCTAGTTCCGCTGACATGGCATTAATAAATGTATATAGCACCCAGAAACCTGTCACTCTGGGAAGAAGCAGTCTGAGAGCCCCTAAGCAAGGAGACCTGTCTTCTTCCTTGCTAATTAGCAATGATGCATGCATTTGGTACCAATAAATACATTTCGCTCTGTTTCTAAGCAAACCTGCTAGGTCTGATGAGTTTCATTCATTTGCTCCTGGGAGAGTGCCAGTATTCCCCATCAGAATGGTGTCAGAAAGTGGGACATTGGAGGACTGTGATGTCACCAGTTGGTAAGTGAGAAGTAAGCTAAATAACTAACTTGCCTTGCTGCAAGTGACCTTCCAGTCTTTCAAATGCGTATTTAACACATAGTATTAATAAAAGGGGCATTGGCTGGCATTTAAAATAAACAGGTGACTGTAGAGAATGTTTTAAAATATTCTCTGTATCAATACACTAATTGATATGTGGCATACACTGCAGGAGAGCCTGGGTTAGAGAATAATTTATGTGTACCTACACATATAAGAAGTATCCAAATCCAGGGAAAAAATATAAATATAACGTACGCTCTCAGTCGTAACAGGCAAACAAACACGTCTCGGGGTCCAAGTGTTTATTACACACAACGCGTTTCGGCGACAAGCCTTGATCACGTAAGAAGTAGTGAAACAGGTGACTGATAAGTAACTAAGTTACTTTATGTCAATAAATATTGACAAATGGCTAGACCCTTCGGGCTTTTTTATAAAAATCCATTGCAGGAGACCCTATGCTAGGATGGGGCATTGATTTTACCCACAAAAAGAAACCCTCCCAGAATATAGTGAGTGGAGCTTCTGATTTGCGGGTTGCACCGGAACACAGGGAAATGATTTTGAAATATGCGTAGTTATGTCATGGATGAA
This sequence comes from Triturus cristatus, assembly GCF_964204655.1. Taxonomy (NCBI): domain Eukaryota; kingdom Metazoa; phylum Chordata; class Amphibia; order Caudata; family Salamandridae; genus Triturus; species Triturus cristatus. The sequence continues at coordinate 130,564,532 of NC_140586.1, read as the reverse complement.
TGACTGCATTTGAATAGGGTATTGATCTTCAGTACTGAACCTCTATGTTTCCTTGAAATGTTTCTTTGATTTATATAGAAAATGGAGCGCATTAGTGCATTAGAAAAGCAAATGGGTTTTATGTGATGTCTCTGGCTGGTCCATAACTGTTGATTTCCCTCTTTTTAACACATTCTATCCACTACCTAACAAATTTTCCTTTGTAGGAGACCTTTTGTATTTATCTTTCAGGGTAAGTGCACATTGTGAGTAAACAAAACACATTTCATGAGAAGGGATCTCAGGAGAAAATCATGGTAAGCCCACTAGAAAATTGTTTAAAAACTGGCAGGAGGAAACAAGGTTCAAAACACATCATCACCAGATAGCCCTGCAGATAAAGGTAAGAATACGAATTATATAAAATATGTTAAGTAGCTGCGCGCTACTATGGAAAGTGAAGCAGTAACAAAGTATAGATGTGTGAACATTCAATTATTATATTCCCACAATGGTAAAAAAATTAGAATTAAAAATCGAAGCAGAACTGCCCAGCATTCCATATTAAAAGAGAATGGACTTTGCATACATTGTGCCGTGTTTCATAGAAGATATTTTGCGCTTGTTTCTGTACCTAATTGATGTATTAAGGATTGTCCATGTTTTATGAACCAATTGTAAATAAAGCACTCTGAAACCTTTGAGTATAGCTAAACCTATCTAAAAATAAAAAAATAAAAATAATTGTAACATGGTAATGTTAAAACTAACTTTTCCTAAGAAAAGGCACTAAATAGGAAAAGAGTAGGCCTCACAGACAAAAAACGAATTTTCAAAGTAGCAGTAAAATGTGCACACAGGCATAGAGTTTCAAAAAGGCTCCTGTGCAAAATATTACATCACTGTCCTTAGATATATGATATTAAACAATAAAAGCATTCACATTGTATGAGTAATTGGTGGCTGCTGTACGGGTAAAATGCTAAAGTAAAAGCGTCCTCCCTTTTACCACACTGCAAACGATAGATTTTAACTGGCTTGGAATGCCTGGTTTTTAATAGAATGAACAGAGCCTCATTCCCAGCACCAGAAAGAGAGCTTTTAACAGCTGCTCAAGCTGTCTGTCCGAAGGAAGCTGTCTGTCAGAGCAGAGGGAGGTAATGAGTGGTTTATCAACTTTTTTGGGTTTCGGTGAAGACATTAGAATACAGCACATTGCTGTCATAATGGAAACAGATAGCATCATAAAGGGCCCTGTGTCATTAATTGTCAGACAGGATTTATCAGTCCTAGAATACAATGCCTTCTCTCCTGAAGAAATGTGGAAGCTAACACCTACCGGTCATAAAACACTGCTAAATAAATAAGACAGGCCTTACCCAGGCACAAATTACAAATAAACACTGTGGCAACTAGGTTTTAAGTTAGTACAAAATGGCATAAAAGCACGTGCATTAAAGACTACTGACTTTTTAAAAGTTAGAAATACAGCTTCATTATTTTTGATAAAAGAGAAATGATAAAAGTAAGGACTTTCTTTCCTGTTGCTTTCCTAAGAAGCACATCTGTGGATCTGATGGTAAATAATTACTACTTTCTAAAGAGTGAAACAAACTTTCTATGTTTCAGTAAAGCTTCTGTGCTTAGTTTCAAAAAAACGTTTTGTAACTGTTATAAATAAATGCATTTAAAGACAAAAGGAAAGGAATGAGGCTTGCTTTTCATATGTAGAAACAACAAAAGGGTTAGTTATTATTTTTCAATAATGACTACATGTAAAAATAATTTAAAGCCATTGCACTAAAATCGTTTTTGCATTTTAAAGACCTTTATAATGTCTAATAACCCTACTGTAAAAAAATTATTAAAATATAGAAATGTAAAAAAAATCAATATTTGCAAAGTGGCCATTCTGATTTCAATGTGCACATTAACATTTCTATCTCCAAATGGTTAAATATGTTGTTGCACCAAATTAAAAGGGTGCATATTAGTTTATCTAACAACGCCAAAATTACTGTCTCTTAGTGACAAACTTAAAATGTAGTATGGCCTAATGGCTGCAGTGTCAAATACAAAGGCTATTAAAAGTTATGCAAAGAGTGGCTGTACAGACATGTGAATTACATTGCAAACCTTTATGCAAACCTTTATGCACAATAATTCTGGGCGCATTATGGCATTATGAAAACTAACATTTTTAGCAAGTTCTTTGGGTGGTAGAAAACACATTGCATAGGAATACATTTTTTCTTTTTAAAAACAGCAAAAGTTACATCCTACCTTTAAAATATCACCACTGGAGTCAGCCCCTCAGTCATGCTTCTCGAAAGTTTCTTGAACTGTGATGGCCACATGGAGATAGCATTGCTCAGACAGGAGGACAACAGGTTTAAGGGTCAGAGGCCAAGTTCTGTATTTAGAACTGACCAGCACTACTGAAAGCAAAATGTCCACACAGGTGTTTTTGAGAATTTTTTATCTGAGGTTAGCCACTGTGACAGTGTGTGATTTCCACTTTTAGGGGCCTACATTAGACTATGAAAGCATCACAGCATTTCCTGATGTATACATGTACATTTATAATTGTGTAAATGCAAGTTGTACATTTAGTCTATAGCCCTTGTAGTAAAAATACAAATAAATAAATAAACAGGGCTGTATTTGATTGAACGGGGAAGACATTCCATTTCAGCAGATTTGCTTCTATTTTGGTCTACAGCAAATAACACGTGTTAAGCAAACGCACACTACAGTGCCACTTGTTCTAAATAGAAAAAAATAGATATATAATACGTGCTTGTAATGTTGAATAGTAGTTTAACAATAACTTAATACCTTGTATTAATTAAAGTTCCTGATTACAGCATGGTAGGATAAAACACTACAGGTAATGTAAACGTTGCTCTAATGATGTCTGAGGCTATCATCTGCCTAGGAAAATTAGGGTCAAATAAATGATCAATTCATGTTACTAATATTCAGGATATCGTCATTAGTAATTTAACTACATTTAATAAATGGAAGAATTTACCTAGTTGTTACAATGGAATTATGGCCTTGATTAAGCCTTCCTGGAACTAGATTGGACACCACAGAAATATTGCATATTCTTTTAGGAGCAGATGGGGATATCACTGTTTTCTTGAGAAATAATACCTTTGTAGGAGATATGTAAGGTGGGGTTTATCCTACTGAATAACATTATCAAGGGGCACAGCGTAGATACCAGAGAGCAGATAAGAGTATGGTATCAGTGCTATTGTGCCCAGTGTTTCAGAATGAAGGTATCAAACACGTCCAAGGAGAATCTCATCTTTCCACTAAGGTAGGAGGTGTTTCTACTAACGTGGGGGATAAAGGGATACATTTCACAATTTTAATATAAATAAATATAATTTTTGCAGCAGTATATATTTTTGGGCGAATAAATGGAATTTACTAACAAATACCTAAGGATAGGTTAGAACAGGGCGCTTACTGCTTGCAGCTTCAGTAAGGATTCCCTGTTGTACGCACCACCTGTAGAGCACGTGTGGATGTGTTGAGAGATGATGAATGATGCTGTTAGACTGCAGTTTGTTACATATGAAAAGGAAATTTGATGGATGTACACATAACTAACAATAAGGTTATAGATCTAGGAAACAGAGAGGTTTGGAAAAATGCCCTCACCATAAAGTGATATTTAAAATAAATAAAATGAAAAAAGAGAGGGTGGTGAAAACATGCTGTCCCCATAAAGTGATAACCTTATGAACTTGGGGTTCCCTTACAGCCTGTTGTGCCTGACACCAGTACTATATTATTATTTATACCTGTAGACGCAGGGTATTTTTCTCTCCTCATTGGATTTTAGCATTAAAGTCCTTCTACAGAGTGAAAGCCTCTTTGCTGTCGTGCTGGGATACCCAGTACACTTCGTTCACTGTGAGTCCCAATGTCAATGCGCAGGCAGTAAAGAGAAACTTGGACCACCAATGCCTGGAAGGCGGTAGCATCGTCTTGCTGTAGGCTGATGACCTCCTAGTGACATCTCCATCACTTGAGGCCTGTGAAAGCCTGTGAAAAACACACTGTAGCTCTGCTGAACTACCTCCAGAAGAGAAGACACAACGCCTCATTGTCAAAATGCCAGTGCTGCCAAAAAGAGGTGACTTACCTGGGTTTTGTGATATTCCAAGGTACACGCCGCATGCCACCTGACAGAATAAAATTGATACGGGGCATTCAGCTCCAGCCCAACAAGAAAGGAATGATGTCCTTCCTGGGGATAATGAACTGCTGACACCAATGGGTCCATGAATGCAGATGCTATGACTAATGAATTTGCAAACTGTTCAAGAGATTGAAAGAGACATTTTGTACTGTGCCATCATGGGGACTGCTTGACTACAAACTGCCTTTCCATCTCTGTTTCAGAGCAAAATAACATTGCAAATGAAGTGGTGCTGCCAATGGTGTGCTCACACAGCTGGAAAAGAAAGGCCTGTGGGACACAACTATGTGACTTTGCTTTCTGCAGTGATTAGGGGTCAGCAGCTGTGATGGTGGAGAGGACGGCTCTCATTGTGTTGGACTATACTTGTATTGTCTAGGTGCCACATTTGGTGTGGATGCATTTGGTACGGTTGTTGTTGTTGTCTGGATCGACACAACATTTTCTGCTGGCAGGGACACAGGTTATAATGGCACCATGTTGTCTAATTGTAATGTCATAATAAGAGGCCCACCTGTTAATTTAGCAAAAGTATTTCCTGCAATAGGTTATTCTGATGACATCCGTTCTCTTAGAAACAGATGAGACCCCTAAGTAAGTTGGTGTTGAGATTGTAGAAATCGGCACCAAACCAAGATTAGACACCATTGGAAAAGGCATACTATAGGATTGGTACACTGATGGTTCCACCAGCAGACTGATAGACACTGATTACAAAGCAGGGTATGCTGTAGCAATAGCTGAAGTGCAGCTCTGCCACTTGGAACATCTACCCAATAAGACGAGCTGTATGCTGCAACAAAAGCATGAATACTAGTCAAGGGTAAAACTGTTAACATTTACACTAACTCACATTATGCTTTGCAGTTCATATTTGTGGCCAGCTGTGGAAGTATCACGGATTCATAACAGAAGCAGGGCGCCTTATTAAAAATGGTCCTTTAGTAAGGATCTTGTAAAAGCAATACTATTATACACCAGGATAGCGGTAATAAAATGTGAAGCCTACACAGGAGCTAATACTAAGATAGCCAAAGGTGATGCCATCGCTGACACAGCATTAAATGAAAGCATGTTACAGCCAGCGCAGATGGGACTAATGAACAAAGCATTCCCAAAAATACAGCTCATTCAGAGACAATTGTTGCAAGCTAATGTAAAGGAAGCACAATGGTCCGCAACACCAGATGAACATAGAGGGTGGATTGATGATGGATGTGAGCCGAATAATGAAGAGAGTATGGGCCTATCAGGATGAGATGCCTGTGTCCCCACGCAGTATGTTCCTTTCCCTTACAAGACTGGAGCAGGGACCCTCTGATATTGCACAAGGGAGGATGAACGCGCAGATGCATGTTGCTTCCCAGTGAATGGATTTAAATATTTGCTGGTGTAGGTGGATGTTTTCAAAATGAATGGAGGTGTATCCAACAGGGAAGAATAATGCATCAACTAGGGCGCAGTACTTCAGGAAAGCCATCTCTCCAAGGCTAGGGGTCCACCAGGGCATAAATAGCGATAGAAGATCACTCAGTGACTACATTTATGCTAAAGAGGTTGTTTTGGGGAATAAAGTATAACATGCATACCCCATACCACCCTCCACCGTTGAGGCAAGGAGGAGTAAATGAGCTCCAGAATAAAAAAAATAAAAAAATAGATTATTAGTAAAGGCAACTGATGGAACAGGCCTGAAATGGCCTGATGCTCTGACTTTAGAACTGCCTGCAATGTGGCAAAGACTTCTAAAGCAATTATGGAGACATGGTCATGGTGAGAAAAATAAAAGCTGTTTCTTTTAGTTCTAGGTGGACTGGACCACAGACGGCGAACCAACGCCATGAATGGATTGAGGGGTCAAAATGCAGAGCAGTACCCCAACGCCTGAGAGGACAGTACCAGAAATTGATGACCATCTGTCACCAGAGGACCTGCGCAACACAGTAGTCAAGAAGAGGACAGACCAGACCATTTCTATGATCCATGAGGGCCCATCAAAAGGCTTTCCTATCTGACCTTGCCTGGACAAACTTCCAGCAGCTATTCTGAATCAGCCTTAAAGGTCACTTTCCTTGTCCTGATGTCATCATAAGTTTCTTTATCTGGTTGTGCAAGTTGCTTACACAGTGCCGAGCCAGCCTTTCTGGTTTGCCCATATCTAGCCATTTATTATTGGCATGTTACACATCCCTGTTAGCCATATTTGGCTTGGTGCCTTATTCTAGTTCTGCTGACATGGCATTACTAAATGTATATACCACCCAGAAACCTGTCACTCTGGGAAGAAGCAGTCTGATAGCCCCTAAGGCAGGAGACCTGACTTCTTCCTTTCTAATTAGCAATGATGCATGCATTTGGTACCAATAAATACATTTCGCTCTGTTTCTGAGCAAAACTGATATGTCTGGTGAGTTTCATTCATTTGCTCCTGGGAGGGTGCCAGTATTCCCCATCACTGTGGGGGCCTTACTAGAGCTTTACAGGGCCAAGTGTATCACAAAGGCACTGTATGGCAGTGAAATCTGGGGGTACATTGCCTGAGAAGATCTTCAAATCATGGAAAACAAGTTCCTGAGATGCCTTTAACAGTTTCCCAGGGCGCACCCTCTTTCGCTGTTCATGAGGAGCTCGGTATGACCTATATCACCGACTTGATAGCTTATTTCCCCGTGTCTCTTTTGTTAAAAATCTGGGCTAGAAAGGGGTTATAACTAAACAAAATTATTTTAAAAGATTGTTTGGTCCTATATCACGCTTTATGTGTGCCATGGCACAAATACATCAAAGAGAGCTTAATGAGCTTGGGAAGAGGAGATCTCTTTACTAACCCTGATCTGACGAATAAGAGGGATCCAAATCTCATTGAGGCAGCCTTCTTTGTGCAGCAGACTGCACTGAGGGAAGAGAAGGAGCTTCTGGAGCCCAGTGTACGTCGCTTCAACGCGCTTCAGAGCCACCCAGCTGGTGAAGCCATATCTACTGGGGTTCATAAACTCATATGAAAGATTCTTACTGACAAGGTTCCGGTCTGATCTCTTTCACCTTCTCCTTGCCCACCATAGGGGTCTGAGTAAAGGACAAAGTTTGCCGTCCTGCGGCTGCGATGGACAATCTCCACAGGACATGGTTCACTTTATGATGTTTTGCAGTTTTTATGATACCCCCAGAAAGTCCTTTTTAATCCCATTTTTGAAAAAAGGCCAATTTTAGGCAAGTGTGACCCGCTTTTATTTTCTTACAAATGATTACGGTGAACGCTGTTTTTTATGTGCTTAATTTTTTTTAATCGACAACAGGTTAAGGTCTTGTTGTAACTAGCTAGTCTGCTCCTCTCACATTCTTCTTGGCGCCATGCTCTTTATACCACACTGCTTTTTGTTTGATCATCTTATGTTTCAAGAGTTGGGATTATTGTATTAACCTGGAGCGTTTTTATTTAGTACTGTTTGTGTAGTATTGGAACTCTCGCATTATCATATTCCTACTGGCTTAAGTTTTTCCTACCTGGTGTGCCCTGTGATGATTGTTTCTTGTCAAATTCGAACATGTGCTTTTATGGTTTCAATAATTGAAACCAAATAAAGATTACTTTGACTAGTCAGACTAGTCAGTAAAACATAATGACACCAGCAAAAAGTGGGGGTGACCATGAAAGCAGATCCTACTTTCCTACAGGCAGGCACTGGCAGTAAACAAGTGCAGTCCATTTACCGTGAGTGAGTCACCAGTTATGAGGCTCACCCATAGTAAAAGGTCAAAAACCACGTGATCAAAAAAGCAAAAAATCCAGGTGGATTTGATGGGCAGGACCCATCACCGTACAATCCCCTATCAAAGTTCATTTCAGAACGTGAAGTCTTTTATTCTTATTGTTCACTACAGGTTCCAGCTAATTCATAATCAAATTCCCAAAATTACAGCCAACACATGTAATAGAGGCCACCCCTTCCTCAAGCCTATCTCTCAAATGTGTCCCATTCTTGTCAGATTCAAAATGTAATACTAATAATAATAATAACAATGATAATATGTTTATTATGCATAGTTACTAAAATTCTTTGCATACACATGACAATATGCACATCCATAAAAATGAATTCAGCGAGAAGTTACAACATAGAACAAGGTTGATTTCAGAGCTCCAAAGTAGTGCATCAAAGTTATTAAGTACAATCAGTGAGCGGAGGTGAGTGCACAAAGCCGCTTGGTGCCCTCAGGGTATTTACAGGACTATGACACTGTGCTACAATACTCTGCCAAAAAGTAGGCTGATGCGTTGGCTGAGTGACCAGTGCTTAAAATCAGGGGGGCGTTTGAGTGGTTGAAATGCAGAAAAAATGCCAATTAAAGTACACAACGCAGTTCGTAGCAGCCAGTTAGAATGGATGTATTTAGACAAGGTTCAAAAACAGTTGAGTGCACAAAGTTGCCAGAGCCTGGAGTAAAGGGGGCATTAAAGTGGTTAATGTATGAAAGAAGTGCTAGTTAAAGTGCGTAGTGCAAGTCATTGTAGCCAGTTAGAGTAAATGTCTTTAAACAGAATTCATGAACAGTTGAGCCCACTCAGTCATGCTTAAAGCTATTCAAGACAGTCTGATAAGTTAGAAGTCTTTTATTAATGTGATCGACCACTTTCACTAGTTTGTTTTCAACCACTAAAGATATTTTGTGGTCCCGCACATTACTGTGGATCAGCCGAGCAGGGGAAGTCAATTGCTGCTTGTCTGCAAGAGTCTAGACCTTTTTGATTCCAGATCGAATGAAGCAAGGCTTGACAGACACTGAGCGTCCCTTTACAGAGGCACAGGTCTCTATATCCCAGATTGAGTATGTAAGAAAACAGGGCTCTTTGCAGATGGCCCTCTACTTTTTGCCCCCATTTGGACTAATAGATGCTGGTTTTCAACTGACAGTGCACCAAGACCTGCTAACCAGGCTCCAGTGCCCGCTCCCTAAAACTGTTATGTGTGAATTGGCAATCCCAATTGACAAGGACTTTATTCTCCTTATAAGTCCCTAGTATATGGTACCAGTAGTACCCAGGGCAAGGGTGGTAAAGGGGTACCCAGGGTTTGCAGCATTGTTTGTGCCACTCTGAGTAACCCAAGTAAACTACTAACAGCAGGCCTGCAATTGCAAACTGCAGGAGCAGTGCAAACTGCTGGAACGCAACTGTGCCATTACCCTGTGTGACACAGTCAATTCACTATTTTTAATATATGTCAGGCACCCCTAAGGAAGGCCGCCTGAGCCCAGAAGGCAGTGTGCATCATATTAAAGATGAGAACAAATAAGTGCAAGCCTATATGTCCCTATAGTGGTATTGCCCATTGGAAACTAAGTCTCAGCGGTCCATAGGATCACATGGGCTGCCACCCGGGCATTCTTCAGTTTGGCAGCTCCATTATGGTACTGCTGAAGCATGTCATGTTTAGTATCAAACACCGTGACTTCTCATCCTTAAAGAAGTTCCCAGTTGATCTACCCAGGCTTATTGGCCACCAGTCTGGTAACCAACCCCTTAACTCAACGCTGCATCAGGAAGGCATTCCACAATACCTGCGACCGATGTTGGCAATTACCCCCCTCTTGTGTTTTTGCATCTTGTTTCCAGCAGCATCGTGCACAGCGGTATTAGCAGCTCTCCTGTGACTCCCATTCAGCACCAGGGACAGCCTGCACAACTCTGCACCCAGGCTCCACGGCCAGGTAAAATTGAACTGACTGTCATGGCCTGGTCCTCGCCACTTTTACCCTGCGAGGGTACAACGTAACTCGACCTCTAAGTGACTGATTGTCACTAGTAGTTTTTGCCATTTACCACAATGATAAAGTATCACTGCATTTCACTGCATTGATTTTATATTGCTTCTAAAAATCATAACTCCAGTTATATATATGCTATTTTGTTCATTTTGGTGTCTAAATTAAGATTACAATACACTCTATTTTTATTAATTGATGTCTGATTTCTCTCAAGTCATGTCTATTAGTTATCGTACATGTTGGTACTCTGAAATGCTTAACATGTTCCTCTATTAAAGCCTGACTTCTCTTTGCCACACTTCCAGGACTGACCTAAGGATTTATTAGTGTGACTCAAAGAACCATCTTTGGGTTATCGTGATAGTATTACATGGGAAGGACTAACCCCCAAACCACGTAATACTCCACTTTCCCACATAGTAACCTCCACAGTTATAGTTCCCGATAATGTATCACAGCGCAAAAAAATATTCATTCATCTTCAGAAACAAAATCTTCATCACTAATGCGATTAAGTCCCCCACTGTTTATGGTATCGGGATAGATGAGTTTCCCTGTGATGCGCAAAGCGGACAATAAACAAGAAAAAGAGACTTTTGACTTTTGAAACTAACAACAATGGGACATATTTGAGAGATAGGCCTTGAGGAAGGGTTGGTCCATGATACAAGTGTTGGCTGTAATTTTGGGAATTTGATTATGAATCCACTTGAACATATGGTGAATATTAAAAATAAAAGAATGAATGTTCTGAAAAATTACCAACAGAGTGCATTTGGATTCATGAACTTTGATAGCAGATGTAATATAATCAACTTCCTATGGAGTATACGCAGTGGCGGCCGCTACTAAGTGTGGGTGGTGTGACCGGGGGTACAGGGGGGGAGCGGAGGCGAGAATAAAACAAATAAAAATAAATTTACTTACTTGGGTGCCGCCGGGTGCTGCCACCTCCCAGAATCCTCTGTCCAATCACACCGCTGCCTTAAGCAGCGTTGTGATTGGTCTGAGTGACGTGGATCAGCACTGAGACAGGGACTTGGAGGCTTTGCATGTTACCCACCAGGCTGTGTAATGCAGCCTGGTGGGGAAGATGCAAAGTGCGCAAGACGGTTTGACTGGCCCTCTTGGGCTGGTCAAACCATCATGTGCACTTTAGAGTGTGCTTTACACTCCTCCCCTGTCCCTTTAACTGGCCAGCCCAGCCCACCTGCCCTGCCCCGCACCCGAGCAGGAAGGAAAACGAAAACAATAATCATGTTAGTTGTTTTCGTTTTCTTTTTTACACTGCTCCTAGAGCAGTGGGGCGATGCTCCTCCGCCTTAGCCGAAGAGCCCGTCCCTGAGTATACATAGTCCAAAAAGAAGCTTCCTGCTTATTATTTAAACTCTCAAAAGCACTCATGTCATTCCAATATTGCAGCAACTTTATTGACTACTGATAAAACAGCAAATTCAATGAAACATTTTCTTTCTTATATTTAAAGCTTTAAGGGGAATAGCACTCCACTTTGTAGCCAGGATGAATAAAAAGAATATCCCTTCGTGTACTTTAAGATCTGAATATTCCACTCGTCTTACCATTCCACGATATGCAGGAAAAAAGCTTGGATACGTGTAGTTTCTCAGTACAGGCACCTTCATCATGGAATTCCTATAAAGACCATCTTCACTATGAATTAGATATTAATCAGTTCTGGAAAAACCTGGAAACATGGCATTTTAAACAAGTTTATCACTACTGATTACCTCCTCCTGCATCTGCTACTATTGGTTGCCTTGGAATCTATTAAAAGCCAAGAAACCTTTGGTGAAAGTGCACTCTATTAAGTAAGTTTAACTTAACATAACCTATTCAACACTAGTCCAGAACTGTGAAGACATTGTAGTTTCCCACAACTATGTAGTTATTTCCATTTAGATTCATTTCATGTAAATTCATCAAATGGTACTTGCCCAAAAAGCTATCATGGAGCCATCTAGGTGGATCTTCACTGGACATCCCTGATTTAATAAGACAGCAGTGTCTACAAAGTTCTTGTGTTGGTCCTTGAATTTGTGCACTGGACTAAGACAGCAGCAAACCTTCCACTGAAACATTTAAGTTGCAGACCTAGGGGATCCGTTTCCAATGGCCCACAAGTCAACATCCGCTCCTGCGCATGATCCATCATGCTACCCACATCTACCACCTGAATGCACACCGTTATGTCGTTCCCATAACAGTCTGTGTTGCCACATACTGAGCTGTTGGGACTCTGACATTTACTCTTATTAAAATCCCCAACCCAAACAAACATATAGTCACTGCTCCATCATAGACCACATACTCATCTCAGTAACCAAGCCCAATTTGGTTAGATCACTTAAGTTAGAACCATCTATGCATAGTGACCATTCGATGCTTAAACTTACACTTAATATATCCTCAAACAAGACAAAGGGTACTAAACAAGCTATGTGCATTAGACCAGTGGGTACAAATAGGGTCAGTCTAAAATGGGCAGGCATAAATGGAAACAGGATTTTAGAATCTGTAGTTAAGGAGAACTCCGAAGCTACATCAGTACCGAATGGGGACTGAATCATGAAAGACTCCTAATATCGTATCAGAACACTGCTGTCGCAGTAGCGGATACAATGACTGCCCCAATCAAGGACCAAAGGGGTAATTATAAGACTTATGGTTGGTTCTATAAACATTGTTCCACGACCAGCAGGGAGCTAAGGCTTGCACTATGGAAACGTCAGAGAAACTGGGGGCAGATCCAAGAACTAAGAAGGAATTATAAGTCGGTCCTTATTACCAGAAAAAAGGAACTCCAGGAGCAGGCTTGGGAGAACCTAGTAAGGACAGAAGATACAGGAGATTACATCTTGTTCTGGAAGACTGGTAATTGCCCGTTTCTAAATGATAATCTAATACCAACACTGGAGGTCTTAGTTGCTCTTTAAGCATGGATGAGCCACTTTGGAGGGATCTTTAACCCTTATAACATTGACATTGGTTCTACTGAGGCTTTATTTAACGTGGCAGGCTTTGAACCCCTAAAGCTAATCAGCATTGAGGAGGTTACTATTCGAATACAAATAGTACCCGCAGAAAAGCGACGGCGCCAGATGGGGTAGCTGTTGACTTAAGTCTGTCAACTCATTATGGGCGTCCATATTAACCCAAGTATGCAATGCAGCAGCACATGGCCATTTCCCTAATACATGGAGCGATAGTACCATAGTGCCAATTTTTTTAAAAGGGGACAGGGGAGACCCTAGGTGCTATTGCCCGATATCCTTTTTAGACTCCTCTGTAAAAATAATAGGCAGGGTGATCTTGGCTAGACTGGAATCCTGGGCTATGGATAACCATATATTTTCTGATTTCTAGTACAGGTTTAGGAGATAAATTATCTACATAAATATTACAAAAAGGACACTGTTCCTAAAAGTAGGGTGCAAAAAGTCACCCATACAATAAGGTGCAAAAAGTAACCATGTGTAAAAAAAGAGTCAAAAGAAGGAAAAAGAAAAGAATTCCTAGGTAAAGGGACCCTCAAATGAAAGGAAAAACCATTATGTGTCCTCTGTTGCCCTCACACACCCCATAGGGTGTCATGCTTCATCATCGGGCAGTTGCTCCTCGTTGGGCCGGCGCTGCAATTCCCTACGGGTCCCCCAAAGGGTCTCTTTATCGGAGATCTTTTATAGGACTGCCGGATGGTGCATGAGGGTGTGTGGGGTGAGGGGTCCAATAAGGGTAAAAACAAAAAGTGCGTGCAAGTGTTAAGAGAAATTCGTAAAGGGTAAACAAGCAGCAATTGTGTGAATCGTGTACCCTAAGCAGACTCAACTGCTGAATAAAATCTAGCCCCAATGGCATACTATGCCCGGGTATAGAAAGACATAGGTCAACATGTTTCGCGCCTGCGTCGCCTTAAGGGTCGTTGGCGCTTCGTCAGGACCAGAACTATAAAATGTAGTGTGCACGTGAAAAACCAATTAAAATACCCTCAAAATCGATCAGGGTGGGCAGTAAACTGTATCACCCAAAATCTGGCTACAGCTGCATGATGTGACCGCTCCTGATCAGTACCTAGGAAAGAAAAACAAAACAAGGTAGAACACAAATTTAAGCATCAGGAACACCTTGATGCCACATGATGTGCCACCGCTGTGTGCACATCCAGTACATAGAACACAAAAATGGATAAGAGCATGAGACAAAAACCACACCGAATAGTGCTTGAGGACACTGTGTCGAGAGGTATCAACCGCTCTTAGTGTTATACACATAGCGCCCCATCAATGTTAGAAATTGGTTCTGAATGAGTGCTTACCTCGCACTTCTGAGGAAAAACCGCTGGCACAAGCAACAGATGCCCCTAATTTAACGGTCTGTGAATACAGGAGATCACCAGGAGTTAACATAAACAGACACGGAACTTAATATATTAAAACCCACTAGAAGTGGTGCCCGTGTCCCTGTGAAACGAGGCTACTCACAATTTTCATCGGATACTGCCGCTTACGCACCTACCCCATCGTTGCATCTGCCAGAAAACAACGAAGCTCTGCACGGTGCTTTTATAACAAATCACCGGGGTCAGGTGTGCTGGGCGTGAACTCTATCCGGCAGATCATGTTCATTAAAATGCTTAGTGCGCATGCTCTAGGACTTAAACTTAACGCGCATGTGCAATGGTGGGGTAATAGTTTAGCCCACCATTGCACATGCGCGTTAAGTTTAAGTGTGCTATGTGTATAACACTAAGATCGGTTGATACCTCTCGACACAGTGTCCTCAAGCACTATTCGGTGTGGTTTTTGTCTCATGCTCTTATCCATTTTTGTGTTCTATGTACTGGATGTGCACACAGCGGAGGCACATCATGTGGCATCAAGGTGTTCCTGATGCTTGAATTTGTGTTCTACCTTGTTTTGTTTTTCTTTCCTAGGTACTGATCAGGAGCGGTCACATCATGCAGCTGTAGCCAGATTTTGGGTGATACAGTTTACTGCCCGCCCTGATCGATTTTGAGGGTATTTTAATTGGTTTTTCACGTGCACACTACATTTTATAGTTCTGGTCCTGACGAAGCGCCAACTACCCTTAAGGCGACGCAGGCGCGAAACATGTTGACCTATGTCTTTCTATACCCGGGCATAGTATGCCATTGGGGCTAGATTTTATTCAGCAGTTGAGTCTGCTTAGGGTACACGATTCACACAATTGCTGCTTGTTTACCCTTTACGAATTTCTCTTAACACTTGCACGCACTTTTTGTTTTTACCCTTATTGGACCCCTCACCCCACACACCCTCATGCACCATCCGGCAGTCCTATAAAAGATCTCCGATAAAGAGACTCTTCGGGGGACCCGTAGGGAATTGCAGCGCCGGCCCTACGAGAAGCAACTGCCCGATGATGAAGCATGACACCCTATGGGGTGTGTGAGGGCAACAGAGGACACATAATGGTTTTTCCTTTCATTTGAGGGTCCCTTTACCTAGGAATTCTTTTCTTTTTCCTTCTTTTGACTCTTTTTTTACACATGGTGACTTTTTGTACCTTATTGTATGGGTGACTTTTTCCACCCTACTTTTAGGAACAGTGTCCTTTTTGTGATATTTATGTAGATATAAGGAGCGTGGACACTGGACCTTGTAAAAGCTCCTTGGTCCCCCCCCCCCCTTTTTTGTATAGTAGGAGATAAATTATCACCATGGAGCAGGGAATTAATTTACATCTGATAATAAGCAAGTACACAGTAGCACGACAGGGAAAAATCCATCTCTGCTTTGCAGACTAGAGCAGTGCATTTGATTTAGTAAAACACGGTATAATGTGGCAGACTTTAGCCAAAATGGGCGCCTGTTAGAGCTGGGGGTCTCTAGTTGGCTGAGGTAGGTACTTTAGGCCAAATAGGGACCCTTGCTTCTAAGTCAGGGAAAGGAAGGACATCTTCTCAGATAGCCTCTGCTCACCCCCTCGGTAGCTTGGCACGAGCAGCCAGACTTATCTTCGAAGCAAGTGTGTAAAGTATTTGCAACCACGCTCTCAGTAACCCAATGATGACACCACAAATGGACTCCACACAAGTTTCATAATAAACAAGTATATGTTTATATAAAAAGATATACGAGGAGACCACACGCAAATAATCCAACATATGCGTATTTGTAATATTTCACCTTGCCGGTTATTAGGCCAGCAAGCCCTTGTAGGTTCTTGCAGTATTAATGAGCAATCCTCTATGATCCCCTGCAGTCCTAATGCAATGCTATGCAGTTTGTAATGCAAGAATCAGGCACTTTGTAATGCCAAAACAATGCCGTTCGTTATGCAACAATCACGGGCGCGACCATGTAAAGCCCGGGCCAAGGGCGGGCCCGTCCTAGCCCGTCAACGCTCGGAAGAGGCTGGGCTGGGCCAGGGCTCTTGGTTTTGTCTCTTGCTGTGCTTGCCGGGAGATTGCGAACAATCAAGAATCAACAGTAGCTCTGTCCCCTGGGTGAGTCGTTTGATCAATCCCGCCCTGTGATTGTATCTGTGCTGAAATTCTCTTCACCGGTAGCTGTATTGAAGGATGTTCTGCTTAGCAGTCATCCAACAGACCCAGAAACTATCTGCTAAGACTCTACTCTATATTGGGACAGACAAGAAGGAGTTTATTCACAGGAGCACGAGACTTTGAGGACACCCATTTCAAAAGACTGAGCATGGGGAAAAGGAAATCAATGGATGGGAATAGCGGAGCCCCGGCAGGGGGGGATAGTGGCAGAGAACGAAAGGGAAAAAGGGTGAGGAAATCGCTGAGGCAGACGATTTCAGGTAATAATTGTATCATAGACAGAATAGATACATTGATCAGTGAATGTGAGGACATCTTACTTAGCGATACATCCACTCAAGCCCCTAGCACCGAATCAGTTATAGGCTCCTCCCATACGGATAAATCCATCGTAGGTCAATATATAACAATTCCCACAATGTTTCATAAAACAAAGAGGGTTAGATACCATAGAACTACAAATGGAGGGATCTGTTGCTAAAGGTGCAGCCCAAGGGGAGGGGAAGCCTGGCACCCCCGAGGTTGGGGAAGCATCGGTTGCTTGTGCTAATAGGTTTGCACCCCTCATAGGTCTGCAAGAGGAAGAGAGGGTAGATGACTGCCTGAATAATCCCCCGTCGCCGCCCCGTAACCCGCCTCCTACATACATCTCACATATCATCATTGACTTTCAGGGATTACCTTCTCTTATTAGCGAATTAAAAGCAGAGGTAGCACTAATTCGAACAAAGTTGGTAGAACTGACTTTGATGGTTGATTTTCTGACTCAAATGACCCCTGCCCACCCAGAAACTCCCTATCGTAGGGTAAAGCAGCCTGAACAATCTAAGCAGACAAACAGCCAGGAACATTGCCCGGTTATTACATCAAAGCTCACTCAGAGCAAGGCTAACACTCCACTTCATCATGACATGAGGGGAGAAAATAGACCCAACACAGAGCCTACATTACTGGGGCGTCCCATTCATGTATCTATCCTGAAATCAGATTCATCTCAAATACAAAATAGGCGTCCCGCCACACTAGGCTTAGGGAATACTCGAAATAATTCTAGGCAACAAAGCATTGCACCGTTAGGTCCAAACTTGTTTCAGGCGCCCAAAATGTATATGGTAAACGTCCCCAAATATGACAGCAGGAATAGTAGAGAAAATGCAGATTCCCTCACTAATAAGGCAATCCATTGGATTCGCCACGTTAGGGGATGTCGCTCAGTTATCAGAGAAGATATTCTTAGAGCCCGCAGAGTCTCTTCCCGGACAAACCCTCCAGATTGTATTGAGCTAATATTAAAAAATCATGAATTAGTTGAAAACCTGCTAGATCTGGAGTTTCGTACGTCTTCTCCAGACCATTCTTTAATTCAGTTTAGACGTTTCCCTTTTGTAACTGGATAGGGTTGCTCTACAGGGCTAGGTGGCCTCCCATTAGATGGATCCTCAAATCTAGACTCTAATGACTGACTGTTGAATGCGTCTCAGAAGGTCATAGGTACCAATTATTTTATTCATTTAAGTAGAGAATCTAGCAATTATCACTACCACCCCATTGAGGCGGAATGTATAAGGAGTACCATACCCCCCAATAATAACATATTAATAACTAATAACATATTAATAACTAAAAGACTCATAGAGCTAGTTAACAATCAAGGCAATTTACCGAACATTGTGACACCTTTGTGTCCAGGCAAAAATCCAGGGGCAGGTTTATCCGTGATATCATAGAATGTAGCCGGCCAAAAATCTAAGATTACATCTCCAGATTGGCAGTCATTTGTTGCACAACATGATGTCTGCCTTTTTCAGGAAACCTGGGCGACGGATCCAACTTACTGTATAGGCTATCTAAATTATTATATCCCAGCAATCGCTGGTGGAAAAGGTCGACCCTCTGGAGGGTTAACAATTTGGGTCCGCCAAGAAATTGGCTTTGTGGTGCAGGTCTTTGACTCCCACAATAAGGATATACTAGCGCTTAGGTTGACGTGGGGAGTGGGAGAAAAGCTTGATGTTTATGTTTATAACATCTATGCAAGGGGGACTAAGGGTAGGAAATCCAAGGTGTTAATAGCCCTGGAAACTCTCCTTGACCAACATTCTAGGGGCACAGATGTAATAATAGCAGGTGATCTTAACATGACTTTTGAACCCCTTTTAAACGGAACTCCCTAATTTTACTGATGAGGAAGAT
This sequence comes from Triturus cristatus, assembly GCF_964204655.1. Classification (NCBI taxonomy): domain Eukaryota; kingdom Metazoa; phylum Chordata; class Amphibia; order Caudata; family Salamandridae; genus Triturus; species Triturus cristatus. The sequence goes on along the minus strand of NC_140586.1, from coordinate 130,545,807 downwards.
GACTTTTGGAGAATTCCTAAAGTAGATTTAATCCCAGTAAAAAAATTGACTGATGTAGTAGTCCAGATGAATTCCATCTGTATGGAGAAAGGACTAAGGGCTGTAAATGGCAGAACACACGGCTAGAGCAAAAAAAACTATGACCATGAGTTTGAACACAGGCCCCTGCAGCGGATGCCTTCGTCCACTGAGCCACCAGACCCGGCATACACACATCTCTCTATCTATCAATCTCTCTCTCTCTCGTTCTGTCTCCCTCCCTCTTGCTCTGTCTCCCTCCCTCACTCTAGCACTCTCTCTCCCTCTCTCTCTGTCTCCCTCTGTCTCACTCACTCTGCTTGTCTCCCTCTCTCTCTCTGTCTCCCTCCCTCTCTCTCTCTCTCTGTCTCCCTCTCTGTCTCCCTCCCTCTGTCTCCCTCTGTCTGTCTCTGTCTCCCTCCCTCTGTCTCCCTCTATCTGTCTCCCTCCCTCTGTCTGTCACCCTCCTCCCTCTGTCTCCCTCTGTCTGTCTCCCTCGCTCTGTCTGTCTCCCTCGCTCTCCCTCTGTCTCCTTCCCTCTGTCTCCCTCTGTCTATCTCCCTCCCTCTGTCTGTAGCGCTCCTCCCTCTCTCTATCTCTCCCTCCCTCTCTCTCTCCATCTCCTTCCCTCTCTCTATCACTCTCTCTCTCTCCCTTCCTCCCTCTCTCTCTCTCTCTCCCTCTCTCTCCCTCTGTCTCACTCACTCTGCTTGTCTCCCTCTCTCTCTCTCTCTATGTCTCTCTCCCTCTCTCTCTCTGTCTCCCTCCCCCTCTCTCCCTCTGTCTCCCTCCCTCTCTCTCCCTCTGTCTCCCTCCCTCTCTCTCCCTCTGTCTGTCTCTGTCTCCCTCCGTCTCCCTCTATCTGTCTGTTGCCCTCCTCCCTCTGTCTCCCTCTGTCTGTCTCCCTCCCTCTGTCTGTCTCTGTCTCCCTCCCTCTGCCTCCCTCCCTCCATCTCCCTCTCTCTGTCTCCATCTGTCTCCCTCTGTCTCCATCTGTCTCCCTCTGTCACCTCACCCGCTGCTCTCACACCCTGCTGTCCTCATCACCCTCTGTCACCTCACCCTGCATGTGTGTTACCCCGGGCAGAGACAGCTTCCCTGGAACACACACAGCCGCCCTCGAGTACTTCACATGTCTTTAAAAGACCATTCACTTGTTAATGAGGCTTTGTTGTATTTCACCTCTTTTTAGCGCCCCTGCATCTCCACTCATTTAGAGTGGAGATGCAGGGGTGCTAAAGAAGAGGTGAAATACAACAATGCCTCATTAACAAGTGAATGGTCTTTAAAAGAATCGTCCGGTCACCATAGCTCCGCGCTGCTGCAACCGGCGGTGTTTGCTGACACTCTATGAGTACCCGTGCTCTAGATACAGTTCCTACAAATGACATGAGGCGTTTGAAATGGGCGAATTTAATATCGAAACCTCAATTCCTAGATAGGATCACACTAGATATTGATAACGCAATGATAGAACGGGAAGATCTTTTGGTTAACATGGCACCACCTGAGATGGTTATCGGATTTCATACTGAGTTTTTTAAACAGCTTCGCACCTATTTCTATAAAAACAGCAAAAATAAAGGTACACATCATAAAAAGGGAAGTAAATGGTTTAACAAGGAGTGTAAGGAGGCTCGTAGCTTCTTGGGGGAAGCAATTAGGGACGGTGACATGATTAAGGTTCGGTCTGCTAGACATAAATCATACATATAAGAAAGCCCAGGAGATGGCTAAGAAACTCTGGGACGGTAACAGATGGCAGGATCTCAAATGTGCGTGTGAAAACAAAAACCATAAACAATTTTGGGATGTAGTCAAATGGGGCAGAGATGGCCGACCTTTAGAGCCGACAAATCATGTAAGCCAAGAACAATGGGTAATGCACTTTCAATCCCAATGTGCTCGCAGTACAGATGATAGGGATATGTTTGAGCTCCCACAAACTTACTATGATGGGTCGGCTTTTAATGAAGCTGATGTTGATATTGCTCTGGGTACTGATATGGGTGGTAAAGCATCAGGCCCCTATGGAATCCCAGCCGATATATTCCTTTCCAATAAATCTAAATGGAACCGATATATCCTGATTTTAATGAATGAAATTACTAAAGGTATGCCGGTACCAGACTCCTGAAAAGGAGATGAGATAATCCCAATATTCAATAAGGGGGATAAGTCTTTGCCTGGGAATTTCATTACAAGACCGGAGGCTACATTATGCATTAATCCTTTAATGCAGATCACAAGCAGCCGCACTACATCATAAAGGCAAAACAGTTCTAGAATGCGGTGAGCAGAAGCAACAAAAGGCATGAGAGACAAACAGACTGCCTCTTTTAAATGCGGCTCACAAGCAGATAAGTCTATCTTTTACTTGCTTATTAATTTCACAATGTCTTAATAATTGTACCCCTTTTATATATTTATTTGCCTTAATTTACCTTTTCTTATACTCCCTTCACCATTCACAACCTTCTTTTGTATATCTGGCGCTTGTTTCCCCTCTCGCCCTCATGGGTGACCATGGTTCCCCTTTCCCCGTCACCCCTCGTCACACGACTTCCTATTAAGGTTGTCGCTTCCCTCCGCTTACCCCTACCTCTCTCCTGTCTCTCGTCAAGCTTCTCTTCCTTTTATATCTGTGAGCGCTTACAAATCTCAAACGCGCTGGTGTGTCAAACGCGCTTGAGTGTCTCCTTGCCGACACCTCGTTCATTAGGCCAGCGCGCTCCTTGCCTTTGAATTTCTTCTTAATTTCGGTATTTTCTTAGACGCGCTCGCTTCCCCCTCGTGAGCGCGTCGCTAACAGGCTCAACTAAGGAAAGTACCTTAGCAACGGCGCTAAAACGTCAGGCTTCTCCTCACGGCCTTTTCTCTTCACCGGCAGCAGCTGATCTCGTGCGAAGTTTTCAGTTACTTCGCTTTCACGATCAGCTGCTGCCGGAGAAGCCTCAACTGTAACCAATATTTTTTTCAATTGATTCCTATCATTTAAATAGGGTTCCACACCCCTAATATTTATTTCAGGGTCAAGGTGCTCTCTTTTTTTTTTAGCCCCCTTCTATATTATATATTAAAAAAAACTAAAAAAAAGGATATTTATTAATAATTTTAATATATACCTACCATACCATAAATAAAAAAAATTAAAAAAAGTAAAATATATTAATTAATATCATACTCACTCATCCAGACCTGGATTTTGTTTAAAACAAGGCGTCCCATGATCTTTTGTAATGAATCGATTAAACGTATGGGCCTGTAATTGCGATTCTCATATTAACATGACTAGAGAATCTAGATTTCATTAAAGACACGGAGGCTATCATTATGCATTAATCCTTTAATGCAGACCACAAGCAGCCGCACTACATCATAAAGGCAAAACAGTTCTAGAATGCGGTGAGCAGAAGCAACAAAAGGCATGAGAGAAAAACAGACTGCCTCTTTTAAATGAAGCGAAACAGCCGAAGTCCAAAGAAGAAATCCAAATTGAACTTGAGACTGAAGAAGGAGAGACGTAACTTGAGCCTGAAGAAGGAGAGACGTCTGAACCTGGATAAGGAATGTAGCAGGACATCATGTGGAGCGGTCTGAAAAGAAAGATGAAATGTAAATACGCTAAGAGGTAGATGTAAAGAATTACAAGCACATGTAAATACAAATAAGCCAAGTTCTATTAAAATAGTTCAAGAGCAACTCCGTCCAAGGGTGGGACGGGAGGGATAATGATAGCCTCCATGTCTTTAATGAAATCTAGATTCTCTAGTCATGTTAATATGAGAATCGCAATTTCATTACAAGACCGGAGGCTACATTATGCATGTTGGTAGCCCTGAAGGACAACATCAGACATGTGCTTGATAGGTTTACAGTAGTGGTTGGCGAAGGTAGAAGCATTTGACCAATCATCAGCTTTAAGGATATCATTCAACTTACCACCAGACCAGAAAGATTTGCTTGCCATGGCACCTCTGAGAGAGTGTGCTTGGAATCTAGAAAGGTCAATACCAGCTAGCTTCATAACTGATTTGACCCATCTAGCAAGTCAGTTAAAGGGCGAAGGTCTTTAAATCTCTGATCATATTCTTTCATACAGTCTACAACACACAGTCTTTTTCAGAGATCAAAACGAGGATAAAAAATAGAGTCTGACATAGTTTTAGTCCTTCTAAATATATCAAATTTAACTCCAAACATATCATATTGTCTATAAGAAATATCTAGGCATTTCACATCAGAAACTCACCGACAAGAAATTAAACATAAAAGAGTAGCAAGTTTGAGCGAAAGGCATTTCCTGTTAAGAAAAGCATTATCAGGCCAAGCAGAGAAAAGGTCAAAGATAGCTTTAACATCCCAAATAGTCTGGTATTTAGGTCTAGGTGGTCTTTTGAGTCTAATGCTTTTCATAACTCTACAAATAATAACATTTTTACCTACCGTCTTATTGTTGACAAGGGAGTGTCCTGCGGAAATTGCTGATCTGTAGCAATTGATAGATCTATAAGCTAATCCTCTATCGAACTGTTCGACAAGAAAATTAACTATGTTGACGATAGGAGCTTCCACGGGATCCAGGTTCCTCTCCATGCACCAACAAACCCATCTTTTCCAGATGTTATTGTACCTATAGTGCGTTCCAGGTGCCCATGATTCACCGAGGAGAGTGAGAGCTCATGACGAAAGTCCAGACAATTCGTTGGATTGCCTGACACTTTCCAAGCAAGAAGGTTCAAATTCCCTGAAATGATTAGGTGATGATCTTCTCCGTCTGCGTTGGAAATCAGACCTTTGCTCGCTGGGATGAGAAAGGGGATGTCGCAGGACAGTTCCAGAGATGTCGGGAACCATGCTTGAGAAGGCCAAAAGGGGGTTATCAGAACCAGAGTGCATTGGTCTATTCTGACCTTCTGTAGGACTCTTTGGATCATGGCAAAGGGGGGGAAGGCGTAGCCCTGAAGGTTCGACCAGCATTGGAGGAAGGCATTCACCGCTAGCGCTCCAGGGTCCGGCATCCAGCTGAAATATTTCGGAAGTTGGAAGGTTAGTCTGCTGGCGAACAAGTACACATCCAGTGGACCCCAAAAGTGGAAGATAAGATTGAAAACATTCACGTTGAGTTTCCAATCGGTAAGGTCTGAAAGGAATCTTGAGTTCCAGTCCGCAGAAAGATTCGACTTTCCGGGAAGGTATTCCGCCTTGAGAGAGATCTTGTGTTCTAAACAGAACATCCAGAGTTTCTTGGCTAAGGCGGATAGGTCTGCAGATTTGGTACCGCCGAGGCGGTTGATATAAGAGACTGCGGAGATGTTGTCCATCTTCAAAAGGACGGATCTCCCTTGGAGAGAGTGTTTGAAACTCATCAGAGCGTAAATGCCTGCAGTAAGTTCTAGGAAGTTTATATGACGGGAAGATTCCTCGAGAGACCAAGCGCCACCAGTGTTTTGGTCGAGGAGGCGAGCGCCCCAACCGTGAAGGCTGGCATCCGATTCCAGGATAAATTCCGGTGAAGATCCGAAGATAGCTTTGCCATTCCATGCATCCAAGTTTTCTAGCCACCATGAGAGTTCGGATTTGGCTTCCAGGTCTAAGGTCACAGAATCTCCGTACCAGAGGCCAAGCTTGAGCGCCTTTGCTTTTATTCTTTGAAGGGCACGGTAATTCAGAGGGCCCGGAAAGATAGCTTGGATGGAAGAGGAAAGTAAACCTAGGAGTCTGGCTAATTCCCTGAGTGTTAGAGATTCTTGTTTCAAAACATATCTGATCTCTTTTCGAATTTTCGCAATTTTCTTGGAAGGGAGAAGGTGCAGGCAGTTCGAGGTATCTACAGTGAACCCTAGGAATTCTAGAGATTTTGAGGGAGTTAAGATAGATTTTTCCCTGTTTATAATGAAACCAAGACTTTCGATAAGATTCATTGTAGAATTGAGGTCTTTTAAAAGTTGGGAGTAGAGCTGGGACATGATGAGGATATCGTCCAGATAGATGATGAGGCGAATACCCCTCTCTCTCAGAAGAGAGACGATAGTCCTCATGATCTTGGTAAAGCACCAAGGGGCAGAGGAAAGCCCGAAAGGAAGAGCTTTGAATTGACAGAGGCGATTCTTCCATATAAATTGGAGGTAGGGCTGATGTTCTAAGGCCATAGGGATGGTAAAGTATGCGTCTTTTAAATCTAGTTTGACTAACCAATCTCCTTTCAGGAGAAGATCTCTGAGAAGGTGAATGCCTTCCATTTTGAAGTGTCTGTAAACTAGGTATTTGTTCACTTCCCGAAGGTTTATGACCGGTCTCCATCCTTTTTCCTTTTTTTGTACGAGGAAAAGAGTGCTGACAAAGGTTTTTAGTGACCATGGCACTTGAACGATAGCTCCTTTTTGAAGCATTGAAGAGATTTCCTCTTCTACAATCTTTTGATGTTCTTCCGAAAGAGTTAGCGGTTGAGGGGGATTTGTTTGAAAAGGAATGTCTATAAAATCTATTTTGAAACCCTGCACGGTTTTGAGAACCCATGGATCTTGAGTTATATAGATTTCCAAATGTGGTAAAAGTATTTTAGTCTGCCCCCTACTTGGGAAGAAACGGAAGAAAGAGGGAGACTTACTTTGAGGATTGGAGCTGTTGGCGTTTCCTCTGGACCTGTAGCCTCTGTTTCGTGGTCCTCTGCCTCGTTGTGGGTAGAATTGTTGGTTAGATGGGTAGAACCCTCTTCCGGTACCCCTGAATGATGAGAAGGGCCTTTGGATACCACGGCTGAAAGAACGCCCTCTTCTTCCGGCCTGTCCAAAAAGGTTTGCGTTGAAGACTCTTTTCATATTGGATTGGGCCCTGTCCAGGGCGGTAAAAGTAGCAACGTACTTTCCGATGGATTTAATCATGTCCTCTCCGAAGAGGAGCCCTTTGGGGTTATCAGAGGGTTCTTTTTCCGCCAGGTCACCCAGTTTCGGGTTGATCTTGGTGAGGATAGTTCTCCTTCTTTCTATGTTGAGGCTAGAGTTTGCGTTGCCAAGGAGAACTATCGCCCTTTGGCTCCAGCCTCGAATGAGGTTAACGTCAAGGGGTGTATTGGAGATATGCGATTCCTCAGCAAGTTTGAGGATCCTTGTGAGTGGACCAAGGATGTCGAGTAGGCGGTCTTGACAACCTTTGAGGGCTCTCTCTAGACCTTTTCTAGGGTCCTTTCCCAATTTAAATAGAAATTTAATAAGGTCAGGATCAAGGTTGGGGGTTTGGGAGACCTTATCTTGGATAGAGGGTCTAGGACACTCTGATCTCAGGGTGTTTCTTGTCTCTCTTTCGAGATAGTTTCTCAGCCACCTAGTGATAAATTTAGACACATGTTCTTGTGGGAACCATTTTGAACTATTGGGGTGTGAAATACTAAGGGGGGAGAACATTTCCTCTCCAAGAGGGTTAAGGATAACATTTTTTGAGGAAGGGGAATCGAGGTCAGGGGTGTTGTTGAATTCAAGGTCTTGGTCATCTAAGTCTAATACGAATTCATCGTAGGGATTGTTAAAATTTCCTTCCTCTTCTTCAGAGTCAGAGACTGCGTCAGATTGCCTTGAATTGTAGTTTGTGCCGCGAGGGACACCCATCAAGTTTGTGCCGCTGGAGGCACCCATCACATTTGTGCCGCGAGGGACACCATAGTCATTTGAGGCGCGATTGCCTCCCATCATAAATGAGGCGCTACGACCTCCCATATCGTTTGAGGTGCTTTGACCTCCCAAATTGCAATCAGAGGGATAATTGCAGTTCTTAGTTTTTTTACTTTTTTTGCGATGAATACTCGGGTCATCTGTAGAATCAGAATTGGGAAGGGAGAGAGATCTTTTTGAAGACATAACTTCCTTGAAGGTAGAGAGCATACAGGATCTCATTTCTTTTTGTAGAAACATTTTAAAAGAATTATCGTCATGGATTGGAGAGCTTGCGGTAGCCTCGTCTGAGTCTAAGTCAGACATAATGGGAAAGATTAAGGATAAGCTCTAAGGAAAGTAGCTGATAGAGGCTGAAATACTCTCTCTTTTTTTTTTTGGTAAGGTAAGTATATATTAAAATTATTAATAAATATCCTTTTTTTTGTTTTTTTTTTATATATAATATAGAAGGGGGCTAAAAAAAAAAGAGAGCACCTTGACCCCAGCTTGTATGCTGCCTTTGTGGATTTAAAGTCAGCTTCTGACCTTGTTTCCCGTAATAGACTGTGGAGAGTAATGCAAGATCTGAAGATGCCCCAAGAATGATTAACTCTTATAGCTAGACACCATGAGGACAATCATGCAAAAATTAGGTGAGGTAGCCAGGGCCAGGTCACCCCCCCTTTCCGAGTGGAAAGGGGGGTGAGACAAGGTTGTGTCATGGCCCCAACGTTGTTTTCCATTTTTATCAATAGGATTGTAGAATTTTTGGAAGCGAATCAAACGGACGCTCCTATATTGGCGGGTGTGAAAATTCCTATTCTCATGTTCGCCGACGATACTCTGTTAATTGCTAAAACTCCGAGCGGCTTACAGCAAGCCCTAACGCTCTTCGAGGAATTTTGTCATCTGGGGAGTTTGGAGATAAATGTATCCAAAACAAAGTTTATGTCATGTAACCCCCATAGATCTTTTAGAGGAGCGGGGGTGCTGAATAAGCGTCCACTGGAGCGGGTAAAGGATTTTGCATATCTTGGGGTAATTATGCAGGGTGACATGAGGTGGGGTAAGCAACTGGATATGGCCACACTGAAATATCGCCAGTTGGCAGGTACCTTACTGGCTGAGTTTAACGCGTCATTCACAAAACCAGTTAGTCCTGTCTTGTCCATTTATATCATGAAAGTTGTTAGTGCAATATTATATGGGGCAGAGCTCTGGGGATTTAAAAACCTTCCAAAACTGACTGTAGCTGAAAATACCTTCCTGCGGAAAATCACTAACCTTCCACAAAGCACACCAGCACGGCCATTACTTTGTGATCTAGGTATGAAGGCCTTGGCCGACAGTGCCAGACTACACACCCTGCTGTACTGGCGGAGAACCCCTGAATTGACACCTTATGTTGAGGGCCTAAAAGATCTAATAAGAGAAGACCGTTACGAGAAAATCCAATGGTTACAGAATGTTAGATCTACACTAGTAAACATTGGCATGGCTGCCCTCTGGGAGGATCCTGAAAACACCCCGTTTCCCTCCAAAGCACAACTGAAGGAAAGATAACTGGGGATGGGTGGATGGCAACCTCTTTAGGAATAGTGATCCCTCGACATTAACGGGCCAATTTCTAGCTGTTAAACCAATACAAAAGCTAGAATCTTACTGGGACACCATTACGAAGCCTCATGATAGAAAGCTCTTTTTTCACCTGAGAGTGGGCACATTACCCGTTAAGTCTTTCACGGCAAGATGGGACACAGCAGATGACACTTCCTGCCCCATTTGTCATGCAAACTTGGAGTCCCTGGCCCATTTGTTATTTGTGTGTCCTGCTTACACAGTCCCGCGGTGTATATGGTTGGCCCCAATCTGTAGAGTTTTGGGTACTCGAAAATGTGAGGTAGCACTTAGATTAATCCATACTGAAACATGGCTGCCACTTGTCATATCCCTAGCTAAATTCCTAGGATGGGCATGGATTATAAGATCAAAAGCGATCTCAGCACTATAACTAATGCAAATTGTATGCCAGGGTTTGTGTTTTTCTCACGTTTTAATGTTTTAATGTCTGAATGCATTAATGTAAGAAAAATCTCCTTTGTACATATGTACATATTCTTGAGAGGAGCATATGAATTTTTATTGTTGTTTTTATACATTTTTAAGGATTTTCATATTTGTAGGAAGTCTCACTTTTAACAACTTTGCATATTTTGGTCATACATTTTGTACTGGATTCAGCTTTCATGACTATTTGTCGAATAAAGCTATTATGACTCATTGACTGGCAATAATCAGGCAGTCGTAATGCAAAATAATGCAATGTGTAATGCACTCCGGCACCGATCACGGTGCTTTGGACGGTCTCTATGCCACTCGTACTGACTCGAGGTCAGCTTCTGCCAACATATGCCCCCAACACGGGTATGGTATAAACCAAAGTGCAGCACCACACTCCGGCCCCGGTACTGCCACTCCTTGGCAAGTACGGGCCGTGATACGAGCTTGAGCAAAGGCTTGCGCTGCGAGAATGGGAAAGGCCGAGAGCGTCTCTCTCTGAGCCCGCCCCAGGCGGCGACACACGTTACCTGGGGGGCGCGACCTCGCTCTCCTCTCCTCGCAACTTGGGCCTCCGATGCGACTTTGTTGATTCTGGGCAGTGGAACTGGTGCCCCCTCCCGACGGGGTTGGTTCGAGGTACTGCTTTGGCAACGGCGGGCTCGCCAGCTCCTCTGGGGGTGCCAGTCCAGGCGGATGACGATGACAAAGATCTCAGGCTGCAACAGGGCACACACACACAGTGTCGCTGAGACTCACTTGACCTGCGGGTGTGCACGATCACAGGGCAATCCTCACGAAGGTCTCAGGCTGCACGAAGCACACGCACACAGCGTCGCTGAGACTCACTTGGATTCCAGGTGCCCACGATCACAGGGCAATTCTTACGAGGGTCTCAGACTGCAAAAAGCACACGCACACACCGTTGCTGAGACTCTCCTGGAAACTTTTATGTTCCTGAGTTTCCACAACAGAGAGACAGCTCTCCTCAGGCCCTTGGGGACAAGTTACTTCAGGACACAGCACACAGCAAAGTCCTTTCAAGCAGGGGGACACAGCACACAGCAAAGTCCCTTTAGCCTCTCCTTGGTTAAATCAGCAAGCTGCAGGCCAGCCCCAGAACACACAGCATGGGACAGTCATTTCCTTCTGTCTCTTCAGCTGGTTCTTCCTTGGCAGAGGTTCCTCTTGACCACAAAGTAGTTTCAATCCTTTTCAGTCTTGATCAGTTCAATTCCATTCCAAAGTTCAGGGGCTTCAGCCCTCATAATTATACCCCTAAATGTCTTTGATGTCTTTGTGTTCAGGGGGGCACTGACCCCTGTACAAACCAGTCCTAGGCGTCTCCCTGCCAGTGACACCTTCTTCCTTTGATAGTGGGGGTCTGGATCCTTAATCACTCAGCAGGAAATGGAGCTATTGTTTTATGGCAGCAACCCAGGCCTCTTCACCTCCAGGGACTACTCCTCCCCCCTCTCCAGATGCAGATCATCCTGTTGCGGTCTCACCTCCTCCCCTGGGTCAAGACATTCCCCAGAGCCTATCCCATTCAAATCCAGACAGTCAATCCACAACCAGGCAGAGACACACAGAAATGTTAAAGCACAAAAACCCAGCCACTTCTTTTTAATTTCAATAGATTTTTATTGTTTTTTTACAACATATGACATTTAACATATACCATATAACATATACTCTGCATCGCTTTTTGTTACAGGGCAGCCCAAATTGGCTGTGTTAGTTGTAGTACAGTTCCGGTAGGTTGGCTGCTCCCCATCCACTGTCCTTGTATGGGCAAAAAAAAGAATGGGAGGGACAAGGATAGGGACTAGAATAGAGAGAGAGAAGATATATAGCATGCAAGGAGATTTTGTTTATTCGCTATTGTCTTATGAGGGTTGTTTTCTGGGTAGTTATATTAGACCTATTCAGGGAGGCTCATATGGGTCTAGGTACTTGTCCAGGGATGCCCACATCTGCCTGCAGGGCTGTCTCCATGGTGAATCACGTAGGGCCACTGTGTCCGCTCCTCTGAGATACGTCACCCAGTTGGGCCATCCCTTAAACGTTGCTTGGAGGTGTCTTTCCATTTATTGAGTACCATTTTGACTCCGGCTGTTAGAAGGAGATCCAGTAGGTCTCTGTCTTGTTGTGAATCTACATCTGTCTTAATAAAAGCAGTTACCAGGGTGGCAAACTCCGTTTTTAGAGTACAACCTAACATTTTGTTTAAGAAGGTGAAGATCTTCTCCCAGAATGATTTGACTTTGGGACAGTAATATATAAGATGAGCCAGGCCCCCCCCCCCCCAGCCACTTTTTAAAAGAGTAGTTTCAAAACACACAATGCAAAAACCACCTTCACAAAAAGATGTGTTATTAAATTGTGAGTTCAGGCACACTAAACTTCACCTCTCCATCTTAAGCCTATGGGAAGATAGGCTGGAAACATATTACACAGCCTCCCCATTCTGTCCTGTGGGCAAGATGGCCTTTCAACAGTGAAAAACGAAATGGAGAGTATTTCACTGTCAGGACATGGTACACACCTCAGTTCCTGTCCTACCTTTCACATACACTGCACCCTGCCCAGAGGGTACCTTGGGCCTACCATAGGGGTTTCTGATGTACATAGAAAGGGAAGGGTAAGGGCTGGCAAGTGGGTGCACTTGTCAGGACAAAATGGCAGTTTAACAAACTGCGCTCAGGCTGCACTGCCAGGCCTGAGTTCTCTCTTTAGGGCTACTTGTGTGGGTGGCACAATTAGTGCTGCAGGCCCACTAGTAGCATTTGCATTACCAGCCCTGGCACACATAGTGCACTTTACTAGGGACTTTAATAGTAAGGCAAACATACCAATCATGGACAACCAATTACCATTACACTTTATTCAGGGAGCACTTGCACTTTGACACTCATCAGCAGTGGCAAAGTGCCCAAAGCATCTAAGTTGGCAACACCATGTCAGAAAAAAAGGTATAGGGGGAAAGCAAAATGTTTAGGGAACTTTAGCCAAAAGGGCCAAGTCCAACAGTGCCCCAGTTGATATAATATGCCATCTCTCACAGCTGTATGTCTCCCTAACAGCTTGCGCGCACTTTGGGAAAAACAGGAACCTTACAGATAAATTCAGGGTAACAAAACGCATTAGGCAGGGTTGTGTCTTGGCCTCTTTTTTATTTTTGTTATATATGAATGGGGTCGACCCTATGCTCCAAAGCTTAAATGCAGATACACCCAAAATTGGTTCAAGCGTTACCTCGATTTTACTATATACAGATGATGTGGTGCTGATATCAAGGAAAGCTAACGGCCTCCAGCTTTTAACAGATCATTTTGTATCCTTCATGGAAGGTAGAAGATTAAAACTTAACCTGACTAAAACATATACCATGGTCTGCAGCGAAGGAAGGAAGAAGGACGGGGCACACTTTGTAATAGGACAAAAGATTGAACTGGTAAAAACCTTTAGCTACCTTGGCATCCTATTGTCACAGGATGGGTAGGGCACCCAATCTAAAGAACGCCTACTTTGAATATTCTTGAGCTTCTGACTCGCTCTTTAGATTTCCCAGTAAAACAGGAATGAAACCCATCAGAGAAATGGTAAAACTGTATAAAAACAAATGCCTCCCTGTTGTAATATATGGGGCACCAATGGGCACAACAAATAGCAAACAGATCCAGACACAGGAAAATGCCATTTTAAGCAGACTACTAGCAGTCACGCGTTCGACCCCATCTTACACAATCCATAAAGAACTTGACCTCTTGTATATGGAAGATCACATTCATCTTAGTAGTGTTATCAAATTATACAGTATCTGGTCCAAACACGGCACACATTTTACTAGAGACATCATAAGGGATTGCCTTGAACTTGACCCGTACAGAAATATCCCCTGGTTTAAGTATATAAACTGTCTCTTGAATGAAGTGGAAGAAAATTGTAGTGTTCGGGTCCCTGCAGGTATAATACAATTCAGTAAGAAAGAGTTGAGAACCGTTTTTCTGGGAATCCCGAGGACCGAGGACTCACAGAGATTCATGTGAAAGAACTATGGTGTCAGTGGTAAATTATTGCAAGTGAACGATACAACAAGAGATACAAGATTACCTGATTATTATAATTAATAATCAGGACCGATTTTATTTGACTAGACTATGTTTCCAACTAATCCATCATATTGTTGCATTTCCCACATCAAAGGCATGGTCTTCAAATCTACCCAAGTGCCCATGCAACTGAAAATCTGGTCAATCCACTAAGCATTTCATGCTGTTCTGTAAATTTTATAAAGACATCAGATTAAGAGTACTCCACCCCTTATACCTATTTTAGGGCCTCTTTTATCACCTGGTGGCCTTTGATCTTCTTGAATTCTTGAATTGCCAGATGTTTACACATGTTACGCCATTGTAACCTATATGAAGAACGCAATCAGGAGACGCTAATCATTAAGGCACCTAGATGGGCTGTGTTACTAGGCAGTTTAATTAATGGGCCCCAATCTTTAAGCCTATTCCCTTGTCTATTTCGAAAATTAACATGCAAGGCCCGGTGTGTAGCCACAAAGCAAACACTGGGTTTACAACATCCTTTTCTTTTTAGCTGGAGGGTTTTTCATTTGTATCTTTGCTATGCCTTTCGTAATTATTATCAATACTTGTTAAGCGCCTGGATTGATTATATCATTTTAATGCACCCATGACAGACTATATTGCCATTCATAAGCTCACATGAAGTGCGTAGTATTTTCCACATTTACAAATCTCATATGCTGCTAGGAGTGCTATTTTTAAAGTAATCAATATATATGTATGTTTTATATAACTTATTGTCGATTTTTTTTTATATTGTGTTTTATGATATTGTAATATTTTACACTGTCCATGGGTGAGCGTTTTTTAATTATGTATTTGGTTTGCTGTGCTTTTACGTATTTCGTGCTAAAATTCGAATAAAGTTTGATTTGATTTGAATTGGAATAGTATTTCCCTTTCAGAGCCTCTGGGAAGATTTTGCATATGGCTACCTCTCTGCTCCACCAGTGGCACAACGGTTTAGTGTGAGGCGTGCACAGAAGCGCAGAGTGAGCAACTCAAATAGTGTGCGAAGGTATAGGAGGTGGACGAAGGCTTGTCTAAATAGCTTTACCCAGTAGAGGCAAAGGTTATTCCATGCTCTTTCTTGTGTAGGGACTCCTGGAGCTTGTGTGGAAGCTTGTGCGCACAGAATTCGAAGAATCAGTAACAAGATAGTAACGAACTGATAAAAAGGGAAAATATGTCTTACTTGTAGATATGGATACCGTTTATGTCTGCAAATTACATTTTGTGTCCATGAAAATTCACTAAATTTGTGAAGGTTGGGATTATTCAAAATGCTTGCCCTTTTCTCAATTTGCAGTTATTTTCGAATTCAAACAGAAGTTTCTAGCACAATCTCCATCCAAAATTGAATTGGCAGGACTTTTTTTGCAAAATGGATTTTTGTAAGTATTCAGTATATGAAAACAAAATTATTACAGTTATTTAAATAAATGAATACTAACCTTTTTAAGTTAATAACTTTACATTGGAGTTTGAAAACAATTGTAATTTGTAATTGATGTAGGAATTCAAAATTATTTGATGTGTTAAAAAAAAGATGTTTTCTTAAGGTTATTTTGACTTTAGACTCACTTCCTAGAGGATAAAATGACCAAGGAATAAATTATTTACTGAATTGGGAGACAGACAACTTTGATGTTTCCCCCAAATTAACTGAGCTAAAGAAAGGACAACATGTGCGATGAAATGTTATGAATTGTACATCTCTTTATTTGTAATGACTCATTGGTGCTCATTTTAGTATGTAAGTACTCCTTAGACAGAGATGACCTTGTTGGATTTTGCATGTATATTTCTGAGCCTATTGTGAGTTCAATTTCCAGTCACGGATGCAAACAAGGCATCTTTTCAGAGGAGAAGTATCCACATTTGGTCTAAGTGGAGAGATTCATAGCAGATATTCAGGATACTTATATAAGATACATTTTCATACAATTAATGTAAATATGACTAATTACCTATTCAGTATTCAGGCCACCTCCAGTTTTTAAGCCCGCTAGCAATTAATCTGGCATTATCAGATACCAAAACTCAACATGCCCGAGGTCTGCTACTTTTTTCGGAAATTATGGGCATATGCACACTCAGTTTTGTGCATCCATATGCATTTTATGGTGATATTAAATATAATAATATTTGTTGTTCATGTTGATGCCTAATTATGTGGTAACCTGCATTGTCTCTAAGCACCGGAAAAATACGCTCTATTGTTACCCACCTCAATGGTATTTGCCCTGGAAAGATGAAGGATCGAATTGGCCCTAATAGGATTCAAATATATGGCATGTAGGCCTGCGGTGTGCCCCCACCCCTCCTGACCTATCTTTCATGTTGTTCTGGCCCCCGCTCTAGTGTTTTTTGTGTAGTTATCAACACTATTTTGGCTCCTTTGTTTCACGTGCTGATAATCTCTGAAAGCACTTTATAGGGTTTCATCAATTTCTTTCTCTCAACAGGGAGCAAGGAGTATGCAAATCAACCCTCCCTGTGGGTTTCCCCCTCAGGTGTGCAGTTTGGGGCAACGTGTCTTCCACAGCTCTGGACGACGAATTAGCCACCTCAAACCTCCATGGTGTTAAACAACTAGAGCTCAGTTCATATTTGTCCAGCGTTTTATCGATTTTTCACAGGCATGTCAGCATGCGGGTTACATCTACCGAATTAAAGCTGTTCAGGATTTTACACACCTGGGATATAAATATGTGTGTGGGATGGGGGTTCTTACTTGATTTGGTAAATATATTTATTTTCTTTTTGCGGTTTTTATATAACGCGAACCCGACTGAAGGCATTGCAGCGCTTTACATGAGCACCAGTTACGTTACAGAAGGGCAAATTCATTTTTTGGTAGGCGCGGGGAGGTTATGTGAGTTGCCCAGAATCACAGATATTGAGCCGACGCCAAGGCTCGAACCTGGTTTCCCAGCTCCAAAGTCGGCAGCTCTGGCCGTCAGGCAAAACCCTCTGCTTTGCATTTAGTGCACAAGCCATTCAGTGTTATGTAAAAAATAAAAATAGCCACCTTAAACGTGGTCCTGCTAGCATCTCCGCCAGTAAATTACCGCCCAGCCTTTATTTGCGGGTGATAGTCAGTTGAGAGAGACTGAAAAGGGAGCAATAAATACCACTTTTATAGCCAAGGCAGGATATGATGTGGTGACGGGTGAGAGGGTCGTCACCTCCGGCTCACCCCGCCGGTGCAGCCAAGGTCAGGGGTGACTGAAAGTCATTACCAGCTGGCAGCTGCTCGTGGCCTTTGTGAGAGCAGTTGGTGGTCTCCAAGGAGGGCGCGTGGTATCACAATACTGCCTTCACCAGTGACAGGCTTTCTGACAACCCACTCCCCAGAAAGGTCAGGGGGTACAATGCGCACAGAGATCTAAGTGACCCCGCCTCCCCCTCTCCTCTAGGAGCACAAAGGCTTTGGGAAATGAGTATATGGGGGTGGGAGCAGGGGGGGGAGGCATAACTGCATGCCCCTCCTTCAGCTACACATTTTCTGTGTGGATACACTGCTACGTAGAGGCCCCGGTCACTTCTAGGTCATGAGGTTCCTGTTGTGTTGTGAGGACCGCGGAGCTCGCGACCTCATGGGGGTGTCTATACCGGAGTTTACGCTGGCCTGTTGCACACAATGAATACAGGAGCCTGGATGCAGTGTTGGTGGTCACTCTCGTCGTTCGCCTAACTGGCGTACGTTCGAGCATCACCCATTTATTGAATTTAGGTCACATGACCCTACGTGTTACGTAACAGGCACGACACCACATTCCTCCCCAACAAACATAAAACAAACACTAAATTAGCAATCTCAGTGCCATACCAGTTTAGATAGTGTCAATACCTAATAGCTCGCCAGGAGCAACATTTCAAACATGTAATTGAGAACAGTCTTACGTGAAATAGTCTCTCAGCCGACGACTGGGCTCAGGATTCTCTCGCAAGCGGTTCTGGACTCGGCCACGCCCCGCGGCCTCTCGGACAGCCACACCAGCCGGCATGACACCTGGCTCACTGTCGGCGTCGCCTAGTCCTTCTCTGGAGATCTCATTTCTGGACTCACCATCCGGAGGTTGGTTCCCACTCGGTTCTTCATTCCGATCCCTAGCGGGTGCTGTTCCGAGACTTATGTCCCTACTGGGCTCTGCTGGTGTCACCACCTGACATTCTTGATCCCCTGAAACAGCCTCAGGCAGTGAAGATGGGGGCTGGTATTTCTTGAAAAAGGACATGTTTCTGGTCACAGTCTCTCTTCCTCGTATCACAGTAATCCGGGTGCCTTTGACACCCACAACAGTCCATGGACTCTTTTCATATGGCAGACGGAATTTTCCGCTCATCACCAGGTTCTTTAGTAGGACCATATCTCCTCTTGCAAACCATTGAGACTTCGCACACCGTTTCTTACTAACTTGAGCATGGGCTCGGAGACGTCGGGCATCCACTTGAACGTTATCAGGCACCTCGGGCGCCATTGTGGGTGATGTGGAATAGAGTCATTGACTACTCTTCCCATGAGCAGATGCGCCGGAGCTACTCCCGTGGTGGTATGTGGTGTCTGACGGTAACTCCGTAGGAATGTGAAGATAGCAAGCTCTATGGACTGTCGTTTGTCAGAGGCAATCCTTATTACCTTGTTCAAGGTTCGGATGAACCTTTCGACTTCCCCATTGGCCTGGGGCCATCTTGGGGTAATCCTGCGGTGTCGAATGTTCAAAGACTTGAGGTATGTTGTCAGTTCTTGCCCTTGAAAAGGGGGTCCATTATCCGTCCTCAGCTCCTGGATAAGGCCAGGGGTTGCCATTACTTATTCAAGATGGGAATCACCTCAGCAGCACTGAGGGATGACACAATTTCGACCTCAGGATATTTGGAGTGGTCATCAATGACTACAAACAGGTGCCGACCATCAGGCAGGCTGCCAAAGTCCAGACTGACACATGACCAGGGTGAAGAGGGCCTTCGTTCCGTAATAATGGGAGCAGGACGGGGAGCGTCCCCAGTTACTTGACATGACAGGCAAGAACGAACCGTGGCCTCCACCAACTCGTCCATGAGGGGAAACCAAACCTTGGTCCGTAGTCGTGACTTAGTTTTGACCACACCCTGGTGTCCGATGTGAGCTAGCTGAACGACCCGGGCTGTGAGAGCTGTCGGAATGACCAGTCGGTGTCCCCTCAGGAGGCATTCTGAGGAGTCTTCTGTGAGCTCATCTCGGACATGATAGAGGCTGTCCATGATCCGCTGGGCCTCTACAGTCAGAATTTTCCACTCCTCTCTGGCTCGGTGCCAGTGACCATGCTTCAGGGCTGCCTTGGCCCATTGCAGACAGTCGTCTTTCTCCGTCTCGGTTCCCAGGTCGTTCATGGAAAGAATAAGGGGGCAGGAACGGGCTATGACACACCTCACATATTCCTCTGTGTCGGCGGCCTCTTCTTGCTCCTGTTCCGTGGCAGCTCTTGGATGCCGCGAGAGGTAGTCCGCGGGATTTCGGGGCCCTGGCTGATACTCCACCCTGCAGTTATAAATTTGGAGCTGCAGCATTCATTTCTCAATTCGGAGTGGCGGCTTGGAGGATGTCCCAGAGAAGAGAGCGACTAGAGCTTTATGGTCAGTCGCTACCACGAATGGCTTGCCATACACATATAGGTGAAAATGACGGCAGCCCCAGTGTATCGCAAGGGCCTCAGTCTTCTTCCGGGCCTCGTCGCTGTAGAAGCACAGCCCCCAGTCCTGTGGGGCCGGCATCAACGGCGACCTGGGTCATCTTCCGGGGATCGAAGAAAGCTAGGGTAGTTGCTTCTGAAAGCGCTTCCTTAATGTCATTGAAGGCCTTGGCATGCTCCTTGTCCCACTTCCACGGCGTGGAATCTTTTGTGAGTTCCCTCAGCGGCTGGGTAAGTGTTGTGAGGTCACGGATGAGGCGCCCACAATGGTTTACCATTCCGAGGAAACTTCGGACCTCCGTGATGTTGGTGGGGGCCACAGCATCCTTAATGTCGCAAACCTTTTCCGGATCTGGATTCACACCTTCCGCCGAGAGGGTATATCCGAAGAACTGTAGTTTGGTCTTTAGAAATTCGTACTTCTCACGGTGGAGGGTCAGTCTAGCATCTTGGATACGGCGAAGCACCTGAGTCAGTTGTGAGTTATGTTCCGGGATTGTTTTGGCATGCACCATAATGTAATCGCTGACATTTATGACTCCGGGTATGTCCATGATCAATTCATGTATCATATTCTGGAATACCTCAGCCGTACTTGATACACCAAAACTCAGGCGCTTGTATCGCCGGGGACCCACGTGAGTAGAGAAGGTGGTTATGTTTCGAGAGGAGTCGTCCAGTACTAGCTGGTGATACCCGGACCTCAGGTCTAACTTGGAGAACCAGCAGGCTCCCGCCATTTCCCCTATGAGGTCATCTATGGTCGGTGTGATATGCCGTTCCCTCTTAATGGCAGTATTTGGTAACCTCATGTCCATGCAGATTCTCACTGCGCCCGGTTGTTTTGGTTTTCTGGTGACGACGATTGGGGAAACCCACGGCGTGAGTCCCGAGACCTTCTCAATTATGCCAGCTGCTTCTAATTTTTTTAGCTCTTCCTCCACTAGTGGGCACAGGTGGAACACGATCCGCCGGTGGCGCAAGGCTACCGGTTGTACTGTGGGGCCAATGTGTAGATGCACCTCTTTGCCTTTGAACTTCCCAATCCCTTCAAATACATTCGCAAATTCCTTCAATATAGGTTGGACTGACTCCTGGTGCACTCCAAACACAAATTTTACAGCCCCCAAATCTTCAGTGGCCCTGCAACCTAATAGCATGCCCTGTCCATCTTCCGTGACGTATACGTTGGTAGTGATTGAATGGGCACCGTGGGCTATCAGCGTCTTAAATTTGCCTCGCATCTTCAGGGGTGAGTCTTGGCCATATGCGAACACAGAGATGCCCGTGTGGCTGAGTGGGGGTGTCGAGTTCAGAGTCTCATGCAGGCCAGAGGCCATAATGTTGATGGTGGCACCAGTGTCTACCACCGCTAGGACGTCCTGAGAGCCTACTTGGATATTACATTGGGATAGCCGTCTGGCTTTCCGGGTGGCTGTTCCTATCATGTGTACTTTGTGTACTACGCGCTCCTCCTCCTCGTCATCGTCCATGTCACTGGGCCCTTTCTCTTCTTCCAGGACCATGTTCACCACTTGACGAGGTTTCCGATATCTCTTTGATCTGCAGACCTTTTCGAAATGGTTAAATCGCCCACATTCTGAGCACCTTTTCCCTTTGGCTGGGCAGTCCGCTGCCCTGTGAGGTAGTCCTCTGCAGTAATCGCATGTTTTTGTCTGCCCCTGGAACACCGTTCCCGCGTCTTTTTTCGTCCAGCGATTCGTTGACTTGGTTATCACGACGTTCACTGGTTCCGTCTTGACTGGGGATTGGAGAGCCGCTTCCATATGAGCCGCACGGGCTATGGATAGTTCCTTTGTGGCCCCTAATGATAACATGTCCTGTAGTGGCTTCCCTGATTCCTCCAGGATTCTTTCGCGGAGCTTGGCAGATGCACAGCCCTGGATGATCTGTCTCCTAATTTCCTTCGTTTCGTCGCGAAAGCCACACGTCAACGCCAAGTTCTTGAGACGAGCATGAAATGTGTCAAGGGACTCTTCTGGGAGTTGGCGCGCCTGCCGGAAAATGAACCGCTCATAGTCCTGATTGGCCATTGGCTCAAAATAGCCATTGAGAGCATTTATCAGGGTGTTATGGGTCTTTGGCGTGGCTTCATTGAGCGTTTTGGTGATGTTATGGATGTCTTTACCCCCAGATGCTGCAGCATAGCTCTTTTCTGATCTCTGTGTACCTTGGTGGCTTCAAAGAAAATTAGCAGCCGTTCCACCCAGTCTTTCCATTTGGGGGCGAGTGAAGACGGGGAGCCTTCCACAATAAAGGGCTCTATTGGGGGAATTGTGGCCATGGTAGCTCTCAGTGACTAGTGACTTTCTTGTGTTCCACCCCAGAAGCTCTGTGGAGGTGATCTCTTGGCTGCTAGCGTTTATGTTCCCCTTTTTTTTTCTGATCTGCTGTTTCTTTTTTTTTCTAGCAGCCTCCCCTGGGGTCACTTTTTATGGCACTTGCTGCAATATCCTGCTGTGCTAGTTCCTCTGGGGATTTCCTTTAGGGGCAGGAGGGTCAGTTGTTGTCAGACCTCTTCCTGCTACAGTCACTGATGTGTTGTATGAAAGGAGAGAAGGTTAGCACTCCCCTTGACAAGGATGGAAGAGGTCCCAGTGGCCTTTACAACACATATACGGTTAAGGCACTGCCACTTACTGCTACAGTCACTGATGTGCAGGTATGCTAGCACTCTATATGCATGAGGCTCACTGGCTGGTGC
The DNA here is from genome assembly GCF_964204655.1 of Triturus cristatus. Lineage (NCBI taxonomy): Eukaryota > Metazoa > Chordata > Amphibia > Caudata > Salamandridae > Triturus > Triturus cristatus. The sequence goes on along the minus strand of NC_140586.1, from coordinate 130,523,579 downwards.
TTGATTAATGGCAATGTCTTGTTTTCTGCCTCCTTCAAAACATCATTTCCCCAGCGCGCTCTGGCATTCACAGTGTTTTCGTTTTCTCCCCCATGTGCGCGCTGAGCAGAGAAGAGCCGGGGGAAACAGCCGCGATCGGCTGAATAAACACCGGGCACAACGCTGCACAAGTGGAGTAGCACGCACGTGTGCACAGGTGCGCGCGGGGAGGCCTCAGGAGCGGAGCAGCTCACCCACGGCGGCAGTCTTTACCGGCGATGACCCAGCGGGAGCTCACCTCATTACGGGACACAGCGTGCGTCACGCTTCCGCACTTCCAGCACCAGTGCACCGTGGCACGAGCACCGTAGGGCAGGTTTGAAGCCCTCGCGGCTGCCACTCGGTGCGAGAGCGGGGCACGCCCACCCCTCGTTGACAAATGTTGTGTTGTGAGGACCGCGGAGCTCGCGACCTCACGGGGGTGTATATACCGGAGTTTACGGTGGCCTGTCACACACAATGAATACAGGAGCCTGGATGCAGTGTTGGTGGTCACTATCGTCATTCGCCTAACTGGCGTACGTTCGAGCGTCACCCATTTATTAAACCTAGGTCACATGACCCTACGTGGCGTGCCTGTTACGTCACAGGCACGACACCACAGTTCCTAGACATTATTTTAGGTTTTGAGCAAATGCCAAAAATGCAAAAGTGTCTACAAATGTATCCCCTTTGACCTTGAACCTGGGACAAATGACTCTCTCCAGGCGATCCTCTTGAGATCCCTGTGGAACTAAGTAATGACTCTTCTCAGAGCACTGTTATTTTGACACCTACCTCTCGCACCAAATCATAACTTAGGATGGCTTTAGTTTTTTAATATTAACAAATAAGGATACAGAAGAAAAGGTTCTATTTTTACTTCCTGGGATTTTTCCCTAATTTATTTACCTCTGATTTAGAGACAGCTTTGGTTGATTCGCCAACTGCCTCTAACCAAAAAAAGCATAAATAAAACTACATATATAATACATAAAGGGACTATGGGTCAATCTTCTTCATCCATTGGCCATTCACATTTTGCTTCCGCCAATTCATTATTGTTTTTTACTTTTCTAAATCATTCTGGTGTGTTTATTATAATGTAATTCAAAGACATTAGTATCTTTTTTGTGCCACTAAGAATCATATTTCCCTGTTATTTACATTAAAACTAAAAAGAATTTCTTTACGTGTTGCATGTACACCTGTCTGCTAAAAACATTCATTCTCTTCTATTTAAATTAGGTGCAATAGTCCTTTTTTCTTTTTTAAATTAAAATGTTTATTGAAAGTATATGTTTACCACGCTTAGACAGCAGCGTTTTCTATTTCTTCTTTTTATTTTTGTGGCTTATGTTGGCAATAAATAAACAACCATCGCACCAGCTTACTAGGGTCAGACCTAATGGCTTTTGCCAATGCTTGTTATAACTGAAAACGTGATGAGATTACTTCTTTCATCAGACACAAACAAGCAAAATCAGGTAAATTAATATTAATTGCCTTGTTCCTTGATGACATTCAGGAAGAATTAGAAAGTCAAAAACATTTACATTTAAGATATTTGAATGACTTGTTTTCTGGAGATTTTTATTGTGTTCCTCTTGTGCTAGCTGTGTAAAAAATGTGTTAATAAGTTTGATGCTTAGTATGTGATGTTCACTGTCTATGAAGATCTGATACCTTTAAACTATATAAGTAACATATGAAACTATAAAAAAAATAATCAAACCCTTGAGGGATTGGGACAGAAGAGATTAAGGGCCATATGTAGGTAAATTACATTTACCGATTCTTAAATACCGAATTTTACCGATTCGGTATTTATGAATCGGTAAATGTAATGTAGGTAAAATAATACCGAATCGGTAAGTGTCGGTATTTTAGAATCGGTATTTACCGATTCGGTAATGGCAACTGGCTTCCCATTCATTCCTATGGGCCTGGAGGCCCATAGGAATGAATGGGAAGCCAGTTGCCATTACCGAATCGGTAAATACCGAATCGGTAATGGGGGAGACATCATCATGGGTGGCAGGGTGTCACATTGACACCCTGTTGCACCCCTGATTCGTCCATGTGTGAACACGTGACGCACATACATGCCCTAAGGGCATGTATGTCTGCCACATTGCACACTTCAAAGTGCACAAAAGTGCTTTTTTACACCTATTCGTCATTTACCACCAACTTTTAGTTGGTGGTAAATAACGAATCCCCACACCCACGACACACTCCCCCTACATCTCATTTCAGGATTCGGTATTTACCGAATCAGTAAAATTACCGATTCGGTAATTTTACCGATTCTGTAAATTACCGAATCCTGAAATGATCCCCCTACATAGCAAAAGCCTAAATACCGGTCGGTAACGGGATATTTACCGAAAATCGGCCGTTACCGACCGGTATTAGGCTTCCTACATGAGGCCCTAAGTCACTGAGGCAAACACCGCATTTCCAGTTAAAGGCTTTCTTGCAAACTATTTAAATCTGGCAAATTAGTCTAACTGCTTCAAATGGAGTGAACACAGGATACAATTCCTAGTCTGCATTACATTTTGGATTAAAGCTCTGTCGTGCTTAATTGAAGAAAAAAAAATGACCATGCCAACAGGTACATTTTTTAAATGCAAACTGTCTCATTAGTCGATGGTGGGTTTATGATGGGTTTAGGCATTCAATAAGTCATTGTACATGCACTTGCTTGATTTGAACAGGTTGAGTGCCAGTGGGGCTCATTGGAACTCATTTTTGGGGAGAGGCACTTATTTTCTCTTTAGACATTTGCAGTGAGCAAGAGAAGGAAAACACATATAGGTGAAAGACAGAGGAAGAGAAAGAAAGAAACTGCTGCAAAGGAGAAAATTAGGACCCACAAGAGTAAAATGAAGGGGCAGGGAGTGTCTGGCAGCTGATTGAAGCGGGCTGGAGTGTATTCTTGACAATGCAACCTTGTTTTGCTGCACACTGACATTTAATTGCACCCGCCGGCCGAGGGCTTCTGAGCAGAGTGTTGCGCCCTGGCACTCATTCTTTTGAAAATCAAGCACTAAAGCACTGATCTCTCATCTTAGCATTCATGCATCCATTTATCCACCTACTGACCCATTCTTGCATTCAATCAGTTACATAACCACACATATACATTCAACAACAGATTCAACTCAAATTAAAAAAATAAAGTTAAAAAAGAAAATATGCTGGTACCTAAACATGGCAGGCATATACTTGCACAAGAAATAAAAAAAAAAACACATGGCAGTAAGTGGCCATCTTGCAATGGTATTGTACATGGTGCTTCGTTGTTTTGAGGTTCCAGCATGACTGACATGTTTAAAAACAATGTGTTGAACATTTCAGAATGGCAAAGCAGGGAAACTATGGACAGTAACATTCCTTGATGGTGGCCTAGTCTACAGGCTGTGGCCTTGAGAGATGTGGCGTAGCACAGATTAAATGAACTCTAAGAAAGTAGCCTGCTTGAATTGTCTGGGGAGCTGTAAAATGCTCTAAATATAATGAAAATAAAAAGATGTGAAGGAAAGAATGAGAGGAAATAGGAAATCTGAAGGATTGCCTGGCACTGAAGTGCACTTGTTTTCAGATGAATATGCACATGTTCAGAAAGATGCTGTGGCTCATGAGGCAATCGTGTCATTATCTGAATATTGTTATGGATGCAAGCAGAATGCTTCAGCTATTGACTCTTTTGCATATGGAAGAACTATTGCAGTGCAAATCTTATATATCTAGAGTCAGGGGGTAATCAACACCCAAATCCTTGACTACACATGTAATCAGGGGGCTCCATTTAACAAAATACACATCTGCAGACTTAACATGGTACAATGACAATCCACCGTTAAAGACTTATTGGCTTTAACATATGTGTATCATAATAAACAAATGAGGCTTATTGCCTTTAATGTAACGTTTATTAAAACAGATCAGAACTATGGCATGTGGAGTAACTTTTACAGCGAACCATGTAAGCGTATAGCTTCTATCACTGGCTTGTCATCATAATCAACTCAGACAGACTGTATTGAGCATATGTTTCTCCACAAGGCAGCTATTGGGTATACAGTAAGAAAACGGCAAATATGTACAAAATTACAGTTGTCAGAAAACTATAACATATAAGATCCCTTCTGAGAGGGCCTAATAAGGATTGTCAAAGTGCAAACTTTGGCTCCCTACAGTTTGTTTGGGTAGGTCATCAACTCCCAAAACCTTGTCTCCTATGGTACTCTATGAGGTTCCAACAAAATACCTGCCTACAGGCTTTGACCACAGAGTAATTGCAATCTACTGTTAAAAGCCTATTGCCTTTAACACATTCTTTTCACAATAAGCATGTCAGGCCTACTGGCTTTCTCATAACTTTTCATAATAAATACATCAAACCTATGAAATATGCTATAACTTTTCCCAATGAACCAATAAGTCCCATAGCCTTTGCCATTGGCTTGACAACATAATACACGCCCATTGAAGTGTTCATATGCCAGCAACCATCATGCATAGTTATAAAATCCAAATATGTCAAAAATTACAGTTGCCACACAATATACAACTCTTATGAAAAGGTCATTAAAAGGATTATCACAATTCAAATCTTCAACCCCCAGGGTTCGTCACAGGACATGGTAAATCCTAAAACCCTTCCATACTATGGTAATCTGTGGGATTTCCTGTAAACAAAATACTTGTCTACAGTCTGTAACACAGAGTGCTAACAACCCACTGTAGAAGGCCAATCGGACTTAATAAATGCTTTCCACACTTAGCCAACCCTACTGCCTTTGTTATAGCACGTATAAGACCAGTAGCTTCAGATATTTGGTTCGGACATTACATTTACCAGTGAACCAATAAGGCCTGTACTTATTGTGTTGTCACCATACCCAAATCAAACCTACTGTATTGAGAGTAAGCTTTCAAACAGGACAACCATCAGGCATACAGTAACAAAAATAGAAATGTAAATTACAGTTGGCAAAGCAAAATACGAGGTCAAAGAGGGCCTAAAAAGGATTTTTACATTGGAAATATATTCTATTCCCATGATTTGTCAGTGGTGGTTAATCAATACTTAACCCCTTACCTACTAGGGTAAACTGTGAGATCCCATGTAACAAAATAACTCAGCAATTTCACCCCTAAATGCCTAATGACTTTAATATATCCTTTTCACACTAAATTAGCCAGACCCACTGATTTTGTTGCAACTTTTCAACTTTTCATAGTAAACTAATCTAGTTTATTACCTTGGCTTGCAACCATACCAATGGTTGCAAGCAAACCCTGCTGTGTTGAGCATAAGCTTTCACACATGGCAACAAGTAAAGGCCAAACACAATAATTATCTGATCATCTAGGAGAATTTGCTTATTAGCATCACAGTGGCTTGTGGGTGACCGAAAGCTCAAACACAATAGCTTTGCTTGATACAGAACCTAGCTCAAGCAGCTGGATAAACAAAAAATCACAGTTGGTTGGAGGGTAAGCACTATTTCTGAGGAAGCACACAGCTTTTTAACACATTGAAAGCTGTAGTCAGAGGAACCAACATCTGTGCGTACCCTCAGCCCCTTTCTGTAGTACTCCTAAAACTCTTTTTTGTAACATACTGTATAGGGACAGCAGCACTGTCAAGCCAGACCTAAAAAATGCCAGTGCCCAAAACTCTTCTATACATCCACCTGCGTGCAGCTCTGGACTGGAGAGAGAGCACCAAGGCCGGACTGGCCGGACCAGGCATTGGGCACTTCCTTGGGAGGCTAGAATGGTGTGGCCGCTTTTGTTACAGGGGCTGGTTTTGTAGCAGTGCAAAAGTTTTTTTAAAAAACTAGAGTTCCTTGTATATCCAACAGTTTTCAGGCAACAATAAAAGTGCTAAGTTAACGCTTGTGATTAATGTACCTGCTGGATAGAAATCGGAGTTTTGTCTAGTGAAAGTTTTGACTCAACTAACGTAGCGCAGAGGGTTAATATGCCTGCTGCATAGAGCATGCACTATGCAGATCACAGATCAGTATTTTATTTCCATAGCTCAGTGGGTTACTGCTTTTGTTACGGAGATCCTTGTGTTGCTGTGCAGTTCATAAATTACAATCATGATCTAGGTTAGAAAGGTTTGTGTTTTTCCCAGTCTTACATTATCCTAATTTTTCTAAAAAGAGTTTGTTCGGGTTGAATTACATTCTTATTAGTAAAGTCAATCCTAACCACTGTGTTGCATTCTGAATCCTGAGCTTGTGCTACCCTAGACCAAGCACTCTTAAAAAGTGCCTACCAGTATGCATGGCATGTGAATCCTACTCTTGTAGTCCCCTTTGTCTTATGCAACATTTTCTTTACACTGATTTACACACGTATGATTCATTGTCTCTGTATGCGTGTGTGATGTAAAATGCTCCAACAACCTACACTGTTATGAGAGGCACCGTAAAACAAATGAAATACATGTGAGAGAGGGGCTATGGAGAGATGAGAGGCACTGTTGGAGGGTGATAGTAAGGGAATAATTGAAGAGCCCCAATAAAGATTGCCGTATCCTGGTGCACTATAAGGTCATCATTTACTATGCTTTAAAAACTAATCCAATTAAATATATAATGAAAAATGTGTTATAAAATGCACCATTTTTGCCATTCCTCCCAAATGTTCTTGGGGGGAGAACACCCCAACCCTCTTTATAGTGGTCAGGCTTGCTCGCTGCGCTCGCAATGCACCGTATGGGGGCTGGTTTGACAAAATTTGCCAGGGTTGCTTTGGGTTCCCAGTCAAGCCGTCGAGGGGACTAGATGGGAAGTCATCAGGTAATCTTATCTATATTCTACTTTTCCACATTCAGCATGGCACACAACATTCGCAGAGTATGTGGCATAACGGCTTGAGCTGCCGAATTTGAAGCTGGGGAACCAGGTTCGAGTCTCGGCGCCGGCTCAACATCCTGTGATTCTGGGCAATTCACTCAACCTCCCTCTGCCTGCAGAACAATAATGTGTCCTGGTGTAATGTTACTGGTGCTCATGTAAATAGAGTTCACCAATACTTTCGGGTCGAGTTTGCACTGTATAAACAAACCTGCCAAAAAACTAAAAACATTTGAATATTGTAGGTAATGTTATAGTAATTTCATCTTGTTAAACGCAGCAGCACCACAAGTAGTCACATGAGTCAGAAAGAAGCTATGCTGAGCACACTATTAATTATTGCCAGATCAGTTTGTACAATGTACGTAGATGCCGAAAGCTCATAGGGGTGGCTGTCAGGCCCATGCAGGGTGCCAATTCGCCGGCCAGATGCCACCGTGTGCTTTCCCGTGCCTCCTGCACTGGGCTCGCTCACTAAGATTACTGTCCAGACTATCCACACATGAAACCGATGGCTCTGACCTTATAAGCCATGTCACGCAGACATGCATGATACATGTTTGCAGAGTTTACGATGATGCATTATTGCGGCGATTCACAATACATTCATGCAAACATGCGAGTTTTCCCTCTGTGACCATGGCTACTTCTGAGGTGACTCCCCACTCTACAAAAACAGTGAGAGAGGCCTGGGCTTTTTCTTGCCTTCCTAGGACCCCTCGGGCTGTGGGAAACCTTGACGCAAACACTGAAACGGCTCCTCCTTTGTTCGTGCCTGCGGGGGAGTCGTCAACTAAAGGTAACCTCACAAGCATCAGGAAAAGAATGCCAAGGCCAGAAGATGGCGGCCAGACGTCTGCCGGGTTTATTCAGAGAGAGCTGGAACAGCTGCTGCCAGCGCCTCAAATGTTCTTCCATCTCGCGCTGAGCACTTTCAAGAACCCACTCTCGCGAGGATGTCACGTTTCTCTGTTCGACCCACTTATTACAATAGTTACACGCGCTAAAGGATGTGGGCCTGTTAGTAACGCCACCCAATCCTTCTGCATCTGTTACTTCCCCCCAGTCAATGTTTCCAATTTCAAAGCAAAGCTCCCGAGCTCTTCACTCTCCGTTTTTTATCAATGGGCAAACCAGGGTTTTAAGTGGGCCGGGTCCTTCGGGTCTCAGACTAGGTAGTAATTAAAGAGGACATTGAAACAGGTCACTAACAAGCCCTATATTCATGTTCTTAACTTTTCCGACAAAAACACTGATCAGTCTGAATGAATATACAAAAGGTTACGGTAATCCTTGTTTGCTTAATATTGCATTCCCTACATGTGCCATTATTTGAAGAATGTGTTTCTGCCAGTTGGATGGCCCACTATGGAAATCAGAGCACCATAACGGGATAAAGGAACCTGGCCTTCGCCCTTATTCGTCTACATGGTCATGGAACTCCTCATTGACTTGCAGTATCCTTATAATGCACGGCAGGGGGCACTTTATCCAAACACAAACTACTGCCTACCTGAAAGACAGTTTGTACCTTGAACCCCTAGTAATCAGAAAGTACTTCAAAATGAGAGTAGTTGGCCTAACGGCTAGGGCGGTCGAGGAACCGGGTTCGAGTCTCGGCAATGACGCTGAACATCCTGTGATTCTGGGAAAATCCCTTAATCTCCCTGTACCTAACAACAAGCATTTACAATGCAACGGTCTCGGCATTGCTAAAGTTAGAGCTATTGGCATTGCTCATGACAATGCCGTTTCTTTAAATGTTTTAAAAACAAAAACATAAACAAAAATAACATCATGAGCAATGCCAATAGCTCTAACTTTACCAATGCCGAGACCATTGCATTGTAAATGCTTGTTGGTAATGCAGCCAGCAGTGTCTTTTCAGGCAGAGTGTGGAGGGGTTGGTTCTTCATTGTTACCCTCTTTGCCTACTTCAGAGAGTTCTATCGGTACAAGTTGCAGGCCCAAGTTGGGTTCCCTCAGGGTTTCCACAGAGAGTTGGAATGACCAGAAAGCCAGGCTGCAAAGCAGACTGGGTGATATAGAGGCTGAATAAAACTAAAGCTTATTTGGTGGTGCAAATTTCTCACCATTAATTAATGATTGCAAAAGGGTTGTCACACAGGACTCTTCAGCTCCTGTGGTGCAGGGGGCCCCCAAACCTCCAGGTGGCATTTATATGCCTACACCAATATTTTCATTTGTTCTTCACAAGAAAGGTCAGGCTGCACAGTGATCCCCACTGTCATTGAAGGGCTATACATCTATTGGTTTATGACTCGGGAAGGTCTCAAACTTAGATATGGAATGCAAATCTTATGGCGGTGGCTCCCATTTTTACCTGCTTGGATAGAGTCATCTGATGCAATACCAAGCTTGTTACTCATGCCTACAACTAAGAACGTATTGGATCTATAGGAGTTGGTTCCATCTTAAACTAACCAACCAGAATGTATTTATGTGCAGTATTTACAATAAAACAATTCCTTTTTCTTTGGCAAACAAATTAGGAGCATGAACAAAGTTCTGTGTCCGAACTCCTCCTGCAATGAAGATATAGCAAGGATAGTGTGAATATCCAACCACACATTTAAACCTGATAATTGCACTCTTTCTCTGATTAGTGGAAGTCATTATTAACTCTAAACTTGAACCTGTTAAGTATCTCTAGGGTTCCTTTCACTAAGTACTTGTGGTCGTTACACTTAACTCTGAGGTACTGGGTACGACATACTACGCTGAAATAGAGAATATCCCAAAGTGTTAGAGGAGCAAGATTACATATTATTTCACCATCACATCTCTGGAATCTTTTAATGAATATTGACAAATTGTTCTCTTAGTTATGTTCTTATCAGGGGAAAGTACATTTTAGTGGTGTGGGTACATTGTTGTGACAATCTTGCAAAACACTACTTACAAGAACAAAAACGTATTTATTAACTTGTTATTGATCCAAAAGCCCCCCATTATTAATTACAAAGCGGAGTTCTTACTGGATGCTCTGTTATAATGTGCAAGGGAAATCCAACGCTGACCTTAGGTTCATTATAATTCTCGTTCCTTTTATGCTAATAAAAAACAAACTGGTCTTACTATATATACACCCATACATTTTGTATGTTATGCTTTCTACCTGACCTACAATGGCAGCCCTGGGGCTCCATCAGTGTGGGGACACAGACACACACACGTGCACACGCACACAGAAACACACACACACCCAACTATTTTGTAGCAGGCTAAGCTAATCTCAGTTTAAAGGAGTAAATGTCGTTCTGCAGGTTTTAAGGCTAGTCAACCCTTATGTTTTCTGGACATAGGTGAGCAGAACTATCCCTACTTTCAATAAAAAAGAACTTTGGGTAATCTCTAGACATTTTCTGTTAACTGCTTTAAATTAACCATTTTGACATTTTCGAGTGCATCAATCTGAATGTCTTCCCTCACACAGAATAGTCTTCTTGCAAGCTTTGATGTAGCCACCAGTTATCTTAAAAAAAAAAACCTAAATCCAACAAACCAAAGGAAGGATTATTCCTTTCCTCATCAGTTATCAATTACCAGTCTTGCCAGTAAGAAAAGGCAAAATCAGATATGCAAAGTCCTTTTGTGGTTACAAATCCTGCATTCCACAAAATCACAAGGTTTGTTATAAATCCATCTCTCGAGTTCAAAAAGTATTTCTGAATCGTAAAAGGGGTTTTGCGATCCGTTCAGAATCACATTTGGGAGGGGGCATGAAAGAAAGAAAATATTAACACTCTATGCACGTTAAGGCAGCAGAACAAGTCTTACCACCAATTTGCAAGCACTGAAACCCATTAGGACGCTGGCCCCCAAATGGGGAAAATCATTAGAATGCACACTAATTGTCTCGTGTGCTCCACAGAATTGTTTTATGTTGATGTCAGCTGCTCTGGCAGTTTATTTCTGAGTTCCTGCAGGCTGGGTGTAATGCAACATTTTAGAAGCCCAATGACCTGCACGTTTTTGTTTTTTGGGTTTTTTTTTTCTTCAAATTTGCATTTTTATTAGGGCTATAGGGAGTTTGCATAATCTCCTTTTTCATAGTGATGCAACTTTTCAGAAACATTATGTGAAATTAAGAAAAATTACGCAAGGACACCTTTTGCGTTCAAAACAAAGCATAAAAAAACAGCAGTGCCGCAAACAAGGCGCGTTCTGTCTTGTCTGTTCATGTTGTACCTGCTCCCCGCCACCCATAGGATTTTTCACTCAAGTGACCCCCACTTACACCATGTGGTTTAATGACATGACTTCATGAACTTTCGCTTAAAAGACACGTGACAAAATGCGGAAATCATAAAAATGACACGGGCGTAATCAAAATTTCATCCATGGGATGAATTTGTTTTCTATTTATTGTTCGTACGAGGTCCACTCTGTGCCGACCAGATTGCATCAAACTACTTTACCATACATTTCTTTTTTATTTGATTGTGTCTTTGTTTTTTGTTGTTTTTGTTTTTTGCATTGCACTAGCCCAGCACAGAGGTCACGTCAGAGCACTCTCTAGGGGAATGGTGGTTATAGGACGATCAAGCGGCAGGATTATCAGGTGACAGGAGGATAACAGCAGTCGGCCGGCGGAGTCGGGAATGTCAGCTGTGTCGCAGGCCAAAATCCTCTCTGAACAGTTGTGCCTTCGGATCTTAGAAAATTGTCTTCAGTGCAACGGAGAACCCATTCCAGGAGCTGAGGTGTTCCGTGCGTTCGGCATGAGTTTTTCGAAAATGACGCACTGCCTGCCTGAAGCATGGGAAGGAGGGAGCTTGGGGTGGGGGTGGGGGTGGGGGTGGGGGAGGTATATGGCACTGAGTGATGAGGGGGTTAGGCGTGCAGCAGTTGTGGCGAGCCATGCCGCGCTCCGGCTATCTGTGGGGAAGTCTTTTTTTGACACATGGCCGACATGGGAACGTATGACCCTGTCACGCCGCGTTCATGGTTAAGGCATTGGTTATAGTGGTTATCGACCAAGCAAGGGTTTATGACGTGGATTGATTATTGTTGTTCCATATAACAGATTGTTTGTCACGTGTCTAATTAACAATGCACCGTTTTTCATCCAGACTGACGACTGCACCAGCGACAGCATCAAAATGCTCCCCCCGCCATGCCTCTCCTTCCTGTTCCTGCTCATTTGTCTAGCGGCGAGGCAGGCTTTTGCCGCCGCCATCTCCAGTGCCGCATTACCGGCGGAGGCCCTGTGTGAATAAACAAGCCGCAATGAATGCAAGTGGCTGTTTCTCACATATAAACCCCTGCATTTGTCACCGAGCTAAAGGTCAGGCTGGTACTTGACTGCTCACTTGCGTCTGACGTGAGAAACAAGCCGAGGGCACCGGAAGACACCACCGCCTTTCTCCGAGGCAGAGCAGAAATGCCTCGGAGAAAGGCAGCGTCCTTTTCGGATTCGGGGGCGTGTTTTGCGGTTTAATGAAACGGAACGCAAAAAACACGCCCCCCGATCCGAAAAAGACGGGGCTTCAACGGAGTGACTGACCTGTTCTCCAGTGGCTGGCCAGCATTCAAGAGGCCAGCCAATGGAGAACAGGTGAGAAGAGGGGCAGGTGCAAGCCCCTCTTCTCCAAGACATTAAATCTCCGGACTTCCGGTCTGCCGACCGGATGGTCCCGAGACCTAAAAATGAATGTGTGTCCTCATGTAACGCAACTGGTGCTATGTAAAGCGCTCTGATACCCGATACCGGGTCAAGTTCGCACTATATAAAAGTCCATAAAAAACCAGAAGCTAAAAACACTCTAACAAATCAAGTATATTTGTCCAAATACCAGCAATCAATGTACCTCCGAGCCAAAGAGACCCAGCATCACACAGCATGGATGAATAGCCCAGATACCCGGGTAGGTAAAACACGACGAGCTGCAATAGGAACGTGCTCTGTGTATAGTCCCTCATTGGATGTTTTCAAGGAAAGATCCCTCTCAAAATTACTAACCCTAGTTTTCAAATCCATTCAAGGCCATGCTGCTCTGGCCTCACACACACACACCATCTACCACTGTAATGCTGGCCCACACTCATAGTAGCACTCTTAAAACATCAAAAGTGGCCTCTAAAAACATATTCGCCTGTTCAGTGGTTCCATCCGCCAAACTGCCTGCTCCAGCAACATCCCAATTGGTCTTACGAATGAACATGGTGGTTTGTCTAGTTCACTTTATGCAGAGCCCGCTGGCTTATTTGAAGACTAAATTGGTGAAGGTCCAGAATAAAGTGGGCAGGGTCATTTACAAGTTAAAGAAAAGTAACAATAGTATACCTGAGCTTGAGCAGGTGTTATTGCTTCTGCTTCTCAAGGGAGAAGGGAGCCCATTTTAAAGTTCTGACTTTCGTTTGCAGAATATTCTGTAGAAATAGTCTGAGGGCATTTTCCAAACACAAACGAAAATGAGCTCTCAGGTCATCCAAGGCAATGCTGCACAATCATGGTCCACGACGGGAGGTATAGTACTTGGGTCTTTCTCATAACAATCTTGCCATTATTCAGACTCCAGGCAAAAGACCTCCACGACACCAGTATAAAGGTATCTCAGATGAGTGTTGCAATCACTATCAATTGCTTGACCTGATCCTGCATAGTGCTCCACTCAACTCCTTTCTTTGTGCCAAACTGAGGTTGTTGTGGATATGTTATAGATGTGATTGTTATTTTCTTTCGAAACAACTCTGGTGTTTCTTTTCATAGTCCTTTTTTAGATTTCACCTAAGACTGCGCACATGCACTGTCACTTGCAAGAGGTATTGGGTACAACAAGGTACGTGGCTCCTGCCCAGTGCTTACCATTCGTTGACTTCCTTGTCATTCTTATTTGCTGTCTCCTTATTGGACACTGCGTGCTGGCTTTGCGTCCTCTTCTTTCATCTGGAGCATGGACCAAGTACTGATTGCTTCATCTTGATTATTGTCCTTCTATTGCTCATGCTGTGATTGAGGTACTATTTTCTTTTTCCCCTGACATCCTTGTCCATGTTTTTTTTTCCCCTCCCAGCCCCCCTGGTCTGTGTTTCCCCTTCCTCTCTCACTTCCTAGTCCATGTTGATCCTTCTCCTCCCACCCTTTCCTCCTTGCTTCGTCTCCTCCCACCCCCAACCTTGTCGATGTTGCTAATTTTCTCTCACTTCCTGTTGCCTACGTTTCTGCTTATATCCCACCACCCACCCACCTGTTGTCCATATTGCTTCTCCCCTCCTATCTTCGCCCTCCCATTGTCTGTGTTGCCTCCTCCCTCCCACCCCAAAGTCTCCCATTGTATGTCTTGCTATCCAACCCTCCATAAAAAAAACAGCTAGAGCGTTGTCTGCAGTGAATGCGTCATAGTGCCTTCTTTACTGTTGTGTTGCCTCCCACCCTCCCTCTCGCTGACCATTCTCTCCGGTCCTCCCCCCTGTTGCCCGTGATGCCCACCTCCACCCGCCATAAGAAAAAACTGCTATGATGCGGCCACATGAGATCACTTCTTTTTACCTTATAGCCTTGTTGCACAGCAGCCGCGCTACTCTACAACATGGCTAAAAGACATCGATTGGCATAGACGATAGCTTCAACATGGGCAAAGTCTATTGGCTTTGCCAATGCTTGTTTGATTGTGGGTCAGCTATAGCTTTCCATACTATTTCACAGGTTCTTTGATTTGGTCCTTTTGGCAGGCACCAACACTTGTCGTGGAAGACAAATGCTGGGTCCTCATACATTGGTTGACTGGTGGATTGCTTCAATTGGTGTTTGCTGAGCTGTCATGAAACATTTACCAACAGTTACAGATTAAGATTGGTCTCTATGTTAAATGAACTGTATCATCAGCTGGCTACACACTCTCTGTGCTCAAGCAACGTTCAATACTGTTACATCGTTCTTGCAGATTATTTATCTATTTATTGTGTTTAGACAGCCCCAGAGCAGTGGTTCTTAACCTTTTGACTTCTGAAGACCCCCACTTAACCATAACCTGAATCCTGCCCCCACCCCCCCCCAATTCATTATTAGACTCCAGGAACATCAGTGAGTCATTATTGGAAGCTGGGGAGGCCGTCTTAAGGAATTTCTATGATTTGAACCCCAAAACAATAAACAGAAATACACAAACAAGCATTCATCAAACATGCACAAATAATGAAATATTTCATTTAATTCACGACGTCTGAACATGGTTATTGCTCTGCTGTTATGCTTGCCATATGTGTTATCTTTGGACGAACACATGATGTAGTCTGGGTAGGTGGCAACCAGTACACTAGGTAAACAGGTAGGCAAAGAGAGGATTCCCCGGAGATGGAGTGTGTGCATCGCCCACAACACAGGGCGAACAGGCTCTAGAAAGGTGTTGAAAGGCGTGCCAGGATCCTAAGCACAAATCCTGTGAGGGTGAATGTGTGCATGATAGCGGCTTCTTGATCCAGCCGCACCAGCTCCTTTGCTAGCTCCTCACAGCACAAAACCAAAGGATTGTTTTTCACCTTTCTTCTCCTTCTTCATGCAGAATTACTGCCATGCATGTGCTACTTGTCAAGTCTACATTGTTGGAAAAAGGATTAAGACTGCACCAGCTTCCCGCCCTCCTCGTTGAGCCCCTTCATCCATATGCAGACGGACATTATCTAATCCTTAGGTGTGGGCCTCTCTCCTATGTGCTATGATTGTTTCTGTGTTCTCTGGTTGAGTGAAGGCTTATCCCTGCACCTAAGTGAATGCCATTACAGATGCCAAGAAGTTGTTGTGAAATTTAATTCCCCATTTCTGAGTTGCCTTGTGGCTCTCCAGTGATCGGTGCCTACACTTCATTTCCTCTGTAGTTCAGGGGCCTGCAAAGCCTTAAATATAATCCAACACTTTCATTCAGCATAGCATCCAGAATCTGCCAGCAAAGAAGAATGCGACAATGCCACCCTCAAAAACTAATCTCAAGTGAACTGATGCCCTACCCTTGTCCCTGTGGTCAATTCGAGCTATTTCTTTCCAGAAAGCAAGATTTAGTACCTTTGACATAATCATGGGCCGATCAGAGAAACTGACCTCCAATGCCCCTGTCACACCACCAGCATTGAACTTACAGTTACATTATATAGTCTGCTTGCATTACTGCAGGTAGTTGATTTGATTCTCTGCAGTTTCCATTCCCAAGTCCAATCTGTCCTCCCAGCATTCCCATCCAATCCTTGCCACAAACTGGAGCACGTCAAGTGGACGTACACGAATGTTCATCAACAAAGACTGCTCTGCAGCCATGTTGGAAGGGCCCCTACCAAGTCCTGCTGCTCACCAGCACAGCTGTCAACTGTCATGGACTGCCCCCTGATCCACTTATTCATTGCAAGTGTGCCCCTGCCCCGCGACGCACGGCAGGTGCTGTTGGGGTAGTACCGCAGTAGGCCTCTCCTCCTTTTCGGCATTACCACCTCTGTCCGAGGTGATCAACCAGCTTCCTGGCATTGGATTCCACTCTGGGTATGGCCAGTTCTCTTAGACGGTGCTCTTGTACTCTGGCTCATTTTGGGTTATCTCATGGAAACTGAATGAGGTGCCAGTTTAAGGCCAAAGTGCACCTTTCCTTGAGAGGAGCCACCAAGTTGTGTACCAGAACAGTTCCTAATTGATGCTGCTACAAAAATATCGCCAGACAGTAACTCTTTCTGCTTTCTGGATTTGCACTCACTTGCCCACCAACATCTGGGGGGCCTTTGATTGAGGTGCCTTTCAGCAAAGACAAAGCATGCCTTGATCAGTACCACCGTGGTCATCATCTGCATAAGTGCACAAATGCTCCCCCGCAAACTACACATGTTTTGCAAACGTCGAGATCCAAGTAAATGGAGCATTTTTGAATCCCACTTTCCTAATGGCCAACTGTTCCATAAGTGTTGTTTCCGAGACAAGTATGCCCATTTAATTTGCAGCAAGTACGCTTACCCCTAGTTACCCTGAGTCTGGACTGGGATTTGGTACCTTGAGTATGTGGTCCCTTCCATCAGACACCCCACTGAACATCCCTTTAACAACAACAAAGGCACTGCGAAGTGTCCAGGATGAATAGGTTCTTCTCCATTATACTTCCTATCTACAATACGCAATAGGACATCCGTGAGATGATACAGCAGGCTAAAATATTGGATGAAATTGCCAATGCCACGACTATTTATTTGGGTCTGATTAGCAAGACTGCCAAAGGGCTATGATCCTGCAGAACTGAATGGACCTAGACGGTCCTTGCTGCCGAGGGATGCGTTTGGGCTACAGCTGACTTCTAGTGCTGTTTTTTTTACATCCCTAACACTTCTCTTAGCATTCATGAGCAGATAGATCACATTAATCATAGCATTAAAGACCTCTACAGCACCCAGGACGAGTTGCAACTGAATATGAGAATGTGAAGATCTTGACTTACCAGCTCTTTTGCAAAGTGGGGAATGAAGATCTTTGGAATATTCCTTGCAGTAATACTGATCATGCTAACCTGTTAGATGTGGATAACTGGATACAGATAACAATGTGCATTATTCGTCGTAAAGCTTCCCATAAAGACATTGCCCATGCTTATCCACTAACTACTGTTGATTATACTTATAAGGAATGTGGTGTAACAAAACTGAGCTTGAGCTAGAAATTAATCATTTGATTGCATAAATCTGCTTTAGATTTGCACTTCAATGTGCAAAAGGAAGGGTACTGTAAACATCTGCATAGTTTAATGCCCATTCGACGACCCCACCACTATTATATCAGCTTTTGCCGGCCTTCAAGTCTGCGCAAGCTGAACCCTTATTTTAACTTTAGCACTTGTAAGTAAGATAGCTAGAATCCCATTGGCTCAGTGGAGAAACCTTGACTGTGTATCTCTTGTTCAATGTGCTTTTGACTATTCTTTCCAAAGAACCAGGGGATTCTCCCATAGCTCGTTATCTGCAGTTTCACTCTTACCCGCGTATCTTCTTCTTTGCCTAGGTGAGGAAGATGTGTTAAAAAGTAATATAATTTCTAAACGTGTTAGCATTATATGCTCGATAACTTTGTGAGAGTGAAGCTACATTGGCTTGTTTTGCTATTACTAATTTATTTGCTTTTTTTAATCAACCCGTTCCAGACTTCGAGCAGGTTGAAAGAGAGCTTTTTATTTAACAATATTACACAGCAAAAAAACAAAAAAACAGTCTGCAAGCAAAACTCAAGCATAGCTGCCAAGTGCACAATGTCTTATTTAATAGATCCACATAATTCTAACAGAATTTGCATTATGGCACATGTACCTTTGCCTTTGAAACAGTAAGCATGGGCTAGAAAAATCCCTTTAGTAGCTAAAAGCCATTGGGTTGGCCCCCGCTGTCACACATAACATGCAGCCACTGTCCATAGCTTCACATTGGCCATGTGCAATGAACTTGTCAGTCATGGGTTTGCAACAACAGCACTTTGCATGATGATTTTTTGAGACCATACTATTAATGTTAAAAGTGCAACTACCATGTCTTAGGATGCAATGCTCTGTAAGCAAATGACTATGACTAACTGAGGATGTCAAAATGTACAGCATTGCAGCTTGGACCAGTCATGTCATCCAATGATATCTATCAAAAGGATACAAAATTCGAAAGTTCAAATGAGTGCAACACAAGTCCCACAGGTCTTATATATTTTTTAATAGGAAAGTTCTCAACCACTTGGTGCTTTGTGAGCTAGGTAACCAAATGCTCACCGGAGGAAGAAGGCAGTCATAAGTGTTCAAGTGGATACCCGACCCTGACGAATGTTTGACTACAGAGCACTTTCACTACCACCTTCCTCTCATGAGGCCTAGTCCTGTTACTCTGTAGGGATATTTCACCCTTGAGTATTGGCTCTTAGGCTTTGAACTTGGATAATAACTTGATTACACTCTACAGCACATACACTGTGACTTCTTCACACAGGGTACAGATGCAAAAAAGGGATCATCATGTCCTGGTGAAGGTCTTAGACCTGTTCTGGGCTCAGTGTATATAGCTGAAACAGGTTGACAACCAATAAAAGTAGGGATTGGTATGTTTCGCAAAATTCCTAGTTCCTCAGGTTTTAACCCTACCGGGGGCAACGCTAATAGGCCTGATTAGTTGACCCAGAGGTGATTTTTCTCATTCTCTTAATTAGTTAGACCCTACATACATGTTCCTCAACATCCTCTTTCCTGAGACAACATCTCATAAAGAGCTGATAACTTGATGAGAAAGAAATCCAATGATGAAGCATGCCACCATGGGTGGGTGTGGTTTAAACATTCTTACTAACAACTACAGTAGAGTGGATTAATGCACTTTCTATGAGTCCTTTTTGCTCTACAGGTTTGCCTTATTCTCTGTTTTGTGGTGAACCAGTCAGTTAGCCACCAACCCTAAAACATCTTTTCATAAGGAAAAACCTTTTGGTTTATATGGTTACCACCCCCCTCAAATATGAGCATCAGAAACCTTATACATGTTTAGAAAACTTTTCCGACTCTTCAGAACTGGGCATTCACCAGTCCTAGCAAGGAGATGTGTTTGAGTTACCACTACTTAACAAGGGGCCAAGTTTTAGGCATTCAAACAAATTGATATGATTCAATGTAGAACAGAAATGCAAACGTTCTTCACAAAAATCAGTCTCAAATTCTTTTTCATGAACCAAGAGGTGCATGAGACTACCACTGGTCACAAAAACTCCTAATTCTAGTCCCCTAACATCTATGGTTCCTACAGAAAGAAACTGGCCTTTGAGAAACCTGTCATCAAGGATAGTGTGGTACTTAAACATTTGGCGAAAAGGACTTTTGACAAAAGGTTAAAAGCTGAACACCTAGCACTGACTAACCATACCAACAACAAAAATATAACATCACTAAATACAGAAATGTATAGACATGAAGCTGTGAGACTGCTCTCTGATGAAAAATAATTATAACAAATTGATATATCTGTACCCCTCTGCCTGTCCTAAAATCCAGAACATCAATACAGAGAGAGATGACATGTTAATAAGTATATCAGAGACCAATTTTGTATGTAACACCATTCTAACAAGCATTGGCATAGCCAATAGGTCTCGCCTTTGGGACCTTATAAGTAGCCATGCAACAGTTGCATAACTAAATACTTATAAGGTCCCAAAAGCGAGACCTATTGGCTATGCCAAGCGGCCGCACGGCCGCGAAAGTGATCGTGAATGCGATCAAACATCAGAGCGGCCGTGCGGCCGCGAAAGTGAAAGTAATCGCGGTGCGCGCGCCCGCGCACATGCACTGTAGCTCTAGGCTGGCCTGATAGCACTTTTTGGAGCCCTCTCAAAAAGTCTCGCCTGACCGCATGTGCTGGGCCAGGCAAGACCTAAAAATTACTTATTTCTTAATTCTCCTCAAAATACATAATACGTGTTGTTCCAATGTGAAAGCCCAATATTATCCGGAACTGGTTCCCTCCCTCTGCGGACTCCTTTAGCAATTCTGCTTTTTTTTTACATTTCTTACAGAGCTAGAAGTTGAAAAAAGTTGCTTTTGGCTTTCTGTCTCCTTACACAGGTAGGCCTCAAGGGGAAACCTTTAGCGTGGTATAGAACTCGTGAGGCAATCTGATTGAATAAGCTCGATACTGTTCAGAGCCCCTTGCTATTGTTGTAGGGTTTGTCACAGGAAGGGTCCCAAGTTTGAGCAGGATTTGTGTCCTGGGTACCCCTACACTAGGTCACTTCAGTCTAACAGTCGGCCTTCATTATTCCTCCTGTGACCAAAGGAAGAGCAGGTGTCAGAGCTTTTTCCTGCCTGGCTTCCACTCTGTGGAATTTCCCTACCAAAACAATTCAATTGTAGGAGATTCTATTTTCGTTTATGAAAGCTCTGAAAATGTATTTAGTTTGTTAGCACTAAGGGCACGTTACGTTGACTTTGATCTTTCAATATTTTAGCGCCATGAAGCCTTTTGGCATCCGTCTGCGCTCTATAAATATATTTTTTGTTCATTCAGCATGCTGCTGCTAGTAAGAAAATGATTACTTAACAAAGGGGTGTACCCAATTACAGTTGGAAATGGGCAAATATAGATACATATAACAAAAATCCAACCAATCAGTGAAATCCTACAGTAAGAGGCACACAATTACGAAAGGATCCCCAACAATGAAAGCATAGATAAACCAGGTTGGACTTAATTGTCAATACAATGTTTATATACACAAGTATTAGTCAAAATGCATCTTTTGAGATCCAATGTTACAAAGGTTGCTCCATAGTGATAAAGTGACAAAAGTGCAACAAAAAAAGTGCTCGTGAGGTGAAGGAATTGTGGATGGTGGACATTCAGAAATATACAGAATATACAATATGTACATAATTAAAAGATGACCTGTCTAACATGATTATAAAGACTAGCTTGGAAGCCCACGTGATGTGATAATGTATTGAATGAAGAGCTTGTCCACTTCTGGGCTATGAGTGGTTAGTACAGGTCTCAAACAAATGAAAAAGGTCGATGTTTCGACCCCAAATGAACGTAGTTGTTCAGTCCTTACTGCGGGGTCTTCCTCAGGACCAGAAAGGGGCAATCTGCAATGTAGTCAACTGATTGTTACTACTGCGATATTATTTAGGGGGGGCGTTAAATTGTAGGAGAAGGCAAAAAGGCTCACCTTAGTTATGACACTGTTCAGTGTACAGTGTATAATGGTACTCGTTTAGGCTAGGTCGCTCCAAGGGAAAGAGAGGGAGACACTACAGGTGCCTACACTAAATGACACAAATGGGGCACGTCAGTGCTCCACGAACATACATAGCCTCCGTACCGATCAAGATAGCACAGGCATTACTCACATGAAACAGGTATGCCTTATGGGTAGAGTCTTGTTATGCTGAACGGTATACCCGGGAAACAATGGGATCAAAAGGTTCACTTCTGGATGAATTAATCAGATGACTTCTACAAACCAAGACAACAGAGGAGGCAATGAGACATCTAACAATGAGTAGCGATGTATCAGACAATGTGCATACGTTGTGGACTACGTCTAAAAAGGGGAATGGGTGATCATTGGCAATGCAGGCCAAAAATTTAGAGGCGGTGGATATCCAAAGTGGCATCCAGTACTACCCACTGTGGATAAGACTATCCTCAACACACTACCGATAACATGCATAAGGTGATGGCAGCGTGGAAAACGAGCCGTCAGGTATTTCAATTGCTGTGTTACCACGGTCATCACATGGGCTGTTCGTGACAAATGTAACAATCTGACAGCTTAACAGTACGCGTAATCGTGGTTATAGGGGTACTGGCTCAGTAAAGACATTCCTCGCACTATATGCAACTACACAACTTGAGGAGCACAATACCTTGAAATATAAAAATCCAACCTCATAGAGTTATATAATATTCAAGCATGTTTCATGCATCTTTTATAGACACTTGTCTTATACGTGAGACAGCAGAACCAATACATTTTGATTACAATGAAAACTTTCACGTCCTTATTATTTCTTTTTTGTCTTTATTCAAACTTCTTCAAGTAGCTACAACAGACAGGACGACACCTCCAAAAAAAACAGCCTATGCGTTTCGTCCCTATTCACACGCTGGTGGTCGTGTAAGTAGTTAAACAAAAAGTATTGGTTCTGCTGTCTCACGTATAAGACAAGTGTCTATAAAAGATGCATGAAACATGCTTGAATGTTATATAACTCTATGAGGTTGGATTTTTATATTTCAAGGTATTGTGCTCCTCAACTTGTGTAGTTCCATATATTGTTAAAATCAGGTTTTTTACGGTTGACCTGAAGAGTCAGCACTGCTTAGACGCTTAGGACAAACAGTGTGCAGGTGAATCTTAAGCCATAACCGTTTTGCTGTATCTGTAAGGCATGCCTCACACTAACTGGGAATCGTAGCGTATTACCTTCTGGAACGATCCCCAAATCTGCAAAACGTC
The DNA here is from genome assembly GCF_964204655.1 of Triturus cristatus. Lineage (NCBI taxonomy): Eukaryota > Metazoa > Chordata > Amphibia > Caudata > Salamandridae > Triturus > Triturus cristatus. The sequence continues at coordinate 130,500,710 of NC_140586.1, read as the reverse complement.
TCTCATCTGCGGGGCCGGGTTGGGTCCCTCCTAAGTAGAAGTTTTTACGTGAACGTGCACGCCTGACCGGGGTGCCATGCGGGCAGATGCTAGATGCTGTCCTTCTGACCACAGTAGATCGCGCGTCAAGTTGGATACCGGCCTGATCCTAGTGCTCCATGGCTGGAGTGCCGTGACTGCGGAGACTGTACCGATGATCAGACAAACGCATAACTGATTATCTATGTATACTGGGGGGCCCTGGATACTCATAATAGATGATGCTGATGATGAACGCTGGGGTTATAATGGTGGATTGTATCGGGCCATAGTTACTGCTGAAGCTGGCAACTCAGGGTGGGTCAAACATCCACACTGGGGTATTAAATGTGGATATCATCAGGCCCTGGTTCTTTCAGATGCTGTCAGTACAGGGTGGGTTATACAATAGGCCATAGTTGTACTATTACATTGGTATCAGATAGCCAGACAGACTTATCACACCTCATAGTTATGCTTACAAAACATTATTATGATAAACACATGAAAATCAGTTCATGTAGGTAATATAATGAAAATTGCAGGTAATAAAGGATTACATATATTAAAATCTCCATATGTCTGGTTTATGGTCCAGACCATTGTACATATGAGATCCTGATTCTGGAGCTCCAAAATCACAGAATTGTACAGTAGTTCACCAGTCATGAACAAAAATAAAGACAAAGCACCAATGGTTGAGACATTACACACATTAGAATACATTACACCCATTTGAATACATTAAAGACACCTGTTCTAGAAAGAAATGAATGAGGGAGAAGGAAAACTGGGTGCAAAAGTGTCACCCCGTAACCCATCACGTCTTACAGTGTGTAGACATCTAGATGATCAATGTGAGGGTATACCCATGGTTAGTAATGCTAACTGTCTAGCGGCTTCCTCCGGCTCATTCAGACCGTTTTTGACAGTGTCCAAGTAATGCATCCACGTGCATTCTCGCAGATTCATTATGTCAGCAATGTTACCACATCTTGGGCTAAGTGTAACCTTTTCAATCACTACCCATCTGATACTGTCAGCTGGGTGATGCACCGACAGAACTGTTAGACTAGGGGAGCCCTTGTCACTCTGCAGCGAATCCTGCTAAAATGTTGCAGGATCCCGGCCTTGATCTTCTGACTGGTCTGGTCTATGTAAAGTAGGCCACATGGACATCTAATCCCATGGATTACATGTGTGATGTTACAGTTGGTGTATTCCCTTAATGTAATTGATGAGTTATTGTGTGAGAACGTTTTGGTTTCTATGGTCAGGTCACAGACTGTATAGTGGCCACATTTATAGTAAGGAAATGGCATGGATTCACTCTGAATTAAATCCTAATCACTCTACACAAACGTTAGGTGATTAATGTAAATGTTAAGAGGGATTCAATATTCATTGAATCACTTATTTATCTCCATGGGGATGGGTGGGTAAGGGAGGGCCCTGAGTGACTAGGAACCTGGCTAAGGCTGTGTTGTTTACGACAGTGCTTGTTTAGGGAAGCAGTAGATTAGAGGGTAGCCTTTGGTCATGCACAGTGGGGCTAGGCACAGGGTCTGACTTCACAACAGACCCTAAACCTAATCCGAGGCTCACAACAAGATGGCTGAAGGGCTTGTCCTTCAGCTGGTTACTGCATCCAGTGCCACCATGGGTGGACAATTCCCAATGCACTCAGCCGAGGGCTGTGCAGAGAAGAGGATGGACACAGGGCCTGGCCTTCTAACAGGTCAAGCACCAAACCTACTGCATACAGCCACCACCACTGCACATGGCCTTTGTACGCCCAAGCTTGAGTTGCCCCCTTTTAGTTTTTTTTATCTTTTAAATTATTTCTTATTCTTTTTAATATTTGGAGTGCAAGTTATGGTTTGCATTGCTGTTGTGCGAGTTCTGGCCTGTGGAGCTAACCATAAATTGTGAATTTCATTGTCTTTTTTTAGTTTTAATTTGATGGTGACTATTCATGTGATTGTTTTCTGAACTTCCCAATCCAAGATGGAGCGAATGTTTGTCCTGTCACTGTCTTCTTAGACCATATATAAAGAAGCAATGATGAGAGATGGATGAGTTACAACACATTCACTCCCATATTTTATGTAACATTCATCTCCTATTTGCCACCATTTTTGTCCCATATGTTTGTTCTACCCTGGAGCTGGATTTCCAGCTCTGAAAGATCTATGCTGAGTTTTTTTCTCAAGCTTGATTCGGGGTGGTTTTGGAGCCTTTCATTTCAACACCTCCATTAATTTATCATCTTCAACTAAATATTACCAAGATTGCCATGGAAATGTCTTCTGTCCGTTGTGCATTTTCCTACAAACTCATCTTAAGAAGACACTTGTCATCTTTCACATACATAATAACAGCATGCCGGCACTGTGGCTACAGGGAGGATTTGTGCTTTCCTCAGGTAATCATGAAGAAAACTTGATAGAGCTTCACAGCCAATAACATGTGAAAGCACTAAAAGAAGGAACATAGGTTGGTGTGGAAGAGATAAGTGAAAGTGAAAGAAAGAAATATTTATCTACAATGTAGGTATATCCTGTAGGAAGGTGGAATCTGACTGCATGGTTGCCCACACTTTTTTCCTGGTGTTTTAGTGGTTTTCGACTTAGTTTGGCTGGGATCCTGCTATTCAGGACCCCAGCCTATCTACTTTTCTTTCTAAATTGATTGCATATACTTTAGGTACACTCCAGATTGGATTCTGGGGTACCCATATGAGTCCCTAGTATATGGTATACTATATACCCAGGGCATAGGTACCCCAGAGGCCTTCCAGGGGCTGCAGCATGTATTTTGCCACCCCTGGGAAGCCATTTAAAATGACACAACAGGTCTGCTACAGCAGCCTGTGTAAGGTGGTGTATGCACCCCTTACTGAGATATAGGTTCCCTGTATCTCTCTATATCACTGCACATATAAACCTATCAGTCACCCTTATGGCAGGCCTTATCGATCCTGAAGGCAGGGTGCTGGGTTTTATGTGAGAGGGTGCCCCAGCCTTCGGATCGTTTATTCCAGGGTTGTTTGTGATGCAGCCAAACCATATACCCTTAAGTGCAATAAAACCTCGCTGTAAGTGCTGACTTTGGAATGGCTTCATGAAACATGTTGTGTTTTATGTCAAACACCTTGTGGGAGTGGTGTGGGAGGTATGATTCCACCCTACTAGAGGGAGAAATATGACAGCACCGGTACACCCGGTACCAGCTTTGCAAGCCCTGGCATCACAAAATGGATGCTCCCTTGGAGTAAAGGAGTTACTCCCCTGCAAGGCAGGCACAAAGACGCATATGTCCAGTTTGCAACTACGCAGCTCCTGAGGGACTCAGAAGATTTTGCAACACAGGAGGTGGGTTTCCAAGCTTCCCCGAGGCCGATCCATGCTATCAGCAAACCTGAGATCCAAAGCCCTTGTGGGGACCGTGCAACCTGAACCCCTGGACACCATGACCATTTGCAGCAGCATATGCTTTTTGACGATCCCTGAGGCTGTTCTTTGGGCTACTTGTAGTCCAGACCCCGAGCAGTGATTCCACCGAAGATTACTGGCCTACACTCCTCGAGTGACCCGTGGGCTGGTATTGAGTGACCTCTCGAGGTCCCTTTGCGATCCCTTGTCTGTCGACTTGTGGGTCCCTGAGAAGGGTACTTTAACTTTCAGTGGGTTTTCCTGGTTGCTCCAGACGTGCCCTGACTCTCCATCGCTTGGCGAGTCCACAGGACCTTGCTGGTCCACACCGAAGCCTTTTTACTCTCACTGTGTGGGTTGCCGTTGCCAAGGCTTGTTGGTCTCCAATCCGGACACTGACCCACCAGCACTCGACATCCTTCGTGGGACAGCTCGCCTGCAGACTGTGGTCATCGTTGACGCCTTCTGTTCCCGTGGCAGGGAAGTCAAGCTTCACCTCTTCGCACCTGAAACACCCGACATCGGTGGGCATTCGTCTATCGTGCCCCATGTCACTGGCAAGTGACCCAGACTCTGTCCCCTCTGCTATCAGGTTCTTCACATCTTTGATCCAGGCTTGGATCACACCGGACACTTCTCCTTTCCAAGGCAGCAGCACTTTGCAGCACATCGCCATTGAAAACAACGACGATTCCCGACACCATTTGACACCTATGCACCTGGCTTCCCTTGGTGAGGTAACACGAGTACTCTGGTGCTCCCGTGGGTGCTGGCCCTAGAACCCTTTAAGTCTGAAAGGGTTTGCTCAAAGTCCTCTCCTAAGTGTCCTTAAACTTTAAAATTCCAACCGCGACTTTCCCATAGAATTGTACGGCGCTCACGGCTGTGTTCTCACACTGCACACGTCCCCTGTGGGTCCCCTGTGTCACTACCTTGGGTGATTCCTTGGGGTCCCAGCGATTCAACGTGCACTAGGCACTGTGTCTAGTCAAGTCGTGGTTCTTATACCACTTTCTTAATATATGGTTTGGTCTCCCCCTGGGGCCCATTGTATATTGTGCTCTTTACTGTCGTTTTAGAACTGTAATATTGTGTGCTTTGCTCTCTAATCTCATAAAGAGGTTAGTAGAGAGTTCTTAGTAATAAATACATATATTTTATATATATATACCTTGTGTGGTTCTCCTTTCATTTGGTCATTCAAACCAAGCTGCTTTACATTCCTTCGAGACTTAGCCTGAAGGCTACTCTCCATAGCTACCACTAGGATAGCTTTTAATAAAGGTTGTCTTAAACCTATTCATCAATAAGTGTTGTTTGAACTGGTGCAAGGTGCCCACTAGAACTAGTGGACAGCATATACCAGGCTAACTTCTCACATATCCTTTCCCAGTGATTGGGTGAGGAAGACCCCTCTCCCTATTTCCTGACCATCCATAAGGGTATTCGTTAACACAATGTAAGTGAACAGGCCAGACAGTCGGGACCTACCCTATGGGCAAAGATGCCCTAAACCCCTGCCCTCTGGCTATGTAATCAATCTAGGGCTCCTCGTCCAAGAGTCTCATACAATGTTTTCATTCCTTCCAGGTGGTGAAGTAAGGTGGGGCTTGTTAATGACTTGGGCCACTGGGTCCTCCAGACCGTTAGTGTTTTTGGTCACTTGCTTGAACGCCAAGCTGGGAACATCTGTGAGTCCTACCTATGATGAGAAGATGCGCCACAGGGCCATAACTCACATTACCCTGCTGGTTAATAGATGTCCTCTGTCTTGCAGCAAGAGATGATAAGAGGGTAAAGCGGAGGGAAAGAGACGAACAGGAGGAGGGGGAATGGAAGATTTAGTCAATGATCTAGATTTGACTTGTGTGTCAAAATTATATAAAAAACAGTGATAGATTTATGATTAAATCTTAATAGCTAATATCTATATGGATAGATAATGAGAAAAACACAGCAAAAACGGCCAGTTTGATCAGTCGAACAACACTAATTAACTATTGCAGGTCCTCTTAGAAATTCTTACATATAAAAAGTGGTTTCCTGAGAACATTTGATGGTGTAAGTGACCTTTTAGTAGAGTAGGGTTTCACGACTAAGGATGATGCAAGAACAGAAGTATACACAGTGCCAGATTAAGCCCTTTGGAGGCCCCTAGGCAGTTGAGATTTTGGGGCCTCAGTCGCAAATTATCTCCTAATACCCATTGCACCAGATTTTTCTACAAACTGACAGCTGCCAGAAAATGAGCTTTTAAAAGAAAAACTGTTATGTGAATCTGTTGTCTTTGATTTATGTACTTTAAGTTGTTAATGGGTATATTACATTGCTACAGTATATTCTCTATAGAGTCTTTTATGTAAAGTTTTAGTGTTTTGAGTTGATTCATTTTTTTCTATCTTTTAAAAAAAAAAATTGGAAAGCTTCATTGTAATTTTCTTTTAAAGATTAAATCAATATTATTTTGATCCGTTGTCGCGTCCCCCTGAAAGGATGTGGGGCCCATAGGCCGGTGCCTACATTGCCTACGGGTAACCTGGAACTAAGTATACATGGGATGACCACCATATTTAGGTGGGGCTTGAAGGTCAGTTTATGTGATAAGAGGTGCCTGTTCTACACCTCTTGTTATGTGTCATTTGTTGCTGCAGCCATGTATATCACAAAAAAAGACATTTACTATTCTTTATGAGTAAAATATGGTTTGGTGGTGTACTGAGGGAGGGATGGAGTCTGTTCCAGTGTTGGGACAACTGAACCCTGATCAGCATCTAGATTTGATAAGCTTGGACATTGATTGGCAGATAGGATGGGCCTGACATTACCTGCAGTTCCTAAAGGCTGTGTAGCCTGATGTTGGGGAAAAAGGGTTTTGCCCGGGAAGAAGAAAAGACAGAACTCATCTAAAGAACTTGGAGTGAATTGTATGAGGGGTCTAAGATAGTAGTTCTTAACATGTGGTCCTTGGACCTCTGGGGGTCCACGACAGGGCAGGAATGTACATACCGGATATTGGGTGTTTCCCCAGTGCGATTTTCACAGTTCTGGGCCATTCTCAAGGTTTGGATGGGTCACAGTAATTCCAAGTGCGAAGTGCAATGAAAAAATACAAGCCTCAGCGCAGGCGAACAGAGCTGCCTGAGACGGACTGTGCAGTGAGGGGGCTGGTCTGACAAAATTTGCCAGGGCTACTTTTGGCTCTCAGTCTGGCCCTGGTCCATGATGCCTACTCAGGGGACACGCAATTATTTAGAAAATTAAATAATATTACTAGACTAATAAAGTATATATACATAAAAACAAAATGGAACATTTAATATTGAAAACGGTCTGTAAAAAGAAAGCATGCATGAGGAAAAAAAGACTGTGATATGCTACAGACTAGAATATCACTTTGTATTTTTGAAAGAAAAGAAAATGTTGAAATGTTTCAACCTTCCCATAAAATAAAATGTTATTTTTTATATTTTTCTTGTTTGTGACTTATATAAAATATTTCCTAATTTGTGTATTGTATGTGTACTAGTTTCTGTATTTTTGTGCATTGTTTTGCAGTTCAAATAATAGAAATTGCTTAGACCAGCATCCAATGCTTCCCATAGTGATTTACTGGGGGTCCACATACAACAAAGATTTCAAGAATACTCCTATAAGGCACCTCTATCACTCGAACTCAACAAGTGGTGATTAAGCAACACTAATAACACAACACGTCCTAGACCTTAGGCTTTAAAAATTTACCAAAATACACATCCCTTAGCTTTATCCTCCACAGGATCACTCAATGAGTTAAGAGCTTGCAGCTAACACAAGTGACCAGCTAGTCACAAGTTCGAATCCAATAGGTTCAACTCAAGATGATATCTTGATTTTCTTTACATTAGTTAATAGTAACACTCATGATTCTTAGTGCTTAGAAAAGGCAAAAAGGCTACGCTGTGCCAGGTTTTATGGCCCAGTAGGCTAAACCCACCACTGCTTGGATCTGTGTTTGACCCTATTGCAACAAGTTGGAATGACAGCCTTTCTACTCAGTTTTTTCAACACTTACTTAAACAATCATTCTCATCCATCCAGCCCCACACACCTACCTATTTAATCAATCAAACCCACATGCTACCCGTTTAGACCAAAACTCCTACTAATACACTGCCACTCACCTCTAACCATTTATTCCAACCCACCTACACACCCAACCAATCCCACACGCTCACCCCATAAATTCTACCCAACCTACCTACCCAATCAATCCAGCACACCAACTATCCAACCAAACCCACCCATCTACTGTACATCTAAAGAAAGCTACCCAACTATCATATAAATAATACAATCTCTCTACTGGTCCAAACAATCCCTCCAACCTACCCGAACAGTGAACTCAGCCAGACACACCGTCAATTCCAAATACCTATCTACACATTAAATTCCAAAAATTAATCAATCCAAGTGACTTAGCTAATCAACCCCACTCACCTACCCAATCAGCTAATCAACCCCACTCACCGACCCAATCAATCAGTCCCAACTAGCCCCTAATCAATTCACCCACCTATCCGACCAATCCCTACCACCCATCCATTCATTTATTCATTCTACTAGCAATATCCACCCTCCAACTGCTATCCACCAACACTGAATCAATGTTAAACACCCACTTAATTCCACCCGCCTTACAACGTAATTCATCCCACTTACCCACCCAATTCCTTCTAACTACTGCATAAACAATTTTATTCACCAAATACCTAATTTGTTCCACCCATATTCAGGCTTCTAATACTCCACTACTGTAAAGAAAAGCCCTTGCCTTAATTTGGTGAGGTTTATAGTGTAAATATTTCAGGCTGGGATAAGATGATTTATAAAAGGAAGATGTCTAAGAGAAGAACAATGTATCTAGATATCTAGGAGTCACATAACTCTGTAGTAGAAGCTTTTAAAAAATAAGTTTTGCCAAAATGCTAGTTTACCATCGACTCTAAAAAACACATTTGGCATAGGAAAAGACTTAAGTTGAAATTATTTGGTTGGGTTACAATACTGATACAGTGATACTGACCTGAATTTCGGCACACATATTTCTCTAGTGTGGTGGCCTGAGACCAGGGAAAATCTGGTGAAAATACCCTACTCCTGCTTGCACCAGGGGCCAGAGCTGTGCACGTGCCGCGGCATGCCCAGGGGTCCTGCATGGAGCATGCGCAGTTCAGGCCGAGGACCTCCGCGGCGGTGACTTGTTCTCTGTACAAACAGTTCTGAGAAATGGGGCTCCAGGCAGCGGTGAAGGCAACCTGGCAGAACAACTCTTGGCAGAAGCCCGCAAACATATGCGGCTCTCCAAGATGCGAGGACAACGAAGCAGGAGGAGGGAAGCGAGGGGAGTTCTGCCCGGCACCGTCCTACGAGGAACCGCGGCTCAGCAGTACAGAACTGCGGCTGGACGTGAGGGCGGCGGGGCCCCTGGGTTAGGGCCTCTGAAGGAACAACATCTCACTGTGTAAAATGTATTTCGTTATCGTCATATTTCATTATTTCTAAGCAAATTTTTCTTCGTAGCGCATACAATAGAGGAAAAAAAAAATACATCCTAATATCCGGGGCTTTAAGTAGGATGAAAAAGCGGGTGGGGGGGGGAGGGGGGGTCTCCAAGGGGCGTGGCCGATACTGTTAAGGGCGTAGCTTCAAAACTTCTAAACTAACAAGCATTTGCAATGCAATAGGTCTCGCATTTACGCGAGTTTGAGCTATTGGCATTGTAAATGACAATTACTTGTTCTTTTTGTTTTTTTAAACGTAAATAAAAGGCATTATCATTTACAATGCCAATAGCTCTAAATCTCGAAATTGCGAGACCTATTGCTTTGCCAATGCTTTTTGTTTCTGGCTTCTTTATGGTGTTATCAGCCTTTGGTAGGAGTGAGCTTTACCTCCGAGATGAGCGAGTACTTAAGATGACCATGATGTATGCCTATGACTATGCTGACTCTAACTGCAATGTCAATTGAGATGTTGTCAGTGCAACCATGTGGAGGCTGTGATGTGACAGAACGCTCTGACCCAGCTAGGTATATATCATAACCCACAACAGTGACAAGATGTGCATCAGATCTGCAAGACGAGAGCAGTCTACTACAATTCGTGGGTTTTAAAATACACCAAGCCACGTGAATCAAGAAAGAATGACATAAGCCTTGCCCAAATGCAACAAGCAGTCCATCAAATGTGACCAGCACCAGAATCCACCCAGCGAGCATACATGCAGCAGGGCCAAGTAAAGATCGGGGCATACGTTATAGAGACTGGCCTTGTAAAAGGGCCATATTGTGACATGTGATCAGAGACAACAGCAACACTGTCTCAATGTAGGTGCAAGGTAGAGGCATTCATAGCATTGTTAGTGTTTGAAAGGTCCTGGGGATCATTAGAGGTCTCTGACCAAAGGTGCTCGCCAGGTACCACACACTACACTGAGGGACAGACACTGCCTCTCCTTCCCGGTCCCCAAAAGCATACCATGCCTGCCACTCCTACATTAGCAGAACCCCTCCCGCCCCTGGGTCCTCTAACCTTGACCGTTCCCAAGAACCTTTCCTGCACAGAAGTACCCCTTTATCTAGTGTTTACTCACATTCAAAGCACCCCCGCCACCTGTGGCGCGACTCACCTTGCGGGTACAGGCACCGTGGCGACTCGAGATCTAGGTCAGAGTTGAGTAGAGAGATGAAGTCCGAGGGCATCGCAGCACGGCCCGGCAGGAGGGGTACCGCCTCGGGCCCTGGTGCAGTGGCGCGAGGCGCCGGGTTGTCCTCCACCGCGGCCCAGCGCGTGACCCTCAGAGCTCGACCCTCCACAGAACCAAAGAACAGGGAGACAGACAGAGAAGACGGTCCTTGGTTACTGGTGGATGTTCGGGGAGCAACAAAGCACAGGGGACAGGGTCCAGGGGGACGTGTGTGGGCTCGGAATGAAGAGCCACATTCTTGTCTCTCTTCGGAGCGGAGACGCGCAGCCTAGAGTGTCGCTGGTCCTATGCCATTCGCTGTGGCCCGCAGTTCTCAGGCAGGAATGAGCAATTTACGGAATATTTAATGTCTCCGACTTGAAAATGAACTCATCTGAATGAGCGGGTTTCAGTCTGTCCTGGGAACTGAGATCTTCGATGTGCACAAGCTTTATTGATTGGGCTGTGGTAATGAGACATTTCTAAACCGTTCAGTGTGAATCTGGAAGAATCAAGTTATTTTTACCAGTCTCACTACCACGTGTCACGGAGACGACCCTTGAAACAGGCCACGGTTTCCTTAAACTTGGATTCAACCTTTAGGTAATGAACAGCTCAATGAGGTGTGGGAGCCTGTATGTTATGAGGCCAACTTGATTGAGTGTCGGAAAATGCGTTTTCCCAGATGTCTCCGTTGAGTTATAAAAAAAAAACACAACAACAAAAAAAAAGCATTGGCATAGCCAATAGGTCTCGCCTTTGGGACCTTATAAGTGTTTAGCTATGCAATAGTTGCATAACTAAATACTTATAAGGACCCAAAAGCGAGACCTATTGGCTATGCAAAGCGGCCGTGCGGCCGCGAAAGTGATCGCGATCAAACATCAAAGCGGCCGTACGGCCGCTAAAGGGAAAGTAATCATTTCCCGGCCGCTTTGATGTTCTCAGTGGCCGCGCGGCTCACTGAGAACATCAAAGCGGCCGTAAAATGATCACGCAGGCTGCCAAATGGTGCGTGCACCCGGCGTACATGCACTGTAGTTGGCGGCCTGAAAGCACTAGTTTGCACTTTCAAATCCCCCATTTACAAAAGCTCTCGCGAGAGTAGCGCTAAAGCGCTGGCTCAGGCGAGACCTAAAAATCTGTGCTTCGCATAGTGTGCCGCTCGACTGGCATTTTGTGGCTTCTCTCGTTGCATCCATTTATATAAAACAACAATTAACATCGCGCCTAGAACAAGCCAGGACTATTGGCCTTGCCAGTGGTTGTCAGTTGCACTTGCATAAGATAAATAAGCAACAATTATAACTTGTATATAATATTGAAAATGCTTCAGTTCTGACTTGATGAGACTTTGAAAGAGCTATAACGAGTCTCTTAAAAGTTACCTCAAAGGCAGTGAAGTGTGTTATTGGTGCAGGATTAAGATTTTTGTTTCACCTCAAAAGGAAGGGCAAAAATGGAGAGCCCGTTAGGGACCCGTCTAAGCACCTGTTTTTTAGAACCAGGCTCACTTAATGCCCTGCTAATATCTGAATGTCTAATAATTTAATGAAATTCCACGGGTAATAATCACGTATTCCTGTTAACATATATATCAGTTCAGTGGCTAAATCAAGGCATAGCGTCCCTTTAGCCCCCCCCCCCCCACTCCAAATCAGCCAAAGGCCAAAGAATATCAGTGAGATAGGGGCTCCTCAGGGGCCCCTCTTCACACTCTTCAGCCAAGGACCCATCCTTTCCCGTTATGCACTGTACAGGCTAGGGTGCAAGCATGTGATTGGCGCCGTGTTCAATGGAACCAATCCCTACAAGATGAAGCGCGACCTCTCACACTCTTCTAATTCAACCCATCACCAGAAGGAGGTGGAAGTTGACATTATGCATTGTGCATCGTCTGGCTTACTTTCAAACTATTACTTCGCTGCTTGAGTCTGACACGCTAGGCTCCCCAAGCAAATTCGATTCTGCCTAGAAGACAGCGATATTCCGCACCCACGCAGATAAAAAACAGCCATTAATACTGTAGCTTTGTGGTCTTTACGGGTCGACCTGTTTTATCGTATTGTAGTGCAGCTGCATAGATGTAGTCTTTTGTACCCCTGAAGAGTTACCAATATAACGTACACCCAAACCATAGGCTGTGATTGGGGGTGTGTGGGGGGTACTAAATTGATGTGTGGCCTATGCAGGAAGTCTTGTGTGGTCTGTTAAGTCGTGGGCCCTAGGCTCACATATTAAATAAATGATGGCACAGACACTGCGTATTGTGGCTACTAGAACAGGCCTCGGGCACCTGTTACCGGCCCCTATTATTACTAGGGTCATCTGACTGGTGACGCCTGTGATGGTTGGGTGTGAGTGCTAAGGCAGCTTCCGGGGAGGGGCTGCATCCCTGATTGTCCAGTAGGACACTACATTGTCATGCACGAGGAGTAGGCTGAGCATTTCTCGTGTAGCTGGCAATGAGTGGACTGAAGTACAGTGCGAGATTTCTTTTTTTGCCTATGTGGTCATGCCTGACACCTTTGTAGGGATTAGGGCCTGCTCTTTGCGCGTATGGTCCCGAGTCATATGATGCCCATACCTTAGCTGTTTGGGAAGCTGAAACGGTTTATTAGCCGATAGGATTATGTATCACCTGCATGAGACTAACCAGGTCTATACATCTTTCCAAAGTGGATATTTCTTGTCTTTGCTGGGAGGGAATGCCATCATTTTGCAGCTTTTACGGGCAAGGAGCCCCCACCGGTGCATTACTTCTTGTAGTAAAGGATCAGTCGTTGTGCCTGATAAGAACAGAGGGTTATTTATAAGTGAGTATCTTTGGAACTTTACTAATACTAAGAAATGGATGTTGCTGTTGATAAACCTGTGGGCAGTGTAGAGTGCCTTGAAGGCACAGGGTCTGGTCATAGGTAACTAGTAAAGCGCTTGGAGCACTAGTGATATTTGTTCCCTTGGTCAAATGTCTGAGAGTTGTCTTGCTGTTATATTTTGGATCCCTAGCTTTCTTTTTTTTTTAACTTTATTTATTTACATTGATTATCTAATCAACAACTTATATTGCGATCATTATTTCTCACTGCAAAAAAAGTGGCATTGAGTGCATAGAAGCGTCACAGTGGCACATTTAACATAATTATAACAATGTCCAAGCTCGTATGATGATTGATAGAATACCCATATTTACAATGAATGGTACGTTAAGCGCGTTCCTAAAAAAATGTCGCATGGGGAGGTATCCCGACAGACCAAGGCTATGAAGTTTGTAATGTCCCTATCCTGAAAACATGGTGCAAGCAAGTGGCGCGAAGGTGTTAGATTTGAACCCTGAGATGTAGGGAGTTGCCTGAAATGACTTGTGTGGATGTGCGTCCCACTACCTATCCTACACCCGTGGGTACGATACCCGGGTTCGGCTGAGAATTGGCGGAGTAGCGGAGGGTGTCAATGTATATCTTGTATGGGCCCCAGATGTCCTTGGGGCGTGCGGTGCTTGGCAACGTGCTGGAGTATATCTCACTGCTTGTGTTGCAGTAGGCTAAACTATTCAACAATCCCTGCAGTGTGGGAGAAACCTTGCTGCCCCAATGTAGTGCGATCTCTCGTTTTCCAACAGTAGGCCAAGGGATGCTAGTTTCCGGAATGACTTGGGGAAGTTCACCGTGTATCCCAGAAGCGCCACTTCCGGAATAGGAACCAAAGTGAGTCCAAGAAGGCCACCTATGGAATAGTGCACTCGTTCCCAATAGGAACGTATGGAGGGGCAGGTCCAGCTCAGGTGAGCAAACTCAGCATGCGGGGCACCACATTTCCTGCATGTGTGTGGTCTACTGGGGTCAATTTTATGTATCTTGGCCGGAATCATGTAAATTCTACGTAAAAACTTATAGTGTAATAATTTATGTCGGCTATTTAAAGAAACTTTTTTGTGGTTTTGCAGCAGATGGCCCATTGGTTCTCTGTGATCGGGTGACCCAAGTCAGTCTCCCATTCCCCACAAAGTCTGTCATCGGAGATGGGGATTTGCGCGGCGCAGGCTCTGTACAGTTTAGATACAATGTGCACTCCGCTCCTATTTTCTATGATAAGGGACAGAGGGACAAACAAATCAGGTTCTAAGGGAATGCATTGATCGTGGCCCGCAGTGCTGAGTGCAAACGATTAAGAACAAACTTGTCCATGAACGTGGCCTCCTGGAAGCGGGCTTCCTCTGTGGCCGAAAAGATATGACCGCCCGAGTACAAGTCAGGGCCGATGAATATAAAATCGGAGTGCCAGTGTAGCGTTGTAGCCTGCTCCACGCCCAACTAGTGGCCGAAACCGTTTGTATGTCGACGAGGTCCCTTGGCTCGCCCCTAGGTAAGACCGCGGCCAGCTTGTCAGGGAGGAAGGATTCGCCTCAGGGCGCAGAAACGGAATCCTAGCATCCGGGTGATACCAAGCAGGCGCGCAACACCCTTTGGGCTCACCGGGCTTCAGCACCCCCGTCATGTGTGTCAGCCCGGCTGAGACAGCCTCGTGGGCTGGCGTCCGTCTAATTGCAGCCGGACCCAAGTACTTCACAGGTCTTTAAAAGACCATTTACTCGTTAATGAGGCTTTTGTTGCGTTTTCGCCTGATACCAAGCATATGCAAAGCTACATTGCGCCACTAGATAGTACAAGTAAAAATCCAGTACCCCAAAGCCGCCCCTATCATATTGTAAAGTAAGTATCCTCCAGCGGACACGTGGTTGCTTTCCGCCCCAGACCAGTCTGAGGAGAAGGGAGCGTAATGAGCAACATAAACTATTCGTGAGGGGAATGGGTATATTATTAAAAAGATATAGAAATTTAGGCAATACTACCATCTTAATTATGGCGATTCTACCTGCAATGGACAATGGGAGACGCAGCCATTTCTCCACTTGAGTCTCCAATGCCTCCGCCGCTTGTCCATAATTAAGACAAATAATCTGGACCGGGTCCAGGTGTACATGAACACCCAGGCATTTCATGGAATCAGGGCACCACGCCAGAGGGAATTCACAATCCCATGGGGTCGTGCAGGTGGTTAAAGGAAAAATAATGGATTTATGCCAGTTAATGCCTAGGCCAGAGTGCTGACCAAAACGAATGATCCCTCGGAGAAGCGGGTCTAAATTGAGGTGGGGCTCCCGAATATAAAGGATCGTATCATCGGCATAAAGTGAAACCAAAAGGGTGCCCGTCTTAAATTGTAACCCTCTGTGCAGATGTCGTTCTTGGAAGTGTTGTATTAATGGATCTATAGCGAGAATGGGGCTACAGGGGGCATCCTCTGGCGTGTGCCGCGGGATAGTGAGAATGAACTAGAGGGTGTGCCATTTATACGAAGCCCCGCCGTTGGACGACTATATAGTAAGGTTGTAGTAGCTATAATGCCAGCTGAAAGCTTTGCTGTAGGGTGGCCTGAGTATTTGAGCCAGTATATGACCCAGGCGTTCGCCCTCTCCGTAACATCGGGCCGTCTGATATTTGCCCAAGTATAGAATCTCGCGATCTGCTGTATCTCTATATTCTGAGAGGAGGGCCAGTCTCTTACCCTGTTGAGTGGACGAAGGGGCAAGTCGAGACTCATTATCCAGAGCCATGAGTTCACCCTCCAGTCTTGTCAACGTCGTGCGGAGGGCCCTGAGTACTCCAGCATGCTTAGAAATGCATACGCCGCGTATGAAAGCTTTGAACCCCTCCCATAGTACAGCCCAAGTGTCCACCGAGCCGGTGTTAAGAGTGAAATATTCTTCTATAGCTTCGATGACTTCGTGACAGAAAAGGATCCCTAGCTGTCTTCAGAGTAGGAAAGTGAGTCTCCTAAGTAGAGAGCATTTCCGTAGTTTAGTCACATGATAAGAATGTTACTGGCCCACAACTTATGAGCAAAAACTCGATGAGTGATGGTGTAGAAAGTGCTTCTTGTTACTTTGTTCAGTTGTTGGATGGAGAAAGGTTGGAGCTCATGACCACTCCCCGACCTTTTACTTCAGTTCTGTTATTTGCCATAGGTTAGATATCCATTCAGTGATGGCTGGGAAGCAGCAGTCAGCTCCGGGGGTAAGGGAAGGAGATAGTAATGGAGACAGAAGTAGAAAGGCTTATGTTTGATAAGATGATTATGAGGGAACATAATCCATCTAGAAGCAGCACCGACTGGCACACTGCACAATAAGACAAGCATTTCCAAAAAGCAAATGTAAAATGAAGAACAGCTAGGCACTTAGGTCTATTCTGCACAAGGTTGTTGGGAGTTAAAGGTTCCACCTGAAAGTGGCATAGTCGCAACACATTGGAAGACACAGCTTCCATACACTACCAGGTACTAAGTCAATGTTTCATAAGATAATTAGGCATAAACGGGGTCCACAAAGTGGTGGTGAAATGCAGATGTAATGGAAGAAGCAGCTTCTAAAGACCACCTAGGCATTTAAGATTCAGTGAGGTTCACCTAGACGCAGTGTAGGCGCAACCCCCACAGGGAGAGGCAGCTTCCAAAAACCACTAGTTAACTTGTGGGTCTTTGGTCACTGCGGTGTGTTGATGGGTTCTGTGAGTTAAATGCTCATCAGTTTTAGTTAAGTAGAGGTGGGTAAGGGGATGCATTGGTGGGGATTTATGTTTGCTTTGAGGGGATATGATAGTATTGAGAGATATGAGCGTAGGGGCAGGGGGGTCTTCTGTCTGTTCATGCTGTCCCACACAAAGAAGTAACCTCAGGAAGATGAATTTAACCTCTTGCCCTTCACCCGAATGCCATAAGTGTGAGAAGGTTAAGCAATGGCCATCAACAGCAATACAAGAGGCATGCAAGGCGAGCCCTGTCACTTGAAAACTGAGGGGAAAGCAAGAGCCAGAGTTAATGGCCAAAAACCTTGGAAAAAATGTGAGAAAAACACACATATGCAGGTAACCAACAATGCTAATTGTGGATTCACAGGCGCAAATCTGAGGGTTAGAGGCCTTACTGCACGCCAGTGTTGTGTGGATAACTGGGCTACCCTTAGAGCTAGGACTCTCATACCCTCACCGAAAGAGGGAAGAGTCACACTGGTGGTGAAGGCATCACATCAGATATGGGGCGCAGAAGGACAAAAACAAAAGATGGTGATGTATTGTGGCTACAGGCTGCTGGAGTCTCCGCAGCTGCAGGCCAGAGACCATATACTGGACATAAAAATAAACAAGCATTTGCAATGCAATAGGTCTCGCATTTACACGAGTTTAAGCTATTGGCATTGTATTTATGTTTTGGGTTTTAAAACATAAATAAAAGGCATTGTCATTTACAATACTAATAGCTTAAACTCTCGCAAATGCGAGACCTATTGCGTTGCAATAAAGGACCTTCTCATCAGCCTTAACTGTAATGTGTCAGTCATCAAGAATTTCGAGACAAAGGCAAACACGCTTTTAGTCAACTCCGGACTTGTTTGTTACCAATGCGAATGATCAAAGTGTGAGCATAAGAGTAATAGAAGACGCAGAGACAGCTCCTAATGTGTTGCGGCGGCAGAAGTAGCGGGTGGAAAGAACATGACTGCGCATAAATGTGGTAGAAGGGGTGATGGGCATCGCTAAAGAGATTAAGGGGCGTGGCCGACACCAAAGGTTTCTATAAAATAAAGTACACTACAACATACATAGCTGATGCCCAAATCCCATGGTGCACGAGTTCCCACTTCACTGGTATCTTTAATGTGCATCCCAGCCACGCCCCTTTATCTTTTGACATCTGTGCCATTTTGCACACGTTTGTTATGACTTTAGCATCGTTTTGCACCTGTTTGGATCAGCGCCTTGTAATATCTGTGCCACACAGAAACTGCCTCTTGTGAAATCATTTCCAATGAGCGTCTGTCCCTTGTGGTATTGGTTTCACTTTACACCTGCCCGTGTCCACCTCGTGTGACGCAGTGCCGCTTCTCTCCCGTGGATTGTGAATGCGCTCAGTTCGCGCTAAAGCTTTCTGCACCTACGTATGGTGACATAGGAGCCACTGTCCACCAGTCTCTTATGACATTAGTGCGACCCTGCACGTTTTTGCATCTGACTCTTGTGATATCAGAGGCATCCTCCAATCTTCCGGATTAGTATGTTGTGAGACCAGTGATACTTTGCACACATCTCTTGTGACAATAGTGTCAATCTTCACGAGTTTGCATCTGTCTTTTGTGACACCAATGGCACACTGGAACTGTCTGCATTTGTTAGCATCATGTAAGGTCAGTGATACTTTGCACACATCTCTTGTAAAAATAGTGTCAATCAGCACGAGTTTACATCCATCTCTTATAATACCAGTGACACGCTGCAATTGTCTGCATTTGCATCTTGTGAGATCGGTCACACTTTGCACACACCTCTTGTGAAAACAGTGTCAATCTGTACGAATGACACGCTGTATTTGCCTGCATTAGCATCTTGTAAGATCGGTGACAATTTGCACACATCTCGTGTGAAAATAGTGTCAATCTGTACTAGTTTGCACCTGTCTCTTGTGACACCAATGGCACGCTGTAACTGTCTGCATTAGCATCTTGTGAGATCGGTGACTCTTTGTACAAATTTCTTGTAAAAATAGTGTCAATCTGCACGTGTTTTAAACCAGACTTCTGTGACACCAATGACCCTCTGCAACTATTTACATTAGCATCATAGAGATTAGTGATACTTTGCACACATCTCTTGTGAACATAGTGTCAATCAGCACGAGTTTACATCCGTCTCTTGTGATACCAGTGACATGCTGCAATTGTCGGTATTTGCATCTTGTGAGATCGGTGACACTTTGCACACATCTCCTGTGAAAATAGTGTCAACCTGTATTAGTTTGCACTTGTCTCTTGTGACACCAATGATACGCTGCAACTGTCTGCATTAGCATCTTGTGAGATCGGTGACACGTTGCACACATCTCTGTGAAAATAGTGTCAATCTGCACGTGTTTGCACCTGACTTCTGTGACACCAATGACACTCTGCATCTGTTTACATTAGCATCATGTGAGAATTGCACCACACAAAACGATAATATATTGCGATAGGAATTGATTTGGACGCTTCAAGTCCAGCGGTTTTTATCTCAAACTAGAGTATAATGACTTGCACTCAGGTGTGGCTCTTATAAAAGAGGGCTGGACTTGAACTGGAAATCCCCTTGCAGACACAACACGCTGCTCGGCGGGTACGTCTACTGCGCTACACGATTCTTGGGACGAAATATGTTTTCTGTTTAATGGCACACCGTTGCTGCTCACACCCGTTCTTTTCAAATGGGACCCGAGATGTGCTAAGAAAGGGGAGAAAAACAAACATTAAGACGCACTCCAGCCCTTTAGTTTAAAACTGAGCGCGGCGCCACTTCAAGGACACCGCGCTCATTTTCTTTTTTTTTCTTTTTTAACTTTAACACTGTGCGCGGTGTCCTTGAAGCGGGCGCCGAGCTCAGTGTTAAAGTTTAAAACAAGTAAAGCAAGCATTTGCAATCCATAGTGCACCCACATGGCGATCATCCAGCTGCTGCGGGTGGGGGTGAATGCGGATCAAGCAGCGCTCGTGTCTGGCCTGCCTGCGGCAGTACCTGCGCATTGAGAAGGCACCGACAGCGGGAGTGCATGGGAGAGAGTGGCGAGAGAGCACGGACAGCGGGAGGGGCACAGCATTGCGAGCGGTGCGGACAGGGCAGTTACGGAGGGCCCGGGGGCTGCGGCTTGGACGTGGTGGGGGCTACAGGCGCTCAGCACACTCGGGGCAGCAGATGTCCACGCGGCTCTCGGTGATCTCAATGCGCAGGTACTGCCGCAGGCAGGCCAGATACGAGCGGTGCAGACAGGGCAGTAACGGAGGGCCCGGGGGCTGCGATTCAAGGCACAGAGGACATTCAGCGGTGCGCGCATGCGCTGCCTATGCAAGACTCAAAAAACAACGAAGTAGTGCTTACATTTAAAGATACCGCCCTGCAGTGTAAGTTTACTGTAGTTTGTCGATGCTGCTTCCGGACTATATGGAAATTACGTATTGGATCAACAGCCAACAGAAAGCAAGATAAGAACAGCAATGTCACAGTTAAACGAATCGCAAGTGGTATTACAAATTACACGGAGTTTCACCCAAAATATAGATTACTTTATGTCTTGCTGAGACAGCGCATGCAGCGCATGCGCTGCCAAGGCAAGACCTGAAAATGAGTCTGAATCTCCTGAACCGCGTGGCCACACAGAATACGCAACAAAGAATCTGGCCCACTCATCCTGAAAGGTCTTACAGAACGGTGTAAGACAAAGCCCACAGTGACAACCTATGCCACAGACCACTCTATCATACCGTACTTGGGTCAAGTGGAGGCATGCTAAACCCAAACCCCTCCTGCGTAACAATTCCACGGAAAAAACCCTGTTTATTCAGATCGGTTAGTTGGAAAGGAGCATGAGGTGCACTGTTTACACTACTCCTCCCCCCATGGACACTACTGTTTGGAAAGTCTACACACTGTAGGCCACATCAGCCACACATACCAGTACCAGGAAGAAGGTTGATTGAACGCCTTAATACTCTCTCTACGCAGAATCCATTTGTTAAGAAAACACACAAACTGCAGATCTTATGCAGCACTTTTAAGCCAACTGTAATTTTGCACATATTTTATGATTGCATGGAGATGTTTGCCTTATGGGAAAGTATATTTTCAATACAGTAGACCTTAATTGATAATTCAGGCAAGCCAAGTATGTACTTTGTGAGATGCCATAGGGCTGCTCTGTTATTATGAAAAGTTACAACTAAGGTAAAAGGGCTGACTTGTTTATAGGGAAAATACATGTTAACGCCAATAGTCCATTAAGGGCAGATTGGTATTAAGCTGTGTTAAAGCCTGTTGACAAGAATGTCACAGGTTACCATACTGGGCAAGGGTTTTGATGTTAGGTACCCCATCTGACAATCACTGAGTGTAGAAGATTTGCATTGTGGTAATCACTCTTAGGCCCTAATAGGAGGGTTTGTATATTGTTTTGCAAGATGTAAATTTGTACAGATTTGTTATTTTATGACTACTGACTTGAAAAGCTTATGATCAATCCATTAGGTCTGAGTTTGTTATTCTGACCAGTCAATGACAAAGGAGGCTATTGACCTGAGTATTGTATTGTATTGTACTGCAACATTTATACAGCACTTATTACCCCTATGTGTGGGGTGCTGAAGCTCTTGCCTAAATGGGTAGCATGCTACAATGTGTAGGGAGTTTGGATAGAAGTGTGTTGTCTTTGTTTTGACCCTGTGTGGAAAGTATTTCCGTGTTGGGCATGAGGTCCACCGAGATGCGTTTGTCATGTTATCGGATGCAGTGGTTATCTGTGTGACCGATGATGAAGTGTGAGAGATAGCTGCGCAGTTTATGTTGTTCATTGGGCACATTTATGTCCGATGCTGTTGGTCTGATTTGTTTATAATATAAGGTTATGACAAATTCAGTAGGCATGACTTGTGAAAAGAATGTGTTAAAGCCAATTGGCAATTAAGGATTGATTGCAATTATATGTGTTAAAGTCTGTAGAGAGGGACTTTATCACATTAAGTCTTAGAGATTATTATAGTAAGCTGGAGAGCTTGTGATTCTTTCCGCCATGACAAACCATGGAGGTAGAAGATTTTCTCGTGGAGAATTATTGTTAGGCATTTTTAGGAGGGAGCGTATATGTTTTTTCCAACTGTTATTTTGTACACATTTGTATTTTTGTGACTCTACTTGGTTCATAGGGAAATGTTACGTCAAGCGCCATGGATCTGATCTGTTTATAATGAAAAGCTATGAAAAAGGCAGTAGGCTTGATTAATTTATTATGTTAAAGCCAAAATGAATTTATGGGTGGATTATTATTATACTATGTTAAAACATATAGACATGTGTTTTTTTACATGGAATCTCACAGATTACCATAGTAGGCAAGGGTTACATATTTGGTTATGAGTAGAGAGTAGAAGATTTTCAATGTAATAATGCCGTGTTAGGCCCTCTTAGTAGGTTTTGCATATATTTTTTCAAATGTAATTTTTTACATACTCATAATGTTACGACTGTATGTCTAGTAGACCTGAGTTGGTTATGAGGATATGCAAATAATACACAGGATTGTATCATTGCTTAACAAGCCCATGCATTACTTATGGGAGGGATATAAGACCGTAAGTTGAAATGCAGGACTGTTATAATGTTTCTGTTAGAAACCGGTTTGAGCCACTTGAAACGCTGAATATGAATGAATGACTATTATCTCACACAAAGGTGAACAATCACAACTTGCAGCTGTGAAATGTATCAGATAATATAAAAAAAAGTATGCAGTTCCTATAGTGCAGCAGTGAAATGAAGGTGTGTAGGTCCGAGTTTTACAGAGGTGGGAGATGCTCCAAAAGGAGCAAGTGCCCTCAAACACCCATGTGGGTGCTATGCCTCATCATTGGGCAAGCTCCTCATCGGGCTCGGCGCAGAAATGCCCGACTGGCACCCTCAAAGGGGCTCTTTGCCAGAGATCTTTTTTCGGTTGTGCCATTTGATGAAGTGCAGGTGTGTGGGTTGAAAGTGTAGATTGGTAGCGAAAATATGTGAGAAAGGAGAGTGTATTAAAATAGACTAAGTGATCCTCAGAAACAAACCTATTTAATTAGTTGAGGTAACTTGCCTAGTTAAAATGGTGAGTGTTATTAAGGGATATGATGGTCCTAGATAGCTTAGTGAAACTATTGGGTCAACATGTTTCTCACCTATTTATGTCAGGAGAATGATCATGTGGTGATTGTTCAGGACCTAAAATAACCCTAATCTACATAGTGAAGGAATCTTAGGAAGTGTATTCTAGAAAAGAGATTTCCAATCACTCAACACAACTGTGATAAATCAAATACCTCTAAAATTTAGAACCATCCCAGCTTGGGTCACGGTATACCCCCACAAGAGAAGGCAGAGGAAATGCTAATTAGTGTAACAGATGCTACACAGCTCACACGAGGAGACCTACTCCTGACATAATTAGGCGAGAAACATGTTGACCCACTAGTTTCACTAAGATATCTAGGTCCTTATATCTCCTGCTAGCATTCACCATTTTAGATAAGCAGGTAACCTCTATTCATTAAATAGGTTTGTTGCCGAGGATCACCTCGTCTATTTTAATACATTCTCCTTTTTCACATAATTTCACTACCAATCTACACTTTCAACCCACTCACCCGCACTTCATCAAACAGCACAACTGAAAAAAAAGATCTCCGTCAAAGAGCCCCCTGACGGTGCCCATCAAGCATTGCAGCCCCAGCCCGACGAGGAGCTTGCCCAATGATGAAGCATGACATCTACATGGGTGTGTGAGGGCGCTTGCTCCTATTGGAGCATTTCCCACCTTTGTAAAACTGGACCTACACACATCCATTTCACTGCTGCACTATAGGAACTGTATACTCTTTTTGATCGTACTAGATATAGTAAGGAGCCTGTATGGTCCTGGCCCCCCACCCTTCTCTTTTTATGAAAATGTATCAGATACCCAGTTCCAGAATCCTTATATATCCTTGATTGAAATGGTGAACCCTTCAGCTACAAAGCGACTTTCATCCACTAGGGGCTTAAGTCTCATTACATGGAACCTTGTGGAGACATGTACTAACATTGTAAACCCAGACTGGTTGTCATATGTCAGCAACTTTGATATCATGTACCGCCAAGAAACTTGGGTGAAAGAGAAGTTTCATATTGATGTTTTTTTTTGCTTTCACACACCATGCCTCACCTTCAGCTGCTGGCAGGGCCAAGGGAGGTCTGGCCATGTTCATCTGTGTTCAAATTCCTATACTGAGAGTATCAGAAGTATGGTCTTCTCCTTACGTCCTGGTTACACTACTATCTTTTCGTGAAGAACCTGATATATTGTTGATGAACTTTTATTACAGTATTTTTAATCACAGCATTTGCTGTATGATAGATCAATTCAATAGTTTTCTAGAATGTTTTTACTTGAGAAACAATCGTATAGTTGCTTAATCTGGGTAGGGGATTTTAATATCCCAATATGTGTATATAACAATCAGTCTGTCTGCGGTCTTAATGATGCGAAGAATGAAAACTTGGCTCATTTAAACATCCTGTATGGTGAGGTTTTATACAGATTTATACTGAAATATAATCTTGATTTCACTATTGACATAATTCCAGGTGAAAGAAATCTTGTTTCGATTCTCACTGGAAACAATACAAGCAGTACCATTGATTTTATTATGATGTCGGCTGATCTTTCTCTTCTACTTGTGGATTTAAAAATTGTAGTAAATGTTGTAGTGATCACAATCCCTATGCTGCTGTATGGAATTTAAACATAAAATTAAGAGGTTTATAAAAAAGAACACTTGGGATAAAGTACACTAAAAATAAAGGGACAAGAATAAAATGGGACAAGATCGACCCAGCAGATTTTACTGAAAATTTTTCAGGGATGGATATGGATTCCATAATAGCCTGCATGTCTTATGAACTAGATCCCAGTATTATTCAAAATGGTTTTGAAGAAATTTGTTTGTTTAGCTCAAATAAATTGACCTCTAAGTTGGTATCACTCGAGGTACCCTCTGTAGATGGCTTAATGTAGCCTGCACGGCTGCTCAGAAGCAGCTGAAAGCAGCACTTCATGCATGTCCACAGTCGAGACAATGAGTTAAAGATTCTAGGCTGCAATATAAATCTACTTTAAAAGCGAGAAAAAATGAGACACAATGCAAAGCCTGGGGTGACGTCTCACCAGCAGGGAGGGCAGGAGGTAATACAAGATTCTGGGAGGTAGTCAATCGCCCTTTTATTTCTTAACAGAATACCCCGAGGGTTGACTCTTTAATTTCAGCGGATATATGCGTGACCCATTTCTCAGCGATTTTTCAATCAAAGAACAGGAAGATTTACTTACCCGTAACAGATAATGTGATGCATTTTAACCTTCAAAATCATCAGGGTTTTTTTTAATTGGCTAGAAGTCCTGGAGTTAGCATTAGGAATCCAAAATAGCAATGCAAGGAAGGCACCCAGGCCAGATGGTGTACCAGTTGATATTTTTAAAACCAATGTTATGGGCAATATTAACAAATGTCATAAGAACCATAGTGACAGGCCCCATACCTGACTCATGGAGGTCAGCTATTGTTATCCCTATTTTTTAAATTTGGGATAGATCCTCACCGTCCTGCTATCAGCCAATATCTTGAATTGATTCTAGTGCGAAGAGCTTAGGTCGGGTACCTCTGTCTCGCCTGGAAACCTGGGCTGAGGAAAACAACATACTAACAGAGGTACAATAGGGTTCTAGACCAGGAATTGGCACTGTAGAACAGTGCATCCATCTTTACCTCCTGGTGGGGAAATATGTCATGACCAAGGAGGGCGCTTTAAACGTATTCTTTATGGACCTCTCTAGCTCCTTTGACTCAGTAAACTGTTCAAAACTCTGGATCTTAATTGAACAGATGAGGATTGAAAAGAAATTGCTTATCTTAATAGGACTTCTGCATCACGATACATCGGTCAAGGTCCGTTATGGTTAACTAGGTGCATGTACCTCTCAAATTAGAACCACGCGGGGCATGAGACAGGGGTGCATCTTGGCCCCCTTCTTATTTTTTCTTTATATAAATGGCGTTAAGAATCATTTATTATGTAAGGAAACGGATATGCCTCAAATAGGAACTCAGTTGATACCAATTTTATTGTATGCAAATGATGCAGTCCTTATTGCCTTCATAGCTAACATTCTACAAGTTTTGCTGGATTCTTTTTAGGTCGAGGGACCATCCGGTCTGCCGAAGGCAGTACCGGAAGTCCGGAGATCTTATGTTTCTGAGAGTGGCTCTTTAGCCCGCCTCTCTTTTTGGCTCTCCTCCATTGGCTGGCTTCCTAAACGGAGGCCAGCCATTGGAGGAGAGAGCCGTCCCTCCAAATAGGCTCCGTCTTTTTCAGATTCATGGGCGTGTTCCGTGCTGTTCTTTCCACTTTTTAGCCACGCCCTTTTTCGAAAAGCAGGAACACGCCCCCGAATCCGAAAAAGTTTCGAAGCTTCCATCCGCCATTTTTTAGCGGTGAGACATAAAACCCGCTCGCTCCTTCTCGCGCTCCCACTCCCGGGCTTCGCACTCATTTCAGCGTTCACACTCGCGGAGGTACACCCCGCGACCTGCACCACTTCCTCCTCGCAGGAGTGATGTCGCCCTCTCCTTCCCTTTATAGTGCGTGATTCATCTCCTGCACTGAGCCGGCGCTCTTACTGATCCCCAGGCACAGGATGGAGGGGCAGGAAGTAAGCACATTGTCTCGCTACCGAAATGCCCCGCTATACTCCGCAGCCCCCACTCAGCAAATTATAGTTTTAAAGGACGGACTCCACAGTTACTCCTACAATAGGTTAGGAAGGGGGCCCTGTGGACTAAAGAGGCAGAGCCCTACACAGATCTGTGCTTGAATCCATGATACCGCGCCTTTCATTCTCCCAGCACAGTACAAGCAGTACCAATAGGCGAAATAGCAATGAAAATCTGTTCTCATAAATGCGCATGCGTCATGTAAGTTCAGGGGCTGTTATTTTTTACACGTCCCTTTACATGTCCCTTTGTTTTTATTGATAGTTGTCACATTATTTAATCTCAGCAAACACGGGGGGGCGCAATTCTCCATGCTCGCAATACTCCATGCGCTCCGGTGCATGGTCCGAAAGGCGGCACTCTGTCCCAGCTGCACCCCACCGCGGAGCTGCATGCCACACCTGCCCAACTGTCCCAACTCTTCCCGGTGCCCCCCGCATCCCACACCACCAAAACACATGTAGTTGGAGCTCCCTGCCGTGCCTGGTGGAGCAGCCCCCACCCACCCCGTTCCGACTAAATTTGCCGGACCGCCCCATAGGCCATAGCCGGCCCTCCCTGTTCTCCTTATCTGAGAAATTCCTCTCCTCGGACGGCCCCTTCCCTCCTTTCACCCTGTGACTGAACCCAACGCTGCCTCTTCCCTAGCTGCCTAAGTTAGTGCCCCATAACCCCCACCACTGCTGATCCCCATGGCGCTTATTTTTTCTCCCTCCAACCTTACTTCCGTCATGCTGCGACTTCACCAGAGACAAGGTACCACCAAATCCCCGTTACCCCAGCAATCTTTCACCGAGGCGGAGGCTAAACACTTCTGTTAAAAGCACCCACTGTCCAATGATGAACTGCACACTCCCAAAACTAAATTCCTTCATTTGGACGGCCTTGCCCCCTCCCAACCCCCATTAACCCTGTAACCAGACCCCTCGCTACCTCTTCCTTAGCTGCCTAAATTACTGCCCCCCCGGCGCGCTTTTGCCTCCGTCAAAACCCTAATCAGTATCCTCTATCATGACTCCTGATCCTCCCAGCGCTCCCCCTCCCCCGTGTGCTGTCCTACTCGCGTGGCTTCTACCCGTCCACTGGCCACCGCTATTGTATAGGGCCCTAAACTCTGCGTATCTTTAACACCATTTTATTGTGACCTACCCATAAACCGACACACATCTCCTTAGCTACTAATGAAAGAACGCGCTCTTCCCCACTTGGATCTCCTGTCACCTCATCCGCCCCTGGAGCCCGGCATGTCACTAACTTGCAAATCCTCAAACCACCATTGTGCCAGACCCAGAATAAACACCTCAAGAGCGTCATACCTGCCCCCTATTGTCCTGTGCAAGCGAAGGCACTCTGAGCCATCCATTACACTTATCGCCCAACTGTACCTGGACCCCACCCACGTTCCTGTGAGAGCCGTCCGCGGCACAAGGTCACACCGCTGGTCTGCTGTGCACACATTTCCAAAGCGGTGGGGCCCTCTGGGGCCCGGGCATAGGGGTGCCCTTACTCTCCTGACCCACCTGTCCGAGCTCCTTCCGCCACGTTTTATGCT
The DNA here is from genome assembly GCF_964204655.1 of Triturus cristatus. Taxonomy (NCBI): domain Eukaryota; kingdom Metazoa; phylum Chordata; class Amphibia; order Caudata; family Salamandridae; genus Triturus; species Triturus cristatus. The sequence goes on along the minus strand of NC_140586.1, from coordinate 130,472,574 downwards.
CTCCCACTTTAGAAGGTGACGCTCTGCTCTACACCCCACCCGCTGACCTCACTGATTGAACCCTCCGCAGCACCTCCAATTCCTCACAGATGGCCACATGCTAGTGGGCAGAGCCCGGCAACTACATCTATCCTCTCTGAATGGCATCCCAAATTGCCGCTCTGGCATCTCCCAGCACTCGTGCATACCTGACTGGCATAAACAACCGCCCACCCTTAACACCCCAAAGGCCCTGATTGTGCCCACCCCGAGCGCCCGCAGGCACCGCGGCTGACAATGAACTGCCACTGATCCAACTGGCCTCAGAAGGGCGAGAGGCCAGGGCATGAAGACTGTGCCCAAACCAAGGACACTGTGCGGATCATTCGTGACAGGGAGACTAGAGTGGGCAAGGGCATTGGATATGTGGCGTTGCTGGTGTTGGTACTTTGTTCCTGTAAGTACGAGTATGACATTATTTAACTCTGTTTGTACTTCCGCGGTTTTCACTCACTGGTGCGCTCGGTCTCTGACCCTGGGAACATATTTGAATTTCTCTAATTAGGTTTGTTGGCTTTTTTATTTGATCAGAAAATGCTTTAGTTTATCGACTGAGTTTGATGTGCCTCTTATAATACATAATGCAGTAATTTATGGTACAGAGTGGGAGTTCTGGTTCAATCCGCCTTACTATGTTTTTCTGGGTCATACATATGCCCAGATGACACAAGAACAGTTCAAGGTAAAAAAAGAAAGCACCGTAATGTTTTTTTTATTTTACACCGCTGCATAGGCTACAACCCAGGCAGTCTGTATCTATTTGAGCCACCAGGGTACTCTGGTGCCCATGCCTCGATTCCAGCTGATAGGGCAAAGCATTTTCTGTTTTGCATGTGCCTTGGATTAAGCGGCACATGGCCATTGGTGGGTAGACCAGATCTACACTGGAGATGACTGGGTCAGTGTGGATTGGTCTTAGATCCCTGTCTGATTTCAGTAGGTGAATGTAAAGAGTAAATCAGAGAACCAGTGAGGAGTAAGTCGTGCGCCCTCATCCATTGCTTCATCAGACTTCTACATTGGAGATTTTCCATGGATTCCATCACTCCTGCCCTCAGTGCGTAAACCTGTGGCGGTGTGCAGTCAGCACTATTGTGGAAATGAGTTTTGCGTCTGCCCGTGTTGTCTTTTGCCTGCTTTCTTCTTTGGTTCTGTTTTGCAGAAGGTGGGCATTGGAGGGTCATCCACTTCAGTCTGCTGATTCAACTATGTATTTGAGAGTGATTAAGCTATTGACATTGTAAATAACAATACCGTTTCTTTAAATGTTTTAAAAACAAAAAAAAAAAATGTTATGAGCAATGCCATAGCTCTAACTTTAACAATGCCGAGACCATTGCATTGTAAATGCTTGTTTAGCCTTTGCAGACGATTTAGATTTGAAGGTGAATTTTTGAAAAGTCATATGATATGACCTGTGGGCATCCCATACAAAAATTTAAATCTTATCACATGGAGGTTGATAGCTTGAAAAGATAAAACCTTTTAATTATTTGGGGTTTCTTTTTACTTCCTCACTAAGATGGACTGCTTCGGCAGAACTATTGAGGCCATTTTTAGGTTTGCACACAGACTACGTCACAAACCTGTTAGAGAAATGGTAAATATTTATTAAACTAAATGTATCCCAGAAGGGATATATGGAGCTGTTTCTGAGTTTATAGAAATGCAGGAATTCTCCAACGTGCCAAAAATTGTTTTATTTGTCGATACCTCGAGGTACTGTTACTTCAATTTGACACGAGAGATTAGGACTAACCTATCTGAAAGGTATTATCGGGCTAGCACCACTCATTTTGTGGATCAAATAGCTAGGGGAAACCAGAGGCAGGCCTGGCTAGAATTTTTCCTAATGTCTGCCTCACTCTCAATAAATGGGAGGGGATTCTTTGGCTCATTTATCTAAGAAAAACCTTTTAATTTTTTTAGGTATTCCCGAATTATTTAGAATACCGCAATCAATAACTCTTAGCTGTAAAGAAACAGTAAAACAGCAATAGCTTGACTATTGCATGAAGTCGTGGTTGGAGAAGGCCCAGTATACGGAAACAGTAGTCAGGTACACTTCTGTGTCAAATACAAGTGGATTGGAACACTATTTAGAGTGGATATTGAAGCCCAATTATCGTATGTACCTGACCCTTTTTAGATTATGCACAATGCACTTTAAGGTAGTCCTTCCTCTGCAAGTGACCTGACAGCAGGGTCTTCCTCCATGTCGATGTGATAACTCTTCAAGCTGCAGATGTATTCATTCAATCTTTCATTTCCATCTTTATTAGATTTTGTAATACAAATCATAAAAGCACATTAAAATACATAATTTAATCAGAAGAATAAATCAAAACTACAATAACAATATATGGACATTAAAAACATGAGACCAAATTTAATCTAGTCCATAAATCTTTTCCTGTCAATCACTCCTATGAATTTTAACTAGGTAAGTGAAGCCTAGTTCTTTATTCAAAGTGCTTGTGCAAAAACTGATTTACAAGGATTTTAAAATTCTTATTGTGTACTCTTTCCCTACCCTCAGCGTCAAAACAGTAAAATTTAAAACTGCAATACACTCCCTGGCAAAATAGGTCAAGTCCAATTGGTAATTATAAGTGCTTGTGCAAAAACTAGATAGCAAGAATTTAAAAATCTTAACATATTTCATTACCATGAACTCTGGGCCTGTACAATAACTACAATACAAATCACAGGTGAATCATTCCTCCCATAAATTTAGGCAGAATAAGTCAATCCTTATAGATTATTCAAAGTACGTGTGTAAAAAAAGCTGATTAGCAAAGGTTACAAAATCATAACATGTATCTTTTCCTTAACCTCAAGGCTTGATCAATAAAATGTAAAACTGCTGTGTAAATTACAGGTCAATACACCGGAGGACAAACCCTCCTTATGTGATTTAAACGCTTTCCCTCTAAGCACAGGCCGTAAAAAACGTGGTCTGTAGAGTGGACAAAATAACACAAACTAACTAGTTGTTTGACAAGGTGTCCCATCACTGGCGCAGCTTGGCAATGAGGAAAACCAGGATCCCGTAACTGAGAAAGCCCCAAAAAAGTGAATCATGTTAAGTCGCAGCCGTAGTAGGTAAAATCGGTGTTGCAGGCTTTAATCCACAAAAGATAGGGTTCCATGCCATAACATGTAGCAAGCAAAGTATAATGCTGGACTGTTACCATAGTAGTGCTATCTCCAGCCTTATATTACCTCTTAATTCCAAGTACTGCGACTTAACTTGACCTTTGGAGGAGGAATTAATATCGGCTCTATTTACCCAGAAATGTATCATACCAGAATCTTGGAGTGACTTTTTAACATAGTTAAGCCAAGGAATAGATTGTGCACTGTTTAGTTACAAACAGTCTTCCACTATGTCACACATGAAGTTTATCTCTGGTACAGACCATAGTTTAACCCATATTAGAACATTGGAACGTTGGCAGCTCCATTGAAAACAATACTGGCCGGTATAAGCCCGGAGCACCAACATTCCAATGTGTCTTTGTTCACAGCTCTGGCTGTGAACAAAGACTTCAGGGAGCCTGAGGGGATTTCAATCCCCTCGCGCTCCCTGAAGGGCTTTGTTTTGGTAGAACATTCTGCCCTCTAGTGGCAGAATGTTCTAATGGCCTTATAGCCCTTCGTAGCAGGGCTATACCGCTGTTAATGGCCCGCTGCTGTTGTTAAAGTCCCTCGCCTTCGGCTCGGGCCTTTAACGCTGCAGCGGGCCATTAACAGCCGGTATAGCCCGCTACGGCGGGCTATAAGGCTATAACAAAATAGGTGCAAGTCCCAACAAATCTTCTAAAACCCCTAGCCCTACCTCATTAAGAGTAATAATAGATTTCGGGAGTTCTAAAAGTCTGACCGAAAACTTAATTTCAACTGACTGTAAGTGCTTCCCAGAGGCAAAACCCCACACCACCTCTCCATATGTGGCCATAGACTGGCACATGCTTCTGTAGAGCATCACCAATTTCCTTGGGTGCCTGTGACCCAGTTTGTTTGCAAATCTAAAGACTGTTTCACACGTTGCTTCCAGATGCTAAGATCTCTGAGTTATAAGTCTGTCCCAGCTCAGAGTTGCAGAAAATAGGATACCCAAATAACTAAAACTTGGGACCTTAATGATGGGTATTTCTCCCACAATGAATCTCCTAGACAGAGTGTTTTTGGGACCACTTCTCAAAATATATGATTTTTTATAATTAACCTTGAATTTCAAATCCATCATAAAAGAATGAAAACTGTCCAATAACATTTGTAAACCATTTGCAGTGCGAGAAAACAGGACTGTATTGTCCACATAAAGCAGAACAGGCACAGATCGCTCACCAATTTTAGTTGTATTGGGGGTTAATGTCTTTAAAAAAGCATCAAGTGCGTTAATATAAAATAAGAATAAAAAGGGGGCCAATATGCAGCCTTGTCTAACCCCCCTTGTAACTTGAATGGAGGGGCGTCTGATCGCCGTCTTGAGAGTATCAAACCCTCATTGTGGTGTTTTGATGCAACCTTTTCAAAATAATTAATGGGGGTGTGGGTCACTTGCTCAATAATGTCCCATAATTTGTCTCTATCCACAAGGTCAAACGCCGAGGAGAGGTCCATAAAAGCCACAGCTATGGCCCCTTTCCTGGCCTTAACATATGTGCCTAGGATAAGATACAAATTTGGGGCTTGGTCGGTTGTGCCCAAGCCTGGTCGAAACCCATATTAGGCCTCTGAAAAGAATGTTCTTTCTACCATCCACTGTTCCAGCCACCGTAGGATCATCCTACCAAAGATCTTTGCAGAGGAGTCAATAAGGCGAGGGGCCGATAGTTTGGTGGGTAATTTTTGTTACCTTTGTAGAGGAGTAGGTGAATAGAAGCTCCGCCCGCTCACCGCCCATATTTGCCATTGGCTTGTGTCATTGTCCTAAATGCTGGCTTCGGATTCCTTGATAGGCTTGTTATTACCTCCTTAGTACCGCCTCCTCTTCATTTGTCACCTCCCATGGCGACTGGCCCCTTTACTTCGGTTGTTACATGGTACGTGTTATTTAGACTGTGAGCACTATTTTCGTTAAGCAGGTTCTCCTACTGCAGGCACGACGTGCTTTGGTGCCTTCTTTACTGCCCCCTCCCTCCAGTTGTACGTGCCTTCTCATGCCTTCTTCCCCCTCCCCCCGCCTCCCTCCCGTTGTCCGTGCCTTCTCGCCCTCCCGTTTTCCATGCCTTCTCACACCGCCTGCCCTCCCTCCCTCCCGTTGTTGTGATGCTACCATTTGCAATGCAATAGGTCTTGCGTGAATGTAAGACCAATTGTATTGCAAATGCTTGTTTATATATGGGCATGGTCACGACTTCGTCCAGGAGTCTGGCGGGCCTGTGCTAAGTAGCGATCTAAATACGTATGTAATTATAGGTGCCCATAAATCAAGATGATAATTAAGGAACTATACTGGAACCCCGCCTGGCCCAGATGCCTTTCCTGAGGCTGAACTGCATATGGCTTTCCTCACTTCCCCCATTGTTATCGTTTTGCTAAAATTTGCCTGCTCCTCAAAGTAAAATCCCTTCTGTCCAAAACAGTTGCAACCCTCGCTTCCGCTCAAAAATCTTCGATTCCTGTTAGACTGTTACAATGTCTGTCCCTGAGGTTGTTTTTCCTGTAGAAAAGGGACGATTTACTACCTCCAAAAAGGCAGTATTGTCTTTGAGAGAAACAGCTTACTCCAAATCTTCCCATGCTTTAGCCCTAACCGCATTTTTCCTATTCTTTAAAACAGTGCTATAATTCCGTCTTGCAGTTCTAACAGTAATTATATCACATTTGTAGTTTGTTTCAGAATTGTATATGCTTTGTACAATCCTTATCATACCAGGAATAAGCAGGACGATCTTACTGAGGTTTAACTACCAAAAAAAGTTTAGAGATGAAAGAACAAATTTAGATAACATTTTCTCGAATAGGTTCCCCATTTTTATCTAAGCAGATCCTAAATACGTCTGACTGTTCGCAATTAGGTCTGCATGAATTTTAATAGGATCTACATTGCACCATTTTCTATGCATCCCTTGATTTGGGGTGAAAATTATGGGGAGTATCTGAGGGACAAACCTTTGGGTACTTGGCAAGATTCCAAATAAGGCTATGACCGGACAAGGATCACTAAATGGGGAGTCAAGAGTATCGAAACTATTATTAGTTGAATTCAACGCTTCTGAAATTAATATGTGGTCAATAACACTCCAATTTCTCCTTCAAACATATGGCATGGCATTTGAATTGGAAGTTTTCCATAGGTCGGATAAAAAAAGAAAGATTATTAGTCAGCAGAATTCTTGATAGCGCTTCCCCATACAGAGAGTGCGAAAAATGTGCCACATTGTCGCTCAGGGCATTTATAATGTCAGATACCTGGGTCTTGCTAAAGGTGCATTTGGAGGCATTAAAATCTCTTACCCATACAAGGGTGATCTCTTTCGTCTCCTCACCCATTAAGCGAAAGATTGCTGCTTCCAAATCCTCAATTATATTCACAGGATGTGAAGAAAAGAAATAAAAATAAAAATGTACTCAAAGTATATTAAATTCTTTTGGGAGTGCAAGCCTTAAAATTTGATAATCTGTTTTTTCAAGCAACTCTGAAACTAATAGGTTCTTAATTTTAGTCGATATCAGAATAGCTAACCCGCCCCTCCCACTACCTGCGTTAAAGGGAATGGCTGGTTAACTAAAAGATTAAGGGGCATATGTATCAACATGTCCATTTGCGATTCTCAAATAGCGATTTTTAAAGAATCGCTATTTGAGAATTGCAAAACGGGATGTATTTAAACAATCGCAAAACTTTTGCGATTTCTTAAAATTCCTTAATTGCGATTAGCAAATTGCGAAATCGCAATTAAGGAATACCTTCCCATTCATTCCTATGGGCCAGGAGACCCATAGGAATGAATGTGAAGTAATTCCCAAATTGCGATTCGCAATTTGCTAATCGCAATTTGAGAATAATTTCAAAGGTGCAAGGGTGTCATGATGACACCCTGATGCACCCCTGAAATGAGCTTGTGTGCGCATATGGCACACATACATGCCCTAAGGGCATGTATGTGCACCACGTGGCACTTTGTAAAATTAAAAAAAGTGCATTTTGAAAGGAAATCGCAAATTACCACCAACTAGAAGTTGGTGGTAATTTGCGATTTCTTAAGGATAATTCGCACAACTTGGGTGCGTGTTACATATCATTTAAGAAATCGCATTTTGCGATTTCTTAAATGCTTACGCAAAATTAAGAAAACGCTAAATTAGCAATTCCTTAATTTTGCGATGAGATATTGGCTCAACCATCCCGATTAGCGATTTTTTAATCGCAAACGCTGTTATTTTGCGAATCGCAGCGTTTGCGATTAAAAAAACGTTTGATACATAGGCCCCTTAAACCCATCAATTAATACATCATCAAAAAGCCAAGTTTCCTGACTACGAATCATATCATAAGAGTCAATAAAAGACAACCAATCAAGATTGTATAATTTATGGCGTAGACCTGATACATTCCAAGACATGAGCACAAAATGATCTCGTTCTTCAGTTTTGGAATTACTGGTTACTATTGTATTCACCCTTTGCCTCACAGATAATAATTCAGGTCTTTGGGGTTCCAGTCTGTCAGGGCTGTCAGTGCCTAATTCTAATTTCTGTAACCCTATGGTGTCTGGAAAGTCCAACCTTGCAGCTGTCTTTCTTGGGGTTAAATTCTCCACCAGGTGATTTCCGTGTTCTGGAGTGCGTTCATGGCCTACCTCCATACCATTTTTTTACTGCCCGCCAGTCCTGGATCACCTCATAGGAACCCTTTACACCAACAAGCAAAGGGAAAGTGCTGATCTCAGATTGCGCCAAGAAGCTATTTCCTCCAGAACATCTCGTTCTCCGCTGAATGGAATTATTATTGAGCTAATCAGTTTCATTCATAGCGCCAAGGAGTTGGAACCTATTATATATTTGAATAGTGCTATCACCCCCTCTTGTATACTTCACCTGAACATTAGGAGTAATAGAACCATGCCTTGTCTCCTGATTCATACGGGATGTAGGCTGATAGAAATATCGCAGTGGAACAATGGAACAAGGGGTTGGGACACCATTTGACCCCAAACTGCTTCCATATTGAATCAATCGGCTCGCCAATTCGGGGTTCCTGCAGGAGACAACTATACAATCCCCTTCTAGTATTTTTCTTGACTGCCCCACTCACCCTACTCTTGTCATATTCCTTAAGGGAGAAGGCACAATTTCTTGTGAGCCAATGGGAAACCTTATTCTTTAGGTCCTTAAAGTTCTCTTCCTTATTTATTGTCATCGGTGGTACTCCGACTATTATTGCTGTATAAGGACAGCATGCGGGTGGGAGATTTAAAATCGGCCGGGTTTTTAAAATATTATGTTGACTTGAAGAAGCCCGGCACTGTATCCTCTGGGTCTCAGAATATAAACTCCCCCTTTGAATATGACCTTTTTGGTTTCCTGTTGGTACAAGAGGATTTACAACCCTCAGTAAGTCCCCTGATGGTTGGGTAAGATTTTGAGGGGTGGGATTTTGTATGAGTGCAGAGGAAGACCCCAGTGAGCATCCCGCCAGCTTCTGTGTCTTAGCCACGTCTACTAATGTCATTAAAGTCTTCTCTAAAGCTGAAATCTTTTCCAAAGTGTTAGCCATAGCTGCTGCAAAAATATTTTCTATTTGTTCCAAGAAGCCAGCTTGTATAGTCTTAAGCTCACTAAGGATTTAATTTATACTTTCAAGGGAGTCCTCTGGGTATAGAGCCCCAGTCTTGGATGTTGATGTAGTGGGTTTGGAGTCAGGTTTTGTACGAGAAGTTAAAGTGGAGCCAGGCTTCCCTTCTTAATAAGTTTTGGTGCTGGGTCTTCAAAAAAACACACTCTTCAAGGGATCCACAGCCACCACAATAGGGCCTAAACTCGTCTCCCTCTCCTCCTCAGTACCATTCTCTTGTAATATTGCATTTTGAAGCTCTTTACCCAGTTCTGGAGGTAAACTTGCATTATCATACTCAATCAAATTCACTTGTGTGGTAACAAAACGTAAGTTTTCCCCATGCCCAATAATAAGCGTCTCCCGACCAACTCTATCTCCTTTGCAACCACACTTATCGCCTGGTTTCAAAAAGCATCCAGTGTAGTCCTAAGCTGGGAATGGGTAGAAGGACTACTTGTAATTTGCACTTTCCCATAATGTAAGAGGGCATAAATTACGTAGATTTGAAATACAGAATTACACTCACCGCAATCGTGGGACACCTTTAAGAAAAACCAAGAGGGGTGTCCCAGCTCAGCCGCTTCCAGGTGATGACGGGCGAAGACGGTACTGGTCTTGGCCTGGTCTTTGCCCGGGCACGCGCTTGGGTGTGTCCCAAGCTGCGGTAGCCACCACTGCTGGTTATAGGCGCGTCCGGCCGAAAGAAACCAATATCGGCAACTTCCTGCTGCAAGGTGGGTTGGGGCTTGTTGTCCTACCCCAGCTCGGCTGTCAGGCTCATGGAAAGAGGAGCCCTGCGCTGCAGCAGCCCCCGCTGCCGGTTATAGGCGCCACTCTCCGAGCGCAAGAAACCAATGTCGGCGGCTTCCTGCTGCAAGGTGGGTTGTGGCTTGTGATCCAACCACCGCTCCGCCAACAGCCTCAAGGAAAGAGGAGTCTCTTCCAAGCAATGAACAACTTACTTTATGCTGTTTTCTCCACTGTATTCTTTTTGGTTCCCATTTTACGTAACACCAATATCAGAAAATATAAAGATGGCCTGATGTTTCTGCAGCAACTACATACAATATATACCTGTTATGCAATTATACATTTTGTAAGAATGGCACTAGTAATTAGAAAATGCTGTGAAGATTTATGAAATTAATGTTGGGATGATATTTTGCACAGGATTGTATGAAATATATTTTTTTATACTGTTTATTCATTTTTTATATTTTATCTGGCTAATGCTCATATCGATGTACTGGATATATTGTGCTTTGTTTTACTTTTATGGCATGTGTCGACTAAAGATTATTGGCTGACATAGGACTGACTGGTTCACTGTTAAAAAAAATTGTTAGATGCCATAAGGCTTATGTGTTTATTATGAAACGCTATGACAAAGACAGTAGGCCTGACATTTATTGTTAAGAGGTTGCAGACCTTATTGTTAATTGGAAAAACAAGCTATGACAAAGGCAATAGGGCTAGCATAGTAAAAAACATATATTAAACACAATAGGCCTTTAATTTGGATTATCACACTGCGTAAAGACCTGTAGTCAGGAATTGGAGTTGACCCACCTCTACCCGCCATAACAAAACAAGCATTTGCTATGCAATAAGTCTCGCATTACTGAAAGTTTGAGCTCTTGGCATTGCATTATTATTTGCAATGCTAATAGCTCAAACTATCATTAATGTGAGACCTATTGCATTGCAAATGCTTGTAATCTAGAGTTGCCCTTTTACAGGAATATTAAACATCCCACATGCAAGAGGTTTGAGAGGAAGCAGAGACAGCCAACGCTTAAAACAACATGTATCTCCTTCTATGACTGCTTTTTATGCACAGAGGAGGAAGACGCCTGCGTCCTGGGACAGACAACCGAAAAACATCATTTGAAATACTGCAGATACCACTCAGAAGGCAGCTAAGCAGTATGAGAACGGACTGCGGCACCCCACCCTCCTGCGCTGACCTCAAAATCCTTGTTGCTTTATGGCCAGAGCTGCCGACTTTGGAGCTGGGGGAACCAAGTTCAATCTTCGGTGGTGTCTTAGTATCCTGTGATTCTGGGCAAATCACTTAATCTCCCCATGCCTACCAAAAATGAAGGTGGCCTTGTGTAACATAATTTGTGCTCATGTAAAGCGCCCCAATACCTTCGGGTCGAGTTTGCGCTGTAAAAATCTGCAAAAAAAACCAACTAGGAACGGCACATGCTGCCAGTGCCAAACCTCTGGTGTGATTGCGGGCAACTTAAAGTCATAGCAATTTATTTATGCATTTTTATATAGCGCAAACTTTACCCAGAGCGCTTTACAATAGAGGGAAGTATGTTTGCAGCAAAAGATCTTAGTTAAGAAATGGTTACCTACTGAATATAATTTCCAGGTTTAGAAACCCAGTCTCCACAAGCTTTTTCCTCAGTCACGTTCTGGGCCCTTGCGATGCTTAGAAGGGGAAGTTTAGCGTGGTTTGTGGCGAGGGGCAAACAGGGAATGCTTCGAGTGGGGGTTGGTTTGTGCAGAGAAGGTGCTCTAAGTGCCTGGTGAATGGCGGATCTGTTGTTTGGAGCCATCGTTCGGAGATGTTGAAACATTCTACTGCGACCATTGCTGTGTACCGCAGCATAAAACCCAGGAGATTTGTTAGGAAAACAAACACATACACAAAAGGAACCATGTTGAGTGAGGGGGATAGAGCATTGAGCCAGGGAAACACATCGCAAAAAGGAACCACACTGAGCAAAGGGTGAAAGCAGAGGAAGTGCAGCGTCTGTGAAGGGGCGCCGCGCTGAACGAGGGAAATGCTTATAACATGCAAGCAGGATATGCCCAAGTTTAGCCCAAGGGGAGGAGGAAGGGGCAGCAAATAAAATTAACAATTAGGGCATTGTGGTAAAATGATCTCCTGTAAATCTCATTGGCAAAGGATTTAATTCTCAATTATAATGTCTGATTTACTTGGGAGTGTGTAACAAGCTGCCACCATTCTGTATTTTACACAGACGTAAATATAACAAGCCCGGCAGGGAGTGGTGTGCGCGTGCTCGTGTTGCTGGTAGCTGCATGGAAGGAACAAGCCCGGAGTGGTGCGTGCATGCAGACAATCCGCAAACGCAGATGCACACTGGGTTACTGTCATTCTGAGCACACGACAGGCTTGCACATGTCAACAAAGGCACGCATGCATTGCTCAACTGTTGTAAGTTCACAGAATAGATACAGTGACTTGCAAGAAGCCTGCAGTATGTTTGTCTCACAAAATCTGCAACTTCAATCAATGAAGACTTTAATTAAAACGTACTATTAGAGGCAGCGCCGACACCCTGTATAAAGTCTCTAAAAGTGCACACGCCCTCTAAACAACACCGGGAAGCCAGTCATCCAGAGACTAGAAAAAACAAGACAAGCCCGGTGGAGCGTAGCGCGCGCGCTTGGCGGGGGCGGGGGAGGGAGCGCATTCCAGGCGGGGGAGCGGACCCTTTGAAGTGCGTGCGTGGCTCGCGCGCTTGGCGGGGGCGGGGAAGGGAGCGCATTCCAGGGGGGGAAGCGGACCCTTTGAAGTGCGCTGCCAAACGGATTGCATGGCGGCACGATGCGCGTGATTGTGCGCGTGCTAGCCATGCAATCCGCTTTTTGGGAGCACTTTTAAAACCCCCTTACAATAGTCTCGCTTTGTGATCGCTTACGCGATAGCAAGGCGAGACCTAAAAAAGCGCTATAATGCGGCCAGGGCTGGCAACAGCATGGTGCTTTTTCTTACCAAAACTTAATTTTTCTCTTACATAGGCTGCGGTGTCCTGCTGGTTAGTGGTTGACCCCTCTCACCTTGTTACGCACTATTGTTTGCCCCCTCGCTCCCCTGCCCCCTCCTGCTTTGCTTTCCCCTCCCGTCTCACCACAAAAAAACGAGAGCTATTTGACTTTACCAATGTTTTTTTTAGCCATGTTGTACCGCAGGGCACAGCTGTGCCCCACGGTTGAAAACAAAAAGATAATGCGCGATCACAGGTACTGTGTTGACCGGGTCATATCGCTTTTTGTTTATTTTCAGCCATGCCGCACAGCAGTCGCGCCGCTGTACAACATGGCTACAAAAATTGACAAAGCCAATGGATTTTGTGTGGTTAAGTCTGGGGAAAGCTTTGAGTAGGAACCCAGGCCGGGAGAGGCGAAGCCAGACCCATTAGGGGGCCGGGCAAAACGCCGGCCGGAGGCGGGAAGCTCCTCCCTCGCACGATTTTGAATTAGCCCGCTCGAAAGGGGGCGACCAGGACTGGTCGCCCCAGGGCAAACGCAAACTCCCCCTATCCAGGGGCGAGAGCGAATGAGGCGAGGGGGGATAAAAAGGGGGGCATTAGCCCCCCCCCTGCAGCGACGGGTACTGAAGCAAGAATCGATTTCTCACTTTGATGGAATTATTTGTAGATAGATATTTTTGAGTGGTCTTTATTTTTGTAGTCCATGTGTTGGGTTTTTCTTTTTTAGGCACAACATTGATATTGTCTTAATAAATCGGTATTTGTAACATGCAAACTACTCACCCTTACGGGTCTCAAGGCGCTGGGGGTCGTCGTGGAAATTAAGTGAGCTATTGCCCAGTCACATGGTGCTGAGCTGAGCTGCCGCGGATCGAACTGTGAACCCAGTGCTCTGAAGTCAGCTGCCCTCGCCGCTGCACCATACCTCTCCACCACTCATACCTCTCCACCACTTAAAAACTAGGGGCAGCTATACACCAAATCCAAAAAGAGAAACAGCTCAATGAAGCAATATATTTAGACATGCATTCTTGTAGTAAGCAAATACACTGGATGGGTAGCAATGACGCCCATGCCTGCAGCGCCGTCCACAAGAGGAGTTGCCCTGCAAAAGGGAAATACCTTCGTAAAGACCTCGAAGCTTTACAGCACAGCTGCCAAGTTTGTGGGTTAACTATTTCCACAGACCCAATGTTTAGAGAGTCCTTGGGGATTGGAGATTCTTAAGGTCACTTGGAAATCTGTCAGGCTCCAGATTCCACCTCCCCATTGCATAGACAGTTAGAGTGCAGGAAGCAGGCAACTTAAACTACAGCCTGAGTTGCAAATTCTAAGGGTTAGGCACTTCAAGAGAATGTATTGACGGATGCAAAATTTGACACACTTTTCGTGGCAATAGAGTGGTGGAAGTTGAAACACGGAATTTAAAGTGGTTGGATTGGCTACCACTGTGACCAGCACAATATATATATTATTTTTTTTGTTGCAGATTGATTTAGCGCGAACTCGACCCGAAGGTATTGGAGCACCGGTTACGTTACACAAGGACACCTTCATTTTTTATTTTGGTAGGCACAGGGAGATTAAGTGATTTGCCCAGAATCACAGGATGTGGACGCGACCCCGAGGCTCGAACCTTGGTTTCCCAGCTCCAAAGTCCGCAGTCTAGCCGTCAGACCACATCCAGACAGTGGTCGAAGTGGGGAAAAAAAAGTAGGGGAACTGTGGGCGGAGAATGAGGGGGGGGAATAAACCGAAGATTGGATCAGTGGGCAGAGTCGGATGTGTGGCTAGAAATAGCAAAACATATCAATTTTTAGTACGTTTGGCATTTCACTGACCAGTTACCGCTTATAATGTTATTTAATTCAAACAATGGATAAACATGTTTATTTGAGGTTTAATATATAAGTTGTTTACATTTAATACATTTACAATCTGGGACATTTTTCGAATCACAGAATGTTCCAAATACGCTTATAAGTGGAATCATAAGACATTTGTGTCCGAGCCATGCAGTGTCTTTCATCGGCACTTCTCCTCCCTTTTTCTAACCATTTCTGAACATAAAATTCAGATTTAAATTCTATGACAGGGGACCCCACGATTTTTCTGAACATTATAGAAGACAGACGATTGATTGATATTCTGTTCCGCAGTGGTGTGAGCACCTCATTCATTACACTAATGCCCCGTTCACATTCAGCAGTGGAGGTGCAAAAGGTGTCTATAATGTGCACTAATGGTTTCAGGCTTCCAGGGATGCAATTTTTATTTTGTTTGTACTCTCCGAAACCAAGGATGTACTGCCTAGTATCAAATACCTGCAACCTGCTACAACAGTTTAGTAATTCTGCCTCACCATATAAGATGTCTACTGGATCTGGCCAATAAACTGGTTGTAAGAGTTTCATTCTATGTACCAACTCTTTGTATTCCATTTCGTCATTGTTTGTGATTGTGCCTCTAGAAACATTTGATGCATTAGTCATTGTCATCCTTTTTCGCAGGTTATTTGCTAAGCTCCTAAAGAACTGCGCCCTTTTGATGCTAACTCATAACACAGCCTTTGTTCTGTTGCAGTCCTACACCAGCAAACTGTATCCGTTCAGCAGCATTTAATGCGGTTGTAGCAAAGGGCCCAGGTGAACAGCCATTGATTCAAGCACTAAAATCTGCATCTGTATTGAACGATCCACCTCATATATGGTCATATCACACCGCAGCAGCCTTCTGGATAGGTCACCCAGCTGGAACTTTGCGTTGTGCATGCACCATGTTGCAAAGTGCAAGCATGATGCAAGGCCCTTGTAAACATTCCCCTTAGTCTGGTGTGCATGCAAATCCTGCATTGCCAATCCCTGGTGAGTTGCATTAGTACTGCTGGAACAAGGCAAATGGAAGCACCAACGGGTGAGGCGGACTGGCCTCAAGGGTCCTGTGAGCTCAGTGGCAAAGTCACTGCTGCGCTAGGGTGTGCTGTTTTGTAGGCCTGCCTGCAAGACTGGAGGTGACCTTCAGTATGGATTGTGGTGGACAGGTCTTCAAGGTTAACCAACACTGGCCACCGGTAAAGTCCACCTGCTGGTGATAAGAGACCAGGGCTTCTAAGGTCTAGTAGGGCCTTCTAAGGACTAGTAGGGGAATGTGCTCCCTCAGGAGAGTGGTCTGATGGACTAGCCATGAAGGCTGAATCACGTTTCCCAGTTCCAAATTCTGTAGCTCTGTCCATAGTGCCACATCCTCTCCCCCCGAACACCCTTCTGCCCCACTGAGTGAAACACGCACTGTCTTCAGCTGCAACCCAATTCTGCCCCATTATAAACACCTGGATGTGACTCAGATGTGAAAATGCAAACACTCATAGAGAATGCAGGATTATGTAAAGCATGCGAAATATAATCAGGAACGGCATGTTACCTTAACACTTTTACTCTCATTGTTCAGAAATCAATGAGTATTTATTTGTCTCAAACATTGAGGACATGAATACAGGGCTCCTCCTGTACACATGTGTTAAGCAGGGCTCAGAAGAGAAAGGGCCTCTTCAAGAGAATCTGATCTGACAAACGGAAAACCACAAGGGCTCCTTTATATTCATGTCAGCTAGCTAGCTGCTCAAACATAGTATAGTACATATGTATTCAAGTGTCCTGCAAAGGATACCTTTTGAATTGTCCTGCTTGGCCAACTCTTCTACTCACAAAAAACAAGAGCGATATTGGCGTTGCAGTGCAAAGCGCTGTCGATGGGCGTGAGATTTTGTAGGAGAGTAGATTTGAGAAGGGGACTTGAAGCCCCGTCCCTCATTTTTATTGGCTGGCGTCACCGTTTATGCTAAACGGTGGCCTGCCATTGGAAATGAGGGTTTTTTTGTTGACGCCCTTTGGCGTCCGATTCGGACTGGGTCGCCTGCTTTGCTGCTGTCGCAAAGCACTTTCTTATCTTTATGGGGCCATGTGTTTCTAGATAGAAACACATGGCCCCATAAAGACAAGAGATCGATGCATGTTTTCTTAACCATGGTGGTTTGGAGTAATCAGTCGGAAGGTGATGATAGGTTGATAGTTGGGAAGATGAGAGGCTGTGCGTTGTAACTAACTTGTAACACTGAACAAAACTGTTGAATATTAGAGAAACCACGAAGCAGGTTGTCGTTTTACAGCGCGTGCATTCCCACAGTGATGCAGGACGCCGACGTTGCTTTAGATGACTTGTATGCAGGGCCGGCTTTAGGGCAGTGCGACTGGTGCAGCTGCACTGGATGCTAACCTGTGGAGGGGGCGCCAACCTCTATGTTTAGCAACAGTTTAGGTGTCCCCTCACGTTTAGCAACACCCCCCTTATGACCTAAGGAGACTAACACGAAACCCTAATATATTTCTGCACAGAAACCTTCATGCACCCTGCGTGCAGAACGCCAGCATTTGTCACCCATGTACACAGCTGAACAGAGGCGCAAGCGCGTACAGTCCAACTCGGAGTGTCTCATATGAAGAGAATTCAAGTATACGTACCGTACCAGATAAAGCTCAAGGGGTATTCGAGAGATGATTTTAAGATGGACAGAAGGCTGTATGGATGAATAGATGTAGGTTTCATGTACACTTTATGCACAGGAAATAGAAATCGAAGTAGAGAACAGAGCAGAATGCTGGCACCCATACAGTCATTGGCCTCTCCTTGGTACGTCCTTTCAGATCTAGTAGTCAAAGGCCATAAAGTGGAGGACATTTTTTTTTAGAACTGGGGGAAAAACAGGTACCACGAACAGCAGGTGCTAGCCTTGGGCTATCTTGTAGCTTGTGTTTCTATCACCTGGTCCTGTTTGATTCTCACTCGATACTCTCTCTCATTCTTGAGGGCTTCCCACGTGATTACTGGCAAATATGAACTTCCGTTTAAGATTACTTTGTTAGGTGTGGCGAATCGGAGTGTCCAAAGGATTACTGAGTGATGTGAACTTTAGAAAAAGAAAATAACTCCGTTGTTTTTTAAAATGTTGCCCGTGTCATCCTGTTTCAGTAATGACTCACTACCAAGCAATATGTAATCTGGGAAAGGTTGAAACTGGTCCTTGAGCAAGAGGGATGGAATCCAAAGATTGGGACAAGGAAGACTTGGAGTAATGCAGATTTTCATTCCTGCATTGGGGAGCTGGTACATTTAATACTCAACTGAGCCCATTTGCTGAGGAACTCGCATTCAAAGCGGAGAATGAGTAGTATATCAATGCCCATTCCATCCATGGCCTCTTATAGTAGAAATCCCTTGCACAGTGTGATAGAAGGCTATGCTGCAAGCTGAAATTTCAGGGACTCTAATAGATTTCCCTTGGCTCCAGGCTGCAAAGAAAATAGACTGGTGCCTCATAACTCCTCCATCAAATCTTTCATAAAGTACACATCATTTGCGTTGGACAGTCCTGTCAGAGAATGGAATGGTTGTTGGTGAGTTCCCCTCGGCCTACCCTCCTGGTTAACACACAACTGAAAACATATGGCTTGGAATACTAATGGCTTCACCACCATATAAACATATATACCAAAATAGAAAAATTACAAGTAAATTACCCACAGCAATCTTAAACAAGCATTTGCAATGCAATAGGTCTCGCATTTACACGAGTTTAAGCTCTTGGCATTGTAAATGACAATGCTTTTTATTTATGTTTCAAAAACAAACAGAAATAAAAGTCATTTTCATTTACAATGCCAATAGCTAAAACTCGTATAAATGAGAGACCTGTTGCATTCCAAATGCTTGTTTTTTCCTGGTGGCGACCGTCAGTCTGCGTGAGCCCGAAAATAAAGGGCAGAGGAGGTCAAGGGCGGGGACACCAAAGTATCCTGACGTGACCATTGTATTGGTCACAGTGGGTGCAGGCAATTAGCGGCCCTACTAAATGAGGTGTGAATCAAGGCAGCAGCAGGGCCATCAGAGGTAGCAGTTTTCGTGCTAACCTAAGACTGATGGCCCTTTCGGTGTTGTTTTGCAGGCCCCTAGACACAGAGGGGAAGGGGGAGGAGGTAGTGGGCACTGCAGAGGCCTTCCTCGATGGGCACCACACAGGCTGAAAGATAAAGTTGCAATTTTAAAAGTAGGGCTATTCCTGCGGTCCCGGGACGCTTTTTTAAAACAAAGAAGTAGGGGAACGGACTGAAATAATTTTTAAAAGTAGGGGCACGCTGTGACCTTCCGTTCCCGCCCACTTCTAACACTGCCTCTCCCCCATTATATTAACCTCACTACAAGCAGTTGCCTTACAGTGCCACAACAAATTGCCACAAGGGTATGGTAGAACGCACAGAATGATCTAAAAAAAAGCCTTGCTGCAAGGGGAATGAAAGTACCTGAACTTTTTTTTTATTATGTCATTTTATCAAGGGGACCGCAAAATCTTTACACTAGAGCAGGTCACCTTTGCATGTGTTTTGGCTAGGAGTAGCACCATCTTTTTTTAACTTGTATTGAGATATCAAAGTTTTGCATAAGAAAGCTACTATTACATTATCTTTGGACAGGATGTATCCATCACCTCTTGCTCAGCATCAGGATCATGTCCTGATACATGCAATGCAAATATTCGCCTCAATGTTGTGCTTTGTGGTTTACTGTAAGGATCAAAATCAGCCTTTACTTTACACTATGACCAGAGAAAATGTTTGTTGAAACTTAATGTGATGTTATGTCCCCTGCAAGGTGGACAGTCATGTTCCACTGCCAAGTGCCCTGTTACATCTTGCTTGTATCCTCGTTATTCACTTTGGCCGTTACGACACATTAATCTAGTGTGTACACAGAGGCCTAAGCTTGTTTCTTGACATGAGTGATGTCCTGGACATGTCCTGTGACCTGGGGCATGCACCATGCACGCTGTCATTGCACTGACAGCGGGCTACTCTCCCTGTCAAGGTTTTAGAACAAGGATCGTGGTGGCAGAGTACTTTGTTTTGTGAATCTATAGGTGTGACCAGAACTTTTTATCTGTATCTCTGGAACAGAGGCCTACTGGCCCACTCGTTTAAAGTTCTGCTTCTATGTGCTAACCCGGATCCTAGCACCAACATCCAAAGTATATGTTGTGCAAGTTGGTGTATGTGGCATGCATGGTACATGCATTGTGTGTATATGATTGAGACACAGTAATGGGGGCCTGTGGGATACATTTGGATGCCTGTGGCCTGTCCTTGTGCACAAGGTGGAGGCAAACTTGTTTTCCCAGACATTGGAAGTGTATTGCTGACTTTCTTTAACCTGGAGGGAGGAGACCTAGACACTGGAGTGGAGAGAGAGAGAGGAGACATGGCTCCTTTAGTAATTCAAATAGACCTTTTGCTGAGAGAGGCTCGTGACTAGTTTTCCTGCTGGACTGCCATTTGGCAGGTCATGGGGGTGACTGGTAGAATGGCAGTTGATTACCTTAAAAGGGGACCCATTTCGTGAGGCCAGTCTTTTGTTTTTCCAAGTGCTGAAAGCTCACATCTCTTTGCCCCCCTGTTGTGGCACTCCAGGATGGATAATACCCTGCAGTGAGGAGCATCACTCTACACGAAGGCTGTGTCTAGAAAGCAGACAGAACATTTGAAAGGAGAACCACACCAGACTGCTTCTAAAAGTGTAAACCATTGCTGTAACTGTACAAATGTGGGACCCACTAACCCATTGGTTGTTCCAGTTCTAAGTTCTCTATGACCAAGGAAGGGAGTGATCCGCTGAGTACTCAGGGGACTGCTTTGCAATCCGAGCTAGTGTCCAAATGACAGACAGCTTCCCAGAGGGGAGGGGTCATTGCCTGAATCTTGCGGTGCTGGAAGAAGCTGTTCATCTGACCTGAAGCATTTAGAAGCCAGCCTGTCTGCTGAAAGGGATATAGGGTCTGCCAACCATGAAGGAGGAGCGATTGTCCAGTAGGAGCCAGGTATAGTGAGACCACAGTGCAGGTGGCCAAAAGAAGGGAAACACCTTATCTGGTAGAGACAATATCTAGCTGCGGATTCCTCACCTTTGAATTTCCCCAGGTGTCACACTGGACCCAGAAGACTTTTTGTGAGTACTACACCTATGCACCAGTAGGTGGCATTGTTCAGCTCCACGTGGCGTCGTCCGCACCGGAAGTGACATCCGTATCACCTATATAGGCATAGGTGTCACCTCGGCCAGAAGTGTGGAGCCATGAAGTGCACTGACACTCATGTGTCTACTAGGACTCTGTAAGGGAAAAGCCCTGACCCTAGGAATCTGTCTGCAGAACTGGGAGGATGGGTGGGTCGGTACGGAATCTGAAGCTAGATATTATCTCAACCAGATAAGGCATTACTGAAGTTAAGTAACTTGTACATCTGATAGAGAGATCTAGCCGCAGATTCCTTACCGTTGAATAGATACCCAAGCAATACTATCACCGGAGGTGGGTCTATGGACAAATTCAGACTAAGAAGTCCTGCAGGACAGGATGGGCAAAATACCCGTCCCCGCAGACCTGATTGTCCAGATAATAATACTTGGTAAAGGTGTGCAGGGACAACCCTTGTTGCTGCCTGACAGATGTCTAGGACTGGAACTCCTTGAACTAACACAGTGGTTGCATCCTTAACTCTGGTGGAATGAGCTCTTAAACCTTCAGGAGGCTGTTTCTTTGTCAGTGTGTAGCAATTCCTAATGCAGAGAACGACCTATCGAGAGATGGTGCGTTTCTGCACCACCCAACCTTTCTTCGCACCAACATACCCCATGAAGAGTTGATCGTTCACCCGGGACTCTCATGTGCAGTCAAGGTAGAACAACAACGCTCATTTTGGGTCCAGGCGGTGAAGTCACTCCTTTTCTTCAGAGGGATGTGGAGGAGCGTAGACAATAGGTGAGGTGACCAATAGGCCCACATGAAAGAGTGTTACCACTTTTGGAAGGAAAGAGGCCCTCGTACGAAGCACCAGTTTGTTAGGAAAAAGTGATATGAAGGGAGGCTTTGATGATAAAGCCTGCAGCTCACTGCAAAATTCATTTGACCACAAGCCCTGGAAGAAGATCATTCGAAACGCGTCGGCAGTGGGCTCATGACTGCTTAAGGATTCTGGAGAGGAACGTTTCCGTACCTTTTAATTAAGACTTACGCTTGAAGTCTGGAAGATGTTCGAGTGCTTCCCACACAGCGGACAAGCAAGAGCATGATGTAACAGGCGGCTGCCGTGTCACCGGGAATGCACCACCCCGAGAACCTGGGGACCGTAGGGGACGCTATATGCTATCCCCGTGTTGGGGCATCTTCCTACAGGATTGAGGAAACGCCCGCTACAGGGGCCCATTGTGGGTCTATAATTTCCAGCAGAATATTAACGCATTTAGATGACAGCATCAGCACTACCAATCCCAAGAAACACTGCCCAGCACTCATCCAGAGCAGCTAATCAAGGGCGCACAATTAAGCTTAAAGGGAAAGGCTATGATCGAGCGGTGCAAAATTCATTTGACCACAAGCCCTGGAAGAAGATTATTCGAAACACGTTGGCAGTGGGCTCATGACTGCTTAAGGATTCTGTAGAGGAACGTTTCCGTACCTTTTAATTAAGACTTATGCTTGAAGTCTGGAAGATGTTCGAGTGCTTCCCACACAGTGGACAAGCAAGAGCATGATGTAACAGGCGGCTGCCGTGTCACCGGGAATGCACCACCCCGAGAACCTGGGGGCCGTAGGGGACACCATATGCTATCCCCGTGTTGGGGCATCTTCCTACAGGATTGAGGAAACGCCCGCTACAGAGGCCCATTGTGGGTCTGAAATTTAAAGCAGAATATTAACGATGACAGCATCAGCACTACCAATCCCAAGAAACACTGCCCAGCACTCATCCAGAGCAGTCAATCAAGGGCGCGCAATTAAGTTTAAAACGAAAGGCTGTGATCGAGCGGTGCAAAATTCATTTGACCACAAGCCCTGGAAGAAGATTATTCGAAACACGTTGGCAGTGGGCTCATGACTGCTTAAGGATTCTGTAGAGGAACGTTTCCGTACCTTTTAATTAAGACTTACGCTTGAAGTTTGGGAGATGTTCGAGTGCTTCCCACACAACGGACAAGCAAGAGCATGATGTAACAGGCGGCTGCCGTGTCACCGGGAATGCATCACCCCGAGAACCTGGTAGCCGTAGGGGACGCCATATGCTATCCCCGTGTTGGGGCATCTTCCTACAGGATTGAGGAAACTCCCGCTATAGGGGCCCATTGTGGGTCTGAAATTTCCAGCAGAATATTAACGCATTTAGATGACAGCATCAGCACTACCAATCCCAAGAAACACTGCCCAGCACTAATCCAGAGCAGTCAATCAAGGGCTCGCAATTAAGTTTAAAGGAAAAGGCTGTGATCGAGTGGTGCGAAATTCATTTGACCACAAGCCCTGGAAGAAGATTATTCGAAAAGCGTCGGCAGTGGGCTCATGACTGCTTAAGGATTCTGTAGAGGAATGTTTCTGTACCTTTTAATTAAGACTTACGCTTGAAGTCTGGGAGATGTTCGAGTGCTTCCCAGAGAATGGACAAGCAAGAAGAGCATGATGTAACAGGCGGCTGCCGTGTCGCTGGGAATGCACCATCCCGAGAACCAGGGGGCCGTAGGGCACGCCATATGCTATTCCCGTGTTGGGGCATATTCCTACAGGATTGAGGAAACGCCCGCTACAGGGGCCCATTGTGGATCTGAAATTTCCAGCAGAATATTAACGTATTTAGATGACAGCATCAGCACTACCAATCCCAAGAAACACTGCGCAGCACTCATCCAGAGCAGCCAATCAAGGGCGCGCAATTAAGTTTAAAGGGAAAGGCTGTGATCGAGCGGTGCAAAATTCATTTGACCACAAGCCCTGGAAGAAGATTATTCGAAACACGTCGGCAGTGGGCTCATGACTGCTTAAGGATTCTGTAGGGGAACGTTTCCGTACCTTTTAATTAAGACTTGCGCTTGAAGTCTGGGAGATGTTCGAGTGCTTCCCACACAACGGACAAGCAAGAGCATGATGTAACAGGCGGCTGCCCTGTCACCGGGAATGCACCACCCCGAGAACCTGCGGGGGCCGTAGGGGATGCCATATGCTATCCCCGTGTTGGGGCATCTTCCTACAGGATTGAGGAAACTCCCGCTTCAGGGGCCCACTGTGGGTCTGAAATTTCCAGCAGAATATTAACGCATTTAGATGACAGCATCAGCACTACCAATCCCAAGAAACACTGCGCAGCACTCATCCAGAGCAGCCAATCAAGGGCGCGCAATTAAGTTTAAATGGAAAGGCTGTGATCAAGCGATGCGAAATTCATTTGACCACAAGCTCTGGAAGAAGATTATTTGAAACACGTCGGCAGTGGGCTCATGACTGCTTAAGGATTCTGTAGAGGAACGTTTCCGTACCTTTTAATTAAGACTTACGCTTGAAGTCTGGGAGATGTTTGAGTGCTTCCCACACAACGGACAAGCAAGAGCATGATGTAACAGGCGGGTGC
Source organism: Triturus cristatus (assembly GCF_964204655.1). Lineage (NCBI taxonomy): Eukaryota > Metazoa > Chordata > Amphibia > Caudata > Salamandridae > Triturus > Triturus cristatus. The sequence goes on along the minus strand of NC_140586.1, from coordinate 130,448,494 downwards.
CGTGTCTCCGGGAATGCACCACCCCGAGAACCTGGGGGCCGTAGGGGACGCCATATGCTATTCCCCTGTTGGGGCATCTTCCTACAGGATTGAGGAAACGCCCGCTACAGGGGCCTATTGTGGGTCTGAAATTTCCAGCAGAATATTAACGCATTTAGATGACAGCATCAGCACTACCAATCCCAAGAAACACTGCGCAGCACTCATCCAGAGCAGCCAATCAAGGGCACCCAGTTAAGTTTAAAGGGAAAGGCTGTGATCGAGGGGTGCGAAATTCATTTGACCACAAGCCCTGGAAGAAGATTATTCGAAACGCTATTGGCAGTGGGCTCATGACTGCCTAAGGATTCTGTAGAGGAACGTTTCCGTATCTTTTAATTAAGACTTACGCTTGAAGTCTGGGAGATGTACGAGTGCTTCCCACACAACGGACAAGCAAGAGCATGATATATAAATATATGTAAACCATGCGTGGTAATGACATGCGTTGTAAAAGCATATGAGTTCTGAAAACATGCAGGGTATAAAATGCGTTGTAACGGCATTTCCCTGTGTTGTTCCTTCATACAGACATTTGGATTGTGGCTTGCTGCAGTGGATTTTACATCTCTCTATGCTAAATCTACATTGCGATATTGTGCAATACTGTTATGACCCAGGATTACCAGGTATGCTGTTGGTCAATTATCTGGTAGGTGATCAGTCAGTTATAATCACATGACATTGCTTACCATGGCACCATCTTCGTTTGGTAAGACCTTGTTATATCGGACCAATCACAAAGCATTTTGAGGAGGTAAGGTGTTTTAATTTAATCTACCCGTTTCCGCTCAGCAACCCTCGACTATTCAATGGTAGCTCAACTACATGGATCAACGCATTTTAAGGATGTAAATGTGTTTTAGTTGAACACTACACGTTTCAACTCAGCAACTCTCTGCTTTTAATTACGTAATTAAAGGTAAAATTTACGCTGTGGATTATCATTTATCCTTTTAACTCTGTGATGGATGCATAACCAGAATTTTACATCAATGGCACAATTGGAAGCAGATTTATTGTTTTGGAATTTGCTTTCAACTCCAGTGGTGAAGTTTGGACAGTGCAGTAGTCCTTTATGGTGAAAGTAGAACACTAAACTAGACCACAGTGTTTAAACTTTTACTTTTTTACTCTTCGTGGTGTCTTCCCATAATGTCTTCACAAAATTACTTACCCGCACCTCCACAACTATTCAGGACTACTGGTGGTCAACCATGCATGAAATGGGCAGAATAGCAGTCATACTTTCTTAATTATCAACAATTGATGAAAATGGAACAATGTCACCTAACTGAAAGTAACTTATATTTTTACACTCTATGGGTACTGAAGGATTGAACGGTTATGGACATATGTCTAAAGATAGGGGAGTTGGGATTGTAACTATATTTGAGAAAGAAAGCTATTAAGGATTTTGCCCATAATGTTTGCACTGGTATTATAAGGTTCACATTTTTTCAAAGTAAACAAGACAAAAATGAAATGATTCACGAATATGTGTTACAGCACTTAAGAACTTGTCTTTGTATTGCAAATTCGGCACCTTACAGGAAGAACTCATTTGAGATCAAATTGTCATGCTCTCTAGGGATCAAACTATTCAAGGGAGTTTATGGATTTGTGGACATTGAGACCTCAAAGATATTCTTGGTATTGTGAGGAAGGCTGAATTATCTTGAAAGAAGTGCTAAGGCAATTAAAACTGGATCAAAGGAAATGTTTGAGGAAATATTGGGTAAGGTAAAGGGGGAAAATATCAAAGAATCAAAACCTATAAAACATCCAAGGGCTAAGTACAAATCGAGGGAGCAAAATACAGAAAGGGAAAATCTCAGGTCCCGCTGTTGTTACAGCAAATCACACTCAGCCTATAGCAATACATGCCCAGCTTTAAAAGAAAAATGTTCTTCTAGCTAGGCCATTTTACTAAATTATGCAGAAAAAAACCCAAGAATTAGGTCAACTGTATTGATGATGGCAGTTCTAATGAATAAGAGGAGTTTAGCCAGCCAAATATTATTAATGATAGTAAGGAATCCTTTGTGTTGAAAATATCTGGACTTGATATGCAAAGAAAAAAACCCTTATGTGCCATTCGAATAGGTGTTTAAATTAACATATATGCTGGTCCTCATATACTATTGTTAACGAAGAGGCTTGGCACAATATGTTTAGAAGGAAATTGGGTGAGAAACTAAAACAACCTTAGTTAGGCCTTAAGGGTTCACAAGGGAGAGAAAAGAGATGTTGGGGTACAGGACATTGGTTTTTAGATTCAAAAATCCAAAAAGTATAGGCGAATTGTTCATCACAAAAACGGCCATCGAGTATTAGGTTGGCATTATCAAGGGAATCTACAAAGAGTCTTGAACTCAAATCCGGATCCAGTTCCTATTGTGGATGAAGGTGGATGCATAGGTAAACTTATGCTTAAGAAATGTCCTAATGCGTTTAGTGGAAAATTCAGAAATCTGATGGATTTTTAACACAAAATAGTTTTTAAGGCGGGACAATTCTGAAAATCCATAAGACCAGGAATATTTCCATTCTGTTAAGAAAAGAGGTTGAGACTGAACTAGAAAAATTAGTTCATGCAGACATCATAGAGACTGTAGAGTCCACTGAATGGATTTCCAGTGTGGTTGTAGCACGGCGTAGCAAGCGTAAAATAAGGCTATGCATAGAGTTACGCTACTTAACCACATTTTCATAGGCACGTTTTCCCTTCTTAAGATTTCAGAATTGTTAACCTTAGTGGATGTGCTAAGTGTTTTTCAACTTTAGGTCTGTCAGCTGCTTACCATCAAAAATCATTACATGAAAATAGTAAACTGTACACTGCCTTTATCACTCCTTTTGGTTGCTATAAGTATACAAGAATGCTATTTGGCTTAGCCTTAGCAGCTGTAGTCTTCCAAAGATTGATGTACCATTTTTTGTCTAAATGAATAATGTTAATTGTTTTCAAGATGACAAGGAAGAACATGATCAGGTTTTATAGAAGGTATTGAGTATTCTAGAGAGCAAAGGCCTAACCTTTGAAAATCATAAATGCAAGTTTGTTGTACAGTCTGTCACATATCTAGTGCAAATGTTGTGCAAGGATGGTATTAAACCAAAACCAACTTTGGTGGAAGCTATACTTAAATCCCCTGCACCCTTAAATATGGGTGAGGTGAGATCCTTCCTAGTGTTATCAGAATATTATGCAAAATATGTTGAGTATTTTGCACATAAAGTTACATCCGGCTAATGTTAAAGGAAAAAATCTAAGTTTGTTTGGAGTAGGGAGTGTTGAAAGGATTTCACTGATGTAAAAAATACTAATGCTAATGGACCAACATTAAATTGCTTTAAGGGCCGCAGGACTGCAGGATGCAGCTCTCAATTGTATTGTCTCTTTTCTCAAGGACAGATCTCAATCAGTTAGGCTTTCCCCCCACTCACGGATATCCCAGCTAGATTTATCCCCTCTTTCTCACTGTTCCTGTTCATTCACTTCTCCTATCCCGGTCCCCCCTTCCACAGAAGCCGTCAATACTGCCCCAGTTAAGACCCTTAAGGCGTATTATCTGAATACCAGATCGGCGGTGGCTCATTCACATGAACTATCAGTGTTGTTAGATCATCATGCACCAGATCTTCTCCTTTTAACCGAGACATGGTTCTGTGATGACTCCCTACCCACCTTGCTAGCTACATTGCCCGCCCCCTACTATGCACTTCGGGCCGATCGTTCATCCGGCAGAACGGGGGGTGGCGTTGCGGTCATTGCCCGTTCTGATCTTCCATTTCAACTGCTCTCTCTCCCCGATATTGCCACCACAGAGTATCTTGCTATTCGAACCACGTCCACATCCCCCCCTCTCACCTGTCTTCTCATTTATCGACCTCCCCAGTCGCCTCTACGATTTCTCCCTGATTTCCAGGAGGTGTTAGCCACCCTCTCTGTCAATACCTCTTCAGTGTTATTACTGGGTGATTTTAATTTCTGGCCCTCCGACCCAGCTGAGTGCTCATCTTCTAGAGAGTTTTCAGACACACTTTTATCTCTTAATTTTGTTTCTCACGTATCTTCCCCAACTCACGTCAAGGGGCATATCTTGGACCAGATTTGGTCCTTGAACTGCCCTGTCGACTCCCTTCTTATCTCTCCTTGCACTTGGTCTGATCATCACCTGATTTCTTTTGTTCTTCCTATCAGTTCTCCAGTTAGGGCCCCCCTTCCTAATAATGTCTGGGTCCGCTCGTGGAGTAGAGTTGACCCGGCGAACTTATCAGCTCTTTTAAGTGCTTCCTATCCCGTCTTACACGGGCTTTCCACTTCGGCTCAGGTTAATAGCATTGAACAATGGCTCTCCTCGGCCAGTAAGTCCATTGCCCCCTTGAAACGTCTGACTTCCAAGCGAGAGAAAGATGCCAACCTGTGGTTTACCGATGACTTGAAAACCATCAAGTTATCGGTACGCCGTGCTGAGAGGGCCTGGAGGAGAAATTATTGTCCCATCTTAAGAGCTGATTTTACCATCCTTTTAGCTCAATATAAGAATGCCATCTTGGCCGCTAAAACGGCCTATTTCTCCTCCAAGATCCTCACAGCCGAGAACCAATCTAGGGAAATTTTCTCGATTGTTCAGAACCTAGCCTTTTCAGATCGTACCTCTCTTAAGCCCTCTCCTTCCCTTGCCCTTTGTCACTCTCTGAACAGCTTTTTCATTGATAAAATTGCTGCCATTAAAGCTAAGATCCCTGCACCTTCCCCGTCTTTTGTTGATCCTCAGTGCCCTCCTTCCCAAGGACAATTAAACTCTCTCCCTCTTCTGACCAAGGAATCCTTCACATCCTTAATCCCCCTTGTAAAATCTGGCTCTCCCCTTGACACCTGTCCCGCCCAAATACTTCGTCATATTTACATTTCTTGCCATGATCCTCCCCTTCACTTACTAAACAGTTCACTCTCTCAGGGGGTTGTTCCCAACCCCTTGAAATCAGCTATCATTTTACCCATTTTAAAAAAACCTGGCGCAGACCCCTCGATCCCAGCCAACTTTCGCCCCATTTCTCTCCTACCATTTTTGGCTAAGGTGCTCGAGCGCCATGTCACCAGGTCTCTGAGCACCTTTGTGGAAGAAAATGGGGTATTGGCTGCCCGCCAGGCTGGTTTTCGCCCCGCACACTCTATGGAGTCCGTAGTTCTTTCGGTCCTTGACAACCTCAGGGAGGGGAGGGACACCAATCAATTCCAGGCACTGGTCCTCCTCGATCTCTCTGCCGCCTTCGACACGGTGGATCATACCATCTTACTTTCCCGTGTCGCGGCGGCGGGGATCGGGGGTACGGCCCTGGTTTGGTTGTCCTCCTTCCTGAGGGACCGCACCCAGGCAGTTCGCCTGGGTGACTTCACTGCGGACTTTCGGAAAGTTCTGGGCGGGGTCCCCCAATCAATCAATCAATCAATCAATCAATCAATCAAAGGCATTTATAAAGCGCACTACTCACCCGGAGGGTCTCAAGGCGCTGGGGGGGGGGGGTCCGCTACTGCTCGAACAACCAGGTCTTGAGCTTCTTCCTGAAGGAGAGGTGGTCTTGGGTCAGGCGTAGTTCGGTGGGGAGGGCGTTCCAAGTCTTGGCGGCCAGGTGGGAGAAGGATCTACCTCCTGTTGTCGCTCTGTGGATGCGGGGGACGGCTGCGAGGGCGAGACTGGTCGAGCGGAGGTGGCGTTTGGGAGCATAGAAGTTGAGGCGGCTGTTGAGGTAGGTCGGGCCTTGGTTGTGTAGGGCTTTGTGTGCGTGGGTGAGGAGCCGGAAGGTGATTCTTTTGTTGATCGGGAGCCAGTGCAGGTCTCTCAGGTGTCTGGAGATGTGAGTTCGTCTGGGGACGTCGAGGATGAGTCTCGCCGAGGCGTTCTGGATCCGCTGGAGTCTCTTCTGGAGCTTGGCGGTGGTACCGGCGTAGAGGGCGTTGCCGTAGTCCAGTCGACTGGTGACGAGGGCCTGGGTGACTGTTTTCCTGGTCTCGGTGGGGATCCACCGGAAGATCTTACGTAGCATGCGCAGGATGTTGAAACAGGACGAGGAGACGGCGTTGACTTGTCTGGTCATGGAGAGGGAGGAGTCCAGGATGAAGCCCAGGTTGCGTGCGTGGTCTGTCGGTTTGGGTGCATTGCCCAGGGCAGGGGGCCACCAGGAGTCGTCCCAGGCGGAGGGTGAGGAGCCCAGGATGAGGACTTCCGTCTTGTCTGTGTTCAGTTTCAGGCGGCTGGTCGTCATCCACTCGGCCACGTTTTTCATCCCTTCGTGTAGGTTGGCTCTGGCGGTGGCGGGGTCGTTGGTCAGGGAGAGGATCAGCTGGGTGTCATCGGCGTAGGAGATGATGTTCAGGTTGTGTTGGCGTGCGATGGCCGCAAGGGGGCTCATGTAGACATTGAAGAGGGTGGGGCTGAGCGAGGAGCCCTGAGGGACGCCGCAGGTGACTTCCGTGGCTTCTGATCTGAACGGGGGCAGGCGGACTCTCTGTGTCCTTCCGGTGAGGAAGGAGATGATCCATTCCAGTGCCTTCTCCTTGATCCCGACGTTGCTGAGGCGCTGCACTAGGGTGCGGTGGCAGACAGTGTCGAATGCCGCGGAGAGGTCCAGGAGGATGAGGGCCGCTGTTTCTCCGTTGTCCAACAGGGTTCGGATGTCGTCTGTGGCAGCGATGAGGGCGGTCTCGGTGCTGTGGTTGGCCCGGAAGCCTGACTGGGAAGGGTCGAGGGAACCAGTCGTCTCGAGGAAGGCTGCCAGTTGCTTGTTGATGGTCTTCTCGATGACTTTGGCTGGAAACGGGAGGAGCGAGATGGGGCGGTAGTTCTTGAGTTCGGTGGGGTCCGCCGTTGGTTTCTTTAGTAGAGCGCTGAGTTCGGCGTGCTTCCAGCTCTCAGGGAAGGTGGCGGTGTTGAGGGAGGTGTTGATGATGTCCCGCAGGTGGGGTGCGATGACAGCGTCGGCCTTGTTGAAGATGTGGTGAGGGCAGGGGTCGGTTGGGGAACCGGAGTGGATGGAGTTCATCGTGCTGATGGTGTCTTCGAGGTTGATCGGTGTCCAGGCGTTGAGGGTGGTGGTGGGGGGCGTTGGTTTGGTCGTGGGGAGCGTTGGTTGTGTTCTGAAGCTGTTGTGTATGTCAGCGATCTTGTTGTGGAAGTAGGAGGCGAGGGAGTTGCAGAGGTCTTGCGATGGGGTGATGTCGTTGGTTCCGGCGTTGGGGTTGGAGAGCTCTCTGACGATGTTGAAGAGTTCCTTGCTGTTGTGTGCGTTGTTGTCCAACCGGTCCTTGAATGCTGTTTTCTTGGTGGCGTGGATCAGTTGATGGTGCCTTCGGGTGGCGAGCTTGAGGGTAGTCATGTTGTCCGGCGTTGGGTCTCTTCTCCATGCTTTCTCGAGGGCTCGGCAGTTCTTCTTGGAGCTCTTGAGTTCGTCGGTGAACCAAGGGGCCTTCTTGCTTCCGGGTCTGCTGGGTGGGGTCCTCAGAGGGGCGAGCTCGTCCGCGCAGGTGGAGATCCATTTCGTGAGGTTGTCGGCGGCTTGGCTGGGGTTCGGTGAGCTGGCGGGAGGGTGCTGGCTCAGGGATGTGGTGAGTTGTTCGGCTGTGATCTTGTTCCAGCTTCTTCGTGCGGCCTGTTGCTGGTGGTGGTGGACCGTGGTTCTTTTGAAGGTGAAGTGGATGCAGCTGTGGTCCGTCCAGTGGAGTCCAGTGGCGTGGCTGAAGGAGATGTCTTTGCTGGACGAGAAGATGGCGTCGAGTGTGTGTCCGGCGAGGTGGGTGGGGGTGGTCACCAGCTGCTTGAGTCCGAGGGTGGCGAGGTTGTCAAGCAGGGTGGTGGTGTTGCGGTCGTTTTTGTTCTCCAGGTGGAAGTTGATGTCCCCGAGGAGGATGTAGTCGGCCAAGGCTCCTCCCTTTCACCTCTTCTGTTTAATCTTTACATTTCTCCCCTCATTTTTTCTTTACAACAAATGGAGGTCTCCGTATACAACTATGCGGATGACCTCCAACTTGTCTTTAATCTGTCCTCTTCTTCTGCCTCTATCTCTAATTTCCAGTCCATTATGATTTTCATCAGGGACTGGATGGATTTCAACCACCTGAAACTCAACCCTGATAAGACCGAGTTGGTGTTGACGGGTGGTTGTTCCAGTCCCTGGTCTTCACTCTTTTGGCCCCCTTTCCTTGGTCCCTCTCCGGTCCCCTCTACTTCGGTCAAAACCCTTGGTATTAAACTCAACTCTCACCTTACCCTTCACTCCCAGGTTAGTTTTGTGGTATCTTCCTCTTTTCTGTCTCTTCGCACCATCCGCAGGGTCTCTCGATTTTTCACCTTTGAGGCCTTGAAGTTGATCGTCCTTGCGATGGTCATCTCCCGCCTGGATTATGGCAACGCCCTATATGCAGGTATACCTGCATATAGTCTCAGGCGGTTGCAGATGATCCAAAACCAGGCGGCTCGGCTGGTCTTTAACCTTCCTAAACCCTCACATGTCACCCCCCTTCTGAAACTTTTACATTGGCTTCCGGTTCGGGAACGTATCCAATTCAAGCTTGCATCTATCACTTACCAGGCTCGATTGGGTACGGCCCCTGCATTCATTTCTTCGGAGATTATCCCCTACTTGCCAACTAGGGAGCTCCGATCTTCTTCCCAATCCCTCCTGATAGTTCCCCGGTTTCGCCGGAAAAAGTGGGGGGGCTCAAAGTTTGCGACCCTTGCCCCAACCCTTTGGAACTCATTACCCCTTGGTCTCAGATCCCTAACCCCATATTCCCAGTTTCGAAAGAAACTTAAAGCCTACTTCTTCAGCAAAATTTTCATTTAATTCTCTGTTACCCGACCTCCCTTCCTTGCCTATTGAGGAGATCTGCCAGTTACAGCGCCATGAAACCGCTGGTGTAAGAGCGCTATATAAGAATTTTTAAACTCAAACTCAAACTTAACTCTTCTGAAGTCCAATTGAATTTCGGGGTTCCACAGGGTTTCTCTGTCGCCCCTCATCTCTTTAACCTCTACATTCGTCCTCTGGTTCATTCTCTTGAAAACAGGAAAGTAAATATTTTTAATTATGCTGATGACATGCAACTCCTTTTTACAACTGATAATATTCAAAATTGCATTTCCAAGAAACCATGCTGTTCATCCGGGATTGGTTGAGCAGCAACCAATTGAAACTTAACTCTGACAAATCAGAGATAGATGTCCCCAAAAATAGGTTTGACCTCTGTAGACCCTCCTTCTGGCCCGATGAGATGCCCCACCCCTCCCACCTCCCTGAAGTCGGTAAAAAGTCTTCACCTCCCTGAAGTCGGTAAAAAGTCTTGGCTTGATCATTGACGAGGAGCTATCTCTAAAACAGCAGATTGGTTCAGTGATTTCCTCCTGCTTTCTCCAACTTCGCAGGATTAAGAAGATGAAGAATTTTCTTACTACTGACTCCTTGGTCCTAGTTATAGTCGCCTTAGTCATGTCAAGAATTGACTATGCCAATTCCCTCTACCTGAGTCTTACTAAATATCTTATGCGCAGGCTCCAATTGATACAAAACCAGGCTGCTCGGCTGATCCAGCAACTTTCCAAACACCTGCCACATTTCTCAGGCAGCAAAAGATCCTAATTGGCTTCCAGTTGCACAGAAATCCATGTTCAAAGCATGTTGAACTATCTTCAAGGCTTTGTACACGAATTGTCCAGCTTTAATCACATTTTGGATCCATAAGTATTTCCCCACTAGGGATCTTAGATCCACTCATCTACACTATTTAGTGATCCCACAATTTAAGAAGAATAGGACGGGTTGTGTCCGGTTCTTAGTCCCCGCTTCCCGTGTCCGGATCTCCCTGCCTCTGGATCTTAGGACCACCTCAAACTATGGAAAGTTCAGACAAATGTTGAACACTTGGCTCTTTAAGCAAGGTTATTAATAAGTATCCTGAGCCATGCTGGGACAGTTACCTAGCGCCAACAGACCATTTGGTGGAAGTGCGCTCTATAAGCCAGCATCCCAACAATTTGCCTGCCCAGAATTGGAGGAAGATCTTTTTCTTATCGCAGATCAAGGGCCTGGAACAAATTCCCTCTGGAACTGCATGCTATCTCTGAGCACCCGGTTTTCAGGAAGAGACTAAAAACCTGGCTTTTCCAGCCAGTGGCTTGAACGTTCATCTTTCAGTCTGCAGGTTACCTTACTCCCTAGTGCCCGGACACTCCCTAGAGTATGCATGCGGTCTACAAATGCCTTTTCATTTCATTTCAAGTTACAGTGACATGACATGCTTTGATCCTGAATTGTTGACTATTGTCTGAAACATTAAAAATGAAAGCCAGCAAGTTGTGCCATGAGGAACATTATGGTATTGTTAAGACTAAACAAGATATTAAGAGATGGTTTTGATAGCCAGGAACAGACATCAGTATAGAGAGGTTAGTAAGGAATTGCGAGCATGTGCCAATGCTGACAAAACCTTGGCTACTTTTAAAACATGTGTGAGCCGTTAGTTCTGATAAGATTATGGAACACAGTAGCAATCGATATTATGGGCCCCATAGGTGCACAGTCCAAGTATATCCTTGTTTTAATTGACGTGTTTTCGAGTTGGCCTGAAGTCAAAGTGGTGAACAAAATTGATACTGATTCAGTGTTAGATTTTATTTTACAGAACATTTGTAGATGAAGGATTACCTGCTCAAATCGTAAATGACAATGGGGTACAGTTTACTTCTGGTAAAGCTGAAGATTAATTTACTAGAGTAGGAATTCAACACCGCACTACATCTCTATATAATCCAAGTGGTAATGGAATGATTGAGCAGTTTAACAGAGTGCTTAAAAGAGCCATTCAGTTAGCATGCAATAAGGATGAGGATTGGAAATTACGGGTATAAGAAACTGTATGGATTTATAGAAATTATGTTAATGGTATAGGAATGCTAGAACCAAGAGTAATTCCGATTGGTTAGTGACATCTACTAATAATAGTGTGTCTTTGGATGAAGTAAGAAAAATAATTGTGGAGGTTCATTCTAAGTATAAGTAACGGTATGATTCTAAGGGCCTGACAACGAGTTTGGTAGTCCATGGGACCGCCAAACCCGTGGTGGAGGTGTGGTGACTGTCATGGACAGCCGCACCAGTGGTGCAACTGATGCATTACGATTGCAGCGGTAGGACTTGCAGGGGACCGCCATAACTGCTGAGGATCTGTGATCCCTGGCGGTGGCGCAGCGATCATGAAGCCGCAATATGCTCGGCGGTGCCACTGCGGAGTTCGGTGGTCCATGAGACCGTCGAACCCATGGTGGTGGTACGGTTATTTTTGTGGACCGCCACAGCTGTGTTCCGACCACCGCATTATGAGTACAGCGGGCGGACTGTGAGTGGACCGCAGAAACTGTGGGTTCACCTTCTCTGCATAGTTCTTGTGAATTTAGAACAAAAATTGCATAATCCTAAAAAGGACATGAATTCCTCCTTGCTTGTAGACTGTGGAGATTTTACTATGGCTGAAACCAAACCTGGCGGTGGCACTCTTCCCTCTGCACTGATGTCATGTCCCAAGTATTCCACCTTACTTTGTAGGAAGTTTCATTTTTTCTTTTTGGGTAAAAAGCCACTTTCTTGTATCTTTCTTAGGACTTCTCTCAAAGTTTTAAGGTTGTTCTCTTGGTTGTTTGAATATATTAGTACATCATCCAGAAAGGCACTGAATCCCCCCATACCTGCAAAAAGTTTATCCATTATTTTCTGGAATACAACAGAGACGGAATTGAGTCCAAAGTGCATACAACAAAATCTGAATGCCCCATATGGTATTATGAATGCTGTAAGTTCATGTGACTCTTTATGTAATACGATCTCATGGTAAGCAGCTGTGAAGTAGTGTTTTGAGAACGTTTTTGTGTCCCCCAATGTGACCAACATTTTATGTATTAGGGGTAAAGGTTGATTTTACACAACCACTTGCCAGTTCAAATGAAACAGTCTCTCTGCTTGTGTTTTTGGCAACGACCACTGGCTTTAGCCATGAAGACTGGTTCAATTATCCCTTGCCAATAGTCCAATACCTTTTTAACCTCCTTGCGTGCAGAAAGATGAACATTCTGTACTTTTGACTTACTGGTACTGCTTTGTCTTTCCATTCCATGCACTGCTGGAATCCTTTCAATCATTCCATGCTTTTCTTGAACAAAGCCTCATATTCCTGTAAAACACTGTCAAAATTATCTGCAGAAGAAGTGAACACACATGGCTCTTTGTATGGGTCGATTAACATATGAAGATGTGTTGTTCTGACAATCTTAAGGTGTCCATGGTTGACAGCATAGATTTTGGAAGTAGTGGCTCTTCCTTCCAAACTCAGCTTGACTTCAAAGATGCCTTCAAGGCTAATTGTATGTTCCCCACATGCACCTAGTGTTATGCAACTTGGTTGTAGTTTTTCCTTTTTAGGTAGGTTGTTGTATTCTTTGATTGATATAATGGTAATTCTATGATGACTGATTTGTGTGACATATCTTGGTTGGTCAGCTACATGCAATTGTCAAGAATAGCCACTAATAGAACACATTTTTCTGTGAGACCATCAATTCACAGGCTTTCATTATCATCCTTCTAAACTGCAAATACTTTCCTATGGTGATTATTCGTCTTGCATACTTTGGCAAAACATTTCTTTTTTTTTATAAAACTTGTGACAGTGTTTAACAAGTGCAGGACAGTTTCTGTACTATGTAGGAAATGTGCCCTTTCTGCAGGGTCACCCCATATTTTCACCTTTTGCTAGACCCTATATTTTTTGCTGGCTTTAAAACTCACTGTTGGATGCTGCGTTCCAAGAAAGAAATAGTGCAGGCAATGTGGGAGGCCTTAGAAAGTCTATCCACAGGGCTTTATATTGGCTAAGCATGCCGGGGTCCTTAGGTTACTGTGAGGCCGGCTGACACTCCTGAAGATGGAAATTGTGGCACTGGAGCAGCAGCATAGGTGGCAATAGGACCCAGATAGAGGAATTTCATGAAACAGCATAGAGCAAGTTGAATCATCTAGGGAAGTATGCCGTTGCACGTTCCTATGGTGAACGTGAGCACCCTGGAGCAACTCTAGCAGCACTGTTGCGTCCCCAATGAGAAGATGTCAAGATTTTGGAAGTGCAGGATGAGCAGGGGCTACCTCTGTGTACTGCTGAGCAGGTATCAGATAATTTTCTCAGATATTATGCTGACCTATGTAAGTCGTACCTTACCTACGAATATGGTGCCACCATGGACTATCTTTCACACATTGCAATGAACTGGCTAACTGTGGAGCATAGGGAGCACTTTATTTCCCCATCGCGCTGTTCTGCTTGGGTTTTCGGATCAGGTGGAACCCGCTCAACAGAGCCTTTCTAACCCAAATCAGAACGTTACCCCCTCCCTAGGGCCTTTTTACACCTAAATAACCACATATATATGTACCACCTAGGGACAGGGAATTCCTATTATATATATATATATATATATATCAAGACCTCACAGCCTCGCGATCTCAGACAGACCCAGAACTTCCTACCCAGACGGCAGCCACAGTCTCGCGGTCTCAGACAGACCCAGAACCTCCTACCCAGACGGCAGCCACAGTCTCGCGGTCTCAGACAGACCCAGAACTTCCTACCCAGACGGCAGCCACAGTCTCGCGATCTCAGACAGACCCAGAACTTCCTACCCAGACGGCAGCCACAGTCTCGCGGTCTCAGACAGACCCAGAACTTCCTACCCAGACGGCAGCCACAGTCTCGCGGTCTCAGACAGACCCAGAACTTCCTACCCAGACGGCAGCCACAGTCTCGCGGTCTCAGACAGACCCAGAACTTCCTACCCAAACGGCAGCCACAGTCTCGCAGTCTCAGACCTCACAGCCTCGCGGTCTCAGACAGACCCAGAACTTCCTACCCAGACGGCAGCCACAGTCTCGCGGTCTCAGACAGACCCAGAACTTCCTACCCAGACGGCAGCCACAGTCTCGCGGTCTCAGACAGACCCAGAACTTCCTACCCAGACGGCAGCCTTAGCCTCGCGGTCTCGAACGGACCCAGTACTTCCTACCCAGACGGTAGCCTTAGCACGAGCTCATCCTATTATCACCGTAGTACACGATAGGGGAATCGGGGTTACTATGTATCAGATCACACAAAGACTATTAGTTGAGCACAACCTGTTCTTTAGTTCGAGGGGCTCTTTTCTCCCTCATTCAGTTACCACTTACCTGATCAGGATTAACATCTGTTCATGTCAAGTTGAATCTGACTAGAAGAATAGGCTATCCTCCTATACAAGGATACACAACACATGCTGACTCACAACAAGCTAAATACTTTATTTAATTGCTACATGCACACTCACAGAATACATCATATATACAACCTGCAAGGAAAGTAAAAGGTTAAGTTATACACTTCAATAAAAAGGGGTCGACATCACCTTAGTCGTATGTAGCCTGTGCTCAATGGTCATCTAGGTTCCCTTCTCGTCTGTGCCTCGGCTTCGCCTGGAAGTCACACCTCCGAAGTCGCGGATCTACTCCCTTCTCCCTCTCCGAGTCACTGGAACCTCTTCCTCATCGGCTACTCTCTCCTCTTTAGATTCAAGTTCATCATCTGTCTTCCCTGAAATAAGTAGTAGCTTTTCTGCTAACGGCCAGGTGCCGCCTATGGACTAGAAGCAAGTGCCAATATCTAACTCAGACTTTCACTAATATAGAGGTGCATTCTCTCATGGAAAATTCCAGCTCGAAACCTGCCGCCCACCAAATTCCTGTACCTCCCCGTGCCAAGGACACGTTCCCAGCCGGCCGGCCTGATGTAGTGTCTTCGGCAGGGGAAGAATACACTCCTTCGATAAGGGCCGGCCCGAACCGGTTCTCCCCGAGCGAATAACACCTCATAACTAAAATATCACCCTTCACCTAGAAATGTCCCAAGCTGCCGGGGCAGAAAGAAAGATGGAGTCTCTCCTGTCTGAGGCCTACCAGGCCTGAATTCAGCACGACTCCATGAAATACCCTCACTATAGGGCAGGTTATCCTTAATACTAACGAATCTATCCCCTAGGCTATGTATGTAAGCCCTGATCTATGGGGAGGAGCACAGGATCGTGTCAAAGTGTCTAATAAATAGGCTCTATTCACTACTCTAATCCTTAGACTTGGATGGAAAGAGACTGAAGTCATATTAATCGCTCTACAACACAAGAAGGCCGGGAAAATCGAGCAGTACATTTCACCCTTGACTTCAGTCTATTATACATCCATTAAACAGAACTAACATCGGTGGAAGAATAATATGAAACAAAACTAACTGATCTATGTCTAGTACCGAGTGTACAGAAGTGAAGCAGTGAAGGGATACACTGAATAAAGCAACAGATAGAAATCAAAACAGCGATAGCAATCAAAATACCACCTAATGTGTGGCGTAACATATGCACGTCCGGTAACCAATTAAAGAGCCAGTCAAACCAGCCCTGATCAATGTGTTTTCTAACTTCATCCGTTAAGTCATGCAACTTATCTAGGTGTGCACGAAAGGATTGTGTATGATCAGATAAGTTAAAACAGCAGAGGCCTTCAAAGTCCGAGCAACCATGTCCATGTTTAAGCAAAAGATAATCAATGGCTGCTCTATTTTGCAAAATGGCCCTACGTTCACCCTGGGCGTCCAATAGCAAGTCAGACAAGACTGTAGAAGTATGATTAATAGATTTCACCATCCAGCAAGCCATTTTCCCAATAGATTTGGCATTATAAACCGCCAAAGCAGGAACACCAATAATTGAAACAGCTAGGCTAAGATATTCAGACTTGGAATATAAATGCAAAGATGAGTCACAATCCTCCTGTAACATCATAGTATCTCGAAGCACACGAGAGTTGGCATTTGGATGTGATGAGAACATCAGCAAACTCAGTCTGGTAATGGCACACGGGCCTCCGGAAATGTTTGCAGGGACATATGGCCAGGAAGTGTTACCACATGAGAAAAGCCATCCGGCAGGTAGCAACATCGCACGATAGTGACTGGGAGTAACTACCAAACTATTGCAAGTCATATTGTTCTGGACTGAGACACATGTGGTCGGTGTCCTCTGAAAACACAAAGTCCGTTCGTGAGTTGTGAATGAAGTGGCGCCTCTTAAATTGAGGCGTAGGCATTCAGAAATTGCATTAGGATTACATGTAAGAAAGAAGCATAGGTCACCTCGTGTGATATTATACGTAATTATTTGGGACTGGATGGGGAGTTGCTCATTCGGCAGTTCAGTGCATAAAGGACAATATACATGGGTAGCAAAATCACCCAGGATAATATTCGGACGAGCCTTCGAAACGTTAAAGATACTAATTAAAGTCTCCAGTGAGGCGGGGACAGCAACTAGACAAGTCGCTAGAATGTCATGCACAGATCTCATCGGTGTCAAGCAGAAGTGAGGGGCATCAGTCACTCTCTTGGCCAGTAATGTCCAAAAGTTCGATGACGAATCCCACGCATTGAAGGAACGCAACACTCGGGTTCTCAGTTCATCCCGGGTTGACGGGATCCCTTCTCTCTCGCCGAACCAATCCAAAAGGAGTCCAGTTCCGACACATCCTGCAGCAACAATCCAAAGAATGATCTGAAAAAGAACCAAATACAGGCATTAATCATTCTCGTAAATAACATTTATCAGCTGGGACAGCTTCCCAGCTATCTTTCCCTGGCCTCATAACCAAAATGGTATTGTCCTGACCGGTGGCAATAACCTCTGCTTGTTCAGGGGGATTCTTAGGCGATTGCACCCAAACCCTGGCCCCAGGGTTATCCGTAGAGCCAAAGCCTTTCTGGCCACGTACAGTTAGCAAAGTTGGGGCAGTGCCTTTCAATATCTCGCCACTGAAAACAGGCATAATGAGTAATTGAGCCACTCGGTCAGTGCGGTGTATCAGTAAGTCAATCTCACTGCTATTTAGCAGAAGTACCTTAATCTCTCCCTGATAGTCACTGTCGATGACACCTCCAAGTACCTGGATGCCTTTTACAGCCAGCCCCGATCTAGGGGCGATCAATCCAAAATTCCCAGGTGGTATATGAATACCAACACCAGTAGCAATGATGACCCGATTCTTACTCTCCATAACGGTGTCATCCATGGCGTGCAAGTCTAAACCTGCCGACCCTGGGGTAGCTCTGCATGGAGTCAGAGCTCCGGGAGTAATTTCCCAATACATCACAGTTTCACTGATTACATTAGGCATAGTCTCAACATTTGGGGGAAACAAACGCATAAGTGGAGATTCAGCATTTAAAAAAGGACGATTATTCAGAATCAATAGTGCTTGTGGTAAAAAGTCTCGCCAGTTTTTATACTTGTCATCTGTTAACTTTCGTAATTGGTCCTTTAACAGGCCATTCAATCTCTCCACCAGGCCCGAGGCCTGCGGGTAGTAGGGTATATGAAATATCCATTCAATAATATTTTCCACACAGAATTCTTGTACCAATCTTCCACGAAAATGGGATGCATTATCAGATTGAATTTGGAATGGCACACCATAATACATCATAATTAATTCTAATGTTTTTATGGTATTCAATTGGGTAGCTTGCTTACATGGAAGAGCTACCAGCAAGCCACTATATGTATCGACAATTGTGCAAACATATTGACAATTCCTACTCATGGGAAGGGGTCCGATGTAATCAATCTGCCAAATTTGAGCGGGCAATTTCCCGCGATGTAAATGGCCTCTAACAATTTGGGGTACCTTACGCTGTCTGATATGTTGACAGACGGGACAATGTAAAATAACATTTTTGATTAGATCCAGGGGAATATAAATTCCTCTATCAGCAGCCCACCTGCTAGTGGCCTTCTCTCCAAAGTGTCCTGCCTTCTGGTGTGCCCATTTCGCCAATCCCGCAATATCAGGATCTTGTCTGTCCACCACTGCCTCAGCAATTTTAGATTTTTCATCTGCAATGTTATGAAAAAATTTGTCAAGGGAGTCTATTGGAGTGTGAGCATCCACATGGAAGATTGTAACAGTACTCTGTGGGAGCATCTCCCAAATCTCTTGCCATAACTCTTTTCCCCACAATTCTTTGGAATGTAACTTCCAATTATGGGAATGCCAAGTTGGCAACCAAACAGCCAGTCCATTGGCAGTTGACCAAGAATCGGTAAAAATATGACATGTACCAGGTAATTCTTGTTTCAAAACTTGGTAAACAGCGTAAAGCTCGGCAAATTGGCTACTCTTCCCTTCACCAGTTGTGCTCAACAGTTTCTGTGTGACCGGATTATAAGACATCGCCTTCCAGTGCCGTGTCGTCCCAATAAACTTCGCCGACCCATCTGTGAACCAAACATGGTTTCTGTCCTCAGCGGACAAATCATCAAAAGGTCTACCCCACTTAACAGGAGACTCCTGTTCTAAAGGTACGGAACACTCACTCTCAGTCTCAGTCGACGGTGCTTGCGCCACTTGCTCATGTAAAGACGCAACTCCTTTCGGGCCCACACGTGCCCTGTCTTGTATGTACCATTTCCATTTAATCACGCTCGCCTCTTGAGCATGCCCAATTCGATGAGTTTTCGGTGAACTCAGAACCCACTGCATAATAGGAATTTCAGGACGCAAGAATATATCATGTCCCAAAGTCAATTGCTCGGTATCCACCAAAGCCCAATAACAAGCAAGTAGCTGTTTCTCAAAGGGTGTATAACGCTCACCAGCATCAGGTAGCTTTTTGGTCCAAAAACCTAACGGTACCTTACTCCTGCCTTGTTTCTGCCACAAACTCCAATTTGCATAAGGGCCTTGCACAGACACATTCAAATCCACATCACCATCACGTACAGGCCATAGATCCATAGCATGTTGAATTGCCTCTTTCGCCAGACTAAATGCATCTTGCTGTTGCTTATCCCATTCAAATGCATTCTTTTTACGTGTAATTCGGTACAAAGGGGCCAATATTTGACTCAAATGAGGAATATGCTGGCGCCAAAAACCAAATAAGCCAATGAAGCTCTGGGCTTCCTTCCTATTCCTCGGAACCGAAAAATCAAGAATCTTCTGTTTAACTTGAGGGATCACCTCGCGGAGTCCCTCATGCCAATTAATACCTAAAAATTTTACAGCTTGGGACGGACCTTGTAATTTATCCGGATTGATCTCCCAACCTTTCTCACGCAGACACTCAATGACTCTATCTAATTGTGTCTGAACATCCTCTTGTGTTTCGCCTTGGATCAAAACATCATCAATATAATGACATATCTGAATTTTGGGATGAACTGGTACCTCAGCCAAATGTTCTGCCACCAGCCGGTGACAAATCGTAGGACTATGCACATAGCCCTGAGGAAGACTTCTAAACGTCATCTGACGCCCGTTCCACGTAAAACTGAACTGTTCCTGACACTCAGGGGCAATTGGAATAGAAAAGAAAGCATTAGCAATATCGATGGACGCATACCATGTACCTGGATGTGTTTGGATTCTTTCAATCAGGGTAATAACATCCGGTACTGCAACAGTCAAAGAGGGCGTGTGTTTGTTCAATTCTCGATAATCAACAGTCATGCGCCAAGAATTATCACTCTTACGCACCGGCCAAACAGGATTATTCCAAGCAGAAGTAACTGGAGTTATAACACCTGCATCAACCAACTCCTGAATGGTGGTACTAATCTCTTCATGACCACCCGGAATACGATACTGCTTCTGACAAACCACTTTGGTCGCCTGGGGAACTTGTATGGGGGGCATCCTTAAACGACCAACCCGTATAGGTCTGGACGAGATATAATGCGTCGTTCCAAATTGGTAACACCCATCATCAAGATGCAACGTCATTCACTTCAAAATATCAATTCCAATTATGAATTCTAAGAGTGGCACCACTAATACAGAATATTCCTTTCTAGGGATTCTACCTATTCTCATTTCAAGCAAAGTTTGAACTGCAGGGGTTTCTTTTCCTCCTAATCCGGTAATAGTAAAAGGCTGCCCTGTAAACTTCTTTGATTTTCCATGAATAAGAGTGGCCTCCGCTCCTGTATCAACTAATGCTCGGGCCCTTTGGATATTACGATGTCTCCAATAAATATCAATATCTACATAGGGTCTATTATCTCTATGAGCCCATCTGTGTACCGGAGCTTGACCTATTTCCTAGTCATTCTTACTGCATTCTGTGTACCAGGACAAATCAGGATAAAGACTCTCACGTTTCTTAGGTATCGGTACCTCCTGTTCATATCCATTCCCCGTACGGAACGGATTCAAGTCTTCAGTATTATACCGTGGGTTACGATCAACCAAGCTGTGACGATTCTCTCTCCTCCTCAACTCAGGAGATTGATCCCTATCATCTCTACGCCTGCTGTAAGCATGATCATTTCTCCCCCTTTCCTTTTCCCCCTCTCTCTCCCTGTCCCGCTCTCGACGGGGGGACAGATCACGTACAGGACACCGATCATCACGACGATCAGAGCGCCCACGGCGATCGTCATCACCGCTACCATCAGAACAACCACGATCACACTCAGTCGTTCGAACACGCCGGGCACCCTCCTTCCGATCCAAGCCCCGTTTGCGAAACAACTCCCACAAATGAGCAGTAGTCTCACCATCAATGTCCTCCCGACGTACACCATCAGCCAAAAGACCAGTAAAGATATCACGTCTAGTAAATTTATATTCACCAGGAGTACGAGTGTCAGACCGGGGCTGACGTTCAGGTTTAAACCACTCACCCAACTCACCGAGTTGGCGCACCGATTCCAACACCGTAGATAGCACATTACCAGTCTGGTTAATCAACAAAGTCATCATGACCTGCTTGTAGGCGACAGGAGAAGAGCGAATGATACGATTCCGCACAGAAGAAGTCAACATCCCATCAAGCAACCTGTCAGCAGTGCCCAGAAAAATAGCCGTTTTCATCACTTCCTCCTTAAGACGTTGCGCAGCATCACGCAAGGTATACCACGGCTTGTCATTGACAGGCCAGTCAGATTCAGTAGGATACTTCAAATTACAACCCTCAGTCGCCAATTGGAGCAAAGAAATTTGACCACCACCATTATAGTTACGAAAATGATCTTGCACAGTAGAATCCAAACTCAAAGAACAAAATTTCAAACAGTCGCCAGTATCCAGCATAATACCGGCAGCGCCCAGTTCATAAAGGCGCACCATCCATGTGAGCAAGGCCTCACCAGTCCGCTGCCGAAAGCGCTGCAAAATATCACTAATTTCTTGTTGAGTAAAATCTTCTAAACAGTCCAAAGAAACACCCTGCGGAGCATTAGGAGATTGCTGCAACTTCCGACGAAAAACCGGATGCGCAGAGACCACGGGACGAGCATCACAAGGAGCCCGAGCAGTACTAGTAGAGGGACAATCAGTGTAAGAAGCATCGATCCCGCCCGAAGAACGGGCATAATCACGGGGTGCACCATCAGAGGTGCGAGAAGCAGACTTACATTCATGACGGGAACGAGAAAACTCGTGCGTAACAGACTCCTCACCCGAGGAACAAGAGGTACTCGAGTCCCAGATATTACCATCCCATTCATCAGGATTCCAATCTAGTCCAGCTTTCGCCACGACCAGACGCACCTTACGCGTCGAAACTCGACCACGCCTGTTCTTGTACTTATAACGAGCAATCCGCACAGCCGCCCTTTCGGCAACCGTTTGGTAAGTGTCAAGTTTGTCAGAAAGCAACTTATTTTGACATCGCAGTAGAGTATTAGAATTCTGAATCTCAACAAAGTGTGCCTCCACATCCTTAAGAGAGATCTGTAATTTCAACAATCTCTCATGCAGAATCCGATACGCAGACAGAATAACCCAACCTCTGCGCCCCAAAGCGGGAACCTCCTCACCCTTCAATACAGGTGCCGTCTGCAAACAAGTAATCACGTCAGCCGGTTCCGCCGCCTCCAAAGAAGAGTTCCAATTTTCACTCAGACCAGTAGAGTCAGCCCACTCACGGGCTAAGGCTCCATAAGGCGTTGAATCCCATCCGGGAATATCAACGGACAATTTAAGAGTAGATTTAGATTTCTTAGAAAACATCGCGAAAAAAGAAAGAAAAAGAAACGCAGAGAAAAGAAAGGAAGAGAGAAAGAGAGAGAGGAAAAAAAAAACTATACACGCAAATATATAAAAAAGAATGCAAAGAAAACCACGCACACACCGAAAGCAAACATAAGACAAACAAAACGCACACAGGTTTCGTAAACAGTTCGTGACGCCAAATGTTCTGCTTGGGTTTTCGGATCAGGTGGAACCCGCTCAACAGAGCCTTTCTAACCCAAATCAGAACGTTACCCCCTCCCTAGGGCCTTTTTACACCTAAATAACCACATATATATGTACCACCTAGGGACAGGGAATTCCTATTATATATATATATATATATCAAGACCTCACAGCCTCGCGATCTCAGACAGACCCAGAACTTCCTACCCAGACGGCAGCCACAGTCTCGCGGTCTCAGACAGACCCAGAACCTCCTACCCAGACGGCAGCCACAGTCTCGCGGTCTCAGACAGACCCAGAACTTCCTACCCAGACGGCAGCCACAGTCTCGCGATCTCAGACAGACCCAGAACTTCCTACCCAGACGGCAGCCACAGTCTCGCGGTCTCAGACAGACCCAGAACTTCCTACCCAGACGGCAGCCACAGTCTCGCGGTCTCAGACAGACCCAGAACTTCCTACCCAGACGGCAGCCTCAGTCTCGCGGTCTCAGACAGACCCAGAACTTCCTACCCAAACGGCAGCCACAGTCTCGCAGTCTCAGACCTCACAGCCTCGCGGTCTCAGACAGACCCAGAACTTCCTACCCAGACGGCAGCCACAGTCTCGCGGTCTCAGACAGACCCAGAACTTCCTACCCAGACGGCAGCCACAGTCTCGCGGTCTCAGACAGACCCAGAACTTCCTACCCAGACGGCAGCCTTAGCCTCGCGGTCTCGAACGGACCCAGTACTTCCTACCCAGACGGCAGCCTTAGCACGAGCTCATCCTATTATCACCGTAGTACACGATAGGGGAATCGGGGTTACTATGTATCAGATCACACAAAGACTATTAGTTGAGCACAACCTGTTCTTTAGTTCGAGGGGCTCTTTTCTCCCTCATTCAGTTACCACTTACCTGATCAGGATTAACATCTGTTCATGTCAAGTTGAATCTGACTAGAAGAATAGGCTATCCTCCTATACAAGGATACACAACACATGCTGACTCACAACAAGCTAAATACTTTATTTAATTGCTACATGCACACTCACAGAATACATCATATATACAACCTGCAAGGAAAGTAAAAGGTTAAGTTATACACTTCAATAAAAAGGGGTCGACATCACCTTAGTCGTATGTAGCCTGTGCTCAATGGTCATCTAGGTTCCCTTCTCGTCTGTGCCTCGGCTTCGCCTGGAAGTCACACCTCCGCAGTCGCGGATCTACTCCCTTCTCCCTCTCCGAGTCACTGGAACCTCTTCCTCATCGGCTACTCTCTCCTCTTTAGATTCAAGTTCATCATCTGTCTTCCCTGAAATAAGTAGTAGCTTTTCTGCTAACGGCCAGGTGCCGCCTATGGACTAGAAGCAAGTGCCAATATCTAACTCAGACTTTCACTAATATAGAGGTGCATTCTCTCATGGAAAATTCCAGCTCGAAACCTGCCGCCCACCAAATTCCTGTACCTCCCCGTGCCAAGGACACGTTCCCAGCCGGCCGGCCTGATGTAGTGTCTTCGGCAGGGGAAGAATACACTCCTTCGATAAGGGCCGGCCCGAACCGGTTCTCTCCGAGCGAATAACACCTCATAACTAAAATATCACCCTTCACCTAGAAATGTCCCAAGCTGCCGGGGCAGAAAGAAAGATGGAGTCTCTCCTGTCTGAGGCCTACCAGGCCTGAATTCAGCACGACTCCATGAAATACCCTCACTATAGGGCAGGTTATCCTTAATACTAACGAATCTATCCCCTAGGCTATGTATGTAAGCCCTGATCTATGGGGAGGAGCACAGGATCGTGTCAAAGTGTCTAATAAATAGGCTCTATTCACTACTCTAATCCTTAGACTTGGATGGAAAGAGACTGAAGTCATATTAATCGCTCTACAACACAAGAAGGCTGGGAAAATCGAGCAGTACACGCGCCCAGAGGAGATACGCGCTGCGTTCAAAGATATATATGCCACCTGGGAGAGCCCTGGGCACTGAAGGGCGGCTCATGGTGGCCTTCTACAGCTTATTTCACACCTGGTCACTCTATTTGAAGAGATGGTTGTAGGGTTAGAAAGTCCCCTACAATGTACAAGGCCCTTCTGGTTACTCTTTTGAAGCCGGGCAAGCCAGAAGATTGTTATTTATCTTACATGCCGTTTTCGTTACTAAATGTAAAACCTAAAATTTATGCCAAGATACTGGCCAATCGATTGGGATTGGTGAGCCATGAGAAGGTAGGTTTTGTCCTGGGGCGTAGCTTAACTTTTAATCTCAGAACTCTGGTGGGATTCAGCATTTAGACCCTGGCGTATGCGCAATGGCAGTGGTTCACAATGCATAAAAAGCGTTCGACTTGGTGAGATGGGGCTTCATGCTGCATCTCACCGAGTCGAACGCTTTACGCATATTGGTTGGCAACGTCTTCCTACGGCTCATAACGGTGCTCTAAACTCAGTCGACCGCCTGAGTTTACCCCTGCTAAAAAGGTATCAAATGTTTGTGCTTCCCCTTTCAACATAGTGAATTGGCATACCCCTGATTGGTATGTTTAACTTACAAAACAAACTTTCTCTTAAGTTTACATCAAACATACAGCTTAGTATGGCATGTGGAAATTGACATAGCTGCAAGTACAATTATACAGGTTGTGCGACACGTGAGCAAACTGTGATACTTGAAGCCACGTTGACCAGAGTGCCGGCAACAGGTACATCTCCACAGTTAATTACACAACTCGATACACATCAACATTACAACTCAACTTCTCCCGGGCACTTGCAAGAACCCAATTTTACAGTGATAAATTATAACAGCAGGGTTAGGGGTACAAGTTACATATTTGCAGGCGCATAACGAAATATCAATAACAACATTCAAGTTAAGAGACGTGCTTAGCCCATTACTTATCTGCCACTCCTTCACCAGTCTTCCCTGCTGGCCCTTCTACCTTGACATTGGCCAGATAAACTTGATAGGTTCCCCAAATATCTCTTAGGCGGTTCCGAGGCAGGAGCAGCTAACGGTAGGTGTCAGACTGCATGTTACAATACGCCATATCCGCGTGCCACTCCTTCAGAGTCTGGAGCGGTCCACAGACCCAGCGCATTGCCACCCGGCACCTTGCGAGCAGGAAGCCAATGATCATCAGCCGCCTAACAGCGCACTGCACTTCCCTATCATACCCTAGCAATGCCAGCAATGGGGCAGGCTTCAGTGTCTCGCCAGTGATAGCCTGCAACTCCCTGAACACAGTCCGCCACAATTCCTGCAATCCGGGGCAAAACCAAGCAAGGTACGCAAACACTGCCTCCCCCTCACTGCAGTGCGGTCATCCCGCATTATCACACAATCCACATCTGTGCACACGCGTCGGAATGTAGTACACTTTGTTGATGTACTTGAAGTGTAAGATTCTTTGTCTACTATTCACTGAGACAGTATTCACAACCGAGCAGCAATACTGCCATTGTTTATCACTGATAACTATCCCCAGATCCCTCTGGACACTCAAGTCAAATCTTGGAGACCTCCGCCTACGTGCCTCCTACACAAATGCATATATTCTCGCCACTAGTCGGCAAGGGGCTGCTGTCTGCAGGAGAGATGATTATGGAGGTATTTCCGTGGGTTCAAGGATGTCATCATCTAACAATCCCCGCAGTGTGTTCCGCGCTCTAATTTAATGAAATTGGCTGTAGACAGTGGGTCTATCACTGCAATTCCGAACCACATCCCAGCTGCAAATTGCACCATCACTAAAGAAGTCACCCATAGTGTGCAGACTCAGCTCCCCCAGCGCCTTTGCAGGCCTCGTTCTTAACCCATGGAGAACCATAAGCCCCAAGTTGCCATGAATCCAGTAATGACCATGCCTGCAACTCTAAAAGATGGTGTTAATAGTGTACCGTTGCTTTCAGGGAATCAAAGACACCATGACAACTCACCTAACTCCCAAACAGAGTCTGGGCCAAAGTATGTGGGACCGCAACATTACGTTCTAACCACAGATGCAGCAAGTGACGCGGATCATGACTCCAGTAATGAGCAAACATACACTGTGCAGCCCTGTAATAAGCTAGCAGATCAGGTGCATTAAGTCCCCCCAAATCATATGGTAAGGTCAGGGTCTCCCAGCGCACCCCTAGCTGCTTCCCTGCCCATGCCAGACAGATCATGAGGCCGGAAGATTATTGAACACCGCCGAGGCAATAGCATCAGAATGTTCATGAACAGGAATAAGAATCGAGGTAACCGCCATTTTCATGATAGCTACGCACCCAGCGAGCGGCAACAGCAACCTGACCCAGTGATCTACCGCATACGACACCTGCATAGCTCTACCATAATTGTCAAGCATCACAACCGCTGGGTCAGTGTGGACCTCTATCCCTACATAACGCACCAAATCCTTCCTCCACTGCAGTGGGTAATCTAACTGCACCAGCATCGTAGCAGGGGTAAGCGGGAACATGATGGACGTATCCCAGTTTACTTGAAGCCCAGAGGGTAAGCTAAACAACACAACCTCCCGGAGCAAGATTATGTTTAAACTTGGGTATTAGGAGTTACCTTGACTTTTTTAGGGTTCTGAGAAGCGATACAAATCCACTTGTTGTGGTTGCAGTTTCCAAGTTTTTGTTTGCAATGTGGATAATTCGTAGGAAATTAATAAGTAATAATACTGATTGATTTATTGGTTTTAAAAGGGGTCAGCCTACTGATAAATTACCTTGATACCCTGATCTCTGACACTGGCTTTTTGTATTAACTGGAATATGTACTCTAAATGAATTCTGTTTTATGACTCTACTTTTATGATTTTAAACAATCGCAATAAAGTATTTTGGAGTTGGAATTATGCTCTGAATTACTGATATAGAGCAATGTGTTGTCTGCATATGCATAGATTATCAAATTGTAACCCGGGAATTGCAGGCCCCATGTGCGTGGTATTCCCGAAGTGCACAAGCCAAAGGCTCAGCCACCAGGTTGTATAATAATGGAGACAGGGGGCAGCCCTGTCTGGTGCCCCTTGTGATATCAATGGGAGCGGTGACAATGCTGTTAATCTGAATTAGGGCAGTCAACTGAGTTATGAGCCGCAGGAAGACGTCGCCAACCGATGTCACCAACCGATTTGTGCCTTAAGACATTGAGCATGAAGCCCCATTCCACCAAGTCTAACGCTTTTTATGCATTGAGATCCACTGCCATCGCGCGCACCGCAGGGTCTTAATGCTGAATCCCCCCTAAACAGAGTTCTGAGATTAGAAATTAGAAATTAAGCTATGCCCGGGACAAAACCAGCCTGCTAATGGCCCACCAATCCAGGAAGCAATGGAGCCAATCGATTGGCCAGTATCTTGGCATATATTTGAGTGTCGACATTTAATAACGACAATGGCATGTAAGATGAATAACGATCTGCCGACTTACCCAGCTTCAAAAGAGTAACCAGGAGGGTTTTGCACATTGTAGGGGACTTACTACCCCTGCAACCATCTCTTCATATAGAGTGACCAGGTGTGGAATAAGCTGTAGAAGGCCACCATGAGCCCATCAGTGCCCAGGGCCTTCCCAGGTGGCATATCTTTGAACGCAGCGCGTATCTCCTCTAGACGCGACGGGGAAATAAGGTGCTCCTTATGCCCCATAGTTAGCCATTTCATTGCAATGTGTGCAAGATAGTTCATGGTGGCGCACCATCGTTGTAGGTAAGGTACGACTTACATATGTGAGCATAATATCTGACAAAATAATCCGATACCTGCTCGGCAGAACACAAAGGTAGCCCCTGCTCATCCTGCACTTTTAAAATCATGTCATCCTCCCATCGGGGACACAACAGCGCTGCCATAGTTGCTCCAGAGCGCTCAGGCTCACCATTGGAATGTGCAACTGCATACTTCCCTAAATGATTCAACTCGCTCCATGCTGTTTTATGAAATTCCCCTATCTTGGCCCTATTGCCACCTAAACTGCTGCTCCAGTTCCGCAAATTCCGTCTTCAGGAGTGTCAGCCAGCATCACAGTGACCTAAGGACCCCGGCATGCTTAGATAATGTAAAGCCCTGTAGATAGACTTTTAAGGCCTCCCACTGCGCCTGCACTAGTTCTTTCTTGGAACGCAGCATTCAACATTGAGTACGACTGAAAGCACCAGGAAAATGCGGGAGACCATGGGGTGCTCAGCAGCAGCTCCAACAAAACTGGCTAATGGTCGGACTATGTACACGGTAATGGCTCACATAGCTGGACGTGGGAGGCAAGCCGCTACAACAGCAGCCAATAGCCTCTGTGGGTATGTTATTGTGTATGGTTGAGTAGTGGGTGTACCCTAACCCTGTGGGGGACCGTGACACCAGATATCCAACAGACCCTCGAGTGGTTATTTTCGTAAGACTTGAGCTGCTCTTGAGGGCTGCTGAGGCGGTCACCTGGAACGATCACGATACGGGCACAGCACACAATTGAAATTACCACCCCAAATTTGAGGCAGGTATCCCCACTGTACCAGCCGAGCATTAAGGGAGTGATAAAACTGCAAATTGTCATAGTTAGGCCCATACACCCGGAACAAAAAGATGCTAGGTCGTCATTCTAGCAGCGCGCCACCAGCATGCGTGGTGAAGCCTGCCGCATTACAAAGTCCCTACATTCTACGTTGTGTCAACACTCAACTCACAGGTGCTAAATGGGTTTCTTGCAGTATTGCAACAATTACTCTGTGCCTCTGGAGATAAGTCACCACCTTCTGTATCTTCCTGCAATCGTTCAGCCCCCTGACATTCCACGTAATAAACCGTAGCAGCAAGTGGCTCAGAAATTATGAATTTCTCCTTGTTTCTCCATGTAAAGCCCAGGTTTTCCCTGGTCTTAATTTTGGCACTGCCTCCTATTTACGTCACCCTTGTAAATAGGGGGCAGCGCCAAAATCAATGGGTGTTGGGGCGGAACAAAGGCCAGCCTCACAGACCCTCTTCTTGTTCAGGTCAGATAGGCAGGAGATGGACATGGGCTAAATGCGCAGACTCCTGGCTGCCTGAGCTGAACTTTGCCAGGCTGAGAATTTTCACAGCCCTGTGTGCGTGACCTAAGTCTGGCAAAAGTGCCTCGAGGCATTCCCCCTTGTGATGAAGGGGAGTGCCACTGATTGACTCGGACCGGGGAGCTTCAGTTTTAATTGACTCGGACCTGGGCGCTTCAGTTTTAAGCCCTGAAGTACCCAGGGCAGAGTGTCAATCAGTGGCAGTGGCAATCAGTGGCACCTAGTCACAGAGTGGGGTGGGGTCAGAAGTCCCTCTGTGACAAGGTTGGAATTGCTGCCTTCCAATCAGCCAATGAGGTGAGGCAGCAGTCCCAACCCTTGTGGGACCTCTGAGGCTTCCCTCTCGGAGAGCTGTATCTAAGGTAAGTTTTGTGCGTTTTTTATGTTTCATGCGTGGATTTATTAATGAATGTGTATTTAGCTAGAGGTAATTCATGAATGCCAGGTTCGGTTCTGTGGTGACAGAACTACAAGATGAAAAGTCAAAGTGGTGACTGGTCTTGAAAAGGAGTAGTTATTAACATAGGTGCCCAGTTAACCTTCTCCCCCTATCTGTATATTGAATAGAATTTAGATTTGTCCTTAAAATGTTTTCTGAAAGACTACTGTAGCAAAATTTGAGAGTTTCCACATTGGGCTAGTTTTTGGGCTGACACTGGTCTGCGTTGGGCTGAATTTGGGCTTATACTTGAGGGTCTTTGGGCTTGGGAGGGGTCTCAAAATCTGGCAACACAGCCTGGAGCCAAAAAAGCGTTCTGGTAAGCAGCCACCTCTCATCTCTTGCTCCTCCCCTAGCGTGTAGAGAAAAAAATATCTTCGATAGCAAGGGCATTATAAACAATTTTCATTCTAGAGTATTAACTGTCGCTCTCTCATAAGCCATCAACAACACATCTATGACTTCCTGATAGATAACACCCCTACGCCATTGTTTCTGACAGAAACCTGGCTAAGTGAATCATCTGTACCAGATATCATGTCCTCTTTTTTCATGATTATTGCATTGCCAGGAGAGATCACAAAGAATAAAAGGGGGGGATATTGCCAATATCTATAGAAAGGTGTTTCAGTGCAACACTGAGGAACTCGCGTCCCTGGTGGGGAAAGCGCTCTTCTTCTGTCTCAGTGTGACCCCTAGTTTTACCTTTTCTGGTGTCTTAATTTACCGGCCGGGCTGAGCCCTGCTGGAAACTGGTGTACCACTTTTCCTGATATAATTTCTCTATATGTGCTCAAATACTCCAATTTCATGCTTCTAGGTGACCTAAATCTGCATCTAGATAACACATCCTGCAGCTTAAGTCAAGCCCAGATCAACGACCTGGCCTCGCTGAACCTTGACTTAATCAACTCTGCTCCCACTCATAAAGCCGGCCATCTGCTAGATCCCATTTTTTCCAAATTCGACGATCTCACTACAGCCTCACCCCTTCCACTTCTCTAGACTGAACATGGACTAGTTTAACTGACACTTTCCCCTTATTAGTCTCCCAAGTCACCTCTGACCTCCCAGTGGTCGACAACTGGATTCATGCTTCCCTTTACTCAACCTTGCCAGTCAAACTTAGAGTAGGGGTTAGGAAGCACCCTCCAGCCCCATGGTATAATGTGCCCATAAAGGAAGAAATAATGCTGTAAAAAATTAGAAAGCATTATGATAACACTGCGAAATTAACTTTTAAGACAGCACAGAATATTTACCATGCCCATTGCAGAACTACCCGAGCCACTTTTCACTCTGATCAAATTTTAAAAGCACAAAACTGTCACAAGACCCTTTTCAAAGTCATCCAAGACCTATCTAACCCCAGCAATATTGCACCCTCTCCATCACTTTTGCAGGATCAATGCGAATCCCTGGCAGAATTGTTTACCAACAAGGTGACAAATATCTGTCGTATTCTGGCCACGGGAACTAGGTGCTCCGCTCCACCTGAAAAAGCCTGTTCCTCGGGACCCACGACCCTGCACCACTGAAGGAAATAAATCCAACAGATTGTAAGCTAACACCCTTCCATTTAAACTTTTTTTCCCCTTTGGATGTTGCCCGATTTACGGACCTATTAAGGTCTATTGAATCGGGTTCCCCCCTTGATCCTCTTCCCCCTTCCAAGCTGAGTGCCTTAAGTCCACATATTTTGTCTTTATTAGTGGATCTCTTGAACTCCTCCTTAAGAGAAGGCCACCTTCACAAAACTTGGAAACATGCCATGGTACTTCCCCTGCTGATAAAGACCCACTTGGACCCTTCCAACTGGGCAAGTTACAGACCCATCTCACTGCTGCCCATTCTATCTAAAATCATAGAAACCACATGTTAATAATCAACTTTCAACATATGTAGAAACCCAACACGTAGGCAGGATTTAGAGCTGATCACAGCACAGAAGCCGCCTTACTGGGAGTCGCGGAACACCTTCACCAACTGCTAGATAGGGGTGGGACACCTGCACTGATTCTCCTGGATTTCAGTGCCGCATTTGACACGGTGTCCCACGACAAGCTCATAGATAGATTGGCTCAACTTGGCCTTCAAAAAGCGGCACTTGCTTTGTTAACATCCTTTCTGGCCAACCGCACCTTCCATCCAGGTTTTCTCCACTGATAAGACTGTAGCTCACCTGGGGTGTCCCACAGGGATCCGCTCTCAGCCCCCTGCTCTTCAATATCTATGTCCGCCCTCTGGCAGACCTGGTAGAAAGCCACGGTCCGACTATTTTCTCTTTCGCCAACGACACCCAGATCATCATTTCTTTGATGCTGAAAGTGGGCCCATAAGAACTCAGCTCTTGTCTTAGCCATGTAACCAACTTGTTGAACTCTAACTCCCTCAAGCTACATGGGGATAAGACTGAGGTGCTTATACTGGGTAAAACCCCCCCAGCTATGAGCCCCCAGCACTGGCCCGACACCCTGGTTTCACTCTCTGAACCGTCCGACAAGGTAAAAAGCCTGGGTGTTTGGCTGGACTCCACCTTGTCTATGAAGCCGCAAGCAGCCAAAATCACTTCTTCCTGCTTTGCCACAAGGAAATGGCTTTAAAACAATTCGCTGTCTGCTCCCCTTCTCTTCCCAAAGAACGGTCATCCAGGCCCTGATCCTTTCTAAACTTGATTATGGCAACATTCTTTACTTGGGTGCCGATAAGGCAGTTTTCAGACGTCTTCTGCTGGTCCAAAATGCCGCAGAAAGGATGCTTTTCCGGCTTACTATATATTCATCAGTGTCCGGCATCCTTCAAAACCTCCACTTGCTCACCGTAGCAAAACGGATTAATTTCAAAGTCCTCTGCTTCATGTATAAAATCAAGATCCACGCTGGCCCAGAGTTCTTGCAAATTGGATGCTGCGCTCCAGCAGTCAGTCCCACTTCTCCGGGCCCATATTTAGATGCTCTCGATTAGGAGGTAGGGCATTCTCTTTCATCAGTCCAAAAATGTGGAATACACTTCCAGAATCAATCAGAAACTGCAACTCCCTTAGCCGTTCCACAAACAGCTAAAAACGTGGATATTCTAGGCCTTACATGCTGGTTTCTTACCATGTCCTCCAACGCTGGGAAACCTTACAGGTAGCTATGCGCTATGCAATAATTAAATAATAATAGTAACAAAGTCATGCAAGATTTTTTCTCAGGATATGTCATTAGAAACATTAGAAACAAAACTAAATCCAGAGTAATCAGGCTGCAGCATTTCACATAGGGCCTGCCCACCCAGGGCCCGTCCTCCCATGCTGTGTAGGCATAGTGAGGCAGCGCCGAAGTCAAGGTAGTTGCAACTCTGCATCAGGGTGTGGCGTAATCAGAATGCGTGATGTGGGAGGAGAGACAACTATGGTGCGGCTGCAAGAGATCAGGGCAAGTAGGAGGCTAGGGGCAGGAATATTGCAGCAAATGGGGCCGAAAGCCCAGGGATCTGGGAGTTGGCAAAGGCAGGATAGCAAGCGGTCCAAGGCAGTGGGCGAGGGACAAAATGTGGAGACAAGGACAGCTCGTCACCAAATGAGGTCTGTAATGACGACTGAAGCAATGAGTAGTGAGCATGTTGCATTTACTGACACCACCCATCTCCACACACAGAATGTAGTTAACGTTCCCTTTTAACCATTACTAGCCCCCAACATTCTAAACTACAACTACACATGAGTGTGCACACTGTTACAATCCAAAAGAGGTCCATAGGTAGCCATGAAGTAGGTTATACGTAAGAGGTTTATTGAGCTTGGTTACAGGATGGTAAGTACGATAACAAATTCAGCCCCACCAGGAGCAGCATCCTTGCTGTTCAGCCCACACACTCCAACTGTCTCTCTCTTAACCACACTAGGCACTCCAGCATTCCACTACCTTGTCAAGCATTCCAACATTCCACACACATACCACATCCATACTGGCTGAGCAGCAGGGAACAGGTAGCTAAGGGAAAGGATGCAAAACAACATTACAAGATACAAGACACACAAAGAAATACTGGGGGGGAGGAGGGCATGGGATAAGAAAGATGACAAGAGACATAACCAATAAAAAGCAGTCTAGGGAATATAAACATAATAAATGGTAATATTACAGAACTGTTACCATCCACCCAAACCAGAGGTCAAAGTGCATTAAATAAAAGTATGGGAACTGTGATGCTGTGCTCAATGGGGGCGGAATGAGTGAGTATGGGTGGCGGGGTCAAAGATGTGGCAAAAAAAAGCAAAATACTCTAACTTTTTTCGGTCTTTCACCCTCAACCTATAAAATAACACAAAGCTTAAATGAAAAATAAATGCAAGTTAAGTTAATCAGTGAGAAATGCACTATTGTACATTATGAAACCTCTACTAGTTAGTTCACTGCACAGGTCTGTGTCTGCAACCAGAAATCCACAGAATTGAATCCTGGTTGGCTTAGTGGACTTGTGTATATTTAGTGATACGAGGTCCCAGTCTGTGACAGAAAGCACTGTGAATATGTATGTCATTATTTTAAACATGCATTGCACACAGTATTTTGGCTGCTACAAAATGCGCAAAAGGGTTTGATAAAAAAAGTGCCTCCAAAATTTAGTAACTCCCAGAATATACTAGGGAAGGATTGCTGTCACTCGATCGGCCTTGAGGCACTTGGCACTAGGCACTTTATTGTTATTGCTGCTAATATTTGCACGTATACCTGCTGCTAACGAATTTAAAGCACTTTAGAAACAATACCTTTTGAACACTACAAAACAGGGAAAAACCTAATTCAAATAGTCAAATATCTGCGCATTTTATCAATAGTACTGTTTTATTGGGGCATGTTTTTAAAGTAACATTGGTGGCATCTTTACTGTATATTTATAACTGGTATTTTGACATCAACAATTGAGTCTGCAGTGGTGTGTTAAACCATGCCATTTTTAGGTCTCGCCTGGTGTTAGCAGCGCACATGTGCTGCTCTTGCCATGCGAGGGCCTTTTGCGATCAATTCAGCCAAAGCTGAAGGCACGCGCGTCCAGATGGACAAAGATGGCTCCTCTCGCCATTCACAATGTTAACCATGCACGCGTATGGACAAAAAAATGCACGCGCATGTGGACAGCCCGACGCCATCTTTTTTACTTTAATTAGCGTAGGGATGTGCACACGCGCGCGCATTTTTGTGTCCGCACACGTGCATGGCGGGGTGCTTTCGCTTTCCCTCCCTCCCCCCGTCGGAGTTTGGAACTGTTCCCAGACAGGCTGAAGTGCCCGGCGGCAATGCTGAGGAATCCACTGCGGCGCGCGCAGCCACCGCTCGTCCCCAGGAGCTGGTGCGAGGCTTCCCGCTCGAAACAAAACACCTGTGGCAGATGCATACTTCCTATCCAAAGTCGTAAAGGCAGTAGCAATGGCAAAAGACCAGCGCCCACCCTGGATAAAAAGTAGTAAAAAAATGGTTGCTCCATGAATTAATTATTAAAGCACAGCATCCTTTTGCTTCCTCGACATCCGTCACAAAAACTTTCACTTAGCGTGGAACACTTCTAGCTTCCGCCTCTTTGACATCATGGTCTCACTACACTCCTCCTCCGAGGAGTGAGTGACCCTCGCACCCAATCAGAACGCTAGGTACCCAGACATGTGCCGACCTCGCACCTGGACACCTGCGCGAAGGCCGCATGGCTATTTAAACATGACTGATGCAGCACCGGCGGCACGCCTCTGACCTGTGCTTGCGGAAGTGGCTGTTGTAGCTCAGTGTCTCCCCGGTGGGGAGAATACCTGTGATGAGGGACTCGATGAGGGCCTCGGTGAGGCACAGCACCAAGATTTCGTTTGCTGCGTGCCTGGCACTAAGGATGTGTTGAGCTCAGCGCGTGCCTGTGGATGGCCATGTGCTTTCAGGGCTAAAGCAGGTAGTCTCGCGGGTGCCGCGTGCTCTGGACCAGGCCCCCACCATGACCGCCCCCGTTCCAGCCCGCCCCTACTTTGAGCCCCCGACACCTGGGGTACCAGCCGCCCCGCCCCCAGGTGCTCCTGGTTTCCCTGTCTGCACTGCTTCGCTCTCTGTCAGCTCCGCCAGGCCCCCTTATAAGTGCCCTGGCTGCACCAGTCCCCGCTCCTCAATCTGGAGCAGCTCTGATCACCAGGATGACAACCAGGGCCGCCGGCACTCAGCAACCCAAGGTCACCAATTCCCCCAGGATGCCTGCCCCGCAGACCTTGTCGACCAAAGTTCCGCCTACGTTCCAGCTGCCAGCCAACTTTCAGATCCCACCAGGTGAGTCCAGCGCCTACGTTTTGTCTTTGCATGCCACATCTGTCATTCAGAGACTCTATTATAAAGTTTGCTTAATTGCACAAGTAGTTGATCCCTAGAGATGGATTTGAAGTTATTGCATTCCCACTGTAACATTCCCTTTTAGGCAGAAAATTCCAAGCCCTTCTTGTAATTTTCGTGCCTCTCTGCGAAGTCGACTTGTAACCTGGGTCTTTTGATGGTGACTGCTATTTAATTTGATTTTCTCTACTCTTTGGAGATACAATGAGTGTTTCATTGGCCTCAAGTGCATTAACTGGTTATGCGCTTATCTCTGATTACCGCCCACCTGAGTTATCTCTGTATATCACAGTTTTTAAAAAGCTTTTCTGTGTTATAAATGATGCGTATCTCACAAAATGTTGTGTTTTTACTTGGGGCCTTTCAGTGTAGTGGTGTTGAAAGTGTTTAACTGAAATACAGGGCTTCTGGTAATTCCTTGTTTATACTCTTAGATCAGTCATACCACACAGTGGTGAGGAAAGTGCGATATCTTCTAAATCTACGGTGCTTCTTTGTTGCTCGTTGTTCCATTAGAATTTTGATCTTACCTGTACGGTATTTTTCGGTACTTAAAATTAAATCTTCAAATTTGAAGGTTCTCCAAGTAAGCCCAATGCCGGAAAACAAATGATGTGGCTAATTGGCAGCCGATACTCAATCTTATACCCTTTTTGAAAAACAATCCTTTAATGTTATTACACATCCTATTGGTACTGAAAATACAAGTACATATAGGTTCTTCTGTTACTCGGACAGTGGCTCCCCAATATCCTTCCATTGAATTCTAAAACATGCTGTCACTACCTCCTGGACTTTGACATCTCCACAGCATTATCATCTTTGCCACTAAGTTCGCATACATACCCCAACATCCTCATTATTTAAACTCATGTCAGCATCATCAAAATATCTTCAGTTATAACATTCTGACGAATTTAGCTCTTTTCAACTTTGTCAAAATCCACATCACACAATAGACACACTATCTTGTGTATAGAAGAAGCTTTAATGCGATTCTAAATGTATTAGAGAGCTGTTTTGTCTGACATCTACAGAAGAGAACCAGTGATGGCTTGAAAGCCCAGTGCAAGCAAAGCAGTTGCACGTTGAGGTTGCCAAGCACCAGTTATGTGATTGATTCTTGGTTTTGGTTAGGCTGTATGGTTGCAGTTGTGTATTGCACAGCTTACTGCAGGAGCCACTTTAGTATTCTGAGTCAGCTCTTGTACTAGAATGTGTTCCGTCTAGTGCAAAACAATAACTATGCTCACAATTAACAAAGTTTCCCAGGAAATCATTAAAAATAGGAATGTGGCAAAGGGGTGGTTATGAAAGAAAAACTTAATTATGAAAGAAAAACTTAAGTTGTGGCTACACTGCAGTTAGCTTCAGCGCCGTAACGTTATTACCTGCTCAACACCAACCTTACCATTTGTATCTGTAACATATTCACTCATGCTCACAACTTTATACCACCAAAACAAAAAACTTGTTTTAACATTTTTGCCATGACAAACAAAAAATGGGTAATGAGGCTGACATCACTGCCAGTCGCCTTGGACATTATCTTAATTTCCTGCTTACTCAAAATTGTGATGCTGAATTGCAACACCAGCATTATTTTTACTACCACCTTTGATTTTGACATAGATATTTTATTTTCATAGTATTGCCTTCCTTTCTACCTTACAGTCAATGTACTGTTTTGAGGTTTTCATTGACATTACCAATTAATACCAAATGTTGGCAGATGTTAGCACCTTAATCACCATTTTACATTGATATCGCCAATACATTTTAATTGACACCACCATAATGCATTAAATTGACTAACGCTGCTGTTGATTTGACATCTACATGGTTGTTATTGATGGTTGATTGTGCAGCAGGTGTTATGAAGTTAATGTCCGTGTTTGCTCAGTCATGGAAAATAGCCCTGTCATCCATTATGGATTTCAAAGTTTTGGGAAGCTTTAGCAAGAATGCAATGCTTGCTAAAATGTCATCTTGGCTGGTTGTTGGCTTTCCTTTGAAGTTATGCTGAACACAGAATTTAAATACAATTGTGTGTCAGGCATCTGATTTTTTGTTGTTGTCCTCCTAATACAGATTTAAACAAAAATCGGCGAGGGTTAAGTGATCAGTCAAGTCAAGTCAAATGGTCTTTATTCGGATATAAAATATCCATAAAAGTACAAGTCATCACCACCAATAGGATATAAATATACAATAACATAAAACACATGTTAAAAATAAGTTGGGTATCAAAACAACATTATTAATAACATGAACAAATGTGCAAAGATGGCAATAAAGTGCAGATAAGTTCAATGTGTACGACATGTGAACGTCAAACCAACTGTTACATTTGTGCAAATTGGCAAACCAAAAGCATTAGATGTAAAATGTCTTTAGATGCAAATCATCACCACCAAGTTAGAAAACGAGTAGGATTTACCAAATCAGCATCGTTAAATAACACAAAACAATGATGCAAAATAGCAGTAAAGTGCTAACAAGTTCGATATGTATACTATACAGACGACAAACCTAGCTGTGTCAGTGTACAAATTAGCGGTCCGTGAATATTAAACTAAATAAAAGGGCCTCAGATAAAATGCGATCTATAGAGTGTCCATAGTGTTTCGCGAACGTACCGCAGATTGCAAGAATGAGCTTACTCGGAAAATCATATCATCACTTCCTAGCCGCAATGTTTCATCAAATGCCAGTTTATAATCAATAATAGCATGTGACTTAAAATAAGAAATCAAATACTGTTATCAGTCAGACCATCCACTTAAGATTTTGCAGTCCAAACTGAAGTTTGAGATGAATTTGGAAAATATTTAACTGACATTTAAGATTTCAATCAGCACATCAGTAAACAGGAATACCAGTTTGAATACAGAACAATAGGTTGTCTGACAGTAAAATGCTTAAGTTTAGAGGTCGTCCTTGGTTATTTGGAGAGAAAGTTTATAAATGGTAGCCTTAGATCAAACAAGCACAATAGAATGGTATTAGATTTTGCCGAATTGGGTTTCATTCTGTGGGTAAAACCAGTGCTTTAAATGGGCCAGTACTGTCTGGTACGGAGTACCAGCACTTTTTTGTTTTGAGAGGGACAGTACCGTCACTGCTCAAGAGAAATGCTATACATTTAAGTGGGGAGTACCGGCACTTCTTAGAAACAAGCAGGTACTCTGGTACAGAGTACCTGCACTTCTATTTTTCCATTTCAAGCACTGGGTAAAACAGTTATCATTCCACCACTATGTGAAGTTTGAAAGGATAAGGTGGATATCGTTTGAATATCAGGTGATAGTTGTAAAGTAGGTCATGTAGTTTAGACTTTAGGTCACCTTGAGGCTGGTTGGGAGCCAGGTTAATATAGCACCAAGTCAGTCAGTCAAAAATAGTGTTTATTCAGACCGTTTGATCCTTAAACATATACAAACATATCAATCTTCTGTAATAACAATCTCAAAATGTAATCTTTCTAAAAATGACATAAAATTCCAATTTCATTAATAAAACAAGTTTTCTGAGCGAGGTACCTTTCATAATAGACTATAAAGATAAACAAGCATTGAAAATGCAATAGGTCAAGCCTTTGATTAAGTTAAAGCCATTTGCTTTGCTAATGGTATTGTATAGCAAAGCAAATGGCTTTAACTTAATCAAAGGCGAGACCTATTGCATTTTTAATGCTTGTTTCTCATTTGGCCCCTGTACTTAGTCCACACCTGACCCAAATTTTTAACCTCTCCATGACTAATGCCACATGTGTACCCCGATATCTGGAAGCAAGCCTTAAAACTTCCTTTGGACAAAAATTAAGGGATAGATGTACCCTTCCTATCCAATTGCCACCCTATATCTATGCCCCCCTATATGTTTAAAGTTTTGGAGAGACTAGTCAACAATCAGCTAACCACATTTCTTGAGGTTAGACCCATCACAGACATGCTTTAGAGCCAAAGACAGCACAGAGTCTACTCTTTTTGCTGTTCTGGACAATATCTAACTAGAAGTGGACCGGGGCAAGGACGCTGTCCTGATTCTACTTGACCTCCCTGCGGCATTTGATACCGTCTCTCCTAGCTTATTGATAAAACAAACTTCATAAGAGTGGACTAAACTCTAAAGCCCTACAATGATTCGGCTCCTTCTTAAGTAAAAGGACCCAGTCTGTTCAGTTAAATACTTTCAGATCGTGCCCCCCCACCCATGTACCCAAATGTGAGGTCCCTCAGGGCTCCTCCCTCAGCCCAACAGTTTTCAATTTGTATGTCTCATCCCTCGCGACAATTGTTAGAAACTGAGGCTTTTAGATTTGTTCATATGCAGACAATACCCAGCTGGTTATCACGATCGGTGGAAGACATCACGAAACCAGGACCGACCTTATCAACTCTCTTCCTGAAGTAGCAAGCTGGATGATGGCACACTGTTTAAAGCTGAAAGTTGTACTCTTCGTTGGGGCGCATCAGATCTGGAATTCATCCCAATGGCCATCTTCTCTTGGCTCCGCATCTGAGCCTAAGTAGCAAAAAACCTCAGCAATTTAATTGATGATTCCCTCTTAATGCAGGAGGAGGTCAATGCCACTTCAGGGAAATGTTTTGGCAGTCTCAAGCTCCTAAGAAAACTCTTCCACTGGATACCCGTTGATTGGCGCAGAACCGCAGTTCAAGCTTTAATTACTAGTAGAATGGACTATGGAAATGCACTTTATGTGGGAACGGCAGACTTTCTCTTCACAAAACTTCAGGTGATACAAAATGCGGCCGCCAAACTAATCTGTAACAAAGACAGATACAGCTCGGAATTGGCTTGTCTAATAACTCTCCACTGGCTGCCAATACACAACAGCCATGTTCAAACTCCTGTGCCACACCCACAAAGCACTCTATGACATTTGCCCTGCAATTTTACAGTCAAAGGTGGAATTTTATAATCCATGCGCGGAACCTTAGATCATCAAACTTAGCACTAGCCAAAGCTAAATGCATTAAAAAAGTCAAAACCGGCGGTCGCTCATTCACCCATCCGGCTGCTGCCCACTGGAACCTACTGCAGATTGATCTTCGTCTCACCTCCAACTACATCAAGTTTACAAAGAACTTAAAAACCTGTCTCCACCCAGATGAACTCCACTGCATTAGCTCATAGTGCCCGCCTCAATTTATCACCGTGATATCCCTCTGGGGATGAGTGTTTGCGCTCTACAAATACTGTAAATAAAATACCAGTGCTATTATTTTTATAACTGTCTTTTGAAACTCCACACTTCACAATACAGCTAGTAACTCCCTTTCAAACCCACTCAAAAAGACTACATCTGTGTCATCAGGAAGCTTCAAGTGATTCCAGCATTTAAAGTCAACCCTTTATTAACATTTGCAGATTAACCAGTTGTGCACATTTACATTTCTCTGCGCTAAGCAGGCACCCTGGCAAAAAGGCTTGTTTAGCTGTCTGCCCCTCCTTGGTGTCACGGTGCAGGAGACTCCCTGTCTTACACTTCATCAATGGTGAGCTGCTCGAGGTCCTCTTGCGACTCCTGTGCCTCCAGCCTTTGGGTCTTCTGGAGGGTCTTCTTTGGCTCCAGTGGGCTCCCCTGTTTGCTTCTGGGCCTGCTCTGACTTACCTGCTTTTGATGAGTCCCAACACTGCACCTTTTTTGTCTGCTAAGTTTGTTGCCGCTACCAAGGCTTGTTGGTGCTCCCGCCGAACACCGACCCCCTGACTCTCGACTTACGAAGTAGGGCACCTTGTGATCTTCCGACATCGGTGGGCATTCGTCTTCCGTGCATCCTGGTTACTCCTGAGTGGCAAAGACTCCGGCCCCTCTGCTTGCATGTACCTCTCATCCTGAATCCACCTTGGGGTTCCACCGGACTCTTTCACCTTCTTCGCCAGCGGCATCTTCACTGAAGTCCTCCATTGTGGTCTAAGGCAGTTTCTGACGTCACTTTGTACCTATGTTCCCGGCTTCCCTGGTTTAGGTATCCTGGTTCCTGGGGTATCCACGGGTGGGGTGACTCTCCAATCTTCTATCTTCCACTGGGTTTCTTCAGGGTCCTTCCTCTTAAAACAAGCATTTACAATGCAATGGTCTCGGCATTGGTAAAGTTAGAGCTATTGGCATTGCTCATGACATTATTTTTGTTTATGTTTTAAAAACATTTAAAGAAACGGCATTGTCATGAGCAATGCCAATAGCTCTAACTTTACCAATGCCGAGACCATTGCATTGTAAATTCTTGTTTCAAGTAGAGGAGCAAAGAAAAACGTATCAGATTTAGAAAAGAAGTTGCTTGCTTACTCCCCCAATGTGCACGCATTCCAAATATACAGTGACCTGCACATGAAGCATGGTTTGTGTTCTTTAAAACACCTGATCTATAGAAAACATACTGCCCCAAAGAGAAAACCGGTGTACAAATATGTACGAACAGCTTTGTAACGTGTGATTTAGCATAGTAAACGTAAGCTGCCAAAAGTAAGACATACAGGTAGAGTTGCAAGTCTTTTTCTTACAGACTCGCCTAGAGGATCACCCAATGGAGAAAACAGCGCTACATCAAACATGAATAAAGTGACACAAAATAATCAAATCATAGCAAAAAAGACTACATATCAT
Source organism: Triturus cristatus (assembly GCF_964204655.1). NCBI lineage: Eukaryota > Metazoa > Chordata > Amphibia > Caudata > Salamandridae > Triturus > Triturus cristatus. The sequence continues at coordinate 130,405,687 of NC_140586.1, read as the reverse complement.
GTCGAGTTTCTGAAAACATGAGCCACACGCAAATAAGAAAAAAAGATGCGCCCTTTATTCTAGTTAAAAAAATACATTTATTTACACAGCAGAGGACGATTTTTAAAGAACGGAAGAAATCATACAGGTATAAAGAATTGTTCATGAAATTAGCCATAGATGCACTTTGTTATAACACAGTTTAATATGCCTGACCAATTCCCTTTGCTTAAGGGTATATGTAGTACGTTTTTTTTCTTGATGATGTCTGCCGTGGTGAGGGAGTGGTGGATCACTCCCTCGACCTAAAAAGGCAATTTAGTGAACACACATAATGTGAATAAAAGTTGCATTTAATTCCCCCGCAAGTGCCTCACCGTCAGTGTTTTACTAGTTGTCCTATTTCTAGGTTTGTGAAATGTCATCATTTTTGGTTCGCAGACTGTCCCCCCCCTACAACTACTTCAGAAGCAATGAAGAGCGGTGCACACTCCGCTGATCCTTATTATGGGGAGTGGGGGGGGGTGGGGGGGTGGGGGGTTGCATTCGAAGAATCCAGTGGATTTGCACAAATCTTAATCAAGCATCGGCTGCCGGCTCGCCATGAACTCAAGGGAGGTGTTGCCTCGGTGGGGGGTGTCCTGTCCCTCATGCACTGTGTGCACCGGAGGGAAGGCCTGTCCGTCCTACCTCCCCTCCCCCCCCAATATCAGCCGGAGGTTCGTGCAGCCTGGAGGCCAGCAGGGGGAGGGACGGGCCCCTGAGGGCTGGAGGAGGGATCCACTTAGAAGCGCAGGATCACACGTGGTGAAAGGGAGCGTCGGCAAACTTGTGACCTGCAGCTCCAAGTTTGCTCAGACGTTGAGTCCCTTGCTCACTTTGCCACTGGATTCAAGCAAGCCTGGCTGAAGGCGGCTGAAATGCCAGAAACCGGTCCTAGGAAGCTTGTTTCCGGTCCAGGGAAGGCATGGCTTGGCAGTTAGGGCTGGACTGTTCCCATGAGGCACAGGGTCAGACTGATTTGCATATGGCCATGTCTGAACTGGGGTGGCAGAGTGGGCTAAAGAACGGTGATGGATCAAACCCAGGTCTGTTGACTGGGTGTGAGTGTTTGATTGGTTCTGATGCTCCGTCCATCACCACCCCCTTTGTACCGCTTTGTTCGCCATAAGTTGGCAGGGTATGCTCAGACGTGAGTCCCTTGCTCACTTTGCCACTGGATTCAAGCAAGCCTGGCTGAAGACGGCTGAAATGCCAGAAACCGGTCCTAGGAAGCTTGTTTCCGGTCCAGGGAAGGCATGGCTTGGCAGTTCGGGCTGGACTGTTCCCATGAGGCACAGGGTCAGACTGATTTGCATATGGCCATGTCTGAACTGGGGTGGCAGAGTGGGCTAAAGAACGGTGATGGATCAAACCCAGATCTGTTGACTGGGTGTGAGTCTTTGATTGGATCTGATGTTCCGTCCATCACCACCCCCTTTTGTACCGCTTTGTTCACCATAAGTTGGCAGGGTATGCTCAGACGTGAGTCCCTTGCTCACTTTGCCACTGGATTTAAACAAGCCTAGCTGAAGACGGCTGAAATGCCAGAAACCGGTCCTAGGAAGCTTGTTTCCGGTCCAGGGAAGGCATGGCTTGGCAGTTCGGGCTGGACTGTTCCCATGAGGCACAGGGTCAGACTGATTTGCATATGGCCATGTCTGAACTGGGGTGGCAGAGTGGGCTAAAGAACGGTGATGGATCAAACCCAGATCTGTTGACTGGGTGTGAGTGTTTGATTGGTTCTGATGCTCCGTCCATCACCACCCCCTTTTGTACCGCTTTGTTCGCCATAAGTTGGCAGGGTATGCTCAGACGTGAGTCCCTTGCTCACTTTGCCACTGGATTCAAACAAGCCTGGCTGAAGACGGCTGAAATGCCAGAAACCGGTCCTAGGAAGCTTGTTTCCGGTCCAGGGAAGGCATGGCTTGGCAGTTCGGGCTGGACTGTTCCCATGAGGCACAAGGTCTGACTGATTTGCATATGGCCATGTCTGAACTGGGGTGGCAGAGTGGGCTAAAGAACGGTGATGGATCAAACCCAGATCTGTTGACTGGGTGTGAGCGTTTGATTGGTTCTGATGCTCCGTCCATCACCACCCCCTTTTGTACCGCTTTGTTCGCCATAAGTTGGCAGGGTATGCTCAGACGTGAGTCCCTTGCTCACTTTGCCACTGGATTCAAGCAAGCCTGGCTGAAGACGGCTGAAATGCCAGAAACCGGTCCTAGGAAGCTTGTTTCCGGTCCAGGGAAGGCATGGCTTGGCAGTTCGGGCTGGACTGTTCCCATGAGGCACAGGGTCAGACTGATTTGCATATGGCCATGTCTGAACTGGGGTGGCAGAGTGGGCTAAAGAACGGTGATGGATTAAACCCAGATCTGTTGACTGGGTGTGAGTGTTTGATTGGTTCTGATGCTCTGTCCATCACCACCCCCTTTAGTACCGCTTTGTTCGCCATAAGTTGGCAGGGTATGCTCAGACGTGAGTCCCTTGCTCACTTTGCCACTGGATTCAAGCAAGCCTGGCTGAAGACGGCTGAAATGCCAGAAACCGGTCCTAGGAAGCTTGTTTCCAGTCCAGGGAAGGCATGGCTTGGCAGTTCGGGCTGGACTGTTCCCATGAGGCACAGGGTCAGACTGATTTGCATATGGCCATGTCTGAACTGGGGTGGCAGAGTGGGCTAAAGAACGGTGATGGATCAAACCCAGATCTGTTGACTGGGTGTGAGTGTTTGATTGGTTCGGATGCTCCGTCCATCACCACCCCCTTTTGTACCATATACTAAGCAAGCCTCCTACACTTACTTCTCATGCAGCTTATAAAGAACCATTGACCAAAATTTGAGGAGACAAAATTCTGCACTTGCACCACTGCCTGGGGTGGGCAGTCCCTTTCAGAGGATGGGGATATAAATTGTTGGTCCCCTAGAACTACCTACTGCTTCTGGCAGTAGTTTCATTTTGGTGATAGTGGACCATGCCACCAGATACCCTGAAGCTATTCCCCTTAAGACAGTTACTGCTCCTGCATAAGCTAGGGCCCTGCTTGGCATCTTCACCAGAGTTGGGCTCCCTAATGAGGTCATTTCAGATAGGGGCATGAATTTCATGTCATCCTGTCTGAAAGCAATGTGGGATGATTGTGGAGTGACTTATAAGCTCACTACCCCTTACTATCCCCAAGGGAATGGTATTGTGGACAGGTTCAACAAGACCATGAATGGCATGATAATGGGTTTCCCTGAGAAACTCAGAATGAGATGGGATGTTCTCCTACCATGCCTGCTATTTGCTTACAGCAAGATCCCTCAGAAAGGAGTGGGTTTCAGTCCATTAGAACTAATTTTAGGACATCCTGTAAAAGGTCCTTTGAGTTTGGTGAGAGAAGGTTGGGAGAACTCTCAAGGAACCCAAACAGGACATTTTGGACTACGTGCTTGGACTTCGCCCCAGAATGGCCGAGAATGTGAAGAAAGCAAACAGAAACCTGGAGGCCACCAAGGAGCTTGTCAAGAAGTGGTATACCAACCTGGACAACTGGTGCGGGTCATAGAGCCTGTGGCTCCCAGGACAAATGGACTGTGCCTTACCCTATATTAGAGAGGAAGTGTGAAGTTACATATCTGGTGACCGCTCAGCCCTCCACAGGGCTTGGTCGCCCCACTCACTGCTGCCGCTCCTGCCTGCCTTTGCCGCCTCCTGCCTGCAGATTCCTTCGCTCGCTGCCCGCTGCTCCTGGGAATTTCCCGCTGCTCCTGGGAATTTCCCGCTGCCCGCTGCTTCTTGGAATTTCCCGCCGCTGCCTCCCTGCGGCCCCGCCCCCCTGTGATTCCATTCGCCGCCCCGCTCCCACCACCCAGCTGCTCCTCCCTCCCGGCTCCTTACTTAAGGGGACCGTAGGGGACCACAGAGTGTGACCGCTCAGCCCTCCACAGGGCTTGGTCGCCCCACTCACTGCTGCCGCTCCTGCCTGCCTTTGCCGCCTCCTGCCTGCAGATTCCTTCGCTCGCTGCCCGCTGCTCCTGGGAATTTCCCGCTGCTCCTGGGAATTTCCCGCTGCCCGCTGCTTCTTGGAATTTCCCGCCGCTGCCTCCCTGCGGCCCCGCCCCCCTGTGATTCCATTCGCCGCCCCGCTCCCGCCACCCAGCTGCTCCTCCCTCCCGGCTCCTTACTTAAGGGGACCGTAGGGGACCACAGAGTGTGACCGCTCAGCCCTCCACAGGGCTTGGTCGCCCCACTCACTGCTGCCGCTATTGCCTGCCTTTGCCGCCTCCTGCCTGCAGATTCCTTCGCTCGCTGCCCGCTGCTCCTGGGAATTTCCCGCTGCTCCTGGGAATTTCCCGCTGCCCGCTGCTTCTTGGAATTTCCCGCTGCTGCCTCCCTGCGGCCCCGCCCCCCTGTGATTCCATTCGCCGCCCCGCTCCCGCCACCCAGCTGCTCCTCCCTCCCGGCTCCTTACTTAAGGGGACCACAGAGTGTGACCGCTCAGCCCTCCACAGGGCTTGGTCGCCCCACTCACTGCTGCCGCTCCTGCCTGCCTTTACCGCCTCCTGCCTGCAGATTCCTTTGCTCGCTGTCCGCTGCTCCTGGGAATTTCCCGCTGCTCCTGGGAATTTCCCGCTGCCCGCTGCTTCTTGGAATTTCCCGCCGCTGCCTCCCTGCGGCCCCGTTCCCCTGTGATTCCATTTGCAGCCCCGCTCCCGCCACCCAGCTGCTCCTCCCTCCCGGCTCCTTACTTAAGGGGACCGTAGGGGACCACAGAGTGTGACCGCTCAGCCCTCCACAGGGCTTGGTCGCCCGACTCACTGCTGCCGCTCCTGCCTGCCTTTGCCGCCTCCTGCCTGCAGATTCCTTCACTCGCTGCCTGCTGCCCGCTGCTCCTGGGAATTTCCCGCTGCTCCTGGGAATTTCCCGCTGCCCGCTGCTTCTTGGAATTTCCCGCCGCTGCCTCCCTGCGGCCCCGCCCCCCTGTGATTCCATTCGCCGCCCCACTCCCGCCACCCAGCTGCTCCTCCCTCCCGGCTCCTTACTTAAGGGGACCGTAGGGGACCACAGAGTGTGACCGCTCAGCCCTCCACAGGGCTTGGTCGCCCCACTCACTGCTGCCGCTCCTGCCTGCCTTTGCCGCCTCCTGCCTGCAGATTCCTTCGCTCGCTGCCCGCTGCTCCTGGGAATTTCCCGCTGCTCCTGGGAATTTCCCGCTGCTTCTTGGAATTTCCCGCCGCTGCCTCCCTGCGGCCCCGCCCCCCTGTGATTCCATTCGCCGCCCCGCTCCCGCCACCCAGCTGCTCCTCCCTCCCGGCTCCTTACTTAAGGGGACCACAGAGTGTGATCGCTCAGCCCTCCACAGGGCTTGGTCACCCCACTCACTGCTGCCGCTCCTGCCTGCCTTTGCCGCCTCCTGCCTGCAGATTCCTTCGCTCGGTGCCTGCTGCTCCTGGGAATTTCCCGCTGCTCCTTGGAATTTCCCGCTGCCCGCTGCTTCTTGGAATTTCCCGCCGCTGCCTCCCTGCGGCCCCGCCCCCCTGTGATTCCATTCGCCGCCCCGCTCCCGCCACCCAGCTGCTCCTCCCTCTCGGCTCCTTACTTAAGGGGACCGTAGGGGACCACAGAGTGTGACCGCTCAGCCCTCCACAGGGCTTGGTCGCCCCACTCACTGCTGCCGCTCCTGCCTGCCTTTGCCGCCTCCTGCCTGCAGATTCCTTTGCTCTCTGTCCGCTGCTCCTGGGAATTTCCCGCTGCTCCTGGGAATTTCCCGCTGCCCGCTGCTTCTTGGAATTTCCCGCCGGTGCCTCCCTGCGGCCCCACCCCCCTGTGATTCCATTCGCCGCCCCGCTCCCGCCACCCAGCTGCTCCTCCCTCCCGGCTCCTTACTTATGACGCCCCCAGAGCGACCGCGCAGCAGACGTACGCAGCGGGAGCGCCGATTGAGCGCCGAAGGTGCGCCAAAGGTAAGCCCGTCTGCGCCCGTCCGCGCCTGGACCGCGCCCAGCGCCAGACCCCCTGGTCCTCGCCCTCGCCAGCACACCCTGCACATCTACGACGCCAAAACCCTCCACGCACTCAACGCCGGCCGAAACACCGCCTGCTACCGAGCCACTCCGAGACGCACCCACGGTCCCTTCACCTGCCTGACCTGCCGCTTCACCGGCCTCCGACCCAACACCGCACCTGCTAAACTGAGCCCCAGCAACAAACACCTGATGTGCATCCTGCTCAACACCCGCTCCGTTCACAGGCATGCCGTCAAACTCTGGAACTTCCTCGACTCGACAGCACCAGACATCGCCTTCCTGACGGAAACCTGGATGAACGCCTCCTCAGCGCCCGACGTCGCCATCGCCGTCCCAGAAGGCTACAAAATCACCAGGAAGGACCGCGTCAACCAGACAGGAGGAGGCATCGCCATCATCCACAAGAACACCATCCGCATCACGACCAACTCCGATGACACCTTCACCTCCGCCGAACACCTCCACTTCCAGATACACACTGACCCCAAGACCACGCTCAGAGGCACCCTCGTCTACAGACCACCGGGACCACGCACACAGTTCAGCAAAGACATCACAGACTTCGTCAGCCCGCACGCCATCAATTCCACCGACTACATCCTCCTGGGGGACCTCAACTTCCACCTGGAGGACAACAAGGACCGCAACACCACTGCTCTGCTGGACAACCTGGACAACCTCGGACTCAAGCAACCGGTAACCACCCCCACCCACTACGCCGGCCACACGCTTGACCCAGTCTTCTCATCCAGCAAATACGTCACCTTCAGCCACTCCACCAATCTCCAGTGGACTGACCACAGCTGCGTCCACTTCAGCTTCAGTAAAACGACGACCCACCACCACCCTCAACAAGCCCCCCGCAGAAGCTGGAACAAGATCACCGGCGACCATCTCACCACCTTCCTCAGCCAGAACCCCCCCACCAGCTCAACGGACCCCAACGAAGCCGCCAACAACCTCACACAGTGGATCACCAACTGCGCAAACGCCCTCGCACCACTGAAGAAGAACCCCCCCAGCAGACGCGGCAGCAATAAAGCCTCCTGGTTCACCGACGAGCTCATCACCTCCAAGAAGAACTGCCGCTCCCTGGAGAACACTTGGCGCACCAACCAGACCACAGACAACATGACGGCCCTCAAACACGCCACCCGCAAACACCACCAACTGATCCGCGCCACAAAGAAGACAGCCTTCAAGGAACGACTGGACAACAACACCCACAACAGCAAGGAACTCTTCAGCATCGTCAAAGAGCTCTCCAACCCCGACGCCGGAAACAATGACATCACTCCATCGCAAGACCTCTGCGACTCCCTCGCAGCCTTCTTCCACGACAAGATCGCCAACATTCACAACAGCTTCGGCCCACCAACCACGAACCCCACCACCGAACCGATGCCCCCCACCGCCACCCTCCGCACCTGGACCCCAGTCAGCACCGAAGACACAACACGCACAATGAACACCATCCACTCCGGATCCCCTTCGGACCCCTGCCAACACCACATCTTCAACACGGCCGACCACATCATCGCACCCCACCTCCGCGACATCATCAACGCCTCCTTCAACACCGCCACCTTCCCGGAGTGCTGGAAACACGCCGAGATCAGTGCCCTGCTGAAGAAACCAACTGCAGACCCCTCCGACCTCAAGAACTACCGCCCCATCTCGCTCCTCCCGTTTCCTGCCAAAGTCATCGAGAAGACCGTCAACAGACAGCTAGCCGCCTTCCTCGAGACCAACGGATCCCTCGACCACTCGCAATCCGGCTTCCGAGCCAACCACAGCCATGGAGACCGCCCTCATCGCAGCCAAAGACGACATCAGATCCCTAATGGACAACGGGGAAACTGCGGCCCTCATCCTCCTAGACCTCTCCGCAGCGTTCGACACTGTCTGCCACCGCACCCTGGTACAGCGCCTGAACAACACCGGCATCCAGGAGAAGGCCCTGGAGTGGATCACCTCATTCCTCGCCGGAAGAACCCAGAGAGTCTGCCTCCCCCCGTTCCGGTCAGCGGCCACCGAAGTCATCTGCGGCGTTCCACAAGGGTCATCGCGCCGCCCCACCCTCTTCAACGTCTACATGAGCCCCCTCGCAACCATCGCACGTCAACACAACCTCAAGATCATCACCTATGCCGACGACACCCAGCTGATCCTCTCCTTCACCAGCGACCCGGACGCCGCCAGAGCCAGCCTACACGAAGGGATGAAAGACATCGCCGAATGGATGAAGAAGAGCCACCTGAAACTGAACTCAGATAAGACGGAGGTCCTCATCCTGGGATCATCAGCCTCCGCCTGGGACGACTCCTGGTGGCCCCCCGCCCTGGGACCCACCCCCAAGCCAACGGACCACGCACGCAACCTAGGCTTCATCCTGGACTCCTCCCTCTCGATGACCAGACAAGTCAACGCCGTCTCATCTTCATGCTTCAACACCCTGCGCATGCTTCGAATGATCTTCCGGTGGATCCCCACCGAGACCAGGAAGACGGTCACCCAGGCCCTCGTCACCAGTCGGCTGGACTACGGGAACGCCCTCTACGCCGGCACCGCCGCCAAACTCCAGAAGAAACTCCAACGGATCCAGAACACCTCAGCACGACTCATCCTGGACATCCCCCGACACAGCCACATCTCCGGACACATGAGAGACCTGCACTGGCTCCCCGTCAACAAAAGAATCACGTTCCGACTCCTCACCCACGCACACAAGGCCCTCCACGACCTGGGCCCCAAGTTCCTCAACAGCCGCCTGACCTTCCACAAGCCCACCCTCCAGCTCCGCTCCGCCAGCCTCGCTCTCGCCACCGTCCCCCGCATCCGCAGAGCCACCGCCGGAGGAAGATCCTTCTCCTACCTGGCAGCCAAGACATGGAACTCCCTCCCCATCCACCTCCGGACAACGCAAGACCATCTCGCCTTCAGGAAGCAACTCAAGACCTGGCTGTTCGAGCAGTAGCGTTCCCCCCCCCCCCCCACAGCGCCTTGAGACCCTCCGGGTGAGCAGTGCGCTATACAAATGCCTATGATTGATTGATTGATTGGTGAGTTTGCGACCCCCCCCCCCAGACACCCCCATAGAGTGATACATGTGAATAGGCTCAAGCTCCATCAAGACAGAGCAGGCATCACAATTCTTAAGGTGACAGGTGGGGGTAAAGAGGAAGAGAGTGAACCTCTTTCTGGCCTACTACCTACCGATGTCAAAAATGGCTTAGTGTACCAATGTCAAAGATGGCTTAGTGGAGAGAGTAGTTCTCTAGTCCACTTTGAAAGAAAAGCAGAAAAAAGACGGTTACCACCTGCTCAGTCAGTTTTCTGATCTCTTTTCATTGACCCAGGTTTGACAACATGGTGTACCCATGATGTGGACAATGATGAAAGTTTACCTGTCAAAAGTAAGATATACTGATTTTCAGACCAAGTTCAAGCTACTATCAAAGCTGATTTGCAAATATGCTAGAGTTGGGGGTGATTGAGCGAGCCCTCTAGTAATCCATGGGCTAGCCCAGTCGTTCTGGTGCCTAAGACAAGCCCCAAGGGAGGGAATCCAGAAATAAGATCCTGCATGGACTACAGAGGCTTGAATGCAATCACCAAGACTGATGCTCACACCATTTAAAGAGCAGATGAGCTCACTGACAAGTTGGGGGCTGCAAAATATCTGAGCACATTTAGCCTGACTTCAGGATATTGGCAGATAGCCCTCATACCAGCAGCCAAGAAGAGGTCTGCTTTTTCAACTCCTGAAGGCCACTTTCAGTTCAAAGTGCTGTCCTTTGGGTTGACGAATGCACCTGCGACTTTCCAGAGGTTGGTGAAAAGATTGCTCTCGGGTTTGGAGGACTTTAGTGCTGCATATCTGGATGATATTGTTATGTTTAGCTCCAACAGAGAAGATCACCTGGTCCACCTCAGAGAAATGCTTCAAGCACTACAATAAGCAGGGCTGACTATAAAGGCAAGCAAGTGCCAGATAGGGTAAGGGTCTATAGTGTACCTGGGCAACAACGTAGGTGGAGGCCAAGTGCAACCTCTCCAGCTCAAAATCCAGACAATTCTGGCCTGGGAGGCTCCTAAGACACAAACCCAAGCCAGAGCCTTACTTGGCCTGACTGGGTACTACAAAAGATTTGTCAATGAATATGGTACCAAAGTGGCACCTTTGACACAGCTACCCTCCAAACAGCAGCCCAGAAAATTAATCTGGACTGACCAATGTCAAAAAGCATTTGACACCCTTAAGGAAGCTTTGTGCTCAGCACTGTACTAAAAGCACCTGATTTTAGGGTCAGGATCAACCAGTTGCCTTTATCAGCAGGCGACTCCTCTCCAGAGAGCAGCGTTGAGGTGCCATTGAGAGGGATGCCTTTGCTGTTGTTTGGTCCCTGAAGAAGCTGATACCCTACCTGTTTGAGGCTTACTTCAGCGTTCAAACTGACCACAGGCCTCTCAGATATCTGCTGCAGATGAGAGGAGAAAATCCCAAACTGTTGAGGTGGACTATTTCCCTACAGGGTATGGACTTTACAGTGGAACACAGACCTGGGACTGACCATACCAGTGCACATGGCCTTTCCAGGTTATTCCACTTAGATGATGAGAACCACAGTAACAATGGTTAGTTACTCATCACCTTTTGTTTGGAGGGGGCCATGTAAGGAAATGCCTATTTTTGCATGTTCACTCCCACAAATTTTGAACTGTTGCTGTTGGTTTTTCTAATCTGAGAGCACACTGAGGCCTGCTATCCAGACCTCAGTGCCAGTGTTCTAACCCATTACAGTGTATGTCGAAATTGTTTTCCCCAATTGGCAGAAACTGACTTACTTATAAGCCCCTAGTATATGGTACCCAGGGCATGTAAGGGAGAATGTCAACCCAGGGCTGTAGCACTGACTTTCCCACCCTGTGTGTGACAAAGTAAAAAATCGCCCGCAGTCTGCCACTACAGACTGCAGGGGCAGTTTTAAAACTGCTCGTCCGACTTTGCCATTTAACCAATGGCGGACCCACCACTTCCCTCAACAATATATGTAAGTCTACCCTAAGGAAAGTCTGCAAAACCTCTAAGGCAGAGAGACAGCTGTATATTATTAGGTGGGACAAATATTTTGATATGTTCTAACAGCAAAACTTCCCAATTGTCATTTTTGCTGGGTAAGAGTTGGTAGCCCTATTGGCTAAAACAGAGTTAACCGATGACCACTCAGTCCGGCTAATTTCTGAAAGGGACTACTAAAGCGGGTACTTCAAGGTATCAAATTAATGGTGGCATGAAACCTGACTTGATGCTTAAGTCAAATTTAATGTCACTTGTATGGAAAAGCAACTTTTAGAAAGTTGCCACTCTGTAGCCCAGTTTGTCTAGTGGCCTCACATGGTCACTGGCCACCAGACAGGTTTCTAACCTACTGGGGAGTAGTGTGAACTGCTCCTAGGCTCAGGAACAATAGCACCTTGCTGTAGGGAGAACTGTTACCTCCCCATGGCAGGAAGCTCCTCATGGTGTTGGCCCAAAAGGCGAGCTCAAAGGCGAAGTCACCTTTGGTTGGCAAATAGCGATCCAACACCTGAAGTGTTGCCCCTTTGTTCAGGTAGACAGGCTGGTGTCGGGAACAGAGAGGAGAAATCAGTTCCCAGACTGGTTATCTCCTAGGCGTGTAGCCCATAGGTAGCCACACCTCTAGGGTTGGCTACAAAACTACTAACACCCAAGGTGAAATTAACGCCTCATGGCCACTTTACGTGGGTATCAACAATCTTTGGGCCACCCACCTCCTCTAGAATACCCAGGTCTTTTCTTATCTGACCTTCAATGCCCACAGGAGTTCTGGATGTTTACTACTAGCGTCCTGTAGATCTGGGAGACTGCATGCCGACGCAGGGGAGGTGTTAGCAGTCTATATTCCAGGGGCTTTAATTCTGCCACCTTCTGCAATTGATCACTGACTCTGAAAAGCTTGGAATAATTGCAGGTGCTGAAGTTCCTCAAATGGGAGGACTCTACCTGCCCCACAAGCATCTCCCAACTTAGAAATTCCCAGCATGTCCCACTGCCTGTGCCCCTTAAGGTGTTGGAGTTCTGCCAAGGCGTCTGACTCCCTCAATGGTGTTTCCAGTGTCACCTTCCCTGTCTCGTATTTCCACAGTATCTACCAAATATATCAAGAATCTCAAAAGCTCTTGCGACTGAGTGCTTGGATCCGCCAAGTACGACGGTATATCATCTGTATCTAGAGAGATCACATCCTCCCAATCGTGATCCCACCGCAGTTCACAGATTTCGGCATTTGTCCTGAACAAACATGCAAGAGGTTCCAAAGCCAGAGTGAATAGCAGGGCAGGACAGCCCTGTCTCCCTCCCCAGGCCAAACTCCAGCAAGAGTACTCTGTTGACACAAACCCTAGCTCTGGGGGTCAGTGTTTAATAATCAGACTCAAGATATAAATTCCGGGCTATAGGACCGCAAATTAATATAGGCCACTCCACCAAGTCAAATGCCTTTTCGGCATTTAAGGACAGTGTGATCGTGGGTTCGTAGAGAAGGTGGCACCTTACCAGACAGTCAAACAACCTCCTACGATTGTGGCATGAAGATCTTGTTGCAGGGATTCTGCACATACACAGAACTATGTGCAGGAAAACAGGACTTCAGTGTGTAGGGGCTGGGGGTTTGGGTAAGTTTCTAGGGGCTTGGAGGGGTCATGTTAGTTTTTAGGGGGGTTTTGAAATAGTTTTTAGGCGTTGGGGGGTTCCAGTTAATTTTAAGGGGTTAAAGGGTTCAGGTTGGTATCTAGGGGCTTGGAAGGGTCGTTTTAGTTTTTAGGGGGTTGGAGGGGTTGAGTTAGTTTTAAGGGGCTTGGAGGGGTCGTGGTTAGTTTTTAGGGGTTAAAAGGTTCGGGTTAGTTTCTAGGGGCTTGAAGGAGTCGTGTTAGTTTTTAGGGGGTGGGGTGGGTCGAGTTAGTTTTTAGGGGCTTGGAGGGGATGTGTTCGTTTTTAGGGGTTAAGGGGTTCGGGCTAGTTTTTAGGGGCTTGGAGGGGTAGTGTTAGTGTTTAGGGGGTGGGGGGGTTTGAGTTAGTTTATAAGGAGTGGGGGGTACGGATTAGTATTTAAGGTGTGGGAGAGGTTAGTTAGTTTTTAGGGGGTGGGGGTTCGGGGTAGTTTTAGGTGGGTGGGGGAATTTGGTGTAGGTTTAAGGGGTAGTTTGTGGTTCAGGAAGTCATTGTTAAATTTAGTGGTTTAGATTTGGTCGCTGTTTAGCCTTCGTGGTTCAGGCACTAGTGATTATGTAGGCTGACACGCTATCTACCCCTGAGGCGGAAGCCGGGGGTCTGCTTATTAGCTTTTTTAAAAAATTGTATTCTTGCACTGTTTAGTTAAGATTTTAATCGCTACTGCTGCCTTACCTGTTGCCTTTGCTTCGCGCATTGCTGGGGGAAGGTCTACCTCCTGGCACCGTCACCTCTCACGTGACTCGGGGCCACGCCCCTTTTGATTAGCCACGCCCCCTCCGGAGGCTTGAAATCGCCGCGCCAAGCTTCTGCAGGTGCTGACACGCTATCTACCCCTGAGGCGGAAGCCGGGGGTCTGCTTATTAGCTTTTTTTAAAAATTGTATTCTTGCACTGTTTAGTTAAGATTTTAATCGCTACTGCTGCCTTACCTGTTGCCTTTGCTTCGCGCATTGCTGGGGGAAGGTCTACCTCCTGGCACCGTCACCTCTCACGTGACTCGGGGCCACGCCCCTTTTGATTAGCCACGCCCCCTCCGGAGGCTTGAAATCGCCGCGCCAAGCTTCTGCAGGTGCTGACACGCTATCTACCCCTGAGGCGGAAGCCGGGGGTCTGCTTATTAGCTTTTTTAAAAAATTGTATTCTTGCACTGTTTAGTTAAGATTTTAATCGCTACTGCTGCCTTACCTGTTGCCTTTGCTTCGCGCATTGCTGGGGGAAGGTCTACCTCCTGGCACCGTCACCTCTCACGTGACTCGGGGCCACGCCCCTTTTGATTAGCCACGCCCCCTCCGGAGGCTTGAAATCGCCGCGCCAAGCTTCTGCAGGTGCTGACACGCTATCTACCCCTGAGGCGGAAGCCGGGGGTCTGCTTATTAGCTTTTTTAAAAAATTGTATTCTTGCACTGTTTAGTTAAGATTTTAATCGCTACTGCTGCCTTACCTGTTGCCTTTGCTTCGCGCATTGCTGGGGGAAGGTCTACCTCCTGGCACCGTCACCTCTCACGTGACTCGGGGCCACGCCCCTTTTGATTAGCCACGCCCCCTCCGGAGGCTTGAAATCGCCGCGCCAAGCTTCTGCAGGTGCTGACACGCTATCTACCCCTGAGGCGGAAGCCGGGGGTCTGCTTATTAGCTTTTTTAAAAAATTGTATTCTTGCACTGTTTAGTTAAGATTTTAATCGCTACTGCTGCCTTACCTGTTGCCTTTGCTTCGCGCATTGCTGGGGGAAGGTCTACCTCCTGGCACCGTCACCTCTCACGTGACTCGGGGCCACGCCCCTTTTGATTAGCCACGCCCCCTCCGGAGGCTTGAAATCGCCGCGCCAAGCTTCTGCAGGTGCTGACACGCTATCTACCCCTGAGGCGGAAGCCGGGGGTCTGCTTATTAGCTTTTTTAAAAAATTGTATTCTTGCACTGTTTAGTTAAGATTTTAATCGCTACTGCTGCCTTACCTGTTGCCTTTGCTTCGCGCATTGCTGGGGGAAGGTCTACCTCCTGGCACCGTCACCTCTCACGTGACTCGGGGCCACGCCCCTTTTGATTAGCCACACCCCCTCCTCTTCCCCTTTACTATGCTCATTGCTCGGAAGCGCAGCGGACGAGCGCAGCGGGCACTTCCTCGGCACGCCGAAGACACGCCAAAGACCGGCCCGTCTGTGCCCGTCCGGGCCCGGACGGGCATAGGGCAGACCACTCTGCTTAACACGCCTAGCCCCCGGGCCCCGTCACACAGGTATTCGCGGGACACACTCCTTGCACTACGCACGGCCAGACACTCCAGCTGTTGCCACTATTGGACTGAAGGTTCCACATTTAGACATTGTCGTGTCTGTCGCCCGCATAACACCCGTAAGGACCCTGACCCATTAACTATGGCTCTGCTTAACTGCAGATCACTGCCTTGTCATGCTACGGAAGTTCACTCCGTCCTCGTGGACCACAGTCTTGATGTCTTATTCCTGACCGAAACGTGGCTGACTTCAGGTTCCGACCCCGACATCATCAACGCGCTCCCCCCAGGATACCTCATCTTCCATCTTGATAGGCCGGATGGGAGAGGGGGTGGAGTGGCTATTGTCTATAGAGACACACTTGTATGCAAAGCGGTAGACTGTGGCATCAACAACGCTGAAAGTTGTCAGTTTACCCTTTGCGTCTCCTCCACTGTCTCTATCTCTGGTCTCCTTGTTTATCGGCCTCCTGCTACGTTAGGGAACTTTGTGGATTCTTTCGTGGAGGCCGTTATCCCCTTGGCTGCTGCTTCGTCCAACTTTGTCATTCTTGGGGATTTCAATTTCCATTTTGACGACCCCAATGACGTAGTAGCAAGGGATTTTTTAAGTTCGCTCAGGGCATTGGACCTACATCTAGTTAATATGGGAGCCACTCATATTAGAGGTCATCAGCTTGATGCGGTTTTTGCCAATTCTGCGAACCTACTGGCTCTCCAGACGCTGGCTCTCCCTTGGACTGATCATCATCTGATTCCGTTTAGCTGGTCGCTGGGGAACCGGAGTGACCCCGCACCAAGACAATATATTGTGGAACGAGTCTGGTCGAAGCTCCCGGTGGACAGTTGGGCGGAAGAACTGGCTAAAACCTGTCCTCATCCTGTAGATGACCCCAACATTGCTGATCAGCGCTTGGGCGAATGGCTGACTAATTCTCTGGACCTACTGATCCCGAATAAAAGGAGACTTGTTAGGGAGAGAAGAACTGGTTCTGCCCCCTGGTATACCCCTGAACTTAGGTGCATCAGAACCTCTTGTAAAAGGCTTGAGCGTGCTTGGAGGAGAGAGCAGACGGAAGAAAGCCGGGCCAATTACAAAAGGGAGCTGAGGAAATATAAAAGCGCACTGAAGGACGCTAAAAAGTTTTTCTTTAGTAACAGGATCGAGAGAGCAAGCAATTCTTCTGGAGAATCGTTTAAAATATTCAAGGAACTCCTGAAAGCCCCAGTCCCTCCAGTACGGCACGATAACCCCAAAGAAAAATGCGAGGAACTGGCTAGTTTCTTCCGTTCTAAAATAGAGAAAATCTTATTTTCCTTACCCACTATTCCTCATTGCCATGAACCGGTTACTAGCCGCACATGTCACTCGATTGAGCTAGCATCTTTAGGCCCCTTCTCGGAGGAGGAGGTGACAAAAGTCCTGTTGGAGATGAAGAGTGGCTCCCCGAGTGACCCTGTTCCCATAAAACCCCTCAAGTCCGTAACTAACACCTTGTCCACTCCTCTGACTGATCTCTTGAACCTCTCACTCGCTCAGGGCACAGTGCCCCAGAGATGGAAAAAGGCTGTGGTGAAAGCCCTATTGAAAAAACCAGGACTGGATCCATCCAATCTGACCAACTTCAGGCCTATCTCACTTCTGCCTGGTTTTTCGAAAATTGCAGAAAAGTTGGTCAACCGTCAGCTCTCTCACCATCTTGAGTCTAACCACCTGCTAGGAGACTCCCAGACTGGTTTCCGCCCCGGCCATGGAACAGACACCGCCCTGCTGGCAGTAGTGGAGGAGGCAAGGAGCACTCTGGATACAGGAGGGTCAGTGGCAGTGATCCTCTTGGACTTGAGTGCTGCCTTTGACACCGTGAGTCATCAGGTGCTCCTCCAACGTCTGTCAGAGGTAGGTGTCTCAGGGACGGCCCTGAAATGGTTGGAATCTTTTCTTTCTGACCGTTTCTACCAAGTCTGGGAAGGGTCAGAGCAATCTGCCCTAATCCCTCTTCAATGTGGAGTCCCGCAGGGCTCATCACTGAGCCCTACCTTATTTAATATATATATGACTCCACTTGAAAGAGTGGTCGCCCCCTCGGGGGTGAAGATCATCAGCTATGCTGATGATACTCAGCTGGTGGTGGGCCTCACTCAGCTGGCGGAACATCCTGAGGTGTTACACGACTGCCTTGCCAATGTTCTTCGTTGGATGTCTATCTCCGCTCTCAAGCTTAATGGAGGTAAAACCGAGCTGATGCTCCTGGGCAACTCCAGCCCCTCCATTATTGCTAGCTGCTGGCCCAGGTCTCTTGGCGACCCACCATCCCCCAAGAAGGAGATCAAGTCCTTGGGAGTATGGTTGGAAGAAGACCTGTCCTTCAGGACTCATGCCAGGAAGACTGCAGGGGTTTGCTTTGGCTTACTGAGATCAGCCCGAAAGGTGCTACCTCTGCTTCCTGATTCAGCAAGGAAGCTACTGATACGTGGCCTGATTCTATCGAGGCTCGATTATGGGAATGCGTTGTTTCTCGGTGCTCCTGAAGCGACCTTCAAAATCCTCCAACAGGTGCAAAACGCAGCTGCGAGAGTCCTTATGGATGTTTCCAGGAGGCAGTCTGCTGCCCCGGCCCTCAAAGCGCTTCACTGGCTCCCCGTGAAAGAGCGGGTGAGATTTAAAGCGCTATGTACAGCCCACAAAATTCTACATGGCAAAGGCCCCCCATCCTTGCTAATATGGCCCGTCCTTACAAACCCCCACGTCTGCTTCGCTCGGACCAAAAACACCTTTTGCAGTCAGCGAGAGTAAGAAGAGCTCGTTCTGGGGGCAGGCGCTTCTCTGTGCAAGTGGCCTCCCTCTGGAACTCTCTCCCCCTCAAGATTCGCTCAGAGCCTAAGATCCTATCTTTTAGGAAACTTCTTAAGACTCATTTGTTTCCTTAGCAGGGATTAGCTGTGTCTTTCCTTCTGATCTTTTGCGCCGGGATGCCCCCGGGTAAGCTGAGCGCATTACAAATTTCATATTATTATTATTATTAGGTAGTTGTTTAGTCATACAACCAACCCGCCATATGACAATCTCAGGGATATAAACCCGGATTGGTTGGGGGCTATCAATTTGTCTATTACTTGAAGATGGTTGTTCGCCAAAACATTTGCTAACACCTTGACCTCTATGCTGAGCAACATGATGGTTCTGTAAGAGGGGCATTGCTCTTCTGGTTTGCCCTGCTTGTAGTGGAGGACTGTTGTCGCCGATCTTAGAACCCTGTGCGGATGCCCCCTGTCCCTGGCTTCTCATAGCATATTTGATAGTGGGCGGGTCAACCTACCTCCCAAACATTTGAAATATTCCAGGGGGAATCCATTTTGGCCTGGAGTTTCCTCACTCCTCAATTGTTGGATTGTGACCCTGATTTCATAATCCTCCAGGCCCCAGTTTAGTAGTTCCCTGCCATCCCTGCCCAAAGTGTGGGTTGGGTATGTTCCCAACGAACCTCTTCAGCTACTCCACCATGGTCCTCCCCTCGGCCTATAGTTTGGCTAGGTGTGTTGCAAAGCAGTAAGATAGCTTGGCTTCTCTATTCACTGGGATTCTTTCCTTGTTGATGACCACCCTACGAACCCACCTCTGTTCAACATAAAAGTATATGACCAAGTATCAGGGTGTTCACCTCTCCAAAGATCTGTTCAACCCATGGCTGAGGTAAATGTTTGGTGCCGTCTACCAACCCTCCTGCCCACCTGGGAAGGTGCCCTTAGAGATTCTGTCTATGTCACCACTCATGGTAAGGTTGAAGTATCCCCCAACTATTATGAGCATGTCTGGTGGCTTGCTCAACCAGTCTTCTAGTTTGTTCAGCCAGTTTGTAGACCCGGCGGCATGTACCAGGAGGTCACTGCACGTTTTTCCCCATTCCACGTCCCTGAAACTGTAGAGTAGCAACCCCCACCCCCTTTCAGGCTCCATCCATGTCTCAGAAAGTGTAAATGGGAGCCAACTCTAAGCCAATATCCCGCCTCCACAGGAGCGAGATGTAAACCCAGAACGGACCAGGAATCTATATCTTCCTTGCTAGAGAAAGCCACATGAAACCCCAACTAGGTGGGTCTCCTACAAAGGGATGAGGTCGGGTTATGTCTGTATAAGAATTGTGACACTATCCGTCTCTTCAGTTTGTTATCCAGCTCGTTCACATTTCATGAAGTATCTCGGAGTAATAAAATACAATAAAGAATCCTGCATACGTCAAAAAGAAGCCCTGAGATGGAAAAGCATCACAGTAACATTAGCCATGAGATCTTTAAACAAGCATTTACAATGCAACGGTCTCGGCATTGTAAAAGTTAGAGCTATTGGCATTGCTCATGACAATGCCGTTTCTTTAAATGTTTTAAAAACCAAAACATAAACAAAAATAATGTCACGAGCAATGCCAATAGCTCTAACTTTACCAATGCCGAGACCATTGCATTGTAAATGCTTTTTTTTTTCTCTGATCGCGGTATGCAGCCAAACGATCACGCTACTTAGAACAACGATCGTGCTGCTCAAGTCACTTTCCACACACTACGATTAAAACCCAGTGTATGCTGCTGATGGTCAGGGTGTGGCAGGAGCACCTCAGCCGGTCACAGAGAGTCATCGAGATGCGGATAGACAGGCCCTGCATGCCGGGGCTCACCAGATACTCCAAGCTTCCAGTCACAAATTACTATTTAATTCTCCTTCTAAAACGTACCCAGCTGCAGTGAGATGGAATTGGAAAAATACAAGCACTCCAGTTTGTGGAAAACTCCGCGTGCGTGTCCTTAACATTTGGCAATTATGCAAACGACTGTGGCATTGAAAGAAAACAACTCAAAGAGGATTATTACTACTGCATTGATCAATTCTTTGTTCTTTTCATGAAAATATAATAAAAACAATTTGAGAAAAAACAAATAACTCGGAAAGAAACATATGTTAAAATGAATACCAATAAAATGTGACTCCTGAAGAGAGGAAGAAGTGGGAAGCACAGAGTAGCAAAATGAATTTAAAGCATAAACGAGTTGGGTTTAATAAAGGAACCCCACGGCTCCCTCGCACTCACCTTCGGCGGCCTCGCAGACCTGCACGAGCCTGCCTAATGTGCTTTTAACTGGTGATTATCACGGGGATGCGTTCCTGCGATTGGCTTCAATGAGCGGGCCTCAGAAGCACTGCAGCCCCCTGGACCCCCGGCGTGCTCAGTCCATCCATCACTGCAGTGCCGCGTGGCAACCACCAACTATACTCTAGAGAGGCGCAGGGTGCTTTCAGATGTGTTAGTTCAGGTGGGACCACTGAAGCGAACCAAGACTACAGTTACCAGAATGCATTTGTTATGAAAGGAAAACCCTGAACTGGAGCGCCAGCCCTACATAGAAACGGTCTCATCAATAACTGTAGTTGAGATGAAGACTATTTTATGTAATTTGAGATGCTCAGGTGGAAGCGAGGCACTTATAGATCACATTCATATGACGATAGCCAGTAGTCCACGGTCTTACTGACAGGGCTAGCAGGCCAACTTCCGCCCAGAAGCTACGAGCCTCACAGCGCCTTGAAACCGCAGCACCATCACCACACTTTCCTGTTTAGGACTTGTCTGTAAGACAGCTAAACACTTAATGGGCCCGACATCTTTTAAATGCAATTCTGTGTAAGGTTTCCCTTTAAATGTATACCACCCCTACTTTAACGAGTTGGGTGTTGAGTTCCTGGAGATATTCTATTAAAAAACAAGCATAGGTAATGCATCGGCTTTGCTCCGACCTGGTGTCTTCCTGCTGCTAAAGTCTGTGAATTCGACCGTCCTCGAGCCCAGTGTTCTAGGCTGCAGTCCGAGGGAGCTGCGCGAGCCTCCCACACGGGCGCGCGGACATAAGAGTTTCTGCTGTTCCCTCCCTGGTACGAGGAGCCCCCCCCGGGGCTTCAAAGACAGGCCGCCAGGAGATTGTTAAAAAACATATATAAAAATAAAAACGGCGTCTGCGCGTCCCTTATTAATCAACACATTAAACTGATAGCGCGAGCTCCTGGAGACCAGGGTACTCAGCGACAGAGGGGGCTGGGGGAAAGACCGGGAAGTGACGTACGGGGAGATGCGACTGGCGGGGCCGTGCACTGGGGGAAACACAGAGCGGTTCATGGGTGATTAGGCACTAGACCGCGAATGATTATTGCGGGAGCCTGATGGTTGTTGTAAATCCTCGCGAAGGAGTGACGTTGCGGTTGATCCGATAAGACTGAGAAAGAAGGTTTTAATTATTATTTTATTTTGTTAAAAGACTTAAACAAGGCAGAGCAAAAGGCACACCACTGCCTTTCTCCGAGGTCAAGAAGAAATGCCTCGGAGAAAGGCAGTGGCATTTTCGGATTCGGGGGCGTGTTTGTCTTTTCTCTCCTCCAGCCATTGGCTGGAGGAGAGAATGAGACTTTCTTTAAAAAACACGCCCCCCGATCCGAAAAAGACGGGCCTTCAACGGAGTGACTGGACCTCTTCTCCAGTGGCTGGCCAGCATTTAAGAGGCCAGCCAATGGAGAACAGGGCAGAAGAGGGGCGGGTGCAAGCCCCTCTTCTCAATGACATTAAATCTCCGGACTTCCGGTCTGCCGACCGGATGGTCCCGAGACCTAAAAAGGCATTAGCTGGCCCTTCTCTAGTCCCATTACTCCAGGTTCTTCAAACAAAACTCCTCTCAATTATTACATATAGGAGTGAGCCAATGCAACAGAGAGATGCAACTGCTCTGGATAAAATCATCGCCTGGGCTTATAGAATAATCTTCCATCTCCAAAAATGTAATTTCCCCGGTGCAAATAGGGCTAGAATTTGGTCTACAGAAACAGGCCCTGGCCAGAAGGGTGGTGTTTATAAGAAGCTGGCATAAGATCAAAGAAGCTGAACAGGACACACTAAACTCCCGTCTCTGGGCTGAACTATCACTCCGAGAAAGCTCACCAGCCGAAGGGCATCTCCTAGGCCCCTTTGGGAGACTTCAGCAACCCATATGAGCTGCAAAATATAGTTTTGAAAGCCACAAAAGCAATATCTATAATCAAAGACAAGTCTGCATTGGCGAAAAGGGCACATGGCTGGTTTGTACTTAATAATTATGCGGCCGCGCAACCACAATCATATCTGAGTGCAGGGTACAATCTACTAGTGAATGAGAAATTCCTAAGACACCGTGTGGGCATACTTTTGATCTTTCCTCACCTACCCTCCTGGAAGAGGAATCAATGAGCTATCAATTGTTGCCTATGTGGTAATGGAGGAGCAGATCTTCTTCACATAATATGTACTTGTACAAGTCTACTGAAAGACCGACGCTCATTGCTTCGCCCCATCTTCAACTAAAAAGGCATTCATACTTGCAGACAGGCGGTGCTGGCCTGCTTTGATCCAACTGCTACGCAATTAAACAGCCGCTTAGCACGATTTCCTACCGCCGTAGACAGGGGACTGGCCCAATTGTCTCCTTGCAATGAAAGAACAGGCGAGCAAACCCACAAAACTGACAAAACATAACACAGCTACACCTGATTAACTGCCAAGGATTAATTCCCCTATGATGAATCTGAACAGGCCGCTACAATTATTCCAAAAACCCTGCCTTTTCTTTAACATTATGCACTTCGCACTTCAATTAGAGAACTACAAAATGCTGTTATATGACGCAAGCTTGCACAAGAGGCTATTATCTATTACATATTTAAAACCATGCTTTCAATGGACCATCTTGTACAGCGAAATTTGCACCACATGGTTGTATGATAGAAGCATGCATGGTTAAACATGTGCCTTTACCATGCAGCCTAAACCACAAATGTGTCTTAACCACGCATTCCTTTACCACAACATTTTGTGGTATAGGTATGAATGGTAAAGGGGTATGTGTGGCTAAGCCCGCCACTATCCCCCCACCCCTCCGATGTTCCTTAAATTACCTCAACCCCTTACACTGCCGTAAAACCTACCCCGAACCCCCCAGCCCTAAAAACTACCCCATCTACCCATTTCCCTCCCCCTGCCCTAAGGCCTAAAACCCTGCCCACCCCCACGCTGTTCCTTAAACTACCCCCACCCCTTACAGTGCCCTAAAAGTTACCTCAACCTCAGCCCCAAAAACTACCCCATCTACCCATTCCCCTCCCACCGCCAAAGGCCTAAAACCCTGCCCCTTTATGTACACTACGCCGACCCCCTGCCACCCGAGCTGTCCCTTAAACAACCCCTTCCACTGCCCTAAAACTTACCCCGACCCCCCAGTCCTAAAAAATACCCATCCAGCCATTCCCCTCTCCCTGCCCTAAGGCCTAAAACCCTGCCCCTTTAAGTACACTACCTCGCCTGAGCTGTTCCTCTAACTACCACAACCCCTTTCACTGCCATAAAACCTACCCTGCCCCAGCCCTAAAAACTACCCCATCTACCCATCCCCGTCCTAAATTACAAACCCCCTACATGCCCCCCACCCCAGCCCTAAAAACTTGCCTACTCCCACAAACCCAGCCCTTAAAGCTACCCCAGCCCCCTCTTCCTCCGAAAGCAAACCCCAGACCCGGCCCCAGCCCCACTTACCTGTCTGAGTCCGCTTCCCATCCCAATGCTCCTGTTCACAGTCCCTGCCCATCCCGAAAACTAGAGTACATTTGCCTGAACCACTAACATGGTTGGTTTAGGCAAATGCCTTGTTCGGGTAAGCATGGTTACGCTTGCGGGCTTCCCGAACTTGTGGCTCTGGCCGCGTAGTTCTGGATGTTTCCCACGCCACTTACCTCTACACTTGACGCACTGCCACTTTAACCAGAAAAACGCTGCAGCCTCACACGGCTGAGGTATAAGGTCTTTATATACACACTATTTATACGTTTTATCTTGTTACTACCATGACATTACTGCTCAAACACAAAAAGGAGTAACTGCACATAAAACTGCCACCACTGATTCTTATCAATAGCTCGAAAGATCAAAGTTTTATCTCAAGTGGCCTGCACCCCATGCGGTTTTAATTCTTTTTTTAATATTATGCCTAAATTATGTTAATGAATGTGTGTCATGTATATGCAACGGTTTTTATTAATCATGCATAATAACTTACTTACTTACATTTCATGAAAGAACGGTGGGATACATTCCTGACATGCTTGGTTCTTCTTGCATGGTGTCTACCAAAGAGTATCAGGCCGTGCTCAGTCCTGTTCCCCCCCTGCCCATCCTGTTGTGTGTACTCTACCATGTAGAACAACTTGCTTTCCCCCTAAACTCCCCACCTACTTCTCCAAGCTGAGTTTAAAACTCTTTGCCAAACCAATGCCTGAGGTGTCTGTCACCCTTCGCAAATTAACATCAAATCTGTGTGCATTCACACCACAGAATCACTTCCCCGAGTCTCTTAGTCGTGATAATTCAGCAGGTCTGGCTGGGCTTGTACCGCTGGTATGATCCCTGCTTCTGATTGCACCGGTATTGAAGTTTCAGTAGAAAACTAAATTTGAAGTTCAAGTTTGGCACCGGACAAAGTGCAATCCCATGAAGTGGTGCCTGCGGTCTAGGGCTAGACCTGTACATTACCGATGTCAGTGTCTTTCACAGTGGATGCCCTCTCCATCTGAGGATGATCGTAATGCCCCTATCCCTCATGTAGCGAGTGGGAGCCACTGCAGTGGGACTCCACCCCTCCGAGTCCTCATCTGGTGAATCAAAGAACCACTATTTCAATTCTGCCAGAACTTTACGCTTAGCAGGGAATATCATCATGTTTTTAGGGTGCGTTTATGAAGTTCAAGTTTGACCTTATCAAGGGATCTCCCTTTGACTTGGACTTCCTGGGTGTAATCTAGGAAAATCATAATGGTGTGGTTCTCAAATTGCTGCCTGCAAAAAAGCATCCTGATATCTGATGTTCAGAGCGTGGGCTATATATAAGCTGTGATCTCATCCAAGGTTTTGGTGCGGCAACAGGTACTCAGTGGGCTCTATTGATTGCAAAGTATGTTGACAGTTCTGATTTCACAGTATTAAGCATAAAGTTCTCCACAAAGCTTTCCACTGTTGAGCCTTCTGATTTTTCCAGGAAACTAACCACCTTTATATTGTTAAGCCAGGATCTCCCTTCTGCGTCTTCTGCCCTGACATGAAGGCAGTGGGTTACATCCTTAAGTTGCTGCAGTTCCCCCCAACTAGATTTTCACAGTCCACGCTTTCTGCTTCTCAGTGCTATTTTTACCTAAACCTTTAAAACTGCATATCTCCAATTCTGATTGGCTTTTTTGTCGTTTTGGTCTCATTTATTAAATTGTATAACATTTTCAAAATTGGTTTGAGTTTTGTATCCTGTTGTGTTTTCACTTTATTGCCGATTGTGTGCTCCATAAATATTTACCACAGTGCCTCTAAGTTAGGGCTGACTGCTTTTGTGCCAAGCTACCAGAGTTAAGCAAAGGTTAATTTAGTGACTTTTGTGGTTCACCCTGACAATGATTGTGGTGGTTATTGGAGAACGTTTTTTATCCCCCTCTATCATAAACCCAATTTCTTACATCACCCATAAAACATAGGAGAGCCTCTTACTACAAAGACGTATGTCAGTTGGGAATCTAATGTGCCTCTGAAGACTTAACAGTTCCTTCTGGATTGGTAGAGATATTCCAATCAATAAAGTAACTACGTGTTGCAATGAATCCACTGTATAGAAATGCAAGACAGTCGATAGCTTGAGCACAGGCGTTTAGCATTTAATCAACTTTCAACCCTTCCAGGATTAGTTAGGACTTTGTGTAGTTCCCCAGCCAAGCGGGTAGGAGTAGGGGGATTCAGTTGTTTGCACATCAACAGTGGTTTCCACTTGAGGCAGAAGACTCTCCCAGGGCTCCTACTCATCATGCATCTCCACTTGTTATTTATTCTTCCTCCTGCTGCCTGGCTTGTTCCAGTAATAAGAATGTCCCCTTTAGGGCTAGCCCGCATCTTGCTTTGTATTTGGGCTGACTAAGTAGGTAGTTTAGATGCATAGTGCATGAAGTCTAAACCAGACCTGTGGTGGTACAAAATGTTGGTGCTAATTGAATTTGCTTATGCTGTTCCCTGAAACCTTTATATCATGCATTGTTTGTACTTTTCACACGGAATGATTACTGCAGGTTGGCGCCCTTTTGCCTAGTTCCCATGAAGCCACCAGCATTCCAATGGGTTTTCCTGTACACAGTTCTGCTTGCACTAATCTACGGGTTCGATCCCTACACAACATCTACATTTCCATTGCCTTAACTATTTAGTATTTGTAGTAGGTGCACATCAACTAAATCCTCTCATAAATGTCACAGCAGAGGCCATTCATATAGTATGGGCAGCACTATCGTTGCATAGAATAGGCTTTTCACATGCAGTAGAAGAAAAGGCTATAGAACAAAGAAAAGGGCGAAAATGAAATTAAAAGTATTATTTTTGGAAGAATTAAAGAAAATAAACGAAATATGACAAAGAGAAAAAATACCATTAAAAGAGAAGGCTAAATTAAAAAGCCACAGAAAATAGAATAGGAAAATATGAGACAAGGAAACAATAATAACGAAGAAAATTAAAAAGCAAAGAGAATGCCTATTTCGGAAGAACAGAGGTAGAAACAGTAGATATATTCGCCTGCCAATAAAAATGAACAAATCCCTCAACATAACTGGTTGTAAAATGTGGTTTTTGGTGATTGCGGTGGTGAGCGCACATGCACCACTGAAAATCACTCGGATTTGCTTCCCGCCGTCTGTGCCTTTCATGAGGAGGAAAGAATTGCAGAAATGAGAGCAATGTGGGGGCCCCGCGAATCCTTCCTGTCCTGGTGTGTGCTGCCTGCCTCCCTGCCCCCTTCACAACCTCCTCCCTTCGCATGTGCCTCCCTCCATGGCGCTGCGTGTACAGCAGGCCCCTTTCTTGGAAATCTGCGACTCTACATGCCAGTGTGAGGCCGTCGCTGGGAGAGAGGGGAGGGAGGAAGCGACTGCAGCTCTAGTGGAGGACGCCTTCCTGCAAGTCACGTGACTTACCAGGCTCGCATAAATGAAGGATTTGTTTTTCTCTGCCTTGGATTCGGAATTAAAGGGACAGCTCCCCTATTTCCCGGGCATCCTTTACATAGAAGAACACTAAGCCTTCCCATCGTTTTCATTACAAAAAAGCTCGGCAGTCCAGCATGGACTGTCCTCACAACTTTCAACCATTTAGACTAATAGATCGAGCAGGGCACAAGTCCTAAAAAACTGAAGTGAGAGGACTAACCTAGTTAGGCCGTATGAAAGTGCCATCATGGCGTACAACATAACACGTATCACAGGAATTGACATCATAGAAAGGGGCATCACAAGCCAGGAATTTACAGGAAGTGACATCACAAGAAGTGACATCAGATCTAAAGCCCTTCACATATATGTTTAGCAGGTCTATCATGTGTACGTTTGAGCACATTGCGAGGATAATAGCACAGTCAGCTATAGAAGATGATACGTGACCTCTAACACCTTGCAATCCCCCAGTTTTCTGTACCACATCCTGTACATTCATTTACAAACTTATATAATGTATTGTACATGTAATATGCGCGTGTTGATGTAAAGCACTCTGACACCCTGCATTGGGATGAGTAGGGCTATTCAAGAAAAAACAGTGGTACTTAAATTATTTCAACGCCTCCTCAGGTGTAGTAAGCTCTATATAAATGCAATTTCCTGAGTGTAAATACTGGGAAAGACCAACACATTTGACATTCTTACAGTGCATTCATACCTCCTAACCCAGGACTGAACAAAGTGAAAACAAAGTGAAAAGCTGCCTTTCTTAAGTATGTGTGAAGGGCTAACCTTTGTTTCCCCTCTCTTCATTTGCATCAGGTATGAGACTCCTGACGGCTCCCAGCCAAGAGACTGGAACAAAAGGAGGCCAGATGACCCCTGAATTTCGGCATTTGTTATGGGCCCAGCAGGAGTCGTAAATAAGAAAGCCTGTCCCTGCATGTACGTTTTTAGGTCTCCGCTAGCGAAGGCTGCGCTTGCGCAGTCTCACTCGCGAGATTTAACGTTTTCTAGTACGAAGCTTGAACCCGCCCCTCTTCTCCATTGTCTGGCTTCCTAAACGGAGGCCAGCCATTGGAGGAGAGGGGCGTCTGTCCATTTAAGCCCCGTCTTTTTCGGATTCGGGGGCGTGTTTTTTATTTTCCTTCTCTCCTTTGGAATGTAAACATTCCAGCCAATGGGAAGAGGAGAGAAAGAAAAACACGCCCCCAAATCTGAACATGACACCGCGTTTCTCCGAGGCATTTCTGCTTGACCTCGGAGAAAGACGTCACTATCTACCTTTCCTCCCCGCCATGTTACAGCCGCAAAGAGGCAAGATGGAGGCCTGTTTAAGGGCCCGCCGTACCCGGGCTACCCCTTCATCATGATCCCAGACCTGGGCAACCCCTACTTCCCCAACCGCTCCCTCTCTCTGACAGCCAGAACAGTGAGTGCCTCGCCGCCGCGCTACTCTCCGCAGCCCCCGCTCTTGTTTTATGTTCATCTGGCTCGCACAGGCCGAGCTAAACTTTCAGCTGAGCTGTGTGCGCGCTGCTGCTAAACTTTCCCCCGGCGCCGCTCTCTGGGACTGGGGATTGTTTACCTCCGCCATATTGTCCCGTACGCTACTTCCTGGTTTAGCAGGGAGCCTCGCTTTGCCCCGTATGTCCATCTTTTCCTGTTTCCTTTCTCCGCCGCTCTCTTTTTATTTTACCTCTCGCTTTCTTTCTCCCACCTTGCGCTTGTGCCTTCCTGCCATGGCTGACATCGGGGGGTTCATGGGGGCCCTGGATTGGGATTTGCACAGGTTCGCCGCCTTCCTCGGAAACGTGGCCCTGTCGGACTCCCTCGGCTTCTTGGCCGAGCGTCTGGGGCAGATCGAGTGCCGGCTGCAGCTGGGGTCGCCCACCGACTTCGAGCACCTGAAGGGCATCCTGCGGCGGAGGCAGCTGTACTGCCGGACCGGCTTCCACCTGGAGATCTTCTCGAACGGCACGGTGCACGGCACCCGGCAGGACCACAGCAGGTTCGGTAAGAGCCGCAGGTGTAGCTCCTGCACGTCTGCCTCGGGGCGCTAGCTAAGCTACCTCAGAAGAAGCAAGCGGGTTCATGTAGCCAACTCATACCTCGCCTCCAGAGAGTCCAGGCTTGGGGGGGTGGCGGTGAGGGAGTTAGGGGGGGTCAAGACAGAAAGGAATCCTATTCTCATACTTCCTCGGGGTCCTTTGCTCCTAGATTAGTTTTGTGCTCCCCACGTGAACCCAGTGGCACAAATTAGGCCCTGCAGTAATTTCTTTCAGAAGAACAAGAAATCTGTACGGGACTTTTAGCTGTGTTTATTCTGTCTTGCCCTGCCTACCGAAGAGATCCTTCTGTACTGTGGGCGGGAGCAACACATCCTAATACAACACGAGGGGACTCCTATTTTCAACTCAATATATTTTCGGGCACCAGGTTTCCAGTATGGACTTCAGCACATAACCTGACAAAGCTGTGAGAGGGGAGAGAGAGGCCAGTGCCAAGGTAGTTGTATAATTTTGGTTAGCTAATACAACCGCAATTTTATATATTACTGGACATCGCGAAACCCAATGCAGAATGGGTCTGCACGAGCCCTATTTCTAACCGTCTCAGTGGCAATAGTGTACCATTGAGTGTTCGAATTTTAAAGTGTAGCGATTTAGATCGATTACAGAAGAAATGTTTTTTTCTCATTTGTTAGTTCAGTCTATGTCTGCCTCCCAATAAGGTATAGCGACAGAGTAAGAAGGATATTCTCGACTTGGCTATTTCTCTCGTTTCTTTCTTTCTTTGTTGTTTTTTGTTTGTTTTAGAAATGACGCTGTGCACCTAGTATCTGCTGTCATAGCCTGTTTGGGGGGGAAATACTTTCTTGTGAAAGATTCATAAACATGGTTATATAGATTGAACTGCATGTTTCAATTTGAAGTATAGCAGGAAAGGTCCACACTATGTTACCACCTCTGCCCTTAATCAAAGCTGCCACTTTGGGAACATATCTCCAAGCACTGCCATTTTAGAGGAGAGAGCAGTAGGCCAATGTCATGAGCAATACCAATAGCTCTAACTTTGACAATGCCAAGACCATTGCATTGTAAATGCTTGTTGCTTGTTGCAGATGGAAAGCAGATAACGTGCAGGCGCTGCTGAAAGTGTCCTGGTGTTTGGAAATTACACCAGGACGAGTTCAGCACATTATTCAGTGGGGCCCAAATTCTTGGCAGGGTGGACGGCGTTCACCCTGTGAAAATAGTGGGTGGTCGCCGTCCACACGCGTGTAATCCCCCCCCCCTCCCCCCGACTCGTGCCCTGAGATCGAGGTCGAATACCTCCATGACAGAAAGTGCAAACGTATTTGTTTACATCTGTTATAAGATAAGTTAGTGCAAAATTGCAATAGCAAAAGTCAAATCTATGCACTTTGAATATGTTGGTGCAAAACTGTAACAGTGCAAGTAGGCCATCTTGGCCTTGTGGTTAAGAATGGTAGAATGCCATCCATATAAAAACCTGATCCCTAGTATGAGACGTTATGTAATTAAGAGTGGAAGCAGTCCAAATTTGTGGAAAAAAATATGCGAAACTCTGCACAACATTTTTACTTGTTCTGCATGGAAAGTAAGGACAATCTGAAGAACTGATAATGTTTCGTAGACCAAAGACACAATAATGTGAAAAGTACCATAAACTGCAATATAAAAATAGCAAATGTATATATATGTAGGTTCCATGCCTACATCACTAAGTACAATTTTGAAATAGTGATATCCAGGTCTCCGTCTCGTCCACAAAATCACTGATGCACTTGTGATAGCTGATTTCCTTGCACCTAAAAAGCATCAGGAATTGAGACTTAAGCTAATTAAAGTTGCGTTTACATAATTCTCCTTCTTGTATTAACGTCATCAATATGACATGATAATTGTTGTAGTTCTTCGTGTTCCAAATAAAAAATTGTAAATCACACTAAAGCTGAGATATGTTTTCAGAGGCCTTTTTCTCTCTGTACTCAACCAATGACGTTCCAACTGTCCCAAGCTCTCGTCTTACAATGTATCAATTAGATTACCAAACTCACTGTGAGAATGACTGCAAATTCAATATTTTATTGCTGTGAGAGAATTTCTAAATGTGTTCTGTAGTAAAACATTTTTATTTGCTCATTCTCAATTGGTGAATTTCCTGAGAATCATGTACCCATGTAGAATGCATGAATGTCTTTGTCTAAAGTCATATAAAAGGACTTGTAGATCTCTATGGGGAGGAGATCCCTTGCCTCACCCTCAGAAAGTGACTAACTGCTGGATTCCTCTGAGACCTGTACTTATGATTCATATGCTTTGCCGCTAGATTAGCTCATGGCACATGCTCTGTAATTTGCTATAATTAATTATATAAAACTTTGATACTACAATCCTTGTCTGTTAGTCTTACCAGAATGTTTACCACCTGCTACTGAACTAAACTGATTTAACCTCAGTGATGGCTCCGGTCGTGGAGCACCAAAGTATGAATCGGGTCTAGACCTCTCCTGGTCATAGTTGTTGGCTGGACCCATGAGCTGGATTTATGGTACTATGTTCCACGCTGACAGTTCTGGTAGCATATGTGATGGTTCCACTTGGAGCCAACCCAAATTGACAAACTTCTTGGCGATAGAACCCAGTACTGCACCGTCATCGTCCAGCCAGTTTTCCCAGAGAGCTAAATTGACCCAGTCCTGACCAGATCCTGGTTCTGGAGAGACAAGGGGGTCAAAGAAGAACAGTGGCGTGAGTATCACTAGGGATTGCACCTGAACTGCAAAAACAAAGTCGTCGAGGAACGGTGCATGTTGGGAATTGTAGTAGGCACGTAGCGGTGAAATGCGATGGGCGACGTTTAAGAGCAATTTTTATGTGGATTTGTTTCTCAGATTTGTTGTTGCAATAATTATTGTGTTCCAGGTGGGGTTTTTGGTCTTTTAAAGAGAAGTACCTTAAGAATTGCTAAACTTGCCTGCTAGGTGAGGTGCACTGTTAGCCACTATCAGTTACACAAAGTTAGCGACATAATCCTTCTTGCACAGGTGTATTAACTGAGCTTGGTGGTTGGTGGTGGTTCGTTCCATAGTGCACAAGGAAAGAGGCGCCTAGCATAGTAAGTTTTGCAGGTCGAGAACTCACTATTGTATGAAAGTTGCTAGCTTTCTTATTAGTATAGAACCCTTTGTGTAGTTGAGGTAGGCAGATAATGGAAAAGTTGTAACAGTAGTTCAGAAGCAGGTCAGGTGGTATCGGTGCGTTGCGTCACAGGGATTGGCTGGCAGACGCCGTAGAAACACTATGATAGGGCGACCTTTGACAGAGAGGCGCTGGTATTGGCGCAGGGATCATGAGCTTGTTATTGTGGATGAAGCAAGAGATTAACGCCTTCGCCGCGGCAGGAATTCTGCCGCGGCGCTGGGGGGGTTTGGGGGCAGTTGCGGTGCCGCCGTGCTCGTGACGGAACCACTCCGTCATGAGTCATGGGTGAGCTGTGCTCATGACGGAGTGGTTCCGTCACGACTCCGCCCACTGCGCTAATCGCCCGCACAGGCGGAGAATTAGCGCCGCGTGGGCGGAGTGGCCACCAACAGCCGCAGCATGACGGAACCACTCCGTCATGAGCACAGCGCACCCGTGGCTCATGACGGAGTGGTTCCGTCATGAGCACGGAACGGGTTAAAGTGAGGAGTGAGTGCTATGAGGGATCCCTTGTCAAAGAAGGAAAAATATGTAAATAAAGAGGAAAAGTTTCCTCCTGAAGTCACTCCAGCTAGGGAAATTGTGGCGAAGAAAAGGTTACAAACTTGTATGTGGCTTAACCAATGACACAAATATCTCCAAAGGTAAGGCGATTCTCATTAGGTGGTACCTTCCATATCCTTCTAGTAGGGAATTTGAGGATAAGAGTGTACGATTTTTAAAATGACAGCCTAGGCCCAAGAAATGTGAAGCCATAAACCTTTGGGAATAGATGACAAGAGGAAAGAAAATAACAAATCTGTAGTAAGGCTTGTTCCTGAGGAAGCACGCAGGACGGGGAAAGGCAGAGGAGGTGGAGAGAGGAGGTTAAAGAGACTTTTGGGGCCTACCCCTTGCTTGAAAGTGAAGAGAAAGAAGAGAAAACAAGCATTTGCAATGCAATAGGTCTCGCAATTACGCAAGTTTAAGCTATTGGCATTGTAAATGACTCCGCCTTTTATTTATGTTTTAAAAACAAAAATAAAAAGCATTGTTATTTGCAATGTTAATAGCTCAAACTCGCGTAAATGCGAGACCTATTGCATTGCAAATGCTTGTTAAGACGAGCACCTGAAAAGGGCATATCTGATATCCGAGATGCAGGCAACAAACCTCTTCTGTGAGCCCGGAAAATGAGGACACAGCTGAATCCTCGTCAGGGGTACTAAGCGCTATATCATGCAATTAAGATATAGCAGGATAATACTGGAACCCTCGACTGCATGTGTCAGAGGGGGGCCCATCCTGATCTTAAATCTGAAGTCTGACGGCGTCACAGCCCCTGCTGCAGCGCCCGGGATGTCTAACAGCACCGCGGCAGCCATGAAGCGCTGTAAATGAATGGACAGAAGAAACGCTCTAGCCTTTAAATCCTGTGCAAATAAAATAAGCAATCTGTCAGAGGGCGAGAGAAGGTGCTAAAACATGCCTAGCGCCTTGAAGGAGCGCATTGGCGGCGATGATGTTTGCTTCTGGTGAGGTAGGCCACAAATTATTCAAAGTGGATCTGTTATAATCACTGCCCCTAAGTCTACATTGGGTACCTGAATGTAGTCTCCCCGTGCCTCAGAAAATTAATGCGTCCTTGTGTAACGTAACTGGCGCTCATGTAAAGCGCTGCAATACCTTCGGGTCGAGTTCCCGCTACGTAAAACTGCAAAAAAAACGAGTGAAGTATGATGAGGGGTCGTAGGTGTGCGGTGGGATCAGCAAGGCCTTGCTAGGGCAGGGGTACTAAGCGCTATATCATGCAATTAAGATATAGCAGGATAATACTGGAACCCTCGACCGCATGTATCAGAGGGGGGCCCATCCTGATCTTAAATCTGAAGTCTGACGGCGTCACAGCCCCTGCTGCAGCGCCCAGTGTCTAACAGCACCGCGGCAGCCATGAAGCGCTGTAAATGAATGGACAGAAGAAACGCTCTAGCCTTTAAATCCTGTGCAAATAAAATAAGCAATCTGTCAGAGGGCGAGAGAAGGTGCTAAAACATGCCTAGCGCCTTGAAGGAGCGCATTGGCGGCGATGATGTTTGCTTCTGGTGAGGTAGGCCGCAAATTATTCAAAGTGGATCTGTTATAATCACTGCCCCTAAGTCTACATCGGGTACCTGAATGTAGTCTCCCCGTGCCTCAGAAAACTAATGCGTCCTTGTGTAACGTAACTGGCGCTCATGTAAAGCGCTGCAATACCTTCGGGCCGAGTTCCCGCTACGAAAAACTGCAAAAAAAACGAGTGAAGTATGATGAGGGGTCGTAGGTGTGCGGTGGGATCAGGAAGGCCTTGCTAGGGCAGGGGTACTAAGCGCTATATCATGCAATTAAAATATAGCAGTATAATACTGGAACCCTCGACCGCATGTGTCAGAGGGGGGCCCATCCTGATCTTAAATCTGAAGTCTGACGGTGTCACAGGCCCTGCTGCAGCGCCCAGTGTCTAACAGCACCGCGGCAGCCATGAAGCGCTGTAAATGAATGGACAGAAGAAACGCTCTAGCCTTTAAATCCTGTGCAAATAAAATATCCACCAAATGCAACAACCAACTCGATCCAGTAAATTAAATATCTTACTTTTTTTCCTCCGAAATTCGTTTGTTATAAAACTGTTTGCAGTAGTGCCTGTGGGGGCTGGGGGCACAGATCATACTCGCGGACTACGGACTGTCAGAGACCCAGAGCAGTGGGGGTCATGGAGAGTAGGAGCGCTATCAGGAGATCAAATAACAAGCTGCTGGGAGAGGGAATGGGAGGAGGACGGGCAGGGTGGACGCAACAGGCAGACTGTCTGGAAGCTGCAGGCAGAGAGCTCTGTGACTGAACCGAGCTCTTCACAAAAAAGACGGCATCAATGTATTGACGGCTTCTAGTAGCGGTAGAATTTAAGTAATTTGGTGAATTAGTTGCAATACTGCGATTTCAAGATGCAGTACTGTGGATGAGATCCTTCTAGATCTAGCTCGCAAGTACTGCTAGAGTTTCTGCAATGTTGAGATCCTTCTAGATCTAGCTCGCAAGTACTGCTAGAGTTTCTGCAATGTTTCTAAAGTTAAAGTGATCGGAGCGCGATCAAGCGAGCAGAAAGGAAACTGATTAGAAGGGAGGGGGTAGTGTGAAAACAGCGGGGAGAGAAGGGAGGGTGTGATAAAAAACAAAGGAGCCAAAGCTATAGAGAAGGGAGGGGGGAGTGGGAGCAGCTGTGCACGTGCATGTGATCGTGCACTCAAGGTTTAGGCCAGCCAAAACTGTGGGTAGCACTTTGAAAATCCCACATATAAAATGTCTCTTCGAGCCTTTGGCTCGCGAGACCTAAAAATTGGTGGACAGCCACCCCTTACATCCACCACGAAAATAAGTACAAATCACTGCAAACCCAGCCCACGAAATCCACTAACAGAGGGATTTAGGTAAAAGAAAAAAAAACAGTTATCACTCAGGAATAGCAAACACTATTTAGTTCACACATTCAACTAAAACAGAGATAAAAACGTTACACGCCACAGATTAAACCGCATTGATCTACAAAATAACATTAACATATTTGCAATTTTCCCCAACAAAATGTATTTAAAGAAAAAGGGGAAAGGCTGAGAGCGAATGAGGGACTAGACTGAGGTTAGAGGGAGCCCCTCTTGTGCGTAAATTACACACCCGTGTCCTGTCAAGAACAAAAAAAACAATGTCTTGCAATACAAGATTAAATGATTGTAATATGCCCAATTGGACTCATGTTCCATCCTGCAACTTGGGGCTCATTATGAGAAGTTATGTGTTTTCACTGTCTGAGTGGTGGAATCAACACTTATTTAGAATATATAGCTCTTCATTCACTGTGTGATATTTCAATATTATGCACGTGCCTCACTTGGAAGCACTTTAAAATTCATTAAGAGATCAGAGTTACTGGGCTTTATTATTGAAGAATGAATCATTGTTTAAAAGATTGAAGTTTTAACTTCCTGATAAAGTTGCTTTGTATAAATGAAAGCTCGACCCCAACTCTCCCAGCAAGAATCACTTTAGGGATCTTAAAAGGAGTCCAAAAAGAGGGTTCCTGCGTGTATCAGTAAAATGATACATAATGCACATGGAACTGGTGACGAGCTATATTTAAAATTCCATTAAAAGCATACAATAATCCGTTTGACAACAACCACAGCTTAGAGGGTTGAGGTAACCCGCAGACCCGAGAGGACGCTGCATTTGAGGACGGATAAGAGGCCAAGGCCACGTTTATCTGTGTAGAATGCAGCTATTCGGCCATTTTCTGAATAATTTACTTAATGCGACTATTCTTTGCAGAACATATATGAAAGCGCTCCAGTTCCACAAATCGCGTTTCACGCAAAAATGTTGGTTTGTTTAAATATGTTCATACTGCGTTGTGTCTTTTTCCACTTTCCGAAATTGTTTAGGCAATTTTGCTTGCCTCTTTAAGTTGTTTCTTAAAACTCGAGCACTTAAAACTATTAAAATAAATAAATAAAACACAGGTGGACTAACCATCTCGAACTTGATTTTTTTCACTCAGAATTCAAGGGGTTTCACAAACAGTAGAAATAAGTAACCGAGACCAATTTGCTCTGTGATACTTGTAATCTTAGGTTTTGAATAACGAAGTAAAACGACATGCACCGGCTTGTACCGAAACACCAATTGTTCTCTTCACACCCCACATGGAACACGTCGAGAGTTGCCCTTCTCCTGCTCTTCTTTGATTCTATCCGCTTAAGAGAGTTGAAGCCCGTCCATTCCTCACCCCAATTAGATAAATTCCTGCCTGAACATATCCCCGCACTCCAAGGAGCAGTAAATTAAATTAACTTTTTACCTTTCCCGGCCGGCGATGGTTCTCGAAACCAGGCACGCAGTGGGAAAGATCGACTCAGCGACCCCTTGTGGTTGAGCCGTTCAAGGGTCACTGGGTGCCCAAGACCGGCTCTGCCTGTAGTCGCACGAGCACATTGCCTCCCTGGGTAACGGAGCAGCAGCTAGGTCTGGGCGCGGCACCCCGGCAGCGGGTGGGTGCGGAGCGCCTAGTGTGTATCCCGGGAGCTCCTCACCCAGCCGCGCTCACAGGAGGCACTCAGAGGAAGCAGCAGCGCTTCAAGCATGCAACGTCTCGCGGGACATCCAAGGCTGTGTGCACTCCTTACCTGCGCTCAGAGGCGACTGTCCCGGGTCTGCATCAATATGCCGTGGAGCCTGGCCGTCCTGCGAGAGCGTGTCCGAAAGTGCCGGGCGAGGCGCCCTGCTCAGGATTAGAAAACCGCTAGGCTGTGTGCATCAAGCAAAGAGGACGGTACCGCTTCTGGGCAGCTTTTTTTTTTTTCAAACATCCTGTATGTAAAGGGAACAAGCATTGGCCGCACGCGCGCCTCGCGCTTGAAGTTTAAAAAAACAAGCCCGGCGGAGCGTGGCGTGCGAGCGCGCTTGGGGGCGGGGGAGCGGTCCCTTTGAAGTGCTCCCAAAAGGCGGATTGCATGGCGGCACGATGCGCGTGATTGTGCGCGTGCTAGCCATGCAATCCGCTTTTTGGGAGCACTTTTGAAACCCGTATTCTATAGTCTCGCTTTGCAATCGCTTACGCGATAGCAAAGCGAGACCTAAAAACTGAGAGGGAGATATAAACAGAGAGCGAAGAGGAAGACACCTTCCTTAACTAAGTATCTTAGCATAAGACAGTCCCCATATAATGCAGCATTACTGCCCCAGCTGCTAGTGCCCCAGTATCGACTTAGACTGGAACGGCTGCAGAACCCTCAACCGAGGCCCGCACACCCCCAAGTTATTTAGAAACTGCTGTTTTACCTGTTTCCCAGACACCTGTGTCAGTCACAATAAGTGCCCTGCGTTTTTCAAATGCCCCGATCATTCCCAGGCATCCGTTAATACCATCCCAAGTCACTCTATCCCAAGCAGTGGCGGCTCCTCCATAGCGGCGTTTGGCCACCGCCCCCCTGCTTTCTCACAGTGCGAGAAGGCAGAAACATAAATGGTAATAACTACCATTTATGTTTCTGCCTTCTCGCACTGCGAGAAAGCAGAAGTGCCTGGTTGGGGGAGGGCGGTCCTGCTTGAGGGCAGGGGTGGAGTGGCTTGCCCACTGTTGTGCATAGGGACTGTTTGGTCGGCCCTGGGGCCGATCAAACAGTCCGTATGCACAACAGTGGGCAAGTCACTCCCCCCCTACCTTCGAGCAGGACTGCCCACTCTCCCTTTTCTCTATGTAGGCTGCTGCATGCAGCAGCCTACATAGAGAAAATGGCCCAGGTGGGGCGCGCTCAGATTCGCCTCAAGAGTTCTGATTGGTGGAGGGGAGGGAGGGAGGCTGCGTGTCCCGATGACGCAAGGAGAGCTGCAGCCGGCCGGCCGGAATTGAAGAACGCACGGCGGGAGTCGACTCGGGACCCATCTAGAAGATGGCGCGGGACACGGGACAGTAAGTTTTATTTTATATATATTTTTCCACTCCCGCCTCCCCCCCACACCCCCACGGCACGACAACCCAATTTCAAATCCCCCCCAACCGCCCGTAATGCAGTCTGTGAATGCTTGTTACCGTTAATAAACCGTGATTCTGGTGCCTAGAAATTAGGTTAATTATTAATAATCTGTATGACTATGAAAGCAATTTGATTGGAAGCACCGAAAATCATACTTGTAAGGTGATTCATTTGAGCCCTGTGAGTCGTTATGTGGCTCAGTGACGGAGGGGGGGGGGGGGTTAGAAACAAGTGGCTCTTCTCAAGCGGTGTCTTTCTTCTCTTTTGGCGGCCCTATGAAAATACAGTTAGTAATTTGCCTTTATAAAGTGTTT
This sequence comes from Triturus cristatus, assembly GCF_964204655.1. NCBI lineage: Eukaryota > Metazoa > Chordata > Amphibia > Caudata > Salamandridae > Triturus > Triturus cristatus. Next base: position 130,366,509 of record NC_140586.1, on the reverse strand, counting down.
CACGATGCCTTTCTGCCTTTGCTAGTTGCTACAAATTGCTGTCGCCAAGTTTACTGGCATGCATTGTCTATGGTTTGATGCAAGGAAAACAAGGATTTGATTTCTGAACTGTGAAGCGCCCAATGGGGGTTTCTTCTAGTCCAAGGTAGGCCTGATTAAAATGTTGGCAATTGGTTTGTCTGCAGGGAGCGCCAATGACATTCGCGAGCTACTTATCTTTAACTTGCATTTTCAAAAGCAGCCTATGTGCTGATAAATGAAGTGTAACATGTGCATCTGGCGATTATTTTCAACCCTATTGTTTTAAAATAATGCAGTCAGGCTAAATGGATGGCACGGGTGGAAGCAGGAATGAAGCACGATATGGGACAGTTTTAAATGTGTTTAATTATTTCAAGTCTACATATCCTACCTACTTTTATAAATATTCTTGCTTTCTGAAATGCGGTTTACCCTGCACCATTTGGTCCTTTTTTTTTGTGATTCTTCAAAATTTCCTTGGCGTCAGGGTCCTACAGTTCCGCTTTAGTCAATCAGGCTCGCTACGACACAAAACACATTTAGACCCTTTTTTTTACGCCTCGCCACTTTCAAATGTCACCAGCCGCCACTGATCCCAAGTATGCCTCAGGACTCAGCACCGAGGCCTGGAGGAATGGCATTCATTCCTCTAGAAGAAAATAACTCAGTTAGTGGCGGGATAGGAGGCCAAACTACGTGCACTGACCTGTCAGGAAATTCACCAGGTATAGGGCAGATTTCACAGAGAATAAATCTTGTGCAGCTGAAAACGGAATTTAAAGAAATGGTGAAGGGAAATGTAGGAATGGATTTTCTAGGGTATCATGGGGAGAATGAGCTGCTTTACCTGAGTAAGGAAGCAGGGAGAGAGGCGCATGGAAGGATGGAGAAGGTGACAGATGATTGTGGAATTAACATAACCCAGCGAAAGAAGTTGTGAAAGACTGCTAGGATGGCAATGACTGAGAAGGAACTACATTTGTTGAAGTTGAGAGGGCTGAGGACCCATGTGAGGGAGCTGATTGAAAACATCTGAGAATGGAGAAATGTAAGCAATTGTAGTCGAAGAAAAAGAAGGTCAAAGTAAAGCAAAAGGGATAAAGGCCAAAAGAGGAGGAGAAAGGAAACCTGGAAGAAGTAGTGAAAAAATTTCCCTTGTGCGAAATACAGGGTGGAACCTTTATACATGTCCCATGGTCAAGATCAGAATTTCTCCATTTTACAAACACCCTTCCAGTGCTTAGAGAGGATCCCAATAAATGGTACACCCAAATGGAACAGATTATGACTATTTCCAAAGTTTTGTGGGAAGATTTGGACGTGTTATTTAAGGTAGCAGCCCCAAGGCATTTGTGGGCAGAGTGTAAGAGGGCAGTCAATTGGCCTACCCAAGAACCGCCTCGGTGAGAGGGACAAATTCCCCTTCATCCGTTCCCCAGAAGGAGATGAGTTGGCCTAAGGTTTTCCGAACCACTCAAGAGTGGAAAGAATCGGGAGGAGCCTAGCGCGCAACCAAGATGGCCGCGTAGGTGCGAAGCTCCCGAGGACCTCCGCGACCTCCTGAATTAATCCTGATTATATCCTTTCTTTGATGAGGGGACTGTGTCTGTGTACCCGAGCTGAGGCGGCACCCGTTTTCCGTTTTCGAATCGGACCCCGGACACTGGTGGGAGCACCGCTCGAAGATTGCGGCCTTCTCCGCGCCGGCCCCCCGGATTGGAGTTGTGGGGCGATCCGGGGACAAAGCGAACAACAGCGGCGGGCAGGGCTGGGCGACTCGCGTACCCCGCGCTTTCACTTTCGCTTTTGCGCCCTCCTTGCCCTCAAGCGAGGTAGGGTTGCGGAGCGGGGTGCGGTGGTGTGGCCTTGTCCCGGTGCCCGGCTGACCCGCCGGCTGTGAGTTGTCCTGCGGTCCAGTGGTCACCCCCCCCCCGGAACCCGTGAACTGGTTTATCGGCCCTTTTGAGGAGATTGGCACGACTTTGGGAGTGCGACATGTCCACAAAGCAAGATGGCGACCGGGCAAAGGTGAAATCGACCCGCCGTGGCCCGGCACATCAGTCAAACAGTATGGACCGCTACACCCTCCAGAAGGGATCCCCAGAGGCACAGCGTACATCCCCCGCGGGCCCGGCTGAGGCGTCTGCTCAGCCCGCGGATCTGACCCTCCGGGACGTCATGGGCGCCATTGCCGAGATGAAGGCCTCGGTGGACCAGCGCTTTGATACTCTGGCGCAGAAGATAGACTCGGCCCTGGTGGATGTGGGCCTGGTGAGAGCCGACTTGTCTAAAACAAATGACCGGGTCGATTCCCTGGCCCACACCACCTCGAGTCTCACTACAGACGTGGCGGCCCTTCAAAAGGAGGTGCACCGGCTTGGCCAGGCGAGCGCCCTGATGGACCGTCGATTGGAGGACGCCGAGGGTCGGGCCCGGAGGAACAACGTTCGCATTGTCGGGGTGCCGGAGGGACGGGAGGAGGAGGCGGCAGATTTGTTTGTGGAAGACCTGATCCTCACCCATCTCCAGCCCCGGGGGCTGAGTAAACTTTTTGCGGTGGAACGTGCTCACAGGGTCCCCGGAGGAAGACCTAAGGCCGGAGCCCCGCCGCGGCCTCTCATTGCCCGGATTTTTAACTTTCGGGACAGAGACGCTATCCTGCAGACTTCCAGGCTACAGGGACCGGTCAAGCTCGATAATATGGACGTGAATTTCTACCCTGACTTTACTCCGACAGTCCAAAAGCAGAGACTGAGTTTTCTCGGAGTTAAACGTCGCCTACGGGACCTGAACCTTAAGTACTCAATGCTTTTTCCAGCTAAGCTGAGGGTGGAGGTGGATGGTCGCACGCACTTTTTTGACCGTCCCGAGGCGGCTGGGGACTGGTTGGATACTCTGCCTGGGGATCGGGGCCGGGGGGGTGGGGGGGGTGCGGTTGGCGGGGAGGGCTCGCCGGATCAGAACTGAGGGGTGAATAGTAGGCCTTGCTCTGGACAACATTCCTGTTACCATTCACTGATCGTGTATGTTCCCCTCCTATGGAGGTCGTGCGGGGTCCATTGGGGGCTTTCCCTCCTCCTCTGGGGGACTAGTTAGTTTTTCATCTATGGGGCGACAGGCACACTGCACTTTGGGGGGGCTGTCTGGGCTCATGCAGGGGTGCAGGGAGGGGGGAGTTCTGTTGGGATGGGTGGGCGGGGGTGGAGTGTTGTTTGTTTGCACCGCAAGGCGAACCCTTTACTGTATTGTTGTTTTTGAGATGCTCTTTGGGGGACGACTGATGGCTTCCATGTATGATGGGGGGTAGGGATTTGACTGTGTTATCATGGAACGTTAACGGACTGGGGGATAGGATTAAGCGTGGTGTGGTCCTGCAGTATCTGAAACGGATTTCACCAGATGTGGTCTTCCTGCAGGAGACACACCTTATAGGTAATTCCTTTCATGCCATGAATCGGCGAGGCTATCGCTTGGCGGCCCATTCGGGCTTCACCTCGGGCTCGCGGGGGGTGGGCATCATGATTAAGAACTCGCTCCCATTGGAGATTGATGAGGTGCGCCATGATGAGAGGGGACGTTACACTGTCTTGGTGGGTAGAATGGAGGGCAAAGTGGTCGTTTTTGTATCAGTGTACGTTCCGCCGGGGTTGCAATCTACCACGTTTGCGGACCTGGGGCGCCTCCTCCTTGACCTCCCGGGTGGGCTTCTGGTAGTTGGGGGAGACTTCAATGCGGTGGCTTCTGGGTCTATGGATCGTCATCCCCCCAGGGACCTCCCCTGGGCACAGGCGTGGCTGTCCGGCCTTTTAGATACACTAGGATTGGTGGATTGCTGGCGACTAAAGCATCCCGCGCAGCTGCAATACACCTTCCACTCGGGTGCCCATGGTAGCCTCTCGCGGCTTGATTATGTCCTTGTCCCTGCGGCCTATGCTGGGAGAGTGGGAGAGGTGCGCCATTTGGCGCGGGGTATTTCAGATCACTCCCCATTACTGTTGCACTTTGATGTCTTCCCGAGGGGGGAGGGCAGGGTAGCCCCAATCAATGCCTGGTACCTGCGCGACCCCACTATTCGAGCAGAATTGATCAAATCCTTGCAGCGGTACTTTGAGGAGAATGTGGGGTCTGTCCCTTCGGCTATCTCCCTTTGGGAGGCTTTTAAGATAGTTCTCAGGGGGGAGGCCCTCTCCCTTATCTCCCATGCCCGGAGGCGCGAGCGGGAGGAGGTAACCCGGGTGGAGGCCGAAATTACTGAACTAGAGGGTGACCTGGGGAGCGGGGTGACGGATGCCACATTGCATGTTCTACACCTCAAGCAGGCGGCCTATAGGGCCCTCGTCACGGAGGCGGCCAGGGGCCTCAGTAGGGAGCAACAGGGGCGACTGTATGATGTGGGTGATAAGGCTGGTAAATTGATTGCGTGGTTGGACAAAAAGGAGAGAGCGAGTCGTGTGGTTCCGTTGATCGAGAGGATGGATGGTGTGTGTGTCACCGAGCCGGACGCCATTGTCTCCTGCTTCGCGGATTATTTCCGCGAGGTGTATTCCCCGGTTTCTCCCTGCTCGGAGGAGGATTCCCATGCCCTGCTTCGGGACATCGCGCTGCCCTCCCTTTCGGTGGAGGACAGGGATTCGCTGGACGCTCCTCCCACCTCGGACGAAATTGCCCTTGCTATCCGCTCGGTCGCATCTGGCAAGGCCATGGGCCCCAATGGCATCCCTATCGAGCTGTATAAGCTGCGACCGGATGTACTGGCGCCCCACCTGCGCGCGATGTTCCTGGCGGCCCGCTCGCGGGGTTCCCTTCCGCCGGACCAGCGTCTGGCCACGATCGTGGTGATCCACAAGGAGGGGAGACCCCGTGAGCGGGTCACATCCTATAGGCCCATCTCGCTCTTGAACGCGGAGCCCAAAATCCTCGCCAAGGTGCTGGCCAACCGGCTGGTCGGCGTGGTGGGCGATTTGGTCCACCAAGACCAGTCCGGCTTCATACCCCATCGTAACACGGCCCTTAATCTGCGACGCTTGCACGGGGTGCTCGCGCGTGTCCCGTTCGTGCGGGAGCCGGCCATCTTGGCGTCCTTGGACGCCACCATGGCGTTTGATACGCTCGAGTGGCCATACATTTGGGCGATGCTGGCGAAGTTTGGCTTCGGACCGGGCTTCATCGGCTGGGTCAAGTTGTTGTATTCCGGCCCATTGGCGCAGGTGGTGGTGAATGGACGAGTCTCGGCTCCATTCGCACTGGGACGGGGCACGCGACAGGGTTGCCCCCTGTCGCCTCTCCTGTTTGCACTGGCCCTGGAGCCCCTGGCGGAGTGGCTGCGGTGGCACCCTTCCATCCGTGGTCTCCGCTGGACCCCCGAGCATGAGGACCGTGTGTCTCTCTACGCTGATGATATCCTTCTATATCTCGCCTCCCCGCGTAAATCACTGATCGTCCTAGTTGATGTTTTGCGCTCATTCAGTCGCAACTCAGGCCTCGTCATCAACTGGGGGAAATCCTGTGTATATGTGCTTGCCGGGGAGGCTCCGGTCCTACCACGGGACTGTCCGATCCAGATTGCTTCCCAGGGGTTTCGGTACCTGGGTATATATATTACTCTGGACCCGGAGGCCCGCTACGAGCGGAATTTGCTGCCCCCCCTCCAGCGCTTGAGGGAGGACGTGGTGCGTTGGCGGCGTCTGCCGCTTTCGCCGCTCGGCCGAGCGGCCTTGTTTAAGATGATGTCGTTGCCGCGCTTTCTGTACGCTCTCCAGAACACTATGGACTTGGTCCCGGCGCGCTACTTCCGAGAGGTGGAGAGTTTGCAGCGTCGCCTGTTCTGGGATGGGAGGCCACGTATTGCCTTGGCTAAATTGACGCTTCCGTGGTACGATGGGGGGGTCGCCCTCCCGGATATTAAACGGTATTACTGGGCCTCCCAGCTAGCTGCGATTAATCATGGCCTTTACGGGCCCGCCCTGAACCCGGCATTTGAAATGGACAAGATGCTCCTGCCCGGTGGCGACTACAATCGAGCGCTCTATTCTGGCGCGCCGGACCCTCGCCTGACGGGACCGACGCGTGTCATGGTGCGTGTATGGCACGCGGCTAACGCAGCTATGGGGTGGAAGGACCGTTTGACCCGGGCGTCACCGCTCTATGCGTCTGCGAGGTTGGGCTCCCTGTGGACCTCGAAGGGCTTCGAGAAGTGGGACACGATCGGTATCAGCACCGTGGGAGATCTCTGGACGAGGGGGGGATTCAAAACTTTCGAGACGCTGCAGACGGAGTTTCAGTTGCAAGGCAGTGAGTACTTTCGGTACTTACAAGTCCGCCACGCGCTGGGCTCCGTCTTCCCGGATGTCGCGTCCATTCCGGAGTCTTCCCCCCTAGAGGACAGAGTGCTGGATGGCCATGTCCCAGACAGCACGATCTCCCTTATATATAAAAAACTGATCAACGACCGATCGGGCCTGCTGACTGGCCTCCGCGAGGCCTGGGTTGCCGATGGGCTGGAATTGGATGACGAGGACTGGATTTCCGCGGTGGCCTCTCCGAAGGAGGTGGCCATCCCGGCTCGCCTTCGCTTCGTCCAGCTTAAGATCCTCCACCGGGTTTACGTGACGGGGCCAAGGCTTTTACGTATGGGCTTTGCTGAGGATGGACTGTGTAAGCGTGGCTGTGGTGCTTTGGCAACTTTCTTGCATATTCTGTGGGAATGCCCAAAGGTGGAGCGATTCTGGCGTGGTGTGCACGAGGTCCTGCGAGTGGTTACGCGTGTCGCGCTGTTGCCTGAAGCGAGGAGATGCTTGCTGAATGTGTGGGAGCCAACCGACTACTCGGTTCCGCAGACGCGGTGGGTGACTCTGGGATACATGATAGCTAAGCGTGACATTGCTCAATTGTGGGGATCCCAGAGGCCCCCGGCGGTGTCGGCCTGGAAAGAACACATGGATTGGTGTATGTTTCGTGAAAAGGTGGTGTATGTTGCGAGGGGTAAGCCTGGGGCGTGGGTGAAAATCTGGGGCCCCTGGAACGCCTATCGCGGGGATATCTGCGAGCCGCCACTGCTGCCGGCTGCCTCACCAGCTCCGTCCCCCTAGCCGACCCCCTCCCCCAACCATGGGCACGTGGTTCCCCAGTCCCTGATCTGTTCTCATTCCCCTCTTCAGAGTTTGGCGATTGGTTGGGGTCCCCCACTTAAGGAGCGCGTGCTGTCACTTGGGATTGCGGGTTGCCTTGCGGGTGTGGTTTTTTGTGTTGTTGTGTTTCGACAAAAGGAAACCGTATTGTGGGTTTGGAGTTATGTGGCCTGCACTGCTGACATCTCCTGATTTACCCTTTTTGCACCACCAAGAGATTTTTCTGTATGTATGTCATATGCTTCTGCCACTCTAGCGGCCGGCCAGATGGTTGTAGGGCCATACCTGTAACTATTTGAGATTGCAATAAACGGTTTCAAAAAAAAAAAAAAAAAAGAGTGGAAAGAATCCGGACATGCTTATATTGAAAGACTGATGCAGGTGTATAGAGAGCACAGTGGGATAAATGACCCACTGGCGACAACATGGGAGGGTTTCTATTATCCTTTGTGTATGGACTAAGGCCAGAGATTAGCAACCAAATCACCCAGGGCATCTTTTGTTGGCAAAGCAAGCATGCTGATTACATTTTACAGTACGCAAAATATTGTAGTAACATGTTACAAGCAAAACGAAAAGGACTTAAAGAGAAGTTTATGATAGTCCAAACACAGTTAGCTCAGAATGGAGGGCTCGGGACCTGAGCCAGACCCAGTTTCAGAGCAGTGATGCTGGAATTTCATTGAACTATAGTGAGAATGTTCCAGCGATGGGGAGAGGTCGAGGGAATGCGACATGAACAAGCATAAGTGCCCTAAAGAAGGTTGCACAGTGTCACAGCGGCAATAAGGTAGGACATGGTAAGCAGGAATGCTATTACAATCCAGACTAAATTGTAATGTATTCCCAGGGGATAAGTTCAGCAGGCCAGGAAAAGCTTCCACCTATACCTAGAGCCCTATTGCCACTCCAAAAGTTCCAAAACCTAGAATTCAGCTTCATTCTTTCAACACAATTCAGATCCAATGAGGAATTCCCCATCCTCAAGCAAACGACTGAGATTCCCAAAATCAGATGATGAACCAAGATGGTCAGTTCCCATGATGTTCGAGACTTCCTTAGATTTCAACCAGGGCCAATGACTGTGCCTGAGGGGTGGGGGTGGTAGTGCGTACTTGGTGCAGTCCTGGAAGTGGACCAGAGTGACCATATGTGGATGGAGATGTTATGGGGACATCCTGTCTCTTTTCTGATAGACACTGGAACCACTTGTTCAATGGTTAGAACCACTGAAGTCCCTAACCTACCACTCTCAGGAAAAGAAATCCAAGTTGTAGGCATTACAAACCAACAGTACACTAATCAAATCACTGCCCCTGTACCAGTAAAAATAGGATACATCAGAGAACAGCATTAGTTTATGCTTTGTGCCTCCAGTCCTGTAAATTCAACTGCGTCATCTATTGCAGGCAGGATGGGGTCAAAATTGAAACACAAGGGGTGTGGCCAGCCAAGATGGCCATGTGAACATGATCCACGACGGCTCCGCTGCCGAGGCCCCATTTAAACATGATAACAAGACAAATCTGCAAGCAAAATCGACGAGTCTCACCTGTGGACACACTGTGAGTTAGGTGCATGGTGGGGGAATGCTTGAGAGCCGCTGGCGAACCCTGGATGGCATCCAATGGCAGACAGGCAGGTGCGAGCTAGACCCGGGACGGAGATCAGCCCATGGCCGTAACGGAAAGGAGCACGAGCGGAATCGTGGCATTTGCACAGCCTTACGGAGTACAGCTGAGTGAACGGAGCCCCTCATGAATGGTGGAACAGCCTGGGATTCCAAGCACCTTCCGTGTGATATCGGTGAGTGGGGAACGTCGAACCCGATGTGCGGGGAGGAAGGTGGCACCCCTCCAAATTGTAGAAGCGGGGGTTGTTACAACTGACCCCGAAACAGTGCCGGTGACAACGAGACCTGGGCGGCGGCTTAGTTACCCCGGGAATCAGACAACACCTGCCGACAGGAGGCTTAGAGACGGCCTGGCGAGACAGAAGTTTCATACCTGACTCTAAGATGGAGCCCAGGCAAGACCCTCCAAAAACAACGGATTACGCAGCAACAAACTGTCATACTAAAACCAGAGTGTTTAAGGTGCGGCGACACACCAGACACATCCTTTGAGCACCCTCTCACTCGCACCAACAAGGAAATAACAGAGGTCACCACTTGCTCTGCAGATCGATTCACAGACCAGTGGCTGGAGCTCGATCATTGGGGGGGGGGCAGAGGGTCCACGAGGTAAGGGAGGAGGCACAGCAAAGACATGAGAAGCTAAGGAAGTGAGGCCTACTTAAGCACAACTCAGAGGGCGATGAGACAAGCTCCAGCACGACCAAAGGCTGCCGAAAGATCCACCCTATACGCGGGTGCATTGTGAAAGTGCTGGGACCCAGCAACACTGAGCTCGGGGAGCAGTTGGACACCGGTGAGACCCGTACAGATGTAGGGGAGGGCACATCTATGCCACCCAAAAAACAGCAAAACAACAGAGTTTCCTCCTATTTCACCCCCACAGCCACTAAAGAACCGCAGGTAGATACAAGAGGGTAGACCAGCATGGCACTATCTAAGGAAGACCTTCTTCCCTCCCTGAAGGAATTCAAGCAATGAGCTAAAGACATACATGGCACAATCCATAGGCTCACTCAGGGCTGATGTCAGTGGTAGACTTACTAACCTACAGCAAGATATCGACTCGGTGGGTGCCAGAGTGATGGATATAAAGACCACGACCACAAATCTAGATCGACGAACGGACCAGCTGACAAGAACTACACAGGACGTCCAAACTCAACTACAAGCCATCCTGCTGAAAAATAAAGATCTGGAGAACAGGTCCAGGTGGGTAAACATACGGATCCGCAACCTCGAAGAAGGAGCAGAAGGGCCAGACCTGGAGACCTTTGTAACAGGCCTGTTTACCGAAACTCTGGGAACAGCAACAACGAAAACTAAAATAGACTGAGTTCACAGAGTGGGGAGCCCTATCAAAGGAGAGAAACGTCGACCACAGGTTAACTTGGCAAAACTACACTCATTTAAGACCAACGAGGCCATACTACAAGAAGCTAGGAGGCTGGATGCAGTGTGGTTCCAAGGGCACACTTGCCAACTTTACCAAGATGTGACATCAGCAACTTTAGCACGCCGCCAAAAATTCAGACCCATCACGGAGAAACTCAGGCAAGACAACATTAGATATTGCTGGACCTACGCCTTAGGATTAGGCTTCGAATACGGTAACAAGGCACACCATATAACTGAGGTCAAGGAGGCGTTCACGTTGCTGGGCCTCCAGACACCGGAAACAGATGCGGAGGCAACTAGCAATGACCAACAGGACGATTCCCCACAGGGAGCAGGAAAAGGGAATCAATGGCAAACCCGCCGCCTCTCTAGAGCACAGAAGAAACAAAGCACCCCTGAGATAACCTGAGGGATCTGGTATCAAAGCTGGCCTAAAAGAATGCATCTCACATTCAGTTACAAATCCACAGACTGATGATGGCAACTGACACCGCTCCACCAACAATGAATCCTAAAACACCACCCTTGATCCATATACTGTGAATCCGACCCTCATTGATTTTAAAAGGCTTGAGAGCTGATGATTTGAAATACATACCCACAGTTTATTAGTAGGACTTAATTCGAAGAAGCAGAACTTGTTTTACGACTGAATCTTACTAACGGACCTCGGCGGCGGACTATGGTCCAATTCGCCTCAAATACCTGATGGGCACTGCGATGGTGACCCGAACTGGGGACCTGTTGTCCCAATGTAAAAGATGTTGAAGTCTGATATTATTTTCTTTTTTCCCCTTTTTGTTTTTTACTTTCTTGTCCCTTTTTCTTTCTCTGACGGGGGCCTGGGTGAAGAGAGAAACACAAATGGAGTACAAAGGGACTACCTACACTGGAGGAGCTCCAACGAGCAACCTGGGGGGGCTGGAGGTGGGAGGGGCCTCTGGAGGAGGGTGAGGTGGTGGGCACACAGGTAAAGGATGGTGAACAAGGGTTAGAAGCAAGGCACACACAACCACGATGGTGCTCACCACGTTAACATGGAACGTTAGAGGTATGAATGTCCCCGCCAAATGCCAGAGATCTGGAACTATCTCACTGACCAACACTATGATGTGGTGGCGCTCCAGGAGACCCACCTCAAAAGATCAGAAGACCATAGAATAAAACACAAAATATACCCACTTATATACAAATCATCCTCTTCTACAAAACACAACGGAGTCGCCCTATTACTCCACTCTTCCCTGGACTGTTACCATGAGGCACAGGGTCAAAACTGATTTGCATATAGCTGTGTCTGAACTGGGGTGGCCTAGTGAACTAAAGAACAATGATGGATTCAACCCAGATCTGTGACTGGGGGTGAGTGTCTGAAAAGTTTCAGCGCTCTGTCCATCATCTCCTTGTATTTGCTTTGTTCGCCCTAAGTTGGCAGGGTATGCCCAGACGTGGGTCCCTTGCTCACTTTGCCACTGGATTCAAGCAAGCCTGGCTGATGAGGGGTGTTACCCCGAAACCGGTCCCAGGATGCTTGCTTCCGGCCCAGGGAAGACATGGCTTGGCAGTTCGGGCTGGACTTTTCCCATGAGGCACAGGGTCAAGACTGATTAGCATATAGCTGTGTCTGAATTGGGGTGGCAAAGTGAGCTAAAGAATGATAATGGACTCTACCCAGATCTGTGACTGGGGTGAGTGTCTGAAAAGTTTCAGCGCTCTGTCCATCAACTATTTGTGTTTGCTTTGTCCACAATACCCTGACCATACTGGGAGGCTTTGCAGAAGGAGATATAGTGATGATGGGAGACTTCAATCTTACATGGCATTCGGGAGCTGACAGCACACATCCACACAGAGCCCACACAGGAAGCCTCCCAAAGAACCTGAAACAGTCCGTACAAGATCTGGGTCTCAGAGACACCTGGAGGGAAGCACACCCTCAAGATAGGGATTATACCTTCTTCTCTCACATCCACCACACCTAGTCGAGACTCAACTACATTTTCATGAGCCAAGCCTTAAACAAACTGGTTAGAGAGGCCACCCTATCATTATCTCTGACCACACACCATTGGCGGTCACCTTGGACTGGCACAGCCCTGAACCTAAATTTAAGAGATGTTTTTCCCCAACGAGATAGCATGAGACAAAACACTGCGTGACGCCATACGTACATCAATCAGGGAATTCTTTCAACTAAATGACCCCCAAGACATGTCTCCAACAAACAATTGGGACGCATTTAAAGCTGTGAGTAGGGGCCAATGCTTAACACTAATGGCGGCTCTTAATAAAGAGAGTACAACAGAAAGAATAAACCTAGAAGGGGAATTGAAAACACTAGAACAAATGCACAAGGCTAACCCCACACTCACAATCCAAAGAAAGGTCACAGCCCTGAAGGGGAAACTTCACTCGATCTATTCTAACAGGGCAGAACTGGCACTGTTAAGACTTAAACAGACTTCATATGCACAGGGCAACAAAGTAGGAGCACACCTGACACGCCAATTATGAATTAAGAGGGAAAGGGACTACATTGGTGACATACAGGAACCCTCAGGCTTACAGACACAAGAAGAATCAGGGAAAGCAAGAGTATTCAGGGACTTTTACAGTACACTATACACAGCTGACCAAACTAATCCCCAGGTGCAAGCAGACTTTCTCAGCACGGTGGAGCTCTCCCAGGTCACACAGACCCAGAATGAACAATTGGGGGAATCTATCACAGAGGAAGAGGTACAGAGAGCGCTCGGGGGGCTGAAGCTGCACAAGTCTCCTGGCCCTGATGGCTTGACAACACAATTCTACAAAACTTTTAGAGCAGAGTTACTTCCCCACCTGACTGCCTTTTTTAGCCACATAGCGGATACCAAACAGGTAACAAAAACTATGCGTGAAGCACTTATTACTGTGATTCCCAAACCCGGGAAAGACCCAAGGCACTGTGGATTTTACAGACCCATAGCACTTCTTAACCTAGACGCTAAAATACATTCTAAAATCTTAGCCACCTGATTGGAGAACTTGATGCCCGGCCTAATACACCCGGACCAATCGGGTTTCATCAAGGGTAGACAGACGCATGACAACGTGCGCAGTGATTTATCTAATAGAAAAAACACTAGAAGGCAGATTCCCGCAGTTCTTCTCGGCTTAGACGCAGAGAAGGCGTTTGATCGGGTGCCTCCAGACCCTTCAAACATTCGGCTTCTGCGAGAAGTTTATAAACATGATAAAGGCCAACTTTTCAGCCCCAGGTGCGAGAGTATTAGTATTAGGAGTGGCTTCCGACCCTTTCCTCCTGGAAAGGGGAACAAGATACGGTTGCCACTTATTACCGCTCCTCTTTGCACTTAGCATTTAACCCTTAGCCGCGAAGCTCAGAGGGAATCAGGGAATCCAGGGAATTAAGTTTGGTGCTGATGAACATAAAATCTCACTGTTCGACCATGACATTCTATAGATGATATCGGACCCGCAACGATCCATAACGACACTCCGAGAGGAAATGGGAAGCTTCAAGGAGGCAGCAGGACTCCGCATTAACCTGCATAAATCACCTTAATTTAACACTACAGGAAGCGGAGATGGGATACTTGGTGGCTTCAACCCCCTTCCAGTGGGCCAAGAAAGATTTAACATATTTGGGAATAAATTTGACCCCCAAAATCTCAGGGCTATTTGCAGCTAACTATCCCCCACTCCTACGCCAGCTCCAAGCTTACCTTATGAGGTGGATACCCCGCTACCTTTCTTGGTTGGGCAGAATACACGCCTTCAAGATGGTTATCCTTCTGACATTTCTCCATCTATTTTAGAGTCTGCCCATTGAGCTCGAGAGAGAGATTTCCTACACGGAGTCCATATACTAATGAAGAAATGTATATGGCAGAATATAAGGCCAAGGCTCCCGTTCAATCTTCCACGGAAGCCCACAGACAGGGGTGGCTTGGTGATGCCTGACCTGAACCTCTATTACAAGGCAGCACAACTTCGAGTCATGGTGGAATGGCCCCAACTTGAGTCAGATAAACACTGGCTACACATTGATCGAGCGATCACGAGATATAATATGGGATCTACTATTGAAACAAAAGGTGGACCGACCAGCGAATGCATACATAAGTACATCCACTAAAGCTACACTTAAAAATTGGGATGCGTACTGAGGTATACTGCATGGACCATGTTCCCCTCTCCATTCACCCCCATACACTACAATCCTGCTTTCCTGCCAGCACTACAGCCGGTCCCCTTCGGCGCATGGAGGGAGGGAGGTTGTCTCACCGTGGCTGACATAGTCCACAACTGGGACATTCTAACATTTGAACACTGCCAAAGAGACTTCCACCTACCCAACACAGAATATTTTCGTTATCTTCAACTGCGTCATTGGGTCCTACAAAACGAGATAAGAAAAGGGGCAACTAGAGAACTCCCGACATTAGAGGGCTTTGTGAAGGGAGCTAGCTCCGTGAAGTGGGCTGTCTTCTTTCTTTATTCCCTACTGCTGCACACACTCCCCTCTAGGAGCCCACGGTACCTCGAATTTTGGGAACGCACACTAGGTCAGGATATCACAGACACGCAATGGAAAGCCCTATGGAAAGATATAAAATGCCACAACCACTCCCTGGGTCAACAACAAGCCCACTACAAGATAGTGTACGACTGGTACCTTTATCCTGCAAAATTGAACAAAATATTTCCTAACACATCGAACCTTTGCTGGAGAGGTTGCGGCCTCCTGGGTGACTTCTGTCATATATGGTAGGATTGTCCAACAATTCGGCCCTTTTGGTCCGAAATCCTGGCTCAAATCAAAGAGATATTGGGTTACCCCATACCTGACTCCCCAGATTTTATACTTCTTGGCCTTCGGAACCCATCTCTGAAATACCAAACAAAAGCAGATCAAGCAATCCTGTGGCTATGACTAAGGGCGGCCAAAACAGCGATAGCCGCCGCTTAGAAGAAGAAAGAAGCCCCAGCCATAACACAATGGCACACACGGTTGTGGCAGGCACTCACTATGAAACGTAAGAGCGACATATACAGGGACGAGTTCAAAAACGTTTAATATGCCTGGGGTCCCCTGGTCAATTATCTATCTAGCGGTCTCCCACTACCCACCTGCCCCACGAGGGTTGGAGTGCTACACCAGTTCCAGTTCTAATCAGAGCCACCATGAATGTATAGGCCCACTCCAGACCCAGACTCACTGCACCGGTTCCCCTAGCCCCAATTAATTTAAGTTATTTGTTTTGTTCCATTGTGTTTTCTTTTCACCTTCCATCCTCGCCATAATACTTGTTTTTGTCCCCTTGTCCCCAACCCACAAAAGGGACACATAAAACATTTACTTTTCACAGAGAACAGATTTGGTGGAGGGGAAGGGGGAGGGGAAGAAGAGGGGTATTGAAGTTACAGAAGATATGTTTTTAAGTAATACCTGAAGAGACAACTGCAAGGGATCTAACTCGGATCATCCGATAAAATCTGTATATGGAAATGGATTGCTGATAGCTGTAACCGAGTGTAAAGATAAAATGTATTACCATGCTTGTTGATTAATGTGTTTGGAAAACTTAATAAAAACAAGTTAGACAAAAATTGAAACACAAGCAGCCGACGCTGAGTTTAAGTTGCAGTCCCTGGAACCTGTTGTCAGGTTATATCCGGTCATTACAACAGAGGATTTGACAGTGGATTTGAGGAGACAGTTAAGGAGGAAGTCTGGAACTTTACAGGAAGAGAGATTGGATTGATTAAAGATGCCAAGCCCCTTAAGACCATCCTCCAAACTCATGCTGTTTTTCCACAGACGTGCAGTTACAGAACGACCACAGAGGCTATTTCACGGATCACCCTGTCATTCAGAGCATGATATAACAAAGTATTTGGATGGAAGTTATCATAAGTCCATGCAACTCCCCAATTATGGCATTACAGAAAGCAAACTAAAAGTGGAGGAGCGTAAAAGACCTCCGAAAGATCAACCAGATTGTTGTTCCATGCTATCCTGTGGGACGAACCCTGCTGTGATTCTATTCCAAATTCCCCCAGAGGCTGAGTTGTTCACGGCCCTTGACCTTTGTTAAGCCTTTTCTGGGTCCCATTCCATGAAGAGACAGTTTCTTTTCATGTTCTGGTTCCAAGAGAAGACCCTTATGTTGTGTCACACCCATAAGGGTATACAGACAGTCCATCCTATTTCAATAAAATACTTAAAAATAACTTAGAGTCTCTGCAGTTACCATGTAGTTCAGCCATAATCCAATACATCGACCATCTCATGATCACTTAGACGACCAAAGAATCTTGCAAACAAGACACGATTGCCCTGTTCAGTCATTTGGCCGAAAACGGGCATAAGGTCTCACCCAAGAAATTACAATACTGTCAGAGAGAAGTCATGTGCTTGGGACATCAAATAGAGAAGGGAGTGAGGAGAGTGTCCCATGAGCGTATAGAGACTGTCCTGAAGATGAAGTTCCCAACTACTCAGAGAGAGGTAAGTATGTTTCTGGGTAT
Organism: Triturus cristatus; assembly: GCF_964204655.1. Taxonomy (NCBI): domain Eukaryota; kingdom Metazoa; phylum Chordata; class Amphibia; order Caudata; family Salamandridae; genus Triturus; species Triturus cristatus. The sequence continues at coordinate 130,349,793 of NC_140586.1, read as the reverse complement.
GGTTGGCTACTGCTACTTTCTTTGTGGCAAACCCTTTGATAAGGCTGACACACACTGATGTCAATGACCCGGTACCAAAGATTGATGAAAGCATGGAAGCCTTTCAGGAGCTCAAAAATCAACTTTGTATCGCACCAGCTCTTAAATGCCAAATTGTACAACAGACTTTGTGCTCTTTTGTCACGAAAGAGATGGGTATGCATTGTCTGTACTAACAGAAGCCCATGGTGAGATTAAGCGCCCCATTGGCTATTCATCAGTTTCACTTGATTCAGTGGCCGTGGATTTGCCTAGTTGTCTGAAAGCAGTTGCAGCACTGAGGCTTAGCATTTAGCAAATGGAAGGAATAGTAATGGGTCAACCCTTAATTGTCATGGTGCTGCATTCCATTAAGATTCTCATGACCCACACCAGAACCTAGCATTTGACAAATAACCGACTACATCATTGTCACCGAACTGTACACAAAACCAAGACCTAGCACACTGGATGCTTACCTTATTAGGTCTGATCATATCCTTTTTGTTGATGTGTCTTGTCTGAGGAATCAACGTGATATGTTAAGAGCTGCTTATACCATGTGTACACTGAGCCGAGTTGTAGAAGCATCCTACTTCTGCTATGTAACGTCCACACAAGTGGCAGAACTGATTGCCCTTATTCAAGCCTGCTGTACCTCAGAGGGCTCGCAAGTCACTATTTACACTGACAGCCAGTATGCGTTTGGAGTTATGCATGACTTTGGTCAGTTGTGGTTGCTGCTAGGCTTTCTGACGTCAGCCAGGAACCCCATCTGAAATGGCTTGTATGTTTCAAATTTAATAGATGCTCTGCAAATGCCAAAGAAAATTGCTGTGGTGAAGTGTGCTGATCATAAGAGCGGTAATGTTTCTGTCACCAGAGACAACCATTATGCAGATGTGATTGCCCGATACTGCACCTTTGAGTTCAGCACCTTCCATTTGGACAAGCCATGCAATGTGGAAGGAGAGACTGTATCCAATATGTTACTAAATACGTACATACCTTTAATTAGCTGAGAGAATTACAACACACTGCCCCAGAGGTGGAATAGGCAAAATGGGAAAAGATGGGATGTGTGAGGGATAACAATGACATCTGGGCATCCGGAGAGGAACACCTGTTTTGCCTGATTCCCTCCTGCCCACGAGGGTGCGACACATGCATGGCCCGATTCACGTGGGCGGAAATGGGATGGTGTTCATCTTTCAATCTTATTGGGACAATCCCCCTTTTCAATCAAAGGTAGAGAGTTTTTGCCAGCATTGTACTATAAGCCAAAAGCAGAATGTGGGCGAGATTTGCAGTGGCCATGGATCACATTGTGAAGTCTGATGATCGCTTCAACCATCTCCATATCGACTTTGTGGCGAAAACCAATTGAGGTATATCCTTTTCATTGTGTGTCTATTCTCACAATGGGCTGAGTCATATCGCACCAGGAGATGTGACAGACTAACAGTCACCATGTTACTGTTGCAAGAGTTGATACTGCGATTCGGGAACCCACTTCAAAAGAAAGATAATGCAGTTGTTAGGTACAGCATTAGGGATTGACCAGCGATTCTAGTGTCGTTACATACCCGAGGCATCAGGTGTTGTTGAGAGAGTGAACGGGATGATTAATGCTAAACTGGCTAAAGTTTGTGCCGCCACGTCACTCAAATGGCCTGACGCTCTTCCATTGGTACTTATGAGCATCCAAATTACCCCCTGTAAAAGAACTGGATTTTCACCACATGAGATGTTGATGGGGAGAGCCATGCAAATACCCTATGTCCCGGCAGCTGTGCTTGTGAATATCACAGATGACCTGGTCTTCGAGTACTGGAAGGGATTGTTTGACGTGGTGCATTCTATCTCTCATCAGGTCAAAACTGCTACTCCAGCTGTTCAAGGGTCCCCGGGCCAATGGATCCAAGTCAAGAAGCATGTCTGGAAGTCCTGTATGGAGAAGCGCTGGAGAGGACCCCACTAGGTTATCCTGGTTACTGACACGGCCGTGGGGAACAACCTTTACAACGCAACTTTTACAACGCACTACCTTTACAACGCATTTTTTACAACGCATAATCCATTACAACGCATGACATTACAACGCATGACACTACAACGCATTTTTAAAAACTACCTTTACAACGCATTCCATTACAACGCATACTACCATTACTACGCATACCATTACAACGCATAATATTACACTACACTATCCAACACTTACCCTACTGTTGCACCCCCTGGAGTTAGAATAGTAATTTTTACCCCTATACTATCCAACACTTACCCTACTGTTGCACCCCCTGGAGTTAGAATAGTAATTTTTACCCCTATTCTATCCAACACTTACCCTACTGTTGCACCCCCTGGAGTTAGAATAGTAATTTTTACCCCTATACTATCCAACACTTACCCTACTGTTGCACCCCCTGGAGTTAGAATAGTAATTTTTACCCCTATACTATCCAACACTTACCCTACTGATGCACCCCCTGGAGTTAGAATAGTAATTTTTACCCCTATACTATCCAACACTTACCCCACTGTTGCACCCCCTGGAGTTAGAATAGTAATTTTTACCCCTATACTATCCAACACTTACCCTACTGTTGCACCCCCTGGAGTTAGAATAGTAAGTTTTTACCCCTATACTATCCAACACTTACCCTACTGTTGCACCCCCTGGAGTTAGAAAAGTAACTTTTACCCCTATACTATCTAATACTTACCTTAAATGCAATTTAATATTATGCGTTGTAATGGTATGCGTTGTAAAGGTAGTATGCGTTGTAATGGAAATGCGTTGTAAAGGTAGTTTTTAAAAATGCGTTGTAGTGTCATGCGTTGTAATGTCATGCGTTGTAATGGATTATGCGTTGTAAAAAATGCGTTGTAAGTGCATGCGTTGTAAAAGTGTGCGTTGTAACGTCATACATCCCTGCCGTTAAGTGTGCTGGTCTACCAAATTGGATTCATTTCTTCCATACCAAGAGAGCAAGTTATGAAGGAGAAGAAGCTGAACCAACATCCCCTAATTCCTTGAGTCGCTCCAGGTTTGAGGTGTTTGAAGCTTCAGGAGAAGATAAAGCCCAGGCCGAGGGCCCATGGTCTCCACCGGACGAGCATAACACAGAGCAAGAGGATGACAAGAGTGCTGTTGTCTCAGCAACCACAATTATACCCACTGCTGGAATGAGAATACACATTAACAGGGATAGTGAAAACTCATGGAAAACAGAGACTTATCTGCCACAGTAAATTACACTAAGATTGGGCTAAAGTTAGTTGACCAAGGGCTTCTTCTCCTTCCATCCAATTGTAAAGCGCTCTGTTATTCTTTGGGATCATGTTCGCGCTATATAAAACTTTATAAATAAATACAGCTACCCAAAAGAGACTGTTGACACCTAAGAAGAGACCAGAGACAATTAGGGAAGACAAACAAGAACAGGGTGACCAGATTGACATTGTGAACAAAGGCCTAGACTCCACCTGTACCAAGCGACCTAAATGAAAAAGAAAGATTAATTGGAAGTATTCAGTTCTGTACTGGAATCATAGGAACCTCCACTCTAGAGTGGCATCTTGCCCCAAGATACAAGAAAAAAAACATGGGTGGCACATCCTTCTCTGTTCAAGTAGCCAAAATATGGAACTCTTTACCCCCCAACATAAGATCCACCGTCAACTACCTTATCTTCAGAAAAAGACTCAAGAATTGTCGCTTCCCCACATATGCACCATACACGAACAGAAATATACAGCATACCCCTCTGTATATAAGCATTTATTTGTAATATAGATAGGTACCTATATATGTGTATTGCTTTGTATAAACATGTCGAATAATTATTTTTAAAAAAGAAAATGAATATATAAATACGTTTTTAAGTACAACACTTGACCAGAGTTTATCGAATGTATCTTTAAACTTACTTCCTTTATGCATCTCTATACCTTCCATGTACTTGGATCCATGTATTTATTACTTTTCTCCCCCACAAAAAAAGCATATTCAATGCACTACCCTATTTCGCACCCTATACCTCTATCAATATTCTTAATCTACATCTACTTACTTCCTTTATGCATTCGACACGGTTAATCACGACAACCTCCTTTCCACTCTGAAGAACAGGATGGGATTCTCGGGTCTGGTGCTACAATGGTTCTCCTCCTTCCTCCACCAAAGAACTCAAAGAGTTAAGGCAAACTACTCCCTCTCCCAGCCCTCTCCAGTACTCATGGGTGTCCCCCAAGGTTTCGCCCTCTCTCCTATCCTTTTCAACCTCTTTTTAGAACCTCGTGCTAATTCTCTAAATGACAAGAACATTCCCTTCCATATGTACACTGACGACACACAACTTTACCTGAAAATTTCATCCCTGGATAACATCATATTACTAAACTCTACCTTACGTCTACTCAAAATTGGTTAACTGAGAACCACCTCCTGCTCAACACCTCCAAAACTGAATTCCTTTTCATCTCTCCTCCGAACCACTCCTTCAAGTTAGACCTTTGGCTGACTCACTTCACTGCTTTCAATTGCACCCCTCTCATCATAGACTCTGCCAAATCCCTCGGAATCACCTTGGACAAGCACCTGAATATGAAAAATCATATCAGCAACGTATGTAAGGGAGCTAATCACTTGATGAGGACACTTAGAAATATCAAGCCCTTCCTTCCACAAAAGGACTTCAAACAAGCGGTCCAAGCACTGGTCTTGCTGAGGCTAGATTATGGCAGCGCTACGCTCTGTGGCCTTCCCAAAAACACCCTGGCTCCACTAAGGTCAGCACTGAACGTTGCGGCCAGATTAATCACTGGTACCAAACGAAATGAGCACATCTCACCAGTCCTAAAGTCTCTTAAATGGATGCCCTATGAAGCTCAAATCCAGTTTAAGATTATCGTTCTAGCACACAAAGCCCTGCACGACAACACCCCCAGGTAACTAGCACAAAAGCTTGAATTATCATGTGGCGAGAGAGCTTTAAGAAGTGCTAACAACTTCCTTCTGAAACCACGTATCATGAATAAAAAGAGAACTTGTCGCCGAGCCTTCTCACGTGCTGCACCAAAGATCTGGAACTCTCTTCCACTGGAATTGAGCAGAATATCATCAATTACCGCTTTCAAACTTGAAGCCAAAAGTTTCCTAATGAACACATTTTTACCTTAATTTGGGCGATGTGCATTCGCGCACTACCACTGATCCCTATATGCTTGTTACCATCATGTGGTTTTTTTTTGTTTTTTTTGTGCTCGGTGCTCCTCTAGGACGTAAGATGTGCCCCCCGTAGCAGCCTGTTATTGACTTGTTAATCAAATTACTCGCTGTGTACCATTTGTTTGTGATTATTGTGACAATAACTGTTTGGTATTCTTATCCGATATCGTACTGGAGTTGTATTCTCCCTCTCTTCTCGCTGTGTACCATTTGTCTATGATTGCTGTGACTACAACTGTTTAGCATTCTTATTTGATATTGTTACTGGAGTATTACTATTCCTTTCATCCTTCTGTAAAGCGCTCTGATATCCCTCGGGATCTGGTTCGCGCTATATAAAACTTTATAAAATAAAATAGAGGAGGTTGACTGACTGATTCACACTGAAACCCCATCTCAGAACCGAATAATAGTGAATATACGGGTGGTTCTGGATTAGAGGAGAATATTTCATCCCTACCCTCCGGCGATGATTCTTGCCCTACTGATACTAGGAGGGTACAAAAGAGAATAGAAGACATTCGAGATCAGGTACCCTTAAAAGAACAGGGGAGTGAGCATGGCTCTGAAAAAATGAAGCAAGGGTGTATAAAGATTCTCTCATGGAACATAGCGGGACTAAAGAATAAATTACTAGTACCGGAGTGGTTCACCTTTATGGCAAAGTATGATATTTGCCTGATGCAAGAGACTTGGGCCCTGGAAGGGAGTGTATGTCATGGTTTTGCGACCTTTGATATTCCCGCAGTTTCCAGGGGCAAGGGCCGCCCCTTGGGTGGCCTATCTATCTGGGTAGGAACACATTTGGGTATACAGGCCATTCAGCTTGGAACAAGCTCCCTAGATATCCAATGTGTTCTATTAATCCTTCCTGATAAGTCACGAGTGGCCATTATAAATATCTATTCTAGGCCCACTACGAATGGAAATGAATCAAGTACTATTACCACACTTGACCTTTTCATTCAGTCTCTTGATCCCTCTATAATGACAATTCTGGGTGGTGATTTTAATTGCCAGTATGAACCTCTGAGTATTCCTGACTATGGCAACCATGATGAAGTCGATTCGCTTGGGTGCATTCCAGCCCCCGCGATTACCCCAGTAAGGGCTTGGACCAAGCTGGTATTGCAAATCAAATCCTTCACACTTGCAATGTCCTTATGGGCGTGCAATGGAAGGTTTGATAATGCTAGCTCTGGTCTACCCACATTTAATAGGTCTAATAGTACATCCATTTTAGACTACATTTTACTGGAAGCTAAAAACTGGGATAAGCTCAAAGATTTTAGGGTTGTAATTAGACACGATAGTGACCATAATGCCCTGGTTCTGACGCTTAAGCCGGGTGCTTTTGGCTTATCCAACCCAGATCCAAGTACAAAGCTGGCTGCACCACCTTTTATTATATCTCATAATAGGAGAAGGGTCAAATGGCCAACATGCCTGGAATCACCGACTCGTCTTGCAGCAATTTATCAGATTGCCATTCCACTCATTAGTGAAATGGGGGGTCTTGTCTTTCTTAGGCAGGCTACAGAGATACATAGGAAGTTGACTACGAGTCTAGGTGAGATATTTTATCCAGTTGCCGGGACCCGGCAGTCAAGGCCCAGAACACACCCCTGGTATGACTATGTCTGTAAAACTGCAAAGAGAGATATGCTTGCAGCAATTAAATCCAAGGCTACACCTAAAATTAGAGCACTCAGAATACTCTATAAGAAGGAATTGACCAGGGCCAAGAGAGAGTGGGAGGAATCCAGATGGAATGACCTGAGGCAAGCACTCCTCTCCAAGGATTCCAAGACTTTTTGGGCCATTGCCTCTTGAACATTGAGAGGCGACCGGGAGGAAGGGGTCCCTAATATTGCCCCCTTGGTGTGGGAGGCGCATTTTAAAGAACTTTATTCCTGTCCCGAGTTGAGGGCTTTTGTGTGCCAGGAACAGGATAATATACCATCCCAAGGGACTGCTGTATTCTTAGACTCCCCCTTTGTTTATAATGACCTGGGATTAGGGACTAGTTCACAGGATCCTCACGCTGGGAATGAGGCCAATTATTCAGACCCAATTTCTTTTAAAGAAGTGGAATCTGCAATTGAGGGACTGCCCCTAAAAAAAGCACCAGGACTTGATAAGCTCCCGGGGGACCTTTTCCGTTCCCAACCTAAAATCTGGGCTCCTTATCTGACTGTTCTGTTCAATGCGGTTCTGCAAGGTTCCGCGCTGCCGGACACATGGCTTGGAGCCGAGATTGTTCCAATTTTTAAGAAGGGTTGCCCATTAGCCCCATCCAATTACAGACCCATCAGTTTATTGGACACCACTCAAAAACTGCTGGGTCGAATTCTTCTGAACAGATTATTAGACTGGATGGAGGCGAACAAAATACTGACTCCCTTACAAGCCGGTTTTAGAACGGGTATTTCTACCCTGGACCAGATCTTCCGGCTCAAGGTCCTGTATTGGAAAACCGCAAGAGTGGAGGGTGGCAGCCTCTACCTGGTTTTTGTGGACCTGCGGGCCGCATTTGATCTGGTCCCCAGGGAGAAACTTTGGATGGTGCTGAAGGAACTCGGTCTCTCACCCTACCTACTTGATGTGCTGGTTCGTCTCCATACAGGGAACTTTGCACAGGTGAGGTGTGGGAAGAATGGGGAGCTATCAGCTCGCTTTCCTGTAACTCGGGGGGTACATCAGGGTTGTGTACTGGCCCCTACATTGTTCAGCCTATATGTAAATGGATTGGTCAATGAACTAAATAGTCTCAGGGATATTGATGCCCCGTTTTTGGCTTCAGGTCGGGTGCCCGCTCTGATGTTCGCGGACGACACATTGTTGCTGTCGCGGACATCATCGGGCATCCAGCGGGTTCTGGACGGGTTTATGACCTTTTGTGCCTCGAGGGGATTGGAGATCAATCTGGGAAAAACTAAGTTTATGATCTTCAATCCCCCGAGGCACACACGCCCAAACCCTGCACTAGGTGGTGTTCCCCTAGAAAGAGTTAAGACCTTCATATATCTGGGAGTCACGCTGACTGAGCATTTCGTATGGGATGCTCAAGTAGCCAAATCTTCCCTGAGGCTATCCCAGATAACGGGGGGTATCGGAAGATTCCATAGAATCTCTATATTTAAACCTGTCACTCCTGTACTGGAGATCTATAAAATGCAGGTGAGGTCAGCAGCCTTGTATGCTGCTGAACTTTGGGGCCACACAAATACATCTATTTTACGGAAGGTAGAACAAGCCTTTATGCGCGGTCTGGTTGGTCTTCCCCAGAGCACGCCTCTTATACCACTGCGCCTGGACATGGACTTGGAATCCGTCAGTGAATTGGCGGCTGCACGACCATTACTTTATTGGAGAAGGCTTTGGTCTGTCCCTGAACTTGCAATTTTCAGAGCGGAATTTAATGCAATCTGGGGACAGTTAAACTACAAGAAAATACCATGGCTACTCCATATAAAGACTTCCCTCTATCAAGTTGGTTTGCCCCATCTTTGGGATTCTCCGGGTACTAGCTGCGTGAGGACTCAAAGGTCCGAGATATTGGCGGCTGTTAGATCTTACAATTCCAAAATTCTATGCTGCTCGACTACCTTGGGTAGGTTGACCTCTGAGTTCTTAATGGTAAAAACTGACTCTAGGCTGGAGGTATTTTTGGATTTAGTACAGCCTCCTCTAGCAAGAAAATTATATATTCAGATGAGACATGGTTCTCTCCCAATCGGGGCACTAACATCCAGATGGGAAAAACTGATGGAGGTCATTTGCCCAGTTTGCAAAATTTGTAATGAAGATATTACCCATATTATGTTCTTCTGTCCAGCTTACAGCTTGATTCGAAAATGTTGGCTTATTCCCCTGTGCAAAAATTTGGGGCTCAGACAATGTGCACAAGCTTGCAGAGTCTTGATGTATGACACTGATCCTCTTATTGTTTATGCAGTTTCCCGCTTTTTATATGGTATGTGGCGGAGAAGGATGAATTTTATTTAAAGAAATGGCTTCTTCTTAGTTTTTATCTTTTTTTTATTGCTAAATAATCATGATAACCTACTGTTTAATAATTTCTTAAAATTCTTTCTTGTATTTATGGTCTTACTTTTGTACTTGTATATATTTTATTGTACTTTTATGGTCTTGTGACCGAAATAAAGTTATTCATGATGAAATAAATAAAATCTATAAACTTTCCATGTACTTATGGATCTATATAGTTATTACTTTCTTCTAATCCCAGCATATCCAATGCACTACCCTATTTCTCACCCTATACCTCTCTCAATATATCTTCTACCTCAACACTCTGACTCATCTCAAACCTCTTTCTACTACTCTTTCCAATGCACTACCCTATTTCTCACCCTATACCTCTATCAATATATCCTCTACATCCACTCTCTCATTCATCTCAAACCCCATACCACTACTATGACCCCCAAAATAGCCCTTTCTAGACTCTCCACTACTCTACCCCTCCTTGCACCATCTGACACCTCTTTTACTATACTGGTCCCCCAAAACAAGCCTTTCTAAACTCTTCCCTCTGACTCTTCCCCTCCACATCCCTTTTTACACATCCCACGACTCCCACTACTGCTATGACATCCCAAAAAAAAGAAAATCCAAATCCTTCACTCTTCTATCTCTCCACTATCCTTTTCAATCAAATAACAGACTAACATGTCCACTTATCAAATTTCATATGTCACTATACTAATTCACCACTAATCCTTTATGGGTTCCGAGTAGCGGGCTATACGCCGAAAAAAGCGCTTCAACACCTCATTAGGGGTAGCAAGCACTATAAAAATGCAACCATTTTTCCATATTCTATCCCTCCGCTATCCTTCTCAATCCAAATAACTGACTAATCTCCACCACTCAAATTACTTTCATATTTCACTATAGTAATTCACCACTAATCCTTTATGGTTCCGGAATAGCGTGCTAGTTGCCGAAATAGCGCTTCAACACCCCATCAGGGGTAACAAGTGCTATATAAATGCAAACCTTTTTCCCTCCTCTATTCCTCCGCTATCCTTCTCAATCCAAATATCCAAATAACTGACTAATATCCACCACTCAAATTACTTTCATATTTTACTATACTAATTCACCACTAATCCTTTATGGGTTGCGGAGTAGTCGAAAAAGCGCTTCAACACCCCATTAGGGGCAACAAGTGCTACATAAATGCAAACCTTTTTCCCTCTCCTATCCCTCCACTATCCTTCTGAATCTAAATAACTGACTAACCTATCCATCTACTGTACTAATTCAACACTAATCCTTCTTGGGTTCAGGAGTAGCGTGCTACATGCCGAAAAAGCGCTTTGACGCCTCGTCAGGGGTTTTAAGCGCCATATAAATACAGTTACAATTACAACAGAAGATTATTCACGCTTACTGTTGACAACAGTTGAAAAAACGGATGGAGAGTTAGGGTAATGGTCAGAGAACTATGGCTCTTTTAGGCCTCCAATCAATGAAGGGAAAATCTGGGTAGCTCTTGAGATAGGGTAGAGACAATAGGATAGTACCTAGAGAACTAACCCTTTACCAAAGAATGTTCTTGATTAGCTTTAGATTAACATGGTGCAGCAATGCTGCAAAGATTTCATAATAAATTTAACTGTTGCCATTTACGTTTCCATACTTGGATGGGTATTGGATTTTTATTTGCTGTGAGGGGATAACCCTCACGTCAACTAACTCTACTGCCAAACCTGTAGTTAGAACTTCCCTCCTAAGTAAAGTGTCTCATCTTACCCAGCATGAGAGTGTATATGATTATGATGTATATTTTATATTTTCAAATGGTAGCAGAATATGTGAAAGTTATGGAGGTGGAGGATTGTTATGTCTGTTCTCTGCAGCTGAGGGAGCAGCTTTTTTCCACTTACACCTATCTTACTCTTTCTCCTGTTCTTACATCTTTTCTATTGTCAGGGCACTATCAAACAGTTTTATTCAGATTTTGATGATCCATTAGAAGAGGTATCAATCCTCCATGGTAAGAATTTGTACTTGTGGGCTACTAAACATATTTCCCGCTCTTATCAAAGGTTGAGTCAGGGGATCAGCCTGCGTATATGATGGACTTCTTCCCCCCGCAACTAATGTGAGCACTATTTGAATCCATTGGAAAGAGATTTGCCAGGTGAATGGCTCAGTAGTGTAGGTGGAGGAATTCTAAACTGCTTCTAACCCCTCTTCTGTTTATACTGCTTGGCAGTGCATGTGTGCTCGTTTCCTTGAAACTCTGCAAAGAAATTTCATCACAAACTGGTATGGACTATAGGTATAAGAAGCTGTCAACAATGAGATGAAGCAAAAGGAACAGACTTGATGTAAAGGTCGAAGAATTGTAAAGTGGCGTTTATGACACCTTGAAGGACTTCGGCGAATTCAACAAGAAGAACCCAAAATGAATGACTAATGTTCTGTAACAAAGATTTAAAATGCTGACTTGAAATCATTGAGGGGGGGGTTGTGATAGAACATTTACTTGCACCTAAAACGTATCACAAATTGAGACTTACACTAATTAAAGTTATGTTTAAGACATCCGCCCTCTTGTACTAATGTCATCAATATCACAGTGTAATTGTTGTTGCTCTTCGTGTTCCAAATAAAGATCTGTAAATCCCGCACAAACTAACTAAGAGATGTTTCAAGAGGCCCTTTCCTCTCTGTACTCAAGTCAAGTCAAGCCAAGTCAAGGAAAGCTTTATTCGACTGTTATTAAACAATCATAAAAGCACATAAAAACAAACATTTTTAAATGTCATTATAGATTATACAAGTTAAAAAACAATACTCGCTTAACAATATTTACAGAGTGAAGGTAAAAGAGGAATCACAAAGATATTTAAAAAGAGATCGCATACAACAAAGGGGGGTGGGGGGGGGGCAGGTCCAGCAAATTACTATACATCAGTTATCATACATTTCCTTAGCTGGAGCGCCTTCTTCAAGAACATAGCTACCCTCCAAGCGATATGTTCATTCTCCAATGACTGCAATAATATTAAAGCTGGGCAACATTGCCTCAACCTTTGGTGTTTTAAAAGAGGAAGTATCCAGGCTTACATTAACGCTACATAAAATTTACAAAAAAAGACTAAGGGCCTCATGTAGGCAGCCCAATACCGGTCGGTAATGGCCGATTTTCGGTAAATATACCGTTACCGACCGGTATTTAGTCAAGTGAGATGTAGGAGGCCAAAAACCAAAATTCGGTAAATATGAAGCGGTAAATACCGATTCATATTTACCGATTTCTAAAATACCGATTCATATTTACCGAATACATATTTTCCGAATCGGTAAATATGAAGTGGTAAATATGAAGTGGTAAAACGGAAAAAGACATGTAGGTAAATTCGGTAATTTAGAAATCCATGAAATTCGGTAATTAAGAGTCGGTAATTAACACAGATTGAAAGCAGGTGGTAATCATCAACAGTGCATAAAAGAAATCCCAAAATGCATCAGCGTGGACAACATGGCCGCTCTGTATGTCATTGCAAGGCGCCTACGTCTACAGGCAGCAGGTCTGAGGATATGGAGACGGGAGGAACGCATATACAGACAGCGCATCACACTCTTCCAACTGACTGAGGCTGAGATACATGAAAGGTACAGGCTACACCCACAAACCATCATGGACCTGATAAGGGACCTGCACCCACTCCTGGACCAGCCAACAAGAAGGGCGCATGCCATACCACCACATGTGCAGGTTCTCTGCAGCCTACATCTACTTGCTTCTGGAAGTTACCAGGTGGTGATAGCTGCGGTGGGCGGTGTATCCCAGAGTTGCCTGTCCCGTTTCTTCAGGAAGTTCCTGGATGCCATGATGCAGAGAATGCACCACTACATCAGCTTCCCAAACACACAGGCTGAACTGCAGAAAACTAAAACTGACTTTTATCACATGGCACAGTTCCCCCATGTCATCGGCTGTATTGATGGCACACACATCCCAATCTGCCCACCAGCTGCCACTGAGCACATCTACAGGAACAGAAAGTCCACCCACTCCATCAATGTGCAGGTGATCTGCGATGCAGGTGTTAGACCTGGCACCATTGGCGTGAGTCTCCCTTCCTTTTTTCGCTGTGTCTCCTCTGTTTTTGCTGGTTATAGATGCTCTGGGCGCTGTGCCGCTGCCATTCAGTGCCACAGCGCGAATGCTCCCTTTGTAAAGATGACATATGAATTGGTACATCCATGATTGGCTTATTCAGTTTACCTGTTAGTCCCTAGTAGCGTGGCCGGTGTGTGCCCAGGGCTGGTAAACCGAATGCTGCTGGTGGGCCTGCAGCACTGGTTTGTGCCACCCACAGAAGCAGCTTGTAAAGTGTGTCTCAGACCTGCCACTGCAGTGTCTGCGTGCAGTCCAGAACTGCCATCTTGGCTGTGAAGTGCACCCGCTTCCCAGCCCCTAAAACCTTCCCTTGGCATCATGTAAGCCCCCCTTATGATAGGGCGCATTGTATGTGTAAGGTAGGACATGCCCTGTTGTATGTAGCATGTCCTAGTAGTGAATTACACCCACTTTCGTTTTTCACTACTGTAAGGCTACCTGTTCTCCATAGGCCAGAATGGGAGGTCTGGGCTATTACATCCTATAGTCCTAACTGACCCACAGAACATGGTAGAAAAACGAATCTAGTATGCCTGAGCTCAGAATATTAAAATACATCTTTTAGTGAAGGTTATTTTTATATTCTGTGTTTGAAACTACCACTTTTAGAGTATAGGTACTTTCTTGCCTAAGCCTTCCAGTTGATCTGCTATTATGTGTATTGGCTGTCTGGTTTTGGAGGGACAGGGCAGGCTGAGTCAGACCTGGGTTGAATAGAGCGACCTGCCTAGGTGTGAGGGGAGGGGTAGCTCCTGCACGTGAATAGGGCTGTGCCTGGCAAGGTGAAAGCTGGCTCCACCTCCCACTGGGCGTCTGTTCTGCTCGATTTTCCCAGCCTTCTTGTGAGGAAAAGATGATTAAATGTGACTTCAGTCTCTTACCATTCAAGTCTAAGGGTTAGAGTAGTGAATGGAGCCTATTTACTAGGCACTTCGACATGATTCTGTGCTCTTCCCCATAGATCAGGGCTTGCACACATAGCCTAGGGGATAGATTCGTTAGTATTAGGGATAACCTGTCCTGTAGTGAGGGTATTTCGTGGAGCCGTGCTGAATCCAGGCCTGGTAGGCCTCAAACGAGAGAGACTCCATCTTTCTTTCTGCTCCGGCAGCTTGGGATGCTTCTAGGTCAAATGTAATGTTTTAGTTATGAGGTGTTATTCGCTTGGAGAGAACCGGTTCAGGCCGGCCCTTATCGAAGGATTGTATTTTTCTTCATGCCGAAGACACTACATCAGGCCGGCCGGCTGGGAACGTGTCCTTGGTACGGGGAGGTACAAGAATTTGGTGGGCGGCAGGTTACAGGCCGGAATTTTCCATGAGAAAACGCACCTCTATATTAGTGAAAGTCTGAGGCAGTTACATGTTCAGTCCGTAGGCGGCATCTAGCCGTTAGCAGTAAAGCTACTACTTATTCCAGGGAAGACAGACGCCATCTTGAAGGCGGAGAAGAACCGAGAGACAGATGCCCTTCTAGCAGAATAGCCAGAGAGGAGAGAGTAGCCGATAAGGAAGAGGTCCCAGTGACTCGGAGAAGAGTGACTTCCAGGCGAGCCGAGGCACAGACGAGAAGGGAACCTAGATGACCACTGAGTGCAGGCTACATACTACTAAGGTGATGTCGACCCTTTCTTATTAGAGTGTACAACTTAATCTTTCACTTCTCTTTGCAGGTTATGTGTTATATCGTAATGTTATGTGATTGTGTATGTAATGAGTAATAAAGTACCCAGTTTGTAGTGAACCAACATGTGCTGCGTGTTCTTGTATGAGAGGGTAGCCTATTCTTCTAGTCAGCTGCGGCTACATGAACAGATGTTAACCCTGATCAGGTAAGTGGTAACTGAATAAGGGAAAGAGGAGCCCCTCGAACCAGAGAACAGGCTATGCTCGAACTGGCAATCCTTGTGTGATCTGATGAATAGTGAGACTGATTCCCTTTTTGTATGTTATGGTGATCATAGGATGAACTGTCGTATGAGACTGCCGTCTGGGTAGAGAGGTCTGGATTCGTATGGAATCGCGAGGCCGCCACTTGTGATACTGTCGTATGGGCAGAGAGGTCTGGATTCGTAGGGGATCGCGAGGCCGCCACTTGTGCTGAGACTGCCGTCTGGGTAGAGAGGTCTGGATTCGTATGGAATCGCGAGGCCGCCACTTGTTATACTGTCGTATGGGCAGAGAGGTCTGGATTCGTAGGGGATCGCGAGGCCGCCACTTGTGCTGAGACTGCCGTCTAGGTAGAGAGGTCTGGATTCGTATGGAATCGCGAGGCCGCCACTTGTGATACTGTCGTATGGGCAGAGAGGTCTGGATTCGTATGGAATCGCGAGGCCGCCACTTGTGATACTGTCGTATGGGCAGAGAGGTCTGGATTCGTAGGGGATCGCGAGGCCGCCACTTGTGCTGAGACTGCCGTCTAGGTAGAGAGGTCTGGATTCGTATGGAATCGCGAGGCCGCCACTTGTGATACTGTCGTATGGGCAGAGAGGTCTGGATTCGTAGGGGATCGCGAGGCCGCCGATTGTGCTGAGACTGCCGTCTGGGTAGAGAGGTCTGGATCCGTATGGGATCGCGAGGCCGCCGATTGTGCTGAGACTGCCGTCTGGGTAGAGAGGTCTGGATCCGTATGGGATCGCGAGGCCGCCACTTGTGATACTGTCGTATGGGCAGAGAGGTCTGGATCCGTATGGGATCGCGAGGCCGCCGATTGTGCTGAGACTGCCGTCTGGGTAGAGAGGTCTGGATTCGTATGGAATCGCGAGGCCGCCACTTGTGATACTGTCGTATGGGCAGAGAGGTCTGGATCCGTATGGGATCGCGAGGCCGCCGATTATAAGAGGTCTTGGTATGTATAGTAGGAATTCCCTGTCCTTAGGTGGTAGATATATGTGGTTGCACTATTGTAAACAGGCCCTAGGGAGGGGGTAACGTTCTGGCTGGGTTAGTGAGGCTCTGATGAGCGGGTTCTATCTGATCCGAAAATCCAAGCAGAACATTTGGCGTCACGAACCGTTTACGAAATCTGTGTGCGTTGTGGTTGTATCGTGTTTGCTTTCGGCGCGTGCGTGGTTTCGTTTGTATATCATTTCTATATAATTGTGAGTGTAGTTTTTGCTCTTTCTTCTTTCTCTTTTTCTCTTTTTCTTTCTTTTCCGAGATGTTTTCTAGAAAGTCGAAATCTACTTTTAAGTTTCCCGTTGATATTCCCGGCTGGGATTCAACGCCTTATGAAGCCTTAGCCCGTGAGTGGGCTGATTCTACTGGTTTGAGTGAGAATTGGAATTCTTTTTTGGAGCTGGCGGAGCCGGCTAATGTGATTACTTGTTTACAGAAGGCGCCGGTATCTAAGGGTGATGAGCTTCTCGTTTTGGGGCGCAGAGGTTGGATTGTTCTGTCTGCGTACAGGATTCTGCATGAGAGGTTGTTGAAGTTGCAGAAATCGCATAAGGATGTGGAAGCGAACTTTGTTGAGATTCAGAATGCTCATACTTTGTTGCGGTGTCAAAATAAGTTGCTTGCTGACAAACTTGAGATGTACCAAACTATTGCCGAGAGGGCGGCTGTGCGAATTGCTCGTTATAAATACAAAAATCGGCGTGGTCGGGTTTCGAAGCGAAAGGTGCGTCTGGTCGTGGCGAAAGCCGGACTGGATTGGAATCCTGATGAATGGGATGGTAATATCTGGAATTCGAGTGATTCTCCTTCCTCGGGTGAGGAGTCTGCCAAGCGCGAGTCCTCTCGCTCCGGCCGTGATTGTAAGTCTGCTTCTTGCGCCTCTGATGGTGCACCCCGTGATTGCGCTCGTTCTTCGAGCGGGGTCGATGCTTCTTACACTGATTGTTCCTCTACGTGTACTGGTCGAGCTCCTTGTGATGCTCGTCCCGCGGTCTCGGTGCATCCAGTTTTTCGGCGGAAGTTGCAGCAGGCTCCCGGTGCTCCGAATGGTATTGCTTTAGACTCTTTGGAGGATTTTACTCAACAAGAAATTAGTGATATTTTGCAGCGATTTCGGCAGCGAGCTGGTGAGACCTTACTCACATGGATGGTGCGCCTTTATGAACTGGGCGCTGCTGGCATTATGTTGGATTCTGGCGATTGTTTGAAGTTTTGTTCCTTGAGTTCGGATTCTACTGTACAGGATCATTTTCGTAACTTTAATGTTGGTGGTCAAATTTCTTTGCTTCAATTGGCGACTGAGGGTTGTAATCAAAAATATCCTACTGAGTCTGACTGGCCTGTGAATGACAAACCGTGGTATACTTTGCGCGATGCTGCGCAACGTCTCAAAGAGGAGGTGATGAAAACGGCAATTTTTCTAAATACTGCTGACAGGTTGCTTGATGGTTTCTTGACATCTTCTGTGCGGAATCGTATTATTCGTTCTTCCCCTGTTGCTTATAAGCAGGTCATGATGACTTTATTGATTAATCAGACTGGTAACATGTTATCTGTGGTGCTGGAATCGGTACGCCAACTCGGTGAGTTGGGTGAGTGGTTTAAACCTGAACGGCAATCCCGGCCTGACACTCGTACTCCTGGTGACAATAAACTTACTAGACGTGATATGTTTTTTGGTCTTATGGCCGATGGTGTGCGGAAGGAGGACATTGATGGTGAGACTACTTCTCGTTTGTGGGAAATGTTTCGCAAACGTGGCTTGGATCGAAAGGAGGGTGCCCGGCGTGTTCGGACGACTGAGTGTGATCGTGGTTTTTCTGACGGTAGCGGTGATGACGACCGCCGTGGGCGCTCTGATCGTCGTGATGATCGCCGTTATGCACGTGATTTGTCCCCCCGTCATGAGAGAGACAGGGAGAGAGAGGGGGAAAGAGAGAGGGGGAGAGATGATTATGTTAACAGCAGACGTAGAGATGATAGGGATCAATCCCCTGAGTTGAGAAGGAGAGAGGATCGACACAGATTGGCCGATCGAAACCCGCAGTACAATGCAGAGAACAGGAATCCATTTCGTAATGGAGAGGGATATGAACAGGAGGTATCGATACCTGGGAAACGTGAGAGTCTTTATCCTGATTTATCCTGGTACACAGAACGCAGTAAAGATGACTAGGAAATAGGTCAAGCTCCAGTACACAGATGGGCTCACAGAGATAATAGACCCTATGTAGATATTGATATTTATTGGAGACATCGTAATGTCCAAAGGGCCCGAGCATTGGTAGATACAGGAGCGGAGGCCACTCTTATTCATGGAAAATCAAAGAAGTTTAAAGGTCAGCCTTTTACAATTACCGGATTAGGTGGAAAGGAAACTCCCGCAGTTCAAACTTTACTTGAAATGAGAATAGGTAGAATTCCTAGAAAAGAATACTCTGTATTAGTGGTACCACTCTTAGAATTCATAATCGGAATTGATATTTTGAAAGGAATGACTTTGCACTTAGATGATGGATGTTACCAATTTGGAACTAAACATTATATATCATCCAGGCCTGTACGGGTTGGTCGTTTAAGAATGCCCCCCATAAAAGTTCCCCAGGCGACAAAAGTGGTTCGGCAGAAGCAGTATCGTATTCCAGGTGGTCATGAAGAGATTAGTACCACTATTCAGGAGTTGGTGGATGCAGGAGTTATAACCCCAGTTACTTCTGCTTGGAATAATCCTGTTTGGCCTGTACGTAAGAGTGATAATTCTTGGCGCATGACTGTTGATTATAGAGAATTGAATAGACACACACCCTCTTTGACTGTTGCAGTACCGGATGTTATTACCCTAATTGAAAGAATCCAAAAACATCCAGGTACATGGTATGCGTCCATTGATATTGCAAATGCTTTCTTTTCGATTCCGATTGCCCCTGAGTGTCAGGAACAATTCAGTTTTATGTGGAACGGGCGTCAGATGACGTTTAGAAGTCTTCCCCAGGGCTATGTGCATAGTCCTACGATATGTCACCGGCTGGTGGCAGAGCATTTGACTGAGGTACCGGTTCATCCGCAAATTCAGATATGTCACTATATTGATGATATTTTGATCCAAGGCGAAACACAAGAGGAAGTTCAGACTCAATTGGATAGAGTCATTGAGTGCTTGCGTGAGAAAAGTTGGGAAATCAACCCGGATAAATTACAAGGTCCGTCCCAGGCTGTGAAATTTTTGGGTATTAATTGGTATGAAGGGCACCGAGAAGTGATCCCTCAGGTTAAACAGAAAATTCTTGATTTTGCAGTTCCGAGAAATAGGAAAGAAGCCCAAAGCTTCATTGGTTTGTTTGGTTTTTGGCGCCAGCATATTCCTCATTTGAGTCAAATATTGGCCCCTTTGTACCAGGTCACTCGTAAAAAGAATGCATTTGAATGGGGTAAACCACAGCAAGATGCGTTTAGTCTGGCAAAAGAAGCAATTCAGCATGCTCTGGATTTATGGCCTGTATGTGATGGTGATGTGGATTTGAATGTGTCTGTACAAGGCCTTTATGCGAATTGGAGTTTGTGGCAGAAACAAGGCAAGAGTAGAGTACCGTTAGGTTTCTGGACTAAAAAGTTACCTGATGCTGGTGAGCGTTATACACCTTTTGAGAAACAGTTACTTGCATGTTATTGGGCTCTGGTGGATACCGAGCAATTGACTTTGGGACATGATATAGTTTTGCGACCTGAAATTCCTATCATGCAGTGGGTTATGAGTTCGCCAAAAACTCACCGAATTGGACACGCTCAAGAGGCGAGTGTGATTAAATGGAAATGGTATATACAAGACAGGGCTCGTGTGGGACAAAAAGGAGTTGCATCTTTGCATGAGCAGGTGGCACGGGCGCCATCAACTGAGACTGAGAGTGAATGTTCCGTACCTTTAGTACAGGAGTCTCCTGTTAAGTGGAGTAGACCTTTTGATGATTTGTCCGCAGAGGACAGAAACCATGTCTGGTTTACGGATGGTTCAGCAAGGTTCATAGGGACGAAACGGCATTGGAAGGCAGTGTCCTATAATCCGATCACACAAAAATTGCTGAGTACAACTGGTGAGGGTAAGAGCAGTCAATTTGCTGAACTCTATGCTGTTTATCAAGTTCTGAAACAAGAGTTACCTGGCACATGTCATATTTTTACCGATTCTTGGTCTACTGCCAATGGACTGGCAGTTTGGTTACCAACTTGGCATTCCCATAGTTGGAAAATCCATTCAAAAGAACTGTGGGGAAAAGAATTATGGCAGGAGATTTGGGAAATGCTCCCACAGAGTACTGTTACAATCTTCCATGTGGATGCTCATACCCCGATAGACTCTCTTGACAAATTCTTTCATAATATTGCAGATGAGAAATCTAAAATTGCTGAGGCAGTGGTGGACACGCAAGATTCTGATATTGCGGGATTGGCGAAATGGGCCCACCAGAAAGCAGGACACTTTGGAGAGAAAGCCACTAGCAGGTGGGCTGCTGATCGAGGAATTTATATTCCCCTAGATTTAATCAAAAATGTTATTCTACATTGTCCCATTTGTCAACATATCAGGCAGCGCAAAGTGCCCCAAATTGTTAAAGGTCATTTACATCGCGGGAAATTGCCCGCTCAAATTTGGCAGATTGATTACATTGGTCCACTTCCTATGAGTAGGAATTGTCAATATGTTTGCACCATTGTTGATACATACAGTGGCCTGTTGGTGGCCCTTCCCTGTAAGCAAGCTACCCAATTGAATACTATTAAAACAGTGGAATTGATTATGATGTATTATGGTGTGCCATTCCAAATTCAATCTGATAATGCATCCCATTTTCGTGGAAGATTGGTACAGGAATTCTGTGTGGAAAACAATATTGAATGGGTGTTTCATATACCATATTATCCACAGGCCTCGGGTCTTGTGGAGAGGTTGAATGGCCTACTAAAAGATCAATTGCGTAAATTAACAGATGACAAGTATAAGAATTGGCGAGACTTTTTGCCTCAAGCGCTATTGATTTTGAATAACCGTCCTTTTCTAAATGCTGAATCCCCACTTATGCGTTTGTTTCCTCCGAATGTTGATGCTAAGCCCAATGAAATCAGAGAGACCGTGATGTACTGGGAGATTACTCCCGGAGCTTTGGCTCCCTGTAGAGCGACCCCAGGGTCGGCAGGTTTAGACCTGCATGCCATGGATGACACCGTTATAAAAAGTAAGGATCGAGTCATCATTGAAACTGGTGTTGGTGTTCATATACCAACTGGAAATTTCGGATTAATCGCCCCTAGATCGGGGCTGGCTGTAAAAGGCATTCAGGTGCTTGGAGGAATCATTGATAGTGATTATCAGGGAGAGATTAAGGTGCTCCTGCTGAATAGCAGTGAGGTTGACTTACTGATACATCAAACTGACCGAGTGGCTCAATTGCTAATAATGCCTGTTTTCAGTGGTGAGATCACAAAAGGCACTGCCCCAACGTTGCTAACTGTACGAGGCCAGAAAGGTTTTGGCTCCACAGATAATCCTGGGGCCAGAGTTTGGGTGCAGTCGCCTAAGAATCCCCCCGAACAAGCAGAAGTCATTGCAACCGGTCAAGACAACACCATTTTAGTTATGAGACCAGGGAAAGATAGCTGGGAAGCAGTCCCGGCTGACAAATGTTACTTACGAGAATGAATAATGCCTGTATTTGATTCTCTTTCAGATCATTCTTTGGACTGTTGCTGCAGGATGTGTCGGCGTTGGACTCCTTTTGGGCTGGTACGACGAGAGAGGAGGGATCCCATCAACCCGGGCTGAGTTGAGAACCCGAGTGTCGCGTTCCTTCGCTGCGTGGGATTCGTCGTCGAACTTTTGGATTACATTGGCCAAGCAAGTGACTAAAGCCCCTCATTTCTGCTTGACACCGATGAGATCGGTGACGGACATTTTAGCAACTTGTTTAGTTGCTGTCCCTGCTTCATTGGAGACTTTGACTCATATTTTTAATATATCAAATGCTCGCCCCAATGTTCTTCTGGGCGATTTCGCTGCCCATGAGTATTGCCCCTTGTGTACTGTACTGTCAGACCCGATACCCCCCATCCAGTCCCGAATAGTTACCTATAATATCACACAAGGTGATTTGTGTTTTTTTCCTTACTTGTGATCCTAGCGCGATTTCTGAATGTATGCGTTTAAGATTGAAAGGTGCCACTTCATTCACCGCTCATGAACGAACTTTGTGCCTTCAAAGGACACCGAAAACATGTACTTCTGTTCAGAATAACATGACTTGCAAGAGTTTGGTAGTTACCCCCAGTCATTATCGCACAATGTTACTACCTGCCGGATGGCTTTTCTCATGTGGTAATACTTCCTGGCCATATATTCCCGCAAATATTTCTGGAGGCCCTTGTGCCATTACTAGACTGAGCTTATTAATGTTTTCTCCACATCCGAATGCCAACTCTCGTGTGATTCGAGATACAGTGAGGTTACCGGAGGATTGTGACTCATCTTTGCATTTATATTCCAAGTCTGAATACCTTAGCCTGGCTATTTCAATTGTTGGTGTTCCTGCTTTGGCAGTTTATAATGCCAAATCTATTGGGAAAATGGCCTGCTGGATGGTAAAATCGATCAATCATACTTCTACAGTCCTGTCTGACATGCTATTAGACGCCCAGGGTGAACGTAGAGCTATCTTGCAAAATCGAGCGGCCATTGATTATCTTTTGCTTAAACATGGACACGATTGTTCTGATTTTGAGGGTCTTTGTTGTTTTAACTTGTCGGATCATACAAAATCCATTCAAGCTCACATTGATAAACTACATGACTTGACAGAAGAAGTTAGAAAACACATTGACCAGGGCTGGTTTGACTGGCTCTTTAATTGGTTACCTGATTTGTATATGTTACGTCAGATATTAGGAGGTATTCTGATTACTATCGGCATTTTGATTTCTATCTGTTGCTTTATTCAGTGTATTCCTTCACTACTTCAATTCTGCACACCTGGTACTAGACATAGATCAGTTAGTCTTGTTTCATATTATTCTTCCACAGATATTAGTTCTGTTTAATGAATGTATAATAGACTGAAGTCAAGGGTGAAATGTTCTGCTCGATTTTCCCAGCCTTCTTGTGAGGAAAAGATGATTAAATGTGACTTCAGTCTCTTACCATTCAAGTCTAAGGGTTAGAGTAGTGAATGGAGCCTATTTACTAGGCACTTCGACATGATTCTGTGCTCTTCCCCATAGATCAGGGCTTGCACACATAGCCTAGGGGATAGATTCATTAGTATTAGGGATAACCTGTCCTGTAGTGAGGGTATTTCGTGGAGCCGTGCTGAATCCAGGCCTGGTAGGCCTCAAACGAGAGAGACTCCATCTTTCTTTCTGCTCCGGCAGCTTGGGATGCTTCTAGGTCAAATGTAATGTTTTAGTTATGAGGTGTTATTCGCTTGGAGAGAACCGGTTCAGGCCGGCCCTTATCGAAGGATTGTATTTTTCTTCATGCCGAAGACACTACATCAGGCCGGCCGGCTGGGAACGTGTCCTTGGTACGGGGAGGTACAAGAATTTGGTGGGCGGCAGGTTACAGGCCGGAATTTTCCATGAGAAAACGCACCTCTATATTAGTGAAAGTCTGAGGCAGTTACATGTTCAGTCCGTAGGCGGCATCTAGCCGTTAGCAGTAAAGCTACTACTTATTCCAGGGAAGACAGACGCCATCTTGAAGGCGGAGAAGAACCGAGAGACAGATGCCCTTCTAGCAGAATAGCCAGAGAGGAGAGAGTAGCCGATAAGGAAGAGGTCCCAGTGACTCGGAGAAGAGTGACTTCCAGGCGAGCCGAGGCACAGACGAGAAGGGAACCTAGATGACCACTGAGTGCAGGCTACATACTACTAAGGTGATGTTGACCCTTTCTTATTAGAGTGTACAACTTAATCTTTCACTTCTCTTTGCAGGTTATGTGTTATATCGTAATGTTATGTGATTGTGTATGTAATGAGTAATAAAGTACCCAGTTTGTAGTGAACCAACATGTGCTGCGTGTTCTTGTATGAGAGGGTAGCCTATTCTTCTAGTCAGCTGCGGCTACATGAACAGATGTTAACCCTGATCAGGTAAGTGGTAACTGAATAAGGGAAAGAGGAGCCCCTCGAACCAGAGAACAGGCTATGCTCGAACTGGCAATCCTTGTGTGATCTGATGAATAGTGAGACTGATTCCCTTTTTGTATGTTATGGTGATCATAGGATGAACTGTCGTATGAGACTGCCGTCTGGGTAGAGAGGTCTGGATTCGTATGGAATCGCGAGGCCGCCACTTGTGATACTGTCGTATGGGCAGAGAGGTCTGGATTCGTAGGGGATCGCGAGGCCGCCACTTGTGCTGAGACTGCCGTCTGGGTAGAGAGGTCTGGATTCGTATGGAATCGCGAGGCCGCCACTTGTGATACTGTCGTATGGGCAGAGAGGTCTGGATTCGTAGGGGATCGCGAGGCCGCCACTTGTGCTGAGACTGCCGTCTAGGTAGAGAGGTCTGGATTCGTATGGAATCGCGAGGCCGCCACTTGTGATACTGTCGTATGGGCAGAGAGGTTTGGATTCGTATGGAATCGCGAGGCTGCCACTTGTGATACTGTCGTATGGGCAGAGAGGTCTGGATTCGTAGGGGATCGCGAGGCCGCCACTTGTGCTGAGACTGCCGTCTAGGTAGAGAGGTCTGGATTCGTATGGAATCGCGAGGCCGCCACTTGTGATACTGTCGTATGGGCAGAGAGGTCTGGATTCGTAGGGGATCGCGAGGCCGCCGATTGTGCTGAGACTGCCGTCTGGGTAGAGAGGTCTGGATCCGTATGGGATCGCGAGGCCGCCGATTGTGCTGAGACTGCCGTCTGGGTAGAGAGGTCTGGATCCGTATGGGATCGCGAGGCCGCCACTTGTGATACTGTCGTATGGGCAGAGAGGTCTGGATCCGTATGGGATCGCGAGGCCGCCGATTGTGCTGATACTGCCGTCTGGGTAGAGAGGTCTGGATTCGTATGGAATCGCGAGGCCGCCACTTGTGATACTGTCGTATGGGCAGAGAGGTCTGGATCCGTATGGGATCGCGAGGCCGCCGATTATAAGAGGTCTTGGTATGTATAGTAGGAATTCCCTGTCCTTAGGTGGTAGATATATGTGGTTGCACTATTGTAAACAGGCCCTAGGGAGGGGGTAACGTTCTGGCTGGGTTAGTGAGGCTCTGATGAGCGGGTTCTATCTGATCCGAAAACCCAAGCAGAACAGCGTCTGAGGCAGACCCCCTCTTTCTGAAAGGAAGGATGCAGCCTGATCAACAAAGTGCTCCAGGGCTGGGCAAAACTGGTTCTGGCTGGGTTCAGAGGCTTGGGACCCCTAAGAACAAAGACTTTGGGGGTATAAATATTTGTGCACAAACCCCTACAATTTGTATTGCTCCTGGATAACAAGAAGAACCTCTGTCCGTGTGGCTACAGGAATCTGCAAGAGAAGGACTGTCCTTGTGCCTTGTGTGCTGTTTCTGGGACTGGCCTGCAGCTGTTACTACTGGACTTCAAGAAGAGGGAAGGAACTTTGATTGGACTTTTATTTCTTTTGCTACAGCAACTACCCAAGGGCTAGGAGAGAGCTAGCCTCCTGCTGGAGTCTCAGGCACATCAGACTCCACCATCAGCCTCCTGTTCCCTCCCAGCGAGGATTACTATCTGCAGGTGGGGCTCCTGTGTGTTCCAGGACCCCTATTTCTACTGTTGAGAAGAGAGCGCTGAAAATCGTCGCTAACCTCCGTTAGCGAGCCGCTGCAGCTGGTGAGCGTGAGAAAAATCGCCGCTCCGCTGTCGCCGAGTGCTCGCTAACCCCGAAGATCGTCGCAGCACCTATCTGGGGGCCTGAAAACGCCCGCTATCTGAAATCATCGCAACAGGATCATCGCAGCGCGGACGCCGAGCGTTCGCCACTTTCCCCGCATCGAATCCGGATCGTCGCTCCCTCGCGGAGCGCCATCATTGTCAACGCAGCAAGATCACACACGCAACAGGCTCGGTGCATCATCCTCCCTTCGCGGCAAGGATTTCATCGCATCACCGGCTTAGCGTGAGGAAGTTTGTCGCTTTGTCCTGCCCGCAACCCAGCGCATCATCCTCCCTCGCGGTAAGGATTCAACGCATCGCTGGTTAGCGCGAGGAAATTTCTCGCTACAACTCCTTAGCGACATTTTTGTTGCTTTGCTCCAGGAACCAGATACTTTGTGAGCAAAAGGGTCGCAGAGACCACTGCCTTGAACTAAACATCCTTTTGTGCATCCTGAACTATTTTTCCTTGCAGCATTTCTAAAGTAATTATATTTTTTTATAGTATTGTGGATTTTTTTACTGTTATTGGTCTTGTGATTAAGTCTATATAAAAATACCTATTTTTCATAACTACTTGAGTGGTGTCCATTTGTAGTGTTCCTCATTATATTACTGTGTACGGTCATAAATGCTTCACACACTGCCTCTAAGATAAGCCTAGCTGCTCGTGCTACGTTACCACTTGGTTGAGCAGGGGTTGTCAAAGGGTGTAGGCTGCTTACTCTGACTTAGGAAGAAGGGTCCCTACTTGGACAGTGGCCAGCCATTGCCAACTAGAGACCCCCATTTCTAACATTGGTGGTCAGCGGTGAGGATCTGGACTTGCATTTATGATTGCATACAGTAATTATAGTGTACACTACTAGTGAGTGCAGACCATAACATAACCACGTACGTTGTTGAGATTTTTTGATTCTATTTTTGATCGTTATTGCCAGTTATTGCCACAATGGGCAAGCCCAGATCCAATGCCTCTGAGGATCTCTCCTGGGAAGAAGAGAAATTAGACACCTACAATGCCAAGCAGCTCAAATGTTTTTGCAAACGCTTCACGGTCCCTATCACAGGTCTTACTAAGAGGGAAGAGTATTACAAGGCGCTGAAGGCCTGGTTAGAAGCCAGGGATGCCCCTAGGAATGAGGAAGGGCCTGTGGAGGGGGGAGAGAATGCAGGAGAGAAGCCGGAAGAAATTGTAGATTTGGTAGGGGATAAAGCAGTTTCCAGCCCGGGCACTAGCGTATCCTCAAGGGGTCTGTCTCCAGAAGAGATGGAGGACAGGGAGAGAGAAAGGCGGCATAATATGGAGATGGCTAAGCTCAAATTGGATGGTCAGAGAGACCTAGAGAATAAGAAGTTAGAAGTTGAGATAATGAAGAAGAAATTTGAACATGAGAGAATTTTGAGGGAGTTGGAGATTAAGGCCAAGGGTATTGAGATCTCCCCCTCTGGTGGCAGCATACCAGTAGTGCATACTGAGAGTAGAGTGTATATACCTAAAGAGGTTATTAAGGATTTTCATAAAAGTGAGGATATTGGGCAATGGTTTGCCGCTTATGAATTAGCCATGGTGTCCCACCGGGTCCCTGAGAAGGATTGGGGAGCGGGGTTGTGGGTACGGTTTGTGAGTGAGGGGAGGGATACCTTGTTGGACCTACCCCCAGAAAGTAGGATGATTTACGCCCACATGAAGGAAGCTTTGATTACCCGCTATGGTTTAACACCTGAAATGTACAGGCAGAGATTTAGAACCTGCAAGAAGATAGAGGGTACCACGTGGGTTGAATATGTGTCTTTGTTTGGCAGAGCAATGGAGCACTGGGTAAAAGGCAGCAAAGTAGAAACTTTTGAGCAACTGTATGACTTGATTGCATGGGAGCATTTTTCTAGTAACTGTTTTCCTGAGCTACGCCAGCATCTGATAGATTGCAAGCTGACTAACCCTAGGAAGCTTGCTGAGGAGGCGGACCGCTGGGTGAGCACCCGGGTTCGCAAGGGTCCAGTGGGAGACTTCGCCAAAGGGGGGCAGGGTCCCCAGCAGAGAGGTGGGGGGGACAGGGGTAAACCAAGGGAGTTCCACCGAGGGCCCCAAGATAATTCCCAAGGGAACCAGGCAGTGGTATCCCAGCCTCCCCCAGATAAGAAGCCAGTGCCTCCAACAGGTAATCCTGTTCCAAGGAGGCCCCCTACTTGTTTTAAGTGTGGCCAGGTGGGCCACAGATACTTTGACCCCCAGTGTCCCCAAAGGGATACTCCTGCACCACCCCGTGCACCGCCCCGCCAGCTTGCTAGTGTAGCCCTGGGGGAGGAGGAGATGGGTGCCCAAGGTGGGTTGGACCCCGTAGAATTGACCCTTGTCTCACTAGGAGACTTTGAAATGGTTCCTAAGCCTGCACTGCCTGATAACACTAAAAAATACAGGCAGTGGGTAACCATCAATGGCCATAGAGTGGAGGCTCTGAGGGACACAGGAGCCAGTGTAACTGCTGTCAGCTCCCGGTTGGTGTCCAAAGAGCAGGTTGTACCCCATGCATTCTACCCAGTAGTGTCTGCAGACAACACAGAGAGCCACTGTGAGGTGGCTCAGGTTCCCTTTGAGTGGGGGGGGGGTCTCAGGAACTCTTCAGGTGGCTGTGAGGCCCGCCATGCCTTTGGACTGTCTGTTGGGCAATGATTTGGAGAACTCCCCGTGGGCTACGGTGGAGAAGAGAGCTCACTTGCAAATGTTGGGACTGCCTGAGTGGGCATGTGCTACCACTCGGTCCATGGCAGCCAAAGAGAGTATTGAGAAAGACCTGGAGCCTGAGAATATGGCCCAGGTCCCTGCGTTAGAGGGAGGGGGCGCGGGAAACCGGCCCCCTTGGTTCCCACGGCCCAGGAGGGAGCAGACCCGGAGGGGGATGCCCTGGAGCCTACCGGTGAGCAGAGTACCGACCTGGGGGACCTGCCTGAGCTGACCCAGTGGCAGCAGGAAGGGGGGCCCACCAGGGAGGAGTTTTGTGAACAGCAGAGAACTTGCCCCTCTCTTGAGGGTATGCGGCAACAGGCTGCAGCCCAGGCAGCAGGTGATGTGTCCGGTTCACATCTGATTTATTGGGAGAACAGTCTCCTGTATAGCGAGCCTAAGGTTGCTGAACCGGGGTCAGCCCGTGTGCTGGTGGTACCCGAGTGCTTCAGAACCTTCCTACTGGGGTTGGCTCATGACATCCCATTGGCAGGACATCTGGGGCAGACTAAGACCTTTGAAAGGCTGGTCACCCACTTTTATTGGCCCCAGATGCGCAAGAGTTCGGATACGTATTGTAGGACCTGTGAGACTTGCCAGGCAAGTGGGAAGAGTGGGGGGAAGATCAAAGCCCCACTCCAACCCTTCCCAGTTGTTAGCACCCCATTCGAGCGAGTGGGCATCGACATTGTGGGGCCTCTGGACCCCAAGACAGCCATGGGCAACAGGTACATCCTGGTCTTGGTGGACCATGCCACCCGGTACCCTGAAGCCATCCCGCTCAGGACAGTGACGGCCCCCGTGGTGGGACGTGCACTGATGGGGATCTTCTCCCGTGTGGGGTTCCCCAGAGAGGTGGTGAGCGACAGGGGGACCAACTTCATCTCCCAGTATATGAAGTCCCTGTGGAAGGAGTGTGGGGTGACTTACAAGTTCACCACTCCTTACCACCCCCAGGGTAACGGTCTGGTTGAGAGATTCAACCGGACCTTGAAGGGCATGATCATGGGCCTAGAAGAGCCCCTGAGGCGTAAGGGGGACGTCCTCTTGCCATGCCTGTTGTTTGCATACCGTGAAGTGCCACAGAAGTCCTTAGGGTTCAGTCCCTTTGAACTGCTCTATGGCCATCCGGTAAGAGGACCTCTGAGTTTGGTCAAGGAAGGCTGGGAGCAATCTTCCAGGAAACCTCCCCAGGATGTATTTAGCTACATCCTGGCCTTCAGGAACCAAACTCGGCGTTTCAGAAAAATTGCTGAGGCAAATCTGGAAGCCAGCCAGGAGGAGATGAAACGTTGGCACGACCAGAATGCCACTCTGGTCGAATTTCAACCTGGTCAGAAGGTTTGGGTACTGGCCCCAGTGGAGCCTTGTGCGCTCCAAGATAAGTGGACCGGTCCCTTTGAGGTGGTGGAGCGCAAAAGTCAAGTTACCTATTTTGTGGACTTTAAATCTCCCAGGAACCCCCTGCGGGTCCTGCATGTGAATTGCCTGAAGCCCCACTTTGAGAGGTCTGAAGTGGGCATGCTCCTTGCCACAGATGCAGGGATGGAGGAGGAAAGTGAGCCTCTTCCTGACCTCCTGTGTGCAGGAGAAAAGGATGGGTCAGTGGAGGGTGTGGTCCTCTCCACCACACTGACCCCTGAGCAACAGTTAGATTGCCGCCAGCTGTTGGGGCAATTCCCTGATTTATTTTCCCTGGTGCCACTGACTGGTGCGTCCATGAGGTGGACACCGGGGACAGTCCTCCTGTCAAGCACAAGGCTTACCGAGTGACTGACCGGGTAAGGGCCTACATCAAGGAGGAGGTCTCCAAAATGTTTGCTCTAGGGGTGATTGAGTCCTCTAGCAGCCCCTGGTCCAGCCCCGTGGTCTTGGTACCAAAAGCTGCAGTGCCTGGTGACACTCCAGAACTTAGGTTCTGTGTGGACTATCGAGGTCTCAATTCGGTCACGAGGACCGACGCGCACCCCATCCCCAGAGCTGATGAGCTCATAGATCGGTTAGGGGCTGCCCGGTACCTCAGCACGTTTGATCTAACGTCCGGGTACTGGCAGATCGCCTTAACTGATGGGGCAAAGGAGAGGTCAGCATTCTCCACCCCAGACGGGCACTACCAGTTCCGTGTGATGCCCTTTGGAATGAAGAATGCCCCTGCCACCTTCCAGAGGTTGGTCAATCAGGTGTTGGCTGGGCTGGAGGATTTCAGTGCCGCCTACCTGGATGACATTGCAGTATTCAGTTCCTCGTGGGAGGACCACTTACACCACCTCTGGGAAGTGTTGATGGCGCTGCGCAGAGCAGGCCTCACAATCAAGGCCAGTAAGTGCCAGATTGGGCAGGGTTCGGTGGTGTACTTGGGACACCAGGTAGGGAGTGGCCAGGTGGCACCTCTACAGCCCAAGATTGAAACGATCCTGGCGTGGGAGCCCCCAAGGACCCAGACCCAGGTGAGGGCCTTCTTAGGACTCACGGGTTATTACAGGAGGTTTGTCATGGGGTATGGCAGCATCGTTGCCCCCTTGACTGAGCTGACTTCCAAGAAGCAGCCCAAGATTGTGAACTGGACTGACACCTGTCAGAAAGCTTTCGATGCCCTCAAAACTGCCATGTGTACAGCGCCCGTGCTCCTGGCGCCCAACTTTGCTAAGGAATTTATTGTCCAGACAGACGCTTCAGAGCATGGGGTGGGGGCTGTTCTGTCACAGATGAATGAGGAGGGACTAGACCAACCCGTAGCCTTCATCAGTAGGAGGTTACTTCCACGGGAACAGAAGTGGAGTGCAATTGAGCGTGAGGCATTTGCTGTGGTCTGGGCACTGAAGAAGCTGAGACCATACCTTTTTGGGACTCACTTCCGGGTTCAGACAGACCACAGGCCCCTCAGATGGTTGATGCAGATGAGGGGTGAGAATCCCAAGTTGTTAAGGTGGTCCATTTCCCTACAGGGTATGGACTTTACGGTGGAACATCGCCCTGGTACAGAACACGCCAATGCTGATGGTCTGTCCAGATTTTTCCGCCTTAGTGAAGAGAACTTCCAAGGAGATGGGTAGTTCTCCCCACATTTCAGCTGGAGGGGACGCGTGTTAGACCTGGCACCATTGGCGTGAGTCTCCCTTCCTTTTTTCGCTGTGTCTCCTCTGTTTTTGCTGGTTATAGATGCTCTGGGCGCTGTGCCGCTGCCATTCAGTGCCACAGCGCGAATGCTCCCTTTGTAAAGATGACATATGAATTGGTACATCCATGATTGGCTTATTCAGTTTACCTGTTAGTCCCTAGTAGCGTGGCCGGTGTGTGCCCAGGGCTGGTAAACCGAATGCTGCTGGTGGGCCTGCAGCACTGGTTTGTGCCACCCACAGAAGCAGCTTGTAAAGTGTGTCTCAGACCTGCCACTGCAGTGTCTGCGTGCAGTCCAGAACTGCCATCTTGGCTGTGAAGTGCACCCGCTTCCCAGCCCCTAAAACCTTCCCTTGGCATCATGTAAGCCCCCCTTATGATAGGGCGCATTGTATGTGTAAGGTAGGACATGCCCTGTTGTATGTAGCATGTCCTAGTAGTGAATTACACCCACTTTCGTTTTTCACTACTGTAAGGCTACCTGTTCTCCATAGGCCAGAATGGGAGGTCTGGGCTATTACATCCTATAGTCCTAACTGACCCACAGAACATGGTAGAAAAACGAATCTAGTATGCCTGAGCTCAGAATATTAAAATACATATTTTAGTGAAGGTTATTTTTATATTCTGTGTTTGAAACTACCACTTTTAGAGTATAGGTACTTTCTTGCCTAAGCCTTCCAGTTGCTCTGCTATTATGTGTATTGGCTGTCTGGTTTTGGAGGGACAGGGCAGGCTGAGTCAGACCTGGGTTGAATAGAGCGACCTGCCTAGGTGTGAGGGGAGGGGTAGCTCCTGCACGTGAATAGGGCTGTGCCTGGCAAGGTGAAAGCTGGCACCACCTCCCACTGGGCGTCTGAGGCAGACCCCCTCTTTCTGAAAGGAAGGATGCAGCCTGATCAACAAAGTGCTCCAGGGCTGGGCAAAACTGGTTCTGGCTGGGTTCAGAGGCTTGGGACCCCTAAGAACAAAGACTTTGGGGGTATAAATATTTGTGCACAAACCCCTACAATTTGTATTGCTCCTGGATAACAAGAAGAACCTCTGTCCGTGTGGCTACAGGAATCTGCAAGAGAAGGACTGTCCTTGTGCCTTGTGTGCTGTTTCTGGGACTGGCCTGCAGCTGTTACTACTGGACTTCAAGAAGAGGGAAGGAACTTTGATTGGACTTTTATTTCTTTTGCTACAGCAACTACCCAAGGGCTAGGAGAGAGCTAGCCTCCTGCTGGAGTCTCAGGCACATCAGACTCCACCATCAGCCTCCTGTTCCCTCCCAGCGAGGATTACTATCTGCAGGTGGGTCCTGTGTGTTCCAGGACCCCTATTTCTACTGTTGAGAAGAGAGCGCTGAAAATCGTCGCTAACCTCCGTTAGCGAGCCGCTGCAGCTGGTGAGCGTGAGAAAAATCGCCGCTCCGCTGTCGCCGAGTGCTCGCTAACCCCGAAGATCGTCGCAGCACCTGTCTGCGGGCCTGAAAACGCCCGCTATCTGAAATCATCGCAACAGGATCATCGCAGCGCGGACGCCGAGCGTTCGCCACTTTCCCCGCATCGAATCCGGATCGTCGCTCCCTCGCGGAGCGCCATCTTTGTCAACGCAGCAAGATCGCACACGCAACAGGCTCGGTGCATCATCCTCCCTTCGCGGCAAGGATTTCATCGCATCACCGGCTTAGCGTGAGGAAGTTTGTCGCTTTGTCCTGCCCGCAACCCAGCGCATCATCCTCCCTCGCGGTAAGGATTCAACGCATCGCTGGTTAGCGCGAGGAAATTTCTCGCTACAACTCCTTAGCGACATTTTTGTTGCTTTGCTCCAGGAACCAGATACTTTGTGAGTAAAAGGGTCGCAGAGACCACTGCCTTGTTTTTACTGTTATTGGTCTTGTGATTAAGTCTATATAAAAATACCTATTTTTCATAACTACTTGAGTGGTGTCCATTTGTAGTGTTCCTCATTATATTACTGTGTATGGTCATAAATGCTTCACACACTGCCTCTGAGATAAGCCTAGCTGCTCGTGCTACGTTACCACAGGGTTGAGCAGGGGTTGTCAAAGGGTGTAGGCTGCTTACTCTGACTTAGGAAGAAGGGTCCCTACTTGGACAGTGGCCAGCCATTGCCAACTAGAGACCCCCATTTCTAACAGCAGGGAACATCATCACTGACATTGTTGCGAAGTTTCCTGGGAGCACCCACGACTCCTACATCTTCCAGAACAGTGGGATCTACATACGACTGCTTGCCGGAGAATTTGGAGAAGGATACCTGCTAGGTAAGTCACAGTCACGCTCCCTAATACTTAGTGCAAATCATAGTGTATTGAGGCATGTGACTGATGGTTCCCTTTAACTCACCTAGGCGACAGTGCATATGCCATGCGGTCATTCGTCCTGACTCCCTACCTACACCCATCAACCCAGACTGAGAGATGATATAATGTGGCACACAAATCTACACGAAATGTGGTGGAGCGCACGTTCGGACTATTGAAGAGCAGGTTCCGCTGCCTCCATAAAAGCGGAGGTGCACGCCAGTACACACCCATCATCTGTTGCAAGATCATTGCCACTTGTGCAATGCTGCACAACCTTGCCACAAAGAGAGGTACAGAGGTGGAACTAATAGATTTTGAGGACAATGATGATGAATCAGGTCAGCCAGAGGACAACGCTGCTGGAGTGCCAACAGCAACAGATGGGAGAGAGAGACGGGCAGAGATCACATGCAACTATTTCTGAGTAAGTAAGGGGACACAGTCAGTTGTTGTCTGTAATGACGTAGTTTAATAATGCGCCACTACGCCACTAAACAAGGATAATGCCATTCTGGCAACATTGCTCATTCACAAGTGTGAAGTCCAGGGTTACGTCACCCAATAGTCTATTGCTACGCGGTGCAGCATCAAAGTTTGCGGTACAAAAGGGGGTGGTGATGGACGGAGCATCAGAACCAATCAAACACTCACACCCAGTCAACAGATCTGGGTTTGATCCATCACCGTTCTTTAGCCCACTCTGCCACCCCAGTTCAGACATGGCTATATGTAAATCAGTCTGACCCTGTGCCTCATGGGAACAGTCCAGCCCGAACTGCCAAGCCATGCCTTCCCTGGACCGGAAACAAGCTTCCTAGGACCGGTTTCTGGCATTTCAGCCGTCTTCAGCCAGGCTTGCTTGAATCCAGTGGCAAAGTGAGCAAGGGACTCACGTCTGAGCATACCCTGCCAACTTATGGCGAACAAAGCGGTACAAAAGGGGGTGGTGATGGACGGAGCATCAGAACCAATCAAACACTCACACCCAGTCAACAGATCTGGGTTTGATCCATCACCGTTCTTTAGCCCACTCTGCCACCCCAGTTCAGACATGGCTATATGCAAATCAGTCTGACCCTGTGCCTCATGGGAACAGTCCAGCCCAAACTGCCAAGCCATGCCTTCCCTGGACCGGAAACAAGCTTCCTAGGACCGGTTTCTGGCATTTCAGCCGTCTTCAGCCAGGCTTGCTTGAATCCAGTGGCAAAGTGAGCAAGGGACTCACGTCTGAGCATACCCTGCCAACTTATGGCGAACAAAGCGGTACAAAAGGGGGTGGTGATGGACGGAGCATCAGAACCAATCAAACACTCACACCCAGTCAACAGATCTGGGTTTGATCCATCACCGTTCTTTAGCCCACTCTGCCACCCCAGTTCAGACATGGCTATATGCAAATCAGTCTGACCCTGTGCCTCATGGGAACAGTCCAGCCCGAACTGCCAAGCCATGCCTTCCCTGGACCGGAAACAAGCTTCCTAGGACCGGTTTCTGGCATTTCAGCCGTCTTCAGCCAGGCTTGCTTGAATCCAGTGGCAAAGTGAGCAAGGGACTCACGTCTGAGCATACCCTGCCAACTTATGGCGAACAAAGCGGTACAAAAGGGGCATCAAAGTTTGCGGCCACGCGCTACATTGTGGGATGGCACGGATTCAGCCTCCTCACTGGTGCCAGCCCCATGCCGCCTGCTGCTCCTGCGTGTTTCTGGGACGGGGGTTGTGATGCTGCTCCTGCTGCTGGTGTCCATGCTTTCAGCAGCATCCCCTGCACCACTTGTGGCCGCCTGACTGGTCAATAGGACCTCCAGGGCACTGGTGACCTGCACCATCCCCCTAGTGACGTCGCTGCTGCAGTGTGTCAGGCCCTCCTGCATGTTCACTGAGCGCCGGCAGAGTAGTGATGTTGCAGTTGCCAGGCGGTTGAGTGCCCTGGTGTGCCTGTCTCCCCTCTGCCGTTCCCGGTGCCTTGCAGCTCTATCTGCGTCCAACTTGCTGCACAACAGCTGCATGGACTGTGACACGTCCCGCTGGCCCGCTGCCATGTCAGTAATCCCCGCCGCCATTGCGCAGATGTTCCTGTCCATGTGTTTGTATGTGGTTCTCAGTCCCCGCACATGCCGCTGTACTGAAATGACTGCCTTTGTTTGCAGGCGCTGTTGTTTTAACATGTTGGCCTCAAGGCCCCCAAAGACCCCATGGCTGTGATCGATTGGTGGTGGACTTTGCTCACGCGACCTGCGGCGCCGTCCTGCACCCGTGTCTTCTCCCTGTGAGGTGGAGGGCACAGTGGTATATCTCCCATCCTGGGGCATAGTATTTGGCTCCGGGCCCCTGCTGTCATCAGATGATGTGTGTAACACGCGCAGCCTGGCAGCAGCACGCCTCCTCGACCTCACTATTGCAGGCGGTGATGTGGCCGGTGACTCCAGCATGAGTGGTGATGCTGGCTCAGGTACTGGGGATGCTGGCTCAGGTACTGGTGATGCTGGCTCAGGTACTGGGGATGCTGGCTCAGGTACTGGGGATGGTGGCTGTGGCAACGCTCTCTGGCCAGAACTTGTGCTGCCCGTAGCTGAACTGGCTTGACGGTGCCCCCTCTCCTGTGCCATGTGCAGTCCTGCGCGATGTTACGTCTGTGGACAGAAATGCAACATCAGCTCAGTGTACCTGAAGGCACGCATTGCAAGCTTGACAATAAATTGATGTAACACTCTCACATTGTCCTCTGTCTGCTTTAGGCTAATGTGTGTACCATGCATCATTGTTCTGTGCTATTCTGTTCATGGTGGGGGATCCCTGACTACATCTCCCATAATGCATTGCCTGTCTGCAGTAACACATGGACTGGAGTGGGATACTCATTTCACTATGGGGGATGTGGGATAGGGGTAGGGGGGGGCTACATTGCTGTGCATTCCTCTTACCTTGTTGGGTGGCGGCTCTGGCAGAGCTGTCGGCATCCCCAAGGCCCACGACACTCTCGGGCTCGATTGTCGACTGCACCAGCTCCTCCAGTTCGGTGAGGGCAGGTGCCCTGTTACTTCCACCTCCTGTCCGGCTGGCCTCCTTCTGGATGTCCCCCATCTTCCTCTTAGTCGCGATGCGCAGGTCGTACCAGCGTTTTTTTAGTACGTCAATGTCCCTGTGGGTCACTCCCACAGCATTTACCTGCGCCTGGATTGCCAGCCAAATAGTGCGCTTCTCACACTCTGCCACTTGCAGGGATTGCCTCCCAAAAAGCTTCTGGTGCTGCTTCACCACCTCCTCCACTAGCACCTGGAGTTCCTTGGGACTGAATTTCACCTTGCGCCTCCTTTCCCCTCCTGTCCTCTGGCTGTACATAGTGAAGTTTGATCTCAACAATCAGGCACTGGCTCCCTGCCTCTCCTCTGCACTCCCAGCCTCTCCTGAGTCTGTTGATTGAGTGCACCTGCCTGGGTGTGGCCACTTCCTACTTGGGTGGGGTTTGGTTGCACAGGATTGGCTGATTCAAACAGTCATGTGATTTCGTTTTTCCGAATCGGTATTTTCCGATTCGGTATTTACCGAATCGGTAAATACCACCTCGGTATTTACCGAATCTGTAAATACCACCGCGGTATTTACCGAATCGGTAAATTCCGATTCTTGAATACCGAATGTTACCGATTCGGTAAATATTACCGAATTTTTACCTACATATAACTTACCGATTCTTAAATACCGATTCGGTACAGTTCGGTATTTAAGAATCGGTAAATTTTATTTACCTACATGAGGCCCTAAATGAATCGTAGATTGCTCAGATCATTTATCACATGGGCAAAATATCAGAGTTTGAGACCAGTCATTCATTATTGGTATTGTCATTAATCTGTGGACGGTACCCAGTCTAAATCTTGTTAAAAGCTTCCTATCGAAGCCTCCGGGTACCTATGATAAGTATGGTTCCATCCCCAGGGAAGTTAGCGTTAGCTGATGTTGCATTACACTAGGTTTTAAAATTTCCCCTGCCATTCTTAGTGAGCCCAATAATTGGAGACACGCTTTTTTTAGGGCCTTTCTGCTAATCGCCATAATGGAGCTTGAATTTGTAAAATTTTCGGGGTGACCTAAATTATTCATAAAATTACAGACAAACCTGACCCAAGGCATCTTGAAGGCCCCTTCCAGTCTAAGACTATCCTGCAAAATCTCCCTGTTTAGCTTAGTCTGTTCCTTGGACCAGACCCTATGCCATAGGAGTATTAGTTCCAGTTTAACGAGGTCAGAAATGTAAGGGAGACCCAGCTCCTCATGACAAGCGTACGAGGGAGTGCTTCCACATGTTGCAATGGGAAGGTATTGGCAAAACCCCACACCCCTGCCCCGTACATCGCAGTGGTAATACATTTGGCATCATACATTTTTAGAAGCTCCCCTGGCGGCTTCCTACCTAGCTTCTTAGCGAAGGTGGTAAGGTCAATGGCTGACCTGAGATACATCTGTTTCTTAGCAGTTATCGTTTGCGTCCATGTATCATTCTGATTACATAGGATGCCAAGATAAGAGAAACTCCTGGTTGAGAGTAACTTCCTATCGTCCACAAACATTTCCCTTGTCTTCTGGGCCCCCTGGCCGCATCTCATAATAAAGGTCTTAGAAATATTAATACTTAGATCCAGATCCTTCATAAAATTACTAATACTAACTAAGACCCTTTGCAAGCTATTTTGTGTTTGTGCCATTAAAACTGCATCATTCGCATATAGGAGAGCAGGTATGGGTCGCCCACCAACCTGGGGAAAGTCTTGTTCTTTCTTGAGTAATTCTGCACCCAGTCCATTAATGTACAAATTAAAAAGGAAGGGGGCCAGGACGCAACCCTGCCTAACCCCTCTCCTGATGGGAAATGCTTCAGTACGCTCTCCACCCAAACCGTAACGGACTCTAGCAGAAGCTCCACTATATAGGCGCTGTCAAAAAGCAATAATGTTTGGGTCCACCCCCGTAGTCACGAGGACCTCCCACAGTCTATCGTGTCTTACGGAATCGAAGGCTGCGGTGAGGTCCACGAAAGCCAGGAACAAACTGCCCTTTTTTACTCTTATATATTTGCCGACTAGGATGGCTAGATTTAAACTTTGCTCAATGGTACCCAGCCCTTCCCGGAAGCCATATTGTAAATCTGATAGGACCTGGTTATCTTCCGCCCTGTCTTGCAAGCGTTCCAGGACAACACGTCCTGCCACTTTGACCATTGAATCAAGCAAAGAAATCAGTCTATAACAAGTGGAGTCGTGGCGATCCCCCTTCTTGAAGATTGTAATAATAATTGATTCCACCAAGGTCTTTGGTAATGTTGTCCTAGCACTGGCATTAATAACTTGGGTTAATATAGTACCACATAAAGAGACATTTCATTTAAACAAGTCTACTGGCACTCCATCTGGTCCAGGGGCCTTACCCCCCAGACTGAGGAAGAGGGCTCTGTTCACTTTGTCCAACGTGGCTTGCAGGCCTACCTTTATCATGATATTCTAGGGGGTTAACAGATAGACGCAAATCAATGTTTCCTTGGCCATAATATACCTTGGTGTAGTGCTTGACCCATGATTCCTCGGATATGGCAATCTCAATTGAGAGTCCCTTATCAGCTGATAAAAAGGGGGCCCTCACAGCTCTCCAGAATGCTGTGATATCTTTATATTGGGCCGCAGTGTGGAGATTTTCCCATGCTTCATCTCTCAAAAAGCATTTTCTCTCATTGATAGTCCACTTATACTCCAATCTTGCCTGTCTAACACTAATGGAAGATCTAGGCTGCCTATGTAGCTCGCGTTTAAGATTGGAGTACGCTTGGGTACATTTTTTATTAAACCACCCTTGATCTTTGGGTTTATTGCGCGATTGTACAAATAATAAATTCCTGACCTCATTTGATATATCGAGGAAAGAATGCACAATACCATCATCGGGAGATGTCTCACTTAAACAAGAGTCAAAGGCGGGTTTACAGTTCTTAATTAGATGTGTTATCAAAACGTCGGGAACCACATTTGCCCACCGTAAGGAGTAACCATTAGTTATATTCAGTTCTAAGTTATCTGTTACCGGGGTGATTATTTTTCCCCTTTTAACCCTAAACAAGGGCAATTTAACCGTTAAGCATAGTGGAAAATGGTCACTCAGAGAGTTATCCCTAACCTAGCCTCAAGTATGTATGCACCCTTGTTGCA
This sequence comes from Triturus cristatus, assembly GCF_964204655.1. Classification (NCBI taxonomy): domain Eukaryota; kingdom Metazoa; phylum Chordata; class Amphibia; order Caudata; family Salamandridae; genus Triturus; species Triturus cristatus. The sequence goes on along the minus strand of NC_140586.1, from coordinate 130,309,242 downwards.
TACATACATGAGGCTAGCATAATGGTAGATGCAAATCCTCTCCCATTAAAAGTACAAGGCATTGATACAGGAGTGGTTAATAAATCGTTCACAAATCCCAGTTCATTGGTAACAAAGAGCTCATTGAACAGTTCCCCCACCATTGTATGACAAAAATGGGTGCTACGCTCCCCTTCTTCATTGCAAAGCCACACATTCTAATATCCTCAAGATTACACAACGCACAGTTGAAATCCCCCACCGAAATTATCATTGGATCCTTGGAGCCAGTATTACTATTGGCATTCATAGCCCCAACTAGTTTCTTTACCACAGTGCTGAGTTCCCCAGAAGGAGCGTTGTTGTAAAAATTTACCAGAACAATACGGTGGGTTGCAGTGAGAGATATCGCAATTATATGAAAGTAACAGTCCCCCACACGTAGATCTATTTTATCTGTAACCAATTTATTGGAAATATATGCACAAAGTCCTCCCTTAGGTCTTCCCCCTAAGCCCTTCACAGCCTGGGTGTTTAAGGTCATAAAGCCATTGATGTGAATTGGTTCTGTGACCCATGTTTCCTGCTAGCATAGAATGTCAAAATTAGCAATAAACTCACACCAGGCTGGGTTTTGAGACTTAGAACGCAGCCCCGAGATATTCCATGAGGCAATACTACAGGTAGGAGTTGCAGGGGTGGGCACTTGATGGCAACAACACTAGAGATGAAGAATGGTCAGTGCTACGTGGCACCGGTAGACTATTACGGTGGTCATGTTGCTCAGGCCGAGGAGTCAAAGACACTATACTACCTTCTCGCTCCCTTGATTCCTTAATTGTCAACGGGGAGGGTGACTTGTTTGGTGTATTAGTACAGCCCACCCTAATAGCCTGGTCTGATAAACCCCATGCATAGCAGTCAGCTAACCCACCACCCGGCAATAAGGGCAGGGAAAAACAGGCCAGTCAGTCAGTGTCCTCCAGAGTGTTAAGGGCTTCAAAATGGTTGAAAACAGGGACAGCATAACTGTACCGTATTGAACTCAAAAAATGTTCCTCCTCTCTGGTGGGCTGAAGAAGTCTGGGTGGTTTGTAAAAGAAACCCAAAGGAACAACGCTTATCCCTTTGCTCCTGACTGGCCATTTTCCCACCCTGTCTAAAATAGCTTGGACTAAAACTAGAGAACTGAATGACAGCACTACACAGTATCCGGGCAGTGATTTAATAGAAGTTCCAACCCACCCGATCCGATGTGCCATCCTAAATTCAGTAAAAAGCTTATTATTTATTCCTGTCTTCCACTTAAGAAGTGCAGTGATTTGTTTCGCAGGGTTGACCAGTGCGCGACCTCTCCATTTGGCAGTTGGGGAACATTGGCCAGCACCACAGTGTACGGTGTAGCTTCCGGGGGAAGGTGCAACTCCCTTGGTTCGAGGGAAGTATCCCTAATAGAGTTTTGGGGACCTATTCTTGTTTGATTGTGACCTCCATAACCCAGTGTATGGTCCTCTCTACGTATTGTTACCCGCTTTAGGTCAGGTCTTGAATTGGCTTGTCCTATAGATCTACCCTGACTGGGATAAGGAATCGTAGGTTGATTTACAAGCTGGGACACATTATTTGCATCTGGCAGAACAGACCTTGCTGAATTATTAGATGAGGTTAAAGGGTTAGATGCTGATTGTAGTGAAGGATCCCCATTCCTGGAATTATTCTGAGGGTGATTTGTCGAACGGACTCCTGTATTGTTAGAAAATGGAGCTTTAGGCCTACTGTGGGGTTGATCTACCGTCACTGTGGGAAAGCGGTTGAAATGGCTTTCCAGGTTAATTAGCCTCCCCTCCCTGTTGGTTAACATTGTTGTTAGTGGTTTCAGGACAGTTAAAATTGTTTCCTCCAGCTTTTTCCGAAAATCCCCATGGACCAAAGCTGTGGGATCACCAGTTACTACAGTAAAGTAGTGTGTGAAGGGGAAACATGATCCTGATTAGACTCACTCGCCCCATTCGTGAATTCACGTCCTAATGTTTTTCGGCGAGGGTTTGATTGCTTATTATTATCCTGCCCCTTCCTCTTCTTAGGTGGAGGGGCAAGGCTCCTCGCTTGGCAGTTTTTCACCTTCTGTCCCCTAGTGGTTACGTTTGGTCTATTTGACCTGTTTCGTGACTCCTGAGCCACGGGAGATATGAAGCTCTCATCGTCAATTCCTGGTGATGGTGGCAAAGTAATTGCAGTGGGGTTAGATACATGAGTGGAATTAGGTACATGTGCCGGCATTGACCAAATTGTCGAAGCTACGAGGGGCTCAAGCGATAGTCTGCGTTCAGTTAGAGCAATTTCATGTATTAAAGCAGACTCAGCTCTTAACAAAAAGGCATCTAACGTACCCACAACCCCCTGCCCTGTTAATGATTTGCGTTTACTCATTGTTTTAACCATCAGTAGATAAAAAACCCAATGTAACTAGGAAGAGATAAAATATGTATATTATAACCTAATGCTTTAAACCTTCAAAACACAGAGGGAGGCTTACAGCACGGTCTCACGATTTGGAAAATGTCAAAAACCTGGCCCAGCCCAGCCTACCTCGGTCTCTGATGGGCTTAGATGGACCCGCCCTTGGCCCATGCGCGTCCCGTGCAGCGGGGGTAGAGGCAGCGATTTATGCGCAAAGTTGATTCAAGCGCCTCCCTCTCACTAGCGGCACCTGAATGTAAAGCGTTGCACCCTGGGGCTTGTAGTCCCCTACCAGGGTGTTGGAGGCGAGACAGGAGCAAGTGCGTGGATTCCCTGGGACTCCTATGCCAGCAGGGATTACGGCGGAGTGACAGTTGCACCAGACACAGGGTAACGGTGAGAACAGCAGCAAAGAACAAAGCAGGCTCCCTGTACTGAACCAAGTACTTTCCAACTGTCCCAGGCTTACCATGAATTACCAAACTAACTGTGAGAATGTCTGAAAATTCAAAGTAGTTCTGCTATGAGAGAATTTTTGAATGTATTATGTGGCAAAACATTTTTTATTGCTCATTCCCTATTGATGCATTTCCTGAGAATCATGTACCCATGTAGAATGTATGAATGTCTTTGTCTAAAGTCCTATAAAATAACGTGTTTCTATGGGGAGGAGATCTCTTCCCCACTATTAGAAGGTGAATCTATGCTGATTCTACTGAACTGTACTGAATAAAACTAATATTTTAATACCTCCCTCTCATTAATGATATATTAACCTCTGGAAGGGAAGATGAAGTCTAGTCCCATTGCAGCAGGATCCCAGTGAGATGCTTAGCATAGGTAAGTGTATTTCAGACAGATGGGTTCAGGAGGTGGTGAAGAAAGGCTATACAATAGATTTTATTCCAGAAACTCCTCCTAGGTTACCACACATAGGCTTCCAGTCGCATAATATGTGCCAGATCTTTCGCGAGTCCCGATATGTGCACAAGGGATCGATTATTCGTGTTAGGTTTACTTTGTTGAAGACAGGGTAAGGGTATGGTTCAGTATGCTTGGTATGTATAGGCAAGTTACATTTGCTATACGACATAAAGATATCCCATTGCTGACTTTTCACACTAGCCATTGGGCGGTATCAGCAAGATGAACAGCAGAATATTGGTTAGGTAATGGCACCATTTGATAAGTAAATGAAAGGGGAATGGTATAATAATCGCATTCAGAGATGGAATGCTCGCGCACATGCAAATCAGTACACTGTTCAATCTAATCAAATAGGATCGGAATCATGAGCATACCCTTGTTAGAATCCATAGGAAGATAAGTGCACATCTAGCACAAAGAAAGGCTCAAAGACTATTTGTACCTCTACAGAATTTGCACTAAATATTATCTTGGTACAGGGAGTGTTTGTCCCAGAAATGAGTGACAGGATCAGTGCTGTTGGTTGCTTCATGCACGCCACCTTCCAACTCTAGGCACAGACACTTGATGAACCAACCAAGCAGGTGGAGAACCTCATTGGCTGTCAGGAACAGATGCAGGGGCAGCACGATTAGCAAGTCCGAAGTTTTTTGGCTCAGTAATCCACTTGCAGTGTAATATGTGAATCCAGACAGTAAGTCCTTGCACCTCACAGCAGAGTTCATGAAAGCAAGATCTGGTAGAGACCACGCCAATGGGGTTGAAGTGCTGTGTTCCCCCGAAGAACTCTGGCATGAACCCAGTCACCATGTTGCAGATCATGACAGGTTACAGTCAGCTAATGTGCAGTGCAGCTTGTTCCGGAGAATGGAAGCTGCTGAGACTGCAAATCAGTTGTTTGCAGCATTGCAGAGTCTAATCTTTTTTTAGGTCCAAATCAAGCACCGCGGGAGATATAACAGGAGAAGAAGAAAAGAGCATGAATTGCCCCATAATTAATTTGTAAGGACTCTCTTTGGTGTTTTGTTCCTGTTTCATTACATTTATTAGCTAATTTGCTTTTCAGGGAAATGTTAAATCTTTCTACTCTGCCACAGGATTCAGGGTGGTAAGTGGTTTACTAAAGCCTTACCAGTTTCTGTACTACAGATGAGACAAAGTAAGTATCTTTGTCACTTCCTATCCGAAGGGGAGTTCCAAATCCAGGAATAAACTCTCTAAGCAGTTTCTTGACTACAGTGAATGCATCAGCCCGAGCACATGGGTAGGCTTCAATCTATCTGAAAAAATGCACATTAACAGCAGAGGAATAACGGTCCCCACCCCAGGGGCCGATACAGTACCACGTGTTATACTCACAATGAACTACCATCCACCAGTAGCTCCGCACCGGAAACCCCCAGTTCACCCCCAGTTTTCCCCCGCGGTTAAAGGTTTCCCCACCACACCGAAGATCTAGAATTCGATGACATCTTGTCGGAAACACGAATACTAAAACACCCAGCGAGAGCGCACCACGAAGGAACACACTAGGGACACAGGCAAGTCTTGGACCCAATCTCTAATGTATGCAGCCGAGGACATAGACATGTTTTTTTCACCTTACCTGAGGTCGGTTATGAGATAGCTCCTGGGGCATCTATTATGTTGTATCCGAAATGTAAAAACATGCGCCAGAGATTTTCTGTTTCTTCTTAACTGTGATTTCTCGCCGAATAATAGTCGGAGATCTAATGCTTGTAAGATGCAATGATTTATATTGTTGATTTACTCAAAGTGTGGAAATGTGAAAACCAAATAAAAAAAATTGAAACAAAAAACAGAGGAATAACATCAAGGCATTTGAATGAAACTGATATGATTGTGGATGGAGGAAACCCAAGGAGGAGGTTGGGCAGCAAAAGTGGTTTTGACAACACACTTCACTATGTTGTGAGCTTGGTAAGTAGCACTGGAGTAGCACTATGTTTGGGCACTGGGGGGGAAGAGATGGGGAATCCAATGTATATCTTTGGCACAGATCATGCTGTATCCACTTACATGAGGGATACATTGATATAGGAAGCAGGAAGCAGATGTAGCATTTACTGGGCAACTACTTTCCCATTCTTGTCCTTTCAAATGTCATCATAGTATGTTATACAGACCTGCTTTAACTAAAGCTTCTTTCAGTACGTGGTGCACATTCCTGCAGTCCTACAAGATCCTTGCTTGGTACACATATAAATTGACTTCAGAATTGGGAGACACAGTGGCCTTTTCAGAGCCTTGATCAAAATGGCTATTTCCACTAGACACTTCATCTACTGCAAACTGATGAGCAGCACATTTATAAGTAGCAATTGTTGATGCCTGTTGAAGAGGATCAAGCAAACCTTTTACAAAGAACCCATTTTTGATAGGGATCCTAGCAGAACTAAAGTATCCTCACTTCATCCAAACAAGCCTCAAGTCTTGTGCAACCCCAAAGGCATACTTCGAATTAATGAATATTGTTACGTTTTTCAAGCAGCTAAAATGCATTCATGTGTGAGAGTAATTAGTTCCGCAATTTGAGCAGAATGAATTTTAAACAAGCAATGGCTTTCAGCCATATAGCACATTTTATAAAATGCACAAGGCATAACCCACAACTAATGTTCCTAGATCATTTCTAAGGCATGTACTACCAACATAATACACAAGATCACATTTTGACAACTGTGTATTAGTTGTGGTAAATACCAGGTTTGGTCATGTAGGATGTCACAAGGATGAAATAATGAGGCTGGCTGTCCAGAGTAGTGGTTAAAAGAGAAACAAGCTTCAATACAGGATGTTGTACAGGAGTTGTATGCGATTCAGGTAGTAACAATATTACAAATCTTCACCTGGAAAGGTGATGTATCATAGTGTCAATAACAATGCGGCCACAGCAACAGTGAGAGGATCTGAATACAGTATTCACAGGCGCTTTAACTAGATGGGCAGCTGTGGCCATTGCGTGCCGGCTTGGAGGCGGCCCCGCAGCTACAGCATCAAGAGCAAAGGAATAGTAGGCTTTTGGTTTCTTTTCGGCCAGAACTCTTAGAGCACAAAACTCTCTCTCATGGCAATAGAATGTGAAAGCTTTGACGTAATCAGGTAAACCTAGTGCATGTGCAGTAGACAATGCTTGCTTCAGAGATACAAATGCTTGCTCCGTCTCCTGGGACCAAGGCTAAGATTAAGACTGTCTTTATTTACACATTTCTCAATTGCTTGACTATGTTAGCATAACCCAAGACCTACTGCCAACAGTAGCCCACGATTCATAAAAAAATCCATACCTGGGAGACTGTAGCGGGTCAGGTGAGCTTATGGATGGCTTAAACGCGGTGTGCAGACAGGTGGCCCTCCCCCACTGAGATGTTGTCGCGTAAATTTCAAACACTGGTTAAAGAGAGATGTAATTTTTTCTTTAGTTGCTTTGACCCATTTCTTAGCTAATTTACTGAGCAGATACATGGAATTAACCTTGCATTGGTAGAAGGAGCCAGAAAGAACTAAAAACTGATTAACATATTGAGTTTGTGTAGATCCTGCCAAGAAATTGTGGGTGTGATTCTTCTTGAGTGCCTCTAAAAAGAACGAAGGTGACTCTGTATACCCTTGGGGAAAGACAACACCACGGGCCTCATGTAGGTAAATAAATTTTACCGGTTCTTAAATACCGAGCCGTACCGAATCGGTAAATTAGAATCGGTAAGTTATATGTAGGTAAAAATTCGGTAACAGTTACCGATTCGGTAACATTCGGTAAATACGAATCGGAATTCACCGATTCGGTAAATACCGAGGTGATAATTACCGAATCGGAAAATACCGAGGTGGTATCTACCGATTCGGAAAATACCGAGGTGGTATCTACCGAATCGGAAAATACCGAATCGGTATGTACGGATTCGGTAAATAACATCACATGACTTGACGAAACAGCTAATCCTGTGCAACGACAGCCCACCCAACCAGGAACTGCCCACACCCAGGCAGGTGTACACAATTAGCCGACGTGGCCACACCCAGGCAGGTGTACATAATTAGCCGACCCTGGAGAGGCTTGGAGTGCAGAGGAGAGGCAGGGAGCAGTTGCATGTGCGAGCGGGAAACGAACAGCATGTCCAGCCAGAGAACACAGAAAGACGGAGGGGAAAGGAGGAGGAAGCTCAAATTCAGCCCCAAGGAACTCCAGGTGCTGGTGGAGGAGGTGGTGAAGCAGCACCAGAAGCTGTTTGGGAGGCAATCCCTGCAAGTGCCTGAGGCCGAAAAGCGCAACATATGGCTGGCCATCCAGGCGCAGGTCAATGCTGTGGGAGTGACCCACAGGGACATTGAGGTCCTCAAAAAGCGCTGGTATGACCTGAGGATTGTGACCAAGAGGAAGATGGGCGACATCCAGAAGGAGGCCAGCCAGACCGGAGGTGGAACCAACAGGGCACCTGCCCTCACCGAACTGGAGGAGCTGGTGGCGGCCACAATCGAGCAAGAGAGCGTCGTGGGTCTTGGGGACGCCGACAGCTCTGCCAGAGCCGCAACACACCAAGGTAAGACGAAAGCACAGCAATGTAGCCTCCCCTACCCCTATCCCACATCCCCCATTGTGAAACGAGAATCACACTGCAGTCCACACGTGTCAGTGCAGACAGGCAATGCATTCCGGGAGATGTAGTCAGGGCAACACTAACCATGACGTAAATGTTACAGGGCAACAAGGCATGTCACGCACTCGAGGCACAAGGAGACAGAGGACAGATTGGAATGTGAAATGATTTATTGTGACGCTTGCAATGCAGCCCTTCGGGGACACTGAGCCAATGTTGTTTTTCTGTCCACAGATGTGACATCATGCAGTACAGGGCATGCTGCAGGGGAGACGGCACACCGGCCACAAAAATCACCTCTAGCCAGCACGAGTTCAGACCAGGGAGCAGGCCCACTGGCAGCCGCACCACCAACACAGCCAGCCTCGCCGCACACAGAGCCAGCATCACCTCACCGAGAGCCAGCATCACCACAACCACAGCCAGCATCGCCACTCATGTTCGAATCACCGGCCACATCTCCGCTTGCAGGTGTGAGAATGAGGAGGCGTCCAGCAGCCAGGCTACGAGCCTTCGACACCTCGTCAGACGACAGCATGGGCCCAGAAGACCGCACCGGGCACCAGGAAGGGAGCCATCCCACTGTGCCCCACACCTCACAGGCAGCACAGACGGGAGCAAGAGGGCGCCGCAGGTCGCGTGTCCAGAGTCCACCAGCACCCACTGACGGCCATGGTGTCTTCTTGGGGCTCGAGGGCCAAATGTTGAAGCAACAGCGCCTGCAATCAAAGGCAGTTATGTCAGTCCAGAGGCACATGCGGGTGATGAAGACAAGCTTAGTCAACATGGACACAAACATTGGCGGCATGGCTGCGGGCATTCGGGACATGTCCCAGTCAATCCAGCAGTTGTGCAGCAAATTAGATGCTGACATCGAAGCACGGCGCCGGGAACGCCAGAGAAGGGACACTACCAGCAGGGCACTCAACCGTCTGGCAACTGCGACTTCCCTACTTTGCCGGCGCTCTGTGACGATGCAGGAGGGCCTAACACAGTGCTGCAGCGACCTGTCTCGGGGGATGGTGCAGGTGACAAGTGCACTAGGGGTGCTATTGACTAGTCAGGCGTCGACAACTGCTGCAGGGGATGCTGCGGAGAGCATCGACACCAGCAGCAGCATCACACCCCCCGTCCCCGAAGCACGCAGGAGCAGCAGGCGGCTTGGGGTTGGCTCTAGTGAGGATGCACAGGCCGTGCAATCCACCACTGCAGCGCGTATGCGCAAACATTGATGTGGCCCTGCTTAGCCACTTCCCATTGGGTGACGTAACCCTGGACATACTCCTTGTATAGATGGTATATTGCCAGATTGGCCTGTTCATGTGTTCATGGCGTGGTGCCACATTAAACTACGTCATGACTTCTCACAACTCGCTGTGTCCCCTCACTTACTCAGAAATAGTTGCATGTGATCTCTGCCCGTCTCTCTCTCCCATCGATTGCAGTTGGCACTCTAGCTGCGCTGCCCTCTGGCTGGCCTGACTCATCCTCGTTGTCCTCAAAATATGTTAGTTCCACATCTGTACCTTTTTTCGTGGCAAGGTTGTGCAGCATTGCACAAGTGGCAATAATCTTGCAGCAGGTGATGGGTTTGTACTGGCGTGCGCCTCCGCTCTTGTGGAGGCAGCGGAACCTGCTCTTCAGTAGTCCAAACGTGCGCTCCACCACATTGCGTGTTGTTTTGTGGGCCACGTTGTATCGTCTCTCACTCTGGGTTGCTGGGTGTAGGTAGGGAGTGAGGATGAATGAACGGCATGCATATGCACTGTCGCCTGGATGAGTAAAAGGGAACCATCAGTTACATGCCTCTATACACTCTGATTTGCAGGTTTCAAGGGGCGTCACTGTTACTTACCCAGCAGGTATCCCTCTCCGAATTCGCCGGCACTCAGTCGTGTGTAGATCCCACTATTCTGGAAGATGTAAGAGTCGTGGGTGCTCCCAGGAAACTTTGCAACAATATCTGTGATGATGTTCCCTGCATCACAGATCACCTGCACATTGATGGAGTGGGTGGACTTCCTGTTCCTGTAGATGTGCTCTGTATCAGCTGGTGGACAGATTGGGATGTGTGTACCATCAATACAGCCGATGACATGGGGGAACTGTGCCATGTGATAAAAGTCTGTTTTTGTTTTCTGCAGTGCAGCCTGTGTGTTTGGGAAGCTTATGTAGTGGTGCATTCTCTGCATCATGGCATCCAGGAACTTCCTGAAGAAACGGGACAGGCAACTCTGGGATACACCACCCACCGCAGCTATCACCACCTGATAACTGCCGGATGCCAGTAGATGTAGGCTGCAGAGCACCTGCACATGTGGTGGTATGGCGTGCGCCCTTCTTGTTGGCTGGTCCAGGAGTGGGTGCAGGTCCCTTATCAGGTCCATGATGGTTTCGGGGTGTAGCCTGTACCTCTCATGTATCTCTGCATCAGTCAGCTGTAATAGTGTGATGCGCTGTCTGTAGATTTGTTCCTCCCGTCGCCACACCCTCAGTCCTGCTGCCTGTAGACGTAGGCGCCTTGCAATGACGTACATGGCGGCCATGTTGTCCACGCTGTTGCATTTTGGGATTGCTTATGTGCATTGTTGATGGTTACCACCTGCTTTCAATCCGTGTTAATTACCGACTCTTATTTACCGATTTTCCTGGATTTCTTAATTACCGACTGCTCCTACATGTCATTTTAAATTTTTACCACTTCATATTTACCACTTCATATTTACCGATTCGTTAATTATGTATTCGGTAAATATGAATCGGTATTTTAGAATTCGGTAACTATGAATCGGTATTTACCGCCTCATATTTACCGAAAAGTGGTTTTTGGACTCCTACATCTCACTTGTCTGAATACCGGTCGGTAACGGCATATTTACCGAAAATCGGCCGTTACCGACCGGTATTTCGCTACCTACATGAGGCCCCACGTGAGCTGTTTCACAGAAAATGAGAAAGCCAAAAGATACTGATTGTCAGAGTATGAAGGGATGGAGATGAAAGTAGAGAAGCGATCTACAACAATGAACCATGCGGCAGTCACCATTGTACATGACAGAATGATAGTATGATTTGGTATAACCGGAAAACTTGGTAACAGCACAGCATAAATGGCACGCAACTCTTGCACAAAACAGTACATTTTGTTACCAGGCTTTTTGATGGGCAAAATAGGTGTATTTCAAATTCCTAAACTGGTCACTAAAATCCTTGCTTCAGCAGAGCAGCAATGACTGGGTGGATCTCTGTCTCTACTTAAAAAAGCAGCGGATATTGGGGAATTAATGAGAGCTTTTTCATAAGATTACTATTTATTTTGACTGGTTCAGCAGGTAGCATCCAACCTTCATCATTAACATTTTCAGACCATAGAATGGAAGGAAAATGGTCATGTATATCAGACATCGATTGTGAAAATGTGAATATATACGTATATGTCTTAATGATCGCTTATATGCTAACAGAATGCAAACCCATACATGTGCCTTAACATGTCTTGATGTGTCTAGGTATTAAATTGCTATTTTGTTTTTGGGCCTGCTTGAAGCCCACTAAAGCCTTTGCATTATGGCACACTTAAAACACATTATAAACGAGTTTCCATTTTGATATCTTGTGTTCATATTTTAGCTAAGCCATTCTAGTAATTGTAGCCTCACTCTGAAGTTGGCACAGCAAAGCAGGACAAAGCAAGGATTGCAAAAAGCAATAGAGTAAGTTTGAGCTGGAAGATACTGGAGCCAGTATTCCATGGTCTTCTTGCATTCTCCCTATGGGAAGAGTCCAGAAGCTGCTCATTAGCACCTATTTGTAGGTTTTGTACTTGCATTGAGAAAAGTGGATAAATGTAGCACCAACATGTATGGATCCAACCGATCAGAGGCTAAGCTCAGGCCTGAGGATCTAGCAAATGTCTTGCTTATTTTGAATGTTTGCTAGCTAATTTTGCATTAATCGTGTCAGCAATCTATGCACCCTCCACAGTATCTCTTTTATTTTACAGAACCTCATCTATTGTGTTCTCGGAAATGTCTTCACTAGGAAAATAAAGGCGAGTGCTGGGTGGGACTTCACACAATGACCCAAGGTGCCAGAAGTAAGGGAGACATTTCTCCAGGGTGTAGGAAAGTGCCTCTTTTTGCATGGTTGCACCTAACGTTTTGCCTGATATCTGATGCACTTTGACTGAGTGTGCACTGGATCCATGTCAATCAGGTTCCCAGTGCCTGTGTTCTTTCCCAAAACGGTACCTTTGTTTTTACCATTGGCATAACTCTGGCCCACTTATAAGTCCCCTGTAAAAAGTATCCCTGGTGCCAAGGGCCTTGTGACCTGAGAGGTTCTCTAAGGGCAGCAGCATGTATTGCGCCACCCTAAGAGACCCCTCACCAAACATACACACTGCCATTGCAGACTGTGTGTTTTTGGGGCAGACAAGTCGGCATGGCACACTTTCCTGTGTGCCATGCCCACCAACCACTGCCTGTGGCATAGGTAAGTTACCCGTCTAGCAGGCCTCACAGCCCTAACATCAGAGTGCACTATACCACAGGTAAGGGCACAGCTGCATAAGCAATATGCCCCTACAGTGTCTGTGCCATTCGCAGACAGTGTAAGTGCAGCGGAGCCATTTTGAGTACGTTTTGGGAGTTTGTCATTATGAACTCCACAGCTCCATGATAGCTTTACTGAATGCTAAGGAGTTTGGTATCAAAGTCTTCAGCATAATAAACCCACACTTATGCCAGTGTTGGATTTATTATAAAAAACACTCAGAGGGCATCTTAGAGATGTCCCCTGAAAAACAACCAACTCCCTTGTGTCCATCTGACTTTGTTTGCACCAGCCTACATCACACAGACACGTTTCTGACCCCCTGAGGTGGGAGCCCTTGTTCAGTTGTGGGTCAGGGACAAAGGCTACTTAGGTTGGAGGTGCTTCACACCTACCCCCAAGCAGGTACAGTATTCTGGGCGGTGAGCCTCAAAGGCTTCCTGCCCTTTGATATGCTAGCCAGGGCCTCTCCAGCTAGTGGAGATGCCCGCCCCCTTGACCAAGCCCACTTTTGGCAGCAAGGTCGGTGGGAAAATTAGTAGTCAGGAGAGGTGTGTCCCCTCTCTGCCAGGCCCACTCCTAAGATGCCCTGGACTGGAGTGACCCTCTACTTGGGAAATCCTCCATCTTGAATTGGAGGACTCGACCCAGTCAGGTTAGGGGATGCCCCATCCCAAAGGGAAGGGACATTCAAAGAGTGTAGTCACCCTAAAGGCAAGTAGCCCATTGGCAATCATCTGCGAGTACCTATAAAGCCACTAAATTCAGTATTTAGGGGCACCCCTGAACCTTGATCCTCAGATCCCTGTGACCCAAGAAGAAGAGGACGAAGAAGACACTGTGCAGCCGAGCCTGGAAAATGACTACTGATTTTGTCCCAAACCTACCGGCATGTCTCCTGCTCAAAAACTCTGCGAAGAAGACGACGCCTATTCCGTGGCCAGTGACTTCCAAGAACCCCAGGAAGACTGTCACTCTTCAGCCAAAAGCATATCTCCAGAGGACAGCGGCCCTGTCCAAATGAAACTACACCGAGGAATCCGGATCCAGGGGGATCGGCGACCCCTGCCTACTCTGCACCCGATGCCCACGGCCCGAGTTCAAGTGTCTCACCTGTCCTGTGAAGTCTCCCTAGCGATCCTGACCTTGTCTCCATCAAGGCTGACCTCTCCTGGACCCCACGAAGTCGCCTGCAGACTCTATTCAAAGGGTCCCCCTGACCGCGACCGGCTCCAACCACGAAAATCTGACGCCATAAGATATCCCTGCATCCTCAGCCCTATGGCCTTGGAGAGCCCAACCGACGGTGCCTAGACCTCACCCAGCCCTCCAACTTACCTGCCCAGCCAGTGGTCACCTTCAGCCAGCCTCCTGGTCTGAGCCTACCGCCTATTTGTGTGACCAAGATTTCCCATTGAATTTAATTGGGCGCCCAACGCTGATTTTTCACCCTGCACCCGGCCGCCCCTGTGCCGCTGGTGGTGTAGCTTTGGTGCTGCCTTGTGGCCCCCCTCTACTGATCTTAACCCCCTGGGTCTGTGCCCTGAAACCGCGGGTACTTACCTGCCCCCAGTCTCCATTGATTTACATTGGGCCCAGTGACCTCTGCACCCGGCTGACCTAGTGACGCTGGTGGTGCAGTACCTACGTTAAACTGAACCTTGCCCAGTGTTGATCAAATCCCCGAAGACTGGTATTGTACGTCGAGGACTTACATGCTAATGCATAACACTGTTTTCTTCCCATAGGATTGCATTCTACCTATTGCATACAACAGTCTGTCTTTCACATTGCTAAGTGCTAATGTTTCTGATTGACAAATACCAATGTATTTCTAAAGACTGTAAAGCATTTCTTCTGCCGTGCAAAACAATTCTTACTGCAACTTTTAAAGTGTAACTACTTTGAAAACTGTTACTTACCTGCACTGAGTTTTTATTGGTAATAGAAATAAAATAACCAAACAATAACTTTGGGGGTAGTGTGGTGGGTCGGACCAGAGCACGACCTAGTGATTACGCCAGATGAACCACATTTAGATTAAGTGTTTGCTTCCTCTGCATGTATTGCCTCACATTGTTTGCATTGTGTCAAAAGTGCACCGAAAGTCTTGTCTCAATAGGCGACAACAGGAATCTAGACTAATCAATCAGGTAGGAATGGGGGGGGGGGGGTCCAAGGTAAAGATTGTGTATGTGTGCAAATCCACTACTTAGAGTGAGCAGGCCTAGACATTGTGCGGAGACCACTGGACTTCTTCTCTAGCACCTTATTGTGCACACCTGAAGGTATAACAAAGCCAGGGTATCTTTGGGCATGAGTGTATCATACCTTCCACACTACACAGCATCAGTTAGAAACTTAACTGAGGGAACCTTTCCCCTGCTTCGAGTTTACTTTCCACCCCACTCCATGGGATGAGCTTCGGGCAGACCCTTTTCCTGTTTCCCATGTGTTTGAATAAAACAACAGAATTGGACACTGAGAAATCTAAACACAGCAATCAATCACCGAAAGGGACTTCTGCCCACACTATATACCTTCAATATAGTCAAGTCACGTGCAAATATCCGAAACGGGGGGTTGTGTTCACGAATGAGAATGGGAAGAAGTCTTTTTCTGATACTTTCGACATGGAGAGATTAAAGAACTTACAAAAGAAGTTAAAGGATTCTAGGAACAAACAGAGGCTGAACAATGGCTGCTATTTTGCAGTGGCACGAGGAGGCCAACAAACACATATATGAATCCCAAATCTGTGCGCTGAGATTTAACAAGGGAAAGCTAGAATACCAAATAAATCTTCTTAGGGACTTAGGGCCTCATTATGATGATGGTCGGACAAGCGTCCGACTGCCATCGACACGGGGAGGTCACCGTCCTATTACGATATGACCGCTGTGCAGGCAGTCATAAAATGCCTTTTTCTACAATGGCTTCTGCTGTGACCCGAAAAAGGGCTGCAGCACAAGCTAAGGGACCCTTAAGGGAATGTGGAGAGCCAGCTTAAGACATTTGAATGAACTAATATTTCTACTCCCCAATCTTGCACAGTTCTATCACGGAGCTACCTATGTCTGATGGGGTGGCATGATTTGTGTCACCATATCCCAATGGAATGTGCTCTTCTTTACATATATGGGCAAACAAATATTGCCATTCCTGGGTCACTTGCCAATACCATAAAGCTGAGAAACTAATTTAGACTTCCCTCTGCTCACCCTCGTTCTTGGTGCCCCATTGTCCGCCTCCAAATGAACTCTATAAAAATGCCTAGGTGTACTTCATATACTTATGTGCTAGTAATTGTCTGTATGTTTTTAGGGTGGGTGGAAGTATATCTGATTGCGAAAGCAGATTCCTTTACAATTGCATAGGGCTTACTTCATTCCACCTTTTGGAATCCTGAGTCGCCTCTTGAGAGACCGAGGAACACACTTCCATTTCATCAGTAGTGCAGGAGATTTGCAAAGCTTTAGGGATCGATCAGCATTTCCACTTTGCCCATCTCCTTGAGTCAGCCTGCAAAATAGGACAAAACAAAGGTACACTCAAGAACAAGATAGCAAAGATATGCTCTGAAACCCAATTGAAATGGCCTGATCCCTTGCCCCTAGCTCTGTGGTTCATCAGGGTCATACCAACACAAAAAAACAAACTGAGTACCTTTGAGATAGTTATGGTGCGCCCCATGGTATTACCCTCCCATTTAAGCTGCCAAATTAGACTTGCAAGTTTTGGTTTGCCAGAGCTGTTCCTCTTGCTGCCCTGCCGCCTGCCAGTGGGTCAGATCACCAGTGCCCAACCTATTCCTCTGCACCACCTCAGCCCATTACCCTCATCATTACCATCTCCACTCAAGGTAATCGTAGCCTCCTGTAGGTGTAGTCGAACTGTGTTAACCGTATTGTGTTTGCCTGCTCTGCATGAATTGTCTTGAATTGTTTGCAATCTGTTATATGTGCACTGATGTTATCATCTCGGTAGGAAACAACAGGAATCTAGACTGTTTGGGTAGGTAGTGAGAATGTGAATCAGTTTTCTTGTATGCCTTAATTATTCCCTATATACCAGGATGGCCTTGGTCACCTGGACCTCAAACTATACTACCTGGTGGGTCTCTTGCAATACGCCGCTCTATGGTGCAAGGATGGCATAAACTGGGGAAAAAACTGCTATCGGGCTCCACTGAGTTGGCTGAGCTCCCTAAGTTACTTGTGGCCATGGACTTCTGGCGGATGCTCCCTTTGGTGTCTTCCAGGTGGCACGGGCATGGGAATGGGTAGTTGTCCAGGTGTCGAGATGGGTGCCATATGCCAAGCACGTTCCGATTTGGTGGTTGCGCCATTTTGTGTACATTATGGGACTCAATGGATGTCTCAAATGGCGGGAAGGGGGTTGCCAGAGGGTGGGAGAACTAATTCTGAATGGTGTTTTTATGTTCCTGCAGGAGATAGGAACTTATTTTGGAATAGACCGGGGACAGTTATTGCAGTATGTGAGTATATCATGTACGGCCGAGAGATCTGGTTATGGTTCCCGAGTCTAGGAGAATGACGATTCTCAGATTAACATGCAGAGAGAATCAGGATTTCATTAAAGACGCGGAGGCTAACATTATGCATAATCTTTTATTATGCCACTCCTGTCAGCAGCCCTTCAAATAATACTAACAACAACCACAATCCAGAACTAGAATAAACTGAACTAACAAAAGCCTATCTCATGGAACACTCTGCCTCTTTAAATGCGAAAACTGTGAACATAAAGACTCATCTTTTTCTGTCTTGATATCTACAAAAACCGCAAATTACACTTGTGCATCTGAAAGAAAAAACAATGTTTATAATTTAAATCTTTCACCTTAATTTGAAAAATTCTCAAATTTTCATACTTTTAAAACAATTCTCAAATTTTTCTTTATTTTTTCTTTAAAAAAACTATATATTCCAAACATTAAATAAGGGATGCGGAGGGCAGGATAATGTTAGCCTCCGCGTCTTTAATGAAATCTCTGCATGTTAATCCGAGAATCGCCATTTCATTACAAGACCGGAGGCTAGCATTATGCATGTTGAAAGCCCTTCAACACTACATCAGACATATGCTCAATTGGTCTAAAGTAGTGTCTTGCAAAAGTACCCACACTAGTCCAATCTGCAGCCTTCATAATCTTCTCTAGATTCACACCAGACCAGCATGCTTTGCTAGCCATGGCCCCCTTACAGAATGAGCTTTAAATTTCTCAACATCCACTCCAGCTTCCTTCATTGCAAACTTAACCCATCTCGAAATTGTAGTTGAACTTACCGCTCAAAACGTCCTAACAAAAGAAATAACAATTGATTCACCCATGACCTCTTTTCTCCAGCATTCTACTTTCATATTCCTTCAGACAATCTACCACACAAAGTTTCTTACAATCCTCAAGCCTAGGATAAAAAATTGAAATAGTCATGGTCTTTGTTCTTTTCCTAATCTCAAAGAAAACACCATCTGGTCCAAATACCCTATTACTTACCTCCAGACATTTTACGTCTGAAACTCTTTTGCATGATATCAAACAAAACAAGGTAGCCAACTTAGCAGAAATATTCTTATTTGTCAGATACTTATTAGAAGGCCAAGCCACAATAAGTTTTAGAACCAAATTCACATCCCAAAGAACCTCACATCTAGCTTTAGGAGGTCTCTTAATTCGCATACTCTTCATAATTCTGCAAACCAAAGAATTACTTCCAATTGGCCTACCACCAACCACTGACTGACCTGCAGAAATAGCAGACCTGTAGCAATTCAGAGTCCTATAACTTAAACCCTTCTCAAAATTCACCGCCAAAAAATTCACCACTTCTACCACAGGTGCTTCCACTGGATCCAAATTCCTTTCCACGCACCAACATGACCAAAATCTTCATACTCCCTTATATCTTTTCCTGGTACCTGGGGCCCATGAGTCCTCGAGTAACTCAGCAGCCCCTTGCGAAAGTCCTCTGAATGCTCCTGAACACCTGACACCTTCCAAACAAGAAGGTTCAATACTCCTTCCACAATCAAAGGATGCTCTTCTCCACACTCGTTGACCAACAAACCCTCTGACGACTGAATCAACATTGGAACCTCGCATGCTAATTTCATTACACCTGGAAACCACGCCTGAGACACCCAAAAAGGAGTCAACAGGACCAACTGACATTTCTCCTTCCTCACCTTCAACAGAACCCTCTGGATCATTGCAAACGGGGGAAAAGCATACCCCCTCACAACTGTCCAACTCTGTTGAAAAGCATCTATTGCCTCCGCACCTGGATCCGGCAACCAACTGAAATATCTTTCCAACTGAGAAGTCAGCCTTGCTGCAAATAAATCCACTTCTAATGGACCAAAACATTCCTCTATTTTTACAAAGTAATCTTGATTCAACATCCAATCGCTGTAATCCCTTATATTCATCGAATTCCAGTCTGCTATCACATTCATCTTTCCAGGAAGAAACTCTGCTCTCAATGCAATCTTGTGTTGTAGACAATAGTCCCAAAATTCTTTTGCAATATCTGAAAGATCCTTTGATCTGCATCCTCCCAATCTGTTTATATAAGAAACCGCTGAAATATTGTCCATCTTTAATGAAACTGTACAACCCTGAATCTCCTTCTTGAAACTCTTTAATGCAAATAATCCTGCTTTTAGTTCCAAACAGTTTATATGCATTCTCTTCCCCAAATCTGTCCAAGCACCTCCTGTCTCCAACATACCCAGACATGCTCCCCAACCGTAACCTCTTGCATCCATCTCTAGAACAAAATCCGGAACACATCCAAAAATCGCCCTTCCATTCCAGGCCTCCAAATTGTTTAACTAAAAATCCAATTCCTCTTTCGCTTCCTGATCTAACTCCACTCGGTCCCCATACCATAGTCCTCCTCTCAATGCTCTCGCTTTCACCCTCTGCAATGCACTATAATGCAATGGACCTGGAAAAATCGCCTGAATTGAATATGACAATAATCCCAAAACTCTTGCCAAGTCTCTTAATGATAAAGTATCCTTTCTCAAAACATGAAGAACTTCTTTCCTTATCATATTCACTTTCTTTACTGGTAACATCAAAACTTCCTTTATAGAATCGTTTGCTGCAACTGAAACCTCAGCACCTCTACATCCTGAGACATTAACAAAACATCATCCAGATAAACAATTAGTCTGAAACCTCTCTCCCTTAAAAAAGCCTTCAAAACCCTCATCACTTTTGTAGACCACCATGGAGCTGATGAAAGTCCGAATGGCAGGCAAACAAATTGGTATAATTTGCCTCTCCATCTGAATTGTAAATAATTCTGGCTCTCTTCCTTCATTGGAATTGTAAAATAAGCGTCTTTCAAATCTAATTTTACCATCCAATCTCCCTTCTGCAAAATGTCTCTTAAAAGATGAATCCCCTCCATCTTGAAATGCCAGTACACTAAATTCTTGTTTAAGCCTCTCAAATGTATTACTGGCCTCCATCCTTTCTCCTTTTTTTCTACTAAAAACAATGTACTCACAAAACATCTCTCTTCCTCCTTTACCATTGCTTCTATTTATTTGTCTACCAAATCCATCTTCTCCTCTGAAAGCCTTAATTCCATTGGCTCTTCAATCTGACATGGTAATTCTATGAATTCTATTTCGAAACCTTGAATTGTTTTTAAGACCCAAGGATCTCTTGTGATCCTCTTCCATTCCTTCATAAAAAGACGTAAACGTCCTCCTACTTTTCCTTGGGAAAAACCAATATCTATCCCCGTCCTCACCTCTTGTATTTGATACTGCTTGTCCTCTTCCTCTACTTCCACTCCTTGCCCTTCCATAACGACCGCGTTGTGGGAAGAAACCAGAGGATCCTTGATATCCTCTTCCTCCTCCTCTTTGAAAGAAATTGTATTGGGATCTCTGGTACCCCCGGCCAGCATAAGATCCCCGTCTGCTGGCCCTTCCAAAAACACCACCAAACACCTTCCTCATATTATTCTGAGCTTTATCCAAAGCGGTATAAATTGCCACGTGCTTTCCTAATCCCTTCACCATTCCTTCTCCAAATAGTAATCTCTTTGCATCCACACTAGTTTCCTTCTCAGCCATTTCTCCCAGCTTAGGATTAATTTTCATTAAACTAGTCTTCCTTCTTTCTGCCAAAAAAGTAGCATTAGCGTTCCCTGAAAACACCATAGCTCTCTGACTCCAACCTCTTAGCAGATCAATATTCACCTGATCTCCATTTCTATGAGCTTCTTCGGCCATATCCATAATCTTAGCCAGATGACCAAGAGCATCTAGCAGTTTATCTTGACACTGTTTCAGAGACCGTTCTAGACCTTTGCGTGGATCTTTCCCTAACCTAAATAAATAGGTGATTAACTCTGGGTCTAGATTAAGAGTATAACACACTTTATTATCAATTTGAGGTCTCGAACATTCTGCCTTTAAAATACTTCTAACTTCCTTCTCCAGAGGTCTCCTAATCCATTTCTTTAAAAACTTACTGACGTGATCCAAGGGACACCAGTCTGCGCTTCTGGGATGACGAAGCTCAAAAGGATTAAACATCTCTCCACCTAAAGGGTCCCTAATAACAGATTTACTTGAAGATGCGCCATCGTCTTTTAAATCATCATTAAAGTTGTCATCCTGCTCCATGTCAAAGACATATTCATTATAAATTCTCTTTGAACCATCATCATGGTCCTCATATTCCATCTGATCCTCATCATCAGATCTCTCCTTTGTGCCGCCAAGGACACCTCTTCTCTTTGTGCCGCCAAGGACACCACTCTTAGTGATGGTGTTAAAACCATCCTTTCTGCTCTTTTCAGAATGTTTTGTTTTCATCTTTCTTTTGCTACCACTGGCAATCTCCTCATCCGAACATGACCAGAACTCTTCGTCTGATCTACTCCCCTTCCTTTTACTATCCATCACAATCTGCACCACTTCTCTCATAGAAGACTTAACTTCACACTGTATTAATCTCCTAAGGCTTTCCTCACTCCCCTTTCCTTCAACAACCTTAGTTTGTGTCTCTACTTCCTCTTCTGATGACATTCTTAATTCAAGGTAAATTCTTAAATAAGCCTCCTTAAAAAGCACTTTCCTAAACCCTCTTATATACCTAAAATATACTCCTCAACAAAATCCTCACTTCAAAATACTCCATAAAAAGCCCCAATAGGTAAAAACTACCAACCAATATTAACGAAGCTCTCCTGTTGCCTAGCAACCTTGAAAATTCATATTTTCCCCAAATCAAAATGGCTCCCGTGATCACGAGAGCCAATCACAAGCCTCTAAATTTATGACGCGAGCACACCACACGCGCGTGCACTGACGTCAATAACTGGAAAAACAATCCTCCATGAAAGTCTTGTGCGTTCCAGCTACACGAGCGATGAATACTTCAAATGCCTCCCATAGCTCAAGCCGGTGTTTCCAGATTGGGCTATTTCCCGCACAATTGGGCAACATTTTTCCCAATTGTGCGGGAAAAACCCATACCGGGTGGGTGGCTACTTTTTGGGCTGAATTAAGGCCAGTGTGCGCAAAATACTGGCTTGGGCGGCGCCGACCGTGGCGAGCGCCTATCACAGTGGCGCGTCTGTGCTGGCAGTCCATGGCTGGCGAATGAGTGGGCAGCGCGCGCTAAAATGATTGGAAGAGGACCCCCTGACTGGCCAGCCTGTGCGCACTGACATGACCCTCACCCTACCCGTGAGCAATGAGCATCAACGACACACACACGAGTTGTCCCTCCCCCCAAACATGCACGCTGCACATCATGTAATGCCGATGTGAGTCCCCAGGGCTGTCAATCTTGTAGCGCACGAAAGCGCTACCAATGATTGACAGCCCTGCGTGGCGCTGACTGTTCCTGATCCTGAATGGAGAAGGCAGGTATAAAGCAGAGAGCTTCAACGGGCAAGTATTAAGTGGGGTCTCAGGTGCTACGCGCTGTTGAATATGCCCGCAATCACAAATGCGAGTGCCAGGAGCACAGTAGTGTCTTCCCTCTTCCGACCGGCAGTACTCACATGTCCCTGGAGGCAGAAGGAAGTCGCCCGCACAGCGCGGCTCCAGCGCCAGCGGGTGGTCCGGCCAGCAGCGCCCTCTACACTGTGGCAGGGCCGATAACCCCGACAATGGTCACAGTGTCCGCCAAGAGAGGAGGCCGCCGGACAATAGACACACAGCAGTGATGGGCCAAGCCGGGTCGCGGTGGGGCCTAACACCACTGTTCCTGAAAATGCTGGATGCTGCTGCAGGCAGTCTCGGCGCGTGCAGCACACTCAGCAGGGTGACGACTGGTGTCCGGATCGCACAACAATCTTGTCACAGTCATACTGTCACTGTCTCGTCATCATGGAAAAGACTGAGGCAAAGTGAGTGACTAAGTGTGCCCACCAACGCTGGAATGGTCTTCAAGAGTCCCACTCCAGACCGGGGCCAGTCTGTGACTTCACTCCGAGTACTCATTGCTGCCATAAGCGGCCCGTTATGAATTGCCATGCTCACCAGCTTTGAATTGCAGCAAATAGTAAGTGAAGTAATATATTCTCTGCTTTTGTTTTGTAAATCAGTCACTGTTATGCGGCCGGTAATTGTTGGCAGGGCACGCTCCTTTCAGTGTTCTCATGACTCTGCACGTGTCTAACACCAGACAGGATCAGGCATTTTTTTTTACAAGTCCTGCCGAGTCCTAGTATGTCATTGCTGTGATCCTTTTAAGGAGGGCATAGGCAAAATAAACTAATCGACTTGTTTTCTATCACGGTGAGGCTGTTTTTAAAAGACACACATAGCGCACTGTGTAAACTTAAGTTCTACTGTTGCTAGCATTTGCCCTTTGTGACCCAGTTATGGTCTGGCAATTTTACACTGTCAGTGGAATTTCTCGGTGGTTCTGAAAGCAGCAGTGGTGATCACAAGTGTAAAATCATGTAGGATTAGATTGTGGGTATACAATTGTTTGTCAGTAGGATCAGGTGATTTGCATCAATTTCATTTTCTTTTCATAGCTTGTCCTTGCTTAAATGAGTGTCATTTCTTATGTTTATCTGTTTACATGAACTTAATTTCTTGAATTTGCTTGCAAAAAAGTGTCACTCTTAGTGTCATACATTTAACAGTTGAATGTCACACATAAGCACGCTTAAAACGTGGCAACTATGCAGTCTGTTTTCATGTTGAATAGTGCCCTTCCATTTCTGGTGCTTTGCAATAGTTTTAAGATCTTCGTAGAGTTTCTCGTTGCTGAAATGGCTGTAATTTTTTATACATGTTTCCCTCATCTTCGTTGCTTGATTTTTTGCGTGCGAGAAAGTGTCACTCATAGTCGTTGAATGTCACTCATAATTACACTGAAATTATGAAAATGTCACACATAAGCAATCTGAAACCTTGGCAGCTATGCACTGTGTCACTTTTCTCTCGGGTCTCAGACTGTCAGACCCGGCCTGGTGGTGCAGCCCTGTGCTGCTGTGGCCGTCGACTCGTGGGGCCTGGCCGCAGCTTGTCGGAGCAAGCACAAATTGAAGTAAGTTCATTTATAGTAAGAGTAGGAATGAGTGCTATATGATAAGTAAAGCACTCTGAATTAGATGTTCTGTATAGACTTGTTATCTTTCATGTGAACATTTGCTGTTGTAAAGTGTTCTGATAACTTTGGATCTAGCTATTGCTATATAATAATCTCAAATAAATAAGTGGAGGTTGCTGTTCTACTGCCTGTGTGTTACCTGTACTGTGTGAGGGAAGCTCACACTGCTGCTGCCTCCAACACATGGCTGTGGCCGTAACGCCACATCCTCTCCCATAGGTGGTACTATTATTCAATTTAGGCAGAAGACTGCACATTTTGGAAGCTAAAACGTGTACTATTTTACGTAATTACCTCTTAAAGTACCCCCCCAAACAAAATACAAGTTAAAGGAGTAATTATTTTAACATGGGTTTGTCTCTGAATCTCCCTCTTATTTGGTTCCAAATGTTGACAAATATGCTGTAGATGACATAGAAGTGGAGGTTGTCAGACTCCATTCGGGAAAGAGGGAGGGGGCTTGAGGGCTATGGCGTAAACTGGGGCAACTAGGCATTACCTTTGGGAGTTGCTTAAAATACAAATCAGAGGGAGCAGTAATTAGCACATAATACTATTTCTGCCTTTCTCAATCTCTGTGTTTTCTACTATTGTAGCTTTAGCAGTGCCTGTTACAAGTTGCAATGTCACAGTGGTGACGGGTCATGAAAATGAGTAGCATTAACACAGGTGCCCAGTTAACCCCCTTCCACTATCTGTATATTGAATAGAATTTAGATTCATCCTTTAAGTGGTTTCTAATGACTTTTTCTGCACAATTTGAGAGTTGCGAGTTTGGGCTGGTTTTTGGGCTGAAACTGTTCTGATTGGGATTATTTTGGGCTTATATTTGAGCGGCTTTGGGCATGGGAAGGGTCCAAAAATCTGGCAATACTGGCCCGAGCGTTTCAGCCACACGCGCCAGGTATTTTCAAACGCAACAAGCGTGTTTACCAATCTTTTATGAATTTCATTTTAACATTCTTCCTCCCTCATTTTAAACTTAACCTATTAAAATAAAAATTAAACATGAAAAACCACAGTTCATAACTTGTACAATACCTTTCTATATACTATTTTTATACACACATGTAAATAAATGCACTAACAATAAAACACACTTCCTGCTTCTGAAAATTAGAAGCAAATCTCACTCAGAACACTCTACAACCACACAAAATCCATCAACAAATAAATTAAGAGATAAAATCTGAGCTACTTATCTTAACAGGAGCAGCATTTAAAAGAGGCAGAGTGTTCCATGAGAGAGACTTTTGTTAGTTCAGTTTATTCCAGTTCTGGATTGTGGTTGCTGTTAGTATTCTTTGAAGGGCTGCTGACAGGAGTGGCATAATAAAAGATTATGCATAATGTTAGCCTCCGGTCTTGTAATGAAATCCCTGGTGTTGCTGGTGATTTTGGATACCGGGTGTGTAAAAGGTGTCATATCCCACCTAAACTCAGCTCTAAAAGGAGACCGACAAATGAACATTGCCCCAAAAGGCACCTCACACTGGTATGGTGAATGGAGGAGGACCCTAGAGCAGGGACATGAATTGGGCCGTAATGCCAGATTCAAACTCGTACAGTTTTATTACGTATCTCGGGCTTACCTGACACCATAGCGCCTGCATGGGGTCTATCCAACATGACTCGCAGGCTGCACTTGTGGTGCACTCCTAGCGGATTTTGGACACGTCACATGGAACTGCCCTCAACTGCGGCCCCTTTGGGCTGAGATACTGCAGGAGATGTGCAGGGTGACAAAAGTGAATGCAGAACTCACGATCTGACACGGTCTCTTGGGCTACTGCATCTTCCTAAGAAGGGTGTAGTACAGATTTGCTCAGCTGGGATTGGTGTTGACCCACAGGCGCATAGCCATACATTAGGCTAGCGCTTCTTCCCAAACCCTCCAGTAAAGACCAAGCGGTTGACTGACCCCCTGGAGTGGACAGTGGCTGAGGATTGCAGACTCCGTGCTGACAACGATGCAGAGCGGGATCTCAGGATTTGGGGTAGGATGATCGAAAAATTGCACAACCATAACGCTGAAATGACGACTCAGATGGCGACTCACCGTAGGGAGGGTATATTAGCTCACCTACACTGACCGCGGCACAATAGGACCCGAAAGGCTGTTGGACCCCATCCACTTGCTCTTTCCCTGAGACCTCTGTCGCAAATAGACCACATTAGGGACATTGGAGCTCAGAACCCACAAATGGGACTCTCATGGCAGTTTGAAAGTTTCATGAGTGAGGGGTGTGGTCTGTGGTTTTCCATCGTGCTTACTCGCCTCCCCCCTTACCCAGGGAGAATATATTTTAGACCCCAAATGTTTTTGCATGCACGACAATGTTTACGTTGCACCGTTTACGTTTTTTGTGCTGTATCTTGTTTCATGAGGTCACTGACTGGAAACATTTGTGTGGTTCTCATTGGGATGATGCTCATGTATTTTATACTCCTTCACTGATATTTCTCATATGACCTGTATTGTTTTGAAGAAAAATTAATAAACAAATTTCACTAAAAGAATAAAATGGTTCCCTATATACAATGAAAATATAAATCTGCATATGTGTCCTAAAGTGTGAGGCTGTTTTATTAAAAAATGTGCGATTTCATGTTTGTGCTTGCTTAAAGCTCACTAAAATCTTTGCATTGTTGAACATGTACACGCACTTTCGATTTTATCATCTATGTTGTACACTGCACATTTTAGCTAAATCGCTTTACTAAGCATAGCCTTGTTCTTAAGTTGGCACACCAAAGCAATGATTTTAGAAACCAGTAGAGTCGGCATTCTTCCCACAAGAACACCCAGGCACCTGCTCTATTGGCAACTATCTGTAGGTTTTGGTTTATCGCGTGTTCCTGTTTCCATTCACTAGCATTGAGAAAGTGCATACATGTAGCACCAGAATGTATAGATTTTACCATTACCTGCTCCAACTGCTTATTTGTAATGCTTGCTGGTTATAAACTCTTACTTACTGTTGCTTGGGAAATATTACCAAATGATTAATCTGCACGCAGTTGCCCGCTGATGTCCTGGGAGATGTATCTTTGATCACTGTGTCCCTCAGCAAAAATAAAACTTGCCTGATCTATTCTTTTATGGGTACAATGTGTGGCACTGTACCAGCGTCATCCTCACAGCCCTTCAGGGCCTTGAAGAGTACAACAATCCAAGCCTGATGGAACACATTTGCCCTTCTATGAAAGGAGGCCGTTTTAAGAACTTCGAGATACAACTAACGGGAGTGCCTTTGAGGGCAATAGTCAATGTGAAACTTCCTTCCCACTGGCTTCTCACCTGTAGAAGGAAAGTCTGTCTTTGGCTGTCTGCAGAGTGGGCTGAGGTCTGTTACCCTGGCCACTCTGCTGTTCAGCGGCAGCTCCTCCGCTAAGGCGGAGGAGCGTTGCCCGCCTGCTTTCAGCAGTGGAAATGAAGGAAAAATAAAATGCTAATAACTCGTCAATATCATTTTATTTGTTCATCAGCGGCTGCTCTGCTCTCTGAGCAGTGGGAAAGAGTGGTGAGCACACTGTAAGGGCACAATGACAGATTGGCCGGCCGTCTCGGGCTGGCCAAACAGTTATGCGTACTTTGCATGTTCTCCACCCAGGCTGCATTACAACCTGGGTGGAGAACATGCCCAGGCCACCATTCCCTGACTGAGAGCCGATCCATGGCGCTAAGACCAATCACAACACTGCATTGCAGCGTTGTGATTGGTCAGGGGAGCCTGGATGTGCTTCCTGTTCCTGGCTGAGAGAGACACGACAAGAAGACGGAGGAGAGACATGGTGAGGAGGTAAGCTTTATTTTTCTTTTTTTACACCCATCTCTCCCCCACCCCCTGCCACCTGCACCGCCACCCCTGATCGGTGCCGGCTGCCGCTGCTGCTGTTCACCCTCTCCAATAGCGGCAGGAGCGCCGCTAGGTGTCCCAAATGAACAGATTCTTCTCAATACTAATTCCCAATAGACACAAAGCTCAGATACTACAAGAAGTAGCCAATATCAACACCATTTCCCTAGGTTTGATAACAGATCATTTAGATGCCCAGAAACAAATGCTCTTACAGAATGGAGATGCCTTAAATTATATCTCCACGCTGAAGGTGGAATGGGGGGACTGTGCAATTAGAAGGCTCCACGTGCTATACTCACCTTCTCTACGCCTTCCTCAGCATACACGACCAGTTAGATCACAAGAAGCAAAGAATGAAGAAATTCAAAATGCATCTGATTTCAATCTTAGTGGCATCTGGTTTCAGCTGTTAGGGATGTTTGGCAAATGGGGAATGAAGATTTTTGTAATCGTAATTCAAGTTATCCTTGTAATAATGACACTATAACTTTGTCCATCATCCAACTTGCTTGCAGTAACAAAGACGTTGCCCCTGCTTAGCTGCTTAATAAATTTGAGAATGATGAGTGCTACGACTGAAGGATTCAAGACTGAAGTTATTTACCTATATGCTATTGATTTGTTATAAGGATTTGGTGAAAAAGGGGGATTACGGATGTGAAGCTATATATATATATGCCTTAATGGCTGCTTAAATGCTAAGGGAATGGAAATCAACAAATCGGCCTTAACGTGTGCTGATATATTTTAATAATCATTTGTAATTTCTTGTTTGCCCGTGCTTGAAGCCCACTAAAGCCTGAGCATTATTGCAAATATGCATGCATTATAAACAAGTTTCCATTTTGTTATCCTGTGTTGTACACTGCAGATTTTAGCTAAGCCGTTCTAGTAAACGTAGTCTCGTTCTGAAGGTGGCACATCGAAGAGAGATAAAGATGCAGAGAGTGACCACCTCTCTTTATGGAGTCATGAGAACCAGTGTAACCAAGAGGATCGAAAATTATTCCCAAGAAACTTTGGTAAATTCTCAGGAAGGGCCTATGCAGATTGGTGCCACCAGGAGAGCACTATCTAATTCTGAAAAGGAATATCAGTAAAGAGTGGGACTTTGTATTTATTGTGGTTCCCCGGAGCATTACCTTGATTCCTGTCCAATTTGACCTCCACAACCATACAAAACATCAGAGTCCAACCATTGTAAAAGGCAGAGGGATGTGTCAGCATCAGATTCCCTTGTTGGATCCTCAGAAAAAGTGTCTTCCTCTTTATTTTTGATTCCTGTCAAGCTTTCTTGACCAAGTGCAGATGAGTTGGTGGTTCCAGCCCTATTGTATTTCAAAGCCAGTAGTTTATATATTGATGAAGAATGTATTGTTCTTAAGAACGTTCCCTGAGTTCACAAAGAAATACCAGAATTAGTTCAAACCCATCTGGGCTCAGGTCCAGGAAAGGAAAGGAAGCTGCCTTTTGAAGCCACAGAGAAATGTTGTCTTTCAATATTATCAAGTCACCAAGTTATGTGGAAATCTTTGGTGTACCTTGGTTCACTTTTCATAATCCTTACATCAACTGGGCAACCAGAAAAAATTCACTTTCCTCTCAGTACTGTCATAAGCACTGCTATCCCTCTGAGGATTATTGGTTGCCAAAAGAAGTCATGATTGATGGGTCTCCAGTGGGTAAGATCATAAATACATACTATAGAGGATTAAAAAAGTACCAGTGAAAGATCCACCTACATTGATCAAGGATGTAATTGAATCAATCAGAGGGGCACACATATTTACCAAATATGATTTTGGTTGGCTTATCATCTCTTGCGTATCTGTACTGGGGATGAATGAAAGAACACATTTTGCACCTCCTTTGGCATTTTCTAATACAAGGTCATATCTTTCAGTATATGTTATGCCCTGGCAACTTTCCAAAGGCTCAAGGATCACATTTTTTCTGGCATGTAACATCAGTTTTTGGTAGTCTATCTGGATGATATACACATTTCTTCACAAAATCAGGAAGACCATGGCCTTCAAATTTTCCAAGTTCGTACCAGGCTGCAACAATATCAATTGTTCTGTAGACCCGAGAAATGTGAATTTGAACAACCAGAGGTAGAACATTAAAACTTTTGATTAAATTCACTAGGAATATCGATGGATCCCAAGAAGGTCTCAGCCATAATGGTTCAGACACCGCCCTTGAGAGTCAAAGAAGCCCAATGTTTCCTAGCTAACATTTACAGGTAATTTATTGATGGATCTGCTCTATTAGCATGAAAAATCACGTGGCTACTAAAAGAAGATATGTTTCAAAACTGTTTCTATTGGGATAATCAGGCTAAAAAGGCTTTCTGTAAACTGAAAGAAGCCTTTACTCAAGCGCCTGTCTTATGTCATCCAGACCCTGCCAAAAAGTTTATTGTAGAAACTGATGCAATTGAAAGAGCAGTCGAAGCTGTGCTTCTACAACTTCAGTAAGATGATGGCCTTGAGAACGCAATATTTTGTTTCATGTTCTAACGTATTATGAAAGGGATTATTCACTGTTGGAAAGATAACTGCTGGCCAGGAAATATGCTTGCTCTGAATGGAGGCATAATATAGAGGGAGCACAGAAACCTTTCAAAATTTGTACAGATCACCGTAATTTATGTCTTCCAAATTTTCAGTGTAGAAGCAGTTGTCAGGCAAGGTGGGTGTATTTCTTCAGTCTGTACAGCTTCCAAATAGCCTTTATTCCAGGGTCAAGGAAGATTGTAGCAAATGCTCTTTACCGAAGAAATCCGGAGACACTGTTGACCTTAGGACAATACTTAATTTCACCTCAGATAATCATAGGGTCTGTGCAATCTTTCCCAGAAAAGGTTCGGTCTTGCCATTCTAAAATATCAAGTGAAAGTCTAAAGGAACTAAGAGTTCCCCATGTGAAGAGGGATAAGCTCTATGTTAAGGAACAAGCTTTATATATTCCAGTAAAAGACATGAAGGTGGCAGTTCTTCAAATGTCTTCAATGTTCTTCAAATGTCTCATAACTCACCTGTAGGCAGTCACTGCGGAATTAGGGCTACCCTTGAATTAATTTGCTGATAAGTTTGGTGACCATCTTTATGTGAAGATGCAGAAACATATGTGACGTTTTGTTCAATATGTGCTCAAAGTAAATCCCTTCACACAAGACCATTTGGTTCTCTCGAACCAATACCAGTTTCACCCAAGCATCGTCATACCACTTCAACTGTCAACTGACTTTGTTGTAAACCTACCAGTCTCTAAAAGTAACCAGGTGAATTTGGTCACCATGGATGCCTTTATCAAGATGGCCAATTTTTCACCTTTAAAGAAACGACCATCAGCTTTAACTACTGCTCAAGTATTTCTAGAAAATGTCTGCCACAGATTATAATTTCTGATCGGGGTTCACAGTTGTTTTTCATTTTTGAAAGACTTTTTGTAAAATTCTTCGAATAAGGGTAGCCAAGTCTTCTGGTTATCATCCTTGCAAATGGTTAGATAGAACAAGGAAATCAAGGATTGGAACAATACCTACTGTGTTTTTGTAATTAAACCCAATATGACTGGTCATCTTATTTGGCAATTCCTGAATTGGCTTTTAATAACTTTATTCACAGTGTCACCAAGAAGTCACTTTTTTTGTTTACAAGGATCTCATCTCAAAGCTTTCCCAGCAATTTCTTACAAAATGCCTTCAGTCCCGGTAGCTAACGAATTTGGAGTCAGTTCCAAAACTGGAAACAAGAGATTCAAGAAAATTGGGTCAATCTAAGGAAAGAATATAAAAGCATGATGATCTTCTGAAAAATCTATACCCTGACTACAAACCAGTTGATAAAGTTTGGTTGTCAGCACATTTTTTACCATCTTATTTGTCCTCTAATAATTTCAAACCATAATATTATGGTCTATTCAAATATCATTTAAAAGGTTACCTCAGTAGACTTCAGACTTTGTTTGCATCCCAATTGGCAATTCATCCGGTATTTCATAGCTCCCAGTTTAAGCCTGATTGTCCTGATGCATATCAACACACTTTTCCCTTACCACCTCCTATTCTGGTTAATGATGAGCTTGAATATGAAGTTCATAACATATGTGACCCTAAAAATGTGTGGGAAACTGCAGTTTTTGATCAATTGGAAAGATTATCCATCTAGTAAGCAATCCTGGAAAGATGCCTCCTTTGTTCATGCACCAGATTATATCCTCCGTTTATTTAGAGGACATCCAGACATACCAGGAGCTTCTGAAATGGAGCATAGTGTCATGCTGCATTGGACGCAGCCAATACCCGTGGTGCTGATTATTCCCCCCTTGTGCCCAGGCTGGTCTAGGGGGTACAATGTGACTAACTCCTGTAGCAGGGAGAGCCCTACTTTGGCATGAATTGTTACCGACTCAGGAAACTGGGGGAAGTACTCCGTAGCGGTGCTGCATGACAACACAGGATATTAGGGGAACTTACTGGGAATCTTGTTGTTTTCCCCCATGTCGTTGTCTTCCCTCGTCAGCTTTACAGGAAGCAGAAGCGAAAGGTGCCTTATCATAAGCCTTATTCAAGGTGGCAGAGTGGATTTTTATTCCCAATCCAAGATGGCCAACAGGACGATTTTGGATACTACTTCCTTTTTGTAGGGTATAAGGCTGGAACCAATGCTAAACAGCATGTCGCAAATGCTTCTATAGTTTGTCGGGTTTCTTGCTCTATGAACTGCTCCTGTGATCCTAAATTTCCCTTTTTCTGTTACCTTAGTTCTTGTTACTCTAGCCTGCTCCTATCTGTGTCGCCATACCATCACCTCATCGTAAGGATCCAGTCCACCATCCATCTGCTTAGTATTCCATAATTCCTCCTTTGGAAGGTATTCTGCCTTATTGGCTTTTTCGCTTCCAATGGGGCTGATTCTAGGGGGACACCAGTTGTCCACTTGTTAATTAGCATTGGACAGCGCTGGTGCTATTAGAAGGAGTCACCCATATCGATGGCAGCCAATTTGGAAGAAGGGAATGTCTTGGAGTGAACGACCAGCACTTGATACCAACATGCAAAACAGAATCTCCCCTTCTACACCGCTTGCCTCTTCCGAGCCTCCTCCTCACTGTTTACATTGTCTTTTTGACGGCCCATTTCTCATCTGCCCCTCCCTCTCTTTGTTGGAAGGATTGCATTTATAAAGACATTAGCTTAGATTCAGCCTACCAAACAGTGTAAGTGGTCTCATTGCAAAAGAAGCAGGCTTACCAAGAATTTACATTGGGCTGTTGTTTCCGTTAGGAGAGGGTGTGGTGTAATGGCCAGAGCTGCCAACTTCAGAGCTGGGGATTCAGGTTTGAGTCTTTGTGTCGGCTCAACATCCTGTGATTCTGGGCAAATCATTTAATCTCCCCTGCCTATGGACAGCGCCTAGAGACCCTCACGGGTGATTAGCACGATATATAACTCCACATATCATTAGTTGGCTTTATTGACACCCTCATTTGCTGTTCTTGTGATGGTCCTTTCCGTGGAGACTAGTCTTTTGATTGACTGACTTGTATTCTTGTACTGCTCACTTTTAGGGAATTGCTTTTTATCTTTGAGTATAATTATCCATGAGAGTGCATGTGTTTTCCAGCTCTCACCCTTGTGCATATTTCCCTAACCATATCAACCGGCTCTACACTCTCTGTTGTTCTTTCCTTCATGTGTTTCTTCATCCACCCCATGGTGCTTTCACCCTTGTGTGCTACTTTTCACCTTCTCCCCACTCAGCTTCCCTCGCCCACTCCCCTGTGCTTCCCTTCAGCTGCTCCTCCATTGCCCTTCCCACCCCTGCAGTCATTTTCTTTTTTAAATGTAATTCATTTAGAGAAACATACAGCAAATTGCTGCTGACACCTCTCTCTTACAATAAGCACTTTCACACTAGTGACATTTAATTTGTTTTATGTACTGATCTATTTCGGATCAGTACATTAAAAACAAGTACTGCTTTTGTCACTTTGTAGGCATGCACAACTGTGGTCCAAAAGTCGAAAGATATTGGCTTTGCCAATGCTTGTTTTCTTTTCTGCACAGTTGCACAAGGATTTGAAGCAGAAAGTAACTCAGAAAGACCTTCCGCCACCATACTTTTCATTGGCGTCATCCTTGCTCCTGTACCTTGCACAACAGTCACTGAACAAACACTACTCCAACAGCTTCTTAAACATTTTCAGTAGCATTAGCAACACCAGAATAATGATCAGACATGTCTTTCAAAAAATCATGGTTATCAAGAGAAGCTTCATCTTTGTGTGGCTATTAATCGTAGTCCAGTCTGTTTTCCCAGTCATTGTTCAACAGTGCTTCTCTAGCAGTAATAAGGGTATCGCCAGGTACTTATCGTGCCTAGTTAGCCTTTTCCAATACGCGATCTTTCACTTCACTTGGTTAATGATACACCATTTATTAACATCAGCACCATTAGGTTTGTAGTCTTCAAATGCAGTTTGTAATTCTACACAAAACTTTTAAATGTTAGTTCACACTTTAAGTTTTGCTTCAGTTCTTGTTATAGATTCCATAGGAGTGCATTATAGCCATGAGTAGCTACACTCATGTACACAGTATGTGACTAATTTGGGACTAAGAGGGTTCATATTCAAGATGTCTTAGACTCTTTCATTTTATAAAGTATTTTGTGTGTATTAGAAATATATCTGGCAACTTCAGACTTCACATTAACTCCAAAGAATAATCTGACATTGAAAGTGTTTGTGAAATAGGTATAATAACATTGTCATAACAATGTAGTAGAACTAAGGTAATAGATCCACGCTGTGTAATGATGGT